>NC_073345.2:24337500-26985000 GCF_027580225.2 Misgurnus anguillicaudatus
GAGCGGTCAGCAGTGTTTGAACACTCATAAGCCCTGCGCTTATATTTATTATTACCTTATAAATTGATTATATGATTGCAGTGATTCCAAAGGGATGTCCAAAAAAACTCAAGTAGAATGTTAAATGTTTAAAGTTTAATGTCTCTTTCTCGCTGCCCTGTGTAAACCCACGCGGGTGATGGCATGAAACGCGTGAGGAGCTTGCATTTTGCATTACCTTAAATTACCTTAAATTATGGTCATACAAATAAAAGTAAAACAACATTCAAAACTGTAATGTGTAAATTTATTTATGTAAAGTTACACTCGCAATAATAACAAAACATTGTGCTTTTTTAAATAGGTAAAAAGTGTTTTGTGCTGCATCGGTTTGGGAGTGCGTCACACAATAAATAAACTCATATAGGCTACTTTTGAATTCGTTTTGTTAATTTGCTAATTATTTAAGGGAAACACATTTCATATAGGCTTATTTATTTTATTATTTTTTCACCAAAGAAAGACGTAATCATCACGTTCTATTCCTTTTAATGCTTTTTGCGCATAAACTAAACCCTTGGGGGAATTATTTATAAATGAATCAACAACGCAAATCAAGGAATTAACTTATTTCTCTATTCAAGACAGTCTGGCAGGGCGGTAACAGTGATACATCAAACACCGAAAAGTTTAGAGAGACAGCAAGCGCAAAATGCGGCAGCGGCATCTCGTAGCGGCACTTCCGGCGTCAACTCCAGCAGCCAGTGACGTTCTCCGGCATTTCGGAGCGGCATCTCGCGCAGCCAGTGAATTTCTTTCGCAGTGTGGCTGTTGGTAGCAACTTCCACGGGCCAATTACATAATTTCACTTTAAAACTACATTTGAACTTTCATTTTATCATGAAATTTGTTAATATAGTAGTATTAATCTCCAGCAGCCATGGACTTTTATCCGGCAGTCCGTGACTTTTTCCAGCAGATGTCGCTCTCTCTGTCTGTGTGTGGATATATAAATATGGATATGCAACATAATGAAACGTTTTTATAGTAAAAATTAAAGGATTGCAGTAATGAAGACACCCTTCAGCTCTTGCTGTTGTTCACTGTTTGTTGAATAGGGTTTGATTTGTAGCCTAATTGTGTACAAAATATAAAGCATGTATAAAGCATGAATCGCTGCTCATCAATTCTGGCAAAAATATGTAGTTCCTTTAATCTACAAGTTCACAGCATAACTTTTCAAAGTCCTTTCATTTTCTTAAAGACAAACGTAAAAAGTTTGGCTGGAGAACTTTTATTCATCCTTCCAGCTGAGCAGCTTGGGTGATCGAAAGGATGTCTGCCAGCCAGGGATTGGGTAGAAAAGAATATCGGCGGGTAGGGGAGATGATGCAAAAATGTTTTAATGCGAAATGCAAATGAACCTGACATTCTAATGTAATGTTAATGCAATGTTACACTGTTTAATTATAAATAATAAAATATAACAAATAAATATAATTAAATGTGTTTTATTAAAAATGTCTCTATTATCTAAACTTTCAAAACCTGTAGGCCGAACAATTATATTTTATTACATCAAATCAACATATAAATATTAAAAATATAAGAAAACAGTTAAATGCGTACATGGGTTATTTTGTGTCCCAAGCGAATAACCAAAAAGTGGGCCAATTTATGCCAAATTGCATAATTTATGTGTGTTATGTGTGGTCGCATTTGCTCCTAAAATAGAATTGGCGCGAGCTCAAATTTTGGAAGCCAATGTGCTAATGCAAATATTTTTTGTGGTGCCACCGGTTTTAATTTCTTTACGAAACAATCACATATAAGCCTACTGTGGAACAATGACAGAGACCAATAATACTTTACACGGATGACTCAGTTTCGTGCTATTTCATTAAGAAATGCGATCGTCAAAAACACACTGACAAACCCTTAAAATAAATGTCTGTAAACGTAATGAGGTTGAATATATAGGTACTAATATATATATATATTAGTAAAATGTACTTTTAAAATATTAAAAATAGTGATATTAAATTATATTAATTTATTTCATAACCCTCAAAAGATTTGTACTTTCATTTTTAATTTAGTTTTGTTATGCAACACTTAAAAAATAATGTTTTTGTATAATCTATTTTTTATTTGATTATTTTAAAAAATATTATTATGAATTCAGTTTATTAAACATGCCGTTTGAGACGTGAAATGTAATTAACCAATAAGTAAAGTTAAAATTCTGAATCTAGAAATTAAAAAAACAAACTAAAACAGAAAAATGGAATTTGTGAAAATAAAAACTGAATTTAAAACAATGATTTAAATCATCATTTAAAATAAAAGTTAAAACATTTTTAGGGCCCCATGAATCTACACATTTTAAGTACATAAAAATAATTTAAGATCAAATTTGAATGTTCAAGCTTTTAATCTTCAGGATGATGAAGTTAGCGTGCTCTTATAATTTTCAATGGATGATCCAAAATCTTGCTGATGCTCCTAACATTTACATTTGGGAGCAGCACCAATATACTAAACAGTAAATCTCGAGGCATGATAGTGCAGCAGCCTGTATATCAATACACAAAACAGAATAACTTTCTCTGATGTAGTGCAGCAACAGAATGTTTTAGGCCGGCGAGCGGCGACAGTTGCTAAACAGCCACGGCTGCGAAGTTATCTGGCTGCTGGAGATACAGCTCGGATTCATATTAACTTAGGCCTACTCATATTAACCGAATAACAGCTTATACTCACAAAATAATGTACGCACTTAATTGTTTTCTTATATTTTTAATAATTATATGTTGATTTGATGTAATAAAATATAATTGTTCGGCCTACAGGTTTTGAAAGTTTAGCTGACCCATTTTTTTAAACATTGTTTTTAAGTTAAAATGGGCCAGTAGGCTACAACCGCAAAGTGAAATAGAGACATTTTTAATAAAACACATTTAATTATATTTATTTGTTATATTTTATTATTTATAATTAAACAGTGTAACATTGCATTTACATTACATTAGAATGTCAGGTTCATTTGCCTTTCGCATTAAAACATTTCCTTTTATAAGTGTCTTTCAACTGTCTCCCTATTCGGCCAATGCTCCTCTCATCATCTCCCCTACCCACCGATATTCTTTTCTACCCGATCCCTGGCTGGCAGACATCCTTTCGATCACCCAAGCTGCTCAGCTGGAAGGATGAATAAAAGTTCTCCAGCCAAACCTTTTACGCTTGTCTTTAAGAAAATGAAAGGACTTTGAAAAGTTATGCTGTGAACTTGTAGATTAAAGGAACTACATATTTTTGCCAGAATTGATGAGCAGCGATTCATGCTTTATACATGCTTTATATTTTGTACACAATTAGGCTACAAATTAAACCTTATTTAATAAACAGTGAACAACAGCAAGAGCTGAAGGGTGTCTTCATTACTGCAATCCTTTAATGTTTACTATAAAAACGTTTCATTATGTTGTATATCCATATTTATATATATATATATATATATCCACACACAGACAGAGAGAGCGACATCTGCTGGAAAAAGTCACGGACTGCCGGATAAAAGTCCATGGCTGCTGGAGATTAATACTACTATATTAACAAATTTCATAATAAAACTAGATAGAAAAGTTTGTTGACAAACTTTATGTTGGCTTGACAAAGCCTGGCCTGAACGTTAAAAACTGTTTGACAGAAGTTTAGTTTAGTAGGCTATCTGGCTGTTAGTATGTTTAAGTATGAAGCTAGCCTGATTTACCATGAAGCTAGCATGATTAGCCTGAAGCTAGCATGAAGCTAACATGATTAGCATGAAGCTAGCATCAAGTTAGCATGATTAGCATGAAGCTAGCATGATGCTAACATGAAATAGCATAAAGCTAGCATGATGCTAACATGAAATAGCATGAAGCTAACATGATGCTAACATGAATTAGCATGAAGCTAGCATGAAGCTAACATGATTAGCATGAAGCTAGCATCAAGTTAGCATGATTAGCATGAAGCTAACATGATGCTAACATGAATTAGCATTAAGTTAGCATGATGCTAACATGAATTAGCATGAAGCTAGCATGATGCAAACATGAATTAGCATGAAGCTAGCATGATGCTAACATGAATTAACATGAAGCTAGCATGATGCTAACATGAATTAGCATGAAGCTAGCATGATGCTAACATGAATTAGCATGAAGCTAGCATGATGCTAACATGAATTAACATGAAGCTAGCATGATGTTAACATGAAGCTAGCATGATGCTAACATGAAGCTAGCATGATGTTAACATGAATTAGCATGAAGCTAGCATGATGCTAGCATGAATTAGCATGAAGCTAGCATGATGCTAACATGAATTAGCATGATGCTAACATGAATTAGCAAGAAGTTAGCATGAAGCTAGCATGATGCTAACATGAATTAGCATGAAGCTAGCATGATGTTAACATGAAGCTAGCATGATGCTAACATGAAGCTAGCATGATGTTAACATGAATTAGCATGAAGCTAGCATGATGCTAGCATGAATTAGCATGAAGCTAGCATGATGCTAACATGAATTAGCATGATGCTAACATGAATTAGCAAGAAGTTAGCATGAAGCTAGCATGATGCTAACATGAATTAGCATGAAGCTAGCATGATGCTATCATGAATTAGCATGAAGCTAGCATGATGCTAACATGAATTAGCATGAAGCTAGCATGATGCTAACATGAATTAGCATGAAGTTAGTATGATGCTAACATGAATTAACATTAAGCTAGCATGATGCTAACATGAATTAGCATGAAGCTAGCATGAAGCTAACATGAATTAGCATGAAGCTAGCATGATGCTAACATGAATTAGCATGAAGCTAGCATGATGCTAACATTAATTAGCATGAAGCTAGCATGATGCTAACATGAATTAGCATTAAGCTAGCATGATGTTAACATGAATTAGCTTGAAGCTAGCATGATGTTAACATGAATTAGCATGAAGCTAGCATGATGCTAACATGAATAAGCATGAAGTTAGCAAGATTTATTATGAAATTAGCATAAAGCTAGCATGAAACTAGCATGAAGCTAGTATGACTTAGCTTGAAGCTAGCATAAAGCTAACATGACCAAAAGACCCAACCCCCATGTCTCTATGATGTTCAGATCCAGAGATATAAGGCTTTGTTTATTATGTTGCTAGGGTGCTCATATTTGGTTGCTAGGGGCGTGGCTTAATAGCTCAATAAGAATCCTTAGAGGCTGATTGGATGCCTGAGTAAAATGAGCCCACCCCCATGTCTCTGTGACACTGTGCTGCAAAGATATCCATCTGGGCATTTTATAATGGAAGTCTATGGGAGATGTTGCTAGGGTGCCCAAAAATGGTTGCTAGGGGCGTGGCTTAATTGCTATGGGATGATCCAGAGAGACTGATTGGATGCCTGAGTAAAATGAGCCCACCCCCATGTCTCTATGACACTGTAAAGCGAAGATATTCCATCTGGAACGTTTTTATTCCCTTATATGGGCGTGTTTCCTGCCCCGTTATAAGTCAATGGGGAATTTTGGGGGCCTCCTACACCCCAGGGGTGAAACTTACACCCCAATGTGATGTATGTTCTTACAGAGCCTGCCAGCCTTTGCAAATGTGGTAACCCACAAGTTTGTACAAATTTCTCGCTTGCAGCTATGACCCGTCAAAGTTTGTCGCAATGTTAAGTCAATGGAAAATTTGGGGTGTTTGAGCGCCCCGTTTAGGAATTCGGTAGGTCCCATCAGTTAGAAAAGGCATAGCACCTATCTACGGACCAGTCTTAAAAGTTTTGTTAAGTTTTGTGGGTGTAGCTTGAAAGCTCTAGGAGGAGTTACAATTGGTAAAAAGTATGAACAGAAGAATAATAATAACTAGATAGGTACATTTCCTGAAGAAAATGTGAGTGGTGCTTGCCGTGGCAAAATTCTGGGGACATCGTATGATTATACTTCCAGTCACGAGTAAAACGATCCAAACCCCGTGTCTCTACGATGTTCTGATCCGGAGATATAAGGCTTTGTTTTCTCTGTTGCTAGGGTACTGTATTTGGTTGCTAGGGAATAAAACGGCATCCACTAGTGATTACCCTCCGAGTCACAAGTCAAACTGTTCAACCCCCGTGTCTCTACGATGTTCTGATGCGGAGATATAAGGCTTTGTTTACTCTGTTGCTAGGGTACTGTATTTGCTTGCTAGGGAAAAAATTGGCATCCACTAGTGATTACCCTCCGAGTCACGAGTCAATCGGTCCAACCCCCGTGTCTGTACAATGTTCTGATGCAGAGATATAAGGCTTTGTTTACTCTGTTGCTAGGGTACTGTATTTGGTTGCTAGGGAAAAAAACGGCATCCACTAGTGATTACCCTCCGAGTCACGAGTCAAACGGTCCAACCCCCGTGTCTCTACGATGTTCTGATGCGGAGATGTAAGGCTTTGTTTACTCTGTTGCTAGGGTACTGTATTTGGTTGCTAGGGGCGTGACTTGGGAGTGGCCAATGATGTGCCCAATTGTAACACGCCTAGTCACAAGTAAAACGGTCCAACCCCTGTGTCTCTACGATGTTCTGATGCGGAGATATAAGGCTTTGTTTACTCTGTTGCTAGGGTACTGTATTGGTTGCTAGGGAAAAAATTGGCATCCCATAATGATTACACTCTGAGTCACGAGTTAAACGGTCCAACCCCTGTGTCTCTACGATGTTCTGATGCGGAGATATAAGGCTTTGTTTACTCTGTTGCTAGGGTACTGTATTTGGTTGCTAGGGAAAAAATTGGCATCCCATAATGATTACACTCTGAGTCACGAGTCAAACGGTCCAACCCCCGTGTCTCTATGATGTTCTGATGCGGAGATATAAGGCTTTGTTTACTCTGTTGCTAGGGTAATGTATTTGGTTGCTAGGGAAAAAATTGGCATCCCATAATGATTACACTCTGAGTCACGAGTCAAACGGTCCAACCCCTGTGTCTCTACGATGTTCTGATGCGGAGATATAAGGCTTTGTTTACTCTGTTGCTAGGGTACTGTATTTGGTTGCTAGGGAAAAAATTGGCATCCTATAATGATTACACTCTGAGTCACGAGTTAAACGGTCCAACCCCCGTGTCTCTACGATGTTCTGATGCGGAGATATAAGGCTTTGTTTACTCTGTTGCTAGGGTATTGTATTTGGTTGCTAGGGAAAAAATTGGCATCCCATAATGATTACACTCTGAGTCACGAGTCAAACGGTCCAACCACCGTGTCTTTATGATGTTCTGAAGCAGAGATATAACCGTTTGAATTTTATGTTGCTAGGGTGCTCAAAAGTGGTTGCTAGGGGTGTGGCTTAATACCTTTGTAAGGATCCTGAGAGACTGATTGGATGCCTGAGTAAAATGAGCCCACCCCCATGTCTCTATGACACTGTGCTGCAAAAATATCCATCTGGGCATTTTATAATGGCAGTCTATGGGAGATGTTGCTAGGGTGCCCAAAATGGATGCTAGGGGCGTGGCTTAATAGCTCTGGGACTACCCTGATAGACTGATTGGATGTCTGAGTAAAATGAGCCCACCCCCTTATCTCTACGACATTGTAAAGCAAAGATATCCCATCTGGAAATGTTTGTATTCCCTTATATGGACATGTTTCCTGCCCCATTATAAGTCAATGGGAATTTTCGGGTGCCTCTTACACCCCAGGGGTACAACTTACACCCCATTATGATGTATGTTCTTAGAGAGCCTACCACCCTCTTCAAATGATGTAACCCACATGTTTCTACAACATCCTCAAGCGGACCTATGACTCATCAAAGTTGGGCCCAATGTTAAGTCAATGGGATTTTTCGGGTGGTTTTTCGCCCCCCTTTCGGAAACCCTGCACCCGATCGCTTATAAAAGTCATAGCAGACGTGTCCTCAATAAGCCGGTCGATTTGAGCCCTCTTTCATGGGACTACGACAAACCGCGTGGGACGAGTTACGCGCCGAAAAAGTGTCCAGATATAAGAATAATAAATAAAGATATAAATAATAAGTATGAGCAATAGTAATAGTGATGCCTTGCATAAATGCAAGCACCACTAATAATAATAATAATAAGCTTAGATCGAAGAACAGTATGTTGGCTTTGTCAAGCCAACATAATGAAAGTTCAAATGTAGTTTTAAAGTGAAATTATGTAATTGGAAGTTGCTACCAACAGCCACACTGCGAAAGAAATTCTCTGGCTGCGCGAGATGCCGCTACGAAATGCCGGAGAACGTCACTGGCTGCTGGAGTTGACGCCGGAAGTGCCGCTACGAGATGCCGCTGCCGCATTTTGCGCTTGTAGAGTAAGCGGCCGGTTAAAGTCACTGACTGCCCGTGATGCCGCTCTGAGATGCCCCTGTAGAGTAAGCGGCTGGTTAAAGTCACTGACTGCCCGAGATGCCCCTGTAGAGTAAGCGGCCGGTTAAAGTCACTGACTGCCCGAGATGCCCCTGTAGAGTAAGCGGCCGGTTAAAGTCACTGTCTGCTCGAAATGGCGCGCGAGATGCCCCTGTAGCGGCCGGTTTAAGTCATTGACTGCCCGAGAGAAGCGGCTGGTTAAAGTCACTGGCTGCTCGAAATGCCCCTATAGCAGCCAGCCGGATAAAGTCCCTGAATGCCCGAGATGCCGCTGCAAAATCCTACAATATATTAACAATTTCATGATAAATGCTTACAAATGGCAGTATATAATATTATTTTGTTTTTAAATGTAGTTTTAAAGTGAAATATTACATTGATTTATGTAACTGGCAAGCAAAGGTTGCTACAAACAGACACGGCTGCTACAAGAAAGCCGCTGGCTGCTCAAGATGCCGCTACAAGATGACACGAGATGACGCTGTACTGGCTGGTGCCGGAAAAAAGTCCCTGGCTGCTGGAGATGCCGCCGGAAGTGCCGTTGCGAGATGCCGCTGCCGCATTTTGCGCCAGCCCTTACTGAAAGTTTATAGGATTAGATTTGGAAGTAAGATTATGTAGAAAACAGCGGTCCTGACTCCTGGCTTTTTTCTATAAATTGAGCGCACGCGACATTGCTGTTCGGGTTACGTTCAAATAATTTCTTTAAAAGAATTATGCTCTGGCTTTGACTCGATTGAGGTTCATTACCTAATTCCGTCTTCGGGTTCAGACCTCTCGATCCCTGACCGGTAAGTTAAGCAGGATCTTTCGCCACAAGTGTTGTATTGCCATGCTGGGCTTACAAATGCTCAGACAGGTTGCTCATCGCGTTGTCAGCAGTTGAAGACACTTGTCGTCTGGGCATAGTGTGCATTTCACACGAATATTTTTGTCCTTTCGAGCAATACGCTGAAAGTAATGTGAATATCGCCCCAGTGGCTAAAACCCTCCGTCTTCATTTCCCGCTCCCCTTTGCACCAGCAGCTCCGTCAAATCAATCTCTATGGCAACGGCACACGTACAGGGACACGCATGCACGCACCACTTAAATAGACAGAACTTTACACCCAGGCAAACACTGCTTGGGTAACGCAGGAAAGCGCGTTCCTATAGTCTAGTAAAGTAGTGTAGTTACCAATATTATTAGTGTAATGCGTTACTTTACTTCGTTACCCAAAAAAGTAATGTAGTTACTGTAATCCGTTACTTTGTAACTCGTTACCCCCAACACTGACGGTTGTAATGATAATTACATTTTAAACGATAATACTAACCGTCAGGACATTTTATCATGGTTGATCGTGAAACCGGTAATCGTCCCATCCCTACACTTACTTCTGCATTCGAGAAAAAGGTGGATAGCAC
Source organism: Misgurnus anguillicaudatus (assembly GCF_027580225.2). Classification (NCBI taxonomy): domain Eukaryota; kingdom Metazoa; phylum Chordata; class Actinopteri; order Cypriniformes; family Cobitidae; genus Misgurnus; species Misgurnus anguillicaudatus. The sequence continues at coordinate 24,347,298 of NC_073345.2, forward strand.
ATATGAAGCACCATACGGGGGTCATATACCACCACTATAGCACCACATATGGTTCTACATAACACAATATGTTTTACACCAGGTGCTACACAGGTACTTCATCGGTGCTATATGGTTCCTCTATGATTACGAACCAAGAACCACTTTTAGTGCTATTTAGCACCATTTGTTTTTAGAGTGTATATAACTCAAATTTAGTAAACTTACCAGATTTTTTTCCTTTTAATTCCTGTAAAAGAATGAAGATGTCTTGTATAGCGATGATGATTGTCCGCTCGCTTTCAGTAATCATGTCACAGCTAGAGCAAGCTCCTGCTTGGTTAACTTGGCGCAAAAATCTGCCAAAGTTCAGAATTTTCAACTTCGCCACAGGATGCATATTCGTGTCTTTGCATTGACTTAATATGTAAATCACACGTGCTTGCCTCCTCTTCCGCGTCTGGTGTGAATGGACCATTACAGTGCATGATCTCCATTTAAGGGGAATGCAGGCCAAAAAAAAACAACTCAAGCTTCTTTTTCTCTGTTGAAGATGATTCAGACCCAGCTGGTTGTGGACCTGCCCTGGGCTGCCACAACAAAGCTCCAAATCCTCCTGCTGTGTCTCTCACTCGCTGTCTGTCTCCCTGTGTCCTTTCCCATCCTTGCTTTCTCCTTTATTTCTGCGAAGAGCTTTTAACCTTCAACGTTTTGGCCCGCTGCACTAAGAATGGGCTGCAATGGAGAGTGCTTGCAGGATTCATCTCTGATCATTTCTTGGAAGGGAGTGCATCATTTTATGCCTGAGGGATGATGGCGGATGCTTTTTCTAGCTTTAATTTTTAAAACCAAGGTGTTGAGGACACAGTTTTTTTCTTTTGTCCTCTTTTGTGCTTGCTTTTTCTCTCCATTTCTTTCTTTCATTTTTTATGTTTGTTCCTTGCTTTATGCTTTGTGTTTTAGTGTCCAAATGCATTAGTGCTCTGCTGCTACGGGCATGCTGAGTCATTTGGCCATTAAAATAATTATCTTTGCAATCATGACATGATTTCAAATGATTGGGGGAAATAGTATGAAGTGCCACTAGTTCTGGGAAACGCTAGATGTTAATTTCTGCATTATTTTATCAGTGACCTCTATACACTGGTCTAATTTCAAAGCAGAGGTTTTGTTTTGTGGGGACGAATCGTTGTTGCATCTGGGCAGAAATACATTTTGTTGTGTGTACAGCATTGTTGGTTTCTGTAACATGTGAGTTTACAGAGCAGAATTTAAGATGCACCGAAGCCTTACCTCAACCCGTAATTATCAAGATAGATACCCATTTAGATGAGAGATGCACACTGGGTAATCGCATCCCACCGCCAGCACAAACTAAGCATTATATTTAAGCACAACCCACCTCTATCATTGTTGGAGCACTCAACGCAACCCTGACCTACTGTTACGGTAAAGCTCTCCTACAGCAAGCAGAGAAAGGGAAAATGAATGTCAACACAATGGCTTCTTTCAGAATCTGATTCAGGGGTTGGCACTGGCCCTTTTTTAGATTAATGCACCGCTTGCTCAATTGCTAAAACTATCTTTTGTAAGGTCTGCGTGTACTGTAGCTACGAGTGAGTCACAGATTTAACAAAAGAACGCCCTGGTATGTTGCTGTTCAGTTTTGACCTTTCTCTGAGTGAGGGGAAAAAGCAAAATATTGTGAAAATCACTTTAGGAAGTAGGTTTCAGAAAAGCATAAAATAGTTTAATTGTTAGGTGTCCTTTTGTGTGTACCTGTCTGTAAAAAACGGAACTCTTAAAAATAAAGGATGCCGTAAGAACCATTTTGGCTGCACAATTATTCAGGAAATTAATCTGGATTACAATTACGGGTGAAACAATTACATAATCGACAAAAGCTTCAATTACAGCTGCCCATTTGTGCTCTTTTCTGTGCATTTCAGTCTTATGATTGTGCACCAAATACAGTTGATAAGTTATAAGTTGACGTAGGGCTGGATTATGGGAAAAATCATAATCCTGAATATTTTGGGAAAAATCATAATCCTGATTATTTTGCACGATTACTTAATGACTGTAAAACAGGCATGTATACATACATACATACATACATACATACATACACAAACACACACACACACACACACACACACATACACGCACACACACACACACGCACAGGCACATACATATGGGTGATTCTCACGAAAACTTTTAAAAATGTCAAGCATGAAAATGTAAAAATTGCTTAAATTTACTTTTTTTCCCACCAGACATTGAAAAACAAAGTCTGGAGTAAATGGGAACATTAATTTAAAAACTTTTACTTATCATTTAACACTTTTTGTAACATAATTTAAAAAATTAGTCCTAAAAAATCTCATTACCGCAACAGTCAGAAAACATCAACACTGACATATTTTCAAAATGACATGACAAACCTGAAAGAACATAATTTGGAGATTCTGCACATGCATTTAAAATCAAAGTACTATGCTTCTATTAATTAAATTAACATTTAATAAGCATCTGTTGCGGTAATGATAATCAAAATGTCGTGTAAGCATTCTGACAAGACAATATTTCAAATTAACTGTAAAAAAATGATCTTACCTGGTAGCCATCTTGAAGTAACTGGTCCATGTGCTTGGTCACTCAAAATCAAACTTTATTAAAATTCTGTATGTGTGCTTAAACTGTTCTCAAAAAGTGTTGCGGAGGATGAGAACATCAGGCATGGACACATCATTTTCCTAATTTTCCTTCATTATTATTATACATGAATATTCAGTAAATATTTTTTCTGTCATCTAAAGTAGTCTAGCAAAACATCCATTTATTTTTTTTCTTAATATTTTTGTGTTAATTTGATTAAATTACAACATAACGCATGTTCAAACACAGCCGGACACATTGCGGTAATGAGAATTTCAGCAGAAAATGAGATAACATTTCCAATTATAAATTCTTATGTTGAAATCACACATTGTGCAAGGTAGAACACAGTATTGTGTTAATTCTGATGCTTTTTAATGGTACTATATTACACATTTTAAAGCTAAAATCATTAGTGCCGTGGTGTTTCAATGATTTCGTGAGAATCACCCATATAAACATTTTACTAAATTTATTGCATTTGTTTAGTGTTGCCGCAGAAGGCTACACGTGTCAAAGCAGTGGTGCCTTATAAACGCATCGGTCCAGTGAAAGCGATTCGTATTTTAAACACGAGGGATAGTTTTACTGCATATTTGTTAAAATGCATATAACTTTACAAATATAAACAGGATTTCTATCTAGTGATCTGACTTCGGACAGATGCGAGAGCATGTGCGAGAGAGATGCACAGCAGTGCAGCTGCTTACTATATGACACGCTGAATTTATAACACAAAACAAAATGACTGAATGCAGCATACTAAACGATCTGCCTCGATAATCTTGATTTTGCAATCGAAATGTGCAAAAATCGAAATAGGGCTGTGCAATTAATTAATTTTAATTTCTAAGTTGACGTGTCCTTTAGCCATTCGCTTTGGATTTTTACTAACAACATAACTCCTATTTGTTATTTACATTATATTATTTAGTTTTGAATGTTTCAAATTTACCATGCAGCTTCTTCACAGAAAGTTATAAAACATTTCAAAACTTCAATGTAAAACCAAGGGGGCAACCTTCCGATGTCTCTGATGAAGCCAATACGGAAGTGATTTAAACTGCAATTCATCTACTGACTGCTAGAGGCTGGCTTATAAAGGGAGTCAATTCCCATAGATCCCCATGTTAAAAATAGACGAAACTCGCACTATTTAATGTGCACTTCCGGTTTACAATACCTCCGAGTTGTCCTGGACGCGACGCGGCGCTGCGCGCTGGTGTGCGATCCCCTTGAGGGGGTGAATTTTTTGGTTACTCATCCGTTTAAATGATATTAGGCCTTAAACTTTTGCATAATTAAGGGCATGGTCACTTGAGTAATGGATGAACTGCTACTGCTGTCACTAGAGTCGAGCTAGGGGGGCGTGGTTTCAGCAACCAGCCACCTCAGCTTCACCCACGTCTCGCCTTTTACCCGTTTTTGGATATCCCAGAGTGACGCGCGGCCAGGCACCGCCTACTTTAAGCTTCAAAAACGATCTTCAGAAACTTATGGGTGACGTCACGGACACTACGTCCATCTTTTTTACAGTCTATGTGTAAAACCCATTTATCGGCAATAATTTTCGCAATACCAAGGCGAATGATTGCCATTTATGATTTTTGTTATAATCGTGCAGCCCTAAGATGCGGCACGTTCTGTGTTGTGTGATTGCGATGTTGTGACTACACTGATTCACCTGCACAATATTCATAAAATATACCTAATAAGGCCTCCTAATATAGCTTTTAAGCTTAAATTGTAGCTCTTCTTGTAAAGTTTAGCCAGCACATCACGTTGCTAAAAAACAAACTTGCCAGTTATTTAGCCAAAAATGAACCAAATTCAAGCTTATTTTGGCTGGAACCAAAACATTTTTACAGAATGGGTTACTCATTGCCATCAGCAGATTATATTGGGTTTATAGCTAACCTAGACGGTGAAATGATGGCTATTGCTTGCTGGGTGGCTTTGTTGTTTATATAGTATTAGTGTAGTGTTGCATTATTTCTATCTCACTTGAGTTGTTTTCTTGGTTTAAAACCAACAGGTTTAAAGTGCATTAACTGCCTATTCTTCTGGTAACCTATGGAACTTGTGAGAGGGTTTACCTGAAGCACACATAATGTTACTTGTAAAATAAACATTATACGCATATGTGCACTCTTTTTACATCGAACAAAGACTTTTGGGAGTACATAGACTGATCAAAGGACGCTGGCAGTTTCTACACTATGAGAATGTAATTTCTTCCTCGCTGATGTGTCATTCAGATCTTTACAGTCACTGTGAAGCAGACAGCGGGGAAGATCTAACCTCTCAAACAGACTCCTGGCACTGAGATCATCTCGGCTCTTGTTTGATCACATACATGCATGAGTACTGAGATCTGACACGCCCCCAGCTGTGGCTTTTGTTCAGGTGTGATGTGGGGGTCAAAAATATACAGTACGTTTATGTCTTCCAGTACATTTGAAATGTTTTGGGATGACCATACTGAAAATGGGCTTAGCTAGCAAATAGTATTGTACAGCATCATATTTACCAGTAGTATTCTTGTACTTTGTGTCAACACTTTTAAAAAAAGTAATATTATTTTTAAAAGTGACGAATATTTTTGTATAAAAACGCTATATGATTTTCTATAGCCAAGTTGATTTATTATACAACCGTTGAGCTTGACAGGGCCAGTAGACGTGCAAATATAATGAAATTCGAATGTGTGCAGTGTGACCAAATTCGATAAATTTTTCATCCGAAACAGCTTCCAGTAGCTACACTTGTTAGAGCGGTCCTGTATTCCCGGCGCATCTCTGTACTTTCGTGGTCTTCGGAGATGTGCACTCCAAATGCACTTTTGAGAACACTCCTACCAACGGTGTCACTGTCTGATACAGAAGCTCACAGAGTTGTCAGAGAAGTTTTGACCTACCGTCCTCTGTGTAAATCTTTTGTGACAGACTGTCACCGCAATTCCCAGGACGTACAACAAGATCTAAACCTTTTGAATTATAATCTGTCTGCTGCAGGTCCTGTAGGAGATGTTGTAGACACAGTCTGTGATCCATCAGTTGCAGAATGTGTTTTCACCCCCAGGCAAAATACATAAAGCCAATGTCTGAAATACACCTGCTCTTTACAAGAGTATCCTTAATTGAAATGACTGGTATAATTTTGTGTTTTATTATTTAGACATCTAATTATCCTATTATGGTTATAAACACAATTAATGAAAATGTTTAAAGGTGCAATGTATAACTTTTAGAAGGATCTCTTGACAGAAATGCAATTTAATATAATATACATAACTATATTATCAGTGGTTTATAAAGACCCTATAAAATAAATGGTTTTTATTACCTTAGAATTTGTTGTTTTTTACTGTAAAAAATACCCAGCATTTTGTTAAATCAACATATATTTTTATGTTACTTCAACTTAAAATTTTTACTTGTTTTTATAAATTATGTCAACTTTTCACAAGTTCAAGAGTCTCGTCAATTAAGAAAAAACATTTGCATCAAAAAACATGTTAATCTGCAATACCGTGATTATTAATTTATGAAAATGTATACCCAACACTGTAAAAAATACTTTGCTGCCTTAAAGGGATAGTTCACTTTAAAATGAAAATTCTGTCATTGTTCTGGATCATTCATTAATCTTTAATATTTGCTATTGATTTAATACTAATACATAGTAGCTTTCTTTAAAAAATACAGTTAAGGATGGACAGTTAAATTCAGTTAATTGCATCAATCAAATGTAGAACAACACAGAAGGAGCTTGAAGCAGCATTGATTTTGTGATCCTCTGTAGAAAGCATTGTCTGTAAGTTTGTGATTCATTTTTATTCAGTTTGTTAAAGTTACTATTTATAAAGCTAAGTAATGTGGAATTACAGATATTTTACAACTATATACTATGAATTCATGTTAGTGTTGTTTTTGGAGATAACTAAGTAGTTCTATTGTATTTACATCTCCTTTCTGTAGTTTCACTCTGTTTTTCGACATATTCATTGTGGTGTGGAATAAAGCAGCATTCTCCCACAAGCGTATGTGTTGGAAAGAGTTTATCTGTCTGTCTAACTTTGGGAAGAGTGACGCCATTGTGAGGGCAGAACAGTGAAAAGACATACTCAACAGTGATTACAACAACAGTCAATTATCTTCCTTCTTCTCAAACAATCTACAGTAAAATGCTATCAAAGGAAAACATAAGCCTTGCAACCAGATCAGTGTGTTCACATTCACACAATTCATCAAGATCAACACATTCAAGAAGATCAGCAGCCAGTCTTATAGCAATAGAGGCTCGAGCTAAAGCTGAAGCTGCCCGAGCGAGAGCAGCATATTCTCAAAGAGAGATTGAAATTAAAGTAAAGAAAGCTCAACTACAGGTAGAGGAGACACGCTTAGAGGCTACATTAGAAGCACTCCAGCAAGAGAAAGAGGCAGAAGCTGCCTTAGCTGAAGCTACAGCATATGAAGCCATTGATGGAGCTGACATAGAAAAGTCATCTGAAAATGAATGTAAACAAAAGAGCTCAACTTTCAATGCACTTAAGCGGACTGATGAATATGTTCAGGATCAAAATGCTTACAAAAACAAGCATCATCAAGCTTCAAAACAAACACCACTACGTCAGTCGGCTGACAGAGAACAGCAAAATGCTCTTCCATCTTATAGGCAGTCTATTCATAATTCTCAAGAAACACCTCAGCATGTCAGTTCATACAGTGAGCCACTATTTCAGTCACAGGACACACATGACAGTATTCGACCTATCAGAGTACCTGAAAAAGAAGAAAATATTCAAGATACAGTAACTCATTACACTCACCCATCAAATTACTGTAACTCAAACAGGAATTACTCACCTGATGTGGGAAATGAGCCACATGCTGCAAAACCTGAAAACTCAGAGATATTAAATTTAGCCAAGTTCTTAGCACGCAGAGACCTGCTCACTGCTGGACTCATAAAGTTTGATGACAAACCAGAGAATTACTTGGCATGGAAATCAACATTCTCAAATGCAATAGAAGACCTGAACTTAAAACATTCTGAAGAGCTCGACTTGCTGACTAAGTGGCTTGGTCCAGAATCAGCCGAACATGCTCGCCGAATAAGATCAGTTCATATTAACTATCCTGCCGTCGGGCTCAGTAGAATTTGGGAAAGACTGGAGCAGTGCTACGGCTCTGCAGAAGCTATAGAGTCAGCACTCCTAAATAAAGTTGACTGCTTTCCTAGAATCTCTAATAGGGACCCACACTGTCTCAGGGAACTAGCAGATTTACTGTCAGAGATTGAATCTGCCAAAATGGATGGATACTTACCTGGTTTGTCTTACCTGGACACTGCACGAGGCATTGCCCCTATACTTGAGAAGCTGCCATTTGCCCTCCAGGAGAAGTGGATGCGACAAGGGTCTAGATATAAGCAAGAACACAATGTCAGCTTTCCTCCCTTCTCATTTTTCTCCACCTTCATCAGAAATGAGGCTCATATGAGAAACGACCCCAGTTTTAAATTCAATCTGCCAAACACAATGCAACCCACAGGACAGAAGTTTTCCTCCAGAGCAAAAAGACTACCTGTTGATGTGCACAAGACTGAAGTAGAGCATGGAATTCCTACAGTAAAATCTAAGCTGGTTGGAGAAGACTTCAGCAAACAGTGTCCAATTCATAAGAAACCACACCCGCTCTACAAATGCAGAGGCTTTAGGGAAAAACCCATAGATGAGCGCAAAGCCTTTTTAAGGGAACATTCTATATGTTTCCGCTGCTGCTCTTCAACATCTCACCAAGCCAAGAATTGTACCACAACCATTCAGTGTTCAGAATGTGACAGTGAAAGACACATAGCAGCCCTTCATCCTGGTCCAGCGCCCTGGTCTAAAAATGAAACTGTCAGACCTGTGATACACCATGGCGGGGAGGATGATGAAAAAACCATAACAACTGTCGCCACATCCAGCTGCACAAAGGTCTGTGGTAATGGTTTCAGAGGAAGATCATGCTCCAAGATCTGCCTAGTTAATATATATTGTAAAGATCATCCTCAAATAAAGTTGAAAACCTATGCTATTCTAGACGACCAGAGTAACAAGTCTTTAGCAAAATCCACCTTCTTCGACAAATTTAATGTCATTGACCATGCATCTCCTTACACACTGAAGACATGTACAGGTACATCAGAAATCTTAGGACGCAGAGCAAAGGGTTTCATTATAGAATCAATCAATGACAGTGCCAGTTTTACACTTCCCACACTTATTGAGTGTAATGAACTTCCCGACAACAGAGCTGAAATCCCTACTCCTGATGCTGCTTGGAACCATGCTCACCTGAAATCAGTAGCTCATAGATACCTCCACTTGACCCTGAAGCTGAGATTCTTCTTCTTCTTGGAAGAGACATCATTGAAGTGCACAAAGTATTGGAACAGCGCAATGGTCCTCGACATGCTCCTTTCGCTCAGAAGTTAGCTTTGGGATGGGTAATAATAGGAGATGTCTGCCTGGATGGTGCCCACAAACCATGTGAAGTTAATACTTTCAAAACAAGCATTTTCATGAATGGACGCCCAAGCCAAATGGAACCCTGTGAAAACAATATTCAAATCAAAGAGAAGTTTTGCCATTACAATGAACATCTGACTTCACTGGCACCATCTTTGAAACTAGAATTTGCAACAACACACACAAAGAGCAATACAACAGATATCTTCCAGTCCACAAAAGATGATGACAAATTAGCTCCATCAATGGAAGATCTCGTCTTTCTGAAGATAATGCAAAAAGAAGTATATCAAGATGAATCAAACAGCTCGGTTGCTCCACTTCCCTTTCGCAGCCCACGTCAAAGACTTCCTAATAACAGGCAACAAGCAAGTAACCGGCTCCAGTCACTCACACGTACGCTGAAAAAACACCCACGCATGAAGGACCATTTTCTGGAGTTCATGACTAAGATGTTTGAAAACAGGCATGCAGAACCTGCACCACCTCTTTCCAAAAATGAAGAGTGCTGGTACCTTCCAATCTTTGGGGTCTATCACCCACAAAAACCAGATCAAATTAGAGTTGTTTTTGATTCCAGTGCTCAACATCATGGAGTATCTTTGAATAGTGTCCTCCTTACTGGGCCCAACATGAATAACAGCCTGCTTGGAGTTTTGCTGTGGTTCAGAAAAGAAAAGGTTGCCATAACAGCTGACATCCAACAAATGTTTCATTGCTTTGTAGTCAGAGAAGACCACCGCAACTTCTTACGTTTCCTCTGGTACCGTAATAATGACCTAGAAAATGAAGTTGTGGAATTCAGAATGCGAGTGCATGTCTTCGGCAACAGTCCCTCACCAGCTGTGGCTATGTATGGGCTCAAGAAAGCTGCCTTGGAAGGGGAGAAGGAACATGGTTCAGATGTAAAACAGTTCATTGAGAGGAACTTTTATGTCGATGATGCTTTGGTATCCCTACCTACCGAACAAGAAGCCATCACACTCCTTAGAAATGCCCAAGCCATTCTGGCAGCTTCAAATCTTCGCCTACACAAGATAGCCTCAAACAAAATTGAAGTAATGAGAGCATTCCCTCTGGACGATTTAGCAGAGAACCTGAAGGACTTAAACCTTGCTGTTGACCTTCCTCATATGCGGAGAAGCTTAGGGGTTGGCTGGGATGTTTCAAAAGACAACTTTACCTTTCAGGTACCAGATGATGAGAAACCTTACACAAGACGTGGAATCTTGTCTACAGTGAACAGTCTATTTGATCCATTTGGATTTGTAGCACCTGTAATCATTAAAGGTAGATCTTTAAATGGCTGCACTTGGAGTTTCAACCCACCACACTCATCACACATGGGAGGCAGCTGGGAACGCATGATAGGCATCACCAGGCGGATCCTTGGTGCTATGTTAATGAATATCAGTCAAGTAAAATTTACCCATGAAGTGCTCATCACATTCATGGCAGAGGTTTCAGCTATTGTAAATGCTCGTCCATTAACACCAGTATCAACGGATCCAAACAATCCACTCATCCTATCCCCAGCAACACTTCTCACACAAAAGACTGGCACACTTCCACCTCCAAATGGCAACTTCAATGAAAGGAACCTCTACGTTTGCCAGTGGAGACAAGTTCAAAGTTTGGCCAACACCTTTTGGCATCGATGGAGAAGGGAGTATTTAAGCACTCTTCAAAATCGGAGAAAGTGGCAAAGAGAAGAACGTAACCTTCCACCTGGAGACGTAGTCCTCCTCAAGGAAGGTCAAGTTCAAAGAAATGACTGGCCCATGGGCATTATACAAAAGAGTTTCCCAGGTAATGATGGAAGAGTCAGGAAGATTGAAGTTAAGACAATAAAAGATGGAATATCAAAGATCTACTTACGTCCCATCTCCGACACAGTCCTTCTCCTGCCGTCAAAGATGGAATAAGAGGTGTCGTGTTCAATGATGACATCCTACGGATGCCAGGCGGGGAGTGTTCTGGATCATTCATTAATCTTTAATATTTGCTATTGATTTAATACTAATACATAGTAGCTTTCTTTAAAAAATACAGTTAAGGATGGACAGTTAAATTCAGTTAATTGCATCAATCAAATGTAGAACAACACAGAAGGAGCTTGAAGCAGCATTGATTTTGTGATCCTCTGTAGAAAGCATTGTCTGTAAGTTTGTGATTCATTTTTATTCAGTTTGTTAAAGTTACTATTTATAAAGCTAAGTAATGTGGAATTTCAGATATTTTACAACTATATACTATGAATTCATGTTAGTGTTGTTTTTGGAGATAACTAAGTAGTTCTATTGTATTTACATCTCCTTTCTGTAGTTTCACTCTGTTTTTCGACATATTCATCGTGGTGTGGAATAAAGCAGCATTCTCCCACAAGCGTATGTGTTGGAAAGAGTTTATCTGTCTGTCTAACTTTGGGAAGAGTGACGCCATTGTGAGGGCAGAACAGTCATTATTTACTCATCCTCATGTTGTTCTAAACCTGTATGAATTTCTTTTTTCTGATGAACACAAAAGAAGATATTTTGAGAAATGATGGTAAACACACAGCAGTAAGTGACCATAGATCAGCCCTAAAGTCACAGAACCTTGTTATAATAACTTATCCACCCGACACCCATGCACTCGAACATATGATTTTTATATATTTATTTTAATTTATATATGAAGAGTTTCATTGCAAAACGAGATAACCACCGTTTTGTTAATTGTTCAGAAATCGCATTTTTTGGTTCTGCATTCCAATTCATTTCAACTGCAGTTGGTTTGTTTTGATTTAAACCTTCATAACTTAAAAAAATACAGCTAGGTAGCACAATAAAACAAAATAATAACATGATAACATAATAATAAACATGTTTTGACAAAAATGTTAAAAAATGGATTTATCTCGTTTTGCAACGAAACTCTTCATATCTGCACCCGAACCCTCCCGATATGGTCTCATTACCTTTACTGTGACAGACATACTGTATGATATGGTCAAGTAAAATGTTTTAAATAAACATGTATTTTGCACACACATGCACGTTTGTCCTGTATAAGCAGTTCACAGCTGTTCGGCCAGCGTTAAAGACTGCTTGTGTTAAAAAGCGCCAAAAGCTAAATTCGGCACTGCAGACCTACTGGTGAATGACATCAAATTAACGCGAGAGTCACTCTGGGTTGCGCGGCGTCAAGTCAAGCACATTTTACTTCAAATTTTACAACTTTACCCAACAGGGGTGGCCCTAGCTACGCCCCCGTTGTGGACTGACCCGTTGGTTGCAATCATAGACTTTAAAAAAAGATGGACGACGCAACATCGCCTCCTTCCATAGTAATGAATTAAAACTAAAAATGTCTGACCATGGTCGCCGCCATGTTACATAAAAACGTCAGTTTGGAGCCAAGGAATCCTCAGAAAGAATCGTCCATGGAGCCAGAGGCGGAGCTGTGGTATCAAACTTCTTGCACGCCCAATTCAACCACACCAATCATAACGACATTATTTCTATTGCATTAAATTACTAGCTTAAAAGAAACTTATCACAAAAATGAACAAATGAACATATATCAGTGTGGTAACAACTACCTAAAAAGGACCAATACCATCTTTCGGAAAATTTTATTGGAAATGTAAATCATTTTTTTATATAGATCCAAGTCCCATTCATTTGCATGGAGAGGGCGGGGGTTTATGACTTGTTCTGCAACCAGCCACCAGGGGGCGATCAAAGAGCCAGAGGCTTCACTTTTCAAGACGTATTAGGCACACCCGGTTGCAATTCACAAACTCACCACTAGATACTGTTCAAAGTCCCACATTGCACCTTTAAAGGATTAGTGAATTTTCTTAAAAAAAAATCTAGATAATTTACTCACTACCATCTCATCCAAAATGTTGATGTCTTTCTTTTTTCAGTGGAAAAGAAATTCCAGGATTTTTCTCATTTTAATGGACCCCAACACTTAACAGTTTTAATGCAGTTTAAAATTACAATTTCAAAGGACTCTAAACGATCTCAGACGAGGCATAAGTGTCTTATCTAGCGAATCAATTGTCATTTTTGGCAAGAAAAATAAAAAATATGCACTTTTAAACCACAACTTTTCATCTTCCTTCAGTCCTGTACGCGCCAGCGTGACCTTACGTAATACGTCATCACGTCAAGAGGTCACGGATGACGTATCGAAACTACGCCCCAGTGTTTACAAGTGTGGAGAAAGAGGACCGTTCCGACGTTGTTGTCGAATTATACTAATTAATGTCTTTGTGTCAGTTTACTGTTTAAAATGGTCCGCAAATGTGCATTTCATACATGTGCATGTCATACACGTGACCTTTCAACATCATTGTGCAATTATGTGAGGTCACGCTGACGCGTCACACAGCTGGAGGAAGACAGGTTGTTGTCGTTTAAAAGTGCATATTTTTTCGCTGTTTCGCTAGATAAGACCCTTATACCTCGTTTGAGATCATTTAGAGTCCTTTGAAACTGCAATTTTAAACTGCATTAAAACTGTTAAGTGTTGGGGTCCATTAAAGTGCATTAAAATTAGAAAAATCCTGGAATGTTTTCTTCAAAAAACATACTTTCTTCTCGACTGAACAAAGAAAGATATCAACATTTTGGATGACATGGTGGTGAGTAAATCATCTGGATTTTCTTTTAAGAAAATGGACTAATCCTTTAATAGTTTAGCTTTACCTAAGAATTAATATTAGATTTAAATGTCTTCATTTATTTTTTTATTGATTCTATTCTTTATGTTCTTTCCTTTTGCTCTTTAGATGAAATTAAAGTTTATAAAGCTAAACTGGCTGTCTTTGGATTTAAAAAAAGGTTTCGGTGAGATCTCATCAGGGTTTATTATCACACACAGCTGCGATCAGAACAAAAGAAAAGCATTATCTCATTAGATCTCTTTACAGGTTTAATCTGCCACAAGTAAATCTAATGTAGTAGTCTTGGCAAATTGGTCAATAAATGACTTACTTATCAGTGGCAGATAAGTGTTGAATAAAATCAGCATGAAACACAAAAAACAAACAGCAGGAATAGCAAAGGAAAGGTGCAATGACTAATTGGTGTGTTAGCATAGCAGATGCACTTTAGTTTACACGTCTATAAATGTCTCGGATATGCGCTGCAACACAGCAAAATATCTTGACTGCGAGATGATGTTCATAACTTCACCCTAAACTTCCCGAAAGGGATGTTGTGTTTACATGGGAACGTGTGGCAACAAATTCTTCAAGGATGCAGATAGCGGCCAATGCAATTATCTGTCTGAGTGATTCTCCATCATCGGGTGCTCATTCCCTGCGATGTTGCCTTTTCCATTATGTTGTGTTATTTGCATGTTTTTCATTCACAGAAAATTGATGTTAAATTGTTTTTCCATCCACCTCATCTCTAATTCAATACAAATTTGGACTTTTTGCCGTGTGCTGGTGTAGAAGGTCGGGTATCAGGCGGACAAACAATTATAATTTTTTTTGTTGCTATTTTTCGGTTGAGGACAGTTTAAAATGCATTAAGCTTCATGCCGCTGTCAACATTTCAGGACCTGGGTGGAAATTTGTTGAAGTAGATTAGAGAGGTAAAATGTTTGTATTTTATCTCCTTGAGATCATCAACAGAGATTGTAATGCTAAAGCGATATTGTTACTTTGAACCGACATGACACCAAACAATGCCCCTGTCGAATAGCGTCCTGTTTCTGAAATGTATGACATTTCCTTCTGCCGTATCCAATTATTTCGAGGAGCCGTTTTTAAATGATGAACATTTGGCGCTGAGACGACAGCCGTTGGTTGTATAGGTCGTAGCGATTTAACCTGTTGTGAATTGTTCACCAGCACTTGAACGTATAGTGATACTGTATGTGCTGTTATGTACCCTTGCAAGGGATTGTTTTCATTTGCTCATTTTCTCTCTATCTCTCTCATTAACTCAGCACTGTGGTAGCCGTCTGATCAGATTTGCATAGACTGGCACTGGGGTCACAGAGGAGCACATGGCTGTCAGAGAAGCGCACTTTCCTTCCCTCTTGCAAGAAGCTACCCAGCTGTTCTCCATGCTGATTTTGTTCTCAGCAAGGAGCGTTTTCTGTCATTAGCATAAGAATATTACAGGCGTTCTAACACTTTAATGCATTTTGACAAACAGTCACTTTTGAAAAAAAATAGAGTTGCCAGGTGGTATAAACCTCCTCACCCGAGTGTATACAAATGCCAGCCCGTGGGCCAAAACCAAACCTGTTTGAAATATGTAAGGTTGCCAGTTACTAACCAACTAACTTAACATGTAAATTAGATTGCAGACATAATAACACATTTTGGATCAGATTTGGCCAGTGCACAATTTTGTAGATAATTTCTCCCATGCTGGCTGCTTTTTTATGCAGTAAAACAAATCCCACTACTGTCACATGCCAACGTTATGCTGTGGCTACTGTATTTAACATCCGTACCACACTGTGAAGATGATACAATTTGTGACATCTATTGATCACTAAATAAGCTCATAATATAAATTGTTTTCTCTCACAGATGTATCATTTTACTTTAGAATACATTTATTAACTTATTGGCGTCGTTTGCATTACTTTAATGATTGATGTAAGTGCTTTGCCAGCTTGGGTCCAATATAAGAAGATTGGATGGTGGCATTTTAATATACAATTGTTTGCTTTCAGCTAAAGAAAGAAAATCTGGGAACTGCGATGGCATGAGGATGAGTAAATCATGAGAGAATTTTCATATTTAGGTGAACTATTTCTTTTAAAAAAAAAATAAGAAGGATGTCTTGCACAGACTTCCCGTCTAACATGTTTTTTTTTTTTTTTAGTAAATGTTGTTCTTTGCTATTCTGTGTTTTCTTTGTTTTTATATGATGCAAAGCTGCTTTGGAACAATAAACAATCGTGAACAGCGTTATAAATAAAATGCAGTTGCATTGAGTTAAATTAGAATTTTTTATGTTTAGTTTCAGTAATTTCACTTCAATGTCAATCAAAAAGTTATCAGTTAGTAATTAAAATGCCTTATTTTCACAAAAGTCACTTTAATTATTTAATTTGTATTGAACAAATTTGACTGTCTGTCACTGCAAAACCCATGTATGCAAGGTATTTTGGAAAAAAATCCATCTTTTTTTAGACAAGACAGTTAAAATTTGCAAATCACTAAAGATACAACTAGAGACATTGCAAATGATAAAAAAAATCAGAATTTAAAAATGAAGACACTGTCTTAACATAGAGGCATAGGTAGGTGGCTGCTTGGGGCCCCATACCAGTGGTCATAGTAAGGGGCCCCCAACCAACTTAAAAAATAAATAAATAAACCCTTATCATCTTGAACAATTCAAAAGCATTGTGAATTGTATTAATATTCTTAAGAAATACGTTGAAACTTTGAAGTAGTTAAAATGTCCAGTTTATGTTTATCTGTCACTATACACATACACCCCCTTCTTTCACATTGAAATGGACTAGTCCGTAATGGTGCGCGCTGCGCAAAAGATAAAGACGAGGGACTGAAAAAGTAAAAGAACGAACAGAGACGAATCAAGACAAATATAAACGCGAAAAAAAAAATCTCACCCGAGCAGCTCAAATAAAAGAAAAAAGTGATGATGGGGCTTTGGTGAGTCAACCGCCTAGTTCTGCTAGTAATAGCCCTAGCCCTACACTGATAAAAATGTATTTTGTGGCTACAACTATAATGCTACTAGAGAAAAAACTAATTGAATCCTTATGTTATGTTGGGGATTTTTTGTTCACTATGGGGTGCTGTTGAGTCTTTCTCTGGGTTTCAGCAAACAAGATTATTTTTGGTGACAAATCTTATTTTGACACATATTTTGGGAAAATGTTTCAATTTTTTTTGCATAAATCTGTTAATTAACCTCAGTCCAGATCAAAACTGCTAAATGTTAAAGAAAAAATCCAGGATTTTTACTTTTTAATTGCCAATGATTTTTTAAAAACTCACTTAAAACTGATTTGGGGAAAAACACACACAAACATACACACAAAATTACTTATTTTCAATGTAAAAAGTGATTGTGGACTGGATTTTTTTTTACCTTTTATCACAGTCTTGGCCATGTGAAAGATTAGTAACAACATTGGCTTTGATGCATTGTTAGTCCTTGTGCAGCATCCGATTTAAATGTTTTCTCCCCCATTTACTGTCCGTAGCTTTTTTCCTCATTGTGCAGTGGTTCCCAAACTTTTTCAGCGTGCGGCCCCCCTTGTGTATGGTGCATTCCTTCACGGCCCCTCAAAGAAAATTTGTGACAAAAACTGTTCTAAACTCAACATTTTACTAAAACACATATTAAATTATACAAAAAAATAGTGCTTTTGGTTAGTAGCCTTATTTTTTTATGTTTAATTACACAGAATTCATGATAAATTAATGTATTTTATAAAATGTCATAAAACTGGGGCCCCCCTGGCACCATCTCGCGGCCCCCCTGGGGGCCCCACCCCCCAGTTTGAAAACCCCTGCTCTATTGGGTTCCATCATGACTATTAGTTTGTGTAGTGCTACACTTTGTGTGTTTTATGCTTTCAATCTTCATTTGGATTAAAAAAAATATTTTGTTCTCTTTTAAAGATCTGATAGGGGCCCCCATACATATCTTCGCCTTGGGCCTCCAATTAAATCTGGGTCCAAGTACTCACAAGGAACACAAGTTTGAATGCGATCCCCTGTCGTTTTGTGCCCTTCATCCGAATCATTTTAGGACTGTGCACTTAGAGGACTTTGCTGAAAAACCGGTGTGGTATTTCTGAATGGCCTCAGGTCAGGATTAAAGGTAGGGTAACTGATTTGATCCTGAAACATTTTTTGTTATGCTGGTTAAAAGTCTCCTTACATCCTGATAGCAATCACTGTGTTAGGTTGTTTAAATGTATTTGTAGAAATTTATGTTATCTGTGAAAGGCGTAGAACCAAAAAATGTTCAACAAATCATAGATTTCGGTCCGAACGGACGTTTCCATTTTTGTACCTCATACGTAAGCATAATTTGAATGCCCACCGCGCAGCGAGTCCACGCAGACACCATACGTCATCGGCGCGTTCATGTGCGCTCACCTCCTGCCTGTAAACAGTGAGAACAGCAAACTTTTCTGCTCAATCGACAACCTACACAGGAGGCACAAAACTAAAGGCATCTTTTATAACAACAACAGCAAAAACTGCCTGGATCAGCAAGAGCAAAAACCCAAATTAACATCTGTAACTTTACTGCTTTACCACGAGATGCAAACGGCTACAGGAGGCAAAGAGTCTGAAAGGGTCGTTGCACTGTTTATTTTGGTGAGGTAGGTACGCGATATGTTTGTATTGAGATGGATTCAGATATTCTACTTTGATGAAACATTGTGTTGCTTATGAAATTTGAGTTCGTTTACGGATTAGCGTAACGATATAGTTACTACGTCTACACAACCGAACGTGTGCTTAAACTAATTCAGATGTAAACCAGTTGTTTGGTTATTTTGGAAGTGTTATTCGACTTTGTACTGCAAAGTTTTCTCACTGCTGAATGAGACATGAGATGTGACCGTCTGATCTGTGCGTGTTCATGCGTTTTGAAAGAGGCGTGACTTTGGATGGCGATTTGACTTGAGGGTGGGATCGGGATTTCATTGCTAGGCGGCTACCGTTAGCATTTTTCAAAATGTGTTACCCTACCTTTAAGCAGATTTGAAGTGTAGTTATTTGATGAATGTATAATATGTGCCGAGTGCATAAGGTTAATATCATTATCTCATTTTTGACGGAGGTGGTATTTAGCGGCTTTTGCATCTGAGCTACTCAATTGGAAACAAATCCTATACACTGGAAATATAGCGTTTGTCAAGTGATTTCATTGGGTCTTTAATGAAATGTGTCGGCACAAAACGGATTATCAAAGAAGACAACACGCGCTCTATACAGCCACGAAAATTTAATTCAGACAATTAATCTTGCCCTCCCACTCCTTGGATTTGGTGTAATGAGTATGCAGATCAGTCTGTGCGTTTAATACAGTTGAGATTATCTTCTGCAAACGTCGCACCAAATATTTGGTCTGATGAAACTTGGAAGCAGTCAACAGTTAAATAATACCAAACGGCAAAGACAATCAAGCACATTAACAGATGTGTTGAAATAAAAAAAAAACTTTGACATTTCACAGGCAAGAAAACTGATTGATCATTTAGTGTTTGTGTTTTTTTTTTGATGACTAAACTCATAATTTTTGTAAAAGCGCTGTACTGCATGCATGATTCACATGCCCAAAACAATAGTTTTGTTATACATGCAACTGCACACCAAGGGGACATTCAAATGCTTTTTATAAAAAAAATGCTGATTTAGGTCATTTTACTTGCCAGGAACCAAAATATCTGAGGGTTATGCACTCTGACACACAAAAGTGCATCTGCGGTATTAGTAGTACAGTTGTCCTACTTTTTGCTTCTTTGGAAAGCTTTGTTATTCATTTTGTACCAACTTTAATTTTACCAACTGTGTACGGAGTTTGTGCTGTCAACAAGGTTGTTTTTAATATTTTTTGGGTTGAGGGTTCCTCTGTTCCTTCTGCTGATTCACTCTCTTTGAACAGGACTCTTTAATGGCAGCTGGTGGGACATAAATGGCAATGGGGAAAACAGATGTAATCATAGATATGAAAATCATGTCCCTACTGGATACCTAGCAGTCTGTTTGTTTGTTTTTACGTTACTCCTTTCCTTTTTTATTTCATGAGTATCATCTCCTTGTCACTTTGGCTAATTTACACGTACGTGCTTTGTTTACACATTCTGTTTGCATACAATTCCTGCGGCCCGCCATACAATTATCTGTACATTTAGTTTATAGGGAATAATGCAAAGGCAAGAAATGCACATTATTGTAAACAAGCATTTCAGGCCAATGTAAATATTATTGCACTTTAATTCCATAAAATTATGTTTGGCTAATAACTTGTAATCTCATTGATTTATAGTTGGTTAGCCAGTACTTAATCTATTCATTAATCTGCCTGACGATCACTAAAGAGTTCCTATACAGATGACATGACAATGCATTTGAGCAACCTCTTTTCCAATAAACAACAAATAGCAGCTGTAAGTGATTAATGACAGCAGCTGCAAATACAGTAAAATTGTCAGCGTTTGGTGTATAAAGTGTGTTGTTTTTTTGTCTGGGCTTTGAGCCAGAACAACACAGCTGTGGTTCAGCGTGTTGATTGAATGAGTTGTTCTGTGCATCGCACATTTTGGTTACTGTGAAGTTGCAGGCAGCTATTTTGAATGCTGAAGGCCCACTGTTTTTATATTTATTGTGTCTGAACGTTTATATTTGCAGATATGGTTATATTGTAAGCGTGTCAGCTATTTTAAGCGTAGAGTTGAAATAAGATGGGGTGTAATGTCAAAACGGCAAAGTGGAACCGAACACTAAAAACTACAAAGCTGGTATTGCTTTCATCCTTGGCCAACTTTAGCCACAGTTAATACTTGGTGCTTTGAATGGCCCTAATCCTCTTAATAGAAGACACACAGGAAAAGAAACCATTTTCGGCCTTTTTCCTAAAATAGTCGCTAACCTCATCATCATCACTTTCAGCAGTAGAGCTTGTTATATGCCTCTTTCTCAAATGAGATCATATTACAGTTTTTCTCAGTCGCTTTGGAGCATTTCTTGAATCATACTATGCAAAATTTTAAGTGCATTTCTCAAAACAATTCGCATAATCAGCACAACGTCATGGATTTTCTGCAAAAGCCTTTGACTTGTTCAAAATCCTAAATTCATCTCTCAAAAGTACAATATATCAATTCAGTTCACAAGTCTAAAATAAAATCAATTTAAAACATGCTTAACAGATTATGACAAAAGGGTCAACCATTCTGCATGTCATGACTTAAACAATGAACTGACTTGATCTGAGAAAATCTGTAATCTGTGAGGTAGAGAGATGGATGGATGGATGGAAGGATGGATAGATAAATAGATGTCAGATTGATTGATTGATAGAACAAACAGATGGATGGACAAATAAAAAGAAAGAGACAGTCAAAAAAACAGACATATTGATTGATAAAACGGACAGACAGACAGACAGAGAAACAGAAAGACAGATAGATAGAAAAACAGACAGACAGACAGACAGACAGATAGACAGACAGTCAGAAAAACAGTCAGACAGACAGATAGAAAAACAGACAGACAGATAGAAAAACAGACAGACAGATAGAAAAACAGACAGAGAGACAGAAAAACAGATTGATTGATAGAACAAAGGGACAGACAGACAGAATTACCAAAAGATAGATAGAAAACAGATTGCTAGAACAGACGGACGGGCAGACAGATAGACAAACAGAAGAACAGAAAGATTGAAAAACAGACAGACAGATAGACAGACAGACAGATAGACAGACAGACAGACAGACACATAAAAAACAAACAGATAGAAAACAGATAGATAAAATAGACAGACAGACAGACAGACAGAATGGCAGGTAGACATGCACGTAGACAGACAGACAGACAGACAGACAAACAAACAGACAGATTGATTAATAAAATGGACAAACAGACAGACAGAAAAACAGATAGACAGAAAGACAGATAGACAGACAGACAGAAAAACAGTCAGACAGACAGATAGAAAAACAGACAGACAGATAGAAAAACAAACAGAGAGACAGAAAAACAGATTGATTGATAGAACAAATGGACAGACAGACAGAATTACCAAAAGATAGATAGAAAACAGATTGATAGAACAGACGGACGGACAGACAGATAGACAAACAGAAGAACAGAAAGATTGAAAAACAGACAGACACAGGGTCGGACTGGGAACAAAATTCGGCCCTGGCAATTTTCTTGTGGAACGGCCCACAACTGGACCGACGACACCCCCCTCCCCCCACTAAAATCGCCCCACTATGCTTTGATTTATTGAACATTTATATTGATTTCACAGTAGGCTATAGTTAAAATTCAACCACCGCAAACTCTCTTTGCCATGAACAAAGCTGACACTGTTTTGTCAAAGCACCACAAAAACACTTTACAATTTTTGCACTGATATATAAAGCAATACTTGTGTAGATAACCCCTTTTATATTGAATACAATAATATGTAAAGTATATTAATGATAGAAAGTGCAGTTCTACAGATTATAAAAGTGACCGGTGTTATAAAGTTTATGTAGCTTTCTTCACTTTCTATTAGATAGAGCAGAAGCAGTAAAAGTGCCTCTCTTTCTATTCCTCCCTTGCAGATTAAAAGAGCTTAATCCACTCATTATGTCAGATTCAAAATTTTACTTGCTGTCACTGTGACGGGTGACTTGACTTTACAGCTTTGCGTTTTTATATCTTGAGTCAGCTTATAATGACTGTTTGCCCATCTGAGCTATAACTGCTCGTTTAGTGCAATGGGCTTGATATTAACTTTGCTTATTTGCTACCATCTCCATCTCTTATATCTAAAATGTTTGTTCAGAAAGCAAAGACGGTTCATTAATAATATTTATAAAAATACGAAAAAGAAAGTGCATTGTGACTTTCAAAACAAGAGGCAGTTGTTATAGCCATAGAAACCAGAGGCACGCTTGAGACTGCACATACGCTTTAACGCATTAGCGCCGACTGACTCTGATCACGAACCGAAGTAATTAAACTGGAACAGACCCAGACCCAACTGCCCCTTTAAAATATAGACCTGGAAGTGTACGAGTCCTCTGTGAAGACCTCTAATGCATACAACTCTGCTCAAGTTCAGAAACATGGACACAATGTGACACTGAGCTTGTCTCGGCTCGCACTTCATCGAGAAACAGAGAGCATGCAAACACATACCGAACTCATTGGAAGAGACACGTGCTCGCACGCAAATGTCATTGTCACGAAAAAACAAAAAAAAGTTATGCTAGATATACTTGGGTGGTTGTTAATATACCTGGGCGACTTTTTGTCGCGGATCTTCTCCGCTCCCCCTTTCTTCTTTTTGGAGCCTCTGTTGTCCATAATGATTATTCTTAAGTGCAAGGCTAAATGATGCGCTATCATCACTGTATATTTCCCCATGAACCTCGCGGCTGCTTGGACAAATCCACTTGAGGGGTGGAGCAGGGGGGCGCGATCGTAACACACTGAACCTGTCATGAAGAGGCCGAAAATATTTACCTGTCACCCGCCCCCCAAGCTAAATGCAACTGCATTTATACATGACGTGCCGAAAATAAATAACTTTAACATTTTGGCATTAAAAAAAAATTAATCTCGGGGGCCACCGGCCCACATGTCGACCGGCCCACCGGGCATTTGCCCGGTTGTACAGATTATCAGTCCGAGCCTGGACAGACAGACAGAAAAACAGACAGAGACATAAAAACAGACATATAGAAAAACAGACAGACAGATAGATAAAAAAGACAGACAGACAGAAAGAATGGCAGGTAGGCATGCAGGTAGACAGACAGACAGACAGAAAAACAGGCAGACAGACAAAAAGATATAAAAATAGACAGATAGATAGATAGAAAGACAGACAGACAGAAAATCAGACAGACATATATGTAAACAGACAGACAGAAAATAAGGCAGACAGATAGATAAAACAGACAGACAGATGGATAGAAAAACAGAAGGACAAACAGGCAGAAAATAAGGCAGACAGATAGATAAAACAGACAGACAGACAGACAGACAGAAAAATAGACAAAAAAGGTAGACAGACCAACAGACAGAGAGATAAAATGGTTAGATAGACAGACAGACAGACCAAAAAACAGACGGACAGATAAATAAAACAAACAGACAGGTAAGTCAAACAAACAGGGTAAAACAGACAGACACACAGACAGACAGGCAGACAAAAAAGATAGACAGACAAACAGACAGACAGATAAAATGGATAGACAGACAGACAGAAAAACAAACAGACAGGTAAGTCAAACAAACAGGGTAAAACAAACAGACAGACAGACAGACAGACAGACAGACAGACAGACAGACAGAAAGATATACAGTCAGATTGAGTGATAGAACAGACAGTAAGGGAGAAATATAGATAAACAAACCAATATACACAAATTATATACAATAAATAAATGGTTAAAATGACATCATGTGTTTCTGTTTATTTGTTTCAGACTTGTGACAATTTGCCTATCAGTGGTTTGCTTTAGAGCAGTGATCAGCTAGCTCTTTGATAACTAATGCACCATTGGATTCTTTCTAAGCCCCATATGATCTGTTCTCTCCACCTGCGCTTGCACTTTTCTGCACACTTTGTAATGCAAATATCCCATTATATAGTTCCACAGCTCGATTGCACACGGGCCAAACTTTCTACAGTCTGGATGCAAGAAGCGAAAGAAACAGTCGGTGAGCGACGGTGCAAACAGGGCAAGTCACCCGCACCACGTTGCTTCAAAATCTAAATGATCGTTTGAAGTTGCTGTCGTGATGGAATCTGCTGTTCTTCGGCATCTCTCTGCCTCCAGGTCGGCTTGAAAAGTCATTTGTGAGCTGTAGCTCAAAATCAGCAGAATCCGCCAAAGCTGCAGGGGCGCCGGTCGACCGAGATGCAGAGGGGAAAAGAAACGAAAGATCCTGTCCATTTTTAATTAGCCTTCGAGATAAACCATCAGGATCTTCGCTGTTTCTCACAGCCGCCTGTTTTCTTGCGCTCACGCGCTGAGTGGTGCAGAAACCTATAATGTCTTAATTACAGGAGCGGCTGATAGCGATAAAAGGCCTTCATCGCCCTCAGAAATAAAGAGCTTATGTGCGCACGCGGCAATGTGAAAGCAAGGTGAAGCAGATCTCAGCGCGGTAAACATCACACGAGCTGACGACTCTTTACCCGTCATTGACCTGAGGAGAGGAGAGAAGAGAAGAGAGCTTCAGTAATGGGAATGATTTCAATTACCTTCTCTTAGAAGCAACGAGCCATAAATCTCTCTCCTCTATCTTAATCACCTCTGCTGTGAGGCTTGTAGTCAATCTATAGCAACGTAATCCGTCTACATGAACACTACATGCCAGGCTTAAACCCTGTCTGCTGGCTACATGATCACAATTTAATTGGGCTGGAAAAGCAGTGCACTGCAGCATCTTGACTGTGTGCCTCCCAGCTGTGATTTTAGCGCAGTTCACACATTTCTTCCAATCATCAACCCAGGAACTAATGGCTTTGAAATAAACATATACCAATGCCTCTAGAGAACAAATGTACATTTAACACTTGCAGTAGAGCCTTGGTTTCAAAAACAGCTGTTAAATTAGGTGAAGGTGAAGATTCTTGTTGTTAAATAATGTGAAACTGTATTGTCCCCTTGACACTTTGCAACTTGTATTTCAATATTGATATTTTTATTTACATACGTTAATGTATGTCGTCTTTAGAGTTTTTGAAAGTTTGTCTGATTTAATGTACTTGATTGGCACATTAAATGTTAGATGACAGTGCTAAGCATTGATTATTGCATTTTAGAAAGTTTGTTTATGGCTACCTTTGCATTCACTAATGGTACTCAGAAGCCACCCTTACTATAAAAAATTGCACCCAATTTTTGCACAGCCCTGCAAAATACTAATAGTTTTAATGGTGGTTGTTTGACAACATTCCTGTTTAAAAAATTGCCACACACTGTATGTGACCCTGTCAGTGAAAATTGGAGTATTAAAGTTTGATTTCAATCATTGATTTTACAATGATATCAATCTTTGACATGGTCTTAGTCAATATTAAAGAATTAGTCCATTTTCTTAAAAAGAAATCCAGATAATTTACTCACCACCATGTCATCCAAAATGTTGATGTCTTTCTTTGTTCTTTCTAAAGTAATTTCTTTGGGATTTACGTGTTTTTTTATATAAAATCATGTTATTTAATGTAAAGACATTTTGTGAAAATATAACACTTTTTTTCCTTAAAGGATTACTCCATTTTCTTAAAAAAAAATCTAGATAATTTACTCACCACCATGTCATCGAAAATGTTGATGTCTTTCTTTGTTCAGTCGAGAAGAAATTATGTTTCTTGAGAAAAACATTCCAGGATTTTTCTAATCTTAATGGACTTTAATTGACCCCATCACCTAACAGTCCCAATGCAGCTCAAAAATGCAGTTTAAAAGGACTCCAAACGATATCAAATGAGGCATAAGGGTCTTATCTAGCGAAACGATTGTCATTTTTGGCAAGAAAATAAAAAATATGCACTTTTAAACCACAACTTCTCTTCTTCCAGAGAAGAGCGCGACCTTACGTTATTGCGTAATGACGTTGAAAGGTCACGTGTTACATATATGAAACGCACATTTGCGGACCATTTTAAAGAATAAACTGACACAAAGACATTATTTAGTATCATTCGACATACAATACGTCGGAACGGTCCTTTTTCTCCACACTTGTAAACACTGGGGCGTAGTCTCGCATACGTCATCCGTGACCTCGTGACATGATGACGTCACACGACCGCAGGAAGATGAGAAGTTGTGGTTTAAAAGTGCATATTTTTTATTTTTCTTGCCAAAAATGACAATTGTTTCGCTAGATAAGACCCTTATGCCTCATTTGAGATGGTTTAGAGTTCTTTGAAACTGCAATTTTAAACTACATTAAAACTGTTGAGTGTTGGGGTCCATTGAAGTCCATTGAAGTGAAAAAAATCCTGGAATGTTTTCCTCAAAAAACATAATTTCTTCTCGACTAAACAAAGAAAGACATCAACATTTTGGATGACATGGTGGTGAGTAAATTATCTAGATTTTTTAAAAGAAAATGGACTAATCCTTTAAGTAAAAAGTGTTATATTTTCACAAAATGTTCTTTACATTATATAGGATGATTTTATATAAAAAACAGTAAATCCCAAAGAAATTACTTCAGCTGTGTTTTCACAGACACATATGTACAGGTAAAGAAAACATAGTTGTGTTTTATAAAAAATCTATACCAACAAATTGTGCGTGTTTCCAATGCATGTGTGTACTACTTAGGAGAACGCAAAAATGTTGTTGTACAGCTGTTGCGCAATGACAATACTCTACATTGTTTGTTGTTTTTATGTTTTACACCCAGACAGTTGAGAACACATTAGTGTTTACTGCATTTGAATCAGTTTAGCATATATCAGTGTTTAAACATGCCACTTTATCACAATTTGGTAATAAGATGATAGATGTGAATAGCAAACACATTGAATGTGTTAGAGCCCTAACATTGGCTGTTGCTAAGTTACATGAATGATACATTGACAGTGGGGAAAGGATCAAAGAAAAGCAAGCGAAAAAAGTTACTAGCTATTGTCTGTTGGCTTTTTGCACTTTTGGTAATACTCATATAATGTTCATAATGTATTTCATTTCTTTTAAAATAAAAAATACAATTATTCCACATTAGATTATGGTGCATTCAGTTAGTGCCCAATTACAGGTGCTGAATTTGGGATTTTCCTTAGTTGTCAGTTATAATCATCAAAATTAAAGAAATGAACATTTGAAATATATCAGTCTGTGTGTAATGAATCTATATAATATACAAGTTATATACAAACCTCAAATGGCGTATGTTACAACAAAGTAAAGTTTGTACCTTTTATTCATTTGCTAAAATTGTCAGTACATCTTGCATACATATTCGCACTTCGACCATAAATTAATTTCCAATGCATGTGGCTTGTTGAAAAAGGCTTGCTTTTACTTTTTTTTACCTGGTCAGAGTTACGATTATTGCTTAAAGTACAATGAAACAAGCAAAATTATCCATTATACTTACTTATAATATCTTGTAAAGTCTTGGTTGTTTGCTGCCTTGTGTCCATTTTCTTCAACCTAATGAGATGTATAGCACTGCTATACTTTTTTATTGTTCTGCTATACTTTTTTTACTGATCTAAAGCCATTCCAAGACATATACTATATAATGGCTAAGTTTAGGTCACAGTTTAATGTAATAGGACATGATAAGCAAACACTGAATGTACTTAAGGGTGAAGAATATGTCAACAGCTAATGGCTTATCAACACTTGTTTTCTATTGCATTTAATAGCACCGGATGATTGTTTATAGGATAACGCCACCATTGATTACAGCATTTCATCACTCCTCTAAATCTCCCTGATCTTTTTCTTATCATTGGCCTTCTATTCTAATATCCACAGACAACATGTTTCATCATGGTCACTCTCTAAGGGGCGTGTTCGGGGCAATGTATCCTTTCCACTGTGGAGGTGCGATGACAGTGATGAAGAGAGGAGGTCTAACCGCAACAGGACCGCCCCGGCCTTGGGTGGACCGCTCCACAGGGTGCTCGGTAATTTTCCATCCCAGCTTGGCAGGATGCACACAGACTGAGACTGCAGGGTTGACAGTTAAACACTCTAAAGTAAGAAAGATTGGTGATTAGGATGTTTATATTATACAACATTTCCTCAAGGGGGTTATTTGTATTTATAAATGTATAAAAATATCAGATTAATGGGACATAAGACTGTCTGGCTGTGGAGATAAACAATGAAAATGGAAGAAAAGATTTCATAGATGACGTTGGCAATGTCATGGTAAACAGATTGAATGGTCAGGAATCTTAAAGGGACATTCCAATTTTTTTTTTGAAAATATACTCATTTTCCAGCTCCCCTAGAGTTAAACATTTGATTTTTACCTTTTTGGAATCCATTCAGCTGATCTCCGCGTCTGGCGGTACCACTTTTAGCATAGCTTAGCACAATCCCTTGAATCGGATTAGACCATTAGCATTGCGCTAAAACATAACCAAAGAGTTTGGATATTTTTCCTATTTAAAACTTCTGTAGTTACATCATGTACTAAGACAGACAGAAAATTAAAAGTTGTGATTTTCTAGGCAGATATGGCTAGGACTATACTCTCATTCTGACGTAATAATCAAGAACTTTCCTGCCGTACCATGATGGATGCAGCAGGTGTAGTGATATTACCCACTGCACGAAAATAGTCCCCTGCCACTGAAAGTTACTAAGGGGACTATTTTCGGCTGCTGCGAAATATCATTGCGCCTCCTGCAGCCATGTTACAGCAGCAATGTCCTTGATTATTATGCCAGTTTAAGAGTATAGTTCCTAGTCATATCTGTCTAGAAAATTGCAACTTTAAATTTTCTGTCGGTCTTAGTACACAATGTAACTACGGAAGAGTCAAGATTTAAATAGGAACAATATCGAAACTCTTTGGTTATCTTTAAGCGCGATGCTAATGGTCTAATCCGATTCAATGGAGTGTGCTAAGCTATGCTAAAAGTGGTAGCACCAGACCCAAAGATCAGACGTATGGATTCCTAAAAGGTAAAAATCAAATGTTTAACTCTAGGGGAGCTGAAAAATGAGTATCCCTTTAAAGAGATAGTTCATCCCAAAAAGTAGTTTGCTTTCCATTATAATATACGTTGTTTTATAGATAAGATGTAGAAGAAACTGGCAGCCTATATCTCTATTCGATGTATGAATATAGTCATAACAGTGAAGGGTGACTGAGGCTGTCAGTCTTTACACTCTTAAAAATAAAGGTGCCATAAAATAACCATTTTTGATTCCCTAAAGATCCATTCAGTCAGGTTCTTGAAAGAACCATTTCTTTCTCACCTTTGTATTACTTTAAAGAATAAACCTACCTTATTAGATTGTAGTGAAAAAGACACAAGGGACGGATGTAACAATGACATCAAGGACCATGCAATCTCAAATGACCTTTTCTAGTGGACATCAATTGTGTTTTGTTGTTTATGTGTCAGTAGCCACATATGCACACTGCACCTTAATATGGTTGTGTCAGCTTCTAATGGGGCTATGTTAACCGGCCGAACCTCGCCCCCTGCTTGCTCCCACCAACCCCGCGGTGCACGGTCAAAACATTACAGTCTAAAAATGCCACGCTGTGTTAACAGCAGCAATGGAAAGACCAATAAACAAGCAAAACTCTGTGCCTCTCAGCGGTCGTAACAATTTTAAACATCATTCATATTTTTAGTTTGCAGCCAAAAGATGCCCAAAACATGTCTATGTTTGTATGCCAGGTTTTATACAAGTGAGCAAAACAGAATCAAACCTTATCATTACGTTTTTTAGATCTTACACAATAATGACACAAAAAAGAATTTGTACTTGAAGTAAAACAATGAATTGTAATAATAAATTGCATCCTCTTTTCTCTATGACTGCAGACTGAGGATATTGTGCAGTGTATATAAAGGGACCTTCACTGATCTGATGTAATTAGAGATGGGCTGGTGTCGAAGTGTGTTTCCGGTCTTTTCTATCCGCCGTTGTGATGAAGGGGAAGGTGTGAATGGAGGTTATTTAAAAGTGAATGGCGTTGTGAAATTGCACTTTTCTCCTCATGGATACCGCTGGCGTTTCAGACGTAAATCTTTTCAGCACGAAGGCTCGGTTTCACAAAGAGGAGGCAGTAAATGTCAAATTCCCTTCTTCGTTCTGTTAAATGCAATATGACAGTGAATGCCAAATGTGGCTTTGATGTACATTCGGTTAATTCTTTCCTCATAGGTGGTGAAGGAGGGCGAGCCAAAGCAGATATGAAGGTCTGGTGTTAGGATCTGATGAATGAGACTAATTAAGGGGCCAGTCACACCAAAAGCGTTTATGGCAGTTGCAGGCACATTTTTTGAATGATGTTCTATGGGCAATGTAAACAGTTTTTGCCCCGCACACCCCTACCTACTCATTGAATGTTAAAACAATAGGTACTATATAGTAGGAATATGTAACGTATAAATAAATTCAGACATATTACATCCGCCATGTTGATACATCACGTGACATATGTCGTCATAACAACAAGTTAGTTGACGGTAAACAAGCACAATTTAAGACATTTGCATCCTTCACCCTTTCAGACATTTTTTAATAAAACAACGCCTCTTTTTTTGTAAGATAACTCATCTCCTGGGGGCTTTTGGGACAGTGTCCATCTAATTAACTCTTCAGGGTCTTGCCAGAAGTAGTACGTCATCCGGGTACTTTACACCTAGTCTGCTTTCGCCTCACCTACTGCTTTTCGATTTTTCCATACAGTACTGTATAGTATGGAAGTAGGGCAGTTTTGGAGGCAGCGACAGACTTGAAGTTAAATTTAGGCAAGGAACCTAACCATAGCAACATGCGTCCAATGAAATCACCTTTATTTTTTATTTTGGAAGTGAAAAGTGTGATATACACATAGTGTATGGCAAAAATAGTGCATTTATTGAGACAATACTATACAATACTTTTAAATCGTTTTTGTAAGAAATGGATATCTTTTACTTAAATATTTTTTCCAGTTATGTACTGCAGTTATGTTACATTTTATGTTGTTTAGATAATGTTAATTGAATGATGTTTTCTGATGTTGCGTTGTGTTTGTGTTGATCTGTCTGTCTATCTGTCTGTATTTATTAGTCATTGTTAGTAGAAAGGCCAGTTTTAATGAATTTCAATTCATCATGTTGTACATTATGGTGGCTATTAACATTTTTTATTGTACAAATCAAATTAAGTGGTCTGAGCAGTTTGTTATATTAACATTATGTCAGTTAATTAAATAAAAGCTCATGAACTGAAAACTAAACAGGAACCAAATGTCAGATCCGGTAATGCATGAAATGCCATCACCACATATATATTACAGTAAATGTCTGGCTAACTACAGCTGTCAGATTTATTTGTAGCTTAAATTACACTGTGTGGTATGATATAAAGAATCAAAATGAGTCATATGCCTGTGAAAATCAGCTAGACAAATTTGCAAAAACAACTTTAGACTTTTGGATGACTTAACTGTGAAGTAAGGTGCAATATTATGGGCTTCATCGAGGGGAATGTGCGTGACAAATTCTTCCTAAATTTATAGTGCGAATACTCATTACTGAGTTTAAGGTGTTACAGAATGTGCAGTCAAAGATGAAGAGAAAGAAAATCCAAATGACTGGGCCAGACAAAGCGATAGCTGGAGGTTTAGCTACAGAAGAACAGAGAGAATAAAAAAGAAAGAAAGAGAAAAACTCGGGTCAGAATGAAGGAGGCTTGACAAGTATGTGCTGTACCTGAAGCTCGGTGCTTACACGAGAAAGTAAATTTGGTTTCGTCTTCTCACAAAGACTTCTAATAGTGCTCAGTTCTGAGGGATTATTCGACTGCTTTATCTAACATCATATTCAAAGTCACAGAAGCTGCCACATTTCCAGCAGAAATCATTTTCCTTTTCTTTCTCTTTTGCTGTCGAGCTTCATGACTGTGCCTTTAGTCAAAGCTGGAGGGATTTAACCTGAATTCAGCAGCTTTGAACCGTTATGCAGAAAGCACTCAAAGGAAAATGTGTTTGCCTACGTTTGCCTGTGATCTGATTCTAAATAAAAGTGAGATTTACTATTTTGATTATTTGAAATGTGAAGACGGCACTGATTTTTGCTATCACGCAGCGTATTGAAAAGTTTGGATTAGGCGCGGTACTCAAAATAGCAGTGTAGCTTTGTGGCCATCTGGCAACGTAGGTCTGGGCATATTAAATCATTCTGTGCAAAGATATTCAGAGGAATTATGTGTGTACAAAACAACCAGTTACAATGATATGACAGACCGAGTGTTGACAGTTGTTTAAAGGGGTCATATCAGGTAATCAAACATTTAGAATTTTTAACAAAGTTAAATATTTAACACATTTACATTTAAATTACCCTTTAAATTCCGCAAATTGACATTGCGAATTGAAAATACGGACAATAGAAACACGTCAGTTTTGCAAAAACTCCCATATATCTCCCATGAGGTGGTCTTTTAGGCAATTCGGAAAAGGTGTACAATTAATTCGCAAATTTTTGCAACTTAAAGGGATAGTTCACCCAAAAAATGGAAATAATGTCATTAATGACTCACCCTCATGTTGTTACAAACTTGTAAGACCTCCTCCGTTCATCTTCTTAAGACAGTTTAAGATGTTTTATATTTAGTTCGAGAGTTTGCTTACCCCTCATTGAAAATCTATGTACGGTATACTGTCCATGTCCAGAAAGGTATTAAAAACATCATTAAAGTAGTCCATGTGACATCAGTGGGTCAGTTAGTATGTGTTGAAGCATTGAAAATACATTTTGGTCCAAAAATAACAAAAAGTTACGACTTTATTCAGCATTGTCTTCTCTTCCACAAGAAGATAACACACTTAAGACGCGGCTAACGTGTTATATGGTGCCCCCCAGCTGTTTTTTTTCCGTTTACAGTCTGAGGGAGACGCACGCTGTAAGTTAAAAAAAAAAACTTTGCAAACATGTCTGAGGATAACACGTCATTCGCATCACTGCAGTCACGTGGCTTTAGTCTCATGCATGCGCTTCACAACAGATGCGGAAGAGAAGACAATGCTGAATAAAGTCGTAATTTTTGTTATTTTTGGACAAAAATTTATTTTCGATGCTTCAACACATTCTAACTGACCCACTGATGTCACATGAGTCCCTTTCACACATACAGTCTTTACTGGTAATTTACTGGTAAATTGCAGTTATCATGTCATGTGTGAACAGAACCTTTCCGGTAAATCAGTGCTCCCAATTTACCAGTAAGACAGGTCTAAGATTACCAGTAATTTACCGGTAAGCGCTATGTGTGAACGAAAAATATAGGATTACCGGCATTTAGAACGGACGACGTCAGACCGCGCTGACAGATCGGGCCAATCAGAAAGTTTTTAATACAGGTGACGCATTTATCCCTGAACTGTTTACGGACGTTTCCACACACATGCTGCTTAAAAGTCGAGCACACCTGAAGAAAACATCCACATTTCTTCACCAAAGTTGTTTAAAACAGCTATTTGCCATATTGCCAACGTCCTTAGCACACCATCTGTGAAGCCTAATGTGCAAACGCAGGTTGACACCGCCTCACGCAATTTGTTTGGTCACGAGCAACTTCGCGACCGTTTGCCACAGATGTGAAAACATCAAAAAAATAAAAATACGGACCGTGGATATTAAGCCATAACCCCCCATTATTTACAAATACGACACGGAGCTTGCCGGCCGCGCCCCACAGGTAACTTCCGCTTTCCTTCCGAGTTTACCGGTATTTTGATACTGATGTCTGAATGATGTCTTACTGGTAAAAAGACGGAAAGTCACTACATGTGTGAACAGTACATTTTTGTATTTACTGGTAAATTCATGGTAATTTAACAAAATTACTGTGTGAAAGAGGCTATGGACTACTTTGATGATGTTTTTATTACCTTTCTGGACTTGGACAGTATACTGTATGTAGATTTTTAATGAAGGGTCAACAAGCTCTCGGACTAAATCTAAAACATCTTAAACTGTGTTCTGAAGATGAACGGAAGTCTTAAGAGTTTGGAACGACATGAGGGTCATTCATTACATGATTTTCGTTTTTGGGTGAACTATCCCTTTAAGCCCTATTCGCACGGGATTAGTATTACGTGGTGACCTAAAGTAATTTGAAATAAATGCAGAGGTTGTCTGTAATCTTAATCCCATGCGAATCTGCCATGTCTGTAATTTGTAAACTAAAAATTCCTACCATATTTCACCATATTGGTCCCGTGCCAATATTAGTCCCTATATTGTAATTTTGCAGGATTGTGTATGATTTTTTCAAAGCTGTTCACTTTTTTCGTTTTTTTTTCTGCACACACATACTTTACAGAGATGCATCCCTCCACTTCTTATGGCTTTCCATTTGTTGACGCAGCTGATCAGGACAAAAACTCTGATTAACATGGAAAAGGTATCTTTTACCATGTGTCGCGGCGTTGCGTGTATAGGACAAGGTGTTATGCAAAGCCTCAGCATCATGTCTGGGAGATAAATCAGTAAATTTAAGTAAAATCACAGGCTTCGCTTATCCAGTGTGAATGGGCCACACGAAACTCAGATGTAGGGGGTAATTTCTAAATCACACTAGGTCCCCAGATAATACTAATCCCGTGCGAATAGTACTTAAGTCACATAATTATTATTTGAAGATGAAGCGATATGCTAACACCTCCCAATGTGTTTCTCCTGAGAATGTGTTTCTCGAATGACTAGAATTTCACTCGCAAATGAAGCGAGTAAACTATAAATGTTGAAGCATCCAACTACGCTCGAATAGTGCATTTTTGTCACCTCTACCGCGGCTGGTATGAACGCAGGGTTAGTGCATAGAGATAATTTCACATGCAAACATGCAGGCTGTTTACATACAGTAGGAGAGAAGCAAAAAGAGACCCTTTAAATTCTAAGGTTCAAAGAGATGGAGAAAATGAAAACTAAATTATTACATTTTGTCTAAAACATTATGATGTCTATTAACGTTATGCCGTACGTCCAACTAAAAAGCAAGTCTATGGTATGACAGCTTTTAACTAATGGTCTATGCTAAGAAATCTTGACGTTTGAAATCTGGGGGAAATGTGGAAAGAGAGAGAAAAACCCTTAATATGTCAAACTGATCACGAACATTTTCTCATATACAAAAAGAGAATAATGAGGAAATAGTACAAGATGTGAAGCTGTGATGTGCTGCTATTGTTAAGTGCTTTTTTACCATATAATGAAATTCAGAGGTGACTAAAGCTTTTTATTTTTGGTTGAACTATTCTTTTAGGTTACACTTGCACAGGCTTTGATAGGAAAAATATACTTAATTGTTACTCATCAAATATACATCAAACACGACCAGACATGCATATCTCATCAAACTGAAATCAGCCTAATTGCCTTATTTAAACTGTCCACAGGCTCCATAACATCATTCTTATTAATACTGCAAAATGTACAAAGTGAAAAACAGTCAGAATCTGTGTTTTTACATTAATTCATGACAGGGAACCTTGCTAACTTTCTTACAGTGTACATGCCAAAAGCTTCGTGCTTAGAAAGTGCCACCTTTTCTCCCAGTCAGAAAATGAGCGAGAGACACAATTCATATTATATTGTCTCTTTTAAACAAATCCTGACTTAATTTAATAGCCAAATGCATTGTTTAGATTTGTGCTTAAAGGATTAGTAAATTTTCTTTAAAAAATCCAGATAATTTACTCACCACCATGTCATCCAAAATGTTGATGTCTTTCTTTGTTCAGTCAAGAAGAATATATATATATATATATATATATATATATATATATATATATATATATTCAGTGACTTTACACCCCAGTTCAGCAACCCTGTGGAATGAGACCTCTATTGAAATCGATGACAACACTGATTTAAAAATTACAGTATGTGTGTGTGTTAGAGAGAAGTGAGATGTCCCTGTAAGATGCTAATTAAATCTTACAATCACTTTTGCTTCAAAAACATATCAGAGAATCATACAGGAACTTGAACCGTCTCTCTCATCTCAGCCGTAAAATCCTCACTTCCTGACGGAGTATTGTGGCCCAGAAACTCCAGGATGGTTTTAATGTTCACAGCAAACAAAAGACTGTTAATTAGAAATAATTCTCACAGTGTTGCTAATGCATGCCAATGAGACGAAGTCTGTGTTGCCAAAAAGACATGAACTTAAAAAGCTTTCTTTAAAGTGCATTTAGGAGCAAATTTTTAGGCTACACAAAAGTGTCTTAATTAGAAAATATATGTTTGCTCTAGTAGTGAGTACAGTAAAAAAAAACAACGTTATTTCTGAAATACATTTCTGTTTACAAAGTGACTTTTATTTTAAAGAGGAACTACAAAATAGCCACTTTTGTCAAATTTTTATGATTACCATGTACTTGCTTAGCAGTGTTGTAGAGTTTTTTTTTAAATGCACTTTTTAAAGTTCTTAATATATGTCAATGTTAATAAGCCTTTTTGCTTTTCCTTTGATAGACCCGCAGGTTACACATTAACCTGCACCTGGGAACACCAGCTTTATATAGTTTTTTAGTACATTTTTTCCTGAATTTTGAAGGGGACTTTTTCCATGTTTAAGTGCTATAATGGTCCCCAGGGCTTCTGTCAACATAGAAATTGTGAAAAAGATCAACCCAATAACTTAGTTTTGGCAAACTATTATCTGGAAGCATGTGAAAAATAGGTCATTGAAATTTAGCTCCCCTTGTGATGTCAGAAGTGGCAATTCTAACGTGCTATAATTAATGACCTATATACTGAGCTAGAACTTCCCATTCTGCACATGGGGACACCAAATATTTATTTTACATCTTAAAAAGTCTTGTGAAATGTCCTCTTTAACTTTAAGGCACTTAAGTAACCAAAATCTTCAAAATCTAATTTTCCTGAAATCTACATTTAAAGTTTCACTTGGGTTCCCTCTGCAAAAGTCAAAAGGATTTTTCCATAGGCTTTTGGATAATCACAAAAAATAAGATCAGAGTGATCATATTTGCATGTTTTGTGTAGATCAGGGGTCTCCAACGTGGTGCCCCGCACAGAGTCTATGAAGCCCAACAAAGCACATTCTATTAATAGCCTCAATTGTAATATTTATTTATTACATAAAAACATTTTTTTTTATTTGCTTGGCTTGGTTTATGTATGTTAACATTTTAAACAACACTAAAACATATCAACAAGTAAAATAAAAGACAAAACCGTTTTGAGTAGACTATGTCAAAAAGTAGCCCTCCAGATTGTTTTATCCATTGTCCTCACAAAAAGGTTGGAGACCCTTGGTGTAGATCAACAAGAAGATCTTTACAAATCAACACAACTTTTATTAATTTTGAAGTCTAAATGCATAGAAATCAACAGCTACCCTTATACTGTTAAGCAAACTGCATCACAGTCGCTTGACTACAACACCATCACCACCACCAAGTATCCGCCAACTCTTGGGTGACGCAATTTGTCGTCATCAGAAGAGTGTGCGTGAACTGTACGCACGCCCCAGGATTTTTGAAACCTTACGTATATTGTATGTGTAGGTTGCGCATGTAGTAGTATGTAGGCCATGAGAGGTACAGTGTCACAATGTGCATGCATCAACGTCAGCGCACGTCACGTTTATGTGTCAAATGAACTATGCTTTGCAAGATGTGCTTTTGACTGTGCGTGTACGCTTGTCTATGACAAACCCTGGGCTAAACACTAAAGTTTTCCAGTGTTTGACCAAAGGTAAACTCACGACATACTGCATATGTTGTTGAGTCCTTAGCATTCACCGAGGCATGGCTTCAAGCTGACATACTTTTCACCAGAAGTACATTCCCTATATTAATGCTGTCTGTTGATCAAGGAAGCAGATGTCTGCTTTTCATCAGGCCACTGGGTGTTGTGGTTGTACAGTCTGAATGCAATTAAAATTTCAGCTGCCACCTATCATGAGAGTAATTACCAGCAGCACAAAATCAAACAGTTGAGCCACTTCATTCCAGACGTTTCCAATATCGAGGGACCAGGAGCAGCCTGAAGTTTATCCTCTTTGGATTATATTTTCTCCTCTGTCTTGCTCTCTTACAGAGCTGTCATCTGGGACTCTTGAGTCACATTTACCAGATACAAAAAGTATGTACTATTTGGGTGGTGGTATAAGGCAAGTATTTATTTTGAAGTATGTTGTAAAAACGTACTATAAGGACATACAGCCATGTCATTAAAAAACGTTTGGATACAAACCCCTCATTGAGATAGTTCCAAGGGCTGCGTCCGAAACCGAATACTGTGAAAGTACGTACTAAATGAGATGAATTACCTACTTACTGACTGTTAAAACAGTAGGTAGTGTATAGAATGAATCCTGGTAGTATAAATGCGACTCGGACGTACTCCGCCATGTTGATACATCACATGACATACAGTTATGTTCAATTACACATTCAATTACAAATCAAAGCATTAACATAATTTACAAGTCCGTATTGCTCTTTAAAAAGGGAAGCAAATAGCAGTGTCAATATTTTTCTCTGTAAACACTTAAAACTGAAGAAATTTCTTAAGATTTAACTTCACTTTAAACTATTGAATTATTGATATTTAGTTGCATAACCATTGTTGTCGATAACTGCTGCACATCTGTGTCAAATCTGTGGCACCCAGAAACAGGTATTTCACCCTAGAATCCACAGTTCCTGACAATTTTTAGGTTTTGTGTCAGAAAAATGTCCCCCCACAAGTTTTCAATGGGGTAAGAATCAGGTGATTGATTGATAACCCCAATCCTTTTTGTCTGGAACCAAGATTTTGCTCTCTTGCTTATGTGTTTGGGTTGTTGTCTTGTTGAAACACCCATTTTAGGGGCATTTCCTCTTCGGCAAAGGGCAACATAATCTCTTCAAGTATTCTGATGTATTCAAACTGATCCATGTTTCCCTGTATACAATAAATAGGCCCAACACGGTAGTTTGAAAAACAGTGTACTGTGACTTGAATTCAGTACCCGGGAGTCGCCTGAGGTTCTGTTGATAACCACTTTACCCGAAAAGAACAATTTTACTCTCATCAGGCCTCAAAATGTTACGCCATTTTTCTTTGGGCTAGTTGATGTGTTGATGTGATTCTGCTCATGCCTTTTTTTCAACAATGGTGCTTTACAGGGGCTTCTTGCAAACAGTTTAGCTGTTTATCAGATGTCTTCTGACTGTCACAGTACTTACAGATCATTTTAGATCATCTTTGATCTTTCTAAATGTGATGAAAGGCTGAATCTTTGCATTCCTGACTATTCTTCAATCTGTATTTACCATAGTTGCTTGTTTTCTTCCATGTGCTTTGGGTTTTTGTTGCCATTTTAAAGCATTTGAGATCATTTAAGCTGAGCATCATAAACTTGCTACATTTCTTTATACGTTTTCCCCTCTCAGACCAACTTTATAATCAAATTGCGTTGTTCTTCTGAGCAATGATGGAACGGTCCATTTTACTTAGAAAATCAGCAGCAGATATATTACAACAATGGGTGAAACATTTGCTTCCACTCTTTCCTAATAAAGGACAAAAACTCCAATTAAACTTCACACTGCTATTATTTTGAACATAACTGTACATCGTCGTCACGTCATACCAGTGAGAACACAGCCGCATCGCCGCTCTCCTGCCATTTCCTAATATGACGACATCATTTCTTCTTCATTGGATAACTTCGTGGGTGTCCTTGGATAACTTCATGGGATAGTGAAGTGTCCGTCGTATGCACACTTGAACAAATCTAACCGGAAGTAGTAGGTCATCCGGGTACTTTTCGCACACTGTTTTTGGAATACTATGAATTCGGACATACTACTCATTCTCACCTAGTGCTTTTCGCCTACTAAAATATTATGGAAGTAGGTGGTTTCAGATGCAGTAATATTAGCCCAGAAAGTATAGAAGATGTTTTACTATTAGTATTAATACACTCTAAAAAAACAAACGGTGCTATATAGCACCAAAACTGTTGCTTTGGATCGTAACCATAGAAGAACCATTTTTAGTGCCATATAGCACCTGTGTAGCACCTGTGTAGAACCATATAGCACCACTATAGCACCACATTTGGTTCTACATAGCACTATATTGTTCTACACAGGTGCTTCACTGGTGCTTCACCGGTGCTATATGGCACTAAAAATGGTTCTTCTATGATTACGAGCAAAGAACCACTTTTGGTGCTATATAGCACCGTTTGTTTTTAGAGTGTAAAATGCAAACTGAGAATCAGACACTAAGAGCACATGTACATTTTTATCATAGCTATATACATAAATATCATATTCTGTACTGCCTATATAGTTAATGAACTCAATTTTACAATTAATGCATAGTTTTAATGTTTTTTTTTTTTTTTTGGGATTCTGAAAATTTAATGACATGCTTTATTTTATAATTTTAACATTTTTAAACTATTGAGGAAGTTTAGGGATTGATGTAGATATAGTAATAATGATTGGCAAACATGTGTTTTATTTAAGGGTTAAAGCTAATTAACATTATTGCTTTAGTAACACCTGCAAAAAGGTTAGCCTATATTTAAAGTAATTTTGCATGTATAATTTTGTATAATATTAAAAGGACACTCCACTTTTAAAAAAAATATGCTAATTTTCCAGCTCCCCTAGAGTTAAACATTAAGTTTTTACTGTTTTGGAATCCATTCAGCTGATCTCGGGTCTGGCGCTTGGAAAAATATCAAAACTCTTTGGTTATTTTTGAGCGTGATGCTAATGGTCTAATCAGATTCATGGATTGTGCTAAGCTATGCTAAAAGTGATATCGCCAGAACTGGACATCAGCTGAATGGATTCAAAAAATAGTAAAATTCAAATATTAAACTCTAGAGAAGCTGGAAAATTAGTATTTTTTTTTTTTAAAAGTGGAATGTCCCTTTAATATATAAAATTATTTTGTTAACATTGGTTAATGCACACTAAACTAACACAAACAATTTTGAGCAGTAAACTAACATGAACAAGTGCTTAACATTCAAATTTGACAGTTTGCCCTCCCACAACATGCATAAAATCTGGTTTTATTAACATATTTAATGTATCCATGAGTTAATTTCCCTGCTTGTGTACAGTGCTCTCTCAATGTGCCTGAAAGTACATTGAATGAGGCATGCTGGCCATTTTCAAGCACGAGGCAGAGCGGATAACTGGTCCATCAAATGAATCCTGTATCACTCGCCCAAGCTGAGATGGGACTATCAAACAAGCGCGTCAAGCTCTGTCAATCTCCTCTATTTAGGGCCATTACTGAGACGACACGTGCCAAGGCTCCGTGATAAGTGAAATACAGTCCCCTCAGATGACAGGCATCATTATATTTTCATTACCGCAAGGTTCCCATAAAGAATAAGACGCTGAGATGTGAAGAGAGAAAAATAGGAGCCATGAATCAGACAGAATGAGAAACACATGCG
Source organism: Misgurnus anguillicaudatus (assembly GCF_027580225.2). Taxonomy (NCBI): domain Eukaryota; kingdom Metazoa; phylum Chordata; class Actinopteri; order Cypriniformes; family Cobitidae; genus Misgurnus; species Misgurnus anguillicaudatus. Next base: position 24,389,311 of record NC_073345.2, read on the forward strand.
AGAAACTTTTCCTCAGAGTGATCTGCGTCGGATCATCATGTGTCAGGGAAGTTTTAAGATTCCAGCGGTCAAGTTGCCACACATGACAAGCGTCAAGTTGCCATATTATTGAGGGCGTAATGTGAGGTTGGGGTGCGCATCATTTAAAAAGTTGGAAATGGCTCTCTGCTAAGCTTATTATGAGGCTTTAGGCAGTTGAAATAGATGTGCTTGTATCTCTCTGACTCTCCAACACAATCTCATAATTCATTTGGAGTTTTGATTGCGTTAATTAAACAGAACTTGCAGCCGAACCCAGTGACTGAACTCATTATCACACCGTGTGCACATTCACAGTTGTGTTCCTCACAATGAGATGTTTACTTTCACCATGAGTATTTTTAGCTTTCCAGCATTGCTGGTGCCTTGCATTAGTTATACTGTATATAGGATTCTTTACAGCTTCTATGCACTCTTAAAAATAAAGATTGTAAAAGGGTGCTTCGCAGCAATGCCATAGAAGAACCGTTTTTGGTCACAATTGAAGAGCTTGAATGCAAAAGCTGCTATTTGTCACTTCCGTCAAAATGAGATTGGTGATATTAAACGAATGCATTCAGCATGTATTGTATGTTCATCAAATACATTCGCTTCAAATTTGCTTAAAGGTAGGGTATCACATTTTGAAAAATGCTAACGGTAGCCGACTAGCAATGAAATCATGATCCCACCCTCCATCCAAAGTCACGCCTCTTTCAAAACACATGAACACGCGCAGATCTGACGTCCACATCTCATGTCTCATTCACCAGTGAGAAAACTTTGCAGTACAAAGTGGATAACATTACCAAAATAACCAACATAAACAACTGGTTTACATCAGAATAAGTTAAAGCACACTTTTGGTTGTGTAGACGTAGTATATCGTTACGCTAATCCATAAACGAACACAAATTTCATAAGCAACACAATGTTTCATCAAAGTAAAATAACTGAATCCATCTCAATACAAACATATCGCGTACCTACCTTACCAAAACAGTGCAATGACCCTTTCAGATCTTTTGCCTCCTGCAGCTTTTTGCATCTCGTGGTAAAGCAGTAAAGTTACCGATGTTAATTTGGGTTTTTGCTCTTTGCTGATCCAGGCGGTTTTTGCTGTTGTTGTTATAAAACATGTCTTTCGTTTTGTGGCTCCTGTGCATGTTGTCAATTCAGCAGAAAAGTTTGCGTTCTCCCTATGTTTACAGAGGGCACGTGAACGCGCCGATGACGTACTGTATGGTGTCTGTGTGAACAGGCTGCGCGGTGGCATTCAAATTACGCTTACGGATGAGGGACAAAAAGGCAATGTCTGTTCGGACCGAGATCTATGATTGGTTGAAAATTTTTTGGTCCTACGCCTTTCACAGATGACATAATTTCTACAAATACATTAAAACAACTTAACATAGTGATTGCTATCAGGATGTGAGGAGACTTTTAACCAGCATAACTAAAAATGTTTCTGGATCAAATGAGATACCCTGCCTTTAATCCCAGGCCATTCAGAAATACTGCTTTGTTGACAGAATAAACACCGATTTTTTGGTCCTAAGATTAATTGGATGAGCGATGGAGCATTAAACAACCGTGGATCACATTCAAACTTGGGTCCCTTGTGAGTACTTTGACCAGAATACAACCTGAATGTGGCAGTGAAATGGATAACAGCGCCCCCTAATGCGACGTTCAGTTTCTTCATTTAACATTCTGACTTTCATCAATTGCAATGTTTCTAAAAACAGGCGATGGGGGGTAGGTTTGAAGTGAAAGGGTTATGTTGCTGTTTTATGACATTGTAACACTTATGTAGTTGCAGCCAGTCAACAGAAAGACCTTGATCAGCATAAATACATACATTAATGTCATGACATTTGCCACTACTTATATATCTCAATTGTCTATTGATATAATGATTTTCTGTTTCTTAGCTAACCATGCAGTGCGGTTTTTAATCTTTTTTAGTCCATCAACATCTGTCTTTCATTTATTGTCTCTTTATTTGCTTGTCGTCCTACCTTTACAAATGTCAAACATATCTCTCTCTTAGGCTTCCTAAACTAATTGCACCAGCAGATTGTGAGGGTTTGGGTTAGAGGTCAAACCTCCATTGCTTTTTCTTTCAATAAATCGTTTTTAATAAATTCTTGCTTGTCGCATGAGAACACAATGCGTGCTCTTCTCTATGGTGACAGATTCTTTGTTCTTTCCTAAAGTATGTGATACGTCCATTCTATATCAGTTGCTTGCTACAAGATGTCTGTCCGCCTTTGTAAAACGCTAGTATACCCTCAAAGCTCATTTTTTTTTACATTTTTGTGGTGATTCTACTTCAAACTAAGAACAGCTGATGATTTGTCGGCCGTGTTAAGACTGCAGCACATTGACATTCATTTGGAATTATGTCTGATTAATTATATAAATGATGATAAAAGCCAATGGCTTAGACCAGGGTTCCCAAAATTTTACACTGGAGGGCCGGAGCACTACAGAGTTTAGCTCCAACCCTAATCAAACTTACCCACCTGTGATTTTCTAGTGATCATTAAGACCTCGATTAACTTGCTCAGGTGTGTTTGATCAGGGTTGGAGCTAAACTCTGCAGTGCTCCGGCCCTCCAGGGTAAGATTTGAGGAACGCTGGCTTAGACCAACATAAGTTGGGAGAGTTTCCCAGACTGGGTTTAGATTAATCTAAATTTACAAAAACATTATTGGTGTGCATCTTGAGACAAAACAGTGGCACTGATATATGTTAATATATGTCAGTGCAAATTGTTTTTAAAGGGGACATATCATGAAAATCTGACTTTTTCCATATTTAAGTGCTATAATTGGGTCCCCAATGCTTCTATCAACCTAGAAAATGTGAAAAAAGATTAACCCAGTAACTTAGTTTTGCTAAACCATTCTCTTCAAGCACATGAAAAAATAGCTCATTGGAATTTGGCTCCCCTTGTGATGTCAGAAGGGGATAATACCACCCCTTAATCTGCACTATCCAACTACAGCACTGCCATTTAGTGCAGAAATCAGCTTATTTGCATTTAAAAGGACAAACCCAAAATGGACATTTTTGCTCACACCTACAAAGTGGCAATTTTAACATGTTATAATAAATTATCTATATGATATTTTGAGCTAGAACTTCACACACACCAAAGATTTATCTGACATCTTAAAAGTATTGTAAAATGTCCCCTTTTAATTAAGGTGCATTTTTAGTCTGAGACTAGAAATAAGCCCTCTCTGAGAAACCTCCCCTTACAGATTCTGTAGTTTTCCTTTTTTTATTTGATATTATTTATGATAATAAACAATTAAATGTTTGCTAATGTTACAAATAACGTGTGTGTCAGTGTACGCAAAGAAATCTGACTTTTTGTATGACTTAAATGTGTAATGTGGGACTTCTAGTGGTGAGACTGTGAATTGCAATCAACGGCGTCCACAGCTCACCCCTCCTTTTCAAAACACACAGTGAACAGTTGCCAAAATCATAAAGCGCTCTATAGAGCAGTTTGTCCCTGTAGGGCTACTTTACAATCATTATTGCGCGAAATGACGACTTCCATGTTACGGGCTCCGCGATGTATGTAAATAAAAACGTCTCATTAATAGAAACAATATCATTATGTAAGGACTTTATACACCACTTAATATAGTTATAGTTATATAGTTATTTATATTACATTTCATTTCTGTCAAGATCCTTCTACATTGCACCTTTTTTTTTATTTGTTTTTTTTTATTGCATGTTCACTAAACATTACAGAAAAGAAAACATACAACATTACATAACATACATAACAGGGGGATACGCATAACAGAACTTACTACATTAACATACATAGTTTACACAGAGAAAAAAAAACCCAGATAATCATAAACTAGATAAGATTTTTCCCAGTATAAGAGATGTTTTCTTCTTTTTCTTATTTTTAATATTTGTTTTAAGAGATTCAAAGAATTTTTTTAAATCTATACAAAAAAGATTAAAGGCAGGTTTTGTTGAAAGTATTTTAAATGAAATTTCCCTAATAGAATCATCAATTTTACTGCAAAATCAAAATCAGAGGAGCCAGAATTACATTCCAGACATTGGACCTTTAATATGTTTAGTGTTGCAAATTAGCTTTTTTAATAATTTAAAGGGGTCATGGCACAAGACTTTTTTAAGATGTCAAATAAATCTTTGGTGTTCCCAGAGCACATATGGGAAGTTTCAGCTCAAAATACCATATAAATAATTTATTATAGCATGTTAAAATTGCCCCTTGTTAGGTGTGTGCAAAAATGTGCCGTTTTGGGTGTGTCCTTTAAAATTCAAATGAGCTGATGAAATTCAAACACTGATCACAAATAATGGTGGTTTGTTGCAATTAAAACTCAATTGTGCTTTTCTCTGCACTAAATGGCAGTACTGTGGTTGGATAGTGCAGATTAAGGGGTGGTATTATTATAAAAAGAGCTCCTTATGACATCATAAGGAGAGCCAAATTTCAACGACCTATTTTTTATGTGCTTGTAAAGAATGGTTTACCAAAACTAAGTTACTGGGTTGATCTTTTTCAGATTTTCTAGGTTGATAAAAGCACTGGGGACCCAATCATAGCACATAAACATGGAAAAAGTCAAATTTTCATGCCATGGCCCCTTTATAACTGCCAAATCTTAACTCTTTCCCCGCCATTGACCAGTTATCTCGTCAATTAAGAGAAAACATTTGCATAAAAAGTGTTCCTGATGTGTTTTTATGGTTATTGTAATACTGTGATTATCCACTACATGGCGCACTTACCCAATTTATAAAAAAACTGAACACAGTAAACCCACAGTAAACACAGAATTTTTTTTTTCCTGAAAGGCATTTTGTGAAACTTATGTAGAAAATCACTAAAAAGCTGGTATGCAACATTTCAAAAAAAAAAAGAAAAAAAAGAAAAGGCTGGCGGGGAATGAGTTAAATATTTCTTATATATTTTAGACTGACACGTTTTTATGTAGCTGAACAAAATAAATTGAAAGCTACAGTAGGTTTGATTTTTAAAAGTTACAGTCAGTTTTCTTGAGAGGCGTAGACACTTCTGTCTGAGTATTGAGGCATTGTGAATTATAAAGCATTTCCCGACAATGAATATAAATATAGATATGCAGACGTACAGAACTTCAAAGCAATAGAAGTAAACATCCACACATAAAAAGCAAAACAACACAGAACAAATCAGGTAAAAGCCGCCGTTTGATCTGTAATGCAATTTATTTTCTGCTTTACAATCATTCTGAAAAGACATTTGAACTAAGCAAAACAATGGTGACACAAAGTTATGATCACAAACTGTCAGAGCTTTGTAAAGAAAACTTATCATTCAGTCTATGTCCAATTAGCGATAATTTGTCTAATTCACTATTTTCTCTCCATAAACATGGTGCACAAGTCCGTTATATGACTGACTCATTTTCTCCTGCTCATCGACCGTCACATTCAAAGGCATTTAGACTTAATGAATGTGGTGTAATGAGTTTGACGATTACGATGAGAAATGTTTTGGGTTTATGTTCTGGGAGCTTAATCATTGGGTTTGTGTCTCCTATACAAACAGCATCTGCTTCATTGTTTACTAGCTGATTGGTATGAATGCAACAATGCAATAATGAAAACAGTTTTGAAAGAATCAGGTATGTATTATCATTGCCTTCTCTGTCTGTTAGCATCGAACTGCAAATCCAACAATGCAATGCACTTAGTTTCTTTGTGTTTCTATAGCTCAGTTGCAGAGCATTGAGTTAGCAACACAAAGGTCATGGGTTCAATCCCAGGCAACATACTAGAGCAGTGCATCCCAATCCTGGTCCCTGAGCACCCCCTCCCAAAAAGTTTTAGATGTCAGCTCATTTAACTCATCAGCTTGTTAAGGAGACATGTTTACCATTTTGGAAGGATAAGTTGAACCAGGTGTTTTAAATAAGGAGGCTTCTAAAACGTTTTGGGAGGGGGTGCTCGAGGACCAGGATTGGGAAGCACTCTACTAGAGAATGGAAAGCAAATCCAGTAATTTCCAGATGGTGAATGTATAATGCACACTCAAGCTTAAAGAGAAATACATACTTCAGTTTATTTTTGTAAAATTATATATCTTATAATACGTTGCATAGCAAGTTTGGGAATCCATGCTTTAGAACTTTTTTGTTTCACCTTTTAACAACAGGCTTATTTGCTTTCAACATTTTTTATTTTGCAACTTTTTTTAAAGATATTTAAGTTTGTTTAAGCTATAAACTTAAAGGAACAGTATGTAAGAAATTTATATAAAATAATCATAAAATGGCCCTGATATGTCACTAGACATTAAGAAATCATTTTCATTTCAAATACTTATATCACGGACAACAGTGGTCTGGCCAGGATATTGTCATTTAAAAGTGGAGTTGCAGCCCTCAACTGATGTTTATGTTGTCGTTTTGTGTATTGGCCACCAGTTGTGTGATTGCAGTACCAGTTTTAGCCACAAGTTTTGTGATTGCAATACCAGTTTTGGCCACAATCCTACATACTGTTCCTTTAATTAATAAGAACATGATATCCAGTATGTCTGTAGTTTTATTGTATTTTGTTGTCATGACCATTTTATGTGACATTGTGATCATATGACATAAGTCATATAGGAAAATCAACAAGATTAAGTGCAATAGTTTTAAAAATGGTTACATATGATACATTGTATATGTTTATACCACGGGTCTGTTGAATGCTGCATTCTGATTGGCTGAGAAATGTTCTATGGGTGTTGATTATTTTTCTGTAAACCGCACACCTAACTTGTCAAATGTCTTAAAAGTAGGCACCAAAGCAATGTTTGTGGTAACCGTGGTATAAGCGGAATAATTGACTCCGGTCCTTTGAATTATTTGAAAATAATGCACACCTCCGCTTCGCGTCGTGCCGCATTACCACCTTGGTGTGCATTATTTTCTTATAATTCAATGGCCCGTCATCAATTATTCCTTACATATTCCAGTGTGTATATACAGTATCTATGCATAATAGATAGATAGATTAATGGATGGATGGATACATAAATAAATAAATACATAGACACATAGTGGCGCTATTCCATTGCATAGTCCCCCACGGTTTGGGTCGGGTCAGCTTACTTTTAGGAGCTTTTCCACTGTGTGCAGTACGTAGTACCCGATACTTAGTACCACCTCGGTTGGGGTTCCAAGTAGGGTGGCCATTCATGCCAGTTCCGCCAGACATGTCCCGAACATGTTTTCGGGTTCGTTCTCCGGAATTCGGTTTGGTCGACCGCATACGCCATCAAGGTTTAATATTTCGGGTTTAATTTCAGAAAAGCAACCGTTACAAGGGTAGAATGAAACTACAATGATTGTATGTCTTAAAAGAAATAAATCTTAATTTTCTAATGTATTTTAACTGAAATGTGAGATCCTCGATGACGTATGCGGTTGAGCTACGCGACTTCCGGAGAACGAACCCGAAAACATGTTCGGGACGTGTCCGGCGGAACTGGCACGAATGGCCACCCTAGTTCCAAGTGACCCGAGTTAAAACCAAACGTGATGCGAAAACACTGCATGTAGATCACTGATTGGTCTGAGAGAATCAGTGTCATCGCTATTAGCTTTTGGTGCTAGCTTGCGCTGTCTCGAGTAAACCTGTTGTCATCTGTGCTTTGCTGTAATTTTCCAAACTCCCTTTTAGCAATGAAAACATCCACAGGTTGAGAATCAGGAACACCATACCAGTTTTTTTCCAAACTTGCAGTTTGTGGCGTAACATTTGCGATGCGCATATCCACATTATATGCTTAAATGCAACTTAAATGAGGCTCAGCAGAGCACGACTGACGTCACAGGTGTTTGTACAGAAACTGTCACGTGAGACAGAGGTAATGATAAACTTGATGTGCAAACATTTATTTGTGGTGGCCAATTTTGTAATTTTGTATGATGTCACAGCAGTTGGCAGCGCAAATATAACAACACGCCTATAATCCATCGCACTGCGAAGTGATACTAAACTCGATGGAAAAGCTAACCAAGCCAAAGTGAGGTGAGCTGACCCAACCTGACCCAAACCAAACTGTGGGGTACTATGCAATGGAAAAGTGCCATAGATGGATAGATATGATAGATGGATAGATGGATGGATGGATAGATAGATAGATGGATACATACATGGATGGATGGATGGATGAATGGATGGATGTACATACATACATACATAGAGACTTTGATATACAGATTTTGTCTCTTATCTCTTTGGTTTTATAGAAATTCAGAACAATAACACATTTTCTGATAGCATTGAACTTTAAAGGCTTTAACAAAGATGCATGATGATGTGTTATATATATCTACTGTGTTGATAACTATCTGCCAGAGTTACACTTTACTGTGTGACCTTATAATCTTGTTGCAATTGACTCATTAGTGTCCCAGTGTTGTCCCAATGTAAAAACAGGTTGTGTTATGCAACTACTGTAACATTTCTTGTTCCCTTAGCTTAATTGGTAGAGTATTGTGTTATAAATGCAAAGGTCATACAGTAGGTTAGATTCCCAAGGTACAAAGAAACCTGTAAAAATTTATACTTTAAATGAACCGTAGGTTGCTTTGGATGAAACTGGCTGCCTATGCGTAAATATAGACTGAAGTATTCAATAGTTTTGTATCATTATCTCTCTACATTTATCACATCTCATCATGTTTCATTTTAAATTCAGTAAATTGTGTCCTGTTATTATCTTAGAAAATAAATGTATTATTGAGGAGCAAGTTAAAAGCCAGTCTAAAGTCCAGTTCAGTCATCACCCTAGAAAAGGAAAGTTGAGTGCATTGCATTGTGGGATAGACTATTGCAGGCTATGTTACAGTATGCACGTTTTGGCAAATATAGCACATCATTCAGGTTCGTTACACAACATGCATCCTGTAGTATTGTGGTATTATGCTAGTCCAGGCATATCTTTGAATTTGAAAACCTTTGGTTTGCCTTGTTTCCCTTATCCCATCACTTCCTTGCCGTTCTATACTATCCCTCAAAATAAAAATATTGCAATGAAACTACCAAATGCAGGCAATAAGTCAGTGAACCACAAGGCACATTCGGCTCATATTCAGATATGTGTAAGCATTCAGACCATTCTCCAGAAATAGAAGAAGGGGTCAATCACAACACACTTATATTTCGCTGTTACACTGAGTGATTGTAATCATCTGTCATCAGCCATCAGTACACCTCTCCTGTCTGCAACAGGAGGCTTTGAATGACTGTGTATGTGATGAGACGGGATGAGGTGGTTAGAAACCAGTCAAGTGCTATGCCTTTCATCATATTTCCTCCCTATGATACACACTCAACAAACCCAAGCAGCAGGTTAACCCCAACACCCAACCAAAAACACATCTCACTGCCAAACATACTGCATCACATTTAAACTAAATCTTTCGAACGTGCCACTTAAAAGCAACACACTTGACAGACTGCAAGTGTTGATGGAGAGAGCTAATAGAAATATTTTGAACAACCGAATTGCATTGTCACGTATTTTAGAAACTTAGCATGTACTTCTTCAGTCACTGTGCACTGCAAACAGTTATTTTAATCAGTGTTTTAGTCTTGGTATTTAAGTAAAATCATCTAAATATCCACACAAGAAAGATTAGTGTAATTGAGAGTATTTTAGAGAGTTTATTTTATTTTGAGTTTATTTTTTAGAGAGTTTATTTTTACCTTTCTACACATTGACAAATTATTTTTTATTTAATTTCTAATTTGAACATCAATAATACCAAACAAACAAGCGTAATTCATACAAAGCTCGTTTGCTTTTTCCCCTTAAAGTACACTTCACTTTTATTGCAACTAGGCTCATTTTTCAGCTCCCCTAGAGTTAAACATTTGATTTTTACCGTTTTGGAATCCATTCAGGCCAATCTCCGGGTCTGGTGGTACCACTTTTAGCATAGCTTAGCATAATCCATTGAATCCGATTAGACCATTATCATTGCGCTCAAAAATGACCAAAGAGTTTCGATATTTTTCCTATTTAAAACTTAAACGCCCAAAAATAGTCCCCATTGGTAATTTTCAATAGCAGGGGATTATTTTCGGGCAGTACGTAATATCATTGCACCTGCTGCAGCCATGTTATGGCAGCAAAGTCCTTGATTATTACGCCGGCATGAGAGTATAGTTCCTAGCCATATCGGCCTAGAAAATCGCAACTTTTAATTTCCTTTCGGTCTTAGTACACAATGTAACTACAGAAGAGTCAAGTCTAAAACCAGAAAAATATCGAAACTCTTTGGTAATTTCTGGCCGCAATGCTAATGGTCTAATCGGATTCATTGGATTATGCTAAGCTATGCTAAAAGTGGTACAGCCAGACCCGGAGATCAGCTGAATGGATTCCAAAACAGTAAAAATAAAAATGTTTAATGAACCTATTTTCAAAAAAGTGGAGTGTCCCTTTAAGAGTGGGGTTTCATTATTGCTAATTTATAATAATGTTATGTATTTGTTCGATTTACGTTGTATGAATGTATACGAATTAGCTATCTCGTAAACAGTGGCGTCTCGTGACTTCTTTTCCGAGAAAGTACAAATGCAAAACTCGTCAAAACATCGTCATGTGTGTGGATCATCATGTCGTGTCATGTGTTCATGCGTCATGTGAACCTATGTACATCTCATGCATGTCAAAATACAGACGCTTTGTATAGGTTTATGATAAACGAGACGCTTGTGTTTGCAAGATACTTGCTTAATCCCATGTGTAATCATGTAAGTGAGTGTCTTGCTAGACGCAAGTGTCTCTTTTATAATGAACCCTTTCGACGCGTTTGCAGCAGGTACATATTTTGACATGACGCGCGATGCAAATAGGTTCCCATGACGCACTACACACACATTTTGACATGATAAGCCACACACATTAAACCCAGAACACATATTTATTTCCGAGGAGGCATAGGCCGCATTTGCTTTTAATCATTACAGTATAGCTGATGTAGCTATACCATATGTATACAATATCGTTTGAACAAAATGATTACATCACTTGAAAAATAAATATTAGATTTTAAAACCCAAATCAGACTGCAGTATGTACAAAAAAAATGTCAGAGAAACGACATTTGTATTTATGTCCATGTGTGTATTTCTTTGCGCGAGTGATTCCATGGTTTGATTTTTTTGTTTCTGTAGGTTATAAGAAAATCAAAGTTGGAGAGGGACAGCTGGTATCCGTTCAGACATAGCTTGACCTTTCAGTCTAGCGTGCTCGCACACATATACACAGCCACACGAGGGATCAGGTGTAAAGTGTTTCAATTCAAAGTTTGGCACAAACATTATCAGGTGTTATATCTACACCCAAGATGAGAAGAAAATCAAAAGCGCTTTCTTCTAAGACTCTCAGCTTCTTTCTATGATGCACACACCCGATGGAGACCTCATATGTTGATGTGGTGTATTGGCTTGTTCGGTCAATCATATTGCTGATGACTGCTGGGCTTGCTATGCCTTCACACACATATGAACAAGTACAGAGAAATAAGATATGTAGAGTTTGGTTCCAAAATGCAATAAATCCATTTTGACTAATTTTGGTAAAAACGTGTTTTCTATACCAAGAAAGTGACGAGATGAAAACCACTATTTTCTGTTACAGACTTTCACGCAGCATCTTTAGGTTATAATAACATTACAAATTCAAATCCATAATTTGATTTTCAAAGATTTATTATAAAAACTGATTACTTTTTTCGGCAAAATGCAATAAATCCATAACAAGTTTTTTTTTCAAAATGCTATAAATCTATTGAATCAATATATAAATGTGCATTCATCTTTGCCATGTTATATTCATTAGTTAACTAGTGATATACACTAGTGGTATAAACATTAATGTCATTAATCAAAACACTTTGTCATATTAAGAACACTGTCATTGCTGCTGTCATCATTGGGACGTCGTCGCTAAACTTTTTTGACAGTGATCAGCTGTAAAATGTTTTGATCCTGCTCGGTTTTCATTGACTTAAAGTAAAATAATGGAAAGTTTTTCATAAGATCCCCTGGGGTCAATGTGTTAGCATGACAGAAGCTTGATCCGGTCGGGAGAACAAGCAACAGCCAACATTTTTCCATGCCTGAGTGGCTTACGTTTCTTCCCCGCCACAGAAACCCACCACAGGTTTATCAATGCCATAAAAATTATTATTTAGTTTTTGTTTGTTTGTTGATCACGAAGTACAAAGTAGATGAGGAAAACTAGTATCCGTGTGTATTCAACGCACCGCCATTATTGTTTACAATGTGTGGAATGGTGTGCTGTGATTTGTTGAGCGGATTTATTGCATTCTGCAGACAAGGAGGACTGGCGTTTATCGCGTTTTGGGAAAAAAGGGACCTTTTAAATGGTACTAGCTTGGGAACATTTTTTGACAATTTTTTCTTACAGTGTAGTTACTTGGGGATAGCCAACCAATAAAACAATTTAAATCTTTAGCTTTCTAAAACATCATGTACAACTAAAACATACAGTACTTGAATACAAAACGTGCTGTACGTGGAGGTCACGTCGCACTCGCATTCAGCAGCTACCCTTTGCTTTGTAATACAAAGCGTTTTCTTAAGCCTGTTATATACTGCAGACACACACTGTGATGGTACAGAGTGTGCAATCATAGAGCACCAGACCTGTATTCTACATTACAATAGCATGCGGAGATGAATACCATAAAACGCTCCCCGTCTCCACACCCAGCCCTTACCCCTCACGCCAGGCACATATTTCAACCAGCGATCAGGAACCACTTTGCAATGAAAAGGCCACGACCCGATGGAAAGCAAGAGATATGAAAGGTTCAGAGAACAAACGCGGGAATGAATTTGCTAAAATGAAGGATAATTAGGGAGAATAAATGAAACCCAGAAGAAAGGCCTGGTTGTTTTTTTTTTCAGTTTTTTGTTCCTTTTTCATTCTGCCTGACGCTAATGCGAATCTTATTGCAATTTGTCACGAAAAGATTATTTCGCTCTCATGAATGCTCTTTGTCTAATTCTATCTATACGTCAAAGTGCACAATACCCCGAATGGTGCCGTGAATGAGTCGAATCTAAAAACAATCAACTTTGGATGGATTTGCAAGCGCTTGACCCTCTCTTCTGACCGGGAGCTTTGATAATGGGAGGTTTTTGCCTTTTTATGGAATTGGTGTTAGCCTGAGCTGACTCCAGGCGAGGAACAGGTGCATGCAGGGAGTGAAGGGTTTTACTATAAAGCCAAGGTATAAGCAGAAATACAGAAGAATACAGAGAATTTAAGAGTTTTGTGGTTGCTCTATACACTAAATGTAATTGGTGTCTAGGTCTTTTAAGAAATGCACCACAAAAATACATTTAAAGTAATCTATGAGACTTCTAAAGCTAAATGCAAATTGTGTGAGAATTGAATCGAATTGTAGACCTACATCATTATTTTGGAAATCTTTCTCTCTCATGTAGCTCTCAATTAAAAAATGGCAAATAAATCTGATTGATTCATGACATCTGGGTTGTGGTTATATAACTTTCACTTTCATGATATAGAAAAACAGGCCAGGATCAAAGATTTTCACATTACTTTTAAAGTTTGGCTCATAGAAAATCCTGTCCTTTTCCATATATAGCTTTTTCCAACTTCTGCCTCTTTATCGCCATCTCTGTTTGAAACATAGATTGAGGTAATCATCTTTACATGTTACACTAGTTTTTTTAACCCATGGTTAAAGGCAGAGTCCATGATCTCTGAAATCCAATGTTGATTTTTGAAATCGCCTAAACAAACACGCCCCAACCCCAATAGAATCTGGACCTTCTTTTGATATACCCGCTCCACACATACGCGTCCCAGGCAACCCAAATCAATAAGGGGTTGGTCTGAAGTAGGTTCATTATTCATAGGTGTGGTTTGGGCGTAACGTCAAATAAACCAATCAGAACGTCATCCAACATTCACTTTAAACGCAAGTGCGCAAGTTCCATGGCGGGTTGCTATTTTTATGACGGATTTGCCAGGCGCACGCCAGGAACGGTTCACAGCCGAGGAGACCGACGTTCTTGTAAGAGCAGTCAAAGACAGAGAAGTTGTTGTATGGGGATGGGTGAAACCCGCCCAAATCAGCGTAGGTTAAACAGGCGTGGGAGGAAATAGCCACAATTGTCTCATCAGCCGGCATCCCCAGGACGTTGCGGCGCAAGTGCTACAATGATGTCAGGAGACGGGGGAATCCCAAGCTTGCCAGCATATATCGGGCACGCCGTGTAACAGGAGGTGGATCTGCCTCTACACAGGACCTGACGCCAGCAGAGGACATCGCTGTGTCCACCCTCACCGCTAAAAGCCAAGAAACGCAAGCAGTATAACCCCAAAGTACACTTACAAATCAAGTTCACATACATTAAGGTTTCTTATGAAAACATTTTAATTATTATTTACATAAAATAAACGTAATACAGCCACACAATAAACTTATGAAAATATTTGAATCGTTATATGCATGATAATTTTTTAACGCAGCCACACAAAATAAATAAAAACTATCAACACAATGCTCACCACAATGATTTCCCTTATCTCATGTATTAATATTTTTTATTGTAACAATTTATGATTTGCAAAAATAACTGTTGCATCTGTGTAGATTAGATAAGCAAAGTGTGTGCACGTTGTGCACACTATACATTATGGTCAAGCATGCGCCCTTAAATAGCATAATGAACAACGCGCAACGCGCCACTGACTTTAGACTAGTTTTTTCTGGTCAGTGGCGCAATTGTTTTTTGAAAATGCAAAATAGCATCAAGGATGGTTTGCGCCAGAACACGCCTCCTTTTTTGCTCTGAACCGCCCAGGGAGCGCAAGTTCATTCCCTAGTTTGCCGACGTGCGTCTGTGGAGGGAAAAACTCGCTGTGCGCCGGTGCAAAATATGAATGATACATGCGTCACTGACAAAGTCAATTGCGCTGGGTGCAAGATAGGGCCCATACTGTTTTAGTTGGAATGGGCATCAGACTTTACTTCCACTTTTCCACTTTTTTCTCCTTAAAGGCTGGGTTTTACGTCTCGACAGCTTATAAAAACGTATTTCTGGGTTCTTTGGCTTGTTAGCTGTACATATTGTCACACAGCAGCTTTTAGGCATTATTCTGTTTTTTGTTATAAGCCAGAAATGACAAGGAGGCGGCCTCTCGCAATACAAAGTCAATGGAGACGGTTGGATTGTTTTTCCCCCCGTGGTTTTCAAATTTGCATAACTGCGCTCTGTCTCTATGCCTGCAGTTGTGACTACCAAAATGCGACTACCAAATTTCCGCATTTTATTTAAATACTTTCTCCTCCATAGGTTTCGATGAAATGTCGTCAGTACCTCTAAAGGTTGGTCTACCTACCTTTCATTAGAGTCCAGGGTTAGTCCAGAGTTTAGTAGAAGCACACGGACCGGTTGAAAGTGACATACATTTTCAAACAGTTGCTGTGAACTAAAAACAGGGTTGAAAGTTTAAAATATCAAACGCTTCCAGTGGTCGGACTTGACGTATTTATTGTCGTATTTAGTAAAAACATACTACAACCAAACTGCGAGGAGTGGATATTGCATAACACACATTGTAAAACTACGGCGTGGATGGAAACATATTTTATGCCTCAGAATTTTGACGTGCGTGCCCCACTGTGATTGGACGGCCGTGTGAGAACTGACATTGACACGTGGAGCTTTTCACCCAAAGTTAAATATTTTTAAACTCTCGGCGCTCAGTGCTGAGCGCAGAAAAACCACAGAGTGCCGGTTTTCATTGTAAACAATTGAAAACATGCGCCGGCCGTGGGTGTAAAAGCTTTGGTGTGCATGCCCCCTAAGTCAAATGACATCAAACAGATGTTGAAATCAGCCTGACAGCTTCAATTAAAAATCTTACACTAAAAAAATGCTGTGTATTTTCAACACAATGTTGGGTCAAAGAAGGTTGTAATTTAACCTATGCTGAGTTGTTTCAACCCAAAATGCTGGGTTGTTTTAACCCCTTGTTGGGTAAAATAAAAACAATACTTGGGTTAGTTGAACCCAATGGCTGGGCCATCACTATTTTGACCGAATGTTGAGTTAAAATAACCCAATAACTCTTTTTAGAGTGTAATATTGTGGATTGGGATAAGCAGAAGAGACTTATTTGAACACTGACTTCTATACTTGCTCAATAACTGATTTTTGACAAATTTAACCACACGTATCACAGGAAGCAGCTTAAATTGACTGTTTTTTTTTACCATACCATACACGTTCCAATAAACATTAATTTTGTTTTTCTGAAGTTCCAAGTGCAAAAAATCCATAGAGTAATCTATATTATTAGCCCAGGTCTTTTTTATTTCTGAATTGTGTGCTTCAGGCTTATTCCCAGCACGAAACTTACAGCGCGGCTCACGTTGTTGTACCAAAGTTTGCCTGAATTATTGTAATATTTTGTTACCTCACCTTTCTGACTGATAATTCAGTTTTCTGGCTTGTAACTTCTTGTTCTTTGGCTGCTCTGCACACCCATGCACGCCTGACCGATTTTTAATGAGTGCTTATTTGACAGCTAGGGCTCCTACACAGTTTTGTCCTAGTGTGTGCATTGCATGTTTTGGGGGTGGATGATGAAACATACTGACATTTCTTCTCTTCGATAATAAGACTAAAATCCTCATTTTAACTTCGCTGCCTTTTCCACCATCATCTTTGAATACTCACATGGAGGAAATGCCTCTTAACTCCGAAGACCTCATTTATGACATTTCAGACCCCTTTCACCATAAAGCCTGCCATTCAATTATCCATCTCCGCTCAACAAACCACTAATCAATACAAATCACCTGATCTAACACAAACTGAGATTTCAGTCCTCAAGTCAAGATGTGGCACCATGTCCTAGTTCCTATTAGTTGATTTTTATTTTAATTCCTTAGTAATACTGTATGTCAGTGACATTTTTACTGTGCATTCTGCATACTGCATTTTTTGTAGAAAGTTGCTGAAATAACAGAAGCTAAAACTCGGAGGCAAATGCATTTAAACTGAATCTGCTGTTTTCAGCCATTTTGGTTATAGAGAGTTTTAATGTTGCAAAATGGCATTTTTTGTTTGACATTACATAATGGAGTTCTCTCTATATCTCTATCTCTCTTATTTTTATGCTCCACTAAAGCATTGGCATGATTTAACAGTAGGCTAATTCATACAGTTTCTTATTCTGTGATTTTACTGTGAAATCAATGCAGAGTAATGTATGTTGTGCTGAGGTAAATGGTCTTTGGATTGATTGTTTACTGCAGAATTTGTTTACATCAGACGTCTTTGCTTCTGGTGGTTTTATATAATACAAATCATTTAATTGTACTAAACTGTAAGAACTACTGTAATTTACAACAACCTGTGCACAGGTATATACTCTAAATTCTCTTTAAATGTTTTACTTCACTTTTTACATTTGCAGTCTGTTTGTGTGTGGTTGCAGTAGCTGAATGACTATGGGTAAGCAACCCTCATGGTTCGACACACACGGATCACTTAAGGTGTACTCACAACTGTCCAAAAGATTTATGATTTATGGTGTGCTGCGGTCCTTCAAAGACACAACATATACCCATACACACACCGAAAAGCCTTCTCCTAATATAAAATGTTATGGGAAATCGATGGCACTGTGTTGTTACTGGATAATCTGAAGACGAGGCTGGTTTGTTTTGATGATAAAGGTTCACAGTTAAGCCCGTATTGAAGGGTCATTATCCAACTCTTAACTCTCATACATGCAAAGAGGATTTAGAAGATTGTGTCCGCGTGCATTTGAGCTAAACTCTGACTGTAACCCTACAGGAGCAGGATTGGACACCCCTGGGTTAGGGATTAGAAAATATAATTATCTCAGTGAAAAGACAACACCATAACAGATTATTGTGTCTGCATGTGTGTGTATAGATTTTGCTATACTTGTTTATGTAGCCTCTTATGGAACGGCTGAAATTCCACAAGGGGGCGTATTTGTTCCTCAGACGTTGCACAATAAACGTGACATCCGAATATATTCATTATAAATCGTGAATCGTAATTCGGTCAGAAACGTCAAGCTTGTGAGATGAACAAATCGTTTTGGATTAAAAGGCTTGGATATTCCATTAACTTGGACTTTAGGGGATTTATGAAAAATTTGTTTTCGACAATTTCACCGAAGCGGATAAAGGGAAGATTTTGAAGGTCATTAAATATCCTAAATCAGCGCTGCCCGGTTCAGGTAACTAACAACTAGATTACAGTTTTATGACTGCTAAAATCATATTATGCTTTGTGTGTGCGCTTAATGGAATCCTGAAAGTCTAAGCTTTCCAACGATGTGCCGCATGATCGTATATTTTGAAGATTTAATGCTTCAAAGTTACAATGATGTAATGCAGCCTCACGTGCAAGGAAGGGGGTGTACCGTTTACAGCACAGTGTTCCTTATCAGGTTAAAATATCCACACAAAAGACTAGTAATGAAATGTGATGTGTTCCTCGTGATTCAAAAACTAACCAAACATGCTGGTCATACTGTCTGTTAAAAAAAATGGGTCAGAAAAATTATTTTACCTACTGACTCTGTATTAAGTATTTATTAAAGGTTTAAGTGTGTACTGTAGGTTTAGTGTATGTTGTAAATCTAAGTATGACAACCTTTGAGTCTATAGAGGTTCCTCACTAATATGGCATCAAAGGTTTGTTGGAAGTGAGAGAGTTAGAAATAAAACAGGAACTGCAGAGGAAGGCAGGTGTTGGGCTTCAGTTGCAGTACTGTGTATTTAGTAGTATTTCATTAAAGCTTTATTAATGAATTCTTTCTCATGTGCTGCTTGTGCATCTGAATATAGCTGGTTGTGTTACAGCATTCCCACCCTAATCCTGTTTGTTTCTGCTGTGGTCCCATCTGATCTGTCCCTCTCTTTTTCTCTGGTTCTGCCTCATACACCCTATCCATCCCTCTCATTCCCTTATTCTCTCTCGCTCATCTTTCTTGTGTGCTCCAGGTATTTTGTGATGGATTAATGGTCTCCGAATGGTTGTTGTGTCCACAGGGGTCTGATTTCACACGCACACTCAGGCAAACTTTTTTTTTGCCCCAGAACCTTGTCTGGCAGTGTAGCACTCTTAAAAATAAAGGTACTACATAGAAGTCATATTTTTGGCTGTATGGTTCCATAAAGAAATATTTAACATCTGAAGAATCTTTCTGTTCACAAAAGGTTATGTGTGGTAGAACAAGGTATGAATGGTTGAATGGGGAACCAAAATTGTCTATGGCATTACAATTTTTTAAACTCTTTATTTGACACATCAGCATCTTTATCAGTAAGGGGATGTCTAAGTGGGCTATTGACAAAAAATGTCCACCAGATGTAGCCATCAAGCCAAATATTGAATTCATTCAAAGAAATCAGATCAATTAAGTATACAAGTTGAGTCATAATAAATACAGTGAAATGACACAGGGAATAAGTTTAAAATACACTTTATTAAATACTTTGTAAAAAAAAAACATTGTTGGGGATTACAGCCTCTAGACGCCTCTTGTATGGAGAGACCAGTCGTCTACATTGCCCAGGAGTGATTCTGGCCCATTCTTCCACACAAATGGTCTTTAAAGGTTCCTTGGGCCTCTTTCATGAACTTTGATCTTCAGTTCTCTCACTGGGACATTCAAGCAACTTGGTTTTCTTTCTTTGAAACCAGATTTTTATCCAGAATGTCCCAGTCCATTTCTCCATTCATCCTACCTTCAATAATTTGAAATCTGCCAGTATCCCTTGCTGAAAAGCAGCCCCAAACCATGATATCAATTAGTACTGATAGGGGGCAGGGTTTCTCTCTTAATACTAACAGATTTCAGGTGATATCCTGGTTTTTATGCCATTTTGCACCTTGTTCTCTTCATGTGTTCAATACTTATTCCCTGTGTCATTTCACTTTATTTATTATGACTCAACTTGTATACTTAAATGTCTGGTGAAACAATTTTCACAATCTGGTGAAAATTTTGTCAATAGCCCACTTAGAAATCCCCTTACTGATAAAAATGCTGATGTGTCAAATACTTATTTTCTCCGCTGTACATATTTTATGAATTTTAAAGTGTGAATGCATTTACTAGAAATATTAAAAGACGCATTTTGACTTAATAAAAGTTGTGTGGAAAAATAAATGTGCTTTCTGTCGAGGGATCCAGTATCCCGCTAACTTCTTGGTGAACCTACAAAAATACGTCATCCCTGCGGCACTCTATACAAAATAGTTTTTGCACAGATGCATTGTGGTTGCACTATGTGAATGTGGCATCACATTACAACGAAATGTTTGCCAACATATCACCTGTAAAAACACAGATGTTTGTTTTGTTCAGTAAAACGTGAAAAATTGTCTCATCACTGTAAATCTGTTCAAGTTTTTGAAACCTGTTAGTGGTGAGTCATCATCATAAATGTTTATATATAAAGAATTGTGTAAGCAAATATATTAGTTTTGTACACAGCCTCAAGAACATGATTGTCATTTTTCTTCATTTAATCTCACGCAGCTGCCTGTCTGAGATTTTCTGTACCCTCTGTAAATATTTCCTAAACACTCCCAGAATTGTCCACTGGTTTTGCATAATCTTCACATCTTATCCTTGATATAAGCGTAAGCGTGCTGCATTACTAATTACAATGAGATATCAGAGACTTTAAACAAAAGCCAAATGTGCTCCAGAATACAAAAATTACATTGTTTAGATGAACTCTTTACTCTCTAGGTAAAAAGCGTAAATAAAAAACGCACAGTTTTTTGGCCTTACCAATTGAGTACTTTTTAATATATAAAGAAATGTTCTACTTAATGTGAGTATGACTTTGTCTTGTTTTTTTCAGTAATAACTAAGGCACTCTGTGTTTGAAGGACCTTGATTGTACTCCTTTAGATTTTTGGCCTTATTCACACATTGCTCTTTTAATAGACTACTGCAATTTAATGTTTGAATTTCTTACTTTCTACATAAAGGTTTCTGTACAACTCACTCTGTGATATGTTTAGCTGTCTTTGGATTTAGGGTTTTAGAGCAAGGTTACCCTCCGGATGGTTTCCTGGGCAACCTAATCCACAAGTCAGTATCTCTCTTTCTCTTTTTAAACCTTTCAGTCAGAGTGTTTTTGCTAAGAGATATTCGAGCTGCATGTCCGTCCGACACGGCTGAATTTCCTTACAGCAAAGTCTGTCGAAAGTGGACTTTAGACATAAAGTTCCTGTCTACAGGCATATTTTCTTTTTAAGCATTTTTATCGTAGTCAATTGTTGAAAGAGGTTAGTACTTTAAATTCAAGGAAATGTATGAGTAACCTTTTACTTGGAAGTCACCAATAATAGCAACCACAAATACTATCTGAACAAATATATTTTTGTCTTTAATGAGCACACAGTTAAAATTTTACCATGTAGGCTGGAAATTGGTAACACTCTACTTGAAGGGGTGTTCATAAGACTGACATGACACCTTTATAATTATGACATGACCTGTGTCATGAACATGAAGGAGATTTTATGCACATTTATGACAACTGTCATTACGTGTTGTTTTTTTAATTATGTCATTTTTAATGCAAAGATGACATTGTTTGAAATGTCTTTGTTATGACAACTTGACATACACCAAGATATCATAACTTGTCGTAAATCTGTCATAAACATGACATAGCAGAATAGATATCAAACTTAAGAAACTACCTAGCTTTATGGGTTAACATTACATTAAAATGTCATTTAAATGTCATGTAAAAGTGTTATCAAATAATTTTAAATACCTTAACAAAATGCAACAGACATGTCAAAAGATTATACTTAATTTTATGTATGTGCACAATACATAAGAAATACTCACAGCTAACAGAACTTATTCTTCCTCACACAGATGGTTCTGAAATTTTCTGACATAGAAGAAAAGACTAACAACACATTTAATGAATTTGGACCCAATGCTGCATGGCATTATTGTACAGTTTTAATTAAATTTTAGGTGAATTGGTCTCTAAATGCAATGAAATATAATTGTATCTATTATTATTATTATTATTAATAATAATAATAATAATAATAATTATAGATTATTTATTTTATTTATTAAACACATTGAGAAAACTTTAAAAAAAAACATTATTAACTGAATAATATTCATGACGCTGTTATAAAATTATTTGACCGAGTATTAACACGTAATGACATTTTAATGACAAACTATATTTGTACCACTGTAGTTGAGGTCAAGAAAAATATTCACAACGCTGTTATAAAACTATATTACAGAGTATTAACACTTAATGAAATTTAATGAGAAATTTTATTTGTACCACTGTAGTTGAGGTCAAGAAAAATATACACAACGCTGTTATTAAACTATATTACAGAGTATTAACACTTAATGACATTGTAATGACAAATTATAGTGGTACCACTGTAGTTGAGGTCATAAAAAATCATGATGCTTTTATAAAATTATATGACAGAGTATTAACACTTAATGACATTGTAATGACAAATTATAGTGGTACCACTGTAGTTGAGGTCATAAAAAATCATGATGCTTTTATAAAATTATATGTATTAACACTTAATGACATTTTATTGACAAATTCAATATCTATCACTGGTAAAATGTGGTCAGTTATGTTGTCTTGGTAACGTCAAGTTGTCATGACAAGTTACAATGTATTGGTTAATGTCAAGTTGTCAAAACAAAGACATCTCAAACAATGTCATTTTTGCATTAAAAATGACATAATTAAACAAATGACACTTAATGACAGTTGTCATAAACGTGCATAAAATCTCCTTCATGTTCATGGCACTGGTCATGTTATGATTATAAAGGGGTCATGTCTTTTTTATGTCACCCCTTCAAGTAAAGTGTTACCGAAAATATAATTATGTATATCGTTACTGTGCATTCACACGGCCGCCGGCGAGAGCGTCAAAGTGTCTGTAAGTCATTCATTTTCTCATTTTTGAGCAGCATGTCTTGGACAGTGTAAGTGTTGGGGATAGTTGAAATCAGTTTAACTTTATGGTAATGAGCTATGACGTGGTTAGGCGGCAACCAATCAGAAGCCGAAAGCGTTCCTTGGCAACCAAATGGGAGGCGGAAACCCATAGAAGTGTTTTGCTTGATAATATTGTAGGGAATGCATTTGAGCGTCCACTACTCTATTTCTACAGAGTCTTTGGCAGGGCAGCCAGAGCGTTTTTTTGACACTCTTGCTGGCAGCGGTGTAAACATACAGTTAGGATGTAAATATATGTGATGAGTTGCTGGTTTCCAAACTTTGATATAAGATTGAAGGTGTTGGTCAAAGCTGCCATGTTCTGTGAAAGCACCCATACTTTGAGAATTTGCTGTTTAAATGCGTTGCCTGATGAACCGTGTCTTTATTAAACTTGTGAAGTGAGCTGTTGCTTGTCTTGTTCTATCAGACATGCAGATGAATGAAGGGGTGTGACTTATGAGTGCATCTCTAAAACATCTGGAGTGGTAGATAGATGAGCAGATGAAGTAAATGTGTTTTGAGTGCTGACTATTTGCATTACTGTGTAGTTGCTTTATAAGTGGTGCTTCGGTATTGTTAGTGGATAACTTCATTCTTGCCATCTGTAGACCACAGCAGTTTCAAGGCTTATTAACATCAAGTTTGAATATTTGGCATGGAAAATATGTATGAAGAACCCTCAAATGAAAAAGTGCAGATGCAAAACTCTTTAAGTGCATCTGACATGTTTTCTTTTAAGTTAGCATTTTTTATCAGACTTTGAATGGATTCTGCCAACAAAGCGGTACTTCTGAATGGCCTGAGGCGAGAATTAAGTGGATTTGAAGCGAGAGTACTTGATGGACATATAGTATGTTCTGAGAGCATTCGGTTAATATCATTATCTCATTTTTGATGGAGGTGACGTTTAGCAGCTTTTGCATCTGAGCTGAGTATTTTACATTAACAAAGGTTTGAAAGTTCCCATTATGCATTTAAGCATGTTTAAATATATAGTTAATATATATTTTTAAATATATAGTTTTTGTTGGCTTTATTTACGGAAGCCGAGAGAGGACATGCACTATTATTATTTTTGCTTGCTTGTTTTCTCGTGATCATGACTTAATTTCTCGTGATCTCGAGATAACAAAAGTTGTTTTCTCGTGATCACGACTTAATTTCTCGTGATCTCGAGATAAAAAAAGTTGTTTTCTCGTGATCACGACTTAATTTCTCGTTATCTTAGAGATAACGAAAGTTGTTTTTTCATGATCACGACTTAATTTTCTCATGATCTCGTTATCCTGCCGTGATAATCCAAATGTCATAATGTAATTTCCTGTTCATAATATTTAGTCTATTTTGAAGTGGACTGCTAACGTATATGAGTTGGGGTCTTCGCCGTTACCACACTAATGTGTAGATAGACTTAATATATAAATAAAGTTGGACGTTCATGTTCGTGAATTTAGGGACCATCTCTAAAGTAATACTGTACACGTTTCTATCTTCAATAGTATTTAACTGTTTATTTAAATAAATATCAACAATCTAAAAAGTGTGCATTATAGCTGACAACCAAATAAACAAGTTGGTTTTGTGACTGTTTGTTGACTTTCAGTCATTCCATTTAAATGCTGTTAAAAGTAGAAACGTGTATTGAATAACTTAAAGACGCTCCCTAAATTCACCACTGTAAAATTGTAAATATTGACAAATCTATTTCAGCTTGAGCGAATCTCTGATCCAAGTAAAATCTCATTTGTTCATCCATGCTAATTTAGCAAAATATGCTTTTGCTGTTCACAAACAAAACAACATGTTCTATCGAGTACAAGTAAGCTTTAATCACATCTCAAGAATACAACTTTTGTTATGTCAAGATCACGAGAAAACAACTTTTGTTATCTCGAGATAACGAGAAATTAAGTCGTGATCACGAGAAAACAAGCAAGCAAAAATAATAATAGTGCATGGCCTCTCTTGGCTTCCGTATTTATTTATCGTTAGCACATGCTAATGTACTGCAGGATTGTTTTGATTTACAACTCCACTATTTAATGGATGCAAATCTCCATTAGTGCCTCATGAGATACCTACTGAGGTGCCTACTGGTTTAGTGTAACCACTGGTTGACTTGATAGGAGTCTTTAACAGATAAAACCACTGTCTGCTAAATTGCTTAAATGCATATAAAGCATGTTTAGATGCATTGTTGTTGATCGTGAATGGTTGTGTATATGCATGTTCTTTATATTGGTCTGCTGGATACAAGAGTTAAAGCCCACCGTTGGAGGCTATTGTGACTGCATGACTTATTGCTCCATTACCACATAAACATACAAATACACGTTTCTCCAACATTCCATAATGCCAGTTAGGTTCAGCTTGGACCATAAGATAAGGGCAAAAGTAATCTAAACCTCACGACTTGCCAGACACACACAAACAGATTAAAATGGCACACACACACTGTTTTTATATAAATATATATAACATGCTGTATGCCATGACTGCAAGACAAACCTCCTGATTGTTATTCCCATCCACAGCTGCTGTAGCAAATAACCAAGGTGCTGTTGGGCTATGCCGAGAATCGCCTTTCCTGTTTAGAGTAAGCAAAAATTCACACACCCACAACCTCATTACGTTTATCCAGCCCCTTATCAGGGTTCCCGCAGCCCTGCGCCCATCCCACCCGCTCCCACACATAAATACGTTGGGGAGCCCAGCGGGCCCCCGACATCCACACGAAATCACAGAACATAATGCAAAGTTACGGCGTGCATGGCGTATTAGAGTAGAGTTATCTGAATCTGCAGTGGGACAGATTTGCGCTCCTTATTTTTGTCTCCGGTCCTGTTCATGCAGGAATGTACCTCAGGGACAGGGTATGGTAAATATTCTCAAAGCACCTTTATCAAGAGTGCCTGATTGACTGTGGACCGGCGGTTGAATGCGGGACATTTGATGAAACCATTGAAATGTCAACAATTTAATGAGTACGATTAATTTCCTGGGTATGATTTGAGTATTTATGCAAATGTATTATGTTTTTGCATACAGACAGATGTATGCTATTTGTTTTGGATAAAGATATTCCAATATTTTATTCTATCTGAATATGTCGCCCAAATAGGTTATTTATGTCCTAGAAGATAAAATAACAGCGATGCTATTAAACTATGAAAACATGGTGCTTGCACACCAAAAGCGAATGTAATTATTTGCGCAGGTAGATTACATACAAATCCACGCAAAGCTTTGAATTTGCGCCAGGGGGACCAAATGATACCAATTGCTTCGAACATGCGATATTCACCTCAATCGCATCTTCTTGCAAAATGTAAAAAATGTAAACTTAAGTGTAAAATTCGCATGACATGTTGTCGTGCAAGGCAATCAGTGAAGAGCTTATTGACACATGTCCTGGTTGACACGTCTGGTTGTATCAGAGAATGGAGGAGAGCATCCCACGAGTAACACAATGTACATATTTGCCTCACTTTGTTTGTGCGCACACCCTTAAATAAACTAATGTAACACAGTTTCTATTAATTCCAATATAAACATCTATGCCACTATAAAACTTTTTTGATATGCCAATGTTAGGATTTTGTGATTTGCTACGTTCAATGAAGAGTCAGACCTAACAAAATTGCAGAAAACTGAAGAGTGTTTGAGAAAAAGATTATATTTATTTTATCCATGGCAGCTGACACTTTCACAAACATGTTAGCTGACATATGTTCGCACGCGGAAGATCTAAGAAGTTGAGAGGTGCTGAAACTTTCAGAGCCTGTCACCGTAACAACCAGGT
The DNA here is from genome assembly GCF_027580225.2 of Misgurnus anguillicaudatus. Taxonomy (NCBI): domain Eukaryota; kingdom Metazoa; phylum Chordata; class Actinopteri; order Cypriniformes; family Cobitidae; genus Misgurnus; species Misgurnus anguillicaudatus. The sequence goes on from NC_073345.2 coordinate 24,416,290, forward strand.
GTCTCCTTGAATGCCCCATCAAAATGACTATTATGTCGTTCTTGTTTTTTCTTGTAGGTTATGGCACACCGTTATCGCAGATGTTTGTTGTCTTTAAAACATTTAGTCACTTCAGCTCGCAGTCAACAGCAGAGCTTTCAGATCTTCGTGACAACCATCCAGGGCCGGAGTGGGGCCACTTTTCAGCCCGGGAGTTTCAGGCCCAAGACCGGCCCACTTTTTCCATAGTGTTATTCCAAATTAGCACTTTTTTCAAATTGGATAAATAAAGCAACAGTTCAGCTCTTACTATAGTTTTTATTAATATCATGGTTCAACAAATAAGGTAAAAGTTAAATAATATTTCACTTAAGATGAGAAGTTAACAAAAATATTCCTCTACACTCTGTGTTATTTTTGACCCATAATGGGTAAATATTGGACAGAACAAATGCTGGGTTAAAAATAACCCAATGTTGGGTTGTTGTTATGGAACCATGGATTATAATAACCCAACAATTGGGTTAAAACAACCCAGCATTGGGTCAACTTCAACCCAGCAGTGTGCTCCGTCCAATATCCACCCACCATGGGTCAAAAACAACCCAGCCCTGTTTAGAGTCTATTCCACAAGGAAAGGTTGATAAATTATTAGCATTGCTAATGCTATGAGGCCTATGATTAATCAGATGCAAATAGAAATATAAAACCCAGTCCTAATTAAAAAAGAAAACAGTTTGACAAAAAATATTAAATCAAATATTGGGTAAATATATAGCATAAAAAGTGATTTATAAGCTTTTTTTAGGCTGCTCATTTTTGACTGGGAACACAAAAGGTGTTATATGGTTCTGAACACAACCTGAGGGTTAAAAAACTTTAATTCATATTGTTTACTCATTGCCTCCTCGTTTTTAGCGGGGAACTGGCTTATCTGCTGCTCAGAAACTGCTTGCATAATATTTGCAAAGTCTATGAATCGCATATATACACAACAGGCTAATATTTTAACAAAAAAAAAATGTTGGCTTGTAAATAGTTTGAAAACGGTATTATCCGAATAATTACGTTGCTAATGCTAACCATTACTAGGCTTATTTCTCTTTAAGTTACCTGTTGTCACTTTTGTTTGTCCTCTTGAAAATAAATCTGTAAGTTTGGCACATTTGGCAGCATCCTCCTACAATGGCTTTTTTCTTCAACCTGTTTTTTTACGCCCTCCTCCTCTCAGACGCGTTTTGTTACGGTAGCGCGGGCCCAGCCTACCGGAGAAAAGTTTTGGAAAAGACGTGCTATGGACCGAACCAACTCTGTGGGAGGGGAGGGGAAAACTCCTTCACATGGTACAACCCATGCAGAGGCTGCGCGCTGCAGTGTCAATGCGAAACGTGTGAAGTGTCATTTAAGAGAAGACAGACTCACTAACGTGACAAATGTAAAAAAAAAAAAAAACTCGACCGGCCCAAAAGTGAAGCGGCCCACCGGGAATCCTCCCGGTTCTCCCGATTACCCACTCCGGGCCTGCAACCATCAACTTATTCAAATAACAGACTGATCTCCCGGAAAGTCGTGTTATTGTCACGCAAAATTTGATTCATTTATTCGTGTCCATGGAACGATATTCAGCTTTTTTTGTGTCACTCCCACAAATTTCTTTAAATTTCTTTAATAATTTTATGTATTGTTTTCTTATTGCTTTTTTCTATTTTCTTACCATTGTCTCTTGGAGTTGGGGTTAGAATCACTTTCTGTTAAATCTTTAGAGATCCTTACCCAACTCTAACCCCAACTCCAGGTGAGAATAGTTTTAAAAGAAGAAGAAAAACGTGTAGAAACCAATACATAAAAGTACATCCTAACCCAACCCCAAATCTAACCCCAAGCGACAATGATTTAAAAATAGGAAATAATACATAACAATACATAAAATGACATGAAAAGATGTTTTTTTATATAAATTTGTGCTGAATGACACGAAATAGACATTTGGCTCAAGGCACGAAAAACCTGAAATTCGTGGCATGGACAAAAATAAATTGATAAAATTTTTCGTGACTATAACACAACTTATGGGAGATCATGTTGTCAAATAATGATTTATTGTCAGTGACTGTGTATTTAAAAAAAATTAAGTATAAATTGAGAAATCAATGATTAGCGCGCTCAATATAATGCCGTAGAATAGGACATCCTGATTTCAACCAACCCATCACTTCTTTTGCACGAGGATTATGTTCAGAATGTAATACACTACAAACCTGTAGTAGGGGAGAACCGGGCCAAAAGTAACGTGGGACGAAAGTAACAAAGCGATTTTCTCCTAGCCCTGATAACATTTGCATCCCAAACTATAGCATACAAACCTTTGACAGAGCTGACAAATATCGCGTTATTTACTCACAGTTTTCCGGTGTAGATACAGAAAGGTGTTTTCAACCATGATAAGTAAATTCCTAAAGCAGTCATTTTTTTCTTATAACGCGTTGTGTTTCTCGTTTTATGTGTTACAATACTGATCAATCTGCAGGTTATTTAGTGCTCTAACACAGTGTTCCTCAAACTTTTTTCGCATGCGGCCCCCCTTGTGTACGGTGCATTCCTTCACGGCCTCCCAAAGAAAATTTATGACAAAAACTGTTCTAAAATTTTACATTTTAATTAAACAAAACATATTAAGTTAAACAAAGTAGTGCTGTTGGTTAGTAGCCTTATTTTTTTAGGTTTAATTACACAGAATTCATGATAAATTAATGTATTTTATAACATGTCATAAAATTGGGGCCCCCCTGGCACCATCTCGCGGCCCCCCTGGGGGCCCCGGACCCCAGTTTGAGAACCACTGCTCTAACACATCCTGAAGTTTCACCTCTCTGAGTTTTTCAAAATAAAAGTAAATTGGATGTTATTTAGTGCTCTAACACATCCTGAAGTTGAGTTTTTCAAAATAAAAGTAAATTGGATTTAAATGTGAGGAGATCCTGTCAGGTCGAGTAACACTTGTTACTTTTGTTCCGCTGCTAATACTGTTGTATATGTTGAAAATTTATATTATTTTAATTTTATTTAATTTTATTTTCAACAATTTAAGTTTGTAATGTTGCTGCTTTTGAAACATTTGATAAAACTGAAATTTAAAATAAAATGTAACTTCATTATTTTTTAATAAAACTGAAATTTAAAATGTAATTTCATTATTTTTTACAAAGATAAATTACACAAAAATCGGTCTTGTTTTGTTGTGTTTCTTTCGTCACTGCAGGTGGGATTGAATGTTTAAAGTGAAATTATACTGAAGTTGTTTTACATTTTTACAAAATTCCGCCTGGTATTAATAGACCACACTTGTGAGTTATTGACCACAGCAAAAATATATTTCTGTCTAAAACATTATCTTTTAAAATCAAGTTTGTCTGAAAAATGGTGCTTTCGCCCCCGCTCTCCCCTATACACTGTATACACCCTACCAGTATGCAAAATCATTTTTCTACCTTGTTGTCTGCATTGTCACATGCCTACTTCGTACGTAAATGCATGTGACATCCAGTTTTTACATTTTGTTTAAAAATCTTAATTATATTATTATTGTACACTGGAGATTAAACGAAATTGCTTGTCATGTCAACAGTCCTTGTATTAAATGTAGTGTTGTTGAAATATAAGCTTAGCAAACTCTATTGCAGATTTTTGCAGTTCATATGACCTGTATATGTTGTGAATAGCTGCCTCTGGGCATTGTAAAGATGACCCCAAATGGGCCAACTTGCTTGCATAAAGTCTTGATATTTAACAGTCCCTCTGCTGTGGTTGTTTGCTGCATAATGTGAAAATTACAACCCAAAAATGAAAATTCTGTCATCATTTACTCACCCTCATGTTGTTTAAAATCTGTATGAGTCTCTATCATAGTAGGAAAAATACTATGGGTGCTGTCAGCTGTGTGATTACCATCATTTATCAAAATATCTTCTTTTGTTGAGTATAGTAAATTACAGAATTTTCATTTTTGGGTAAGCAATCCGCATTCGAAGACCAATCTAAAATTACTTACCTACATGCTCATACATCAGTATCAGTCAAAAGTGTAGTCCAAAACCACTCGTGTCATTTCTCAGATCTCGGCAGGCTGGGGTTAACAGGCCATAAAATCACTGATTACACAGAGATCACTGCATCTCCTTCAGTCTATTTCTGGGATCACTTCTTCATATCAGAGATATTATCTTGCTCACTGTAAATAACACAGAACACATAATTGCTTTCAGTCTCTGGCCGGTATTGATATCCACTGAAGCTGAACCTGACGGTCTGATTCATGCAATCTACAGAAACCTGCCTGCCAGGACCTCTCATTTCATATTTAGCCCAGACACAAGTTGTAATGAAATGCCCCCGGTCAATGTTATTATGTCCCTGTCATATACGTACATCTTAATAGATGCATAAAATATTCCACTTACATTTTGAGATAGAACTTTACTAAAGCGATACTCCAGCCAAATACTAAAATTACCCCAAGATTTACTCAAGCAATCCAAGGTACACATGTCCATCATCTTTCAGACAAACACGTTTGGAGTTATTTTAGTAAATGTCCTTGCTCTTCCAAGCTTATAATGGGAGAAAACAATGATCAGGGAACAACTTACTGACTTTGAATCCAAAAAAGTACATCCATCCTTCACAGATGTAATAAACACAGCTCCAAGGAGTTAATAAAGGTCTTTTGCATGTAATCAATGCGATATTGTAAGTAAAATATCTAAATTTTAAACTTTATAAACTAAAATAACTAGCTTTTGGTAACGATGCTATCTTGGACCCACGTGATTCATGAGAGTCACTGCGCAACGTATCCATGGTAACCAACGCTCACTACGCTAAAACTCTCTTTTGAGTCCAAGATGGCGCCATTACCGCAATCTAGTTATTACAGTTCATAAAGTTTGAAATCTGGATATTTTTCTTACAATATCGCATTGATTATCCGGAGAAGACCTTTTTATAACTCCTTTGAAGGATGGATGCAATATTTTGGGGTTTAAAGTCAGAAGTTGTTTCCTGATCCCTGTTTTCTACCATTATAAAGCTTCGAAAAGCAAGGACATTTACTAAAATAATTCCAAATGTGTTCATCTGAAAGATGATGGACATGTGTATCTCGGTTAGCTTGAGGGTGAGTAAATCATGGGGTAATTTTGATAATTGTCTGGAGTATTGCTTTAAGTATTAAGTAGTTTTTTATCCTTATATCATAAAAAATAGACATGGGGTACATTTTTAATAAACTTACTACTTTGGTTTGAGTGGATATTGCAATTCAGTCATGCCTTGAGGGCTTGTGTAGCTTTTAAAACTGACAATTTATTATAAAAGATTCCACTTTAAAGGAAAACAACACTTTTTTCAATATTTTACTATGTTCTTACCTCAACTTAGACAAATTAATACAATCCCTTCTTTTTTCAATGTGTGCACTTTTAATCTTTGTACAGCGTCTCGTGAATGTGTTAGCATTTAGCCTAGCCCCATTCATTCCTTTGACTCCAAACAGGGATGAATTAAGAAGCCACCAAACACTTACATGTTTTCCCTATTTAAAGACTCTTACATGAGTAGTTACATGAGTAAGTATGGTGGCACAAAATAAAACTTTTGTTTGGAGCCATAGGAATTAATGGGGCTAGGCTAAATGCTAACACATTCACGAAGCGCTGTACAAAGATTAAAAGTGCACGCATTGAAAAAATAAGCAAATATAAGTTGAGGTAAGAACATAGTAAAATATTGAAAAATTGTGGTGTTTTCCTTTAATTCAATTTCTCTAATCTAAAAGTTTCAGACTAAACATTTACTGTAAAAACAACAATTTTAGCAATGGAATTTATGAATCCTGAAACTAGGTTTTGATTTCCTGCTTTCTAAAACATCTTGTTTAATAAAACTGCAGATGTTGGTGTGTTAATATTAAAGTTGAGTAGGTTAAAATCATTCAAAATGAGAATGCCAAAGTCGCTTTGGGTAAAAAGCATCTGCTAAATGAATAAATGTAATTTAAAAAAAATGCTGATACCTTTGTGTAAGCTAACTTTCATTTCCATGCTGTTATGAGAAAAGTTTGTGTTTGTTTACTCCTACTGTATAAAGAAATACTTCCTCAGTTTGCAGCAACAAGTTTACAAAGTTGCAGAATAAAAAAGTTAAAGAGGTCAAATGCTATTGCACAATAAAAATAAGCTCATATATATGCTGCTTGGAAGAAGGTAAAAAAATTACATCTATAAAAATGTAGCACCCCGTTCCTTAGATGTTAGCTCGGAGCTGGCCATCTGTTTATCAGCATGTACATTTTACATTCCGCCATGTGAGTTTTACATATGGAATAATGTTTTTTTATTAAAATGCCTACATAGTGTATTGAAATGCAGAGAGGGGAGAAAATGGAAATCGTGTGTGTGTGTGTACTTATCTGGAGGGTGTTGAAGAAAGACAAGAAAAATAGTGATTGATTTTATTCATGCCTTGAAATTATTGTTGCCGTGGTTCTTGAACGTGCTGGGCGTCCAGAATGTTAATGACAAGAATGCTTTTTAGCAGCTGTGGGTCGTGACCCCTGGAGGCCCAGCCAAGGCACAAATCAATTCCAATTTGTCACTGGAACATCCGAGGGTCGTGTTTGGTGGCACAAAATTGGGGGCAATTTGTTTGGAGGGAGGCCTGTGTCAGGTCAGCACGCTACCTGTGTAAGTCTCATAAGCTTTGGAGAAGTCTAATGGCCTGGAGTAAGATTTTCTCTGCCTCCGCGAGCTTTATAGAGGTGGCTTTATATCGCGATTGAAAAATGACTCTGCTGTGGCAGAGGTTAGTCTAATCTGATTCTTTCTCACAAGAGAGTCAAAAGTAGTGACTGAAATATGAACATTTCAGCCCGGCAGGGTTATTCGGTGGTCATATTTGCATGCTGAAAGAATCTTTTTTGTTCAGTAACTGCTCTATATTTGTCCTTTTATTTCAGAAGATGATTAACTTTTAAGCAAAAGTTAACTATGAGCAGAGCAATTTCTTATAAGAATCTCTATGTTCTAATGTGACAATTATTCATACAGTGCATAAAGTGAACGCTTATTGTAAATCACAATTGAAACTTGTGCCGTTAAGCATAATAACTCAAAGGAAGTACCAGCTTCATTCTCAAATGATGGCAGTCCGTCAAAAGTTCTTCCATCAACACTTCTCAACTAATGCTAAGGTTAGTGGAAAGGTCATTTGCATCCAATCAGATTGTTGCATATCCTTGGCCTGACCTCATGCACATATTCGCATACAAAAATTTGCATGCGAATGTGCGCGCACACACACAGACATCGCCAGATTATAGACGACTGCGCCGTGTGCCAGTTTTTTAATTGTGTCCTAATTATGCCTTAACCCTAATTAACCTGATGGGATGGCAGGCATGTTTAATTAATCTTGCAGTGTTGCGATCCCAGGATGGACAGAAAAAGCAACTTTTTCAAAGCACTTTTCCTTAATCTGCTGTCACACTGCCACCCTCCCATGGCCGGATGTAGCGGCTTTGGTTGTTCATGCGCAAGCAATAACAACCAGGCAGATTAACTAATTACCAAATGCTCCACCAGGACCCACGCACAGAGTGTGAAACACACAAACTTTACTGCAAAGTAATTCAAAACAAATTAAAGGTTAAATAATGCATTTTCTGATAGCATAAATGGTTACTTTAGCAAAAAAAAAAAAGATTTTAGACTTATTGCTACACGCTGTCAAAAAAAAAAGGTTCCTAGATTTCACTGAGGTGGACCCAGAGAGTTCATATTAATATCTCAAAGGTACATATTGATAGCAAATGTATATACACTCACCTAAAGGATTATTAGGAACACCATACTAATACTGTGTTTGACTCCCTTTCGCCTTCAGAACTGCCTTAATTTACATGGCATTGATTCAACAAGGTGCTGAAAGCATTCTTTAGAAATGTTGGCCCATATTGATAGGATAGCGTCTTCCAGTTGATGGAGATTTGTGGCATGCACATCCAGGGCACGAAGCTCCCATTCCAACACATCCCAAAGATCCTCTATTGGGTTGAGATCTGGTGACTGTGGGGGCCATTTAAGTACAATTAACTTATTGTCATGTTCAAGAAACCAATTTGAAATGATTTGAGCTATGTGAAATGGTGCATTATCCTGCTATAAGTAGTGGTCATAAAGGGATGGAAGTGGTCAGAAACAATGCTCAGGTAGGCTGTGGCATTTAAACAATGCCCAGTTGGCACTAAGGGGCCTAAAGTGTGCCAAGAAAACATCCCCCACACCATTACACCACAACAAGGCATGATGGATCCATGTTCTCATTGTGTTTACGCCAAAATTCTGACTCTACCATCAGAATGTCTCAACAGAAATCGAGACTCATCGGACAAGACAACATTTTTCCAGTCTTCAACTGTCCAATTTTGGTGAGCTCTTGCAAATTGTAGCCTCTTTTTCCTATTTGTAGTGAAGATGAGTGGTACCCGGTGGGGTCTTCTGCTGTTGTAGCCCATCCGCCTTAAGGTTGTGCGTGTTGTGGCTTCACAAATGCTTTGCTGCATACCTCGGTTGTAACAAGTGGATATTTCAGTCAAAGTTGGTCTTTTATCAGCTAGAATCAGTCGGTCCATTCTCCTCTGACCTCTAGCATCAACAAGGCATTTTCGCCCGCATACTGGATGTTTTTCCCTTTTCACACCATTCTTTGTAAACCCTAAAAAATGGTTGTGCGTGAAAATCCCAGTAACTGAGCAGATTGTGAAATACTCAGACCGGCCCATCTGGCACCAACAACCATGTCACGCGCAAAATTGCTTAAATCACCTTTCTTTCCCATTCTGACATTCAGTTTGGAGTTTAGGAGATTGTCTTGACCAGGACCACACCCCTAAATGCCGTGAAGCAACTGCCATGTGATTGGTTGATTAGATAATTGCATTAATGAGAAATTGAACAGGTGTTCCTAATAATCCTTTAGGTGAGTGTATATTAGGACCTTTTTATAGGGTACTGCCCCAGTGACAGCTTGGAACCATTTTTTTTTTACTATTTTTGCTGACAGTTTAAGCTCCACTCTCCTTGATTACAACCAGTAAGTCAGATACAGTTAGTAAGTAGAGATTAGTTTTGCAGGTTGTCTAGGAGGAATACATTGGAGATCTTCTCGAGCAGCATGATTTTCAGTAAAATGTGCTCATAAAGTGTTAAAAAAATGTATGTGAAATGTCTTATTGGTGCTGGAATGAAGTGTGACACTGCTAATTGTTTTAAGCACCGTTTTTCTTTGAGGAAAATATTTAATTATGCAGTAACGCTATAATGCGAATGAAAAAAGAAGTAAATAGGACAATCAGCTTGAAAAGAGAAAAGCCTCATTGGATGATTACAGTTGATAACATAAGTATAACATTAGTCAAAATCTGTCTACACCAAGCCGAAAGGGTCAGAATATTGGTGCATTATTTTCAGCCTATTTTTCCTTTTCTTTGAATTTGAAAATAGCATGTGATGTTAGTGGTTCCTTTTTAGGATACGTAATAATGAAATACAGTAGACTTTAACATTAATATCAGTCTTTCTAGTCTTACTATATTCCATTATTTAATCCAAGACTACCCATGCATGTCTGGACTGAGCCCTCAATATCCGTTGACCATCTACCCAGGATGTGTGAGCTTTTGTGTCCTGTGCAATGTGACCAAGTTCATATTCCTCAATGGTTTGCTGCTCACTTTTGTCTAACACCCCTGTCAATCTTTGTTTTATGCTCATATATGCCCATATCTAGGCATATCAACCTCTCGCAGCTCTCCAGGGTCACACTTTCCAATCTCACCCCTCGCAGCTCCGGGTTATATATTCTTGGCTCCGAACACCTTTCCACCTTTCAACTTCTCTTTGTCTTGCTGGACAGAAATAGTTTTTGTATTAGTTCCTAGTGGTGGAGTATTGGGTGCATAAGGTTGCCCCCGAGCAGCGTGGAAAAGAACGAATGAAGGAACCAGGAAGCGAAAAAAAGAAAAGAAGCACAAAATGACGAATGAGAGGTTTGTGCTAGAGCGTTCCCGGTCAGGACGACAGATTGAGCAGAAAGAGATTGATACTCGGTCGCTCTGTAAAAAATGAGCAGGTGTCAGTGAAGAGACGAAAAATGTGAAATGTGTTTTGGTTTTTTGGCCCGAGTGAACGAGTTCATTTGTTTGTAAAAGTCCAAGCCTTGATTGAGGTCCATGAGATACAATGCGGCTGTCAGGAAATGCAAATTCAATCTGTTGTAATGTCTTGTACACCTGGCATTTGGAAAATATATAGAATTAAGCTTCTAGGCGGCCTATTAAAATGGTAATTAAACAAGTGACAACTGTAAAAAAAGATTTAGATACTCCGGTGTGACATGACAACAACTCTGGCGTGGGAACTGTTATATTGACAGTTTTCAAATTAAAACAAACTGCTTTCTCTCAAGCCCCAAACAGACGTTCTGCTGCATTATCACCCCATCGCTTTCTCAACCTGGAAAGCAATGTTTGTCCTGCCAGCTGCCATTTTGCCTCCCTTCCCAAAGCTAATTCAAATACATGAGTTTATTTAGTTCAAGTCACAGAAGATTTCACAGAGAAGTCCATCTATGTTGCCCACTAATATTCCTACATTGGACCACCCCATAATTCTTGGCCATCAGAATTGCCTTTGCTAAAATGCTTAAAATTATAGTTCTGTGTGCTTGTGCAAGTAGCACCATGCAGTCTTGAAGTAAAACACCACGTTTTTAATATTTTACTATATTTTTACCTCAACTTAGACAAATTAATACATACCTATCTTTTTTCAATGTGTGCACTTTTAATCTTTGTACAGCATGTCGTGAATGTATTAGCATTTAGCCTAGCCCCATTCATTCCTTGGGATCCAAACAGGGATGAATTTAGAAGCCACCAAACACTTCCATGTTTTTAACTCTTCCACCGCCAGCGTTTTTTTAAAAAGTTGCCAGCCAGCGCCAGCGTTTTTCATGATATTCACAAAAGTTTATTGCCTTCCAGAAAATGTTCTTCTTCAAATATATAAACATATAATATACCAAATGAAAGAAGAGACCCTCTGCTTTCAAAAAAAAAAGTTTCATCCTACCTTTAGTAGTTCTTTTGTAATCAGCTTTTGAATATGGGTAGGTTTCTGCAAAAACGCCACATTTTGAGCAAAAAGCAGAGATAATTCCATTATTGTGACGGACTTTTCATAGAGATCCCATTCAGAGCGATCTTTAAAACAGACACGGACATGCAGCAGCTTGTCATAGGGCAATACTTTCGGTATTAAAAAGTTGCGGAAGGATAATAGCGGTATTGCGGAAAGACGGAAAATCTCGTCATTGGCGGGGAATCGTTTTCTCTTAATTGATGAGATATCTCGTCAATGGCGGGGAAAGAGTTAAAGACTGTTACAATAGTAGTTACATAAGTAAGTATGTTGGCACAAAATAAAACTTTTGTTTGGAGCCATAGGAATGAATGGGGCTAGGCTTTCACTTTCACTTTCAAGAAGCGCTGTACAAAGATCAAAAGTGCACGTAATGAAAAAAGATAGGTATGTATTAAAGGAATAATCCATTTTCTTTAAAAAATTTAAAAATTATGTTTTTTTTTGAGGAAAACATTCTAGGATTTTTCTCATTTTAATGGACTTTAATGGACCCCAACACTTAAGAGTTTTAATGCAGTTTAAAATTGCAGTTTCAAAGGACTCTTAATCTCTTAAATGAGCTTAAACGAGGTATAAGAGTCTTATCTAGCAAAACAATTGTCATTTTTGGCAAAATGCACTTTTAAACCACTGGCGCGTCATAGGACTGGAGGAAGACGATAAGTTGTGGTCGAAAAGTGCATAATTTTTAATTTTCTTGCCAAAAATGACAATTGTTTCGCTAGATAAGACCCTTATGTTTGGAGTCCTTTGAAACTGCAATTTTAAACTGCATTAAAGTGTTGGGGTCCATTAAAGTCCATTAAAATGGGAAAAATCCTGGAATGTTTTCCTCAAAAAACATAACTTCTTCTCGACTGAACAAAGAAAGACATCAACATTTTGGATGACATGGTGGTGAGTAAATTATCTAGATTTTTTTTAAGAAAATGGACTAATCCTTTAATTCATCTAAGTTAAGGTAAGAACATAGTAAAATATTAAAAAATGGCTGTGTTTTCCTTTAAATGCACTGTAATGTTATTTGTGATGCTAAACTCTCAGTTTATAAGACCTATTCCCCATTTTATCATGTTCCTCACTTTTTCCTCCTGTTGTCCCCTCCAGGACAAGAAAAAAGCAGCAGATGGGTGTGAACGTTCTAGGGCAGTAATGAGATGCGCCCCATCTCTTTGAGAAATGACGCTCTCTGTTCTTTGCTCCTCACTTGCTGCACTGTGATTTCTGGCGAAAGGCATTCTGGGTATTATGGAATTACTGCTGACTCATACTAAGCCACAGATATTACAATAATGCCTTTAAGCCTTTTTAAACTTCAGGAAAACATTTCTGATGGTTGTCCATACACCTCTAGGTGAAATCATTTTTCCAATGTAGGTGTATTTATTTTTCACTAGTTAAATTATACAAATAACGATTGTTTCTTAATGCATTAAGCATTAATTAACCTACAAATGTAGGTTGTTTCCATAAATCACATTCACTTCTAATTGTAGAAGCGCCACGCTATACTGTATTACCATGAAAAATAGCACTCATTGCAATATTTTGTAAACTATTGCAATTGTTTACTATGCAAAGACATTGACCCTGTTCACAGTATGTATATCTTGAATAGGCTTTCGCTTGAAGAGTACTGCTTATTTTCAGACTTTATAAAAATGTAATTACTGACTGTATTGTTTCACAGGACCTCGGTTTGATAGTGTTGGCATTGCGCTTCTGAGGCTGAGTGTGATGTATTCAGATTAGTCTCCACTTCTTGCCCTTCTTGCATTATTGCATTGCAGATGAGCTGTTTGCGAAGAGTTATTTTCTTGACTTCACAAAATAATTTGAACCTGAATTGCAATTTGCATACTTTTTTAAATGCCTTTAGGAGGCTTCTGACTTCCCTTAAACTTCGCCTCTTTTTTGTTTTCATCTCTTTTTCTTTTATCTGTCCATTTTTCTTTTGCATCTGACGTTCTTTCTGTTGGTTATAATTGAGATTTTCTTGTTTTTCGTGTGCATTCACATGAAGCAGAGAAGCGAAAGGTTATCTTGCCACCTTTATCAAAACCACGGGCCGTTTATCCTTTCTCTCACTTTGCGTGTGTTTACATGCATGCAATTATTCCTTCACTGCTTGGTTGCCGGTGATCTGTGACATCTGTGTGTTTGAGCGTCTGTGTCGCTATCTCTGATTGTGTTTGTCTGCACGTAAACACACTTAAATGTGAACTATGATTTCTCTGTATGCTGCCTTTTGAATTTTACAAAATAACAATCACAGAAATATTTAATATTTATAATAATTGAATTTTTTATGATAGCACCATCATGCCATGCATTACACCATCATGCCATGCATTACATTAATTATTTATATTTAAACATCTAATACATAGTAAAACAAGCATGTTAGACTGTTTTGATCTATAATCAGATGTAACGATTACCAGTTTAATGGTTAACTGCTATAAAAAGTTAAACGGTTAGTATTACAGTGTCATTTCTTAATTACCATTTAACTGTGCCAGTGTCACGGTTTGAAAACCCCTATCCAGCATCAACCAATTGAAGCAATAATGTGAGACAAACACATTCATTCACGTCTGCTCCCATGTGTTTGTGATGACAGTGCTTCACTGATCAAATTTAAATAAAAAAATTGAAATTTTCCATTAAATGATGTGATCTGATAAGTTTAAAGCTCCTTTCTACTCTGTTTGTTTCTTCCGCGATTGCTGTGAGCGCAGGTGTCATGTAGCTCTCTCATGGGTCCTAGTACACCCGATTTCTCACAACATACGCAGACTTGCTCATTTGTCCTGTTTTTACATGCAAATCTGATTTACTCACTTGTGCTTTATCTGAACTAGATGTACATTTATCTCATGATCCCAAATGTGCCATAATTAATGTTAAAGGCGTTCTAAGCGAAATCTACAAGACATTAGTTTTTGTTGATGTTTGAATTGTTTTCTAACAGACAGAGCATAGCTAACTCCTCCCCCTACCTTCTGTGCTTTCATGAACGTGCCCAACCCCCACCCCCAAATCCTTTTTGTCATTTATTGGCTGGAACACTTTGTTTTGTTTTGTGGTGCTAGGTTTGGCCACTGTGTTTATTTTGAAGTTTGTGGAGCCTGGGCTGTCTACAGCAGACAGGCAGCAAGCAGATAGTGAGGAGATGTTTGCTGTATGTAACAAAAAAATGTTTTATGGTCTAAAACGCATGAATTCGCTTAGAGCACCTTTAATGTTATTAATGTATCATTGTTCACAAAACAATGATAATATTAATAAGCCTGATGATTTTGGTCCCTTCATCGGACGCACATGTGGTGACATGATTACGCGTCTTGTCGAAACTTTAATTCCAGTTTCTGTTTGCTTAATGTTCTGACTAGTTGCTAAACTGAACTCTTGATCAAATACCTCGTCGAAAATACCAAATGTTTTGATTTCCTAGGTAATCTGCGTGTTGTTTATTTAGCTTGTTACATAAATAAACTACTTTAAAAGGACTTTGTTGTTATTGATTCTTAGCGGAGTTTACCGGAAGTTACGTGTATTCCACGAAAGCCGCTTGTTTATGTTGTTACTGCTGAAATCGTCTATATGCGCAATGTAATTTTTTCATACCGTTTCATCTCTAAATAATGGCATAATTATTAGGGCTGTCACAATGATTAAATAATCGTATCATCGCGATTGCTTGACCTCATCGTGATGATTTCAGATCACCGCAATGATTCCACATCTCTTTAAAAACACAAGGGGAGCTGCAGTGCCTATATAAACAATACATTATTAGAAAGTACTCCTTAACTAATAGTGTAACGCGATACATTGCATAGCCATCCAATACATTGGAAAAAACAGCATTTAAAGAAATGCTGCAAAACTTTGATTAGTAGTATGAACTGCCAGGTAAAACATACATTTCCAAAACAGCAATTTCGGTTATGGAAAGTGAAGGATACTATTGTTAAAGGCATACCATGGAACTTTTTGGCCACTAGGGTGTGCTAGACATGTATTTTTCACGTTAAGCGCCCCTAGAGGCCACAAGCGCCACAGCACTGTCGCAAAGGAAAAGAAGACTACTCTTTAGATCACAAAGTGTGCCTTACAGCATGTCATGTGTCATATAATATAATTTCATGGGATTTATATTCATCAAACACCAAAAAAATCACGTAGCTCACGTTTACAAGCCAGTTGTAACGGTGGTCGCTTGGTTAAAGTTTATATTTAAAAAAATATTGCCCTAAAGGGGAATCGAACCCGGATCGCTTTGTCGTAGGTCCATGACACTATTACGGCACCAAAATGTCACGTGATTTAAGTCTCTCTCTACACTCTCCAAGTAGCCTCCAGTAAAATTCACTTAAAAAAAATACTGTCCGGGCGCCAGACAGGACTTATATATGCAAGCATTATAACATTACTTACTAGTACAAAAGCATGAGGGCCAAGTCAGCATCGGTCCCCTCGTCCCCCTCCATAAACCCCTCCTCCTTCTTTAGTTCACACCAGCGAGCGAACGCTGGCCCAATATAATTGATCCTCATCCTTCTTTTTATTCTGTCACTCTCCCCTTTTCTCTTTCTGGTCTCCTCCGACAAAACCTTGGATTTCTTTTTCTTAGTTGCTGCTTCAGCCATGACAAAAACATCAGGGAAATAAAAAGTTGCGGTCTCACATCCGAATTTGAGGAAGTGGAGGAAGTGACGTATGCCGTAAAGCAGATTTTTGTAGTTTTTTTTTGTGGTCGGGTTACTACCCGAAATCCCAAGTTTAAAAGTACGAGTAAAAGCAATACAGACCCCGTCAGGCTATGGTGGACATGTCATTCAACCTATTTTAAGTCGATGTACCATCACAAGGGTCTTGAAAATATATTATAAAGGTTGAAAAACTTCAAAGTGTCACTTTAAGGATCTGTTAGGAATTGATTTTTTTGCAGCTAGACATCCAGTACTACTATAACCTTAGTAGGAGTGGCTACTATTTAAGGCCTGTTCTGGTATAGTCAGTTTATTTTATTTTCAGTTATTTTTCAGACACTTTATTGTGTTTATTTCTTATGAAGAATTTTCATTTTTTGAAAGATATATTTATTAAATAATTACTTTTAAATATGTGTTATGTGTATTGATATTTACTGCCAGGTAAACCATGCAAAATATTTATTTTAAATAATCACAACAAAAAATTAAATGTCAAAGTAATTAATCAGACTATTTATCGTCATAATCGTCACAATTTATTAGACAATTAACTGGTCGCCAAATTTCATAATCGTGACAGCCCCAATAACTATAACTGAAATTTACATTACTGTTCAGCGTCATCTAAATTTTGTTTACCCATTTGTTAATCTCATTTTGTCTTAAATAAGTTGTTATAAATAAGTAATCCTGTTTCTAAAGACTCCACGCCTCAACAAATGGATAAACAAGCATACATGTTCTTAAAAAAAATTGTACTTGACATTTTACCAAGACCTGAATGACCTTCACCTACACCCAACCTCTAATCTGGACTGTTTTCATTTATCTCTGTCAAAATGTCATATCTTGAGTACCATTACAGTGTATGTCAAACATACAGATATTACTGCAGCTCAGTGTGCTGTCCATGGTCCTGAATTCACAAACATACTGTCAAATTCAAGGCCTGTGCTGCAACAATATTCCCATTTTACTAGTAACAGTTATGCGTGAGATGAGGCAAAAAATGATACAGATAATCTGTACAGCTCTTGTGAGATACTCTAGAGCCTGTTTGTTTAGTTTTCTTTAATGCATTAAAGCAATTTAATAAGTAAAACCTCATGATAAGAAAATGAAAGTGGTATCCAGAAATGCTAACAATTTTGTCAGCCTTACATTTGTTCAATACATTGATGTAACTTCTAATTAAATGGGAAATTAGGGTGGAACATATTGAGTGGCTCCTCCCCCTTTTCAATACCCTAGTGTTTCGTTTATCTCACCGCGTAGAATCTGATGAGAGGCTAAAGTACAGAATGATGTCGTGAAAATGTTGAACCGTATTGGTGGAACTAAGAGACTGTCTAACATATTCATTTTCAATTTTGATTTCATGGGGATTTTAAGTACAAATTACTTATTTCATTCTTATTAGATTGACATTTTTCATGCAATAGCAGACACCTGCCATATCACCCTCTTGGGTTTTTGTTGAGAGCCTCATTCATTCTCCAGTATGCTTGCAATCATCCCAACAGCAACCTGTGCGTGCTGCGTTTAACTAATTACACCAAATGACTATGTATAAAACTCTGCGGCGCACGCTAATGTTCTGACACGTGCTCGGGTGAACAGCATGTCTTTTGTTTGTATGCTCCAGGTATGTTTGCTATACAATGTATGGAGTTTCCTGTTAGAAAGCTTTTAGAGATGTCTGTAGACACTATAATCACACAATTAGCTTGCGCATATGTACGACTGACTCTGTTTTTTCTTTAAACATCTCCCTTGTCGCCCTTCGCCAGCTGTGCTTCTGGTGGGTAAGGGATCGGCAGCGACGCAGCCTTCTCCTGAATAACGAGTGAAAAGCTGTCGCTTTGTCGACCCAAACCTCCCTGAATGTATCCTCCAGAGGGCTAAGCCCCGTAATTAAGGCAGTTTATCATAATTGCCAATCAATCCAGTGAGGAGCAAGGACTTGTTTTGTATCACGTCTGTCGCTCGCGCTGCACTATTCCGCTTCTCTGGAAAATAATCAGGAGATGGAAGTGTGGCTCTTACTGAGGCAAAGAACAGCGGCACGTATGCGCATACATGCATCAGGAGAGGTGGGAGTGTTTGGGGAGAATATTGTCAGAAGGAAGAAAACACCATGATAGATAGAGACAGCGGTGAGATTTGCAGTTATACAGTATTTTCTCTAAATGCTTTGCAATTATATTACAGAAGTCTGTACATGACATGAATGTAACTCTTGATTAAGTGTTTTTGCATTCTCAGTACATTCTTTTATAACCAAATTGAATACCTGCTTGAAAGAAGTGAGAAAGTTTTTCAGTGACTTTTGTATGTTTCTGTCTTTCTCTTTTTGTCTCTGTCTCTGTTTCATTCCATCCATGCACCCATGCATCTTTCTGTCTCTCCTTCTGTCGGTCTGTCCTTTCTTCAATCCATCCATCTTTTTGTCTCTTTCTTTCTTTCTTTCTGTTCATCCATTCATTTTTCTTTTTCTTTCTTTCTTTTTCTTTCTGTCAAACCATCCATCTATCATTTTTTTCTGTTTAATGTCTTTTTTGTCTGTCTCTCTGTATGTCAATCCATATACCCATCCATCATTCATATTTTGTCTCTTTCTCTCTTTCTGTCTTTTGATCAATCCATCCATCTGTCCATATTTCTGTCTTTCTCTCTGTCCATCCATTTATCTTTCTTTCTTTCTTTCTTTTTTCTCTTTCTTTTCATCCATCCATTTATCCATCCATCTATCAATCCATACATTTTTCTGTTTCTCATTGTCTCATTCTCTGTCCATCCATCCATCTATCTTTTTGTCTCTGTCTTGCTTTTAGTCTGTCCATCTGTCCATCCATCCATTCATCTACCTGTCCTTTTCTCTCTTTCGGTCCACCCATCCATCTTTTTGTCTTTATCTTTCTTTTTTTCTGGTAATCCATCCATCTATTCATTTTTTTGTTTCTCACTGTCTCTTTCTCTGTCCATCCATCGTCTGTCTCTCTCTCTGTATGTCCATCCATCCATCTTTGTGTTTGTTTGTTTGTTTGTTTCTTTCCTTCTTTCATTCTGTCCGTCCGTCCGTTCTTCCATCCATCCATCCATCCATCCATCCATCTTTCTGTCTCTTTCTTTCTTTTTTTCCATTCAATTCATCCATCTATCAATTTTTCTGTTTCTTACTGTCTCTTTCTCTGTCCGTCCATCATCTGTCTCTCTTTCTGTTCGTCTGTCTCTCTTTCATCCATCCACCCATCCATTATTTATCTTTTGTCTCTTTCTCTCTTTCTGTCTATTGATCCATCCATCCATCTGTCCATATTTCTGTCTCTCTTTTCGTCCATCCATTCATCTTTCTATCTTTATCTCATTCTCTGTCCGTCCATCCATCAATCCATCCATCTATCTATCTGTCTCTGTCTTTCTTTCAGTTCATTCATCCATCAATTTGTCTCCGTCTCGCTTTCAGTCTGTCCATCTGTCCATCCATCCATCCATTCATCTACCTGTCTTTCCTTCTGTAGCTCTGTCCTTCCATCCATCCACTCATCCATCCATCTATTTCTCTCTGTCTTTCTCTTTCTTTCTTTCTTTCTTTCTTTCTTTCTTTCTTTCTTTCTTTCTTTCTTTCTTTCTTTCTTTCTTTCTTTCTTTCTTTCTTTCTTTCTTTCTTTCTTACTTCCCTCCATCCATCCATCTTTTTGTCTCTTTCTTTCTTTTTTCTTTCTTTCTGTTAATCCATCCATCTATCCATTTTCTGTTTCTCACTGTCTGTCTCTCTTTCTGTATGTCCATCCATCATCTATCCATCTTTTTGTCCTTTTTCTTTCTTTCTTTCCGTCCATCCATCCATCCATCGGTTCGTCCATCCATCCATCGGTCCGTCCATCCATTCATCTTTCGTCTCATTCTTTTTTCTTTCTTTCTGTCAATCCATCCATCCATCCATTTTTTCTGTTTCTCACTGTCTCGTTCTAGTTCCATCCATCATCTGTCTCTCTTTCTGTATGTCCATCCATTTATCGACCATCCATCCGTCGGTTCGGTCCTTCCATCCATTCATCTTTCATCTTATTCTTTTTTCTTTCTTTCTGTCAATCCATCCATCTATCCATTTTTTCTGTTTCTCATTGTCTCTTTCTCTGTCCATCCATCGTTTGTCTATCTTTCTGTATATCCATTCATCCACCCATCCATCATTCATCTTTTGTCTCTTTCTCTTTTTCTGTCTTTTGATCCATCTATTCATCTGCCCATATTTCTGTCTATCTCGCTGTCCATCCATCTATCTCTCTTTTTGTCTCTGTCTCTCTGTCTCTCTATCTATCTATCTATCTATCTATCTATCTATCTATCTATCTATCTATCTATCTATCTATCTATCTATCTATCTATCTATCTATCTATCTATCTATCTATCTATCTATCTATCTATCATTCATCATTTAATCTTTTTGTCTCTGTCTCTCTCTGTCCTTCCATCCATCCATCCATCCATCCAGTCTGGTGTGTCCATTTATCCATCCATCTGTCCATCTTTTTCTATCTATCTATCTATCTATCTATCTATCTATCTATCTATCTATCTATCTATCTATCTATCTATCTATCTATCTATCTATCTATCTATCTATCTATCTATCATTCATCATTTAATCTTTTTGTCTCTGTCTCTCTCTGTCCATCCATCCATCCATCCATCCATCCATCCATCCAGTCTGGTGTGTCCATTTATCCATCCATCTGTCCATCTTTTTCTATCTATCTATCTATCTGTCTGTCTGTCTGTCTGTCTGTCTGTCTGTCTGTCTGTCTATCTATAGCTGTGTGTCTATCTCTCTCTCTCTCTCTGACTCTCTCTAGCTCAATTTATATCTCTCTATCTTTTCTGTTTCTCTCTATTTCTCTCTATCCTGATCCCCTGGCAGGCAGCAGTCACGCGTCATTAGTAGAAGCTGACCTTGTGCGAGTGGCCCTGGCTGAGCAGTGATAGACGAGGCCGTCTCATCGGGAAGCCGTTGAATAGGTGTTGCCATAGTCCACGGCTTCACCTAATAGCTCCCATTCCACATGTACCATTAGCCACAGAAAAAGAAACGTATTTGCCGTGAAGACTTGTGCACAGTCTGGCCATACAGGCGGTGTGCGAATGTGTAAAAGCACATAAATTACAACAGGGTACGAGTTTAAAAAGTGGTATTTATGGATTTTGGCTGGAGCGTGTTGTTTATTTCTGCAGAATCACTGCCGTTCCAGTTGTAAGTGAAGGACAAATTCCTTTCTCATAGCTTTGAGACAGAGGCGTCAGCTTTTAAAAAGAAAAGTACACCTCTCAGGAAAAACTGGAAGCTTTTATTCTTCTCAGAAATTCGTAAACAACTTCATAAATGGCTTTACTGAAGGATGACTTCAGCGAATCTCTGCAATTACTTTGCAGTCTGATGGAAATGCCACTAGAAAAAGAATAAAAAAGTAGTGGGAGAGAGAGAGAGAGATCATTTTGAATAAATCCCTTGCTTATTAAATGGAATTTGCCATTTGCTAAAGAAAACATTCTTGGTGTGGGTGAAATTACTTATACTGTACAGATTCATATTACATCGACCAGAATATATATACAGAAAACCTTATAAATTACCTGAGGTCCCCCTAGCCAGATGATATTAAGGGCAGTGGCCCTGTAACCCGAAGGTCGCTGGTTCGATTCGTGCAGAAAGATGCGATTGTGGTGCAAGGCAACGTTCCCCCAATTGCATCAAACTGATCATAAGCCCAATTCACGTCCATAGTAGGAAAAATAATACTATGGAAGTGAGTGGGGCTCATGAATGGTTTACAAACATTCCTTAAAATATTTTACTTTGTGTTTATCAGAACAAAGATGTATTCAGGTTTGTTACATAATGACAGTGAGTAAATGATGACAAAATCCGCCACATTCCAAAGATGCTCTATTGAGTTGAGATCTAGTGACTGTGGGGGACATTTTAGTACAGTGAACTCATTGTCATGTTCAAGAAACCAATTTGAAATTATTCGAGCTTTGTGACATGGTGAATTATCTTGCTAGAAGTAGCCATCAGAGAATGGGTACATGGTGGTCATAAAGGGATGGACATGGTCAGAAACAATGCTCAGGTAGGCCGTGGCATTTAAATGATGCCCAATTGCCAATAAGGGGCCTAAAGTGTGCCAAGAAAACATCCCCCACACCATTACACTAATGAGAAATTGAACAGGTGCTCCTAATAATCCATTAGGTGAGTGGGAATATAGATAGTGAAATATATAGGAAAGCATAGGCTTCCTTTGATATTTTGTTATTTAATGCTGTGACATTCTTACATTCTAACATACTATGCATGTCTTAAATATCCAAACACTCCATATGGGTTGCTATACAGAAAATATATGCATTTATAATACATATCGTCGCTGCCCGATGAAACTCACGTATGTTCAAAACAGTTACTTTTCAGAAAGTGAAAAAAACACCGTATATCAAAAGCAGTTGAATGTAGCGTTGTCATACTTGGTACGGCATATTTACATGTAACCATATTCTTGCCAGTGTAATGATATAATCCACATTTGACCAAAATTGAGTTTAAATGGACATGCGTGCATATTTTACAGTAACTGTGATCGATACGCGTTCTTCCGATCATTAATTAGAATGGCCAAGTCGCGTTTCGTATTGACAGATGAATACGCTCAGTTCATTAAATAGCCTACGTCTTAGTTAAATACGCTTACTTTATTAATGAATCAATACACTAACATGGTAATGCTACACAGCAGGGGCGTCAGTTTGTGTTGAAAAGTGGTGGGGACAAAAGATCAGATAAAAACATTACTGCAGGACAGGAAAAATATTGAATAACGGCGCATCAAAAATGGGCATAGCGTAGGCTAGTCAACAACAAGAAAATACTCAGCATAAAACCCTCAACAATGTCGACTGCACACATGTAACATGCAACACCAGCTCAACCGAACAATGCCAAAGCACCATACCGTAGAAAACAGCAGCGCTTTTAGTCAATGATTACAATGAATTATATTACACATGTACAAGAAAACACACCATAAGCATACAACGCAACATATGTGACCCTGCACCACAAAACCAGTCTTAAGCATCGCTTGATTTTTCAGAACATTTTAACCAAATGCTTTCAAAAAGTGGTGGGGACATCCCCAGCGTAATAACACCAATGCTAGACAGATACTTTGTTTGCACAGTCCTACCGTAATTAAGTCACTCCTAGATGTTCGTCTGGCGTCTGGGGGAAACGTTTACCTCGATGAAGGAAAGTCATTGTCATGTTTATTCGGCTATATCCAGTGCTGAGCTTCGATGAAACTTTACGAGACCGGCGAGATGCTTCACAGGCGGAAGATATGCGGCGTGATTGACAGCTTTGACACCAAATGGGTATACGTGAAAATCAGATGACATGATTTCACAAGTTTTCATTGGCCAATTAGGTATGTGACGCATACTGTATACGGAAATGAACCTGGACATTCAATCTGTCGAAAAATCTCAAAATCGGCAAAATGGACATACGTGAGTTTCATCGGGCAGCGACGATATGTTGGTTTGTAATCTATATTTTATTAGAAAGACAGAGCGAGACAGACTTTGTAGAGTCTTCGTTTCTATGAATTAAAGTCTCTGTCACTGCTGAAGGGGTTCGAGTGGGCTTCATCAGACAGAAACATATAGAAGCTCTGATGTAATTATGATCCTCATCAAACCACAGATTGCCTAAGAGGTAGAGAAAGGAAATGAATTGATACGTCTTAATCGAGATGTCTCGATGCAGATATGTATGCACGCTCATAGCCTGGTCTTCAGACTGAATGATGTATAAGCAAATAGCTTTTGTTTGAAAGATGAAATGCCGTAATATCAAGAGTGATACAATACAATGTCAAAAGAAATCTGTTTTTACCCAAAAAAAGATGTTATGTGCACATTCGTAAAGTGCGTTACAGAGAAAAAATAGAGGAACAGTGATGGTATTGCTGTGGATGGTAATACCATGATACTGAATTCTTACTGTTTTTATGTACCATCATATTTCAAAGGAATACTGCAGTACTACCATGATTAATGTGCAAAAGCATTTCACTTATATGAATGTGTATTTACAAAAAGAGGAACAATGTCTTTATAATTAAAATGATTTTTGTTTTGAAGGTGTCCACAGACTTTGCATGTGTGTGTGATCTAGTTGTCAATATAGTTGCGTGCAAAATCTGAGTGTCTGTGTGTGTATATAACTGTGTTTATTTGCGGCCGTTATTTATAGAGCAAATTCAGCAGGCTTTAAAACCAGAGCTATGTTATTAAAAGTGCCACACACCCAATTTCCCATTGCCAAACTAATATTTATCCTCACTTTCAACACGGGGAATGCTGGTCATGGATTTAGGTGCCAAATTCTATTTATTTTTCTTGTTGGCAGAGACAGGAGATTATGCTTGTTTGTTTGCTGTTTTGTAAAGGCAAACATTAATTCTATTATGGCTGATGCATTGCAAAAGATGAGATCTGAATGGATATTAGGGTGGCACGCAATGCACCTCTCAAAGCCTGTGATGTCATCGCAACATTTTCATGCTGCCCTGAGTTTTTTTGTAGATCTTCTGGATCACGACTTAAAGGCAGAGTAGGCAGGTTTAAGTCTAAAAAAAGTCTAAAACACTTTTTTCCAAATTTGTTTAAACTGTCTTTATATACCAATACATACGTAAAATGTAAGTACTCTGAAAAAGAGAATATAAAAATCGAGTGTCTGTAGACCTCTCACAGCTAATTTTTCCATTCACTCCACCCCCTCCCTTCTGGGTTTCTTCTAATGCCACGCCCCCAAAACATATGAATGCGCGACGCCGACCGGCTCTGCTGAGAGAAGCATTTACCTCAGACGAGCGGAGAGGAAGGAGCGCAGTGCATGTAGTAACATCATGTCACAATCACATAATACACAATAATACACCTAACTTTATCACTATGAATATAAACAAATACGATAGCTTTAAGTACTCACTATTAAGTTAGCATATCGATACTGGTAAAGTTTAAAATATATTTTGTTTGATTCGGTAACAAACAAGCTAGTTATATTTATAAGACAAAGCTAAAAACAGGTTGCATTGATACAAGTTTTTTTATTACCATCAGTTACACTATGATGAAGTTGAATTTCGTGGAAGATTCATTACATATACAGTGTTTTGCATGTAAGAGTTTCAGTGATAAAAGCATTGTTGACTCTGATGAGGAATACACTCCGGAGACAATACCGCTACAACATCGTCGACCCGAGGAAAAGCCACGCGATATTTACTTTCGTTTGATTTCTTCGTTTATTCCTTTTTTTGACTTTTTTTGCCTTCGCTGACTGAATATGCAGGTACTGTGAGTTCTGAATGCTCTTTCTCTGCCATACTTTTGCTCTTCCTAGAGTGCCTCGTGCACGTTCAAATCAATTGGGTGTCCGCATGTGTGGGCAGATCCCATAGCAACAGGGGTGGTGCCATGGTGGTGCCATGGCGCGATTTGTTTCGTCCCGAATGGAAATAATTAGCTGTGTTTAAAACAGTTGTGAAAGGTCTACAGACACTCGAGTTTTATACTCTCTTTTTCAGAGTTTAATTATGTATTGGTATATAAAGATAGTTATATAAAGACTAATTTGTAAAAAAGTTTTTTAGATAATTCCTGCCTATCCTGCCTTTAAAGGAACAGTTTACCTCAAATATTTGTTGTTATTAATAGATCTTTCCTGTCAATCTAAACATGTATGATGTCATTTTTTTCAGTGAGGCACAAATAGTGATTAAATACAGAATTACAAAACAACTGGAAAAAGTCAGTATTACTATATAAACAAGGTACCAAGGTTTAAATTATTTTATTATCTTTTTTCCTGACTGTGAATGGACAATACATATTTTAAAATTATGAAGCTGTAAAACAAACAGGAAATCATTTGCTCTGCTTCTCGCTTTGAGTCAGAAAATTGGACATGCACCAGTGATAAGCCAGCACAGGCTTATGGCTGCATTACCGACAATTTGCATGGACTTCCCCTCCTACTCTCTGCCCATCCTCTTCATCTTCTCTCTCTATATCTCCCCCCTCTCTCTTTTCACTTATTATGAAAATATCCCTGACATTTTTCTTAGCAAATCCTCCTTTGAATGCCGTGTGGCCCGGTATGCACTTATATGAACAATACGTTTTTCACAGCTCTGTATTGGATGAAGTAAATTAATTATAAACCGTTCCACACGCAATAGTTAATTAAAAAAGGATGAAAAAGAACTGGCACTTGTCCACGCAACAATAAATTACCTTTTCTTCTCCCCTATGGGAGTACGTGTGTGTGTAAACAGACAAAGGCAGATCGGCCAATGTTCGGAGGAGGACGGTTCAGAGGTCAACAGCTCGGTAATGCTTTTGTGAAGACCTGAAGAGCGGCCCGGTCAATGAAAGTAGTCGTTCGGGCCGGCCTTAGCTTGACCTTTGCCGAATGTAATGACATCATAATGCCGGTGGGACGGAAGACGAATGTTTGTAAGGATTGTGATGGAGAGGCACGTCTCTTGTGAGAAGGGAAGAGCGATGTAATAAGAGACTTCTCATGAGAGTCTAATGCACTCTCCGCATTGATTTTTAAATGACGCCTGGCCAATGCAATGCTTTGTTTCTGAGCATTGTTGAACAGTAATAGGTGTGGATTGACAGAAGCTCTTTCTGTTTGGCCTATTGTTTTTCCATTGCATTCAGTCTCTCATGCATCATTTTGCTGTATTGCATAAATCACAAATGATGTCTTGTGCTGCATAAAGAAAACATGCATGCTTTCTGGTATTTTAGTTTGATGTTCATTTAATATTGATTCAAAACACCAAATCTAACCCTTAACCGAAGCGACAATGGTTTGAAAATAGGACAAAAAAGTTGAGTAACCAATACGTGACAGTGACACAAACAGAAAAGCGTGACATACTCACGTTCAAATGCGGCGAAACGAGACATTTTCACGTTGGTCCATACGTGCCTATAGGTAAATAATTTCGTGATATAGGGTTGGTCTCGAATGTGTCTGTAAAGTTTTAGCTCAAAATACCTCACAGATTATTTGTTGTAGTATGTCCAAAATGCCCAAATCAAACTGTCCAAATCACCTTTAAATGCAAATTAGCTGCTTTTGGTTAAAATAGATCTAATTCCTATAAATACAATCCGGGACAATAGTATCTTAGCCGCATTAGTGTTATAACGTGCTAAAAAACACATTTAGAAAAGATTTCGAATAAAGTTAACCAGTCAGTCAGTGGCTGTGGGCAGGGCTTTGTTAGTGTGACATCACATTAACAAGAGAATCAAATCAATATGTCTAATGAGACAGCTCTGGTTTAAATAGGATTATAAAAAAGAGGAGTGTGTCGGGTGGTTGTGTTCACACTAGAGGTCTTCACGGGTCCACTTAGATCCGAAAACCCAAGGTCCGACCCGAGACTCGATCGGGGATTTTTGACCATTCTTCTAAAATCACATTTGTAAGGTCAAAAACTGATGTTGGAACAGGAAGGGGTCATCCCCAAACTGTTCCCACAAAGATGGGGGCATGAAATTGTCCAAAATGTCTTGGTATAATAAAGCATTAACAGTTCCTTTCACTGAAAGTGTTTGGAACACCTGAATTCAGTGATTTGGAGGGGTGTCCCAAAACCTTTGGCAATATATTGTATTCCTGAAAACAGGGGAGAAAATACTATGGAAGTAAATGGGGCTCAAAAACTCTTTGGTTACAAACATTGCTGAAAAATCTTTTTTTGTTTTGTGTTCAACAGAATATAGAAATTTGTACAGGTTTGAAAGAACTTAAGGGTGCATAAATGATGACAGAATCTGCATTTTGGTGAACTATCCATGTAAAGCTGTTAAAAAGACTTAAAGGCAGGGTACCTAGTTTGATCCAGAAACATTTTTAGTTATGCTGGTTAAAAGTCACATCCTGATAACAATCACTATATTAAGTTGTTTAATGTATTTGAAGAAATGTATGTCATCTGTGAAAGGCGTAGGACCAAATAAATGTTCAATCAATCATAGATCTCGGTCTGAACGGACATTGCCTTTTTTGTCCCTCATCTGTAAGTGTAATTTGAATGCCACCGCACAGCCTGTTCACACAGACACCATACGTCATCGGCGCATTCACGTGCCCTCACCTCCCGTCTGTAAACAGAGGGAGAATGGCAAACTTTTTTGCTGAATTGACAACCTGCACAGGAGCCACAAAACGAAAGACATCTTTTAAAACAACAACAGCAAAAACTGCCTGGATCAGCAAAGAGCAAATACCCAAATTAACATCAGTAACTTTACCGCTTTACCAGGAGATGCAAACAGCTGCAGGAGGCAAAGGGTCTGAAAGGGTCGTTGCACTGTTTATTTTGGTAAGGTAGGTACGTGATATTTTTGTATTGAGATGGATTCAGATATTCTACTTTGATGAAACATTGTGTTGCTTATGAAATTTGTGTTAGTTTACGGATTAGCGTAACGATATAGTTACTGCGTCTACACAACCGAAAGTGTGCTTAAACTAATTCTGATGTAAACCAGTTGTTTATGTTGGTTATTTTGGTAATGGTATTCACTTTGTACTGCAAAGTTTTCTCAATGGTGAATGAGACATGAGATGTGACCGTCTGATCTGTGCGTGTTCATGTGTTTTGAAAGAGGCGTGACTTTGGATGGAGGGTGGGATCATGATTTCAATGCTAGTCGGCTACTGTTCGCATTTTTCAAAACCTTTAAAGGGTGAAGAAAATGTTAAAGTTAAAATGTAACCCGTCATTAACAGCCAGGACTCATTGCTGGATACATGCCCAAAGAAAAATCCTGTTTGAGAATGCATGTTTGTTTCACCTGCTTGGCGAAGAAAAGCATTTTCACATGCCAGTTTCCATTTCTTATCCTGCACGCATGTTACATGAGTAAGCGAGAGAAAGAGAGAAAGTGAGAGAGAGAGAGACAGAAAGAGAAATTGAAAGAGATGGGAGGGTGTAGAGATGAATGCATTGTTTTCCCTCAAGAGGAAACCATATATCAATAAACGGAAGCTAATTAATAGCACCAGACCCTCTAGCATTTCATACTTGCATGGGAACTGCGTTTTACTGCAGTAAAAGAGTCTGTGTGGCACAGCTGGCTGGTTAAATATAAGAATTCTGCTTAAGGAGAAAAAGTGAAACAAATGTGATATGTCAGGCTGACCCCCTGGAGATGACATTCTGGTGATGGATTCGACCCTTTTTAAGGCTGTAGTCAAACTGTCTAAACTGCATACAACGTTGGTACGTAGCCCTGCATGGGGGAGGGCAGATAGACGGATACAAGGTGCGTAGTGATGCTTTGTATGAGTTGTTATTGCTTGTTTGGCCTTAAATGCTTCGGGATTATGTTATTTCTGAACATGGCTTGTTGAAAACAGGGCGTTTCACAGTTTTTGCTTGATTATGTCTTTGTGTGCTTTGGGGTGCAGTTCTGCAACAGAAACTGTTAACAATCTGAGTTATTTTTGAACATTTAGTCCAGTCTGCTTGTTATATAGAATATATCACAGAGGGTTTGTTTGCTTTATTTTGTCTTTCAGTGCTTCAGGGTACGGTTCTGCAACAGAAACAGTTAACGTTCTGAAGTTGTTGTTTTTTTGAGCATGTAGTCCAGCTTGTTAAAAAACAGACATTGAGATGATGACAACCAGGGGCGTGTTTCTCGTATAACCAAATAACTCTCTGCTTTACCACCATGGGATGATGCATTGGTGGAAAAACTAACTAGCTCATGAAAACATACACTCTGAAAAATGTTTTGATTTATTTTTTGATGTTTTATTTAATCACAGTTCTTTCTTATATCACTCTGCTGTGTCATGTAAAAAATGCAATCAAATTAAAACATCTTGGTTGTGCAAGTCAATTTAATTTATGATTTATAGTTTTGACCTATGATAATTTGACATCATTTATAAAAACAAGTTGAAATAGCTTAAATTAATTTGTTAAGTTAAAGTAACATAAAAATATATGTTGATTTGATATTAATTATTTTACAGTGCATGCGCACTCTTCAAAAGCAGCTAACAAATTAAGAGACATAAATTTCATGTTCTAAAACAATCAAAACAAAGGGGTTACAAACCCTAACCCTACCCGCCCATTTGTGGAGTTTACGCCGCTATATGGAGAGCTCCTAGCCGTTTCTCAATGTCAAAGAAACTACACTGTAAAAAATTTCTGTAGAAATTACAGTATTACTGGGTATTACTGGCAACTAGCTGCCAGTAACTTACTGTAGATTTTACATTTATGTTATTTACTGGCAACATTTTGTTCAAAGTTAAATGAACATTAAACATTTTTAGACTTTATCTTCTACAGTAAGTTACTGGCAACCAGCTGCAAAATTACAGCTAATTTTTTACAGTGTACCTTGGCAGGACTAGTCCTTACAAGTCACTTCCTTTAGAGGCTAGGCGAGGCTCCTCTTAAGCATTCGGAGAACACGTTAAATGGAACAGGCTAGCAAGTGCACGTCATTGCGTCATTGTGTGATTGAAAGATGTGCTTTCGGTGCTGCGCACATAGGATTGTGGGTGATTTCAGCGCGTGAAGAGCGCGAAGGATACACATATGCATTCTTTCCTGTATATGGGATATTTCTCGAACGAAGGACTCAGTCCTTGGCTGAAATTTCGAGGATCCTCGACATTGAAACAGTCCTTCGAAGGACGTAGCATCCTCGAAACTTTGGCTTCCGAGGATCCTTCCTTGACATTGCGAAATGGTTCCAGTCTGCAGTTAAGGCCCTGTCCCAAATGACACACTCCGGACTTGCGGACTTCCTCAGAGTCCGTACTTTGATAATGTTATGTAATGCAGACTTTAGGGACCCTTGACGTGAGTCCATGAGGGCGCACCAGAGTCGTATTTTGGGAAAGACTTGAGCGTCATGCCAGAAATAGGAAGAGAAGTTGCCCATCATTGTGAACTCCTCTTATTTGTTGTCTGATTGCTGTTTCGCAAGGACTTCTGGGTTGGAAAGTGCATGGAGCTTGCAGCAGTGTGGGCTTCGCCAAAGACCGCATCAAGGATTCAAAGGGGGCGCTGATGAGCACACTTCGGAGCGTAAAAATGACAAATGGGACAATCTGCAGACTTGTAAAACTAAGGGGGCGTGCACACCAAAGCTTTTATGCCTGCAGCCGGTGCATGTTTTCAATGGAAGCTCTGTTTTTTTCAAATAAGCTAACAGCTAGCATTTTTTTCGCGCTGAAAGCCGGCATTTGGCATTTTTTCCGCACTCAGCGCTAAGCGCAGAGAGTTGAAAGAGATTTAGCTTTGGGTGAAAAGCACTGCTCGTCAATGTCAGTCATCACACAGCCGTCCAATCATGGTGGAGAAAAGGCGGGACAAATATCACAACAACCAACCGGCTCACAGCTCAAGTATCACAGCTACCAAAGCGCTCAGCTAAAGAAAGCTGTCGCTCAGCTATAGAAAGCTGTCACTCAGCTGAAAAAACAGCTGGGATTCGGCGTCCTCCAGGCATTTCAGACGCATTTAAAAGTTTTGGTGTGCACGCCCCTTAAGCGAACTAAGCAATTTAAAGCCATGAGACCAAAAGTCCACATGAGGTGCGCCATTTGGGACTGGGCCTGTATCTACTTGACTGGAAATCAAGAGAGGAGAAAGACGTCGTTGTCTTATTCCAACACTATCTCATTGCAATTATACCTATTTTATGAGGTGACTAATTCAAATTAATTTGTATGTCCACATTCATACATTTTTGTGTATGATTTGCCTTCGCCCCTGTGATGTTGTGAGTTACTGGTGGGGTTTCATTATTGTTTTTTTATGAAAATAATTTTTGCCTGATGAGTACATGCTAATTCATAAGAACTAGCCATCTCGTAAAATATGTACGAATTCTGGTCAGAACCAACCAAGCTAAAGATCGCATCAAGGGTGCAAAGGGGGCGCTGATGAGCGCACTTGGGAGCGTGTCAAACCCCTCTCTGTCTTTTGGTTTTTATAAAAGTATAAATGCACTACCTGTAAGGCCATATCATCAACATCTTTGAAAATTCACTACTCACGGATCTTTCCCAAAATTCATTACTCTTTTCTGAAAACAGATTTATTCCATGAACATGTATTACAATGCAAATGAAAGCCAGCACTCTGTGCAAATAACCCTGTTTCCAGATACAAGCTTGTGAGCTCAACCAGTTCTATTCCCTGAATAACCATAAAATCCCTCATCTTGTTTTATTTTAAAACATATACACCACCTCTCAATCTCTCTCTTAGATTCTGTTGCCCTAAAGCATTCCCTATTCACACACATGACCTTGTCTGAAAACTCACCTCAGCATTTTTAACCTTCACACACGGCCGTCCCCAGGCACCAGAAGTCCCAAGCAACTCTTCATCCAATGTCACTTGGCATTCTTCCTCCTTCATGCTTTTAATAAGCATGTGTGAGCAATACATAGAGAGAGCGAGGGAGAAAGAAGTAGAATACATAAATATATAAAAGCATAGCCTAAAGCCACGTATAGATTTCTCTTTGCCTGTTACATCTCTTTTCATTTGTTGACTGTAAGTGGTTCTCTCTTGTCTGGCTGAGGAGGTGACAGCACCTTTGGCTGTCTGACAGCTGCGTTATTGCAGAATGAAAGCAGTGAAGATCACAGAGAAGTTAAGAAGGGTCAAAAGACTTTGCAGCGCATGAAGAATCAAAAAATGGCTAACTGGAATCCATAATCTTCAGTCGATCTACTGCAATTCATTTGAAAAATGTCCATTCACTTTATATTGTGCTTGTCCCTTTATTAAAAAAAGTCATAATATAAATGCAATAATGCTAACAAGATGATGTGTTAAAATATACAACAGTTCCAAGCCTTAAATTTGAGACACTCCACAGTAAGACAGATGGCAAGAAAGTGGCAAGAAAAAGTATGTGAATCCCTAAAAATAAACAGGTTTTCTACAGTGATTTGCCATAAAATATTATCTGAATGTTGATTCCATTCCCCTTTACAAAATGAGTTCAACTCAAAAACATTTGTAATATGTCCGATGTGAACCGCTCTCTTGAGGTCAGTTCACAGGTTAAGGTCTGGGCTTTGACTAGGCCACTCCAAATGATTCTGTGGTGGATTTACATCGATGCTTAAGGTCATTGTCTGGTTGCATCAACCAACTTGGCGGACAACCACCCTGAAATAATCCTGCAGGATATTTTGTTAAACTTGGGAAGTCATTTTCCCCTCAATGATGGCAAGTGGTCCAGGCCCTGGGGCAGCAAAGCATACCCAAATCATGATGTTTCCTCCACCATACGTCACTGTTAGGATGATGCTTTGATGTTGGTAAGCTGTGCCCTTTATGCGCCATAGTATTTTTCCTGAACAATTTAACTTTTGTTTCAACAGTCCATAAAATATTTTCCCAGTAGCCAGTGTGCTTTTTTGCAAACTTCAGGCTCACAGCACTGCTTTTCAGGAGAGCAGCGGCTTTCTACATGAGTGTTTTACCATAGACATCGTGCCTGTTCAAGGACTTACGTTTGTTAGACTCCTGAACAGAGATGTGTGCCAGTTCCAATGATGTCTTCAAGCTTTTATCTGTTCATCGTGGGTTCTTCTTTACTTTATTGAGTATTCTGCGTTGTACCTTAGGAGTCATCTTGACTGTGCGCCCACTTCTAGGAAGGTTAGCAACAGTATTAAAATGTCTCCATTTATAGACAGTTTGTCTAACTGTCGACTGATGGATGTCTAAACATTTTGATATTGTTTTGTATCCCTTTTCAGCCTTATGGAGTGCAACAACTCTTGAGCGGATATCTTTAGAAAGGCATGGTTCATAAGAGCTGATGCTTCTTAAAGGATTAGTCCTTTTTCTTAAAAAAAAAAAACAGGGCCCGGTTCCCCGATAACGCTCTAAGAAGACTCAAAAAAGATATATCTTACCAAAGTTGTTTATGTTCTTAAGTGTGTCTCTTAGGAAGGTTCTTAACACGCTACCTCTAAGTTCGACGTAACAAAGGCACTGTCCCAAGTGAAGGTGCTGAATTATTTGGGATCGATCGCTCAGGGATCGATTTTCCACTTCACGCGAAGGTGCATTACGGCTTTTAAGACAGACAACACGTTCTATACAAATGGAACATTACTCAAATTAATCCAGTAACATTTATTTTAACATAGTTAAAGTTATCCGTAAAATATTTAACGACTTTTAAAAATTATGTAATACACTTTTATACTAATGGTAAGATACTTTACAATCAGAATTGATTAAGCAGCTGCAGTTACTTCTGTTTAATGCGGTATTGCTTGCCATTGGTTAATGTTTTCAATAAAAAGCAACCTATCTACAATGAACAGAGAGAGTTAGATAGAGAATATGATCTGAGAAGATCCAGCAGCTCCATAATGATTTGTCTGCAGCGGGAGGCAATTTTTTATTTATTTAGCCACGTCAGGCAAAATGCCAAAAGGGTTTAACTGTTGCCGAATAAAAAAATTGGCATGGACTTAACGGTTAAGTCGGCTGGTGTTGTGTGGAAGTCTGTTCCCCCTATGTTTCCCTTTAGTGTAGTGTTTTTATAGCGTTTTATCACATACGTTTATTCTTTATATACATTGAAAGTCTTAATGGCTACCGAGATGTGT
This sequence comes from Misgurnus anguillicaudatus, assembly GCF_027580225.2. Classification (NCBI taxonomy): domain Eukaryota; kingdom Metazoa; phylum Chordata; class Actinopteri; order Cypriniformes; family Cobitidae; genus Misgurnus; species Misgurnus anguillicaudatus. The sequence continues at coordinate 24,451,030 of NC_073345.2, forward strand.
GTGTGTGTGTGTGTGCATTTATGTAATGTATCTTTATTGTTCATAATGGTAAGTCAATTATTTTTACAGTATGAATCATATTATATGTATAATTTATATGTATGCAAACATAACTTTTCAAAACAAACAGTATAATGTAATAATATGTTCAAAGACATACCCTAATATAAAACTGTCAAATGTATGAAATATTTAATAAATTGTATTATAGAATACATGATATTATTGCTTTTTAGTGTAACCAATTCAAATCTTTAATTTTTCTAAATAAATTATAAATGTAACGTGAGGAAAACGCTATAAAAATAGAAGGAACAGACTTCGATGGGGAACATTCGACACAACACCGGCGCCGTCTTTGATTCATTAGTTCTGATACCAAATAAAGTCAACTGCATAAATAGTCCTGTATCCAATGCAAACGTATTTTATTATAAGTCCATAAAATCATTGTTGAGCCACAACATTGTCAACATACCATAGTTTGACTTGTACTGCCCTGCGCTGATTTCTAAAGACTGCTACACAGTGGCGACGATAGAGTTTTCCGCTCAAACAATGCTAAGAGAGAGCTTACGAATGATCCAGACCAACCTTACGAAAGTGTGACTTACAGAAGATATACTTAGCGTACGAACGTTTTGGGAAACGTGCCATAGAGTTAAGGGAGAGGTTAAGGAATAGGTTAAGAACTACTTAGCAATAAGAACGTTTTGGGGAACCGGGCCCAGATAATTTACTCCCCACCATGTCATCCAAAATGTTTTTGTCTTTCTTTGTTCAGTCGAGAAGAAATTTTGTTTTGTGAGGAAAACATTTCTAATATGCACTTTTAAACCACAACTTCTCATCTATCTCCGGTCATGTGATGCGCCAGCGGCAACCTCACGCAATACGTCATCACGTCAGAGGTCACAGAGGATGTATGCAAAACTACCCCCTGTGTGTACAAGTGTGGAGAAAGGGGACCGTTCTGATGTTGTTGTATGTGGAATGATACTAATTAGTGTCTTTGTGTCAGTTTATTGTTTAAAATGGTCCGCAAATGTGCGTTTCATGTATGTAACATGTGACCTTTCAACGTCACTACGCAATTACGTGAGGTTGTGCTGGCGCGTAACAGGACCGGAGATAGATGAGAAGTTGTGGTTTAAAAGTGCACATTTTTTATTTTTCTTGTCAAAAATGACAATCGTTTCGCTAGATAAGACTCTTATGCCTCGTTTGGGATCGTTAAGAGTCCTTAAAATGGTTACGTGCTGGTGTCCATTAAAGTCTATTAAAATGAGAATAATCTTGGAATGTTTTCCTCAATAAACATAATTTCTTCTCGACTGAACAAAAAAGACATCAAAATTTTGGATGACAAGGTGGTGAGTAAATTATCTGGATTTTTTTTTAAGAAAATTGACTAATTGTTTAAGGACAGCAATCTTAAAATGTTTAAGTGTCTTTTTATCAATCAAAGTTGCACTTAACCACACCTAAACTCATTTTATTAATTGGACCCCAGCTTTAAACACATATTAGCTTTCATTAAAGGAATTAGTCTATGGGTTCACTTACATTTTCCTCCAGCACTGTCCATGTTTAAGGGTGTTTTCAAAAAAGACACAAGAAACTATAATTATTTGTGTGTTGTCACATTGTGCTTATGCACATTGTGTTTGTCTATTGTTGTGACCTAGATGAGGATCAAATCACATTTTATAGCAAATCACAGTAGAAAACCAGTTTATTTACATACTTTGTCTTGCCACTGTAAATACACTCTGTAATATTTAATTGTATACAGCTTTAATGTGCTTCTTAGGGGAAGATCATCCGCTTTTGGGTTTATTTTTTTTTGTTCATCAAGGTTTACATTACATAATGTATAATACAATGTATTCGAGTTGAAGATAAAATGCAGTCTTGATTTCTCTTCTGGATGCTTAGACATGCCATAGTTTTATATGATTTTCAACTCGCATGCACAAGACCCAAGCTTTTCTACAGTATTTCCTGATTCTCTTTGTTTTATTCTTTATTTCTTTCTCAATGTCCCCATTCACTTTTTCTCCCCCCACCCTCTCTTGATCCTCGAGCGCATTACGCAGAGGTATTACCATCACTTTCTTTTCATGAGCTTAGAGAAAATTCTCCTCATCATTGAGAAGATGCTCCGCTTAAGTCTGCCTCATGCAGCTTATACAATAGAGTATTTGCAGAGTGCTCTGCTGGCTTAGCGACTTCAAAGGCCCGCTTCGAGCTCTCTTCATTAAGCGTAGATTCGTCTCTGTTCCCTCTGAAATTGACAAACAAGCCGTGTGTGTTTCCCTCACTGTCCGGTGGATGTGTTTAATGATTCCGACTCAAGCGGAGATGAAGGAACGCGCTGTTAAACAAAACCCCCGGAGTCAGATTTTCTGTGATCAACTTGTGAACAAAACATGCTTGAAAGGCGAGATCCAAAGCTCGGGTGTCCTTGGTGGTGCATGGGGGCGCATGCGTTTGTGTTTATTAGATGTCTCACTAGTATACCTGCGTGTTCTCATGTTTGCGATGAATGCTGAAAGAGGATAAATGCAACAGAAAAGGTTTAGCGCTTTCTACAGGTGTGAATTTGAAAGCATTCATTTTGTACTCAATTCAAAGCTGCCCTTTTCTTAGCAATAGTTCACCAAAATATGACATTTTCTCACCTTCAAGTCATCCTACATGTATTTCAGTTAAAGACAAAAGAAAAATGTTATATTAAAATGCCGTCTTCATCTTGTATGGGGGCCAAAATTGGCTAAGATGACATTGCATTGATCTCTATGTTGATATACGATCTACTGTATATCTAAATAATTCAATTCAATTTTATTTATATAGCCTTTACATTAATACATGTAGGAAAAGCATAGAAAAGCGAGTGTAGTAATAATGTAACGTATACAGTAAAATAGTTAGTTAAGCCAAAGGTAGCATACTCTCCCTAGGAGAAAAACCCTCCTGGCTAGTCCAGAGGGAAAACTCCTAGGAGGAGAAAACCCCCTGAGAGAGATACATATATATTTATATATACAGTATAAATACTATCATGGTGATAAGTACATTTACTGGATATTTTATGTGAATGGATTAAAATAAGATTTTTTTTCTCACAAACATATTATTTCACTTCTGGAGATGTATGCTTGTGCTTTTTGGAGCTTCACCATGTTGGCTCCCATAGGATAACATGACAGTATTGTAATATACAATTGTTCGTTCGTGTTCAACTGAAGAAATGAAGTAATATACATCTAGGATGGCATATGCATGACAGTGAGTAAAATATGAGGGATTTTTCATATTTGGGTGAACTGTTCCTTTAATATCATCTTGGAGGTAGATTTATAATTATATACACTTGGTGTACTTAAAAAAAGGAAGAAGAAGCATGCATGCAAAACAGTTTTTTGGCTAAGTCTCACTTATTGTCTTTTTTCACCCCTCCCTTTCTGAGTTACATCACTGTCACTCTCACCACAATTGATTCAGGCAGTATTTATTTCTACCATCTCCTGTATTGTTTGCCTCATTGTGTGTTAGCCTGTTGTGCTTGCTTGCATCAGGCCACCCAAAAAGAAGCAAACTGCAGGGGCAGACAGTGAAGGTAAGGGAGTCTATCTCGGTGCGGGAAGAGCGCCGTGACCTGGCAGCTGTAAACAGGATGGTGGTGGAGGTTGTGTCCTCCACACGGCTCTGTTCTGATAGTATCAGTAAATAAATAGATCTCTGGGGAGAGGACAGAGCCTCACACAGCGCTTCATGGCCGGCATGGTGCCTAATGCGCCGCTGCGGGCGAAGCTAATGAACAGAAAATGCATTTGAATGGACAGAGATTATGTGTGTTTTGAAATGCAGTGAAGGTATGATGGGAGAAAAAAGGCTTGTTTTTGAGTGTGTTTGTGTAGGATGTATCTGTTGGTACTACATTTTTTCACATATACAGATTGTGAAGATTACATTTTCTGAATGTTATTCATTCAATGACCATTAATATTGAACATTAAACTTGTGATGTTTTTTTTTTTACATTTATACACAGAGCTCAAATTGATTTCGTTTTTATGTTCTCTTTTGGTTGACAGGATATATCGGCAATGACCAGGGGCGGAGTGGGACCAAAAAATCTACCGGGAAATTTCGTATAGGCCTACCATCGGCCCTCCGTAGTAAAAAAAAGGTCTCGTATTTGTAGTAAAAATAGGGTAATACAAATCGTTATCAATCTGCCAAAAACAAAACATTTTCATAATAATAATAAAATCATTAAATCATGGCTAATTTTCCTAAATGAGAAACTATACAAAATGATACCTGTTTGAAAGACGGAGATGCGCACCTGTCAATCAGCTATTACATAACAGAGCGAGGCTAGAAATGAATGTGCTCATAAACAGGAGTTTTATGTGTGCGTCTTTGGATAACTGTAAGAATTTTTCTTTTTAATATAATTTTTGTCATATAAAGTTGTGAGAAATAATAATGTTTTTTCCACTGTTATTGATTTTTTTTGTTTAGTGTGGTTAACAGATTGTTTGGCGCATTTACCTCAGCGTTTATTTCAGTAATATTGCTGTTTTTCTGGTAATAATATTACAATTTACAAGTCAATATTTAAATATTCAAATCATATGCGGAATAATGTGTGCATCTTTGAATATCTGTAAGAATACAGTTCCTTTGAAAATAATTTTTGTCAAAGTTTGAGAAATAATAATGGTGTGAGGGTATTTATCGCCATAGTTGAATACTCTCGTCTATAATATGGAAATCACAAAGTAGGAAATATATAATGTGATACTGCAAAGTTACCCTTCTAATATTTATTTATGATATAGCCATATGGAAATAAACCTTTGCAAATGTGCTGATTTTATCCATTCATTTCCTGACCACAAGGCTAGAGATTTTAAACCTCCTTAATCCACACTTACTAGTTTATCAAATAGTCTATCCGCTTGATGGATCCATCTGACCGCATATGTACTGCAATAAACATTCAGCGGATTCTTACATCAAAGGCCGACAGGCTATGCCATTTGGGGAGGGGCCGTTCACTGATCCTAGTATATTTAAAAAAATATTAAACATGGTTGGACCTGCCGAACAGGATGAGCACTTTTATATACTGTGTTGAGCAAAAAGGCAGCACAGTTTGACCAGAGGGAAGCGGCCGCACATCAGGCCACCAGGCGGGGTTGCTATATAGTAACTCACAATGTATAACTATTATTACTACCGGCTCACAGGGAAATGTCCCGACTCTCCCGATTGCCACTCCACTAATGGCAATGACTATTGGCTGTTTTTAACTTTTGGCTGGTAGTGTGAAAATTTACTTTTATCGATCGATACCGATTATTGGCTGATATATCCAGAGGTGAAAAGAAAGAGGGTACATTTACTTCATTATATTTACTTCATTACATTTACTTCATTATATTTACTTCTTTACATTTACTTGAGTAAGATTTTGTAAGATATGTACTCTGAACTGTTTGAGTTGATTCCTTACAAAGTATTGCAATTAAATGAGTCTTTTGAGTTGATTCTTTACCAAGCAAATGGGCCAAAGTTTTTTTATATAAAGTAACTAACTCGCTACTTTCATTGCATAATTTTTAACTTTTGTTCAAGTATATTTTTAAATCATGACTTTTACTTTTACTTGAGTAATTATTTATTTAGTTACTTAAATTATTTTTGGCTACTTTTTCCACCTCTGGATATATCTGTGCATCTCTAATTGGTATCTAAGAGAAAACCTCTGCTGGTGCATGCAGTAACTTAGTAGTCTTGTTTCAAAAGCCTCTTGCTACATTAAAGGCCACTTATAAGTCATCTATCAACTGCATTTTATTGTAACAAATATATTGCTGATATTTAAATTCATTGTGGACGTTTTAAGTGGATGTGGATTTTATATCTTTTCAGTTTCTTTTGAAAAGATTTAGAAAGCTTGAATAGACACATGTGCCATAGGTAAAATATGGACAAACTCAACCACCATGTTTAAATTAACCTTTGCTGGGTTGTTTTAATCCATGGTTGGTTCAAATATGGACACTTAGGTTAATTTATATGGACATCTGTTAATTCAAATCAGCATTTGGGTTTGTTTATATTTTACCCAACCATGGGTTGAAACAACCCAGCATTTTGGAGTGTACATTGCAGCAACCTGGCAACCACTCACAGCTACCTTTGCATTGTAATAGGACATTGTAATTCTTCAATTCAGGCATTGGTCCCTGTGTTCTACAAAACCAAACACCATATCATGTACTCGCTTTTCCCAAGACCATAGTATATCTCATTCCTTTTGGCCTTCAAAATTCTCATTAGAGTTTTATATGATATGTATAGATTAACAGATCATGCATGGTCAAAACAAACTGCAGAAGACAAGAGGATCAAGGTTACAAAATGCATTTAAAGTGAAGCTCCACTGGTTGTGCATAGTGCATGCCAAGGTCATGGGTTTGATTTTCAGGAAATGCATGCATTGATAAAATGTATAGCTTGGATGTACAGTAAATCATTTTGAATGTAAGCATCTGCAGCATATAATTTTAGATCTTTCTTAGCCATGAAGGAATAGATTTTACATTTTCTTCTAATTCATGCTTTTATCCAATGCAAAGGTATTTAATTTTTCAGTATGTTTGTTCCAATGGAATAAAACCCTTGACCTTTGGGGTGCTACCGCAATACCCTACCTTTTGAGGCATTAGATGTAATTATAGATGTAGAATAATGTATAAAATTTCTGTTATAAGTATAACCTACTTTTCTTGTCTTGGAACTTGAAAGGAAAACTTCAACATCCGGATAGCCCAAGAGGAATGTAGGGAATTTATCTTGAAACATAGCTATATGAAGTTCAAAATCACACCAGCATTTCCACTTTTATCCAGCCTAATTTGCTCTGAGATCGCCCCCCACTTTTGCCTGATTCATCATAAAACACATTTGTACACCTTTAAGGTAGTACATAAAAAGACCCCTGGAGTGGTAATGGTAAAAATATAGCAGACTCCTCATTTTTTGCCAGTCTTTATATAACACTCCCGCAGAGAGACTTTCCCTGTCTGTGACGTGCATGACTTCCGGAGGATTTGGCTGATTCAGGCTTAGTCTGGTGCTTGTGATTATTAAGTATGTGAGTTTGAATTTTCACACATTATTTCAAGCACATGCTTGTTGGAAACCCTTTACACATTTACTTTAGCTTGCGTATTTATTTCAGACATTGTGTAAATTTATTTAAAGTACAAAGTACATCCTGTTTTTTCTGAACATAATACTGTAGCTTTGACTTATTATTATGGCTTATTATTGTCTGTCAAAAATAAAAAATAAATGTGCAAAGGGTCATGGTTTTTAACCCGGTAAAATTTATTTTTGTTTACATGTTTGTGTATGTACTGTGTGTAATTAAATAAATTCAATGTATAAATAAAAAAATATATATTTTTGTTAAAATATATATATATATATATATATATATATATATATATATATATATATATATATATATATTTTTTTTTTTTTTAAATAAAAAATATATTTTTGTACATTTATTTACCAAAAAATATTTTTGTAAATCTTTTTAAATATATAAATAAAATAAAAAATATAAATAAATAAATAAATATAAATATCTAAAACAAACTTTTATTTTGTATGCAATTAATTGCGTTTAATCTTTTGACAGCCCTAGTGCACTGTAAGTCGCTTGGGATAAAAGTGTCTGCCAAATGCATAAATGTTAATGCATGAAAAATGCTGATTATGATGAATTTCTACTATATGATGTTACTAATTGCAGAATCATTCCCCACAGAGCACTAGGGCACAATGACACCCCATCCGGATATTAAACATCAACTTCCCCATCCCACATACCCGAGTCTCTAAGCACCTGTCTACATCTGTTTGTAAGCCTGTGAGAAACTGTTGTTCTACTGAACGATCTACATCCCACCTCGTGTCCCGTGTTGCGTCCTCCAGAGTCTCCGAAAGCCTGTCCTTTCTACCTGTTCACCGCATGCTGCTGTGTAAACCCTATTGAGAGCAGCTGCCCAATATAATTAGACTTTCAGCCTCACTAAACGTGGTCTCGGCAGTATTCTTTCTCTCTCTCTCTCTCTCTCTCCTTCATTTCCTGTGCTACTCCGGTGTGCTACTGTAGGATAGGTGGAGGCAATTTAGTACAGATTCAATCCAGAGTATGAAATGAGAAGATTTTTCTCTCTGCATATTAGTCAGACTTAAGTAGCCTCAAGCCGGTCGCATGTAATGCATGAATTATGTGCCATGATGTCTCTTGTGTTAGCTAATGGGTGTCATCACGATGAGTAGACCACCGGGACCTCTGGCTGCAAATGAGAATGTGTTACTGCTGAAAAGAAAGGAGATTTAAGGAAATAGTTCGAAACCGCATCAATTATTCTACGAAACCTTTATGACTTTTTTGCTGTGGAACATAAAAGTAGAGTTTTTGTGGTGTTCATTCCTGTCAACACAGTTACAGTAAATGCTGACTGAAGCTTTAAAGCTTAATCAAAAGGACAAAATTATCATAAAAGTGTGCATATTTATACCATTAAAAAGTCATTTTATACCATACAGTATTTAACTTGATAATAGATTTTTTTCATCTAGTTAATCCATTTTATCAAACAGCTTTGAATTATCATTGTTAAATCTATAGTTTTGGATGAACTGTTCTTTTTAAGGATTACTCCTCTTTCATAATTTACTCCATATAATTTACTTACCTCCATTTTATGCAAGATGTTTATGTATTTCTTTCTTTATTTGAAAAGAAATTAGCTTTTTCTTTTGAGGAAAACCTCCCAGGATTTTTTCCCATATAGTGGACTTAAAGACGGGGTGCATGATCTCTGAAAGCCAATGTTGATATTTGAAATCACCTAAACAAGCACGCCCCTACCCCAAAAGAATCTGAACATTCTTTTGATAGACCGCCCCACACATACGCAACCCAGGCAATGATATCGGTTAGTAGACACGCCCCTTACTGCTGATTGGGTACAAGTGTATTCTGGTACTCAGCCTGACTCCAAAGTGTTTTTCAAAAATCATGCACACGCCTTTAAGTGGACCTCAACGGTTTGCAGTTTCAATACAGCTTCCCAACCAAGGCAATAAGGGTCTAGCCAAACTATCGTCATCATAATAATAATAATAATAATTTGAAACCTCATCTTGAACTAGATGTGTGATGCGTTAGCGTGGCCTTACGTATTACATAATCACGTTAAAAAGGTCAAGCGTAACATATGTGACACACACTTGTGGACCATTTTAAACAATGAACTGACACAAAAACATTAATAAGAATCATTCCACATATAACAACGTCTGAACGGTTTTCTTTCTCCAGAAACTACCTAGCTTTAACATTACATTTAACTGTCATGTCATTAAGTGTTAATACTCTGTCAAATGGTTTTATAACAGCATAATGAATATTTTTCTTGACCTCAACTACAGTGGTACAAATTGAACTTGTCATTAAAAAATATTAATACTACGTCAAATAATTTTAAATATAAACAAAATGCAAAAAAACTTAAAAATATTATATTTAACTATATTTATGTGCACAACACACAGAGGGTTTTGAAATTTTCTGACGATTCTAACAAAACCATTTAATTCATTTTATTAATGAATTTAATGTAATTAACTGTTTTTCCAGTGATATGGACACTGCATGGCTTAACCCATTATTGTACTGTTTTTAGTGTTGTAGTCAAGACCACCTAAACGGAGCCCAAGTCAAGACCAAGATTAAGACAGGCCGAGACCAAGACAAGACCAAGACTTTAAAGGGTCGAGACCAAGTCAAGACCAAGACCAGTGCAAGTCACTGCATTAAAACACTTATGATAAAATGTGGAATATGCATATGATTAGGCACTTCTTGTCTGTGTGTGTGTGTGTGTGTGTGTGTGTGTGTGTGTGTGTGTGTGTGTGTGTGTGTGTGTGTATGCCATCAGAGAAGTTGATAAAATAATCAAAGGCATTGCAGATATGTGGGAATTATCTTTGTTTATAAGCAAATAAAAGTGAACAAACACTAAAGAGCTGAAATCAACTTAACCATTTATTCTGAACTGTCTTTCCGTGGCTTGCCATCCACTTAACACAATGCAGGTGTTTTTAATATTAAAATTAGAATTGTCATTGGGAGAAACTTAAACAATGCTTAAACAATGCCAACGTCATATGCCAAACCTGAACAAACTGCATAAAATTAATGATAAAAAAATTAATTTGTGATGTGCCATCAGTTGTGGTCTTGACCGGTCTTGAAATAAAATTCCGAGTCCTCTTTGTCTGAGACCGTGATGAAACCATGGAAAAATGTGGTCGATTCCAAGACGAGACCAAGACCTTTAAAAAGTGCGAAACTGGTCTCGAGAACTACATCACTGCTGTTTTTATTTAATTTTAGGTGAATGGGTTTCCGAATGCAATAAAATATAATTGTATACATTTTTTATTATTATTATTAGATGATTGATTGATTTTATTTCTTTAACACCTGGAGGAACCTAAAACATTATGAACTGAAGAATATTCATGATGTTGTTATAAAACTATTTGACAGATTATTAAGACTTAATGACATTTTAATGACAAATTATATTTGTACCACTGTAGTTGAGGTCAAGAAAAATATTTATGAAGCTGCTACAAAAATATACGACAGAGTATGATCACTCAATGACATTTTAATGACAAATTCAATTTGTATAAAAGCCGTCAGTTATGTTGTCTTTATAATGTCAAGTTGTCATGACGAAAACATCTTAAAGGGACACTTCACCCATTTGCATTAAGCTTTGTATCGTTAGAACCCCAGTCATGTTTTTGAATGGTCATGCATCATTCCCTCAGTTTCCCCTGAGACAGGAGAAATACGGATTTCAATGATGTAAAAATCATCATTTTGCATCATTGAAAGCAGGAAGTCCAATATCTTTTTTGAGGGGGTGAGACTACAAACACCCCTTTTCTCTGTCAAATAGGCACCAAATTCGAAATATATGTTACATATCGACGCACTTTCAATAAAGATTATTGTTTCAATGGGTGAAATGCCATCTTTGCATTAAAAATGACATAATTGAACAAATGACACTTAATGTCACTTATCATAAACATGCATAAAATCTCCTTCATGTTCATAGCACGTGCCATATCATGATTATGAAGGTGTCATGACAGTCTTATGAACACCCCTTCAAGAAAAAAGTTATATTATAATTTTTTTGCTAAAATGACGATCGTTTCACTAGACAAGACCCTTATGCCTTGGTTGAGATTGTTTAGAGCCCTTCAAAGCTGCATTGAAGCTGCAATTTTAAACTGCATTGAAACTGCAAACCGTTAAGGTCCACTTAAGTCAAATATATAAAGAAAAATGTAATTTCGAATGAACAAAGACAGACATAAAGATCTTGACATGGGGTGAGTAAATTATCAGAATTATTATTATGAAAGTGGAATATTCCTTTAAGAGCGTGTTTGTGTAGAGATGCTAAATACACACACGCACGCACGCACGCACGCACGCACGCACGCACGCACGCACACACACACACACACACACACACACACACACACACACACTCTTCTAATGAGAGGCAGTCAGGTGGTGTAAAGCTGTGTAACGCTGACGGGGCCCGGCTGGTGACAGATCACACTGCTTTCTACAGCCTCACTGAGTTAATTACACACTTCTGTGTCAGCGCACTACCTGCCAAAAGAATGCGGGAGGCAGAGAGGAGGGGGGAGGAAGGAAATAACATAAATAATGACAGATGCATTGTACAGTTCATTAGTGACAAATCAGGTCTCATGATTTAAATCCGCCGATTAATATGCATGCGGGCAACGCAGAGGATATTAGGGAATGTGAAAGCCGGATTCAAGTGTGAAGGTTTTCATCACCTGAATTCGTAATGACCATCAAGCATTTAATTGGGAGTTGTGGGCAGGCTTGGGGTTTGCGCTAATGCACACCTGCTCTCTCTCTATCTCTCATTTTCTCTTTTTTTCTAGCTATATCTCCTCAGGTCTTGATTAACGAAGATCGGTAGTGAACTTGGACTGAAGAATGCTGGGTTGCGTGGCAACCTGGACTTGTGTGAACCATTAGTAAAGGTTGTGCAGAATGTGTATGGATGTTTAATGCGTAAAGGTCAATATAAAAACAAAAATGGACCAATCTACTTTCTAAATAAATGTCCCTAAATGATTTAGTAGTGCACGTTATTCCATGTACCACTATTATTTTTTGTCAGCGTAACCTTTCATTTAATGATAACAATTTGGTCTTTTTAAATTGGCAGGCAACTTGAGCTATTAGATAATATTACCCAATAGTCAGCTACTCGGGAATAGTTTATGCAAACTCGCATCGCTCTGTCAGTTTACAACATTACCATAAACTATGACTTAATAAATGCTTTTGCAGGTCAGAAATAGGGGATGCTCATAAATTAAACATTTTAGATATATTTGTCTATTAAAGTGAGAGAGGAAGGACTGACGGTTTTAAATTATGCGTCTCTGTATTTTCTTATGGGGCATACACACCAAACGGGAGTTCAACGATTTGCGCAAGTAGATACAAAGTCAATGCAAAGACGCAATCAGACGTGTGCTCGCGTGGGGCGATGTGAATGGCCCGATATGGCTATGCGGCTATGGACGCTATTTGCCTTAAACACGTCTTCACGTAAGTTGAAAATATTAAGAGAAAAATTTGCATGACACAAAGTTAAATCCTGCGAGTAATCTAGAGCGAGTACCTGGATTAAAGGTTATTTAGGGCATTCACCTCGTTCACTCATTCCCTTTATAGCAAATGACAATTGAGTCCACTATATGGGGAAGAAGAGAACGAAAATGAGTGAGCGATTTCGGACACTGACGTAATTACCATGCGTCGGAGTCTTAGAGAGCTGTCGCAGAGATTCGTCATTACACCTGTGAAGCTTTATTGATTGTACTGTAAAGGTAAAGTTTACTTTCTTAGTGTTTGTCACATCATTTGTCATGTTTATTGTATTAGTTAATAATAAAGAGAACAAAACAACTGCTTGTTATATTTATTTACTGTTATTTATGTATTAATTCATAAAAATGTGTATTATTTAAATAAAAGATATCGCAATATTTTGCATTTGTTTATTTAAAAATAGTAGAAAATAAAAGGGGTTTGTCTCCCGTTGCATCATGGAAAATATGAGTGAGCGAGTGTACATTGAATGTACCCTTAAAATCAGAGTGCATTGTGGGTAAAAAGTAGTTAACGAATGTAGGGAATGAAGTTGTTCACTCAGGTTTCTGACACCACAACAAAATTGCTGACACCCGATATAGTGCACTATATAGTGGATAGGGAGCGGTTTCGGACACAGCTATAGACTATAAAAATATGGACGTAGTGTCTGCGATGTCACCCATAGGTTTGTAAAGAACATTTTTAAGGCAGGCGCCACCTTTGCTGTGCGTCACGGATAACCGAAAATCGGCAAAAAGGCAAGAAGTGGGTGAACCTAAGGTGACTGGTTGATGAATCCATGCCCAACTAGCTCAACAGTTGTAACAACAGGTGCAATTCACCTGTCACTGAAATGGTCACGTCATGCAGAAGTTTAAGGCTTAATTTAATTTAAATGGATGAGTTAAAAAAATCACCCCCTCACAGTTGTCATGAAGGGCAAAATTAGCTAAATAGACCAAAAATACTTTGTACCAGGCTGTAAACATATTACTTTCTACTGTAAAGTTGGGAATTTTGACATGGGGGTCTATGGGATTGACTGCCTTTTAAAGCCAGTCTCTAGCTAGTGTTGGTTTTACTACTCGGGGTGGTGTACATGACACCCTTTTCAATAAAAATGGAAAATTCACATGACAACAGCAATTTGGGGGCCTGAAAATGCAAACTTTTTGAAAACTTTAAAATGAACACCATAATTGTCTCTATGTAAACTATGAAACGGTGATGTCTTGCGCATGCATATTACATGTTTAGATGGAAGGGTAACCTTCCGATCTCTCTGATGAAGCCAATATGGAAGTGATTTAAACTGCAATTCATTGATTGGCCCCTAGGCTGGCTCCAAAAGGGAGTCAATTCCCATTGACCCTCATGTTAAAATGCCCATCATTAGAGAAGAAAAAAATATGTTTACAGCCTGGTACGATTTTTTTTTTTGGTCTATATAGATAATTTTGCCCTTCATGACAACTGTGAGGGGGTGAATATTTGTTAACTCATTTGATTAAATTATATTAAGTCTTAAAGTTCTGCATAATTAAGGGCGTGGCCACTTGAGTGATGGTTGAACTGCCCCTGCCGTCACTAGAGTCGAACTAGGCAACTAGACGTTGGTTTCAGCAACAGCCACCTAAGCTTCACCCACGTCCCACCTCTTTACCCATTTTTGATAATCTGCGAGTAATGTGCGGTGACGACCAGCCAAGATGGCGACGCCAGGCACCGCCTACTATTGGCTTCAAAAACGATCTTCAGAACCCTATGGGTGATGTCACAGACACTACGTCCACCTTTTTTACAGTCTATGGTTTAAATACACAGCGTGACATCACTAGCTACTGGCCTTGCATGCATAATAAAGTGTTTTTAGTCGCTATGTGAACACTTTGTTTTTACAAAGATGATGACATCCATAAGTGAAAAACCCAAAGGAAAATCTTTTCCATCGTTGTTGGGTAAACAGAATCTCAAGCTGTGAGAACACTTGCATATAAATGACCTCAAAGTTAAGACACTAACTAAAAGCAACAAATTTGTTCAAAACTGTTTACATTCACATATGTAAGGGCAACAACAGAGTGACAGTGAGAGAAAATAAAATGAGCGAAAGAGAGAGAGAGCGAGAGAGACTCTTATATATTGAACTCAATTAGTGTAACAGCGGGGTGCTTTATGGATTAGTAGCGTTCAGTTTTATTGGCTAAGATAAAATAAACCAAACTTATTCCTACAGTGCACCTGGCAAAGTTTATTTTTAGCCTTTTCTTCACAGGCGATAATTGTTTAGCGCCTGCCACTGAAATTTCAAAGTTGTAAAAGTGATATAGCCTAATTTTTAAGACTGTGACTTGTTAAAAACGTGAGTCTTTTTTTTCTTTTCAACATGTGACGTTCTATTCTTTTCATAATAAAAAACTGTTCCCAGTCATCTTTATAAAGAAAAGTGCTTCACAATCTCAAGCCAAAGACTTTCCCTGTAGGTCAGATCAGGTAAAAACATTCAAGAGACATTTATAGAGGCTGTAGGTAATCATGCAGCATAATGCACATTTGTTATGCATCTTTGTAATTCTTCGATGGTCATTTGCTGTATTGACATCTGCCTTAAATGATTTGTGCAGGTTTTATGTCAGCATCCTGTGTAGAAAGATGCGGCTGTCGGGTTGCCATGAGAACAGAATGGTGCATGTAGAAGAATGATGCTATTGATTAGCGACTGAGGATTAGAGAGAGCACAAAGCAATTATGCTCATAATGGCTTTAAGTGCCTGTGTGTGATTTACAGTTTGCAAGTTTACATCGAACAAATCGGTGAGGGCCCAGCACGGTTCCTTCATGTGTGTTACTAGTGAGCTTTGTGTTTGCTTCCTTTGACCGGTGACAAACCCGCACTCTCACCTTGTCCTTTCATGTCTATATCTTTGGATCTCTTTGAACCTTTTCTCTTTGGATAAATCCATAGCTAGACTGCTCCTTATGCAGGAGAATACCATTCTCTTTTGTGGAGACTCTAGCACAATATCTTGCCTACGTCTGTGCTGAGGCTTCTGTTGTGTCATCAATAGTAGACTGCCAGGTCATTGTATCTCCTAGAGTCAGTGATTTTCGGGTCACTTGTAGAGACGCAAGCCTTTGCAAACCTTAGCTCCTACTTATTCTGTTTCTTCTAGATGGTGCATTGGAAGTATTGATCTCTTCTTTTACTGTAGAACAATAAAAAATGTAGGATTTGATGGTGAACAGTAAAATATGCAGACTCATCATGTATTCAATGCCATTCTTTTCTGCTTATCAAATGTGTAGGAGTCTGGGTTACTGCTTGAGGGTCCAACAGTCATTGGTGGAGTCTCTTTGGGTGAACTTAAACCGTACTTTCTACCACTCACAGGCATATATGTTCTATCCCAGCTACATTCTTAAAAGTGAATTTTCGGTTTCTCAAAGTTTCTTTCTTTGGATGTTAAAGGTTCTTTATGCAAACATACTGCCAGACTATTTATTAAAAATGTAGAACTGGACAATATACTGTATATGTCAAGTATTCATGATTGATAGTGCTAGTCGCATTAAAATTAAGCAACATTGTTTATTATGTATAGAACTTGAAACACTTGAAATGCAAATTTGATAATATATACACTCACCTAAAGGATTATTAGGAACACCTGTTCAATTTCATATTAATGCACTTATCTAATTAACTGATCACATGGCAGTTGCTTCAATGCATTTAGGGGTGTGGTCCTGATCAAGAAAATCTACTGAAATCCAAACTGATGAATGGGGAATGGGAAAGAAAGGTGATTTAAGCAATTTTGAGCGTGGCATGGTTGTTCGTGCCAGACGGGCCGGTCTGAGTATTTCACAATCTGCTCAGTTACTGGGATTTTTACACACAACCATTTTTAGGGTTTACAAAGAATGGTGTGAAAAGGAAAAAAACATCCAGTATTACTTTGACTGAAATAACCACTCGTTACAACCGAGGTATGCTGCAAAGCATTTGTGAAGCCACAACACGCACAACCTTGAGGCGGATGGGCTACAACAGCTGAAGACCTCACCAGGTACCACTCATCTCCACTACAGTTAGGAAAAAGAGGCTACAATCTGCACAAGCTCACCAAAAGTGGACAGTTGAAGACTGGAAAAAATGTTCCCTGGTCTGATGAGTCTCGATATCTGTTGAGACATTCAGATGGTAGAGTCAGAATTTGGCGTAAACAGAATGAGAACATGAATCCATCATGCCTTGTTACCACTGTGCAGGCTAGTGGTGGTGGTGTAATGGTGTGGAGGATGTTTTCTTGGCACACTTTAGGCCCTTTAGTGCCAATTGGGCATCGTTTAAATGCCACGGCCTACCTGAGCATTGTTTCTGACCATGTCCATCCCATGACCACCATGTACCAATCCTCTGATGGCTACTTCCAGCAGGATAATGCACCATGTTACAAAGCTCGAATCATTTCAAATTGGTTTCTTGAACATGACAATGAGTTCACTGTACTAAAATGTCCCCTACAATCACCAGATCTCAACCCAATAGAGCATCTTTGGGATGAGGTGGAACGGGAGCTTCGTGCCCTGGATGTGCATCCCACAAATCTCCATCAACTGCAAGATGCTATCCTATCAATATAGGCCAACATTTCTAAAGAATGCTTTTAGAATTAAGGCAGTTCTGAAGGTGAAAGGGGGTCAAACACAGTATTAGTATGGTGTTCCTAATAATCCTTTAGGTTAGTGTGTATATAAACCCAGCTTACTATTTAAAGGAAAACACCACTGTTTTTCAATATTTTACTATGTTTTTACCTTAACTTAGATGAATTAATACATGCCTAGCTTTATTCAATGCGTGCACTTTTAATCTTTGTACAGCGCTTCTTGAATGTGTTAGCATTTAGCCTAGCCCCATTTATTCCTATGGCTCCAAACAAAAGTTTTATTTTGTGCCACCATACTTACTCGTGTAACTACTCATGTAACAGTTTTTAAATGGGGACAACATGGAAGTGTTTGGTGGCTTCTAAATTCATCCCTGTTTGGAGCCATAGGAATGAATGGGGCTAGGCTAAATGCTATCACATTCACGAGGCGCTGTTCCTTTAGATGGGCTAATTACTTGTTTGTTTTTTTTTGTATTGGAGCTAAATGGACACCTAAACGTATGCATGTTTGGTGATAGAAGTAAGTTGTTTGTGTATGTGTGGAGAAATGTATGGATTGTGATTGTTTGTGTGTATGCAGGGGTATCTCTCAATATGACCCTGGAAACAGTCCAGGCTAAGAAAATCACAGCGGCGTCACTGATGAGTAGTGATTCAATTACAGCAGTGCAAGGTGTCCTTTTTCCTACCTGCTTTACAGATGATGCCTCTCTTTATCTCTCTCTCTCTCTTTTCTGCAGTGCAGTCCAGCGCTCCTAAAACTACCTCTGATACTGTGGGTCTGATTGTTTAGGGTGGCTTGCTTTTACGAAGGAAGTGAATGTTCCTTCCCTTTGACCACAGCGTAGACTCCTGAGAGGACATTGTCACTGCCATGGAGACATGGAGGAACTGTTGCCTTGGAAACGGTAATCATGGCTTGAGCGAGGGGTGAAATGAGAGTTTTTTTTTTTCTTTTGAGAGCAAAAGAGTGTAATCCCCTCCACCTTGTTATTAGAGCTGCAATTGAGTCAAAGATTGTCCAGAGATGAAGGCGATTTTTTATCTTTTTTAGCACTCTTTTACATATTCTCCCTGCCTGCCTTTAAATCCCATCATTTATTTGTCACTCTCAGCCACACGTCCTCTGTACATTACTAACACGAGCCTGTTCATGCTTGAATTTGTTAATAATCTATTCATAGAACTTGACAAATTAGCATTAATGCATTTTCAAGGACAGGGCTTCTCATTAAATAATCACTGTATATTCTGAAACAAATAGTTTATGCTAATTTCTATTTATTTGACCTTTTATTCTTGTTTGAAGTCCATAAACTGTCTCATTTGATAAAATGTGGTAGGGCAGGATGGCACGGTTTGGGTACCTTCAACCCACTAGAAATGTTATTTGTGCAATTCAGTTTCGGATAACATTGAGTATACAGTATGCTTCTAAAAATAAAGAGGCTACATAATGCCATAGATTAACCATGGTTCCATAAAGAACATTTAACATCTGAAGAGCCAAAAAAATGGTTCGGATGGATGGATGGATGGTTCGGATGGATGGATGGTTCGGATGGATGGATGGTTCTGATGGATGGATGGATGGTTCAGATGGATGGATGGTTCGGATGGATGGATGGTTCGGATGGATGGATGGATGGTTCGGATGGATGGATGGATGGTTGGGATTGATGGATGGATGGTTCGGATGGATGGATGGTTCGAATGAATGGATGGTTGGGATTGATGGATGGATGGTTCGGATGGATGGTTCGGATGGATGGATGGATGGTTCAGATGGATGGTTCGGATGGATGGATGGTTCGGATGGATGGATGGATGGTTCGGATGGATGGATGGATGGTTCGGATGGATGGATGGTTCGGATTGATGGTTCGGATGGATGGATGGTTCAGATGGATAGATGGATGGTTCGGATGGATGGATGGATGGATGGATGGTTCGAATGAATGGATGGATGGTTCGGATGGATGGATGGTTCGGATGGATGGTTCGGATGGATGGATGGATGGTTCGGATGGATGGATGGATGGTTCGGATGGATGGTTCGGATGGATGGTTCGGATGGATGGATGGTTCGGATGGTTCGGATGGATCGATGGTTCAGATGGATGGATGGATGGTTCGAATGGATGGTTACTGAGGACAACAAATACATCTGTTTTTCACACTGCTTTTTTATAGAATTTAAAAAACATATTGTGACCTCT
The DNA here is from genome assembly GCF_027580225.2 of Misgurnus anguillicaudatus. NCBI lineage: Eukaryota > Metazoa > Chordata > Actinopteri > Cypriniformes > Cobitidae > Misgurnus > Misgurnus anguillicaudatus. Next base: position 24,470,772 of record NC_073345.2, read on the forward strand.
TCAGCTTGCCACAATCATTTTCTCCATAAAGAACACTTTTCGGTCTGCATTAGGCTACTAATACAAATTATTAAAATTAAGATGTTCCCACGTTAAAATTTATTAATTAAATCTAAATCTTTTAAAATATTTGTAATGTAACCATTATACCAAATTATGTAAATCCAGTCCTAATTTTATAGATGTACTGGGGGTCCCTGCTTATCCTCTTTATCCATTAAGGGGTCCTTCACCTAAAAAATCTGAAGACCTCTGCTTTTGACTATTGGCTCTTGTTTGTTACTGAGATAACCTTGCTTATGGCTTAACCTCAATAATTTGGAACAGCACATTTATAAAACTATTTAAAGAGGCCTTCTGCTTCATGTAGAGATACATACACTTAAAAATAAAGGTGTTATAGTGATGTCAAGAATCATGTTTTATTCCCTTCAGTACCTTTAAGTTAAGCTCTGAAAATATTTTTTTTTTCTTATGTTTTTATAGTCTTTTGAACCAATATTATATATTATATTATATTATATTATATTATATTATATTATATTATATTATATTATATTATATTATATTATATTATATTATATATTATATTACTATAGCCTATGCAGGGCCTGGGACTTTGCGACAAGACAAGGGCCCTCCATGCATAAAACTATTTTGTCATTGCACAAATCTAATGGATGCGATCAGCAGGCATTACGCGCTACATGTGCAGGGAACTTATTGATTAAATAAGGGATCACAATCGACAGTAAAATGATAATAAATACTAAACATTAGTATAAATAAAGGCATAAAACATTACAAAATAGGAGCAGGGTATTAATGCCGCAATTGGGCTTGTGGAGGTGTGTCTCATTGTGCATGCTTGGAAAGGAAACATTTGGGATTATGTGTAATGTAGTATCGTATAACAACGTAATGTTTACGTTACATCTTTTAATAAAGATAAAAACAAGACGTATTTTAATGAGGTTGTGATGGTAGGCTTTGGCAAACTATTGCATTAAAACGATACATTTTAGGAGCTGAAGAGAAAAAGAGAAAAGCAGAGAAAGAAAAGCAATCACAAAGTAAAGGTATTTTCTGCTTTACATTGTTTAATGCATATGCTAATTTAAAAAGGTAAGAAAAATGTCCATCACCCTTTCTAAATGAACCCATATGAAAAAAAAACTATTAAACTCTATCATTTACTGTAGTAAACTGTAGTAAAATTTCTTAAATCCTAAAAAATATACTATAGTATGGTTCAAAAACATTATACAGAATACTATATCACCCTATAGTAATTATTCTTTATTAATATCCATGATATTTGTATTGATACATTCTGTTGCACGTAATACGTTGCACAAACGTCTACACCTATACATTTTCATTTTTGTGTGTTTTAATTTCACTTGTCAAATTGCAGTGCTATAAAATAGTTTACACCAGTGGGGCCTATTTTCATGGTCTCGCCTAGGTCCCCATAACCCCAAGGGCCGGCCCTGAGCCTATGTATTTATTCTATTACTCTGTTTTATAATCCAGTTGCTTTATAGCAAATTTTCAAATTTTGATCTTTTATCTACTTTGTCCTTTTTCACTGGTTAAAACAAAATATTTTACCAGTTTCTTTAAGCAAACTTTTGAGAGCTACAAGTCTTTATTAAATGGGTTACATCCCCCTACATCCCTGTTTTCTCCCTGCATCAGAAATGACAATCCTTAAACAATCACTAATTTGAGTGGAAATGTGTTATGCGCTCCCCGCATCGGTCTCTCGATTGCACGCGCACATCCGTTTGTGTGGCGTGCTTGTCTGTGCTTTCAGTACGTCCCAGTAGGGAGTCAAGCACACATCATAGTTCTCCCCAGCTGCTCTTTTCACACAACCGGTCTCGCATCCGCCTCAGCTGCTCCTGAATGAAGACAAACACGCCCGATGCCAATAAAACAGCAGCGCGTCGCATCTCTCGACGTTACCGAGCGGATGAACGTGACAGGGGGCTACAGAACCCTCACCAGCTCCCCACAGCTCCGACTGTGGATCCAGCCTGGGCGGCGCTGTGTAATAGAAGACGGTGAGAATTCAATAATCATCAGACCTCGTCTCTACATGCTCTACTGAGCAGGAAAATAATTACATTTCTTTCATTTTTTTTGTCTCGGATAAATTATGGATCCCTTATCTCGCTCCAAGGATAAACCAATCTGATTCACGGGCCAATTAACAAGCATTCTTGCCCTCTACAGAGCGTGCTCACTCTCTCGTGAATGAGTGGCGTACGCTGAGAAAATCAGGATCGCGATGCTTTTATGCAGTTTTCATAACACATTCTCTCTCAAACAATATGCATTTCCGTTTTATGTCGATTTCATTATTTCACGTTGTATTCTATTGTACGACTTTTTCTAACCTCTACCATCTGTATTCCAGCTGTGCATGCATGCTCTCAAAATACCATGCACCTTCTTTGGCATATTCCTACCTTTCTTGTGAACGTTCGGTGAACCGACCCCAACCTGCTATCCTTCATCGTATACCTGACTCATTCTCACCTTTAACCTCACACTACGGAGAGGCTTGGATAGAGTGTAATGACGGTCGACCAAAGCAGCGCTGAAATACTGGAGGGATTGTGTTATAAGGGCACTCTTTGGTGCACGGCTCTCTGAAGCAGGCTGTGTTTGATCTTTTTGAAATACCACAGGTTATTGTGCTTTTACCTTACAGGATGCATCTGGAATGCTGTCAAGTCCGGGGCCGAATTGGGGGTGGTGTGGAAAGAAAGGGGGAAATTTTATCCAACGTACAGGTATAATAGTTTTGCTGTTGAAAGTAGGGAGGTGAGCTAGTGATTTTGCTGTGAACATTTTATTTGCACTCTTCATCATATTTCACAGCTCTTGTACGTGTCGCCGCAACAGAGCGCGAGTGGAAATATAATTATTTAGAACAATATTGTTTTTCCAGCCTTTATTTCACAATTCTTCACTATACGTAGAGTACATCCGGTAAGCATAAACAGAGAGAGAGAGAGAGAAAACAATAAAGAACAAAAACAAATAATACACCTGCCGACCCTTAATCAAATCCCGTCGGCAAATAAAACTGTTTGTTAAAACACCTTGTAAAAACTCCCTGTAGTGTCTAACTTTTTTCACATTACGCTTTAAATCACACACATTTGTTTTAGTATGACGGCGACTTTGCATTAGCATCTATTGTTTTTATACTGAGCTAATGACATTTTCCATCCCCCAGTCCTTCTACCATTACCATTTACTAGCTTTTTTAATTTTTCATTAAGGTATGTTTATTAAGCTGTATGTCAACACACACACACACACACACTTATTGAATACTGTGTGCGGATAAACGCTTAATATATTTATAATTGTCTTCTCCGTCATTTGTTGAGTAACGCTGCCCTATTTTCTAAAAAAGTATGTCAATATGTCTGGTTTTCTGTTTGCTTTAGGGCAGTACCGTAGCGCAGCAGTAAAAGATACACTCACCTAAAGGATTATTAGGAACACCTGTTCAATTTCTCATTAATGCAATTATCTAATCAACCAATAACATGGCAGTTGCTTCACTGCATTTAGGGGTGTGGTCCTGGTCAAGACAATCTCCTGAACTCCAAACTGAATGTCAGATTGGGATAGAAAGGTGATTTAAGCAATTTTGAGCGTGGCATGGTTGTTGGTGCCAGAAGGGCCGGCCTGAGTGTTTCACAATCTGCTCAGTTACTGGGATTTTCATGCACAACCATTTCTAGGGTTTACAAAGAATGGTGTGAAAAGGGAAAAACATCCAGTATGCGGCAGTCCTGTGGGTGAAAATGCCTCGCTGATGCTAGAGGTCAGAGGAGAATGGGCCGACTGATTCAAGCTGATAGAAGAGCAACTTGAATAACTGAAATAACAACTCGTTACAACCGAGGTATGCAGCAAAGCATTTGTGAAGCCAAGACACGCACAACCTTGAGGTGGATGGGCTACAACAGCAGAAGACCCCACCGGGTACCACTCATCTGCACTACAAATAGGAAAAAGAGGCTACAATTTGCACGAGCTCATCAAAATTGGACAGTTGAAGACTGGAAAAATGTTGCCGGGTCTGATGAGTCTCGATTTCTGTTGAGACATTCAGATGGTAGAGTCAGAATTTGGCATAAACAGAATTAATAAGATTGCATCTATAATAAGCGTGATATAGAAAGAATATTGCATGAAAACAATAAATTATTGAAATGTTCATGGCACAGCTGTTACAGCAGCGCAGATAGTGCCTGGTTTAACTGGATTATGGGTGCTTAGTGAAGACGGCTCACTAAAATAGCAGACATAAAACTTGCACTACTGTTTAGTGAAATAAATACTGTAAACTACAGTATAGAATACACAATGCAACAGCAATTGGATTATTTTCAAGCAGAGAAATGTTTGCAAGTTGCCAAAAAAGCCTGCTTATGAAGGAGGTGCGTTGTACAGCTGCTATCGTGGCTTGTGTTTGTACGTTTGTGTATGATCACGCTATAGCCAATAGAGGAACCATAGTGCACTGGAATCTGAAAAGAATAAACCTTGAATCCTCATAGGGGGAAAATCCAATAAATCTTAATAATACTGCACTTCAGCACGAATCATTGAGAGTTATTGATCCCGGATACCCTAAGAAACCTTCCAATGGAGAGGGGAAAACTTTAACGATTTAAGCTTGGATAAAGAATGTCAAAGACTTACAGTAACTGACTGTACTAAGAAACTCTCATCGTTGGATCAAAATTGGACTGGTGTGATTTTTCCTCGCATTTCCGCCATGCTTTCTTTTTCAATAAAAGTCTTGTAAACAGATCAATGGTTATCTAAGGCACATCATTATAATAAAAATTGCCCTTCAATCAGAGACGACCCGATTTCCCAAGCAAAGCACGCCAACACGTCGAGCATAAGTCTTACTGACAGACAGATTTAGATCCAGGCAGAGCTCTAGGGACGAAGGGATAAAGCAGTTCACTAAACACAGCTAATAAAATCGAATCCATCTGCGCCTTCAGCCCACACAAAGCAATGGAAACTAAAGGGATGTAAGTACAACTTTTTCTGTGTTAATTTTCGCTGTCGGATTACACAAAAAGGTCGAAGAGGAAAAGAGAGAAAGAGAAATAGCATGACGGCTTGTATTGCTCTTTCATCTGGATGTTGAGGAAGATGGAGGGATTAGAGGAAAGGCTGATTTAATAGGATCTAGATGTCTATGCTTACAAGGCCTCTGCCTTGACTCCTCACATTAAACAGAACAGAAGAGCTGCCTGTCTAGATAACAGCATGTCAATGAACATTTCCCCCTCTTCTGTGTTCTTATGCCTCACCTTTTTTCCACCTGACAGATGCTGACATGAAAAAGAGATGAGACCAGCGTGCCACTGAAAACACCAACGTGAATTTGCTGGTTCTTGGTTCAGGGTTCCCACGGGTCCTTGAAATCCTGAAAAAGGTTGTAAATTTGGTTAAAAAAATTCAAGGCCTTGGGAAGTATTTGAAAATATACATACATAGATACAGGTCATTGAAAGGGCTTGAAAATGTCTGGGATTACGTATTTAACTGTTGTTCCCTGAGAAGGGAACGAGACGCTGCGTCTCCCTTGCCATACTTCCTGCATCCTTGTAAAGCCGTCTTTGGCAATATTTCAGATAGCGATATACTTCCCGGCTCCCGCGTCACCCTTTCTTTGTCATTAAGCTTCACCATTGGTTGAATTTGATATACACATTCAGACACGGTTACCATTGGAGGTGTCCCCAAAGTGTCACCGTAGTGACACAGCGCGAGTTCCCTCGAAAATGACTTTTAACAATGCATCTTAAAAGGTAAAAAATTTAACTTTGCTCTCACTTGTCCCCACATTTAGTACTTGGATTTGAGGATATTGAACCTGGAAAGTCCTTGAAAGTCCTTGAATTTGAAGTTAACTGAGGTGTGGGATCCCTGTTGGTTGGTTTTAGTGCTGCTCTTACTTGTTGAAGCTGGATGGTATTCTCAGGGTAATCTTGCTTACTTTTTAAAGTTGCTAAGACATTCACTGGGGGCATATTGAGTACTTTAAAGTCACAAACACACCTACAAGTACACAGACTTTGACAAAACCAGCGACTACTGTCATTATCGGCCAGTGAGGCATCAACATCACTTAGGGAACTTTTGAGGATCTCGATGGAGACACCGTAACTATACCGGTGACCTGCTATCATGCTCTTTTCTGTACAAGTCTGCAGGGCAAAGTAATCCAATTTAGTCGCTCTCCGATTTAATCTCGATCAGCTGGGGCTCGAGAGCACGATCTGGATCGCACCGCTGACCCGCGCGCGTAGTTTTCATAAATCACAGCGAGACCTTTCTAGCCGAAGGGATTTTTAAAGTCCCTCCGCTAAAAGACTTTAATAGCTCTTCTTTTAAAACTGCCCGAGGCGATTTAGGTCTGTATTGCCTAAATTAATTATCATGATGTAGGCAGAAATCCTAAAACTGTAGCTGAATTCCATTTAATTTCACTGTGAATAGCGGCCTGGTCTTTCCGTGTTGGGGAAGGGGATCCATAAAGAGCCATTGCTTACGGTCCTGACAGTGTGCAGTCATGATCCATCACTGTTGTCTAAGACTAAGATACTGAGATGACGGATGGCTGCAGTTAGAGGAAACAGGCCGGAGCTGTGATTGATTGACTGCATGACTGTTAGTTGACTTGATAGTGTAGTGTACTGCTCATCCAGTGCTACTGTATATGTTAAACACTTTAGTGGTTCACTGTAAAGTAATGCAAGGCTTACTACATTTTACATAGCACATCCATGCAATACATCAATGCCAATTGTTTTACACAGTATTTGTTGTTTACCTACTGCTTTGAATGGAGAGGTTAACAAGCTCTCTGTTGTGTGAATTAGTATGTGAGTCAGGGAGAACCAGAAGAAAAGAACCACATGGCTATTCACAGTACTGGATACTTATTTGTTTCCTGTACAGTGATTTACATTAACTGGTGGGTCATGGGCCATAATGGGTAGCAGGTCTGACATAAATAGACATAATTGACTTTTAGGGATGATCATCATAAGTTTTTTTGAAACCTTAACCAGTTTCTTTATTCTGTTAAATACAAAAAAAGATATTTGGATAAATGACAGTAACCACCAGTTGACTTAACCCATTCATTTCCATAGTAGGAAAAAATACCATGGAAATCAATGGGTGCTGTCAACTGTGTGGTTACCATCATCTACACTTGTAAAAATTCCTTGTTGCTAATTATTTTAATTTAATCAACTTGAAATTGAACTTTTGACTAGTGACGAGTTGCTATAAATTATAAAAAGAAAGTTGAAATATCTTAAGCCAATTCAACCTAATTTTTATAATTTATAACAACTACTTAATGAAGTTTATTAAAGGTCACGTTCTTCCTGATACCATTTTTTAAACCCTAGTTAGTGTGTAATGTTGCTATAATAGCATAAATAATACCTGTAAAACGATAAAGCTCAAAGTTCACTGCCAGGCGATATATTTTCTTCAATAGAATTCCTCTTTAAAAGCCTACAACGAACGGTCGGTTTGGACTACAGCCCTCTATTTCCTGCTTTAATGACGTCAGTAAAACAGTTTGTTGGCTAAACTCCACCCACATGAATACGTCAGTCACCAGCTTTGGCTCAAACGGCTCTGCTAAGCTAAGCTGCTATCGAATCACAGCACACTAAACAAACTACACAATCAGAACTTGTTACATATTTCTGAAGGAGGGACTTCACATAACAAGGAAGACATCAGCCTGTTTTGAGGACAGTGAAAATAGAGCTATGCAGATAAGTAAATTGTGTGAAAAATACCACGTTTTTTACACGTGAAACATGAACACATGTTATATTGCCCACTATAAACACAATCAAAGCTTCAAAATCACAGACAGAACGGGAGCTTTAAACTAAGTTTGGGAGGACCATGGTCATGTGATCCAAACAAACAGCGCAAAGAGTTGCATTTAAATAGCCGTCCCTCACCTCTTTAAAATTATTAAAATTATATTTTTATATATGAACAGTTTGATTCAAAAACGTGATAAACACCATTTAAAAAAAATTAGTTACCACCAAAATCAGTATTATGTCAGGTCAGTTTAAAAGTAAATTCTTAATTTTACGCAAAATCTGATATCCGCCGTGTTATCTGTCATCTATTCTCCCTTTTTTCCCAAAACGTGATAAACAGCAGTCTTTTTTCTCTGCAGAATGCAATAAATCTGCTCAACAAGTCACAGTGCACCATTCCACGCATTGTAAACAACAATGGCGGAGCGTTAAATACACATGGAATCCTAGTTTTCCTCATCTACTTTGTACTTTGTGATCAACAAACAAACAAAAATGAAATGGTAATTTTGATGGCATTGATAAACCTGTGGTGTTTTTTTGTGGCAGGGAAGAAATGTAAGCCACTTGGGGCGACAGAAAAATTACGGCTGTTGCTCACGACAGCATCAAGCTTCTGTCATACTAACACCCTGATTCCAGGGGATCTTAGAAAAACTTTCCATTATATTACTCGAAGTCAACGAAAATCGAGCAGGACCAAAACATTTTACAGCTGATCGCTGTCAAAAAAGTTCAGTGCTGACATCCCAAGGATGACCGCAGCAATGACAGTGTTCTTAATATGACAAAGTAAGTGTTTTGATTAATGACATTAATGCTTATTTTTTGAATCAGTGTATACCACTAGTCAACTAAATAAACATAACATGGCAAAGATGAATGCACATTTATATATTGATTCAATAGATTTATAGCATTTTGCAGAAAAAATAATGAGTTTTTATAATAAATCTTTTAAAATCAAATTATAAATTTGAATTTTTAATGTTATTATAACCTTAAGATGCTATGTGAAAGTTTGTTACTAAAATAGTGGTTTTAATCTTGTCACTTTCTTGTTATAGAAAACATGTTTTTCAAATTAGTCAAAATGGATTTATTGCGTTTTGGAACCAAACTCAACTTCATATATAGATTACATTAAAATTAGATTATAACTGCAGAAAGTTGATAATTGCAAATAGTCTACGTTGCCAAGCTTTATTTGGCAATGTAGGAATGCTTTCTCTATTCACTGTAACAGCGCATTACTGAGTTTAAACTTCCAGTCAGCACATATTCTCATGCGTAAGCCAGTGTTGCGTTGCTTTGAAGCTGTGAGGATCCATCAGTTCAATGCTGTCAGCGTTTAAATAGAGAAATCATCACTATTGTCTAAGACAGTGATAGATGCAGCCATGATGAATCGAAGTATTGGAGTAACGAGAGCTGTGTTTGGAATAACCCGAAAATGACAAAGCATTTTTCGGTATCTTTACCCACAATCCCCCTGTGCAATAAACACACTGCTCTGAATTTGATTAATCAGCAAGACTTTATCAGTAGTTTTGATTAATAGTCCATTGATGACTTTCTAATACATATCTCTTCAGGGCTATATAAAGCTCCATTCTGCAATAGAGATGCTTGCGTTAGTCGAGTAGCTCTAATTGGTCAGCTAATGGATGTTATCAAGTTATTGTAATGAGTCTAATTATTGCAGCTTATTATACAGTTATTCATTATCTCCAAACCCATCACACGTGGGCAAGATGTTTTCCCAGAACTTGTTATTTTTGTATATCGCGAATGCAGGATACATATTTCACTCAAGCTTATGAATTGCCCCTAATGGAGATCATCACCTGTGGGTGAACCTCCCAAAGTGTTCAGACACATTGAAAGTTTGTATATTGTTGGCAACTAGGAATTTGTCAATGTATGAGTAAATGGCAGCAATGCTGAGGGCACGGCTTCAGCGCAGGAGAACATCCATCAATCTGCGTCTAACATCTATCTCTCTTGGTAGGTTCTCTGTCATGCTCGATTTAAGTAATAAATGGAGAGGCATAGTCCCTGTTCTCGCATACTGTAGTTGCTGAGAGAGTGAACGATCTGTTTAGTCAACAACCAGAGACCTAATATTTATTATATGATCAGCTTGACAATGTTGATAATAATTGGATCTTTATTGTTAATTTTGGTGATAGATGTTCAGTTCACATGATCAAACTAGCAAAACATTTAAAGGACAAGTTCGGTATTTTACACTTAAAGCCCTGTTTTCAGATTGTTTATGATGAAATAGAACGGTTTTGACTGAAATTTCGACATTTGCGGCTGCCCCGAGAATTTTTGGGTGTTTGTGTTTCAGCTCCTACCTTTACAATGGGTTTAATGGTGCACTGGAACAATCCTTCCTAAAATGCATTAAACTTTCGTTTACAAAGACGTGAAACTCGCCGAGTGGTCAGGGGTGTTCACTAATATGCTCACACAAAAATCGCTGCAAAATACGCATTCCAACAGGTTTTATCGTAGTTTTTGCCAACTCCATTGACTTGTATTAGTTGTGCTGTGAGGTACGGTATTACTCCGCGCCAGGAACTTTGTTTCTATTCTTGCAATTGGCAATGGCGGATTAGCTCCACCAACTGGGCTGGAGTGTCTATTATTCAAGCTCTAAGCGGAAGAATGTACGGGTGTGGGACGTTTGGAAAAATAGGTCCACAAGTTAACAACGAATGCTAAAACACCTGTTGGAAAGCATCTTTTAACGCGATTTTTGTGTGAGCATATCATTGAACACCCCTGACCACTCGATAAGTTTCACGTCTTTGTAAACGAAAGTTCAATGCATCCCAGGAAGGATTGCTCCAGTGCACCACCAAACCCACTGCAGAGGTAGGAACCGAAACACAAACACCCAAAAAGTCTCGGGGCAGCCGCAAACGTCGAAACCCCAGTCAAAACCGTTCTATTTCATCACAAACAATCCGAAAACAGGGCTTCAAGTGCAAAACACCGAACTTGTCCTTTAAAATTAATGTAGAGGAAGCATTTAATATGCTTTATAGCACTTAGTAATACCTGTAAAGCTGATGATTTAGTTTTGTTCAATAGAGAAGTGTCACCCAAAAATACATTTATCTACTACACACTTTCATCCAAAGTGACTTACAAATCAGAGTACCATTGCCATTAAAGGGACACTCCACTTTTTTTTTAATATGCTCATTTTCAAGCTCCCCTAGAGTTAAACATTTGATTCTTACAGTTTTGGAATCCATTCAGCTGATCTCCCAGTCTGGCGGTAACACTTTTAGCATAGCTTAGCATAATCCATTGAATCTGATTAGACCATTAGCATCGCGCTCAAAAATGACCAAATAGTTTCAATATTTTTCCTATTTAAAACTTCACTCTTCTGTAGTTTGATCGTGTACTAAGAGCGATGACGTAATAACCAAGGACTTTGCTATCGTACCATGGCTGAAGCAGGCGCATTGATATTACGCAGTGCAAAAAAGTACCCTGCTATTGAAAGTTACCGAGGGGACTACTTTCAGGCGCTGCGTAATATCCTAATAAATAAGAAAAATATCGAAACTCTTATGGTTATTTTTGAGCGCAATGCTAATGGTCTAATCAGATTCAATGGATTATGCTAAGCTATGCTAAAAGTGGTACTGCCAGACCCGGAGATCAGCTGAATGGATTCCAACGGTAAAAATCAATTGTTTAACTCTAGTGGAGCTGGAAAATTAGCATATTTTCAAAAAAAAGTGGATTTAATAGCATGGTATTACCGGAGTGGGTTGTGTTGTTGAACAAACCCCAACTTTTTTGCATTGTGTCTCAATTACTGGACCATGGTGGTGCCACAGCTACTGACTGTGCATATGAAAATATGCAACAGCTGTCTTTTGTCACTTGTCAGTTCATGCATCATGCAACTTGACTTTTCATGTCTTGCTTCAGTTATTGATAATTTCATCCCGAGAGGATGTTTTGGCCATGTTGATGAATCTGTGGAGCTTTTTTATCATTCAGTTGAAGTAAGCCAAACATACTTCTTTCTCTCTTTCGTGCTTGTTTTGTTTTTTCCTTAATTATATTTTTCCATCAGACATCTGTGCAGGGTAGCTTAGCCTTGTGCCATTACCCCAGTCAGCTGGCACACTCCAATTAAAGCTGTTTAGTGTCTCTCCAGTGAACCACACTATTGAATAGTGCTTAATGGGATATTTCATGTGATGCTTGCTTTCAAAGCGGTATCTAAACAGGTTAGTCCTGATCAAAATGTATTTTATGCAATCATATGTAAATGACAATGAAGGTGGTGTGACCTAGGGATTACGGAGGTTTGTTACCAAAAGGGTGATCTGTGAATAAGGCGAATGAAGTCATTTTGTCCTCGAGAAAGGCACTTAACCCTCAGGTTTGTCAAGGGAGATTTTCCCTGTAACATGTACTGTTAGTCACTTAGGATGAAAGTGTCAGCTAAAAGACTAATTAGCCATTTGTATGAGTCATCTTCTCAATGGTTTTACAGGCTTACTGATACTGATAATGAAGGCAAGAGGAAGGCAAGTGGATCGCAGCTCTTGACTTGGTCTGTTACGTAGGCCGTAACATTTATAAAAGTCATATGCCGTGTGGCAAATGTCACAAGGAGGATATATCTAAACTAAAGTCACAGGTGCATAAAGATGCTCACAGGGCAGCGATGAATATATTTCTTAAGCAAGTTCATCTTTAAAGTTAAATATCTTTATTTATCTTTGAAATGTAGGTATCATAAGGCAGCATGCATGTTGATGGCTATTACAGAGCTTCACTTACTAATGCCCATCATCCATTCACTAATAATCACCCGTTGACCTTGTGTGTAAGCAAGCCCCGTCTCCCTTTTGTTCCAATTAAACTTGGCTAATTATCTGCTTAGCCTTTTAGCCTTTATGTGCGGTTCAATGTTAGCCAGAAGCCACAGCAATTAGCAATCGGCCACAAGCAGGAAATAAAGATAACGCTACCCACAGTACACTACCATATGTCCATTGTTATCTATGAGCATGTACTGTAGATCAGAAACTATATTATTAATTCACAAACAGGGTTATAATTACGTTGACAGATCTTGATGATAGTAATAGCGTTTCTTTAGCTCACTTGGTAGAGCATTGTGTCAGCAGCACAAAAGATCATCGATTTGATCCCCAAGGAACACACATACTAATTAAAAGTGTACCTTGTAATGCGCAGTAATGTAGCCTGTTAAAAATTATGAATATGTGGCAAGGAAGCATCCGTTTGTGTAGAGCAGGGAGGGGCAGGGAGATGGTGCCAGGGAAGGTGCCAGTTTTATGACATTTAAAAAAATATATAAGAATTTACATAAATTTACATAAATTCTTTGTAATTACATTTCTAAAAAAAATAAGGCAACCAACAAACAGAACTGCACTGAATAATTAAATCTGTTTTGTGCACTTCAAATTATTTTCTTGGGGGGCATGAAGGGAATGCACCCCACACAAGTGCTTTTTAAAAATTGTGCTCTGTAATAAAGGTCTGTATTAAGAGGAGGGTACGATTACCAGTAAATATTGGTTAAAAATATTGTCTGTTTCTCACATTATGCCTTTACTGTATGACATCAGAAAATGTGGAATATACACTGCAAAAAAATGACTTTCTTACTTAGTATTTTGGTCTTGTTTTCAGTAGAAATATCTAAAATTTCTTAAATCAAGATGTATTTTATTGATGAGCAAAATGACACAAGAAAATAAGTCTAGTTCTTAGACAAAAAATATACAAATTAAGTGAATTTGTGCTTAAAACAAGGAAAATTTTCTGCCAATGGGGTGAGAAAATTTAGCTTGAATTAAGTGTTTAAAGGTGCAGTGTGTAATTTTTAGAAGGATGTCTTGACAGAAATGCAAAATAATATACAAACTATATTATCAGGGGTGTATAAAGACCTTTCATAATGAACCGTTATGTGTTTACTACCTTAGAATGAGACCTTTTTATCTACACACACCGAGTGTGAAATTGTCACAAATTTTTGTTTTTTTGTGATCGTATCACGAATTTCTGTTTACGTGTAATTGTCACGTATTGGTTACTTAACTGCTTTTTCCTATTTTCAAACCATTGTCGCTTCGGTTTAGGGTTAGATTTGGTGTTTGCGTTAGGATGTCACTTTAAGTATTGGTTTATCATTTTTTTCTGAAATTTTTTTTATATTTTCTGATTTTTAAACCATTGTCGCCTGGCGTTAGGGTTAGTTGCTTTTGGGCAGTGGTGGAGCAAGTCAGCAAAAAAATTTGCGGGCCCCCTTAAGCCAAAGCCCCCCCAACCTTGCCCGTTGGCACTGTTAACTGTGGAGTGCAGGTCTGTTAACAACATATACTTTTAAAAAAGGTAGTCAAATATTTTTACTTTACTTTTTTACTTTAAAGGGTAGATTTAAATAAAGAAAAATTTAATGTTTTGGGTAGTTTTTGACTCGTGACTAACTTCTCCGACTTCTCTTCTTTTTTAGGCTCTACTTTTATGTTTATATTTGTCCATCCTTAATGTTCATGTAGATAGCCGTTATAATAACCTTTCACACTGTGTTTTCTTTTTTTTGGCGCGGCGATGCGTCGTGTAAAAAAGTGATGGCGTAGTAGTCTACGGCAGCCACGGAGTGCAAAAAAAAAAAAATAAACGCAAACAAGAAATGACGGAAAAATTAGAAATTACGTAGAAAAAACTAACCACTACAAATGATATGCATACAAAAATATATTTATTGCGGCCACAGATAAAAAATTTAATTGAAAAAAAAATTTATTAAAAGCTGGGGCGGGCCCCCTATTGGCCCGGGCCCATTTGCATGTGCATACCCTGCATGCCCAGACGCTACGCCACTGCTTTTGGGTAAGGATGTCATTTTATGTAAATCTAACTCTAAACCAAAGCGACAATGGTAAGAAAATAGGACAAAACATTTGAGTAACCAATACGTGACAATTACACGTAAAAAGAAATCACAAAAAATGTGGAAATTCCTGACAATATCACGGAAAAAAAAGTTACGTGACTATTTAACAAAATTTCGTGAGACTGGGCTGCTTTGACACATCATGGCACACCACACACAATAGGAGTAAAACGGTTAAATCTAGGATTTTTAATCCCTGTGTTTGTGGTCTGTAAAAAAAGATGTAAAAAATATTTTGGTGTGTACCCAGCATTAGACGTAAGCAGTGCTTTAAGTGGCCCAAAAGAGGTGCCGGTACTCTAATTTTTTTTTTGTTTTTTTGCTGACTCGACTCCTATATTGAAGGGGTTTTATATTCAGCAGTCAACAGACGACCATGTAAAAAATAATAAATCCTTTTTTAAATTTGTGTATTTGCTTGAGCTAGAAATAGCTACTGAACATAAATAAAATGTGCAAAAGGATTTTGAAAAAATACCATTAGAAAGAGCTACTGTAGAAAGAGCTTTTGAACATAAATAAAATGTGCAAAAGGTAGATATGTGAGTACAATTTTCAGCATGGTTAAATGCTAAAACTAGTTGTTCAGATAGAAAGAGCTTGAAAAAAAACTTTAAAATGACACCAAAACCATGTCTATGGGGTCAATAATAACAAAATACTGGCCATTTGAAACTCTAAAGTAATTTATTTTGTCCCATTGTTTTACATTTTGCGGATGGTAAAACTACTGTGCACGTCGTTCAAATTCATTGAAATTTCGTTTACTTGTAGTTTAGCAATTAAACTAAATGTATATTATAATTTCAAGAATGTTTTCTGCACATCGCCTGAGGAAATCCGAAGTTGCGTCGAGGGGAACCAAACTGACAGCTGCGACAGCGGAGATTATCACGTAGCCTACCTACAAGGCTTGCGGCTGACCTGCAGCTATCATTCTGGCTTGGTGGGATGTCAGCGAGTCCTCTGATTCTGAAGGTGTTCTTTTACTACTCAGAGTCTAAAACAAGGAGGGCATATTACGTGTTCATTGTATTTTAATTTTAACCGAGCAGCTATGGTTGCGCGTTTCACACACAAACGCACACCTCTCCAGAGCACGTTGACGCTGACTGACCGACGCATGCGCTTTTAACTTGTAAACGCAAGGGTGTATGGGTAATGTAGTCTCTGCTCTCGGTGGGACGAATTAGGAAGCGTACATTAAGGGTGCTCTGAAAAGCAGCAGCGCAGCCAAAGGATTAAATTAAACCTCTGATTTTTAAACAGACGTGCAAATGAGCGTTCCGGTACGCTAAAAGCACGTTCTGGGCGCACGGAGAGGTGGTGGTACGCTCAAGAGCTATTTTTAGAAGTGGCGGTACTGAGTACCGGGGCGTTCCGGCCCACTTAAAGCACTGGACGTAAGACAGTCAGTGTTTATTATGAATCGTCATTGCATGGCAAAACCAGCTTGAAGACTCTTTTAAAATGTATTTACGTGAATGAGTAAATAATGGCACCATTTACATTTTTGGCTGCGCTTTTGCTTTATTTCGCATGAATGCACAAGATTAACTGACGTATAAGGTTGTTCAATTAGGCATCCACTGACTGTCAGTTACCATCTTTAATGAAGCTCAATCTATGAACTCTAACACAAATACGCACACAACTTTACCACTGTTGAATTAACTAACCGTTAAAACCAATAATGTCCCTTTGACAGCGAGAGGAATGGAAGGTCGCAGGGGAAGGACTCTGCTCTCCGTCAGTGGAGCATAATCAACACTGACAGAGGTATCATTTCACAGAAATATCTCGCCCCCTCGCTCTCTTTTTTCCTCACTCACTCTCTCATGCATGCATAATATGACTTCATAAAAGAGCGGTGACATGAAACAGCACAGGTTTGATTGGCAATTCAACGACTGCCATTCTCTAGATTCATTTAATGCAGAGAAAGCTTTTTTCCTATAGATGATAATATAACATAATTCTATTTACACTTACTGCACAGCGGCACTTGGATGGCATTTTGATGACATGTTATTTCATCTCTGAATAAAATAACAACTTTTTGTTGCCATTGGCAAATATGGAAACTTGAGTAGACAGCCGCCTGTTCTTTCAGACGGGCTAAATTTCGGCTGTTATGAAAAGGAATCAGAATTGGAAATTGTTTTAAAAACTGCAGACGACCCAAACAAACTTTTTATAATATTCTGGAGAATATGCTTCAGGTTAGATTACAGACTTGTCTCTGACAACAGTCATACTTTAAAGAAAAGTTATTTAATGTCATGCTCTTTTTGAATGCGACAATGCAGAGACATCTTCAAAATCTATTCCCAAGACCCTAACTAGGAATTCTGAGTCCTGGCATTTTTCTGGGGGGCGTAGAAGTTTTTGGGTGCCCCTATGAATCCAATACATTTTTCAAAATAATTGTATGGGCAAATTTTAACATATTTTGTCCAATAATCACTGTTGCTCAGCGTTTTTATTTTAAATAATATCTAACATCCTTTAATTTATATTTCAGCACTGATATGATCAAATAAATATTTTTTCCGTACATACTTTACAACCAGAAAGAATCTGCATTATTCCTATAACCTATACTACAGTATGATTTCATCATTTAAATCTGCTATTGCATTTCAACACTAGTTTTCAAAGCTGTGAGGTTCCTTCTTATTATTTTTTGCAGAATGAAGATAAAATTGAACTCAAGCCTGCTCGGAGCAGCGGTCAGTCCTCTCTACTTAGCCTGACCGGTGTACAGAGCCCAGGGTCCGTGTGCAGAGCATGACAGGGTCTTAATTAATGTGTCATCTGAAAGAAGAGGAACAATGGACAGGCAACGATCGGGTCATTCTCAGTGTTAATAGGAATTAACGACATCAGAGCAAGACTCAAGGACAGATGATAAGTAGAAATGGATATTACAAGTCATGTATGCAAAGAGTAGAGAGGGAAGGCAGGAAAGGACCGAAAATTAGAGAGGAGGGGTAATGGGAAAAGGGATTAAATGAGAAGAAACCAGAAGAGGAGAGAAAGTTACTGTAAAGGAGAACTGTACACATGAAATATTAGTGTAAGGGACAGATTTGTTCTGCATAAAATGTTTTAATAAATGATTTGACCTGAAAAAAACAACAGTAGCTGAGAATAGAATAGAATAATTATTGCCAAAATTGAAAAAAAAGGGTTATTTTTAACCCAGCGGTGGGTCAAAAACGGACCAACCCAGCTGTTGGGTTAAATTGACTTATAAATGGATCTAAACAACCCAGTATAGGTTAAATTACAACCCAGTGGGTTGGGTTTGTCCACCTGAAAATAATAATAACATTTGTTTATGGCGCTTTTCCATTGCATAGTGCCCCACAGTTTGGTTTGGGTCAGGTCGGGTCACCTCACCTCACTTTGGCTTGGTTAGCTTTTCCATCGAGTTTGGTATCACTTCGGAGTGGGAGGGATTATATGCTTGTCGTTATATTTGCATCTGTGTACCTAAATTGCACATATTAGGACCTTTTTAAAGAGTACCATCACAGTGACAGCATTTGTACCATTTTATTCTGAGACTGTAAAGGACAGTTGTACTGTAAGTAGGCAATATTGTGGATTTTGTTGTATGTGTTTTGTATAATTTATGCTGATATTAATCTGACACAATGCAACGGTTTGTTTAAAACAGGCTTCATTTTTAATGCAGTGCAACATTTAACATTTATATGAAACTCATTTTATCTAAAATGTATATATTTGGCAAACATTTTTCTCCAAAGCAACTTACAGTGCATTACAAGGTAAACATTATTATCCACATTATGTGTTCCCTGCACTGTAAAAATCTTTGCCGCCTTAAATTTTTGTTGGTGAATTAACTCAGATTTACAAGTCATGTCAACATAATATTATTGATCTTCACAAGAAATTTTAAAATGAAAAAAGTTGACTTATTTCAACTATATTTTATAAGTTATAACAACTCATCTGTAGTTATAACACCTCATCTCTAGTCAAGATAAATAATAGTAAGTTGAAATGACTTGTAAATCTGAGTTGATTAAAAAAAGTTAATGCAGCAAAGATTTTTTTACAGTGTGGGTTTTAACCTATGGCCTTTTGCCAATGCTAATGCAATGCTCTCCCAATGAACTCCACAGGAGCATACATAACTGAATACTTACTGAATACTACAGTATGGATGTTTATATATATTATCCATATTTTATTAATATTAAAATGTGTGTTACTGTATCTTTGATGGTTATGTTAACCCACATGTTTATGGAGTCAGGACTAGATAGAACAAAAAATAAACTCCGCTTTCTTCCTTATGGGTTTCACTCCTTTAATAATAAGCGACTTTGAAACCTACCTGACCTTTCCGATCAAAGCGTAACACTGTATCTTTCTGTTCTGCCCTTTATCTTTGCTCTCTAACTGATTCCCAACCTGCCGTCTCTCATACACACACACACACAGCAGCAACATTAATCAAGTCTTCGCCCACAGCTAGTCTGTGCTGCAGGAGCGTTAAAAGAATGTTACACCTATAGCTATTTGACATTAATAGTCTTGTATGTTTCCCGCAGGATGAGAGGGATGGAATGATGTGTGGAGAGAAAGAAAGCGAAGAAGAGAGAAAGCGATGGAAAATGTGAAATGGTAGCAATTGCTCGGACCGTGGTGATGTGAACGTCTCTGGGGCAGCAGGCTCTGCGATGTGCCCGAGGTGAAAGCTTTCAGAGTGGGCCTGACATTCTTCAACCAGTGCATAGGGCCCTCGGGCCTTGAACAGCAGGGCACCTCAGATCTTTTAAAGGATTGACGGGTGGTTGGTGGAACTGATGTGAAAAAGAAAAGAGAATGGGAGAATGAGAGAAACGGTTCATGACAAGAGTGCTGCGCACTAAACTATTCATGGAATTGACAAAATCAATATTTGTACTCTGACAGTAATACAGTGAGGTCTTAAAGCCTGAGAATTAATGTATTACTATTGAATTGAAAACAATTACATACATTTTTGATTATATACTCTACTCCTCCCTTGTGCACCTAATCTGATCTAAAGTTTTAAGTAGCCAATGACCGTAAAGGGGACATACCATGAAAATTGTTTAAGTGCTATAATTGGGTCCCCAGTGCTTTTATCAACCTAGAAAATGTGAATAAGATCAACCCAGTAACCAGTAAACCATTCTCCACAAGCATGTGAAAAAACAGGTAATTGAAATTTGGCTCCCTTGTGATGTCAGAAGGGGATAATACCGCCCCTTAATCTGCACTATCCAACCACAGCACTGCCATTTAGTACAGAGATCAACCCATTTGCATGTTAAATGACACACCCAAAATGGCAAATTTTTGCAGACGCCTACAAAGTGACAATTTTAACATGCTATAATAAATTATCTATATAATATTTTGAGCTAAAACGTCACATATGTACTCTCGGGACACCAAAGATTTATTTGAAATCTTAAAAAAGTCTTGTGAAATGTCCCCTTCAGACAAACACATTTAGGGTTGTTTTAGTAAATGTCCTTGCTTTTCCAAGCTTGTAGTGGGGGAAGGCAGGGGTCGGGGAACAACTTCTATTCTTCGCAGAGGTGGTTCACACGGCTCCAGGGGGTTAATTAAGGTCTTTTGTGGGAAAATTCATGTGATATTGTACGAAAAAAATCCATCTTGGAGTCACGTCATAACGTACCCATGGCAACGAATGCTCAATATGCTAAAACATTCGCGTGAATTACGTGCATTGCAAAAAAATGATTTTCAAGAAAAAAAAATCTTATTCTTAAGTATTTTTGTCTTGTTTTTTAGTAAAAAGATCTAAAAATTCTTAAATTAAGATGCTTTTTCTTGATGAGCAAAATGAAATAAGAAGAAAATAAGTCTAGTTTTTAGGCCAAAAATATCAAAGTTTAAGTGATTTTGTGCATAAAACAATCAACAACAAAAAAAAAATAATAATAATCTGCCAATGGGGTAAGCAAAAAAATCTTTTACTTAAACACTAAATTCAAGAAAAATTTGCTTACCCCATTGTCAGATTATTATTTTTGCTTGTTTTATGCAAAAAATGACTTGGATTTGATATTTTTGGTTTAAAAACTTGTTTTCTTGGGTCGTTTTGCTCATCAAGAAAAGGCGTCATGGTTTGGGAATTTTTGGATGTTTTTGCTGAGGACAAGACAAGTATACTAAGATTTTTTTTTCTTGAAAATAATTTTTTGCAGTGTGAGCACTGCAAAGAATAACTTTCTTACTTAGTTTTTTGTCTTGTTTTCGGAGGAAATGGAAATTCTTAAATCGGGATGATTTTTCTTGATGAGCAAAATGATCTAAGAAAATAAGTCTAGTTTTTACACATACAATATACAATTTTAGTGCAAGCAAAAATATCTGCCAATGGGGTGAGAAAAAAAATCTTGAAATAAGTTTACTTTTTTTGAACACTTTATTGATTAACCGCAGAGGACCTTTGTTGACCCATTGGACCCATGTGGATTATCTCTGTAAAGAATATATGCACTTTTTTGCAACGGGTGTTTAAAGTCAAAAGTTGTTTCCTGATCCCTGTTTTTTGCCATTATACAGCTTGGTATATAGGTGCAAGGACATTTACTACACTGAAAAAATGACTTTCTTACTTAGTGTTTTTGTCTTGTTTTCAGTAAAATTATCAAAAAAAATTCTTAAATTAAGATGTAGGAAAATAAATGTAGTTTTTAGACAAAAAACACACAATTTAAGTGAATTTGTGCTTAAAACAAGCAAAAAATAAATAAATAAAAATCTGCCAATGCACTGCAAAATATATATTTTCAAGAAAAAAATCTTAGTATTTTTGTCTTGTTTTCAGTAAAAATATCTAAAAATTCTTAAATTAGGATGCTTTTTCTTGATGAGCCAAATGACCCAAGAAAATAAGTCTAGATTTTAGACCAAAAATATCAAATTTAAGTGATTTTGTGCTTAAAACAAGCAAAAAAATAAAATAAAAAAATCTGCCAATGCACTGCAATATATATATATATTTTCAAGAAAAAAAAATCTTAGTATTTTTGTCTTGTTTTCAGTAAAAATATCTAAAAATTCTTAAATTAAGATGCTTTTTCTTGAAATGACCCAAGAAAATAAGTCTAGTTAACCAAAAATATCAAATGTAAGTGATTTTGTGCATAAAACAAGCAAAAAATCAGCCAATGGGGTAAGCTTTTATTTTTCTTGAATTTAGTGTTTAAGAAAAATGTTCAAGATTTTTTTGCGTACCCCATTCACAGATTTTTTGCTTGAATTTGATATTTTTGGTCTAAAAACTATAGACTTATTTTCTTGGGTCGTTTTGCTCATCAAGAAAAGCATCCTAATTTAATCATGCTTGGGAGTGAGTAAATCATGGGGTAATTTTGATATTTGTTGCGAGTATCCTTTTATCCAAGTTTATGTTCCATTTTGTAATGCCATTTTTATATGTCTGCAAAAATTTTATATAAAAAAGATGGAATAGAACCAAATTACTTCAAATTTTGAATTTATATTGAATTTATTTGAAAATATTAAATTGCACCTGTCAAGGTGACTTGCAGTACCCGGATGAGGTAGCCTAAATATCCATCAGATGCACCTTAGAGTAACATGTATTTCCCTGATGGCAAATGTTATCAAAGTTCACTGCTTTCTTGAAGCATGCATGATGCGCTCTGATGTGATGTGCGAATGTTTGTGTGTGTTTTGAGGTTTACTCTATCTGCAGAGCTCCAGGTGTACCACACACACCGCTGCTCTGCCAGCTGTCATCTAGCAGGAGGAGACACAGATCGTTTGAAGTGTTGATGTGTGTGTTTGTGTGTGAGTTCGATTTTTCTTGGTCGCTTATGCTGTCCCTTTCCCTAAGCCCATCAAAATTGTCACTTGATGTTTACACCGACTATATGAATCAACTGAGCTCATTCTTCTGCACAGACCTTAATCTCTTGCAATGACATCACACGTTCTGAATCTATAAATGATGTAGTTTACAGTAAATCTTATTTTCGGGTAGTTTATTTAAATTGTTATTTATTGGTGCTTTTGTTGTTGATGTCATCACTAAAGTCATAAAGTCATACAGATTGGGAGTGACACAAAGTAAACAAAGACAGAAGTTTAATTTTAGCCATCAAGAATACCCATATTATATGGCCTACCCAGTTCACAGATGGTGTATATTTTTAAAACTCTCTTCTTGTCCCATCAAAATTAGCAGACAACTGTACATGTGAATGTGAATCCCAGCTGTACATGTGAATGTGGTTTTATTAATTGAGTTTCACAGCTCAAGAATGTGCTCAACCGAGCAGAAATAGGCTAGCTGCTACTAATATAAAGTCTGTCCCTGAAACAGTTGTAATGTCATCTCTAGAGGACGTGTTTGGCACCATCCACATGCAGTATCTGAGGGGTTACTCGCTTTAGAAACAATCCAGAAGGAGTGATGTTACAACATGGCCTACTCCTGAGAGGATTTAGTTTGGCTAAGAAATTACTTGTGGTATTCCTTTGTGAACTTGTAAAGAAGAAAACAAGCGAAAACTAATTTAGGTGCAGTATTACAGTTAAAGGGACACACAACAATTTTAGAGATCTGCTTTTAAAGACGGGGTGCATGATCTTAATCCAATGTTGACGTTTGAAATCACCTAAACAGACATGCCCCTAGCCCAATAGAATCTGGACCTTCTTTTGATAGACCTGCCCCACACATACTGTTACGCCCGGTCTAGGGGTAAAAGGCGATGCATAGTAAAATAGTGAAATAACAGCCAAAACTCTCGGAATAAATAAATGTCTTTTAATAGAAAACTCAGTATATGAGAAAAATAAAGGGAATGTCTTCAGGAGTTGACATTTGCCAAAAGAACAAATAATTAAAAATAACTAAACAATAAAGTTCTCTAAACTGACTTACCTAGGATTAAATACCCAAACAAAAATACAGTCGGCTTCCCTAACTCCTTAACAAAAAAACAGTGTTTAAACGAGAGTAAAGAATTGGTGGCGTCAAACTCCCTACTTCCCAATTATTTACAATATATACATTAAATGAGCTAACAACTCAGAAGGGCTAGGCAACTCTCAGTGTCAATAATCAGGCAGGGGTCTAATCACGGGGTCAATGAATCAAAGTCTTTCGAGAACAACAATATGGTAACCAAACACACAACAGCGATGAGCAACCCAGCTTGCTCCCGTGGACGTGAACCGGAAGTCCTTTTAAGGGCGGCAGACGGCAGGATGTCCAATCGAAAAGCCAGAGCAATCAGGTTTCTCCTGGACAGAACAGAGACAACACAAAGCGTTTCCTACAAAAAGAAATCAAGAACTACAACAAGGTTGTAACACCCACACACATAAGAATAAACATAACCTGTTTATACACAAGATCTGGACAGGGTGTCCGCAACAATGTTTTGAATGCCTTTCTTATACTTAATTTCCAAATTAAAGTCTTGACAAATCAATGACCAATGCATGAGTCTTTGGTTTTTATTACACATCCTTTGTAGAAAAACAAGTGGGTTATGGTCAGTGAATACCTCAACAGGCTGTGAACTAGAACCAATGTAAACTTCAAACTGTTGCAAAGCTAGTATAAGTGCCAAAGCTTCTTTCTCTATCGTACTATAATTACTCTGGTAGCGATTGAATTTTTTTGAGTAGAAACATACAGGATGTTCAAGGCCATGACCATCTTCTTGTATGAGTACTGCACCTGCACCAGTACCACTAGCATCAACTTCCAGTTTAAAGGGTTTCTTAATATCAGGAGCAGCCAAGACCGGAGCACTACACAACAGGTTCTTTAAAGCGGCAAAAGCAATCTGACACTCTGGAGTCCACAGAAATTTTACATCTTTCCTGAGGGTATCAGTAAGGGGCTTGACTACATCAGAAAAGTTCCTACAGAAACTTCTGTAGTATCCAGTCATACCAAGAAATCGCCTAAGCTCTCTCTTAGATTTGGGGCTTGGAAAATTAACGATAGCAGTTATCTTTTCCTGTAGTGGCCGAACTGTACCTTGGCCCACTTCCTTGCCTAAATACCTTACAGTGGCATGACCAAATTCACACTTAGCCAGATTCAGTGTAAGATTAGCTCCCCGGAACCTGCTAAACACTTCCTCCAGGGTTTTCAGATGACTTTCCCATGTCTCTGAGTAACACACAACGTCATCCAGGTATGCATCACAATTTTCCACACCAGATAACACAATACTCATTAAACGCTGAAATGTAGCAGCTGCATTTTTGAGACCAAAAGGTAAAACTTAATACTGTAAAAAGGCATCCGGTGTGGCAAAAGCAGAAATCTCTGAGGCACGTTCAGTTAACGGTACTTGCCAGTACCCTTTAAGTAAGTCTAACTTAGTTACATACTTAGACTTTCCAATATAATCAATGCAGTCTTCCATGCATGGAACGGGAAAAGAATCTGCTTTAGTTGCCTGATTAAGCTTGCGGTAATCAGTACAGAATCGTGATGAACCATCGAATTTAGAAACCAGTAAACAAGGTGAACACCATGGGCTAGAGCTGGCTACGGCTAAACCATGCTCTACAAGGTAACGAGTTTCCTGCTTCATTATATCACGTTTAACAGGGTTTACTCTGTAAGCATTCTGTTTTATTGGGCGGTGCTCAGCAACATCAATATCATGGGTTATAACGTTAGTTACAGTAGGAACATCTGAGAACAGTGAGGGGAACTTCTCAATTAGATGTAACAGTTCGGTTCGGCTCAATGGGGGTAAATGAGAAAGTTTAGAGTCCAATGTTTCAAGGGTTTTAGAATTTTGCAAACGGGCATGTGATACACCAACACTTCCTAAATTAAGAGGATCTAGAACGACCTCTTCAGAGTAGACTACCTCAACAGGAGCAACTACAGTCGGAACAGATACTGTTGGATCAGGATTTCCATAGCCTGTACGGGTAACATATAGCTTCAACATATTAATATGGCAAACACGACTCTTCCTATGTCTCTCAGGCGTATGGACCACATAGTCTGTATCACTCAACTTCTTCTCCACTTCATAAGGGCCTTCAAATTTTGCCTGTAGGGAGGAGCCAGGCACGGGTAACAACACAAGGACCTTATCTCCCACCTCAAATGAACGTTTAACAGCTTTACAGTCAAACCTATCTTTCATGCGGGTTTGCGATAAAGACAACGACTGTTGTGCAAGTTTCCAAACTGAATGCAATCGCTCTCTGAACGAGCTAACATAATCTAATACATTAGGGGGAGACTTCAATGAGGAAGTTTTTGACAGCAAATGTTCCTGCAACAATTTCAATGGACCACGTAATGTGTGTCCAAACACTAACTCGGCTGGTGTAAATCCAAGTGATTCTTGTACCGTATTACGTATAGCAAACAACAAGAGTGGTAACTCTTCATCCCATTCTTTCTGATTTTGCAAACAGAAAGTGCGGAGCATAGATTTTAAAGTCTGATGAAACCTTTCAATAACTCCTTGTGACTGGGGATGATATGCACTAGACACCGCGTGAGTTACATTTAACTCCTTCATTACCTTTCTAAATAATCGAGACGTAAAGTTTGTTCCTTGATCCGATTGAATGACTTTGGGTAACCCGAACGTACTACAGAACTTAACCAGCGCCTTCACCACATTGGGAGTCTTTAGTGATCTCAAAGGCACGGCCTCCGGAAATCTAGTTGAAGAACACATCATAGTTAGCAAGTACATATGACCAGACTTAGTCTTAGGTAGGGGACCTACACAATCCACTACCAGCTTTTCAAACGGTTCGTTCATCACTGGTACTGGCTTTAATGGGGCTGGTGATACCACTTGGTTTGGTTTGCCTGCGATTTGACAAAGGTGACAAGAACGACAATACTGTGATACGGTAGATTTCATACCTGGCCAAAAGAAATGCTTCAAAAGGTTGTGGTAGGTTTTTCTAATCCCTAAATGACCTGCGAGTTCATGGTCATGGGCTAACTTTAGTACATACCCACGGTAAGACTGTGGAATGACTACCTGAAATACTGTACTCCAGTCATTTTGAACCTTTTCAGGGCTCCACTTTCTCATGAGGACACCATCATCTAAAAATAGACAACTATATGATTAGATAATTCAGATTTATCAATTACTGAAGAAATGCTTATCTTCAGTGTTTCGTCAGCATTTTGAGCAACCATTAACTGAGCTCTGTCAAAAGGAAAATTAAAATCTGGTCCGATGATCACCTTCTGCACACTCTCATTCTGGACATCAGACTTAACTTCAGCATTGACACTAGCATTGACATCCACACACATAAAAGAGTCATCAATAGCCAATTCATCCTCACGCTTACGAGACTGTGCACGAGTGACTACACATGACTGAAATACATTTGGAAATTCTTCCAATAACACATCATCTTTCCCAGATTCAACGGGTACATCAGTGACTTCAGGTAACCTGTTAACCTTACTCCCTGCTAAGTCATTACCAAGGATAAGGGAGATACCTTTCAATGGTAGTTGGGGTTGTACGGCTATCTTAACCATACCGGTCACAAGATCAGAACGCAGGTAAACCGTGTGTAAAGGAACTCTCAAAACACCCAATTCAATTCCTTGAACCAACACATCCGATCCACAACTAGATTCTGAGGAAAATGGGAGGGTGCTTGCCAGAATAAACGATTGAGCAGCACCAGTATCTCTCAGGATACGTACAGGTTTAAGCTCTGTGTCACAGTCAGAAAAAGCGACCGCACCACTACATACAAACGGTTCGAACGTGGGATCCACAGATGCTACAGACTCAGGAGTGTGTGCGCGTACAAAAACTACTTTCCTAGCAGTACTTTGGGCTTTACGCTGGTTCTTGCGATACAGCGCGGGGCAATTATTAATTAAATGCCCTCTCTCACGACAATAGAAACATTCTCTAGCAGCTAGAGAATGATCACCCGCTTGCTCCTCTTTTCGAGCGACTACTACTTGTTTAGAATTTTGCTCTACAGGAGTACGACGCGAAAGACGTGGTGGGGAAAACACCACTTTGTGAGTGAGCACAAACTCATCTGCAAAAATGGCAGCTTCAGACAAAGACGCAACCTTTTGTTCGTTTAAATAAACTACCACTTTTTCAGGAAGGCAACTTTTAAACTCTTCCAACAACAATAACTCCTTCAAATCCTCAAACTTTGTAACTTTGCTAGCAATACACCACTTCTCAAACAGAACTGTCTTTTCATGAGCAAATTCCACAAATGTCTGGCTGGGTATTTTCACGTATTTACGAAACTTTTGGCGATAAGCCTCCGGAACTAACTCATATGCGCGTAACACGGCGGCCTTAACGACGTCATAATCCAAACTTTGTTCTAGCGTCAATGCAGAGCATATCTCTTGTGCTTTACCCACTAATTTGCATTGTAAAAGTAACGGCCAAATATTCTTAGGCCACTTTAGTGTAGCCGCGATTCGTTCAAAGACAGTGAAGTATGTATCGACTTCGCTCTCTTTGAATGACGGCACTAACAAAATCTGCTTACTAATGTCAAATTCAGGTTGACTTACCGATAATCGGTGAGGAGACGACGTCGCTGCCGGCACTAAAACAGGGATGTGGTCCCCTGGTGTGTTTGCAGCACTCTGAGCTTGCAATAACTGCAATTCCAACTCCTTAATCCGGATATCACGGTGTGATTCGAGCTCCAGCGTTCGCACATGCAACAGCTGACTCTGATAGTTTTGTTGGCTAAGCTCCACCTCCAACTCTTTCAGTCGGATGGCCAACAATTGCTCCTGCGGCTGGGTTGGACAAACGGGCTCTACCGCGTCTTCAGATTTGAGCTCTGCTTCACCAGTCTCTGAACCTTCAGACCGCTCGAGATCCGCCTCATCCCCCGACACCGCACTCTCTCCTGGCAATATCTTTTGCTTCACAAGCTCCGTGTACAACACCTTTTTGACATCCCTCTTTAGTGCGCCACGAGGAACAGCGATATCAAAGAAATTTGCGATCAATAATAAATCATCTTTGCGACACGCGTCAAATTGCTCTTGTGTGGGTTCGATCGCAAATCTGTCCAATTCAAATTTTGTCGCCATAATACACTACCTCCAATACAAAAAGAAGAAAATCCCAGGCAAACATTTATAGACCCTATACGACCCTGACAACTACAAAGGACGAGCCTTTTTTAGGACGAGTCCCCACTTCTATGTTACGCCCGGTCTAGGGGTAAAAGGCGATGCATAGTAAAATAGTGAAATAACAGCCAAAACTCTCGGAATAAATAAATGTCTTTTAATAGAAAACTCAGTATATGAGAAAAATAAAGGGAATGTCTTCAGGAGTTGACATTTGCCAAAAGAACAAATAATTAAAAATAACTAAACAATAAAGTTCTCTAAACTGACTTACCTAGGATTAAATACCCAAACAAAAATACAGTCGGCTTCCCTAACTCCTTAACAAAAAAACAGTGTTTAAACGAGAGTAAAGAATTGGTGGCGTCAAACTCCCTACTTCCCAATTATTTACAATATATACATTAAATGAGCTAACAACTCAGAAGGGCTAGGCAACTCTCAGTGTCAATAATCAGGCAGGGGTCTAATCACGGGGTCAATGAATCAAAGTCTTTCGAGAACAACAATATGGTAACCAAACACACAACAGCGATGAGCAACCCAGCTTGCTCCCGTGGACGTGAACCGGAAGTCCTTTTAAGGGCGGCAGACGGCAGGATGTCCAATCGAAAAGCCAGAGCAATCAGGTTTCTCCTGGACAGAACAGAGACAACACAAAGCGTTTCCTACAAAAAGAAATCAAGAACTACAACAAGGTTGTAACACATACGCAACCCAGGCAATGATGTCAGTTAGTAGACACGCCCCTTACTGCTGATTGGCTGCAAGTGTGTTTTGGTACTCGGCCCGACTCACTTTTCCAAAGTTTTTTTTAGAATCATGCACCCGCCTTTAAATGGCAAGTATTTAATGCATTCTGACTTATTAACACTAGCCTGGGTGCCAGCCGATCTTAGCCCCGCCCACAAGATTTTGAGAACGGGAAGATCGGTCTGGGGTTTCTGCGTTGAGGAGCTACTATGCTAGACCCAAAGCTGGTCGAACCAATCAAATTGTCAGGGCGGGCTTTATACGATGATGGACAGATAATCAACAGTAACGTAATGAACCACGTAACCAAAGAGCTCTTGTGTTGAATCTGTTTACAACGAAATGGCTGCCGCTGTAGAGTTCAGATTTGTGGATTCTGACATTGAGTCTAAAAGATATCGACAGAGCATTGATTTTAAAAGAGGAACAGAGAAACGGGAGCAAGGCATTTGTTGGATGTTTTTGCCGTCCTTCCTACGGGATTCGGCAAAAGTTGGTCGCAACTGAAATGGGTAACCTTATCACGGCGATTCAACTCGGCGTGCACGACAAGATGGATATAATTAGCGGTCGTTGCCAGCTTCTTTTCGGAAGCCTGGAATCGTGGTTGCTGAATAAGTGGAGGGACATGCTAGGCCCCAATATTTTCAAGCCAACGTAATGGGTATCGTCGTGGATGAAGTTCACCTAACGTACAAATGGTAAGATATAGTCTTACTGTATGACTTAGTAAATACTTCATGTTGTGATATAAACGAAATGTTGTAAACATAGTAGGTGTTAATGTACATTCGCTTACTCAGACTTAGTATAATCACAATGTTAGTGTCATTGTAGCGAAATAACTAGCAGTTCGGTCAGGCTGCAAAGACATAATTTCAACATACACACTCCGTTGCTCTGATTGGTCGTAGATCTATCCAATTGAGTGCAGAGGCATTTTTCGGTTGAGACACGCCTCATAATTATAGCTCAATGGAGTGGTATCAGACTCAAATTCTGACTAGAATTGAGTATGACAACGTCAGGCTATATTAACACATTTAAATAGTTAAATTCCTCATGCTAAACATTGGCAAAGGTAAACAGAACGTTTTTTTTTACTTCTGAATTTGTTGCGTAATAGAGCTCCTGATACAGTGGAAGTGCTTATATGGGCATTTTAACCAGAATAGTGCACGCAGACACCAACCAAGAGCTGACATGAAATCAACATCACCAAAGAAGTGTGTTGTTGTTTGTGAGTGAAATGTAAGTGAAATGTTCAGCTTCCCAATAAACCCAGCATTATGGAAACAATGGATATGGTTTATGCTGGATTTTGTTGAAATGGGGCGGTCCCAAATGGGTCATGACTCGCAGGTGGTAAGTGAAACTGCATCAAATGTCTGTGTTTTGTTGCCAATCAGCGATATAATGCATAATGTAAACAGCGTGATCATTTAGTGAATCCAGAGATAGTAGGATAATGTTTTGTGTTGCTTGCTCACTCCTCACACTTTATGCCTCGAGGGGTCGGGTTTTACTGGAAACGATCGGTAGAGATGATCTGTCTTTTATGAATCTGATAAAACTAAAGACTCTTTGGAGATATGAAGGATGCAGTAGTTCTCTATAGGTACTTAAGATTAACACGAGATAAGCAGAAACGTGTTATGGGAGCTTAAAGGGCTATAGCAACAGTCCAGGAATGCAAGTTATGTAGCCTATTTAACTGAATGAAACTGAGACATACTTTACAGTTTGATAGATCTCTCATCTTCTAATGGTTTCAGTTTGTTTATTCATTCTTTATTTACTAGTGTCCACAGTGCAATTTTTTCACTGAAAAAAAAATGATTCATTCAATTTACTTATTTTTTTTTAAGGTAAGTGGTTGCAATCAATTTATTTAAGCTACATTTAAACAAATTTTTTTTATTTTATTTTCTATTTTTTTGTTTAAATGTAGCTTAAATAAATTAATTGCAACCACTTACCTTAAAAAAAAATAAAAAGAGTAAGGGAGGGGGGTTACTCTAAAGACTTGACACTTCAGTTTATACTTTTATACTGTTTTTAAAGGGACAGTAAGTAGGGTTTTTAGTGTTTTATTGATCAAAATCAATGTGTTTATTCATAAATATGTCCTCATTGGTGTCAAATGACCTCTGCCAGTTTTCTTTGTAAGCTTAGAATTTCTTCTCTTTACTTACATTGAACGGGTAAGTCCAAGGAGGCTTCCATGTCTTTCCGCTGTATTGATAAACTATAATAGGAGAGAAGGACAAAAAGCACAAGCCTACCAACGCGTTTCCACAACGCGTTTTCATTCAGAATACATGAACTAGCTAAAACGCACAAGGAGATCAGTGAGTACATAACGGCTACCGTAGTTGCAACATGCATTTGGAAAGGCGAGGCGCTAGAGAGCACTATTCGTTTGAATGCAAAATACAATTTCACCACTAGATGGGGTAAATCCTACTTATTGTGCCTTTAATATACACATTTCCTGTATTTTCTGGTTGTATTCTAATAAAGAGACTTAGAAATAATTATATATGATCACTATACAATTGTAAGAACAACACATCTAAAAGTAGCATGGTGGGCTAAGACTTTTGCACAAATATATAAATTACTCATATAAAGGCTTGTGCTTAACTGAAGGACATAAATATTTTCACACTAAAACTATTCTTACCACAATTTCATAGCATAGCCTCAAAAACAATGCAGTATATTTCAAAGTAAAGGTCATCTGCATTGTTTCATTTCGAAGCCTTTTTACACACTTTTTGTGCCGAAAACTTTGCAGATGTAAATAAGCCGTATTGCATTTGATACTGAATTGCTACGAGGGAAACAAGTTGAGAGAGAGAAAGAACAGATTGGATGTGTCACAGCAAATGATTGTGCAACACAACCTTAAAAATTGCTTTGATTTGCAATTACAAATATTCATCTGGTGTTGCTTAGGTTGAAACTTAACAAATCTGAAAGTACCGTGACTACTTAATTTAACATTTGATTTTATTTTCTGCATGATAAATGAGAGTAAGTCCTGTGATCTGGCTTCACAGACACGTGTTTCCCATTCGGTCCGGCACTGTCTTTAAAAAGCACTTTGATTTTTGTAAAAGTATTTTTGTGTGTATTGAAGATGTCCTTCTGTCAATGTACAGTGCGGTGTTTGAAAGGAATTTTGCAAGGCTTTAGAAACTGAATGAATAAAACATGGACCGGCGTTGTATGCAGCACGCTGTTTGATTACTATAAAGAATGATGTCTATGTAGAAATGTGTGTGTGTATTAGAGAGCAAATGTATGCAGATTTAAACTCCCCTCCACACAGCCCCTCCATTTTTCCATGTAATCATGTTATCAGGGCAGAAGAAAGGATTGCAGGAGAGTAATAAAGAAAATCAGTGAGTTATCTAGACCGCTGGCAAACGCAAATGTGTG
This sequence comes from Misgurnus anguillicaudatus, assembly GCF_027580225.2. NCBI lineage: Eukaryota > Metazoa > Chordata > Actinopteri > Cypriniformes > Cobitidae > Misgurnus > Misgurnus anguillicaudatus. Next base: position 24,504,049 of record NC_073345.2, read on the forward strand.
AGATTTATTCCAAGTGAGGTGTAGGGTGCACTGCTTACATTTACCATCGACTTTTAGCTTTTACAAACTGTGCACTTTTATTTCTTGTACTTATCGTGATAAAAAGCAAAAAATAGCATTTCGATTTTAACTGAGTCACCCTCTTATCGTTCCTCATGTTCTGACTGTAGAATTTTTCATGGATTGAAGGACACATGAAGGACTTGTCCTTTAAAAGCCACAATGAAGTCATAATTAAAAAACTTTTTTTGGAATAATGTGTTATTTTTTGTACAAATGACTTTCTGTGAGCATCATTATTTAAAAAAAAAAAGTGTGATTTCATAATCTTTGATCAAAAATGCGAATCTCCTCCCCTCCTCGAAAAGATTTCTCTTTACTTCCAGTCACAGACTATTGGTGCCTTCACGTGCTATTGAAAAGATGATATTTCCATTTGTCAACTGCTTTTGTTGTCGTACTGTATGGAAAATACATTCACGTGAGTAAATTGCCTGATCGCTCATTACAGCATAGAGACTGAGCGCAGTTATGCTGATTTGAAAACCACGCCCACCGGAGGGAAAACAATCCAACCTTCTCCATTGACTTTGTATTGCGAGTGGCCGCCTCCTTGTCATTTCTGGCTTATAACAAAAAACAAAATAATGCTAACAGCTGCTGTGTGACAAAATTTACAGCTAACAAGCCAAAAAGCCCAGAAATAAGTTTTTATAAGCTGTTGAGCTGTAAAACCCAGCCTTTAAGGAGAAAAAAGTGGTTCGCCAACTACGTTTCCATCTAGTGGACACAGTTCTACTAATATGAGTACGAAAAGTTGCCTGTTTCCACTTTTGTGTCTTTAAACGCTCGTTTTTTTTGGGTCGTTTTTACAGCTTATTTCGTACAAATGGCAGTGCGTAATATCACTACGCCTGCTGCAGCCATGTTACATCAGCAAGTCTTTGATTATTACGCTAGAATGAGAGTATAGTTCCTAGCCATATCTGCCTAGAAAATCGCAACTTGTAATTTTCTGTCAGTCTTAGTACAAGATGTAACTACAGAAGAGTCAAGTTTTAAATAGGAAAAATATCGAAACTCTTTAATTATTTTTGAGTATGATGCTGGTGGTCTGGTCAGGTTCGGTGGATTGTGCTTAGCTATGCTAAAAGCACCAGACCCGGAGATCAGCTGAATGGATTCCAAAACGATGGGAGTCGGGTGTTTAACTCTAGGGGAGCTGAAAAGTGAGCATATTTCCCAAAAAAAGTGGAATGTCCCTTTAACTCGGTGGAGTATTGAATTAGCTGTGCAAAGCTTGTGGGTTCGATTCTCAGGTAACACACATGCCGTACTGATAAAATGCATAGGTTCAATGCAATGGAAATGTATGCATATGTCTAATGCATAAATGGAATAAAAAACCCTACATCTTTGTTTACGTACTGTACATTGGCATAAAACGTTGTCACTCTGGGGTAATCAATTTAGCCATCAGCAGCCAATCAATAAGACATCAATAATCGCCACCCTACTTTGACAGGTTGATGGCATTTTATAGCATGTCAGGGAATGTTTCCTTGTTAGGGAAATGTTTTTATGATAGGTTAATGATGCGAAGGGTTTAATGGCAGTAATTAGGGGAAATGTAATTGCCTTTACCTTCTGGCTGACAGTTACTATAGAGTCCCTTTCAGTCTCCCATCGTAAAGAATCGCCCATCGTGCATTCAAGGTAACATCGAAACGCTCGCTACATGATTCAGGCTGTATTGATTTCAAATAGTGTCATGAAGAAGCCTGCCAACAGTGTCGATATTTGAAAAACTACATATTTGTCCTTTAGCGTGACCTGTTTGTGTTTGTATTTTCTTCAAGTTTTGCTTTTCATCTCAATTTTGCGAACAGACAGTAATTTCACAAACTGTTCTTGGGACGAGACAGCATGTTCACATCACCTTGCTAATACAAAAGAGGGAGAGCAAGAGTTGGGCGGAAAATAAATGAGACGGAAAGAAAGAGAGAAAGAGAGTTTGATGGATCAAGTGTCCTCTGTTAAAATCTAGCGACCCCACCTGCCAACTACACCATTCAGAGTGATCCATCACCCCACACATCTCCAAAACACTCTTCTTATCGGTAATGCTCTTAGTCTTTCTCTCTTTCTTTCATCGCCCACTTACGAACCTTCACTCCATCCCTTTAGCTCAGAGATAGGAGATGGAGACACCATTACTAACTGTCGTCAAGTACTTGTTTCCCAGGCGACAGGCGACTGAACATGAAAATGGTCGTCGTGTTGATGTTAGGCCACAGGGTCATTGGCTGCAGTGTTATTCTTGTTTATCTAAATAAAGTGTCTTTTTCTTCTCTTTTGTTTTTTTTTCTGTCTACTCCAGCAAATACCTATTTTCTCACTTTTATTTTCTGTAACAGTGTGGATTTGTGAACTGGATCAACCTTTCTATCGAGTAAATCTCACTTAAACTTATTGTTTTTTCTTCTCTCAAGTTCAGCTAGTACGGAGCATGAGGTTGCCAAGTCCTCCCCCACAACACCTGTCGTATATGGTGCTTTTCCATTAGCATAGTACCCCATGGTTTGGGTCAGGTCAGCTTACTTTTGGGGGCTTTTCCACTGGGTGCAGTACGTAGTACGCGACCCTTTTTTTAGTACCACCTCGATTGAGGTTCCAAGCGAGCCGAGCTGATACTAAAACGTGACGCGAAAACACTGTAGATCACTCATTGGTCTGAGAGAATCGTCACTACCAGCGTGATCGCTATAATGTAAAAGATTAGCTTTAGCTTCATGCTAGCTTGCGCTGTTTCCAGTAAACATGTTGTCATCTGTGCTCTGCTATAAGTTCCCTCCATTTTAGCGATTACAAACATACACAGGTTGAGAATGAGGAACACCATACCATTTTTTTCCATACTTGTAGTTGGTGGCGGCACATTCGCGACACACACATCCACATATATGCTTAAATGCAACTTAAATGAGGTTCAGCGGAGCACATCAACTTACACCACGGGTGTTTGTACAGAAACTGTCATGTGACACAGAGGTAGTGATAAACGCGATGTGCAAACATCATTTGTGGTGGTCAATTTTAATTTTGTGGTGAACTGAGATTTAAATGAATGTATGGGAATGTACAACCACGCTCTCACTTGTATGATGTCACAGCAGTAGACAGCGCAAAAATAACGGCACGCATATAATCCCTCCCACTCCGAAGTGTTACTAAACTTGATGGAAAAGCTAACCAAGCCAAAATGAGGTGAGCTGACCCAACCTAAACCGTGGGGTACTATGCAATAGAAAAACGCAATGAGATTTTGAGTCCGTTTTCTATGTCCCATTTTGCCTGGTAACAAGTTGTGTATTTGCGTATCTCCCATTAACAGCAACAGTTATTCTCCAGCTATTTATCGGTTAAAACGATATTTCTCCCTGATCACCCTGTACCTGTAAAGGTCTGAGTAGAAAAGCAGGACAAATTCTCACGTGATTTGAAAAGAACAGAATGCTCCCAGGATTCGGTGTAATTCTTTGCCCAAGTAGTTTATCTGTCAGAGTAACTGGAATGTTTCCTTTCAGCCGTACATTTAATATGTTGTTGTTATCCTGGTGAGACTATGCAATGAGGTAGAGTTTAACCGATAAAGGAGAAAAGTCTCATATCTTTTTCGTTCTCCATATAAATACTTTTCAGCAATCTGTTCGCTCTCTAACCGAGGAGTTCTTAACATTTCTTGTTCGTGATCCATTTTTTAGCTTCCAAGGTTCCTGTTAGTCTCACCACAACAGTAAGATCACGAGTGCAGGCTAGCTACGTTCACTTTTTTCTATTTAGTCAATGTCATTTTTGTTGACTTTGGTATTCATGCCTTAAATAGAGAACGCAAAATACCGCTGCATTTTTCTCCATTCCTTTGCACTTACTGCATGAAAACAACCTTCTGTGTAAATGGTCCTCATGGGAGCCTAACCCGAGGGTTAGATAAGTAGAAAAAAGTGTTACGCCAACCTTAAACAGATGCCTCCCATGAGAACCATCTGACAGCCAAACGGAGGTCATGGATATTATGCGGATCTCTTGTGTTAGATACGCATGTACAAAGCACCCTACCTTCCTGCTGAATGAATTACCATTCACTCCATCAGATTTCAGACTCTAAGCATTATGGATCAACGTAGCATAACCAACCCCTCTGAGATACTGAATGTAAAAATAATGCGATTTGAATTCTGCCGTGTATTTCTTTCTTTTCTGATTCAGCATCTGTGCTGATTGTACATTGCACCTGGAGTATCAGCAAAAACAAATACCCACCAGGGATTAAATCCAATCTATGGTGTAGTCATATAGAGTAAAAGTATTACCCAGCCTGCACCAGTCTCTATTACTGTTCCTCTTATTGTTTTAACAGTGTTATTAAGCCGGCAGGAGGGGCAGGGTAATGAGGTTTCATAAAGCTTTAAATATATATTTGGAAGTCAAATGTTTGGATGACTCATACTGGGTGAAGATTGCATCCCCATGAAGATCTCGCTCAATTTCTTCTTAATATATTTCTTTATGTCTTCCCTATGGAATTGGGTGGTTGATTATGCTCAGTAAAAATGAACCAAGCTTATTATCAAAAGAAGATTGGAATTACAGGAAATATCTCTTATAATTCCCATGTGTTTTTTCAATAAGTGTAATCTTACAGTAAATGTTTGGATGATGCTGTAACTACTTTGGACTTCACAAAGCCAGAGATTTTTCTATAATACATCCACCCCTTTTATGCTCTCGTCCTTTTTCACACTCATAGAGTCTCGGTGGAAAGTCCCCTGAAAGATTTTAGAAAAATCCCTTGAGTACACCAGCACACACACACACACACACACACACACACACACACATATACACACCCATACAAGGAGCAGTCGATGGAGGTTAAGGGTTACTATACAGTAGATTCAGTTCTGACAGTTTTTGTGTGTGTGCAAGTACACCAAGACAGCGACCAGTGAAAAATGGTCCCTATAAGTTATTCTCTAGAGTCTTATTACCTTTGTGTGTGCTGTGACTAAGAGAGGTTGAAGTATGGCATAGTGAAAAGTTATAGGGCTCTCTGCTTCACACCTACAGTACGTTCTTAAAGGGGGCCAAATAATTCATTGAAATAATATGTTAAATTGTACTTTGATATTTACATACAAGGTATGTAACTTTATTAAGTTCAAACATTATCCAGAAGCGTTTTTACATGTCCATTTATAACCCTCGGATTCAATGGATTGTGCTAAGCTATCCTAAAAGTGATACCGCCAGACCCGGAGATCAGCTGAATGGATTCCAAAATGGTAATAATCAAATGTTTAACTCTAGGGGAGCTGGAAAATGAGCATATTTCCAAAAAAAGTGTCCCTTTAATATGTTAAGCTCTGCTTTGGTTGCTCTGCTCTGAGGCTCATGCCAGTAGCTCACATAAGCAAACAGACCTTATATGTTTGAACCTGTAACAGACGAAAATACAGATTTTAAGGAACAACTAATTGTTTGGAGATTGTTAATGAACGTTTCTGAGTGGTAAGTTTGTGGGGTTTTTTTCCAGTATGGACCTGCAAAACATAACTATAAAATTAATAGTAGAACTTCAGCATATACGTTAGCATTAATTAGCATATAGCGCTTACTCACCAGTCACAACTTTGTTTTAGCATTTTAACAACTTTGTAATTAATTTAATGTGTAATTTATTGTTGGGGCGTACATCTGGACAGTGACGTGACATTCAGTGTTACTTTATGTTGAGATTGGTCTGTTTTTGAGCAGTCTTTTGTTCAAGTTTAAGTCTTTATTTTGCCAGAGTGACCCACATCGCCTGGAATTCATTTTGGTGAATTGGCTCACACAAGACAACATAACATATACAATAAAAACATACAATTTAAAAAGAAAATAAATACTTGGATTTCTACCAATAAATAGTAATAAAACAAATTTAAGAACAAAGCTATATCTGAAGAAGTAAAGTTACCCGGTGGGTAAGTACTATTAGAGAAACGAGTGGTTCTAGTTCCTATAGGCATTCTGCCTGATGGTAAAGGAATGAAAAGGGAATTAGCAGGGTGAGATGAATCTTTAAGTATTTTTGCATGCACTAGGTTTACATAAAAATTAGGAAACAAACGCATTTGAGACTTACAAAATGTCATTACCATGTACAGAGCTCTTATTATTCATCTATGCCTATACAGTTTTTTTTTATTTCATGGCACCTTTAAAGGAATAGTTCACCCAAGTGAAAAGGGTAATGGGTTTCTTAAGTAGGGTCTAAATTTTTTTTTATTTCAGCATCCTTGTCGTAGCCGAGTTCTTTTACACATTATCACATACAGTAAATGATGTTTAGACAGGTGATGGACTAATACAAAGGCCTGGACACATACATTCATGTGTAAATGATTTTGTATTTCTGTGTTCAGCTAAAGAGAAGGACAGCATACACGTTTTTAAGACATAGGGGTTGAGTAAATAATGTCAGAATATTCATTTTTTAGCAATCTAATCTATGTTCACCCAGTGTGAAAATGTGCGGCATTAAAACCAGGTTCCAGAAAGATGAATTTGTCAGAAAGTTACAGGGTGGCATCCTTCACGCTTTTATCTGTGAAAAACGATTTAACCAAGGCACAGAACACAGATTGGGGGTAAACGAAGAAAGGAAAGTTCATGCTTGAAATAACCCAAAGGGTCAAAACAAAACATAAAAACGGTTTCATTTTAAGCAACTTTAACCTTGTAGCAACTCCAAAAAGTTAGCCTTAGAGATAGCAATTAAAAAATTGAAAACATTTAATTTGCATAAGCACATTTTATTACCGCAAGTGAACATCTTCTAAAATTAGCTACTCTTTTATTGTTTGACTCTAAACACAGCTAAAATGTAAAATCAGGATTATTTTATCACATAATCTAATAGGCTTTATGCCCAGCTGCACTACTTCCTGAACTTCAACCAGCTCCTTGTTTCCTGTCTGCCATTATTGGACAAACTGATTACTCCAGGTGTGCCTGACCTCAGTAGTCACAACAACAATAATCAGACACACCTGGATTAATCAGTTTGTCCAATAATGGCAGACAGGAAACAAGGAGCTGGCTGAAGTTCAGGAAGTAGTGCAGCGGGGCATAAAGCCTATTGTACTTGACATTTTTCACAGATCTTTACTCATAGCTATGAAAATAAACACCAGATGAAACAAATCATCTTTTCTAAGGGCACTGACATTAGTCATAAATTATGTTATGTATTAACATTTGGACATTTGCACTGTTACAACATGTTTGCCCATGTAAGACTCTTTCTATATAACTGTGAGGCTTGACACATCTCCATATCACTCTGACAGTTACACAAAAGCATGTGTTGGTGAAGGCTGTAAAGAGATGGCGTGAGCTCTGACAGTCTGTGATTCAAGCACACAAGAGAGTCGGCGGTTTAGTTACACTTCACCACTGCACCAGTGTTGGCACTCACGAGTTTATGAATTGAATTGGGCATGGAGTTTTGCAACAAAATGCATTAACAATACTTTTCCTAATCAAACATCATTTCTCAAAATAAGTTTATTTTGTTAAAATAATTAATGTTAATACTATATTTGTTTTACACACTAGCTGTATCCCAATTCAAAAGGCTGGATGCTTCGAAGGACACATCCTTTAAAGGCAAGAGCTCTGTCTTTTTATTTCCCCAAGATAATTTATATGGAAAAGTTTTTTTTTTTTTTTGACAGGGACGACTTACATTATTATCTTTCAGTCAAGATCACTTATTGACAGAAAATAATATACACTGTTAGAAAATGGTACAAAACCTGTCACTGGGACGGTGACCCTTGATTACAATTTATGTACAGATATGTATATTTGGTACATTTTTAGGTACTAATATGCACTCTTTATGTACAGGGGTATACTTTTTTATCTGGGTAGCAACCCAGTGACATCTTTTGTACCATTCTTTTTTATTAAATTTTTTATGTGTTACAACAGACTAAGTATGAAAGTAAACACTTTGTCTTTCAAGGTCGCAGCTTCCGAAGTCCACGAAAAGAACAGAAATGAGACGGTTCAACCTTCAGAGGATCCATAAATTGACTCACCTGCTGTACATGCCTGTCAGCAGGACACAATGGAGACGTTTCTGACTTAAAATATTATGGAACCAGAAAAATATTAATTTTATTTTAGAAAATATGACATGATGTAGATTTAACTAAACAACAGTATATCACATTAACCAACTGTAGAAATATATGCAACATACAAAGAATAATATTAATATGCAACATAACTTATAATATTAAAACAGAGTGTCTCATTCACTAAGCATGCGTATGCACAAATTTGTGCATGAGATGTGCGTATGGATGTTTTCACGAACAAATCGTGATTCAACAAAAACTTTAATATCAAAATGTCTTCTAAATGTAGGAACGCACTGAGCGCGGAAGGCATGACGCGGATAGCGCGTTCCGCGCAAATTGAGCATGGTCGCAGCAAAAGCGCGAGTTGAAAAATCAGAATTCGCGCATTTCCGCATGAATGTCTCGAATGACTAGAATTTCACACACGAATGAAGCGAGTAAACTCAAAATGTTCATGCGTCCAACTATGTGCGAATAGTGCGTTTTTGTCACCTCTACCGCGGCTGGTGTGAACGCTACATAAGAACAAACTCATGTGCATACACACTTGTTGTGAATTAGGCAGAAAGTTTTTGTGAGAAGTTCAAGTGTGCATATGAATACAAAAAACGTACGCAATTATTAGTGAATAAGACCCAGTGACTTTTGGGAACATCTTTCTGCTAAATACAAGCTTTTATTAAATGTTTATATTCAGCCAGGCGCGCAATGAAACCCGGGATAGCTTAGGCCAGTGGTCTCCAACATGGTGCCTGTGCACAGAGTCTCGATTGTAATATTTATTTATTACATTATTTTTATATTAGCTTGCCTTCTTTTATGCATGCTTTAAAATAAACTGGTAAAATAAACTACATCAACAAGTAAAAGAAAAACCTTTTAAGTACACTATATCAAAAAAGTAGCCCTCCAGATGTTTTATACATTGTGGTAGCCCTTTCTCACAAAAAGATTGGAGACGCCTGGAGGGATGTATTACAGCTCGGAGAAAGAAGGATGCATTCTGAGGTCGCATTTTAAGAAGCCTTTGAATTGGGACGGCGTTACTGACCTTCAGTTACATTGCTGTCACGCAATCATTCTTAGAAGCAGCCTTCGGAGGTCACAGCCTTCAAATTGGGACATAGCTTTTGTTTTCAACTCAAACACTGCTTTGTTGTTAAAACTTTACAATAAGGTTTATTTTGCTAAATGGATTAGCTATCATGAATTGCCAATGAACAATACAGCTGTAGCATTTTTTTTTATGAATGCTAACACCAGTGCCATTGTTCATGTTAGTTATTTGTGCATTAACTAGTGTTAACAGTTATAACTTTTGATTTTAAAAATGTATTTGTAAATGCTCAAACTGACCTAGACAAAGATAAATAAATGCTATAGATGTATTGTTTATTGTTAGCTAATCCCTTAACTAGTGTAAACAAATACAAAATTTTTGTAAAGTTTTACCAAACTACCATTTTTATTCAATTTAAATGAAGAAACTGGATTTGAATGTAAAAAGCATTCTTGAGTCATTTCTGAAAGGTGCACAAACCTGAACTGAACCACAGCGACACGCATGCCTTCTCAGTTCAGTTCTGCTCCCATCTTGTTCTGATGACAAATGCTGTGATCCAAATGAGATGGACACCGCAATGATCCAGAAGGGCAGGGTTTCTTTGTGTTTGTGTCTTTACTGCACTATAATCAAGTAAAAGATAGATAGATAGATAGATAGATAGAGAGAGAGAGAGAGAGAGAGAGAGCAAAACAAAGAAAGCGAGAGACTAAGCGATTAAATCAAGAAAGATAGATGGAAATATATAAAGGAAGAGAGAGGGGAGGACGAAAGAAGAACACAACTTATTTTACTTTGAGAGAACGTAATCTATCTGTCTCTTGTTTACCTGCGTGATTTCAGTCTCTCAGGTCCCTTTATTTCGTTCAAGCTCATATTGTCTTTTATTAATCTATTGCATTGGTGCAGCAAGATATTGGTTTGAGATGATGATGTTATTACTGTATATCTTTGTGTGTGTGCTACCATATGTACGGTGTGCATGATTTACTTTCACCGCATTTGCATTCTGCACTCCTCGATCATACATATATATGCAGTTTGCTTGCAGTCTGAGAGCCTTTATAAATGTCAAAGGCTATGTTCTTCAAGTATGCATACATACTGTCTGGAGTCACGTCTCTGCAGTCAACAGATTTGAATTCACTTTGACTGATTACAGCACTTAAGCTATCCACAGGTGAGTAGTAACTCAAGAGGCCAATTTATAGTCTGATTGTTGACTTAAATATAGATGTTGCTAAGTGCCTCTAAACACTTTGCGTATAGAAGGGGAGAGACCACATAAGAGTCAGGGTGGAACAGAGCCATTCACGTTAATGATGGATTTATTCAAAGAAAACATAAAAATGCACTGGAATGGTAACACATTCAAGGGCTATTGGTATTAAAGGGGACATATCATGATAATCTGACTTTTTGCATGTTAAAGGGCTATAATTGGGTCCCCGGTGCTTCTATCAACTTAGAAAATGTAAAAAAGTACAACCCAGTAACTTAGTTTTGGTAACCCATACTTTGCAAGCATGTGAAAAAATTGTTTATTGAAATTTGGCTCCCCTTGTGATGTCAGAAGGGGATAATATTGGCCCTTAATCTGCACTATTAAACCACGGCACTGCCATGCAAATATTAGCTAATCTGCATTTAAAAGACACACCCAAAACAACAAATTTTTGTCATTTTTTTGTGGTTTATTGTTTTTAAAAAACATTCAGTGAATATATAACCATGACAGATTTAATATTGACTGAGTAAGGTCGTGTCAAAAATTAAAATCAATGTGAAATTAATGACTGCAATTAAAGTTTGATTATAAGACTAAAGCAGATGCTTTCAAAGCAATACAAGTCATGTTAATATTTGTCAAATACAGCACTTTTATAAAATTCAAGACCTGTCAGGTACATAACCCACCTGGGTTATTCTCACGAAAACTTGGTTTTAAAAATGTCAAGCATGAAAATGTAAAAATTGCTTAAATTTACTTTTTTTCCCACCAGACATTGAAAAACAAAGTCTGGAGTAAATAGGAACATTAATTTAAAAACTTTTACTTATCATTTAACACTTTTTGTAACATAATTTTAAAAATTAGGCCTAAAAAATCTCATTACCGCAACAGTTAGAAAACATCAACACTGACATATTTTTAAAATGACATGACAAACCTGAAAGAACATAATTTGGAGATTCTGCACATGCATTTAAAATCAAAGTATTATGCTTCTATTACTTAAATTAACATTTAATAAGCATCTGTTGTGGTAATGATAATCAAAATGTCGTGTAAGCATTCTGACAAGACAAAATTTTTTAAATTAACTGTAAAAAATGGTCTTACCTGGTAGCCATCTTGAAGTAACTGGTCCATGTGCTTGGTCACTCAAAATCAAACTTCATTAAAATTCTGTATGTGTGCTTAAACTGTTCTCAGAAAGTGTTGCGGAGGATGAGAACATCAGGCATGGACACATCATTTTCCTAATTTTTCTTCATTATTATTATACATGAATATTTAGTAAATATTTTTTCTGTCATCTAAAGTAGTCTAGTAGTCAGCAAAACATCCATTTATTTTTTTTCTTAATATTTTTGTGTTAATTTGATTAAATTACAACATAACGCATGTTCAAACACAGCCGGACACATTGCGGTAATGAGAATTTCAGCAGAAAATGAGATAAAATGTACAATTATAAATTCTTATGTTGAAATCACACATTGTGCAAGGTAGAACACAGTATTGTGTTAATTCTGATGCTTTTTAATGTTACTATATTACACATTTTAAAGCTAAAATCATTAGTGCCGTGGTGTTTCAATGGTTTCGTGGGAATCACCCACCTAAATCAAGCGTGGGTAAAGAGATTGAACTTTGTGTGAACCTGTATTGCCTGCTCTCAGTCTCTGTCAGGCTATAGTTAGTGTAAAACAGATATAACAGTGAAGTGGTCCAAACTTTATAATGCCAGTCAGAGATACGGGCAACGTTGGCATACTGTATATAAAGTGCTTCTTTGAATGGCTCTGGTTAAGCCCACGGCCACTAACTGTAATGATAATAGTCTCTCTTATCTCTGATTTCTCCCAGTTCTTGGCTTTGGCTTGAGTGTGTCGGTGCGATATAATGTAAACTTGTTTACTTTCTATTCAGATTGCTTTCTTGCATTTTATTTATCAATGCTTAAAGAATTTATTTAGCCTCGGGAAGAATATGCAGGTCCATACGCTTTCATCTTTAATTCCTTTATCAAAAAACAAGAAGAGGTGGAAAATTTAAATGTGAGACAAAACACATAATATTATAGATCTAGCCATATCTCCAAGTAACAGGATGCAGAAAGCTCCAGTAGAAATCCACACACAAATTTGGCTAAGGGTATAGTCTATAGGAATTATAATGAGATATGTATCTATTTACTGGATTAAAGTTTGTACTATGTTTATATTTAAATAGCAGAGTGAATGTCAGCGCAGAGGATGGTTGTATTTTTAGTTTGTTTTAGTTCGGTATAAAACTTAAAATCAAGATTTTTGTCAGCCAGCTGATGTAAACGTTACACCACTTTACTGACCCAGTTGCATTTATTCTCAACAGCATCATCATGCCTGAAGGAATAGATTTTAATAAAGAAAAAATAGTTCTTCTAAAGAGCAACATGTATGCAACTTTGAATCAAGACAAATCTGCATAAAATATCAACTCCTTTCATCATGGAGATCAGTCTGTCTTTAAATGGACAGAAATAATGAAACGTCTGACAAAAGTGCGATTTTGTGGTTGTCAGGGTAGATGGGAGTACAATGTTTACAGAGATGGTGTCCAATGAATGCAGATTCTCATATGCTGCACTGTTTGCGCAATAGTGTTATTTAAATTAACTTGATAGAAATCAAAAAGTCACTGGATAATTTGAGCTTTGGTCCTAACAAAAGATGAACACCCAGTAAAACTTTTTTTATTTTACTACTTTTTATATACGAGATACCTGAGAGTTCAAAGTTTGGCTGACTTGCATTGTCCAGTTGGCTCCTACTGGTAGATGCTGTTCAAAGAAGTATTTATTTTATGCAAGCAACATAATAATAATAAATATTTTATTATATAGATGTTTCACCACTTTAGCTTGGTCTTGCGCTAGCCAAGTGACTGTCATTGAGATGAATGAGGAATACTAACAGAAAGCTTTCTCAATGTATTATAAAGCTACTTGGCAAAACCCCCGAAGCTAAGTATTCAAAATCAAACAACCGACTGTTTAATTTCACCGGGGATGTTTCTCAGCTGCTACAGCGGCATTCGAACACAGATGAGGTATTGTGTTTGAGGCTAGCTTTTCACTTGCTTTTCAACTTTAAAAAAAGAGCAGCATACCTCACTTGTCAGACAGAGCCAGGAATGCATGCTTATTTAAATGCTAGCGCTGAATGAAAACTACATCCTGGCCGTTTGCTTCAGACTCTAATCGAAGTGCCAAAAGAAAAAAGGTTGAACATAGAAACTACAGCTGAACAGGTTGTCTGCGTCTGTCTTAAAAACAAGATCACCTGTAAAATCATAAAGTTAGCTTGAACTTACTGTATACCCTGAAATATATGATCATTAAGGGGCGGGCACTATTTTAACATTCTAAGTGTATTGTCTAAAGCGGACAGTCGAAGCGGGTGTGTCCGTTTCCAGTTTTGCTAATTTAACGACAGGAAAATTTGTTTATGCGCATGGCCTAAAAGGGTTGTTTGCAAATATGCAAGAAAAGGTTTGTATTGTAAAATACTTTATTTGTAACAAACAGGAGATAAAGATACAAACGTGCGGAGAGCCGTTTCAGCACTCGGACAGCGCCATGAGTTTTTTAAAAAGCATTACTTAAAAATTTTTCTCATCTCACCATATCCAGAGGTACATTGTCATCATATAGAATAAATCCGTAGGGAAGCATTCTTTTTAAAAAAAACATAAAAAATAGATGCATTTGTTTAAAGCAAAGAATTTATTTACTTACCAGGCTACAGGTGAAGCAGCACCTTCTAGCATTTCATAATCGGTCCTCATTTATGTCCAAGAGACTCAATATTATTTTTTAAAATTTTAATTTTTTCATATTTAAAAGCGTTTTTGTGCTGCTGCGCATCCAAGTGTCTGATAAGCAAACCCGTGTTGTCGTCTCGTTTATAGGCATATTTGTAACGCGCTCATTAAATAACAAAAACAATATTGTCAATAGCGTAGTCTATTTTAGTTGCCTCAAAATAGCAACGCACCAACAATGCACCTGAACACACCTCGTTTTCAGACCAGAAGTACATTGTCATCAATGCATAAATGCATTTGCTATTCAACGTGGCGCTAAACGTGAAAATGATAATTGCGCCGGGTTGAAACTAGCAAAAGACACTTGCGTCGCGCATGGCGCCGGGTGTATGATAGAGCCCCGAGACTGCATAGACCCTATATTTTTTGTACATTGTAACATGGTAGAAAATATCTGTAGGTATAACACAAATAGCATCTTTTGTTGACAAGCGCTATTTACTTTAGCTTCGCCCACTTATGTCTGGTTGGCTCGTGAACCTGGCTTTTAACGAGAGGTCGCTGGTTCAAATTTACCTTTTGCCGATCTCACTTTTCTCACTTTTCCCATGACATTTCACAACGAAAAGGCATTTATTTACAATAGAAATAAAGACAATGTTTAAAAAGTGGAAACATTGAGTGCATAGTGAGTGTTTATTGGTAATAAAAGTATTGTTGTAGTTGGTGTAGGTAGAGCTTTTATTCTCTCAAAAATGCAGCATCAATTTAATAATTTTCATAAATATAATACTTTACACTTTTATTATTTATTATTGGATCCTGTTACTCTACAAAGGTTGACCTTATGAAAAGGTACTGTCCCAGTGAAAGCTAGGTACCAAGCTGTGACCAGTTTTATGGCAATGTATTATTTAAAAATCTACAAAAATGTGATCGTAATAAAAATCAAGCTAAAAAAGTTTTAGTTTAATATTTAAAGAGCACCTATTGTTTGATTCACGTTTTTGCATTTCCTTTGGTGTGTAAGTGTGTGTGTTAGTACATGTTAAGGAAGGTACAAATCCCAAAGTAAACATTGATGCGAGTTATCATCTCCAACGTAAGTCTCTTTTCTTGGACTACAACAAACACACGGATTGTAGCCAACAGTTTACTTGGTGATGTAGTAAAGACCGACATTATCATAATTCTTCCCGCATCTGTGACTGCATCTTTCAAACATGGTAAGGAGCGTCACATTTCCAGCTGACGTCAGAGGCAGTGTTGGGTGTAACTAGTTACTAAGTAATTAGTTACTGTAATTTAATTACTTTTCCCTTGAAAAAGTAAAGTAAGGGATTACTCTTATTTTTCTTGTAATCTAGTTACAGTTACTTCTGATGTAACTAAACAATTATGTATACTATAATACAATAGTGGATTTAACATGGTTTTAGTTTACAATTCTGGTTAATTGTTAGCATTAATATTAGATGCTGGCTGTTTATTAATACTTAATAGCACATATTAATGCCTGATTCTGCAAAACCTTATTCTACATCCTTAACCCTCCCCATTTGTACCGATACTTAAAGCTTACAACTTCTTTAGTATTAATAAGCAGTAGTTGGAGTATATGGAGGCAAAAGTAGTTAATAGTTAGTTAATAGAGAGAATTGGACCCTAAAGTGGGACCAGAATAATTGATGTACTTGTATATATAATTTCTTCGTGCCATTTCAAGCCTATCCTTGTATCATGCACTAAATAGGATTTAGAAAGTTATTAGTAATAAGTAATTAAATACTTTTTGAAGAGAGTAATTTGTAAAGTAATCTAATTACATGATTGAAGATGTATTTAGTAACTAGTAATTAATTAAATTTTTTGAGTAACTTACCCAACACTGGTCAGAGGTATTCAGTTCAATCACAACATACAGATTAGCTGGCCAATCAGGGACGCAGAGCTTTTCAAATCTGTGCGTTTCAGGAAGAGAGTGAAATCTGGAGCTACAAAAATGTATGGTATGTATAAAATAATGTGTTTTTTGAACCATAAACCACGCGAACACACTGTATTACACCAAATACACAAAATAATGTTGTTTTTTTAGCAATGAAATAGGTGCACTTTAAAGTGACTTTCAGGCATTTGTACAAAGTCATGCCTACATTTTTTTGTATTTTCTTTATAGAGATTTAGCATTGAATTCTCCCTTTCTGTGCTAGACTACATCAATGAAAAAGTTTAACAATGTGTTGTATGGCCCATCCTCTCTGATTTTGTGTCTCAAACTACAAACAAAAAAAGTGAGAATTTCTGAACAACAGCAGTATATGAATCAAATGTGAAGTTACAGTAGAGATAAGTTAAAAGCATTGTTTTACCCTGGAGCGTTTTATTGCCGTTTTAACTTTTCCTTCCAAAAATGTCAAACACAGTGTTGTCAAACAAAGCTTCATTATCATCAAGTCAGAAATCAAAATAAACTGTCAAACTGATCTGATGTCAGACTTGAGCAGTGATGGGCAGTAACGCGTTAGAAGTAACGCGTTACTGTAATCCGATTACTTTTTTCAAGTAACGAGTAAAGTAAGGGATTACAATTGCAAAACCAGTAATTAGATTACTGTTACTTCCCCGTTAGCAGGCTGCGTTACTGCGTTATTTTTTAATCTTGATTTTGTTTCGTGAGACTCTCTCGTGTGGTGACGCGAGTCGAGTGACAATGACGTATGAGCGCCGCGGCGTCAGTCAGTGTAGTGTTGAACGTGAGAAGACAACATGTAGCTCGGAAGAGAACAAGACTCTGCAGCGTGTAATGCTTAGAAGTACCGGCATTACTTTGAGTTTAACCGAGTTAACGGTGACAAAAACATAAGCGTACGCTGTACACACTGTAATGTGAAACTTAATGAAAATATACCAGAACCACCAGCTGACATGACCACTGCGGCTCCATCTCATACACGTTCACGCGAAATCTGATGTAAAACAACAGACTATATATCTGTATTTCATGGATTATACGCATTTCTGGACAAGCTGACGTGACCGCTGCGGCTCCATCTCATACACGTTCACGCGAAATCTGATTTAAACAACAGACTATATTTCATGGATTATACGCATTTGTGGACAAAAGTTGTCATTTGATGAATTTTATGGGTTATTCACACATCTGAAACAGACCGGATTCGACTCGCGATTGTTATAAGGTAAGAAGTCCCGTTTATATTTTGCATGTTGTCATCTGGACTTCTGTAACAAAATAACTTACTACATGATATGATATCATATGTATCTCAAAACAGAGACCATACACTGATGCTAAACCCGTAGACATTTTAAACGATGTATATTAATGTTGATATTAATATTATTAATGTTAGCAGGCTTAAAAAAACGAATAAGTGCGTGTCGAGAGGTTAAAACAGAGAATGTTTAATTTGATTCAATTTTAGATGATGGATGCAGAAAGAATAGAATTATGCAGAAAGGTCTTGGCCCGGTTGCATAAAGCACCTTAAGTATGACACTTAAGGGGTAAATTCCCTTTACCTACAGTAAGATAATAATTTAAAGGTGTTGCATACAGTATAATCCCTGAAATGGTTCTCTTAGGAAAGGGTAATCGTTAAATGTTTCACGACAGCGACCCAGGTTTATAAAATACTATTGTTGCCATGGAGATGCAACAGAAAAAGCTTAAGGTTTTTTTTGCAACCTTAAGTTTAAATGAAATATAAGGGTGAATTTAAGGGAACATTACACTTAAGGTGCTTTATGCAACCGGGCCCTATTGCTTGATACTGTGTAGCATATTCAGGTCGTGCATCATGTTTTTGAAAAGTAATTAGTAAAGTAACTAGTAAAGTAACTAATTACTTTTGAAAATAAGTAATCAGTAAAGTAACGGGATTACTTTCTTAGGGAAGTAATCAGTAATCAGTAACTAATTACTTTTTCCAAGTAACTTGACCAACACTGGACTTGAGTAGCTATATACTCTGTAACATAACTTTAAATCAATATTTGTATTAAAGGGATAGTTTGGCCAAAAACGATATTAAACCCATGATTTACTCACCCCCAAGCTGTCCGAGTTGCATATGTCCATCGTTTTTCAGAAAAACACATTTCGGATATTTTAGAAAATATTTTAGATCTTTCTGTTGATTAAATGTAATGTTACGGGGTCCAGCCATAGTCCACGACCTTCAAGTCCAAAAAAAGTGCGTCCATCCTTCACAAATTAAATCCAAACGGCTCCAGGATGATAAACAAAGGTCTTCTGAGGGTAATCCGTGCGGTGTTGTTGTAGAAATATCCATATTTAAAATTTTATTAACGTAATTAACTACCTTCCGGTAGCGCCGCCATCTTAGACTCAGTAGAGAGTATTAGCGTAGTGTACGCACTTTTCTTAGTTACGTATGACAAATTCGTAGAGTGGGGGGACAGAGCAGCAGCAGAGAAACCTCTGTACGCTGCGTAAGCACTCATCCTGAATGCGGATGATACTAAGATGGCGGCGCTACTGGAAGGTAGTTAATTACGTTAATAAAATTTTAAATATGGATGTTTCTACAGCAACACCGCACGGATTGCCCTCGGAGGACCTTTGTTTGTCATCCTGGAGCCGTTTGGATTTGTTTTGTGGGGGATGGACGCACTATTTTCTAAAATATCCGAAAATGTGTTTTTCTGAAAAACGATGGACATATGCAACTCAGACAGCTTGGGGGTGAGTAGATCATGGGTTTGGTATCGTTTTTGGCCGAACTATCCCTTTAAAGAAAAATGCTGTATGAGTTGACATGGGCTATACCATTTTTCACCTCAAGTAATACCTTAATTCACCTTAATTTTTTTAAGTAATAACTTACATCAGTGGTTCTCAAACTGGGGGCCGCGAGATGATGCCAGGGGGGGCCATGTTTTATGACATTTGATAAAATACATGAATTTATCATGAATTCTGTGTAATTAAACCAAAAAATATATAAGGCTACTAACCAACAGCCCTACTTTGAATAATTTTATATGTTTTGTTTAATTAAAATGTTACATTTTAAAACAAATTTTCTTTGGGGGGGGGCGCAAACAAATGCACTGTATACAAGGGGGGCCGCACGCTGAAAGAGTTTGAGAACCACTGACCTACATAATGCCCCTTTAAAAAAATTATTTATTTGATTAAAATCCATACTAAACCATCCCAGTTCTGTAGTGATCTTGCACAGTATGTTCTGTGATTATTGGTCTGTCTTGAATGCTCCATCAGAAAGATCGTTCAGCATTAGTGGTTTGTTGGACAGAGGCGGTCAATACTGAAATGTTCCTCGGTTGCCAATAATACACATGGTTGTTTTAAATAGTTTGAAGGTATTCTGGCATTAAGTGAGCAAGGCAGGTTTTGGCACTTATGTTTAAAAAACAAATGCAGCTGCCCATATGATTTAAGGTTTAATTTTTGGGTCTTTAAAAAGTATAATAAGGTGTACCAGTCTTTTTGACATTACAGTATATTGAAAGCAGTAAAAAAAGTGTACACTTCATTTATTAGGTTTATGCTCAGTCAGAAATAAAATATAGGATTACAGTAATGGGATTTAAATTAAACAGCACTGTGGAAAAACAAATGAGTTATAAGCGGTGACAGTTTGTTCCTACTCGGAGTAAAATTCAGTCGAAGTGGGAGTGTGCTAAATGAAAAATTAATCCTGGCAGACTCCATGCTACAGTGAAAAATTATCCAAGCGAGAGCTCAGTGGTCAGTGAGAAATTTGTCTTTTTAGTATGTTTTATTATTATTAAAATTGATTTCAAATATGTTTTATTATTAAAATAATCTAATTCATCTTGCTGAGGCCTCCAGATGGTCAATGAACAGACTGAAGGTAGGCGGTCTGTGAGCAATAAATGCAATGATTTATAAAAGTATCTATTAAACAAAATCATAAGTTAAAGGAATACACCACCGTTTTTCAATATTGTACTATGTTCTTACCTCAAATTAGATGAATTAATACATACCTATCTTTTGTCAATGCGTGCACCTTATCTTTGTATAGCGTGTCGTGAATGTGTTAGCATTTAGCCTAGCCCCATTCATTCCTTAGGATCCAAACAGGGATGAATTTAGACACCACCAAACACTTCCATGTTTTCCTTTCTCCCGTGATATAAAGTTATAATACAATAACTTATGCTAATTCAACTTTATTTTATAAGTTACAGCAACTATTCACGATAAAAAAAAAAGTTAAGTGCATTTTTTTAAGTATCATAAGCAAACATGCATGAAAATGAAGAATGCAAATACAGTTAAACATAAGAGCTTAAATACACATAAACCGGTTTCCTACTCCTTTCAGATCTGTTGAAGCCTTACTTAAAGTTAACAGTCCAGTTATTAATTTGGGACTCTTTCTTACTCATTATTGGATTTAGGCTGTCATAACATTTGCTATCAAAAAGCCGTTCCTGCATTGAACCATTGCTTAAATGTTTCTGTTTTGTCTTCGGCATAATTGCTTTGTGTTTACAAGGACACACGGGCAGAGATAACCCACCACGGCCTGCGTGTGTGTGTGTGTGCTTGCCCGTTACTACCTCAATATAATGGATCTGGCCTTTCCTTTTTTCTCCTTCTGTTTTACCTTGTCCTCTACGTGTAAAGTTGTATACGTGAAAGCACAACAAGCATAAAGGATTTTATCAGCACAGCCTCAGAAACCTCTCTAATCTTCACCTGTGCCCATATCTTCATTTCCATTCTTGCTTGCGAGTGTGCACTCTCTCTCTCTCTCTCTCTCTCTCTCTCTCTCTCTATTCCACCACAAGTATCCTGAAGGCTGCGGCATTTTATCTCTCTCTCCCTTCGCTTTAGATAACTCATTGATTTCTTCTGCTTTATTTATAAAGGATTAATTTCAGAGGTGGTGTGCATTTTTATTGCAATCATTACTAAGCGCATTGGCAGCAGCTCAGCGGTCTGGTTAGTGCTTTTTAATGAAGTCAAAAGGCCTGCGCTGAAACGCAAATGAATAGAGGTTATGGAGTCAATGTCAACTCGAATATATGATGTTAGCTCAAACCGCACATCAGATGCATGGCCACAAATAGAAACAATACAGACCTCTATAAATAAATCGTATGTTATGTCAGATACTGTATTGAATATATGTAGAGGTTTAAATGGAAACAATATGGACTTTTTTATGTGGTAAATTATGTCAGAGCTGATCTTACTGTATTTAATATATGAAGGTTGGAAAGACAGCAGTTCAAGAATCAGCTTATATTAATCTGTATTGTGAGTTAAATGAAATGCTTTAACAAAGATAACTATGTGAATACCTTCATGATTAAAGCAGCCAGCCAACAAGAGACATTTATTATTTGTTATGGCAGCTGAATGTCACTTGATTAAAGTGTGTATTTCTTTTTGTTATTAAAAAATTGGTTGAATGTTATCTTCTCTTTTTGTGGTTCTTAATGTGTGGGTATTGTGATTGGAGAACTGTAGGCGAGGTTAAATATAGTTTCTTTTAATTGTCTGAAACAATAGAGGTGATAATGTTATGCAACGCTCCAAAAACAAAACTGCACAAAGAATCTTCAACTTAGAAAGGTATAACGTGGGAGACACAGTCTTTAAGCATAGTCAGTTTTCAATCAAATCACTAACATACTTCTATTTGAATCTGCTGTGACTATGTTTACACTGTCAGATTTTTCTACACATCTAAATGACTGACTATCCACAACTGTTTAGATCTGATTTGTGTGTTCTGTGGTGCTATCTGCATTGGTTTCTGTAGCAATGACGTTACGTGGAGGTGTTTGAAATCAGTGTGCTCGAGTTCATGTGGTGCTGTGCAGACTGATCGGGGTGTGACACCAAAATACCACAAGAACGAAGTGCTTTCGAATCACTGTCACGATACTTTGATGTCATTTGACTTTCTGAGCCTGTTTACACCTGGTACACTGCAAAAAATAATTTTCAAGAAAATAAATTCTTATTATTTTTGTCTTGTTTTCAGTAAAAATATCTAAACATTCTTAAATTAATTAAATTAATTCATAGTTAAGATGAGCAAAACGACCCAAAAAATAAGTCTAGTTTTTAGACCAAAAATATCAAATTTAAGTGATTTTGTGCATAAAACAAGCAGAAAAATATGCCAATGGGGTAAGCAAATTTTTCTTGATTTCTTCTTGAATTTAGTGTTTAAGAAAAATGTTCAAGATTTTTTTGCTTGCCCCAGTGGCAGATTTTTTTGCTTGTTTTTATGCACAAAATCACTTAAATTTGATATGTTTGGTCTAAAAATAGACCTTTTTTCTTGTGTCGTTTTGCTCATCAAGAAAAGAGAATTTGTAGATATTTTTACTGAAAACAAGACAAAAATACTACGATTTTTTTTTTCTTGAAAATAATTTTTTGCAGGTATTAAGATGCCTTGTGGTCAACTGGATCCCAAGTGGACAACGTGTAAACGGGGTGTAAAATATTTTGAGCTCATTCACTTTTGACCACGTTCAGAAGTAGTCAAAAACACATTTGACACGATTATGCTTTGTGGTGTAGACGTGATGTGGTTGAATGTGTTCGAGCAGCCACAAAATCCACCTACTGTACACTGCAAAAATCTTTCTTACTTAGTTTTTTTGTCTTGTTTACAGTAGAAAGATCTAAAATTTCTTAAATTAAGATGCTTTTTCATGATGAGCAAAATGACCTAAGAAAATAAGTCTAGACAAAAAAATATACATTTTAAGTGAATTTGTGCTTAAAACAAGTAAAATATCTGCCAGTGGGGTGAGAAAAAAATCTAAAAATAAGTTTTATTTTTTCTTAAACACTTAATTTAAGGAAAATTTTCTCACCACTTACCCCATTGGCAGATAATTTTGCTTGTTTTAAGCACAATTCACTTAAATAATATAATTTTTGTCTAAAAACCAGACTTGTTTTCTTAGGTAATTTAGCTTATCAAGAAAATACATCTTGATTTAAGAATTTTTCGATATTTCTACTGAAAACAAGACAAAAATAGTAAGAAAGTACAGTGTTCAGCACAATCTTTAGGCTTTCATTGATAGAACAAAAGCTCATTTTTGTTTTTTTATTTTGCCAGGGTTTAAAAGTTGCACAAGCTTGTTTCTTCAATTGAATGTACAATGTACAAAACTCTGTGTAGCACGTTTTCTAACAACACAAAACTTATAGACCGGAAAATACGGTACGTAAAAACAGAAACAAGCAAAGAAAGACAGAAAGCAATATTAACAGTGTTATGGGCTGGTCAGACAAAAATAGATGTATCGGCCCAAAGAATACATCGGCCCCACCGCAAAATTGCGCGGTCTGTCAGATGGCCAGTCCGCCTCTGAAAAATACATTACATACCAGCCCAACCAGAGAGCGGCCCACCGGGATTCTCTCGGTAGTCCCAATGGCCAGTACATGCCTGGCTGCGCTTCTGGATTATTGCGTCTAATGAAGCAGCGGCAGAAACATACGAGGCTGCCGTCTCCACTTGCTCATCAACAATAACGCAACAACCTTGCTTCTGACGCAACAACGTCTGCTTACGTTTTACATGGTTTAGAACTAAAACCAGAAATGCATTTTGAATGGGATTTCTAACCACATATGAATGTAGCTTGAAATGAATTTGTAAAAATCAGATTTATGTGTTTTTTGCCGTTCACACTTGATAAATATGATCAGATATGAAGAAAAATCTGTAAATTTGGACTGAGAGTGTGAATAAAGTCTTTGTCTTCTCTCTCTCTCTCTCCCTCTGTCCTTCATTCTACTAAATCATAAGGCACTCGACTGATCGATGTGGATGAGAGGAGTTGTGATTGTTTGTGTTGAGATGTCACAGCATGGTGACACTGATGTCTTTTTCTGTAGCCGTGGGCAACCGTTAACAAGACATGTCCCAGAATTCAATTCAGCACATATTTCCCTGCCCATCATTTCTTTCCCTATGGTGTTCACATTTGGCTTTATCGAGTGATTCATTGCCATCAAAATATCAGAATAATGAAACTCTCAATAATGGTGGTTGTTACATGGGCTGAATTAATTGTGTTGTTTGGCAAAAAGGCGAAATGGTTGACTCATTCTTTCCTGGAGGTATTTTTCCTAGTAAAGTCAACAGTGCCACTTACTGTGATGAACGCATTTATATTGTTCATGGGTGATACATGTTTCTAAAAGTTCTTATTAGCTTTCATTTTCATTCAAATGTTCAACAAGTGACAAATACAGAAGTGAAACCCTTTAAATGCACAAATTGTTGGCACAGAATATTGGAGTCACTGCTGAAACTGAAGTGGTAGAAATAGTGATAACCATATCAACATTTTGGCATCTTTAACCAAAGAAATGAGCAAAGACGCATTAACAGCTAGCAATTATTCACAAGCTCTTCCTATGTCTCAGTTGGTAGAGTATTGTGTAGTAATGCAAAACATCATGGGTTCAATCCCAGCCAAAATGTATGTGTTGTAATTCACTTTAAGCCAAAATGCAAAATGCACTTCTGCCAAATGCATAAATTTAACTGTAGTCAACAAAATAGGCATATTTCCTATATACGTCATTGTGCTGTTTGTAAACAGTGTACTAGCCATGCATATTTAAACAAATCTCATACATGTGTCTATACTGGTCTGCCAGTGTTTTTCATGGTTTCATTGTGTTTGTAACCACATTTGCTAGCTTTTATTCTCGTAATGTGCGACTGATGAGAAGAAACCCTGGATGCCCACAACACTCCAGAAGCAGGTGATTGAGTCTGTATCACTTTGGTGCAAAGATATCCATCCCTGTAATAGGTCTCATTCAACACATGCTCCTGCGGGACACACGGGGAAACAAGCCCAACCTCGAATCACACAGGTCCTGTTCTCTCGCCTCACTCTCACTCGACTCTCTGTAGACCTCTCCTGAGCCCAGGTGGATGAGTTTATGTGAGCTGACAATTCAACACTGGTTCACGTTCTCAAATGCTTTTCTCCTGGTCAGGTTGAAAAAGAGAAAATGAGAAGAAGAAAATTAGACAAACAGTGGTCGAGGGTAAAGCAGTCTGGTTTGGTTTGGCTTGTGGACAAGTTTAGCCACGGTGGACAAGTAGTGGTCTCATGCTTGTCTTGTTTGTGGGGTTTTGATTTCAGACACGGAGGTACTGTTTAAAATGTGTGTTATCTGAATGTTTTGGATCTGTGATTTTTACACCAAAGCTGTATCATTATTTTTTTTGCTTTGGTCAATGTCACAAAGCTTAAAGCCCATTCACACAGACCTTTGGTCCCAGAAAATACATGTAAATTGCCAGACAAGCTTCTGTGTGAATGCAAACACGTCACGTAAATCTTCTGGGATCGTTGCCGCAAAAAGGACCTAGTAAGATACACGGAAAACCCTCTGTGTGAACGAGACGCCGAAACAATGCCATAATGGGTGTGTCGTAGTGAGGATGCGCGAGTCATCACAAAAAAAGTTATGGTTCAGCTCTTTAAAACGAGATATTTACATGCAGATTAACATTCACAACGAGAAATGTTGCAAACTAGACTGAGGCAGTTATCAGGAAATGATAAATGAGACGCATAAACAATGCTGGGCGTGCCGTAGTGAGGACACGTGTGTCATGGCAACATGAAGTTGGTTCAACTCTTTAAAATGGGGGATTTACATGCAGATCAACATTCACGATAAAAAATTACGACGTCAGCAAAACGGACTGACGAGAGATATCAGGTAAGTTAGCTCGTCACTTATTGCGCTGAAGTGGAGATCATTCAGCAGCATGAAAAATTTCGCGTCACATGCTCATTTGAGCTTATAATAAACAACAAGATATATATCGTTCAGTTCCTCAAAACGGGGGTTTTAAATGCATATTAACAATCACGATGAGAAATGTCTGAAAACTGGATTAAAGCAAAGCTCAGGGAGCTCGTCAAATATCCACTTTGAAGCTGAGATCGTTCACCAGCATAGAACAGTGCGTCACGCGCTCCTTTATAGTCTTATCATAAACAAAAATGCATGCGAGTGTTCTGGAGGGAGAAATAATAAATAATATGCAAACTTCAGACGCTGCGTAGAAGAAAGTGCAAGACTTTAAACAGGTCACGTGTCTTTCAGGGACCTTGCAGATTCCAGCAAATCATTGGCAGTTTGAATGAACAAAAAAAAACAATCCCGGAAAAATCCAGGGTGCATTTTCCGTATATTTTCCGTAATGTCTGTGTGAAAAGGGCTTTACAGGTCTTGGTCACAGCTATAGAGATAATAGGAAACAGATTGACTTTAATTCTGTAAACTGTTGTGTAAACAGGACAATTTGAGTGTCATACCTGATAGTAAATCCATTGATTCCCAGACATTGACTGTGTGAACGCAACATTGACGTGATCTCATGAGAATACATGTGTATTTTTCCGTAAAGTGTGGTTGTACAGATTTGTCCGTATTCCTATTTATAAATATTAAAATCAGGGGCATTCTCCTATGCAGTCTTTCCTATGCAACAATAATTACACCAAAACACAAGATGAATTCACAAAAAAAGTTACTTTTATTTAATCACTGTAATCCACATCTTTAAAATGCATAAGATTGCGATGAACAGATCCAAATTCAGCCCTTTATTCAGCGATCTTGATCCCAGTTCTCATCAGCGACTGTGAATGTCAAATTGTGTGTTTGTTATGAATATGAATTCAAATATTGCGCCTCAAGAATTAAGCTTTACGTCACATTTCATGGCAGTGATATCAAATGCTCATTTGCTCTTGGGTGCTACATCACAGATTTGCGACATTGCCGTCTTTCAGTTGATGTACTTTTGAAATTTGCAATGTGCCCCTTGACACAGAGAAGCTGAAATAATGTTTTTGTGGTTTACTAACTTTAATACTTCTCTGTGCTTCATATACTTCCGAGAGGACGGGCTTTTGGTACTGCTTTTGAAATTTCGCAATAAAAAAATATTGTGATACACTTGTCTGTCTGTTATGCTTTTTATAACAGTACATTATTTTAATAAACTGTTTTGGGTGGGTTACTGTAGGTTCATAGTTTAACTCTTTGCCCGCCAGCACTTTTAAAAAAAGTTGCCAGCCAGCGCTAGCATTTTTCATGATTTTCACAAAATGTAATGCCTTCCAGAAAATGTTCTTTTTAAATATATAAACATACAATATATCAAATGAAAGAACAGACCCTCTGCTTTTAAACAAACAAACAAAAAAAGGTTTCTTCCTACCATTAGTTCTCTTTTAATCACCTCTCAAATATGGTAAAAACTGCAATACTTTTGGGCAAATAGCACCTTTTGTCTGATGCGGGTGAAATATTTTGCTGTCCATGTTAAACACGCAACATTCAAAGGGTTATTTTTTATTTAGTTCATTTTCATTTTTCACTCATTCAAGTCAGTGAAGCACCAGTCAAAATGTATATGCGCTCTTTGGTCCCCCCTGCAGCTGGTGGCGCCCTAGGCGACCGCCTAGTGTGCCTATGACTAGAAACAACCTTTTCTTAATTCTTATCTTATTTTTATTTAATTAATGCATTCGGCAGACGCTTTTAGGTATACATTTGATCAGTATGTGTGTACCATGGGTTCGCATATGTGTTCCCTGGATTCGGACATTTTAAGGCTACAGAGGAGAAGAACAGGCTAATTAGAGTTATATGGACATTGTGTGCTCAGTAGTAACAATGAATGAAGGACAGACGGCCACTTTAAGTGTGCTAGTCTGAGTCATTTTAGTGGGAGAGCAGAGAACAGAGAAGTATTTTTACTGCCCCATAGAGAGGTTCTTGTTATATGGTGGATGTAGCTGTTTTCTTCATCTTCTTTTATTTCTCAGAATCCTTCAGATTTTGTTCCACTTCAGAGCATGTATTTAAAAAGCATAATTTATATTTGAAGTTTTTGAATGTTTACAAGACCTGCTTTGTGTCTTTCTATTGTTTGACATGTTTAAATGTAGTTCAATGATCAGTGATACATTGCATGAATATTCATCTCAATCTGAACACCTGAGGAAGTAATTAGAGGCTGATTTGTTTCTTTCTTTAGCTGCAGAATGAGTTCAGTGTAAATTAGTTGTTTTGATGCCAACCCAAGATGCTAAGGCAACAGGATGTTAATTTTACAGTACATTTACATACTGTAAATTATTACTTTTGCTCAAATTTAAACTCATTTTACATATGCTGACCCAGTTTAAACATTCAAAAGTGGGCATGCTCATATTTAGCTCAAAGACATCTTGACTCTCTACTTGTGTCTATTATGCATCGACCGTTGGGCATTTCTCAGTATGCAGACTCCCAAATGTAAATCATAGTAAATCCAGATGTCTTGGTTAGAACATATTGTATCCTAAATAGACAGGTAGGAGAAAGGGAATAGCCTTTGAATGATTAAAGTTTTCAGAGTAACTTTGGAACCATGCTTTGAGTGGAACCGGACTTCTATAGCTAGGCTAGTAAAAATGTCAAAGAATCTATTTCAAATCTCTCATTAGACTGCACTCCCTGCACTGTTAGACACCATTCGTACCAAGTCCGGTCAACAGGATCATCTGGTATAGAAAATTCAGTTGTAATAAAGAATACATGAACATGAGCTACAGAACAGATGAGGGGTTTGGAGATTTCTCGGCTCCCTCTGCTCAGCTCTGTTCCTTCAAGAAACAAAAGACTAGGATTGTTCTCCAAAGTTTTTCTGAAGCTGATGTGGTATACAGTGATATATGATGTTAACTATGGTAAGATGGCTTCTTTCAGTTGCATGTTGTGATACTCCAGGCATTTGTCACCTGTCAATGTAAAGAAAGTGTGGAGCACTGGAGCTTTTATGTCAAAACCTTACATTTAAAATAAATGACAGACTATCAGTCGCTAAAATTCTTTTTTAGTCATCTAAGTCCTATCTACAGGTATCTAAATTGAGAAAGAAAGATGTCTTAAAATTGCATGCTAAAATATTTTTGACCGACAATTTAAGGTGCAGTGTGGGACTTTTAGAAGGATCTCTTTACACAAATACATATACATAACTATATTATTAGTGGTGTATAAAGACCCTACAAAATGAACTTTATTCCCACTGTAGTCGCCATTTTGCGCTGTCAAGTTTCTATAGTAGCCATAAATGGACAAACTTTTCTATAGGACACCGGCTGAACCCATCTAATCACCTTATCTGTTTACATGTGTATATGTATATATGAAGAGTTTTAACTCTTAACGGAGATAAGTCCGTTTTTTTTTTAGAAATCTAATTTTTTGGTTGGGCATTCCAATTAATATCAATTCAACTGCAGTTGTTTGTTTTGATTTAAACCTTCATAACTTAAAAAATACAGCTAAGTAGCACCATCAAACAAAATAATAACATGATAAAATAATAATAAACAAAAGACAGATTTATCTAGTTTTGCAACAAAACTCTTCATATATATATGAAGAGTTTGGTTCCAAAACGCAATAAACGCCATTTTTGAAAAAAATGAGTTACTGCCAGAATCAGTATTATATCAGGTCAGTATTATAAAGTAAATTCTTAATTTTATGCAAAATCCAATTTCCACAGTGTTATTCTGTCATCTTTTCTCCCTTTTTTCCCAAAATGCAATAAACGCCACTCCCCCTTTTCTACAGAATGCCATAAATCCACTCCTTCACAGATTACAGCGCACCTCACGCAATGTAAACAAAGAATGGGGCGCGCTGAGTACACGGAATCCTAGTTTTCCTCATCTACTTTGTACTTCGTGATTACCAAACAAACAAAAACAAAATAATACTTTAATAGCATTGATAAACCTGTGATGGTTTTCTGTGACGTGAAAGAAATGTAAGCCATCAACATGTAATAATTTACGCAGAGGAACTCGGGAGACCGGTGCTTGTTTGGCCGGGCTGACAGCATCAAGTTACTGTCTTGATAACACATTGACCCCAGGGGATCTTATGAAAAACTTTCCATAATTTTACTCAAAGTCAACGAAAATCGAGCAGGACCAAAACATTTTACAGCTGATCGCTTTGAAAAACGTTAAGCGAGGACGTCAGTATAATGACTTCTTAATATCACAAAGTAAGTGTTTTGATTAATGACAATAATGTTTATATTTTTAATTAGTGTGTACAACTAGTCAACTAAATGAATATAACATGGCAAAGATGAATGCACATTTATATAGGCGATTGATTCAATAGATTTATAGCATTTTTAATAAAAACTTGTCATGGATTTATTGCATTTTGTGGAAAAAATAATCAGTTTTTATAATAAATCTTTGAAAATCAAGTTATGGATTTGAATTTTTTATGTTTTTATAACCTAAAGATGCTATGTGAAAGTTTGTAACAGAAAATAGTGGTTTTCATCTTGTCACTTTCTTGGTATAGAAAACACGTTTTTACCGAAATTTGTCAAAATGGATTTATTGCGTTTTGGAACCAAACTCTTCATATATATATTTATCTTCCAATGTTTTTTTTCTACTAGGACTTTTCCCATTGGGTTTTTCTCCTAGGTTTTGCTACTTATGTTGTCTATTGATTTTTCAGTGTTTTCCCTGCTTAATGTAAAGCTGCTTTGAAACAATTACTAATTGTGAAAAGCACTATATAAATAAAATTGAATTGAATAGATCGCGTTTTGTTACTGTGTTGTCTCAGACGATGACGTGTTTGTCCTGTGGCGGCTACCATAGCTTCACTATGCGTTTCGTACAGAAAGGTTGAGCTGTGGACTGAGCCATTGGTTGCAATCTCAACTTTAGATGAAGTTCCACATTGCACCTTTAAACCTGAAATAAATTTCTTAAGCTCAAACACTTCTCTGGTGTCATTTCAGCTTCTGTGCATGCGGACAGGTTGGCAAGCGCCTCACATGACTGCCTAGAGCCCCTCCCATAGAGAATTGTCAGTCTTTATCGATTGATGATTGGTTCTTTTAACTGGAATGCAGGATTTCCGTTGCCAGAATGGCCACATTGAGCGTTACATTGTCCACTTATCATTGCAAAAAGAGTGCTCAATTTTGTTATATTGAATATATTTGGTGATGGGTCCTCCTCGGAAGAATAAACAGGCGAATCATAAAGGCTGTGATGGATTGTTTTCTTCACTAATGGTAGTTTAAGTATCATGTGAAGCATGCAGTCATCATGTCATGCTATATAAAGATACCATCTTCATGCTAGTTGTCAAATTTTCTTGCGCTAGGGTTGATTGACAACAGTATAGAGTTGGAGCCCTCCGACAGTTCTCGCTTTTGAGCTCTTCAAGCTCCTTACGAATTTTCCTCACGTTTGTGGGCAGAAATAGACGTTTATCTCGACAGGGTGCATGCATTAGGGAGAGCTAAACAGCTTTGACATGCCTGTGTCACTTTGTGACTTTCAAAGCGCTTTCTGGGGTCGCGCTGTATGCGCAAAGTGATTTTTCATTCTCTTACAAGACCAAACGTGTGTTTACGGTTGTTTAGAAAGATAGGTTATTAGACAAATGACATTAACAAATGTGTTCCACGTTATAATAATTACCGTAGCAGCATGTGCCGTGCCACAATGAACTTTTGCTGAAAATAAGCGAGATTTCTTTCTAAAAGTAAGTGATGCGAATGAGAGGAAGAGAAGAGTTCAAACAACACTCAAGGTCTCTTGCACAGATGTACTACCACGCAACTTATGCATTGCAAATGTAGCTTTAAAGTTAAGTATTGTAACATTAATCTTTCCTGTTATACATTTGAATGCATACGTGTTTTGAGGGCGGCACAGTGGCTCACAGACCTTCTCACATGCAACAAGAAGGTACCTGGTTTAACCATCGGCTGGTTCAGAAGATATTTCTGTGTGAAGTATGCATGTTCGCCCGCAGTGCATCCCAAATCAAAGACTGGATCCTTCGAAAGACATGGACTTAAAAAAAACATCCATATTTGAATGAATGGGACTCAGGAAGTACAACATATGCGCGTTAGTAAGACCTTACGGCAGATCAAGTTGACCAATACATGACAAGAACCGTGTTTTCAGAAGATATTGCTGGCAAACACAGACATTTGCATCCGGACAGGATAAAATTTCTCAGAAGACCTCTGAGTTCGGAAAAAAACAGTAAACTGCTCTGGAATTTTTACGAAGGTCGTCAGAGAAAAACACAGACATGGCCGATTCAGATGGGATTAAAAACACAGAGGACCTCTGAGAAGCACGATTTTCTCAAAGATCCCCCTATAAAACTAATCCTGTCCGAATAGGGCTTTAAGTCCATGAAGCGAACTGAAATAAGACGGCCTAGCCTACAGATGGAGTTGCGCCACCTGCTGTTCCCGCACACCGCGCCTGTCAGCGGGACACAACAGCAGTTATGATGCGTTCACACCAGCTGTGGTAGAGGCATCAAGTGCGAGTGATTTCAATGTTAAGTCAATGTGAAGACGCGTTGACGCGCATCTGGAGGTCTCGCGGCGCGAATGAGCCGTTTAGCGCGGCCCTGTTAATGCAATTCCGCCTCATTCGCACGTCTAGTTTGCGCGAATGGCGCGAATTGACCGTTGCTGTGGCAAACGCGCGAGTTGAAAAATTTGAACTTTGGCGGAAAAACACGCCACGTTAACAAATCAGGAGCTTGCTCTAGTAGTGACGTGATTACAGGATGCGAGCGGAGTTGCAGAAGCCCCTGCCATGACACGAATTTCTGCGTGGATGTCTCGATGACTAGAATTTCACGCACGGCTTTTACGCGCGAATGAAGCGAGTAAACTCAAAATGTTCAAGCGGCAATCTAGACGCAGGATGCCTCAAACGCGGCTGGTGTGAACCCACAGTTACATTTCAGACTTTTCAAAATAAATATGGAGCCATATTGCGGCTGGTGTGAACCCACAGTTACATTTCAGACTTTTCAAAAAAAATATGGAGCCATATTTTTATGTACTTTAGAGAATATGACCTACTGATGCAGATTAAACTACCCAACAGTATATCAAATTTACCAACTTTAAAAATATACAAAAGTAAAATGCAACATATTACAGCAATAATATTCATTTACATAATTAAAACCAGATTTATAATAGTAAGTAATAGTAGTAAAACAGTGACAATGATTTTTAATTAGCAAAATATTCACAGGTGCTTTAATCCAAACCTGAAAACCTTCTGTTGTTGTTGTCTAATTCTGGATTTTTGTGTATTTGGATATGGCCATTAAAAATAATGCATGCAGTCCCAACGTAAACTTCCATTTAAATTTTTTTAGGCTAATTAAATGTTGAAAAATTCTGCTGCATTAGCTCGTAATAATTACTTAAATTGAACAAGCAGACGAAATCCATTTTTAGAGTAAAGGAGGGAGACTTGCTTGATGCTGCTTAGACTATTTAGAATATAAATCGCAAAATCGCAACACCAGACATCCCACAATAGACTGAATGCTCGCTTTTGATGTTTGCTATCTCATTTTAGAGGACAACTAATGGACCATACAAAAATACAGTCTCATTGTCTCTGATGGGGTTCTCTGTAGACATTGTCTATTAAAAAGACATCTGTGACTGCTGTTGCTTGTCCTGAGGGAAGGAGGCCGGTCGCTTTTATCGAGAGATATTTAAAGCCTGTTAAGCATTTAACCCCATCACACAAGGTCAGACGCATGGACACGCATACACTCGTGGACCTTTAAAGGGCCAAGCTGGTCACACTGGGACAAATTTTGCAGAATATTAACAAACAGTTCAGGTCTGGTTCTTCTTGATGCTCTCAGTGGATTCTGTTAGTGGATCTGGCAGTGTGACAGGGTGGGAATAGCGCTTTGCTGTAAAGTGTAGCCTTATGTGGTTTCTTTCATTTGATTCGCCTCTCCCCGCTGTACTTTAATTTCAACTTGGGGTCCCATTGTGGCCATTCTCATCACTATGAATATCATGCCCTGAATTCATTGCTATGGGGAGTCATGTTTAATCAGCATCATTATTGGACTGTAACCATGTATTTCAGTCCCATAATGGTATAGACATTTTGAAGGACGGGCAATTTTTAACACAGAAGGATATTCTGCCTTATAATATGGGGTTTACTTGGTGAACAAAATGACCCATGAAGTCTGTGGCTAGTAATGGTTGAATCTTGTTAGGTAAAAGAAGGGCACTGCCTTGTCAGGTGCAACAAAGAACAGACAATAATATGAGAGGCACTCTCTGTAACAGATCTTTGACAGCGTCTGAACCGTCACTGCAGTCTAATCTCTGAGAGCTCACAATCCCATTGGGAAATGACTACCAGCCAGTTCAGAAGAGAGGATCAGATGCACTCACATAATTAAATGTCAGCTTTTGTGACTTTTTTCTGGCATTAAAAATTGTGGATAAAAGTGTGACCACATCAAATCTGAGCGCTCTTAATTAAGAGTTCTAAGAAAATTGTCATTGAATAAAATATTTGAACACATTGGAGATACCGACAAATAATAAGATGTTTTATTACATTTACGCAGGCTGTGTTCCTGAAGCTCAGTTGGTAGCATTGTGTTAGCAACGTAAAGGTCATGGGTTCAACCCTCAGGGAATACATACTGAAAAGCATAGTCGATTTGGATAAAAGTGTCTGACAAATGCAAAAGACGTGACTCAGATATTAAAGAGTGGCTGATCGTAAAGTACTTTTCCTTAAAGTTTTTGAAATTTTGCCTGAATTTGAATATTTTTGCATTATATTCTCGAGGCACAGCAATAACGAAGTGTGATTACGAGATGAAAATTAACAGCTTTTTAATGCGTTCTTACAAGATAATATATACTGTAAAGTGTTTTCTCTAAATGTTATAATTTATAAATAATTCATATCCATATTACCAGGCTATGCGTTATTACTGTTTAAACAAATCTATTATTCTTGCACGCATTACTAACACGCGCGAGAGATAAAGACACCATCGCTTAAGACACGCGGATGCGCAACGCAGCTCCCATCCCAGTGGCCCCTAGGAGCCCGACACGACCTGTGATGAATTCGGTCTAACGCTACCAGATGTTCACATGTCATTTCGAATTTAGGAGAAATCTGACATGCATGCTCATCCCTTCTTCTAGCATCCGCGTATCTTTGAACAGCGAGGTGAAGGACAGCCGCCGCGCTCCCTCCGCCCTCCATCACCATCCGCTATTGGCCAGCGCGCGCCGGGTTCATTATTTCTGTCTCTCGGCTGTGAGAGACTCGCCGCGCTCCCGCTCACTCGCACGCACTACGCGCCAAAGAGAGAGATGCCACCGCGTTCCCCCGAATGAGATTCACGCGAAGTCGCGGACAATCGCAGAACTTCAGGTTTATCGCAACGGGAGGGACCTGTTAATAAAACCGAGGAAAGCGATGGCACATGCATGAGACCGTCCGAGCGGCTCCCCGGTTTAGTTGGGGACGCAGGCGAGCAGCGCAACGACGATGGGACGCTTTGGGAAGAAGGCACGGTACACTTGCTTTGGCTTTCTCACAGTCCTCGTTCTCCTGATGCCCAGTGCGATGGCTCGAGGTAAGAGAACTTGAGGTGTAGAATTAATCACATACGATATACTTTTGTCCAGTCTTAGAGAGTTCGTGGACTCGCAGGCTTCGCCTTATGTGTAGACTATACAGTATCTGCGCTGGGTGATTGTGTGTTCTGTTTTTATCTCAACGCAATGATGAAGATGTACAGGAGATGGACATAACACTTAATGCACCAATGTTAAAGTAAGCGCTTGATTCAGTTCATCCTATATCACATGTGTCTGGAGGGAACACTGAGCCATTACGCGCTGTTTTTCTCTCAACATGCTACAGATAAAAGCTCTGAAATACACAGTGAGCTGAATATTTGCACCCACTTTGTTCTGCAGATGTGTAACAAACATGAAACATCTAACTGGCAGTTTTCACTGGGCACTTTATGGACAGTTTTGTTTGCCTGCGTGTCCGTATGAATTGGCCTTGTGCGTGACTACATGCGAGATGCCGTGAGATGCGCCGCGCAACAGGCGTGAAAGCGCCTTTCCGTCCCATGTGCACGATTTCTTCATTTATTTTTTATATGTTGGTCTTAACAAATAATAAAAAAATAAGAAATATGACTGCGTATAAATAAAATGCGCTTCATGAAATAATGCCTGTTGTTACTCAGTACTTGCGTACTTACATTGGCATCGTATTGTGCGTTTATATAAATATATAAAAAATATATGCGCATAATCTTAAGATGTCACGTTAAGACAAGTCTTGGTTTTTTTCATTTTTAGAGACACTGTTAAAAAGCAGCTATTAACTTATGTTCATGAGTCACTGATGCTCACTACAGAGGTGTAGTGCGCGGTGAAGACAAGTACAATAACTATCATTAAGATGTTCAGTCAACATAGCTAAATTGGATGTTTATAAACAAGTGTCCTACACCTTGTTAATTGCCAGTGCCTTTTTTTTTCTTTGCACAAACCCAAAGCTCTATTCATTGATGTATCTGCTTGGCTGCTGTGTCTGCAATTTGATGCAAGGCACTTATAAGGAAACCTGATGCTATGCAGTGGGCAATTTGAGGTTGATGGTCTTGTTATCGGCCAAGAGTGCCGTTATTACCTGAGGTACCCCTAAGGGCCACTTTTGAGATCCGTTTTCTGTATCCGTTCATATTGCCTGATGAAGAGATTGTTAGCTGGTTGCTTTATAGGTTCATTTCTGTAAAATTCTGGAATTTGTCATGCATTAATACGCTGGTGCCACAGGCTTATTTGATATGCGGTCCAACTAGATAAATTAAATAGCTACTAAAGTTTAATACACATATACGTGTCAGCATCCAATTGACTGGTTTAACATGTTTAATTACGGCTTCATAGCTGAGCCAGATCTGAATTGCATCCTTTATAATTCACTATTTGCAAGTCCATTAGCAAATTAATACTCTGTATTTGATCCTCCTTCTTTTATTAAACTATGGAAATCATCTTGAACTGCCCTAACATTCATAATTAATGAGTTCTCACCAGAATTAAGAGGATGTTATGTAAGGTGTATGTGTGAGACTGCTTTGATGCTTCATCAAGAGTATTCATTAATATGCAAATGAGGTGGTGTCATTAAAATATCCAATCGTCCGTCACGTTCACTTACACCGCCGCGATATCATCTATTGTCTCGCATCCGCAGTTGGAAATGTTCCACACCTGTCAGAGAGAACCTGTTATTGAAAACCATAAACAAAACAAAACTGTTACGGTGGTTGCTACATAGCCCGTGGTCAGAGCCTTAATGTCGTTTTCCTTTAATGTATTGTTGAATTTTTTTTCATAAAGTTGATGTGAGACACAAAATGAAGCTGTAGCCCTTGGCGGCAGTCAATGGAGATGTAACAGTCCCTGATTCAGTGATAGAGGCACATGGTAATAAGTTTGAGTATAGCTTTTGAGGTCTCCAGAGAGCATCTCTCACGCCATGTGTTATGAATAAAAGCAGTGAGTTCAATCTGAACATAAGTGATGTTTAATTTATGTCCAGTACCGCTAGACAGTATGACTGCTTTTTGACATTACGCAGATAGCTGTTATAAAGAAAACCTTTCAAACGGTAGACAGAATTGTTGTATTTTGGTTTTGATGTGCATGCATTGTTGTCTGTGTGTGTAGGTGTGTGCGTGACTTGAGCAATGTTATATTGATGTGAGTCATAAATATGTACTGAATATCCTCAAGATACATCCGTTGATGCTGATGCATGGGCACCATCCATAGGAATCTTGTAACAACATACATTTCCCAGAATGCATCTGTGATATCCCCAGAGAATATTGAGTTGAGCTTGACATGTTGTGAGAGGTTGTCACGAAGCTGGTTGGTGGAGTGTATTTATGAGAGCACGAAGAGGGCCAGGTCTGCTTATCCTCGGGGACCAGGAGCATAGCTGGATCAGAAGTTGCTTGTTAGGTTGATGGAATCCTCCCGTCATGGCTCTTACATGGAAAACCAGCTTTATCCCCGTGGAAGACCTAAGGACATGCTGATTGCGTTTCAATACAAAGATAAGATGTTGTTTGTATCGTACGCGAGAAGCTGTTCGTATCTGCGTATGTGTGAACAGGTGTAATTTGTTTCAGAGGTTTGGAGCGTAATCCGCATGTGCGCTGTTTGTTGGCAACACCAAACAAAGGTCACATTTGATGTCTCAGGAACTACCTTGGCACTCATAAATTTGTCAGAGGAAGGAAGGATCTGAATAACTCTATGAATTTTTCACCATGCGGAGGTCAGCAGGGTGGATCCAGGAGGAGGCTGAATTTTGAGGTTTTGTGTGTTCAGCTGCATCAGTGGGTGGATTTATAAGCTGTATTTTTGGAAATGTTAATCCGATACTCTGTAATAGGTGCTCATTGACAGCTCTCTTGACCGACTGATAACCCAGATGCCTACATACATAAATGTGGTTTCTGAAATCAGTTGTCAGCATAACTACAATCCCCATGTTTTAAAGAGCACTTATTACGTTGGTAGAAACAGCGTTATTTTGTATATTTGGTGTAATACAATGTGTTTGTGTGGTTTATGGTTAAAAACACATTATTTTCCACATACCTTACATTATTTAGTCTATGCCCTGCCTCCCTGTAACGGGTTGATTTGGTACAAAAGTCATTGTTTTGAAAGGTGCAATGTCCTCCGATTGGCCAGCTGACCATGGAAATGTGAAGCTCCTTACCATGTTTAGAAGATAAGCTTCCAATGCAATGCTGACAGGAGTTAAAATCGTCTTTACTACCTTATCAATACAAGCCGAATCTGATTCAGAAAAGGCAGATGACCAAGCTGATTTATCAACTTTACCAGCGCGGCTTGAGCAGGACGTAACAGATTGGTAAGGTAAGAATCACTAAAACATTAAAACCATGTTGGCATTTGTGATAGTAGAAATGACAAACAATAAGCACTACTCAAAACTTGCAATTGAATCATGGTTTAGTTACTAGTAAATTCTTTAAAAATGAAAACTTAGTGGCTGTTTACACTTGGTATTAAGATGTGTTTTCGTCGATCGGATCACAAGTTGACGAGAGAGACACATCACGTTTACACCTGGTATTTAAATCGATCTCTTTTGTCCACTTTCGACCGCTTCTGTCCTGAATACTGTGAGGGGGTGGTCTGTTGAGACTGTGGGCGAGTCTCTGTTGTCATTAAA
Source organism: Misgurnus anguillicaudatus (assembly GCF_027580225.2). Classification (NCBI taxonomy): domain Eukaryota; kingdom Metazoa; phylum Chordata; class Actinopteri; order Cypriniformes; family Cobitidae; genus Misgurnus; species Misgurnus anguillicaudatus. The sequence continues at coordinate 24,543,596 of NC_073345.2, forward strand.
ACGCCAGCGGGAGTAATGATGAGTTTATATGGACGCTAACTAATATTATGTCAGAGTCCACTGCTTGTTTAGTAAGTAAACATGCTTCACAGTGTTTTGTACATGTATATGTTAGAGCTTTCTCTGAATTTCCAGTGCAATTGATGAAATAAGATTGCGCAACTTTTACATGCTTGCAAAATGAAACTGCGGAGATCAGCCGCTTTAATTTTATCAATGAGAGGCTAAAAATAGCACTTTTCACCATGTGTTTGTGCCAGAAGTCAGAAAAGACCTAAAACATTGGTTTCAGTACCTCAGATTATATAAATGGGCGGAGAGAAGGCGGTCACGTGTGGCTGTTCGAACACATTCACCACATGTGCGTTTACACTACAAAAGCAGCTCGATCGAAAGTGTTTTCGACTACCTCTGAATGTGGTTGAAAGTGGACGAGCTCAAAACGTTTTGAACACCATTTACACCTGGCATTAACGTTGTGCACTTATGATCCGTTCGAAGAAAATGCATGTTAATGCCAAGTGTAAACAGCCTCACCTTAAACGCTGTGAGTCAGAAATGGGTGGAATTATGATAATGACTGTTGTGTTCACGTCAACAGACCGAGGAAGTAAACGGTAGTCCAAGAAAAGAAATTTAAGTTGGAAACAATAACTTGCATCATTGTTATTCTGGGATTTGTACCTTTTGCATATCGTTAACATGTACTAACACACATTTGCGCACCAAAGGAAATGTAAAATCGTGATTGGATAATAGGTGCTCTTTAAGAGCTCTGAAGAGTATCCAAATGAACTGGAGTGACAGCAATTTGCCTTCAGTGCATTCTGTAATCACTCCAATCCAATTCCAGTCCAGGTTTTATTTTATTTTCCCACGCTCCATAACATAAATGTAAAACATAAATACTTTAGTATCACTTCACAAAATGCAAAATGATGGCTAGTGCAGGGATTCAAATGCGCAAACTCAGACATAAAGTAATTAATATCTCATTTTTGATTTTTAAACTACAGTATTTTAAAGGTAACCTTTGTATATTTTTCTTTACAAATCTTTTCTTGTCTCCACTAGTCACATTCACCCCATCTGCTATTAATTTTCATATCAGCTTTACACGTTTGACCGTTATCTTGCTGATATTTTGACAGTTGTATTTTTCTGTCATTCTATGAAATCTGTTCAATAACACAGTCTTTAACTTGTTAAATTCCTGCTGACCTGCAAAAATCGGGCAGTTAACAAGTCACGTTTGTGATGAAGCGCCATCACAGGGTGAGCGACAATGCCAACACTCCAGATGAATCAAGCGCTCCGCTCCACACTCCTCACAGCTCACAAACTCCGGATGACAGCCTGATAGCAAATTCACAGTGAAAGCTTAAAACACATCTGTCTCAGAAACACTGACTTGCTGTTTCATTTAGCTGCACAGATTTTTGCCGAGCCCTGACAGTATTGGCGCTCGCTCCCCCGGCACGTGCGCTCCCCACGCTTTTTTCTCCTAAGTGGCCATGTTTTCCGTTTCTCCATCTTCATTTGTGTCTTCTCGGAGTGCTTTGGAGAGAGTGCTGAATGAAGAGCCTTGAAGATTGCTGTCCTTCCTCTGCTGACCCTGGGTTTCACCGCCTAGCCATAACTCGCACCATTAACCATGAACCCTTGAGAACAAGTGCTTTTCTTTCTCTCCTTCTGCCCTCAGTCTATTTACCTTTTCAGCATGCACACAGACCACTCAAGATGCTCCAGATGTCCTGAACTAGCCTTTGTATCATGAGAGCTCTATCAGTGTAAATATCAATTTTTTTGTGTGAGCTTTGTGTCGAGACCTTCACATTTTGTTTGTGTGTTTTTTTCAACTGATAAAAGGTGGATTGTAAAAGAAGAAGATATGATTAATACATATTAATATATATGAGTGAGTGAGCAAAGAGTTTAACTCTAATGGACTTTGCAGACATTCAGAAAAAAATATGTTATATATGTTATTTTTCTACTCAACCCACAGTTTATCTGATTTTAAGACTTACAGTTACAATGCAAAGATGACAAATTAGAAGTCATTCACATTCGCATTGTAATGATTTTTTAATGGATAACATGAATCAACCCCTTTGCGGTACTCAAAGAAATGTAAACTAGTTTAATGCATTCTCCCCTCATAACCTAACCGTGACAGATTTCTGCTATTGGCCATTGTATTTGAAAAATGATCAGACATGTCTCCTTGGTGTAAATCAATACTGTTCTCAAATATGAATATTTCATGTATTAATAATCAATTGCAACAATGACAGAGATGTAAGAGGTACGCGATAATAAAATGCAATTTTACCTCAGAGCTTGGCTACGCTGTCATTTAGCAGAGATCTGATTGGGCCGTGGATGATATTGATCGCAGCGAGCCATGCAACATGAGCGAGATGGTTGGTGAAGTTGGCTTCATGTGTTGCATGAATGAAACTGTATGTGTGGCGTTTGAAATGAAAAACAAGGCTTTGCTGGAGATGGATCAATGGCTTTTCAGTGCAATCGCTCACAGCAGGTGTACACATTGGTTTGGTGGTGGTCTAGCCAGCCGTACAGTTCGGCAACAAAGCAAATTTGTCTGGTGAACGGTTACACAGAGGAAATCTTGCCATTTAAGCTTGTTCAAAATCCTGGTGAGGACACCAGCGTGATAGGGATTTGAAACTCAGCATACTGTAACTAGAATATGATGTCCCAGCATGCAATTTGGCATTTAAACACATCTAATAGCTTCCCAAACCCAGACGTCGAGGATAAATCACCTCGTAATCACTGTTGACTTTGCTTTGATGGAATATCATACACCTCACAAGTTATTTTGCAAAAAACGACATGTAACCAATTTCAGGTTTATTTTGGCTAGAGGTGGGTTACTCATAGGCAGACTATAATAGATCTGTAGTTAACTCAAAGGGACATTTCACTTTTTTGAAAATATGCTCATTTTCCGGCTCCCCTAGAGTTAAACATTTGACTCTTACCGTTTAGGAATCCATTCAGCTGATCTCCGGGTCTGGCGCTAGCAGATGTAACATGGCTGCAGGAGGCGCAATGATATTACGTAGTGCCCAAAAATAGTCCCCATGGTTACTTTCAATAGCAGGGGACTATTTTTCGGCTGCTGTGTAATATCATTGTGCCTGCTGCAGCCATGTAAGCAATTAAGCAAAGTCACTGATTATTATGCCAGAATGAGAGTATAGTTCCTAGCCATATCTGCCTAGAAAATTGCAACTTTTAATTTTCCGTCGGTCTTAGTACGCAATGTATCTACAGAAGAGTCAAGTTTTAAATAGGAAAAATATTGAAACTCTGTGGTTATTTTATAATTTTTTAGCGCAATGCTAATGGTCTAATAAGATTCAATGGATTGTGCTAAGCTATGCTAAAAGTGCTAGCGCCAGACCCAGAGATCAGCTGAATTGATTCAAAAATGGTAATAATCAAATGTTTAACTCTAAGGGAGCTGTAAAATGAGCATATTTTCAAAAAAAGTGGAGTGTCCCTTTAAGCCCTATTCGGACGGTAATTGTTTCTCACAAAGATATCTTTGAAAATATTTTGCATGCCTCCTCCGCGATAAAACTCATGCATTTGGATGGAGATAAATTTGCAGTGGATATGTGAGTTTATAATTCTAAACACCTGGAAATGTGCTGCTCATATGCCATATTACTACTATACTTGGTTTATAGTTACGTATATGTATATGGAATATGTATTAATGAATATTTAAAATTATATTTAGCTCTTGTTGCTGTTATGACAATAGAAATTTTAAACGTTTTTGTGATTTTATCCTCTTTATTTACATCAACTCCCGCTGTAGAAGAGCGATGAAAGTTTGTCTCCATATATACTTCTCATCACGGTTTCCCGTGTTCACACCTCCTCTTTTCCACAAGTTTGGAATTATTATTTTTTTGAACATGGTTAACTGTTACGTATCATGGACCTCTTTTTCCTTTTATAGGCACTTCCCCCAGAAAAGCACACCCACATGTCAATCAGAGTGGAAGCGAGAATGTTCATTATTAGCATTTTTCCTTATATCAAGAATCAACAATAACACGAAGAAAGAATTGTGTTTTTGGAAGTAAAGAGAAGCAAACCTTATTCAGCTTTCCAAGTAACCCTGTCTTAAGACAACAGTGGATGCAGTTTGTTTTTCCTGGACAGCAAGATAATTGCGAATGGGTTTATGTTTGTTACCTGCATTTTGGAAACAATTGCTTGACAAACAAGGCCCAGTTCGACAGATTTGCCAATTGTTTACAACTTAGTGATGAAGTGGTCCCAACGTTAAAAGACCCTGTTCAGGAGTCAGAACCACAGGCGGTAAGTACATTAAAATCTAATCTTGCATAAGTGCATATAATGTAAACAACACAAACATATAGTTGTGCTGTACTCGTAACTTTGGATATATGAAGGATGAAATTCTACTCTATACGTATGCAAGATTAACATGAGATCTAACTGTGTGATCTTTAAAGTGCACGCAAAGAAAGACGCTTCACTGGTGCAGAATAAACACCTTAACATGTTTTTCAGTGTTAAAAGATGTGCAAAATGATGCACTTGCATTCATTTGCATTGATTCCCTTTTATAAACTCGGAGATCTGGATTCAGACGGCAATTAAATTACTACACAACCTTGGTGTTTGTAAAAAACAGTTCATTCGGGAATTTTTACGTGGGTGGTCGGAGAAAAACAGACATTCTGGATTTGGACGGCAATCAATTCACTGACTACCCCCTGTAAATTCTGAAAATACCTTACAATCAAAAGAGAAACAATTACCATCCAACATCGGGGCAGATCCGCAATGAATTTAGACCAGAGTTGCCGACTTCAGAACGGACCCGGTACGGATCCGCCCCAGAGCCTATTGCTGTCAGTGATTTCTTTGCTGGGATGTTTTTAAATGCAGCATGTCGGCATCTTCATAAAAAGAGTCTGCATTCATGCATTCTGGTGAAAAGATGAAAGATACAGAACTGTGATGACCTCCTGGAGTTGTTAGGAAGGTGGGAGGATGTTACAGACACCTCACACATCACCTGTTTGACAGATTAGTGAATAGCATCTGTCTAATGAAAACCTTCCAACGCTAATAATACTCCCCTACACCGGCACATTTTTCCACATACACTTACCACAACCAACAGTCTTTAAATGATGAGCCTGTCACTATAGGATATGGTTCTCTCCTCCTATTTTATAAACATGTTTTTGAGGCCACTCTTCGGATGTGCGCTATGTTCCGTGACTGAAGAGAGCATCAGGTTCACACATGCATGTATTTTTCATTTACAAGCACACACACAGAGGACACATACGGTGAAGGGCCGACGCGCCTGCATGTTGATGTACGGTCAGCGGTGTCAGTATGAAAATCTGCCGCATCTTCACGCTTCTGTGGCTATCACTTGCAAAAGAGTAGAAGATCTGCACAACCAGGTGTTTTTGTTGAAAACAGACACGCACTCGCAATGAAGAAACACACTCCTGTCTCCCTCACGTAGTTTTCCACTCAATGAACAATAGTTAATTTTCATTTTACAGACGATATAAACTCAGTGTGGGTTTGAAATATCATCTGCATTAAGTTTTGGTTGCCTCCCTCTGTGTGATGTTGGAAATGTTCTTTGGAAGCACATTGTCTTAAGAAACTCATTTGTGAATTGTGGGGCTCTGCGGAAGCTAAATCTCTTCTCCTTTTTAAAGCAGTTTGACATTCATTTTTTGGAGCAGCCTATCAAAAAATTAACTGTTGTGTTTTTAAACGAGTTGTTTGAAAGCAGAGCATGGGAATGGATGGTTAAGATGTGATCTGTATTTCAAATCCAGTGAGCTAGTATGGCAGTGTTTAAAACTGCCCATGATGTCTAAACATGCTGTCTAGATTTGACTTGAGAGTATCAGGATGGTTGAAGCTGATGTTTTATTAGTTTTTGGAGGGGTTTATATTGACTGAGCTAATGTCTCTTTACTGCAGGGTGCTCCCACTGACATTATTTTTGATTTTGCATTTAAGGTGTTGCTATTGTATCCTCTTAACCCTTGTGGGTTGTTTCCATTCACTACCCTTTCGGGTTGTTCGTGTACAAAAAAGGCCACTGAATTAAATGACTGTAAAAATGTATCAGATTATTTTTTTATTTTTTTTCATAAATCTGTTAATCACCCTCAGTACGGATCAAACAATACCAAATGTTTACAAAATTTCCATGATTTTAACTCTTTAATTGCCAAGTTCATAAGTGGTGTCACTGATTTGGGGTGGACACAAATTGACTGATTTTCAATATAAAAAGTGATTGTGGACTGGATTTTTAAAAATCTTTTTAACCTTTTTTAATTAAAATGTTTATTTTTTTTCTCCCTTATTTACTGTTTTTGCCCCAATAGCCAGAAATTAAGCTCTGTTTTTTGCACAGGCCTACTAAAGGGTTAATGGTGCCACATGGTGATCAACAGTAAAAATGACAATCTCTTGTATCTCTTAGCAAAAGGAAAAACCGCCAACAATCAAAAATGCATTATTATATAGTGTCATGGCTTTGCAATCAAAAAATGTTGTTATAATGTAAGTCAATGGGGCAAAAAAAGCCACCAACAACTAATTAGGGAGAAAAAAATAAAAACTGATGCTGCACAAAAACTAAAAATGCATCAAAGCCAATGTTTTTACCAAATGTAAAAAAAAAACCAGTCCACAATCACTTGAAAATCTGTAATTTTGTGTGGGTTTTTTTTTCATCAAATCAGTGACACCACTTATGAACTTGGCAATTAAAGAGTTAAAATCATGGACATTTTTAAGCATTTGGTAGTGTTAATCAGTACTAATGGTGATTAACAGATTTATGAAAAAAAATTGGAAAAAATATTCATCTGATACATTTTTACAGTCGTTTAATTCAGTGGCTTTTTTGTACATGAACAACCTGAAAGGGTAATAAATTGGCCAACAGTATTGTTGAGTTTTTGAACAATTTTAAAGCATTTTCTCAAAATATAAGATTTGTCACCAAAAATCATTCCATTTGCTGAAACACAGAAAAAGTTGTGGCCAAATTAAGACATAAAAAATTGGCCTTAACAACCCACAAGGGTTAACTCTTCTATTTAAATGGCACATAGTAGCCACAAAAACACAAATATAAGTGTGTTTAATAATTAATCAAATAAAATTTTGCACAAGAGACTATTGTCATAAGAATATAATACGATGCTTGCTTAAGAGATATTTCCCATTGAAATACATATACGTTCTTGTTAAATTGTAGGACACCCAACAACTATAACTCTTAACTTGACTTTCTTTTCTCATTAGGTTTTAAGACTCAGACATAAACTGTACTGCAGAAACTTTAGCAGTATGCTTAGCATACGTCCCCTCATGCTCCTATTACAACGAATGAATTGTCTGCATTGCACACATCTTTTATTTACTATTATTTATGTACACCTTCTGAATTATAATGAGTTACTCGCAGCATATATTTAAGCAACTTGGCACTTGAGGCTTTACTATATTGTAAATATAGCTGAAGAGCTTAGTTCAACACGACACAAATCGGAGCGCCTACAGTTAACCGTGACTATATTCACAACATGGCACAGCCTAGAGCCTTATTGCTTTTATGAAATACAGTAGCATGAAGACCTATTAACAACATAACAAATAATAACAACATTATTTATTTTAAAATATCAAATATTATAATATATTTTAGATCAAAAATTGTCCAATTGGAACTTAACGCTGTGTCAGAGAGCTGACGCTATGGGGAACACCTACAGCGTGACAGCGTCTGAGTTAAATCAGGTGTGTTAATTCAAAAGACATCTAAAACATTCTGGGAGGGGGTCCTTGAGGACCAGGATTGAGAAACACTGCTATAGGGAACACCTACAGTGTGACGGCGTCTTTGTAGGTATATCAAATTCCACCACTGGTTGGGCGTGGCGTCATAGGCGGAAAACAGAGAGCATAAATAAGGTGGAAAGAAACGCCCACTTTATCTTTTTAAGCCTCTGCTGCTATTTGTGTGTGTATCACAGTGACTGAAAAGTTTAACTGTGTGGCTGATAATGAAAGCAACTAAGAAATCAGAAAGCTTCAGATAAAGTGGGCGTTCCTTTCCCCCTTGTTTATGCTCTCTGGTTTTCGCCTATGACATCACGTCCAACCAGTGGTCGAATTTGATATACATACCCAGACGTCATTACACTGTAACAGTGTTTCTCAATCCTGGTCCTCGAGGACCTTCTCCCAGAATGTTTTAGATGTCTCTTGAATGAACAGACTCATTAGCTTGTTAGGGAGACATTCTGGAAGGAGGTTGATAAGTTAATTCAGGTGTTTTAAATAAGGAGACATCTAAAACTTTCTGGGAGGGTGTCCTCAAGGACCAGGATAGAGAAACACTGCCCTATAGCATCAGCTCTCTGACGCCCTCTCAGGGAACAAGGGTTACATACGTAACCCAAACCGTTTTTAGAAAATACTTGGTTTGGTAACGCTTTATTTTGATACTCCACTTACTAACTTTACTAACTATAAATAACTACTTGTCAACTGACAGTCTTTAAAGTATTAGTAGACTGTCCGCTTAAAGGCATAATATGTAGGATTTCACTAGAAATTGTTTTATTGTTTTAGATATGTAACAATTACAAAGGCGAAGCTCAATGACGTTATTAACTCTTTCCCCGCCAGCGTTTTTAAAAAAAAGTTGCCAGCCAGCGGCAGCATTTTTCATGATTTTCACAAAAGTTTAATGCCTTCCAGAAAATGTTCTTTTTTAAAGGAACAGCATGTAAGAAATTTATATCAATTATTCATAAAATGGCCCTGATATGTCACTAGTCATTAAGAAATCATTTTCATTTCAAATACTTATATCACTCACAACAGTGGTCCGGCCAGGATATTGTCGTTTAAAAAGTGGAGTTGCAGCCCTCAACTGATGTTTATGTTGTCATGTTGTGTATTGGCCACCAATTGTGTTATTGCAGTACCAGTTTTGGCCACAAGTTTTGTGATTGCAGTACCAGTTTTGGCCACAATCCTCCATACTGTTCCTTTAAATATATTAACAAACATTATACCTTGATCAGATCTCTTTTTATCACCTCTCAAATATTGGTAGGTTTCTTAAAAAACACCCAATTTTGAGCAAAAAGCTAAGATAATTCACGTGAGGCGCTACTTCCGGGTTGTATTGCGGAAAGCCGTAAATTCTCGTCATTGGCAGGGAAGCTTTTTCTCTTAATTGATGAGTTATCTCGTCAATGGCGGGAAAGAGTTAAGAAGAGAACGATGGGAGTTGTTGTTTTCATTTTCAGAGACGTATGAAATTTGCAAATGAATAGGTTAGGAACATTACTTTATCACATTATTTTATGCCATTATAATGAATTAGTTGCATGACACAACAGCTGTGTGTTGGATGCTCTATAACCTCCTCTTCCAAATTTGTCCACATGTGTTGCTATAGTTTCTATATGCGGAAACCGAGAATAGCGAAGAAATTACTTTATAGGTGACAAGGAATGAGCCATTAAGTAGAAATTTCTCTGGATTTCCAAGTCTTTGGGAACTTTTGGGATAATCTAATACGCTGTGCAAGTGTTTTTTGAATATTTTAGTACAAAAATCTTACATACTGTAATGTTTGCTCACACTTTATTGTGATGGTAACTTTGCAAGTACATGGCATCTTGTCTTACATGGCCATCATAACCATAACCCCATCCCTAACCCTACCCCTTGCAGTCTACTTATACTGTAATAAAAGTTAGTTAACATAGTATAATTACAAAAGTATTTATATTTAGTAGAATGTTTAAAGTAGACTGTGAAAAATAAAGTGTAACCCTCATTTTTTGTACCTCTGTCTGTCTGTATGTGTCAATCACTCTTCCTATACATTTCAATCTCTCTGTCTTTCCTCCACACATTATCTCTCTTTCTATAACATTCTGTTCTTTTTCAGTCCTGCCCCCTTTTTGTCGCAGATCTCGGTTCTCTCTCACAAACTTTTGACCTGTGCGAGAGAAAAGAAAAAAACTTTCTTTGTGGTCCTATATTGTAAAAAGAAAAGCCAGCGGACAGCCGCAGTATGATAATCTAGCTTTAATAAATGAAAATGGCGACCCTGAGATGTCGGGCTAACTGCAGCCGGTGCGCCCGAGGTCAGCGCAGTCTTTTATTTCCCAATCAGTGTAGGAGAGGTGAAGCGCAGCCTGTCAGGTTCCCTCACGTTGAGAAATCTCCCCTGCTTTAGTCGTTCCTTCCGCTCGCTCATGTAATTCCATCCCGTTCTGCGATTTACATGTAAATGAGACAAAATGACTATTCATTCAGAATGAAATTGGGAACGTGCATGCTAATTCGAATAGACCGCCATCAAAATCTTTGTTCCCGGTGTCATCCGGTACCGTATGTGCGAACGGCGCGTGAGTTTTCCTGCAGCACGAGGTCATGGTTAAAACGAGATAATGGAAGCAGTTAAAATGGCACTTTTTAAACCCACAATAAAGCACGACAGCAAAACGACACCAATAATCGGTACAGGATGACGAAAATGAGATGCCACTCGGTTAATCATTACCAATAATTCTCTTCTATGCAGCACATTATGTAAAAGCACTTCAGAATGACAGAAGTGATTGCAATCTTACAATCCATATGAAATCAATGCTGCCTAATCATAATGCATTCGTGTAATGTGCGTAATGTGTGTTTGAGATTCAACAAGGTGTTTTGTGTTTCTATAGGGGCGTTTATCTATTCATGCAAGTGCTTTGTGGAAATCGGAGGTGATCATTGTGTTGAGTAGAGGCGCTGAGCGCATTTCTGAAAGATGATTTGAATAACGCAGGTCAAAGGTCACAGTATACAAACCAATTAGCCTGCAGAAAGCTCTGCTGCCCACAGTAGAGATCTCATCTTAGATGTGTATTATCAAGGCGGCATGGGCTAGGAAGGAGAATAAGTTTAACATTTACACAGTCTTGCCTTATCACTTAGCCTTTCTCTCTCTCCCTTTCTTTTGTTTTTACAAGTATATACACAGCGGGGTTCCGTGAGTATTGGAATTTAAACATAGAAATTAACCAAGAAGCATTATGATATAAAATAACGAAACGTTTATAATTCTAGTGCACTGTTACTTGGCCTTGTTAACTATTTTGCAGAAAAGGTCAGATTTCCTTGTCTCCTTTGAAGCATACGAGATGCTCAGTGGGACATTTCAGATCCTGCTGGGATATCATGGATCATCGGGTTTTGTTTGAACGTATGTATGTGATTTTAATGGCTGCTGGTTTTGCAACTATCAAATACTGTAACAAGAATTTCACACAGTTTTCCTTTTTTTTGTGTAAATGACCTTTCTATTGAATATTGATACTACTGTAATTTGATACTAACATTTTCTTAGAAAGTGACCGTATTAAAGAGCAACCGTGGTTCTATTCACGATTTTACATTTGCTTTGGTTTGCAAGTGCAGGGTTTCCCGCTGAAAATGTGTTAGGTACATGGATTAAAGTTCTCCGTCGTAGCGACGGATTTCCGTCGATTGCAGCGAGTCTACGACGGATTTTCGTCAGTGGCAAAATTATTAAAATATCTTTTCATAAAGACGCCGTGTATTCACCTTGTTAAGTGGAATGTGATCAAAGCCTGGAGTGGAGCCAAATCACGTTCCTCTCTCCACTGTAAGCGTTCCGTAATCACTACGCACCAGATCCACTCCGGGTTTTCTGGCTGTATCTCACGTTAAACTTTATTTCTGCTAGCATGGACATACTTGTAATGCAGAAAGGACCCGATGTTTTGGACATCGATAAAGGTGTATAAGACCAATGGAGATTAACTTGGCTTTGCGAAATGAGGAAAATTGGCAAGCTTTCAGTTCGTGGGCTAAGAAATTCAAACAGCAGATCCGTTGCAGATCCGTTCCGGAGCCTATTGCTATCAGGGAGGTAATTTACGTGTCTTTGCACAGTAAGCCTAGGGTCCTGTATTTTTGGGGTAATTGATTTGTCTCGTACGTGATCGTTTTTTACTGCTACGCTGATCTAACCACTTGCTGATACAACGAGTTTGTTAAACTCATGGGTAAACTTCACGTGGCGCAAAGAATGACATCAAAATCCCGTGAGAGCGAACCGAGAACTCATTAGACGAGACTGCTTCCGAAATGCTCTCGCAGTACTTTGATGTCACCCACCTGTCAGTTCTTGCAGTTGCATGTGCGCGTGGTCAGGAAATCTTGACGTTTGTACATGTATCCGCATTTAAAAGCAAGTGATTTTAAATTGAAACAATAACAACAGTCTTAAATGTGCGCGCTGTTTCTGTATGAGGGGAATAAGCAAGTCGCGCATTCGCTTCTCTTTGAGCTTGTGAGTATTTTTGCGGCTTTATTGGCCTTAAATACACATAAGGTTATGCGTCAAAAATCCCCTCTTTGCAAGTATCCTCAAACATGACCATTTAGGGCTTAGGAGAAAGTAAACAGCAGAAAAAAGGGTAAGTTACCTTTTTTGCTTATATCTGTCACTAATGTTAATCAAACAATTAATCTTTCACTGACTAAATCAATTTATACCTTTACTAAGATACGCACGTTGCGCACAATGCGTTGTTTTAAGTGCATAACATTGCGAAAATAGCACCTCAGCTCTGCCTCTATTGTAAAATAATAATTTGTTGATAAAGGGTACAGTCATTTAATGTAACTGTCACTATGATTACAGGCGTTGTGTGTGAATTGTACACGAGTTTTATTCGAGTTGCTCGTTCAGGGTTTATATTCATACATACTGTATTAGAGCTGTGACTGTAAGCTGTTGTGTGAGCAGAACAGACCCTGGATTATTCGTTTATGTGTACTGAATAATATGATATAAACATTTCTGTACCACTTTTAAAAAAGTTGTATTTGTTCACATTATTAAATGCATTATATAACATGAACAAATATGAAAAATATAGAGTATATAAGCATTTATTAATTCATGTTTATGTCATTAAAGTAATTGATGTTAGTTCATGGTGCATAAAACTAATGTTAACAGTTCCAACCTTGATTTAAAAAAAATTTATAAGTAAATGCCAAAATTAATAAGATTTACAATTAATAAATAATTAAGATTCATTAAAGGTTATGATATTCATATTTATTTTTATATAGTGAGTTATTTAGCGGCTTCACCTTAATCTGAAATGCCCTGCAAACTACATCTTACAGAATAAATTTTTTTAGTTTGTCACAAGTAGATTAACATGACGGGATAACGTTTTTAACTGTTAGTGCAGGAGTCACAAGTGTTTTGTTTTAGACAGATATTAAAGTTAATGGTTCAGTTAAAGGACTGTGTTAAAAGTAAAGCTGTAAATTAACAAACTATTAATAAACCTATCATATGTTGTAATTAAGTGTTAACACTGTTTATTCACAAAAAAACATACTCGCGCCGCTGCTGCATTTCATAGTGACAGTTGGCAACCCTATAAATGCCACAGTAGACTTCAATATGGCATTAATGGCAAAAAAAATCTCCCCTTAGAATGCTATTGGTGTCGCCTATTTACAAGGAATATGACGTGGCCTGAAAAAAATTTCAGTCAGAAGAATTTTTTTCACTTTAATCCATGTAGGTAAGGTGGTAGGGTTGGGCGGGTGGGTGGATCCAAAGGCGTGGCAATCAAAGGGGCGGGGCGTATGCGTCATGATGAAAATTAACATATTTTAATAAAATAAATAAATACAATATTTATTTTTAAAACACTCAAATAAAACTTAATTTTGAAGAAACTATGACAAAAAATTAACATATACTAGATTATTAATGAATTTAAATGTTTTTAACAGATACCTCTAATGGGAATAGCTGCGTGATGAAGTGAAATTAAAGGGTTAATAAACATAAACTAAACCAGATGTTGTAGAACGTCTGGCGAACGATGATAGGTAGCGCAAAAATGGTAAAAACTGATTATTTCTCACGATTAATTACATTATCTTAAAGGAGTGTAACTATTGTAGCATGTAAATAATGCACATAAATAAAGTGAGCAAGAGCGCTCAACAATTATATCGAATCAACAGACACGTGAAACCCTAGCAGGTTGCTCAAACAACAAAATCACCAGCTAACTTACTTTCAATTTGCAAGAACTATAGACTAATACAATAACAGGCTTAAATAAACCTAAAACATAAGTCCACTTTCAGTTCTCACGGACACGCGTTTTATCAACTGACTATCCTCCAGATATGACGGACCACGTCTTATCTAATTTCGGCCGTGCGGTGCGCGTGCATGCTCGCGGTGTGAAGCGCGTCTGCACTATTCTCCGAGATGTTTTATCAACTGGCTAGTTATCCTCCAGACAGTGACGATCTGGACAACGTTTTTTTTTTTCATTTCGGCCGTGTGGCGCGCGTCCCCGCATGCGGTGTGATGCGCGTACGCGCTATTCTCCGAGATACACTTGACGGCCTTTTGTGCAGCGATTACAAGCGTCACATTTCCGGCTGACGCCAGAGGTATTCAGGCTAATCACAACGTACTGGTAAGTTGGCCAATCAGTGACACGGCCCTTTTCAGATCAATGAGCTTTGTACCAAATCAATGCATATTCCCCGGAAGGCACGGATATCTGGAGCTACAAAAATGTACAGTATGTGGAAAATAATGTGTTTTTTGAACCATAAACCATGTGAACACATTACATTATACTAAATACACAAAATAACATTGTTTTTAGCAATCAAATAGGTGCACTTTAAATAAGTCGAATGTTTCTGTAGTATTCCTGGAGCTCAATTAGAACATTGGGTTAGTAGCCCAAAAGCTCATTTGTTCGATTCCTAGGGAACACACATATTGATAAAATTTATAGTGGATATGACGCTTTGGATTAAATCGTCTGCCAAATCCATAAATGTAAATGTAAAATACCAACATTTTCACTAGTGGTGGTCTCAGACTATTGAATTCCATTGCATTCATGTGCATATATACATTTGGCATGCCCTAGCTACCTGGCTGTATTACCAAACATGCATATTTTATAAGCGTTTCAGGGTTGCCTTCGATGTCAAATAGCCATCGGTAGAAGCTCAAACTGCTCTGCACAGCTGTCAGATTGGTAAGGGGTCTGAGCGTGCACGTGTGAAAGGGGGATTTATCAGCGTGCTTCAAAGGGAGCTGAACACAGGAAGTGTCCGCGTTTAGATCAATCTTTAAACTACCAAACAGCACACCTGTATCACCCGAGGCCACTGTGACATTGGCTGCTCTCTTCAAGTTTAAAATGTTTGAAACTGCCATGATCACAATCTGGGTTTTGATCAAAATTGAAATTGTATTGACAATTATGGACAGTTTTGTGGACAATATCAGCATGTGGATGCAAAATAACAGTTAAAAGTATTTTTATTTATTAATAAAACTTTTAAAGGATTAATACTTTGAAATTAGGAAGCATACAGTAGTGCCAAAACCCTGGGACCTGTAAAAATGTTTTGTGATTTATTTTTTATTTGATTTTGATTTTATTTTATTTGATTTTGATTTTATTTTTGCTGTAATGACTTGAATTGGTACTGAGGTAAAAACCCATCATGCTTTAAAGATTATTCATGTTACATCATAACTTTTCTTTCTTGCCATTTTTCAAAATTTTGTTTTAAATCAGATGTTCAATGTGCACTGACTTTTGGTTCTCACTGTTCTGCATATGCGATTTCACGGTACTTAAAGAAGTGGTCAGTACTTCCAAGCAGTTTTACACTTCTTCTCAGCACAAGAAGACCCTGTACATGTTTTGAGAAAATCCACGAAACATTATAATTGAATCAGAAAGGTCTTGCACTGCATGTCCTCTTCTCTGTGTCGTCCCTGTTTCTGGCCCTTTCTCCCAGACACTTCGCCCACAACAACCACACCAATTGTGATCTTTATAAAAGAAAAAGCAAGAGACCCAAAATGAAGAGAAAAAGGGATGGAGCTAGTGAGAGTGAGTTGAAAGTAATAGACTGGAAGAATCGATTGCGGAGAGCTACAGCAAAAGACATTAGAGAGGAATCATGGCCACACTCCATCTCACCTAAGCTTCATTCTGTTGTTTTTCTCCATTTTAAACCCCTCTCCATTTTGTTCTTCCTCTATATACCCTGGGTTCCTCCTTTTCTCATCCTTCCAAAAGTTTGTGTCCACCAGGGACCAATTAAACGAAGCCGTACGTCTTTTTGCTCTGAGCCCGTGCTGCGCATTTTCTGTCCAAACTGAATCTATAATCAGGCTATAATTTGACTGTTTCAACTCCAACTAATCTAGTCCTCCAATAAGCGTCTTTACCATTGCCCATTATTTTAGCACAACCTAATGATGCTTCTCGCCGTTGTGCGGTTTCCTGAAGGCAGTGAGCACTTCGGATTATTTATTCCACCTGCAGACCACATGATGTCTCATCTCGTCATGACAAAAACAATCAATTGGCTCTATTTAAAGAAATTTTGGCCTCTACATACACTCACCTAAAGGATTATTAGGAACACCATACTAATAGTGTGTTTGACCCCCTTTCACCTTCAGAACTGCCTTAATTCTATGTGGCATTGATTCAACAAGGTGCTGAAAGCATTCTTTAGAAATGTTGGTCCATATTGATAGGATAGCATCTTGCAGTTGATTGAGATATGTGGGATGCACATCCAGGGCATGAAGCTCCAGTTCCACCACATCCCAAATATGCTCTATTGGGTTGAGATCTGGTGACTGTGGGGGCCATTTTAGTACAGTGAACTAATTGTCATGTTCAAGAAACCAATTTGAAATAATTTGAGTTTTGTGACATTATCCTGCTGGAAGTAGCCATCAGAGGATGGGTACATGGTGGTCATAAAGGGATGGACATGGTCAGAAACAATGCTTAGGTAGGCTGTGGCATTTAAACGATGCCCAATGGGCACCAAAGGGCCTAAAGTGTGCCAAGAAAACCTGCCCCACACCATAACACCACCACCACTAGCCTGCACAGTGGTAACAAGGCATGATGGATTCATGTTCATTCTGTTTACGCCAAATTCTGACTCTACCATCTGAATGTCTCAACAGAAATCGAGAGTCATCAGACCAGGCAACATTTTTCCAGTCTTCAACTGTCCAATTTTGGTGAGCTTGTGCAAATTGTAGCCTCTTTGTCCTATTTGTAGTGGAGATGAGTGGTACCCGATGGGGTCTTCTGTTGTTGTAGCCCATCTGCCTCAAGTTTGTGCATGTTGTGGCTTCACAAATGCTTTGCTGCATACTTCGGTTGTAATGAGTGGTTATTTCAGTCAAAGTTCCTCTTTTATCAGCTTGAATCAGTCGGCCCATTCTCCTCTGACCTCTAGCATCAACAAGGCATTTTCACCCACAGGACTGCCGCATACTGGATGTTTTTCCCTTTTCACACCATTCTTTGTAAACCCTAGAAATGGTTGTGGGTGAAAATCCCAGTAACTGAGTCTGTGAAATACTCAGACCAGCCCGTCTGGCACCAACAACCATGTCATGCTCAAAATTGCTTAATCACCTTTTTTTCCATTCTGACATTCAGTTTGGAGTCAAGAGATTGTCTTGACCAGGACCACACCCCTAAATGCATTGAAGCAACTGCCATGTGATTGGTTGATTTGATAATTGCATTAATGAGAAATTGAACAGGTGTTCCTAATAATCATTTAGGTGAGTGTATACTGTATGTGATGCTGTCTATTAAATCCAGGCAAAAGTCTCAATCTAATTATGAGTTTAGGAGGATCAAAGTTTGATTTCAATCATTGATTTCAATCTTTGACATGACCTTACTTATTCAATATTAAAAATATAGCCTAGTGACATCAAAACCCAAATGATCAATTATTATTATTATACAGTTAGCTTGTGAACTGGGATAAGTGAAGAAGACTTGGTCAAAATCTTTTTTTTTCCAGTTTTATCCAAAATAGTTTCCGATTGTAGCTTTACAGATGCAGTATTTAGTAATATTTTAGTATTTTGCTTCTGCATAAGGGCCATACTAGCACAAGAGCAATTAAGTTTTCAAACGAATGAATGAACAGGCAAACATTTTCAATTTGGATGACAGCATTAAACTTAAACGGAAGTTAATGGCCATGAATTGAGCTGATGAGATTTTCCTTCACTTTCATGGGCTTTTCCGCAAGGTCTCCAGCCTCAAATGGCTCTAGTGGGATGGTCCTTGCAATTAATGTTCTGTAAGTCAGTTCAAATTCAGCATTTTTGCTAAAAGACAAATAAGCACTGGCTGAGAGAGCGATTTTTGTGTAACGGCGCCCTGTATATTTGCTGCATGTGCTGAAATGTTGCATGTTTGGTGAGTAATGTTTTGAAAATTGAGTTGACGTGCATGATCTAACTATGAGTTGAAGAGTCTTGACAATGCCGTAGGAGCCCAGCTTTAAACCTTCCCATGAAACTCATAAACTTTCACCGTTTGCGCACATCTTCATCTGTTTCCCACGCATTCTTCTACATTTCACTGTATCATATTAAATTTTCCGAAAGAGACTCGCTTGCTAGATTAGAGTGTTTGTGTGAAAGTGAGCACACAAGCACACAAACCGAACCCGTGTGTGCGCACCCACATGCCATCTCATTCCCTTCCCTCATTTGATCGCAGCAGATTTTAATTTGATGTCGCTCTCTGAGCTCCATTTAAAGAGAGAGCGATGGGTGCGAAAGCTGTGTGCGTGCGTGCCCTATTCGTCCTGCTCTTTCTCGCCTCTCTTAATTCCACATTACGTTAATGGTGTCTTTTTCTTGCGCGCTAGCGCGGGGCGATCCTGGGAAAAGAGGAGGCCAGCTTAATGAAAAGGTAATGACGTGCCGTCCACTGTCATAATGGCCAATTATCTCCCTCTTAGATTCAGGCTGCACAGAGTGTTGAGTTCCTACTGTCTGTCTCACCCTCTGGATGCTTTAATGAGCACTTAACGTTTCTCTTTTTCTCATTTTGCACATCATTCAAGTGTTTTTGACATAGGTAGAACTTTGTAACCATGTGCTTGTGCGCCCGCTTTATACGATCTTCACATATTGGTGCTTGTACAGTTCTGTAGTTGTTAGTTTTTCTGTGTTTATGTTTTTTTCTATTGAAACAGATAATTTTGGCTGGGCATATCAAAGGTATCTTTTGTTTTTTTGAATAGTTACATCACAGCCATCAACAAAAGTCCCTTTAGGGAAGGTGCACCACTCAGCGGCCATGTTTGCAATTATTTCAGTCATGCGAGACTAAAGTCCTCTCTACTTGAATGTTCTTTAAAATCATAATTAAAGTGCACCTAATTCATTGCTAAAAACAACGTTATTTTGTGTATTTGGTATAATACAATGTATTCGCATGGTTTATGGTTAAAAACACATTATTTTCCACATACTGTACATTTTTGTAGCTCCAGATTTCCCTTTCTTCCTGAAATGCACGGATGTGAAAAGTGATTTGTACCTGATTGGCCAGCAAATCTGTACGTTGTGAATGGCCTGAAATCTGACGCTCCTTACCATGTTTGAAAGATTCAGTCACAATGCAATGCTAACAGGAGTTAACTTACAGGCTGTGAGTCCTAATGCTGCGTTTACACCAGCTGCGGTAGAGGCATCAAGCGCGAGTGATTTCAATGTTAAGTCAATGTGAAGACGCGTTGACGCGCGTCTGGAGGTCTAGCTGCGCGAATGAGGCGTTTAGCGCGGCACGGTAGATGCAATTCCGCCTCATTCGCGCGTCTAGTTGAGCATCTTGCGTGGTACACGTGAATGATGCCTTTTGTGCATTTTGTGTTTGACGCGAATTTGCGGCTGACGCCTGAGTTGAAAAATTTTTACTTTTTTTGCGGGTTTTTTTCACGCCGCGTTAACCAATCAGGAGCCTGCTTGCTGCTGTGGCAGCAGCCCTGCCCGGAGTCACTCATTCAACATGAGGGAACGCTTGATATTGTCCGTGAGCAGTCCCCCGGAGCTATACGACACAAGTTCTTATTTCTGTAGAGACAGGACTAAAAAGGACCTCGCTTGAAAGAGTGTCAGTGAGGACATTGGGCAACCTGGTAAGTTGTTAATACACATTTCACTTGTCACGTGAGGTTTATTGACCCGCCGCATTCCCGCCGTATTTTATTTAACTAAGTTTATTTTATTAACTTTAATTAACTTATTTTATTAACTTTATTTTACTATATCTTCCCCCTATAGTAAGGTGACCAAATACAAACCGGTAACTCTCTCTATAAATGCACAATCAACATCAGCCATCTTGCAAACAGACAACCGCATAGCACTTGCCCCTCCCACAAGAAGCGGATTTCGCACCTGACGTGCGTCAAATGCTTGCTTTTCCGCGCATCTACTTCGCTCTAGGCGCGTGAATACATTCAAACTGTTCAAGCGGCAAACTAGGCGCGGTAGACGCGTTTTTGACGCCTCAAACGGGGCTGGTGTAAACGCAGCATAAGCGGGAGGAATTAGGATAATGTCGGTCTTCTCTACATCACCAATCCCAGAAAGTAAACTGTTGCCTACAATCCGTATGTTTGTTGTAGTCCAAGTTCTTTAAGCTGAAATTAGGGCTGCACGATTTGGGTAATTTTTCCCATTGCGGTTATTGATGCTAAAATTGCGATGTGCGATTGCGATTATACTAAATGGTATCATAAGTCAACTTGATGGGTTTTAAGGTAATTCCACACACAGTTTAGCTAAAATTTGTATTTGTAAAACTAGAAATGTTTTCGTATTGCCACGTGATGTAGCAACTGCTCAGTGTCAGTAATCCTAAATCCAAAATACCGCCATACAATAGACATAGAGTTTTTTTTAGTTACCAGATCACTGT
The DNA here is from genome assembly GCF_027580225.2 of Misgurnus anguillicaudatus. Lineage (NCBI taxonomy): Eukaryota > Metazoa > Chordata > Actinopteri > Cypriniformes > Cobitidae > Misgurnus > Misgurnus anguillicaudatus. The sequence goes on from NC_073345.2 coordinate 24,564,562, forward strand.
CAACCTCCTCTGCATCCATCTTCGCTCTGGTATAAGTGACGACACACACCACACACGTGCATGCCACACGTGCACTGCCTTTTTTGTTCATTTTTCTTTCTTTTTTAAACAGCAAGGAAAATCATCAAACTGTTATCAGAAAGTTTGTGTTAACAAGTCCACACATTTATTTATTTAATAATAATTGCAACATTTTGCTGTCATATAATTGCACAGGCTGACATCGCGATTGCGATGCGATTAATTGTGCAGCACTAGCTGAAATTGACCTAAAAAAAAACACATTTTTCGAGTTTGCTTCAGCTATTGTGCATGGACACAGGTTGGCAAGCACCACACAAGACTCCTCCCCCAAAGAACCGTCAGTCTTGATCGTCTGATGATTGGTCCTTTTGACTGAAAGGCGGGCCTTAACTTGCGGCCATGTTGAGCATTGCATTTCCCCCAATTCATTGTAACAGCAGTGCTCAAACTTGTCATATCTATTATATCTTTGCATCAACCTTAATTTGCCACTTGGTAGTTGTAGCAGATTGTATAAGAGGATATTCAGCATATTCAGTCTGAAGAGCATTTGATTCATATTTTCATTACTATTTTTGGTCCATTTTGCAATTGAAAAGATGCTGTAAATGTGTAATGTTAATTAAATGCATATATCTGGTCAGCATGGAGTACACTAGAAAGAAAAACATATCATAAGTGAATGTGCACATCTATAAGGATTTAAGTTTATTATGTTATGCAATATGGATATTCTATTTTGCATATAGAAAAAGTACATATTTTCCTAAATCAAAAGTGTAGGTCATAAGTACACTTTTTATTAGTGTCCACCACTGGGAATGAAAGACATCCCAGTAATGGCTTATCCTGCAGATATACACAAAAGTAAATAGCCGTTTCCCGAACACAGCATGTCCACAACGCCTCTAGGATTGTGTGCAGCGTCTCATAAATTCCAGACAGGCAGCGCAGCTCTCAATCACGTTTTGTATTTGCATCCATGTCTCCTCGTACGCAAATGTATGTGTGTTTGAGTTAGAAAGTAAATGAATGTTTACACATGGCACCACTGGTAAACTGTTGTTTTTATGGCACTCAAACCTTCCCCTCCGGCTTCAGTGTTATTACACTGCGGCGACTGCCAGCGCATCCGCATACATCCCAGCACACGATCGAGAATTGAGCTTAACCACATCAGGCCATTAAAACACATATAACTGACTAATAGTGGCCATTACAAGTATCCTTTGGACGAGTGAAATAATAGCATCTATAAATCAGGGGATACAGTGACATTCTGTGCCTGTGGCGGACACAAAAAAACAGAAATTGAAGCAAAGAAATAGAAGAGAGTAATAATCATTGGTCTTTGTAAATACCAGGCAGTCCCAATTTCTCCCCTGATTGCTTTAGAAGTCGTAACGCCTCCAGGCTTAATAATAATTAATCAGGCTGATTATAGACTGGCAAACATAGTGTCTGTGATCCACATGTGTGGCAGGAACAAAGCGTATGAGGCTTTCTTCTCGGCTTTTACGCCTTATGCGACGAGCTGCGAGATCTCTCCGATTTTAAATGAAACTTCCCCGGCCGCAGAGAAGTCAATACTGCCCGTAGCTCGTCTCATTCCGCGTCACGCCGATGCAATTTACAGAGTCAATTTAAATGTCAGAGGCACACAGCATGGCCAGAACCACTCAGGTAATGTCATTAGCATCGAGTGAGCTACCGCAGTGCATCTCCACGGTAGAGAGAAGGTGAGGGACACGACCCCTCTCCAGGTGTCCTCTGGGGCTGCACTGTTTTATTTTTTTGTCTGGGTGTTTTTTTAGCCTGGAAGAAAGGAGGAGGTCAGGATTCGGGAAGTTTTTTGAGAAAAGTTTGATTGGGTTGGATGGCTTCTGACATCATTTGAGTCAAATAGGAAAGTGAACATGGTCTTTGTAATTGCTTGTTGTGGAAAGGCAGCATCTTGGGAACGGCAGGAACAGGGCAAATGTGTCATAACTACATGCAACGGGATACGATTTCAGCAATGGGCAAATTGTGTGTCCATACTGAACTCGAAAAAGGGACGTAGTGCCTTCACAAAACATAATTTTTGCTTTGTTTAAGTTCAGTTCTGTTTTTGTTCTCTTGCACTGCATCCATCCGCTTTTTATGGCTTTCCTTATGCAACTTGAGGGATTTGTTATATATTTTTGCTTTTTTTATCAGTCTCTCCTCATCCATATTTGATGATTATTAATCAAAATGTGCAAAACTTTCATTGAATGAAATCTCTGTGTAGGCGGAGCTGTCAGCCGTGACATTGCAGAATTAGAAACCGTATCTAAAATAAAATCCACTGTCGCTCCTCGCAGCAGGTTAGGACAAAAACTCTTGTTAACATAGAAAGACAACTTTTATGGCTTGTCACGTCTGCCAGTGAACGCTTTGGGCATACATAAATTAATATTTTTTTTATGTGTCTGAATGTTACATCTGTTTACATATATAACTATGGTTCAAGGTTGTGTGAAATAGTGGAGGCGGGGACTAATTTGCTTATTAATATCTATGGTCTGAGCTGAGACGGGGATTAATTCATATCTATGGTCTGAGTAGAGGCGGGGATTCATTTACATATTCAAAGATCCGCATATTCATAGATGAGGCAAGGGTATACATACAGTTACATTCAAGCTGTTTTAAAGTAGTGTTACAGGAAAAACTTTTACATGTGCTATTATGATGCTCAAAAATTTGTTTTAGGGAACAAAATGATAGACTACAGAGGACTTAAAAATGTATTTAAATTTTTGTTTAGCAATACTACTATTTGTACTTGTTAACATAGTTTTGCAAATTGTTCTTTTTGTTGACTCTTCAGACAAAATGTTATAGCAAATTTCAGTCTGGTCTCACATGAATTTGTATGTATATTACGAGTTGGCTAATTTGTTTGAGTTTGTACGAAGTAAATTGTACAGAAACATATGAAGAGTTTGGTTCCAAAACGCAATAAATCCATTTTGACTAATTTGGGTAAAAATGTGTTTTCTATACCAAGAAAGTGACAATATGAAAACCACTATTTTCTGTTACAAACTTTCACATAGCATCTTTATGTTATAATAACATTTAACATTCAAATCCATAATTAGATTTTCAAAGATTTATTATAAAAACTGAATTTTTTTTTCCGCAAAATGCAGTAAATCCATGACAAGTTTTTTTTTACCATTCGAAAATGCTTTCCTGCCAATGACGAGAATTTCCGGCTTTCCACAATACCACTATTATCCACCAGTTGGATTATACAACCCGGAAGTAGCGCCTCACATGAAAGAGAAAGAACTCCATGTATGTTTTAAAGATCGCTCTGCATCTGATCTCTATCAAAAGTCCTTCACAACAATGGAATTATATTAGCTTTTTGCTCAAAATTGGGTGTTTTTGAAGAAACCTACCCATATTTGAGAGGTGATAAAAAGAGAACTAATGAAGGTAGGATGAAATGTGTTTTTGTTTTTTTGAAAGCAGAGGTTCTGTTCTTTCATTTAATATATTGTTTGTTAATATATTTAAAGAAGAACATTTTCTGGAAGGCATTAAACTTTTGTGAAAATCATGAAAAATGCTGGCGCTGACTGGCAACTTTTTTTAAAAACGCTGGCGGGGAAAAAGTAAAAAATGCTATAAATTTTTCTAAAATGCGATATAAATGTGCATTCATCTTTGCCTTGTTATATTCATTTAATTGACTAGTGGTGTACACTGATTGAAAAAATAAACACTTACTTTGCAATATAAACAACACTGTCATTGCTGCTGTCATCCTTGGGACGTCGTCGCTGAACTTTTTGACAGCGATCGACTGTAAAATGTTTTGGTTCTGTTCGATTTTCGTTGACTTCGAGTAAAATAATGGAAAGTTTTTCATAAGATCCGCTGGGGTCAATGTTTTAGCATGACAAAAGCTTGATGCTGTCGTGTGAGAACAAGCAACAGCCGACATTTTTCCGTCACCCGAGTGGCTTACGTTTCTTCCCCGCCAAAGAAAACCATCACAGGTTTATCAATGCCATCAAAAGAATTATTTTGTTTTTGTTTGTTTCTTGATCACGAAGTACAAAGTAGATGAGCAGAACTAGGATTCGTGTGTATTCAACGCGCCACCATTGTTGTTTACAATGCGTGGAATGGTGCACTGTGATTGTTGAGGAGTGGTGTTTATTGCGTTTTGAGAAAAAAGGGAGAAAAGATGACAGAAAATTAATTTACTTTTTAATACTGATCTGATACAATACTGATTTTTTTTAAATGGCATTTTTATTGCATTTTGGAACCAAAATCTTCATATGATTGTTAGAAAAAAAAAAACAATAATGATAGCCCATCCATAACCCCTAGTCACAGGAGCGAAAGCAAATCGTACAAAAACATGCAAATTTAGTCATACAAATACACAAGAATTCGCCACCTCTTGAAATACGTACAAATTGTGTTGGTAAATTCTTAGAATCTGTAAATTGCTTTGGATAAAAGCGTCTGCTAAACGAGTCATTGTGAAATATAAATATAATGTAATTGTTAAATTTATTATATTTTAATTCACCTATTTTCAATGTATATGTAAAATTGTAATAATAATGTTTGATGTGTTTAAGTGTGTGCAACCTTTTGACTGTAAGTGCATAAAAATGTTGTTGAATTCTGGAATTGTCTTAAAGATTTTTTGGAAGCATCTAAAACAGGCTTTGATGTCCCTCACCTTACCTTGATTTTCTTCACCATTCTCAAAATCTTTTTTCATCTCTTCCCTCTGACAATATCTTTCTCTCTCTCTCTCTCACATCTTAGTTCTACATTAACCTCTCTATAGTGTTTCTGGAATGAGAGCTGGGACTGGGGAAGTGCCATATCTCCCCAGGCTTCTCAGGTATTCTGCCCTGAGTGCTCAGCTGCTACACCCAGAGACACAGCGCTCATATGGGGAAGAGACCTTTGATCTTCTGAGTTTTCTTCCTCTTCCTGACTGCTTACCATGTCAGACCCCTTGAAGTTTCACAGGGGTAGAATTACGAGAAGCAAAGCAAATATATGATGGGTTTAAACACCCCAGAATAGACTGAAGTCCTGTTCAGTCTGTGTTTCCTCACAGTTAGTTTTTACGTATCGTTCAAGGACCCAGTGACTCGACAGTGTGCTGTGACTTAATGGTTGACATTTATAGCAGCAAACCAAAAGGTCGCAGGCTTGAACCTCGGTACATTTACTGAATTCACAACTATAATGTTGACCTCCTGAAACAGCCTTTGAAATACAATAAGTTGGAGCAATAACACATTTAAGTTTCCAGCCCCTGCTCTATAAACCCTAGTAGATCATCCATTACTTAGTATTCACCATTTACTTCTCTTATGAGCCTCTTTTCTGTGAAGGGATTTAGGAAGGGTTGTTCAGCACAACAATTTTTGTGGTTTTGGTATCCTAACCAGATCCACTTTATCCAAAACGTGATCTGATGACGAAACCATAATTAGTTAGGATTTGTTTAAACCTGATGGGTGGTGAGCGGCTCTTGCGTGGAGGGCTTTAAGGTCTTAGGGCGAGGCGTTTGGTAATCGATGCAGTCTTTGTAGTGTAATACTTTAATCTACGTCTGCTTGTTTTTCGCTCTCATCGTGTTGTATTATCCCGCTCTCGCAGATCTCGCGTTCTGCCTCCAAAATAGATCTCAGCAGCCGTGCATCATTCATATTTTTTACATTTCAGAGTGGTTATATCCACAGCCCCCGGGTGAAGAACATGCCACAGCGAGGGACCATTAGGTTGTTGGTTGGAAGCCTAAGATGGCTCTGCGGTATAAATATTTAAAGAGGAAAAACAGCAGGGAATGATATTAATGCAATGTCAAAAAAGCAGAAACAGGTATAGGTTTCATATCCCATTTCGCCTTCTGCTCCGTAGGCTATCCTTAACAACAAGATACGGGGCACTGACCCAGCTGTAAAGTCGAACGCGTTGACTTAAACTATGTTCAACTTTGATATTATCTTGGCAAGCCGAGTGAGGTTTGTTTCTACATCATGTTTTGCAAGACTTTTATCCAAAGGTTGCTTTAGCACTGTATTGTACCTCGGGCAGTAGCTCCCAAAAGCTTGCCTCAAGCATCTTCAGGGGAACTGGAAGTTCTCAGGAGGTTTTTGCCTCAGATTTTGCCAGGGTCTATTTAGTCAATTTTTTTCATATCTGAATGGACCTTTTTGTTTTCCCACATTTGGAGTTTATTTAGACCTCTGTTTTATTGTAGAGTACAGACTGGGTTAACAATACAAAAATAAGCTGAAAGTTAGCCCAACTTTTTGCAATAGTCATTTATATGAAGTTACTGTACAGCTTGGACATGATAATGTCGAATTGCATATCAAGTCCTTCTTCGACTTTCCCAAATTTTTGCAGTGTTTTGTGTTCAGCTTACCGAAGAGTCTATATGTGGTCGTTCTCTTTATTCACAGTTTGGCTTTAGGGAAGAAAGTGACGAACATGCTGTTTGACGGTTCAGTTTTGTAACCTTTAAAACCAGTCTAAGAATAAATGTACTGATAAACACTTTGCGATGGCTCGCTGCTTGTTTTACCTTGAAAGCTAGACGGCCCTGCAGCCTAGAAAGGTCAGAGTCCTTCCATGCGGTGCTAATTACAGCTTTCATTGCCAAATACAGTGCAGAAAATCCCTCAATCCAGGTGTGCAAAGCTTGTTACATCATACCCAAAAAGACTCAAGGCTGGAATTGCTTGGTCCTTCAACTAAGTATTGAGTAAAGGGTCTGAATATTTATGTAAAAGTGATATTTCATTTTTTTCACACATTTTAAAATTTAGTTTTTACCTTACATTACAGGGTACTGAGTGTAGATTAATGAGAAAAAGAATAAATTTAAACGATTGTAGTATCAGGCAGCAACATAACAAAATTTAATGGGGTCTGAATAATTTCTGAATGCACATCTCATGTTCTTGTTAAGATCAGAGAATGTGATGCTAGAGTATGTTTTGCGAAGTGATCTTACTTGCAAAGAAAACTTTGAATCATATTTCATTTTATATTTCAGCTATCAGCATAGATCAAGACCCACGGCCAAGGCCCACACGAAATCTGTGTGCACATAATTTGGCAGATGATCCACAGATTTTCTTAGAATTGGTGCACAAAGTTGTTGGCACAGATTTAAATGCATTCCCACCTTTGTGCCTGTTGTTAAATATTTTCAAAAATTTGGTTATGCATTAAGCATTTGAAGTGTTTTGGTTCCACTTTACACCCAGGGTTCTCATGGGTCCTTGAAATCCTTAAAAGTTTGTGAATTTAGTTTTAAAAATTCAAGGCCCTGGGAAGTTTTTGAAAATATCTATAGATAGATACAGGTCATTGAAAGTGCTTGAATCTATTTTATGCAAGAAGTTTTTTGGAAAAAAATCCATATTATTTCCTGTGTAGTGTAGAATAAAATCATAGACTTTTTAAGCACACGTGCTAAACTGTTTGCTTTAAATGCTTATATCTTCTATGCAAATGTTGATTCATACACAAATGCTTTTTTGCATAGTTGTGTTTGACACATGAAAACGTCTCGGGTTACGCATGCAACTGTTGTTCCCTGATAAGGGAACGAGACATTCCCTTGCCATACTTCCTGCATCCCTGTAACGCCATCTTTGGCAATATTTCAGATAGCGATATACTTCCTGGCTCACTCGTCACCCTGTTTTGTCGTTAAGCCTCACCATTGGTTGAATTTGATATACACATTCAGACACACTTACCATTGGAGGTGTCCCCAAAGTGTCAACACAGTGACGCAGGGCGAGTTCCCTCGAAAGGGAACTTTAACAATGTATCTTAAAAGGTAACACGATGTAACCTTGCTCTCACTTGTTCCCAAATTTAGTACTTGAATTTGAGGGAATTGGACCTGGACTGTACCATTGCTTTAGTTGCATAAAGCATGGGCACTTTTCTTATATTTATTAGACAGACACAATACTGTTCAAAAGTTTGGAAACACTTATCTGAAATGTTTCGCATAATCTTAAAAATCTTAATTACTTTTGTAGATGAAAATATTTCTGTGTGTAGATATTATTTAAATGAATGACCAAATAATGAAGCCCAAATGGAAATTATTTTAATATTGTTAAGTAATGGTGTGGAAACTGCTTGAAAAAATGCATATTTTGGCACTTTCCCATGCCCTACCATTTGTGCTCTGTGTTTGTTTGTTACACCGTCAAAGACATGCAGTTCATCATACATCTCCCTCTCCGACACGCTGCCGTTCTTGTGGTCAATCCCTGAACCACCATATTGATTTTCATCAGCTGTTGGGCCCTCCAGTGTCAGGTAGGAGGCTGAGATGTAGTTATTTTTATGTGGAGATCAATGCTCGCTCATCATACCCAAACGTACATTTATTTTGCTACTCTAATCTGTCTGTTTGACCTGATGCAAGCTCGGCCTTGACTATGTAATATAGAATGACTCTTATTTTTTATTCATTTTGTATTTTATTGTCTGTTCTGCTCATTACTGGTCCACTCATACAGTACAGTTTGATTTGTATTGATATCTCACCGGCCATTAGAGCAGATATGGAAACGGGTTTTCTTCTCGCACAGCCTCTAGTTATGAGAGACCGCATTTACTTTGGATGTGCTACATGTATTGAAACATTTATATTAAGATGTTTTAGAACGGAGAGAACCAGCGTGCGCTTCGTGTTTTGTGGTTAATGTGCAATGCTTGCGTAACCTAGTTCGAAGCTTGTACAGCTCGCGGTTGTGTTTTGCCTGCGGATGTTGTCAATATCTGTCTTGTATTATACATGTTCAGGGGTTAAACTTGGTCATAACAATCCATTTCCTGTGTACTTCGAACCAGTCCATAAGAAAGAAACATTTTTAATATCTCAATTCATTTTTTTTGGACAGCAGTGGGATTAAATGGAAAGCAATTGGAAATTTTCTTAAGTCTCATGCATCTTAGATGTTTCCCATGAGAGCAAGACTTAATAATCTCATATGTCTTGACTAGTTTTAAAGGAACACTCCACTTTTTTTTTAAATATGCTAATTTTCCAGCTCCCCTAGAGTAAAACATTTGAGTTTTATCGTTTTGAAATCCATTCATCCAATTTCCGGATTTGGCGCTAACACCTTTAGTATAGCTTAGCATAATCCATTGAATCTGATTAGACCATTAGCATTGCGCAAAAATTACCAAAGAGTTTCGATATTTTTATATATATTCGATACTTTTGTAGTTACATTGTGTACTAAGACTGACGTGAAATTAAATGTTGTAATTTTCTTGGCCGATATGTCTAGGAACTACTCTCATTCCGGCGTAATAATCAAGGACCAAGGACCCCGAAAATAGTCCCCAGGTCGGTAACTTTCAATGTGACCGGCACTAAGTTTGTGTAGTTGCATAGTTGCAGTCGGGATTATTTTCAGGGCATTGCAAAATCATTGCCCATCTAAACTTTTTGGTTATTTTTTAGCACAATGCTAATGGTCTAATCAGATTCAATGAATTATGCTAAGCTATGCTAATAGTGGTACCACCAGACCCGGAGATCGACTGAATGGATTTCAAAACGGTAAAACTCAGACGTTTAACTCTATGGGAGCTGGAAAATGAGCATATTTTCAAAAATAATGGAGTGTCCCTTTAAAAGAGATCTCAACATGTCAGTCACTAACTGAACTCAGACTTGCCTAAATACTAAATCTACAAACAAAACTCAAGGCTATTGAAAGTTTTAATTCCAAGATTTCCCATCAAATTGATCCCAAACCAGATTATTTTACCTATACAATCTGCATTAATCTATACTGTGTGTATGTCAGACAATTGTCTCTCAGTGTCAGCCCGTGATCAATATTTTTTGTGATCTAGTGAATGTATTGAATCTCCCATATGAAAGTCCAAATGTGTCTTATCAGACCACCCTCAGCACACCCACCAGCTCTTTCTTCCCACATCATATCTCCATTTCACCTTTCTTTCTTTTCTTTTAGATGAGGTACAAGCATCGCCCGAAGGTCTGCATCTCTCTGACTTTCACATCTGTGGTTCGGTACCCTTCCATTCATTTCACCCTTGCTCGCTCCCTCCACATCTCTCTCTCTCTCTCTCTTACTTCTTGTAGGTGTATGTGCGGGCAATGCAAGTGCTCAACACTTGTGTTTGTTATCCTGCAGGTCTCTTTTTCTTCATTCCTCGCCGCCTGCACACGGGCCAGAGAGCAGCTTTGTTTATTTCTCTTACCTACGTCTAGCACCCAGCAGCCATCCCTATCTGTTTGAAGTCACCAGTATCAGAGGAGCGAATACAAAGAACTGTCTTTAGACTGATGCACAGTGTACCATTTTGGACAGAGTTTGGCTGTCTGAGACGCATTTCGGCAATCGTAAAAGATTTGTTTTGTTGCCGTGCGGGCTTGTCAGGCTTTGTTTACTTGACATGTTCACCAATAGCCTTCAAGATGAATTTCATTGCCTTCGTGATAAATCTACAGTATGCCTTTTTTGACTTTTTGTATATAAGACTATTGATGCTACCCAGTCTGCCTTGATGTTTTCCCAATATATCCCACTGGTGTAATTTCTTTCTTATCTATCTGACAAACAGCAATCACAACGAACAGAGACAATCATGCAATGTTGTGTGTATGTGCATGCCCATATGTGTGTATGGTTTGGTGCATATTAGAATTTAGGACAAGAATTGCTGTGCACTTTCAAGCTTTTTATCTGCCACCCAAAGGAAATTAAATGCTGAGACTCATCGGCCTACAAACGGGGCTTGTATCTTTTTTTTGTTTTCCATTCTAGTCTGCCAAATCTGTGAATACTCAAATTTTCGTTCATTAAAATTCAGCGTGTACATATGGTCTCCTGACATTTTAAATGCTCTGGTTGAAAAATTGATCAACTATGTTTTCCATCAAGTTAGTGTCTGAGAAGAAAAAGTTAAAAAGGTTGTTTTTTAATTCACTGTTCTTTTATGGACAGATATGGTGGCACAGCTCCATACGGTAGATGAAGAATTGAAACTTTAAAGTTCCACTGAAGTTTCTGCACTATTAGCGGCACCAACTGAAAATAGAAAATGATTTTACAAACAGGTTTCAAAAAAACTCCCAATTGAGACCCAATTTGACAAAACAGGTTCTCCTATCAGTTGAGATAGATGCTTCTGTGTCATTCCGTTCAAACGAAACAAAACCATATGAAAAATGCCACTGTGTTCACGTTTTAGGTGGAGTTAAACGTGATTTATACTTCTTACATACACCGTAGTTTCTATGCGCTAGTCTCTACACGGTTGTCTCTATGCCGTAGTCTCTAGATCATAGTATCCATATATGTAGTCAGTATTCATATATACTTGTGCAATGTTATTTGCATCAACGTGCAATTACACATGCAGACTAGTGATGCGTGGGTCATCTCATAACCCACGGGTCGTGGTGGGTAAAGAAATTGTCACTTTTGCGGTTGGGGCGGGTCATTAACTCTTTCCCTGCCATTGACGAGATAACTCGTCAATTAAGAAAAAACGCTGCCCTGCCAATGACGAGAATTTCCGGTTTTCCGCAATACCGCTATTATCCACCAGGACATCCGCAACTTACACAACCCGGAAGTAGCGCCTCACGTGAAAGAGAAAGAACTCTGTGTATGTTTTAAAGATCGCTCTGCATCTGATCTCTATCAAAAGTCCTTCACAACAATGGAATTATCTCAGCTTTTTGCTCAATATTGGGTGTTTTTGAAGAAACGTACCAATATTTGAGAGGTGATAAAAAGAGAACTAACCAATGAAGGTAGGATGAAACGTGGATGAAACGTTTTTTTGAAAGCAGAGGGTCTATTCTTTCATTTGAAATATTGTTTGTTTATATATTCAAAGAAGAACATTTTCTGGAAGGAAAAATCCTGAAAAATGCTGGTGCTGGCTGGCAACTTTTTTTAAAAAACGCTGGCGGAGAAAGATTTAAAAACAAAACAACAAAAAGCATGTATGTTGCGTGCAATTCCCTAAAATGTATATTAAATATTTGTTAATATTATTTTCATATTTTATTAGGTTCTTTGATAAGGTTAATTTACGTAGCAACGTAACTTCCGCAACGTAACTTCCGCAACGTAACTTCCCCAACGTAACTTATGCAACGTAACTTACGCAACATAACTTGATATCCACAAACATTTGGCGTCACGAAAGCGCCAAGCAGCTCCCGATGCCAGTCACAACAACAAAACAAATGGAAAAAATAAAGTGAAGATGAAAGACAAGGTGCGGGAGAAATTAAGGTCGGGAATTTGTAAACGTTAAAAATGTTTATCATTATCCTTTAATCTATATTAATATGACCATGCTGGTTTCTATGGTTTATTCGCATATGTTGTTGCCACTTTACAGGGCGATGTAATCTAATGGCTGTTTCCAAGCACTTTTAGGCTGAAATAAAGCCTCCTTTCATTTAAATTACAAATGCCTGGTATGTCTATTTAACTCTTTCCTCACCATTGACGAGATATCTCGTCAATCAAGAGAAAACGCTTCCCCGCCAATGACGAGTATTTCCGTCTTTCCGCAATACCACTATTATCCACTAGGTGGCGCCCTTCCGCAACTTTTTAAAACCGGAAGTATTGCCCTATGGCAAGCTGCTGCATGTCCATGTCTGTTTTAAAGATCGCTCTGAATGGGATCTCTATGAAAAGTCCGTCACAAAAATGGAATTATCTCAGCTTTTTGCTAAAAATGTGGTGTTTTTGCAGAAACCTACCCATATTCAAAAGCTGATTACAAAAGATCTACTGAAGGTAGGATGAAACGGTTTTTTTTTGTTCTTTCATTTGGTATATTGTATGTTTATATATTTGAAGAAGAACATTTTCTGGAAGGCATTAAACTTTTGTGAAAATCATGAAAAACACTGCCGCTGGCTGGCAACTTTTAAAAAAACGCTGGCGGTGAAAGAGTTAAATGGTAGCGGGTGCGGGGCGTGGCGGGTTGTAAAAATAGATGCAGTGGTGTGGTGCGGGTTGGGGCAGGCGAAATCTTTCATGAAAGCGGGACCCGCAGGTTGAAGGAAAACCGGACCCGCGCATCACTAATGCAGACCACTAGTAGGCAATGTCCACGGGCATGTTACAGTATTAAGGCAAAAGTGGATGAAGAAGCAGTTTGTTGGAGCAGTGATGGAGTTATATGGATAGTGATTTTGTTCCAGCTTGAGTCTTTAAATACAGTATAGCTCCATAACTTAGTTCATCTTTGATTTTACCGTCGCACATTAATTTTTTTTTTTTAGAAGGAGGGGTTCTAGCGGACCAATCACAGTGTGTGCAGTCTGAGTAGAATTGATGCATTGTTACATTTTTGGAGAGGTGCACATCTATGCGTTGGCATACACTGGACGCAGAAGTATAAATTGAACTTTAGACTACAAAAACTAGCTGTCTCTGGACATAAGAGGAAGTACTACATGATGCTTCACTTTTAAACATCTTTTTATTTCCAGTAGGTTTATGTTGAGACACTACCGATCATTACTATCTGCCTTTGGGTCTTCCATGCCGTTTGAACTTAATTTCCATAGTTTAAGCTTAACTCAGATGCCACTAACATTTCTCCGCCTGTGCAGTTTTTACTCTTCCAATCATTGTCTGCTAGAGGCATTTCAGCTTAGAATGACAAAAACTGGAGGACTCGCAAACAATTGTTGGACGAAAAACAGCAGCGGATATTGTTGCCGCCCGAGAGGCTAAAATCCACATGGCTACATATAATAATCTGCGTCAGAGTCGAGCAATCTAACTCCACAGAAAAGCCACAGATTACAACAATCATCATTGTGATTATAGCAGATTGTCTGTGATGTTTATATTGTGAGTGTGATCAGGGATTATTGTGATTATTATGTTTGCCCCAGAACTGGTCATTTATTTTATAAAATCGAATAACATTAGTGACAATTGCAAAAGGGATCTATCCAACTGATGTGCGCCAGTGCTATTCATTCTATCCATGTGTCTGTAGAGCCATTTCCTATCGTCTCTGACTGAATGCGTTATTATTTGTCTCTTTACAAGGGTTTCAAATTCTATACAGAGGCATCCAGAACCCTGCATTCAGCAAGTGAGTCTTGTGGTACCTTCACAAATCACTTCCAATTCATTTAACTTTATTGTTGCTCACATGTGACGTTATTTTCGTCGCCAGGACAGTCCGCGTACGACAGCACATTTGCAGGAATATGTTAAGACAGGACACTACACAAAGGCAATAGACAGCATTTGCACACACACACACACACTCACACACACACACACACATTTATTTTCACTTCTTCCAGGAACAGAAAGCTGTGGAGCATTTTTGTCACCATGATTTTTGAGTCCTGTTCTTTGTTTTCTTCTTGTTTGTTCTAAACTTTGTTTGCAATTGTGGATCCGCTATTTTTCTTCATCTATCCTAATTTTGAATCAGTGCTGCCCTGGCGGCCTGGTAGACTAATAATTTGAATAAGAAATCATTTATATTGCGTATGTGTCAAACGAAGCCATACTTGGAAAGCTGCGCGGACGCAGAAAAAATGTATACCCGGCCCTTTATGATGACTTGATTCACGGTTTTCATTGTTCAAGTAACTTTGGAAAAAGTGTCTGTTAAATGCCTAAATGTAAATTCCTTGCAGTGCCTGAAATGCCTTAAGTCTGAAATTATAGTGAAAATTAAAAACTTACCCTCAACACTCATACGACAGTGTGGATGTTATTCTATTTAAATGAAATAAAAATGTCAAAAGATACTTTAATACTTTGAAAAATATGCTGTTACAAATGATTATGCAGAATGCACTTTAATCAAATGTATAATGATATAATGGATTTTAATGATCCAAAAACAGATATCTGTCAAATGTGCTGCATGGCAGTAAACAAACATTGTCAAAAAAAACAAACACGATGTAAAATAAATAATGTATTTAAGTTACATAATAATATATGAGCATATGCATGACTTTAACTCTCCCATTCATTAAACTTTTAATACAATTCTAGGTTTTGTCTTTATTTCACTTAAAGACGCTAGTATTGCATCTCTAAGTTGATGTTTCGAATTATAGTGCTGTCCAGCTCACAGATCTTTCATATAGTGATGCTCCACAGGCTCTTAATAGGACTAAGGTCAGAGGATGATGGTGGTAATACCTTGATTTCTTTCTTATTTTATGCCCATATTAAAATTAAAGAGTCAGTGATGCTTTTTGCATCATGGGATGGTGTATTATCCTCCATGAAAGTACATTTATTTCAAAAGTCAATATTTATTTTATATCCTATTGTAAAAATTTTTTTAGGAACTACATATCTTCTAGATGTCCTTTTGACCCCCTCAGGGACCCTAAAGGGACCTACTATCTTACTTCCCAATATTCCAGTCCAAATTCTTACTCTGCTACCTCTCCCTAATGTTACAGTCTTGTTTGAACATGACTATTTACCAAATATCCAGAATGGCATTCATCTACATTATTCAGTGTATTATGGCATGTCAATGTGTGAAAATAGTCGTCTTGTATTCTGAGCTCACAGCGAATGTTTTATTTTTGCAAGTTTTAGTTTGGGGAGGGGTAGAAATACAACTTTATGCACTAAAGGATCACGTACTGTATTAAAGGGGTTCTTGGGATTCCAGAGACACCAGCAGGTTTAACTACACTCTTAAAACGAATGTGTTAAATTAACACATCTTGTGTCTAGTTAAGGACAACACACCTAGTGTGTTGTCCTTAATTTAACACATCTCTGTGTTATTTTTAGAACAACACACTTTGTGTTGTTTTAACACATCTTGTGTTGTCCCTTTTATTTTTTATGAACTTAAATGACACTTAATGTGTTAAAAACAACACATAATGTGTTAAATAGTTTAACACAAAGCAATGTGTTAAAATTAACACATCCAGGGTGTGTTAATTTTAACACATTGCTTTGTGTTAAACTATTTAACACATTATGTGTTAATTTTAACACATTATGTGTCATTTCGTGCTGATTTAGAGTTCATATAAATAAAAGGGACAACACAAGATGTGTTAAAACAACACAAAGTGTGTTGTTCTAAAAATAACACAGAGATGTGTTAAATTAAGGACAACACACTAGGTGTGTTGTCCTTAACTAGACACAAGATGTGTTAATTTAACACATTCGTTTTAAGAGTGTACATGTTTGCTTCTTAACTGTGGCTTTTTATTGCTGCCTTTTATTTTCCTTATAGTCAAATCTTTTTGTACTGTGAATCACTCATAAGTCTTATATAGTTCAATAATTTCTGTTTAGATTCACCAAATATAAATTGTTATTGGAAGTAATTAGCTTTTTAAAGATAATGCACACTTTTTGTCTTTAGAAAGATCTTTTTTCATACCCATATTGTACAAGAACTACAACTTGCTTAATAATTTAGAACAGCATATTTTTCAAAGTATTAAAGTATCTTTTGACATATTTATTTCATTTAAATATAATTACATCCACACTGTCATATAACTGTTGAGGGTAAAATAAAAATTCTAAACTTACTGACTGTATTGGAAAAATAAACAAAACTGGCATGCGCATAATAATTTGAAATGCGGTGTATATAGGTTTATTTTCAAATAAGCAAATCTGTAACGTTGTCCATACGTAATAATTTTTTTTTCATTCTTTGATTTTTTATTTAATTTGAAATATTTTCAGGGCATTCTGGTATAATATAATTCATCCTGTGAAGTGTTTTTTGCTAAAAAATTATTAAATAAAATAATTTTTTACACCTATAGTTATGCAAACAGTTAAAAATATATTTTTAGTGATTTTGGGACCCCACTGTGTTTTTAACAGAATCTGTTTTTATTGCTGTCTCTGACTTCTTTAGTAAACATGCAAAGAAACATCGCTCATTTATTTCTTACACTTAAACTGACAAATCACTCTTTTCTCTTTTTTGCACCTTTTGACACCCACTTTCTTTAACTTTGTCTCTAAATCTCAATTTGGCTTTGTCACATTACACCGAGTTTCATAATTAATCACAGTCCTCTGCCTTTTTGTTACACATTTACACTTACTTCATTATCTTGCTTTCATCTAAATGTTTGGATTCTAATATCTTTGCATACTGTATGTGCTCAGGATCTTATCGACTATGTGACTTCATGGTCAATAAAGCTCATGGCACTGTTAGCCCTTCATCCAACAAATATGAAAATACTTTTCCAGTTCTGATGAGTCAAAGAGAAACAGTGATTCATCTGTGAAGTTATGTTTACACATGTTATGAGTTATTCTCTGAGGACGCCATCAGGCAGGCAGTATGGAGGGACATATGCACACCCAAGTCTTCGCCAGTAGCAAGGATTTCTTCAAATCCATTGCTGATTGGACCTGAACATATTTATTTATACATGCATTTATTCATTTATTTACATACAGTACTTAGCCAAGGACATTGTAAATGACAATATTTGAAAAAAAGGCCTTGCGCACATAAACATGAGTTAATGTATTTTTAAGCTACGGAGGGATGTTTTCCTCGCTTTTGCGTTGCCAAAGGTAAACAGTATGAAACAATACGTTGCTAGAATGTCAATCAGTCATAAACCGCCTCAGTGTGTATGTCATTAAATATTGATGCCATATCAGCATCTAAGGGAAATTGTTGACATTGTTAAACAGTGATGATTTCGACTCCCTAATATGGTTATAGGGTTATGTGTTTGGGGGGGGGGTATTTGGACACAAGGACCAATCAGGCAGCAGCTTCCATTGCATTTGAATAAGAGGATGCAACAATGAGCATGTATTGGTGTATATACACTCACCTAAAGGATTATTAGGAACACCTGTTCAGTTTCTCATTAATGCAATTATCTTATCAACCAATCACATGGCAGTTGCTTCAATGCATTTAGGGGTGT
The DNA here is from genome assembly GCF_027580225.2 of Misgurnus anguillicaudatus. Classification (NCBI taxonomy): domain Eukaryota; kingdom Metazoa; phylum Chordata; class Actinopteri; order Cypriniformes; family Cobitidae; genus Misgurnus; species Misgurnus anguillicaudatus. The sequence continues at coordinate 24,582,602 of NC_073345.2, forward strand.
GGTCCTGGTCAAGACAAACTCCTGAACTCCAAACTGAACATCAGAATGGGAAGGAAAGATGATTTAAGCAATTTTGAGCGTGGCATGGTTGTTGGTGCCAGACGGGCCGGTGAAAAACATCCAGTATGCGCAGTCCTGTGGGAAAAAATGCCTTGTTAATGCTAGAGGTTAGAGAAGAATGTGCCGACTGATTCAAGCTGATAGAAGAGCAACTTTGATTGAAATAACCACTCGTTATAACTGAGGTATGCAGCAAAGCATTTGTGAAGCCACAACACACACAACCTTGAAGCGGATGGGCTACAACAGCAGAAGACCCCACCAGGTACCACCCATCTCCACTACAAATAGAAAAAAGAGGCTACAATTTGCACAAGCTCACCAAAATTGGACAGTGAAGACTGGAAAGATGTTGCCTGGTCTGATGAGTCACAATTTCTGTTGAGACATTCAGATGGTAGAGTCAGAATTTGGCGTAAACAGAATGAGAACATGGATCCATCATGCCTTGTTACCACTGTGCAGTGTAATGGTGGTGGTGTAATGGTGTGGGGGATGTTTTCTTGGAAAACTTTAGGCCCCTTAGTGCCAATTGGGCATAATTTAAATGCCACGGCCTACCTAAGCATTGTTTCTGACCATGTCCATCCTTTTTTGACCACCATGTACCCATCCTCTGATGGCTACTTCCAGCAGGTTAATGCACCATGTCACAAAGCTCGAATCATTTCAAATTGGTTTCTTGAACATGACAATGAGTTCACTGTACTAAAATGGCCCCCACAGTCACCAGATCTCAACATAATAGAGCATCTTTGGGATGTGGTGGAACGGGAGCTTTGTGCCCTGGATGTGCATCCCACAAATCTCCATCAACAGCAAGATCGCCTTGTTGAATCAATGCCACGTAGAATTAAGGCAGTTCTGAAGGCGAAATAGGGTCAAACACAGTATTAGTATTGGTGTTCCTAATAATCCTTTAGGTGAGTGTAGTTTGCATGTTTTTTTCTCTCCAATCAATGTGTTTGCCTTACAAACATGCAAACAAGAACATCCTGGTGTTTTTAAATATATAATGTAAAATTACGAACTAAAAGCCAAAATATCTATTCTGTATTTGTGTAGCACTTTTAACAATACAGGTTGTTCCCCAGAAGCTTATTGAGTACAAAAGCACTTTACAATTTCCAGTGAGCAAGTCGAAGGCGAAGTGAGGGATTGTTTAAGTAAGAAGGAACAAAGACTTTTTTTTATAAACGTCGCAGTTTACCTTATTATTTCTTTGTGTTTTCAGTAGTCCGTATTAGAGTCATTTGTTATCTCTGTGTCCTTGTGCCCAGCTTCAATGGTCTAAACAGGACATTATTGAGGCTTATTGATCCTGATGGATCAGCTTTGATGGATTAAGACCTTCGGGAAAAGCCATAGGCATCTCTAACCGCAGGTGAATGAAGATTTAGATAGATAAGCTTGTGTTCACTTTTGTTGTCAGCACAACGCATGTGGTTGACATTAAATCAATCGTTATTGTCATTGAGTAATTAATATTTTAATAGCTCTGATCAAACGTCTGGATTTTTTATTTGCAGTTTGATTAGTATAGTTGAAGTCTTTTAAATGGGACATATAATGAAAATCTGACTTTTTCCATGTTTAAGTGCTATAATTGTGTCCCCAGTGCTTCAATCAACCTAGAAAATGCGAAAAAGATCAACCCAGTAACTTTGTTTTGTTAAACCATTCTCTACAAGCACATGAAAAAATAGGTCATTGAAATGTGGCTTCCTTTGTGATGTCAGAAGGGGATCTCATTATAATAATACTACCTCTTAAAGGCGGAGTCCATGATGTTTAAAAGCCAATGTTGATATTTGAAATCACCTAAACAAACACGCCCCTACCCCAATAGAATCTAGACCTTCTGTTGATAGACCCGCCCCACACATACGCAACCCGGCAAGGATGTCGGTTAGTAGACACGCTCCTTACTGCTGATTGGCTATAAGTGTGTTTTGGTAGTCGGCCCGTCTCCTTTTCCAAAGCGTTTTTCAAACATCGTGGACTCCGCCTTTAATCTGCACTATCCAACCACAGCATTGCCATTTAGTACAGAGATCAGCTCATATGCATGTTAAAGGACACAAACGGCAATTTTTGCTCACACCCACAAAGTGGCAATTTAACCATGATACAGTATAATAAATTATCAATATGGCATTTTGAGCTAAAACTTCACATATGTACTCTGGGGACACCAAAGATTTATTTTACATCTAAACAAGTAAAATGTCCCCTTTAAAATGGTGCTTACTTAAATCAGTGGCACTATAAAAATAACCATTAAAATACTGTATGTTGTAGCTTTGTACAGGTACAGTTTCCAGGTAGTGTTGATTCAAGTTTACCAGCAATTTACATATTTGGAAATCTTCACGTTGTTTTAATAGCTTTATTTAAAGTAAATGACTTTTTGTGCTAATCTAGGCTTAACTAGGCGTCACAGCTTTTCTCCATTTTCCACAAGATCTATAGCGGCTTAAGGCAATACATTTACTTACGCAGATAAAAGATTTTTGTCTATATTGATCACAGCTTTCCATTTCTTTGTTTGTGAATTAGAGTCAATAATCCACACGCTCTGGATCATTCACATTCTCTTTCTCTGGTTATTTTAATCTCTAAAGTCATAATGAAATAACTTGCAGGCACTGCTTACCCTTAATTGTATGTCAAGTCATTTAAAGTCCAAGCTGCCTTAGGATGTTTTTCATAAACATATGAAAGTCAACTAAGGTTGGGGTACACCATGTACGTATCGCAGCTTTTTGACGATACCTGGAGGCCAACATTTTGAAAGTATGCTTAACATAACTTTAAAGGACTTTCTAGAGGCTGGGTTTAATATTTGCCATCTGTTAATGCACCAGAACAGGACAGTATTGTGTATTGATTCAGGCAACTGATTGTTTGCAGTGTCTAAATGAGGTTTAGCAGGCATGTGTGACTGTGTATGTGTGCGCTCACAAGGGATCTCCTGGGTTTAGTCTGTCTTAAGTTGACACGTCTGCATTTGACAGCACAAAACTCAAGAGACTTCACTGTTCAATTATTGATGAATATTTTGTCCTTTTCTCCAACTTACACTTATGCTGTCTTCTTCCTTACTTTTGGCTGACAGAAAAGCAAGGACTCTTTAATTTTTTTCTCTTTTTGATTCTCTTCCTGATTACATTTATTTTAGTTTCTCAAGTGGAGAATCACACTTAAGACAACAATGCACTTTATTTCTCTACAGTTCACTGCAGAACTGGTAATTGCTCTGAATTGAGATCTGTTTAAGTTTCACAACAACTTATTTTAGTTGCTTAAGAGTTATGAAAACACCATTTAAACATGACTTATTGGAGTATACAATCTCGTCTGATGGTAATAAAAGCGCGTTTTTAACACTGAAAAAACGAACTTTTTGGTGTAGTAATATTAGATTAACTCTCATAATTTCTACATAATAATATTAACATTTATTGAGAACTAGATTTTCCTAAGTAAAATGATGATAAATACACAATTAATTCATGTAGAAAATAAACTGTGTGAGAATAGTAAGTCGTATTAGATATTTTCTAGTATTATATAACTGTTTTATAGTCACTGCATATAGTCCTAAAATAATTAAGTAAAATTTTATCAAAAACTTAAGCATATTCAAGTAAAAAATCTTAGTTCATTTAACTTAAGAATATTAAATTAACTAAAAACAATCACGTAAAATGAACTTAAATTTATTTGCACATACCCACAATTCTTTGTGCCTGAATATTTGGATTATTTAAGCTTTATCACAGAATAAGAACTGAAAAGAACTTTAACTACTTGAATATATGTTAATAAAATGTCATAAAGGTTTAAGCTCTTAATATAAGATATTGATGTTGTTTTGTTGTAAATTTTATGAAGTCACCGTTCAGATGATCAATGTTTCTTTACATGAACCCTGTTCAGAACATTATATTGTATTTCTCTCCACAGTGCTGAAAATGCATGTCAGAAACACAGTTTGTGTGCGTTTCTGTTCAGAATCCAGTTTATTCAATGGCTGACTTATAGTCAGTAATGAATTTTGTGTACTAATGCTATTTATAACACTAAAAATAAGTCCATAGAACTATGTTAAAGAAAATAACAAACAGTAAATATGATTTATTTAATATTTTTAGGACAGCAATGCTTCAATTAAAAAAAAATAGACTTTACTTAAACGATTAGCTTCTAAAAAAAATAATGAAGTAACATTTACTTAATTATTTAACATAAGTTTTTCATGCATTATTAAGTAGATTTTATTTGATTTTAGTATGTAAGTTGTACTTAAAAAAGCAGTAAATTTTACTTAAAAAAGTTCGTGCAAATTGTTACGAGGATTTTTTAAAGTATATTTTACAAGTTGTTTTTTTCAGTGAAGGTGCAAAGTACCGACAGGAATGTTCATCTGACAGAAAGTATTGTTTTGTCAGGTATGTGCGTGTACCATATTTTTCCGCTGGCAGCACGACCAACATTGTAGGGCATCTCCGGGTTCAAGGTCAGATATTATATTATATAAAAGTCTAGTCTAAAAATGTAAAAATCGAAAATTGAATCAAATCGTGACATTAGAATCGAAAATGTAACCGAAACGAGGATTTGTAGAATCGTGACACCATTAATCATAATGGTTTTATCTTGCCTCAACATCTTGGCATTAACATGGGATGTTAGGGTTTTGTGGTTGGTTGCCAGGATGTAGATGTTGTTGCCAAGGTGATCTGTTTTTTTTTGTGCACTGCTATTTAGATGCTATGGTGTTGCTAGGTGGTTGTTTCCCTGTCCACTGTCATTCTCTCTTAAAGTGATAGTTCACCCAGAAATGAAATATCTGTCATCATTTACTCACCCTTAAGTTGTTCCAAACATGTATTCATTTCTTTGTTCTTCTGTACACAAATGAAGATACTTGTAATCAAGCAGGAAGCGGAAGCACCACTGACTTCCATAGTAGGAAAAAATTATATGGAAGTCAATGGTGCTTAAAACGGTTTGGATACAAACATTTCCCAAAATATCTTCCTTTGTGTTCAGCAAAACAAAGACAATTACTGTACTTTCCGGACTATAAGCTGCACCGGAGTATAAGAGTATAATGCATCATTAAGACGAAATAACATATAAGTCACAGTGGACTACGTTGCATTTATTTCAAAAATTATTTCACAAAATCCAAGACGAAGAACAGACATTTAATCTGGAAAGGCAAGTTATTCAACAAAACAATTGCAGACAGAACAGCAGGCTATATAGATGTCTGTGCGTTAAAGTAATATTAGCAGTTATTTAAACGATAAACCATACAGTAGCATACAGAACTTACCTGGAAGGTTGAATGGGCTAAATGAACCGAACAAGCCAACTAGCGTAAAGTTCGCATACTCATCATTCCACATTACAGAATCCATTGAATTACAAAAATACAGAAGCAGCATATGGCGGACTCTCGCGGCTGTAGACGGTAATGTTGTATCTTGCCTCATAAATGTCAAAATTTATTCATACTGACTTACAAGGCGCACCTGACTATAAGACGCAGCACCAGCCAAGTTATGAAATAAACTGCGGCTTATAGACCGAAAAATACAGTATACAGGTTAGTAAAAAATATGAAAGAGCTATCATTTTAAATTCAGTAAAACCAAATACTCAGTATTCCCTAATATTGTATTTAGTTTATCATTTGCCTCTAATCTCCATCTTCTCCCGCTCGCTTTGCTTCTCTCTCTCCTTCCAACATCTTTCTCTTGTCTTCCATACCCCCCTCTCTCCCTTCATCTCTCTATGAGACCTGGAACCCCTGCAATAAGGATCATTAGTTTGCTTTAAAGAGGAAGTGTCATTGTTTCCCCAACATGGTTTATCAATTATTCACGTGTGATTAATAGAGTCTGCAAAGTGTTGAACAAATATATCAATATGACTTGCTTCAGGGAATACCGACAAACAATGCAAATCATTCCGCACCCTGCCACAGACGACAGCTAATAGCTGCGCGACTTGGAAATAAGTTGTTCATCTTGTATCGGCACCTTCACAGTGATGCGTTCGGAAAGTGTGCCGTAAACGATTTAAATAAACATTCCGCTCTCCGGGCTTTGAAGACGGCACATAAAAGCAGCCAAGGCCACGGCGGCTCTTTCCAGTCACGCAGCATAAAAGACAAAAATCGTAACTTGCCGTTTTCTTATTCTGCAGGCTCGGGTGACTGTGTGCCTGCTCTGAATACAAGCAAAGAGGAAATTAAAGATGGTTTTAAGATAAGAGGAGTGGCTGATAGTTTTAATGTTATTAGTATAGCTGGAAGCACTCCAGTTGGATGCCTAATGGCTATGACATGGTCAATGTGCTTTTCAAAGTATTTATAGGTGTATAATTGTGAACTAGAGGTTTTGCGTTTTGGGAAAATACTGTTTGCTATAACTCATCTACAGCTATAAATCATTAAGTACTGTACAGTGCTGCAATGTAAAAAGTAAAGCAATAGATGTTGCAAAAAATAAAACACAAGGTTGTGCTGTATTGTGAATATTGTAAGAACCTTTACAGTAGCTATCTTTAGATATTATAGTAAAGTACAGTATATAGGGGTGCATTGGGCAAAAACTAACACGGGGTTAGTTGTAACACGGACAGTCTCCCGCAAATGTATCGAAAGGTATAATGTTTTTTCATAGAGTTATTGATGAACGAGTGTTTTGGTGGCATGTAAGTAAATTTTTTCATCATATGTTTTTTTCGGTTTCTGAGTTGGGTGTTTAAGATACCAAAATCAATGTAATGTCATATTAATCAGTGTCTTGTTGACTAAAACATAGCATTTGAAATTTGTCTGCAGCTCTTAGCAACTTTTTGGGTGGGCTTGAAAATATTTTGACCCAGCGGGGTTAAATGTAACGCTGTGTTACAACTAACCCCTTAGCACTTATGATATGAAAACAACGTTAGCATAATTCTTGCCGTTGTTTTAAATAGGCTACACAAAATTGATTGCTGGCTGCCAACAAAATTAATGTGCCTGTCTTGCGTCAACATTTATTTTTGTTCATATCTTTAATATTGATTTAATACAGTCATGTCAAAGATTAAAATCATAATAAAATTAATCGCTAAAATCACTTTGATTTTGAGACTTTAGTATGGTTTTTACAGACTTTCTTCTAATAAATGTGCTGCTTTTTCTCAGACATTGGTATCCATTTATAATTGAACTACGGTTAGATGAGGGATGAATAGTTTAGATACCTGTCTATTATAGACAGATATTTAAAAATATATCCACTTCAAGTACTATATATAGACAAAACAGTATTGTATCTGTCATGTTTGGTGTAATTGTTCAAGAATGGTAAGTAATAAAAACAAACTTCAAATGTTCATTTATAGCAGAGATGTATGTGTTGCTTGTGTAAAAATATAATTAATCAAACTCAAATATTTTTTGAATGATTAAGCCAAAACCAAAAAGCGTTAATCTCCCCTATATGATTATGTATTATGATCTTCCAAGACCAAATTTTTTTTTGAACTTCCATCTTGACATGCCTTAATTTTACCATTAAAACACAAAGTTGCAGACATTTTACTCTATAGCAGTAGTCGTGGGTCTTTTCAGCCCATAAAAGCATCAATAATCCTCTATTAACAGCAGAGAAACCTCCAGACTATACTGAAGAGTGCTGGTCTTTATGTCCACCTTTTCCCATCCCTGTGTGTAAATCAGAAGTGCTCTTGTGTCTGCTTAAAAGCAGCCGTGCTCTAGTTCAATTCATTAGTGCTGCTCTGTTACCTTTTACACCTTCAGACTCAGCCGACACAGTCATAGATCAGGGCAGGAGAGAGAGGGAGCCGCTTAAAACAGGAGACGCCCAACTATTGATCATACCTGTCGTCCAACTTCTGCAGGACAGAGGGACAAATGTAAGGTGGTAAAACCCAGAGAGGACAGGAGAAGAAATTAAATGACTGTCTTTAAAAGTAAAAGTGAAAGAGAGAGAAAACCTCTTTTCAAATTTTTATTTATTCTCGCTCCCTGAAAAAAGTACTTTGAAGGTCATAAACTCTTCTTTGGCACGTGGCCCGTGACATGGTGTCACAATCGGCGCCAACAATTTTTAATGTTTATCTTACTTTTTTTTGTACACCAGGTTTTAATTTAAGCCAATTAATTCAGTAGCAGAGTCACACAGAATTCATTTAACAGAAGTCGTCTTAGTTAAAGGGATAGTTCACCAAAAATAAAATTTCTGTAATTATTTACTCACTCTCATGTTGTTTCAGACATGTATAAATTTCTTTGTTCTGATAAACCCGAAGGAAGATATTTTAAGGAATGTTTGTAATCAAACCGTTCGTGAACCCCATTCACTTCCATAGTATTCTTTTTTCTACTATCCACCTGTTTTTTTTTTTTTGCCGTAAATGTGGGCGCCACCATCTTTGAGCTTTCTTGTTTATGACTTCCGGTGAGCCACTAAAGCTAATGGTAGTCTATTGTGAAGGACACAAGTGTGCCGTTTTGACTGGCTGTTAATATTTATTATGAAATCCAGTAAGACCGACATCATTTGTGCAGTTAGTGGTTGCCATAATAGCTAATATAAACGCACAAACAAAATACTTTAAAAAGTAAGCAAATAATTTCATAAGCTCATGTCTCCACATAGTGCGTAAGAAGCAATGTAATAATATTTTCATAAAACAAAAACAAAACTCAATACATGTAGTAGTTTAATGTGTTTATTATGGTTTGTTCAAATAACTTACAATGTGTTGAATGAGAAAGATACTGCTGACTGTGTCGGACAGCGTGAAGCTTGACGTGTCGCCATAAACAAGTCCATTAAAAATTGCCGTTTAAAAACCTCATACCAGAGGGACAGTTGTGACTTTTCAAATCATCCCCTGAAAAGTTAAAAACACAAAGTCTTGATAAATTCCAAGTACAAACACTCGACAGACTTTCCCATTATAAAGATACTGCTATGTCTCTGTGCTTTTATATTTGCGCATTGAAGACCCGTCACCTCCGATCAACAACACAAAATGATTGAACATATCTTCATATATCAAGCCACTTCTTAATTTCATCCTCACACTGGTTCATACATTGCAGGTGTAGTAAATATTAACTGTTTAAATCATGTTTTATGCGTGCTCCCACTACCGTGCTCCGGTTTTCTACCGGCTGGCTATTGAACTGGAAGTCTTGCACAAAAAGGGAAATACGTCACATCACTCACTTCCGCGTTCGAGAAAAAGGTGGATAGAATTGAATGGGGCAAAACAATTGATTTAAGATGGCTGAAAGTCACTAAAATAATGTTTCCGTTTCTACATTTGTGTCCCAACACAATACAAAAAAGTGGACAATTGTAACATTTTGTCCAGTGCCAAAGTTTGACCTCTGATCTGAAAGCACAAGCTATACTTTTTGCTCTCGTTTTCTTCTCTTTTAAGTTATTTTGGGTTGTTTTGTCCTCTCCTGGGGGCTCATACCACGAGAGAGAGAAGCAAGGATGCAAGAGATGGAGTATTCATGTTTTTGTTTGCTTTTTTGGGAGAAGCCACTAAACAGGGGTTTTCAATGGCAACTGACAAGGGACAGGCACAGCTTTTTAAAACCTCATGGCCTATTCAGCCTGGTGTTTTTTTGTCAGTCATTCATAGCAAAGAATGTGATCGTCTGTGTACAGGTATTTTGACAATAGTGATTTCACCAGGGACAGACCACAATGCAAACATATCTTTGCATTTGCATTTGCAATGTTTGGGTTTATGTGAAGGACGTGGAAATAAGAAGAGAAAAGATCTAAGAGAAATAAAGAAATCTAAGAGAAATCTCTAAGATTTTTCTAGATTTTACAGTCATGTTAGATTTTTTTCATGCACTATCATTTAATTTGGTGTTTTTTGCGCCACCCACAGCTTCCCATACAGTGATTTTCGTACAGAGCTTTCGAGCACAAAGAGCATTTTGGAGAATGTAGAATCGTCTCATGAGCACCTTGCAAGAATCATACTTGCTTATTCACCCATTTCTTTTCTATTCTTATATTCAGCCACCTGCATGCTAGATAACACAGGTGCATTTTAATCTGCCCTGAATGCATACGGATATACAGCATAAAAGAAATTTCTTACTGCATTTCAGTCACAACAGTTCAACTGCAGAGATGCTGGTATGGATGATTAATGGAAGTTAATGAATGTACTGTATACATGCATAATGTAGTAACACAGGGGTCCAGAAGTCTGAGACTACATGAAGACAATACAATTCTGAACTATTTCTACACTACCAGAAAAAAAATGGTCCATTTCTGTCACTGGGAAGTCCCCTTTATAAAGGTCCCTGTATGTGTAATGTATACACATATGTATACATCTGGAACCCTTATGTATCATTAAGGTACTACTATGCACTCTTTGGTACCAATCGGATCTTTAATCACCCCCTGGTGGCTGGCTGCAGTACAAGTCATAAACCCCGCCCTCTCCATGCAAAAGACGAGACTCAGCTTTATTATTAACACTTCTAATAAAAATTTCCGAAAGATGTTTTCTGACCTTAAAGGTAGTTGTTATCATGCTGATATATGTTCAATTGTTCATTTTTGTGATACGTTTCATTTAAGCTAATAATTTGTTGCTATAGAAACGGGGCGTGTTGTTATGATTGGCATGGTTGAATTGAGCGTGCAAGCGTTTGGCGGAAGTTTGGTACCGTGGCTCCGCCTCAGGCTCCAGGAACGATTCCTTTTGTGCATGCCCTGCTCCAAACTGACGTTTTTACGCAACATGACAGCACACTAGTGGTGGCCGGTGACTTCTTCTTTCGAGGGCGCTCGATGTGAAGTTCGTAACAACATGTATGTAGCCCATCATGTGTGTGCAGTGCTACCAAACCTGATTGCGGCCACTTTAGTCAATGCTTATACAGCCGCAGACTTCCCAGAAGCGGCTCTTTAAGATACGCATCTATATTTGACGGGCACCGCGTCCAAAACACAGTTCAAATACAAAATTAAAGTAAAAATGAATGTGCTGCATACAGCACCCGGAAACTGACATACTATTTTACCAGCAGATTTTTCCTGTGTGGATGCTGGTCGCGCGGGATTGGTCAAAAATAAAAAATAAAAGTAACAAAGTCTAATTTTGAAATGCATTGTTGTAACGCGCGTTACTAAGACTGTAACAAGGACAATATTACCAAAAATGTATTAGTAATGCATTATATTATTGCGTTACAGCAAAAACTAATATATTACAGTAATATATTATATTTTGTAATGCATTACTCCAAACACTGGTCGCTACGTTAATCTTTTCTTACAGTCTATGGTACCAATATGTCCCTCTGAGGTACTAATAGGGACATTTTTTGAAAGGGTACCACCCCAGTGACAGCTAGGGACCACTATTTTACTTTTTTCAGTGTACAGTAGGTTACAAATCAAGAGTGAGCAAATGTGTATTTATGCAAATGTAATTAATGTAATGCAAATGAAATGAATCATGCTGTTTGGGAGATTCTCATGCTGGGACAATATGGATCTTAAAGTTTTATGCAAATTTAATTTACAACTCTAGTGCATGCTTTATGCAATTTTATGAGATGAAATTGCGGAAACGTGCAAAAACTGCGGGAACTTGCAAAAACTGTTTGCAGCATTTCAGTAATATATGACGTCACACAATCACATCACTTCATAATGTTCCCAAGGCAACAAGGGACATGGCTACGCTTGTGTGAAGTAAATGCAACATTTTGAAACTTTCTGCTAAGATGTGATTTTTGCTACGAAAATGCGGGGATTATGAAATCATGCAAGCCCCGCATATTTTGCGCACGGAAATCTGCAATTTATGCTGCGAAGGTGCTGCTTATTTGAAAAAATGCGGCCCCGCATAAATATGCAGACTTTGGCTGCGTTGAATCATGCGATCGCATAATTGAGTTTTTCTGAAAGGACTGGTAGATGGTATAAATACTTACATTTGCTAATTTAACAAATATGTAAATATGCTGTATTGATTTAATAATCAAAGCAAAACCACAACGAGAAGGTGACTGCATTATTATTGTTCTAGGAGAAAAAGTTTATCTTTGGCTTAAGTTGTAGCCTACATACAGTTCTGGTTACGAGTCAAATCACAATAATTTTAAAACAGTATGTTATCTGTCTGCTTTTATATCCAAAGCAAGTTTAATCTCACCCTTAAAATTAAATCTGTACGGTTTTAACATTTCAGCATGTGCTGGATTTCTATACAGAACTTAATTCTGAATTTCATCAAGGCTGTGGTCCGCTGTTCAGCAAAACATCTCTGCCTTCATAGAATTTACTGTCAGCGCTGATTAAAACGACGTTGATCCCATTCTTCGTCTTTAGTGAAACATGCGTCTTTATTCTTTCCATCTCCTGTTTCTCTATGTACGATTTCTAATATCCGCTCTGATGAGTTTATAGCGTCCGTCTCGTATCCATACACCACTCGTAGAAACACAAGTGTCTGACTCAAAGGAACATGCTTTGAATATTGATTTGAGTTCCTCTTTAGTCATACAGAGAATAAATAATGTCCTTGGTGTTTTTATAATCAGGATTACATTGAAAGCTGAAGTATGCCATTTTTTCTCCAATGTTAAAATATTTTTACTGCATTTCAGTTTAATATGCAGATACAAGTAAACCATTTGTACTGTGCACTCTCAGAAAAAAGGGTACAAAAGCTGTCACTGGGGTGGTACACTTTCAAAAAGTACACATTTATACTTGAAGGGTGCATATTTGACATATATCTGGTTTACAGATTATTACATATCTGTACCTAAATTTTACCCATTTAGGACCTTTTAAAGGGTATTGTCCCAGTGACAGCTTTTGTTTTAGTGTAGTTTGACTTGAGTGAAAGTTGGAAGGCTTTGTGACAAAAATTACTGGCACAAAGATGACACATATTAGCTTTACAAATCCCAAAAAGTAATGAAACAGATCCATAATTTTTTTTAGACTATTAGCAACCCTTGTTGTAGTCAAAAGCGTGCTCAGAATAAAAACAAAAATATACTGTATAATAAAGCATACAAGCACACAGTTACTTATCACCTCTTTTTCACATTTCAGTGCAGTGGTTGGTAGCCGAGTGGCATTTAACATTTTGCAGCTTTACTTTATAAAGACATATTTTTAGTGTTTATAGACACAAAATCCCTACCAATCAGTCAGAAAACTTTTCCAGTGAAGTCACCAAATTGCACGCTTTTTGAGCCTTTAAAAGGCATTAATGTTATAATTGGCACCATTTTGAGGCTAGATGATGTTTTCCACTCCTTTCAACATTTTGGCGTCAAACACCCATTGCGCTTTTCAACATTTCTTAGGTTTATTTCCAAAAGTCGTCTTTTTAAGACTATTTCCCTTGCTGAAATGGTTACAGCGTGAACTGTACTAATCCTCACTTTTTCATTAGATAAGCCCACTCTCGTTTCTTCTCTTTACTTCGAAAAGTTTTGCCAGTAGTTAGTACAGGACTGGGAACAGTAATGCAGCCTTATGCAATTTAATGCAATTACGTTTATATTTAGCTGCATCTTGTCTCTGCTGGCTTATCTGGGTTTATTGGCTTGATAACTACTTTATAAGCATGATCCTCGTAGGCAGGTTATGCTCCCAGTTGTCATGGACACCGACAGCGCTGTGCTGATAGGGAAATAGGAACGATAATAACTCCTGAAGGTGCTGGGGGTTAAGACAAGATCATTCGCCCACTTGCTTTCTGTGACAGCGTAGAACGAAAGCAGGAACAAACTTTGGTTTCAGAGTTTTTAGTTTGCCCTTCGGCAGCAAGCAACTTGTTATGTATGAGAGACGAGGCTGTGCGCTTTTAAGTTTTAAGTTTAAGGCAATCTGTTTACTTTTTAATGTGATTGGTTAGAAATACACAAAATGAAATGCCGTAGTATCTTACAGTGCAGTGAGATACAGTACTGCACAATTTCCCTAAAATTAGCTTAACAAAGACACAGACATATATTGTGAATGATGCATATATTTTTGTATATTTATCAGTATTGTTTTGTGAGAAATGTGATTTGTGAACATTACAGAACTGTACCTTTTCAGACGCTGTGGTGGTACCCTAAGGTTCCGCTTTTTACCTTTACAGGTATACTAAACACAATACACCTTTTGGGGTACCTTACTGTACCTATTAAAGGTACAGTCAACTGTTTTTTACCCTTAAAATTTAACTGGTAACTCTAAAAACCAAAGGGTGATAAATAACACTAAAAGTGGTTCTTGGCTCGTAATCATAGAGGAACCATTTTAAGTGCCATATAGCACAGATAAGGTACCTGTGTAGCACCGGTGTAGAACCATATTGTGCTATGTAGAACCTATAGTGGTGCTATATGACCCCCGTATGGTTCTTCATAGGTGCTATACAGCACTAAAAATGGTTCCTCTATAATTACGGACCAAGAACCATTTTTAGTGCTATTTAGCATCGTTTGTTTTTAGAGTGTACAGAATTGTTCCTTAACTCTTTCCCCGCCATTGACGAGTTTTTCGTCAATGAAGAGAAAACATTTGCATTAAAAAAACGTGTTTCTGAAGAATTTTTGTGTTAATCTGCAATACCGTGATTATCCACTATATGGTATTTGCTACCCAGTCTCACAGGGTTTCGTGATATAGTCACGTATTTTTTTTAATTCTTTTTTCGTGCTATTGTCGCGAAGTTTCGTGTTTTTTCGTGATCGTATAACGAATTAATGTTTTCTTGTGATTATCACGTATTGGTTACTCAACTGCTTTTTCCTATTTTTAAAGCATTGTCGCTTGCATTAGAATGTCACTTTATGTATTGGTTTATACTATTTTTTCTGATTTTTTTATATGTCGCCTGGCATTAGGGTTAGAGTTGGGTTTGGTTAGGGATGTCATTTTATGTAAATCTAACCCTAAACCGAAGCGACAATGGTAAGAAAATAGGACAAAACAGTTGAGTAACCAATACGTGATAATCACACGAAAACAGGAATTCGTTATACGATCACGAAAAAACACGTAATTTTGTGACAATAGCACGAAAAAAAGATAAAAAAAAATACGTGACTATATCACAAAATTTCCTGAGACTGGAAAAAAACTGAAGCCAAAACGTTATTTACTAATTTTAAACTCTATGCATGTTTTGAAAATTATTCTGAATCCAACCAAATTTCATCACATAAATATGCAATTATTTCAGCTTTTTGCTTAAAAAATTATTTTATAGAGTTTATAGCAGAAAAAATATAGATAGGATGAAACTTTTTTTTCCCTGTTTTGTTTGTTTGTTGGTTGTTTGAAAGCAGAAGGTCTGTTCTTTCATTTGACATATTTGTATGTTTATATAATTTTAGAAGAAAATTTTTCTGGAAGGCATTTTGTGAAAAATGCTGGCGGGGAATGAGTTAAAGTACACAATGCGTCTTTAGGGTATAATATTGTACCCCAGAAGGGGGTTGTTTACCCAAAAAAGTATAACAATGAACCTTTGAGGATACCACTCCAGTTTTGTACCTTTTTTGAGAGTGTTCAGCCACATACAGTTTAAAATAAATCTTAAAAAGATGACTTTGGCACGTGTATGTCTTCCGACTAAAGTAATCCATCTCTCTTTAAATTCATCCTCTTTTTTGAAAAACCAGGAAACTTAATAGTGTTTTTTTCTTGTACTGGAGCAAAATGTGCCGTTGTAATGACATTTGCGATGGTCTCAAATTTTACCTCTACATGCCAGCAGCGATATTTACCCGTTGTTGTTTACTTCTGCTTTATACGGTGAAATGTGAAAAGGCTCCATTAAGACAATGATTGGTTACTTAGCAATGTCTTAGGTATACTGGAAAGAAATGTGACGTGATACATAATCACAGCAGTGAAACAAACACTGATGTTATATTTTGTCATTAATCAATGCTTAATGGGTTCGTGAACTATAGTAGGTTTAATATTTTATGCATTCTATCAACCCTTGAATTATTTAAATTGCAACACATTCAGATTTCACATAATGTCAGCGTTGAATGTCGGCTTATTCTTGAATAAATTAGAAGATAAAAATTTAAATTGTTGCTTATTATATTACATGTATTTGAACGGTTGATATGTTTTAAGGGGACATATCATGAAAATCTGACTTTTTCCATGTTTAAGTGCCATAATTGGTTCCCCAGTGCTTCCATCAACCTAGAAAATTTTATAAAGATCAACCCATTAACTTAGTTTTGCTAAACCATTCTTTGCAAGCATGTGAAAAAATAGGTAATTAAAATGTGGCTCCCCTTGTGATGTCAGAAGGGGATAATACCCCTTAATCTGCACTATCCAACCATGACACTGCCATTTAATCAGCTCATTTGCATTTTAAAGGACACACACAAAACAATTTTAACATGTTAGAATAAATTTTTCATATGGTATTTTGAGCTAGAACTTCACATACATCCTCTGGGGACACCAAAGATTTATTTGACTTCTTAAAAAAGTTTTGTAAAAGTTCCCCTTTAACCTAACAGCTCAGATAAGTCTACGAGTTGTCAGTTTTAGAAAACAGTGTACTGTAATTCACAAACATTTTGTGAACATTCTGCAGCTGGTTTTCTGTTTCCATGAGGATTCGCTTTCATTCTTGGCACTAGACTTGTTTTTTTTTTTCAAATAAGTACTGTAGAAGTTTCATCCTCTGGTGTGCTGAAGTGGATATTCGCTAGCTGCACTTTATTAGCATTGAGAGTGTTTTCATACTGGAACGTGTCCAAACTCTCATTCCAGGTGCTTCTACACAATTTCTTCAGGAGTGTGGTGTGTGTGCACGGAAGAACTTGAGATGGTGCTTTCGGTAGATTTGAGAACAGAAAATGTCTCCACTCCCTAATAGGGAAATTTATTAGTGTGAATCTACTGGTCTCTTTAAAGGCCCTCTGAAATTGAAGTGTCAGCTCTGAAGCCGTGCACATCAAATGCCCCTCATGCCAAACGTCTGTCTGTTGCGTGAGCATATGTGTGTGGGGGGACTTGTCAGCACCGAATTCAAGTATATCAAATGCTTCCCCCTGCTGAGCGACTGCATGTCTGTCTGTGAAGAAACTCCAAAGGGGAATAATTACATTTCACCTTAACGAACTGTGTGTGTCTGCTTCTTGCTTTTGCACTTTTTGAGTAAATTGAAAAGTAGTGGTCATTAAAGAGCACCAATGGTCCGATTCACGATTTTACATTTCTTTTAGTGTGTAAGTGTGCATTAGTGAAAGTTAATGATATGCAAAAGGCACATACCTCAAATTAAACGATGATGTGAGTTATTGTGTCCAACGTAAATCTCTTTTCTTGGACTACAACAAACACACAGATTGTAGGCAACAGTTTACTTCCTGGGATTGGTGATGTAGACAAGATCGACATTATCATATTTCCTCCCACTTCGGACTCACAGCCTGTAAGTTAACTGTTAGCATTGCATTGTGAGCGAATCGTTCAAGCATGGTAAGGAGCGTTACATGTCCGGCTGACATAAGAGGTTTTCAGGCCAATCACAATGTACAGATTACCTGGCCAATCAGGGACACAGAGCTTTTTAAATCTGTGCGTTTCAGGAAGAAAGTGAAATCTGGAGCTACAAAAATGTATGGTATGTCGAAAATATATATTTTTAACCATAAAAACACAAAATAACGTTGTTTTTTAGCAATGAAATATGTGCTCTATAAAATATATAGTACTATTATTGTAACTAGGCTACTGTCAACAATAACAATATTGATCTTAATATTAAAGGAGCAGTATGTAAAATTGTGGCCAAAACTGGTACTGCAATCACACAACTGGTGGCCAATACACAACATGACAACACAAACATCAGTTGAGGGCTACAACTCTGTTGTCAGTGATATAAGTATTTGAAATGAAAATGATTTCTTAATGTTTAGTGACATATCAGGGCCATTTTATGATTAATTGATATAAATTTCTTACATACTGTTCCTTTAATATCAAGATCAACATTATTATCGTTATGTAACATCTTTTAAACATTAATATTTATATTAATAATATAATTAATATTTATAACAGCAGTATTATTATTATTATTATTAATCTTATTTTTGTCTCTTTCAATCTGTCTGTCTATTCCTAGTAATGACAGAATGATGCTGTTGAAAACATAATTGGATTTCCTCAAACGACTACAAATCAACTCATAAATGCTATATTTTGTTCAAGCTGTTTCCAGTTCGACAAACAATAGAGTCAGTCAGCGAACATAACCTAAACTGCATGAAATTATCCCATCAGCCACGGACCCGAAATGTGTAGTTACTTACAGTTTAGCTATATAATGTTAAGAGACCCCCACAGTGACTGATATCCGTTTACACAGCATTACGCTGGGGGATCGTTTTGTTTTCCATTCAAGGTCAAGGGCAATTCTCTCAAGGATCGCTCTGTCGTGGCCTTTGCATGTAATGGAGAACTAGATCATAATTTGTGTCCAGTAGGTAAAATAGAGCGGGAGCGATCGAGGACGAAGGAGTGACCTTCAGTGGCGGCCCCTGTGGTCTTGTCTGAAAGTGTGCCAGCAATAATCAGACACTATTTTTGACTCTCTATCACGTAGATAAAATAGGTCATGGTGAGCCGGCCTGCACGGTCCAGGAAGAACACACACGCATGCCGTGGCTAATCTTTTAAATCAAACTCACCCTGCGTGAGATGTACACAAATTTTTAAACCACATGCACTACATACCCCGTACTACTAACTGAACTACATTTTCATGTCACAATAGCTCTTTTTTGTATAACATTTACATTTATGTATTTACCGAATGATTTTATCCAAATACTTTTCCTAATAAATTTTTATCAGTATATGTGTTCCCCAAAGAATCGAACCCACACTACTAAAACCTTAAAGGGAAAAATATGCTAATTTTCCAGCTCCCATAGAGTTAAACATTTGATTCTTACCGTTTTGAAATCCATTCAGCTGATCTCCGGGTCTGGCGCTAGCACTTTTAGCATAGCTTAGCATAATCCATTAAATCTGATTAGACCATTAGCATTGCGCTAAAAATAACCAAAGAGTTATTCATCATAAACAATCTGAAAACAGGGCTTTAAGTGTAAAATATCGAACTTGTCCTTTAAAACTTGACTCTTCTGTAGTTACATTGTATACTAAGATCACAGAAAATTAAAAGTAGCGATTTTCTAGGCAGGTATGGCCAGGAACTATAATCTCAAACTGGCGTAATAATCAAGGACTTTGCTGATGTAACATGGCTGCAGCAGGCGGGAAAGTGGAATGTCCCTTTAAGGAACATTTTTGTACCAGTTAAATTTTAGGGGTACAAAACATTTAACTCTACCTTTAAAAGAACATAATAGATACTTAAAGGAACACTCCACTTTTTTGAAAATATTCTAATTTCCAGCTCCTCTAGAGTTATTTATTTGTTTTTTACCGTTTTGGAATCCATTCAGCCGATCTCCGGGTCTGGCGCAACAACTTTTAGCATAGCTTAGCACAATCCATTTAATCTAAGTAGACCATTTAGCATTGTTCTCAAAAATAACCAATTTTAAACTTGACAATGATATTACGCAGTGCCCGAAAATAGTCCCCTGCTATTGAAAGTAACTAAGGGGACTATTTTCGGCTGCTGCGTAATATCATTGCGCTTCCTGCAGCCATGTTACGGCAGCAAAGTCCTTGATTATTATGCCAGAATGAGAGTATAGTTCCTAGCCATAGCTGCCTAGAAAATCGAAAAACTTTTAATTGTCCGTCTGTCTTAGTACACGATGTAACAACAGAAGAGTCAAGTTTTAAATAGGAAAATATCAAAACTCTTTGGTTATTTTTTGGCGTGATGCTTATGGTCTAATCAGATTCAATGGATTGTGCTAAGCTATGCTAAAAGTGCTAGCGCCAGACCCGGAGATCAGCTGAATGGATTCCAAAACGATATCAATCAAATATTTAACTGTAGGGGAGCTGGAAATGAGCATATTTTCAAAAAAAGTGAAGTGGCCCTTTAAGGTACAACAATGTGTTAATACAACATTGTATTATGTTAAGTATAGATAGTAGTATAGATACTTTTTTCTAAGAAATATTTTGGGCATCTTCTCAAAAAAATAGCTACAGCTTACTGCATCTCGGATACAAGTGCGCACAGAAAGTTGCATTTATGATTGAATGGCTGAACAAGAGGATAAATGGGATGAAGTAAGGTTATTTTTTCTAAACTTTTACTTAAAACACGATGGACCCCTTTCATCCCCGTGGGAGCCTCACTATTCTCTATCTGTTCTTCTCTCTTATCTCCTTTGTCTCAGTCCTGTCACCTTTGAGTCCTGAGTTCCCCTGCTTGCGGTTTGAGAAGATTGTGCTTTAATAATGAATGAAATCAAAGCTGTTTCTTAATGTTTTATGAATGATGTTCTCCTCTGGCACTGCTTAATGAGATGTGCCTTGGAACAGGTTTCTGCTCCAAACATTTACCCACCCCGTAACACAAAGGCTTCGTCCTAACTTTGTTTTTTCGGTTGATTTACTGCACTGCTAATTAGCTTTCACTCGGCAGTTTAGGGAAATCGGGTACATTGGAGCAAAATGTTAATGAGTAATCTATACAACTCTATCCCAGTAATAAAATCCCTTTAATATCTAAGTTATTTCTCCTAGATTGCAATGAGAATACATTGGATAATCAGCATATAAAGATGTCAGGAAAATGTGCATCTTTAAGGTTTAATTACCTTTATGCATTTGGAAAATGATTGACAGTGGCATAACAAGGTATACATTTCTTATTAATGTGTGTGTTCTTGGGTTCGAACCCATTACTTTTTGCGCTGCTAACACAATGCTATAGCCTACCACTATGCTATACCGAAATTTCAGAATGGATCTCAATCTGAAGTTTCAAACATTTCTCACAAATTTAGATTTTTTATTTTAACTTATATGTCAACAATTGATTAATTTGTGTCTATTTCATTTCACCTAAAGGGATTTAAGCAGAAACATCAATATTGTAAAATTGATACCTGCATTTCCCATAACTGAGAACTTAGTTCTCTGAGCAACCTTTCTGTTTTTTCTTATTAAGTCTCATCTTGTCTCGTCTCTCCCTTCTTCTTCTTTTTCTCTCTATTTATGAGTTAATTCAGAATGGCGTATTCATGAGCAGAGTGGCACAAAAGCGTGAATGGCTGGTGCCACGTCTGGTTTGTGAAGATAAACACAGCGTCGCCGGGTGCACACTAAACTCCCATATTTATGCAGTTTTTCCTGCTCCCTTTCCGTTTCACAAAATTGGGGTGTGAAAAACGTGGGTTTGCGCCAGGATGTGTTGCCTGTTCCATGGACTTTAGAAAACCTCCCATGTGGGCCGCTTCAGCTGAGAGACTGATATTATTTTGCTGGCTAGAGCTTTTGCAGAATATTGCTTTTCTTATAAATCGGCCAAAGTGGCTTTGCATGGACCGGATCTGGAGCCCAACACAGGGAATACTGCTTACGGCCATTTCATCGCAGCCCAAAAGCCAAATTTAACTTTAGAGATTCGGACTGCAAGCTTTTCTTCATTTCTATAGGCATACTAAGCTAATGTAACCCTTTTTTAAGATCATATACAATCTCTGCAATGTTTAGTACTCTATCCACACCTCTGACTTCATCTTTTATGCATGCCAAAAAATGCACTGACATGATATGATTACATTTACACATTTTTAAAGCCGCTCTATGCATTTCAGCGTTTTTGTCAAACAGCGACCCCTAGAGTCGCTGGAGAATACTTGCAACTGTCTTAATTTACCACTCTAGTACTCCAAAGATAAAGACCAGGTAATGTTTCACAATTTCATACAAATATTAGGCTACTGCATAGTCTACTAAAGTACAGATGATGGTAATAGGATAAGAAGTTTATTCCAAGTGTAGAGTGCATATAATAATAAAGTACCGCGTTTGCTGGCTTATAACGTTTTTACATGATTGCAGCTAAATCACAAGTAAACATTACAAAATGCCATGACAAAGTTAATTGTGTACGTTGCATTATTTCATAACATTGTTCGCTATAATGTCACTATACATGATTATTGCTATTTATCATAATAGTTTACACTATTTACAACCTCTAGGCTTATTTATGTCCTGATAATTATGTGAGATATTGACAACTGTTGTCATGATAATCGCATGACATACAAGCAAGCGCAACAACATACAACATAGACCGCAAACAAGTTTACAAACGAGAGATTAACTTACTAGTCCATCAACAAGATCGCCAGATCAGCATCCCATCCAGTGCTGTCTTTTAGCTCACGCCAATGAGTAAAAACCTGACCGAGTGGGACTCTTGTCCGGTTCCTAACGCGGTCAGATTCTCTTTTCCTACTCACTTCCGAACGCGCTTTCTTAACTTTTAAATCGTTTAGCCTCACGTCTCAAACTCGCGCGTGCAGTTGTTGTTATAGGCTTGATCGACTTCATGCAGCGCCGCAAGAACCGACAGCCGGATGACGTCAAAGTGCCGTCTCGGATCATTCTCGCGGTACTTTGACGTCATCTGGCGGTCGGTTCTTGCAGCGCCACACGAAGTCGAACAAGACGTTGCCGTAAAGCAAGTCGTGATTCTCGCGAGATTTGTCAGGGGCGGTTCTCTCAAGCTTGCATTGCTGGTTTTGGTAGTGGCGTCCTCCCCGAGCTTCAACAGGAGGATGATTCGCCTTACTATGACTTTGTATATAAATAACTTTGAAGCTGTTATATTAAGATAAAATAACTGCATAGTGTGTCTTTAAATTACAAATGACACAGACCAGCTCAACAGCACATTGTTGTGTTGTGTTTTAAATGCTGGTGCTTTGCAGACGAAAACTGTATTGGTTGCTTTAACTTGTTTCTCAGATGTTTCTTCTAAAATTGCTCAAGAGAATTAAAGGAACTCACCGACTTCAGCTTATTTACCGTATTCCATAGTTACCTTTATCATCTCTGTGCGCTCCGTAACTCTGTCTGACGCACCCACCACTAGCCTAGCTTAGCACAAAGACTAAAAGTAAATGGCTCCAGCTGTATTGGTGTGTGGCAAACTGACCGATTGCGTTTATTTTTATTACCTTCCCTAACTCACTTTTTTGTGGAGAAGTGAGAACGTTTATGAGGTCTCGCTATTGAGTGCATACTCGTAAAAACCTGGGTCACGTTTTAGGTGGCCTGCCCTTTAGGCCTCCACTTTGCAAAGCAGAGGCTATTCTAATGTAAACTCACTGGAGAATAGCTTTTTATATGCTGCTTGGCACAGTTTAGAGGAACATTTAATTTGTGAGAAGATGCTTTTTCATAGCTTAGTGTAGACTAAATGTAAATAAGTTACCCATGGATTGGTACTAATACAGTATTTGTTTGGAGAAATAAAAACAGACATTAATGAAACAAGAATGAATGTGGACGGCACAGTTGATTCATTTTGGCCTCGGAAGGATTTGATCAAATGTATTTGTATTGATTTTAGTATGACTATGCTTATATAAAGAAATCTTTTTTGATTGCAGACTTGTCTTTGCAAACATCATTACAATGTTGAGATTTCTTTTGTAACTCCAGAATAGAATAGACACCAGTGGTTGCTTTTGAGATGGACAGAATTATGCAAAATATCTAAGTTTGCTTTCTGTTTAAATAGATTATTCATAAAAAAAAATCTTATATTTGTGATTTGAAACTTACACAATTGTTTTGTGTTATTTGACCACTAGTATCTTTGATGGAGGCATTTATAATTCATCCTTAATTAATCATTCTTTATGTATGAATGAAGCTTCTCTAAACCTTTGGTCACAAGATGCCCACCAGCGTGTTTTGGGACCACATTACCTGTCAAGAGAAGACATTTTGTAACTGACCTTCAATCAGAGAGATCTTATTGGCTCTCTTGTGGTTGTGTCTGTGTGTGTGTGTGTGTGTGTGTCGAGGGAGGATATAACCTTTACCAGTTTCGCACCATGTCACTGGAGCTTAGCAAAGTTTCTGAATATTAAATAAGGAATAGGTCTATTGGTAATAAGTGTGATGTGACATTGATCCTGTTTATGTCTATTTTCCTGAGTCTCATTTTCCCTCACCTATTGTACTCCCTCTTTCTTTTGTCCTCGAATTGCCTTTACTGTTATTTCCTGCCCTTTTTGACTTTTGCCCTTTATGTCCTAAAGGCAAAATCCCAAGCCAATATCGGACACATAAATAAATTAGACATATAACCTGCAGTGCTCCTGTAGCATCTTCATCAGACACCTTTGAAATGTTTGTTTGTGTGTGTGTGTGTGTGTGTGTGTGTGTGTGTCCATCTATATAAGACCCATAATGCATTGCACTTGTTTGAGCAAGAAAAAATGGCATTTTTGTACCAAAACCTATAGTGAGACTCACTGCATGTAGTACCTTCGAAGAACCTTTATATTTTACAAAAGGTGAATAAAAAGGTACTCAAGAAATTGTTAATTTAAAGGTGCATTGTGTAACATTTAGAAGGATCTCAAATGCAATAGAATATACATAACTACACTTACCTAAAGGATTATTAGGAACACCATACTAATACTGTGTTTGCCCCCATTGCCATGTTCAAGAAACCAATTTGAAATGATTTGAGCTTTGTGACATGGTGCATTATCCTGCTGGAAGTAGCCATCAGAGGATGGGTACATGGTGGTCATAAAGGAATGGACATGGTCAGAAACAATGCTCAAGTAGGCTGTGGCATTTAAGTGATGCCCAATTGACACTAAGGGGCCTAAAGTGTGCCAAGAAAACATCCCCCACACCATTACATCAACAACCTGCACAGTGGTAACAATGCATGATGGATCCATGTTCTCATTCTGTTTACGCCAAATTCTGACTCTACAATCTGAATGTCTCAACAGAAATCGAGACTTATTAGACCAGGCAACATTTTTCCAGTCTTCAACTGTCCAATTTTAGTGAGCTTGTGCAAATTGTAGCCTCTTTTTCCTATTTGTAGTGAAGATGAGTGGTGCCCAGTGGGGTCTTCTGCTGTTGTAGCCCATCCACCTCAAGGTTGTGCGTGTTGTGGCTTCACAAATGCTTTGCTGCATACCTCGGTTGTAATGAGTGGTTATTTCAATCAAAGTTGCTCTTCTATCAGCTTGAGTCAGCCGGCCCATTCTCCTCTGACCTCTAGCATCAACAAGGCATTTTCGTCCCACAGGACTGCCGCATACTGGATCTTTTTCCCTTTTCACATCATTCTTTGTAAACCCTAGAAATGGTTGTGCGTGAAAATCACAGTAACTGAGCAGACTGTGAAATACTCAGGCTGGCCCGTCTGGCACTAACAACCATGCCACGCTCAAAATAGCTTAAATCACCTTTCTTTCCCATTCTGACATTAAGTTTGGAGATCAAGGGATTGTCTTGACCAGGACCACACCCCTAATTGCATTGAAGCAACTGCCATGTGATTGGTTGATTAGATAATTTAATTAATTGGGAATTGAACTGGTGTCCCTAATAATCATTTAGGTGAGTGTATATTATCAGTGGTGTATAAATACCTTACATAATGAACTGTATTGGTTTTATGGCCTTAGAATGAGACATTTATATCTACATACACCATGGGTCCCCTTACGTGAAAGTCACTGTCATGTTTTTACAATAGCTAAACGGACAAACTGTTCTACAAAGCGAGTTTCTTCCCTATGTTGATTCAGATGACAACATGTTTGTCATGTGGCGACTATTATATGCGTTTTGAAATTGAGGGGTGAGATGTTGGTTGCAATTCGCAATCTCACCACTAGATGCCGTTAAAATGTACATATACCACCTTTAAGAACCTTTCACTGAATTGTTCTTTGAGGAACCAAAAATGGTTCATCTATTGCAACGCTGTAAAGAACCCTTTCAGCACCTTCATTTTCAAGAAGGAACTGCCTACCAATTCCACTAAATCCTGTCATGAAAGCTCATAACCACAACAGTGAACTATTAAAGGTTAAAAATGCATAGCACGCACACAAATATTGGGTTAAATAGTCAATGTTTTAATCATTCTTTTCAGTATTGAATGAAATGTGTAAATTTTTAATTAACTTGCCTACATTCTTTATTTTTCAGGGAGCTGGTCATAGTGCCTTAATTTAGTTGGCTTTTATAGATAGCATGAAAACTGTCTCATGTTAAATTGTATTTAATGTGGTATGGCAACTTAAAATACCTCAATTATCATCAAAGTGTGCTTGAATTGTTTAAATTAATAGACATAACTTTACAGTACCCTGGGAGCCTTTCTGAAGATTATCATGCAGAATGCTCCCTGCGACTACATGACAGCTACCTTTAATTTTATTCATTCTTTGTCTCTCTGTTTGAATATCTTCTTTCCTGCAGAGCTCCATATCTGCTCAACACACCTGACTCAAAAACGATGTTTAGCCGGTTCAGGGCTCTTTGATTTGGAGCTAAACTCTGCATGAAGATAACTAAAAACATAACTGAGCTCTTCTGCTCTGGTGCTGTCATGTTAAAGTGATGGTATTTACGAGATGAGCACACACGAATGGCATCACAGTGCTGTAATTACCAGTAGAAATGTCTGGATTTTTTATTGAGGCTGACGTTCGAGTTGGGTGGATGCCAGTCATGGCGAAAGTAAATTGCGATTGGTCATAATGAAGTATTCACTGTGAGTTTTGTTAATGCGCATTTTCTGTACCATTGATGAATAGGCGCTAATAAAACTTGCCAGAAAATATTACTCATTAAACCGTTTACGAGCCTGAGTGACAAACTCGCTACATTTCCTCAGTACAATTCTCTGGGCAATAGGAAAATGATGAAATATGAAGCATCAATTACGCATCATCCTTTGCTGCTTGTTTAATTGTACTACAGAAAAAAATAAAAATGCTTTGAAGTTAAAAAGAATAGAAAAAATATGAAGTTAGCTTTTTTTGGTTAAATTAACTTAAAATTGAATTACTAGTTTCTATTTCTTTTCTAAACAAAATGACTTAAAGGCACAGCACATCATAATTATGGCTCCCAAACTTAGTAATTAGGAATTTTACCTGAAAGAACTGAAAGCACCATTAAGATGAATTACAGTTACTTTCTATTCTGTGTAGTACAGGTATGTTTGATAAGTGTATGTTGATATTACTGTAGCACAATTGGTAGAGCATTGCATTAGCAGTGCAAAAGTTGTGGGTTTGATTCCCAGGGAACACAGATACTGATGAATGTATACTTGAACTTGTAAGTTGCTTTGGATGAAAATGTCTGCTACAGTAGATACATACTGTAAATGTAAACATAGATACATTTAATGCACCCTCAATCCTAGTATACACTGTACATGTCCAAGCTTCCCAGATGTCATTTTCTCAGTAGGTTTGCATCTGTCCATGGTCTTTGGGTTGAAACCGCCCCCAACACTTTTCACGAAAGTTAAAGGATTAGTCCATATTTTTCTTTTAAAAAATCCAGATAATTTACGCACCGCCATGTCATAAAAATGTTGATGTCTTTCTTTGTTCAGTCGAGAAGAAATTATGTTTTTTTTGAGGAAATCATTCTAGGATTTTTCTCATTTTAATGGACCCCAACACTTAACAGTTTTAATGTAGTTTAAAATTGCAGTTTCAAAGGACTCCGGCTTCAAACGATCCCAAACGAGGCATAAGGGTCTTATCTAGCGATTGTCATTTTTGGCAAGAAAAAGCAAAAGTATGCACTTTTAAACAACAAGTTCTTGTCTTGCTCCGGTCGTGTGACGCGCCAGTGCGACCTCACATAATATGTCATCACGTCAAGAGGTGAGGGAGGACGTATGCAAAACTACGCCCCAGTGTTTACAAGTGTGGAGAAAGAGTTTATTGTTATAATGGTCCGCAAATGTGCGTTTCATATATGTAAGACGTGACCTGATTTCATTACGTAAGTACGTGAGGTCGCGCTGGCGCGTCACAGGACTGGAGATAGACGAGAAGTTGTGGTTTAAAAGTGCATATTTTTGATTTTTCTTGCCAAAAATGACAATCGTTTCACTAGATAAGACCCTTATGCCTCGTTTGGGATCGTTTAGAGTCCTTTGAAACTGCAATTTAAAACTGCATGAAAACTGTTAAGTGTTGGGGTCCATTAAAATGAGAAAAATCCTGGAATGTTTTCCTCAAAAACATATTTTCTTCTCGACTGAACAAAGAAAGACATCAACATTTTGGATGACATGCTGGTTGCATTTTGTTTTTAAGAAAATTGACTAATCCTTTAAGAGGTGGTCCTCTGATATTGCATAAAGAGTTCAATTGATGATGTTGTAATATAATCTAATGATGGTACACTGATTTGTATTTGTAGATACATATGTCCATTATTTTTAAGACTTACATTTTTATTAACATTCACCAGATAGTAGTGTAAGACTGCAAGATCCGGTGAGAAAAGACTCTTGCAAGAATCGTGTGTTGTTTTAACTACAGATATGGATAACTCAATATCCTCTTGTCTTATATCAAAATCCTCCACAATTTTCTGAAAAGTCCTCGTTTTAACTCGTGACTGGTGTTGTTATTTTGCTCCACCCTCTGCATTTGTCACTGCCATTACTTAAAGGAATAGTCTACTCATTTTCAATATTAAAATATGTTATTACCTTAACTAAGAACTGTTGATACATCCCTTGCACGAGATAAGAATCATCAAAATGCCTTAAATGTGCACATTAAAGTACTTCATCCTATATACTTTACCACTGCATAGTACATACTTTTCTCTCATTTTTAAACGAATCAAAGCAGTAACATTAAAAGCTTATTTGTGGTCGATGTGCATTATGTAACCCTTGCTGCTGTTGCTGTGTGATATGAAAGATTCATTTTTCTTCTGAGAACTGCTTTATGAAAGAGTCCCAAGATATTTGCCGTCAGACACATATTGATGTCATTTTTGTGTAAACATGAAAGAACGTATTTAAAAGTTGAAAATGCAGGAGAGATGTCAAGTGCGCTCACGTCTTGCTGTTTGGTAAATAAATGAAGTTTCACTTTCCATTGAAATCCAAGTCTGTTTTCTCACCATGTCATTTGTTGTTTGCATGTATATGAATGATAGATATTTCCAATACACAACCTAAACGGGTATGCTATTCTGTACTTTGTGCTTTGTATTACACTGCAAAGCATTGCATAAATCTATTATCTATTATCTTATTTTACATTATTTTCTTTTTTTAAGTAAAAGCGAATACTTTCGGACTGTCCGCACCCTGCATGCAAAGATCCACATGCCCACCTTATACTGAGTAAAGTGGTTGCATTGCTCTCATGCAGTGTGGGGTTGGCGCCAAAACACAGCCACATTTTCAGCTTTATCCTGGTAGTACATACTGTACCTTCTTCCCTAACTCACCTCTCAGCTGCCCGCTGGGCGTTAGAGGTCGATATCAAGGGCACGAATATATGTATGATTGTACACAACATCCAAACAGCCCTCCCACCAGCCAGCCGTGTGTCCATTTTTTATTCAGTGATTAAAAGTCCTGTGGTACTGTACAGTACCAGTGTGCTTGTTTATGTCCAGTCTAAAACATAAAGTTTGTATGTGTGGCAGACGGGTTTTTGTGCCACCAGGAGATGTAAACTTGGCGCATGGCCGCGCACAAGGCTGGCAGGAAGAGATGAAAGTGGTGGGTGGAACGAGAGGAGTGTGTTTGTGTGTGGCTGTTTTGTGCCTGTGGGCATGATAAAACATGGATGGTCTGAGGCATAGGGAGGGATTTAAGGGTCGTCGGGCAGGGCGATCTGGCCAAGGAAAGATAGACCGGGACCAGCTGAAAAGCATCGCTCTGGAGAGAGACTGATGGAAAGGTCTCCTGACGTTCCATTCATCCCTTGTTTTTTTCTCATCTTCTCATCAAACAGCCCCAAAGGGCATCGGCATTGAGCCTCAGCCTCGTGAAGGTCAGACGTATACCGAGGGTCCGGTGCATCTGCGCTGATGACCCTACTGGAGGTACACACACTCTCAGCCCGAAGCAGGGCAGCTCAAATCCGCCTGTCAAAACAAAGCTGTCCAACATTATCCTCTCTAAGGTCATTCCTGTTTGTGTGTGTGCGTGTGTGTGTTTCCTGAATTTCAGCTTGGGAGGGAATGCTGCCCATCTTGGTTAAGTCAGATACCATGATACTTAATATCATAAATGCATCATTAATAATTTATCAATCTAACTTCTTCCCTGTCGCTCCAACTTTCTGTTAGTTTCGTCTCACTTGGTACCGATGTGTACTGTACCTACAAAACTACTTCCAAGTCTTTTATATATCAAATGTTAAATGTTTTCTGCATTCTTATGAATTAATTTCTCTCTCTTTCTCTCTCTTTTACACCCACTCGATTAATTTAACAAGCTGTCGAATGCTGGGTCTTTGAGGTTCTTGTTATGGCTGTCATGTAGAATATTTTCTTGACTGTTGCCTGCCATGGCTAATTGACTTTTTCTGTAAGCCTAAGCGATGGTGAAAGAGCTCATTTTTCATCTGGTTCAATCCCCCTTATTCATTTTTGGGGAGGGTAAGGAGTCAAGAAGCAATCTAAGCTGAAATGAGAAGGGCAGTTGTCCTTCAGCGACACTGCAGCCTGTCGCCAAGGGCATTGAGATGTCAGATCACATCCTGCTAATTTTGAGGAATTAAAATTTTGTCATTTTTCTCACGTTGGCCCAAACTTGACTTTTTCCTTGCAACACAAAAGGAGAAATTTTGAGGAATGTGATTTTACCTCCAGGAGTTGAACTGTGGGAATGGATTGGTATGATTTGTAAATGAATAATAAAATCTAGATATTTACTCACCACCATGTCATTCAAAATGTTGTCTTTCTTTGTTCAGTCGAGAAGAAATTATGTTTTTTGAGGGAAACATTCCAGGATGTTCTCATTTTAATGGACTTTAATGGACCCCAATACTTAACAGTTTAAATGCAGTTTAAAATTGCAGTTTCAAAGGACTCTAAATTATCTCAAACAAGGCATAAGGGTCTTTTCTAGTGAAACGATTTTAATTTTTGGCAAGAAAAATAAAAAATATGCACTTTTAAACCACATCATCATGTCAAGAGGTCACGGATGACGTATCGAAACTACGCCCCAGTGTTTACAAGTGTGGAGAAAGGGGACCGTTCCAACGTTGTTGTATGTCGAATGATACTAATTAATGCATTTAATATATGTAACGTGACCTTTCCACGGCATTAAGCAATTACGTGAGGTCGTGCTGGCTTGTCACACAGCCGGAGGAAGACGAGAAGTTAAAGGTGCATATTTTTTGTTTTTCTTGCCAAAAGTGACAATCGTTCTGCTAGATAAGACCCTTATGCCTTGTTTGCGATTGCTTAGAGTCCATTGAAACTGCAATTTTAAACTGCATTAAAACTGTTAAGTGTTGGGGTCCATTAAAGTCCATTAAAATGAGAAAAATCCTGGAATGTTTTTCTCAAAAAACATAATATATTCTTGACTGAACAAAGAAAGACAACAACAGTTTGGATGACATGGTGGTGAGTAAATTATCTGGATTTTTTTTTTAAGAAAATTGACTAATCCTGTAAATAATAGAGCATTGGATTTGCAACACAAAGGTCATGGGTTTGATACAGCTTGAATGCACTCTTTAGATAAAAGCATCTGCCAAATGCATGAATTGAATATAGTGATTATGACAGAAGTTTCTATTTTAAGGAACGATTCCTTTAACCTTCGATGCAATCGCTTTGGAAATCTGTTTCCTGTCTCATACTGCAACATGATCTCCGCATTGATCCGTTCTATATCCCCACACGTCACTCATAAGGATCTTCCTACAGACTGAAAGCTCTCTTTTCTCGTTATCTTGAGTTTATTATGCATTATCAAGATTAAAATCCTCCACTCATTCTCTTTATCTCTTTACCCCCCAAACACCAGCTGACATTTCGGAGACAAACTCAGTTTAGACCTGTAATGACGGGATCAATCTGACTCATGGCACATGTACACTGACAACGAGATGATTGCTGCAGGGCGCTGTACTGTTGGTCGCTAGTTGGCGTTCCTGCTGCTGGAAGCTTATTATTGGTGTGGGAAGAAATAAATCCAAGTCCTAAGTGTATCATTAGCTTTATGTTTGCAAGGACACACACACATGTTTAAAGGAATATTCCATTTTATTAAAAGAAAAATCCAGATAATTTACTCACCACCATGTCATCCAAAATGTTGATGTCTTTCTTTGTTCAGTCGAGAATAAATTATGTTTTTTGAGGAAAACATTGCAGGATTTTTCTCATTTTAATGGACTTTAATAGACACCAACAATTAACACTTAACTCAACACTTAACAGTTTTTTTCAACGGAGTTTCGGATGACTGTGGACGGTCCCAAACGAGGCATACGGGTCTTGTCTGGCAGAACGATTGTAGTTTTTGACAATAAAAATAACAAATATCCACTTTTAAAGCACAACTTCTCGTGTAGATCCGGTCGTCATGCGCTAGCGTGATCCGACGCAATACATCATCACGTCAAGAGGTCACAGAGGACGAACGCGAAACACCGCCCCAGTGT
Organism: Misgurnus anguillicaudatus; assembly: GCF_027580225.2. Classification (NCBI taxonomy): domain Eukaryota; kingdom Metazoa; phylum Chordata; class Actinopteri; order Cypriniformes; family Cobitidae; genus Misgurnus; species Misgurnus anguillicaudatus. Next base: position 24,615,393 of record NC_073345.2, read on the forward strand.
TTACAAGTGTGGTGAAAGAGGACCATTCCTACGTTGTTGTATGTCAACTGATACTAATTAATGTCTTTGTGGCAGTTTATTGTTTAAAATGGTCCGCAAATGTGCGTTTTATATATGTAACACGTGTCCTCCCTACGTCACTACGCATTTACGTTAGGTCGCGCTGGACCTGACCTAAACAAAAATTTTTGCTTTAAAAGTGTATATTTGTTGTTTTTGTTGTCAGGAGTGGCCGTCGTTTTGCTGGATGGGACCCTTGTGCCCTGTTTGGGATTGTTTGTGGTCCTTTGGGACTCCGTTGAAAAGTGTTAAGTTACGTGTTAATTGTTGGTGTCTATTAAAGTCCATTAAAATGAGAAAAATCCTGCAAAGCCCTCCCCAAAAAACACAATTTCCTCTCGACTGAACAAAGAAAGACACCAACATTTTGGATGACATTGTGGTGAGTAAATTATCTGGATTTTTCTTTTAAGAAAATGGAATATTCCTTTAAGGCAAGCCATAAAAGCTGAAAGATAAAATTAAGATTAATACATAAATTTCCTTCACTATCAGATAAAATGGTCAAAAAATGGTCACTAGCTATCACTGGGGTGGTAACCTTTCCAAAAGTACACATCTGCACCTGAAGAGTTCGTATAAGTACCTCAAAAGTATAGTACATGTTGGTGTACCAAAGTGTGCATACACTATTGGTACCTCAAAGGTACATATTGGTGCCAGATGTATAAAAATCGGTACCTAAATGGGACATATTAGGACCTTTTTAAAGAGCCTGGGACCATTTTTTGGTGTATCTTATCTTTTCATTTTAGGTTGAAACCAGGTCTAATGACTAGTAGTCCTGCTAATCAAATAAATAAAATGTGACGTAATTACATTTACTCAGACCGAAATTATGAATCAAAATTGTGTTATAGCCTCGTGTGATAATCAAACCGCATAAGTCTGTGATTAATAAAATCAATATGCCGTCTGCATCCACAGCGTGCTTTCAGTTTTTTCATTTCTTTTGTCTTGCTCTTTCATTTCATCTCTCTCTCTTTCTCTGTTCTTCACGCTCTATCATTGGCTATGCTTTAAGCAGCGTTATTGACTGCTGAGTTCTTTGATTTAGTTCAGTTCTCTGGGCTCGAGCTGTGAAGATCTCGTCTTTTCCTTCTTGCCTCGTAGCAAGAGAACAGACAGAGCCTCTCAGCACGGCCCAATCAGCATCAAACTCAATTTTCCTGGGCAAGCTGAGACGGAGCTGACCCTGCCAAGACCAGAGAGAGAGCGAGAAGCTGGCCATTCTTCCTCAGCCAACCCTAAAGGCGGCTTTTCCGCAATGTTGAAAAGCGAAGGGGATAGACTAATGCCCCAAACGCACACACATCTTGACATGTACGACAGAGAGCCAGTCCTTTAGTTGCTGTGCTATTAGACCGCTGTTGTGGTTTGGAACATAAAATCTGACAATAAGAGAGAAAAATGACGGTCGGCAATGTGGGAAAATCAATAAGCGGGACCTCTATGAGCTTTGTTTTCGGAGCTCAGGGCAGATATCGTTCTCTCTCATATGATTGCTAATATATATGTATAAAGATGTCATTTTGGTGAGTTAGAAGGCAAGCAATCTCTTGATATTTTAGATCACTGTAGCGTGATAGAGAAAACATCCATATTCCACTCTTGTTTTCTCTCTCCAGCTTATTTGCCACCGTGGACCAAAATATCAGCATATTACTTTCTCAAGCATTCGCCTTCTCCATGTTTATGGCCTTGCACCAAGTCAAATTTAGAGTGATTATCCATCTACTTTGCACAATCGATACCAGCTCAGAAAATCCTGTTTTTTTAGCTCCCCTCATTGGTTTAACAAGCACTCAGTCACCTTTCATCTTTTACCATTGCTGTTGGCATCTTGTCAGCAAAGTGTGCTAGTGTCACCGACACCTGCCAATGTCTGAAGTAAACCTTTTGATTAAGGGTCATGTTTACCATCTGGAAATGATTTTGCTTTTAATAGGTGTATTTTTATTCCAGAATCTAAAAGATTAGCTTGTTATTCATTTGTATTGAATACTTCAGTTACAACTTTAACAAAATTACTTCAATTGGTTACACCAAAAATATAAAAATGAAGTTGAAAAAGCTTAATTTATTAGGTGTTAACAATTAAAGTATTTTTAAAGGGTTTTATTCACTTTAAGTGAAAATTGATGGTGAATAAAGGATTAGCCCATTTTCTTAAACAAAATCCAGATAATTTACTCGCCACCATGTCATCCAAAATGTTGATGTCTTTCTTTGTTCAGTCGAGAAGAAACTATGTTGTTTGAGGAAAACATGCAGGATTTTTCTCACTTTAATGGACTTTAGTGAACCCTAACATGTAACAGTTTTAATGCAGGTTAAATTGCAGTTTCGAAGGACTCTTAAACGAGGCATAACGGTCTTATCTAGCGAAATGATTGTCATTTGACAAGAAAAATAAAAAATATTCACTTTTAAACCACAACTTCTCATCTATCGTCGGTCCTGTGACGCTCCAACGCGACCTCACATAATTGCGTAATGCCGTGGAAAGGTCACGTGTTACATATATGAAACGCACATATGCGGATCATTTTAAACAATAAACTGACACAAAGACATTAATTTGTATCATTCTACATACAACAAAGTCAGAATGGTCCTCTTTCTCCACACTTGTAAACACTGGGGCGTAGTTTCGCATACGTCATCCGTGACTTCTTGACGTCATGGCGTATTGCGTGGGGTCGCGCTGGTGTGTCACATAATTGGAGATAGACAAGAAGTTGTGGTTTAAAAGTGCATATTTTTTATTTTTCTTGTCAAAAATGACAATTGTTTCGCTAGATAAGACCCTTATGCCTCGTTTGGGATTGTTTAGAGTCCTTTGAAACTGTATTAAAATTTAAACTGCATTAAAACTGTTACGTGTTGGGGTCCATTAAAGTGAGAAAAATCCTGGAATGTTTTCCTCAAAAACATAATTTCTTCTTGACTGAACAAAGAAAGACATCAACATTTTGGAGGGCATGGTGGTGAGTAAATTACCTGGATTTTTTTTTCATTCTGTATCCCCAGAATGTGTCTTTAAAGTTTCAGCTCAAAATACACCACATATCTTTTATTATACGAAGTTGAATATGGCCATTTGTGACTGCAATGAAAAACGCACTGTTTTGTGTGTGTGTGTTTCTTTAAATGCAAAGAACGCTTCTGTTCCCCTTCCAATTTGCAAAGTATGGAAGTAGATCATTTACGCATGTGCTTTGGATTACATAAAAAAATTTATCTCTGGCAGAAGGTTGAACTACGCGCTTATAAGGTGGAATCTGTGAGCAGTTATGGTTGGGCCGTAATCATTGTGACATCACATTGATAGGGGATCCCCAACAGCCTGTTTTGTGTGGAGGAGATTACACAAAGAAGAATACAGATGGATTTGTATAATAACAGGATACTTTTGCACACACACAGGGGACTCATTTTCTGATAGAAACACATTAGGGGCGATTCACATTTCGCGTCTTTTGCGCACTCAAGTTCGTTATTTCAAATGTAGGCGCGCGGTATGCGTGCTTATAATGGAAGCAACGCCGTTGCTACGTGCACACGGTGCGACACACTCATTGTTTTAGGCGCGTCCACGCCGAATCGAGTTAAAAACATCTGAACTTTTCAGAATGACGCAAGCGCACTGCAGATCATGTGACAAGAACCAACCGACGGTCACTTTTTTCGCACGGTTTTAGACACGAAATGTGAACTGCCCCTTAAAAGTAAATTTTCTAGGTTTTTCTTTAACCCTTAAACCTTGACCCCACTATGAATAATATAGATAAATTAGCCTACGAAGCATCTATGTCTACAGGGACATACTGAGTCTTTTCCAAGTTTCAGCCATTCAGATATAATGTAAAAGTTCAGCTACCGTATTATTCTGTTGCCATGGTTAAATCTCAGCCTAAATATAAAGGAAATAGCATGTTGTGCCAGACATCTCTCCTTGAAACAAATTTAAAAGCCAAGTATTTGGTTCTCAGTAGTGTCCTCGTACAACAAGTAACATAGATAAACCTTTTTGATGGAGATCGCAAGTGTTTGCTGGCAAAACTTCCTAAGCTGTTTATAAAAAGTGAAGGTCAAGGAAAATCAGGTCAAAGGGATTCTGATTGGAGAAGAGCAGGAAAAATGGTCTTCCCGCCACTCCCCAGCTCATTTATCTATTGTATCCGCCCACCAGACTCCATCCATCGCTTTCATCTGTTTAGATAATCCATCTTTCCGTAGATTGCTGGAGCGCTGGGATCAATTGGGAGAGAAACAGTACATCCATTTTGACTCCAGCTGACCTATGGTGACTACTAAATGGGGATAATAAAGGGGTGGTTTCCCGAACAGGGTTTAGATTAATCCAGGACTAGGCATTAGTTATTTTAGGACATTTAAGTAGTTTTGACAAACAAACCTTACAAAAGCAATATTGGTTTGTATTTGAGAAAAGTTACTTTTAAATGTTATGCATATAATATTAACAATATTAAGTTACTCCCCAAAAAAGTAACTAATTGCGTTACTTAGTTACTTTTCATGGAAAGTAATTCTTACGTTACTTTTTAGTTACTTTTGTGTTACTTTTTCTTGGCTGAGGCTTGATCTCCTTCAGGCCTTGCAGGTATCTTTATGACTAAAAAGTTCTGCATTCAGAAATTGCATATTTCATCACAAAAATGTCAAGCTCTGGCCTGCCATCTCAGTTTCTGACTCAAACTGTTCCCACACAGGCATGTACACATAGAGTGCATGATCTGACTATGTTTAGTTTAATTCAATACATATTTTTTAAATAGAATTAATAAAACTAAAAAAGTAACTTGCATTACTTTTTTGAAAAAGTAATTCCAATATTAATGTGTACATTTAAAAAGTAATGCGTTACTTTACGTGTTACTTCAGAAAAATAATATTATTACGTAATGCACGTTACTTGTAATGCGTTACCCCCAACACTGCTGTTGTTGGTCGACCAGATCAAAACCAGGGGCCTCATTTATTAAGCGTGCGTACGCACAGATTTGATTGTAAAGTGTGCGTACGCAAAAATCCATGGCAAAATCCATATTTATAAAACTGCCGTTGACGTGGAAAAGAGCTTAGCGCCACGTCATGGTCTGAGCAGACGTACGCACTTTTGCTTGTCCGATTGCTGCAGGTTTTTGGAAAATAAGCCATTCTTGCTGCCCGTAAAGGGTTTAAACATTGACAAGTGCTCTTTTTATGTCTATGACATTAATTAGACATTATTTAAAGGCGGAGATCTGAAACTGCTCAGCTGCGCACAAGTTCAAGATCATTTGCGATTTCTGTGCATACGTTCGTTTAATGAATCACACGTACGCACTTTTGAGAAATAATCGTAAGATCAAATATAGGATGGTTTCTACGCAGCATTTTATAAATGAGGCCCCAGGTTCACCATAAACAGGCAGGGAATATTTATATAATATTATAACAGTGCAGTATGTGCATTTCAGCACAACAAACATTTTCATCTGCTGCTGTGCAAAAATCTCGACTGTCAACGTATCATAATTACTGAGATCTGAGTTACCCTGGCTGCATTCAAATCAAGCAGATGTATTTGCGCGTAACATCGACTGGCTTCAGCACTGAGATCTCCTTGAATCTTTTGAGCATGTGAGAGACCGCGAGACAGGCACACAAACAGGAAGAGGAATTTATGTCGAGCCGCAGCTAAAGCTATCGCCAGCTTAAATTCAGCGTGTATCGGATGATGTAGGATGCTGGACGTCATTGTTACGTTTCCTCCGCTCGCAGCACAAGGGGAACGTATCAGCTCGCATGTTGGACGTGTGACTGCGTGTGTGGGCTGACAGACTGATGCAGTGTTCCCGTGCCGCGTAAACGATTGCTTTCTCCCGAATGTTGACAGTAAACCTGGCAGTTCATTAATCCTGCCAAATCCCCCACAAACTTATTGAAGTGTGGATTCTATTTCCACATTTTCCATTAGCCTCCTTTTGTGGATTAAACAGAGCCCTTTGAAAAAGAGCGGCCAAGGCCCGGTCCAAAACCGGCTTGTGTAATTGGGTTGTAATGGATTTCCTACAGCTGTAGCATCCTTAATTTAGTTCGATATTTGGGACAATAATGTCTCTTCCTAGACCTCAGGTTCATTTCAGAATGATAGTTGAGTATTACAGACACTCTAGAATTTGTTTGATGACACAAAATTTTGTGTAGTGCATGGTAATCACAAGTCATCATCTGTGTTTTTGGTCTATTTGCCGAGCGAGAGTGAGGGAGGGAGGGAGGGAGAAAGAGAGAGAGAGATGTTTCTGTCGTTCTCTCGTTATTTAACAAATAATAAATTACATCTTTGAATATTAAGTGTATTAAAAAGTGGGAGACCTACAAAACACCCAGTACGATAGATGGACTAGTTGACCATGCTATCCTCATCTCTCTCTCCAACACTTTTCCTCTCTTACGCTCTCACCCATATTCATTTAAACAGATCACACACACACACACAAAACACTGTTCTCTCTTTTTCTCCACAGTGAGATTTTTATTCTTTAGCTGTGAGTTGGTACAAGAAGGAGGTGACAGGGTGCTAGATGAAACATGTCAGGTGTCTCGCAGCCTTTAGGCACGGTTGTGTGTGCGGTGGGCGTGAGCTTCATTGGGATTCCGGGTTTGTCTCCACGCTAGACTGTCTTTCCAAGCATATGCTGCAACACATGTATTCACAGGAAATGCTTGCACCTCTGCAACATGCTGTTTACAGTGGTACAGAAACCCTGCTACTGCCAAAGATGAGTTTTTTTTTTAAACCGAACTGGCGTTTTTGATCTCTTTCCACCTCTGATACATGTAACTGGTCCTGTCTGGTAATAGATGATGAGCTTCCATGTCCAGATCACCCTCACAACCATTTCATGTCAGTGGATGTAATGTTAGTGTAACCTTCCTACGGCAACATAGATGTCCAGGTTGCAATCTCATTTAGAGCTGCGAGAAGTGCTCCGGGTTACTCGCTGGCTGTGCTCGCTCTGGTTAACCATTAAACTTAAGCTATGAATTGAAGCTGGTTGATGGGTTTTACACACAAACTGGTTTTATGACTCCAGCAGTGCTATAGATCTAGGAGTGTATTCACAAAACATCTTAGGGCGAAACGTATCTCCTAACTTGCCGTTTTAGAAGAAACTCTTTAAAAATAATGGAGGTGTCAGGGCTAATTTTAGGACTCATAAATTTTTACTCTGAGAGTATTTCTCAAAGTGCCTCAGCGCTAAAACCAGCTCCTAAATCCGTAAAAAGTTAGTAGTAGTCAGGAGGACTCCTTCAGTAAGTCACTTAGATCAACTCGCAATCCTTAAATGACTATAGCTGGCGATCTTTTTTAGATGTACAAGTTGGCCAAGATGTAAGTGCTGTTCAGTTTGGTATTTTTATTGTTTACACAGCTCCTTACTATCAGCCATCATTATTCTAGTCTGTTAATTAAAAGGAAGATTTCTCCCAATTTCTTCCTAAAAGTTTGTCTCAGCAGCTTTGTGAATAGGTTTAAAATGAAAACTCTTACCTAAGAGCTTTAACTGCTATTTAGGAGAACTCTCAGTAAGATAAAATGTTTTGTGAGTACTGCCGCCGATGCCTTACTAAGTCCTTTGTAAGAGGTTTTAGTAATTGGAGTGATTTGTCTGTGCTAACTGCAAACCCAACATTCTTCATACATTACATGTTTAATATATGATCACAGTTGTGCCCATGTGTTTATATACAGTTTGCAAGATGTTTATACTGTATTAAAATAAATAATATAACTTTTTTTAATTAACTCTTTACCCGCCAGCATTTTTCATAATTTTCACAAAAGTTTAATGCCTCCCAGAAAATGTTCTTCTTTAAATATATAAATATACAATATATTAAATGAAATATTTAATATATCAGTTCTCTTTTTATCCCCTGTCAAATATGGGTAGGTTTTTTAAAACACCAAATGTTGAGCAAAAAGCTGAGATAATTAAATTTTGTAAAGGACTTTTGATAGAGATCAGATTCAGAGCGATCCTCAAAACTTAGACGAACATACAGCAGTTTGCCCTAGGGCGATACTTCTGGGTTTTATAAGTTGGTAGATAATAGCTGTATTGCGGATTGACGAGATAACTCGTCAATGGCAGGGAAAGAGTTAAAAAAGAGGATCATAAAAATAACATAATGGACCAATCTAATCACATTGTCTCTAGCGCACAGTACACAGTCTAAACAGGTGTGTCCGAATCCACTTTTGCTAATTTAAAGATGGGAAAAATGGTTTGTGCGCCAAGCACACAGTCTAAAAGTTTTGTCCCTAGTTTTGTAATGAGTAATGGGTGTTTTGGGCGTAATGTGCAATAAACCAATGAGAGTCTCATCTTTTATCCCCTTTAAAAGCAAGTTGTGCTGGCGCCATGCCGATTCCGTATGTAGATGGTGGAATTTGTAAACTGAAAAACTAAGCGGATGAACAAGACCCCCAGTTTAAGATTGATGTAAAAAATTGTGTTGTTTTTATTTGTATTGAAATTTGTATTTTTTTGTAATAAAACCTTTAAAAGTCGTTTTCTTCATGGAAGTAAAATTAGCAGGCTTTTAATTGCAGTAAATGGAAGGATAGCCTAGATGCTCAGTGTAATCTCAAAAAATAATTTACAAATATGGAAGAAAAGGTTTGTTGTCTAAAAATACTTTACAGTATTTGTAACAAACAAGAGATAAAGAATTTAAAAACGTGTCGAGAGCCGATTTCAAAACGTTTCAGCATTTGGACAGCACCATGAGGGTTTTTAAAAGCATAAAGGTTTTTATCTAACCATATTCACGGGTACAAAGTCATCATAAATAAATAAATCTGTGGGGTAGCATTTAAAATAAACAAATGCAATATTTGCATTTGTTTAAAGCAAAACATGTAATTACTTACCAGGCTACAGCTGGTGAAGCTGCTTTTTACGCCTTCTAACATCTCATAATCGGTCCTCATTCATGTCCAAGAGACTCAAAAATAGTCTTTTACATTTTAATCCTTTAATTTTTCATATTTATAAACGTTTGTGTGCTGCTGCGCATCCACATATGTGATAAGCAAATGCACATTGTCGTCGCGTTTATAGGCGCTATTACTAACACGCTCATTAAATAACAAAAACATTGCACTATTGACTTTAGACATTAGACCAGGTTTTAATCGGTCAATGTAGTCTATTTTAGTTGCCAACAATGCGCCTGAACACACCTAGTTTTCAGACCAGAACGCCTGTTTTGAATTTAGTCTTAAAAATAAACTTCAAAAAATAAAATCTAAAAGGCATTGTAAGGCTGTGTGGTTCTATAAACAATAAATGGGTAAAAAAGATATGGGAATTTTAAAAGCCTTCAAATAAATGGTCCTTCAGGGTACCAAAATTATTTTTGGATGGCATCACTGCAAAGACCTCTATTTTTTAGAATGTATAGGTAGTGAAATTGTTTATTCAGGGTGATAAATGTTATTTATTATCCTCTTTAAAAATGCCAGTTTTTACTATTTGAGATATTTTATTATTCCATGACATTTCACATCATTGTCTTTAAAAAGCACTCGCTGTACTATTGGTCTCCGTATTGCCACTAACGTTGTGTGTCACTCTTGTGAGCAATTGTAGGAACATCGTCGGCTGATATTTCCCAGGGCTCTGATAGGTTCCCGGCCTAACAAGTCTGCCAAATACCACCTCATTAACACTCCTGTGGGTGATGGGCCATGCCTAATAAACTCATAAAGTAACGAGCTGCTAAATTGTGTATGCTTGTTTGTTCATTTTGAGGTCTGCATTAAAGAGGCCCGTGTGTATGCAGAATGACAGAGGTGAATTTGTATTAATGCAAACCGCAGGCTTGGGTGCGTGATGGGGCGTAAGATGTCAACGTGGAATTGTTTGCGAGGAAAATATACGTTGTCTTATGTTATTGCAAGATGACTTTCGGTTGTTGAGCTTCGGGGGGAACATGTCAGCATTCACAAAACGTTTATGGATGCTTTGTGTGTGATGGTGTCTGGACTTGACGCTTGATTGACTGTAAGTTGATCTCTTATTTGCGGTCATTACCTGCCTGTATGCTGCTCAGTCACGCCTGGATGGGTGTATTGTGTCTCTGTTTGCGAATAAGTGTGTTCCTGTCGGTGTGTTTACGATGTATGGTTGCTGGCTTGGTTGCTTGGAGGTCATTGTTTTTATTAGTGTGCATGAATCTTTTTATTAAGCTCAATGCCCCGACTCGGATCCTTTTAAGATGTAGCGTTTAAATGTGACCGAGAACCCTTTTTCATCTGACAAAAAGGTAGAAGGAGTACTGCTCTGCTGTGTTGCGCTGAAAGATCATAAGAGAATTCTGGTCTAGATCTTCTCAAAGTTTAGTTTTTCCCACGGTTTCCTTCAACATATCCTTAGTTATTGGAAAATGATCTTTATATGCTCCCTCAGAAAGGCGCTTTATATGATACTGAGAAAATGGGTCTCACTCTGTGCAAAGTCATTAATTTTGTCTTTCTGGTTTTGGATTAGATCAATTTAGATCCAATTTGGCTGTCCCTCGGTCCCAAAGAGTAGGGGGCCCAGAGCTGGTGCTAATTCACTCTCGTTGTACTCAGAAGTCTGCGCAAATGAAGTGAGAACATTATGATGAATGATCCCTCTGATGGCAGCTACATTAAAGCGGTATTAGCTATCATGCCGCCCAAATCCCCAAACGCAGCGGAAGCTAACTGCTTTTCGTCATCATGTATTTGTTCTGTACCTTATTTTGAGACCTTGTTTTTATTAAAAGAATCATAATATTTGATTTTAGTCTTGCATAGCCAGAACATTGACTAAAGCTTTTTTAGTCCCCATATTCTGGCAAAAAACTGGGCCCGGTTGCATAAAGCACCTTAAGTGTAATTTTCCCTTAAGTTCACCCTAATATTTCCCTTAAACTCAAGGGTGTTGCAGAAAAAACCCTTACGTTTTTTCTGTTGCGTCTCAATGGCAACAGTAGTACTTTATAACAACAAACCTGGGTTGCTGTCATGAAACACTTAACGATTACCTTTACCTAAGAAAACCGTTTAAGGAATTATATGCAACATCCTTAAATTATTATCTTACCGTAGTTAAGGGGAATTTACCCCTTAAGTGTCATACTTAAGGGAAAAACTTAAGGTGCTTTATGCAACCGGCCTTGGCCTTTTAGACGGGAAGAGATTTTTTGGTAAAACAACCGATTTTTTTTGTTTGTTGTATTTTAGACATGAGTGGGTTATGACTGAAGTATTTTCCATTAGAAACGTAAAAAAATATTATAAAAAAAAAAAATATGAACATGGATTGGTAATGTATTGAATGTATTCTGAACACAATTTGACCTTTCCAAGTACAGATTTTTAACTTTTTCCATTATTTATGACACACACTTCCCTGCCGCCAAGTTTCGCCCACATATTCGTGTTTCACTGTAATAAAATAGTGGGCGCTGTTATGCATTTTCCGAATAAGTAAAGCATCTCTGGATCCAAAACCAAGTGAAAACACTATTTATGTTTTGATCATTAACAAAAACGCAAATTTTCTCTTTGTGCTGTAAATGATGCTAAAATGTTTGATATATTGAATGTTAACTCTTTCTCCCCGCCAATGACGAGTTATCCAATCAATTAGGAGAAAACGCTTCCCTGCCAATGCCGAGTTTTTACGGCAATCCATATTTTGTCTAATATCCACTAGGTGGCGCTCTTGCACAACATAAAAATAAATATTTTTGTGAATATATAAATAAATAAATATATGTATATATATAAATATATGTATATATATATATATATATATATATATATATATATATATATATATATATATATATATATATATATATATATATATATATAATATATAAACACTAAAGCATCCATGAAATCAAAAACAGTAAAAATGGATGATTTGATCATCGTTCTGAATTTGATCTCCTTACAAAGTCCTTTACAAAAATGCAATTATCTCAGCTTCTTGTTAAAAAATTTTATTCTTGAAGAAACCTACCCAAATTTGAGAGGTGATAACAGGAGAACTAATGAAGATGGGATTTTAAAAATTAAATACTGTAAAATGTTGTTGTTGTTGTTGTTGTTTAAAAGCACAGAGTCTGTTCTTTCATTTGATTTATGGTATGTTTATTAGGGTTGTAACGATAAATCGCGTGTCCCATTAAAAATGTTTGTCTGAAATCGATTCTGTTTTGCAAGGCTGCGATTCTGTGTTTCATGCACAGCTGTGTGTACTACGGCATTTTGGCAGTCCTTATCAATCTAAAATCATTATGAGTCAGAGTCGTTTATAATGTGCATTTAAAAAAGCAACACTGGTTAAACAAAATCATTCAAAATATTCTTTATTATCATGAAAATACGTGAAACAATTTGAAGAACAGCGATATAAATATTCCTGTAGACATTTCCTGGAATAGCGTTTATAATGCTACTTCTTCTGTGGCAGAATCGGAGTTTCTGCACAAGAGCGCCCTCTGGCTTTTGGATGTGGCGGCATTTCACCGTAATTCATTCATATTCATGTTTTTAAATGTTTTTAAATTCATATGTTTAAAGAATATTTTTTTTTGGAGGCATTAAACTTTTGTGAAAATCATAAAAAGGCTGACGCTGGCTGGCAACTTTTAGAAAAGACGCTGACGGGGGAAAGAGTTAATATATTCATAAAACAAAATACTCTGGGGAGGTGAAAGTTTTGTGAATTTGACCAAAAAATGCTGGCGATGACTGCCAACTCTTTTAGAAAACACAGGGAAAGTTTTAAAAAAATAATCAGAAGCATCCAAAATCAACCAATCAGATAACAGCTTACCATAGAGAGAAAATACTGTCCATGTTTTGTACAATGTCAGTTCTTGTGTAGTTCATGAGTATATGATGCTGTTTCCTATTCTTTCTCCATTCTTTGTATTATTTTCTCTCTCTCACCACGTACTACTTTCTCTCAATTTTCTCCCTGTGAGAGTAAGAGAAGCGAGAGAACTTTGAAGGATAGAAAGAACATCTTCTCTCTTTTGGGACCCCTGATTGCAAGCTAGTCATTACCATATGATTATAAGTGATGGACTATTGGCCTCCTAGATTTTCCATTATGAATCTGCTCTCTGGGAGCTCATTAAAGCCCTGCATTCGGGTATCGTCAGTCAGACCTCTAGTACTCTGGGCCGTCTCAATCAGACCTGAGCATGAAGTTTTTAATAAGAGTCTTGAACCTCACATAGAAAACCTCAAGTCATAGGCTGAATATATAAAAAGAAGAAAGATATAAGGATCACACCAACTCATAAAGTAAGATTGTTCTTTGCCAACACAGATCAGGCCCTTGCGATATTAACATTATTTCACTGTACCATCGCAACAAGTTTGACACTTTTTTGACGCTCCCTCGCTGGCATAGTATTGTTGGTGTTTGTTATTCAGAGCCAGGTGCATCCATCATCGAGATGCAATTTAATTTTTCTAGTGCGCTGAAACTCCCTCTCTCTCATCTGCCCTCTGCGGTGTTGATAAAGTTGCTGACTCCTGCCTATCCTCCAGATGAGATCGATACCTGTTTGTTTACGGTTATAATAACCCTGGTGGCTGTATACCCACAATGCCTGTTTTAGTCAAAGCTTTCTGTGCATAAAGCTTTAGTGGTTAAGGTTTCTGGAGGTGGATGGCTTGTTTGGGGACATGTATTCTGTGTCCCTTAATTGCTGATACCAAAATAAACAGTTGTGTATAATAGATGTTTTATATATGGATTAAAACACAATACTAATCCAGACCCTATTATGAACATTAATCATTATCACAGACAGACCATGCACCAGTACTGTAAGTTACAGTATCTGTAAGTTAAACTTTTTATTGTCAACTTGTCTAACATCATTGTCAAAGGAGAAAAGAATGACCAGGCGATCTGTGGTATGTTGGTAACATGGACAAATGATGCATAAAGTTGGTGCTTTTTTAAATATGGACACAGTGGTGGTGCAATTGTTATTATACACTGCGAAAAATGATTTTCAAAAAAAAAAAAATCTTAGGGCTCTATCTTACACCTGGCGCAATGCAGCGCAATGCGTGACGCAAGTGTCTTTTGCTAGTTTCCACCCTGCGCAATTATAATTTTCACGTTTAGCACCGCGTTGTTTAAATAGCAAATGCATTTGCGCCCCCTTTTGCGCCCATGGGCATTCTGGTCTGAAAACGAGGTGTGTTCAGGCACATTGTTGGCGCGTTGCTATTTTGAGGCAACTAAAATAGACTACGCCACTGACCAACAAAAACCTGTTCTAAAGTCTAAAGTCAATGGCGCAATATGTTTTTTTTGTTATTTAAAGAGTGCATTATTAATATGCGCCTGAACGGGACGACAATGCGGGTTTGCTTAACACATACATGAATGAGCAGCAGCACAAAAACACTTTTAAATATGAAAGATTAAAGGATTGAATGTATAAGATTATTAGTGAGTCTCTTGGACATAAATGAGGACTAATTATGAGACGTTAGAAGGCACAAAGAGCTGCTTCACCTGCAGCCTGGTAAGTAAATAAATGCTTTGCTTTAAACAAATGCATCTGTTTTTAAATGGGTTTTATGGGATTAAATGGGATTTATTGATGACTCTGTACCTGTGGATATGGTGAGATGAGAAACATTTTTAAGTAATGCTTAAAAAAAACTGACGCTGTCCAATTGCTGAAACGTGCGGTGAGCCGTTTGTAAATTCTTTATCTCCTGTTTGTTACAAATAAAGTATTTTACAGTACAAACCTTTTCTTACATACTTGCAAATTATTTTTTGAGGATAATAATAGCCTGCTTTTTTACTTCCATGACTAAAAGAAAACGGGTTTTAAAGGTTTTAAGGAAAAAATAACAATTTCTATACAAGTGTTAAACAACACAATTAGTTAACATTAATCTTAAAGTGGGGATCTTCTTCCTCCGCTTAGTTTTTCACTTGACAAAGTCCGTCATCTAAATAGGGATTGGACATACCGCCAGCGCAACAGGCTTTTAAAGGGGATGAGAGCTGAGACTCTCATTGGTTTATTGCACGTTACTCCCAAAATACTCCCATGAATCATTAAAAAAATAGGACCAACCCTTTTTGGACCATGCGCTCGGCGCTCAAACCATTTTTCCCATCATTAAATTAGCAAAATTGGATTCGGACACGCCCATTTAGACGTTGCGCTGTGCGCTTTAGACAATGCGCTTAGATCGTTAAAATATAGAGCCCATAGTATTTGTCTTGTTTTCAGTAGAAATATCTAAAAATTCTTATATTAAGATGCTTTTTCTTGATGAGCAAAGCGACCTAAGAAAATAAGTCTAGTTTTTAGACCAAAAATATAAAATTTAAGAGATTTTGTGCATAATACAAGCAAAAAATCTGCCAATGGGGTAAGCAAAAAAACATTTTTCTTAAACACTAAATTCAAGAAAAATTCAAGAAAAATTAGCCAACCCCATTGCCAGATTTTTTTTGCTTGTTTTATGCACAAAATCACTTAAATTTGATATTTTTGGTCTAAAAACTAGACTTATTTTCTTGTGTTGTTTTGCTCATAAAAAAGCATCTTAATTTAAGAATTAAAAAAATGTACTAAAAACAAGACAAAAAAACTACGATTTTTTTTTCTCAAAAATCTTTTTTGCAGTGTAGTTGATAATATCTCTTTGGATCCTTTTCTGGTGTTATAATGGGCCTACGTTTAATTTTATATTTACATTTAAATATATACTGTACATTTTTAACTGAAAGGCGGGCATGTGATTTTGGAGCAATATTATGTTGACTTAAAAAAAAAATTATAATTGTAAATGTATTTTTTATGCAGCATTACCAGATTTGTTTGGCTAATCTTTTTACTTTTTAAGGAAATAAAAATGTATGTATATCTGTTCATTAATGGCTACACTGTTAACATTTTTCTGTAAAATAAAAAAATATTTTTCCTTACTGTAGATTTAAATGTATGTTATTTACTGGCAACAGTTTGTTCAAGGTTAAAGTCTTTATCTTTACAGAATAAAACTAAAATAACACCTGCATGCAAAGCATTCTGGGAACCAAAATCTGACGGGGAAAAAAAAACAGGAAAAGGTTGATGAGGATTTCTGGTTCCCAGAATGCTTTGCATGAGGCAGCTGTTATATTATTCTGTAAAAAAGACTTTAATGTTTAATGTTAATTTACCTTTGAACAAACTGTTGACAGTAAATAACATAAATTTAAATCTACAGTAAGTTACTGGAAAATAGCTGCATAACTACAACAAATTTTTAACAATGTATTTTAAAATTATTTACTGTATGGTCATAATAGATATTGAGTGACGTTAAAATGCTTTTAAAAATAGGTGTGTGTGTGAGACTATCTACATCAACAGTCATGGGACACTTCTCGTCCAATAAGATTTGAGAATCGAAACTAACCACTGTATCATATAAGTTCAAAGGGATAAATTAGGGTTTGGTGTTGATGAAGAAATATTTGACAGGATCTAGTGAAATCATAGCAGTCTTTTTCTACCTCCAAAGGCTTTCGCTCAATCTTTTAATGTTAGTTAGCTGTGTCTTGACTACGAACACCTGAGTATTTTGCCAAATATGTCTGGACAAACCAAAATATGTCTGTACGTTCAGACAGTCATGACAAAGCCTGGCGACTTCACAAAAGCCACCCTTCTATAGGATGCACGACATTGAAATGTCTTCAAGGTAGTGGAAGCAGGTGACTGTCACAAAAAAGTCTTTCTGAAGAAACATTTTTTGAAGGAATTTGTCAATAACAAAGAGAGGTAAGTCGAAGGTCTGAAAAAGGTGAATATAGTCGAAGAAGAAAAAATAGAGAAATAAATAAACCACGACTTTGACGCCTTGCAGAGATTTCCCAACCCCTAAAATCAGTCACCCATGTTTAAGAGGTGAGTGTGTGTCACAGCCCTTCATCCGATTCTTCTTGGTTATACTTCTTCCTCCGTGTCGGGCCCTGCATCGATTTTCCCCAACGCTGATGTGTTTATTGTTTCAGGGCAGGAGTACTGTCAATAAACCATAAAATACCGAAAAAAAGGGCGCAACGGAAGAAAGAAGGGACATAGTAAAATAAAAAGATTGGGATTGAGTGGCAAAATGGCCTGCACAGACGGCGACCTCGCCGCCGTTTGTTTTACAAAGAGCTAAGAAAAGGATATTAAGGCTTGAGAAATGGAGCCTGACTTCATCACCTCTTCTCGTAAAGGACGTGAGGCACTATATCAAACTCCTATGCACGCCCGAGTCCAAGCCCAGTAAAATCATGTTTACCTAGCAGAAAATGGCCCTAGCGTCTGTAAACAGCCTTTTTATCACCCACGCGTTGCTGTAGCAAGAGAGAAGGGCAGCATTTGCCATACATTCTTTGTAATTGTGCTCAAAATGATGGCCGTTGGCCATTCGAATGTTACAGTGACAGGAAACAATTCGGCAAAGAGGAAGTGCGAAGTGGAAATCTCATATCTGCTTTATTTTTTTCCTGCCACCTTCCTCTTTTCCTTAATAAAGTGCCAGCCAGTGAGTTGTAGAAATAAATCAACCCTATTGAAATTAGCCACAGGTCTAAGTTGCTTTTTTTGTAGCCACCCCTCCAACCCGACACTGATGGCAAAGCAGATGAATCAGCAGCATGGGCTCTTAGGAAACGCCAGGCTAAGACTAAAGCAAGGGGAGATGGGTGACAGAGAAATCTGCTACACCATTAATTACACTAATGGTGATGCAGCAGGCGGGGAAAACGGGCTCGCCGTATAATGAGGTCCGTGAATAAAACTCACTCTCCATGCTGTGTGCCCAATAAACACTGATTAGACCACGTAGGGGCTGAGTTTTACGGGTGTGTGAGAAATCAGAGGGGTGAAATTGACTGAACGTCGGCTACGAGGTATTTCAGTGCGCAAACCTGCGTGTTGCACTGTATGCTCCTGCAGCTTCATTTCCGGGGAATGGCAGAAATAGTCCAGCATCATATTTAAAACAAATGTAAAAAGGGCTTTTTATAGATTGCACATTACAAAGCTGCTAGCAATCATGGCAGTGGTAATTCATCAACTGATGGAGAAGAGCGTTATGACTATAAATCCAGATGCACATTTAGTTAACATTTAGCTTTTTAAAGAGCAGATTATGATGTAGAGTCACAGCATAGCAAACCAAATCACAGGAGCTTGCTGTATCTTTCATACATGAATGAGGTGCACTCTGGATCCAGAAGATCTCATGGCCAGCAGTCCATCAGATTTGGCTGTTTAGATTAAAATATATGAAATCTTAAATGTGTTGTCATTCATATCAACCGCCTGTGTAATTGAACCAGTAGATCTGTGAAATATAAATGATTGCTCTGAAAGTTTAATTAATTTTACGTAAGCTATTCCTCCTTTGGAGACCTTGGTTAATATTCCAAGATCGCAAATGCGTGACCTTGCAATATATGTTTTACCAAACTAATTTCATTACAGGTGACTGAATGCTACTGACAGTGCTTGGAATATTCAATAGTTTTGATTGGCTTGAAACACCTTGCAGGGTTGTCTTTCGTATGAGGATTTTGTTGGATTATGATGTCACAGTTCATTGACCCTGAACATTGGTTTAGACCACGTGCTCACTTGAATATTAATGTGTCATCATGCATTGCTTCTTGAATCGCTATACAGGTAGCTGGTCCTTGGGGGTGTTTCAATGGTTTTCGTTAATTTGTCTGAGACACTAATGAGAAACATAATTATTGGATTTGCAAAGCTCATGTTGGTAAAGGTTAATCCTGCTGATTTTATAAAGTACAGATTTAACCGCACATACATATAACACAATATTTCAGAACAAAAACTGTGGATGTGAAGTTTAAAGAGTCGACCTACTATTGATTTGCAGTCTGCATAAAGTGCGTGAAAAATAGCTTAGCACTTAAAATCTTGAAATGAATTGAGCAAAGTGTACATAGCTAATTAAGCCATTAAATTGGTTGACTTCAGCAATCAGTGTTTAACCTTTCGTAATAAATTTAGAAACATTGAGAGAAAAAAACTAGGAATTAATTTGCTCTAAGATGTGAAATGAGCCCACAAAGAGTATATAATTTTTAAAGCATGGTTACAGAATCTCAATTAATGCCTTCATGTACAGTATAGGCTTCTCAATATGTGTGTCAAGTTTTTGTTAGATGTTTGGGTGCACTGATACAGAATATAATCTCCATTAATTAAGACTTGTATTAAGGTCAGTCGGCAATTTCCTCTTTTTAGTAATCTCTCTTTTCCCTTTAAAGGGATAGTTCGGCCAAAAATAATATTAAAATCACCATGATTACTCACCCTTAATCCGTCGGAGATCCATATGTCCATCAACACATTTTCAGTTATTTTAGAAAATGTCCTAGATCTTTCAGTTTATAAACTACAAGGACATAGGGTCCATCTCCTTCAAGTTCAAAAAATGTGCATCCATCCTTTTCAAAAGTTATCCAACCAGGTCTAAGGGGATAAACAAAGGCCTTCTAAGTGGAATCCGTGCCGTCGAAGTGCTGTTCTGTGCCTTTTCCCTCCGCATTTGTTATACGTCACAAAAAAAAAGTGTGTACTATACCAGGCGCGGAGCTATGGGCGGGCCTGGGCGCCCAATCAGAAATGTAAAAAATACTACTCTGTATAGTTAGACATGTATACTACTTTATGTGGTGTAATTTATCTATTGCATGTTATGTTAAAAACAGTAAAATTATAAGTAAGCCTGATAACTATTTAAAAACTATTAAAGCAGTTGAATGTTGCGTTATAATGAAATATTCCCGAGCAGCTTTCAGCCATGATCACTTTGAGAACTTTTTTTGCAAGCAAGTAGAAAACGTATTTTGAATAACAACACGTTATAAATATGTGCTGCGCGCTTTCCTCTCAATAACATAAACACACAACAAATATGACAGCGGGGTAAAAAATAGAAAGAAAACATCTGATCATAGTGATGTTGTTTGATATAGCGATATAGCAGCACTATAAGTCACGCCACGTTTATTGCTACACTTTATACAATATAGCCTATTGCTTTTAAGCAACAAATAGCCTATCATAACTTTCTATAAGCCTACTGTGTAATTGAGACATTAATTTAAGAAATGCATTAAAGCAGAAAGACGTAGGCTGCGGAAATATAGTGGGTTCACTTCAATCCACACCACAGACGTTCTTGGTTTGCTTCTTATTTATTAAATCGAGGCAATTGTTTGATCAAACATTGATTAATATTAAGATACAATTTATACAAAACGAAATTCACTTTAAAGAAAGTCTTTCTACAAAACAAACCTTGCAAAATCGCTTGCCCGACGTCCATTACGGGCTATGGCGAATTCCTTTCGGGCTAAAAAAAAAATGATGCGCCTTGGCCATAGGGCGGAGGAAAAAAGATTGTAATGTGTTTGCATTCTCTCAGATTTAGTTAGGTAATTATGTTGTATGTAATTCGGCGTCATCTTGTTAGCCATTACTATCCTCACTAACAAGTGAAACTGTCAGGAAATGAAGTGAAAGCATTAAATCCATTATTCCTTTCGTTCACGTCTGATATGCGCGCTCCTCGGCTCCGCTCTTCACGAGTAGGCTTGCTCTTGTGCTCATCAAAAAGTATATTAAATGTTTATTTATTTGTCATTTCGTTTAACCCCAGAGTCTAACATTATTCTAGCAATTCCCTTTTTCTTTATCTATTTAAGTTAACTTAAATATGTGAGAACGAACATATATTTTTAGTGATTTGCATGAAGAGAATATGATGTTAGAAGCTTCATTTTAAGCATTTAGTAAGCGTATTTATTTAAACACTTTAATAGGTTATTTAAAAAAGTATAAGTTTTTTTTGGGTTCATTTATATTTCCTGTCACTGTGTGCAGGTTCTTTTTTGTAGGCTATGAGAGCCCAATATTTTTTTTACCAAAAAGGCTTAATAAATGTCAAGTTGCATTACAATTTAAAGTATCAATAATGTCAAAAATGTGATGTGCAGTTCGGGTGTCTGTGTATGCTGTTTAAATTAGTGTTCTGAAGTTTTGACGAATTGTATAGACTTGTTATAGTTTCTTATTCAAAAGTGACACCCATAGATTCAGGCCCACCCGGACTTAATTCATGCCCACCCATATGTCACGTTCTGCATCCGCCACTGTACTATACGCTGATACTCTCTCCTGAATGCAGAGGCATCTAATATAGCGGCGTTACCAGAAGCTAGTTATTTTCATTTATACATTTTTAAATATAAATATTTCTATAACAAAACCACAAGGATTACCCGAAGACCTTTGTTTATTCCTCTGGAGATGGTTGGATTACCTTTGTGAAGCATGGATGCACATTTTTTGGATTTAAAGGGACACTCCACTTTTTTTGATAATAGGCTAATTTCCAGCTCCCCTAGAGTTAAACACTTGATTTTTACCATTTTGGAATCTATTCAGCCAATCTCCGGGTCTGGCGGTACCACTTTTAGCATAGCTTAGCATAATCCATTGAATTTGATTAGACCATTAGCATCGCACTCAAAAATGAACAAAGAGTTTCGATATTTTTCCTATTTTTAACCTGACTAGTGAAAGTTATCAAGGGGACTATTTTCGGTCGATGCGTAATATAATTGTGCCTGCTGCAGCCATTTTTATTATTACGCCGGAATGAGAGTATAATTCCTAGCCATATATGCCTAATAAAACGCAACTTTTAATTTCCCGTTGGACTTAGTACACGGTTTAACTACACAAGTGTCGAGTTTTAAATAGAAAAAATTTCAAAATTCTTTGGTCATTTTTAGCGCTATGCTAATGGTCTAATCGGATTCAATGAATTATGCTAAGCTATGCTAAAATTGGTACCTGTCAGGACTACAGAGGGAGACTGAGACAGGATCCAATTGCAGAAAAATGATAATTTATTAAGGCAGTCAATGACCACAAGGCTGAGCTTGGGTGAAAAATGTAGAGAAAAAATCAAAGATAGAGAGAGATCCGCTGCGCGTAGACAGGGTGAGATTTTCCGCTGTGCGTAGACAGGGTGAGAGTTTCAATGAGCGAAGGCCAGCTGAGAAATCCACTGCTTGAAGACAGGGTGACAGATCCACTGAGCGAAGTCAGGGTGAATAATCCACTGCGCGATGACAGGGTGAATAATTTAACCTCCACGGAGAATTTAACCGGGCAAGCCGGACCGCGGCTACAGACCCTGCGTGGGTACGCTGGACAGCGCCTCTGGCAGCACAACAGCCGAAGCTGCAGCGGGGAGTGAGATGACAGCCACTCAGAGAAAGCAGAGCAGTGGGTAACCTGGCAGATGGTGACAGCAGAGAACTCAGGTAAAATACGGAAAATAACTAAAGAAATAAACTGGAACTATGAGTAATTACTAGACTTGTAAGATAAAATAAAATAACAAAATAAACAGATAACTGGAGTTATATAATACTGTGTACTAGACCGACTAGACAAGACAGGACAGGAGAATTGGCAAGGCACATACAATGACGAACTCGCGGGGAACAAAAGACTAAGGGCACTAATATAGCAAACCAAACGAGGGGTAAATAATTAACAGGTGTGGTGACGCAGGTGTAGGAAATCACGCTGATGAAGAACCCAAACGATAGACGCGCATGAGCAGAGCTGTAAAACATAAACACAGACAATGAAAACACAGAAACAAAGCAACCAATCAAACTGACGTCCTAACAGTATCCCCCCTCCCAAAACCGCCACCGGGCGGTCCCAGAAGGGGCTCACCTTGTCGCCGACGGAGATCGTTAATCAACTCAGGGTCCAAAATGTCCCGGGCCGGTACCCAACACCTCTCCTCCGGACCGTAGCCCTCCCAGTCCACGAGATACTGAAAACCTCTGCCCCGCCGACGTGAATCTAATAACCGCTTAACTGAATAAGCAGGAGAACCGTCCACTAGATGAGGGGTGGGAGGGGTGGGAGCAGAGGGGACAGGATTAATGCGGGAAAAAAAAACAGGTTTGATCTTGGACACATGAAAAACCGGGTGAATCCGACCGAATGCTAAAGGCAATCTGAGCTTGACTGCAACCGGACTAATGACCTTAACTATACTGTATGGACCAAGGAAGCGAGGAGCCAGTTTACGTGAAGGCTCTCGGAGAGGCAGATCCTTGGAAGAGAGCCATACTTTCTGCCCACAAATATAGCGAGGGGCGGGTCGCCGGTGTCGGTCGGCTGCGACTCGAGTTCGTCTGGAAGTTTGAATCAAAGCGTTTCTGGCCCTATTCCAGCTGCGTTTGCAGCGTTGGACGAAGGCCAGAGCAGACGGAACCGCCGCATCGGATTCCTGCGAGGGAAACAAAGGAGGCTGAAAACCCATCGAGGCTTCGAAAGGGGACATGTTAGTGGATGATACAGGCAGGGAATTATGAGCATATTCTACCCACGGAAGCTGTTGGCACCAAGAGTTCGGACATTGAGACGTCAGACAGCGGAGCGTACGACCAAGATCCTGATTAGCCCGTTCACATTGCCCATTGGTCTGAGGGTGATAACCTGAAGACAGGCTGGCAGTGGCACCGATCTGCTTACAGAATTCTTGCCAAAATCGAGAGATAAATTGGGGACCCCTGTCGGATACCACGTCTGTGGGTAAACCATGGAGGCGGAAGACGTGTTCCACTAATATCTGAGACATCGCTTTGGCAGAGGGAAGCTTAGGTAGGGGAATAAAATGAACCGCCTTAGAGAAGCGATCCACCACCGTGAGGATGACGGTGTTACCCTTAGAAACTGGTAAGCCGGTGACAAAATCAATGGCTATGTGTGACCAAGGACGGGTGGGTATGGGGAGAGATTTAAGCAAACCAATGGGAGGCTGATGAGACGCTTTATTACGAGCGCATACATGACAGGCTAAAACGAACTGTCTGACGTCGGAGCCCATAGCGGGCCACCAAAAACGTTGACGGACGGTAGCCAACGTTCTCCGAACCCCCGGATGGCCGAAAAACCTAGACTCGTGACCCCACCGGATGACCTCAGAGCGAAGCGCTGCCGGACCCCAAAGCCGACCCGCCGGGCACCCCTCCGGCACTTCACTCTCTCGTCCGGCCTCCCTCACTCGCTGTTCGATGCCCCAACAGAGGGCACCCACCACCCGCCCCTCAGGGAGGATGGTTTCATCCCTCTCGACGTCAGGATCACCAAACAAGCGAGAGAGGGCATCAGGCTTAGTATTCTTTGAACCTGGCCGGTACGAGAGAGTAAAGTTAAAACGGTCAAAGAACAGTGCCCAACGAGCCTGCCGCGATGTCACCCTCTTGGCTGAACGGACATATTCCAAATTTTTGTGGTCCGTCCAAACCAAGAAGGGCTCTGAGGTCCCCTCTAACCAGTGACGCCACTCACCCAAAGCCAATCGAACCGCCAGCAGCTCCCGGTTACCTATGTCGTAGTTTCGTTCAGCAGGGCTCAACCGGTGAGAAAAGAAAGCGCACGGATGCACCTTTCCGTCCTTCGCAGACCGCTGAGAAAGCACGGCGCCTACCCCGACATCAGAAGCATCTACCTCCACAATAAACTGAGCCTCCGGATCTGGAATAGAAAGAACAGGAGCAGAGATAAACCGGGACTTTAAATTATCAAAGGCCTCCTGAGCGTCATTATTCCAACGGAAACATTCCTTAGTGGAAGTGAGAGCAGTGAGAGGTTTAGCAATCTGACCAAAGTTCCTAATGAATCGCCGATAAAAATTGGCAAAACCCAGAAACCGTTGCAACTCCTTACGAGTGTCGGGGACTGGCCACTCGGCTACCGCCTTAATCTTAGAAGGGTCTGGACGGATCTCGCCCGCGGCAATAACAAAACCAAGGAACGAAACCGACTCCCTATGAAACTCACACTTCTCCGCCTTAACAAAGAGCTGATTCTCAAGAAGACGCCGGAGAACTCTGCGTACGTGCTGAGTGTGTACCTGCATAGACGGAGAAAAGATGAGAATATCATCAATGTACACAAACACGAATTTATTGATCATGTCTCTCAGCACGTCATTAACCAGAGTCTGGAAGACAGACGGAGCGTTACAAAGCCCGAACGGTAAAACGGAATATTCAAAATGTCCGGAAGGTGTATTAAAAGCTGTCTTCCACTCATCTCCCTCCCTAATGCGCACCAAATGGTAAGCATTGCGCAGATCTAATTTGGTGAAGACGCGCGCTCCCTGCAATAATTCAAAGGCCGACGACATTAAAGGCAGGGGATACCTATTCTTAATGGTAATGTCATTGAGACCTCTGTAATCAATGCATGGACGTAAGGAGCCGTCTTTCTTTTTAACAAAAAAGAAACCTGCCCCCGCAGGGGAAGTGGAGGGACGGATGAGACCGGCACGAAGGGAATCAGTAATATAACGGTCCATAGCCTCTCTCTCGGGACCGGACAAAGAAAAAAGTCTACCTTTAGGCGGAGCAGTGCCCGGGAGGAGATCGATAGCGCAATCATACGGCCGGTGGGGAGGAAGGGAGGTGGCCCGGGCTTTATTGAACACCTGATGAAGATCTCCATACTCCGCCGGGACCCCGGTCAGATCGGCTGCAGAAACCTGAGAGACAGAAGAAACAGAACCAGAAGAAGCAGCACCAAGACAAGACACATGACAAGACGATGACCAAGATAAAATAACACTATTACGCCAATCCACGTGAGGATTGTGCTGTGCCAACCAGGCATGACCCAAAATGATGGGCGAAAGAGAAGAGCCTAGAAGGTACAGCACAATCTCCTCACGGTGGTTGCCGGAAACAAAAAGACTAACCGAGGGTGTACAGTGAGTGACCTGCGCCGTCTGCTGCCCTTTGAGAGTCCAAACCACGAGAGGAATCTTGAGGGGAACAGCGGGAATGCCCAACGAGCGAGCCAGCTCCTCGTCCAAGAAATTACCCTCGGCACCGGAGTCGAGAAGAGCCGAGGTGGGATGATCCACGCCCCCAAAGGACAGAATAACCGGCAGATGAGAACTAGAGGCACGGGAGATTTCTTCAGTAGCCACGCCCACCAGGACTCCCGGTCTCACCGGCGGGCTGGATCTTTTAACGGACACCCTTTAGCGAAATGCCCCGGCTTGCCACAGTAAAGGCAGAGACAATTCAGAAGACGTCGCTCTCTCTCCTTCTGAGAGAGACGCATGCGACCGAGCTGCATGGGTTCAGCCTCAGTGAGCGATGACAACGAGGTGGGCGTGGTAGGACTGGCCGACTCATTCTGCAGAACCCGGTGACGCAGCGTGCGGCGGTGCTGGCGAAGAAGCATCCGAGCCTCAACCTTGAGCGCGAGCTCGATGATCTCATCGAGTGAACGAGGCAAATCGTGGGAAGCGATTTCATCCTGGATCTCATCATTGAGGCCGTCTACAAACTGAGCACGTAGAGCTGAGTCATTCCAACCGCACGCTGTGGCCAGAGTCTTGAATTTTATAGAATAGTCCGTGACTGAGTGCTTGTCTTGACCCAAACGCACCAAACGGGCGGCTGCGGCATCCCCCTGCACCGACCGGTCAAACAACTTCTCCATCTCGCGCCGAAAGGCATCGAAAGACTGACAGCAGGGTGCGCGGGCATCCCAGACCGCAGTGCCCCACTCACGCGCTCGCCCGGTGAGCAGGGTAATACAGAAAGCTACCCGGGTCTGTTCTGTAGCATATCTTCGGGGCTGAAGTGCAAACACCAAGGAACACTGGGAAAGGAATGCCCGGCAGGAGTTGGGATCGCCATCATACGGCGGAGGGCTGGTGGCATGGGGTTCCGCTTCCAGAGGCTGGCGGGGTTGACTGACCTCTCGTCGGATCTGATCGAGCTGAGTGCTAAGCTCAGTGAAGCGAGACGAAAGATCCTCGACCTCACGGGACGCTGATGAAATCTGTGCCGTGTGCTGACCCAACCAGGCTCCCTGCTGGGCGATGGCAGTACGCACTGACTCGACATCTGCTGGATCCATTTAGTTGGCGAGTTCGTCTGTCAGGACTACAGAGGGAGACTGAGACAGGATCCAATTGCAGAAAAATGATAATTTATTAAGGCAGTCAATGACCACAAGGCTGAGCTTGGGTGAAAAATGTAGAGAAAAAAATCAAAGATAGAGAGAGATCCGCTGCGCGTAGACAGGGTGAGATTTTCCGCTGTGCGTAGACAGGGTGAGAGTTTCAATGAGCGAAGGCCAGCTGAGAAATCCACTGCTTGAAGACAGGGTGACAGATCCACTGAGCGAAGTCAGGGTGAATAATCCACTGCGCGATGACAGGGTGAATAATTTAACCTCCACGGAGAATTTAACCGGGCAAGCCGGACCGCGGCTACAGACCCTGCGTGGGTACGCTGGACAGCGCCTCTGGCAGCACAACAGCCGAAGCTGCAGCGGGGAGTGAGATGACAGCCACTCAGAGAAAGCAGAGCAGTGGGTAACCTGGCAGATGGTGACAGCAGAGAACTCAGGTAAAATACGGAAAATAACTAAAGAAATAAACTGGAACTATGAGTAATTACTAGACTTGTAAGATAAAATAAAATAACAAATAAACAGATAACTGGAGTTATATAATACTGTGTACTAGACCGACTAGACAAGACAGGACAGGAGAATTGGCAAGGCACATACAATGACGAACTCGCGGGGAACAAAAGACTAAGGGCACTAATATAGCAAACCAAACGAGGGGTAAATAATTAACAGGTGTGGTGACGCAGGTGTAGGAAATCACGCTGATGAAGAACCCAAACGACAGACGCGCATGAGCAGAGCTGTAAAACATAAACACAGACAATGAAAACACAGAAACAAAGCAACCAATCAAACTGACGTCCTAACAGGTACCGCCAGACCCTGAGATCAGCTGAATGGATTCCAAATCGGTAAATCTGGAAAATATTTTTGGAGTGTCCCTTTAAAGGAGGCGGACCCCATCCTTGCATTTTATTAACAGATTTTTCATGGCTGTGTCAAACCGTTCTCGTTGCGTAGTCATTTAATTCCATGCCAATCCAACCGAGCCGGCAGGGATATGGTTTCATTTTCTACTGTGGGGTTGATACTATCGTCTTTTCATTGCCTTGGCGACGCAGAAGTTTACAGACTGTATATAATGAGCACGTTATGGAAGATAATATTTTTTTAGTTTTAGTGCTACTTTTTAACTGATTTGTGTTTACCTACTGTATGTTCACATCGCCACCAACGAGAGCATCAAAAACGCTCTGGCTGCCCTGCTAATGTGGCATTCACACCAGACGCAGAAGATTTACATGTTAAGTCAATGCAAAGATGCGAATAGTCATCCTACGGGGCGGTACGCGCGAATGGTGTGGTGCAATTGCGAAAAACGCAAGAGTTGAAAAACTTTGGCGGATATTCGCTCCGGGTTAAACAATCAGGAGCTTGCTCTAGTAGTGACGTGATTACAGAAACCAAGCGGAGTCGCAGAAGTCCCTCCCATGAAGCAAATTTTCATGTGAATGTCTCAAATGACTAGAATTTCACACAAGTGAAGGCAAGTAAACTCAAAATGTTCAAGCGTCCAACTATGCGCAAATATCGGTTTTTGCCGCCTCTGCGGCTGGTGTGAACGCACAGTAATGATGTTATAGAAAAAGAGTAGGGGATGCTATGGCGCTCGAATGCATTTTCTAAAATCCTCTCAGGACTTTTATTGGTTTCCGCCTTCCGATTGGTTGCTGCCGAGCTTTTCTGCCTTACGATTGGTTGCCGCTGAACCTCGTCATAGCGCATTACTATAAAGTTGAGCTGATTTTAACTTTCCTCAACACTCAATTTTTCCAAGCTTGCCAGAGCTCGCTGCTGGCTCTCATTGAAAATAATTGACTTCCGGCCACCTTGACGCTCTTGCTGGCACAGTATAGAGAGAAACTTGTAGCCAGTTCCTTACAGTTCTCTTACAGACTGGTTCAACAAGTCCAACAGTGGAAAAGTGCTATTTGACTCGAGGCTTGCTGTTTAATGACTGTCTATTAACTTCATGTAGCTCATTCTTATTCATTTCACAGTTTAAGCTGTTTGGCCTATAGCCTTGATAGACAGCACTTTACAAACGTG
Organism: Misgurnus anguillicaudatus; assembly: GCF_027580225.2. Taxonomy (NCBI): domain Eukaryota; kingdom Metazoa; phylum Chordata; class Actinopteri; order Cypriniformes; family Cobitidae; genus Misgurnus; species Misgurnus anguillicaudatus. Next base: position 24,644,667 of record NC_073345.2, read on the forward strand.
TCTAAAAACTGTCTGCATTGCACCCCAGTCATAACCGCTTGGCCACAAACCTTTACAGCCTGTCATTTGCAGTGATAGTTCTGTACCACCATAAAATACATCTTTCATCGCAGACAACCCGATCTTCTACAGTGGTGCCTATTCTATAAAACCAATCGGTTCTGGATGTGAACTATGGCCATTGGCAGCATGCACCTGTGTAAATAATGTCAACTTAAACAGCAATGAATCGATTCATACGCCATGCCTCTGTCACCAATCACTGGCAAAAGCCTCATTTCGCAAAGAGCCGGAGGACTGGTGCTCTGTGAACATGAATGGCACCATGGCAACAACTCGTCTGTTAAACGTTCAATCGTGTTCTCAAAGCATCTGTGAATAACAATTATTCTGGAGATTTTAATGACGGTTACCCTCTTTTTTTAGCAATTGCTTTTTAACAGCCAGAAAATTGAATCTGTGAGTAACCCATATCCCAGAGTGCGGTCCAATTTCACATCAAGCTATGGAATACTGAATATTTAGAAACACAGCTTCCCCACCAAGCATTTCATGGTTATCAGATGCAATTTCTGCAATGTCTGACTCATGCGATTGGTGTAGTCACTATATACTACAAAAGTTCAACAGTAATTTCGCTCAGTACAGTGACATTGTAACTAATACATCTGAACCGCAAGTTCTACCACAAATAATGATGTTCTCTAATTGTGTTTGAAAGTCTGTGACAGCGGTTTATTTTTCTCACACACACACCGAGTTAATGTTTGTGCTAAACTCACAACCATTTCAATTACGCATGTGAATTTTATTTTAGAGGTTCGTCTTTATTGCTTCTCTGAGATTGTGGCTGTTTTGTGAAATATTGTTATTTCTATTTCTTAAAGGACAAGTTCGGTATTTTACACTTAAAGCCCAGGGCCCGGTTCCCCAAAACGTTCTTATCGCTAAGTAGTTCTTAACCTATTCCTTAACCTCTCTCTTAACTCTATGGCACGGTTCCCAAAACGTTCGTACGATAAGTATATCTTCTGTAAGTCACACTTTCGTAAGGTTGGTCTGGACCATTCGTAAGCTCTCTCTTAGCATGGTTTGAGCGCAAAACGCTATCGCCGCAGTCTTTAGAAATCAGTGGAGCGCAGTACAAGTCAAACTATGGTATGCTGACAATGATTTTATGTTATGGACATTTTTAAGACTTATAATAAAATATGTTTGCAATGGATACAGGACTATTTATGCAGTTTACTTTATTTGGTATCAGAACTAATGAATCAAAGACAGCGCCGGTGTTTGTTCCTCATTGAAGTCTGTTCCCTCTATGTTTATAGCGTTTTCATCACGTTATATTTATAATTTATTTAGAAAGATCAAAGATTTCAATTGGTTATACTAAAAAGCAATAATATCATGTATTCTATTACACAATTTATTAAATATTTCATATTTGACAGTTTTATGTCTTTTAACATATAGCCTGTCATTTTCTTTTCTTTTCTTTTTTCTCTACTGTTTGTTTTAAAACTGTTATGTTTCCAAACATAATAAATAAAAATAATTGACTTACAATCAAGAACAGTCAAGATACATTACATAAATGCACACATATACATCTCAGTAGCCATTAAAACTTTCAATGTATATAAAGAATAAACATATAATGTGATAAAAACGCGATAAAAAGACTAAACTAAAGGGAAACACAGGGGGAACAGACTTTCACACAACACCGGTAACCCCGTAACCGTTTAGTCCATGACATTTTTTTTTATTCGGCAACACTTAAAACCTTTTGACAATTTGCCTGACGTAGCTAAATAAAAAAAAAACAACCCATTATGGAGCTGCTGGATCTTCTCAGACCATAATTCTGTATCTAATTCTCTCTCTCTCTCTCTGTTCATTGTAGATATTGCTTTTTATTGAAAACATTAAACAATGGCCAGCAATACCTGCAGCTGCTTGCAATCAATTCTGATCGTAGTACATTACCATTATAAAAGAGTATTAAATATTTTTAACCCATGTTTAACGTGGATGATTAGCGAGGAATACCCGGTTCGTCTACCCGTATTACTGACAATTTTATAATTCAATTAATAGTCTATATTTGACGGATAACTTAAACTATGTTAAGATAAATGTTACTGGAATAATTTGAGTAATGTTCCATTTGTATAGAGCGTGTTGTCTTTCTTAACGCCGTAATGCACCTTCGCGTGAAGTGGAGAATCGATCCCTGAGCGATCGATCGCAAATAATTCAGCACCTTCACTTGGGACAGCGACATTGTTACGTCGTACTTAGAGGCAGCGTGTTAAGAAGCTTCCTAAGAGACACTTCGGGGAACACACTTAGGAACATAAACAACTTTGCTAAGATATATCTTTTTGAGCCTTCTTAGCGTGCTAAGAGTGAGCGTTATCGGGGAACCAGGCCCAGATTGTTTATGATGAAATAGAACGGTTTTGACTGAAATTTCGACATGTGATGCTGGCCCGAGAATTTTTGGGTGTTTCTTGTATCACCTCCCACCTCGATAATGGCTTTATAGGTGCACAGGAACAATCCTTCCTAAAATGCATTAAACTTTCATTTACAAAGACGCGAAACTCACCGAGCGGTCACTGATATGCTCACACAAAAATCGCCGCAAAAGACACACTCCAACAGGTTTTATCGTAGTTTTGTCCAACTCCATTGACATGTATTAGATGTGCTGTGAGGTACGGTATTACTCCGCGCCGGGAACTTTGTTTGTATTCTTGCAATTGGCAAAGGTGGATTATCGCCACCAACTGGGCTGGAGTGTCTATTATTCAAGCTCTCAACGGAAGAATACGGGTGTGAGGCGTTTAAAAAAATAAGTCCACCAGTTAACAACAAATGCTAAAACAACTGTTGGAAAGCATCGTTTGCTGCGATTTTTGTGTGAGCATATCAGTGAACACCCCTGACCACTCGGTGAGTTTCACGTCTTTGTAAACGAAAGTTTAATGCATTTTAGGAAGGATTGTTCCAGTGCACCTATAGACCCATTGTAGAGGTGGGAGGTGAAAAAACAAACACCCGAAAATTCTCGGGGCAGCCGCATATGTCGAAATTCCAGTCAAAACCGTACTATTTCATCATAAACAATCTAAAAACAGGGCTTTAAGAGTAAAATACCGAACTTGTCCTTTAACATTCTTTTGTTGAAATGTATTGTGATTGCCACCATTGTCGTTTCGGTTTCAGCATTGTCATGGTGATGATCATTGTTGAAATACAATAACGTTGTTCTTGTCATCCTCATCATTCTGATCCTCGTCATCACATATCGTTTTGAAAATCTTTTTTCTGATCATCTTCTACATTATTCCATAACTATTTCTATTAAGATAATCACCGCTTTTGTTGAAATCATAATCATCAACGTTATCATTAAAATATTTTTATGTATCATAAAAATCATCATCATCGTCTTTATTCACTATCTATTCCTCTTCATTGTTATCATCATAGTTAAGATATTTGTTCACCTTCATTTCTAAAGTTCAATGATAACATGCTCTTCATCATTACCTTCATCTTGGCTAGGAAGCTCTTAAATGTTAAAGCTCACATAACACAAGCTGTTTCTACATTTCTGATGTTAATCTGGAGTACCTATAGAGTAGTAGGACATCCTTTATATTTCTGAAGAGTCTTTAGTTTAATCAGATTTATAAAAGAAAGATTCTTTCCGATAACGTACGAAAAAACGAAGAAGAAGGAGTTACTACCACGGAGGAGCGAGTATGAGTCATGCAACACTTTATACAACACTGTTTAACTTATGATTCACTACATGTTCGTGTCATTTATATAATATGCACGCGCCTATTTCTAACATAAGACAGAAGTCTTACTTACCGCATGCAACTCATGACCCGGTTGAGACTTTTCAATGAAATTTAGCGCATCAAACACACACGCAAAACTCCGCTGCTACCCCAGATAATAAACTATATCCATTGTTTTCATAAGGCTGTCTTTCTTCTCCATACATCTAAAAACACTCTTTTTCTTTTGTGCCATTGTTGAGTTTTGAAATTAAACAAAGCTGTCGGGTGATGTGATGTTTGTGAGTTCTAGCGTCTCCCGCTGATTGACAGGTTGGCACGGGTTTTTTTGGAGAAGTGCCTATAAAAAGAAGTGATATGTATAGAAACCCCTGAAACGTCAGCTGGACCCGTAATCGTAAAAACCTTTCAGAAACTTGTACGAACCCTGGCGAAGTGCATTCGGCACAGAAATACTCTGTAACACGCCCAACTGCTCTTTTGACACTTTGCCTACGTTTAGCATGAGGAAACAACTCTATAACAGTGTTAATAAGTCAGATAAATCAGTAATAAATAAATCATAGTTCTCTTTATTATTATCACCATCATCCTCAAAATGTCTGTGTTCATTCAAATAATTATTTATTTCATCATTGTTACCATTATTGCATAAATATCTTTCATCATCTTCATCATGATTCTTGTAACGTCTTTCTTTATCACTGCATACTCATTATTCATGTCACTTTTCTGTCTCTCTCATTGTCGAACCGCAGTTGTTTGGTCTCTATTGCTGTCCTCTTTGGACCACGGCCTTTGGTCTCCTCATTTGAACCCCTTCAGCTCTTTTTTTCTCTGTCTAATAATCCACTGTTTTGCTGTGGCTAGCTCTTCTCACCCGTGACCGTTTCACTCCCTAGGGCGAGCCAACCACAAGGCATCAGTCTGCCCAGCACAAAGTCTCCAGCGCTGACAGCGCTCAATGCATTTCTGCTTGCAGATCGAAAAATCTCTTCTCCTTCTGAATATGCGTAATGTGTCAATACGAGCAGAATAAAAAAAGAGATATGACATTAATGTGTGAAAAACGGTTCGTATTGTTAAAATAGTCTGACATGTGTGAAACATACGTAAAACGTGAAATCATAAAACTCCCAGCAATATACATATCAGTGGTTCTGTTACATAACTGAGAAGTAGGTCATGACAGACCCAGCTGAGCTGATATACTATCATACTTAACATGAAAAGACAGAAAGTGCTCCAGTATGGCAAAACTGGGAGCTATTCATAAATCAGAAGTGTTTTGACTGCGTTCTCCTCTGTTGTGTGAGAGCATCAGCGTCAGTTTACAGTGTGTGCTCATTAACGCCTTCCTTTGGATCTATTTCGCCTTGCTGTGAGGCACCGTATTGCCATTATAACTGTTTATTAAGCTGTGCTTTCTGTCAGTTTTAAAGACCCAAAAATTCGATTTTGTCATTCTTCACTCACCCTGATGTTTTCCAGATTTGACTTTTTAGGAAACAAGAAGTCTAATTTATTTATATAGCGCTTTGCATTGTTTCAAAATAGCTTTACATGAAAGATGAAGAAAAGAAACCACAGAAAATGGGAATTGTTCTATTCCACTGCGCTACCTTTCAATTGATTTTCTATGTAAATGCCTGTGGCAGCTCGTGACTGCTCATCCAAGGGGCGCAAATTCGAAATAAGTGTTCGGAGTGTCATGTGTGTTGCTTGTGTTTTCAAAATATTTGTTCTGCGCGTCGAGTAATCCTATGTGCATCACGTGTTTTGTCAAAATAAGTGCCTGCTGCACACGCGTCAAAACCATTTATGATAAAAGAGACGCTCACGACAAAATACACGCAAGACACTCCCTTAACAGTTAAACTCTGATTATCAATGAGATTATGCGAGTATCTGGCAAACGCGAGCATCTCTTTTATCATAAACCCTTAGATGCGTCTGCAGCAGGCACTTATTTTGACAAGACACGTGATGCACAATGGACACTCGACGCACAGAACACATATTTTGAAATTACGAACCACACACATGACGGGCTACATACATGTTGTGACGAACTTCGCATCAAGCGCCCTCGAAAAAAGAAGTCACCGGCCACCACTGGTAAATGCACATGTTTGACCACTCACATGGCTTGCGTCTTTTTGCAGCTGCATCACACACGAGCACCGGGTTTTAAGGTGGTGTCTCAAGTTGAAATTATTTCAAAATTTGCAGGCAGCGCAGCTCATCAATGTCAGGCCCACACTGTTAAAACTGTGACTTGGATCTAACTCAATAAAATTAAGAAAACATTTTACAAGTACTTTTTGCAAGTTTATTGAACTAACTGATATTTTGATTAACTTAATAATATGTATTTCAGTGAATGCAAAAATATTAAGTAGAATTTTGAGAAAAAGCTAATAAATTAAGTACAATCAATGTAAAAATATCAGCATATTATACACAAACTTAATTAAAATAGGTAACATTTGGTAACACTTTATTTCGATAGTCTACTTTAGACATTTTACTAATTATAAGTAACTTTGCAACTACTTATCACCTATCAATCTTAAGAGAATTAGTAGACTGTCTGGTTAATATCTACTAACACTTTATTATGATGATATCTCAACAGACATTCAACTGTCTAGAAGTATGTTTGCAGGTGCATGTCAACTTATTCCACACTAACCCCAACCTCTTCCCTAACCTGAACCCTTACAGTCTACTAATACTCTAATGACAGTTAGTTAACATATGGTTGCAAATGAATAAAAGTTAGTTGACATGTAGTTGCAAAGTTATTTATATTTAGTAGAATGTCTGAAGTGGACTATCAAAATAAAGTGTAACCACTTAGGGTACTAGTATTACTCAGATTAACTTACTTTTCTTGGAACAGGTAACTTATTTATTGTTTGTTGTTGTTTTTAAATTCAGTGAGATGAGGACACGAAACGTTTATGCAATCAATGCGCCTGCCCAGTTTCATTTTGGGCAGCTTTAAAGCGCAACATACTTCAGTATGCAGTCTATGCACAAGCACCACTCTTCTGAACAATTGTAAAACTCAAAATAGAAACAGAAATTCTTTCAAATCTCGAAGACAAATGAACATTAAACACTAACAAGTCTTAGTTTTTAGTTAAAAACACACAAAATAGAATTTAAATTCAAAATTTTCTTTCCAAATTCAGTCCCATGCAAACATGCTGGGAACTACGAGTCTACTGCCTAGTTAGTTATGTTTAATAAAATCATGTAGTTTCAACACAAACTTATTAAGTTAATTTCCTTCTTTATACATGATAAAATGAAGTTGAATTTAAGCAATAATGTGTTAATTTAGAATTACTAAAATTATTAATTTTTTTCATGCTATTTTAACTCATATTTTTAGTTAAAAAAAACAATAATTCTAAATTTTTATACAGTTTAATACATAGCCCAAAATAAAATAAAATAAAATAAAATAAAATAAATAAATAGATAGATAGATAAAACCAAACACCTTGTAATCACTGTTGACTTTGCTTACACGTTGGGATGAAGTTATTAATTGGCCAACTCGACGTGTAATCAAATTAAAGTTTATTTTGGCCAGAAGTTGGTTATTCACAGCCAGACTATATCGGGTTTGTAGTTAACCTAGATGGTGAAATGACGGCTGTTGCTTCCTGACAGTTAGCAATCCAACAGGGTGACAGTGGCCAGGAACCAAAACTTTACTCGTGGAGAAAAAACCTTGTGAGAAATCAGGCTTAGCCAAGAGGGCCGGTTCTTCTTTGACACGCTGCACCCTGTAACTTTTTTAGATAAAAAAGAAGCTCATAATTGAATACTAATTTTATATTGGTTTTAAACTGTCTGTGAACTTTTTTAGTGAATATAAACTTTAATCTGCCTTTCCCTTACACAAAGTTATCATGTCTGTAAAGGTTCAAACCCCCACTTACCATTTACTTTAATTATAGTGAAAAAAGTTGCTTTTATCCTCAAATATTTACTTCTTCCCAGAAGAAAACAATTCAGATTTTGGAGCAAATAAACAGATTATCCATTTTAAGGGTGACCCATTTCTGTCACAATGCTGATGGAAATTTCCAGGTTGAAATTGTGACATTAAACATGGCATCCAGTAGTGCAGAACCAATGATTATTTATTTATGTATCTTGCGCTTTACTTCCTCATGTATTAAATAATCTTAGGAAACACAGCTTGCCATGTAAGTGATGATTCGGCTTAACAGCAGGACTTCCTCTGGAGGGTTTTTTTGTGGGCGTTTCAAGCAGGTGCCCTGTAATCCTTTTCCAAACGAAAGTCATTAGAGGGTTTGCAGTATCGGCATTTCTGACTAGCTGTGATTCACACTGGCCTTTGGCAAACAAAGGAAAGTCTTCATCATCAGTGCTTATTCACTGCAATATGGGGAGAGTTAATTGGTTTGTTTGTTCCTGGGTGTTTGAGATGCGAGTACTGGAGAGGCACTTGAGACGAACAATGAAAGGAAGAAGCTAAGAAAGAAATAGGACAGAATTGGCTTATGTGGACATTATGTCATTATTTACACACACCCCTGCTGTTAGTTTATATATTTCCATTTTCTTCACAGTTTTTTATATACAGTACTGTGCAAAAGTCTTAGGCCACCATCACCAGCTTTGTTGTTTAGCAAAGTTTTAATGTGCATCCATATTTATTTTTCACTCTTTTTAAAGATACAAACAGAAAATACAGGAAATATGTACTCAAAATTAAAAACAAAATTTTCAGAACTAAATGTCGCCTTCAGGCATCGATCAGTACTTGGCACGAAACACATCTTGAGCTTTTTTGAGCAGACTGAAGTCCTGAAGTAATTCGATTAGAATTAGAAATTAGAAATTATTACTGTTTTTAATACTACATACACATTTCCTGTATTTTCTGGTTGTATTGTAATAAAGAGACTGAGAAATAATTATGATCACTATACAATTGCAAAAACTATCTAATGGTAGCATGGTGGCCTACGAGTTTTGCACAGTACTGTAGCTACAGTTGTACTGACCACATATGTCACGCATTGAATAAAAGTATTAATTTTAGACTTCCATCATAAAATATATTATTTCAAGGCTTCTGCAATCATGCAATAGCCCAACACATTCTCACTCCCCAAGGCGTCAAAATCTGAAGCATGTTCAAACGCCTTCAGAGTCCGTATGAAGACGCAAAGGGTGCCCCTATGCGTCACTATATAGACGAAAAGGGAACTCCGTTGCTTTCATGCTAATCCCTCAGCGTCGGATATAGGTGATTATGCGACGTCAACGTATCCAACGATCGGCAGAATCACGCTGCTTCTGGACAGTAACTACAAATTTTTTGTCCTATTTCTAAACCATTGTCGTTTGGGGTTAGGGTTAAAGTTGGGTTTGGGTTAGGATGTAATTTTATGTAATAGAAAGTCGTTTTAACCCCAACCCCGAGCGACAATGGTAAAAAATTTGGAACAAAAATGTAGTTAAAGGGACACAAGGCAGCATTTTTATGTTAATAAATCATCTTCATAAGTCGGTATATGGTTAAATGACTCATTACATGACGAATAAAGACCCTCTCGCCCGCCCCTACCGTCTGTAGGAAGAATACCCCACTTGCAAGTTCGCTGTATCCGACCCGGTGTCCTTCAGTCTCGTAAAGTCTCAGATATAGAAAGCATTTACTCCCAGACACTAGGGGGAGCTAGTAGAGAAATAATACTCAGACTTGCCTTGTGTGCCTTTAACGTTCGATCGTCGCATATGTTGATGTTGCATAACGTGGCGATATCACTTTCTGGGATGCCCTTTCGTTTATATCCGATGCTAACGGTACATTCACACGGGGCGTAAGCGTTGACGCTTCCCATTCACTTTTAATTGGTGACGTCATGCGTCACCGAACTGAATTGTGGATCTGTTGGCGCCGCGTCAGTGCCATTGCTTGTGGCAGAAGTTGAACATTCCTCAACTTTTCTAGCGGCAACGCGTGTGTCAGCCAATCAGATCGCCTTATGCAAATAACCTAGGCAGAGCCATCCAATTACGTTTATGGAAGACCGGGGCATGTGTAGCGGCCACTGTGATTGGCTGTTGGCCACGCTTCAGACAAGCCTTCCGTTAAGCGTTAACGCTTGCTTCAGATTTTGACGCCTGTGGAGTAAGAATGGGTTGAATAGCTTTATGTGAAGAACAGACTGAAATTCAAGTCATTATTCACTGATAAAGTTCCCCTTCAGAGACCTGTCAAGTCGAAAACCGTTGATCATTGAGTTGAACTCGACAACTGGATCAATCAGGTTTCACTAAAACTAACCATTTATATATTTTTATATTCAATCTGGTGCTCCTGCTTCAGTGATTTGGCTAAGTTAACAGCTTATCAAAATGAATATCAGTATCAACATTCAAGGCTTGAATATAAAAATCCCAAGGCCACATTTCAGGCCAAAAGATATGCATATGTGTGCAAAACTTGTATGACTTGATTGATGGTGCATTTTTTATTATATTGAGACTTTGCTGACATGGTCACTTTGAATTGTCATTTTATGAAAAATAACGTTCATGATATTTCTAATGTGGGACAAACACAGCATCATGAGGGGGAGTAAATAATGGTGGAAAGGATGAAGAACTTCTAGACAAGAGAAGTGATCTAGACAAATAAAATGTATTTATTTGTCAGATAGTTTTTCAAAGCGACTTGCAGTGCATTTTAGGTAATCAATATATGCCTTTCATAGGAATCAAAGGTGTGACACTTTGAAATTGTTAGTATCATGCTCTACTAGTTGAGCTGCTGGACCACAAATAATTAAAATAACTGAAAGAAGCAAAGAAACATAGGGGATGATGGAGGACTTTTGTGGAGTTTGATGAATCAGACTTAGCAAAAGCCTCCCGCCGGTAGTCAATCAAAGCTGCAATTTATCTCTGACACAAAGCCGGGGCCCTCGGCAAGGACCCTAGAAGACCCTGGGAGACGGAGTGAGGAGATTGGGCAGCCTGAGTCAGCTAAGCTGAACAGACACCCTTTCTCCAGTGGAGCGTATAGAGGGCAGCTAGTGCACAAATATTTCTGGGCGTTTGAGGCTGCTTCTTGAAGATTTTTTTTTACCCAAAACTTCTGTCATCACGTAGACACGTACTTGCTCTTATGCCAATACGAACCCATATCACTTGGAGTCACTTCCAGTTTCCACTGAAGACATATGTACCATATACACAACGAGCAGCCTGCTTAGAGAAAGTTGCCGCCAAAAAAAATCTTTATTCTGTTTGTTGCTCAACTTTTCTCTCCTCCTCCGCTCCATCCCACAATTTTCTCCTCCTAGATGTGCTGTCGTGTGCTCAGCATGAGAAAACAGATTGCTGATTTAAATACTCTGATACTTTACTTTCTCAACTTTTTCACCTTCTTATTTTGTGCAATTTGTTTATTGACTTAGTATAAATATGATAGCTTAATAACTGTCCTCTACTCGCTTAGAAAAAGATACAAAAGCTGCCACTGGGACTGTACCCTTTCAAAAAGTACACATTTGTACCCGAATAGTGCATAGTACCTTAAAGGGGCCATGGCACAAGACTTTTTTAAGATGTCAAATAAACCTTTGGTATCCCCAGAGCACATATGTGAAGTTTTAGCTCAAAATACCATATAAATAATTTATTATAGCATGTTAAAATTGCCACTTTGTAGGTGTGTGCAAAAATGTGCCGTTTTGGGTGTGTCCTTTAAAATGCAAATGAGCTGATGAAATTCAAACACTTATCACAATGATGGTGGTTTGTTGCATGCAATTAAAACTCAATTTCTCTGCACTAAATGGCAGTGCTGTGGTTGGATAGTGCAGGTTAAGAGGTGGTATTATTATAATAAGAGCTCCTTATGACATCATAAGGAGAACCAAAATTCAACAACTTATTTTTTCATGTGCTTGAAGAGAATGGTTTACCAAAACTAAGTTACTGGGTTGATCTTTTTCACATTTTCTAGGTTGATAGAAGCACTGGGGACCCAATCATAGTACTTAAACATTGAAAAAGTCTGATTTTCATACCATGGCCCCTTTAAAGATATATATTTCATCCACACAGCTACTTATCTGTACCTAAATGGTACATGTTTATCCCAGTGACAGCTTTTGTACCTTTGATTCTGAAAGTGTAGTTTAGCTGGCAATCCCAAGATCATGGGTTCAATCCAGGAAATGCACATGTTTATAAAACATAAAGCTTGAAGGCACTGTATGTCAACTGGATAAAAGGGTACCAAATGCGTAAATGATGGTAATTTCATAGTTTTATAGTTAGTCTTTATTTTCCTCTACAATGTGACTTGCTTTTTGTAAACTGATACCAGTGTTAAAGTGTTACACAAAATCATGACATAGTGAGTCGTAAATTAAAGTAATTCGTAACTTTGGCATCACCAAAGAAGGGTTATAATCTTTCACTCTGTAAAGAAGGAAAACAGATGCATTTCTTAGTGATAAATGGGCACTTAGCACAGCAATGCAATAGGGAAAATAACAGATGATTGAATAAATAAGCACAGTAACTATAATTTACTATCACACAAAGTCCACCTTAGAAAAATTCTGATAGAGATTTGCACAGTCTTTGTTGTAACCTGAGCACTATATGGTGTAATACTCATTGCACATTATAATAAATACTGTGTTTGTGTGTGCGTGCGTGCGTGTGAGTCATGTAGTTCAGCATTAAAATGTTTGCTGAGGCTTTTTATCCGGAAGCGCAAGAATCAGCAACAGTCGAGGAAAAACACTGGAAGGAGTTTAAATAAACCTGTGGATTTTGCATAATAACAGTAACATTGCTCACAACAGGCAATTTAAAGTCCGGCGGCGATTGTCTTCCTTCACTGCCTAATGCGGTGGAGCTTTAAATGGGTGGAATTACGAGGGGAAATTTCTCAGAGAGGGTTTTACTGTGTTGACTGTAAGCACGATAAAGCACAGCAAGCAAAAGCGCTATCAGAGCACAGTCACAAAAAGATAATAAATTCAATTGAGGATCTCATTAATGTTGTTCGACAACAAGAGCGCCGTCTTTCCTAATTAACGATTTCCTTTTTATTTGTTTAAAATATTTAGGTTTTAATTATATATTTAATCCTGCAATGTACTAGCCGTCTATCCAGACTGTACCACACCTGTGGCCAAAAATCCTGTGATAGTTGCCAGTCACTCTAAAATATGCTGGGTTGTTATTAACCTCAAAACATGTTAGCATCATTAAGGAAGAAACATTTACATCCTCTTCATTTTTATTTATAATTATTATTGGATTTACTTTAAAGCAGAGCTTCCCAATCCTGGTCCTCGAGCACCCCCTCCCAAAAAGTTTTACATGTCAATTTATTTAAAACACCTCATTCAACTTATCAGCCTCCTTCCACAATGGTAAACATGTCTCTCTAACAAGCTGATGAGTTAAATCAGGTGTGTTAAATAAGGAGACATCTAAGACTTTTTGGGAGGGGGTGCTAGAGGACCAAGATTGGGAAGCACTGCTTTAAAGTGTATTTTCTTCTTTTTGTCAACCATTTGAGTGTTTTTAGCTTTTCTGTTTGCAATGTCTCCACAAACAGTACACTGTCAAAAACAAAAAGTAAAAAAATGGTCCCTAGCTGTCACTTGGGTGGTACCATTTTAAAAAATACACATCTCAACCTAAAGAGTTCATATTAGTACATCAGAGGTACATATTGATTTAAAAAATTACATGTTATTGCATCAGACGTACGCATTGGTACCACAAAGTGCACATTAGTACCTCAAAGGTACATATTGGTACCGAAACATTCATATTATTACCGCAAAGGTTCATATTAGTTCCAAAAATATATATTAGTACCTCAAATGTTCATATTGGTACCAAAAAGTGCATATTAGTACCTAATAGGTTCATATTGGTATAAAAATGCAAATTGCATATTGGTACCAAAAAGTGCACTTTAAGGTTCATATTGGTACCAAAAACTGCATATTAGTATCTCAGAGGTTCATATTGGTACCAAAACGTGCATATTAGTACCTAACTACCAAATAAGTACCATATTATTACCTCAAAGGTTCATACTGTTACCAAAAAGTGCACATTAGTACATTAAAGATTCGTATTGGTACAAAAAACTGCATATCACCTCAGATGTACATATTGGTACCAAAAAGTGCATATTAGTACCTTAGAGTTTCATATTGGTACCAAAACATGCATATTAGTACCTAAGTACCAAATAAGTACCAAAGTACAATTTTATTACTTCAAAGGTTCATATTGGTACCAAAAAGTGCACATTAGTACATTAAAGATTCATATTGGTATCAAAAAGTGCATATTAGTACCTCAGAGGTTCATATTGGTACCAAAAAGTGCATATTAGTACCTTAGAGTTTCATATTGGTACCAAAAAGTGCACATTAGTACATTAAAGATTCATATATGGTATCAAAAAGTGCATATTAGTACCTCAGAGGTTCATATTGGTACCAAAAAGTGCATATTAGTACCTTAGAGTTTCATATTGGTACCAAACCGTGCATATTAGTACCTAAGTACCAAATAAGTACCAAAGTACCATATTATTACCTTAAAGGTTCATATTGGTACCAAAAAGTGCACATTAGTACCTCAGAGGTACATATTGGTACCAAAATGTGCATATTAGTACCTCAAAGGTTCATATTGGTACCAAAAAGTGCATATTAGTACCTCAGAGGTACATATTGGTACCAAAATGTGCATATTAGTACCTCAGAGGTTCATATTGGTACCAAAATGTGCATATTAGTACCTCAAAGGTTCATATGGGTACCAACATGTACATATTAGTACATCAATGGTTCATATTGGTACCAACATGTGCATATTAGTACCTCTAAGGTTTATATTGGTACCAACATGTGCATATTAGTACCTAAGAGGTGTATATTGGTACCAAAAAGTTCATATTAGTACATTAAAGGTTCATATTGGTACCAAAAAGTGCACCTAAAGGTTCATATTGGTACCAAAAAAGTGCATATTAGTACCTCAGAGGTTCATATTGGTACCAAAAAGTGCATATTAGTACCTTAAATGTTCATATTGGTACCAAAACGTGCATATTAGTACATTAAAGGTTCATATTGGTACCAAAAATTACCTCAAAGGTTCATATTGGTATAAAAATGCAAATTGCATATTGGTACCAAAAAGTGCACTTAAAGGTTCATATTTGTACCAAAAACTGCATATTAGTACCTCAGAGGTACATATTGGTACCAAAACGTGCATATTAGTACCTAACTACCAAATAAGTACCATATTATTACCTCAAAGGTTCATATTGGTACCAAAAAGTGCACATTAGTACATTAAAGATTCACATTGGTACCAAAAAGTGCATATCAGTACCTCAGATGTACATATTGGTACCAAAAAGTGCATATTAGTACCTTAGAGTTTCATATTGGTACCAAAACGTGCATATTAGTACCTAAGTACCAAATAAGTACCAAAGTACCATTTTATTACTTCAAAGGTTTATATGGGTACCAAAAAGTGCACATTAGTACATTAAAGATTCATATTGGTATCAAAAAGTGCATATTAGTACCTCAGAGGTTCATATTGGTACCAAAAAGTGCATATTAGTACCTTAGAGTTTCATATTGGTACCAAAAAGTGCACATTAGTACATTAAAGATTCATATATGGTATCAAAAAGTGCATATTAGTACCTCAGAGGTTCATATTGGTACCAAAAAGTGCATATTAGTACCTTAGAGTTTCATATTGGTACCAAACCGTGCATATTAGTACCTAAGTACCAAATAAGTACCAAAGTACCATATTATTACCTTAAAGGTTCATATTGGTACCAAAAAGTGCATATTAGTACCTCAGAGGTACATATTGGTACCAAAATGTGCATATTAGTACCTCAAAGGTTCATATTGGTACCAAAAAGTGCATATTAGTACCTCAGAGGTACATATTGGTACCAAAATGTGCATATTAGTACCTCAGAGGTTCATATTGGTACCAAAATGTGCATATTAGTACCTCAAAGGTTCATATGGGTACCAACATGTACATATTAGTACATCAATGGTTCATATTGGTACCAACATGTGCATATTAGTACCTCAAAGGTTTATATTGGTACCAACATGTGCATATTAGTACCTAAGAGGTGTATATTGGTACCAAAAAGTTCATATTAGTACATTAATGGTTCATATTGGTACCAAAAAGTGCACCTAAAGGTTCATATTGGTACCAAAAAAGTGCATATTAGTACCTCAGAGGTTCATATTGGTACCAAAAAGTGCATATTAGTACCTTAAATGTTCATATTGGTACCAAAACGTGCATATTAGTACATTAAAGATTCATATTGGTACCAAAAATTACCTCAAAGGTTCATATTGGTACCAAAAAGTGCATATTAGTACCTAAAAAGTCCATATTGGTACCAAAAAGTACATATTAGTACATCAGAGATACACATTGGTACCAAAAGTGCATATTTGTACCTCAAAAGTTCATATTGGTACCAAATGAGTAAATATCTGTACCTAAATGGCACATTTTGGACCTTTTCAAAGAGTACCGCCCAAGTGACAGCTATCATTTTTTGACCATTTCTTCTGACAGTGAAGTTGACAACATAGGCACTGAATGTAAACTTTTTTAAATCCTGTCTGTCTTTCTACCCACTGTGGCTTTTTCATACCTCAGGTTGTTTTACCGCTGACTAATCACGTGCCATAGAAACAGAGATAGGATGCTGCCAAATTGAACATACTGTAGTGAATTAGGAAAGGGGTGGATCGTGCTATTTGTCAATGGGATGAATAAGCAAAACGGAAAACCAGGCATTTAAAGTGAAAAGTCTATAAGAAAAACATTCACGCACATCTAATTAAGTCGCTCTAATAGGCCGCTAGATCATAGCTGCTTGAGCACTTATGATATTAATTTAGCAAGGCCTAATTTGCACTCAAGCAAACACCGCTTACATAAAGGAAAGGGAGAAAAGTCTTAATTAGATCTATGAATAGACAATGAAGAGAAGCTCAGCAGGCTAAACAGAACTGTTTACTGGATTTGTTCCCTATTCCGCCAACATGAGCATGCAAATGCACGTAAGCACATCCATGCTTCTTTGGTACATATGTGAGGGCCGTAGGGCCTAAACGGCAATGGGGTAATTCAGAAGCAGCAACCAGATGGAGACCCTGGTAAGCATACCACTAAAAAAAGATCAAGTATTCACTTTCCTATCCCTCATAGCCATCTGCAGAGTACATACTGCTGTTTCCATGCTAATGTATGCCCTTATAGAGACCTGCTGAGTGCATACTTCTGTTCCCGCATTTCTGTCACACGCTACTTCACCAGAGCCACCTGCTGAGTGCATACATCCTGACACACGTTCCTCTAATAGCAACCAGACCATGTGTCACATCCGCATGCTGCAGACTTTGATTTGACCTTTGTGTTTTAGTTTAATATATCTCTAAGTGTTGGGTTTTACTTCTCAACATTGACACAAACTTCAGTGCACTCATGCTGAACTTTCCAGTCCATCAAATAGTGTCAACCTTCATATATACACAGGTATACCTCATTTATATATATATATAGCCTATATATAAAGATATCTAGAAATATGAATATGGTACTTGTTTTCTTTTGACTTCGGCAAGCAAGCAACCACCTACAACTATAGAGAAAGTGTGAAAACCTACTTTATTTCTCCCACCTGCTGCTGTGGCTATATATTTTCTCATAACTAACATAGTTTTATGCTGTTTTTTATAAATCAGCATTGTCAAAACATTCAGCGCATTCACACTGACTGGTGTCAGTAGCATGTAAGACGCGGTTGGACAATGAAGCGATTGTCAGTTCCAAAGAGTCTTCTCATTTTCCACATCTACCGATTCATTAATTGGCCATGAACAAGCAGCATATGTTCATATGTGAAACTGTAATTAAATCTGAAGTGTTTGTTTATAGGTGTCAACAAATTCAGAGAGGCCATTTTACACACGTTGTTCTTGTGGCATTTGCTAATTAACATACAGTGTGGTTGTCAACTCAGGTAATAGCAAACCGTTCCTGACTCCACTGAGCAGCCAGTGGTCAAGAGAGAGAGAGAGAGAGAGAGAGAGAGAGAGAGAGAGAGAGAGAGAGAGAGAGTCCGAATAAAAGAAAACAGTGGATGATTGGGATAATTGTAAGGCTTAATAAGTAATAGTTGTTCCTCTTTCGTTGAATGTAATGACTCCCTTTGGGTAATGCAAAATGGCCTGAACTAATGTATAGCTATTGGTGTGAGTAATCTATGGTGTATTGTTATATATTTTGTACTATGCTTAAAGAGCACCATGGTCCGATTCACGATTTTCCATTTCCTTTGGTGTGTAAGTGTGTATTAGTTCATGTTAACGATAGGCGAAAGGTACATACCCCAAAGTAAACATTGATGCGAGTTAACGTAAATCTCTTTTCTTGGACTACCACAAACACACGGATATTAGGCAACAGTTTACTTTCTGGGATTGGTTATGTAGACAAGACCGACATTATCATAATTCATCCCGCTTTGGACTCACAGCCTGTCAGTAAACTCCTGTTAGCATTGCAATGTGCGCGAATCTTTCAAACATGGTAAGGAGTGTCACATTTCCTGCTGACATCAGAGGTATTCAGGCCAATCACAACATACAGATTAGCTGGCCAATCAGGGAAACAGATCTTTTCAAATCCGTGCGTTTCAAAAAGAGAATTTACGATATGTGAAAAATTATTTGTTTTTTAACAATAAACCACGCAAACACATCGTATTATACCAAATACACAAAATAACGTTGTTTTTAACAATGAAATAAGTGCTCTTTAAACTTTAGTTATTGGAGTGCTTAAAGGAATATTCCATTTTCTTAAAAGAAAAATCCAGATAATTTACTCACCACCATATCATCCAAAATGTTGATATCTTTCTTTGTTCAGTCGAGAATAAATTATTTTAATGGACTTTAATAGAGCCCAACATTTAATACTTAACTCAACACTTAACAGTTTTTTTCAACAGAGTTTCAAAGGTCTATAAACGATCCCAAACGAGGCATTAGGGTCTTATCTAGTGAAACTATTGTCATTTTTGACAAGAAAAATAAAAAATATCCACTTTTAAACCACAACTTCTTGTCTAAATCCGGTCGTGATGCGATAGCATGACCCCACGCAATACGTAATGATGTCAAGAGGTCACAGAGGACGAACGCGAAACTCCGCCCCAGTGTTTACAAGTGTTGAGAAAGAGGACCGTTCTGACGTTGTTGGTTGTCGAATAATATTAATTAATGTCTTTGTGTCAGTTTATTGTTTACAATGGTCCGCAAATGTGCGTTTTATATATGTAACACGTGACCTCCATACGTCACTACGCATTTACGTTAGGTCGCGCTGGACAGGACCTAGACGAAAAGTTGTGGTTTAAAAGAGCATATTTTTTATTTTTCTTGTCAAAAATGACAATCGTTTCGCTAGATAAGACCCTAATGCCTCATTTTGGGATCGTTTAGAGTCCTTTGAAACTCCGTTGAAAAAAACTGTTAAGTGTTGAGTTAAGTATTAAATGTTGGGCTCTATTAAAGTCTCTATTAAAATGAGAAAAATCCTGGAATGTTTTCCTCAAAAAACCTAATTTCTTCTCGACTGAACGAAGAAAGACATCAACATTTTGGATGACATGGTGGTAAGTAAATTATCTGGATTTTTCTTTTAAGAATATGGAATATTCCTTTATTTCTGATTGGCTTGTAGTGACATTTGCAGGTTTGTAGCAAGCTGGATGCTGCAAATAATTTTGACAGGTACAGTTTAGTATTACACAAAATGAACAACTGATTAAACCAAATAGTGTGTTTGTAACATTTGAACGTCTGAAAATAAGCTGCTTTTCTTGCAGAAGATCTGCATTCGTTAACAATGAGCAAATAAAATATTTAATGTTCCTTACCTTACTCATAAGCTATTTAATAAGCTTTATTAAATCGGGTCGGGATCACACTGTCGGGACTTATTTCTGCGATAACAATCGACTGCCTATACCTGAACATTAGAGGAACAGTATGTAAGAAATGTATATCAATTAATCATAAAATGGCCCTGATATGTCACTAGACATTAAGAAATCATTTTCATTTCAAATACACTGACAACAGTGGTCCGGCCAGGATATTGCCATTTAAAAAGTGGAGTTGCAGCCCTCAACTGATGTTTATATAGTCATGTTGTGTATTGGCCACCAGTTGTGTGATTTTGCAGTACCAGTTTTGGCCACAGTCCTACATACTGTTCCTTTAAACCTTACTTAACATTGAGTAGACTTTGTTTATTATTATGACAACTAATTTAGATTCTTTTTTCTTCTTTTTACTTGCTTACAATTCACCTGGATGGATATTCTTGTACAGGTAAGAAAAATTTGTATTGGCATGTGTGTGTGTGTGTGTGTGCAAGTTTATGGGTGGATGTTGATATATGTTGAAGTTGAACTACCTGAATTTTCTAGGCTCTTTGATGTTGTTGCTTTGGTAGCAGTACTGGAGGTGAAGGAAATGCTAAGGTTGATAAATCAATAAACACACACACAACCACACGGACACACAGATACACATCCCTGCCAGTGGGCAGTATTAGATTTGGAAGTTTGTTATTTGCTGAGCTTTTTCTCTCTGAAGTTGGCACACTATGTATACTGTTTGTTTTACTACACATTTAAAATACAAAGAAATATGCAATTCATCAGATTGTGTTTTTTTTTTTTTTTGGAAATGTGTTTGTGTGTCTCTGTGTGTGCCTTTGATATTTGTTGGACATGTTTTATAAATGTTCTATAAATGTTGGACATGTTGAGTGGATAGGTCGGTCATTCTGTCAATAGCAGAAATTTATATTTGGTAGAGATACTAACTTTAAGAAATTTGTAAAAAATACTAAACTGTGGCTTTCAAAGATGAGCACACTAAACTTAAATCCGGAGACGGATAAACTTAAACCTGGAGACGGATAACTTCTGCTGAAGTTAATACAGGCTGCCACACATCAAATCAGTCTGACATTCAGTTCCTGTTCAGTGGTGACTAATGTAGCTCATCCTGAAAACAGAGATGCCACGAATAGAGAGAGAGGAGGTGTCTGACTCTCCTGTACTTATTGTCTTACATGCACCACACAGTAAACCCCTGAACAGGGTTGCCAGGTTATTTTTGAAAAAAATATGCAACTGTCTTACTTTTACATATATACATTTATAAATATACAGAGTGTGGTACATTAGGAGGCATATATCTGATAACTGTTATTAGTGGTTGGGTACATTTTATGGCCCTATTGTATGGGGCAAAGCAGCATGTAGGATAGACTGCTTATTTGTTTATCTTTATTCCTTTTCTCTTTTTAACATGCAAATGATAATGTTTGCATATGAGTTCTGGTGTTTCATAAATTCTGTTGTATTATTTAAATCACTTTAATTTTGCAAAGTGTGCCCTCATCAATGTTGTTATCCCTTTGATAAAGACTTCATTGTAAATGATTCAGTAGGCTTTGTGCATTAACTCTGAGAGGAAAGCTTGAAAAATTGAAAGGATAGAGGCTTAAAATGAGAAGAGTATTCAAATTCCAGATGATTTTGAACCTAGAATAGTCAGTAACCTCACAGAGGGATGGAAGCAGGGAGTCTATCTGTTAAACAAATAAAAAACCCATAAATAGAAAAGTTGAATCATGAATATAAAAAGCAAGATTAGAATCTAGTGTCATTTTATAGTCAAGAGCACTTGAAACCCAGCACATAAAGAATTAGTCACTCGTAAATGATGATGTTTGTGCTAAATAGAAATATTTTACAAACACACGACTGACATAACAACCCATGTTCACACAGATCAGCAAAAACGACTAAAATATGTCTGTGCACATATGCATCCTTCTATAAACGATAATGGCCCTGTCCCAAATGGCACACTCCGGACTTGTGGTCCTCCTCAGAGTCCACACTTTGATGACATCATAGAGTGCAAACTTTAGGGACCCTTGATGTGAGTCCACATGGGTGCACCGGACGCCAGAAATAGGAAGGGAAGTTGCCTGTCAGTGTGAACTCCTCCCTTCCATCGTCAGATTGGTCTGATTGGTCTGATTGCTCCTTCGCAAGGATTCTGGGTTGGTAAATGGCGCGAAGCCTGCTGCAGTGCGGGCTTAATTCGTCAGAGACCGCATCAAGGGGGCAAAGGGGGCACTGATGAGCACATTTTAAAGCGTAAAAATGACAGATGGGACACCCTACTGACTTGTAGACTAAGCGAGCACACGCAATTTAAGTCTACGAGACCGAAAGTTCACATGAAGTGTGCCATTTGGTACAGGGCCAATCAGAATTGTGAAAGCATTAAGTAATTTTGTTTAGATGGATGATGAGGTGGGTTTATTACCAGTGGTGGACGGTGACTTCTTTTTTGAGGGCGCGTCATCTGTGTGGCTCGCCATTTCAAAATATGTGTTTGGTGTGTTATGTAAACTTATGTGCATGCATGATGTCAAAATACGAGCCTGTCCAATCTGTGTTAGATGTGAGCACTAACTGTGGGTTCACACCAGACGCGAGTTCAACGATTTGCGGGAGTATTTATATTACATACAAAGTCAATGCAAAGATGTGATCAGACACGTCCTCGCGTGGGGCGATGCGAATGACGTGATATGGACGGCACGTTTGCCGCGAAATCGCGCTATTCAACTCGAGCGAAAAAGTCGCATGACATGAAGTTAAATCCCGCGAGAAATCTAGAGCGAGTAATGTGATGCCCCGCGTTTTGTGTGTACATAAGTCCAATTTTTTGTGCCAGTGTAAATGCAGCCTTAGTGTCTTGCGAGTATTTTATGAACGTCTCTTTTATCATAAATCCTTTTGACGCATGTGCAGCAGGCACGTATTTTAACGACACGAATGATGAACATGGTTAACGTGACACTCCGAACACATATTTTGAATTCGCGCCCCTCGAAAAGAAGTCACCGACCGCCACTGTTTATTACTATAAGTGACCCTGACAAATTTTGTTAACTTTATTGAAGCATTAATAAATTGTAGGCCACCATTGTTGTATAGTTGAAAAGGATTTAAATGTGGTGCTGATAATAGCATCCTTTGGAGTATAATGCAAACGTGTCGGTTGCCTTGTGTAACACACTTGAAGGAAATAGCAAGCGTGTGATTTGGTTGGGTTCTTTTATTCAGCCAGCATCATTTGCCACAGCTCCGCATCACACAATACAACAAAACATAACACTGCCAGTCTCATCAACAACTCTCACTCTTCGGGTTTTTCCCCGGGGATTTTCTCTGGCTTACTGCCACACACTGGACAACCATCGCATTGCTGCATACTACAAATATACATGCATGTGCTGAATAATTAACTAACCAATTTTTAATCAAATAACTATCAAATAGAAATGACAAAACTATTATGGGGGGTCTAACTTTTAACTACAAATTATATTTAATAGTTTTTCCCACATTCTCCCCCACAAAACAGAATGTAGTCCCGACATTCTCAGAATACATTACTGGGTCTCCAGCCTTAAATCATTTCTGTGGTAGGAGTCAGTGATACAATAGTTTCAGTACTCGTGCTATACAGTCACTCAACACACAACATATATCTCCTTTTCATGCAGTGTGTTTGCAGCAGACATCATTGTGCACCATGATTTTCCACCACCATCACTGTTAATCAACAGGAATCTGTACTGTCACTGAAGGAATTTAACCTTGCACCATAGAAGCAATTTACTTTGTGTTTCCTACCAGAATGTTATGGCTACTTTCCTCTTTAAACAAAACATTAAAAAAATATAACTTAATCTTATTTAGATCTCAATTTAACTTTTTAGTATTTTAACTAGAACTCAGTACTGTGATTTAAATCAATTTACCCTTCTACAATACTAGGCTGACCTAGAGTATGGTAAGTAAACATTTTCTTTTGTTTTCTATTTCTCAAAGGATATACTCTCTTGTAGACAGGTTGTGAAGGAGCTTCCCCATCACTTTCTCCAGCAACATCAGTTTCTCCAGCCTCTCCTCCAGATGATGACACATCATCTTCTACCTGTTCTGCTCCTTGTTCATGTTCCATTTCTGGTTCTGCATCGTTCAGCATCATTGTGTCTTCTGAATGAGGTTCTGGACGTTTTGACTGTAAACCATTTCGGACGCCCCGACTCGCCTCGTTGACTGGCACTCCAACCAGGCATCTCCAATCATCATCACTCTCTGAACTGTCATAGAATGTTTGCTTTTTCTGTGTCAAAGTTTTTCCAGCTTTTTCTCTTGTTTTGTTTTCTTTTTCAGGTCTTCCAGGTAGGTATTCTTTCTCTACAGGTAAGAAGTCACATGGTAACAATAAGTTCCTGTGTAATATTCTTGTTTTCCCTTTCCCATGTACAGGTCGAACTTCATATACTGGACTATCCTGGTACTTCCTCTTGGTAACGACATAAACTTGTTCTTCCCAAAAGGACCGAAGCTTTCCAGGTCCACCTTTTTCCTTGAAATTCCGAACAAGTACTCGGTTCCCAGGGATTAGTTCAGCTCCATGTACTTTCTTATCATACAGAGCTTTACCTCTTTCCTTCTCTTTGTGTGACACTTCTGAGGCTAACTTGTACGCTTCTGTCATTCTCTTCCTCCAGTTCTCTGCATAGTCATGGTAAGAGGAACCCTGGTCCTTTGCTGGCACACCGAACATGATATCAATAGGCAGTCTGGGAGTACGTCCGAACAGGAGATAATAGGGCGCAAACCCCGTCGCCTCACTTTTCGTACAGTTGTACGCATTCACAACTTTTGCGAGTGATGTTTTCCAATCGGCTTTGGCGGCTTCTGGTAGAGTCCTTAGCATTGCTAACAATGTCCGATTGAACCGCTCGACTTGACCGTTCCCCTGTGGGTGATACGGTGTCGTATGAGAGCCTTGCACACCACTGTACTCTTGCAGCTTTGCAAACAGCTTGTTATCAAACTCCCGGCCTTGGTCATGATGCAGTTTTGTCGGGAACCCAAATTTCAAAACAAAGTCCCCAAACACCTTCTCAGCTGCTGTCTTGGCACTCTTGTTTCTGCATGCATACGCCTGCGCGAAGCGCGTAAAGTGATCCATCACCACTAAGATGTATTCATAACCCCCCTTACACTTCTCTAAATGCAAAAAGTCAATAGAGACCAGCTCAAAGGGGTAAGTGGTGGTGATGTTTATCAAAGGAGCTCGGGTCACTTTGTTTGGACGCTTGCTTCTTAAGCAACTACAGACATGTGTGACAAAGTGTTCCACTTCCTTTTGCATGTGGGGCCAATAAAACCTATCTCTGATCAGGTTTAGCACCCTTTCGGTTCCCAGGTACCCCATGTCTTTGTGCAACTCCTTATAAACAAGTTCATGGTATCTCCTAGGCAGTACCAGCTGATGACGAGATGCTGTTTCCCGAAACAGGAGACCATGCTCATCCAGGTATAGTTTTTCTCGTTCCCTCATTAGTCCCCGACTTCTGTTCTTAGGCCACTTGTTCGATCTGAGGCATGCTAAAACTTCTCTGATTTCAGGGTCTTCTTCCTGGGCTTTTCTTAGTGCGTCCTTGGGGATCTCTACGACTGAAGTGAACAGTTCCTCCTCCTGTTCTTCCGACAATGCCGTTTCAATCGTAAGTGGACACAACCATGGCCCTCTCTCCTGACTCTGTACCACTGCTGACTGAGATATGCTGACGATGGTTTCAGGGTGCACTTCTTCTGAACAGGTGTCCATGTACTGTTCCATGTGCAGCGGCATACGCGACAAGCCATCCGCGTCCCCATTTGACTTTCCTGGACGGTATTTGATGGTGAATCGAAAATCTGCTAGTTCTGACACCCATCTGTACGTTGTGGCATTTAACTTAGCTGTTGACATCACATACGTGAGAGGGTTATTATCCGTATACACGGTGAATGATGGTGCATGGAAGAGATAGTCCCTAAACCGCTCACATATAGCCCACTTCATGGCCAGAAACTCCAACTTTCCTGAGTGAAGATGGTAATTTTTCTCAGGAGGGGTCAGGGTTCTTGACGCGTACGCTATTACTACTAACTTGCCTTTTTGCCTTTGATAGAGCACCGCACCAAGGCCTTCCTGTGAAGCGTCGCAATGAAGTACAAAGGGTTCATCCAGGTCTGGATATCCCAACACCGGTGGATTAGATAAGTAGTCAATTAACTCACAGAGGACTTTTTGATGTTCATCTGTCCATGTAACTGGATGTGACGACGCAAACTGTCCTTGGCTCTTTTTCCCCT
Organism: Misgurnus anguillicaudatus; assembly: GCF_027580225.2. Taxonomy (NCBI): domain Eukaryota; kingdom Metazoa; phylum Chordata; class Actinopteri; order Cypriniformes; family Cobitidae; genus Misgurnus; species Misgurnus anguillicaudatus. The sequence goes on from NC_073345.2 coordinate 24,670,950, forward strand.
TTCCTTTCCGCATCATCTGTCCTTTCTCCTTTTGTGTCTTCTTTTCAGCGAGCAGCAGATAAAGGGGTGCGGCCTTGCGGGAAAAGTTCTCGATGTATGACCGGTAGTAGGAGAGAAATCCTAATAACTTTCTCACATCACCAACTGTTTTTGGAGTTCTTTCCTTTAGTGCTTGGACAGGAGCGATGTCAGCCGGGTCCATCGTGTAGCCATCTTTGGTCACCAGCCTCCCTAGGAATCGTACCTGATTTCGGAACACTTCACATTTTCGAGGCGTTAGCTTGACACCATGATTCTGATAACACTGCAGCACTTTTCTAATGTCGCGAAGATGATCATCAAATGTTTTTGAATGGACTAAGTTATCATCTAAATATGGTTGACATACCTCATCACGCAGTTCCCTCAGGCAGTCCTCCATGCTCCTTTGGAACTCGGCGGGAGAATTTGATAATCCGAAGGGGACCCTCACCCATTCATATAGCCCCCACGGTGTTATGAACGCAGTGAGAGGCCGGCTGGATTCCTCTACAAACCCTTGGTGATAGGCTTTGCCTTGATCAAGGACTGAGAACCAGGCATTGCCAGCCAAGCTGTCGAGCATGTCCTGTATGCGGGGAATAGGGTGTCTATCTGGAATGGATTTCTTATTCAACTCCCGATAGTCACAGCAGAGGCGGAGGGTTCCGTCTTTCTTACGCACACAGACCACCGGTGAAGAATACGGTGACTTGGATTTAGTAATCCACCCCTTGTTCAACAGATCCTCCAGGTATTCTTTGACCTCTCGGCGCAGTGGCTTAGGGACAGACATGTATGTGTGCTTCACAAATGTGGTGTCATTGAGTCGAATTTTTAGCTGGAGCGATGGAATACATCCTACATCGCTGTCATCACGAGAAAAAGCGCCACTCTCCTCTCTTAGAAGCTGCTTCACTTTCTGCTGCTGTTCAGGTGTTAGGTGATCAACGCATACAGGAGGGTCCCAAAGGTTTTCTTTTTGAACTGTTAACGTTGTATTTACGCTTTCTGTAGGTTGACTAACTCGTTCACTGTCTTTAAAGGACAGGCTTTGGGTGGTGTGTGTCACAGTTGAGCATGCATTCTCTTTCTGGGCTGTTACCGGTCTCATCTCAGCAGGGTAGATGGCTTTTACTCGCTGTATGTGGCCCAGAGCTGCTCGTGGAGGCAATTTGATGTCATGAGTAGTTTCATTGATCACAGGAATACAGATACGTGAACAGGTCCCTCTCTGGAGGCGGACAATGTTTTCCTCCACCCTCAATCCTTCTGGCCACTTCGCACACTCATCCGGTACAAAAAGAGCATCTTGTTCAGATAACAAAGGGCCCGTTTTAATGCAACATTTGACTGCTCTGACCTGTTTGGCTGGAATTTTCGTTACTGACCTTCCTACTTTTGCTATTCCATCGCTGAACCCTTCGTCTTGGCTTTTTACTAAGTTCAGCAAAACCTCTAGTTTCTTGCAATCACAGGACAGTGCAGTACTCATGGCTTTGGTCTTTATATTAGTAGGTCGCTCTACACCACTGTTCAACAAGTACTCGATGACATTGTATCCAATGATGGGCTCCTCAGCCACCTCATCATCACCACATACCAATACCGGTACCTCCAATTCCAACGGTGTGGCTTTGTCTGTTCCCAGCTTGAACGTCACTTCAACCCAGCTTTCGAATGGGATCACTGTTTGATTCACTGCTCGACCAGTAAGTGTTCCAGGACCTAGGATCTCTTCGAGACTGCGCAGTTTTGTGTGTGGGAGGTGTTCTTTTCTCCACTTTTCATTCATGAGACAGACTTGTGAGCCGGTATCCCATAGCGCTTTCGTCGCTACACCATCAAAGAAACAATTTACCATACATTTCTCTCCAATCAAATTCAATAACTGTGCATTGTGCTTGGTGGTCAGCAGATTTGTAGTCATGGATTTGATATGCTGCAGGGGGCTCTCCTTTTGCTTTGCTGCTTCCTGAGCTTCCAGCTGCTTAATAGTGTCAAACAGGATTTCACATTGATGTTCTGACCCTGGTAATGATGTTGTGTGAGTTGTTACTGCCATACTGCTTGCTGAGTGTCCTCTTTCTGTTCTTCCTGCTGCTGGTCCCCTGCACCCTCTGGAGAGATGTCCGCTTTGGCCACATTTGAAACAATGATCACATTGGTCACCTTTGCCTTGTTCTTGACACCCACGGCATCCACGCTTTCTTTCTCGAGGCTGCACAGGACGGTAAGTACTCATCACTCTCCTCATTTCTCCGATCTCCTCCCTCAGCTGTTTGACGACCTCATAGAGCTCAGAGTCTTTCTTCTCCATGGTCTGTGGGGCTTTCAAAGCTTTTACTTGTGTGTGTGTAAATTCTTTTCCCCCAACAGCATGACCTGTTCTCTCTTGACTGTGATGTGGTGCTGCTGGAACTTCAGTGATTTTTGTTTCTTTAATGTTGGCATTTTTCTTGAACTTTTGCTGTCGTTCCCACTCAAGACTCGCAGCTTCGTTCATTGCTGTGATGAGAACCTCATCTGTGGTTGTAGGATCATCAAGGCAGGTTTTAAGCTGATACTTAATGTGGTCATTTAATAATCCTGTTCCTAGTGCGCGCAGGAATCTTCTCTGTATGAGATCGCGGCTGTACGGTTCTTCTCCATCCGGTTCTCGAACAGCGGCTAAAAGTCTTTCCTTCAACTCAATGGCACGAAATAGGAAGTTTTGTGGTGACTCGCGACTCTCTTGAGTGATGTTTATCAGCCGATGATACAGATCTGTGGAGCTTTCTTCTTTATAATGGCCTTTTAAAATTGTGCGTAGCTGAGAAAGGGTTAAATCTGTCTTGATCTCCAGCATATCACGCAAGCTCATACCTGGACTGATTGCTCTTATCACCGCATCAATTATCTCCGACTCTCTGTGTCCCTTGTTCACTCCAGCTTCAATTTGGTGCATCAAGTTGTTGTATGACAGTTTATCCTTCTGACCTCTCTCTCCAATTTGGCCATTTATCTTAAAATCACGCCGGATGGTGACTTCAGGAACTGAATGATGATGGGAAAACACAGGGGGACTTGACACATCAGGAACTTTCAAACTCAGGCGTTGGATTTCATTTTTTAGCACATTTGTTGACAATTCAAACTGATGCTGCAATTGTGTGTACTGTCTCTTTAAATGCGCGAGCTCCGCGGAATTTCCGTCGGCGTCACCATCTTGTGCAGCGCCGTCATTACGTTGTGCTATTCCGTTAGAAAACGCCAACAAATCCTTCAAATATTTACAGGCTACATCATCATCTTCTGTCTCTATAACACTTTCTACTGATTCACTTATTAATCTGATCAGCGAGTGCCGTTTGGTTTGTCCCTCCACAGACAGTTTTGCATACACACACACCTCGTTCAGCTGATCGAGCCGCAACCGGAGCAGCGCGGCGCCCAGCTGATCTTGCAGTTGCTCCGTGTCCATCCTCAGCGTCTTCGTAGACAACTCACTCAAAACGGCACCGCTGATCCCATCCCTCGTCGCCAGTATTTTGTAACACACTTGAAGGAAATAGCAAGCGTGTGATTTGGTTGGGTTCTTTTATTCAGCCAGCATCATTTGCTACAGCTCCGTATCACACAATACAACAAAACATAACACTGCCAGTCTCATCAACAACTCTCACTCTTCGGGTTTTTCCCCGGGGATTTTCTCTGGCTTACTGCCACACACTGGACAACCATCGCATTGCTGCATACTACAAAAATACATGCATGTGCTGAATAATTAACTAACCAATTTTTAATCAAATAACTATCAAATAGAAATGACAAAACTATTATGGGGGGTCTAACTTTTAACTACAAATTATATTTAATAGTTTTTCCCACACTTGGTAATGCCAGAGTTAAAATAGTATTCAATGTATATCATGCATGCACATAATTTTTTTACCTGATCAGTGTTTACTTAAGATCTCAAATAATGCACTTTACCAGCTACAGAGAAACTTAACCAGGCAACAGACGAGTGACCAATCCTGAGCAGCGACGTCACTACACCACGCTATTAGTACAATTCTGGACCGAGAATGGTTTGTTATTGTGCTTTGCAGAACCAGGCTCAAGTGCAAACATTACTGTTACCATTTCTTTATGTTTTTAGAAAGGTTCGAATGGTAACAGTGGAAAAGCGCTATTACATTCAGAATCAGCAGGGATGGCAATGTTTACCAATGTCACCAACAATGACTAGAGATGAATCCTCACTACAACATCAAACTCACCAGCAGTTCATTGCTTATAACCCATCTGGCCTGGAACACAAAACCTTTTACGTTTAACAATTTCACATATAGTCCCTCTCTCTCCAGCGTTTTCTGTACTGTATGCACGTCATTATGACTGAATAGCACTGCTTTTGATACTGTATAAGTGTGAGCACTGTGAAGTTTGAGAAATAATCATTACTATGAATTATGGCAAAATGGAGAATCTCAGCAGTGGGTCGCTCTGATGGCTCTGTCTAATGGGCCCTCCATTACAGCATGTGTTTGTGTGCATTAGATTCTCAGTTGGGCTGTAGTCTTTACGAGCCGATCAACAGGGTAGCTCTTTTATGATGTTTTCAAAGTACTTGTCCCACAGAACAAAGTGATTTAAGGGAAAGTAAGAGGAAGAAAATATGAGGAAAACACATTAATTTTCCTTTGTGGAGATGTCTTCCGACATGTCAAGATACACTACAATGCCACTCTAGTAATTACATCCCAACTTTAGTGAAAAGAAGGCAAGGCGGGAACCCAATTGTCTCAAAGACAGACAATGACACTATAATTGCCTTTTTTGTTCGCAGTGGATGACAAGGACGAATCAGAAATGACAGCCAATGAGCTTTTATTCGAAAGTGCGGAAGCCATTGAACTCCCTGCTGGAATAACTGCGATATTTGACTCGGAGGCGCTCGACAGGTTAATAATTTCAAGTGCAATTGAGTTTATACAGTACTTTATGAATAGAACCAGGATCAGCTGTTATTGTCAAAAATGTCAAGATCTACTTTTTGCATTTTAACAATTTATGGGATTCTGCAAAGTTCTAAGCATGTAGAGCTGCATATTCTTGTAAAAGATGTTTTTCGCACCAGGCTGCAGATGGAAACGCATCTTACTGTATGCATCTACTTCAGGCACGTCACAATGCTGGTTTGATAACCGCCCAGTATTTGATCGGCATCACACAGTTGGCGTGCTGTGTTCATGGGGTTTAATTAAGTAATTCTGGATGATAACTCTTCTCATTCCTCTCTGTTGGAGTGCTTTGAATGGATGCTCTCCAGCGTGCTCCTACACTGCTGTGGAGAGCAGCTCCACAAGCTTTTCATATTCTGGCATATAGGAAAAGAGCCAGAGTGGGTATATGATGTCTATTGTGTGATGTGGGAATGAACCACAGTCTTCACCTTTAAATTTTTTCGGCTGGTAGCCTTGCTTCTATCATCATACTCATGAGCAATGCACTTAACCCTATTTGCTCCAAGGAGAAATAAGCCATTTGAATAAAAACAGGTTTTACGTCACTTCGGTCTTTATGCTTGCTAAATAATTAGTTGCAGGCATAGGGCAGAAATTTAAATGCGCTCAAAGCGCGTTTACAACTCTTTACAATGTTTAATATGGTATTTTACTTAAAGGATTAGTCAATTTTCTTAAAACAAAATCCAGATAATTTACTCACCACCATGTCATCCAAAATGTTGATGTCTTTCTTTGTTCAGTCGAGAAGAAATTATGTTTTTTGAGGAAAACATTCCAGGATTTTTCTCATTTTAATGGACTTTAATGGACCCCAACACTTAACAGTTTTAATGAAGTTTAAAATTGCAGTTTCAACGCAGTTTCAAAGGACTCTAAATGATTCAATGATTTTAAGGACTCTAAATTATCCCAAACGAGACATAATGGTCTTATCTAGCGCAATACGTTATTACGTCAAGAGTTCACGGATGATGTATGCGAAACTATGCCCCAGTGTTTCGAGTGTGGAGAAAAAAGACTGTTCCGACATTGTTGTATGTCGAATTATACGAATTAATGTCTTTGTGTCAGTTTATGCGTTTCATGTAACGTGACCTTTCCACGGCATTACGCAATTACGTGAGGTCACACTGGCGCGTCACACAGCCGGAGGAAGACGAGAAGTTGTGGTTTAAAAGTGCATATTTTTTACTTTTCTTGCCAAAAATGACAATCGTTTCGCTAGATAAGACCTTTGTGCCTCGTTTGGGATCGTTTGGAGTCCTTTGAGGCTGCAGTTTGGAACTGCGTTGGAACTGTTAAGTGTTGGGGTCCATTAGAGTCCCTTAAAATGGGAGGGGTCCTGGAATGTTTTCCTCAAAAAACATAATTTCTTCTCGTCTGAACAAAGAAAGACACATTTTGGAAGACATGGTGGTGAGTAAATGATCACGATTTCTTTTTTTAGAAAATTGACTAATCCTTTAATAAATTCATTTTCCTCACATATGCTTAATGTATTCCTGCTATGTTTGTAAAAGGATTTATTATTTGTTTAAAGGAAAAAGCACACTTGGAAAAATTCTGTCACGTTGGAAACACATTTTTATTTATTTATCCCTCCAGGGGCTTAAATTAATCAGGTTTAGATGTATAGGTGTATTCATTTGCAAGCGTCGGTGCTGTAAGGACGCCAGGAGTTTATGAATATTCTGTGTGCAATTAATTCATTGAGCATTTTCAGCGAAAGGTTTTGCCACATTATGTTGAATTGATAAAGCTATAATTATCTTCTAATTCATGCTATTAGCGCTTCGCTAAACAAAGATTCATTCCTCATTCTCTTCTTTCCACCATTGATTGGATGGAAACGGACATCTCGTCTACCGCTCAACATCTAATTGAATGTGAGAATTGACCATTAAAGCAAAAGAATTGAGTTACATATTGCCTAGTTTGCATAGTATTTCAATAGGAGGTCCCTGTAGGAAACTATACGGCTTTTGGTCTTGGCTTATGCATGCCGCAATAAGACTCTTAATCTTATTTAATGATCATAAGCTATTCTCTCCCCTGCATTCAGCTTTTCTTATATCATTAATTGATTTGACCCTTAATTGTTTGAATTGCATTTATGCGTTATTATCTTGTAACGCGTGTTGGAAAATCATACCAGTCGGAGGTCTGCTGTCAAAATTCCTTTTGTAATTCAGTCAAAAGCCCTCTCAGATATAATTTAAATCTAATCATGGACTAAATTACACTTTGTGTTATTTCAAAATGTCATGATCAAGGAACTTAATTCTTGTAGAAAAAGCATACTAGTGGCATATGGGGCATATAGTGCAAGGCTTTATTATTTTCATTCTTTATTTTTGCTTTTGCATTCAATCTTTTTGGCTCTTTATTAACATTTTGGCTTTTGTCATATTATTTCCATCTGCTCTGCTGTTCATTTTTCCTTTACATCTTCCTTTATCTCTTCGTCTTGCCTTGTTTAACTCTCAAATTAAGGTTTGTGTTGTCTTCTACTTAATACCAGTTATTTATATGATAAAAAGTGATTTACATTTACACATTATATTAAATTGTCTCTTTTTCAATGCATTATGCACACTAAGTGTAAATGATCATAATTGCAACTTTGTATCTTTTGTGTTATTTGAGCATCACACCTTGCAATTGCAAAGGTTATGCGAAGCCCTGGAGCACTACACTCTTAAATGAAGGTGCTAAATAACAGTGGCGGTCGGTGACTTCTTTTTCAAGGGCACTTGATGCGAAGATCGTCACAACATGTATGTAGCCCATCATGTGTGTGGTTCGTAATTTCAAAATATGTGTTCTGCACGTCAAGTTATCCTATGTGCATCACATCTTGTCAAAATAAGTGCCTGCTGCAGACGTGTCTGAAGGGTTTATGATAATAGAGACGCTCGCGTTTGCCAGATACTCGCATAATCTCATGCGTAATCAGAGTTTAGGGTTAAGGGAGTGTCTTGCGTGTATTTTGTGAACGTGAGCATATCTTTTAACCGGTTTTGATGCGTGTGCAGCAGACACTTATTTTGACAAATGCACATGGTTCACATGACGCAACAAACACATTTTTTGAAAACACAAGCAACACACATGAACACATATTTTGAATTTGCGCCCCTCGGATGAGCAGTCACGAGCCGCAACTGCTAAATAATGCCATGTAGAAAAAGTCCATAATGAATAACTCCACAACATTCACACCTTTACCCTTTTTGTTTTACAAACAGAAAGAAATGGATCTTGTAAGAACAATTTACTGAATGGTTCTCTAGGTAACAAAAATGGTTCTTCTTTGTCATTGCATCTTTATATTTAAAGCATTCCATGATCCACTTTATTGAAACGCAAACACGTGCACAGTCTAAACCTCATTTCATCTGCAAATATGTCAGCTGCAAATGAGAATCTGAAATAATCTTAATGGTTCTGGTGTGAATGATTAACAACCCAGGTGGCCTGATGGAAGGGATCTGAGTTAATTCGGCAGTGGTGTTTATGCAGTGTTTCAGGGCCAACTGTGAAGTGTCCCTTTTCCCTCAGCCTGGCTCCGTTCTATAATTCTGACACCCTCCAGATGTTACTTCCCCGTCCTGCGAGCCCACCTGCACTGCCTGCCAAACCACAGATCTCTCATCACCTTTCTCACTCCCTGTGACTTATAACCTCCACTCCTGCACTTGTTGAAATCTGATTTGCATTTCAAATTCATGTTCATCAGTATAATAATAAACTGCATCTGCATATTAAAACCAATTAAAATATCCAGAATTAAATTTTGGTTATATCTACTTATTTATGCAAAGAGATTACATGAGACATTTGCTCTGCATTATAAGATCTCAGTTCTGATTTCACATGAATTCTCAACAGTGTCAAAGCTAGGAGGTGCTTACCATAGGCAAAATCCCAGACACCCCACTTGCCATCCCTCTCGTAAATGTATTTTTAAAAGATAAAAATGAACAAGTAGGACTTAGATCATGTCTGGATGACAACGTTCAAACTCTCCCTTATTGAAAATCACTCGGCTTGTCCCAGGAGCAAAAGTAGTACACTTCCATAGTGTACTTAAAGTGCTTATTTTCGCACACAAATTTTGTACTTAATATACTAAAAAATCATCTTTAGTACACTGTAAAAAATACTTTGCTGCCTTAAATTTTTGGTTGAATCAGCTTGGAAGTCATTTCAACTTGCTATTATTTATCTTGACTAGAGGTGAGTTGTTATAACTACAGGGGAGTTGTTATAACGTATAAAATTAAGTTGACTTTTTTCAACTATATTTTATAAGTTGTGACAACTCATCTCTGTTGCCATGACTTGTAAATCTGAGTTAATTTAACAAAAAATATTAAGGCAGCAAAGTATTTTTACAGTGTACTTTTTAAGATGTTCTTAAGATCATCTAGTGTAGTTAACTGTGCTATTTTGAGACACCATAAATATGAACTAAAATGTGCTAAAAATGTATTTAAAAAATGTGTTTAGGTACCACTTGTAGTAAACTTGAACCCATCTTTGTATGAAAGTTGAGTTCAAGTTTAATACAAGTGTTAACTAAATACATTTTTTTAATACAGAGATAGTATGTTAAAAGTGCATTTTAGTTCATATTCATGGTGTCTCAAAATAGCACAGTGAAGTACACTTAGATAATCTTTGGAACATCTTAAGAAGTACTAAAGATTAATTTTTAGTATATTAAGTGCAAAATTAGTGTGTGAAAATAAAGCACTTTAAGTACACTATGGAATGCGTACTACTTTTTCACCTGGGGTGTGAGATGTGACACACGAATGTAGACGAGAAATGCGTTTGACTTAAAAAAATATGCATATGACTTCAAACCACGAGAGAGATTTGAAAGTCTGCTCTTGCAGCACCTCAGTCTGTGCAGCTCCGCATGAAGTCGAACACATGTAATAATATGCAGGTGCAGTCAGTCAAACAGCGCTGTCAGAGTGTTTACTGTAGATATATTCACACATAGTTTATTAGGGATGCACCGAAATGAAAATTCTTGTCCGAAACCGAAAAAAGGAAACCAAGTTTTTGAAGCTCAGATCAGATTATTTTTCGGATCAGCAAAAAACAGGTGGGAAAAATCTAATAAACAATAAAGAAATTGCAAACATTTATAAAAAAGAACAAAGTTGTAAATTAATAAGGTCTGAAATTAGCATTAGGTACAGAAATCAAATTAAATGAATCATAAAAAAACACAATAAATTAAATATATTATTCTTTTTTAGAGCTATTTGTCTCTTTGTCATGGGTTGTTTGATTAACATTAATGACACAGACTTAAGTAGGTTAATCTGACTGTAATCTATACATACACTTAAGACATAAACAAATGTTTTATTAGAAAAAGAATACTGTGAAGATCATTTTGTTTATATGTGCCCTATCAATAACAGAGAGATTTTATGTTTGCTTGTTTTTTTTAAAACGCGTTTCTCTCATATGTGCACTACTGAGGGCACTTAAACGCGCGCACACACTGAGACCGAGGGTGAATCCCAAACAGCGCAACAGTGGCTCCACATAAAAACGTTATGTTGTGCTTCATTGCTTTATTCGCCAAATGTATGTTAATGGATTACAGTATGAGACACATTAGCGCGACTCTCTCTAAAGTTTACACATCAAGACATGCTTAATCTTTGCAGACGTGTGCAAACAGCTCGACCGTAAGTGAAACCTGCTTGAGCACGAAGGGGAGGGGTGTGTGACGACTGATCACCGTGAGTGAAACCCAAGCGCACAGATGGGAGGGGCGCGGTTGACATTCATTTTTGGTTTACATTTTCGGCTGGATTTTTTATTTCGGCCCGAAACCGATAATGCCATTTTCGGCCGCAATTTTCGCCGACCGAAATTTTGGTGCACCCCTATAATTTATATACATAAATCACGATACCAACTTAAAAAAATCAAACCTTTTAAAAAGAGAACAACATGTTATGATTGGTTAAACTAAACATTAACTTATTCCACGGCAGCCTTTTTTTTAAAAGTTGCTCCTTCAGCATTTTTTTTTTTTTGATTTTCACAAGAGTTTCACAAATGCCTTCCTGGAAAATTTTCTTCTTAAATACATAAACATACAAATATATCAAATGAGAGAACAGACCCTCTGCCTTCAAACAAACAAAATGGGAAAAACGTTTCATCCTATTTATATTTTTTCTCTGCTTATAAACTCTTAAATATGTTTATATATATATATATATATATATATATATATATATATATATATATATATATATATATATATATATATATATATATATAAAACATTTGCTAAATATTTTTAGCAAAAAAATTATATAATTGCATTTTTGTGAAGGAATTTTGTAAGAGATCAGATTCAGGAGGATTATCAAAACATACATGAAGTGTAAAATTAATCAATCATTTTTGCCTCAGTTTATAAATTGAAAACCATAAAAATTAATCAGGAAAGTTTTTTCATGAAAATGTATTGAATTTAATTAAATTGACGAATAACTCGTCAATGGTGGAGAAAGAGTTAAGTTGTGTCTGGGGCCAGTGGTTTCTTGTCATTCTTTAGATGGAATCATTTAAAAAAATTCAGCTTAGGATATTTGGAAACATTTAAAAACACATACATTTTGAAAAATTCAATTCAGAAGGGATGATACATTAGACAATTTTCAATAATTGGTGAAATGTCATTCTAGTAATTGTATGTTATGCACTGTTTTTAGACACATAAAAGTATTTTATAAGTACTGTATTTATTATTATAATGATGTTTTCTTTGCCACCCCAGGGTTTTTCTCGCCTCTGTGTGGCAACCCCAATGAAAAATATTTGGCTCCGCCTCTGGTTCTCAACAATCACTACATCCAAAAGTACATACTGAATTAGATAAATAAATTACTTATTGACTGCACAAACAGTGCATATTTAGGGTTCCCATACCTTAGTTAACGTCAAATTCAAGGACCTTTCAAGGACTTATCAGATCCAATATCCTCAAATTTAAGGACTAAATGTGGGGACACATTTCAAGTGAAAGCAAGGTTACATCATGGTACCCTTACAGATGCATTATTACAGTTTCCTTTCGAGGGAACTCGCGCTGCGTCACTGCAGTGACACTTTGGGCATGCCTCCAAGGATAAGTGTGTCTGAATGTGTATATCAAATTCAACCAATGGTGAGGCTTAACGACAAAGACATGGGGGACGCGGGAGCCAGGAAGTATATCGCTCTCTGAAATATTGCCAAAGACAGCGTTACATGGACGCAGGAAGTATGGAAAGGGAGACACAGCGTCTCGTTCTCTTCTCAGGGAACATTCAGTATGAACTGAAAGATTTTTGTATAATTCATCCGAAAGCAAAATACCTAAGCTATGCTATTAACAATAATTGTTCAACTCCATGCTAGATGCCAGCAGTCTCATGACTCAAGATAATAATAATCTCTAATTCTCCCGAGGTTGGAAAAAAGCAGAGTTTAATGTCTTTCTAAACCCAATGATAAACTTTCAGACAGTATAAAAGCCGTATAAGAAATGTCAGTTCTAATGTACCTCACTAATTGTGTAATCACATTGAATGCGATGGTAATGGAGGCCTGACATCCCCACTGAAAATTCAGTTTTCTCCAGATCAGAGGCGCATTTACATTTCTGGATGATTTAGTTTGACATTTACACACAATCAAACTGTCGCTCGTTAGACATTGCAAATGATAATGATGGATGTATCCGTGTTATTTAAGTATTTACTTTTTAGTATAGTGATAAAGCACGCATACATTTGCATAAATGTTTGTGAAAATAGAAGAGTGTTCTGCGAATTCTTTCCCTGTGGTGATTGATGGCCTACTTTCAACAACTGTAGATGGGAGAGATATTCAGGAAGAGAGATGGACAGATTGCGCTGATACTGTATGCGTACAGAGAGAGAAAGAAAAAGAATAACAGAGAACTTCTGCCCTGAGTTTGAGTTATCTATCACTACGAGGCGCCTCATTATTTCTGCTTCATGTGGGGACCTAAATGGTTTCTTCATCTGAGCAAAGTTAGAAAAGCTACTGTAAAACTCTGAAAAAGTCTTCACAAGTGTTTCTTATTGTAAGGCAGTACAAACTGGTTTTCACTGAAATCTCATAGATAAACCCTTCCAGTTAAGGGCAGAGACCAGCTTGCTAATTATAAAGCTACACTACAGTAAACAGTAGTTGAGTTAATTGGAGCTGCTACTTTTAGTTAGTTACTTTAACAGTGCTAGAACCAAGCAACACCATAAACAAAATAATGGGAAATTGGGATGCTACACCATCCATCTACACCCATCGAGTGTTCGGAAATGAAGTTCTCCTTAAATTCCACATTTGTGGTTGAATTTTCAGCGTTGCTCATTTTGGCCATTTATCAAAGTTCATTGTGTTCCAATCTGACCCTAATTAGAAAAGAAAAATCGTTACCGTTGGATTAGCTGATATAGCAACTTCAGCTCTGGTGCTGCAAGATCTTGTAGATATAATAACCTATAAAGTGTGAAGAATTTTTCCTATGAAAACAGAGTTTTAGTATTTTGACAGATGATAATGTAGAACGTTACTCTTGCTGAGGGCTTCATTGGCTGACAGTGTTTCCAAAGACCAAATAAAAGATCTTATCATGGTGTCAATTTGACACTATAATCGAATGTGCTGCAAACAAAAGGCGTTGCTTGTTTGTCTTATTTCTATATAAGCCGACCCACTGTGTTTGTTTTTCCTGTGCTATAAAATGTACTGACCTCTTCATACAGTGCATTTGAGTGTTTCCAAGGGTGTAGTAAAGAAAATAGCTCAGGACATGACTCACCCTTAGACTTTTAATAATTAAAGGGATAGTTCACCCAAAAATAAAAATTCTGTCATTTATTCAATCTTATATCATTCCACAAATGTCTTTCTTTTGCGCAACACACACACAAAAAAGGTATTTTGAGAAATGTCTTTGGTTTTATGTCCATGCAGTTGAAGTCAATAGTCATTCTTCCAAAAAAAATAAATTGTCTTCTGTAGAAGAAAGAGAGTAATAACATGATGGTGAATAAATGATGAAATAATTTAAATTTTTTGATGAACTATTCATTTAAAGTTGCCTCCTCAACAAATACTTATATTTTTTTACTTTAATATAAAAGTGATCACAGCCACAAATTATATTTACTCTTATGGTTCTGTGTTCCTACAATTAAAGTCAATAGGACCCAGTGTTGTTGTTTGGCTACCACAATCTAGTACACAGAAAAAATCAGAAAAATGGTCCCTAGCAGTCACTGGAACCGTACCCTTTCAAAAAGTACACTTTTGTACCTAAGGAGTTGTTAGTATTAAATCCGAGGCACATATCGGTACCAAAGCATACATATTTGTACCCCTTAAGTGGCCTGTCGCAATAATGACTATCGACATATCGAACAATAGGTGAACATGATGTCGGTAGTTTTTTGAGATGCAATATATTACCATACGCACAACCGGCGCAACATCATAGAATATCTCTAAACAGGTTCACGCCCACTTTTGGGGGGAAAAAACTAGACCTTCCATTGACTTCCATACAAAATAGTGGAACAAAGCAACTTTCGTACACACTCGGCAGGCGTAAATAACTTATGAAATCACTCAGATTAAACACGTTGAGTAATTATCTGTCCACCCTGCCTGCCATAGAGCGCGAAAGATACATTAACACATTTAATTTGGTCAATATAAAAACATGTCTCTTTCATTCTCACAGCGTCAAATTTGTGTAACAACGTTCCCCATTGGCCAGAGGTGTCTTACTCGGACATTTACTCGTACCTCATCGAGTCAACAGGGAAGCCAGTGAATGATTTTACTTCGTATTTGAAAGTTAGTATTTATATATTATGTCTTTATATTTAGAGTACTGAGTCCACTTTTACGTCGAGTCATACAACTAACTAGCTTAGCGATATTTATAGCAATCACTGAATAGCGTTGTTACACAAATTTGACGCTGGGAGAATGAAAGGGACATGTTTTTATATTGACCAAATTAAATGTGTTAATGTATCTTTCGCACTCTATGGCATTCAGGGTGGACAGATAAATACTCAACAGGTTTAATCTGAGTGACTTCATAATTTATTTACGCAGGCACGGATTAACGCACGGGCCTACTGGGCACTTGCCCAGGGCACTTGGCCACCAGGGGGCCCTGTCAAATTTACTGTGTCTATTCTTTTCAAATAAATATTTTAATTTTATATTCAGTAAAATTGTGTTAAATATTTAGGGATAATGTGAATTTTTTGCAGTTGCAAAGTATTAACTAGTAAATAAATCAAATAAATAATTTAAATGTATTGCTGTGCTGTTGAGAGGGACATCTAGAGGCGAGTGAAAAGCATTGCGTAATATAAAAGTCACGTGTAGAAGACGGTTACTCAAAAACTAAAACAAAAATGAGTTTAAAACCACAACCAAGTGGATCAATGATAAGAAAGCATAAAAAGGACAGCTTTTCCTCACCCTGCCAGTCAGCAACTGTGAAGGAGAACGTTCATTTTCTCTAATGACAAGAGTAAAAAACGAACTAAGAAGCAAAATGTGTCAAGGATGTCTAAATTCACTGTCTTTAATGGCCATTGAATGCGATCTTGTGAGGGAACTGGATTTTGTTGTGGAAGTGTTTTCTTTGAGGAAATCGAGAAAGATACCCCTCAGCTAAAGTTGAAAAATATTCAACTTTGGTAAAAAGCTCAGCTCATCAATGTCAGTTCTAAAGCGGCCGTCCAATCACAGTGGAGGAGGGGTGGGACAAGTATCACAGCAACCAACCGTCTCACAGCTGACGTATCAGAGCTACCAAGCGCTTAGCTGAAGAAAGCTGGCACTCAGCTGAAAAACAGCTGCTATTTGGCGTTGTCCAGGCGTTTTCAGCCGCGTTTAAAAGTTTTGGTGTACACAACCCCTAAAAGTTTTGGTGTGTCCAGTCCCACAAAGCTTTTATGCCTGCGACAGGCGCATGTTTTTAATCTATTGCAATGGAAACTCGGCGCTTTTCAAATAAGCAAGCAGCTAGCGGGTTTTTTCCGAGCTGAAAACCGGCGCTCGTGTTTTCTTCATGCTGAGAGGTCAAAATATTCAACTTTGAGTGAAAGGCTCCGCTCGTCAATGTCTGTTTTCACACGGCCATCCAATTACAGTGGAGGAGGGGCGGGACATTACCACAGCAATCAACCTGCTCACAGCTGAAGTATCACAGCTACCAAAGCGCTCAGCTGAAGAAACAGCTGGCATTCGGCATCCTCAAGGCGTTTTCAGTCGCGTTTAAAAGTTTTGGTGTGTCCAGCCCCTAAATGCTTGTGGTGAACGACAGTTACACATGAAATGTAATGAAATGTCTACTAAATGTAGAAATGTAAAATATTTATGGAATTTTCTCCTGTGATATGATTTGGAGAGGTCAGAATCTTTTTGAGTATGTTGTACAGTATGCTGTATGTTGACAGATACTGGTGAGATATAAAAAAAATGTGTGGTGTGAAAGTACAGAATATTGTGTGCATTCTCTCCCCGCGTATTAGTGCCATTGTTAATCCTGTAAAATGGGGTATACAGGCAGAGGCGAACCAACACTTGAGCCCTGTCCATACAAGTGCAACGCTGTTGCCCAAAAAATTGGTAAAGGGGGCCTTTGAGACATCCGTGCCCAGGGCACATCATTGCCATAATCCGTCCCTGTATTTACGCCTGCTGGCTGTATACAAACGTTGATTTGTTCTGCTATTTTGTATGAAAGTCTATGGGAAGTCTAGTTTCTTTTCCCCCAAAAAGGGGTGGTGACAAAATTGACAGTCAAGTTCCCAGATGTGCAGGTAGTCCATATAGTGTTTACATGTGAATTTGTGTGCAAAAAAAGAATATCATTAGTATTTTAGACATTGCAATTGCCTCTGTCATTTTATAAAATGTATTTATGTTTTAAATATTTAGAATATTAGTTTTTTCTTACATTCCAATTTAATATTTTTATCTTAATATTCTTAAAAATAAAAACCAATTTATTCTTCAATAAAAATTCTTAATTCTTAAAAATGTTGTGTTCTTAGAAAAGATGTTATTCTTGCATTATTATGCTATGTAATATCTAATCAGTGAAATACAATAAAATGGTCTTTAAAAGACAATACTATCGACTATTGCCATTATTTCTGGGGCAATTAACTGACCTATGAAAAGTAGCTACTGTGACATGCCTAGCTGTCCTTTGAACGGGACACCTAAGTTGACTTCAATATTTTGTATGTACATTTTTATCTATCACAACAAATTATATACTGTTGGAAAGGTCTAAGCCTCTACATACATTTTTCAGCAGTTTTATCAAATAAATTATGTAGGGAGAGTAATTGATTCATTTATGAAAAGAGTGGGCCTCAAAACATTTAAAGTACATCCAGCGGGACGTCTGCGTCTACGTTTACGTACTTACGTTTTGCATGTGAATTCTTATTTGACAAACCATACTGTTTGAAAGCTCAAATGGAGGGTTCACACCAGATGCGGTAGAGGCGGTAAGCGCGAGTGATTTACATGTCAAGTCAATGCAAAACGCGAATACTGTAGGCATCCTGGGGCGCAAATTGAGAGTTGCCGCATCTGAACTTCGGCGGAATTCGCACCGCGTTTACCAATCTGGACCTTGCTGTGGTAGTAACGTGATTACATGAAGCAAGCGGGGTCTCAGAGGAGTCGCAGAAGCCCCTCCCATGATGCGAGAATGTCTCAAATGACTAGAATTTTACACGCGGCTTTCACGCGCAAATGAAGTGAGTAAACTCAAAATGTTTAAGCGTCCAACTACAAGCAAATAACGTGTTTTTGACGCCTCTATCACGGCTGGTGTGAATGCACCATAAGAGTGTAGTTTTTAAATAATTCAACCATTTTGGTAAAGCAATGACTTAGTATAAATGTATTCTATTATGTATATTCTATTAATGTAAAGCTGCTTTGAAACAATTAACAATTGTGAAAAGCACTGTATAAATAACCAGTATTTCAATATAAATTCAATATTTGGAAGGTCACACAAATACACTTTTATAATCATTAGGTTGATCCTTTCGTTTCAGTTTCTGTGTGTGCCGTGTGTCTGCACACGTTTCACTACCTATACATTTCACTGTGCACGCTCGTCTTTCCTTTTAAGCTGGTGAAAGGTTGCTGACACAGCTCATGAATACATCCCACAAGACCTATACCAGTTGTGGAAGCAGCTCTGTGAAATCTGTACTAGTCCTGTTCAACAATTAGTCCCGCGAGAGCCATAATGGCTGCTGTGATCAAAGGCTGAACATTGTGCTGCACTGGGTCTGTTTCTTTAAAGCTCCAGAGGTGCGTGTTACAACTGTAGGCTAAAAGCCGGCAACCAGCTGGTCACTGCTTCAATGGAAGGTGTCAAGAACATACACCTCCAGAGGCCTTTACGTATTCATGCACAGAATAGCACAAGCACTCACGCAGTATATGAGATCTTCAGAGACCACCAGCACTTTAGAGAAGGTATTTTTAGTTATACTTATTCATAATACACTAACATCTCAATTGAAGCTAATGCTAGCTGACTAAAAGAACATTTTCTCTTTCTCTGGAGACCAAAAGCGAACTAAGAAAATAATGAAAACACACGTTTAGTGGAATCATGGAAATGAACCAATTTAAACCAACAATTCACTTGCAGTAATTTTAACGTATTTACATTTATCTTTCATTTATGCAGATGCTTTTATCCAAAGTGACTTGCAGTGGATCACAAGCTATACATTATATCAGTATGTGTGTTCCCTGAAGGTCGAACCTTTTCGAACAATGACCTTTTGCATTGCAAATAGAATAATATGTAGTTTAATTCTACTGTTCATTATTGTGTTCACAGGGACATTAATAATATAATGTAACTGAGTTGAGTAGCTCAAAGCTTGGCTAGCTACAGCCTAGCATTCCTTCATAAAAGGATAAACTAGAGGGCAAAAGTGATTCTTTAAAAGGATAGTTCACCCATAGACTTTAAAAAAAGATGGACGACGCAACGCCGCTTCCTTTCAATGTAAAGAATTGAAGCCAAAAATGCCTGACCATGAGCGCTGCCATGTTACGTAAAAACGTCAGTTTGGAGCCAGGGCATGCGCAGAAGGAATCGTTCGTGGAGCCAGGGGCAGAGCCGCGATACAGTATCAAACTGTAATGCTCACACGCAAATGCTCGCACGCAAATCATAACGACACACCACGCTTCTATAACATCAAATCAAATTAAACTTATCACAAAAATAAATTGAACATATATCAGCGTGATAACAACTACCTTAAAGAACCAAAACCATCTTTAGGAAAATTTTATTGGAAGTGTAAATATTGTATTTATTTAGAGCCGAATCCCTTCGTTTGCATGGAGAGGGCGGGGTTTATGACTTGTTCTGCTGCCAGCCACCAGGGGGCGATCAAAGAGCCAGCGACTTCCCTTTTCAAGATCTGAAATTTTTTTATTCTACCATCATTTACTCACCCTTATGTTGCTACAAACATGTAAACATTTCTTTGTCGCCTATATGATCACAAAGAAAGATATATTGAGGAATGTTTGTAACCAAACCGATCAAAAGCCCCATTAGTAGAAGAAAAATAGCATGGAAGTGAATGGAGTTTCTGATAAGTTTGGTTACAAACATTCCTCAAAATATATTTCTTTGTATTCATTAAAAAAAATTATACTACGGGTCTGTTGAATGCTTGAATCTGATTGGCTAATGAACGTTCTGAGGTGTGCAATTATTTTCTTGGAAAGCAATGCGAACATAGTTCTAGGCAGCTCTCTTGACCGCATTACAGTTCCATATAAGTTCGCATAGTTAACTGTAATAACAAGCTAACAAAAACAACATGACAGCCGATTTTCCGTAGCAATAACAGCACTGTTTGGAGACGCACAGAGGTACCCTTATTCACACAATCTCTCTCTCTCTCTCTTGCTTGCTCTTTCTTTCTTGTTTCTTTCTTTCTCTCTCTGTGTCTCTGTCGCTCTTGCTCTTTTTCTAATAACTTCAGTAATTACTGCATTAGAATGCTATCAATGGCCTCCATTAAGCCTCCATTGCCAGCTTTAAAATTATGTTTTGGAACAAGCTAAAGAGCCGTTGGATGAGACGCGGAAGAAATAGTCCTAATCACAATAGCGAAGTACAAAAACCGGACAAATCCCTTTAAAAACATTGTGATCGATGTCTTGAGTTGTGGTAACTGTAGTATAAGTGGAATAATTGACTCCGAGCCGTTGAATTATTGAAAAATAATGCATTATTTTTCTAATAATTCAACAGCCCGTTGTCAATTATTCCTTACATAATGTATGCAGGATTGTAACAACATGAGGGTGAGTAAATTATGACAACATTTCATTTTTGTGTGAACTCTCCTTTTAAGCTGTTTTTAGCAACATAGTTTTGAGAAACTCAGCAGGAAAACACTCCCAGTCTGTTGCATCTGCCATATTTGACAGCAAGAAAAAAGACGTGAAAAGAGAAGGCTTAAACGAAGCCATCGAAAAACTTCAAAGTCAGCGTATTGGAAGGGAAGTGTGTTGACCGTCAGGCAGCTAGAGAAGACTGAACCACGGTTAGAAGGTCAATACTGACGCACTGATGCAGCACAAATATTGGAATGGAGGAGTGATGAAAGGTCTTCATTGCTTTAGTGTTGTACACTCACACCGTATCGGTATTCAGCAATTTGGCTCTCCATGATGTAGTGTAACAGCGTGAAACCGTAAGCAGTGAATCCAGAAAGAGGGTGCAAAATCGTCACGTTAAACTAAATTACTGGTTTTTAGTTTTCAAAACTGTTGGTATGTAATTTGAAGCAACGTTCTATATGAAATAGGTAAGGAGGACATATCCCAAATGAAAAAGTAGGTAACGTTGTATTGTATATTGATGGAAGGGAGATTTATTAGCCTCTTTCACACAGTAATTCTGGTAAATTACCATGAATTTACCAGAATGAATTTACCAGTAAATAGAAAAATGTGCTGTTCACACACGCAGTGGCATTCCGTTATTTTACCAGTAAGACATCATTCACACATCAGTATCAAAATACCGGTAAATTCGTTGAGAAAGCGGAAGTACCTGTAGCACGCGGCGAGCTCAGTGTTGTATTTGTAAACAATCCATGTCGTTCATATCCACGGTCCGTATTTTGCTGTTTTCACGTCTGTGGTAAACAGTCGCGAAGTTGCTCATGACCAAACAACATTGAATGAGACGACGTCAAACCGAAAATACGTCGGCAATTCGGCGGTAAGCTGTTTTAACCATTTTGGTGAAGAAATGTGGACGTAAACTTCAGGTGTGCTCAACTTTCAAGCAGCATGTGTGTGGAAACATCAGTAAACAGTGCGGGGGTAAACGCGTCATCTGTATTAAAACGCTATGATTGGCCCGAAGCTGTCAGCACGCTCTGACGTCGTCCGTTCTAAATGCCGGTAATCCTATAATTTTCGTTCACACATAGCGCTTACCAATAAATTACTGGTAATCTTACAACCTGTCTTACTGGTAAATTGGGAGCACTGATTTACCGGAAAGGTTCTGTTCACACATGATCTGTTAACTGCAATTTACCAGTAAATTACCAGTAAAGACTGTATGTGTGAAAGGGACTATTGATAATCTTTTAAATCATTTGTAATCTCAGATTGTAAAGTCTGAGTCTGTTCATATCAGTGTGATTAATGTTCTAACTGATTCATTAAAAAGATTTGATTCAGCAGATTGATTTGCTCATATACTTATTCTTTAAAGTCTGCATGAAATTAAGTTGCAATGGTGTTTTCTTCTGTATGAACTTTCTTCTTTAACATCATTACACTTATTACTCATTAAGTCAGAATGCATGAAATACTGTAGGACCCCCCCCCCCCCCCCCTTTAAATTATTTCAAACAGTTGGCAATGGTGCATGCATGTGTCTTTTTTTGTGTGTAAGTTAGAAAAAAAACGAACAGGCTGCTTTCTGTTGTACACATGCATTTGCTTTATTGTCCTCCTAACGTTGTTTGTCTGTTTGTGGGTCCAGCACTGTTCGAACAGATGGCTCCATAAAGGTTATTGCTGTTTATTAAACGTTGGAAAGCTGGAGTATTTATGTACATTCGTCTGTGCCTGAATGTTAATATTTTGCTGAATCAATCATCTGTAGTTCAGTGGACTTTAATCAGATTCTCTGAAGGTGTCAGTAATGTTTCTGATCAAACGGAGCAGATAGGCAAGCCTGGCAGAACCTATATCTAGATACACTTAATTAAATTCAAACCACTTGAGGACTTTCGCTTGTTCCAAAGAACTGCTTTGATTTTTTTGTACGGCATTATAATGCATATCACACTGCAATTTGCCAGTCTGCATAAATTGGATGATTTGTAAACCGCTTACATTGGTCATGTTGGGCGCTTTCATCCTAATTAGACATGAGACGTCAAGTTTCAAGTAATTTCTTTTCTGCCCTTGCTGATAGCAAAATGTTAAGCACGGCAACAAAATCACAGTCAATCAGAGCTCGTTTGATGTTTGAATACTATATGGGGCAACATTTCAGACCAATGAAAGCAATATAGAAACCAAGCAAAGACTGAAATGTCTTGACAGGAGGTTAGGACAAAAACACCAGGTTATTTAAAGGGACACTCAACTTTTTTGGAAAATGTGCTCATTTTTCAGCTCTCCTGAAGTTAAACATTTGATTTTTACCGTTTTGGAATCCATTCAGCTGATCTCTGGATCTGTCGGTTCGACTTTTAGCATAGCTTAGCATAATCCATTGAATCTGATTAGTCAATTAGCATTGCGCTAAAAAAATAACCAAAGAGTTTCAATATTTTTCCTATTTAAATCTTGACTCTTCTGTAGTTACATCGTGTACTACTAAGAGCGACAGAAAATTAAAAGTTGTGATTTTCTAGGCCGATATGGCTAGGAACTATACTTTCATTTTAATGTGATAATCAGGGACTTTTTGCTGCTGTAACATGGCTGCAGTAGGCACAATGATATTACGCAGCGCCTGAAAATGGTCCATGGTTGCTTTCAATAGCAGGTGACTATTTTCGGGCACTGCGTAATATCATTGCACTTCCTGCAGCCACGTTATGGTCTTAGTACACGATGAAGAGTGAAGTTTTAAATAGGAAACATATTGAAACTCTTTGGTTATTTTTTAGCGCTATGCTAATGGTCTAATCAGATTCAATGGATTATGCTAAGCTATGCTAAAAGTGCTAGCGCCAGACACGGAGATCGGCTGAATGGATTCCAAAAGCGTACAAATGTTTAACTCTAGGGGAGCTGAAAAATGAGCATATTTTCAAAAAAGTGGACTGTCCCTTTAAAAAAATTTGTTTTTTTTACACCTAAAGCAGTAACAATATGGTGTCTTTGAACACAATCTTACATTTACTTTTATGCATTTGACAGATGCTTCTATCTGAGATCGAACTTATGACCTTTAGATAGATAGATAGATAGATAGATAGATAGATAGATAGATAGATAGATAGATAGATAGATAGATAGATAGATAGATAGATAGATAGATAGATAGATAGATAGATAGATAGATAGATAGATAGATAGATAGATAGATAGATAGATAGATAGATAGAGATTATATTTATATAGACAAGTAGTGTAAGGCCCAATCCCATTTCTCTGTCTTACCCCTTACCCTTAGTTTTTGCACATTTATGTGAATGTGCAAAACTAAGGGGTAAGGGGAAAGGTTAAGACAGAGAAATGGGATTGGGCCTTAGTGTATCTCTGTGTGTAATGCTTAAAAAACTGAATAAAATCATTTATATGCATGTACAGTCTTGTTCAAAATAATAGCAGTACAATGTGACTAACCAGAATAATCAAGGTTTTTAGTATATTTTTTTATTGCTACGTGGCAAACAAGTTACCAGTAGGTTCAGTAGATTCTCAGAAAACAAATGAGACCCAGCATTCATGATATGCACGCTCTTAAGGCTGTGCAATTGGGCAAGTAGTTGAATTAGTTGAAAGGGGTATGTTCAAAAAAATAGCAGTGTGGCATTCAATCACTGAGGTCATCAATTTTGTGAAGAAACAGGTGTGAATCAGGTGGCCCCTATTTAAGGATGAAGCCAACACTTGTTGAACATGCATTTGAAAGCTGAGGAAAATGGGTCGTTCAAGACATATTGTTCAAAAGAACAGCGTACTTTGATTAAAAAGTTGATTGGAGAGGGGAAAACCTATAAAGAGGTGCAAAAAATGATAGGCTGTTCAGCTAAAATGATCTCCAATGCCTTAAAATGGAGAGCAAAACCAGAGAGACGTGGAAGAAAACGGAAGACAACCATCAAAATGGATAGAAGAATAACCAGAATGGCAAAGGCTCAGCCAATGATCACCTCCAGGATGATCAAAGACAGTCTGGAGTTACCTGTAAGTACTGTGACAGTTAGAAGACGTCTGTGTGAAGCTAATCTATTTTCAAGAATCCCCCGCAAAGTCCCTCTGTTAAAAAAAGGCATGTGCAGAAGAGGTTACAATTTGCCAAAGAACACATCAACTGGCCTAAAGAGAAATGGAGGAACATTTTGTGGACTGATGAGAGTAAAATTGTTCTTTTTGGGTCCAAGGGCCACAGGCAGTTTGTGAGACGACCCCCAAACTCTAAATTCAAGCCACAGTACACAGTGAAGACAGTGAAGCATGGAGGTGCAAGCATCATGATATGGGCATGTTTCTCCTACTATGGTGTTGGGCCTATTTATCGCATACCAGGGATCATGGATCAGTTTGCATATGTTAAAATACTTGTAGAGGTCATGTTGCCCTATGCTGAAGAGGACATGCCCTTGAAATGGTTGTTTCAACAAGACAATGACCCAAAACACACTAGTAAACGGGCAAAGTCTTGGTTCCAAACCAACAAAATTAATGTAATGGAGTGGCCAGCCCAATCTCCAGACCTTAATCCAATTGAGAACTTGTGGGGTGATATCAAAAATGCTGTTTCTGAAGCAAAACCAAGAAATGTGAATGAATTGTGGAATGTTGTTAAAGAATCATGGAGTGGAATAACAGCTGAGAGGTGCCACAAGTTGGTTGACTCCATGCCACACAGATGTCAAGCAGTTTTAAAAAACTGTGGTCATACAACTAAATATTAGTTTAGTGATTCACAGGATTGCTAAATCCCAGAAAAAAAAAATGTTTGTACAAAATAGTTTTGAGTTTGTACAGTCAAAGGTAGACACTGCTATTTTTTTTAACACACCCCTTTCAACCAATACCCCAATTGCACAGCCCCAAGAGCGCGCACACCATGAACGCTGGGTCTTGTTTGTTTTCTGAGAATCTACTGAACCTACTGGTAACTTGTTTGCCACGTAGCAATAAAAAATATACTAAAAACCTTGATTATTCTGGTTAGTCACATTGTACTGCTATTATTTTGAACAAGACTGTATATGTCCACTTAAGGATGTGGACAACCTGAGTAATCTAATGCAGCCTGGAAGCAGGGTGTCAGAACTACAGACGACACCTTACGAGGGTTACTCATCTGCAGCCAATCACTTCGTTCAATAACATTAATAGCTTAGCTGCACAGGGCCATGGAGATATGTCCCTGTGACCGTTGAGGTAACCTTACACTACCTTTCCTCCAAGCTCTGCTTAATGATCATGTTTAAAGAGGAGCTCTTCATTTGCTGCCATTCTGTCCTTTAAAAGGAATAATAGTGCTGTAGTGTTAAATTTAATTGCGTGAAGTATATAAAAATATGATATGCTGAATTCACAGGGGTCATAACTCCATTCCATTGGCATTGGAAGATTTTACTTTAAGAGTTTACACTTTGGTGTCATAGGAAAGCAGCCGACAGAAAACGGAAAGTTAGTGATTAGGACAGAAGAGACAAATGTGTTAGTGCTAAGTACAAGTGGATATAATGAAATCACCTTTCACATTTACTCAACGGTTGCTTGACTACCACTGCACGCCTGCGTTCTCCGTTCAGCACAGTTATTTTTCCAGTCATGTCTCATTTTTAGATTCAAAGATTGTCCGCATGTGCCTGTCAGAATGCTGTGGGAGCTGATAAATAAGATTGGAGACAAATTGTACGATGCTGTTTAGCATTCCACTTGTTTAAACAGAAACCTTCAAAGCATTAAATGCCTTACAGCAGACATTGTCCCTGAGCATTATCTATACAAGGTGTAAAAGTGACTATAAAGATCAAGTTTTACAGATAGGTATTGTTTTTCCTTTTCTTTTCATTGATACCAACAATTTGTGTTTATTTGGTGTACATACTTAATGTATTTTGTGTTTGTGTCTTAAAGGATTAGTCTATTTTCTTTAAAAAAAAAATCCAGATAATTTACTCACCACCATGTCATCCAAAATGTTGATGTCTTTCTTTGTTCAGTCAAGAAGAAATTATGTTTTGTGAGGAAAACATTCCAGGATTTTTCTCATTTTAATGGACTTTAATGGACCCCAACACTTTTCAGCAGTTTCAAAGGACTCTAAACGATTTCAAACATGGAGGTCTTATCTAGTGAAACGATTGTCATTTTTGGCAAGAAAAATAAAAAATATGCACTTTTAAACCACATCTTCTCATCTATCTCCGGTCCTGTGACGCTAGCGTGACCTCACGTAATTGCGTAATGCCGTGGAAAGGTCACGTGTTACATATATGAAACGCACATATGCGGACCATTTTAAACAATAAACTGACACAAAGACATTAATTATTATCATTCCACATACTACAAAGGCGGACCAGTCCTCTTTCTCCACACTTGTAAACAATGGGGCGTAGTTTCGATATGTCATTCGTGACCTTTTGACGTGATTACGTGAGGTCGCGATAGCGTGTCACAGGACCCGAGAAAGATGAGAAGTTGTGGTTTGAAAGTGCATATTTTTTATTTTTTAGAGTCTTTTGAAGCTGTGTTGAAACTGCAATTTTAAACTGTATTTAAACTGTTAAGTGTTGGGGTCCATTAAAGTCCATTAAAATTAGAAAAATCCTGGAATGTTTTCCTGAAAAAACAATTTTTTCTCGACTGAACAAAGAAAGACATCGGCATTTTGGATGACATGGTGGTGAGTAAATTATCTGGATTTTTTTAAGAAAATTGACTAATCCTTAAATAAAATTATGTATATATGAAGAGTTTGGTTCCAAAACGCGATAAACGCCATTTTTGAAAAAAATGAGTTACTGCCAAAATCAGTATTATATCAGGTCAGTAGTTAAAAGTAAATAATTAATTTTACGCAAAATCCAATACCTGCCGTGATATTCTGTCATCTTTTCTCCCTTTTTTCCCAAAATGCGACAAACGCCACTTCTCCTTTTTTACAGAACGCAATAAATCCATTTCTGATATTACAGTGGACCATTCACGCAATGTAAACAAACATGGCGGCGCGCTGAGTACACGAGTCCTAGTTTTCCTCATCTACTTTGTACTTCGTGATCAACAAACAAAACAAAATAATACTTTAATAGCATTGCCAAACCTGTGATGGTTTTCTGTGACGGGAAAGAAATGTAAGCCATCAACAGCTAATAATTTCCGCGAGAGGCACTCGGTTGCTTGTTCTCCCGACAGCATCAAGCTTCTCATGCTAAAACATTGTGTTCTTAATATGACAAAGTAAGTGTTTTGGTTAATGCCATTAATGTTTATTTTTTAATCATTGTATACCACTAGTCAACTACATAAATATAAAATGGTAAAGATGAATGCACATTTATACATTGATTTAATATATTTATAGCATTTTGAAATAAAAAACTGTCATGGATTTATTGCATTTTGTGGAAAAAAGAATTAGTTTTTATAATAAATCTTTGAAAATCAAGTTATGGATTTGAATTTTTTATGTTTTTATAACCTAAAGATGCTATGTGAAAGTTTGTAACAGAAAATAGTGGTTTTCATCTTGTCACTTTCTTGGTATAGAAAACACGTTTTTACCGAAATTTGTCAAAATGGATTTATTGCGTTTTGGAACCAAACTCTTCATTTATATTTAATGCATTTTTAAGATGATTTGCACTACCCGGATAAGGCTGTGTTATCAGTTTTAAGGTGGTTTTTATCTGGGAATAACACATTTCTGAATGTCACCTCTGGCCAGTCAAAATCAAGCATTAAACAGAGCCGTGTAATAACTCGTATTAATATTTTGATCGTCAGCAGATTATAGAAAGGGCATATACAGTAATATTTACCAGACATTTTACAGCTGCCTTTGAATGACGTGCAGAACTCTGTGTTTTAATACAGTACCTTCCACTAAGATGTTTAAAGTCTCCTAATCAGATTCCTCTCTGACAGTAAAAGTCCCTCGGGTGGAGTTTAGGAGGACCTGGCTGGTGCAGAGTTGTGTCAGCAGCAGATATTTTGTTCCTTTCGTCCTAACTACATGAAATTAGAATCAATTGTCTCCGCTTTCGCTGAACAAAGACGTGGTACACTCGATCGAAGATCCAGCCTGCTCGCATACTGTATAGCCAGGGTAATATTTAAAGATTTATATTTTGTTGTTGTTTAATGGATTAAGAACTTCACTTTAATCTCATTATTGATGTAGCTGCACTTCAAAGCACATCCGAATAAGTCCAATTACATACATACATCATTAATATATTGTCTTTTTAAAATCCCCTGCACTATACCTTTAATTAAAATGAATAATTTGATTCTTTGCCAAAAAGCTTTCTTGAAAGAGACAGGAAGTGATGTATTAGATTACTGCCTTCATTTCCTCTTAAAAAGAGAGGGATGAGGGTGAATGAATAGATGGAGAAATGGAAGCTGGTGTCATTTGAAGATAGGAATGAGAAATGAAAAGAGAGGGTGTGAAAAACAGCAAGGATTGGCACAGGAAATGGTGTGAAAGAGAATGCTTGGTCAGGCAGCTGACTAGCCGAGCTCAGATTTAATCTCCCGGTGCCTCCTGATTTGATTACTTCAGTCTGGGATTGAAAAACTTGGGAGAATGTTCAGTCAACTGAACGATGCATGCAATGCGCCTGCAAGAAAGCGAAACCAGCCTGTGAAATTACCGGCAAAACAACTTTTTTCCAAACTTGATGCTTGGTTAGTTTTCGTTTTACGGGTGCTTTTCCATATCCAGTGTTCAGGTTTGGGTTTAATATGGAGGGAATTCACTTTGGATAAATTGCTGATTTTTGGCACTTATTTGTATGCACTGTCTGGGTTGTAGATGTAGTGTGACATGCACTAAAAATAGTTACATTGACAATACAGTGGTATTTCAGTACATTTAGCACATGGTTGAACTAAATTGCCATTAAAACAGGATTTGCACTGAAATTCAAGCAAGTGTTGAGGGTGCTTATCTTTGATGCTGGGGTCAGTGACAAAAACGTTTTGGCAAAATAAGAAATTCAAAAACCTTTAAAAAAAATGCATCAGGTTTATTTCAATGCAAATAGTGTATTTATGTTATTTTATGCAATAAAAAAATACATTTGGCTCATTTTTATAAAAGTTACGACTGAATGGACCTAAAATGTCAAATGGTGTAACCACCAATTGCACCAAAGAATGAGAAATATTAAATATTTTATCCACCTTGATGGCATATAAGCGTAATCATTAAAAAACATTTTCAAATATCATTTTATTAGTTATTTCTAAATGTACATTTTAATGCGTTTTTGTAATATTTGTCCTGACATATGCTCTGATTTCTAAATAATCTTAGACAAATGAGGTAAAAATGTATGTTAAAAAAATCATATTACACTAAACTAGATGATTATATATTTTATTCCACATTTTTTATAAGTATATTTATATTTTCATTAAAAAAAAATACTAGTTACACCAGTTGAGACAGACCGGTTACACCACATTGACATTTTTGCAATTATCCCCCAAATATTATTTCAAAATTAAAAAACAGAAATTTTAGACTTGGTCCTCAAAAAAGAGAATGTATGCAAGTAATCTGCAAATTTATTTTGAAATTTTAACCCTTTTACATTTAATTGAACCATACATACACAAAATAATTAACGTCATGTCATTGACCCGCTTATAGATTAAGTATATTTAACACTTGTAGTAAAGGGCTGGTTTCTTGGACAGGGTGTAGATTGATCCTAAAACTAGGATAAACCCTGTCCGGCAAACCGTTCCTTAATGTTTACTTTCATAATAAATATGTAAACAAGATAAACTGAGCTCTCCTGGTCATTGAATGGGTTGAGAGTTGAGCAAATTTGTTTGTATAGGATTAGATCTGAATGATTATGGTAAATCCATAGGATTAAATGGATATAAGGAAGCTGATGTTTATGCAAAGGAAAAGGTCCTTTTCAGAAAAAGACAAGATTGGTCATGAGTTTCAACAGAAAAAGATCAATTAAAGAGAAGGCTTGTGACTGTCGGTAGGCCCTGTTACATCCTAAAGCACATCAATGTTTGAGATTAGCGAGTAAGCCCAGGTATTTGGAGAATGTTAGCATTAATCGGCAAGCGACCTTACATACGTTTGCTCTCTCGTTTCTCCCTCAGAGGCCAAACCCCTCGCACTTTTTTGTCTCCACACACACATTTTAATGGGGACATTCCATAGAGGTAATTATTTTTATGCTGTACTATATACAATCTTCTTCCCTTAAAAGGACAGTTCACCCAAAAATGAAAGTTTGTCATCATTTCCTCCCCCTAAAGTTGTTTATAACCTTATTATTTTATATTTTGATAAAAAAAGGTGACCCACACAGTTGATAGTAACGATTGACTTCCATAGTATTTGTTATTTCTACTATGGAAGTCAATGGGCACTAACAGAGTGGCAATCGGAGGATGAATAAACATAAGGTTAATTATTGGTCACTGTAGACCTATCTCATCTTATGAGTTTGTGACCTCACCTTGACCGCATTTGACTTTTTCCTCATCGTACTGCTGCAGTCGTATCTGTAAATCTTAAACCTTTTCTTAAAGGCGGAGTCCATGATGTTTGAAAGCCAATGTTGATATTTGAAATCACCTAAACAAACACGCCCCTAGCCCAATAGAATCTGGACCTTTTGTTGATAGACCCGCCCCACACCTACGCAACCCGGCATTTGATTTGATTTGATTGGCTATAAGTGTGTTTTGGTAGTCGGCCCGTCTCCTTCTCCAACGCGTTTTTCAAACATCGTGGACTCCGCCTTTAAAGGAATAGTCTACTCATTTTCAACATTAAAATATGTTACCACCTTAACCAAGAACCGTTGACACATCCCTCTATCATCTGTGTGCGTGCGCTGCGACGCTTCGATAGAATGTAGCTTAGCCCCATTCATTCAATAGTACCATTTAGAGATAAAGTTAGAAGTGACCAAACATATCAACGTTTTTCCTATTTAAGACGAGTAGTTATACGAGTAAGTTTGGTGGTTCAAAATAAAACGTAGCACTTTTCTAAGCGGATTTAAAAGAGGAGCTACATTTTATGGCGTAATAGCACTTTTGGGAGTACCTCGACTCGGCGCAGTAACACCCTCCCTCTCCCATTATGAGAGGGAGAAGGGGAGCAGACTTTTCAGGCGAGTCGAAGAACTCCCAAAAGTGTTATTACGCCATAAAATATAGTTCCTCTTTTAAATCCGCTTAAAAAAGCGTTACGTTTTATTTTGTACCACCAAACTTGCTCGTATAACTACTCGTCTTAAATAGGAAAAACATTGATGTGTTTGGTCACTTCTAACTTTATCTCTAAATGGTACCATTGAATGAATGGGGCTAAGCTAAATGCTATCGAAGCGTCGCAGCACTCTCGTGCACGCCCACAGATGATAGAGGGATGTATCAACAATTCTTAGTTAAGGTAATAACATATTTTAATATTAAAAATGAGTAGACTATTCCTTTAACTTATGACTTGTATTGCAGACACACTATATCTATATTTGAATTTAATCACCCGTAGGTTTATAATTTTTTTTTTTTTTTGCATAATTGAATCTGATTCATATCAGGGAGCGTCATGTCACCTATGCAAATGCGAATCTGCCCTTTATACATTTCATCCTAATGTACCACATAAAATTGTTGCTTAATGAATATTTTTAAACTCACCGCTCAAGGCCTGTAGCTACAATTCATCACATTTTACACAAAGCACGCACAACCCCATTTAAATGATTTACTGTCGGCTCCAAATACGCCATGTCCTCAAAGGAGCATTAGAGTAAGTGACTACGAATGAAAAGTAATCGTGAATGTTTCTGCTTTCATTTTCATTTCCTGTTTGTTTTTTACCAACAAACCTTGAATGTACAAAAGCACATTATATTTAACCTCATATATGATGCTTTCAAAGAGAGACAGCAGTTGGAGGGAGTGATGAATTCAGAATAGGGTGAAGGGTGTTAATGTGCGCTTTATTGGACCTGATGCTGAGTGGAACCGAGAGGTGAGACAGGTTATAACCTCTGATTAGTGAGCATTACAAGCTAATGAAGAGAGATGAGGGTTACTGCAGAGAGACAGAGAGAGAAATAAAGCATGTGACTCACTTGGGAAACAATGATTGCCTTTTAGGAAAGAGTAGACGTGCGATGGTTTTGTCCATTTGTGTGGTTGCACTGATGAGTATTTGTTTAGAGTTTTTGGAAACTGGCACAAAAGCGCAGTAAGATAGCAGGGCTCCATTACATGGGTAGAATCGGTGAAACGAAGCCTGAAACGCTTCGTTTCAGTGGAAATCAGGTAGAAATAATATGCAGGAGACCTTGAAGTGGAGGTCAGAAGGGAGCACTGTGATTGGCTAATGGAGCATGATCTATCTACAGTGCAGCGCAGATGGCGAAACAATGTAACAAAGAAAAAAAATCACAGGATTTTCCACAATTTAAATGATACTCTGGTGAAAAGACCAGCTTTGAACAACACAAATCTTTCAGCTGGTTTATTTCATTTAGTGTTGGTCTAGCTACAGTAGATGAGCCAGAAAAAGTTAACGAAGCTTGAATAGCAGTGAGCAGATTTCTAATGAAGTTGGTTGATCAAAAAGCCATGCTGGTAGGAAAAGGTCCCATAGAATGTACACTGCAAAAATTACTTTCTTACTTAGTATGCTTGTCTTGTTTTAAGTAGAAGTATCTAAAAAGTCTCAAATCAAGATGTATTTTCTTGATGAGCAAAAAATCTGCCAATGGAATAAGACATTTTTTTCTTGAATTTACTTAATACAAGAAAAATTCAGCAAAAAAAGCCTTATTCATTTTTTTTTGCTTGTTTTAAAGCAGTGGTTTTCAATTCCAGTCCTCGGGCCCCCCCTCCCAGAATGTTTTAGATGTCTCCTTATATTAAACACCTGATTTTACTAACGAGCTGATGATCGGAATCAGGTGTTTTTATATATGGAGACATCTAAAATGTTCTGGGAGGGGGGGCCCGAGGACTGGAATTGAAAACCACTGTTTTAAAGGAATAGTCTACTCATTTTCAATTTTAAAATATGTTATTACCTTAACTAAGAATTGTTGATACATCCCTCTATCATCAGTGTGCATGCACGTAAGCGCTGGAGCGCGCTGCGACACTTCGATAGCATTTAGCTTAGCCCCATTCATTCAATGGTACCATTTAGAGATAAAGTTAGAAGTGACCAAACACATCAACGTTTTTTCTATTTAAGACGAGTAGTTATACGAGCAAGTTTGGTGGTACAAAATAAAACGTAGCGCTTTTCTAAGCTGATTTAAAAGAGGAACTATATTTTATGGCGTAATAGCACTTTTGGGAGTAATTCGACTCGGCGCAGTAACACCCTCCCTCTCCCATTATGAGAGTGAGAAGGGGAGCGGACTTTTCAGGCGAGTCGAAGTACTCCCAAAAGTGCTATTACGCCATAAAATATAGTTCCTCTTTTAAATCCGCTTAGAAAAACGCTACGTTTTATTTTGTACCACCAAACTTGCTCTTATAACTACTCGTCTTAAATAGGAAAAACGTTGATGTGTTTGTTCACTTCTAACTTTATCTCTAAATGGTACCATTGAATGAATGGGGCTAATCTTAATGCTATCGAAGCATTGCAGCGCGCTCCAGCGCTTACGTGCACGCACACAGATGATAGAGGGATGTATCAACAATTCTTAGTTAAGGTAATAACATATTTTAATATTGAAAATGAGTAGACTATTTCTTTAAGCACAAATTCGCTTAAATTTTACATGTTTTGTCTAAAAACTAGACTTATTTTCTTAGGTGATTTGCTCATCAAGAAAATACATGTTGATTTAAGAATTTTTTAGATATTTCTACTGAAAACAAAACAAAAATACTAAGTAAGAACGTCATTTTTTGCAGTGTACAGATGTGGCCTTTAAAAATGCGCGTTTCTGAGAGCAGAATGCCGCGAGCACTTCCGAAATTCTGCGAGATCCCGCAGAAGGGGGGTTCGGTGAGGGACGCAGGAAATACAAAAACCTGTAGATGGCAGTCGTGTTTCATGTAGGCCATACTGACGACAATTTGTGTGCTTGACTTCATGCTGAGCGTATACTGTATGATATTGAAGTAACATGACACGGATTTTCTGTGTTTAGGCAATAGACTTTGATGTCATACAAATGCATGCTTTTTTTGGCAAACATTTCGTTGGCGAAGTTTTCTTTTGCCAGTTACATAAACAGTCACATATTCTTCATCCGACTCAAACGCGCATCATTTGTCTTATTATTTTCCGTGTACTTACAATAGAAGAGACGTGATGTATGATAACTGAGTCTTATAACAAAATAACTCGCGAAGACCTTTGAAGAGACCGAGCGCATTTACGCAATATCATTAACTATCTAATTTTACATTTAGTTCATTTTTTGCATCTGAACGTTTTAATAGCTTTGTGTTGCGCTTTTCTGCATTACTGAACAGTAGGAATATAAGTAGAAATATAAGAAAATATAAGTTAAGCGCGTTGTGTGTATTAATTATAAGCTTTTGGGAAATTGCACCAAAACTAAACGTGCACAAAAACATAAACAAGTAATTTAAATAAGCGAAAAATCTTTTTTATGAGCTCAAAATTTTGAATATAATGTGCTATTGCAAAAAATTGCCCAACTCTAAAGGAGAATATTCATCTTTAAAGTTGAAGAAACAAAAAAGTAATGTACTGATAAGCATTCGTCAAATATATATATATTAGGGATGTGCCCGAAGCTAAATACGTTATTCGGAAGGGCACGGATAATGGCTTTAAAACGAATAACGAATTCATCCGAATAACAGAAAAAATATTAGGCCAGACATAATCACGTGTTTACTGGAACAGCTAAATTATAAAGCCCTTAAAGCACGTATAATATGTGTGTGAAGTGAATGAGTGTAATCTATAAAATTACATGAATGACATTTTCTGCGCGTCCCTTATTTGGAAACGCGAGATGTTTTGGAATTAGTTTTAAAACCCTGCTAATATCAAACTTCTTTTAATCCAACTGTAAAAAATTACCCTTTTAGTTTTTTATATTTTATTTAATTACACAAGACCAGAAAACCTTGATAAAATGCTGCACTCTGATAATAAAATATTCGTTAATAACTCCGTGTCTCCGTGACTTCGGTCACAGATGATCTTTTAACTAGTTCAAGTTAAAGCCAGCTTCATTGTCAATCTAGGTGAATATAAAATAAACAAGTAAATAGATAAAAATATGAAAATGTAACATTTTAAAAGCAAAATTTATACTGAAGATTATTATGGCATGACTTGCAATTAACATAAAAATAAAGTTAGTAAATAACAACTGAAACATTTGAATTACATCTTTATAATTACCTTATTGTTTAAAATCATTTTGCTTGTTTTGAACCAAGTCAAATCTGACTTTTAAATAATAGAGCATACTGTTATTTAAAATATTAAACGAATATCTGATTATTTATTTATTTAGATAAAGATTAATGAGAGAGTTTTTTTAAACAATTCGTTCTGTTCGTGCAAACGCTGTAGGCTATGGACATATTTAATAATGAGCTTAGCAAGTTTTTTGTAATGCTTAATATGCTTTCGTAAATTCTTGCCAAAACAGATGTTTTTTAACTATTCTGTCAGTCAGGTACTTGCGTGTCTGTGCGTTGCGTTTCGGATCTGTCAGTCAGCGCGAATCTTGTTGATCTTAATAACTTTTTAACATAAATCAGTCCCGAACTTTATCTCTCTTAACTCTTTAAACATCAAGCAAGTTCTGCATTTTATTTTCAAATTCCTGCATGTTTTTAAACCGAAACCAAGATGTCAGACATGACACGCATCTTAGTATTAATAATTTTACTCTCAGAAAACGTATTAGATGTTTAATTAATATAGTATTTGAAAACATCATTTAGACAGAATGGGTAACATATGTAACACACATATGTGAAAGACACAATAAACGCTTAAAGCGCTCTCAAGTTCAACGCACATAGGCACAAGCTGTACGAGGCTTTGAAAATGAGAAGTTTGTTTTCCATGCCTATTATTAATGAGAATCAAGTTATTTGTCTTTTTGATAAAAAAAAATGTGTATTATTTTTAATAAATATTTACAGTTATTTAAGTTATAATTATAATAAAAGCAAAAATGCATTTAAAATTGTAAAACATATTTAATGCTAACTTTACTTACAAATTCAGAAAATATTTTTTACAGTGTATAAATAAAACGACATGAAGGAAGTTAATTCCAAAATGTAATTAATTGCACATTGTTTAGCTGCTAGTTTTAGCAGCTACCAGTGACACAGACTAGAGTCAAGAAATTAAAAACCACCCACCCCCAGGTCTGCCA
Source organism: Misgurnus anguillicaudatus (assembly GCF_027580225.2). NCBI lineage: Eukaryota > Metazoa > Chordata > Actinopteri > Cypriniformes > Cobitidae > Misgurnus > Misgurnus anguillicaudatus. Next base: position 24,707,935 of record NC_073345.2, read on the forward strand.
ATTCTTTGACAACCCCCAATGCTAATCGATCACCTCTCAGGGAACCGGTTTTTCAAGTTTTCACCAGCGTGTGGCGTTTCAATTCCCACCCTTGCAGTTCCTTTGTTTAAATGCAAATCTAGGCCTACTACATACCCTGTAAGTTATTTTAAATGAATGTTTATAACTTTTAAAATTAAGTGGATATCGGGTAACGTAATTTGACATATGTTGATATAACGTGGGCTCTCAAGTCCCACGCATTCGCCATCATGAGACACGCGCATTTCTGTGAGTTCACGGTCACACGCCAAACCGTGTAAGCTATTTCTCACGCTGAGAAGTAAAATAGAACTTTTCCTGCTATACAATTAATAAAGGAGGTGCTGGTATACACAGAGCATTTCTGTCGAGTTAAGCAGTACGGTTTTTAGGTGTGGTCAACTTTACGCAGCCGACAAGCAGATAACATCAGAGTACCGCGAGAAATAAGGCGGAGGAGGTTGGTTTCAATCGCTCTCGCGGTACTCTGATGTCATCCACTCATGTTTGAGTCTGTATCAGATGGAAATACAGATTTTGAGGAACAACTTATTGTTTGGAGAATGGACGTTTCTTAATGGTAAGTTTGTTTTTTCAGTATGGACCAAAACGCCAAATGCATAAAATAAAAATTTTGTAATACTGTAATGTCTTGGCATGATATGTTTTCAAAAATGTTTAAAAATAAACAAATCAGTTGTGCGAAACTACACAGAAATATATTTTTTTATATAATTAAGGCTAATCTTTAGCTAAATCATTCACATGGTTTTATACATTAGCCTATCACCAATATTTATGGTATAAATATTTAGACATGGATAAATCTACTCTGACATAACAACCATTATACCTGGTATGTATAAATTTTACTTTGATGGGATAAAAACTGTTTTTTTTTTGTAAAAAAAAATTACTTTAATCATAACTCTTTAATTTGTCCTTCTCTTTAACATAGCCAAATAGAAATTATGGTTGCTTATACCTGTATTGGTCACACGGCTACAAATCTGTATGGTTGCCTAGATAAAGGGGGTGGGTCAACTTGCCCACTGGCTTATTTTGCCCCACTCTCCCCTACTTGGTATTGAGAAACGGCCATTGTTTACAGAAGCCGGAGCGCGAGCTACAAACTACAGAGCGAGTGCGCGGGTTACACGATGTAAATAACTAAACCAGTGCTCGCAGTACCGACACTTTATATTTTAGCGTACTGGGTTCCTTCACTTTCTTTTGCGTGCCACCACTTCTCATGTTGCTGGTACTCTGCTGTAAAGAGTCAAAGGGCGTTTCTATGTGGCGCTGCGCAGACAGTTCGGCACCGAAGACATCAAAGTACCGCGAGAGCAAGTCGAAATGTTACAAATGGTCCGACTTTACCTTTGCTCTCGCGGTACTCTGATGTCAAACGCCGACCAGTCAGCGCCGCACCATTTAAAGTCGAATACACAAAGCGTCAAGGTCTGGGCCCGGTTTCCCAAAAGCACTTATGAATGAACGATTACTCCAGAGCACTCGTAGATCTACGATGATTTTCAAGTGCAACTTAAGTTACGAAGCTTTTGGGAAACAGCCCGTAATTCGAAGATGATTCGTAACTGTAAAACTAAATAAAAAAGATCATATGATATGCCGAATGAGCATATAAACATATGTTTTCTTGTTCGCTCCACGGGTTTAAACGCCGTTTTTTTTAAAGAATAATGTTAAAACTTTATTGGTTGTGGTTGAGAATAATTTATATTGCAGAATAATTTATAAAGCATTTTAGCGCAATATAAATGTATCATATTGTTATTCTTTATATAAGAGAATACTCATATATTTTTACAACACGTTTAACTTTAAAACATACATATAAAGATGCTTAGTACAATAGCTTTGCTTCTAACAACACGTTTCTGTAATAAATCAGTAAATCAATCACAAAATGTTTTGACAGTGCCGAATAAAATGCTTGTCAATTTTAACAAAGCTGAAAGGTGTATAAACCGCTTGAATTAACAATATCTGAACTGTGCTCTTTTGCATACCTCTACTTTTCTCATGTCTTTCTTTATACCACCTTTATCTCTTTAAAATATTGCTACTTTTAGAAATAATTTGTTAGCATTTTTTGTATACTGCACACTTTATTTGCATCAACTATACCCATAATAACATTTTCTACGTTTTTCTTTCAAAAAAGATAAACATATTTATTATTGTCTTAACTTAAACCTTTGTTTTTTTTATTTATAAATTAGATTATATATAAATAAGTTTTGAAAACTGTTGAATGCGAATGTCTGAGATAAGATATCTGGAAGGAGATGCGGCGTGTTTGTCTATATAGCCACATGTTATTAAATTTATTATTTTACTCACACATTTCACAAAGTACAAATTGTAGGTGTAAATATTCATAAACTCAACACTTCGGAGGTGTTTTCCGTCCGTAAAAGGCGCAGTTTCTCTGTTCGCTATTTTATTAGATGTAGCATACGCTTATAATATAATATACATTTTAAATTAAAATGTCTGTTCTATTTCTAATAATTTATTTTGGTTTGACCAAATAAAAAGTACATAAGTGACATTAGATTTTATTAAGTTAATTAATACACTTTTTATATAAATAAGTTTTGAAAAGTGTTGAATAGTTCTCACCAAAAAGCGTACAAATGACACGCAGTGTGATTATCGTGCAATAGATACGCCAAATTCCGATTTTGCGTGCATATGATACGCCAGTCCTTCCCATTCACTTATATGGCGAATCGTTTCGTGACGTTTTATTTATTGTTTTCTCATTTGTTTTCATTTGTGAATGAGTGTAATCTATAAAATTACATGAATGAATGACATTTTCTGCGCGTCCCTTATTTAGAACCTCGAGATGTTTTGGAATTAGTTTTAAAACGCTCCTAATATCAAGCTTCTTTTAATCCAACTGTAAAAAATTACCATTTTAGTTTTTTTGTTTTATTTAATTACACAAGACCAGAAAACCTTGATAAAATGCTGCACTCTGATAATAAAATATTCGTTAATAACTCCGTGTCTCCGTGACTTCGGTCACAGATGATCTTTTAATTACTTCAAGTTAAAGCCAGCTTCATTGTCAATCTAGGTGAATATAAAATAAACAAGTAAATAGATAAAAATATGAAAATGTAACATTTTAAAAGCAAAATGTATACTGAAGATTATTATGACATGAATTGCAATTAACATAAAAAAGTTAGTAAATAACAGCTGAAACATTTGAATTACATCTTTATATAGAGATGCTTAGTACAATAGCTTTGCTTCATAGAAGTTGCTGTAATAAATCATTAAATCAATCACAAAACGTGTTGACAGTGGCAAATTAAATGCTTGTTAATTTAAACAAGGCAGAAAGGTGTATAAAACCGCTTTAATTAACAATATCTGAACTGTGCTCTTTTGCACACTTCTAATTTTCTCATGTCATAATTTATAATTATTCATTAGATTTAATATAAATACGTTTTGAAAAGTGTTGAATGCGAACGTGTAAGATATCTGAAAGGCGACGCAGCGTGTTTGTCTCTACAGCCACATGTTATAAAATTGATTATTTTACACACACATTTCACAAAGTACATATTGTAAGTGTAAATATTCATAAACTCAATATTTCGGAGGTGTTTTTCGTCCGCAAAAGGCACAGTTTCTCTGTTCGCTATTTTATTAGATGTAGCCTACGTCTTAATAATAACATAAAAATATCTGTTCTGAGAAGAATTCCTCTTTCCATATGTAAAGCATTTTAGCGCAGTATAAATGTATCATATTGTTATTCTTAAAATATAAGAATACTACTATATTTTTACAACATTTTAAACTTTAAAACATGTCTTTTTTATACCACATTAATCTCTTTAAAATATTGATACTTTTTGAAAAACTGACAATTATAAATATTATGAACAAACAATGAAACGGTGTCAAAATTCGACAACACAAATAATTAAGATATTCATTGTAAATAGAGTCGCGTTTATTAGGCTCACACTAAATTATCTGTTGCACTTACTATAAATGCGCATTGCACGTACAGTCATCTTAATATTTGTATGCGCTGTTATGCTGGCAAAAGGGGTTGACATATCACTTTGCTGTTTTCAATGTAAAATATTCAGCAATGCCCTTATTAACTTCTGGAAACAACGGCAATGACAATGTTTTTATGCGCCACCTGGTGGATATTCTTTGAAGCGAAACACATTAAGGGAAAGGGAAAAGCAGCCCCCCCGAAAGCACTTGCAGAATGCTGCGGGACTCTGCGAGACGAATTGGCGAATGCCGCGGGAGAAAACGCGCGTTTTTAAAGGCCACATCTGTAAAACTGTATGTACCTAGGTAGTGACATATCGTGAGCCTCAAACACGATTGTTTCCTCCTTCTTATGTAAACCTTGTGCATGCAAAAGACCACTCAAGTCTCAACTTAAAGGAAAAGTTCGGTATTTTACACTTAAAGCTCTGTTTTCAGATTGTTTATGATGAAATAGAACGGTTTGACTGAAATTTCGACATATACGGCTGCCCCAAGAATTTTCGGGTGTTTGTTGTTTCACCTCCCACCTCTACAATGTGTGTATAGGTGCACTGGAACAATCCTTCCTAAAATGCATTAAAGGGATAGTTCGGCCAAAAACGATATTAAACCCATGATTTACTCACCCCCAAGCTGTCCGAGTTGCATATGTCCATCGTTTTTCAGACAAACACATTTTCGGATATTTTAGAAAATATTTTAGATATTTCCGTTCACTAAATGTAATGTCGCGGGGTCCAGCAACAGTCCACGACCCCCAAGTCCAAAAAAGTGCGTCCATCCTTCACAAATCAAATCCAAACGGCTCCAGGATGACAAACAAAGGTCCCCCGCGGGCAATCCGCGCGGTGCCGCTGCAGAAACATCCATATTCAAAATGTTACCAACTCCACAAACCAGCTTCCGGTAGCGCCGCCATCCTAGACTCAGGAGAGAGGATTAGCGTAGTGTACGCACTTTTCTTAGTGACGTATGACAAATTCGGAGGGCGGGGGCACCGAGCAGCAGCAGAGAAACTCTGTACGCTGCGTAAGCTCTCATCCTGAATGCGCATCACTCCAAAAGGGCGGCGCTACCGGAAGCCAGTTTACAAAGTCAACAACATTTTAAATATGGATATTTCCACAACAACACCGCACGGACCACCCACAGAAGACCTTTGTTTATCATCCTGGAGCCGTTTGGATTTAATTTGTGAAGGATGGACGCACTTTTTTGGACTTGAAGGTCGTGGACTATTGCTGGACCCCGTAACATTACATTTAATGAACAGAAATATCTAAAATATTTTCTAAAATATCCGAAAATGTGTTTGTCTGAAAAACGATGGACATATGCAACTCGGACAGCTTGGGGGTGAGTAAATCATGGGTTTAATATCGTTTTTGGCCGAACTATCCCTTTAAACTTTCGTTTACAAATACTTGAAACTCACCGAGTGGTCAGGGGTGTTCACTGATATGCTTACACAAAAATCGCTGCAAAAGATGCTTTCCAACAGGTGTTTTAGCATTCGTTGTAAACTTGTGGACCTATTTTTCCAAACGCCTCACACCTGTACATTCTTCCGTTAAGAGCTTGAATAATAGACACTCCAGCCCAGGTGGTGGCGATAATCCACCTTTGCCGATTGCAAGAATACAAACAAGGTTCCCGGCGCGGAGTAATACCGTACCTCACAGCACATCTAATACAAGTCAATGGAGTTGTACAAAAACTACGATAAAACCTGTTGGAATGCGTCTTTTGCAGCGATTTCTGTGTGAGCATAACGCAATGCTAATTGTCTAATCAGATTCCATGGATTATGCTGAGCTATGCTAAAAGTGGTAACGCCAGAACCGGTGATCAGATGAATGGATTCCAAAATGGTAAAAATCAAATGTGTAACTCTAGGGGAGCTGGAAAATGAGCATATTTTTTTTTTAAAAAGTGAAGTGTCCCTTTAATGCTATATGCTAGTGTTTAGGCTGAAGTTCTACCATTGACATTACAGTTACGTTTTGCAGGTCCAAACTGAAAAAACTAGTGCTGGGCAAAGATTAATCGCGATTAATTGCATCCAAAATAAAAGTGATTTTTTGCATAATATATGTGCGTGTACTGTGTCTAATTATTATGTATATTTAACCACACACACATTCATATATTCATTTCAGAATTGTTTTATTTATACATCATTTTTTTAAATGTATATTTTATATAGATTATATAAAAATATAAATTAATATATATAAACATGTAAATGTTTCTTAAATACATACATGAATGTGTGTGTATATATTTATACATAATAATTAGACGCAGCACACACTCGTATATTATACCAATAATCACTTTTATTTTGTATGCAATTAATTGCGATTAATCTTTGCCCAGCACTAGAAAAAACACAAATAAACGCACCACTCAGAAACGTCCATTTCCAATCTCAGAATTATTGGTTGCAAAATCAGTATCTCGGTCTGATACAGGCTCAAACATAAGGTCTGTTTACTTAATGTGAGCTACTAGCATGAGCCTCCCTGTGAAACAGCCAATCAGAGCAGAGCTCAACATTATTATTCATGACCCTTTCAAATAAAGTAATAACAGCCATTTCATTCTAGGGAAAATGCTACGGTTGTAAATTGACATGTTAAACTATTTCTGGATCATTTTTGCACTAATAGTGTCACATACCTTCTATGTAGATATTAGCGAACTTAACATCAATGCATTACCTTTAAGAAGATGTTGGGGAAAACAGCACACTAATATCCTGCGAATGGCACCAGGGTCTAAAAAACACAACATATGGTTGCAAATAACTATGTTGGTTCATGTCTTTGCTCAGATGTCACCTAAAAATGCTGCAGGTGCAATGAGTCACGGTTGTGTCTTTGCATATTGTTTGTATGTGCACTCTTAAAAAAGTGCTTAAAATGTTCACAACAATGCCAAAGAAAAAACATTTTTGGCTTCACAAAGAACCATTCAGTCAAAGGATGTTTAAAGAACCATTTATTTTCACAGTAAAACATGTCCTGTAGTTGCAGCTGTTTGCCAATAACTTATTATTTATATGTATGTTACTTACTGGCAACAGTTTGTTCAAAGTTAAACAAACATTAAACATTAACAAGTCTTTGTCTATTAAATAACAGCCTTTATCAGTTTTTTCCTTCAGATTTTGGTTCCCAGAATGCTTTGCATGAGGCTGTTGTTTTAGTTTTTTTTTTTACCTTAAAATAACGTTTCCAAAAAAGATTCAGTGGTTCATCCACTCAAAACAGGGTGAACGGCACTTTCACATTCGCTTTGCAGCCCTCTATCGGCCAAAACCGCACTAAAGAAGTTTCCAACCGTCGGGTAGTGGTCCTGTAGTTCGAGTGAAAACTACAAAAACTTGATTTACGGCAGACCTACAATCCAATCAGAGCCAACTATGCTGCAGTATTTACGACAGTGGTAATGGACAATTACGCTTCTAACCTGTAGGGGGAACAAAGAGCAATAAGTCTTTAGTGTTGCTTTAACAAAAAGGTTTTTCGGATGTTAAAGGTTCTTTATGGAACCATTCAGCCAAAAATGGTTCTCCAATGGCATAGTGTACCACCTTTAGTTTTAAGTGTGTGTGTGTGTGTGTGTGTGTGTGTGTGTGTGTTCCATTCTGTTCAGTGAATATGAATTCTGTCATGCTAAAAATACTGCAGGCTATCACTTATTCTTTTATTAACCCAGTCCGCCTTTATCCCTAAAATACTTTCTGTGTGGTAAGACGTTCAAACTTCCCACAGTTGTCATGATTTACCCCCTTAGCTTCATTCCACACTTCACAGCACGTGTTTTAATTAATAGTTTTTCAATTACTCTGCATCATTAGAATGCTTCTTTACATCTAGCACGTCTGTGATAGATTTCCCTTAAGTAACACCTTGAAAATTGTTAACACAATCTTGTGATCAGTGAGCTGAATGTAAGCTAACGGTTATTGCATGTCAACACAATAAATTGTTTGCAATATTAAAAAAAAGTAAAGTAGCCTATTCTATACAAACTTACCTTGCTACACACTAGCCATGTCAAAGAAAGTAATTCAGGCCTTAATATGAAATGTCCTGACAGAGTCAGCAGGGTACAATTCTGCCACATAAACATGCCTATCACTGGCTGACATTCAAATACAGGTGTGAACGATAAAAGTTGGCGAAAAATGTCATGAGATAACCTCCAGCCCTCACAAGCTACTATTAAGCTGAGCTCAGGCTTTAAACTCCCTCTAATCCTCGTCTCTGAGGTTGACATTTAAACTTCACTGCTGTTGCAGTAGTGACCAGGCTATAGTAGTGCTATAGTATAGGCATTGAAAATATCTTAATATCTTTGTACATAAACAATATAACAGAATAAACACATTTGACAGAATTTGTCAGGTATTAAAAGAGACTTCAAAAAATATTTTATTTTTTGTGGCCTCTGTCAGCCTTGGTAAAATTGGTGTTTACTAGGGGTGTGACGAGATTAAGGCCCAATCCCAATTCTATTTTATACCCCTCCCCCTTGCCCTTACCCCTACGCCTACCCCTTCCCCTTGCCCCTTGAAACAGAGTGTCAAGGGGTAGGGCTGAAAATATTCCCCTAAGAAATGGGACACCACTACTAGACCGTTACACGTCATCATAAGTCGTTGCTAGCTCCTACGTCATAGATGCTCCAATGTAATAATACAATAAAATTTAATATTACAAGAAATTACTAAAAAAATATATGTTGTGGAACTATCACAAAGTCAATAACATTAGCAAACTTTTTTCATGGCGATTTTTACAAATCTTTTTTCTGAGAACATACCGTATACATGAACACAAGATTAAAGGCAACATAAAACAAGTGATTATTTGTTATTAAAATACTTTTTAATGTCCAAAAATACTTAAATTTATGGGCCATATTGGAAATGTATCATACCCCTTCGTCTGAAGTGTGGTCCTGAAAATTACATGTGTCTCGCGAGATTTCTTGTAGAGATGCTGGCCGTTTCTCAAATAAAAGACTGCATCCTTCGGAGGTCGCATTTTTAAACTGCATTTACTTCATCACTGTCTTATTAGAGACTATTAACAATTATAAAGTTTACTAATTATTTAGTTATTCCCAAATTGTTGTAATATGCTCATGACTTGCGAATGTAATGCTCAGTTAATGATCAGAAATAAACCTTGATGACGTATGCAGCCTGCATATGCGACCTCCGGAGGATGCAGCTTTCTGTTTTACCCTTTTACAGTGCATGCATTATATTAGGTTTCCAATAATGTGTGAAGTCTGAGACGCGTTGTGTTTGTCTGTCGATAAGTGTCAGATCTGAAGTCTCAGCAGATTAAACCCTCACTCAGAGTTTACAGTACATGATTTAATATCTGCATGTTCTTACTCAAAAAATGACAGTGGCTGTATCATTTCTAGTGTGAAGAAATGGACATATATTAAATATTAATATGGATTTAAACATTGTTTGACTAAAAATAAGCGTTTCTCTCCGTCTAAAGTAAGAGTGAAGACAGCGTCTGCAAGACGAGTCCTCTATCGCCCCCTGCAGGCATTTGTTATATTACATACATAATGCTTTTTATTTATAGGCCACAAAATGTTGTTTAATGTAACTGGGTTTTAATACTTTATTTGAACCAATTATTATTGCATCTTTGTTATTATGTAATTTTAAATGCTACTGCTCACTTGGGTCTATTTTTATTACCCCAAAATAACAAATTACTTCATTATCAGTTAGCAAAATAATTGTTAGGGCCAGTCCTTGATTAGTTAAAACATTAAAAAAATAATGATTTCAGTTTCTTATTCATTTATTTTATCATTGAGGGTTTCTTAAAAAGTGTAAAAATATTGTTTCGTCTCGTCTCGTGGATTAAGTGTCTCGTCACACCCCTAGTGTTTACTATACTTTTTATACACTTTACAAAATGCTGTGTTTTTTCAACCCAGATTTGGGTCAAACACTTATTAACTCTTTCCTCGCCATTGACAAGTTAACTCGTCAATTAAGAGAGGACGCTTCCCTGCAAATGACGAGTATTTCCGGCAATCCGTATTTTCGCTATTATCCACCAGGTGGCACTTCTCCAGATCTTATAAAATCTGAAAGTATTGCCCTAGGGCAAACAGCTGTGTGTTCCTGTATGATTTGAGGATCATTCTTAATCAGGGGCACGTTCAATCTCACACCGGTGCGCAACGTTTTGCTACGGTTTCCGGGTTGAACGACATGTTTCCTTGAAATGGTGTGCAACGGAATGCAACAGGTTTTAGAAGCGTTTTCTCTTGTTTAGTGGGTGTGTCAGAAATGTCAGCCCAATCAGCGGCAAGATGTATAAAACCACGCTATAGTAAAGAGACAGCTCGCTCAATGGGTTCAAGTTGGAATGTTGTCTTTCATTCTGGACGGCAAGGTCAGTGACTGTAACATCGAGGGTATTTTACAGTATTAAACACACATTTATAACATTTAAACATTTAAAAAAGACCACAAAGAATGGCCTCTCAGCTACCGTAGTTGCAACTCTTGCGTCATCACAACAGAGTGTTCAATGCATCACCGTTTCAGTTTAATAAACGTTGTGCAACGTTTTGTCGAGGCTGAACACAACCCTGGTCTCTATAGACCATTTCAAAAGATGTAAACACTACTGGTCCAGAAACACTTCCTGTTTCAGTTTGTGACTGTTTTTTATTATTTCACATATATGATGATCTTTAAGATATTTGTTTAACTTTTTGATTCAGTTCTATATGTTCTGTTGGTTGTATTTTACCCCAACATTTATCTAGCGTTTAAAAAACTAAAACAGGAAGTGCTTCTGGACCAGTGTTGTTTACATCTTTTGAAATGGTCTATTAAAAGTTCTTCACAAAGATGGATTTTTCTCAGCTTTTTGCTCAGAATTTGGTGAAACCTACCCATATTTGAGAGGTGATAAAAAGAAAAATAATAAAGGTAGGATGTTTTTTTTTTTTAAATCAGAGGGTTTGTTCTTTCATTTGATATATATGTTTATATATTTAAAGAAGAACATTTTCTGGAAGGCATTGAACTTTTGTAAAAAATGCTAGTGCTGGCTTGCGACTTTTTAAAAAAACGCTGGTGGGGAAAGAATTACCCCAGAAAATGTTTATATTTGACCAAACAGTGGGCTGAAACAATCCAGCATGGGTTAAATAACAGCCAATAATGCATAGTGTGAGCAAAAAATTAATTTGTGTTTTCATGTCTGACAAAATAAGTGATGGCAAGGTAAACAACTGGGAGGTTGTATCAAAGCAACACAGTAAATGCATAAATGTAGTTCAATTTGTCTGCATGGTGAGTGCAAGGTTTATTTTTTATTTTTTCAATATTGAACCAACCCTGTTTTATCCCACTTCTCAAGAATGAGTGATACATAGTTACTATTTTAAACAAAGTTCAAATGGAAAGCAATTAATTCGTTCAAGATTCAAGAACTGTCTTTTCATATGCCTACCCAGTCTCACAAAGTTTCGTGATATAGTCACGTATTTTTTTGATTCTTTTTTCGTGCTATTATCACGAAATTTCGTGTTTTTTCGTAGTCGTATAACGAATTCCTGTTTTCGTGTGATTATCACGTATTGGTTACTCGACTGTTTTTTCCTATTTTTAAACCATTGTCGCTTCGGTTTAGGGTTAGATTTGGTGCTTGCATTAGAATGTCACTTAATATATTGATCTATACTATTTTTCCTGATTTATTTTTTTATATGTCGCCTGGCGTTAGGGTTAGAGTTGGGTTTGGTTATGGATGTCATTTTATGTAAATCTAACCCTAAACCGAAGCGACAATGGTAAGAAAATAGGACAAAACAGTCGAGTAACCAATACGTGATAATCACACGAAAACAGGAATTCGTTATACGACTACGAAAAAACACGAAATTTCGTGATAATAGCACGAAAAAAGAATCAAAAAAATACGTGACTATATAACGAAATTTCGTGAGACTGGGCTGCATATGCACATGGGTATAATTCAATTTTTATTTTGTTTATCCTCAAAAGAACATGGGGTAGAAGGGTAACAATAAATTACAAGAAAAACATATACAGTAAAGGACAAAGTTAAAAAAAATATGCTAGTCCAGTCTCACGAAATTTCGTTATATACGTTATATATCGTTATATATTTTCGTTATATTTTTTCATTCTTTTTTCGTGATATTATCACGAATTTCCGCGTTTTTTCGTGATTGTATAACGAATTCCTGTTTTCGTGTGATTATCACCTATTGGTTACTCAACTGTTTTGGCCTATTTTCTTACCATTGTTGCTTCGGTTTAGGGTTAGATTTATATAAAATGACATCCTTACCCAAACCCAACTCGAATCCTAACGCCAGGCGACATATTAAAAAATCAGAAAAAATAGTATAAACCAAATCTAACCCTAAACCGAAGCGACAATGCTTTAAAAATAGGAAAAATCAGTTGAGTAACCAATACGTGATAATCACACGAAAACAGGAATTCATTATACGATCACGGAAAAATGTGGAAATTCGTGATAATATCATGAAAAAAGAATAAAAAATTATGTGACTATATTATGAAATCTCATGAGACTGGGTACAGTACACTGTAAAAAAATTGCTGTAATTTTGCAGCTGGTTGCCAGTAACTTACTGTAGAAGATAAAGTCTGAAAATGTTTCATGTTCATTTAACTTTGAACAAAATGTTGCCAGTAAATAACATAAATGTAAAATCTACAGTAAGTTACTGGCAGCTAGTTGCCAGTAATACCCATTAATACTGTAATTTCTACAGAAATTTATATTCACATTAGAAATGTGTAAGAGGACCACGGCATGAATGGAGTTGTTACAAACAAGATTAATTTTGTAAAAACCAAAAAAATACAGGTCTTGGTAATTTTAATACAGGTGAAAGTTTATGTAAATCATTTGAAATGACTTTCTGTCATAAGTGATGTTCGCCAGATCTTTTGCTGGATTTCATTACGGTAAAGCTGTTTTTTGATTGATGCATCTGTATCACAGGACCATCAATACATAGATTGCGTGTCACTTTTTTTTACCGTTTTGTCAGCGCCCATCAGAGAACAACTTGCTCAAGTGTGCTTTAAAGACACGCAAGTTCCATTACAGAGGACAGTGGGGTGTCATCCAGTGATTTCTCTGTTTTGTAACAGCCGTTAAAAACTGATTCAGTCCCGCCTCGCTGTAATGATGATCTCAACTTGTGATGGATTCGGGGTAAAAAACAAGGTAAGAGTTGCAAGTTTTATGAGTGACATTTTTCCATATGCCACGTATGCACGCTGACAGGAGAATAATGATATTAATAAATTCGCCAGAACGATCCGCTTTCGTTCTTTTTGAGGGATATTAACTTTTTTATGGAATTCAGTTCCTCTCAGCTGCCAGATTTTTAATGAAATGACAAAATGACAACATTTAAGGTATATTTCATCTGTTCCGCTCCTAAAGCTGTCTTGAGTACTTGAAAGAGAGATTGTAATATATTCTGAGGTTCATTTAATAATGGTGCGGAGAAGAGAGGAGAGGAGCAGGCCATAAGGCAGAGTTAACAGGGGATGGAGAGAAAGATAGAGAGATAGCACTGATTCGCTCTCACTTAAATACTGTAATTACAAGCTTTTCCACTGATGAATGATAAGAGTTACGGTAATAAATAAAAGGAGATATTGAACAGAGAGAGAGAGAGAGAGAGAGAGTGGGATTGGCTATTATATTGCACTTAAACTAACAATCTTCCTGAAAGTGCTATCACAATAATACACATTTAGATTAAGTTTTCCGGATAGGCCGAAAGTTTTAAAGTTAACATCCCCGTCATAGAAAAGCTGAAAAGCCTTTTAATAGTTCCAGTAATTTTATCCTTATCCGAATATCTAAGTGGGAAAGACATGCCTGTGAGTGGTAGAAAGAAGTGAGAGATGTGGATCTCCAAGCGTCTTAGACGTTCACAATACACGCTGTATCCGCATGATTTACACACATGTTCACCATAGGACGTTCCCTAGAGGAGAAGAATACAACAACGACCTTCATTTACCAAAACACACCCTTCACATCTCCTTTACGTTCCTTTGGAGATTCCTTCACAGCACCCTTGGTAACATTTTTCCAGCGCACATTTGATGTTAGATCCTATCACGCATGTGAACAGATGGCATACAGACATCATCTGTATTTCTTTTTGTGACGCTTTCTACTTGAGCCGTGATGCCCCCTGCGGATGCTCACTGTAGGCCTTTAGATCAATCTCTCTCTTTAATCTCTCTTCATCTCCTTCCTCTTCCTCACTCCTGCTGAGCTTCATTCACCTGGCTCCATGCTCGGCTCTGATCAGTGGCAGAATGAGAGAGGATAGATTAATTATACTGACTGACAGAACGAGACTCCCAAGCACTCTACTGTGTAAAACCAGCACGTCAGGGTGAGTTGTGTGGAAGGAAAGCGAACCGATAAAGGGTCTTGTTGTTTGGTAGAATGTGGCCAGGCGGTTCTTCTTGGGCGTAAACTTCATTTCAAAAGATGGAGGTTATTGCAGAAACCTGTGAGAATGTCTTCATTTATTTCTTGACATCTGGGGAAGAAATGTTCACGAAGGCTTTTTGAAACTAGGATTCGCATCCTATTTATTTCTCGCCTTATAAATATTTACTAACGCTGTGGTGGTGTACGGTGTTATTTTGGGCTTTACGTTAAAGGTGGTTGCTTGCAATTTTTTATAATTTCTCTTCTACAGATCACTCATACTGGTGTTGGCTGAATTCTTTATACCTTTTGAAATTGGAGAACTAGGTTTGGGATCAGTATGTGGAAAGCAGGCATTTCTCTTCTCTTTCTCCTCCCTCCTGTTCTTCAATGTCTCACGGCTCAGTGTGATTCATGATTAATGTGTCTGCCATATGCTCATCAGGTTCTCAGAAAAGGCTTTTAGTCCTTATTCTCTTCCTATTCTTCCCTTTTCGGGCTCTTTTAGTCACTTCTTACAGTATCTGTCTTTCCGCTTCCTGTCCCTTTTTTCTGTCTTTCATCTTTCTGTCTCTTCTTAACCCCATTCACACAGCACTTTGGTCCCAGAAAATTTCCGTAAAGTTGGCAAAGAAGCTTTTGTGTGAACACAAACATGTCTTGTAAATAAATGTTCTGGGATCGCTCCCTTAAACCTAGTTACAGTGCTGAACAAGACGCAGAAACAATGCCATAAGGGGCATGCTGTAGTGAATATGCGCATGTCATATCAACCAGAAGTTACAGTTCAGCTCTTTGACACAAGAATTTAACTAAAGAAGTTTTGGCAAACTGGACTGAATCAGAGACTAGGGAGCTCGTCACTATCCAAATCCTTGATCTTAAAAAATGCAATGAAATCGGCGGGATATTTATGCAATTTATGCAATGAAATTGCGAGAACGTGCAAAATTTGCGGGAACTCGCAAAAACTGCAGGAACTTGCAAAAACTGCGGGAACTTGCACAAACTGCGGGAACTTGCAAAAACGGCGGAAAATTGCGAAAACTGCGGGAACTTGCAAAAACGGCGGAAAAATGCGAAAACTGCGGGAACTTGCAAAAACGGCGGAAAATTGCGGGAACTTGCGAAAACTGCGGGAACTTGCAAAAATTGCGGGAACTTGCCAAAATTGTGCGAACTTGCGAAAACTGCGGGTACTTGCAAAAACTGCGGAAACTTGCAAAAACTGTGGGAACTTGCAAAAATGGCGAAAACTTGCGAAAACTGCGGGAACTTGCAAAAATTGCAGGAACTTGCCAAAATAGCGGGAACTTGTGAAAACTGCGGGGACTTTCAAAAATTGCAGGAACTATGCGATCACATAATCGTGTTTCTCTGGAGGGACTGACTATCTCCGCTGAAGCTGAGATCATTCATCAGCTTGACAGAACAGCGCATCATGCGCTCCTTATGATCTTCATAAACTAAAATGCACTCGCATTTAAGCAAACTTTAGATGCTGTGGACAAACCTACCAAGTGCAAGACTTTAAATACACAACCTGTCTTTACAGGATCTTTACCATATGTGTGTGAATGCATGCACAGATTCCGGAAAATCATTGGCAGTGTGAACGAACCAAAAATCAAACGATCCCGGTCAAATCCGGACACATTTCTGTGTATTTACTAAAATGCGCTCTTGTCTCTACTTTGCTCATTGGGGCGGTTTCCTGGACATGGATTAGACTAGTCCAAGACTAAAATAAATGTAAGAGTCAAATTGAAAACAACTTGCACTGACATATCTTAAAATTAGGGCTATCAAAATTAACGCATTAATAACGCGTTAACGCAAATTCATTTTAAAGCCACTAATTTTATTAACCCCGATTAACGCAACTCGCAATTTCTGTTTGACCCTTGGTCCAGCCCATAGTTGAAATAAAAAGATCCTGTCTAAATGATTCAAAGGTTTTCATAGAAATAAGAATATTAACCAAATCGTCTAGCAAATCCAATGCTCTAAATGCTCGTTGGACATCTGAAGTGATCTTTATTTATACGTCTGAGATGTGTAACGTTCCCGTCCTCCTAATGCTTAAAGGCGGAGTCCATGATGTTTGAAAGCCAATGTTGATATTTGAAATCACCTAAACAAACACGCCCCTACCCCAATAGAATCTGGACCTTCTGTTGATAGACCCGCCCCACACATACGCAACCCGGCATTTGGTTTGATTTGATTGGCTATAAGTGTGTTTTGGTAGTCGGCCCGTCTCCTTTTCCAACGCGTTTTTCAAACATCTTGGACTCCGCCTTTAATCTAATACAAAGATGCGTCTCAATTCATTTTGGTTTCACTTTTATGCATGACTTAGAAAATAGACTGCAGGACTTGCTTGATGTTAAAAGAGTCTAAGAGAGATACAGTTCGGTACCTGATTAATGTTAAAGAGTTATTAAGAGCGACAAGACTCAAAAGCGATCCCCTCACGCTGACTGACTAATATCTGAAGCGCGTGAACACAGACGCGCGAGTGCGCGACCCGGATATATAGACATCTACACAAAATTACAGTTTTACAAATATCTGTTTTGATAAGAATTCACGCAGGTAGGCTCTATAATCTGTTATGTTTTAAGTAAATGTTTAGTTAACTGTTTCGGTAAAAATATCTGATGTGTAAAATTATATTAGATCACTTAGATTTTAAGCAGTCTGTCACCATGTCAATCAAACAAAAGAAAAAAAGTTTAACATACATTGATGATGTTTTTGCTTTGTGTGTGCTAAATCTTATAGTTTTACCAGTGATTTTAAGGTATTGATGTGGTAATTTAATGTATGGATGTGGTAATTTTTCTGGTAATTTAACTTTGCTGACTCTTTCAACTTCAAACAGGTGTAGTTCTGTCATATTGTGTTATATTCCACTAAATCATGCATTGTTCTATGTTTTAATAGAGAATGTCAAAATATGAACAACTATTTTTTTGAAAATTTGCTAATTCCGAATCAATTTGCCACCACATCATGTCGAAATGATGCCGCATCAAACAAAAATGGAGAAAGAAAATTATTCTGAAATGAAAATTCATATACAAAACAATGGCTTAATGGTTCTGTTAAAAAATGTAAACAGGCTGTTGTTAACATACATTTCCATAAATAATCTATATATGTATATATGATTAGAGTATTAAAAACCTGAAAAGTGTTAAATTAGGGTAAATTTAGAACGGATAAAAATGTGCGATTAATTTGCGATTAATCACGAGTTAAATCTATTGACAGCTCTACTTAAAATACATCAGTACCCTGATGTGTTTTGCTTCAACATGCACAGAAGTAATGTTTTTATTAAGGCATGTATGTTAAAACTAGTTATATGTCCTAATTAAACTAAGGCCTAGTCCTGGTTTAAGCCAATCCCTGTCCGGGAAACCACCCCATTGTGTTTTTAATTCAGCCTCTATTTTGTCTCTTCTTTCTTACTCTTTTCTCTGTCTCTTTTCCTCATTTTTTTTATTTTCTTGCCTATTTTCTCTTTTTTCCCTTTCTGTCTTAAATCTGTTCTTGTCTTTGCTGAGTCTTTGTTTACAATCACTGATAAAAACCATTTATGCAAGAAACGCCTTTTTAAGGGTGTTGAGTCCAATCTTATAATGTTTCAGCAAGTTGTTAGTTTTGTCCCCAGCATTAGTCTCTCATTTGCATCTTCCTTCTCGTTCTTCCTTTTCTCCCCACTGCTCTCTTTACTTTCATCTCCTTCTATATACAGCATATAAACCACATATAAACCATGAATAAATGAACAAAAAGCGTTCTGGATGCTGTGGTGGGGTTTAAGCAGATGCTGTATAAATAGACTGGATGTCGCCTTGATGTGAGTGGGACATTAAAG
Organism: Misgurnus anguillicaudatus; assembly: GCF_027580225.2. Lineage (NCBI taxonomy): Eukaryota > Metazoa > Chordata > Actinopteri > Cypriniformes > Cobitidae > Misgurnus > Misgurnus anguillicaudatus. Next base: position 24,726,445 of record NC_073345.2, read on the forward strand.
ACGGCAGCAGATTTCTCATCACTGAAACTGTGCTGGACTTTTGATGGGAGCCCTAGTGAGAAACCATGTGGAAGAAGATGCTGTGGTCGGCAGGGGATTTATACTGTGTGAAGTTTGAAGCTCTAAAGACACTTTAAATTATAGCTGTGTGAAAACAGCATTTCTTTGCATGAGAGATAAAAGTAGGTCTACAGTCAATCATTCACTGCTCTGTGCTTTATTTGGCAGTTTAAAGCTTGATTTTAGATTTCAGTGGCAATTTAGTGCTTCACAGTTCAACAGAAAAGAAAAAAGTGGCACATACACTGTCAAAAAATGGTCCCTAGATGTCAAATGTGAGGATTATGTTAATCTAAAGAGTTCATATTAGTACCTCAAATTGGTATACCAATTTTATACATATCTGTAAATAAATAGTACATATTAAAGGAATATTCCATTTTCTTAAAAGAAAAATCCAGATAATTTACTCACCACCATGTCATCCAAAATGTTGATGTCTTTCTTTGTTCAGTCGAGAAGAAATTATGTTTTGTGACAAAAACATTGCAGGATTTTTCTCATTTTAATGGACTTTAATAGAGCCCAACATTTAATACTTAACTCAACACTTAACAGTTTTTTTCAATGGAGTTTCAAATGACTATAAACAATCCCAAACGAGGCATAAGGGTCTTATCTAGCGAAACGATTGTCATTTTTGACAAGAAAAATAAAAATTATCCACTTTTAAACCACAACTTCTCGTCTAGATCCAGTCGTGATGCACCAGCGTGACCCGACGCAATACGTCATCACGTCAAGAGGTCACAGAGGACGAATTCGAAACTCCGCCCCAGGCAGTCCCGGCGCCATGGGCGGGCTTTAGGGGGCCGGGCCCGCCCTGTGAGTCACTAGTGCCCGCCCTGGACGAACCTGCGGGCTCCCTTCACCTGTTCACCAGCTCAATGTTTTTATCAATAGGCCACTGTTATTAATTAAAAGTTATTGTTTTGTACATATATAACTCATGAATAAAAATAAAAATGTGTTTGGTATGATTTAAAAATATATATATTTTAAACGAATTTGATTGGTTTGTCAGTAGTGAACGCGGAAATGTTTGGTTGTTTGCTAAGCGCGCCACGGCTTAATGTTAAGACATGATGGAGTGCTGCCTGCAGTGAGACTGACACGTTATGGTTCTGCTGTTATCTTTCACTATTTTCGCTGCTGAAACAACAAAAACAGTCAACATTGCGTCTAAAATGTAAGTGGCTTAATATTAATTATTTGTAGTGAACTGTCATTAAATCTGTCACATTTTCAACCGTGATATGATGCTGCTTAACTGTATCATGTTATTAAAAAATCCACATTTTTACCGCAGTATGTTTAACCCACTTTGTTAACACACTTTGTGTTTGCTGTGCTTATTTGTTTAACTTTGCGTTTTTACATTATGCACTTTCGGTCGCCATTGATTAAAGGATGCAGAATCATTATCCTGTTTTGGTGATTGTTATTGGCGTTTTTAATCAGACTAGGCTACTTGTTCGGTCGAGCAAGTAAAATTATCTTTCACTTGGCCTTTTAAAAAATCCACTTGTCTCTGATATTAACCGGACAAGCGTTGATGTCGAGCTCTGCGACGTGTTTTATTTGCGTTTAGATTGCTTCAGTAAGCTAGGTCCAATCTTTACGACTTCACCGTTGTATTGCATTAATGGAGAGGTATGTTAGATCTTCCTCGCTTTTTTGTCCACTTAATGCATAATTAATGATATTATGCATTGCAGTGACATTGCTCTCATTTGTGCCCCCCCTGAAAAATGAAATGCCCGTCCGTGAATTTGTGTCTGGCGCCGGGTCTGGCCCCAGTGTTTACAAATTTGTTGAAAGAGGACCATTCCTACGTTGTTGTATGTCAACTGATACTAATTAATGTCTTTGTGTCAGTTTATTGTTTACAATAGTCCGCAAATTTGCGTTTTATAACACGTGATCTCCCTACGTCACTACGCATTTACGTTAGGTTGCGCTGGACCGGACCTAGACGAAAACTTGTGGTTTAAAAGAGCATATTTTTTATTTTTCTTGTCAAAAATGACAATCGTTTTGCTAGATAAGACCCTTATGCCTCGTTTGGGATCGTTTATAGACCTTTGAAACTCCGTTGAAAAAAACTGTTAAGTGTTGAGTTAAGTATTAAATGTTGGGCTCTATTAAAGTCCATTAAAATGAGAAAAATCCTCCAATGTTTTCATCAAAAAACATAATTTCTTCTCGACTGAACAAAAAAAGACATCAACATTTTGGATGACATGGTGGTGAGTAAATTATCTGGATTTTTTCTTTTAAGAAAATTGAATATTCCTTTAAGACATGTCACAGCCAAGGGACCATTTATTGACAGTGTATGTCAAAAATGAAGAAAGTGGAAAATCTATCATTTATAGCAAAATTATTTGTCAAAAATGGCACTTTGTGTCAAAAACGCAGATCATTTATTTGCATGTGTATTTGAATTTCTGTCTTTGTTTATTAGTCATACAGTGTTTGTTACTCTTTAACATTGAGTAATCCTTACTGTAAATACTTGGCCTGGATCTGTTCTTTACAGTCCTGCTTTTAGCTGTACATACTTTTACTTGTGCAATATGTATGTAATGCGCTGATTCATTCACTTCATCTAGGGAAGAAAGAAGGATCATGGAGCGCTTTAGGGGTTCCCAAAAACTTTGATCCCATTGCACTGCGATTCGAAAAAAATCAGTAACATCACTTAGTGTGAAGCGTTTTGGAGCTGGATAAAGAGGGAGAAAATCTTCGATCTGGAATGACTCTCGCTGTTAGTTTGCTAAATCTCTTCCACACACATGCAAGAGTTTCTTTCATCTGAAATGTTCTGAGAGCAATAGCAGGTGTCTACTATCTGTTTTCTCGGTTTCTTGTAACCCGCTTCTCAGCATAATGTGCACTGTAACTGATTTGTGTAATTTGAACAGTATTTTACTGTAAAAAGCACTGTAAACAACTGTAAAACATGTATACGGTATTATACTGTAAATAGCAAAGGATTATGGGAAAATTTATGGTCAGTACTGTAATCACTCTCTACTGTTATTTAACTTACAGTACTGTCATTGGTGGTTGTATTTCGAACAGTATTTTACTGTAAAAAGTACAGTAAACAACTGCAAAACATGTATACAGTATTATACTGTTAATAGCAAAGGATTATGGGAAAAGGTATTGTCAGTACTGTAATCACTCTCTACTGTTGTTTAATTTACAGTACTGTCATTGGTGGTTGTATTTCGAATGGTATTTTACTGTAAAAAGTACAGTAAACAACTGTAAAACATGTATAAAGTATTATACTGTGTAAATAGCAAAGGATTATGGGAAAAGTTATGCTCTGTACTGTAATCACTCTCTACAGTTATTTAACTTGCAGTATTGTAACTAGTTTGTTTAAATTGAACAGAATGTATACTGACAAGAAGTATAACTTAATAGAACGTTCCATTGCAACAGCACCACCCAGCAGCAAACCTATGCCTCCGCCATTTTGAGGTGATTCAGCAGTCCAGTAGCTTCTTGCTGTCGCAATAGAGTTTTTCAGGGATAACATATTTTTGCAGGTCAACCCTTGAAGTTAGTGGGACACTTGTTTTATTGCAAAAATAAGCTTTGTGTTTAACAAAAGTTTATGACACACATTTTGTCCAAACGTTAATTGTCACAGATGAAATTATGAATTTTGAATTCTAAATGCGTTTATTACAAATATAAAAACAAATTTACCAATCCTTTTGAACTGTGCTCTCTCAAAACGGCCGTTCAAAATGCTCAGAGCAAAATTAATTATGGCATTAAATTGTCCAGGCGACCGGATTCTAAAAAAGAGGCTTACTTTCACACCCTGATAGCCTCTCGTCACAGAATGCACAGATTTGCGTTCAACGGGACACCAATACACGGTCCTGCCCTTTGGATTATCTCTAGCCCTACATACATTTACCAAATGTGCAGATGCTGCGCTTGCCCCTCTGAGACAAAGGGGAATTCATATATTAAATTACCTTAATGATTGGCTTGTTTTTACTCATTCGAAACAGGACATTTATGTGCATAAATCCTCCATGCTCCATGTTTTTATTTACTGTAGCTTAAACCATGGCTAATTTTCATAAGGGTGGTTCCATCACTGACATAACATACCATAAAATGTAGCCTCCTCATATCTTAGTTTTCTATTGCGTATTTGTGAGATTCATTATTCTTAGATTTCTCTCTAAATTATGACACATAAGAATAAAGTGAGTTCTAATGTTATAATAACGCTAGACTGTTTCCCAGGAGGTTGCCACACCTAACGTTACATACAAAGTTATCAATAGTACATAAGTTATCAATATAATTTAGCAAAAGATTTTAATAAGCTCATTATTGTAACTTAGGTTCATATCCATTAATAATTTTGGTTTCTAGGACTTGCAGTTCCTAAAAGAAATTACACTTACAAAAAAAGTAACATTAAAAACCAGTTAAAGTAAGATTTGTACGTTGTTTTGCAGTGGATTTCCACTTTAACTTCTCTTTTGTTATCATCTGGATCTGTGCTCAGTTGGCATTTTCACCTCACAATGGCGGCCGCGCCACCTAGTGACTATTAACAAAAAAGCATCAGAGTTTCACCTCTTAGGTTATATAGTCTTGGTTACTGTATCCATTACGAAAATTAACCATGTTTTTGTGGTAAAAGTGTAGTAAGTGGTGTATTAATTACTATTAGCAAAACCATGAACAGTGAAGTAAACAGCCTTTTTTGTTTTAACTGTGTTAATCCATGGTTAATTTTCGTAAGGGATTACTCTACAGTTTTTCAATTTACAGTAGGGAAAATGCCCGCGAAAACATATTTGCGTAAATTTCCCTTCTGTAAATACATTTGAAAATGACCGCGAAAATCCGACCAATGACATTTCCGACCAATGAGGGAGATTTCAAATTCTGACGAGGCAGACGGATATTTTACCGTTGTTGGAGGACAGGATGAATTCAACAAGTAAGTTTTTTTTATGTTTTTGTAATTATATATTATATTTTATATTGTGCGTTTGTCGTTAAGAGTCTTTTATTCTGCGGTTTAATCTAGTGGTTGGACATTTCTGTCATAACCGAATAATTTGCAGTTAAACGTAACATTACCTAAACATTTGTATGTTTCTCTGCCTCTATAACAGTTAACTTAAAATTGCAACGCAACAGTTGGGGAATGTAGTGAGGGAAGCAATATTTTTTGCTTTAACTGATGTTTTAACCAATATTTTAAAGTGCATCTTGTTTTTATTTCAAGTTCGCGGTCTGGATTAAGTCTTTTGGATCGTCAGAGGTGCGTTTGATTGTGGCAACTAACAATTACCTTCACAACGAGGAAAAACCAAGGTAAAATCAACGAAATTGTAGATGGCGATTAAAACCTATGACACCAATATTTAAACGTCAACATTAAATCAGCCAATGTGATTAACGTTACGTTTCATATTACTTTGTGTCAAAATGGTCGCGCAGTTTGTGTGCAAACAATGCCAATTATCAGCGCGGACCCTTTCTACATTTTACCAGCATTTAAAAATGCATAGGAACCTGGCTAATTTCATGTTCGGCTGTGGTTTGGTGACGTGCCCTTGTAGTTTTAATACTTTGTCTGCACTAAGGTCGCATATGCGTCGGAAGCACACACCTGCACGTAAAGTTAGCTGTAGACCTGCTGAAATGGATGCCTTAATTTGTCAGATTGAGGGATGTGGGCATACATCTAAAAATTTGTATTGCCTGTAGGATCATTTAAAATCACATGTAAGAGATGGGAGAAAGATTACATGTCCCTTTCCCAACAGTGAAAAACGTTTTCATGTGAAATCATCTTTCACATCTCACATCAGCAGAAAACACAGGGAGCCCTTAGAGAATCCTTTACAAATAGGTAGTGCTGCATCAGACTGTAGACATTACACTGACGCCGAGGATGACAGTTTTATGGATTATCAGGATGATGCTTATTTGGATGATGCTAATTTTAATGAGAGTGAAGACACGTTTTTAACAAACCTGGCTCTGTTCTATTTGAGGATGCAAGCAAAATGCTGCTACCAGCCACCACTATACAAAGTTTAATAGAGGAATTTCATTTTTTCATAGTTTATATTTTTTTAAAAGAATATTAACGTATATATCATGCATTTAAGGTTCAATGTAACTGTCCATTGAAATATCAAATCAGTCAGTTATTGAATTTAATTGTGCTTTTCAATGCAGACATCTTTAAGCTGGTAAAATGGTTTTCTTACAAGATTACACAATAAGACACATAATTGGAGAGCCTACATAATTTGTCTTAAATTTTTGATATTATGGCACTTAGGTCACTGCAACTTCTGCAGATGTACAGGGAAGCCTCACTGTACCCAGCACCCCAAGGCTGATTGCATTCGGTAAGGCTATCAAAATGCTTTTATTAGTATTTGCATTTTTACCAATGTTTCATTTTTAGTACATTTTAGGATTGAGCAACTTGTACTTGGGGGCGGGCATGTGTGGGTGTTCAAAATATTTTATTAAAACACTGTATAAATGAAGATGGGATGAAACTTTTTTGTTGTTTAAAAGCAGAGGATCTGTTTTTTATTTGATATATTGCATGTTTATATACTTAAAGAAGAAAATTTTCTGGAAGCCATTAAACATTTGTGAAAATCATAAAAATTGCTTCGGCTTGCTGGCAACTTAAAAAAAACTGCTGGCGGGCAAAGACCAGTTTTTTCATAGCATATATGTTGTACTGTACAGCCCTGCTGTATATAAAGCAAAAGCAAAAAAAATAAGCAAAGTGGACTGAAAAATGTTCTGTGTGACATGACCAGCCACCTATTAAAGTGTTAAGTCTTATGTAATAAGGACAATCACTTCTGAATGGAACACACTAGACAGGCTGGTATTGGTATCAGACTTTCATTGTAATGTATCAACAGTTCCAAATCTATTTCTCACCATGATGACTATTAGAAAACATGCTTGTCGTAAGAATCATTTTAACAAAATAGATTTTCCTTTCCCTACTAATAAGCTGCTATGATTGTGTTACAGAAGATTCTGTTCTCCATGCCAGAAGATGGATGCTTACAATGGAGGGCAGAGTCATCATTGAGTCACAAGACCTAACTGATTTTCAGTCCGCATTAGCTGTCTTGTTTGGCTGCTACTACGCTTTCAATGTTTAGTACCAAGAAGAGGCAGCTGCGACTCTGGAGTTCCTGCAGAGGTTTGTACATCATAAATTTACTTACTCATTTTACTGACGCTTTTATCCAAAGCGACTTACAATAACAATTGCTATATATGTTAGAGGTTGCACGCCTCTGGAGCAACTAGGGGTTGAGTGTCTTGCTCATGGACACAATGGTGTGTCACAGTGGATTCGCACCCGGGTCTCTCACACCAGATGCGTGTGTCTTGTCCACTGCACCATCACCACCCCAAATTACTACAAAAGCATTCTGATACGTAAGGGATATTATTCTATTATATTCTTTCAGAGGAACACAATCAAAGTTATAAAGAGTGTCCTTGCTCTTTCATGGTTTATAACATTAGTAAACAGGGATCAGGGAACAACCTCTGACTTTAAAGCCCAAAAAAGTACATCCATCCTTCACAGACATAATTCACATGTTAAAAACGGCCTTCTGAGAGTTATTAGTGCGATTTTGTAAGAAAAATATCCATATTTAAATGTTAAAAACAATAATAACTAGCTTCCCGTAACATCCAATATGTTCCAAAGATAACATCCAGAGATCAAAACCTGGAGTGGAGCGAAATCACGTTCCTCTCTCCACTGTAAGCATTTTGTAATCACTATTCACCGGATCCACTCTGGGTTTTACGACTGTAGCACGTTAAGCTGAAGTAAAACTTTATTTCAGCTAGCATGGCCATACTTATAATGCAGGAAGGCTCCAATGTTTTGGAGATCGAAAAAGGTGTAAAAGACCAATGGAGATTGACTTGGCTTAGCAAAATGAGGAAGATTGGCAAGCCTTTCAGTTAGTTGGTTAAAAAAAAGAAAAACAGCCAGGTAACTTAGGTGTCTTTGCACATGTATTTTGGGGTAATTGATTTGTCCCGTACGTTAATGTTTTTGACTGCTACGCTGATCTAACCAGTGGCTGATACAACAGATTTGTTAAACTCATGGGTAAACAAGTGATTTTAAGCCATTGAAACACAAACAACTAAATGTGCGCATTGTTTCTGTGTGAGAGGGGCACAGAAGCCACGCATTCGCTTTTCATTTTCATTACAATGAATAAATAATTAATAAAAAGATTAATTAAAGGTGGTTATATATTTTATATATTGAGTTATTTAGCTTTTTCACCTTAATCTTAAATGCCCTGCAAACTACAGCTTACAGAATCTATATTTTTGTTTGTCACAAGTAGATTAACATGATGCGATAACATTTTTTAACCCTTAATGCAGGAGTCACAAGTGTTTTGTTTTATACAGATGTTAAAGGTAAGGGTTCAATTAAAGGACAAAATTAACAAACTATTAATAAACCTATCATATGTTGTAGGCATAACTGTAGGTTCACACCAGTCATGTTTGAGGCGTCAAATTCTTTATAAAAAGAAGATAAAATGTAAAAAATACAAGCGTAAAAAGAAGATAAAAACAAACAAAACTCAAGCTCCCTCAAGATAAACAGTCAATGATAAATGAATTATAATAAATAATTATGTATACTATGTATAAATATATTTTATTTAAGGTAGAAAAGTGATTTGGTCAAGAGCAGTGACAGATTTTCTCTTAAAGGAATAGTCTACTCATTTTCAATATTAAAATATGTTATTACCTTAAAGGAACACGCCCACATTTTGGGAATTTAGCTTATTCACCGTATCCCCCAGAGTTAGATAAGTCCATACATACCTCTCTCATCTCCGTGCGTGCTGTAACTCTGTCTGACGTAGCCCCCGCTAGCTTAGCTTAGCACAAAGACTGGAAATGCATGGCTCCAGCTAGTATACTGCTCCCAATAAGTGACAAAATAACGCGATCATTTTCCTATTTATGTGTTGTGATTTGTATAGTCAAACCGTGTACAAATAACAAGGTGATATGAGACACAGCGATCTTTTAACAGTATACATACTGAGAACTATATTCTCTGAAGACGAAGCACTGCCGCATGGGCGGAGTGATCTGCTCGCAGCACACGAGAAGCCCCTGGTGAGGAGCAGAGAGTTCGGTCAGAGTTGTGCAAATCACTCCGCCCATGCGGCAGTGCTTCGTCTTCAGAGAATATAGTTCTCAGTATGTATACTGTTAAAAGATCGCTGTGTCTCATATCACCTTGTTATTTGTACACGGTTTGACTATACAAATCACAACACATAAATAGGAAAATGATCGCGTTATTTTGTCACTTATTGGGAGCAGTATACTAGCTGGAGCCATGCATTTCCAGTCTTTGTGCTAAGCTAAGCTAGCGGGGGCTGCGTCAGACAGAGTTACAGCACGCACGGAGATGAGAGAGGTATGTATGGACTTATCTAACTCTGGGGGATACGGTGAATAAGCTAAATTCCCAAAATGTGGGCGTGTTCCTTTAACTAAGAATTGTTGATACATCCCTCTATCATCTGTGTGCGTGCACGTAAGCGCTGGACAGAGGTGTCAAGTAACGAAGTACAAATACTTCGTTACCTTACTTAAGTAGATATTTTGGGTATCTATACTTTACTGGAGTAATTATTTTTCAGACGACTTTTTACTTCTACTCCTTACATTTTCACGCAATTATCTGTACTTTCTACTCCTTACATTTTAAAAATCGCCTCGTTACTTCTATTAATTTCGGCTTGTTTTCTTTTTTTACATTCCTTCTTGTCATCGTTAAAAAAACCTATCTTGATAAATTGCATCATCCAGATGAATTCGATTGTGGTTGGATGAGAAGTATAAACATAAACCATTCCGACACCCTATTGGTTTGTACGCAATCCCCGCCCCCCAGCTGACTGCAGATGATCAAAAGTTTGTTCGATAGCGCTGCACAGAGAAACATAAAAGAACCGCGAGAGCGATTAGAAAGCATGCATAGTGTCTCCCCTCGCGATGCTTTGATATCATCCGCCATCTGTTTGTACAGTAACAGAACGCAGCATTCTGTCTTCAAATGGAAATGAAATAAAACTCGCGCATCACTTTCAGGTCAGTTCACATTCACAAGCCTGTGTAAATGTATAGCTGGCTGCTGACACCAACTCATCTGTGTGATTTAAATAGTGTAACAATACCAATTTATATCATGTCACTTCAGTTGTTCAACTTAAATAACATTGTGCTGCGTTACGTTTTGAAGCATGGCAAAGATATCTATGCTAAAACCATCTGTTTTTTCTATATGCTAATAACTGCCCTAAATTTTATTTGCATTAACAAAACCTACTTAGCTGAATGCTTGAGTGTTAAATCAATGAAACACATAACCATACATACCAACTGTTGCTTTTGTTAATAGACATCAGCTGTTTCCTTAAACCTGACTTTTAATTTACTTACAAGAAAGAAATTAGTAATTTATACTGATTAAAGTAAAGTATACTAAAGTCCATTAGCTACACAAGTACAGATGCAGAAATATAGGCTATAATATATAATAGCATATTTGTATAATTGTAGTTTGTGTTGCTGTGAAAATACAATTATAAATGATAACAATAGCATATTTCTATTCTCACACATACTATAGATGTGTGTGATTTTGTTTTTTTTTAACTAAAGAGGGCACCACTGTAAAAGTTTGGCCAGCAGCGGCCCTGCTCTGAAGTTTGACTTTTTGCACCATTACAATATTTATAGGCAACCAGTCATCATATCTTCCTCTCTATGGAACACATGCTAATGCTCAGTAGTACACATATTTGGTTCATTAATGCAGTGGTTATCAAACTTTTTTTTTGCGGCCTCCCTTGTGTGCAGTGGATTCCTTCACGACCCCCCAAAGAAAATGTATGACATAAACATTCTAAAACTTACAATTTGAATTAAACAAAACATATTAAATTATACAATGTATTGCTTTTGTTTATTAGCCTTATTTTTCTGAGGTTTAGTTACACAGAATTTATAATAAAGTAATGTATTTCATAAAATATTATAAAACTGGGGCCCCCTGGCACCATCTCGTGGCCCCCAGTTTGAGAACCACTGCTTTAATGTATTTGTTTGTGTTGTATTGAAATGCGTTCATTTTTAATGGGCATATACCGTATGTGGTTAAAACAGATAGCCTAGTGCAGGGGTAGGCAACATGGAGTGCCGATGTCCTGCATTGTTTAGCTCCAGGTCTAATCAAGCAGACCTGAACAAACTAATAAAGGTCTATTAAGTCACCTGAAACTACAGGTAGCCAAGGTTTTATAAGGGTTGGAGCTAAAATCGGCAGGACATCGGCACTCCAGGACTGACATTGCCTACCCCTGGCCCTAGTCCATCCCAAATTTTTTAACATTAACATTTTTAATATAACACTATAGTTATTATGGCCTTTAGAAACATTTTTTAGAGGACATAGGGTAGTGCACAAAAGGCCCCTGTGGCGCGGCCTAGGCTTTTTACCATAATGACATTTTTTTCCTTACATTACTTTTACTTTTATACTTTAAGTAGTTTTGAAACCAGTACTTTTTCACTTTTACTTGAGTAAAAAGCTTGAGTTGATACTTCAACTTCTACAAAAGTCTTTTTAAACCCTAGTATCTATACTTCTACTTGAGTAATGAATATGAATACTTTTGACACCACTGGCGCTGGAGCGCGCTGCGATGCTTCAGTGGCGTTTGGCTTGGCCCCATTCATTCAATGGTACCATTTAGAGATAAAGTTAGAAGTGACCAAACACATCAACATTTTTCCTATTTAAGACGAGTAGTTATACGAGCAAGTTTGGTGGTACAAAATAAAACGTAGCGCTTTTCTAAGCGGATTTAAAAGAGGAACTATATTTAATGGCGTAATAGCACTTTTGGGAGGACTTCGACTCGCCTGAAAAGTCCGCTCCCCTTCTCCCTCTCATAATGGGAGAGGGAGAGTGTTACTGCGCCGAGTCGAAGTACTCCCAAAAAATATAGTTCCTCTTTTAAATCCGCTTAGAAAAGCGCTACGTTTTATTTTGTACCACCAAACTTTCTCGTATAACTACTCGTCTTAAATAGGAAAAAGGTTGATGTGTTTGGTGACTTCTAACTTTATCTCTAAATGGTAGCATTGAATGAATGGGGCTAAGCTAAATGCTATCGAAGCGTCGCAGCGCTCTCCAGCGCTTACGTGCACGCACACAGATGATAGAGGGATGCATCAACAATTCTTAGTTAAGGTAATAACATAATTTAATATTGAAAATGAGTAGACTATTCCTTTAATGCTAGTGACAGACAGGAGCAAAATTAGGTAACTTCCCCTTTAAGATCAAAGGCCGACCCTACTGTATGTTACACATGTGTTTTCTCTTTTAGCGTTCACTTTCTCTTAAGCCCTAAATGGTCGTGTTTATGAGGATACTTGCAAAGATGGGAATTTTGACACAAATATGTATTTAAGGCCAATAAAGTGGGAAAAATGCTCACAAGCTTAATGAGCACGGTTGCACCACTTGCACGCTCCTCACAGACAGAAAGAGCAGCGGTTGCGCAACCTTCCACACTCCTCACACACAGAAAGAACACATATAGATCTGTTCTTTGTGTTATTTGACTTAAAATAACTTGTTTTAAAACTGCGGCACTTAAATACGTGTACAAACTTTATGTTTCCATGACCACGCGCAAAGAAGCGTGACGTGGGCGTGTAGCCTTGATAGAGTCGATAGTCCAAAATCTCTACTGACAAATTTCTACCAGTTAATCATGTCTACTGGTTTATCGGTATAATTTTTGTTTCACTTTAATCCATGCATCTTAAGGGAAAAGGAATTCAACATGTTGTATCCTAAAAAATGGCAATACTTACACGGCAAATTAGACATAGCTGTATGATATTCATAAAGTATTTTGCAGTTTATTCTTTGTTAAACGTGCAACATTCCGGGTCTTTTCTTTTTGTCTTGTTTATTTTTCAATTATTTATGTCCAAGCACCAGTCAGTGAACTGAACATACAGCAGTTCAGTTTAGCAACATTAATTAGTTCTAGTTTGTCTTATGTATTAGATGTATTTAACATTTGATTATTAACTTCAAAGTTATGAGATTTGGAGTAACATTGGTTTGATAAATGTTTTTCTCTTGTGGCTTCAGATTCATTCCCCCCGAATAAACCCTGATGGGACAAAATGCCAGTCAAAGACACGGATCAGCCGTACCTCTGGGAAGAAGGTGCAACGAAAAAGTTCTGGCCTGAATCCTCATGTTGCGTCTTTAATAAAAGAGCTTGTTGACTTTGATTGGCAGAATTTTTAAAAAACGACCAACAACCGAGTTAAGTAATGTTAATGTGTAATGTGGAAAGTGTTAGTTTGAATGGCTTGTTCTGCTTTTTACAGTTTTAAAATGTAGCCAAAATGTAATTTGTTCTTTCAGTAAATTGTTGCCCTTTAAAGGGATAGTTCACCCAAAAATGAAGACTGTCAACATTTACCCACTCTGATGAACATGAAGGAAGATATTTTGAGGAATGTTTGTAACCAAGGCATTCGTGAGACACATTTACATAGTATTCTTTAATCCTACTATGAAAGGTTGATGATTGGTTTGGTCACAAACATTCCTCAAAATATCTTCACAAAGAACAAAGAAATTGATTTAGGTTTGAAACAATATGAGAAGTAAATGAACAGAATTTTCATTTTTGGGTGAACTATCCCTTTAAGTTAATGTCTGTTAGTAATGTAAAACAACTTAAAGAGTGCATTTAAAATGTAATGAAATGTAAATGTAATTTTGTTTTCCAATAAATGAAGCTAAACTTGTTAGTAAATTGAAGAGTAGTAATTATTTAATAGGAATAAAATGATCATATGTACAGACACACACATACATACTGTAAATAAAAATACAGTAAGTATACAAATTATACAGTAAATCTACTTGTGCTGTAAATGAAAATACAGTAGCCATGATGTACTGTAAATGTCATAACAGTAGTTATGGCTTGCTGTAAATTAAATTATGGTAGCTATTTCTGTGCTGTAAATGGATGTACAGTAACTGAAAGGTGCTGTAAATTAAAATACAGGAGCCGTGATGTGCTGTAAATGTAATTACAGTAGCTATAATGTACTGTTAATAAAATTACAGTAGTTCAATTTGTGCTGTAAATGGAAATACAGTAAGTATGCTGTAAGTTACAATTACAGTAAAATTGCTGTACAAGACTCTACAGTAACTTACTGGCGCACAGCTGCCAGTAAGTTACTGTAAAATTTACAGCAACCTTTTTACAGTGTGGGCACTTGACAGTCCCAAATTTTCACGATATGAACACAGAAGGTACATCAAAGCAATATGTCTTACTTTTTTGCATTGGGAATTTTTCTTGGGAAGTGCTGCTCAACACAATCCCATGGCAATTGGTAAAAAAATGTTTGGGGTGGTTAATTTCCTGAGTTCTTACAGTGTGATTTGTAAGCTTTAGATCTGCTTTTGCCCAGTGGCATTCGTTAATGCTTTCTTTCTAAAAATCATACATTTTTGTAAAAATTCATACAAATAAGCCTCTTAAAAAGTGCTCACAAAGTCCCATGACATTAGGCTGGTTTGTAAATGTAAAACTTATATTTACAGTGAGTTTTAGAAGCAGCAGTGTCTTTCTCCTTTTCACTCTTAAAGGAATATTCAATTTTCTTAAAAGAAAAATCCAGATAATTTACTCATCACCATGTCATCCAAAATGTTGATGTCTTTCTTTGTTCAGTCGAGAAGAAATTATGTTTTTTGAGGAAAACATTTAAGGATTTTTTTCATTTTAATGGACTTTAATGGACACCAACACTTAACACTTAACTTAACACATAACAGTTTTTTTCAACGGAGTTTAAAAGGAATTTAAACGATTCCAAACGAGGCATAAGGGTCTTATCTAGCGAAACGATTGTCATTTCTGTTTCACAAGTTTCTTTAAGGTGAAAAGGTTCTTCAGATTATAAAAACGTATAAAAGAAATGGCTCTTTAAATAACCTTTGAATAATTGGTGCTTTGAGGAACCAGATAAGGTTCTTCTATGGCATCGCCTTGAAGAACCTTTAAGCACCTTTATTTTTAAGAGTTTTCCTCTAGTCTTGTCTTGCTCTTTGCCTGTGTGTCTCTTTTGCTTCTTTAAAAATGATTAAACACTTGATTACTGGCCCCTGGCAGGCTGCTATTGTAATAATGTATTATGGGACGTCTTTATTATCTCATCAACTAAGTCACACTACCTATTTTTGTATTTTTATATCAACAAATTTTTTGCTTCCATCTTATATATATATATATATATATATATATATATATATATATATATATATATATATATATATATATATATATATATATATATATAATAGTAGTTAATGTGTGTATGCGTGTGGGATGGAGACCTCTCAGTGTGACAGACAGGTGTAAGTGATAATCTGTTGGCACTGACATCTTGTTTTGGTCCCGTGGCGTGAGATGTATCTAGCGTCTACTATTATTGCCGGGGTGGCCCGCCGCTCGTATATCATCGCCGTGGCAACTGTCTCGACCCTGACAGCGGGGAGGGATAGAGAAAACACGAATGGCCATTTTGCAGCTTTTGTCACGTCACGCTGCGGATTAAGAGAACAGGTCACCGCTTTATCAAGCCATGCAAATGAGACGCATTAAATAGCTGCCAGAACACTGTACCCGAGGAGGTTTGGAAAACACACACAAACACTCATACAGTCACTGAGAGCCATTACAAATCATGCTTGCTCTCTCACTCCCTTCACCACCACCTGACCTCACACACACAAAGTACTTTTTTAATCTCCAGAATAACATAAAGCAAACACAAGAACCAGTAAAGTTTATTATTATTTTTAAACCGCAACAAACAAAAAACACAAAGGTGTAAAATCCATAAGTGTTTTGATGTTATTTTTAGGCTTTTAATCCATGGATGGTCCTAAACCCTACTGAAAAATCCAGCTAAGACCAGTATAAGCTGGTGAGGTGGTTTAAGATGGTCTCTCAGCTTGGTTTTAGCTGGTCTTGCTGTGTTTTGGTCACTTTTTAAGCTGGTCTAGCTGGAATTTGCTGGTCAGGCTGGAAGACCAGCTGACCCACCAACTTGACCAGCTTTGCCAGGCTGGGAGGACCAGCTTAGACCAGCTACTGCCACCTGAAACCAGCTACCAGCTTATTCTGGTCTTTGCTGGATTTTTCAGTAGGGAATGCTATCAACTTTCTAATTTTATTTTTTTTAAGACTGCAATCTGTTACTTTTCCTCTTTATCACCATTACTGTGTGAGACATTAAGGGCGGAGTGCACAATGTTTGAAAACACTTTGGAAAAGGAGACGGGCCGAATACCAAAACACTTATAGCCAATCAGCAGTAAGGAGCGTGTCTACTACTAACTGACATCCTTGCCGGGTTGCGTATGTGTGGGGCTGGTCTTTTAAAAGAAGGTCCAGATTCTATTGGGGTAGGGGCGTGTTTGTTTAGGTGATTTCAAATATCAACATTGGCTTTCAAACATTGTGCACTCCACCTTTAAATTGCATTTATAGGAAAACTCAATTGTCTCAAAAGAAAAATCCAGATAATTTACTCACCACCATGTCATCCAAAATGTTGATGTCTTTCTTAGTTCAGTCAAGAAGAAATTATGTTTTTTGAGGAAAACATTGCAGGATTTTTTTTTTTCATTCCAATGGACTCCAATAGAGCCCAACACTTAATACTTAACTCAACACTTAACAGTTTTTTTCAATGGAGTTTCAAAGGACTATAAACAATCCCAAACTAGGCATAAGGGTCTTATCTAGCGAAATGATTGTCATTTTTGACAAGAAAAATAAAAAATACTTTTATACTACAACTTTTCATATTCCTGCGGTCCTGAAAGCTTCAGCGTGACCTCACACAATATGTTATGACGTCAAGAGGTCACAGAGGACGAACGTGAAACTCCACCCCAGTGTTTACAAGCGTCTTGAAAGAGGACCGTTCCTACATTGTTGTATGTCAGCTGGTACTAATTAATGTCTTTGTGTCAGCTTATTGTTTACAATGGTCTGCAAATGTGCGTTTTATATATGTAACACGTGACCTCCCTACGTCACTACGCATTTACGTTAGGTTGCGCTGGAGCGGACCTAGACGGAAAGTTGTGGTTTAAAAGTGCATATTTTTTATTTTTCTTGTCAAAAATGACAATCGTTTCGCTAGATAAGACCCTTATGCCACGTTTGGGATCGTTTATAGTCCTTTGAAACTCTGTTGAAAACTGTTACGTGTTGAGTTAAGTGTTAAGTGTTGGTGTCCATTAAAGTCCATTAAAATGAGAAAAATCCAGCAATGTTTTCCTCAAAAAAACATAATTTCTTCTCGACTGAACAAAGAAAGACATCAACATGTTGGATGAAATGGTGGTGAGTAAATTATCTGCAATTTACTTTTAAGAAAATGGACTATTCTTTTAACTTTACATATTGTAAATTTGTTAAAAAAAAGACATTCCTCGACAGCTTAACTTTGCGAATCTGGGTAGGGTAAGGAAACAGTTTTGAACACTAGTAGTTTATGTACTTGCTTAATAACTGAATAAGTTATGAATTGCACCTTTATCTAACACTTATATCAGCTATGTCTTTTTATTTTCTTCATATAGGAATGGATGGATAACCAGTTTATGTTTTCCCCCACAATAAACCCACCCTCACAATACATGATGCTTTGCTAACTGAGTGTTTTCCAAGTAAGTGTAGTGTAGGAGAGATTATTCAGCTGTATTGCAAAACAAAACAGATCAAATTTGCTTCCTATCGGGAACAAACAAACTGTCTCCCATTCAGTTGCAGTTATTGTCTTACATGTATCACTCTGCATACAGATGTGACTTACACGTCATCCGTCAATCTAAAATCGCTTTTTCTCATTTTTTCTCACTCTTTCTTGCTCCCCCGCTCATTCACTCTCCTGCTTTCCTTTCATCTGTGGTTCAGTCGGATGACTATTTTCCGCTTTCATCAGCCTGCTATCATGTCAAGCACTCCCAAACATCTGCGATGGTGCCTGGATAAAAGCTTGCGATGTCAAAATGCGCGTGGTTGTGCGCGAGCATGTTGCGATTGTCTATTTGCTTGTAAATGTGAATGCATTTGTTTGTGGGCGTGCAAAAAACAGCATTACCACAGATTACATTACACAATTGCGTGGCTCAATCTGTTCATGGGTCAAAGACGAGACGTCACCATTTTGTTGTCCGCATCAAATATAATTTACAAAAGTGATTTTACATACAAAAAAAACATATAAAATGCAAGTAAAATGTCTACTTTTATGTTTCAAATAACTTTTGTGAAAATACAATGACCAAATATGAGTTTAATAATGCTCCAAAGTGTAAAATCGTCATTCAGCGTAATGGTCCGGACTATGATTTTACTAATACATTTTTAAATAAACGTATAAAATACCATGTTAAAAAAAAATTTGCTTCCTTGGCATGTTCACATAAGTATTGGCTGTTTTATATTAATAGGACTATGTGTTATTTTTTTCGTTAAATATTGAAACAACTATGGGACTTTTTTCCCGAATAAGCAGTATGTCAGAGGTCATTCAGTGTAACCGGATCAGGAAACCATTTTGAAATTAAATACACAAACAAAACTCATCAAGCATTCTGTGACATCATCAAAAGACCCCCTGAAGACCATGTGGTGATTCAGCAAGGTAAGTTTATTGCCCTTAATTATTTGATAATTTCACCTTTTCATAGTGTGGTATCTTGAGTTACAAAAATGACTGTCATTCAGTGAAATGCAAAAAAACACTTTTATTGTTAGATTTTTTGAAAAAAAAGTAGATGTTGTGAATAATGATGATAAACCTTTCTGGTCAAGTTCATTGTTTGATATAGGTATCTAGTTGTTAACTACTAATATTAGCTTAAGTAAAAGTTTCGTCATTCAGGGTAATGTTTTGTCATTCGGTGTAATGCAAATTGTATGTTACACCACAGTGTCATCCATTACACTGAATGATAGTGTCACTGTTTAGATAACATTTTTAGCATTTTATTTCTATTTCAGATAAATGAGGGATGTTTAGCACAAAAAATATATCAAACTTTATCAATATTAATGTTTTAATGTATTTTTGTCGTTTTGGTACTGATTTATTTTAGATGCCCACAAACAAAGAGAAAGTTTCTAGGCACTGGCAGAAAGTTAATGCAGACCCAGTAGCTAGGGCAATGCATTTAGCAAGGAGACGAGAAAGGTATTGAGGAGTGCAATGTAAAAATAATAGGGCTGGGTTTAAAAAGATAGATTTCTCGATTTTAATCAATTCTAATTTTGAAGAAACTATAGTGATTTGTAAATCACAATAATCGATCTTTCAGTCTATGCTGTTTTCAGATGATGTTAATCAATATCAAATTGATTTGAAATTGAATCAAATCGTGAAATTTGTGTCCAAGCCTAGCCCTACAGAATAATAGTTTACTGCTGTTTTTAGATAGAGACTCCACCCTATACCACAAGTTTAAGGGATAGTTCACCCAAAATGAAAATTTGGTCATTATTCACTCACTGTCATGTTGGTAAAAACCTGTATGAATTTTTTTGTTCTGATAAACACAAAGGAAGATATTTTGAGTAATGTTTGTAACCAAACCGTTCGTGGACCCCATTTACTTCCATAGTATTATTTTTAGTATCATAGTATGGGGTCCACAAAAGGTTTGGCCACAAACATTTCTCAAAACATCCTCCTTCCATTTACGCGGGTTTGAAACAACACGAGAGTGAGTAAACGATGACAGAACCCTCATTTTTGGGTGAACTATCCCTTCAAGAGAGGCCACTGAGGGGATTCTCCGCCCATAATACAAATCCTGATAACATGTCATTTATGTTGCCAAACAGAAAGTATTTTTAATTAATAACACGTTTTATATAGATCTATGTCAATAATTTTATGTCAATAATTACATGGAATCTGTATTTCAGCAACCAGAGAAGAAAGCAAGCTGCCTTGGCTGCAAATCCTGATCACCCGTCAATCAGGAATTTATCAGATGCTGCAGCTGAGAAGAGGCAAAAGCAATGGCGGGAAAATCAAAGAAAACACAGGGCTGAAGCTAAACGTATAAGGGCAGTTCTGGATCTTATTATACAGTATTACCACCTGTTCAGTTCATTTTTACGAATATGATATGTATTGTGGAATAAAATGATTATTAATTTCAGCAACTACTTCTGTGATTTGTTTAGGAATAAAATGATACACACTCTTAAAATTGATGTGTTAAAATTTTACACAAAATATGTGTAAAAGGATTCCAACACATTTTTGTGTTAGAACTGACACATAATGTGTAAATATTATGCTTAACTGCTTACACAATGAATGTGTAAAACACGTTTACCAGTAAACCATAAAATAAAATGCATAATTATTGTAATTTAATGATGATTTATATTTAAACGAAGTAACAAAATAAAATATATCTACTGTTAACCAAAATATATCTACTGTTAACCACTACTACCACATAACAGCCAGCGGGGATTTTGATAAGGACTTGCCGAGATCAAGCTGCGTTGGGCGGGGTACATTAGCGCTGAGTATCCAGTGGTTGTATGGATCAGAACTCCGAAAGAGTCGGAGCAGATTTTTTTAATAAACGCTATCTTTATTAACCGACCGCACATTTGATCTTTTTATACATACATTCTCGCCTAAATAGCTTTTGAATATACATTTTGTGACACAATAAGAGTAATATTTCAAACATTATGCAGGCGTTCTCTTCCATTGGTGGCTGTTGTAAGTTCACACGAGTCAGCTGATGACGTTTCACTTGGACAGACAACCACGCATTGTTGTATATTTTTTTGCGTGTGTTATTATTATTTTATTATTATGAAATTCGTGAACATTATTATTGCGCCTTGGCAGTCTATTTTGTATTTGTTTTATTGAGGAAACAGACAAGAACGCATATTGTGTTGCGCCTGCGCTGTGACGTTCTTTTTTCAACCGCATTTCCAGTCAAGAGGTCAAGAATGTTCCTGTCTGCATCAGGTAAGAAATTAAATAAAAAATTACCGTTATAATATGATATCTATTTTTCATATAGTGTAAGAAACTTTAGCATTAATTTTGCAGGAGACTGTTCATTTAAACTTTATTGTGGTAACGTTAAATGCTCGCTCGTTTTGCAAAGTTACGTTTGGAGATTCATGATATCAGTCATTGTTTAATGAAAGGCACATTGGACTACGGGTTAGTAAGTATGTGTGACACAGCACTTTAACGTACATCTTTAACACAGTGTCCTAAATAGATGTGACACGCGGTAACGGGTTTCTTTTCAGTTTATGTCCTGACGTTAATAGGACGGGATATTATAAATTATGCCTTTCTATTATCGCGACGCCTCGTCGCGTTTGGTTAAGCACATGGTGGAACCGTATGCACGTCACTGTACCTAACGTACTGTACACCTGTGAGCGGCATGACGAGACAAAAGACGGTAAAACTCATTATTATTCGGTGATGCTGTAACATACTGGATGCACCACCACATTTTATAATAATGTTTTTTATTTTCGTGTCGCGCCCTCGCGTTCAACATAACGTATGTAGTGGTCTAAATGTAAGGAGTCAAACTTTACGAACCTTTTACTGCTTGCAGTAAGGCTGAAGTGCTAGGGGTAGTGAATTAAATGGGTGTAGTCTTGTGCTACTAAATGTAAATCACAATTCTTGTGTCACTGTTTGTTTGTAATCTTTTTCAGCTAGCTATCCATCTGAAAAAGAAAAGCTGGAACTCGCAAAGGAGATTGTGTTGTTGGATTATGGTCTCATTTGGTCAAAATGAGGGACATGTACTGTAAGGATGCTTTTACATACTTCATTAATGTGTATGAAATTACTTACTTGACAATGTGTATAAAAACTGTACTTGACTCTAACTTAGTGCTATTTTTGCATTGATCATGATAGGAGCATTTTTCTTTCTTTTTTCTTTTTTTTGATGGGCCATCACACAGTGGATTTATAAAAATGAGACTACAGAACATCAGACGGAAGCTTCAATGGAGTTGATGTGAGAGGACATCATCAATAAAGAATGCCATTGACCAAACCTTCAGTCATCAAAGAAGATGGATACAGGTAATGACAAAATCACCAACTGTTGGTGAAATCTTTAAGGAATATCCCCAATGTCTGGACATGCCAGTCTTTGTAATAAACTTAACTGCAGATAACTTTACACAAAGTGTTTCATCATTTCAATATTAATATTTCTTATTAAATTTACTAAAGGTGGACATCGAATTTTCCAGACTTACCGATAGGAAAGAAGACATGTTTATCAGGAAATTGGAGGTGACAATTATTGAATAACTCAGGGAAATAGCATCTTTAGAGAAGAAATGTAATGCAAGATATTTAATGTAAGATATAAAAGTAATCCTTTTTAAATAATTTTTTCTCATAATTTATATTTTGCATGTGACCTGCATGTTTACCACACCCAGATCTATTGCTGTGTGAATTCTGCTGTCTCAGACTGGGACTTGGTGGCGGTAAGCTTTGTGACTAAAAACTTTATATAAAATAAGTAATTTTCATGCAACAACATTTTCTAATGATGTATATTGTTTCATTTCTGTAGGCTGGTACCAGCATGACCTCTTTGCTTACTAAATGATGAAAAGGTGTCTAAAATCAGCTCAGCCACAGTTGGTTTCCAGCGGTTCTTCAGGACATGAATTCGCAATGAATGATTCTCTTGCCTTTCTACTTGATGTTTACAATCTGACCTGTGCGGTAGACAGACTTTTCAAATTTACTAGCTAAGTAACCTTAAGTATCCCTGCCAACTGTCTTCAGTTTTTTTTTTGGTATGAATATGATCTACCCTTGTCCCAGTCCTCTTGCAAACAATCCAAGGCAATGGAGTTTCAAAATGGACCGCAAAATTGCAGTCTGTTTTAACCAATGCAGGCACTGTGTGGCGGTTTTCCGGACAGGGATTAGACTAGTCCTAGACTAAAACATTTTTAAGAGCTGTCCAAACTGAAAACAACTTGCACTGACATATCTTAAAATACACCAGTGCCCTTTGTTTTGCCTCAAAATGCACACAGGTAATGTTTTTAGTAAGGCATGTTTGTTAAAACCAGATATATTTCCTAATTAATCTAAGGCCTAGTCCTGGATTAAGATAATCCCTGTCCGGGAAACCGCCCCTAAATATTTTGTGATGGAAATTTCTTTGAATACACTTGTCAAGTTCATTTGAAGTATTTTTCTTAATGTAAAATAACGTGTTAATGTTTCAGGACAAGGTAAGAATTTTTGATAACTTGCATGTTGAAAACGATTTCAGACATTGTTTCAACATGTTTAACAAATGTGCTTTTAAATTCAATGAATTATTTTATAAATGGTGTTTTTTATGTATAAATGTAATGTATGTTTGAAGTGATTATACTTGCACTTAAATTTATTTAAACTAGCATACATCTTGCAACATACAGTACTAGCATATTTTCATGCTAGCATTAATTGTCAAATATTTATTATTTTACAAATAAATTGTTTGTGAACAATATTTAATAGTTGTCTGCTTGATTTCATTATTTAAAGTTTACAAATCGTATGTTTTTTTTCTCTTTTATATTAAAACTAAACAATTACTGGGTAACACACAGTTGTGTTAAATTAATAGAAAGTTACACATTAATGTGTTTACTGAAGCAACACATTTTTTGTGTTGCATTTTATAACACATATTCTGTGTTAAATTTAACTCAACATGTGTTGTCCCTGCGCACACTCAGAACATGTGTAAAAAATAACACATGTTGTGTTGTTTTTAACACATTTGTTTTAAGAGTGCAGAATAATATTCAAAACATTGCAATAATGGAAACAATGACACTTTTGTCAAAATGTCATTCAGTGTAACAAACCATGGTCATTCGGTGTAACAGATATATTTATGTAGAAATGAAACAATATACTTATTCTGAGCTGTACTTATTAAAATATGTAAAATAATGTGTGATCCTACAAAAATTTTATTTGATTTGAATTGATTTTCACTTCCTTACAAAAACTTCTTGCTGACAAATGGGTAAAACCTAATGGTTTAAAGGATATTGACGGCGTTAAATGCTTTAAAATGACAAATAGTTAGTATTTGGTGTCTGCACTGTGATCTATAAATAGAGTCTTGTAATGTGTCATCAAATAATAGTTTTTCTAAAAATGTCTGATTATATTTTTTTGCATAAAAATATTGTTACACTGAATGACATTTTAGTTGGTGTCTTCTGTAAAATCCCAGTAAAAATGTATGGTAGTAATTATTTTTTGCTCAGAAAAACATAAAGTTAAACAGGACATATTCTAATGTATGTGAAAAAGACTAAATTTAAAGCTCTTTTACACTTTTATTTTTTTTATGCTTTAAACCCCCTTCTCGTCTTTGACCCTCATGCGTCTTTGTGAATACGGATGTGTTCGCACTCCTACCTGGTGGTCTGCATGTGGGAGGGTTTATTCTGAAAAGAAGAAGCATATCGTGTCGGAAAGCACAAAAGCACTGGAATGGTACAAACATTGCATTAAAATAATATGCTTGTTTTGTTTGCGTGTAATTTTTTTTAAGATTGATGGAGGATAATCGAAAGTGAGCAACCTGTAATTTCTCAGTTGCAGTGAGAGAACGCTGAGACTTGAAATGAGATTGATTGATAAATGTCAGTAAGATGATGAAATATAGGGGTCATAGAGTAATAGAAACCTCATAGCAATAAAATGTTGCTCTGAAAAGTTATTGACAGAGCAGGAGGGGTGGGTGTATTGGGCCGGCGAGAGTTGTGATTTTCTCAGTTTGAGCAGAACACGCATCACCTCATTCATTCTAATCTGGATGCATTAAGTCTGTTTGCCGGAGGATTACACACCTGTGCACACGCATACATAAAGTTTCCCAGGGAAGGATTACAAGTCAACTGAAATCTCTATTATACTCAAGATTTCAGTCGGGGGAAATCATTTCCAAAATATCCTGTACAATTACATCTGTGACAGTTTTATTAGTGAGAGAGTGTGTATGTGTACATGTACAGAAAGAGAAATGAAGCGACAGCGAGCGAGCGAGAGACATACTGTAGAAAGGGAGAGAGAAGTGCTTTAAATCACTGTGTGCTTTGAATCACTGTGGATATTTCAGCTCCTGTCACTCTTGTGTGGGTCTTTTATCTGGGAAACACTTTTAGACCTTAAATCTTTCTCCAAATATCCCTGTGTGAAATGGATTTTCACACCCATACATGGCCGATTTCATACAGCTGTCGAAGTGGTTGTTCGTTTTTTCAAAAGCCAGTTTATTTTATATTTGCTATATATTTATATGTACACTACATAAACTTTTTATTCGGCTTTTTGGAGAGTGCATGACATGCATAAGCACTTATACCATTATATGAGACAATGTGCAAGTTATGGGGTGGTTTCCCGGACAGGGCTTACACTAGTTCCAGGCTAAATTGCATGTTTTTGTGCCTTAATTTGAACATTTTTGGCACTTACATATCTTAAAGCAACACCAAAGAGTTTTTTTAACCTTAAAATAACGTTTCCAAAAAAGTTTCAGTCGTTCATCCACTCGAAAAAGGGTGAACGGCACTTTCACATTCGCTTTGCAGCCCTCTATCGGCCAAAACCGCACTAAAGAAGTTTCCAACCGACTATAGGTGCATAATTTCGTGAGACTGGGTAGCATCTTTCCACATGTGTGGTCATGTGATGGAGCCAGGGTCCAGACCGGGACTTGTGTAATTGCTAGTTACCTTGGGGTAGAGGGTAGTTATTCAATTATTTATTAACATAACGCAAAGATGCAATTATGTGTATGCAAGGCTGAAGAGTTGTGTCTGTAGTTTAGATTATAACTGGGAGTATGAGCCCCGAACCTTATCCAGAAGCTGTTCCAGTTTAGGTGCCAGGTGGGAAAAAGCTCTGCGTCATTTGCTGAGCTTTGCTGTCCAAGGAACTACTAAACGTCCAGAGTTTTGTGATCTTACGAAGCCTGATGGTTTGTAGCGCATTAGAAGTTCTGTTAAAGGCGGAGTCCAGGATGTTTGAAAGCCAGTGTTGATATTTGAAATCACCTAAACAAACACGCCCCTACCCCAATAGAATCTGGACCTTCTGTTGATAGACCCGCCCCACACATACGCAACCCCGGCAAGGATGCCGGTTAGTAGACACGTTCCTTACTGCTGATTGGCTATAAGTGTGTTTTGGTAGTCGGCCCGTCTCCTTTTCCAAAGCGTTTTTCAAACATCGTGGACTCCGCCTTTAAGTATGTAGGAACTCAATCGTTCAGCTGTCACATAGCCAACTTAATAACAATATACTGTTTTAATCCACACTTACCACACTTCCACATCTGCATGAATTCACATCAATGCATGATGGCACAGAGCACATAGGAGCTGTCCGTGGTGCTGAACATCTCTCTGTATTTTCAATGTGAGCTGTCTGTGGTTCTGAAATCTTTCGCTGGCACCTTCAGGGCAGTTTTCACTTTCTCTCTCAGTATCACGGTCACATATGGTGTTCGCTTGAAAACGGCATCCAAACTAAGGGAGCTTTAGAATGTGACTGACAGACGGTTAAGCAAGTGAGTAAGCTTGCTGTCAGAGAGCCCGGCCTGATGGGTCTGATTATAGGAACTGGCAGGTGCATTGCTGCCGGCGAAGTGGATTTGGTCTTTTAGATATTCTTTCTGTGCTTCTAATGAAACGGGGAATTTCCCTGTGAGCTGACGAATAACGTCCGTTTTTGCTTCGCAGGGTCACGTGATGGTCTGTCTGCGATGTCTGGAACACTGCCTCACTTCCTGCAGGAGCCTGATGATGCGTACATTGTCAAGAGCAACCCCATCAAGTTACGTTGCCGCGCACGACCCGCCCTCCAGATCTTCTTTAAATGCAACGGGGAGTGGGTGCATCAGAACCAACACACATCATTGGAGCATACGGAGCTGGGAACAGGTAAGAGACAAATCAAGTCAAGTGCGGGTGCAGGGTCGATTATATAGTACAAATAATAAAGCAAAGATCCACACACCGAAGAGATCCCAATTTACATTATTTTATTTAGTGACGTTTTGGGTCTTTACGGCCCTTCCTTAGTCTGAGGAAGGACTTTGATATTTCATGTCTAGGGCTACGCTCCCACATGAAAAATGCACTTTTGTATATTTATTATAATTAACTGTATTTTAAATAATGGTATATAGTATTACGTTTACTACTTTGTTAAAGGAAAACACCATCGTTTTTCAATATTTTACTATGTTCTTATCTCAACTTGGACAAATTAATTAACTTCAATTTCGAGTGCAGTAATATTGACAGACGTTTGAGCGGAGTGATGATGTTACTCAGTGGCTTAGCGTCTGGGCATGCAGGGTATGCACATGCAAATGGGCCCAGGCCAATAGGGGGCCCAGCCCTGGGCCCGCCCCAGCTTTTAATAAAAAAAAAATCAATTAAATTTTTATTTGTGGCCGCAATAAATATATTTTTGTATGCATATCATGTGTAGTGATATCTTGTCTAATGTCTAATTTCTCCGTCATTTCTTGTTTGCGTTTATAATTTTTTTGCACTCTGCGGCTGCCGTAGACTGCTACGCCATATTTTTTTACATGACGCATCGCCGCACCGAGAAAAAAAAGAAAACACAGTGTGAGAGGTTACTATAGCAGCTATCTACATGAACATTAAGGATGGACAATTATAAACATAAAAGTGGGGCCTTAAAGACAAAAGAGAAGGCGAAGAAGTTAGTCACGAGTCAAAAACATTTAGTTTTTATTTATTTAAATCTACCCTTTAAAGTAAAAAAGTAAAGTAAAAATATTTGACTACCTTATTAAAAGTATATGTTGTTAACAGACCTGCGCGCCAGTTGGGGGGGGCTTTGGCTTAAGGGGCCCGTAATTCTTTTTTGCATATGGGCCCGGAACTGACTTGCTACGCCACTGATGTTACTGCACGCCAAGATCGAAGTGCTGCAAACTAAATGCTCTTCCGCCATACAATATAGTTCTCATTTTTATCTGCTTAAGAATTGCCACGTTTTATTTTGTGCCACCTACTTACTCATGTAACTACACATAGGAAAAACATGGAAGTGTTTGGTGGCATCTAAATTCATCCCTAGCTGTTTGGATCCTAAAGAATGAATGGTGCTAGGCTAAATGCTAACACATTCATGAGGTGCTGTACAAAGATTAAGTGCACGCATTGATAAAAGATAGGGATGTATTCATTTGCCTAACTTGAGGTAAGACCATAGTAAAATATTGAAAAATTGTGTTTTTTTCCTTTAATGTATTTTTCGACAGTTTTTGCATGGACAGTGTGAGCGTGACATTGGTGTTTGTTAGGGCATTATCCATTTATCATGCTAAAATCAAACCCTATTAAAATCCATTTTAAGACGAGTGTCCCTTGTGAAGAATCTCTGTGCTGCCAAAATCAAAATCAGTCCATATCAGTCACATACAACGATTAAGACACTGTCTCAGAGGGAACCTGCTATGTAGGCGGTAGACAGCGAGGCACCGCAGCGGGTTTTGGAACAGAGCTACTGTCCGTCTCTTTAAGGCATCTCTTTCTATTTCAAACACAAGCACCCAGCAGTGCCTGGTGGACGAGCGGTGTCCAGAATGTCAAATCCAACACCAGCGGTTGTTCGCCTCAGCTTCTCCCAGCGTTTCATCTTTCAGCTCTCTCCCCATCAAACGTAGTGTGCTATCTGTTAGGGCTTGAAAGAGATTGATTGTTGCGTTTAGTGTTTGGTGGTGCAGATTTTTGACAGCAAAAAGAAGTGATCCAGTGATGCAACAGAGTGAAATAGCTCTTTATTCCCCACTTTCGGATCAGTACTTGACCCAGGCACGAATTGGTGTTTTATATTTGAAAATGTTTGAAATCTTTCTGGCTCATTTCAGGCATTTTTTCATGTTTATCTGTTGTGGATAATAGAGAGAGCGATTAGCTGGAAATTTAATAGCTTTTGAATGCTACCTGTATTAAATAGATGTCTTCTTTTGTTGGTTATGTGATTGGACTAAATCTTTCAAAAGGAAATAATTACAGTTCAATGACCTAAACCATGGCATTCAAGCAGTTATGTAGTAGATGCTTTTCAAAGCACTGTAACATTCTGTATGTTATTACAGCTAAACTAATAATATGTGTGCTACTATACATTCAATCCCCAAAGAAGAGACCTGCTGATAAAAGTATACATGCACTCAGAGTTATAAGAAATATGTACCATTTAGGTATAGATATGTATACATTTGGCTACTAACATGAACTCTTTGGGTATACTTTTAAAAAAAGGGTAGTGTAACCAATTCTAGAATATATGCACGCTATTTGCAGTAGCTCGGGTCTTCTTAATTTACTGTTAAAAGCCTTAGGCTAATCTTGGATTCAACTTTAAATCTATCTCTACATGCACCGCTTACTAACTCCGATTTTCCCGACCACACTGTATAAAGATTTCAGAGAGCATTGACTCTTGAGTCTCAGTGGGTTGTTGGACTGCCTAATCATCTCTGTACATCTGAGAAACACTGTTGATTAAGACCGGGCTCGCTCAGTCCAGTAGAGATACACTCCGATCGCATCTCCATCGGCAATACCGATAAATCAAATTCAGTGAGTGGGAGCAGAGGTGTCCTTGGACTGCCTGCGTGCCTGCTCGGATTATTTGTCCTGCTGGGCTGAATGGAATCGTTCACGGATGGATGGTTGGTAAATCTGTCAGTGCTTTTGAAATGGTGCCATTTTGTAGAAACTGGTTAAGACTGTAAAACGGGTGACACCAGTTGATGCCATCAAAATAAAAATGCATTAGCGTGTAGATTTGTTGCATATATATATATATATATATATATATATATATATATATATATATATATATATATATATATATATAGTGACAAGATGAAAACCACTATTTTCTGTTACAAACTTTCACATATCATCTTTAGGTTATAAAAACATAAAAAAATTCAAATCCATAATTTGATTTTCAAAAATGTATTATAAAAACAAATTATTTTTTCCACAAAATGCAATAAATCAATGACAAGTTTTTTTTCAAAATTCTATAAATCTATTGAATCAATATATAAATGTGCATTCATTGTGTGATTTTTGTTGACCTCGAGTAAAATAATGGAAAGTTTTCATAAGATCCCCTGGGGTCAATGTGTTAGCAGGATAGAAGCTTGATGTTGTCGTGTGAGATCAAGCAACAGCCGGCATTTTTCCGTCTCCCGAGTGCCTCTTGCGTAAATTATTAGATTTTGATGGCTTACGTTTCTTTCCCGCCACAGAGAACCACCATAGGTTTATCAATGCCATCAAAAGTATTATTTTGTTTTGTTTGATGATGAGGAAAACTAGGATTCCCTGTGTATTCAAAGCGCAGACATTATAGTTTACAATGCGTGGAATGGTGTGCTGTGATTTGTTGAGCAGATATATTGCATTCTGCAGAGAAGGAGGAGTGGCGTTTATCGCGTTTTGGGAAAAAAAGGGAGATAAGATGACAGAATAACACGGCAGATATTGTATTTTGCGTAATACTTTTAAATACTGACCTGATACAATACTGATTTTGGCAGTAACTCATTTTTCACATGCATGCCAGAAAATTTCCAATGACATGATATGACATGTAAATACGCAAATCAAATGAGTCATGAACCAGATTTGTTTTGTAATTGGTTGTGATACAAGAACTCGCAGACAATAATAGAGATATAAAATGAAAGCTTTGCTTCGTGTTTGATAAATACTGTCAGGAAAAGTGGCCAGCTTGCGGTTGTGTTCAGAATTAGCCAGCTCTGTTCCATCCCTGTGGCCAAATACACAGTCACATCAGAGCTGACTAACAGTGCTGGACACCACTGAGATTCACTGGCAAACAACAGAGCCACGAAGAACCAGCTTTTATTGAAAACAGAATAATAGCCTCACATCCAGCTAAATATCATTCACGGCTCTGTTTGCTACTAATGCAACATAGTTTCATAAAAACATGAGCTTTTCACTCCTAGGGTTACACAGAATATTGATTCGGTGGACCTGTGGTGTGGTGGTAGCACATGCGTCGGATACCTGCAGAAATGGACTTCACATGAATGATGTGGGTTTGATTCCGGGTTTCTTTGGCTATATTCGGACACCAACAGAGTACTGCTGTTAGAATTTATTGGTTTTAATTTATCTAAATGAGTGTGCTATTGTAATGGATATCATTCACAGCTTTTACAATATCATTTATTGTAAAAGTATAAAAGAAGCATAATGTTGAAAATGTGTTTATGCACCTGTTAATAAATCTGACTGTCAATTCCAAATACTGACTATGTGAACCAGTATGTCTTGATCCTATTGCCTGTCTCTTTACTCTATTGTATATTTAAAAGTAAAACAAATAAGAATATTTTATTTTATTTATTTTATTTTATTTTATTTTATTTTACTTTACTTTACTTTACTTTACTTTATTTTACTTTACTTTACTTTACTTTTTTATTTTATTTTATTTTATTTTATTTTATTTTATTTTATTTTATTTTATTTTATTTTATTTTATTTATTTTATTTTATTTTATTTTATTTTATTTTATTTTATTTTATTTTATTTTATTTTATTTTATTTTATTTTATTTTATTTTATTTTATTTTATTTGTTTATTTTTATATAAGGCTACTAATGTTTTCTTGAAGGAAAATGAAAGCAAAAATATGTGCATTCTTTAGTAAAGACCAGAGTTCAGGTGCACAACCCTACCCTACAAAGACACCTTAGGCATTGACAGTTCACCGTACGGTCACCAATTCATAATTCATTTATAACGAATTCGCTGGTAAAGGACATCTACTGCATTATCACCAAAAACATTTGTGTGCTCATCTTTGTGTGACAAAATGTGCGTTTTTCTATCATTATTACAAGGACTGGTGTGGCTCTTATGCTGGCACTTGGAAATGTACTAGGATAGAGGGATGTGTGCACTGCACCCGTGAGGTGTCTCACGCCCCTGTTACCAGGAGTGATAATCGTCATGACTGCAATCGACAGCAAATAGCCTTGCCGCGGTAAACAAGATGATAATAAAATTCACCTACATTGTCCATTTCCCAAATCACAGCCGAAAAACGAAGTAGTGTGTGCGTATAGGTGTCCAAAAAACTGAAAAAATTGGAAAAAAAATGAAATGTTTTTTGGGGCCATCGCAAAATGTGGCACACAGAGTAACGCTGAAACTGTTGTCATGGTGACTATGGCTGTAAGAGAGCAGAAATGCAGGGCAGGGCAGAACAATGGTCCACGAGACCACAAACCCCACTGCTTGGTGATCGATACAGCACGCATGGCCAAGGCCTGTTATCCTGCTACCACTGAGAAAGAGAAAAATAGACAAAGAAAGAAAAAAAAGGAGAGCGGGAGAGATTTATTAGAAAAGAAATAACAATAGGGATTGGTGGAAGGAGAGATTTAAGGAGTAAAAGTGAGAGGAATGGAGAGGTGGGTGTAAACAAGATTGAGGGTGTAAGAGAAATGACAAAGATAGGATGCCAGCAACGTTTTATCAGCCCAGATCTTCAACCATGTTTAATAATTGGTTTGGAACAGCATGGCAGCATGTAAATGATAACAGACATTACATTTTTTTGTCAAAGCATCATTGGTTTCAATCAGGTTAAGAGGTCGTTCTGTATGGAGAACTTCTAGTGGGTTAACGGGTATACAGGAGATGACACATGCAAGACACAAAAAGGGACAAAGCTAAAGATGGAGGATGAGATGGTCTTCGCCCGCTGCTTGCCGACTGCAAGAGGGATCGATGTCCAACATTCTGCATTACGATCACAGCTAGCCCACTGCGCTGTATCATCTACCTCCAGCAGGGATAGAGAGGTCCAAGACAAGATGCATTGAGATTCAGGAAGGACAAAGACAATGAAGAGAAAGACTTTGAAAGAAAAAAACAGAGAAAGTGCAAGCCTTTTTTTATCGCTCAAGGCCTTTACAGACAGTCCTGCCCAGTGTCATGGAGATGCGTATAAAAAGCACAAGGTCTTGCATATGATACGCCAGTCCTTCCCGTCACTTAACACTTAATTTTTTACCATTGTCGCTTGGGTTTGGGGGTTAGAACAACTTTTTGTTACATAAAAAACCCAATTCTAACCCAACTTCAAGCAACCATGTCTTAAAAATAGACAAAAACATGGAGAAACCCAGTGGCTCGTGACTGCTCATCCGAGGGGCGCAAATTCAAAATATGTGTCATGTATGTTGCTTGTGTTTTCAAAATATGTGTTTGTTGCGTCATGTCAACCATGTGCATCGCGTGACTTGTCAAAATAAATGCCTGCTGCATACGCGTCAAAACCGTTTATGATAAAAGAGACGCTCACGTTCACAAAATACACGCAAGACACTCCTTTAACAGTAAACTCTGATTATGCATGAGATTATGCAAGTATCTAGCAAACGCGAGCATTTCTTTATCATAAATCCTTTAGACGCGTCTGCGGCAGGCACTTATTTTGACAAGACACTTGATGCACATAGGATCACAAACCGAGTGTCAGATCACATAAATACGTCATGTGGCTTTGCCTATGAACATTCTTTGCCGGACTTTGTTAATCCCTGAAGTAGCCCTGTACACTCGGACAGATTTATACACGCGCAAACAAACACACAGTGGGCCAACAGGCTCACAGAGATGGTACAGACCTCTGGCTGCTTCAGATAGAGCTCTTATCCAACAGTGGGACAATATCTACACGTACACGCAGCTGCAACCCAGCGGTCGCCAGTATGCAATAAGGGATCAGATTTGGTCGGCTATGCCAAGCCTTGAGAGAATAGGACAGGGTGGAGAGAAAGAAAGAGAGAGGACACTTTGGACATGGCAGTGAGACAGTGTTATTATTGTAAGACACAGATTTAGGTTCCAAGAATTCTCCATTGCCACTCAGTAAAAAGCCAGATCCTCTGCTTTGACACACACGCACTGCTTTCTCTCCAAGTGTTGGAAATGGAAGGAAGAGGAAATGGGGGATAAGAGGAATAGGCCAGCAAAGACTGACAAAGCCACCACTGACTGTCCTATAAGACCATGGAGTCTCCAACTCTGAAAATGGCATGAAAAGTACAGCCAGGGATGAAGACGATAGGCTGCATGGACAGCAGGGTGAAAAAGAGAAAAAGGAATATAGAGCTCAGATATACTCACCTAAAGGATTATTAGGAACACCATACTAATACTGTGTTTAACCCCCTTTTGCCTTCAGAACTGCCTTAATTCTATGTGGCATTGATTCAACAAGGTGCTGAATGCATTCTTTAGAAATGTTGGCCCATATTGATAGGATAGCATCTTGCAGTTGATGGAGATTTGTGGGATGCACATCCAGGGCACGAAGTTCCTGTTCCACCACATGCCAAAGATGCTCTATTGGGTTGAGATCTGGTGACTGTGGGGGCCATTTAAGTACAGTGAATTCATTGTCATGTTCAAGAAACCAATTTAAATGATTCGAGCTTTGTGACATGGTGCATTATCCGGCTAGAAGTAGCCATCAGACGATGGGTACATGGTGGTCATAAAGGGATGGACATGGTCAGAAACAATGCTCAGGTAGGCCGTGGCATTGAAACGATGCTCAATTGGCACTAAGGGGCCTAAAATGTGCCAAGAAAACATCCCCCACACCCTTACACCACCATCACCAACCTGCACAGTGGTAACAAGGCATGACGGATCCATGTTCTCATTATGTTTAGGCCAAATTCTGACTCTACCATGTGAATGTCTCAACAGAAATCGAGACTAATCGGACAAGGCATCATTTTTCCAGTCTTCAACTGTCCAAATTGTAGCCTTTTTTCCTATTTGTAGTGGAGATGAGTGGTGCCCAGTGGGGTCTTCTGCTGTTGTAGCCCATCCGCCTCAAGGTTGTGCGTGTTGTGGCTTCACAAATGCTTTGCTGCATACCTCGGTTGTAACAAGTGGATATTTTAGTCAAAGTTGCTCTTCTATCAGCTTGAATCAGTCGGCCCATTCTCCTCTGACCTCTAGCATCAACAAAGTGTTTTCGCCCACAGGACTGCCGCATACTGGATGTTTTTCCCTTTTCACACCATTCTTTGCATACCCTAGAAATGGTTGTGCACTCAAAATAGCTTAAATCACCTTTACCTTCCATTCTGACATTCAGTTTGGAGTTCAGGAGATTGTCTTGACCAGGACCACACCCCTAAATGCATTGAAGCAACTGCCATGTGATTGGTTGATTAGATAATTGCATTAATGAGAAATTGAACAGGTGTTCCTAATAATCCTTTAGGTGAGTGTATATATTCATACTAAATGTACGAATATCTGTACCCAAAAGTTACATAGCAGAGCAAACAGAGTTCAGTTAGAATAAAATTCTCTTGCAATAATAATTTTCAGAAGCGCATATCCTGTGTCGTAATGTTGACATTGCGTGAGTTGTCAAACATAATGTTTTTAATATTGCATGAACAAATCAAATAAGACATACTCAGCCATGCGTGTAATCACGCAAATTCTGCTTAAAACCAGCACAAGATGAGAAAAAGCTCTGTTCCTGATGGGTGCGCAGACATTTTAGTTACTCATATGGCCCCAGGCTTGGCAGAGGTTTAGCAAGAAAAGGTTTACATATGTTCTTCCACGTATTTCTATGTTTACCAGCACAACATGAAAAGAAAAACCAAAACGGTCCATGAAAGCCAAGTATGTATCAGAGTCACACCAAAGCGGAATACAAAAAATTTGGAAGCGCAATGAATGTGTATCTGGGCTTCATATTTTATCCATGGCTTCAAGGTCTTTGGCAGCCTTGAGTGGATGTCACATTATGTTGGTTTGTAGAGGGTTTTCCATCTTCTGTTCCAATAGATGCATTAAAACAACGAGTTTGCTATTACAAACGCTGTGGACTATTGTAAGGCCACACACAACACAGAGAGCAACTCTAATGCTCTCCATATGCCACGCATTCATAATCATTAGTCATGCTTTGCTGTTTCTACTTTCTTTTGTCTGTACACACATACTCTATCTCTGTCCTAGGCTTGAAATGATGATTTATATGGTTTACTTAAAGTCATCAGTGCCTTCAGTGAAACAGTTTTGTGGTGGTAAGCTTGCTAGGTTCCAAATTTGGCTCGGGCATCTGGGTTCCTCTTAGTATCTCTGGATGAACTAGGAGGTACCTAGTGTCACGACTGGTTTGCTGGATTTGTGGAGTGAGGACGCAAGTGCAGAGTTCACATAAAAGGATAACATTTAATATAAATAACATAGCAAACAAAACACGGGAATCAAAATAACAACAGGTAGGTAAAACACAGGAACAGATGAACAGGGAACAAACGTGGTAGCAAAGACAATGATCCGGCAGGGAGTATGGCAGAGACAAGGGTATAAATGCACAAAGACTAATGACACACAGGTGGAATGAATGATGTGATAATTAACAAGTGTCCAGGTGATGACAATATAGAACAGACACAAAACATGACACGGATTACCGTGACATAACCCCTCCCTCTACGAGTGGCTACCAGACACTCACATAACCACAAAACAAAAACAAAGTCTGGTAGCGAGAGTCCAAGGGAGGGGTGGAGGGCTTGGGAACCCTGGCGATGCCGGCAGCCGCCGGGACGAAACCAACAGGACGGTGGGCCGGACTGCGCCAGGAGAACCGGAGCGATCGCTCCGAGAACCGAGGCAGACGAATTACCCCCCTCCTGGGAATCGCCGACGATCCGATGCCCCCCGGAAGTCATCTCCCATCCACTCGCGGAAATGGGGACCCTCACTTCGGTAGCCACCCCGGGGAAATGATCGGGCGTGGTCCGTTCCGGATCCCCCTACGAGCGGGACGGTGGTCCTCCGAGGGACCGTCGACGACGACGACTCAACCGTTGGGGGACCGCCTGGGCCGATCCTCCTCCCGCAGGCCCGCAGGAGCGAGCGATCGCTCACGGTGGTCCCCAAGAGACATCGGGGCTGGTGGAGAATGAACCCCGATGTCACTACTCCCCCTCTACGAAACTCCTGGGGGAGCCGCCCTCCGTGAACCCGCTGCGTCCAGGCTGGCCGGATCATTCTGTCACGACTGGTTTGCTGGATTTGTGGAGTGAGGACGCAAGTGCAGAGTTCACATAAAAGGATAACATTTAATATAAATAACATAGCAAACAAAACACGGGAATCAAAATAACAACAGGTAGGTAAAACACAGGAACAGATGAACAGGGAACAAACGTGGTAGCAAAGACAATGATCCGGCAGGGAGTATGGCAGAGACAAGGGTATAAATGCACAAAGACTAATGACACACAGGTGGAATGAATGATGTGATAATTAACAAGTGTCCAGGTGATGACAATATAGAACAGACACAAAACATGACACGGATTACCGTGACATAACCCCTCCCTCTACGAGTGGCTACCAGACACTCACATAACCACAAAACAAAAACAAAGTCTGGTAGCGAGAGTCCAAGGGAGGGGTGGAGGGCTTGGGAACCCTGGCGATGCCGGCAGCCGCCGGGACGAAACCAACAGGACGGTGGGCCGGACTGCGCCAGGAGAACCGGAGCGATCGCTCCGAGAACCGAGGCAGACGAATTACCCCCCTCCTGGGAATCGCCGACGATCCGATGCCCCCCGGAAGTCATCTCCCATCCCCTCGCGGAAATGGGGACCCTCACTTCGGTAGCCACCCCGGGGAAATGATCGGGCGTGGTCCGTTCCGGATCCCCCTACGAGCGGGACGGTGGTCCTCCGAGGGACCGTCGACGACGACGACTCAACCGTTGGGGGACCGCCTGGGCCGATCCTCCTCCCGCAGGCCCGCAGGAGCGAGCGATCGCTCACGGTGGTCCCCAAGAGACATCGGGGCTGGTGGAAAATGAACCCCGGTGTCACTACTCCCCCTCGACGAAACTCCTGGGGGAGCCGCCCTCCGTGAACCTGCTGCGTCCAGTTTGGCCGGATCATTCTGTCACGACTGGTTTGCTGGATTTGTGGAGTGAGGACGCAAGTGCAGAGTTCACATAAAAGGATAACATTTAATATAAATAACATAGCAAACAAAACACGGGAATCAAAATAACAACAGGTAGGTAAAACACAGGAACAGATGAACAGGGAACAAACGTGGTAGCAAAGACAATGATCCGGCAGGGAGTATGGCAGAGACAAGTGTATAAATGCACAAAGACTAATGACACACAGGTGGAATGAATGATGTGATAATTAATAAGTGTCCAGGTGATGACAATATAGAACAGACACAAAACATGACACGGATTACCGTGACACCTAGTTCTTGCTATAGGCTTCATCGGGTTTGTGCAATATGTTTTATTTCCCAACCTTTTACTCAGTCAATTTTTCTATATGAAATGGTAGTGTGATGTTATAATTGTATCTGGGATTTTCTCTATCACCCACTGCAGTGGTTTTCAAACAGTGCTATATGAAGTATATAAAAAGCAAAAGAAACAGCTGTACCAATTGAAAAATAAGTTATTTGCTGTTAAAGTCTATAAGGATTATCTAGAAGCTGGATATCATGAAGGGGTACAGCTGTGAGAATAAAGAGAATTCTGCTTTTAATGGAAAAATTATTAATTCAGCACTCAATATTGAATACCTTTAAGCTTACATACTGTAACAACGCTTTTTCAAATACACTGGAAAAAAATATATAAAAATGGTCCCAAGCTGTCACGGGGCAGTACCTTTTAAAAAGTTCCTAATACAGTCTTGTTCAAAATAATAGCAGTACAATGTGACTAACCAGAATAATCAAGGTTTTTAGTATATTTTTTTTGCTACGTGGCAAACAAGTTACCAGTAGGTTCAGTAGATTCTCAGAAAACAAATGAGACCCAGCATTCATGATATGCATGCTCTTAAGACTGTGCAATTGGGCAATTAGTTAAATTAGTTGAAAGGGGTGTGTTCAAAAAAATAGCAGTTTGGCATTCAATCACTAAGGTCATCAATTTTGTGAAGAAACAGGTGTGAATCAGGTGGCCCCTATTTAAGGATGAAGCCAACACTTGTTGAACATGCATTTGAAAGCTGAGGAAAATGGGTCGTTCAAGACATTGTTCAGAAGAACAGCGTACTTTGATAAAAAAGTTGATTGGAGAGGGGAAAACCTATAAAGAGGTGCAAAAAATGATAGGCTGTTCAACTAAAATGATCTCCAATGCCTTAAAATGGAGAGCAAAACCAGAGAGACGTGGAAGAAAACGGAAGACAAACATCAAAATGGATAGAAGAATAACCAGAATGGCAAAGGCTCAGCCAATGATCACCTCCAGGATGATCAAAGACAGTCTGGAGTTACCTGTAAGTACTGTGACAGTTAGAAGACGTCTGTGTGAAGCTAATCTATTTTCAAGAATCCCCCGCAAAGTCCCTCTGTTAAAAAAAAGGCATGTGCAGAAGAGGTTACAAGTTGCCAAAGAACACATCAACTGGCCTAAAGAGAAATGGAGGAACATTTTGTGGACTGATGAGAGTAAAATTGTTCTTTTTGGGTCCAAGGGCCACAGGCAGTTTGTGAGACGACCCCCAAACTCTGAATTCAAGCCACAGTACACAGTGAAGACAGTGAAGCATGGAGGTGCAAGCATCATGATATGGGCATGTTTCTCCTACTATGGTGTTGGGCCTATTTATCGCATACCAGGGATCATGGATCAGTTTGCATATGTTAAAATACTTGAAGAGGTCATGTTGCCCTATGCTGAAGAGGACATGCCCTTGAAATGGTTGTTTTAACAAGACAATGACCCAAAACACACTAGTAAACGGGCAAAGTCTTGGTTCCAAACCAACAAAATTAATGTTATGGAGTGGCCAGCCCAATCTCCAGACCTTAATCCAATTGAGAACTTGTGGGGTGATATCAAAAATGCTGTTTCTGAAGCAAAACCAAGAAATGTGAATGAATTGTGGAATGTTGTTAAAGAATCATGGAGTGGAATAACAGGTGAGAGGTGCCACAAGTTGGTTGACTCCATGCCACACAGATGTCAAGCAGTTTTAAAAAACTGTGGTCATACAACTAAATATTAGTTTAGTGATTCACAGGATTGCTAAATCCCAGAAAAAATAATGTTTGTACAAAATAGTTTTGAGTTTGTACAGTCAAAGGTAGACACTGCTATTTTTTTGAACACACCCCTTTCAACTAATTGCCCAATTGCACAGCCCCAAGAGCGTGCACACCATGAATGCTGGGTCTTGTTTGTTTTCTGAGAATCTACTGAACCTACTGGTAACTTGTTTGCCACGTAGCAATAAAAAATATACTAAAAACCTTGATTATTCTGGTTAGTCACATTGTACTGCTATTATTTTGAACAAGACTGTATGTAGGGGAGAGCGGGGCACAACCTAACGCTTTTTGGTTTCGTCTCAATCATTCAACAAATATTTAAGTTTGATTCATTATATTTTTACACAAGCAACACATACATCTCTGCTACAAATGAACATTTGAAGTTTGTTTCTAGTACTTACCATTCTTGGACAATTACACCAAACGTGACAGAAGTGCCAACAGACAGGGGGTTAGTTGTAACACTTGCTAAAAAATTAAGTTTGCAGGCAAATATTTCAATACTA
The DNA here is from genome assembly GCF_027580225.2 of Misgurnus anguillicaudatus. Lineage (NCBI taxonomy): Eukaryota > Metazoa > Chordata > Actinopteri > Cypriniformes > Cobitidae > Misgurnus > Misgurnus anguillicaudatus. The sequence goes on from NC_073345.2 coordinate 24,767,530, forward strand.
TTTTGTCTATATACTTGAAGTGGATTTTGTTAATATATCTGTCTATAAATAGACAGGTATCCACACTGTATTCATTCATTCAGCCCTTTTCTAACAATAGTTTAATTATAAATGGATAGAAATGTGTAAATATGTGAGAAAAAGCGGCACAATTATGACAAATATGTGACCCCGGCTGTAATAACCATACTATAGTTTAAAAGATCAAATTTTGAGAAAATAAGCATCAAGCAAGTCTGATTTTAGCCATTCATTTCATTATAATTTCAATCTTTGACGTGACCTTATTCATTTAATATCAAAGATATGAACAAAAATAAATTTCACACGATTTTTGATAAGACACATTTATTTTGTTGGCAGCCAGCAATCATTCGTGTGTAGCCTATTTAAAACAACGGCAAGAATTATGCTAACGTTAGCGGATTTTATAATGTAAGTGCTGAGGGGTTAGTTGTAACACAGCGTTACAATTAACCCCGATGCGTCAAAATATTTTCAAGCCCACCAAAAAAAGTTGCCAAGGGCTGCACACATATTTCAAAACGATGCTATGTTTTAGTCAACAAGACACTGATTAATATGACATAGCATTGGATTTGGTATCTTACACCCAACTTAGAAACCGAAAAAACATATGATGAAAAAATGTACTTACATGCCACCAAAACACTCGTTCATCAATAACTCTCTGGAAAAACATTATACATTTCCAATAATTTGAGATAAATCGTCTTTTGGCAGCGTGAAAAAATACCGGAAAAAACAAATCGCTCAACCTTGTGCAACAATGTAAACAGTCCGTGTTACAACTAACTAGTTTTTGCCCCACGCACCCCTACCTTATGGGAACAGATATGCATACATTTGGTACCAATACATACCTTTGAGATAGTAATATGAACTCTTTAGGTGCAAAGGTGTACTTTTTTGCCCCAGTGACAGCTGCATTTAGTGTTACTGTGCTTAAAATTGATTGTAACATGTTACAGCATTGCAGCTGTAATGTCATGTTGTTTAGTTTGATGTTGTTTCCTAAATTTAAAGAGAATACTGTTCAGGTAATGAGGCTGTTGAGCGCAGAGGTCTTTAATATCCTCCATATTATGTCTATATGTTTTTATTACAAGTGTTTCCCTCAACAGGGAAAATCAACAGGCTATTTTGCCAAGTTATTTAGAGGTCTAATTGACTTAATATTAATGGTCCGTGTACTCTACTACGCTTCGATACAACTGTACAAGTGTATTTATTTTTTTACTATCCACAGGGTTTTTAGTAGACATCATAGATGATATATTCGGCAAAGTCACATTATCGTGTGACTATGCAGCGTTCCATCGGAACAGTCGGCGGGGGAATTTTATCAGTTATATTCGGCAGGTATTTGGAGCAGGTGTGCTATATTGAAGGTGTCTGCTGCTATCTTTTTCCCTCCTTTCGGCACAGAAAGCTTAGCTTCTCTTCTGTCACTTCTGTTCTGTTCCCCACAGGCCTGTTTGAAAGATAATCATTCAGATTTAAGGGATTATAGATGCTCAGAATCCTGACCTGACTCGGTTTCCCTTTATTTAGCAATTCCCTTTTCATTTCAAATCTTTTCCCTCTCTCCTATCGGGGTGACTGCGACTCTCCGCTTTCATCTCGCAGTAACTCACGGTTCTCGGACTGAGCAATTTCAAATAGATTTTCCTTTTGCTTACCTTAATATCATTAAAGATGACTCTCATTTTCTCTCGGTACTGCAAGTACACCCACGGAGACCCACCGAAGGCTTGCATTAATTCTGCCGTCTGCGGCCGTTTCATAGTCATAATTCTGCCTCTGCTCACCCTTAACTTAATTGTGGCACTAATTCACAGTACAGTTTCATTTAGAAATGTTTTTACTATTGGAGCCATTATCTCTCTCTGTTGGGTCTCTCTCTGTGGTGCAAATGTTTCCCCAGAATTGGCCTGGCTCGTATGTTTTCGTTGCATTTTGAAGAGCATTCTGGGCATTGCCTGCGAGAATGTAATCCACCACCTCAAACGTCGCCTGCATAATTTAATGTTTGGTCGGCACAACAGCAGCGCTAAAATTAGGCTTATGAATACATTATAGAGGAGTTTTGGAAGAGAGCCCGGGGATTGCTTTCAACAACACTCTCTATAGGAAGATATGCATTATTCTTTAATAATAATTCCCACACACTATCTGACTCACATCATCTAGTCTCTTCAATCTATTCTTACCTGGTAGGAGTTCATGCGTGTTTATAAAAGAACCGCATGTGTTTTGTTGGTTCAGTAAACCTTGGTGATAAATACTTTGAACATTTCTTATGACAGCTACTACAAAACAAAATCATTGCTCAGAAGTTGTTCTATTTAAGCATCTTGAAATTGAAAAGACAAATGTGAGTTGATGCAGAAAGCAATGTATAGAGCTATACAAGTAATGTGCATTGCATATTAAACTCATTTTTACTTTCTGCGTCGCTCACAGTCCATCTTTTTGTCTTTCCGTCCAGGGCTAAAGATCCGTGAAGTGATGATAAATGTGTCCAGACAACAGGTGGAGGACTTTCATGGACCAGAGGACTTTTGGTGTCTGTGTGTAGCATGGAGTCACTTGGGTACGTCCAAGAGTCGGAGAGCCACTGTCCGTATTGCCTGTAAGTATAATTTAATTTCTGTAATACTTAATCAATATCTTGTTTAAAGGTGATGTGTGTAATATCTGTGCCATTACTCACAACAAATGGAGTTTATTAAATACAGAATGACTAATGAAATTATGCTTCCAAGCATAATGAAAACTCTTGTGGAAACGAATACATTAGCTAGCTGCTATCAATATACATTTTTGTTGTCATGTAGACCTGAGGAAGAATTTTGAACAGGAGCCGCAGGGGTTGGAGGTGCCAATCAACGGCATGATCGTTCTCCACTGCCGCCCACCAGAGGGAGTGCCTGCAGCTGAGGTGAGTACATTCACAGCGCCCCCTACCAGCTTGGATGTATAATTGTTTATTTTACAGAATGTATTTTACCCAAGAACAAGTAAAATAATGTTTCCTTAAAATAAAAGGTTTTTTTGTCTGGCCAGCATGATCTCACAAGAATGAATGCGTATTTTACGAGTTGGCTAATTTGTATAAAGTGAATCGTACAAAAACCATAGACTGTAAAAAAATGACATAGTGTCCGTGACATCACCCATTGGTTTCTGAAGATCGTTTTTGAAGCTTAAAGACGGTGCCTGCCATCGCCATCTTGGCCGAGCGTCACCGCGCATCACTCGCGGATATCCGAAAATGGGTTAAGAGGCGGGCGTGGGTGAAGCTGAGGTGGCTGGTTGCTGAAACCACGCCCGGCTAGCTCAACTCTAGTGACGGCAGTGGCTGTTCAACCGTCAATCAAGTGGCCATGCCCTTAATTATGCAGAACTTTAAAGCAACACTATGTAGTTTCCATGTAAAAATTACTTACAGCTCCCTCATGTGGTTGAAAAGCGCAACAGTGCCTGTGTTTCCTACCCTCCACCGCCACTTTCAGAGTGTGCTTGTAGCAGCTAGGAGGCTGCTCAGGTTGCAGCAACAGTACAATTTGTCCGTTTAAAAGTTGTTCTATCACTGAAATAATTTTAGAGACATTATTTAAAGGTAAAAAAACTACATAGTGTTGCTTTAAGGGTTAATATAATTTAAACGGATGAGTTACAAAAAAATATCCCCATTACAGTTGTCATTAAGAGAAAAATTAGTTATATAGACCAAAAACACTTTGTACCAGGCTGTAAACATATTATTTTCTACTGTAATGTTGGCCATTTTAACATGGAGGTCTATTGGAATTGACTCCCTTTTGGAGCCTGCCTCTAGCGGCCAGTCGATGAATTGCAGTTTAAATCACTTCCGTATTGGCTTCATCAGAGAGATTGAAAGGTTGCCCCTTGACAAAAACATACGATTATCTTAATAAAAACCCTCACCCCTAACCCTGCCCCTAACCCCAACGTCGCAGGGGCAAAAGCAAATCGTACAATAATGTATAAATGTGGGCGTAAGAATTAATATAAATTAACCACCTCGTAAAATACGTTCAAATAGTCATGAGGTCATGTTTCAAAGTTTTTGTAGTGCAAAAGGGTTTTCAGACATTATAAAGGTAAGAAAGAAATGGTTCTTTGGGGAGCAAAAAATAGTTCTTAAAGGCATTACCTTTTCAGCACCTTTATTTTTAGAAGTGTAAGGTTGGGTTTATGAAAGTGTGCCGTATATTTCTAATGGCTCTGGGTCGATGATATATTCAGAGTGAATTTGTATTCTTGTAACAAGGTCTACTTTCCATGTACACATGTGTGTTGATTTTTTTCAAAGCTTTTCGCGAGTACCTTTCATGGCATCAGCTAAAAGCATGTTCAGATGTTTCATGCCTCTTATGAAGTCCATATTCATTCTCCCTGAAGAATATTTTAAGAAGCCGTGTGCGCATTTACTGGTGGAAAGTAGACGAAAAACTGCACTTACTGTATGTTTCCTCCTCTGTGTTGTATCTAATGTTGATTCTCCGTATTTTGTGTGGTTACTTTTTAAAAGTAATGCATTGCAATATCGCAATTTACCCCAACATTGCAGTGAGTGTCTGCGTAATGCTTTTTGAGCTTCTTTGTGAGTGTGTGTGTATCTGAACAAGAACCGCCCACCATGCTGCTTAGTTCCAAAAGAAGATAAAAGATTCAGCTGAAATGAAAAGATTTGCTGGGCTTCTTTTCTTCCATGTGCAGGGTCATTCGCTAGGCCTTTTCTCATGTATGCATGAATTCCAGTAGAGGAAAACAGACTTTCAATAATGGCAACAGAATCCCACCGTACCCTTCTGAGCTGCTGTCCTTTGTCCCTGGAAAGATTATTGTACTCGGAACAGAGCTTTGGTGTGAACTATAATCCCTCTGTCTGTTGTCATGTAAGAATGTGCTTTTCAGTTTCTGACAGGAAATGATAGGGAATATAGCGAGCATCAAAGAAATGATTCAAGCGCTAGTTTGATGAAGTGGGAAAGGAGTGAATCGGCAGGCTTTTGTGTTTGTGACTTGATTGTGATTTGAATCGAATTGGCCACATTGCATGGAGTGTTGAATTGGATTTTGAATCAGAATCAGAGGATTTATTACATTCAAAGAAGACTCATAAAACAAAAGGAATATGCAAAGAAGAACTAGGCTACTTTTATGCCTGTTTATTTCTTGACACATGAAGTGTATAAAGTTGCATACTTTCATCATATAAGCATAGTTAGACTTGAATTTGGCATACTAAACCACAAATGTGACCCTGGAACATAAAACCAGTCATAAGTAGCATGGGTATATTTGTAGCAGTAGCCAACAATACATTGTATGGGTCAAAATTATAGATTTTTTTATGTCAAAAAGATATTTTGTAAATTTGTCACTGTAAATATAAATATATATTTTTTTTAATTGGACCTATATTTAAAAAATAATATGTATTTATATTAAAAAATAAATAAAATGTACCTTTATGTTAAAAATATTCATATGTCTTTTATATGTTCATATATGAAGAGTTTGGTTCCAAAACGCAATAAATCCATTTTGACTAATTTATGTAAAAATGTGTTTTCTATACCAAGAAAGTGACAAGATGAAAACCACTATTTTCTGTTACAAACTTTCACATAGCATCTTTAGGTCATAATAACATAAAAAAATCTAATCCTTAATTTGATTTTCAAAGATTTATTATAAAAAACTATTTTTTTTCAGCAAAATGTTGACTTTTTTAAATAAAGTTTTTTTAAATGCTATAATAATATAATAATATAATTTAATCAATATATCAATGTGCATTCATCTTTGCCATATTATTTTCATTTAGTTGACTAGTGGTATACACTGATTAAAAAAAATAAACATTAATGGCATTAATCAAAACAGCTACTTTGTCATATTAAGAACACTGTCATTGCTGCTGTTATACTTGAGACATCGTCAATGAACTTTTTTGACAGAGATCAGCTGGAAAATATTTTGGTTCTGCTCAATTTTCGTTGACTTAAAATAATGGAAAAATTGTTCATAAAATCCCCTGGGGTCAGTTTGTTTGATGCTGTCCTGTGAGAACAAGCAACAGCCGGCATCTTCCGAGTGCCTCTCATGTAAATTTTTGTTGGCTTACATTTCTTCCCCACCACACAAAACCACCACAGGTTTATCAATGTAATCAAAATTACTATTTTGGTTTTGTTTGTTTGTTGATCACGAAGTACAAAGTAGATGAGAAAAACTAGGATTTTGTGTGTATTCAAAGCGCCGCCATTAATGTTTACAGTGCGTGGAATGGTGCACATTGATTGGTTAAGTGGATTTATTGCATTCTACAGAGAAGGAGGACTGGACTGGAAAAAATGGAGAAAATATGACAGAATAACACGGCCGATATTAGATTTTGCGTAAAATGAAGAATTGTTTTTTTTATACTGACCAGAGGTGCGTTTCCCAAACAACGACGTAACTGGTTGCTGAATGACCATAGTACGATGCATCATTGGAGAAACGAACTACTTGTCATGACTGTTTCACGAAAGCATAGTAACTTTGTCGCACATACGTCGTTTGAACCATGTTGGTTTAACAACATAGTTGATGATGTCACGTGGGAGGTGAAGTACTAATTAATCTGTGCAAATCGATTTAATGTCAGATTATTGCTGTATATAACATATATTGCATCGGAAGACTGATTTTGTTATTGTGATTTAGTTATCTGTTGTTTATTTCCAAGATATTTAATTCACATGCAAGCTCTTACGTCACTCCTCCCAGGGATTCCCCAGGGTCTTAAAGCTCGTAGCTTTCATTCTATTTACAAATTTAAAGACGTAAAATAAAATGTTAATATATTTAGAATTATGGATATAGACTGTACTACACGTTTTTTGCTTATTTTGTTAAAAAGCATGATCAACGTAAGTCTACATATGATAATAACAAGGAACGATGCTTCTAACGACAGGTGAAGAGCTGTGGTTCCAACGATGCGGTAATGATGCAGTTTGCGAATGTTCGTTTCAACGATGATTTCGGGAAACACCAAATCGTTGAACAATGTTAGTAACGATGGAACTTATGATGTTCGTTGGCTAACGATGCTTTTGGGAAACGCACCCCTGATACAATACTCATTTTGGCGGCAACTAAATTTTTTTTAAATGCCGTTTATTGCATTTTGGAACCAAACTCTTCATATGTTTTATTCAATTTCACTCTATTAAATTCATACTGGAAAGCAATTCAGATTACTCTTTGCTACCCCAAAGCAGGAACTACACTGGAAAGCTCTCTCAATTCATTTCGAACTGCTCAAAACCCGGGTTTAAAGCCCTGCTCAGGTTCACCACAGTGACAAGCCTGTAATATAAAGCCTCCAACAGAGTTTTGTGACAAGCTTAGGAAGATTTTCATGTGCTTAGAGGAAATCAAACTGGCAATTTCTTCTCATAAACCCAATGTCATATTATTATCATCACCCCCCAGTTTCTACAGAGATGATAAGTGATACCGCTGTGTCTGCCTCTCAGAGGAAAGAGTAGAGAGGGATGCTGACAGATTCCTTGCTTATATATATATATATATATATATATATATATATATATATATATATATATATATATATATATATATATATATATATATATATATATATATATATATATATATATAGTGGTTTGTTTTGTTGTTTCATACTCTCCGAATTCTTTGTAGTTGTTTCAAAAAGTATGATGCTTAAACTAGGCCACCATGAGCACATCAGCTAAAAAAAAATCTCGTGCCATCTGTCATGTTGAAAACTGAGCCAAAACGGCTGTACGGTGTGCGGCTGTGTGTGATCTGGATGGGAAGAAGCCACGCACAACCACCACTACAGCTAATCAATGGTAACTAGAGCCAACATGGCTCTTCCGTCGAATAGGATAGTCACTGTGTTAAAGCACCGCAAGCCAGGCTAAGACGATGTTTGAGAGCAGGCCAAGATCTGGATCCAGACTGAGAGCCTGGTGCCAAAAGGGTTTTCCGCTGGAGATTACAGGTTGGCAGGCGAATGCTCCCTCTGTAATCATTGCCGCTCTAAGTCTAAAGGTCAACCTGGAGAACTTTGCCACTGGGTAGACATTTGAGCCAAAATGGCTCCCCTGTTGGCCGGCTGATACCATCTTTGGAACGAGCACAAGTCTGGCTCACACTGAAAACTGATCAAGGGTTTGGAGACGGGTTGCCAGGTTGCTATATTCAAACTCCAGCTCTTTGCTTCTCATGGGTTAATTATTTTGCTCTTGATTTTGGCAGAAAAACGTGAAAACTTGATTAAATCCCATTTTTTCCAAAGACATTTCCAAAAGGTCACGGGCTCAAAACTATTTTGCCGTTGTTTGTTCTGGCACGTGTCATTGCCGTCCTTTGTTTGTTCCCCGGTTGAACGGAAAGCTGTTTAGAAAATATCATTTCCCTGGAGCTATAAGATCATCCCTGTTGAATAATGAACATAACATAATTAAAACAATTACGCCAACAAGGAAATGAAAGTGTGATATTAGCTGTCAAAGTAAAGTTCATACAGATTACTCACAGCGAAGATGAGAAAAAAACTCTCAATAACTTTGAGAGACCGGACCGATCATTAAGCCCATATTAGCCTTACAATCTTTGTCCTGCAATGCAATTAATCATTCAGTCTGATGAAGCAAAGTCATTTAAAGTGCTTAAAATGTAATTATTCAACAATAAACACAGCGTGGCTCGCGCTGTCAGGAGGAAAACGAAGAGAAAGGACACGTCCGGTTTGGTCTACCCCGGCATCCGAAAGAGCTTCATTGGATTGGTAAAGTTCATTTCTTTAATGTGATTCGGTGAAAGTCATTGCGGCGCTCATAAGGGGCCACGGTCTTGATTGAAACAAAGTGATGTAAAGGGACGTTAATGAAACTAGAACTTAATTGAGTAGGATTGAAGAAAACCGAACGAGACCTCCGTCTGTAATTGCCTTCTTGTCACTTTCACTTTCCGTCTAAATGAATGTAAATCTGCGGGGTGATTTTTTTTTTTGCCCAGAATGACGATGTTATGAGGTGTTTTACTCATTTCAAGATTAATTGAATTGACCTGTAGGTACGTGCCCTATTCAGACTGAAAGGGTTTTATTTTATATGAATGGTGAAAGGACGGGTTAAAGTGACACTCCACTTTTTTTGAAAATATATTCATTTTCCAGCTCCCCTAGAGTTAAACATTTCATTTTACCGTTTTGTAATCCATTCAGCCGATCTCGGTGTTTGGCGGTACCACTTTTAGCATAGTTTAGCAAAATCCATTGAATCTGATTAGACCATTAGCATCGCGCAAAAAATAAACAAAGAGTTTTGATATTTTTCCTATTCAAAACTCGACTCTTCTGTAGTTACATTGTGTACAAAGACCGACAGAAAATTAAAAGTTGCGATAATTTCAGCCTGATCTCACGAATTTCCGTGGGATAGTCACAGCATTCTTTGCTTATTTTTCCGTGGCATTCGCACGGATCTCCGCATTTTTCCGTGGCTCTGCTACGGACTGTCTTTTTCTGTGGCATTCTCACGGATTGGTTACTCAACTGTTTTGTCCTATTTCTTACCATTGTCACTTCGGTTTAGGGTTAGATTTACATGAAATGACATCCTTACCCAAACCTAACTCTAACCCCAACGCCAGGCGACAATTGTTTAAAGTTTAGAAAATATAAAAGAATAAATCAGAAAAAAATAGTATAACCCAATAGTTAAAGTGACATACTAACGCAAACACCAAATCAAACCCTAAACCGAAGCGGAAATGGTTTGAAAATAGGAAAAAGCAGTTGAGTAACTAATGCCACAGAAAAAGACAGTCCGTAGAAGGGCCAACGGAAAAATGCGGAGATCCGTGAGAATGCCACGGAAAAATGAGCAAAAAATTCTGTGACTATCCCACGGAACTTTGTGAGATCACGTTGGATTATTTAGACAGATATGGCTAGGAATAATACTTTCATACTGGCGTAATAATCAAGGATTTTGCTGCCATAAGATGGCTGCAGGAGGCGCAATGATATTACGTAGCAGCCGAAAATAGTCCCCTAAGTAACTTTCAATAGCAGGGGACTATTTTCAGCCACTGCGTAATATCATTGCACTTTTAATTTTCTGTCGGTCTTAGTACACAATATAACTACAGAATAGTTGCATTTTAAATAGTAAAAATATCAAAACTCTTTGGTTATTTTTTTGCGCAATGCTAATGGACTAATCAGATTCAATGGATTATGCTAAGCTATGCTAAAAGAGGCACAGCCAAAATTTTGTTGTTTCAACTTATATGTTTAAGTGATCCAACTTTCACTTTTTACAGTGTAGCTACGGTAACATAAACTAACAACGGACGGTCTAGTTTTTCATAATTTAAAGCAGTGTTTCTCAAACTTTTCTGCCATTCCTTACTTTGGAGGTAGGGAAGTGTTCCCGAGCCCCACCAGTACCTAAACAACCCAACAAAATGGTAATCATCTAGACTTTAAGTTTAAATGTTGAAATTTATTTAATCACATCATTTTTCAAAACATAACAGCATTAAACACTTTAAAAAGGGAAAATGAATGTATAAATGTATAATCACTTTGAATGAAATAAGACTTAAATCTTATATAATCAAAACATTCAGCTGTATCTTAAAATCTGCATGATCTAGACACATAACTAGTCACAGAAACAAATATTTTAGGCATTTTACTTACGTGATTGTTGATTTATTTAGTCCAGAAAAACTGGTTATGTTCTGCAAGGCAGGTTTGCAGATTTTGTAAGTTTAAAGCCAGGAAAACAAACCTATTTACAAAGTCTACCATTTAAAAGCATTACAGGGTTAAACAATAGGACTTTTAAGTTGTGTAAATGTGGTTTTAAAAAGAAAAAAATATATACAGGTATGTTTTATTAGACCTAAAACTGATGTTGTAATATTACAACCGAGGGTTTTACAGGGTTAAAAGTAAATAAAAATGCAACTGTGTTTGCATTTTGTCACTGACAAAGTCATCATAGTTTCTTTTCGGCTGGCATTTTGGTTGATTAGGTCCACTGGCTGTCTTGGTTTTCTCTGCGGGTGCTGAATCTCCAGTTTTCTTTTCATCCTGTTTTACAAACGTATCCATATATTTAACTTTTATATCCCCTACCGCCTATACCACCTCTCCACATAAAAGTTTTTGTTCCACTTCAATTAAGCCTATATGGTTCCATTTCCTCCCGTTTGTCATGCCCCATTTGTAATGTTCCTATACCCCACCAGTGGGACTCGCCCCACACTTTGAGAAACACTGATTTAAAGGATGTCTAGAAAGAGGTTCAGTTACCCATGACATCCGAGGTTATCTTTGTTGTCCTCGGAAAGGCTGAGTTGGTAGGCGGGGTGTCGTGGCAGTCCACTTTCACGGGGGTTTAATTGGAACAAATGTGCTCATTAAGCAAATGCATTTCCACTGTTTCCTGTCCGGAGGCTTGTTGCACTCATTTGAATTTGTTCCTCAGTGAATCTCTCCTCTTATCTCTCCAATTTTCCACAAGCAACCACCCTTCTACACCAGAGGCCCGGCGCAGACCCAGAAACAGGCTGCGATTTGAATGCAAAACACCCAAAGTCATATAAAACAAGACTTTTTTAATAGCTAACAGGCTCTTTAAGGAATTGAAGGAGAAGATAAAGAAAAGTGTGAGATTAAATCTCAGATAAAAGAAATAATTAGTACAAAGAAAATGAAAGGATTTAGATAACATGCAGTATGGGAATTTGGGAGAAGGTGTTCTGAGTTTAAGCCAGGCTGATGTAAGTGTTTTTAGCTAGAGAGAAGACGACCAGTTGACACGACTGGATTGGCTGTTGAGATGAGGTCGGTGCTCTGCCCCCCACCAAACACTAAATTTCCTAAATGTATGGACCAAAATATTATGTCTTTTCCATGTGTTTTACTGTTTACTGGCCACAGCGTGTGAATTCATTATGACTTAATCAGTAAATTGAACAGAAATTGTTTGTTTGTTCTAGACAGTGGCCTCCGGCAATGCTGTTCTCTGGGCGAACCCATGGCACAAATAGAGAGCTCTCAAACGTATACCACACATTCAAAAGACTTTACAGAAGTGCACCTGCTCTCTGTATTACTCCCAGTGAAAATAAAACAGGTTTTTACAAGGCCTTTCCCTGTGTTTTATTTTGCCGCCCTCTCTCACATTGGCTGCTGTCTGTCTACATAGTAGTAAATGGACTGCATTTATATAGCGCTTTTAACAGACCTATGGCCATCCAAAGCGCTTTACAATTAGCCTCACATTCACCCATTCACTCAACCATTCACATATCCTTAGTAGGATAAGCAGTCTAATTAAAAAAAATATCTGCCTGCTAAAATCCATAAATGTAAAAGGGGTGGTAACAGGGCAGGTCAAATTAATCAAATAATACATACAATTGCTCAAGTAAGACATGCATAATTTATTTGGTTCCTTTGAAATTAGTTTTTGACATTTATTATTCTGTTTGTTTAAACGACTATAAACTATAAAATCGCTAATTTTATATGAAGTCTTTTAAAGAAGTTGTGTCACTGCAACCCAATCTCAAGGCAACTTTTGGTAAATATTTGATTCCTTTATTCGTGTTCATGGATATATATTTTTTGTGTCACGAATTTCTGTAAATAGTTTTCGTGTCTGTAGCACGACTTTCTTTTTCGTGTAATTTTATGTATTGTTTTTACATTTCTCCTCTATGTTTTACCATTGTTGCTTGGGGTTGGGGTTAAAACAACTTTGTTACATTTCAAACATCCTATCCCAAACTCCAAGTCTAACCCCAAGCGAAAATAGTTTAAAAATAGAAAATAAAAATGAAAAAACAGTACTTAAAATAACACAAAAAAGAAAGTCGTTCTAGGGACATGCAAAAACTATTTATAGAAATTTGTGCTGAGTGACACAAAAAAGACATTTGTGCTCAACAGTGGCGGCTCGTGACGGCTCTTTTGAGGGGCGCAATTTCAAAATATGTGTTCGTAGTGTCATGTGTGTGGTGCTACTATTTTCAGAACGTGTTTGTTGCGTCATGTGAACCATGTGCATCACATGTTTTGTCAAAATAAGTTCCTGCAGCACACGCGTCAAAACCATTTATGATAAAAGAGACGCTCACGTTCACAAAATACATGCAAGACACTCCCTTAATAGTAAACTCTGATTACGTATAAGATTATGCGAGTATTTGGCAAACGCGGGCATCTCTTTTATCATAAACCCTTTAGAGGCATCTGCAGCAGGCTTTTATTTTGACAAGACACGTGATGCACATAGGTTCATTCGATGCGCCAAACACATATTTTAAAAATTACGAACCACACATGACGGGCTACATACAGGTTGTAACAGACTTCGCATCGTGTGCCCTCGAAAAAAGAAGTCATCGCCCGCCACTGGTGCTCAATGACAGCGGAAAATTGTGTAAAAAAAAAGAATAAATAAATCAAATATTTTGTGACTATACCACAAAATGCCTTGAGGTAGGGTTGGTCACCGCTCCGCCATGTCTGCAACACCTCTCGAGAGCTGTCAGATGTTTTTAAAATTGCAATGTTAAAAGTACACGATTACAAGTACAATAGTAAGTCTGTACAGAGCCCCCCCAGAGGATGTCATTCTTTAACTGTAGACAGTAGGCTTTTTTTACTGGAAGACGGTATTTCTTATGCTATCGCTGCTATTTCTCCCATTCATAGGAAGACCATTGACGCATCTCTGTAATATTAAATTTCTTTGTTTTATATGATCTGCCCGTAAAGTTGCTATAAATCATTCTGATTGGCTAAACAAAATAAACTTTCTGTTGCTGTCATTTTTTGTGTGTACTGTAGATAACATGGTCTAAGGTTGTCAAAGAAACAGAAGTGATATTTGGACACCTATTACAATGATATCTTTCAGGTAATAGGGACGTTTTTGCTTGTCGTTCCATATTTGAGTAATTCAAATTGGCATTAATTCTGTGCAGACAGCCAACCGAATAGGATATGGCAAGAGAGGAGAGACAGAACCTCTGTTGATCCGGGAGCTCTGGTGTGGAACGAAGAAAAGAGTGAAATTAAAAGCATATGATGAAAGAGTTTTCTCTGGCCATCAGAGAGAGAGAGAGAGTGAGAGAAAGAGAGAGAGAGAGAGAGAGAGATGTCTAACACATGACAATCTGATGGTTGATATATTGATTTTTATATCTTCATTATTTTTGCAGGGCTTAAAGAGAGAGAGAGAGAGAGTTTTATCCAGGCTGTGTGTGTATTTGCTGCTGCTTTTTTTCCACAGAGGGCATGATCTTAAACATACCCAGAGTTTCCCAAGGGTCGTGCTGTGTTTTTAATCTGCGAACACGCACTGACATAAATCAACCCATGTCCCTGTGGCCTGATGACTGCTGCCCCTCTGGACCGACTTAGAACTGGCGGCTGTTGGCAAACGATTGCAATTTACACGACCAACCATGCGAACAGGGAGCGTCGCCACGGCATTGCTACGTTTGTAAATCCTAATGAATCTCGCCGGCAAATGTCAAAGCTGAATAAATAACACTAGACCGGGCATGACCTTATAATCACCTTTAACTCTCTTGATAGCACATCACCTTACCGATAACTGACGCTGAATAAGCTGCCTGTTGACCTTTGAACTGTGACCCAGTTATCAAGACAAGTTGTAATGTGACTATACAGCAATGCAGACCGTGCCTTAAGAGAAAATACACCATATGGCTGTTCTTTAACCATAGTGCTTGCTGGTTTCAACCTGTCAATATTTTATAGATCATGCAGAGGTGCTTGAAATGCTTGCTGGTTGCCTTTTCTTGACAACATTTCTGGTCTTTAATTGGCTGGGAATATGTTTCTTTTAAACATGCTGTCATTGGCGATGGTTTGTGAAGTTTAAAAAAGGGAAAAAAGGTTACCACATAAAACCTCTGCACCCTGCTTTTGATAATTGCTGCTTGCTGTGTAAAGCAGTCTCGCAGTTGTTCGCTCTGTGTTGGCTGGATTGACAGTAAACTTTTAAGAAGTTATCATTAAAAAAGGTAAGTTTTAACCTGTCAAATCCTCTGTTTCTTTTTCAGGTGCAGTGGCTGAAGAACGAAGAACCGGTGAGTTCTCTAGACGATGTCAACATTGACACTCGAGCTGACCATAATTTGATCATCAATGAAGCAAGGCTCTCCCACTCCGGAAACTACACCTGCTTGGCCAGCAATGTCGTTGCTCGGAGACGTAGCGCAACTGCATCAGTCATTGTGTTTGGTATGGGACAACTGTTTTGTTCAAAATATTGTTTGTGCCAGTATCTGATACATTTTAGACTTAAAGGCTACAGTCTTACAAATAAAGTGCTTTAACAGGAGCATGGACATGTAAAAGCTCTGATAAATATACAGGCACCAACCTATTTAAAATCAATAAAGTCTTAAAATCAATCCTGAAATGGACAGGAAGCCAGTGTTGTGTAGCTAAGACAAAAGTAATGTCCTCATACTTTTTTTGTGTGCTCATACTTTTTAAGCTGCATATCTAAAAATATACCCCAAGGGCAGCATATACAAAGAAAACAACATAGGGCCCAATACTGATCCTTGGGGGACACCACAAAAAAGAGGGGCAGCAGATGACGAAAGTTCACCAAGGTGAACAGAAAAACTTTGTCGTTGGCAGGGAAGCGTTTTCCCTTAATTGAAGAGTTAACTCAGCAATGGCGGGGAAAGAGTTAATATAATTTAAGTGGATGAGTTATAAAAAAAATTCACCTACTTCACATATATAAATAAACACATTATTTTCTGCTGTAGGTTTGGACATTTTAACATGGAGGTCTATGGGAATTGATTCCCTTTTGGAGCCAGCCTTTAGTGGTCAGTCGATAAGTTTAAGTCACTTCCATATTGGCCTTATCAGAGATTGGAAGGTTGCCCCTCGGGTGTAGTTGAAACAGTTTTTCTTAAACTTTTGAGCACAAAAAACGATACATGTTTCATTAAAACATTTAAATCCCACAAAACTTCTGACTGTGTTTATTAGAATGTGTCGAAATTTGTCATGCTGCAACATGACCTGCCCATGCATTTAGTCAACTTCACCAACCTTAGTTAAACAGATTACAAAAATGATCACCTATAAATCATCATTCCACCCCAACACCAACCCTCTTTATTTTCGAAATCTTCAATAATTCATTACAACAGACATAATGTAGAAATACAGCGTTTTATTATTTTCCCAGACCTGCACCTGCGTGAGTCCATCACTTAGATGCCTGGTATGGGTTTGATTGTCTATTTTTGTCAACACATAATGAGTTAATGATTCTAACACTCCCTATGTGTTCAGGTTTGCCATAGTTCAGGGTCCATTAGCCTAATTGACACGGCCTCCTAGTGTTTCGTCCTCAATATTTTGATGGATACTGTTGGTGATATGGTGCATTTGCTTGCTATGTGTAACTTCTGAGATTCAGTCAGAGATGAAGGCTAAGACTGCCAGCATCTGAGTCGGATTAAACACAATAAAAAACTTTGACATGAGCTGTCAGATGCAGGCGGGCCTCATTGAGCTCTAACCGTATGATCCGCAATTAACGTTTAGCAGTCGGCATAGCATCTACAATTTAACAAGACTCCCGGCCATCCTCGAGGCTCAGTGTTAAAAGAGAATTGGCTTGGATGCTTTTTCGAGCATGAATCATATTTGTTTGTTGGTTTCTGTGTTTCTATACTCTAGCTGCGCTAACAAGATGATGCACTAGGGTTGCCAACCATCCTGTGTAATGCATAATCGTACCGTATACTGTACATACAGTAGCGGTCTGTATGACACAGTTTGACAATCTTACCCCCACACTGATGAGAATGCTTTAGTGTTTAGGTTTCATACAGACATCAGTTTTAAAAATACAGATTATAATATGAAACAGAAATATATAGGAAAATAAAATAAAATAAAATAAAATAAAATAAAATAAAATAAAATAAAATAAAATAAAATAAAATAAAATAAAATAAAATAAAATAAAATAAAATAAAATAAAATCTTCCACCTCTTCTTCCACCTCATCCTCTTCCTTCACTTATTCCTCTGCCTTATTGTCTTCTTCTCCAAGCTGACACCAGAATTGTGTTACTCTAACATGCTGTTGCTATGGTAATTAAAAGGTCTAAAAAATTGACACTTAAAAGTTTAATTGTTCATCTGTCTGTTCATGTTGAAATATTTATAAACAGTTGCTATTCTCTAGTGTTCTCATCTGCAAATTTAGAAAGTAAATTAATAGTGACAATGCAGCATGACATTAAAATTAATTTTACAGAAGGTACAATAAAGTCATGTGTCACTAAGTAATCTGATTGCATCTGATATGAAATTAACACTTTATTTAGTCAAGTAGTGAATGTATTTTGATTTACACACACGCACACACGCACTCACACACACACAGTAGCTGCTTTCTTTTTATTATTTATTCATTGCCTACTAAAATTAGAAATTGGTGCTTACGTTATGAAAAGAGAAATATAAAATATTATTCTATACTATAGGCTATACTATACATGATATTGCTGTCCAAAAGTAATTCAATGTACTATGCTTAATCCAATATTTAGTATCAAACTAACAAAGGTGAGATCTTTAGTAGTTCCTGTAGCTTAATTGGTTGAGAATTGCATTAGCAGCACAAAAGGTGATGTCTTCGATCTCCAGGGATCACACATACTGATTAAATGTATACCTTGTAATGCACTGTAACTCTGTTTGAATAAAAGCCAAATACATTAATGTAAATGTCTTTAAACTTAAATAGCAACTGATATGTGATATAAGCAGAGTGCTTTTTCCAACTGAACTATTTGAGTTTTCTTATCTGCACTCCAAAAATGTCTGGGTTATTTTTGACCCATAATGGGTAAATATTGGACAGAACACATGCTGGGTTAAAATTAATCCGTGCTGGGTTAAAAAAATGTACACAATGTTGGGTTGTTGTTATGCAACCATGGGGTATAATAACCCAGCAGTTGGTAAATTTTTAACCCAGCATATGTTCTGTCCAATATTTACCCATTATGGGTCAAAAATAACCCAGACATTTTTAGAGTGTGTCTGTTCTGTATACAGTATGCATCAGGTTTTCTCATTAAGTTTTTAGTATGGCTATCCGAGACATGTTTATGAAGTCACTGGCAATATTCGTTGAATCTAATATAATATCAGTGTAATCCAATTGAATCTCATACACATACCAATTAGATGATCTAGTCAGTCATCTCCCGGTTGAATAAATGACAGAAACACTTTTACATAGAGCTGTTTGCTTTTTTAAGACCTGTAGCCAAGTAACAAGGTTGTGCATCATTCAGAGCGAATTGAGAATGACTTAAATTCCAGTTCACTTGCTGATTTTCGGTTAAATTTGTATCGCACTCATAAATATGAAATGCAATCATATTTTTGCATTTCGTAAATTTTGCCTCTTTAACACCATCTCTGTTTGAAATGTAAAATTTCAGTTTACTTTACAGCATATGTGACACTAGACCACAAAACCAGTCATAAGGGTTAATTTTTTGAAATTGAGATCATCTGAAAGCTGAATAAATAAGATTTCCACTGATGTATGGTTTAGAAATTATTTGGAAGTCTTTAGCAATACATACTGCTAATGATAAATACATTTTGGATATATTTACAGTAGGAAATTTACTAAATATCTTCATGGAACATGATCTTTACTTGGTATGGGGAGGACCAGAAATACCATTATTTTGCATTCCAAACTATGACAGCATCTTAAGCATGCAACCATTGACAGAGATGACAAATATCACATTATTTTGTCACCACGCGCATGTAGGTCCAGAAAGCTGTTTTTAACAATGATAAGTAAATTCCTAAAGTGGTCTTTTTTTCTTATAACATGTTGTGGTTCTGGTTTCATGTGTTACAATACTGATCAATCTGCAGGTTATTTAGTGTTGTAACACATCCTGAAGTTTGCCTTCTCAGAGTTTTTCAAAATAAAATTAAATCGGGTTTTAATGTCAGGAGTTCCTGTCGGGACGAAAGTAACACTTGTTACTTTTGTCCCGCTGCTAATACTTTTGCAGTATGTTTGAAAACTATTTTAGTGTCAATTTGCGCAATTTGAAGGTTAATGGAAATGCAGCTAATAAGTGTGCAGCTTTAAATGATAAATGTCATTTTTTTGTGATTTACTTACAGCATAAATATGTTAATAGATTAAGAAACATTACATGATATATTTGATTTTTATTCTGAAGAACTTACAGTATCTTCTATTCAAAAACACATTGAATAGGCATTCGCTGTCACGGTTGTGGTAAAAACTACTAGCTAATGCTGATCCTCACCTCTCTTTTCTCTGTTGACTGCAGTGAATGGTGGGTGGTCATCCTGGACTGACTGGTCAGAATGTAACACTCGCTGTGGGAGAGGAGTTCAGAAGAGAACACGGACCTGCACTAACCCTGCACCGCTGAACGGAGGAGCTTTCTGTGAGGGAATGTCTGTTCAGAAGAGCAGTTGTACCTCTCCCTGCCCAGGTCAGAGGATACAGAGCTTTCAGCCAATAACAATGAGCTGAGAGGGTGGTGATAAGAGAGAAAGCTTGGGTATTTCAAAATAATACAGATCCTGCTTTGCAGATTTCATGCAATAACAAACATACAAGGTGACCTGTTTGCTTGAGTTGTTACAGCATTAAAAAGTAGGGCTTTGCAAAAATATTGATACAGCTATCATGATTTTTCCCACGGTTTCAATCTCTACTTTCGATATTTGCAAAATAAATACAGTATATATAAAAATCCCTCTGCATGTGTCGAACGACCTTATCCA
Source organism: Misgurnus anguillicaudatus (assembly GCF_027580225.2). NCBI lineage: Eukaryota > Metazoa > Chordata > Actinopteri > Cypriniformes > Cobitidae > Misgurnus > Misgurnus anguillicaudatus. The sequence continues at coordinate 24,787,529 of NC_073345.2, forward strand.
CCGCTGCTGCTGTAGTTGATGCTGTCCAGTTGTCTGTCATATACGGCCGTTCGGCCAATGTCTCAGAAGTTAGCGGGAGTGAGAAAATCGCAGAAAATTTTAAAACGCCTGCAGCTGACATGTGGAAAACTTTAGCTTTAATTTTTTTTTTAATTCAGTACTGCAACATGCTAGCGTATTGTATCGTGATACATTGTATCATGCATCATGTATCGTGATATGTATTGTATCGTGAGGCCCTTGCCAATACCCAGTCCTACTAAATAGTGCATACATTTATTCTCATAATGTATGTGTTCGTGTAGGCCCACAAATTTGTTTATCAACACTCTCTAGAGTAAGGATCTTCAACCTTTTTGTGAGCAAGGACTACCACAATGGAAAAAAACGAAATCTGGAGGGCTTTTTGATATAGTCTACTTTTACTTGATGTTTTATCAGTGTTTTAAATGTTAACATACATAAAAGAAGCCAAGCTAATATGAACATTTTAATAAATAGATATTAAAATTGAGGCTATTAATAGAATGTGCATTGGCGAGCAACTCACAGACTCTGGGCGGGCAAACGTTGCCCATAGGCACCATGTTGGAAACCACTGTCCTAAAGTTTTGGTTTCAGGCTTTATGAATTAAAGATCACATTCTTTATGATCCCATCTTTTAAACCCTAGTTAGTGTGTAATGTTGCTATAATAGCATAAATAATACCTGAAAATGATAAAGCTGAAAGTTCACTGCCAGGCGATATATTTTCTTTAAAGGTGCAGTGTGTAAATTTTTGTGGCATCTAGTGGTGAGGTTGCGAATTGCAACCAATGGCTCAGTTAACTGCTCACCCATTGCTTTTAAAACGGATAGAGAAGCTACCAGACAAACATGTCATCTTCGGAGACAGCTTCGTAAAAAAGTTTGTCCGTTAAGGGCTTCTGTAGAAACATGGCGGCACAAAATGGCGGCTTCCATGTAAGGGGACCCTCTGTGTATGTAGATAAAAACATCTAATTCTAAGGTAATAATAACCTAAGGGTTCTCTATAAAAGGTCTTTATACACCCCTGATTATATAGTTCTATATATTATTTTGCATTTCTGTCAAGAGATCCTTCTAAAAATTACACACTGCAATTTTAGCAGAATTCCCCTTTCAAAGCCTACGGCGAACGGACGGTTTGGACTGCAGCCTTCTACTTCCTGCTTTAATGACGTCAGTAGAACGGTTTACCATTGACTAAACTCCGCCCACAGGAATACGTCAGTCGCCAGCTAAGCTAACGGCAAGCTAAGCTGCTATCGAATCACAACACACTAAACAGACTACACAATCAGAACACATATTTCTGAAGGAGGGACTTCATAGAACAAGGAAGACATCAGCCTGTTTTTAGGACAGTGAACACAGCGCTATACAGATAAAAATACCGCATTTTTTTACACGTGAAACATGAACGCGTTATATTGCGCACTGTAAATGCAATCAAAGCTTCAAAAACACAGAAAGAACGGGACCTTTAATGCTAAGTACACCTGTATGCTACCTGCCGCCAATGAGACTCAAACCGGCAACCTTCAGGTTGCAAGCCTCACTCTTTAATCTGATTTGCTCACTAGAAGTGCTGACAGTAAGAAAGTACATTGAGCAAGTCCTGGTTGTGTAAATTATCACACCTACATTATCATAATAATTGATTCACTGAATAATTACTATAACTTATTCAACCGTAATTAAATAATAAATCGATAAAAAATAAAATTGTAAGTTGCAACCTTTATATCTCCTTTCCAACTAAGTAATTGTAAAATAACCAGCATGTCATTTTTCCCCACATCACAAGAGAATACTACCAAAGGTTTGAAGGTTTCCATGGGTTAGATACAGAATTTCTCTCTTTTATCTCCCCAGCACGACACTGTATGTTAAAACCCCGAAAGTGCATTCTGCCAGCAGATTCAAGGCTGGTTGGTCAGTCAGGCGGTGTGACTGTCTCACTGCTGTGCCTTGTTAATTAAACATGCCTTTCTGAACACATTGATGGCTAATCCGTCTGTCTGGGAGCCTGCATTTAAAAAAGGACTTTGACAGTATGTGTTCTGAGCTTGAATTGATCTTAGTCGCAAAGGCCTCTCGAGTTTTACAGTTGATATGTCTCTGCTTTCAATTAATGTGGCGCCTACCGTCACACTCGGAGACATTCGGTTTACTGTCTAAAGCGTAATGCAACACTCCTCACAGCCAGAGAGAGCAATCAATGGAGATGAAAGGGCGTAAGTGTGCATACATAAGTAAAAATATGAAGGTAACAGAGAAAGTTGTAATTACACTTTGGAAATCAAGAAAAATGAGCGTTTGAAAGAACGATACAAAGTGAAGAACAGAATGAGAGAGTTATCAAACCAAGCGCACTTACTCTGGCTAAATTTATGGTTTCATTGGAAGTGCCCATCAAATGGGAACCACTAGTCACGTTGGGGAAAAGTTATCTGAGGAGGGCACCGGTCGCTTGGTGACGAGAAAACCTAATCTCGCTCTCCAGCCCTGCTCAATCCGGCTTCCTCACTCAACAGAGACACACAAACATGACATTTGCATTTAGATTAGCCGCAGACGACATACCAGCAGCCCATGGAGTTGTTAAGAGACCTGGGAAAGTCTGATGGAACAAGACAAAAGTAAATTGTCTTTCGCTTTGGTCAGAGACATTGAGAGGGAAAATCCTGGATCATAAAAGACCACACTCGGAAAAAGAAAGAAGATTTGTAAATGTTCTTAAAGCTTTGAGATTTCCATCCAACAGATGGTTGTTTTTTAACCATACATGTACTGTACTGTGTACATGCTCTAATGAAGATGTGTGGATTTGTGTGTGTAATAGTGGATGGTGGCTGGGCAGAGTGGACCGAGTGGTCGGCATGTAGCTCTGAATGTGACAGACAGCGAACCAGGGAGTGTACGGACCCGGAGCCCAAACATGGAGGTAGACTGTGCGACGGAGCCGCCCTAGATACAGATAACTGCACCGGAGACCTCTGCATTCAAGGTCGGTGATCATCACCAGTATTATGCACTTCACTATCGCTATCAATGTCTTCATAATCACTATGACATCATCACAGACACATCATTATCTCAAGAGTAATGCAGTCAGCTTCACTATTATAATGATTGTTTCTATAATTATCACCATCACTGTCTTTGTCATCATAGCACCACTTTCATGATAATCACATCATGCCATCATTATCACCATCATTGTGATGTCACCATCAATGCTTTTACAATCTTTATCATAATCATCACTAGTATAAAAACCATCATTGTTAAAATCATTATCACTGTTGTCCTAAAAATACCCTCCTTGTCACCATCACTATCAATGTCATCATAACACTACAATCAACAGAGTTATTATAATCTCTCAACACCATCATTGTCATTTCACCATTAACTCTTTCCCCACCAACGTTTTTTTTTTAATTTTTTATGATTTTCACAAATATAATATATAAATATAAAATAAAATATATCAAAATGAAAGAAAAGACCCTCTGCTTTATTATTTCTTTTTTATCATTTCTCAAGTATGGGTTTCTTCAAAAACACCAAATTTTGAGCAAAAAGCTGACATAATTTCATTTTTGTGAAGGACTTTTGATAGAGATCAGATTCAGAGCGATCCTCAAAACTTACACGAACATACAGCTGTTTGCCCTAGGGCGATATTTCCAGGTTTTATAAGTTGCGGAAGAGCGCCATTGGCAGGAAAACGTTTTCTCTTAATTGGCGAGTTAACTCGTCAATGGCGGGGAAAGTGTTAATGCTTTCACCCACACTGTCATAATCATCACCACTGTAAATAGCATTATTGTCACGATCATTATCACTGTCATCGTAACACTATCATCATCACCACTTTCATCATAATCTGTCAAAAAAACACCATCATTATCACTGTCATTGTCATCTCATCGCCTTTGTTATCACTGTCATCCCAACACTACACTGTCATATAATCTGAAAATACCATCATCACTGTCATCAAAGTTTCACCATTAACTCTTTCACCGCCAGCTTTTTTTTTTTAAGTTGCCAGCCAGCGCCAGCGTTTTTCATGATTTTCACAAAAGTTGAATGCCTTCCAGAAAATGTTCTTCTTCAAATATATAAACATACAATATACCAAATGAAAGAACAGACCCTCTGCTTTCAAACAAAAAAAACATTTCATCCTACCTTGAGTAGTTCTTTTGTAATCAGCTTTTGAATATGGGTAGGTTTCTGCAAAAACACCACATTTTGAGCAAAAAGCTGAGATAATTCCATTTTTGTTACGGACTTTTCATAGAGATCCCATTCAGAGCGATCTTTAAACAGACACGGACATGCAGCAGCTTGTCATAGGGCAATACTTCCGGGTTTAAAAAGTTGCGGAAGGGCGCCACCTAGCGGATAATAGTGGTATTGCGGAAAGACAGAAATACTCGACATTGGCGGGGAAGCGTTTTCTCTTAATTGACGAGATATCTCGTCAATGGCGGGGAAAGAGTTAAGGTAGCGTGCACATCAAAGCTTTTATGCCCGCAGTCGGCGTATGTTTTCAATAGAGGGTATGCAATGACGTCACTTATCTACGTGACTGCTGCGAAAACGCCAGTGAAACTGACTATTATCAGCTTAAATTGAATTTAGTTGGCCTTAACAGTGACCCTAACAACTTGCCAAACAACCAGTAGTCTGTGGACATTGGCAAATGGCCAGACATTGCTTTTCCTGATATATATGTTTGTCTTGCCTAACACTATTAAACCATCCCACCTTTGTAGAACACAAGTCTTATCATAATGGATGTTTTTTAATGAAGGCTCACTGACAAAACTTTGCAATTACACAGAATAAGAGTATTCATTGGTGTATTTTTTATAGGATTTTTTTATTCCAAAATTTTACAAACCTGACATATGGCTACTGCTACTGATTTACTTCTTGCAGTCTGGATAAAGACAGCTCCAAATTTTTGTTGAATCTGTACAGTTGATCACACAATTACTTTTCCAATTTAATACACATTTTTTTATGCTATGCTAATGCTGCCGCTTAGACTTTTTGCCACTCAGTGGGCGTAACCGCAGTCACTTTCGCCGAAGGTGACGTCACGTGCCTACCCTCTGTTGTTTCCAATGGAAGCGCTGCGTTTTTCAAAAAAGCCGCACTCTGCGTTTTTTTGCAGTCAGTGTGAAAAATATACTTTGGGTGAAAAGCTCAGCTCGTCAATGTCAGTTTTCACACAGCCGTCCAATCACAGCGGAGGAGTGGCGGGACAAATATAGCAACAACCAACCAGCACATCGCACAACGACTGATAAACAAAGTATCACAGCAAACAAAGCGCTCAGCTGAAAAAGCTGTCAGTCTGCTGAAAAAAGCTGGCATTCGGCATCCGCCTGCAGTTTTCAGACGTGTTTTAAAGCTTTGGTGTACATGCCCCCTAATGCATCCACGATCACTATTATAATCATCACTACATTAAATACCATTATTGTCACCATCACTATCTTTGGCTGTTTCTCAATATGCGTTCTTCAGCGTTCTTGCGTCCTTGTGTTCTCACTCTACGTCATCATAAACGAAGTTCAATTAGATCGGAAAAACGCTCGCGGAGATATTCGCGCGTGTTTTTTAAGCGCTATTTTGCCGCACAGGGTTAACCGTAAGGCGAATCCTGGCATGTTTGGTATCGTTTGACTCGGCAACTATTCAAAACTCCAGCGAAACAAGTCCCATGAAAATACGTCGATCATAGCCAAAGTTATAGGCCTATAAAACATTCGTCTGGCCACTAGGTGGCGCTGCAACGAAACTATGCATGCCCTCTCAGTTCCTGACTGGCATCTCAAGTACCAAGTTTCCTGTCAATAGGCCTAAGTTTGGTGAAGATACAGCCTAAAATCTGTTTTTTTGCACTCTACGTAAATTTTGTTGACGCGCTATACGACAACGGATTGGTTTATCAAAATTCTTTTAATAACTTTTTGCCGTGAGTGTCTCTAGATGCTGCATACCAATTTTTGTGGCAATCGGGTAAAAACTCTAGGACGAGTTCGCAAAAGTAGGTTTTACGAATAATTCAAAATGGCGGAAAATTTTTCATGACGGAAAATGACTTCATAGGGTCCAGTCGAATCATCTTGAGCCAAGGAATCAGAGTAAATAAGAATTTCGTTTCTAGGACTTACGGATCTTACGGAAATTTCGGACTATTGGTGGCGCTAGCGGGTTTGACATAGAGACTCCAAATTTGCTGTGGATATTATTTGGACTGTCCTCTATCAGTGTGCCAAATTTCAAAACTTTCCTACGTACGGTTCTATGGGCTGCCATAGACCGCAATGGAACAGGAAGAAGAATAATAGTTAAGAAAAAGAAAAAGAAGAAAACTAACGGATACAATAGGGGTCTTCGCCCATTCTGGGCTTGACCCCTAATAAAAATACATAAATTCAAAACAAAATATATATAAAATATATATTCAAATCTGAGAGCAATTCTGGCCGAGTACGACCCGTCAACCAAACCAGTGGCATTATATTTACCCGACTGGACCCGAATGTAAACTGACGTTTGTGCAGTCTGCAGCCCCGGTGGCCTCTTAACAAATTTGGCGAGCTGCTCCATTTGTATATATGACGATGACACCATGGTAACCGCTAAAACGTACATTTAAAAATATCTGGCATGTCTGTCTTAACAAAAATTAACCTATTGCCAGCCACACAATGTCGCAAGCGCTCTTGGCAAACAGAGGAGGTTTGAAAAGGACATTGAAACACATGCGAGAGTTCAGGGCTTCTCGGGTCCATTCGGCAAAAACGCATTCATTTTAAATAACCCGAGACACGATTATTGTACCCGACCCGTGTCAGAGGCACGCGTGAAACTTTTAGACCCGAACCTGATCGGATCTCGAGTCGGACCTCGACGTCTTCTTCACATAAGCCTAAACACAGGCTTATGCTTACTGTGATGATCTGCGGGACCTAGCGCCCCCTCCTGGTTGGGAGTATTTACGTCCTAATACAAAAATCACTATTTTAAAAGTATTTGATTAAGTATAATGTGGTCCAGCGGGCCGTATTAAAATTTACCCCGGGCCGTATGCCGCCCTCTGGCCGCCAGTTGCCCATCCCTCCCCTATTTCTTCACAAGGTATCTGAAATATATACGTATTTGCCTTTACAAAATGTAATCATAAAAAAATAATGTATATAATAATGCAGATAATAGTATGTTTGGCACTTTATGAATGTTGCAATGTTGAATCTGGGGATGTTAGGTGACCAACAGGATGATCGGACACATATCAATTCTTACAAGTGCGTTCTGTGTACTCGCGACCTTCTGAGTTCATTCTTCCAAGGTCGCCTAGCAATACCGATCGCCTATAGTATCAGTTTTTACTATAGTCATTTCACCATCAATACTATCTCTATCAAAATCATCATTACTACTGTATAAGTACCATCATTGTCACCACTGTCATCATAATCCCTCAACATCATCATTATTACTATTGTCATCACTATCAGATAATACTATCAGATAATACTAATCTAAATTATTAATACAGCTAAATGAAATGAACTCACATATGTTTGTTGTTATAAACTATCAGTACCGCTGTGTGCTAGTGAAATGTTATGGGTTTGTGACTCTTTGTTATATGGCTCCTCCAACTTCCCCAGTGCAACACGGACACAGAGCAGTAAAAATCATCCCGCTTTTGTTTAGATCAGTGGAGACAAGTGCTCCATGGAAAGCTGTCACCGGCTGAATGAAACCAGTCAGTCAAACCCCCAGACGAGCAGCTCTTGACAGCCTGTTTTGTAATTCCTTAGGAGAGGCAGAAATCTTCTGTTTTAATCCTCCTCGCTCATCATCCTGACAGTTCTTTAATCAATCTTTCCTGCCTCCATCCCCACAGGGAGGAGGATGCACCATCCTCTGCAGAGAGTCTAAAGCCCAACGGTGATAGACATCCCTATCAGAGACCAATTTCCTCCATCTAATACACACACACTTTGATGCATCTGTAGAATTGGCCTCCATGTGTAGACATGGTGAAAAAACGTGGTGTAAAAGATTGGACAGGGATTTCACATTACATGCCTGCCATTGGCCATCATACATATGTAGATCTATGTTTGGACCGTTTGCTCGGTACTCCTACGTAATTTTTGAAATTGAGCATGGAGGATTATGAAGTTCCTGAATTAGTCGCCAAACCACATGGGCATTTCCCATCTCCTGATCCTTGCATCTTTCAAACATCATTCAAAGTTTTGTATATGCATGAGGATTTGACAGGTGTCACAGGTATGTGTCTGTCTTTGCAGATAGGAAGCTGCTCCACGACGTGAAGGTTCCTCAAGGTGAGTTTATGAACTTTGGTTTCGTCAAGTCATTTACATGCATTATGGTGCATTACTATTAAAAAAGGCTCGCAGGCATATGAAGTATGATGCAATAATGGTACATTGCATCACAGTCATATTCGCACGGTGTCTGTGCAATTAACCCCTTTATCCTCGTTTTGAGTCACAACCTTATTGCTACCTTTATGTAAGCGCAGATCTGCACTGACATCATTCGACATTCGTTTCAAGACCTGGGGCCGGTTTCATCTGTTCTGTTAAGAATTTTTTTTAATAAGTGTATGGGCATAATAACTGTGTATTTTACTTAAGGGATTTGTCTGCTGACAATTACTGTACAATAGGTTTTTCAATCATTATCTAGTTTTCAATTACAACTAATGTATTCACCATCGCTGTCATAATCACTGCTATAATCACCGTCATTGTCATCACCGCTGCTGTTATTACAATCGCTGTCATGCATTACACTCAACTTCTGCATTATTTGAAATGCGACTATTAAAAATCCTCACAGGCTTATGAAGAATGATGTAATACCGCCACGTTGCATCATAGTCATCCGTCTTAATATCGCCGTGGTTACCGCATCTGTGCAATTAACCCCTTTTACTGTTATCATCATTTTGAGTCATGCTGCACAAACAGCCTCATCGCAACCTTTATGTAAGCTCATATCTGCACTGACTTTATTCTGTATTGGGCTTATGACCTGACAATTAGGTTTTCGGTGAATCATCATCATCCGGTTCGCCATTTGAAATAACCTGGAAAACCAATTAACTCGATGACATTTTAAAGCCAGCATTCGACGTGCTGACTCAACATCAGAACGAGTGCCGCATCAACAGTGACGCATCAGCGATTAAACATTTTCAACAAGGAACGTCAGTCCTCATCATGCAATACAACTTAGCCAAACAAAACACACTAAATGTCACATCAAATGAGAGTTTCCAGAACAACATATCCTCAAAATGGTTGCTTCTGGGCGGAAATCAAGTTATGCAGAATAAATGGATGTTTTTGTAAGTCTCCTGCTTTGGTTTTTCTTTACCAGAGATATATATTCTTACAAATGTCTTAATAGAAATATGAAAGTGCATCCTCTGAGCATAGAAATTACCTTATTGCTTATATTATAATACTAGTAATTTGCATTCATGTGGCAATTGCACGCACAAATCTTAAGTAAACAAAGTCAATAAACCTTATCTGAACTCTTGTTTAAAGACTATAAGAGAGGCAAACAAGAAAAGAGAAATATAGAAATTGTGGGTTACGAAGCTAAAGAGCAAAATACGACAAAAGTACAAAGCAAATACAAGAACAGAAGTGCATAAGGGATTCATTAGCCTGTCAAACTTTTCCAAAGCTCCCAATTAACCTGCACTATTCGCTGTTAGTACAGCTCCAAATGTTTCTGGCTAGCATTTTCATAACCGCAGGCCCGCCTTTAAATGTTCAGTCTTGCTTTTCTTTGTGCCGTCTATTGTTGACGGTGTCATGGTCGAATTGTTTGCAAGAAGAAGATAGGGCTTAATCACTGCAGATGAGATAATATAATGAGCTCTGTTGTCCTCATTTCCCAGCGGATGGCGTGCGGTTTGCAGTACAGATTTTACTGCGTGAGTGTTCGTGTTGAGAGTCAGGTGCGCCGATGAAGGCGGATTGTAATTGCCGTCACTAGAGGATTTTCATTAGTGCTGGAGGTGTCTGGGAATGTGGAGGCAATATAGAGAGAGACCTGTGATGAAAGTATTTTATTGTTATGTAATTTCATTGCTTTGTTTTATGACCGCGTTGCATCTGTACATCGAAATGAGATCCCTAAGCTGTATGATAGCCATCTGAACACACACAAAAAAGCTAATGCTCTTATATAACAATTTTCAAAGAACCGTAGTCATTTTGCTTGGAGTCATTTTCTTAATGTTTGTTTGCTTGTCAGTGTGTTTCTCTATAAATTGATTTGCTATTTTTATAGCTGATATGGAGACCAATAATGACGTGGCCCTGTACTCTGGTCTGGCTGCCGGTGTGGTTACTGTGGTCATACTGGTCATTGCAGTAATGCTGTACAGGCGAAACCAAAGCGAGTACGGCGTTGATGTTATCGACTCGTCTGCGCTGACCGGAGGATTCCAGTCTTTCAGCTTTAAAAGTGCCAGGCAAGGTAAGAGAAAGCAACACTTTATTAATCCAGATTAATGAATTATTTGACAATTTATTTGTATTTGAAAAAAATTACATGATCCATGATCTCTGAAAGCCAATGCCTACCCCAATAGAATCTGGACCTTCTTTTGATAGACCCGCCCCACACATACGCAACACGGACAACTATGTTGCTTAGTAGACACACCCCTTACTGCTGATTGGCTACAAGTGTGTTGGTTGTCGGCCTGACTCCCTTTCCCAAAATGTTTTTCAGAAATCATGCACTCCGCCTTTAAAAGCTCTGTATTTATTTTTTCCACAGTTTTTTCAGTTATTTCAACTCAAACCTCTTACCTAATACATGTATTTATTTGTCTGTCTGTCTGTCTGTCTGTCTATTAATCTGTCTATATTTTATTTTATTTATTTATTTATTTATTTATTTATTTTTTTATTTGTTTATTTTTTTATTTTTTTATTTTTTTATTTAATATTTATTTATTTATTTACCAAAGTCTGTAGTAACCAAAACAGTCTTGCAGCTGCAACAGGGCTTGAGCACCCGCCAAAATGGTTGCGCACCCACGGAAAATGGCTTATATGCTCAATTTATTTTAATCAAAAAACTCTTTTAAAATTTCGGAGGTTTTCTGATTGGTGGATCTCGCGACTTGTAATGTCTACAATGCTGAATAAGGTCAGCTTTACATTTCGTGTGTAAACTAACAAAAAATGTGATCACGCGCCACTTTCCTTCCACTTTCCAAAGTGCTCGGGCGCTCCCGTAGCATCTACGGTTGCTAGGCAACCTAAGCGTCGTGTGACGTTGAGCCAAGCACCGACCAGCGGATAAAGAAATTGGCGCCTATACTTCAGGACATTTACATTAAAGTATTTGGCAGACGCTTTTATCCAAAGTGACTTACATTTTATCTATATGTGTGTTCCCTTGGAATCAAATCCATGACCTTTGTTGACAAAATCTACAATCAGTCCTTACAGAAAATCGCAGAGTTTTTTTGTGATTGTTGCGGGCAAAAATCCTTGATCTTGTGGTATGTTTTCCTTAAAAATGTGATGGAATATGCGGGATATTTATACAATTTTATGCAATGAAATTGCGGGAACTTGCAAAAACTGCGGGAACTTGCAAAAACTGTTTGCAGCTTTTCCGTGATGTTCCCGTCACATAATCACGTCACTTCATGTTCCCATGGTGCTTGTGTGAAGTAAATGCAAAATTTTTCAACTTTCTGCTAAGATATATGTGATTTTTGATACAAAAATGCGGGGGTTATGAACTCATGCAAGCCCCGCATATTTGTGCGCACGGAAATCTTCAATTTATGCTGCGAAAGTACGGCTTATTCGAAAAATGCGGCCCCCGCATAAGTATGCAGACTTTGGCTGATTATGCGTTAAATCATGCGATCGCATAATCGCGTTTTTCTGGAGGGACTGTACAATGAAAGCGATAAAATAAGCATTCGCATTGAGTCAGATCAGGTGGCAGTAAAATGATCTCGGATCAGACTCTTAAACTTTCTGTAAAACATTTTTTCACTCAACTGTGTTTTCTTGTCTCTCCGCGACTCTAAACGGAGCTAAAGGGTGTTCGTTGATTTACTTTCCACATCTCTTCTCTCCGTTGGCCCGTCTGCCGCCCCCAGAAAAGAGATTGATGTTGATGGAGGAGTACAGAGAGAGCAGAGCACTAGTTCTCTCTTGCTTGTCGCGTCAGTAATAGGGCCCGTTCATAGTGCTATCACTCTCCCCGGCCCACTAAACGCCACCATCACAACAGACACACAAACACACACACAAACGCCTATCACCAGATGTCTCCACTGGAACATTCAAAGCGCTTGTTGTTGAACCAAACCAGCACGGGCGATTCATTGCACAGTTTAATAAATAATAAAACATGATGATAGATGGGGAACTGGATAGACCTTCTAAAAGAGATGGATGAACAATCGAGTAAAATTATTAATAAACTGAACGTGTCGCTTTGCTCACCAAGACATGGCAAACTGTTGAAATATGTTTGCAATATCCGCGTTGCCCTGGCGACAGATATTTTGACAGCACTGTCAATTCACATGCAGCAGGATCTCAATAGACACTCAAATCAAGCATCACAACCGTTGTCATGGAGATCAAAACCTTTAGCCCTGCGTGACAGATGTCGCACATTTAGATGTGCAAAGGGAAAGGGGTTCAAGTGCGATCTGCAGTCTGTCCTTTGGGGCTTCAGTCCAATCTGAGAAAGAGAAAATGACTCCCTCTCGCACCTTTTTTGACGCCTCTCTTAGGGAAGAGCTCTCTTTCAGTCATTGCTTTCTGATGAATAAAACAGATTGAAGATTTTGTGTGTGTGAGAGTGAATGTGACACATTTTTGTGATATGTCAAAGCTCCCATCACAGCCAATGTTACAACAAGTGGAATCACTTCACACTACAGAAATGGGAGCTGGTTGTAATAATCTTTATGGCTTATCGTGTTGCAGCACTGTCTTTACATTTCGTTTGATAAGTGGAGACATGTCTTTATTTTGAGTTTCTTTTTAAAGACATTTTTGTCTCTCTTTTTATTTTGACACTTTTATAGAGACTGTATAGAATGTGTGCCTTAAAAGCCTTTCTGTTTGAAGTGTCATAAATATTTTTTGAGGTTTGTCGAAGTTTGAATCGTTTACATCTAAAAATAACCCAGCAGTTGGGTTGAAACATCCAACCATTTGTTAATTTTTAACCCAGCCGTGTGTTCTGTGCAATATTTAGTGTTTTGGCCGCTTATTACACAGCTATTTACATCATAAAGAGTAAGTAAGGTTCATTAAATATTGATTTTAAATATTTTATTTGCTCGTTTTAATGATTGCATACCTTTTGCAAAGAAATCCTGTTTATTTTTAGTTTGAAGAAAGACGTTCTAATGTCATGAATACGTTGTTTGGTTTAAAGGGTACATTTTACAAGAAATTTTTAAGATGTCAAATAAATCTTTGGTGTCCCCAGAGTACAAATATGAAGTTTTTTTTTTCTCAAAATACCATATAGATAATTTATAATAGCATGTTCAAATTGCCACTTTTGTAGGTGTGAGCAAAAATATGCAGTTTTTGGGTTTGTCCTAAAGAGATCGGCTAAATTGATTCCAAAATGGTAAAAATCAAATCTTTAATTCTAGGGGAGCTGGAAAATTAGTGTGTCCCTTTAAGTGTTACCATTTTTATTAACATTTTGCCAATATAATATTGTCACTATTTATTGGTGTAGCACATCTAAAAACATTGGCACTTCTGAAGCTAACCAGCCAATCCTCGATCTTCTAGTTTGAATGATCTGAAAAAAAACAGCTGTATTTTTTTTATCACTTGGCCCATGCAGAAGTTTTTTTCCCCTTAATCTGTGAAATTGGATTCAAATGTGTTAAACATTGCTCGGTACTGCATTTGTATTGGTAACAGAAAGCATTACTGAATTATTTACTATTCAATAAATATTTAATATCCACTAAACAGTAAATGATTTAATAAATAAACAGGCAAAGGGCAGCGGATGTGTACAACAACGATATGTTTATGTATCTAAAAAGCTTGCAGCAGAATTTCAGAGGCTCATATTATACAGGTCTAATTACCAAGACACAGTGTTTTGTGTATGACAGGCCTACAGAACTGATAATGGTGTACTGTAGAATAAGTTATTTACTAATAACAAATCCAATGCAAAGTGACATATCTTACTTTCTCTTTCAGGCAACCCTCTGTTAATGAACTCATCCATGCAGCCCGATCTGACCGTATCACGGACTTACACAGGCCCCATTTGTTTTCCCGACTCCATGGAGAAGGAGCTTATCCCTGAACCGGCACTGTTTGACCCTCTCCCTGACCTCAAGGTCAAAGTTCACAGCTCCTTCATGGTGTCCCTGGGTGTGTCAGAGAGGGCGGAGTACCATGCAAAAGCCCCTTCCCAAACTTTTCCTCGTGGCGTGGTACAGGAGGTCGGAGGAGGAGGTGGTACGCTGGGCGGGAGGGGGAGGAGTCAGCTCGCTCCCGCCCAGCCAGCGCTGATCACCAGTATGTCAAGCGGCAAACGACCACTCAGGGCCAGCGGGGTGTTCGGGCACGGCGGAGGGCGACTGGTGGTGCCTAATACAGGTTGGAGACTGACCTTTTGTGTTTTTATGCTAACTGTAGAGAGATCACACAAAAAATAATCTGCAAATTAATGCCAACACTGCAGTTGAAGGTCTGAATCTGTCTACAGGGTTCCCACGGGTCCTTGAAATCCTTAAAAGTTTGTGAATCTGGGGAAAAATATTCAAGGCCTCGGAAGTTTTTGAAAATATACATACATAGATACAGGTCATTGAAAGTGCTTGAATTTATTTTATGGAAAAAATCCATATTATTTCCTGTGTAGTGTAGGATAATATCATACAAATTCTAGAAGTTTTAAGTACACTTGCTAAACTGTTCACTTTAAATGCTTATATCTTCTGTATGTGAATGTTGATTTATACCCAAATGCTTTTGCATAGTTGTGTTTGACACATGAAAACGTTTCGGCTTACGTATGTAACTGTTGTTCCCTGAGAAGGGAACGAGACGCTGCGTCTCCCTTGCCATACTTCCTGCGTCCCTGTAACGCCGTCTTTGGCAATATTTCAGATAGCGATATACTTCCCGTGTCACCCTGTCTTTGTCGTTAAGCCTGATATACACATTCAGATGCACTTACCTCAGTAGGCGTCCCCAAAGTGTCACCGCAGTGACGCAGCGCGAGTTCCCTCGAAAGGGAACTGTAACAATGCATCTTAAACGGTAACATAATGTAACCTTGCTCTCACTCGAAATGTGTCCCCACATTTAGTCCTTGAATTTAAGGGTATTGGACCTGGAAAGTCCTTGAAAGGTCCTTGAATTTGAAGTTAACTAAGGTGTGAGAACCCCGTGTCTATGTGGATTTCTTGTGCAGGCCACTTGCAGAAATGTCCCTTTATTGTGTCTCCACACCCCTTTGCTTCTCTTTCTGGTTCATATGCATCATCTCCAATGGTTGTGTTGTGTTTAAAGAGATAGTGGGGACAGCACCTGGCACCTGAGAGTGAGGGCAGCTGACAGAGGCAGACAGACCAGCAGGGCAGCATGGATACAAAAATCCCCAGGGTCTCTCTCTCTCTATCTCTATCTATCTCTCTCTATCTATCTCTCTCTCTCTCTCGCGCGCGCTCTTCTACACACCTGTCAAATGCAGTAAAGAGTCTTGACAGCCAGGCAGAAGTGTGTGAGAAAAGTTAGAGGCTAGTGCATCTGTTGAAGCATATTGAAGCCCTTTTAAAGATCTTAACAGGCGAATACTGACTCTAACAGCTCTACCGGCGCCTTATCACACCTCACAAAGCCGGCATGCATGTGCTCAGCCTTCATGAGGGAGGTTTTACATTGATTTTAAGAGCACTTGATGTCGTATAGGAATCCCACAAGAAAAATGCTCTGCCGTTTCATGATACCGGGCCCAGCGCTGAACTATTTATTCTACTGAAAAGGCTTCTGGGAAATTAAGGTTGTTTCCAGAGAGGAACTTTTGTTTGTTCCAGTTGAGCATCTAAGTCCCATTCAGTCATGTTGCAGGATCATATAAATGGTTTTGTTTTGCAAGTGTGTGTGATTGTGTGTTATACCTCTTATCTTTGGCTAGGTGTGAGTTTGCTGGTGCCACAGGGCGCGATCGAAGAGGACACAACCTGGGAACTGTACATAAGCATTAGCCAGCAGGACTCCAGGTAATATATCCAAGAGAGTGACGCACAAAACACAAGCTATTCAAGTTTTTCTCTCTCAGGCACAAACTGAACCACCTGTCTCTTTTCTGTGCAGTAACAGGCTGGTTTTGGCTGGTTCAGGGGTTGGGCGAGATCGGTCTTGATGGTTAAGCTATAAGGGATTAGTTAAAATGAAAAATAAAAATTACAGTGAATAAAAACTGGATCTATTAAACTATAAGGACACAAAAGACAAAAGTTTCATTAGAGTAGAGGAGAGCGGGGTAAAGGGCTCATTATAGTTGTGCGTAGGTTCCGCATCGGTTTTCATTTATACTTTTGCGTCGTCGTCCGCGCTGACGTGCAAACATACACACAGACCGCTGGTAAGCAGTATCCACGTGTGTAATCAGATTAGCAGCACGACCATCAATGAAGAAGCAGCTTGGCAGGTTAACCCACAAACGAAGAAGAAACAGCAACTTGTTGTGTGTGATTTGAGAAGACCAGCAATGATGGAAGTAAATAAACAGAGACTAATGTTGCAGTCTGGGTTAAATCCCTCCTCAACTTGGTCCATCTTTGTTTTCACCGTCGCTAACGGAAATACCTATGACGCTGTTTTTTTACCTGGCGGGAGAGGTCCTGGTGGACCAATCACAGCGCTTGTGGTCCGCGTAGAACTGACGCTCTGTTAAAATTTTTGCGAGGTGCGCACAGACTACAGATAACCTACGGCGTTGAGCTTACACACGACTATTAATTGGGTTTAAGTTATTACATGGATAAGTTTTCCACTGTTCATAACTCCACCACTAGAGGCTCTATCTCAAAAATCAAATAGTCACTTTTTGTGACGACTTCTAGTCAACTTCATGTTCACATGTGGTCAAGATCGCTCTAATCGTTATCTATCGCTATAGCAATTACCTTTTGTGTTCCAGGGTCAGTACAGTTTAAAGTCGCCATGAAACGGAAGTATCAATTGCCTAATTATCTCCGTTTTGACGTGTATCCGAGGAAAACCGGCCTCTGAAATGAAATAAGGCAGGGCTGGATTTGAGTTTGTCTATCGAGATCTGATTGGATTGTTTGAAGTTGGGTCGTGTTGCTAATTGCTAATCGCAGCGATATTCTCCAGGACCCCGCCCACCTGCCATACTTATGAATGGAAGTAAAGAGAGATCGTTTTTAGGAGGGGAGGAGATTTGCATTTTTTGATTAAAGATTATGAGGGCACATGAATTTTTAAAAATCAATGAAGCTCACAGATAAATCATTTGTAAAAAATACCACAATATTACAAAACAAATTACAGTTTTTTATTTTACCTTTCATTGCAACTTTAACAACAAAATGATGGTGAGTAAATGATGATAGAGTTTTTACTTTCAGGTAAACTACACTTTCACATGCTGGTTTTACTCTCTCTATTAATTTATTTCTTTACCTCATTTTATCTTCTTATTCGATCTTACTCTTGTGAAATCCAGCAGTCTGGTTAAAGCCGTGGGAGCAGGAATTATGCTATAGAGGTATCTCCAGCTCTGTATATAAAAGGCAGCTAAGTGCGACAGAATCTCTTGGGGCTCATTTAAAATAGTGTACCTCAATACTGTTAGTATGCTGGACCTGGTGTAAAAGCGACGCTGCTCGACGCCGGGGTGAGTGGTTAAACACAGCTGAGTCCAGTAGGTTATCAGCCAGATGTGCAAGCCTGTCACAAAGGGGAAAAGATGGCACCTGAAAAGCAACAGAACAACAAAGCAGGTGTTTGGTAGAAATGGGATTCCACCCCCATCAATTCATTCTCAGTTTGTTTGTCAGTCAGTTTCATTTTGTACCAGTCTAGTTTGTTCAATTGAGTCTATACACACATTACAGCTGTACTTAGCTGGTGTACCATTCACCCACAAATGAAAATTTGGTAATTTATTATTTTAACCCTTGTATTGTGTTCGATTTTTGTGACGATTTTGATGGAGCGGGTCAAATTGACCCGCATTGGATTCAATGCAATTCCTTAAATATCACATTATGAAAAACAAGAAGGAATTAGGTATGAGCAAAACCATTTTAGTATCAGTCTTTGTCACACATTACAAACACTTAAAATTAAAAAGTATGATTTTAAAAAAATGCATTTAACCACAATTTTTAACATGTTTGTTTTAACAAATGTTGCACAAAAACTGTTGCAACATTTTAGATTTTAAATTTTAATTCAACATGTTTTTTTTAACATACCTATGTTTAAGACATCCTAAATTAACAATTTAAAATTGCTGTAAAATGAAATGAAGGTTTTCTTTTTCTAAATAGGCTCATCTTTTGTTCTTGAGGATCATTGTACGAATTCAAAAAATCACTATTTACATGATGTGCACACATCAAGCATGTGCTTTCTGACTTCTTGCATTTTACACAAATGGTTCTTATTTTGGTGTCATGTTTTATGGGGCACAGCTGGCATCACCTGTATTCACCTCTGGATTTTCTGTGGGTCTGAATTCATCAGCTTTACATAGTATTTCATATACATTGAAAATAGAAATGATAGTTCACATTTACGTTTCTGTGTCTGAGGAAGTGTTTATCAGTACTAAAAAAAGTGAGGAAAAGCTCACTTTTCCCTTTCCAGGGTAGTAAAACACCAAAATATACGCAATAAATGTATTTAATTTGTGTCTATACAGTTGCCTTGGAACAAAGAAATATGGGTCAAATTGACCCACGAACATCAAAATCGTACCAAAAATCATTATTTGTGCTAAAAAAACCCACTTCAAAACACATCAGTGTATCCTAACTTTGCATGCATGTTCATGGCCCTAAATGAGAAAAAGTGACAAAATTTCTGGAAGAAAACTGTAACTTAAGTAGTATTTCATATAAATTGTAAATAGAAATAATAGCTCACTTTTACCATCTGTGTCTGTAAAAGTCTTTTTCAGTACTCAAAATAGTGAGGAGAAGCATTTTACCCCCATTTCAGGATAGTAACATAACACCAACATAACAACAAACACTAAAAATCTATATTTAATTTAGGTCTATACCATTGCTTTGGAGCAAAACAAAATCCGGGTCAAATTGACACGCGAACCTCAAAATCGTTACAAAATTATTTTGGTACACTTCAAAACATATCAGCATGTCTAAACTTTGCATGCATGTTCATGGCCATAAATGAGAAAAAGTCACAAAATTTCAAGAATAAAATCACAGGTTAACTGGTTGATCTGACAGCTTAAAAATCAAAACGGGTCAAATTGACCCGGAACATAATATGAGGGTTTTAAACATTGTATGTTTTTTTTTTGTCCTTTGCGATTACAGCTTATTCAGACTGGGGGTTTAAAGCTTCATAATATACACAAAAATAGCATAAAGGTTATGCCCAAAGGAATCTTATTGCTCAAAGTTTGTTCTTTTATAGTTTTGCTCCAGGGCTCGGAAAAACGCCATGCTCGATTAATTTTAATCAAAAATGCTCTTGAAATTTGGGAGCCTTTCTGATTGGTGGGTATGGCAAGTTGTAATGTCTGCAATGCTTTGCTAAATTTCACGTCTTAAGCTGCACGGAAAACAGGGCCGAGCCGCTTTCCTCCTTCTTTCCAAAGCGCTTGGGCGCTCCTGTGGCGTCTGCTATTCCAAAGCAACCTAAGTGTTGTTTGACATTGTGCCAAGCATCCACAAGCTAAAAAATAATTGGCACCTATATACAGTTTATATTGAAATCTTCAGTAATATTGACTTCATTGCAGACTTGGCGCATCTGAGACATTTTGTGACATTGACATTGAGATCTCTTTTGAAAGTTCTTCGACATTTTTTGAGATTTTATTATCTTTTTTCAGAAGAAATATCTGAGACACAGTAGACTTAATCAAGCAAAAATTATTTGCTCTCCATTTATTGTGTGTTCACACAAGACATGGAAGAGGCTGCAAAAAGCGCACTATTCGCGCATAGTTGGACGCTTGAACATTTTTTATTTACGTGCTTCATTCGCGCGTGAAATTCTAGTCATTTGAGACATTCACGCGTAAATTCGCATCATGGGAGGGGCTTATATAGCTCAAATTGAATAAACTTACCAGATTGTTCGAACTGCTTACTCACTTTCTTCCAAACAAGATCATTTTAAGTCCTGTAAAAGTACGAAAATGTCTCGTGTAGCGATGATAATTGTCCTCCATTGTTGTTTTGTTTTTCTGCCTTCGCTCACTTCCTGTAATCAGGTCACTGCTAGAGCAAGCTCCTGACTGGTTAACACGGTGCAAAAATTTGCCAAAGTTCAAATTTTTCAACATTCTGCGCAATCCACACCGTGACATTCGCACTTACCGCACCACAGGATGCCTATTCGCATTTTCGCATTGACTTAACATGTAAATCACCCGCGCTTGCCACCCCTTCCGTGTCTGGTGTGAAAGCAACATTAGTCTCATTCATGTTTACGAGAAATATACAGTTTTAATGAGATTTTATTGGTGATTTGTCTTTCTCATGGGTGATTTGTCTTTCTTACTACTTATCAAAAAGTAGTACGAATGAGTTTTAGCACAAAGTAAAATAAAAATATAAAATAAAAAAGTATCCTTTAAGAAATATCTATCTCTGTAATTGTAGTATCACGGCCGAGTACAACCCTGCCAGGAAAGTAATCTCTTTTTGCAAAATGCATTGTCCTGTTTACCTACGAGTTCTCAAAGCCAATACTTTAAAATAAAATGGTACTGCTTATAATGGCCTTAAAACAGTGCTGTATTCAAGAATTTAAGAATTGAAATCTTCTCTTTGCTTTGTTCTGTTGAGCCGCTTGGCTTTGGGATTAACCCTTCAAATATTTTCAACAAACTTTAAAGTTCAAACTAAAGCTGTAAAACTAAACAATTAGATCCACATCCACATTTAGACAGAAGACAGCTTTACGTTCTCCATCCCAGGTTTGATGGGATTGATGGAGATCAAAGGTCACGCGTGTTGCGAGACGCCTCAGCATCCTTTCGCCGCTCATAGATGAAAACCTCAATCTCAACAAACCACAGATGAAGGTTCCTGCTAGCTTACGATAAGCTGAAAACGGTTTGATTCTCCCATCTCCTGGCCAACACAACACCGAGCAGGCACCCGTCAGTCAAACGATAGACGCGCAGCCCATCTGTCAATCAAAGCCTACCCATTGACAGTCGTCGAGAGTGACGGGGAGAAATTCAATCCACAACACTGAATTTAGACCACAAAGCATCTACAGCAGGTGAAGGGAGCGAGAAGAGAGGCAGAAATCAATCCGCAGAACCTTTTAAATTTAGCCTCATGATCTCCAGAGTCCTCATAACTGCGGCTATAGAGAGAAGAGTCATGAAAAAAGATCAATCAGAGACTTTTTATTTGTTCGCTGTGATAGGATTGAGTTAGCTCAGACCTCTGGGCTGTTACGAAACTTAAAGCATCCCTGTACGCTTCCCCGCGGATTTACTTGGATGTCACACAGACCATTTGTAGCTCTAGGAAATAATTCACGATGTGTTAATGAAAGTACACTCTGATTAATGAACGCCACAGTTTCTCCGGTTATCATGCCGGACGGTGCGTTCAATAAATCAACCGGCAGAGTGTTTCCGTTGTTATTAACACTGCATCACAGGTGCCTATTTACATTTGATGAATCATGGGAAAATAGATAATGGGCGGAGCCTTGCCTGCTAGCTTGCTGTCACTTTAAACAGGGCGAGGCACACACTGCACCATTTAACGGCATTCACACTAACAGTAAGTGGAGATTTGAGGAGACGTGAGCGACAATGACCACTGCGGTTGTGATGTGGGTGCGTGCGAAGACAAAGCTGTAGCAATTAGCGTAAATGTAACAGAGAACATGTAATCAATCACTTGTATGATACTTTAGCTTGGTTTAGGCGGGATGGATGATATAATAGTAACTGTGAACAATTTCCCTCTCCTAAATTAGTTGTCCCTGGCAACATACAGGTATATCATTTCTAAGGAATTATGCATGGAGAGTCGCGTCAAAATGGTTAGCATTCCGCGCGAGTTTAATTCATGCAATAATTATCATTCGTCTTTTTCATTATATGATGCATCATGCACTGCTGCAGTGCAGTTTATATACAAATCATTTCCTCTCAGAATGTTTATTCAGAACAGCATGAAAGCTGATTTCTTTTTCAAATACAATGAAATTTTATGTGAACCTTTTCTGTATTTTTATATTTTGCTGTTATCCACAAATCACATCAACATGGCATCAATAATGGCAACCCCTATTATTTACCCTGTGCTGACTTTTATCAATGTTTTCTTTAGGACTAAACCCTTGATCTCGGCAATGCTAGCGCCATGTTGAAGTTTACAATACAGCATGCCCGCCATCAGAGTTTTATTCCTGTATAGCTCAGTGGTACAGCATTGCGTTAGCACCACAAAAGGTCATGGGTTCAAACCCAGGGAACACACCTTGAAAAAATGTATACCTTGTAAATGATAAACGCATCTGCCAAATGCATAAATGTAAATTGTAATGTTTATCACATGATCACTTGGGTTTACATAGGACTAAAGGGCCATTCACATTATAACAATAACGATAACTATAAAAAATATAGTTTTGAAAATCGTTTTATATTAAAGACAGAAGCGGCGTTCACGCCATAACTATAACGCAACAATAACGAACAATATCGTTGCGATCACTTCCTGGATGTTTTTTCCCCACCTGATGAATGATAAACCATTGAGAGCCAATCAAAGCTATTTGAACTTCAAGTATACGCGCACTTCAAATGACAGTGGAGAAGCTCAATGTGGAAGATCATGCCACATGCCATCAGGTATCTAGCGCTGATGCAGTTGCTGTGAAATTGACTACATAATGCTTTTTTCCCACCACACTGATTACGCCGAAAGGTTAGATATTAACTAAGATTACACAAACTAAATTCACTGTTTAGACACTGTTTAGGCAGGGCCGCACCATCTAAAAAAATCGAACACATTGTTTTCGCCTGTCCGTGCCGCTCAGCTTTGACTCAGGAAGTTTCTCAAATCCCATATTTGTCCCAAACATTAACGATTAACATTGGCTGCTAACGTATATTTTGCATTTTGAAGTAGACGCTATCTGACGAAGCTCGCCCTATTTAAGGGCGCACTCACACTATCCAAACCAAACCGCACTCGGGCGCGTTTGACCCCCAAAGCCTGGTTCGTTTGACTAGTGTGAGTGCTCTGTTCCGCGCCCGGGCGCGGATTGGTTAATCGCGCCGCGGCCGGGTTGCAGAGGTGGGCCGGAGCGCGGTTCACTTGGGCTCAGGCG
The DNA here is from genome assembly GCF_027580225.2 of Misgurnus anguillicaudatus. Lineage (NCBI taxonomy): Eukaryota > Metazoa > Chordata > Actinopteri > Cypriniformes > Cobitidae > Misgurnus > Misgurnus anguillicaudatus. The sequence continues at coordinate 24,811,233 of NC_073345.2, forward strand.
CGGAAGGCTGTGGTGTGAGCGCAATCGCGCCTGAGCGCGATTCAAAAGGTGAAGACGTCAGTTGCGCGACCACACACACCTTCATCTGCCTCCGTAAAAACCTTTTGATGCGCGCAGCGGGGTTATGTGAATGTCCGCGCTGCGCACATGACAGATCAACTAAGCAATATGATGACATGTGAGCGGGGTGTCTGTAATCGCGCACCAAACGACTCCGAATAAAAAACACAGACCTATCATTACGGTGGGTTCCAGTGTTCAGTGAGAGCTTTACTTCCTGCTTTTTTCAAAACAATCGCATCTTAATGACGAAAGCGCGCCCGGACTCGGATCGATAAAAGTACAGTGTGAGTGCGTGCACATGGGGGAAGTAGGGAGGGGTGACATTCGCGCTGGGGCATGGTTTGGTTTGGTTTGGATAATGTGAGTGCGCCCTAATGTGCACTTCTGGTTTACGATACCTCAGAGTATCGCGACGGTGAGCTGCACGGCCAGTGTGCGCCCCCCTTTACGCTAAACGCAACGTGTTAAGGACATCTGCTGGTTACCCGCTGTGTAAATGCAAAACGAACAACATATTTACATATTCAGTGACATAAACAATTAAAAAGTTTTGTTTATTACAAGCAATATCCAATAAAAGTTAATGTCATTAAAGGCAAGTTTTGCGCAAGTGCCCTGCGCGTGAGCGAATTAGCATAAAGTTATCGTTATAATGTGGACGCCAATATAGGTCAGTTATAGTTAACGTTATAGTTATTGTTATACTGTAATGTGAATGGCCCTTAATTCAAGCTTTTCTGTAAGGGTGACAAATACTCATCCTAAGCGAGTGTCTTGGCCAAGTCTGATCTATGAGGGATAATTGTTGATATTGATCAGGCCATAATCCATGCGGCTCGAAATGCAATAAAGATACTTTTGTGGTGCTTCTCAAGGGACGGGTTTAGTTGATATTACAGTTGGTCTGTGTTTGTTTGTGTGTCTGTCCGTGTTTGAAGAAGTGTCAAGGAATGACAAAAAAATCATAAAAATCTTTCTAAAACGTTTGCATTTAAAAAGCGTCTTTATGTGAAATAAATAGAGGTCTTCCTTAGATTTACACAGACACATCAACATTGATGTTTCTTTAACCGTTTAAGATGCTTCAGCAAATATGAAACATTTTGTTCCATTAGATCGGCTTTTATTGGACCTGTGTGAACACTGTTGGGTTTCGCGTGTGTGAAAAGTTTCATTAAAGCTGTAAAATGTCATCTCTCTCTCTCTCTCTCTCTCTCTCTCTCTCTCTCTCTCTCTCTCTCTCTCTCTCTCTCTCTCTCTCTCCAAAATGACACATGCTTAGCTGCCTCATCAGTGTTAATTGGCTTTTTCAGACACAAAAGAGTTTGGATACAATGCCAATAGGTGCAGGGTGTTGGGCGAGAGCAAGTAATTACTTCATATAAATAAATCAACATGTAAAACAGTGCAGATGAAGTGAGAGAGATGTTCAGAAGCGTGTTAAGTGACTGGCCTGTTGACTCCGTACAGTGTCGACTGCTGTAATTGGACGACAGTTGCAAGCACGCTTCATGCTTTGAATAAAAAACCACTTAGATTTTGAAAGCAACACTAGATAATAATACTTACATGTTTGTGTGAAAGATCATTTGTTATTAGTGGTGGTTGCTAAGACAAGCATCATTATTACTTAGGTGTGTTTTACTTTGTTAAACATTGACCTGGTTGTGCCACGGGCGTACATCATACTTTGTTTTATTGTGTTTTATTAATTTACACTTTATTCAGTATTAATTAATTTTGGTCATTTGTAATTTACACATTTGTGTTTGTTTTGTAGATTTACTGTATCCATTTATTTATTAATTTACAATAAAACACAGCCGTGTCCTATGTACCCAACAGTTCTGTATCACCCCACAGCATTCTTAGCAACGTAAACATATCTGAGACATTCTGTTGCTGTTCACAGCTGGTCAGGACTAGTTTTTTTCAGTGGAAGGAGGGATTTTAGTGATTTTACTGCATGAAATAAGTGTTGATACTGATACAGGTTTTTTTTTTTTGCTTTATTATTTGTATTTTGTGGTGACCATAAAAACCAATAAGGCAGTGGTTCTCAAACTGGGGGATGTGAGACGGTGCCAGATTTTTATAAAATACATTTTTTTATAATTTTTGTGTATTTATTTTAGCAAAAAGCTGAAATAATTGCATTTTTTAAGGAATTTTGTTAGAGATCAGATTCAGAATGATTATCAAAACATACATAGAGTTTAAAATTAGTAAATAACGTTTTTGCTTCAGTTTTTTCATAAATTGGGTAAAATTAACATAAAAATTCTTAAAAAAAAACACTTTTTTATGCAAATATTTTTTTCTTAATTGACGAGATAACTCATCAATGGCGGGAAAAGAGTTAAAAACTGTTACAGTAAGTATGGTGGCACAAAATAAAATGTGGAGATTTTTTAAGCGGTTAAAAATGAGAACTATTTTGTATGTTTGCAGCACTTTGACCTCGGGCACAGTGTTTTCCTTTAATTCAAATGTTACGTTTTACAATGTTTTATGTCATCGTACACAAGGGTGGCCGCACGCTAGTGATGCGCGGGTTGGCTTTTTTCAATCCCGGGTCCTGCTTTTATGAAATATTTGGCCCGCCCCAAACCGCCCCGCACCAATGTATCTATTTTTACAACCGCACTGCTCCGCACCCACGACCATTAAAATAGACATACTAAGCATTTGTAATTAAATGAAAAGGGGCTTTATTTCAGCCTAAAACTGCATGAAAACAGCTATTAGATTACATTGCCCTGTAAAGCGGCAATAACATATGCTTACGAAACATAGAAACCAGCATGGTCATATTAATATAGAGATAGGATAATGATAAACATTTACAACATTTACAAAGCGGCGTTTTTTTATCTATTCACAAATTCCCTACCTTAATTTCTCCCACAGATCGTCTTTCATCTTTAATTTCTCCATTTGTTTTGTTGTTGTGGCTGGCAGCGGGAGCTACTTGGCGCTTCCGTGACGTGAGGCCAAAGGTTTGGGGATATCAAGCTACGTTGCGCAAGTTACGTTGCCACGTAGGCCTACGTAATTTAACCTTATCAAGAACCTAATAAAATATGGAAAAAAATATTTTCCAAAATATTTTGTATAGGCTATAGGGAATTGGACGCAACATACATGTTTTTTAATTTCGTTTTTAATGACCCGCCCCGCAATAAAGTTGCATCACCGCCGCCTGTTTGTCTAGAGAGCTTGCGACATCGTGTGGCTGGCGGTAGGTTCATTTTCATTGAACCAGACCTGTCAATCAATTTAGAAAACACACTGTAGGCGTTACCTTGTGTCGTCATCAGACAACAAATGAAAATAAACGGAGCAGCGGTTCAAATTGGTTTACAAGGCCACAGGGGTTTCTTTCTGTTTGACTGGCGCGTGTGAGGCTACAGACTGCACACACGTCTGTGCCGTTTACATTCAGGTCCAGTCTAGTTAAAAAGAATTGCTGCTTGCTCGGGTCGGACTCTGGTCTAATTTTGTCGGGTCATCTTAGGTACCCCGCGCCTTTCAGCCATGACTTATTCCACGATACAGCACAGCCTCTCGTACATTATGCTTACGTATAGTTGTGGTGAAAAAAGTTGATAAGTAAGAAAACAAGTTTTTTGACTGAAAGGTTAGAGAAACCAAAAATGTTTCTTCTATGACAAACCCTTTATAGCACATTTATCCTCAAGAGTGTATGCATCAGTATGTTTCTGGGCATCAAATCAACAACCTTTGCGCTGCTAACACAATGCCCTACCAAGAGAGCTACAGATGGGTTGTTGTGCTATTTTGACTTACAGAAAAATAGCTAACACCAGAAACCTAATGCTGTAAATATTACTCAGGACACCTTAGCAATTACATACCAACACCCCAGCAACACGATAACATGTTATTGTGCATAGTCAAATTTTTTAGAAAGCGTAAAAAATCTAGTTTAAATCTGCGTACAGTCCATTGATCCCAAACGGTAAATCATCATGTTTCTCTTGACAGCAGGTGTCTGCTGTATGTAATCTGCTATGTCAATGTGTTAGTTCTTAGCGGTGCCGCCCAGCCCAGCTCGATCCCCCCCTGCTGCAGATGACTAATCCTTGTTGAAGATCCACAGCAGTCATATCGATCGACGCTAACACATCCAAACTGTCTCAATATGTCACCAGGCTCCTCAGAAAGCACTTCAAACAACACCATCGACCCAGTGAACTCACACAAACACACACACACACATTCAGTGATCCACACCCAATCAAGTTCAGCTGCCCTCTGAAATCACCACTTCCATCACGAAGTACGATATATCTGTATTAGTGCTGAGTCTGCAAGCTTATCTGTTGTGTTTAAGTTTCTAGGAAGCACTGTGTGGCTACTTGGCATGACTTCATTGACAAAATCTACCTGTCTGTCAAGGTATCTCAGTGGCTGGCGGCCATCTTTATTAACTCAACTAATTTCAACATTAGCATCTTCGGGCAAAATCGATGCTCTTGTTTTGACACCGAGGCAGATATTGAGCAGAGATTTCCCACGAGCACCGCACGCTATTTGTTGCTTTGGTTTGCTTGGTTAATAGCGGTTAACAAAAAGTAATTGGGGACATTTTTAGTTAAAATAAACAATTAAGATAACATTCAGAGAAGTCTCTGGTAACCCTTATTATTCATTGTCTGTGTTGGAGCGGGTAACATCAGTAAAAGGTTAGCACCCTGAGCTGCAGCTCCCGTGAGGGGGCAACCACATCTAGCTACAGAAAGCCCTACAGAAAGATACCCCCAGGGGTGCCCGAGAGGGGGGGAGGATGAGCACCCCAAACGGACGGATTTCACGGTACCAGATATACGCAATGGATTTTCGACGACGACAGCAACCTGTTTTTGTGGCAAGATTTGTAAGAACCTTAGAGGCCTGAGGATCCACCAGGCCAAGATGGGCTGCACAAGGAAGCAAGTGGAGCAACGCACAGAGCCAGTGCTAAGCACTGACCCTGGTGAGACGGAGGAGGAGCAGGAACCGGAGTCACCCCACAGTGTCCAGAACCTCCAGGCCCAACATGCTACACCTAGCAAACCATCAGAACACCGTCGGGTTTTATGGCCTGCTGCAAACAAGGAGGCCGAGTGGCGGCAGTTTGATGAAGATGTTGAGGCAACTCTAGATGCATCATGCAGAGGAGAAGTTGATCAGCGACTGCAGTTGATGAGCACACTAATCATCACCATAGGCGCAGAGAGATTTGGCATCAAAGTACCGAAGGCTCAGAGCATCGCTAGACCAAACCGGAGAGAGACCAAGATCTCCCAGCTCAGGAAAGAGCTGAAGGCCCTAAACCGTCAGTATAAGAGAGCGAGCGAGGAGGAAAAGCCAGCTCTGACAGAGCTCAGAGACATCCTTAGGCAGAAACTTATCTCTCTACGGCGGGCTGAGAGGCACAGGAGGAGAGGCAGAGAGAGAGCTCGCAAACGAATGGCCTTCCTTGCAAATCCCTTTAGCTTTGTTAAGCAGCTGCTGGGGCAAAAACGGAGTGGGACCCTGCAATGCCCAAAGGAGGAGGTCAATCAGTACCTCAGTAATAAATACAGTGACAGCAGGAGAGAGGAGAATCTGCCCACCTGCAGAGAGTTACCCACACCACCAGAACCCTCTTTCCAGTTTAACATCAAGGAGCCCACTTTGGCAGAGGTCAGGGACATCGTGCGAACTGCACGTACCAGCGCAGCTCCGGGACCAAGTGGAGTGCCATATAAAGTCTATAAGTATTGCCCGAGACTCTTGGAGAGGCTGTGGAGACTCATCAGGGTAGTATGGCGGAGGGGGAAGGTGGCCCAGCAATGGCGTCATGCAGAGGGTATTTGGATACCAAAGGAGGAGAATGCAAATGACATCACGCAGTTCCGCACCATCTCTCTACTCAGTGTGGAAGGCAAAATCTTTTTCAAGATTCTTGCCAACAGGTTATCTGAGTATCTCATGAGGAATTCCTACATTGACACCTCAGTGCAGAAGGGCGGAGTCCCAGGTATGCCAGGCTGTTTGGAACATACAGGAGTGATCACCCAGTTGATCCGGGAGGCAAGGGAAAATCGAGGAGACCTAGCAGTCCTCTGGCTTGACCTAGCCGACGCCTATGGATCAATTCCACACAAGCTGGTGACAACAGCTCTGTCGATACACCATATTCCTGAGAAGATTACAGAACTCATAAGGGACTACTACAGTAGTTTCAGCCTGAGATTCACCTCTGGAACAGTAACATCTGCGGGGCACCGCTTAGAGAAGGGCATTATCACCGGCTGCACCATATCAGTGGTATTATTTGCCCTAGCGATGAGCATGTTGGTCCAGATCCGGCATTCGCCAACCACCAATCCGAGCCTACATGGATGATCTGACGGTCACATCAACATCAGTGACAGGGTGCAGGTGGCTCCTCCGCGGTCTGGAAAGGATTACGGCATGGGCAACAATGATGTTCAAGCCAGCCAAGTCCAGATCCTTGGTCCTGAGGAAGGGGAGAGTGGAGGACAAACACCGCTTTTACGTGGATGGAGTCATTATTCCAACAGTGTCAGAGAAACCGTGAAGAGCTTAGGGAAGATCTTCGACAGCACCCTAAAGGACAAGGTAGCGGTAGAGGCAGCCCACAGGGAGCTGAAGTCTTGGCTATCAGCGGTGGACAAGTCTGGCCTTCCAGGGAAGTTCAAGGCATGGATATACCAGCATGGTATCCTGCCACGTCTCCTGTGGCCACTACTGATTTATGAAGTCCCAGTATCGCTTGTGGAGGGTTTTGAACGCAACATCAGCCAATACCTGCGTAGATGGCTGGGTCTGCCGAAGAGCCTGAGCAGCATTGCTCTGTATGGGCACAACAACAGGTTGCAGCTGCCTTTCACTGGCCTGACCGAGGAGTTTAAAGTCACAAGAGCCAGGGAGGTGTTGCTGTACAGAGACTCTGCTGACAACAGAGTCGCTACCGCTGGTATCACGGTCAGAACCGGGAGGAAATGGCGAGCGCAAGAAGCAGTCGACCAGGCAGAGGCGAGACTGAGACATAGTGTCTTAGTTGGCTCTGTGGCAGTGGGAAGAGCTGGTCTAGGTAGTCACACAAGACCACGGTACGACAAAGCCCAAGGACGAGAGAGACGCCAGATGGTGCAGAGAGAGATTCGTGCTGAGGTGGAGGAGGAGCGCCTAAGTAAGACTGTGGCAATGCGCCAACAAGGGGCCTGGGTCAATTGGGATCATGCGGCTGTCAGGAGGATCACCTGGACAGAACTATGGAAGTCTGAACCCGCAAGACTTAAGTTCCTGATTCAGTCGGTGTATGATGTCCTCCCAAGTCCATCTAACCTACATACCTGGGGCCTAGCAGAAACTCCAGCATGCCCTCTGTGCCCGGCTCTTGGTTCCTTGGAGCACATCCTGAGTTGCTGCCCTAAAGCACTAGGAGAGGGGAGGTACACGTGGCGCCATAACCAGGTGCTGAAGGTAGTAGCGGACACCATTTGCACCGCAATCCAGGAGTCTAAACACCTAGTCCCAGTGAAGCACAACATCTCCTTTGTTAGGGCAGGGGAGAAACCTCAGGGAGTACGTAAGGCCTCAACTGGACTGCTAGCCACGGCCCGAGATTGGAAGCTGCATGCTGACCTTGGGAGGCAGTTAAAGTTTCCAGAGCACATAGCAAGGACGTCACTGAGGCCAGACCTGGTCTTAGCATCTGACTCAACAAAGCAAGTTGTGCTAATGGAGCTTACTGTCCCCTGGGAGGATAGGATGGAGGAGGCTTTCGAAAGGAAGAAGGCCAAATATCTGGAGTTGGTTCAAGCATGCAGAGAGAGTGGATGGAGGGCCCGCTGTGAGCCAATAGAAGTGGGCTGCAGGGGCTTTTTAAGTCAATCAGTGCATCGGGCATTCAGGCTCCTTGGCATCAGAGGGTTGTGTGAAAGAAGAGCCACTAAAAACATCAGTGAGGCTGCCGAAAAAGCCTCAAGGTGGTTGTGGATCAAAAGGGGAGAAGTATTGAGTAGCACGCTGCTTGGACACAAACCGGGGCCTGATCAACCCTGGTTGGGTCGCCAAGGTGAGAGTGTATGAAGATCAAAGACCCAAAATACCCTGACCTGAGTCCTTCACTGAAGATGTGTCCAAGCTGCACCTTTAAGGTGTTTTCAAATCTTCAAATCTTGCTTTGGTTTGCTTGGTTAATAGCGGTTAACAAAAAGTAATTGGGGACATTTTTAGTTAAAATAAACAATAAAGATAACATTCAGAGAAGTCTCTGGTAACCCTTATTATTCATTGTCTGTGTTGGAGCGGGTAACATCAGTAAAAGAAACATGGAAGAAGGAACAATTAATGGATAACAGCAGCACGTTTATATGATGAAAATATCACAGGAGTGAATCAAAATTAGTACTGTCATGTCGCTCTCATGATACTTTGATTTCATACGTCAATCGTTCTGCACAGCACCATATCCAGAAATAATATTGGAGCATCTAGCATGCCACTGTGTTGTTTTTTCTATTAAGTCATGCACAATGTGGGCTTACATCATAATACAGCATACCGGTTATACAACTTAAAGGGACACTTCACTTTTATTTGAAAAATACTCATTTTCCAGCTCCCCTAGAGCAGGGGTCCCCAACCTTTTTTCACCACGGACCGGTTTCAGCTTTAAAAAAAATTTGCGGACCGGGGGGTGAGATTGGGGGGGGTATGGGGGGGGGGTCGCTGAGTTGCTGTTCAAACGTGCTGAAAATCATCCTTTTCGAAATTTACGTTTTAAACGGAAGTAAAGATAACAACCATGCATTAGGAAAATTAATAATTGCTTTATTTAGGCCATAGTATATTTTCTATAGACGTGTAAAACCATATTTTGGCGGATTATTTTTTACTTTCATTGTTTTTTGCCTGCCCATTTAGTCTTAATAATTAATGGAACCTAAACGAACTTGGCTTGCTGTTCTCGAAGGCAGCTCGAATCTTGGTCGGGCTCGAGACCCAATTCCAAGTAACAGAATAGAAGAAAAATGCAGTGAAGAAGTAGAGATGCCAGAAGAATTGCGGCTGGATGCAGAGGCACGGAGACTCACGTTTACCATGATTAATGATGATTGACAAGTTTAGGTTCCTTTCAAACCTACGTTAAAAGAGTAGCCGTTAAAATATTATTAGCCTAATAGTTTATTTTGATCATGGTGCTACGATTGATGGATAATTCTGAAGTTGTTTTAAAGAAGAATACAATAATTACTTTAAGTCATTTGCGCTGTCACAGTTGAACGTCTCCGCATATGTACATCATTGCGACGTACATTTGCAAATGATTCACAAAGTCATACCTCCGCAATTCTTTGATCGATTGGGTTTTAGAAGTACTGTATGCTCAAACTCTAATGACAGCAATGTGATCGCTGATGCGCTGGTAGAGAGAGAGAGAGGCGGAGAAAAAGAGAGAGAGCGCGGCTCAGTTCAAAAGTGGAAATGATTGATGTTATTTGAAGTCGGCTCTTACAGTACAAAATACCCGATTAAGCTATTACGTGGCTATTATACACATTTTTTTGGGATGTTCTTGCGACCCGGTGGCAACTTGTCCACGACCCAGTACTGGGTCGCGACCCGGTGGTTGGGACCTCTGCCCTAGAGTAAAACATTTGATTTTTACAGTTTTGGAATCCATTCAGCTGATCTCCGGGTCTGGCGCTAGAACTTTTAGCATAGCTTAGCATAATCCATTGAATCTGATTAGACCATTAGCATCAGGCAAAAATAAGCAAAGAGTTTTGATATTTTTCCTATTTAAAACTCGACTCTCTGTAGTTATATTGTGTACTAAGACCGACAGAAAATTAAAAGTTGAGATTTTCTAGGCTGATATGGCTAGGGACTATACTCTCATTCTGGTGTAATAATCAAGGATTTGGCTGCTGTAACATGGCTGCAGCAGGCGTAGTGATGTTATGCACTGCCCGAAAATAGTCCCCTGCCATTAAAAGTTACTAAGGGGACTATTTCCGGGTGCTGCGTAATATCAATGCTGCGTAATATCGAAACTCTTTGGTTATTTTTTTTGCGCTATGCTACTGGTCTAATCAGATTCAATGGATTATGCTAAGCTATGCTAAAAGTGGTACCGCCAGAACCGGAGATCAGCAGAATGGATTCCAAAACGGTAAAACTCAAATGTTTAACTCTAGGGGAGCTGGAAAATTAGCTTTTTTTTAAAAAGTGGAGTGTCCCTTTAATTTCAATACATCATCCATGAACAAGATTTGTGAGTCCAATTAGATCGATTTCTATCGACAGTTTTTTACAACTGCCATCATTCCACATTCTTTACCAGCAACATAAGCCAGTGTTTTTGTTTAGCAACCAAAAATGATTGTGCCTTTAATCCATAAAGAAATAAGGAATAACACAAACGATTAATCATCATGAGCCCTCAATGCTAGCAGCAACACAAAACAAATTACAAAGTGGCTTTTAGCCATATTAATTGTTCTCTCTCTTTTTCTCTCCTTAGTTCTTTGTCTGATGAAGGTCAGGAAATTCTGCTGAGTCCAGAGGTAACATATGGCCCACCTGGCCTGAGCCTTTCCTGTCCTGCTGCTCTGACGATAGCCCACTGTGCAGATGTGAGTTCAGAAGACTGGAGTATTAAGCTTAAGAGACAGACCCAGGACAACAGCTGGGAGGTAAGAGTGCACAGAGCAGACAGATGTCATTGTGACCAAAAAGCACACTACAAAGTTTGTGAAATCCAGGCTTAAGTCTCATAATCTAATTATTATGGTGTTAGAACCATTATATGGGTGGGACATGGGTATATTATATGGGTCTGTTCACTTGTCAGAGCACCGTTGGTAAAATCCATTCCACTTGAGGAATGCCCTAATAAATTAAACTCGTTTCACGTTTTAACTCTTTCCACACAAGCGTGTTTTTTTAAGTTGCCAGTCAGTGGCAGCATTTTTTATAATTTTCACAAAAGTTTAGTGCCTTGCCGAAAATGTTCTTCTTTAAATATATAAACATACAATATATCAAATGAAACAACAGACCATCTGCTTTCAAAAAAAATTAACATTTTGGGGTGGTTTCCAGGACAGGGATTAGCTTAAGCCAGGACTAGGCCTTAGTTTAATTAAGAAATATAACTAGTTTTAACAAACATGCCTTACTTGTGTGCATTTTGAGGCAAAACAAAGGACACTGATGTATTTTAAGATATCTGAGTGCAATGTGTTTTCAGTTTGGACAGCTCTTACATTTATTTTAGTCTAGGACTAGTCTAATCCCTGTCCGGGAAACCGTCCCTTTATCCTACCTTATCCCCTCTTAAATATGAGTTTCTTCAAAAATACCAGATTTTGCATATAATTGCATATAAAGATAATTGCATTTTTGTGGAGGACTTTTGATAGAGATCAGATTCAGAGCGATGATCAAAACCAGACTGATCTCACGGAAAGTCGTGTTATAGACACGCAAAATTTGATCAATTTATATGTCTCCATGGCAAGAAATTAAGCTTTTTTCGTGCCTTGAGCACGAATGTCTTTTTCGTGTCACCCGCACGATTTTCTATAAATAGCTTTTTGTGTCCGTTGCACGGCATTCTTTTTCGTGTCATTTTATTTATTGTTTTCTAATTGTTTTTCCTGTTTTCTTACCATTGTCACTTGGGGTTATAATCACTTTCTGTTACATTTTTAGACATCCTAACCCAAACCCCAACTTTTTCCCCAACCCCAAGTGACAATGATTTAAAAATAGAAAAAAATGAGAATACATAAAATGACACGAAAAAGAAAGTCGTGCCATGGACACGAAAAACTATTTATAGAAATTTGTGCATGTGACACGAAAAAAAAAACATTTGTGCTCAAGGCACGAAAATTTAATTTCATGCCATGGACACAAATAAATTAATAACATTTTTCATGACTATCACACAACTTTTCGTGAGATCATGTTGATCAAAACATACACGGAGTTAGCCCTAAGGAGATACTTCCCGGTTTTATAAGTTGGGTATGAGCGCCACCTGGTGGATAATAGCGGAAATACATCATCGACATGGAGCAGATTTCTCTTTATTGATGAGGTAACTTGTCATTGGCGAGGAAAGAGTTAACTACAGCCTTGACTTTCACACTGCTCCTCAAATCCATTCCACTTGCCTCAATTAGAGTTCATAGAATTTAAACTCCATATCGTGTTTTCGAAAATTTCTTTTGAAAATACTTTCACTGTTGCACTGGGCCTCAACACAAAAAGATAAACAAAGTTTAGGCACCAGAATACAAGAAAATTGTATATTTTCCAGTAAATGTTTTGGACCCACCCACATTTTGTTGGGCTTCTGATGCCCATGGATGAATAGCATCAAAGTTTAATTTACATTATTGGTTTATTTACTTTAAAGGTGCAGTGTGTAATAGTGATGGGAGAAATGAAGCTTTTCGAAGCTTCGAATCAATTGAACCAATTGCTTCGAAAATCAATTCAGTTTTTCGAAGCAGTTCGAAACACCACACACGCTGGCGACCCCTGCTGGTCAAAATAGTGTAAAAGCAGATATGTCAAAACATTTGACACTTTTTTTAACAAAATAAAATCAAGATTTGTATTAAAATATGTTTAAAAAAATATTTAACTTAATTAAGACATAGTTAAAAGTCTATCATGTGTTTTTAGTTTTATTTAGGGCAAACAAATCATTAAAACTAACTACCCTTTTAACTATGCACATTTTTGTCATTAAATCTGTCTATAAACAAAAAGAAGACAAAATGGCAGTGTTATTAGTCAGAAGGATAAATGTTTTGTTTTATGAACTTTCATAATAAAACTGACCCGAGTTCACCTAAACATATTAGACAATGGTCATGTGATCAACTCTCCGTAGTGGTGAACCATCGGATTTTCGAAACGTTTCGAAACAGTTATGACGTAATGAAGCCTCGTTTGCTAAAATCACGTGACTTGGGCCAGTTTAAAACAAGGTCCGAACCACTGATTCAAAACAAAAGATTCGTACATTTTTCGAAGCCTCATGAAGCAGTGCTTCGAAAACGACCATCACTAGTGTGTAAATTTTAGCGCCATTTTGTGGTGAGGTCAAATTGCAAAAAAAATGTCTCAGTCCACTGCTCATTCCTCACTTTTTAAAAGCATAGAGAAGCTACGGTAGCCACCACAGGACAAACACGTCATCATCAGAGAAAATTTAGTAAGCAAAGTTTGTCCATTAAGGGCCACATTGTAGAAATGTGGTGGCACAAAATGGTGACTTCCATGTAAGGGGACCCTCTGTGTATATAGATGAAAACGGCTCATTTTAAGGTAATAAAAACATAATGGTTCATTATGAAAGGTCTTTATACACCACTGAATACTGACCTTTAATACTGACTGAAGACACGTCAAAGAATAAAATGTAAAGACTAAAGATATCAAGGTTATATTTTCACAGAATGTTCTTTATATTATGTAGAAAACCGTAAATCACAAAACAATGACTATCGACTTAAGTAACATATATTAGTTCAAAAAAACGTAAGTCATCATAAGGATTATTTAGATTTAGCAGGTCCTGGTCACGAGCAACAGCTGCTAATAATTCTTCTACTAAAATGATTTTGTGTTCCACTGAAAAAAATAGCATCATACAGCATTTACTGTACATTCTTGGTCAGCTAACCTTGAACTAACACTTAATAAACTAAATTAATCATGCAGTTTCATGAAAAGAAGTGGTAACTATAAAGGTGGAAAAGGTGGTGGTTAACCATAAAGAACATAAGTGTCATATTGAATTCGGATGTTGAAGGTTGCCGTCTGAATCAATACTTATGTTCTCTTTATTCTAGGCCGAGTTTACTAAACGTCGACTTCTATTGATGCGCTTTCCTCAGAACTCTGTGTGCTTTTTCTATTATCACAGTCCTTTTTTTCTGCCTTGATATTTTAATCTTCTTTATAGTCTGAACATCATCAAAGTTGTGCATGAGCTCATTGATGCAAACTGACCCTGGGGAAACCAGCTCTGTTTGTTTTTGTGCAGTTGTGTGTGTGTGTGTGCGACCTGACATTTTTTTCAGACTATAATCAAGTGCAGACAGTCTAATTCAAACACACATCACAATACCAATCAACTCTTTTCTTTCTGTGGAAGTGAGTCATTTTGACACTGTGTTAAAGACCCACAGACCTCTGACGGTTATGTTCGAAATAATGAGCTTTATTCCTCGCAGGCGTAATGCGAGAGCAAGTGAGAGACACGCAACAAGTAATGTCCCTACAGAATTGGGAATTGCACTGTTTTTGTGCGATTTTATGTGTGTGCGAGACAGAAAAAAAATACATTTTAATGTGCACCCACTGATTTGCTGGTAATAGACGATGCTTCCTGTGCGATGGCGTGTTTCTGTCAGAAATATCAAGCGCTTCAGCTTTTTGAATACTTCGGGTCGCTCCAGGGGGCAAAGTTATGCTTTGCTTTGGCTACATTCAGCCGCCGAAATGGAGACCCTGGACTCTGAATGCCTGCTGGCCGCTACAAACCCACTGTTCCTGACATTCAAATACCAGATGCATATAATAATATTCAAGCTGTGCCTCCATCTGTAGCGCTATAAAGAAAGGGGAAGCATAATTTCAGCTAAAGATCTTCACCTCTTTACATTGTGTATTTGCACTTTTCTGCTGACCAAGGAGTTTCAAAGAAAGCCAAACTGTGACAATTCCGGTTGCCAAGTAGCCTACACAAAAAGTTTTGAAGTTTTTTCCACCCACCGTTGGATTTAGAAAGGGAGAAGCCCATGCTGTTGGGTTGTAATTTGACCTATCCAAAATGATGGGTTGTTTTAACATTGTTGGGTCATATATAAACATTTTCTGGGTTAATTTAACCCAACTGGGGCTGGGCTTGTCCCTTTTGACCCAACGCTGGGTTGAATGCACAGAATTTTTTTGAGTGTAAGAAATTATCATTTGTACCGAGGAGGATGGTTTGTACAAAGTATATAGTGGCGGCTCGTGACTGCTTTTCCGTGGGGCGCAAATTCAAAAAATGTGTTCAGAGTGTCATGTGTGTTGCTCGTGTTTGTTGCATCATGTGAACCATGTGCATCACGTGTTTTGTCAAAATAAGTACCTGCTGCACACGCGTCAAAACCGTTTATGATAAAAGAGACGCTTACGTTCACAAAATATTATGCGAGTATCTGGCAAACGTGAGCATCTCTTTTATCATAAACCTTTTAGACGCTTCTGGAGCAGGCACTTATTTTGACAAGACACATGATGCACATATGTTCACTTAAAGGTGCAGTGTGTAAATTTTAGCGGCATCTAGTGGTGAGGTTGTGAATTGCAACCAACGGCGTGGTCCACTGCTCACCCCTTGCTTTTAAAAACACAGAGAAGCTACGGTAGCTGCCACCGGACAAACATGACATCGTCGGAGACAACTTCGTAAAAAAAGCTTGTCCGTTAAGGGCTTCTGTAGAAAAATGGCGGCACAAAATGGCGACTTCCATGTAAGGGGACCCTCTTTGTATGTAGATAAAAAGGTCTCATTCTAAGGTAATAAACAGATAAATGTTAATTATGAAAGGTCTTTGTACACCCCTGATAATATAGTTTTGTTTATTATTTTGCATTTCTGTCAAGAGATCTTTCTAAAAATTACACACTGCACCTTTAACGCGCCAAACGCATGTTTTAAAATTACGAACCACACACATGATGCGCTACAAACATGTTTTGACGAACTTCGCATCGTGCGCCCTCGAAAAAAGAAGTCACCGGCCGCCACTGCAAGTGTATATTTACAGTACTTTCTATGTTTGGTAAGAAAACAGTTTTTATAATTTAACATTGGTTGATTTGCTCTTGTTATGTGATGTAGCATATAGTAAAAGTAATGGAACTAGTAACACAATGTTAAAATGACAGATAGCCAAACCCTTAACTCACATTATTGGTTGAGCCAATGTTGCAGTGTTTGAGGAAAACTGCAAGATTTAAAGGTATTAGACATTTTAGTAGCCCTTCTTTGGACTTTCACACCATCTCTCAACCTATGTATTCTTAAAACTTGCTAAAAATTGTATATAAACTTAAGCATTGCTATTAATGTTAAAGGTATTTTACATAGGTAAAAACTGGAATAATGTCTTAACAATCTCATTAAACATGTAAACAATAATAATGTGATATAAAAATGCATGTGTTTTAATGTGTTTGACAGGAGGTGATGGCTGTGGATTCAGAGAGCACCTGTTGTTACTGCCTGTTGGACACTCAGTGCTGCCACCTGTTGGTGGAGAGAGCAGGGTGTTATGCTTTAGTTGGAGAGGCTCTCACACAGGCAGCTGGGAAGAGAATCCGACTGGCTGCGTTTGGAAACATGGAGCCAAACTTTCTCAACTATAGCATTCGAGTGTACTGTGTGGACGATACGCCGCACTCCTTTCAGGTGGGTACGAACTTTCATGTTTTTAAGTAAAGTAAAATTTGTGCGTATATGTTATTTCCCTGCAGTAGACCAGCACAGGATTGCATTTATGCATTTGCTTTTACTTAAAGTGCATTCCAGGTATATCTTTTATGTCCGGTTGGGTAATTCTGATGAAATCCAGATTTAGAAAGTGTCTGGCATCAGAATTTTTAAAAAGCCATTGAAGTCAATTTTTTTGCACATATAAGATTAAGGTCTGAACTTACTATAACCCTTTTTTTAGAGGTTTTAAAAAAATATTTCCTATAGAATTATTTACATTTTTTAGATTATCATTATCAAAAAATTATTTACCGCAACATGATATTACAATAAATATATGCATTTACAAACTCATGTTTCGGTAATGAGAACTAAAAAGTTGTCAAGGTACTATGACAAACTAAATTTTAACTCTCTGGAGAGAAAAAATAAGAACGGCTTACCTGGTAGCAATCTTGAGTGTCACAGTCAATTATGTCCCTTACAACCATTTTTTTTTTTTTTTGAAAATTGTTGAGGAGGATGAGAAAATTTTTCTTGGACACATTTATATTCCTTATTATAGTCTCTACATTTACCAATGATCACCAAATACCACATGTTTCTTTACTGTAAATGTTTATAGTATAACATGCACTGAAGCTTTTGATTTTTTAGACGTTTTAATTATAAATATTTTCATGTCAAATAACCCAAATGCAGTCATGGACACGTTGCGGTAATGAAACTTTTCCCCTTAAATGTGGAAAAAACAACAAAATTGGTTTGTATGATGTCATTTGAAATCATATGCAAAATAGTATATGAAGAGATGTTTTTAACCATATGCTTCTTATTTTGATAGCATTTACTTTTTTATCAAAATGTTTCATGACACCTCATAAGTCTAATTCCGCGAGAATCACCCCCTTGTGTTTTGTGAGCTTGAACCATTAACCTTGACATAGACATTTATCCAAAGCGACCTATTGTGCATTATAAGGCATACATTTTATCATATGTGTGTTCCCTGGGATCTAACCAATGACCTTTTGCGCTGCTAATGCAATGCTCTTCCCATCGAAAACCATCGAACCATCATCCTCCAGCATACATATTTTTTCACCAGGTTTCTTAAATGTCATGAGATATTTCTCCTTTACGCTGCATATGGCATTAGATAGATATCCACGGTTTATGGGATATTTGCATTCATAGAGTGACATGTTATGGCTGGGCGTCATGCACTGTGGGTACTCTGGTTTTACGCTTCACTGAAAGTCAACTGGACTCTCTCTCATTCTCACATCTATTGGCTCACTGATGAAATGGGTTCTTAAATTACAAAGACACGGTCAGCCAATTCCCACGTCGCACCATTCCTTCCCCGTGTTTGGTACGCGACTGAATATTTTCCAAGTGCTAATTAAAAGTGATTTACATTCTGTTAAGCGTAACGTCTAGCCGAGCGGACGCAGCTTGAGAAAGTCTTTCTTCATTTCTTCATCGCACACACACACCGAGTTATCACCAGCTCTGTCTTTTGTGGAAAAAGAAAATGGCATTTCTGTATTAAAGTCGTTTATGTTAAATGTTTCGCATGGATCTTTTCTCATTGTGGTAATTGGGCAATAAATATGTGTTTATGGAAGTGTGTGTTGGATTACTTAGCTATAGTTTGTCAACTTAAGTTAGTAATATCTGACAAAACTTGGGAAAGATTATGGTTTGTATGTCCTTGTTTACATACAGATAGACTCTGAAAAATGCTGCGTTGTTTATTTTTTAACCCAGCGTTGAGTCAGAAAGGAACAAACTCAGCCATTGTAATTTTTTATATTCGACCCAACAATGGGTTAAAAAATGCATTTTGAGATAAAACAACCAAGCACATGGTTAATTACAACCCAGTGGGTTGGATTCATCCCCTTTTGTAATGCAAAATCTTATTAAGGATAAAAATATTATTAGGTTATTAAAAAACAATGTAAGTTTATGAAAAGTGTGTGCGTACATGCGTGCGTGCGTGCATGCGTGTGTGTGTGAGACAGCTCTTGGCTCTGTGAAGTCGGCTTCTCAAAAAAGACACCCTCACGTCTGAATGGTCAAAGATTGCATTTCTCCACACCACAGCACTCTTTCTTTCTCGTTTTGTTTACCCACACGTTCACAAACCGTTCTTTTTTCTTTGTACCCCTCCTTTGTTGTCAGAGTTGTTTGCATTTCACAAAACAGCAAATGAATTCCTCCCTGGAAACGGAACGAATTCAGGCCAGGATCGATCAGCAGCCATCACAGCGCGAGACTATTTTTCTGTCTTTTGTGACCGAGGTAGAGAAGGAGAGGGAGACCTAATGCTCTTAATGCTGCGGTGCCGATGTCAACAATTCCCGCAGAATAGATGCAAAGTGCACAAAATCACCAGTGCCTTTCATCAGCGCAGATTTTGCTTTTTTGCATGCCTTTGTGTTTGTGTATGGTGTGTGTGTATTTGTACACATAGGAAAGGTAGGCGACTTCCATTGTATGCGACTGTGATGGTAATTGATGGCATTGTGCCTTGTGATTTATTAGTTGTTTTGTTGCCGGATTTTGTTTTGTTTTTTATTTTTTGGCCCGGGGTGTTATTGTAATTCCATTCTTGTTGATGAAAAATGCATTGCTGGCATTTTTCCGACCTGCATTTGGACTGGGGGTTGAAAACGTCAAACTCGTGGAGAGATTTTTAATCACTTTATGCTTCATCTTCTCAGGTTACGAAGATTAAAGGTTTCAGCGGAACCGGAATATAGCTGTTGTGTAGCGTGGGAAGGGTTTATTTCTAGCTGAATAATTTAAACATCAGCTATCAGTTGAGTTCTGTTCTCAATGCAGAATACTTTTTATGTGTCGAACGTTTAAATGTAACTGTATGAGCATTTGTGGTTATCTCTTGAAATAAGGGCACACTTCCTGTCAATTATTCAATGGTTTAAATAATGTGTTTGTTTTAAAAACTTTTTACACAGCACTTTTTTTGCTACTAGAATTTGACATGTCTTTAATTTTTTAACCACAATTTTTAGCATACAGTTATGTATTCAATAGCATTCTGCATGTCAAATGATGGTGGTAAAAAATTTTAAATGAAAGACTTATTGCTAAGTTTACTTTAATGGCAAAAACAATTAATAAAAGTGTCTAGACCTAGTCAGTGAAATGTTTTTTTTTACATTAAAACCTCCTACACAATTAAAAAAAATCTCATGGAAAGTCGTGTTATCGTCACAAAAAAATGTTTAATTTATTATTGTTCATCACGGAGCCCCTAAGGGGACATTGAGAAAAAATTTAATAAAGTTAAGTTTCGCATGTGCACGTGAAACTATCAAGTTTAGTTTCACATGTGCACGTGAAACTATCGCGTGCCCACGTGAAACTATCGAGTTTAGTTTCGCATGCGCACGTGAAACTATCTTGTGCGCACGTGAAACTATCGAGTTTAGTTTCGCATGCGCACGTGAAACTATTGAGTGCGCACTTGAAACTATCGAGTTTAGCTTTGCATGCTCACGTGAAACTATTGAGTGCACACGTGAAACTATCGAGTTTAGTTTCGCATGTGAAACTATCGTGTGCGCACGCGAAACTATCGAGTTTAGTTTCGCATGCGCACGTGAACCTATTGCATGCTCACGTGAAACTATCGAGTTTAGTTTCGCATGTGCACGTGAAACTTTCGCATGCTCACGTGAAACTATCGAGTTTAGTTTCACATGCTCACGTGAACCTATCGCGTGCTCACGTGAATCCATCGAGTTTAGTTTTGCATGTGCACGTGAAACTACCGCGCGCGCACGTGAAACTATCGAGTTTAGCTTCGCATGTGCACGCGAAACTATCGCCCGCGCACGCGAAACCATCGAGTTTAGTTTCGCATGTGCACGTGAAACTATCGTGTGCTCACGTGAAACTATCGAGTTTAGTTTCGCATGTGAAACTATCGCGTGCGCACGCGAAACTATCGAGTTTAGTTTCGCATGCGCACGTGAACCTATTGCGTGCTCACGTGAAGCTACCGAGTTTAGTTTTGCATGCCTACGTGAAACTATTGAGTGCGCACGTAAAACTATCGAGTTTAGTTTCTCATGCTCACGTGAAACTTTTGCGTGCCCACGTGAAACTTTTGCGTTCTCACATGAAACTTTTGCGTTCTCACGTGAAACTTTTGCGTGCTCACATGAAACTTTTGTGTGCTCACGTGAAACTTTTGCGTGCTTTTTTGCTTTCACATGAGCACGCGAAACTAAACTTTTTGAAAAAATTCTGCACATGAAGGTTTCGTGTGAGCACAGGAAAGTTTCACGTGAGTACATGAAACTAAACTTTAGATTTTTTTCTACTCAAATGTCACCTTAGGGGCTCGGTAGTTAATGGCACGAAATTCAGCTTTTTTTCGTGCCTTGAGCACTAATGTCTTTTTTGTGTCACTCAGCACGAATTTCTATAAATAGTTTTCGTGTCCATGGCACAACTTTATTTTTCGTGTCATTTTATGTATTGTTTTATCTTTTTTTT
Organism: Misgurnus anguillicaudatus; assembly: GCF_027580225.2. Lineage (NCBI taxonomy): Eukaryota > Metazoa > Chordata > Actinopteri > Cypriniformes > Cobitidae > Misgurnus > Misgurnus anguillicaudatus. Next base: position 24,832,369 of record NC_073345.2, read on the forward strand.
CTATTTTTAGGAAATTTTCATTGTTGCTTGAGGTTAGATTTGGGGTTTGGGTTAAGATATATTTGTATGTATTGGTTTCTACATGTTTTTTTCCGCTTTTAAAACTATTCTGCCTGGAGTTGGGTTAGATTAGTACGGAGCCCCTATGAGGACATGGAGAAAAAAATAAATAAAGTTTAGTTCTGCGTGCACACGTGAAACTAACGCGTTTAGTTTCACGTGCCCACATGAAACTAAACTTTTTTAAAAAATTCTGCACATAAAGGTTTTGCGTGAGCACATGAAAGTTTCACGTGAGCACTTCAATGTCACCTTAGGGGTTCGGTAGATTAGGGGTTTGAGTTAGGATGTCTAAAAATGTAACAGAAAGTGATTCCAACCCCAAGCGACAATCTTAAGAAAATAGGAAAAACAATGAGAAAACAATATATAAAATGACAAGAAGAAGAAAGTCGTGCCACGGACACAAAAAACTATAGAAATTTGTGCGGGTGACACATAAAAGACATTCATGCTCAAGGCATGAAAAAAAGCTGAATTTCGTGCTATGTACACAAGTAAATTAATACAAAAATTTGTGACTATAACACGACTTTCCGTGAGATCAGTCTGTGTAAAAAATATACCCATGATAGCTTTACTATTGACTGACTAAGGCCAAGTTAAAAGATTAGTTTCATAATAATACAAGATATTTGTGATCCTGTCTGTGAAAATCATATAATTGAAAATTGATGTAAATCATTTTCACTTAATAAATATTTGTAAGGATTTGTGTTTATTACACGCTTTATTCTATAAATTATCCCAAAATCAAGCATATATCAACCTTATATCTACCTAAACTGTCTAAACCTTATATCTCTATTTGTTTTCCCTTTCTGTTCCTCGCAGGAGGTGGTATCAGTGGAGCGAGGCCGAGGTGGCCGCCTCCTGGAGGAACCCAAGACCCTGCTCTTCAGAGCGAACTCTTTTAGTCTACAGGTCTCCATCCAGGACATCCCACAGTTCCTCTGGAGCATCAAACCTTTCACCACCTGCCAGGTGCGTTTCTCATAAATATGGATAACTACTCTGTATTAATATGCATAAGTTTTGTTAATATGCATATGAGGTTGAATATTAATGAGATGTCAAATTCAAGTGTTCATTTGACTGGTTGTATGAATATTAATATAGCACTGTTTAAGGTAGTAAAGCGAGAGGCCAGGGTTAAAGTATGGCGTCTGTTTCCATAGATGGCAAGATTTTTGTGTTTGGGTTTTAATTGGTCCAATCTCTGTCAATAACAAATTTTTTAATGGAAAAGTGGGTCTAACAAACAAAAGCATCACCTTTACTATTGTTAATACATCAATTTCACCACGTGTTCAAATTCAGTGGATTTTTCTGATACATGAATGATAACACAAATTGTGTGGTTGTTGAGAACAGGTGTGATATTAAGTGATCAGACTTGTGACTGATAAAATTGATGTTTTATCCTCCATAAGAAACCACATTGAAATAACCACTCATTACAACATTGTAGCACAACAATGACAACATTACACCAAGTGCATAGAAACACATTAACAACCACTCTGTCAAAATACTTTTGTATTTAAAGTGAGCTGTTTTTTTACTATTTGTGATATATTTTGCATGACGTTTAAGAGAATATTTTATTTACCCACTGTTCCTTTTCTTAAAAAGCTATATAAGATCTGACACATTTTTATCCAAATCCTACCCATAGCAAGCCATATTTTGTCACACTAGGCTGTGCTCTGGCAGGGCCATCAGCGATATGACACTAAGTAAATTAGCTTCAGTGGCTCCAGCAGAAGAATAACAATAGAGATGAAAGAAAAAGAGAAGAAGAGATGAGACACTTTCCTCATATTCTGTTTCTGTGTGTTCGTCTTGTATTGGGCAGGAATTCACGTTCTCTCAGGTGTGGTGTAGTAACCAGACGCCTCTGCAGTGTGCCTTTTCTCTGGAGCGCTACAGTCCAGCAGCCAATCAGCTCTCCTGTAAGATCAGTGTTCGGCAGGTCAAAGGTCATGAGCAGATCCTACAAGTCTACACCACCATTGCCGAGGTGCGGAGAAGGAATCATGTATTGCAACTAGGGATGTCCGTCGATTATATTAACACTGTAAAAAATATTTTAAATTACTTTAACAAAAAATTATGTCACTTAATCACAAGTCAAAACTTTAAAAAGTAGGTTGAATTGACTTGCATAATTTAGTTGTTTAAACTTCATGCTGCATTTTTTTACAGTGTTATTATTGTATAATTGTTTTGTACCTACGGTTCCAAGACAAATAAATAGTTACAGGTATAATTATAAGGTTTGCAAATTTGTCTAGATGACACTGATAGCATACATTAATTCAACGGCGCCTGTGCGGAAAAACAAAACAGATTCTGCTTCTCATATTGCAGTGCCAGTGCACAATAATTCAATAGTAAAACAACTTTCCCTACACTTCATGGACTTTATATTACATTGGTAAAGTTATTGCTGCGTGGCTGCAGCCTTGGTTATATTTACATTTATGCATTAACCAGATGGTTTTATCCAAAGCGACTTACAGTGCATTACAAACAAGCTATACATTTTTATCAGTACTGTGTTCCCTGGGATCGAACCCATAAATGTTTGCACTGCTATACGCAGTGCTCCAAGGATTTTCAATGATGAACCTTTAGTGAAGGACCCCTTTCCTAAAATATACACTCTCCTAAAGGATTATTAGGAACACCATACTAATACTGGGTTTGACCCCCTTTCACCGTCAGAACTGCCTTAATTCTATGTGGCATTGATTCAACAAGTTGCTGAAAGCATTCTTTAGAAATGTTGGCTCATATTGAAAGGATAGCATCTTGCAGTTGATGGAGATTTGTGGGATGCACATCCAGGGCACGAAGCTCCTGTTCCACTACATCCCAAAGATCCTCTATTGGGTTGAGATCTGGTGACTGTGGGGTCATTTTAGTACATTGAACTCATTGTCATGTTCAAGAAACCAATTTGAAATTATTTTAGCTTTGTGACATGGTGCATTATCCTGCTGGAGGTAGCCATCAGAGGATGGGTACATGGTGGTCATAAAGGGATGGACATGGTCAGAAACAATGCTCAGGTAGGCTGTGGCATTTAAACGATACCCAATTGGCACTAAGGGGCCTAAAGTGTGCCAGGAAAACATCCCCCACACCATTACATCATTGCATTAATGAGAAATTGAACAGGTGTTCCTAATATTTCTTTAGGTGAGTGTATATATTATTTGATGTGTATACTGTATATATAGTAGTATGTAATCCTTTTGGAATTGCATAGTTTTCTAAATACATTTGTCATAAAATGTGATCTGATCTTCATCTAATTCAAGGGTATTGACAAACATGTGTCTAAAAATAATTACACAAAACGTATTTGTCTTTCATGTCTTTATTGAGAACAACCAAAAAACCTCATAGTGCTTGTGGAAAAAGTATGTGAACCCTTGAGTTAATGGCTACGATCAAGAATTGTTGCTTTACATAAAGCTGGAAAGGGTTACAAAGTTATTTCAAAGAGTTTAGAAATTCACCAGTCTACAGTAAGGCAAACAATCTACAAATGGAGACGCTTTGAGACTGTTGCTACTCTACCAAGAAGTGGGCGCCCAGTCAAAATGAAACCAAGAGCACAACGAAGACTCATCAATGAGGTAAAAAACAACCACGAATGACAGCCAAAGATTTATAGGAATCACTGGAACTTCCTTACATCTCTCTTCATGAGTCTATATGTAAAACACTGAACAAGCAGGGTATCTACGTCAGGACACCACAAAACAAGCCACTGCTTACTAAAAAGATCATTGCTGCACCTGAAGTTTGCAAAAGAGCACATTGACACTGCACAGCGGTATTGGCTAAATGTTTTGTGGAGTAATGAAACTAAGATTAAACCATTTGAAAAAAACACACAGCACTACATCTGGCGTAGAAAGGACACGGCATATCATCTTTAAAACATCATCCTAACTGTAAAGTGGAGAAAACATCATGATTTGGGCCTGCTTTGGAATCATTGAAGAGCAGATGGATTCCCAAGTATATCAGACAATTCTTCAGGATAACATGAGAATGTCTGTACATCTGTACGAATCTGTGTAGAAGGTACGTGATGCAACAGGACAACGACCCAAAACACAGGAGTAAGTCCACAACAGAATGGCTTCAGAAAAACTAAATCTGCCTTTTTGAGTGGCCAAGCCGGAGCACAGACCTCAACCCAATAGAGATGCTATGGATTGACTTGGAGAGGGCCATACACATGAGACACCTAAAGAATATAACAGAGATAAAACAGTTTTGCCAGGAAGAATGGGCAAAATTCCTCCTCAACGATGTGCAGGTCTGATCCACAGCTACAGGAAGTGCCTGGTTGAGGTTATCTCTGCCAAGGGGGGTCAACCAGTTATTAATTCTAAAGGTTCACTTACTTTTCCACTGCCATTTTGAATGTTGAATGAGTGTGTTCAATAAAGACATGAAAGATCAGAATGTATTTGTGTAATTATTTTTAGACACATTATCCTTGTCAATACCCTTGACTTAAATGAAGATCAGATCGCATTTTATGACACATTTATTCAGAAAACCCAAATTCCAAAAGGTTCTCATACTTTTTCTTGCCACTGTATATACTGTATGCTCCTGTATAGCTCAGTGGTAGAGCATTGCATTAGTAGCGCAAAAGGACATGGGTTCAAACCAGTGGTGGCTGGTGACATTTTTTTTTAAGCGCACGATGCGAAGTTCGTCACAACATGTATGTAGCTTGTCATGTGTGTGGTTCGTCATTTCAAAATATGTGTTCTGCGCTTTGAGAGATCGTGTGTGCATCACGTGTCATGCCAAAATAAGTGCCTGCTGCCTTGAACTTGAAAGGAGACGCTCGCGTGTGCCAGATACTCGCATAATCTCATGCGTAATCGTTAAGAGAGTGTGTATTTAGGGAACGTGAGCGTCTCTTTTATCATAAACAGTTTTGACGTGTCTCTAGCAGGCACTTATTTTGACAAAACACGTGATGCACACAGGATCTCTCCACACACATGACACATATTTTGGAAAAGGGAACCACACGTGACAATCCGAACACTTATTTTGAATTAGCGCATCCTCGGAAGTGCAGTCACTGGTTCAAACTCGGGTAACACACATACTAATAATGAATGTGCACTGTAAGTTGCTTTGCATAAAAGTGTATAAAACGTTTAAACTGTGTTAGCTAAATAGTAATTGTGATATTATAAAGACAGCAAATTGTCTACAAATCTAAATAATTGGTTACACAGAAGATTTTTTTGCTTTGTCTTTTACCTCGCACACTAGTTTAAAAACCCCTGCTGCTACAGGAACACATTAGTTTCTATAATGGTGTTTTTTTAAATACTATGGATGATATTTTACTGTTTGACCTTAAATTCAAGCATACGCTTGACGTTGCTTAAATTTAAACGTTCGATCGGGCTAAATTACCCGTAAGGAGGATCTTTTCCCATCATTTACTGTTAAATGATTCCCTGTGTGCTTGCCCCGACCGGTTTCAATCAGATTTGTTTTCAGTAATTGCACGAAACGCCATTAAATGGCTATAATGTCGATTTGTATTTATGCGTTAATGGTGTTAACCATATTTAATTAATGCATTAACTTTGACAGCCCTAATTGAAACACACATGCAACAAATATTGATGATCCAATTGTAATACACTGACCCCTAATCTGTCACTGCAATGCTTTGTTCCTTCAGAGTGAAAAAGACACAGTGCCATTCTTCACACAGTCAGACTGTACCATCACCTCCCAGACGGGGTCCAGGGCCTTTAAAATCCCCCTGTCCATACGGCAGCGGATCTGTGCCACGTTTGACACGGCCAACGCCAAGGGCAAAGACTGGCAGCTTTTAGCACAGAAACTGCACATAGACAGGTGAGAAAAAACACGCTTTGCCTATAACCAAACATATGGGGCTTTAACATACTGTATGGAAGCCCCCACATCTAATTTGCTTTGTATCCTTGGGCACACGGCTGCCCAGTAACAGCCAGAAGGTTACATTAACCACGGGCAGAGCCACGGGCGTCAAAGGTTGTGGTGTAATGAGATAGCACTGATCTCTACATCTTGCACACCTCGGGGCTCAAACGGAGACATGGATTTAATTATGGATGTAGATCTCCGCATTACAGCAATGCAGACATTTATGTACGGTTTCAATCTGGTGCTTTGACAGTCGGTGTCTGAATCATTCAGATCTTTTCCTCATTAAGCTACTGGCTTCTGCCCGGCTTGATCTTGCTCGCACTTTTCTTATCCTCACTTATTACAAATGTCACAAACAAACCGAAATGTCAGAAATGTCTGGTCTGTTTTCAACTCGCATGTTTGTTTGGTTCAGAACTTTCTTGCGTTATGTGGGTTTACATTTGTAAGATTTTCTGCATGAAAGACAGAGTTGTTTTTGAAATGAGGCAGGGAGAGTTGGAAAGAAGGATTTAGGGGAATTTTCTAGCTGGTCAGAGCCTCAGGCAGTGTGTAATGAGAATGTCTCCTCCTTGTTAAGCGGATTTCTGCAATTACCTTTGGAGGATGTTCATGCTGCTGTAAGCAGCACACGGGGCAAATTACCCAACTCGAGTTAATGTAGCACAACACTGCCCCCTGTTGGACACCAAACAGCTGTTAAAATCATAGAATAAGCATTATTTACATTGCCCCATTACTTCTGCGGGTTTATTGTTGTCTGCCTAATGATGATGGTAAATGTTCTGCAATTTTGTGTCTTGTATGCTGGTATATATCCGCAATAAACCAGCATCATTAGAGAAAGCATGCTGGTCAGGCTTCTTCACGAGTGCCCTGTTGCACAAAGCCGGTGTCAGGCCCTGTCCACATGTACACGGGTATTTTCAAAACCGTATCTTTTTCTATGCGGTTTGGCCATTCTTCCGCACGCAAACACAGTATCAGGTGACTGAAACCAAACTTATATAAAAACTATAAATGACGTTATTGACCAACATGGCTGTACAGTTAGGTATATATATTGGCATTTGTTGGTTTGGCATACTGGGTTTTTGCGTGTTCGTGTGGATGCAGAGATTTTTTTAACTGAATAGGAGAAAACTCCATTTATAAAATATCCATGTATGTATTTTGGGAAGCAATCGTTGTTGTTTTTTGGCAGTCAATATGCTTTTAATAATGCATAATACTTTACTTTATTAATAGAGAAATTTGCACACCTACTTTTTTCCATGTTGATTGTCATTGGCTGTTTGTTAAAAATGTCTCCCCCACATTTCCAAATATAATTTTTAGTATATTTCAAAAAATGGCCAAAAATATATTTACTAAATATATTTACACAAAGAATATATTTTTCACCAATATACCCATTTTTTGTATATTTAAAAATATATATATATTCAAGCATTTAAAAATATATTTAATTAAGCTTTATTTTCTACAAAATATATTTAGCATATATTTAAAATTATTATTATTTTATTATTATATTTTTGGAATGTATTTCATAAAGATTAACCCAAGTAACCCAGGATGGATTCGTCAGGTTTTGTCTACTCAAAATTGAATCCCATATACCACATAATAGAGGCGTCAAGCGTGAGTAATTTCAATGTTAAGTCAATGTAAAGACGCGTTGACGCCCGTCTGGAGGTCTCGCGGCGCGAATTAGGCGTTTAGCGCGGCAAGGTAGATGCGATTCCACCTCATTCGCCTGTGTAGTTTGCGCGAATGACGCAAATTGAGCATTGCCGCGGGGAAATGCATGAGTCGAAAAATTTGAAATTTGGAAGAAAAACACGCCGTGTAAACCAATCAGGAGCTTGCTTTAGTAGTGACGTGATTACAGAAAGCGAGTAAGTTCGCAGAAGCCCCTCCCATGACGTGCATTTCCGTGTGAATGTCTCGATAACTAGAATTTCATTCGCATCTTTCACGCGTAATTGAAGTGAGTAAACTCAAAATGTTCAAGCAGCAAACTAGACGCGGTAGATCCAAATTTAACACCTCAAACGCGGCTAGTGTGAATCCACGGTAACAGTCAATCTTTTGATCAAAAATCTATAATGTTATACTATGTTAACAGACGTAAGAATAATTCTTAAGAAAAACAGCATTTCAGAAAAAAAAAATAATTTTAGTTAGTAACAAGTTTGTTTTAGTTGATGTAAATAGTTATTTTAAAAGAACTGCCCCCTTTTTAACAAAACATTATAAGAATAAATCCAATTCTTACAGTTCATGCTTCACTCAATTAACAGGTTTGTTTTAGTTGATGTAAATAGTAACTGCTTCTTTTTATCAAATCTAAAGTTACTTTATTGATACAAGATCTGTTAAGGGGTCAACAAAAATATTACAAATGCAAAAAGAGATAATGTAAAAATTCAATTTTTATAAAGTTACTAAAGAGTTCCAAAATATGTACAAAAAATACAACCCTAAAATTGTCTTAATTATATGGTATTAAAACTATAGACATGTGAGATTAAAGCATTAAAGACCCTCCCCCCAATCCGGTGTATCGGAGTATCACTTGGCCCACCTTTCATCTCATATCTGGAGCCGGGCCTGCTCTGCAAGTTACTTTGTTCATTTCTCTTCATGCAAAAGGCCGGCTATGATTATGATGGTCTCCTCCCAAACCAGTACTAACCAGTATAACCAACATGCAAAGTAATGCTGTGTTAAGCTGATCATTTCAACATGCTACCGATTGATGCTTCAGTTTTTTTTTAGTTTTCACAGTCTAAAAAGCTGGGTTGTTTCAATCCATGGTTGGGTCAATAGACAATCCTAACCAAGGGGTAAAGAACAAAAAATAAACTGGTTGGGTTTGTCAACATTTGATTCTATCATGAGTTAACTAAGGTAACTATGAGGTCAACAGGTTATACAGAGTAGCTTGAAACTCAGCTGCATTAAACATTACGAGGTTTCTTTTTTAATAATAGTTATGTCTGTTTGTTTGAGTCACACACCTGCAGTACCGCATCTCCGATTTCCTTTTTTGATTAAATTACATCTCGCAAAGATGGGTTGATTTTCTTCCAGCAAAATTTGGGTAATATCCTTCTCCCTGATATAAACTAATTTAACAATTTTTATATGTTGTGAGGGCATACAGGCATCACAAGCTAACATTATTAAATAGAAAGTAATGCACACCGAGGCTCCTTGCAATGGAGTGTAATAATTCAGTGTCTCAATGGCATAATTAGAATTTATATAACCAAAATGTGGGTTAGGTCAATATGGATTTCAAATAAAATATACCCCAGTGAGTAAGCATTTTTTCAAGTTTCCTAATTAAACTTTACACTAATTACATTTACACATTTAGCAGATGCATTTATCTAAAAGGTCTTACAATCTATACATTTCTTTTATCAGTATGTGTGTCCCCTGGGAATTGTTACCTTTGCGCTACAAATGCATTGCTACCAATTGAGCTACAGGGAAAAAAAACTAATTTTCTGAACCAATTAAACTCTGTTTAATAGTTAAAGGGGACATTTCACAAGACTTTTTTAAAATGTTAAATATATCTTTGATGTCCCCAAAGTACATATGTGAAGTTTTAGCTCAAAATACCACATAAATAATTTATTTTTTAGATGTTAAAATTGCCATTTTGTAGGTGTGAACAAAAATATGCCATTTTTAGGCGTGTCCTTTTAAATGCAAATGAGTTGATTGCTGCACTAAATGGCAGTGCTGTGGTTGGATAGTGCAGATTAAGGGGCGGTATTATCCCCTTCTGGCATCACAGGGGGAGCAAAATTTCAATGACCTATTTTTTCACATGCTTGCAGAGAATGGTTTACCAAAACTAAGTTACTGGGTTGTCATTTTCACATTATCTAGGTTGATAGAAGCACTGGGGACCCAATTATAGCACTTAAACGTGGAAAAGGTCAGATTTTCATGATAGGTCCTCTTTAAATGAAACTATATGCAATATCACTTTGACTATTTTAGACAGACAAATTTACTGAACAATGCCATTGCCATAACTAGAAAAGGTTGTATTTGTTAACATAAGTGAATGCATTAGCTAACATAAACTAACACTGAGCAAAACAGTTTTACAGCATTTATTAATCTTTGATTTAAATATGTATCAGTAAATGCTGAAATTAACATAAACTGTAAAATTATCATATATAAATAGGCCTATTTATTGTCAGGTCATGTTAGCTAATGCATTAACTAATATTAACAGATACAAGCTTATTATAAAGTGTTACATTTTGGGGGGGCGCATTTTTGCCTTTATTTGATAAACAGCATGTAAGGAGAGGATAGGAAAGTACAGGTTAGAGAAAGGTACAGGATCCGCAAAGGACCTCGAGAAGGGATTCAAACTTGGCTTCCCTAAAGTGCGTCTGCACCATATGTCAGAGCACTACCAACTACACCATCTGCTGCGACTCCCTAAAATATTTTAATGCATTGTTTTATACAGTGCTATTGTTTTTATCTTGTGTTATTGATTTAAGTTTATCTCATCTTTTTATTCAGGAATCTGGGTTATTTCGCATGCCAGGCGAGCCCATCTGCTGTTATTCTGAGTTTATGGGAAGCCCAGCATCAGGACAGAGGCGATCTGGACTCTTTGGCCAGCGCTTTGGAGGAAATCGGTAAAGTTCACTCCAAACACTCAACCAGCGTGGACACTCTGGACCGGATCAGCAAAACTACTGACCCTACCATAAACCGCAGCAATGAGGAACTAAACACGGACCACACCTAAAAACTTTATCCTTTGGAAACGAGGAGCTCATTGCTGAGAGGAGAGGGTGTATCGTAGGGAGAGGGGAGGTTGCCCCACCCTTTCAAACGGTTGCTCCTCCCCCTTTTTGACTGACAAAACAGGGTGTAACAAATGGGACGTGACCAAATAGACAAGCTACAGTGATGCACAGAAACTTTCTCACACGCACATATCCACACAATATTCTTATAAGTTACTCATAAATGCATCAGAACAAACTAAAAACGTACACTAAGCCTAATTTTGCAGCTAAAGATTGTGGGTGTGCTTCGCGATATTATTGGTTCGGTAGAGATTAAATGAATGAGGCTTAGTTAGCACCCTAAGTCTTGACTTGCTTGGGCAACTCGAACTGTGTGACCAGACCGGGCTGCCTCGAATGTGTTGTCGTTGTTGTGGGACACTTTTTTGCATCTTTCTGTTTAAATACCAAAACGGTTGTCTGCATTTCTGAGATACTTTCTGATTGCAATTAGATTAAAAAGAGAAAAATCTGCTGTACTATTGTTTACCATTCAAGCCTGGATAGCTACTCAAAGATAAGCAAACAACAAAAATGACTTACGTTCACAGCCTATCAAAAGATGAGAAAAACACATTAAAAAATGCTTTCAGAAAGTGTGAATTGAGGTATAATAGAAAATGATTATAAAGTCTCTCAACATGACAAATGATGGACAACTGTGTGTCATAGATTTTAAATCCGAAGTCCTTTATTGCAAAACTCTGCGAAATCAATCAATCAATCATATTTTGACAGTAACCTGTGGTGGTTTCATGTGATATCACCTGCCCATGGGTAATTTTTCACCTTTTTGTAGATTTTGTTTTATCTGAATACATCCAGTACCCGATTTTGACCTCATGCTGTCCACAAGGGATTAAAACTGACAAAACACCTTTTTTTAAAACGCACAATATGCTAATATGTTCACACACAGACATACATAATAAAAGGCATTATGTAAAATCAACCTCACATAGCAGTATCTGCAAGCATGTCTCATCCGGTCTGAACATCATTGCGCATCATTTCATCTGAGTGTGAAAGATGAGCTGCCAGGATATGTGTGACGCTAATGCTGTATTAACATAAAATTGTGTGAATATGTGATGAAGTAATGTTGCATCAGGCTATGAAGATGGTGCTTTTTGATGTGGGAAATTATTAAGAAAACCATATGTGTGATTCTCGTGAAATTAGACTTATGAGGTGTCGTGAAACATTTTGATAAAAAAAATAAATGCAAAGTAAGAGTATCAAAACAAGAAGCATATAGTTACAAACATCTCTTCATGTACTATTTTGCAGATGATTTCAAATGACATCATACAAACCAATATTGTTGTTTATTCAATATATAAGGGGAAATGTTTCATTACCACAACGTGTCCATGATTGGATTTGGGTTCTTTGACATGGAAATATTTATAATTAAAAAATCTAAAAACGAAAAAGCTTCAGTGCATGTTATACTATAATCATTTACAGTAAAGAAACATGCGGTATTTGGTGATCATTGGTAAATCTAGAGACAATAATAAGGAATATAAATGTGTCCAAGAAAAATTTTCTCATCCTCTGCAACAATTTTCAATCATTGTTTAAGCCTTCAAGGAACTAACATTTTAAAAAAAATTGTTGAAAGTGATATAATTGAATGTGACACTCAAGATGGCTACCAGGTAAGCAGTTCTTATTTTTTCTCCCCAGATAAAAGTTGAAATTTTGTTCGTCATAGTACCTAAACAACTTTTTAGTTCTCATTACCAAAACACGAGGTTGTAAATTCATATATTTAATGTAATATCATGTTGCGGTAATGATAATTTTTGATAATGATCTAAAAAAATGTAAATAATTCTATAGGAAATATTTTTTAATCATTTAAAAAATAATGGTTATAGTAAGTTCAGACCTTAATCTTATGTGCAAAAAAATTGGCTTCAAGGGCTTCTGATGCTGGACACCTTCTAAATCTGGATTTCGTGAGAATCACTCATATGTGGGTCAGGTCTAAGGTACACTAGGAGGGTAAAAATCAAGGGTGAATGGAGGGGGCAGGACAGCTTTCCTAAAACAGTTTCCACCTTGACTTGTTTGGTGGAGCTAAATTCAAGTCTCAAATGTTGATGCCACCTTTACATATACTGTGTGTGTGAGTGAAAGAGAGAGAAAGGTCTATTTAACTCATATATTATGTGTGTGATGGATGGTGGATGTTGCCTTGAAAAAGGAAAAAAGGAAAAGTTCTGTGTTTTTTGAAAGAGAAGAGATATTAGTGAGTTTTATTTAAATAAATGATTATTAATTTATTAGAAGTGGAAAAACTGTTTTTCTGTGTGTTTTGCATTTATTTAAACACCTTAAAAAGCTTTCTACACTACTACAATTAAAGGCGGGGTGCGTGATTTTTGAAAAACACACTTGTAGCCAATCAATCAGCAGTAAGGGGCGTGTCTACTAACCTACATCGTTGCCTGGGTTGCGTATGTGTGGGCCAGGTCTATCAAATGAAGGTCCAGATTCTATTGGGGTAGGGGCGTGTTTGTTTAGGTGATTTTAAATGTCAACATTGGCTTTCAGAGATCATGCACCCCGCCTTTGATGTATCTGTAAATTATTAGTAATAAAAGAAATAAGTACCATCTGCAATGATATGAGGGAACCAAAATAAGCCCTGATTTTAACAATTACTTTCAGACTGTTACGAGTTATGGTGTGCGTAATAAAAATTTAAATTTCTATACATTAGATATATAAAGATGCAGAATACTGATGTTTAAAGCATTTATTACACGGTACAGTAAGCTGTATACAATGTGCAGAACATAAGTTTTCCATTAAACAGTTTGTGATTATTTACTATGAAACGGCTGCATGTGACCAGCAGATGGCAGCAGATAACTTGTTTTATCATTTCTTTCTATTCAACTACATACTGAAATTTTACTCTTGTTCAGATTTGCAGATTTTTTTAAATGTTAAAATTAAATATAAAATGCAAATTCCATATTTAGGAAAATGTCTATTTTGATAAAGGAGACATACTATTAATAAGTCAAATTTGAATTAGCATAAAAATATGAATTTCAAGTGTAAATGTTATGCTTTAAGCATTTATTGTCAAACACAATAAGGCCATAAATGAATAAAAAGAGTAATTCCAGATGCCACACTAAGCCCAGATCTCACCCAGTACCGACATCTCCTGCATGGGCTGCTGACACTTTCACCACGTATGCACACTTTACAGATTTAAAACAGATCCCTCCATACAAGCAGAAGCCTCGAGAGTTTAACACTCCCACTCGAAGTCTTAACCTAAACAATCCAGGTCTCTGGATAACACAAGGGTGTGAGTGGAGATGACTGTTTTATGCAAACATCTCAGCCACACGTCTTTTATAAATGCTGCACCTCGCCAATTCCCTTGAGTCTTTAAACTTCATATTATTGTATTACTTAGAAGCATTACTGTAATATTGATCTTTTTCTAAAGTTTACTGAAGGGAACTGAATACTTTCTAATGGAATGTCGTTTTCCTTTATGCTTCAATGGGCCCAGATATGGATCACACGACACATCGGGGGAATCATTTACTTAAGGCCTCTGGCACTTTCAGGAGGTTTTAGTTTGCTTAACCGTTAACATATCCGGACAGACAGCACAAGTCAGCAATTATAAATCTAGCGGCTCGGTTAAAGAATGGCCTGAGGTTTTGTCATGCTGAGTATAGGATACTTAAACTGACAGAAAAATACAATATATTCAAATTATGCTGTTTTATTTGTTTAATTACTTAAAGCAAAAATTTAAACTCTGTCTTAATTCACCCTTATATCGCCCTAAAGGGAGTTAAAGTATTCAATCTGTTGCTTCTGATACAGTGAAAATGAATGGTGACTATGTCTTAAAGGTGGGGTGCATGCACTCTAAAAAATTTGGACATAACACACTGCTGGGTTAAAATGACTGGGTTGTTTTAACCCAACTGCTGGGTTGTTTCAACATGGTTGATTGACAATAACCCAGCAGTTGGGTTAAAACAACCCAGCATGGTGATCTCTGAAACCCAATGTTGATATTTGAAATTACCTAAACAAACACGCACCTACCCCAATAGAATCTGGACCTTTTTTTGATAGACCCGCCCCACACATATACTACCCAGGCAACGATGTTGGTTAGTAGACACACCCCTTACTGCTGATTGGCTACATGTGTGTTTTGGTTCTTGGCCCGACTCAAAAATTATGCACCCTGCCTTTAAAGGATTAGTCAATTTTCTTAAAAAAAATCCAGATAATTTACTCACCACCATGTCATCCAAAATGTTGAAGTCTTTCTTTGTTCAGTCGAGAAGAGGTTATATTTTCGGGGAAGACATTACAGGATTTTTCTCGTTTTGATGGACTTTGGTGGACCCCAGCACTTAACAATTTTAATGTAGTTTCAAATTGCAGTTTCGAAGGACTCTAACCGATCCCAAACAAGGCATAAGGGTCTTATCTAGCGAAACGATTGTCATTTTTGACAAGAAAAATATGCACTTTTAAACCACAACTTCTCTTCTTCCTCCGGCTGGGTGACACGCCAGTGCGACCTCACGTAATTGCGTATTGACGTGGAAAGGTCACGTGTTACACATATGAAACGCACATTTGCAGACCATTTTAAACAATAAACTGACACAAAGACATTAATTAGTATCATTCGACATACAACAATGTCAGAACGGTCTTCTTTCTCCACACTTGTAAACACTGGGGCGTAGTCTGATACGTCATCCGTGACCTCTTGACGTGATGACAAATTACATGAGGTCGCGCTGGCACCTCACACGACCGGAGGAAGACAAGAAGTTGTGGTTTAAAAGTGCATATTTTTTGTTTTTCTTGCCGAAAATGACAGTTGTTTCGCTGGATGGGACCCTTATGCCTCGTTTGGGATCATTTGGAGTCCTTTGGGGCTGCAGTTTTGAACTGCATTGGAGCTGTTAAGTGTTGGGGTCCATTAAAGTCCATTAAAATGAGAAGGGTCCTGGAGTGTTTTCCTCAAAAAACATAATTTCTTCTCCACTGAACAAAGAAAGACATCAACATTTTTTAAGAAAACTGACTAATCCTTTAACTCTTTCCACGCGATTGATGAGTTAACTCGTCAATTAAGAGAAAACGCTTCCCTGCAAATGACAAGTTTTTCCAGCAATCCTTATTTCTGCTATTATCCACCAGGTGGCACTCATTTTGCATTTTTAAAAGAAGCCTTTCCATATTTGAGAGGTGATAAAAATAGAACAAATGAAGGTCGGATTAAATGATTTTTTTTTTAAGTAGAGGGTCTGTTCTTTCATTTGATATATTGTATGTTTATATATTTAAAGAAGAACGTTTTCTGAAAGGCATTAAACTTTTGTGAAAATCATAAAAAATGCTGGCACTGGCTGGCAACTATTTTTATAAACACGGGCGGGAAAATAAATTATTTTGTTTTCATCTTTTCTGGAGCATAACAGAAATTAAAACCATTTCTTTAAGAAGTTTAAAAATGTTTGGTGTTCAACAGAAGAAAGCAAATTGTGCAGCTTCCCAACAAGAAGATGCCCAGTCTCATGAAATTACGGATCTATAGTCACGTGATTTTTTTTTAATTCTTTTTCGTGATACTGTCACGAATTCTTGTGTTTTTTCATGATCGTGTCACCGGGTGACTATACTTGGGCGGAACCAAAAGTGGCGGAGAAAGGTTCCGCCTGGAGATGGTTTCCGCCCGGGCCCGATTCTTAATCAGTTTTGCTTCTAGAGCTGTGTCTGAAACCGCTCCCTATCCACTATATAGTGCACTATATCGGGTGTCGGCCATTTTGTAGTGGTGTCCGAAACCTGAGTGAACAACTTCATTCCCTACATTCATTCACTACTTTTTACCCACAATGCATTCTGATTTTGAGGGTACATTCGATGTACACTCGCTCACTCATATTTCCCATGATGCAACGGGAGACGATCACGTAACTTGAAACAGCTGAAGGATGCTGACAGTAAACACCAAACATTTAGGTTTATACACGTTTGTAACTTTTTGTTGTCAGTTATTTTATACTTTTTGAAAATAAACAAATGAAAAATAATTACGTTTTCTTTTAATTAAAATCAATACACATTTTTATTAAACAATAAAGCAGTAAATAAATATAATAAATATTATAAGCAGTTATTTTGCTCTCTTTATTATCAACTAATACAATAAACATGACAAATGTGAAAAACAGTAAGAAAGTAAACTTTACAATTTCACAGTACAATCAATAAAGCCACACAGGTGTTTATGATGAATCTCTGCGACAGCTCTCTGACGCATGATATTTACGTCAGTGTCCGAAATCGCTCACTCATTTCATTTGCTTCTTCCCCATATAGTGGACTCAACTGCCATTCCCCATATAGGGAATAGTGAATGAGTGAACGAGGGAATGGTTTCAGACACAGCTCTGGTTTCCCTGCCAACGCTGATTACAAGGGAATGAGCAGCAGGTGTGGCAAATTAAATGGAGCAACCTGTGATTGGAGGTGAGGGTGAAGGCAAGCCACATAAAAAGGGCCAAGGAAGCACAAAGAGGGGAGTTGTTGTCGGGTGGGAGTCCCTTTATGCCTTAGGCAACGCAACCACACGCCCCGTCCCTGGAGGAGCCGAAAGGACGCCGTTGACCCGCGATTCACTTATGGTGTAAGGGAAGAGTGCGGCTGCCAGAAGAGGCGAAAAGGACGGGGCTGTGGAAATTAAAGGGACACTACACCGGGTGCTGGTGGTATACTTTGTGTACGCTGTGTTGCTGCTTTGCAGACGGACCACGCTGGTCGGATCGCTCTCCTGGGGAAGAGAGGAAGAGACAATCAGCTGACGAAGGAATATTGTGGAGTTTCAGTGAGGAAGAGTGGACACAGAGCCATCAAGAGCGCAGTGAACAGAGGTTATTGGCAACAAAGCGTGAGTAACCGCTGTGGTACTTATCTGTACATAACTTGTATGAAGAGTTGTCCTGGTCTGTGCTTTTTGTGTTTCTTGAGGTCCCTGGCCCCACTGGAGGGGAAAGCGTGGGTGAGCCGCGGGTTAACCGGAAGCACGGACGAAGCACCGTTCACCAGTAAGCCAGTGGCCCTGTGGGAAAAAGGAAGTGCAGGTGAGCCCGGGGAGTGATAACCAACACGCCGGGCCTGTGAATATCACACATCTCTCCCTCATTGGTGGTCCAGTTGTTGCCCAACCATCCTCTCGAGGTCGTCGTAGTCAGGTGGCAAGGACGATCTAAAATTCACGTGAAATTGTATAAGAGTGCTGTGGGTGAGTTTCACTGATTGATGGTGTTTACGCTTTACTTGCTGTGTGTATGCTGTGCGTGTAGCGTTCAAACTGCCGAGCCTCCGACGAGTCACGAGATGACGACATCCGTTGTGGCCTGAGTCCTACAGAGAGAGAGAAAACCAAGCCCTGTGCCCGGGGTGTGACAACGAGAGCTTCGTTTGTACACAGAACAGACAGTGGTAAAACACAGTGAGTAGTATCAAGTGTGTACCGTGCGGATTGTGGGTCGTAACGGTGTGTGTACTGACCTCTTCAACAGAAGCTCGTGGTGAACGGAGCCCCGACGAAAGTTCGCCCCAGCTCGTGACCCCGGTCGTGGAAGAAGGAGGGGGAGTTTGGGAAGCGTTCGGCTCCGGTCATCGGACCCACTAGTCCCTACGACACCCGGACAGCCAAACTGGAGGGGCGAAGGAATACGGTACACTGACACTGTAGCGAAATCCACTGTATATAGCAACTACCTACCTGAAACCAGTGAAGCTTTGTGTGGGAACGAGGATCCCCCAGCACTGTGAGTAACGCAACCTGTGAAATAAACCTGTTCTGTGCTTATAGCAACTACCTACCTGAAACCAGTGAAGCTTTGTGTGGGAACGAGGATCCCCCGGCACTGTGAGTAACGCAACCTGTGAAATAAACCTGTGCTGTGCTTATAGCAACTACCTACCTGCACCAGTGAAGCTTTGTGTGGGAACGAGGATCCCCCGGCACTGTGAGTAACGCAACCTGTGAAATAAATCTGTTCTGTGCTTATAGCAACTACCTACCTGAACCAGTGAAGCTCTGTGTGGGAACGAGGATCCCCCGGCACTGTGAGTAATGCAACCTGTGAAATAAACCTGTGCTGTGCTTATAGCAACTACCTACCTGCACCAGTGAAGCTTTGTGTGGGAACGAGGATCCCCCGGCATTGTGAGTAACGCCATCTGTGAAATAAACCTGTGCTGTGCTTATAGCAACTACCTACCTGCATCAGTGAAGCTCTGTGTGGGAACGAGGATCCCCCAGTACTGTGAGTAGCAAAGGAGTACTTACCCTGGTCTGACTGTGTTTGATTCTGCCTCCAGGAGAAGCGGAGCGCGCCACGGATTGCTGGGCCAGAGCCCCGGTCCCCAGTCTTTTCCCCAAGTGGCCCTGGAGGCAAAGAAGAGCCACATTAGTTTTAAATTTCCCTTTTTCCCTTCCCCCTTTTCCCTTTTTAAATATTTAATAAAGTTTATTTTAATTATGGTACACTGGTCTGTCTGGTCATTGGGGTGGTCTTGGGAACCTCCTCGAGGTGGAAGAACTGAGAGGGGTGTGACCTTTAGTTTATTCGGGTCCGCCCCCGGCCGTGACAATCGTATCACGAATTTTTGTTTATGTGTCACTGTCACATATTGGTTACTCAATTGCTTTGACCTATTTTCTTACCATTGTCACTTCGGTTAAGGTTGGATTTACATAAAATGATATCCTTACCCAAACCCAACTCTAACCCTATGCCAGGTGACAATGGTTTAAAAATCAGAAAATATAAAAAATAAATCAGATTTTTTTTTATAAACCAATACTTAAAGTGACATCATAGCGCAAACACCAAATCTAACCCTAAACTGAAGCAACAATGGTTTGAAAATAGGAAAAAGCAGTTGAGTAACCAATATGTGACAATGACACATAAACAGAAATGCGTAATACGATCACGAAAAAGCGCGGAAATTCGTGACAGTATCACGAAAAAGAATAAAAAAATTGTCACTATAGGTACATAAATTCATGAGACTGGGTAGGAAGATGAATAAATCATGTCAAAGCTATTTATTTATTTTAAAGGGACAGTAAGTAGGATTTTATTAGTCAAAATCAATGTCTTTATTCATAAATATGTCCTTGTTTGTGTCAAATGACCTCTGCCAATGATCTGCTTTTCTTTGTAAGCTTACAATTTCTTCTCCTTACTTACATTGAACGGGTAAGTCCAAGGAGGCTTCCATGTCGTTCCGCCATATTGATAAACTATAATAGCAAAGAGAGACAAAAAGCACTAGGCTACCAATGCGTTTCCACAATGCGTTTTCATTCAAAACACGTGAAACAGCTGAAGCGGACAAGGAGATCAGTGAGTACATAACGGCTACCGTAGTTGCAACACGCATTTGGAAAAGCGAGGTGCTAGAGAGCACTATTCGTTTGAATGCAAAACACAATTTTACCACTAGGTGGGGAAAAATCCTACTTATTGTCCCTTTAAAGGGGCCATGGCACAAGATTTTTTTTAAATGTCAAATAAATCTTTGGTGTCCCCAGAGCACATATGTAAAGTTTTAGCTCAAAATACCATATAGATAATTTATTATAACATGTTAAAATTGACACTTTGTTGGTGTGTGCAAAAATGTGCCGTTTTGGGTGTGTCCTCTAAAATGCAAATGAGCTGATTAAGTGCAAACACTGATCACAATGATGGTGGTTTGTTGCAATTGAAACTCAATTGTGCTGTGAATTATTTTTTTTCTCTCTCTTTTTCTCCACACTAAATGGCAGTGCTGTGATTGGATAGTGCAGATTAAGGGGAGGTATTATTCTAATAAGAGCTCCTTATGACATCATAAATAGGGCCACATTTCACCAACCTGTATTTGTATGTGCTTGTAGAAATTGGTTTACCAAAACTAAGTTAATGGGTTGATCTTTTTCACATTTTCTAGGTTGATAGAAGCACTGGGGACCCAATTATAGCACTTAAACATGGAAAAATTTAGATTTTCATGCCATTGCCCCTTTAACAATTCCTTTAAAGGTCCAATGTGTAGATTTTTAGTAGCATCTAGTGGTGAGATTGTAAATTGCAACCAACGGCTCATTCCACAGCTCACCCCTCCTTTTTAAAACGCATAGAGACGCTATAGTAGATGCCAGATGACAACCATATAATCGTCTGGACATAAAAACAAGCTTTTTATACACCCCTTATAATATAGTTACATATATTATATTGCATTTCTGTCAATATATCCTTCTAAAAGTTACACAATGCACCTTTAAATGAATGTTTCCCATAATCATATAATTGTGTGAGTGGGCCGCTTTGTCCCTGCTGTTCACAGGGGCACATAAGCCTGTGAATTGAATGAACACAGCATGTCCGCCAGATGTCAAACTGTACAGGGCAAACCTCCACCCTGCTCTTTCTCACCGCTGAACTGCCGGGACAACTGTTCTCACTCAAATGGATAAAAGATGACTGTCTACCGCTCTCTCTCTCTCTCATTCTCCGGGCCGGATGAAAGGCCTCCTAAACACCCACTCCATTTGCATGCCATTGAGTCCAGAACACACAGGGAGCCTGTGTGCTGCAGAAAAGGAGGGAGAGGAAAGAGATAGAAGAAGAGGGTGAGAGAGAGAGAAAGAGAAATGCACTGAAAGGTCACAGCGTACTGTCTAACTGTACAGCAATTTAGGCTAAGAGAGATAACCAGATAATGCTGAAGTATGCTTTGTGTAGTGAGAGAAAGCAAGAGAGAGAGAGAGACAAGGAGAAGAGCAGGGTAAAGTGAAGTCATGTGAAGCTCATGAGGACAGACCTTTAAGAAAGGTCTGAATGTTGCTCCGTGGCTTGTTTTGCCGTTTACTTCCTTTGTAGCTTGGATACAAGTGCACACTCACTCTTTCTTACTGCTTTATCACTTTTGCTTTTGTTTGGAAGGATAAGATTCTGATTCATAGGTTTGTCCAAAGTGTCTCTTGTTTTGCGCTCCCTGACGCAAACGTACAGTATGTAACCGGTCCGTTGCTGCAGAGAGCAACTCAGGAAGTGTTTACTGTGTGCGTTGGTGATATCAAGATCCACGACTTTCCTTGCTCCCCCCACACCCCCTCACCCGGCCGTCCCCAGCTTGCTTTGTCTCATGGATGGCTTTTCCATTTCGGCTCTGCTGTGTGCACTGTTCCATGAGTTCACTGCTGAAGATGTGGAATATTGTCTGCAGCGCACTTAATGCTGAAACATAACCCGGAGGAATGTCTTTATGAATCCTACTTCATCACAATGAATGCTATGAAAATGTGTGAACTTGGAACAAAGGTTTAATGGAATCTTGAATCAACAACTTGTAGCTTTTTCCTAACTATTCTTTTGTTAGAAAAAATTAGGTTCAGAGAAAGTTTGGTTTAAAAAGGTCCTAATATGTAGCGTCTTTGCAAAGATATGTAACTGTCCATTTTCGGTTGCTGGCGTGGTACTCTCAAAGATTTATTTTTGTACCTTTATGGGTATACAACACATTGAAATGTACTTTCTGGGGTACAATGTTATACCCTAAGGACCTTTCGTATTGTACCAGTTAAATTTTAGGGCTAAAAAACCACAACTGTTCCTTTTAAAGGTACACAAAGATCCTTTAGGTACAGTAATGTATTTAGAAAGGTACAACATGGTATTATTTTAATATATTTGTAAAGGTACAAAACGGAACCTTATGCTTTTCCATTGCATAGTACCCCACAGTTTGGTTTGGGTCAGGTCGGGTCAACTAAACTCACTTTGGCTTGGTTAGCTTTTCCATCGAGTTTAGTAACACTTTGGATTCGAAGGGATTATAGGCGTGTCGTTATTTGCGCTGGCTACTGCTGTGACATCATACAAGTGAGTCGTTATACATTCCCATACATTTATTTATTTCTCAGTACGCCACAAAATTAAAATTGACCACCACAAATAGATGTTTGCATATCGCGTTTATCACTACCTCAGTGAGTGATAGTTTCTATACAAACACCCGTGGTGTCGGTCGACGCGCTCCGCTGAGCCTCATTTAAGTTGCATTTAAGCATATATGCAGACATGTGCACCGCGAATGTGGCGACACAAACTACAAGTCTGGAAAAAACTGTTATGGTGTTCCTGATTCTCAGCCTGTGGATCTTTTTCATCGCTAAAAGGGAGTTTGGGAATTTAGCAGAGAGTGCAGATGACAACATGTTTACTCGAGACACCGCAAGCTTACATGAAGGTAAAGCTAATCTTTACATTATAGCGATGACGCTGGCAGTGACGATTCTCTCAGACCAATCAGTGATCTACAGTGTTTTCGCGTCACATTTTGGTATCAGCTCGGGTCGCTCGGAACTTCAACCAAGGTGGTACTAAAAAAAGTATTGGGTACTACGTACTGCACCCAGTGGAAAAGCCCCCAAAAGTAAGCTGACCTGACCCAAACCGTGGGGTACTATGCAATGGACACGTGCCATATTATTCCCTAAGAACCTATTGTGTACCTTAAGAAACAGTTTTGTACCAGTTATATTTTAGGGGTACAAAACAGTAAACTGTACCTTTAAAGGTACACGAATGTCTTTTTCGTGACACTCACACAAATTTCTATAAATAGTTTCTTGTGTCCATGGCTTGTGAATTTCTTTTTCGTGTCATTTTATGTATTGTTTTCCCCTTTTTCCCCCCTATTTTTAAATCATTGTCGCTTGGGGTTCGATTTGGGGTTTGGGTTATGTACTTTTATGTATTGGTTTCTACATGTTTTTCTTTTAAAACTATTCTCGCCTGGAGTTGGGGATAAGAGTTGGGGTTAGGATGTCTAAAAATGTAACAGAAAGTGATACTAACCTCAAGCGACAATGTCGAAATAAGAAAAACCTATATATAAAATAAAACAAAAAAGAAAGTCGTGCAACGCTTACAAAAAACTATTTTTTAAATTGTGTCACGAAAAAGCTAAATTTCGTGCCATGGACACGAATAATATGATCAAACGACTTCTATGCACCTCTGGGATACCAAAACAAATACATTGGAATTCAATTGGTATCTTAAACTGTGTGCTTACAATCATTTATCAAAATATCTTCTTCATCATTTATTAAAATACTTCCAGAATATTTATTTTCCTACTATGGAAGTCAATGGTTTCAATTAGCTGTGTGCATACCATCATTTATCAAAATATCTCCTTTTGCATTCATCAGAAAAAAAGAAATTCATACAGGTCTATAACAACATGAGAATGAGAAAATGATGACAATTTAGGGTGAACAATCCCTTTAATACTATGGTATAGTATATACGTATGGTAATAATTCATGAAATCAAAGTAGGATTTTTTTGGCTGACAAAAGAAATCAAAATATGTCTCTTAATTTGCACAACTAACTGAAAGAAAATAAATTTATTAGTAATTGCATTTGGTGGTTTCCCTTTGGAAAAAAAAATCCCATTCATTTTCTTTTACCACGAATCCTACACTATGAAAAAAGGTCAAAATGGTCCCTATCGGTCAATGTGGCAATACCCTTTAAAAAGGTCCTAATATGTACCATAGTTATGTATACAGTATGTACTTTTGACTAATATGCACATATGGTAACAATTTGTACCTCTAGCCTAATACAAACTTTTTAGGTGCAAAGGTGTTTACCTCTCTAAAGACCGTTTTGACTTTTTTTGACAGTGTAGGATTCGGTCACATAGAGTTATTTAAAAATTAAATATATTTTCTTTTATGAAAATTAAATATTATATTTTTTGTTTTGTGTTAAAATATGACCCAGGCTTTCAGACAAAAGTAAAGTTAGAACAGAAGATTCGACAGAGAAAAAAAAATGTAGGTCCGCAAAGAAAGGTCCCCAATTCATACCTTTTTATAATTTTCCACATACACCTTTTCACAAACAGAAGGGTTCTTTGTGTAACCATACAGCCAAAAATGATTCTTTAATGGCATCATGTATACACAGTAAAATAAGCTTTGACCTTGGATCATCCAATTATTATAGACTCTGAACTTTAACCTAAATGTCCTTTCTTATTATCTTTCCATGGATTAACGTAATTGAATGTGAAGACAAGCATCATTAGATGGTTAGAAGTGCTTTTGTGAATGATGCTTCAGGCAGAGAGGTGGAACGCAGTCTCATATGGGTGGTGCAGTAACTATCACAATTAAATAAGATTTGGCATGTCTGCTACGTGTAAATAATTTCATCACGTGTGATTATCACTGCAGTATGACTTTTTGTGTTTGTGCATTTTTGGTAAGACTTACGTACAGTATTCTTTGTGTGTGTTTTTACCACAGCACACACACACAATCCCCCAACCGGCGTCAAGACGCATGCTTTGAATTACTTTACATTAGGCCTGGTGAGATGCCAAGAACGAACTGCCTTGGACCGGATCAGACAACTGTCTCTCTCTTTTATTTTTTCTTCGTCTATGTATCTGTCTGACATTTTTTCATCTTTATTTGTTCACTGTCTCGGTCTGTCCTATCCCCATTTATTACGTTCCATTCTCCTTTGACTCATCAGGCCTGATCCTTCTTTACATTGGCATTACGTCCTGTCTGTTTTTCTTTCCTTTTGTCTGCTATGCTCATTTTTATTTTATCTGTCTATTTCAACAAGTCAAACTTCATTGATTTTCTCCTTGTCTGAATATTTTCCCTATCTAATGTGTGAGCTGTTAAAATCGGCCCCTATGAAGTGAGAGCGCGGTAAGTCTTTAAGAACCGTGTGTGGGTTGTAAGCGTCATGTGACTGATCAGACCACATATCTGTGTCTCCACCCTTTATGCATGTCTTGTGGTGCCCAAACCAGCAGCCAACTTAATGATGTCATAATATATTTTCCTTTTGTTTATTCCACTGTTTGTGCCCTCCAACTTACAGCTTTTTTACTGTATGTATCATTTACTCCTTCTGAATTAATTTTTACTGAAAATTTATTTTGATTCAATACATATATTAAGATATTGAATTGTAATGGCTGAACAAGGAAACTAATGAATGAAATTCAACACAGCTACACAACAGATGAATTAGTCCAACCAGTTTTGCTTCATAATATTATTACATTATTTATAGACTAATTATCTTTTAATATCTATAATTGATATTTAATTATATATTAAATATATAATAATATTTTATACTTAGATATCTACACTGTAAAAAAATTTGCTGTAATTTATGCAGCTGGTTGCCAATAACTTACTGCAGTTTCAATTTTATGTTATTCACTGACAACAGCTTGTTCAAAGTTAAATGAACATTTATCTTTATCTTTACAGAATAAAACTGTAACATAACAGACTCATGCAACGCATTCAGGGAACCAGAAATGTTTTTTATGTTTTTTCCTTGAGATTTTGTTTCCCAGAATGCTTTGCATGAGGCTGTTATTTTAGTTTTATTCTGTAAAAATAAAGACTTCTTAAGCAATGTGTAAGTAAAATATTAACCAAATACAGCTACAGCATACAACACCACATTTCTAACACAAAAATCTATTTTATTATACAATTAAAATATTTATGATATACTAGCCAACATTTGAAATACGGATCAAAACCTTTCATAAAAGTAATTCCCAATACCCATTTTTTATTGGACAACTTTGATAAAATAATTTTGATCCACTTCAAATGTTGACTAGCTACAGATATATATCAAAACATTTTATAGTCCTATATTAAATATTAATTATTATTATTATTATTATTAATATTTATGTGAATATTTAATGAATATAAAAAAATGAAGAAGACATATAATGTTTTAACAGTTAATATTTGGTCAACTTTTTTAACATATCATCAGTACACTCATAAAAAGTAAGGGTTAATCTTTGCAGAACGATTTCTCTTCCCTTTTAGTCAAAGGTTAAAATAATCATTTCCTTTAACTTGCGTACTTTAACTTTTTTATATTCTGAAAAAGTTTTCCCACTTTTGTGCAACAATAAGGTTCTGTGGATGCTGAGGGTTCATTATGGATTCAATCAGCCCAACACAGAACCTTTTAGGAACCTTTATACTGTAGTACTGAGTATTTTTTGTAAGACTATCTCTTTCAGCTCTCGTCTTTCACCCCTCTTCTTTCCTATCATTTTCTCCCTCCCACACAAGCATACCCAAGTGTCTTCTAATCTTCAGCCCTACTGTGTGTGTAACTTGAGTCTGACTGGGCATAGTGACCCATGTCTCATTAAAGACCAGGACTCAGTCTTTAGCCTCCAGGGAAAAGCAGACATTCACTACCACACAAACACATACACACACACACACACACACACAGAAAAGATAGCGATAATGGGGAGGGGGGTGCGTGATGGTCAAGGCCACTGAGTTTCTGCAATGTTTATGAGTCTGTTCTCTATGTTCAGGCCTGTGAGTCACACACACAGATTCGCTGTAAAACAACCACCTGCTTGAATCTTACACAACAACGTCTGCGGCTGAAAAATAATGACAAAATCTATAGAATGAATAGGGGAAGTAACCCGGCCTTACATTTTTGAGCCTTTATCATAAAACTCTGACAAGTCAGGATTTAGCCAGGAGTCCTGCTGAAAGCTATTTTATGGGCATCTGGATCTGCTAAAAATTCTAAATTAAAAAAAAAAAATCTAATAAAAAATTCTTTCGTTTTTGTTGAATGAACAGCAGTTTTTATCACTAGTGACAAAGAGCATTGCTAACAGTAAGCTGCTGATGTTTTATTGTGTAATGCAGGGAAATTATGTTAGGTGACCCTGTCTGTAAAGTCCAAACTAAAGTCTTATAATCGAATTTTAATAAAAGCATCAAAGTTTGATTTCACTTATTTATTGTAATCTTTGACATGACCTTATTTTTAAAATATCAAGGTTATATTTTCTCAGATTGCTCTTTACATCATATAAAATTATTTTAGAAACCAATAAATCGCAAAAAATGCTTAAGTTGGGTTTTCACAGACAGCGTCACATATTTTTAAAAAATGGCTTAAAGAGACATTCCACTTTTGAAAAAATATGCTCATTTTCCAGCTCCCCTAGAGTTAAACATTTGATTTTTACGGTTTTGGAATCCATTCAGCTGATCTCCGGGTCTGGCGCTAGCACTTTTAGCATAGCTTAGCACAATCCATTGAATCTGATTAGACCATTAGCATCGTGCTAAAAAATAAATACAGAGTTTTGATATTTTTCCTATTTAAAACGTGACTTTTCTAATGTACTAAGACCGACGGAAAATGAAAAGTTGCGATTTTCAAGGCAGATATGGCTAGGAACTATACTCTCAAACTGACCTAATAATCAAGGACTTTGCTGATGTAACATGGCTGCAGCAGGCGTAGTGATATTACGCACTGCCCGAAAATAGTCTTCTTGGTTACTTTCAATAGCAGAGGACTATTTTCGGGCAGTGTGTAATATCACTACGCCTGCTGCAACCATGTTACATCAGCAAAGTCCTTGATTATTAGGTCAGTTTGAGAGTATAGTTCCTAGCCATATCTGCCTAGAAAATCACAACTTTTAATTTTCAGTCAGTTTTAGTACACGATGTAACTACAGAAAAGTCATGTTTTAAATAGGAAAAATATCGAAACTGTTTTGATTTTTTTTTAGCGTGATGCTAATGGTCTAATCAAATTCAATGGATTATGCTGAGCTATGCTAAAAGTGGTACCGCCAGACCCGGAGATCAGCTGAATGGATTCCAAAACGATAAAAATCAAATGTTGAACTTTAGTGGAGCTGGAAAATGAGCATATATTCAAATCAAGTGGGATGTCCCTTTAAGAATCTAAATGCTTTTGGGGAACAAAGTAATTGCACATCTACAAGAATTGAAAAGCTGTAAGTAAGCATTAAAATAATAAATAAATAAAGCAAAAACCAGATTCGGTAAGACATCTATACTTGTCCGAGGAAAAGTATTCAAGCACCATGATGAATAATTTTGATATTCTTAGGTTTGTGCATAAAAAATGTGGATATAAATAGATATTACAAAGATACTCTGCTCTTTCAATGTGGTAAGATAGGATGAAAAACATCTTGTGGGACAATAAAACGGATTATAAAATAAAAGCACAGGGAAAGTGTGATATGTGGGCCAGAGTGCAATGCTGAGATCAGAGCTCTGTATTCTCCGGTGATTCGAAACGAAGACGTGACACAGGAAAAAACACCCTTATTATCAGCCTCAGCCATGTGGAATTGCCGGATGTGCTCTTAGATAATTCTTACCTTGTGGATTTACATGTACTTGACTTTTCAGTTCTTCTTTGCTTGAAAAGCAATTTTAGGCCATAGAGGAATAGCTCACTAAGACATCACATTCTGATGTTTAATATTTATCTGTGAAAAGCTATTGAAAAATTAGTATGACCGTTAATGTCATGTTTATCTCATACAAATATTTACTGTATATTCTTTTTTGAAAATAGGCTAATTTTCCAGCTCCTCTTGAATTAAACATCTGATTTTTACCGTTTTGAAATCTATTCAGTTAATCTCCGGGTCTGGCGGTACCACTTTAAGGTTAGCATAATCCATTGAATCTGATTAGACCATTAGCATAGCGCAAAAAAATAACCAAAGAGTTTCGATATTTTTCCTATTTAAAACTTTGATATTATGCAGTGTCCGATAATAGTCCCCAGCTAACTTTTAATGTAACTTAGTGCCGTTCAATTTTTCGTCGGTCTTAGTACATGATGCAACTGAAGAGTCAAGTTTTAAATATGAAAAATATTGAAACTCTTTGGTCATTTTTGAGCGCAATGCTAATCAGATTCAATGGATTATGCTGGGCTATGCTTGAGGTGGTGGCGCCATACCTGGATATCGGCTGAATGGATTCCAAAATGGTAAAACTTACGTTTAACTCTAGGGGAGCTGGAAACTGAGCCTATTTTCCAAAAAAGGGGAGTGTCCCTTTAAAACTTGTGTTAGTTGCCTGGTTGCCTGGGAGCATCATGCACCTATTTGTTTTAATTGATCACCTCAATTTTTAAAAAATGGTTGGTTAAAAAAAGTAAAAAAGGAAGTTACCTGGTTGCCTTAAAATTTTGAGTTAATTTAACTTAAAAATATTAGATAACTCATAAAAAAAGATTTGTGTCAACTAATTGCTTTTACTTATTTTTTAAGTTGAATTAAATCAAAATTTTAACTTACATTTTCAGTTGACCCAACAAATAGGTGCATGATGCTCCTGGCATGACCTGTTGCACAGCTGCAGTTTTCCACTTGTTGCAACCACAGCAAATAATACATTAGCATTCAGTCCTGCATGATTATTTTCACAAAGAACTCAAAAGTGAATCATTCTGAACTACAATGGCATTTAGACTTTTCCTTATTTTCTGGAAAGTCTGAAAGTTCATTCACTTTTAGGAGCACACAAAAACAGACGCTGGGAGCTTATATAATGCAGATGACTCAGTGATATCCTTTGGGACCCGTTGAAGTTTATTTTTAAGCATGTGGCCGTGTCCGGACTGTTTCTCAGTGAATTGTCGGTGTTGATGATTGTAAGAGCTAAATGAAGGGATGTGTGGACGTGAAGTTTTGCTATAATAAAGAAGGGCATTTAGTTGTGCTGCACTTCTTTGACAGCATTTATTCACATATGGTTCTGAACTCAACTCATGCACGATAAAGTATCACACTTTTAGACAAACATGGTCACATGTTAAGTCTGTCACATGGCTAAATGTTGCAAGAGGAATTGGGTCTTATTTGTCTGCGGGTTCGCATACACGCAAACGCCCAAACTAATAAAGTCTAAACAGACCACCGACTTTCTGGGAAAAAATGGTTAGGTTCATAGACAAGTTCAAGTCTTCTGTTTGTAACACTTGAGAAACAATGAGAAGGCGTCACTGGATCAGAGTTTGACGCTCAGGATGTTTCCTTCCCATTTTTTTCACTCCTTTTTCCTCTTCAGCTTCGATCCCGTTCCGAGCGTCCCCCACCCCCACCGTTATTTTCCTCCCCCCTCCTCGTCTCATTTCCCATGAACTATGAGAGAAAATACAGGCTTGTAGTTTATCCGAAGGTCAAACGTTGTCATCTAATTAAAATGAATATAGCTTCATACGACTTGCGTTGAAAAGAATGGTATTTTGTGGTTATAGCTGGCATATGTAAGACATTATAAGTTAGTTCTCTTTCATGCTGTTTCATTTCCACTCAGTTGTGTACAGTAGACACAAATCAGTTGTATCAGTTCCACTGTTTTACTTTTAGTTTAGTACAGATGTGGTAGTGTATCACAGAATAAACAGGGAACATTTGGACTGTATCCAGTTCAAGGCAGAGGTGTGCACAGGTGCGTTTTAGGGTTGGGCAGAGTAGGGTATTGTCAGGCAAGATTCATATGAAGTCATTTCCTGCTTTTGAGAAGATACCAATGCACCCACTCACACACACACGTGTGAATTTAAACACAGGAAGGGACATAAAAGCAGATAAACAGTTTTCTTTGAGCAAGGAAGAGACAAACAATGACCAGAGCCTTCATAACATCACATGTTATGAAATTCTGGGTTTAAGATTGCCTTAAGTGATGTTGTAAAGAAGGCACAATAGAGTTTCAAAGGAAATCACAGAGTCATTCAAAGGTCATTATTTTATCATCACTTGGGTGAAATAATCATTGTTTTTAAACAGGTTTATGGAACACTCCAATAGGACAATAGCCTTTTAAATAATTTACATTGTATGTGTGAGGATTACCATACCAAAATGTAGGCCTTACACGTTACTCTGTGTTTGCTTAAAGGTATTTTTAAGGAATTTTGTGTTAAGTTACTTTATGTATATTCGTGTTCCAAAACAAACTGAATTGTTTTAATCAGTTTTTATTAGGGCTGTCAAACGCGATTAATCGCGATTAATCACATACAAAATAAAAGTTTGTGTTTGCATAATATATGTGTGTGTGTAGGGGAGAGCGGGGTATGTTGTCACACTTTTCACACTGTCTAACATTTACTGAGCACCATACATCAAAATGGTATAAATCTCATACCAAATGAAAGAAGGAAGTCTTGGGCACATATGTTGTATTCATAACATCTTTATATCTTATCTCATTACAGAGTTGTAGACTGTTGAATAGTGACTGTGCACTTGTGACAATTTGCCCCATCGGAGGGTAAGTTGTCACACTAGGGCGGGTAAGTTGTCACACTAGATTATCTAAAAATAAGAACACAACTACTTAATTGTGAATATTGATTTTAATTTTTAAACTCAAACCAAACTGGAAATATAAACATCCGTGCCTGGAGAATCTGGAAAAACAATTATTTCAATCCAAATAATGCACATTTCAATTAAGTGGCAAGACCACTTTACTTTGAACTTTGGTTCAAATGTTCTATGGCTTTCACATAAAACCAGATAACTGAATGGAACGCTGCAGATAACTTGCTTAACTTAACATGTTTAACCTCTGAACAAAACAGATGCCCTGTATGACTAATAGGACTCATCTCCAGAATCACAATTCTGACACACATAAATTGCCTGGCCTGAGGTGCAAGCATCATGGGCCCAATTGTTGCATTTTACACATTTTACCCAGGTCTCCTTTGGACGACTCTTTGAAAATGGCTCTACACAGACGAGGCAGAAGCACTCTTCATCATCTGATGATGACTCTTGCATGATTTTTCTTCTTTTAGCTGCCTTGTTTTTCATAGGTCCAGATTTCTGCTTCCCTTTCTTTTGAAACAGCTTTTTGCTAGATTGAGGCTTATTCTTTTCTATATCATGTTTTCTGAGCATGTTCGATGTGTTTGTTTGTACAGGGGCAAGTTGTCAGATGTGACGACTTGCCCCAAAGTCATTGAGACAACTTGCCCCATACTTACTTGTGTGCTAATGTTGTCTAAATCTCAAGTTTAGCTCATCATATCACTTTAGCTAAAGTATCAAAAGACACTTTACGGTCTCCTCTATTTTGTGCAAAATAATCATTTTAAACATTCACACCTAACAAAGTTGTATTGCATAAAATGTAAAGTGATTTTTTTTTACTTTTTAAGCAGAAAAATAAGAAAATTGTGCTAACCTCAGATTACAGTGATCTTGACCACATGTGAACAGGAAGTTCACTATAGAAGAAGAAGTCACATAAAGTGGCTATTTGATTTTTGAGATAGAGCCTCTAGTGTTGGAGTTATTAACAGTGTGACAACTTACCCGTGTGACAACTTACCCCGCTCTCCCCTACTCTGTGTATATATTATGTATATAGGCCTAAAAATCCACACATACATGTGAATTTAAGAAAAAAATTATTTAGGAATATTTTTATTTGTAATATAAAATCTAATACATATATATATATATATATATATATATATATATATATATATATATATATATATATACATACATAAACACACACACACACACATATATATATATATATGTATATGTATATATGTATATATATATATATATATGTATATATGTATGTATATATATATGTGTATATATATATATGTATATATCTGTGTGTGTGTGTGTGTGTGTGTGTGTGTGTGTATATATATATATATATATATATATGTATGTACATAAATTATGCAAAAAATAATATTTTTGACAGCCCTAATTATTATACAGTAGTGGTCAAAAGGTACCAAATAGACAAAACAATAAACTTTTAAGCTATTTATTTGACAATATAATTTGGCATAGGCATATTGTAGAAATCTGGGTTTAATAAACAATGCAAAAAAATAAAGTATACATTGTATGTCATTTTATCTATTATTAATATTTGTTGATCCTCTTTTGTGGTAATATTTTGTAGTCGTTGTCCAGGGCTGTGTTTTATAAACTTTGCACATGTTTATTTATTGCCAAGCTTCTTTAAATTCTTCTTAAAGCTGAGCTTCAGTTTATACTCCAATACACCAATGCAACATGAAAATACATTTTAATGCATCTTTAATAAAATATTTAAATGAAAAGCAAAGATGTTGATTGTTTTGAGGTTTGACATCACTTTACATCACAATTGTACAGTAACTCTAACTATAGGTGACTCACATGCTGTCGATGATTCAAGGCTGTCAGGCTGTTCCTGTATTGACGTGTTGATAACACTTGAGGAATGACAAACTTA
Organism: Misgurnus anguillicaudatus; assembly: GCF_027580225.2. NCBI lineage: Eukaryota > Metazoa > Chordata > Actinopteri > Cypriniformes > Cobitidae > Misgurnus > Misgurnus anguillicaudatus. The sequence goes on from NC_073345.2 coordinate 24,866,514, forward strand.
TTACTTATGTTAGATTTTATGTTTTGCTTTTTTTATAATTTTTTATAATAAAAACTAAAAAGTCCATAATAGGCGTTTAAAAGACATGGTTCTCATTGTGACAACATGACATTTTGTGCAATTTATTCTGCGGGGCAAGTGAAAATGCCCAAAGTATGTGTTTATAAAGAAATCTACTTTTCGGTCTAAACTTACTGTACTATACATCAACATGAATATCTAGTCTGAGCTGATCAAATGTTTAATCTAAGATACTCTACGATATGTGTGTAGATGTGTGGTGTCATAAATTGTAAACATTTTTTAGAAGGCGTTAACAAAGGCTTTTCCGGTGAGTAATGCTTTGATCATATATCTGAAGTCATGTGCTTAACATCCTGTGTTCTGGAAAACCTGCACAAAGATATGATAAACAAAACACAAAAATATACATATGCGCTTCATTGTTGATTCTCCTGCTGTCTTCACATTTACAGGAGACCAGAGCAAGAGGTCGATCATAGCTTTGAATAATAGGACACATCCTGCAGCCCAGACAAGCATATCCTGGTATCAACCACCAATCATCCTGTACTCCGTCAACCATAAACTGCTTGTTCCTCACTGATTTCATACTGCTGTTCACTAAAAACAAAAATCATCTCCCGGCATTCCAAACAGTGTCAACAAAGCCCTCCCGTTGAAAAGAAATGAAGGCAAGAGGCATGGAAAGAATCTCAACTTAAACAGTTATGGTTAAACTATGTGATAATTAGGTCTGTCCTCCTGTAAATCTTGCATCAGGCATGTTGAGTTCTCTGCTGGACCCTCATGTCCTCTTTGAACTCTGAACAATGCAGATGTTGTGCGTGTGTGTGTGCGTGCATGTGTGCGTGCGTGCGTGTGTGTGTGCGCGTGTGCGTGCGTGCCCGAGTGTGTGTGTGTGTATGTGTGTGTGTGTGCGAAAGAGAGAAGTAGGGAGAGTTTTTCACCCAGACTTGGCTAATTAAGCTAAGTGTGAAAAGTTGCATTCAGATGTTTGTAAGCAACGCTGCCATGCGAGGTCAATCTTAATTCATTGGAGTGTGTGAGAGTGGCATTTTCTGTGGCCTGCCACAAGCATTAGCTCTTCCCACAAAGTGAACAATAATGCCGCTGTAGTGTTTTCCAGTAGACAGCACCCAAAGCAGAACATAGAAGACACGGTTTGTCGTCACAGACATGTTATGCAAACGGTTATGTGAATTGTTCTGTCATTTTGTGTATTTTTAGACAGTGGTGACTAAGACCAAGCACTGTTTTCATTTTAGTATCAATTTCTATATAAATAGTTTAATGAAAGGTGCTATTTTATGTGTGATAATATTTTGTAGTCCTTGTCTTGGGCTATCTTGTATTATGTGTAATTTTTGGGCAAGCCTCTATAAAGGGATAGACAGTTCAGAGAAAAATTTTAAGTCTGTCATCATTTACTCACCCTCAGGTTGTTTCAAACCTGTATACATTTTTTTTGTTGTTGTTCTGCTGGATACAAAAGAAGATATTTTGAGCAATGTTTGCAATCAAACAGTTTTAGAGCACCATTGACTTCCATTGACCACTATGGAGGTCGATGGTGCTTCTGCTTCTTGATTGATTACTTATATCTTCCTTTGTGTTTAGCAGAACAAATAAAATTATATAGGTTTGAAACAACTTAAGGGTGAATAAATTATGACAGAATTTTCATTTTTTGGTAAACCATCCCTTTAAATCTTCTCAAAGATGAGTTTATATCCCAAACACATCAACACAAAATACACATTTTTTAACACAGTGGTTCTCAAACTTTTTCTGCGTGTGGCCCCCCTTGTGTACCGTGCACTTCTTCGCGGCCCCCCTATAAAAAATTTAGGACAAAAAAATGTTCTAAAATTTAACATTTTAATTAAACAAAACATATTAAGTTATACAAAGTAGTGCTGTTGGCTAGTAGCCTTATTTTTTTTAGGTTTAATTACACAGAATTCATGCTAAATGAATGTATTTTATAAAATTTCATAAAACTGGGGCCCCCCTGGCACCATCTCGCGGCCCCCCTGGGGGCCCCGGACCCCAGTTTGAGAACCACTGTTTTAACGCATCTTTAATAAAATATTTAAATGAAGAGGAAAGATGTCAATTGTTCAAAGTTGGACAAAAAGTTTTCAGAATCTTTTTGTCATTTTGTATATTTTGTGAGTGGTGACTAAGTTAGCACCATTTTTATTTTACTATCAATAACTGTTGTAAATAGTTTAATGAAATATACATAATAGTTACATGGTAAATGTTTGAGTAGATTTTGGTTATTTGGTGATGTTTTTGAGAAATTTATATAATTTGGCATACATAATATAAGTTCTTGCTGTTACACAGATGTTTGGATTATTAAGACAACAACATTGGTCCCTAAATAATTTGAATATATTCATAATTCTAAAACCATATCTCACTTATGAAATGTACAATCTCTTTCTCTCCTTTTTCTCTCTGTTTTCTATTTTCCAGGCCTCATTAGGTTATGCTCTTTTGCATGGCTTACATACCAGGTTGTCACGGCATCATCGGTCACCTTAGTGCTGTGTTTAGAGAGGTTACTCATAAACAAAGCCCTAAGTGGCAGCATGTCAAAATGTAAATCTGTTTTGTATGATTTTTAGAAAATCTGTTTTTGTATACCTGTACCAGAATTCATTGAGCATATTAACAAATAATAAACTGATGTAGTATAGAATTATATTCTGGCTATTTTTAGGCACTGTAACACAACTGATTACCAATCTGGGGCATTATAAAAATAAACTCATGACTCATGTCCTATCTATAAAAATAAATATGTAACCAATACCTGGTATGTACAAGCATCCACCATTGAAACAGATCATATATGATGCAAAAAAAAATTTAAAAAACATAGTTGTAAAGGTCACATTTTTCTTGATCCCATTTTTAAAACTTTAGTTAGTGTGTAATGTTGCTGTTAGAGCATAAATAATACCTGCAAAATGATAAAACTCAAAGTTCACTGCCAATCGATATATTATCTTTAACAGAATCCCCCTTTCAAAGTCTACAGCAGTCGGCTGGTTTGGACTACAGCTATACTTCCCGATTGAATGACGTCAATATTGGAGTTTTTGACTAATCTCCGACCACAGGAATACGTCAGTCGCCAGCTAAGCTCAAATGGCTCTGTCAAATCACAACACACTAAACAAGCTACACAATCAGAAGTCATTACGTATTTCTGCAGGAGGGACTTCACAGAACAAGGAAGACATCTTTTAGGACAGTGAACACAGTGATATAGAGATAAGTTAATTGTGTGAAAAAGAATGTGTTTTTTACACGTGAAACATGAACACATGTTATATTGTGCACTTTAAACACAATCAAAGCTTCAAAAACATAGGAAGAACGGGACCTTTAAGTTTTGCTTGAAATTCAAAGAACACAAGTCTGTCCTCCAAGTTTACAAACCGAATCTCCCTTGCAAATCTGTGTAGTTATGCTAATGATTTTCATCAATGTGTCACACCCGTTGCAGAGTTTATTATTTAACAATGACAGCTAAATCAATGGAAAAATTGAATCTGATGCCTACCCCCTATCCTCGTCCTGAGGGTAATTGCAACATCACATTTATAAAAGGTTTCTGTTTAATCATCAGTAGCTAAAAACACGCCAGGCAGGTTGTTAGCTAAGGTAGGCAGTGAAATAATTTCAGATTTTGTTTAAACTTTTACTTTAATGTGAATTTAAGAAAAACAAATACCTAATACATCTAATGTTGCTGGTACCAAACTCACAAACAGCAAAAAACAAGTGAATCTGAAAAAACTAAGAGTGACACCACACTTTATGTGTTCTGCTCTAACTTTAAAGACACCATTTGTAATTTGTCTAAGACACAATTTTGTGCGAGCATTGTGATGTAGGGTATTTATCTCTTTGTATTCCCACCTTTACAGCTGAACAAATGAAGCGTAAAAGATTACTTTAGTCACGAGGACCTGATTTCACAATGTTTGCTCATTGCATCATTGGTTTGGCATGACGGATTAGAATACTGTGTGTGCCGCTCTTTCTGAAAAAAATCCCCTTTTGTTAACACCATCAAAGACCTTTTAGGGTAAATTGTAAATGTATAATGATGTTCAGGTAAAGGTCACCACAACCCTTTACGACAGGGGTGTGTCTGGGGCAGATGGGGATCAAGTAACCCCCAACGCTTAAAAACTAGCAATTATAACCCACCTCTGCCCCAACCAATATTTATGCAGTGATTGATTAATATCAACATATATACATTTGAAAGGTCAACCTCCCAATGTTCAAACCAAATCTATTTCCTCTGTCCCTAAGTAGATTATTTAAATTGAATTTGTTTAATTGTCAGAGTATGATTTTGTAAAGTGCGTAGGAATTTGCCTGCAAACTATCCTAAAAAAACTCTCTCTGATCTGATTAAGTCAATGAAAGGTGTTTACATCTGTAGAGCACATAAAATTAAGAATAAAGTGCCGAGATAAGACCTTTAACGTTGAAGCAAATAGCCTACAGTAAATCACAGCACTGTCATTAAAAAAGATCCGCCCCCTCTTGACGTCACATGACGTCATTCCGCTCCACCTCTCTTTCATCCTGATTGTGAGAGGTGAGCGAAGTGTTCACACGACGAGTGCGTCGCTTTGAGAGCGTTGCGAAAATGAGCCGCTTGTGAAAGGCCGTCAAAGTTGGATTTACTTCGATTTTGTTTTCGCTTTTTATTTCTTATTATTTTGTATTAAAACGTAGATTTCCGGAGGAGTCAACAAACAGTTGGAAACTTCATAAATCACGCCATCCTTCAAGGATGGACAAATCCACAACGATGAAAGTTACGGTAAGAAATCTGGCACTTCGTCAACGAGCGATTTAATGTAATGTTTCATTGTTAATCGATCATGTCACTCCCAGTTTTGAATGATTAAATGTTACAAAGTCGACGGCGACGTGATTTATGAAACTTGTGGAGACCTGTACGGTGATTTAATAAATCACACGGTGGATAGGAGCGCGTGCTACTGTATTCATTGGCTTTCCTCAATCGATTAAAAAAACATCTTGTCTGATTTGTCCTATTGCATTTTTAGCTGAAAAAAACTCGCATGTCTACCTAAACATAAACAATTCTAAACGGTGTTTAAAAGTTCATATTTGATATTTAGTAAGTTGCTAAACAGGTTTTGCTTTTGAGATTCCCGTCCCATTTTTATTTGTATTTATAATGATTTAAACAACGTTTACACCGTTGTTTCGTGCTGTAAGTCACATTTGTATTTTCAAAAGTATTTAACTTTATCAAAAGAGGTAATATTAAGAAAACTGTGCACCTGTAATGCCAAAAGTGCTGTCTATGTTGGCGTTTGTACTTGGTTTTGAGACAGGGGTCTTACTGTGTGATGTTATTTTCTGATTTGTTATGCTTTTAGTGACAAACCGAACAGTTTCCAGTCGTCTTCTTTCAAATGAACCTCACATTGGGAGAATTTTCTCAGTGTGGTGCCAGTGTTAAGTTTATTCCCGGTTGAAAGAGCCATTCACTGCCTCTCTATTGCTTTTTCCAGCTTTGCTCTGCCAAAAGTGCCACTATAAAAACTTTTCTCTCGCTGAATGTCGAAACTCACCTTTAAAACTTTCCCTTGAGCCTTCACATTGTGTGTTGAACTTCCAGCAGTTCACAGTTTTCCAAATCAGGGCCCTGGAAGATAATTAAGATCTGAATTTAAACTATATCACTACAATTGTGTAAACTATTCAGTGAAGTTCGCCTGTTCCTTTGAAATTGAACCCTTGACCTTTGCACTAACGCAGTGCTTAACCCATTAAGCTACAGGAGAAATTAAACCACAGAGGAAGTTTTTGGGAAAATGCATGTGTTGTTGTGTGATCTTTTGCACACACAGCAGGAGATATGTACCTTTACTTCAAGGCAAACATTATGGGCATTTAACAAAGATGGGGTTAGATGATGAGTGATGGTCATTTTAACTCTTGTAAGCTTTGATGGCAACTCATTTTCCACCATTGCCTCAGGCGAACCTTTTCTAGTTTTAAGGCTGGGAGTTATTCCATATTTGTTCATTAACATGAAAGGAATAGTTTGCAATGTAGCTGTTTATTCATGCTGTAAACTTTGCTAAGTTGTGAGTCTGCTGGAGGACTGGATGAAGATAGTTCATCCTTGCCAGCATGCATAGCTCACACATTCCTGGGCCAGTGAGAGCGGATGGGGAGGGGGGAGTTGGGGGAGGTTGGATGGAGGCGTACGGCTCCCACTGTAAACTTCCTGTCAACACAGATGGCATTGACAGGAATCAGATTTTTGTAAACTTTTCCACTCACACCCATTACCATTTTGTAAACAATCAGAGCAATGGTCCTTGTTCTTATTTTTTTTCCTCACTTTTCCTTTTGTATTTAGCGTTTTGGATATTAAAAGTTTTTCTCACACTACCTACATTTTCTACCTCCTCTTGATGCTTTTTCCCACTCAGAGTCTTTAGATCTTATCTAGTTTGCTCTCTGGGGTGTGGGCATGGACAGGAAGTGTGCGCGGTATCTCTCCGAACGACTCTCAAATCCAAACAGGACATGTGCCGCATACCTCGGGATCCACAAGAAAGACTCCAGAGCCGGGGCTTACATCCCGCTGCTTGTTAGGAGCCTTTTAAAGCCCCTTTCCACCGTCAGATGTTTATAGAATCCACATTTACAAGGAGACAGGAAAGGAGAAGATTGTCTGACGCAATTAAATGCAACACTCATTATCAGAGTACTCAGAATGGTGTGGATGTGTGGGAGCCTGTGTGTTTGCAATATCGCCAAATCTGTTTCCAAGTCTGTAGACTGCCCACAATAAACAAGCATAGTTATTTAGTCCCATTACAGTTGTTTATAGCGAGACGTGAAGCACATTTATCATGTCTTCTGAGGATTTGGGGCTATTATGCTGATGGGTAGATGATGTTTTGTGTGGTTCATCTTGAACAGTTTAAGATATTTGTCTTTTTTAATTAATCTGTTTGCAGCTTTTATGAGCTTATATTAGTTAAAAGCATACATGGCATGTTTGTAGTTTTATGCAGTACGCGCATTTTAAAAGAGCCAGTAAAGTTAAAAAGTAGATTCAAATTGTCACAAACAAAAGAAAGGGCAAGTAGTTCCTAATATAGGGTAAGACTGCTAACAATTGTTGTTTTTTTTCTTCAAATAATCTATTTATTATCTGTTTTGATTAGTCAACTAATCTCTTTTTTCGATTAATCTAGTGATTTTCTTTTTTGCTAACTTGCACATAATTAATAAGCACAACTTCTTCCATTAGTATTTTTTTTTAAATAATTTTCTTTCAACTTAGTTGAAAAATTCCCAATATAAAAAGCCAGGTTTGAAATGTAAACAACACTTTAGGGCATCATACACCATTAATGCCACATATTACTGAGTAATACACTACAAAACATACATGCATGGATATGAAAAGCAGTCAAAGTCAGTTAAGGAACGCCATCTAATACCTTAGTCTCGTTTATACAGGCGCTACAGCTCCCCCTTGTGTTTTTTAGAGAGATGTGCAATCATTGTGGTGATTTGAAATAATCGCGATGAGGTCAAACAATCGCGATGTGACAATTATTTAATCATTGTGACAGCCTAATGTCAACATCTGTAAACGAAATAAACCGGATTTAAACGTACATGCTTTATCGTCTGTACGTCGATATTAACATGACGTATCAACGCATTTCACACACACATTTTTCGTAGTCGTAACTGTGATGTTGATGTGTTGCATCATTAGTATAGACACTATATACTATATTCCCTTATCTAAATGTCCAATGGACCATGCATCAACTACCTTGATACCTTTTAAATAGGGAGATTTAAATAGAGACTGTTCAAGTCCAATTTTTTCTGCAAAATATCCTTTCTTCATGTGACATATATTGATGTATTGTTGCTTTAAAAAAGTTCAAGTTGTGGGAGTGGCATGTGAAAGGTTTTCTGAAAAGCAAAGGCAGATTAGCGTGTGGGCTTTTGGAAAGCATCTCCCTCCCTTTTTTCTTTCTTTTGCCATTTAGCTCTTCCCAGGTGAGCTGAGGCGTCTGTCAGTGCTTCATGGTTTTTCTAAAATAGGTGGCCACACCTTACAGGTCACTGCACCCATATTGAGTGACTGAATGAGAGATTTGTTACATATATTACAATGCGCCTGCTATTCAGCTACCTTTCTATTCAATGTCCATTGACTCCGGTTAAAATGCTGATAGTGAGCTTTACCACGTGTGTTTCTTCCTGTGTGTGTGTTCACACGTACCCCTATCCAGTGTCTTCAAACAATAATTACCTGTCGGTTTGACTCCAAATTGAACAGTCTGTGGTGAACCTTCGCTTCCTTGAAAACAACACCCTCTGTCCTTTATTCTTATGGCTTCTTGTCCCATAATTCCACAGGTGAACTGCAGATTGGATGACCTGCCACAGTAGCAAACGGGGCTTGAATTAGGGTGTGTGCCTAAATATAGGAAATTAGATGAGGGTGTTGTGTCTCGTGTATGGATAATGGAGGCAATAGATAATAGTGTCGTTAACAGTGTCTTTCAGATTTTACTTTTGTTTAGGTGTATTTCTGTAAAACTTTGTCTTATGTCAGGGAGTGGGGAGCAACTTTGGGCTCTATAAAAAAAACGTAAATGAAAAATGAAATGACAATGTTTTTGTAAAATTACATTTAAAACCTGGGAGTGTTTTTTAAGGGCCTGTAAATTGTTAATATTTTATAATCAAATTAATGACATGATATTCAGATCAAAGTAATAAATTACAGTTAATTTCAAATATCAATAATTGCTAAATATACCCAAATGAATATCAATAATTGCGAAAAGCATCTTAATGAAGGGTAACGCCTGTTCTTGGTAAGCATGAATTGGCAAGCCTCATTTTAAACTGCCTTATATTAAATGGCAGGGCTCCAGACTAACTTTTTTCACTAGGAGCACAGTGGCCCCCAACTGAAAATTTTAGGGGCGCAACCAGAAAATTTAGGGGCACACGCCGTAAATCAACATGCTAACCAAATATTCACATTTCTACTAATTTCCACTGTATTACTAATAAATGCTTCAATGATAGATGCAGAAAGTACAATGTGCTGTTTCAAATTCAGTGTCACATCACAAAAAAAGTTCAATTTACTGGTCTCACATGTGCGACTGGATGTAAAATTCAGTGGCACACACTCAAATTTTGGTGGCAGTCTGGAGCCCTGAATGGGGCTTTATCCCACATAACAATTTCTTTCTTATCAGTCAGGGGGTGCGTTTAAAACCATATTTTTTTAATATGTTAAAGCATTAAGTTATCTGCATTTCCTATTTTTGTTTGCGTCAAAAAGCTAGCAATAATGGGTGGATTGTCCGAAAAAAAATAAACTAGTAAATTAAAATGCTGTAGAACTAATCAGTGACGGAGGAAGAAAGTGATGGGTGGGCCTCTAAAAAGAAAAGTTCTGCACTTTGCGTGTCACTGAATGTCTCTTCAATCCAGTTTTTAATCATTATTTTTAGAGGATTTAAAATATATTTCCTATATAATTATTTACATTTTTTAGATTATCATTATCAAACATTATCATTACCACAACACGATATTACATTAAATATATGCATTTACAAACTCATGTTTCGGTAATGAGAACTAAAAAGTTGTCTAGGTACTATGACAAACAAAATTTCAACTTTTATCTGGCGAGAAAAAATAAGAACTGTTTACCTGGTAGCCATCTTGAGTGTCACAGTCAATTATGTCCCTTACAACTATTTTTTTTGAAAATGTTAGTTCATTGAGGGCTTATACAATGATTGAAAATTGTTGCGGACGATGAGAAAAATTTTCTTAAACACATTTATATTCCTTATTATTGTCTCTACATTTACCAATGATCACCAAATACCACTTGTTTCTTTACTGTAAATTTTTATAGTATAACATGCACTTAAGCTTTTTATTTTTTTAGATTTTTTAATTATAAATATTTTCATCTCAAAGAACCCAAATCCAGTCATGGACACGTTGCGGTAATGAAAATTTCCCTCTTAAATATGGAAAAACATCAAATTTGATGTCATTTAAAATCATTTGCAATGAGATGTGAAGACATGTTTGTAACTGTATGCTTATTATTTTGATACTCTTACTTTGCATTTACTTTTTTATCAAAAAGTTTCATGACACCTCATAAGTCTAATTTCGTAAGAATCACCCTTATAGCTGTAGTCCAATTGGTCAAGGGTTACGTAAGATACAGATTTGATCGCCAGGGAACACACAAGAAAGTGTCTGCCAAAAGTGTAAATAAAAATGCTAACAAACTTTAACGGTTTACGTTAAAAAATGAACATAGAAAAACAAGTCGCAAAGTGAGCATTTTAATAGTGTGCAATTGAAGCACTTCATGAACTTTACACCTAGAATTACTTTATTCTGACGTCTGAATTAATGTTCACCCTGAATGGTTAAAAGAAAGCATTCAGCAGCCCGCACTCAACCCTTTTCCCCTGTGAGTGATGAGAAAGGCATTCGCCACAAAGCCTCCGTCTAATGTGTGCTCGATGAGCTGAGGGGAGCCGATGAGTGAGGCAACTTGTGACGTTGTCCTAATGCCATTGGAGTATGTTTCTCAGGATTAAAATGCCAGTTTTCACAGCTTACATTCTACCTTTAGTGGATTCCGTTACAGCCTAGCTTAATAAAAGCAGGGTTGTTGTCGTAAACTGGCAAAATTGACGCACGTTTGTTTACCTTTGATGATGATTCGAATGGTTAAAAGATTAACAGAGAAGAATGATGCCAATTGTTACTCTCCAATAAAACCTTTTGAAACTCGTTCGACCTGTTCATGATAATCAATGGGGCTGTGGCACAAAGAATAGAGACACTGAGTCATCTCGGCTTTTAAGCTTTGATTGGAGAGGACTTTGATCGCTGACGCATAGCTGGGCTATTCACCTCCAGAAGTTTTCATGGTAGGGACAGTGAAGAAATGGAAAATATTTGCCGGTAATTAAATTTGGGAAGGAGGGGTGATAGTTGTTTTTTTTCACTTCATCTCCGCCTGTCATTGTTTGGATTCAGTTATTTTGAGTCACTTTTATAGCATTTGTTCAGCCTTGCCGAGTCATAACATTTATATTTATTTATCAAATGAAAGAGCATTTCGGCTTCAGACCAAACAATGAACACTGTATACAAAGCTATGTTTACAAGTAGGAATAGCTAGAGACGTAAACAACATAAGAGGAGTTTTATAACACTGTTAACCAGTTAAAGATTAGGGATGGGACGATAAATGCCAATACACACACTTATAATTCCTGGCTGATAACGATTCTGAATCGCACCGTTGGTATTAAGCAAAGCTTTTTCATGTACCGTATTTTTCGGTCTATAAGGCACGTTTTTTTTTTCATAACTTGGCTGGTGCTGCGTCTTATAGTCAGATGCGCCTTGTAAGTCAGTATGAATTAATTTTGACATTTATGAGGCAATAGACCACATTAACGTCTACAGCCGCGAGAGTTCGCCATATGCTGCTCCTGTATTTTTGTAATTCAGTAGATTCAGTAATGTGGAATGACAAGTATGCGAACTTCACGCTAGTTGGCTTGTTCGGTTAATTTAGCCTATTCAACCTTCCAGGTAAGTTCTGTATGCTATGATTTATCATTTAAATAACCAATATTATTACTTTAACATACAGACATCTATTCAGCCTGCTGTTCTGTCTGCTATTGTTTAGTTGAATAACTTGCCTTTCCAGATTAAATGTCTGTTCTTCGGCTTAGATTTTGTTAAATAATTTTCTAAATAAATGCAACGTTTAGTCCACTGTGACTTATATATGTTATTTCGTCTTAATGACGCTTTTTTGAATGATGCGGCTTATACTCCGGTGCGGCTTATAGTCTGGAAAGTACGGTACTATGGCTTTTGATCCGTAGGAAGTCCTTTTCAATCTAAAATAGCTGTTTGAGTCGTTTATAACATGCATTTGAAAAAGCAACACTCGTCAAACATAACGATTATACATATTCTTTATTATCATCAAAAAACATGAACATTTTTGATGAACAGCCGAACAACTGGAGATGCATGTGTAAATAGTTCTTCTTCTGTGGCCCGTATTGAGTTTCTGCACGAGAGCGCCCTCTGGCTTTTGGATGTAGTGGCATTCCACTGTAATCCATTGAGAAGCATAGCAAGAGTCATCTGCCGGTTTATCAGCCCATTTCTAGGAAAAATTGTTAAGGATCGTCAAAAAGGTTTGTCAGGTGTTTCTTTAAGATTGTGGGAGTGGCAAGAGTGTGAGATCTGGTTTGGTAAGGGTACGATTCAGTGACTTGTGAATCACACCCACTGTCAAACTTACCATCTCAAAAGAGAAAACTTTCATCGTATTTGTTTTTTCTACTATGGATGTCAGTGAATACCATCAACTGCGTGCTCCTATGAGCTTTAGGGTGTAATTTTATAATTTTATTAAGACCAAAATAACTTTATATTTTACACATATTGCGCCAAACCACAAATGCTTTCAGACAGGAAGTGGATCACTGATCTCTTTTTTTTCATTCCTCTGTTTTCTCTGGATTTTCTTTGTTTTTCTCACCCTCTTTCCTCTTTCTAAAGGGAAGTGATTTGAACAGTCCCATCTCTTCTCTATTCACCAGGCCCTGTAGTAACAGAAAGCCACAGGAAGGCCTTGCCGCCGTGGTTTCTCAAGTTATTAATATCCTCCTACGCTCACTAAGGACAGCAGACCGCCTGCCTGATCTGTCGGCGGAGGCCTTTGAAACCCTCCGTCACCTCTGCGGGGCTGGAAAGTCACACTCCCCTCATAAGAGTTTTTTGGGAGGTTTCAGATCCTTCAGGCCAAACTAGAGATGTGCAAAACAACATATTTTCAATGTGGTGGAACAGACAGCAGGAGTCTTTGTTTTTTAAAAATTTTGACTTTTGCCTGACACGGCGTCCTAAAAATACACTGTTCGTGGTGGGATGCTCAAAAACAGCAATGCAAAAGCCAAAGAATGTGTGTAGCTGTAACATGGTGATTTTTGGTTGATAAATATTAATATGTAAAAAAAAGAAAATCTTGATATAATACTAGACAGTCTCACCAATCTAGCAGTCTGTAACCGTGACCCATCCCAAATCACAAATGTGTTTGTGGTTTTAAATTATGTCACAAGTCAACTATTGGAAGACAACAATAGGTTATTAAAATATGTAGTCGAATAAGTGCAAGTGCAAGTTAGTCGTTTGCAGACATGTAGTTAGACTTGTATTTGTGTGTGTGTGTGGCCCAGCATGAATGTGAACTCCAAATGAAGCCTCCACATTGTCTGACTGTTTCCTGTGTTCCCCGAGAGGAGCCATTTACAGATTTTCACACGCTCATACCCAAGATGCTAGTTTGTGTGTTTGTGTATGCGCGTTTGCCTTTTTTAGTGTGCCTGCACATGATCTGTGTTTTAGGTAGAGCTCAAGGTTCAGTATGACTGACCGTATCATACTGTACTACATCAAAGGGAACAGCTGTGACCTCACCACAGTTTGTGTTGTTTTGAAAAGCGGTATGCGTTTTATCTTCTTGCTGCAAAAGTATCGTAAAACATCCCACTTATTGAAGTCATAGCCCGCCGCCTCACAAGTGTTGGGGATGGGTCACGTTAGGATCCAACTTATTTTTTTTGTTCTGGAAAAGTCGTCCTGTTTTATTTGTGTGCATGTCATCAGTTAAAATGTGTCAAAAAGACCCTTGAATTCTGTTCTTCGGGTTTGCCGTGTCTAACTGCTTTGGATACAAGAATGCATCTTAGAAATGTGTCACATTAAAGGGACACTCCATATGCTAATTTTTGTCACACTATTTTCATCTTGCTCAAAAATAATCAAAGTTAGATTTTATAAAGCTGGAATGGGAGTATAGTTTCTAGCCATATCGGCCTATAAAATTACTACTTTTAATTTTCTGTCAATCTTAGTACACGATGTAACTACAGAAGAGTAAATAGGAAAAATATCAAAACTCTGGTCATTTTTGAGCGCGATGCTAACGGTATAATCCAATTCAATGGATTATATAAGCTATCAGGATTTCGCGCAGAAAATTTGTTTAAGGTGGTAGGGTTGGGCTAATTACATTATCTTAAAGGAGCGTAACTACTGTAGCATGTAAATAATGCACATAAATAACGTAAGCAAGAGTCTTCATATCGAATCAACAGCCACGTGCAACCTAGCTAGCAGGTTGCTCAAACAACAAAAATCACCAGCTAACTTACTTTAAATATGCAAGAACTATAGACTAATACAATAACAGGCTTAAATAAACCCAAAACATAAGTCAAAATGTTTTGGCCGTGTGCATCCGCAATATTCTCTGAGTTGTTTTATCAACTGGCTACTAGTTATCCTTCAGTCCAGACAGTGACGAACCACGTCTTTCTCTCATTTGGCCGTGTAACGCGTGTACCCGCTCGCGAGATGCACTTGACGGCTTTTGTGCAGCAAATTTTTTTTTTTTTTTTGACGACCTAGTTAAGGCAGTAGGGTTTCCCAGCTTAGGCGGGCCGCCCTAACTGCAAAGTGCTGCGGGAAACCCTGCTATGCTAATAGTGGAACCGCCAGACCCAGAGACCGGCTGAATGGATTCCAAAATGGTAAAAATCAAATGTTTAACTTTAGGGGAGCTGGAAAATAAGCCTATTTAAAAAAAGTGGAGTGTCCCCTTTAAGGCAGGTGAGCTCAAGACTGCCTTAAATATACAGTATTTATTTCTAATACTAATAATTTTAAAATAAATAAATCAAATAAATTTAGCAAACCCACAATCTAGTCAATTGTAAAAAAATCATTTTTAAAATTAATTTTAAGTTTTGTAGATTCCTACTTTTCATTCCCTGCTTCCTGTCTTTCCTGTGTTATGCTATGAACAAAATGCTAAATGTTTTTTTTTATTTAAAAAAGTTCTCACTCTTTCTCATTTCTCTATCCTTGTGCGGTACATCCTGTTGTTATTATGCTTTAAAGACAGGGATCGGCTGATAATTGGAAGCACATGGTTCCATGAGGTTCCGGAGCGCTGGAAGTTATGAAGAGCGGTGTGTCTTCCCTTAACCGACAGCTCTGATAGGAATCATCTGTTGCGTACGAGAAAAGAAGGTCTGCCTGTCCGCCAATTCCAATAGTCACACATAAAGAAACTCACTGTACGGCACATGTAGTGCGGATGTTGTTATAATTGATCAAGCACGCACACGCAGCAGACCTGAATGACTGACAGCCTTGTTGTAGTGTAATTCAGTACAACCTGCGTAACCCCATTCTTCACTCGTGGGACATTGTGCCAACAGCATGTGCGAGTATGAAACAGATTTATAGGCAGATAAAGACGTACAGTTGGCCATTCGCATGTGGAAATGGGTTCCTTTTGAACAATGAAGGTTTCTTGTTTGTGCCTAATAGTAGAGAGCTGGCAGTGTGCGTTTGTAAATTCAATTGTTAGGTCATAGCAAAAGGAAGCCAGCACGCTTATTCAGGTCTCTTTGAACTTTGTTCGCTGTAGTTGTTTGCTGTATGACCTTATTGGCATTAAGCAGTTCATTCATAAGTGCTTGTGTGTACGCAGCTCTCCATTTACGTTTATTTTGGTGGTCAGCCAGTGAGACGAAACTCATTCATTCCTTCTGCTCCAATCATCCGTTTGCAAATAACACAACTTTTGGTTGTACTTTTGGGTAACCGCCGTGTTTTGGGGTCAGCCCTCTCTTGTTTTCCTTTTAATTATGGGTAAGACCTTGAGATCGGGTTTTTCTCAGACATATTGGCAACTCCTTTCGATGAGCGAGATCCAGCTGTTCCTTGTTTGTTTTTCTGCAACGATTTTAGCCATTTTCAGATCGTGTTCTCCAGTCATTCTGTGCATATCCAATAATTACTCGTTTGGATGGAAAAGGGCATCCCCGGCGTTTCGAACACGCCATGATGGTGTGCTGCCAGTCTGAAGTGATTGTGGGTTTGGAGTACTCTCATTGTGGAAGTGAAGGTTACCGTGCTGGTTTGCATCTTGACCACCCATTACAGGCCAAGGCTTACCGCAGACACAGCGCTGGACGCTGTGAGTGTGTGTGCAAGTTTGTGAGCATTTCCTGTTTTATTTAAGTTGATCGCTTGTCATTTCATGCTGCCTTAAAGGATGTTCTTTGAGATAAGCATATTGCTCTGATTTTAGACCTTGGAGTCCAGAGATCTTGCTGTCGTTTCCTCCTGTATAAATGGATTGCCTGGGAAAGCAGGAAAAAGCCGGTTTGCATTGAGTTTGTTCCGGTCTTATCTTTCTAAATGGTCAGGGTTATTGGTTGACCTCCGTCCCTACACCACTGTTTAATTTTTTGTCGTTGTTCACAAATAGGGCTGTGCAATATACCAAAATAGGAATATCGCAAGCATGCATACCGAGATATGCATATCGCAATAGAGCGATTTCATTTTAAAGGGGATATATCATGACAATCGGACTTTTTCCATGTTTAAGTACTATAATTGGGTCCCGAGTGCTTCTATCAACCTAGAAAATGTGAAAAAGAAGCCAGTAACTTTGTTTCTGTAAACCATTTTCTGCAAGCATGTGAAAAAAATGGTAATTGAATTTTGGCTCCCCTTGTGATGTCAGAAGGGGATCTTATTATAATAAAACAGCCCCTTAATCTGCACTATCCAACCACGACACTGCTATTTAGTGCTGAGATCAGCTCATTTGCATGTTAAAGGACACACCCAAAAACAGCATATTTTGTGCACACCTTAGTGGCAATTTTACCATACTATAATAAATTATCTATATGGTATTTGAGCTAGAACATGCGTACTCTACAGTCTACACCAAAGATTTATTTGACATCTTTAAAAAGTTGTGTGAAATGTCCTATTTAATACTTTAAAAAGTAACATATGGTCAAGGTTTTAGGTCGGATAATATATGCGAAAAATATAGTATATATGGCATGTTAGTTGGGATATACGTGCGTGTGCAATTGTGCATGATAGTGATGCTATTTATTTTTGTTTGTTTACATTGTTAAAATGTCTTATTTGTTTAATGCAGCAGTAAAAACAAGCTGTTCACATGCTGAAATATGAATGTTGTAATATTTTCCCTAAGATATAAATGTTGGGTTATAAAATTAAATTAAATAATGTAATATTATAATATTAAAATTGAATATTATAATATTTCTATAATAAATATTAAATTTTTGTATAATTAAATAGATTTTAAAAAAGAATTATCATTTCGCGTGCTATCGCATATTGCATTTTACTTTAATATCACACAGCCCTATTCACAAGTGTTTTATTAAAGCACTGATAATACAGACAATGGGGCAGGTTTAAGTAGAGCTTTCTAAGAAAAGTCAGTGCACTTTTTCTTCCCAAAAACTATTCGGACAGGAATAGTTTTCTAAACAATGGTTTAGTTATGTTTAATAACATAGTGTGTATGTCATTTCCTATTTTAATTTGGATAAAAGTTGTATATGCTGATGCAACAGTATGGGGTGGTTTCCTGGACAGGTCAGGTCTTACCTTACCTTTTTAAAACTACTTAAATGTCCTAATATAACTAAGGCATAATTCTGGATTAATCTAAACCCTGTCTGGGAATCTGCCCCTATGTATATAATGTATAAGCTGCTACTACAATGATTATATTCAGTTTTTTGATATCTGATTACTTCTCTTTGATTAAATTGGATTTGAATATTTAAACTTTTTATTTTACCTATAAACTTGCCAATAAGTTGTATAGTAATAAATTACTTTTAATTAAATTTAACTTAAGATAAAAACTTATCTTAAGATAATAACTTGTGACTTAAAAAGCCCTCTTTGCAAAATAAGATACAATTGTCTAACATTATTAACAACAAGGAAGTCACATCGTTGTTTAAGAAAGCCGACAGAAGCTGGAAAAACTACCAAAGTGCGTCAGCACATCTTTTCCCTTTTCGGTAAACAGCCAATCATTACGTCTGATTTTGTTTTGTTTGTTCATAGTTTAGTTAGGCGCTGTCAGGCTGACAAGTTAGTTCTAGTGAAAGCTGACATTCACAGTTTGTGATTCAAAGGTCAGGAATGTGCAACCAGGAAGTGATGTCACTCATCCATGCCCCCCCGTATCTCCCAATCCCTGCCTCTGCAAAGAAATCCAGACCACCTGTTTGTGAACAGACGTGTTGCTATGGAGACAGAAGCACAGAGTTTCCATAGGATTCGCACACAGGTCTAACATGCAGTTAGGAAAGTTTCTTCGACTGGTTTTTAATGAGCTCCTGGCATAGACGTTTTTCAGACGGTCTCCACTGTCATTGGTGAATGATGTCATCGACAGATTAGTGAACTTTGGCCCAGATGGACTTGCATGACGCTGTACATGTGTTAGGGGGGATAAGGGAACAGGTGTCGGACATTAAAGCGACTCTTAATTTTTCAGCTAGCTGCAAACTTTTCCTTCACCCGCTACGAACTTTGCGCGCCGTCTGGGAAAGTTCTAGACTTTGTGGAATGTGTGTGTTTGGGTGTGAGAAAGTGTGTTGTGTTGAGATCATTAATGTGACTTTTAATGCTCTGCTCGCCTGAATGGCCTCAGTGTCAGTGTGGAGTCCGAAAAATCTTTCACTCTCCATTTTTCTTTTCTTCCCAAACTCTTATGCGTCTACCCTCTCTGTCTGTCTCTCACACTCCGTCTATTGTATCTCTCTTGCTTCACTCGTTCTCTTTAGATTCCTCCACCACTTCATAGCCTGCGCTCTCTGACCCCACCTCCCGACGGCTGTGTCTAAATGGTGCAATTGTGCGTGCGTGCATGTGTGTGTGCGGACGTCTGTGGAAAGTCTGACGCGAGCGAGGAGAGAGCGCAGCTCGAGTGCGCTGCTCGATCCAGGAAACTCCCTTAGAACAACAAGGCATGGCTGATATCCAGAGACTTCCACTGGAGCCAAAGTTTGTCTCAGACTTCCCTCCAACACACACACTTTGGCTCTCACACGTACGTCGGGTTCGCCATGCAACCTCTTCTTGCAGTTTCATTGTCTTGAAGACGATTTTCACTGTCTGTAGACCCTCAGTGGCTTTCATTACCCTCAAGGCTGATCGACTTGACCTGTCTTTCAACAAGAAGACCATTGTACACTTCAGCAAGTTCCAAACATTACATCTCTAACCACAAATATGAGTCTCTCTCTTGTCTCATTTAGAGGGATGTTTGTTTATTTCAGCTTTTAAAGATTAGTTTGTCTGCAAATATGCAATTTTTACCATATTAAAAGTTGTCCAGGCTCATGGCTGTTGCCACTGTATTGCATTTCAACATATTCCCTAATACCCCTGTGCTCTGCTGTGACTTAACGCAGCTGTTCAGCTGTATTTGATACTAGTTTACAAGTTACAATCTGCTGTTACTTTGCTGTATGTTCCCGCTGGTGGCTTGTCTGTTTTAGCAACACTGTTGCTATTCTACTTGGATTGATCCGTATTGTGTTGTCATAACAGCTACAACATTTTATGTAACAGTTTATCAGCCTCAGTGCAGAAACTTGTAAACATTAAGGCATGTGAAAAGTAAGACTAAGGCAGATGCATACTACCACCATAGTACTATACTGTACTACTCTGCAGTATGCATTATGTATGTAGTGCACAGTATGCAAATGATCTGTATTTATGGAATACCCAGATGTTGGACAGATACATCCAAAATGTGCAGTATATAGTCAAAGCACACTGTATGTGATAATGTATCCCCCAATACAATGTGCTGAACTTGATCTTTAATTTGCATTAATAAATAAATTTGAAATTAATACCAGCTGCAACTTTTTGACTTGATGGGACTTTTATTGCAAGGAATTAACACATTGGAACGCAAATTGAAAAAACGCGCTTCTGGAGGTCTCGCGGCATGAATGAGGCGTTTAGGCGGCGAGTTAAAAAATTTGAACTTTGGCGGAAAAACGCGCCGCGTTAGCCAATCAGAAGCTTGCTCTAGTAGAGATGTGATTACATGAAGCAAGCGGAGTTGCAGAAGCCCCACCCAAGATGCAAATTTTCGTGTTAATGTCTCGATGACTAGAATTTCTCGCACGGCTTTTGCGCATGAATGAAACGAGTAAACTTAAAATGTTCAAGCGGCAAACTAGACGCGAATTTGACGCCTCAAACGCGACTGGTGTGAACCCAAGGTAAGACATCAGTCGTCATTTACTGTTAAATGTACGTTATAGTATTACACACAGCAACACTTAAGGCCAAAGTATGGTCCACTTTTTATGTGTAAGCAGGGGTCTGTGCTAGGGGTGTGACGAGACATTTAATCCACGAGACGAGACACGAGATTGGGTTCACGAGACAAGATTTTTACACTCTTACACATCTAGGACTGTCCCTAACAATTATTTTGCTAATTGATAATGAAGTAATTTGATATTTTTTTGTAATTAAAATACACCTACGTGAGCAATAACCTTTAAAATTACATAATAATGACGATGCAATAATAATTGGTTCACATAATGTATCACAACAAGTAAACATTACATTTAGCCTGTGTAAGAAAAACCAGCAGTATGTATTATAACACATGCCTTCAGGGGGTGCTAGCGACCCCGCTTCTTTTACTTTCACTTTAGATGCTTACTTTTAGCCAAGCAACGTTTTTAAATCTATTTAAATCTTTAATATTTGTCCAATTATTTATAACAACAATTTATGATTAACTAAATATAATAGTAAAGTTTATAATTGTTAATATTCTGGAATAAGATGTATGCAGTCTACAAATGCGACCTTCAAAGGATGCAGCCTTTTGTTTGAGAAATGGCCAGCATTTTGCCTCCATGAAAAATCTCGTGACATAATTACTTTTTTACGATACATGTTTAATCTCCGTCTTCAGAAGTGTGCGTGCATACTGTCGAGCACCGCCAGATTTTTTTAAACCACACGTACATTTTATGCATAGGTTGGGCATGCGCCTACAGTAGAATCTAGTATGTAGCCCAGGAGATGCATTGCATTTTGCAGCAAATCACGTGTCGAACGTCTGTGTATGTTTAAGAATAAGCTATAGAAATAAGCTATACTTTGCAAAGCTGTGCGTTTGACCGTAAACGTACGTTCGCGGACACGTAAAAAACAAACTATAGTCCGGGCTTTGGAGGTGTCCAATCCGCTGCCCAGTAATAGCTCCAGCTGGGGACATAGACGAGATCTAACATTCCCTAAATTGACAAATCATGGGACTGGTAGTTGGATTCCTATAACATGTTTAGTTTAAGTACAAATGTTTAGCAAATATCTTTCAACTACAGGATATATTCGTAAATATTACACAGTAATTGTTCGTTTTGTTTCACCCATTTTCTCCAATTTACTCTACTTACATTTATTTCTGCCTCTCTCAATATCACCATCAGCCATCAAAAAACTTATATCGGTCGACCACTTGTACAAACAACAGTTAAATTGGAAAATGGTTGTATTAAAAATAAGTGCTGTAGGTGCAAGAAAGCTTACCTAACATTATAAATGCACTTGTTAAGTTTACCATTGTTTTTTTAAACATCAGTGCGGTACTATAAACGATGTTCCCAGTGCTGGTCATTGGCCAGTCAGTTCACTATCTTTTGTCTTTTTGTCTCGGAGGATAATGGGAAATGTAGGCCATAGATGGAGCCAGCGGTGTCGAGTTGCCGTTAAGGTGTATGGCGGCGGTTTTGTGTGTCTGTGAGAATGTGGGACATTTGAAGTGGTGGCTCTAAAGTGTGTTGTTTAGCAGTAAATGAGGCCTTCTCATTGTGACACGCTGAAAAGAGGGAGAAGAAAGAAGGGAGGCCTCAGGGACTGAATAAAGTGCTCGTCTGAAGTTGAAGACCCTCGCTCATCATGCAGAGAGCCCATACAGAGAGCTGCTGTTGACTCCCTCACTTACACAAACCCCCCTCTATGTGATCACAGTGACCCCCAAATATCTTTCCTCCCCTTTAGTTTTGACACACAACGTGTGTGTAACTCGTCTCTACTTTCCTCTCTATCTCCCACACACATTTGTTTTCTTTGAACATCTATGAAACAGCCGTTTCCCATATGGATCTGGTCTCTGATACACGCATGTCTTTTTATTTCAAACCCTTTGGATTTTATTAGCATATGGTTTAGCTACTTGAAAGATTACGTTTAAATTTACGACAAGGTTGTTTTTGTTACTATAAATGCTTTAGGTGTCGTGATTTATTATGAGTAACGATTTTTAACATTTATTATTCTTGGTAAATTGCTTGTTTATGTAAGCAGTAACACAAGCACTAACCTAAAACAGTTACCACACAAAACAAATATTAAAGGGACCATTAGCATTGCGCTCAAAAATAACCAAAGAGTTTCTATATTTTTCCTATTTAAAACTTGACTCTTCTGTAGTTACATCATGTACTTAGACTGACACAAAATTAAAAGTTGCAATTTTTTTACTAAACTATACTTAACAAGGACTTTGCTGCCGTAACATGGCTGCAGGAGGCGCATTAATATTACGCAGTATCCGAAAATAGTCCCCTGCTATTGAAAGTTACTAAGGGGACAATTTTCGGCTGCTGCGTAATATGATTGCACCTCCTGCAGCCATGTTACAGCAGCAAAGTCCTTGATTATTACGCCAGTTTAAGAATATAGTTCTTAGTCATATCTGCCTAGAAAATCGCAACTTTTAATTTTCGGTCGGTCTTAGTACACAATCTAACTACAGAAGAGTCAAGTTTAAAATAAGAAAAATATCGAATCTCTTTGATCATTTTTAACACGATGCTAATGGTCTAATCAGATTCAATGGATTATGCTAAGCTATGCTAAAAGTGGTACCGCCAGACCCGGAGATCAGCAAAATGGATTCCAAAACGGTAAAAAAGCATTTTTTTTTTAAAGTGGAGTGTCCCTTTAAAGCAAAAATATGTATCAATGCAACTTTCATAAAGTAAAATCTAAAAGCCATCCTTCCACTTAAAAAGTAGTACCTGACTTACAAAAGCACTATTTTTAATGTTGCACAGAGTCCTGTGCAGTGATAAAAAGAATTGTTGGGTACAGCGGTCATCGTAAATAAAACACAGCTATTGACCAATCAGAATGAAGGACTGGAACTATGCATTTTGTAACTATATATAGTTCATTATACATTTACTTTTGTAACTTTTAATATAAAATGTGTTTTGCGTCATGCATTGCATTGCAGGCGTTGTGAGCTTTGTAAAGGTAGATTGTTTAGTTCTGGTCCGGGATAAGAGATTCTCTCCCACTCTTTTAATTTGCTTTGCTCTACAGATGTGCACATCAGATGGTTCGAATTAAATACTAGATTGCTCACACAAGGTCAGCTATGAGAACGCAGGATTCCTCTCTTATTGCATCTGTATTTGAAAGGGAGAGAGAGCACTAAAGCCATGTGAAAGTACAAACCTGGTGTTTCTCCTGAAGAAGCATCTTATCTTTTAATGTCAAGCGATTAGCCGCTTAAGAGGAGAAACTCTCAGTGGTGTCCTGTTACTTTAAACAATAGAGGCACAAATGTGTGAATGTGTATCTAGACGTCAAATGTCTGGCACTACTGAGCAATAACTTATATGACCATGTCGGTTGTTTAACATCACTAAATCAAACCAGGGTTTAAACCTTCTTATATATGGATGTAGGATATGGTCGGAAATTGCAAATAACTAGAAAAATCTTTGGCAAGCAGGTTTGTTATATTTGAGGAATATAACTAAACTTTGGGTTAATAAAAATATAATTTGCAAGATGTTCATAAAGGGGAAATCTCTTATCTGTTTTGTTTTTGCTCTTGTAGGTTGTTCTCTTCTGTGCTTTGAACCTTGGGATTCATGGGGCGGCAGAGATTGGGTTTATGGGAGAGCTGCAGAACCGTACAGCAAGACAGCTGAACTGTTTGGAGAACCACGAATATCCTCACAATGGCTTCTGCTGCAAGAACTGTGAAGCTGGTAAGTAAGCAGTGATGATTCTTCACTGAAGTTCACGTCAAACGATGAGAACTTACAGAAGAAAGGTCGGTACTGCAAACATAGCTCATTCAAAAATGGTAAAGAAGTAAATTAACCCATGACATTTCTTTAATCTGCATTATTTTATAATCCACAGTCAAAAACTACAGTTTTCAAAATCATTTTGTAGTTTTGTATGAGAAATTAAGATGAAAAATGTAATTGTAGTTAATTGACAATTCCATTTTATATACTCTTGAATTTTAAAGGAAAACACCCCATTTTTTTAAATATTTTACTATCTTACATCAACTTGCCTATCTTTTTTCAATGCATGCACTTTTTATCTGTGTACAGCGCTTCGTGAATGTGTTAGCATTTAGCCTAGCCCCATTCATTCCTATGGCTCTTAACAAAAGTTTTATTTTGTTCCACCATGCTTACTCGTGTAACTGCTCATGTAACAGTCTTTTAATAAGGAAAACATGGAAGTGTTTGGTGGCTTCTAAATTCATCCCTGTTTGGATCCTAAGGAATGAATGGGGCTAGGCTAAATGCTGACACATTCACAAGGCACTGTACAAAGATTAAAAGTGCATGCATTGAAAAAAATGGGTATTTATTAATTCGTCTAAGTTGTGGTAAAAACATAGTGAAATATTGAAAAACAATGGTGTTTTCCTTTAACATGTCCCATGAAATTTGTTTAACACACTGTCTTTTCTGTTTGCAGGCACTTATGTGAGTGAGAAGTGTACTACGAATCAGGAGAAGGGCACATGTACCCCATGTAAGACGGGCACGTATGCTGAACACCCTACGGGCATGGAGCAGTGTCTGCAGTGCAGCCAGTGCCACAGAGGTAATGCTCTTAAAAATTAACTCTGGTTATTGCTTACAAAGTGCCAGTCCTGGGGTCTCATTTATTGGGATCTTTAAAAAAAAAACAAATTTGACGAGATTAGGCTTACAGGGTGGGATTTGAGGATGATTCATGTATGCACACTTGCAGGTGATCTGTGATTTAGGGGACGTTGCTTTGTTTTATAAGTCTTCATATTTTTTGGTTTTTGTACGCATGTAGACTTTTAGTAAGGATCTTAAGCACAGTTTTATAAATGAGACCTCTGATGTTTAAGGCGTACGTTACCCAACAATGAAACTTGCTCTAATGCCGTTTCAAATCTGTATAAAATTATTGCATTTGCAGAACACAAATCAAATATTTAGCATCCGTGTTTTATTGTCCAAGTTGCTTTTTCTTAGTGAATGTGAATGGGGAGCTGTATTCACCGTTCGCATTCATTGTACAGATATTATTTTGTGTTTTGTATACCCATTAGAACGAGTAAATTATGACAATTTTACCCAAGTGCCTACTGTAGTCTGTCTCTGGCACTTGGAGATCCATCCAAAATCCAAAGTTTTCCAGTAGACAGCCATCTTTAGTCTGCATTGGATCTTAAGAGAAGCAGAGCACTTAGGAATGTACAATTTATACAAATGAGTAATAGGACACCCATGGTCTTCGCCTTGCTGGTAAGGCAATAGCGCATCATAGTGACTACTGGACAAAAACAATTAACTTCGGTAAAAGAAATTACAGTAGACTAGACAAAACAAGCGTTCATGAATGATATAAACTGATTACGTGTTCTTAGCTTTTGAAAATTCACTCTCCTTTACGAAAGACGGAAAAACTATGATCCGCACATTGAAGTCATCACAGAAAGCTTCACTGTGACGGCCCGTTCTCCAGCAAAGCTATTTAGTCTGTATCTGGTTACTACGAAATCAAAGCCATTCATTTAGTTTCTGTTTATTTTGATTGGACAGACCCGTTCACCATTTATTAAACTATTTGATTTACCTAAACACTTAGCCTCTCTCCCACAAGATTGTCCGCGGATCCAAATTCTGTTGTAAACACCACAAACCCGCATAAACAAAATCTCGCCCACCCGTTTAGACAATAAGGCTCCCATAGGATTCACTTGAGGATGGGGACATAAGCAGAGGGCCCCTGAATAGAGCCGAGTCTAATGTTTCCCGTGCCGGACACATCACTCCTGGGAATCTGATCTCCTAACGTTACACGGCCTAGGTGTGGCCCCACTCCTGTGTTCTTTCTTTAGAGTTTGCGAATGTGCGTATTTACCCGTGTATGCGCCTTTGCAGTGATTATGTGTGTGGATGTTTTATGATGACTGGGTGTGTCTGCGTCAGGTGGTGTCTTGTTCAGTTTCTGTGTTGTTTGTGGCATGAGGAGGGGCAATGAATCACATCCAATTTAGCCCTTTTGCATGCTGAGTCACAGAGGTGTGAGAGTTAAGACCTCTTTTTAGCTAATATTAGCAATTTAACATTGTTATTGTTTTTTCTGGAATCTGATCTAGATTAAATCAGGAATCTGACCTAAGCATTCAGTCACACATTAAATCATTATTTATTCTGAATTAATTTTTAATATATAACTAGAGTTTTTCCTTTCAGATGTGCATTGCAACTGTTTTTGATTTATTTAATTAATAATGATTTGGTGTAAAATAGTCTGGATCAGCTTATTCACGCATGCTTTAGTCTTTCAGTTTCTCAGTTGCTTTTGTCCAACTTCTCATTCATTCACCCATTTCTCCTCACTTATCTCTTCTTCTCTTCTCATTTCAGATCAGATTGTGGTTGCAGAGTGCACCAGCATGAGCAACACCAAATGTGAATGCAAGCCTGGTTTTTACTGCTTGCCGGACGAGCCATGCGAAGTGTGCAAGAAATGCATCAGGTGAGTTCTGCAATACGCCGTTCCCATTGACCGACAAATCGGACACTCCCATTTGCAGTCCTCTTAAAGGGACGTTCCACTTTTGATTTTTACCGTTTTGGAATTCATTCAGCTGATCTCCGGGTCTGGCGCTAGCACTTTTAGCATAGATTAGCAAAATACATTGAATCTGATTAGACCATTAGCATCACGCTAAAAAACCCCCAAAGAGTTTTGATATTTTTCCCAATTTAAAACTTGACTCTTCTGTAGTTACATCGTGTACTAAGACCCACAGAAAATTAAAAGTTGTGATTTTCTAGACAGATATGGCGTAATAATCAAGGACTTTGCTGATGTAACATGACTGCAGCAGGCGTAGTGATATTACACACTGCCTGAAAATAGTCCCCTTGGTTACTTATAATAGCAGGGGACTATTTTCGGGCAGTGTATAATATCACTACGCCTGCTGCAGTCATGTTACATCAGCAAAGTCCTTGATTATTACGCCAGAATGAGAGTATAGTTCCTAGCCATATCAGCGCGATGCTAATGGTCTAATCAGATTCAATGGATTATGCTAAGCTATGTTAAAAGTGCTAGCGCCAGACCCGGAGATCAGCTGAATTGATTCCAAAACGGTAAGTTTCAAATGTTTAACTCTAGGAGAGCTGGAAAATTAGCATATTTTCAAAAAAAAGTGGAGTGTCCCTTTAATTTTTAAGCCCCCCACCTTAGATCAGCCAATGACTCAGATTCCCTGTCCACTGAATCACCCCCTCGGGCTTTCAACGTGCTATTCATAATAACAGTCATTTAAAAACTCCTATTTAAAGTCTTCGGGTTAACACCCTTCACATCCTTTTGTCTTTGGTTTTGCAGGTGCAAAGATGATGAGGAAGTAGTCAGCCCGTGCACAGCCACGTCCAACGCAAAGTGCAGGAGACGGACTTCGGATCCAACGGAAGAACCATCAGGCCAGCCAACGCCTGCCAGTGACAGTGGGCCTATAGTTGCAGGCAAGCACTTGTGTTTTAGTAATGCATATAAATGAAACATAATATAAGTGCCCATATCATTAATAAATACATTTAGATAGTAGCTACAGAACCGAAGGATTAAATTTGTTGTTCGGGTTTTCTTTAGTTGTTGTTGTAACGTTGCTGATCTTGGTGCTTCTGGTCGTGCTAATACTTGGGTTTTTCTGGAAAAAGCGCCAACGTAGACAAAGTGGTATGTCAGAAATATTTTTCTTATATTTGAGATAAATGGACATCAATCTGTATAAGACATTTCAAAACCTTTAAGCATATTTTTGTAAGAAAATGTTTTTACAAAAAATTCCTATTCGAATAGTATTAAAATATAAATGTCATTTATGTCATCTTTGTTTCAGAAACTGCTGATTTGAATGAGGTGAAGGTTCCAATTGTAAGTGTCATGCTGTGCCATATTAAATTTTATTAGTTTTTTTTATTTTACGCTATAAACGTTCAGCTATAATCGTGTGATTTTAATCATTTGCTTTTAACATCAGGATGTTCGGTGCCCAAAATCTGAAGAGGAGCAAGAGAACAGCCGCAATGCTGGACTAGAGAGAACGGAGGTGGAACGTCCAGAGTCCCGCCCCTTGTTGTCTCAAGAAACCCAGGAAACGAGCAAGAGCATGCCCGTGGAAGATGATGATCGGGGATTGGGCGACAGCTTGCCAAACACGACCAGCTCTTCCCAAACGAGCCTGTCTGCCATCCCTCTTAACATGTGTAACGGGGACTCACCTCAGCCAAGCCCTCCAGCCCAAAGACAGCCAATGAGGGAAACAGAGACGTGTTCACAGGTTAGTAAGAATAAGGTCCTTTCATACTGTGCATTCACGTCAGACGCGAATGAAGCGAATAAATCACAATATCGAGACACAATATCGGGGCGATCGAGACATTTGGCTTCACTTTTCAGGGCTTCTGCCTCATTCACGCGAATCATGCCACAGGATGTCTATCGCATCTTTGCATTGACTTAACATGTAAATGGCTCGTGCTGAACGCTTCATTGACGTCTGGCGTGAATGCACCCATACAGTATAAATGGCGAAATGCAGCATACTAATTGATGTTTTGTTTATCTGTAGGATGATGGTCCACTCAGGAAGCTTGTTCCTCTTCTTGGTAAGATACAATATTTTCATTTAGAGACTTTACAAACAATTCAAAATCACATTAACCAAAGTTAAATCGAAGTACACTGCCAGAAGAAAAATTTTAAAATGGTCCTAGCTGTCACTAGGGGCAGCACCCCTCAAAAAGGTCCTAATATGTACCATTTAGGTACAGATATGTATACATTTGGTACCAAAATGTACCTTTAAGGTACTAATACACACTCTTTACGTGCAAAGGTTTATTTTTTAAAGGGGAACCACTCCAGTTCACTGCAAAAAAATTACTTTCTTACTCAGTAAAAATATAAAAAAAATCTTAAATGGAGATGTATTGTCTTGATGAGCAAATTGACTAAGAAAATAAATAATAAGTTTTTAGACAAAAAATAGCTAATTTAAAGTGAATTTGTTCTTAAAACAAGGAAAAATAACTGCCAATGGGGTGAGAAAAAAAAAAATCTTGAAATAAGTTTACCTTTTTTTTAAACACTTAATTCAAGCTAAATTTTCTCACCCCATTGGCAGATATTTTGCTTGTTTTGGGCACATATTCACTTAAATTGTATATTATTTTTGTCTAAACCTACACATTTTCTTGTGTCATTTTGCTCATCAAGAAAATATTTTAGATATTTTTACTGGAAACAAGATAAAAAAATGAATTTTATTACTGAGTATTTTTGTCTTGTTTTCAGTACAAATATCTAAAAATTCTTAAATAAAGATGTATTTTCTTGAGCAAAATGACCTAAGATAATAACTCTAGTTTTTGGACTAAAATATAAAATGTAAGCAAAAAATTTCATTGGCAGATTTTTTTGATTTGTTTTAAGCTTAGTTTATA
The DNA here is from genome assembly GCF_027580225.2 of Misgurnus anguillicaudatus. Classification (NCBI taxonomy): domain Eukaryota; kingdom Metazoa; phylum Chordata; class Actinopteri; order Cypriniformes; family Cobitidae; genus Misgurnus; species Misgurnus anguillicaudatus. The sequence continues at coordinate 24,896,441 of NC_073345.2, forward strand.
TTTTTTGTCTAAAACTAGACTTATTTTCCTAGGTGATTTTGCTCATCAAGAAAATACATTTTAATTTAAGAATTTTTAGATATTTTTACTGAAAACAAGACAAAAATATAGAAAGTCAGAAAGAAGTTAGAAAAAAATCTGCCAATGGAATAAGACATTTTTTCTTGAATTTACTTATTATAAGAAAAATTCAGCAAAAAATGTCTTATTCCATTGGCAGATTATTTTTTTTTTTGCTTTTTTAAAGCACAAATTCACTTACATTTGATATGTTTTGACTAAAAACTAGAGTTATTTTCTAAGGTCATTTCATTTGCTCATCAAGAAAATAGATCTTGATTTAAGAATTTTTAGATATTTTTACTGAAATCAAGACAAAAATACTATGAATTTATTTTTTTTAAATCATTTTTTGCAGTGTAAGGACCTTTTTATTTGACATTGTACAACACAGCAAAAGTTTTTGGTTTCTTTTTTGTCATTTCATGACTGAATCCAATTATGTGATTTAGGAGCCACAGACCACCTAGCTTAATCTTAAATGAATATTACATTTTTAATTTCACATAAGAAATCCAAAGCTTCCTGATTCACAATTAATTTCCAGTGCATATTCCATTAAACAAATTTTAACGTTTCATCGCTCTGGCTTTAACAGGCGAGGAGGAGTCTCTAAGGAAGAGCTTCGACCTTTTCGACGCCCTTGACGTGCGGATCCTCAACAAGTTCTTCCGTAGCATCGGCGTGAGCGACAACTCGATCAAGATGGCCGAGACTCAGAATCCCGAAGACAAAGTCTACAACCTTCTGCAAGTTTGGATGCAGAAGGAGGGGCTTCGAGCAGACATCAACACCTTACTTCAATCTCTGCTGGACATGAATCAGAGATATTCAGCGGAACAAATAGTCTCTAAAGCTTTAGAGAAAGGCTTTTACAGATGCGAGTGATGACTTTATAACCGTTAAAAAACCTCTTGGTCTCGTGGCATGATCTTCCTGTAATGAAGCTCCAGTGCCAACCTTTCTCTAGCTGCTCTCTAGCAGTGGGTTTTAAAGCCAACACTGGACACCTTTGAGGATTTACACTGGCTAACAGAAGAGGGCGCTGTGCATGCTAGAAGTATTTGGTGCCTTTTAGCCCTCAGGCTTTTAAACTACAGGTTGGTCCAAAAGCCAACATGCTTTTGGTTTATGCCAAATGTTCAAGTTTATATGAGTTAGTGTAAATAGTTTGACGCTGTTGTGTGCTGTATTGTGACCAATAATTGTCATATATCAAGCACAATATGTTGTCTTTACACTACATGCCCTAATTCACTTCTGTTGTTAAGTACAAACCTTGTCAATTGATACAGGGTTACAAAAAAACACTTCATGACTGCAGACGACTCAGTAGTGGAATAATTCAAACGTACACGTTTTGCAATGTAAGGTTTCATTTAAATGCATCATGGTTGTTACAGAAAATATTGTTTTCCTCCGTCCCGTGTCATTTGGTGAAAGTTGGATTCCAAAAACTGTTCTTATTCTGCTTCGTGTGTGGCAACGATGGCATCTTTCCTTATTTATGTTTTAAATAAGTGACATATTTATTTATATTTTGTAATTGCATATTATTTATACCTGTTAACTCTCAAGTGTTTTAAAACATTTATCGTGACTGAGAGATGTTCACTCCTCCGGCTCTTTTCAATCAGATTCTGGATGAGATTCAGTGACGCCACACAGAGTTCGTCTGTAGCTAAGACATTTCTACATTTGTCCTTTTTTTACTGTGTCCTACCACGCGGACACACGTGATGAGTTTTGTACCACGGTCAGTATCACGCTTGCAACCGCTTCCGCAGGTCGAATTCAGGCGTTTCAAAGTTCGGCCCGTCTTCCCTTGTTTTATGGGCGTTAGTGCACAGGTACGTGTTTATAGTTAAAAGATGAAGGAAGTGTATACTCATCCAAACTACTTGCAGTTGGCATCGTTTGCCTAGGATGTACATAGTTTAGTCAAGAAAGGAAACTAATAGATATATATTTATAGAAACCCCATGTGCACAGCTTAATGAAGTAGAGACTGCCTAAACACAGAAGGAACAAATTTACATTTAAATAAAATACATAGGGTCACTAAAGTTATAATTCATAAATGTCTGACTGAGCTACAAAACTGTGTAGCTTTATGAAAGTGTATGAAATATGGCCTTTTAGATATATTTTCAGTGTTCAGAAACGCTGATCTCAGATCAGCTCCGCTTAAACAGGTTTACATGAGTTAACATGGAAAGCTGAGGTGCACTGGCACAATGTCTCCCCCTCTTGTTTGATAATGAAATTGTAGAGCTGTCGTACAGTGCCGGCACTGCACCGATTGACGTAGAAGTAAATAGCAAGAGAAAAACTGCATCAGTTTCAAGGGACTTTCTTTCTGTTCTGGCAATCACATGTTTTATTCCTTTGCACTGAATTTAACATTAACTCTTTTTTTAAAAGTAGGTGCAGGATTTTTTCCCTTCTCTGTTAAAGAGAATTTTTAGTTTTATACTTTTTTTTTTAAAATTGAATGCACATTGCTTTTCAATTACGCCTCTTAACACAGTTTGTCTCTGCTAGCTATTTTCACTGTATCTCTGTGAGTAGAAGTCTATTTCGCGTATCTTTCCCCCCTAGATAATTGTTTGCTCGTTTATGAATGTAAAATGTTCGCTGTTACAAAGTTATTTGTAAATGGCTGTTTTAAAATAAAAAATACAAAATTTTAAAGGTTTCTGTGGTAATTTTTTTTATTTAGTCTAAAAAGGCATTTTGGTTAGCTTATTAGTCTAACAAATTTTCTTCTGATGTGTTTTGTTGTTGTTGTTGTTGTTTTATAAGCCTTATTAAAAAAAAACTTAAGTTTAAATTTTGCATTTGCAGATAAAAGTTTCTTAAATGCTCCTGTACACTGCAAAAATTATTTTCAAGAAAAAATGTCTTAGGATTTTTGTCTTGTTCTGAGTAAAAATATCTACAAATTCTTAAATTAAGATGCTTTTTCTTGATGAGCAAAATGAACCAAGAAAATAAGTCTAGTTTTTAGACCCAAAATATCAAATTTAAGTGATTTTGTGCATAAAACAAGCAAAAAAAATCTGCCAATGGGGTAAGCAAATTGGTCTTGAATTTAGGGGCGGTTTCCCGGACCAGGATTAGCTTAATCCAGGACTAGGCCTTAGTTATATTTCCTAATTAAACTAGTTTTAAACAACTTGCCTTACTAAAAACATTACCTGTGTGCATCTTGAAGTAAAACAAAGGGCCCTGATGTATTTTAAGATCTGTAAGTGAACGTTGTTTTCAGTTTGGAGAGCTCTTAAAAGTTTTTAAGTCTAGGACTAGTCTAATCCCTGTCCGGGAAACCGCCCCTTAGTGTTACCCCATTGGCAGATTTTTTTTGCTTGTTTTATGCACAAAATAATTTAAATTTGATTCTTAAATTAAGAATTGTTATGTATTTTTACTGAAAACAAGACAAAAATACTAAGAATTTTTTTTTCTTAAATCATTTTTGCAGTGTAACCCTAAAGCATCATTGACTCTGTAGCATACACTGCAAAAAATAACTTTCTAACGTAGTACTTTTGTTTTGTTTTCAGTAGAAATATCTAAAAATTCTTAAATCAAAATGAGCAAAATGACCTAAGAAAATAAGTTTGATTTTTAGACAAAAAATATACAATTTAAGTGAATGTGCTTAAAACAATGTGGTGAGAAATAAATCTTGAAATAAGTTTTCTTTTTTTTCTTAAACACTTAATTCAAGCACAAATTTCTCACACCATTGGCAGATATGTTTGCTTGTTTTAAGCACAAATTCAAATAAATTGTATATTTTGTCATTTTGCTCATCAAGAAAATACATCTTGATTTAAGAATTTTTAGATATTTATACTGAAAACAAGACAAAATACTAAGGTGGAAAGTCATTTTTTGCAGTGTAAAAATGCACTGCAAAAATTATTTTCAAGAAAAGAAATCATCTTAGTATTTTTGTCTTGTTTTCAGTAAAAATATCTACAAATTCTTGATATCAAATTTAATAACAAAAATATCAAATTTAAGTCATTTTGAACATAAAACACGCAAAAAATCTGCCAATGCGGTAAACAAAAAAATCTTGAAAATTTTTCTTAAACACTAAATTCAAGAAAAATGTGCTTGCCGCATTGGCAGAGTTTTTTGCTTGTTTTGTGCACGAAATCACTTGGATTTGATATTTTTGGTCTAAAAACTAGACTTATTTTCTTGGGTCATTTTGCTCATCAAGAAAAACCGTCTTAATTTAAGAATTTTTAGATTTTTTTTCTAAAAACAAGACAAAAATACTAAGATTATTTTTCTTAAATAATTTTTTTGCAGTGTATATTCGCAAGATGCTTTGGATGAAAGTGTCTGCTAAATGTGTAATTGTACTGAACTAAGTAAGTAAGGCCCGGTTGCACAGACAAAGTGTACATTAAAGGTGCTTTATTTAAGTTTTTTTTAATACAATAATATATATGTAGATATTTAGAAAACATGCTAAGTTTACATATCTGTTTCTCTGAAAAACAATGTTGTTGCAAGTTATTCTCTTTTTGAAATTGTACTTTGTTTTTGTTTTGTCTGTGTGATCCTGCCATTGCCAAGGCTATATCGACAGCCCCATTACCAGTTTTCACAGTTGCTTAAATGAGACCTCCGGTGGATGCAATCTCCGAAATGAACCACTGATTGAGTTATATGAATTCTAATGAGTGTGTTTATAATTTGCTATCAACAAAAAATTGCAAATGTAAAAATTTGGCAGATAAAGTATGCAATGACTGCGATACCAAGTGCAGCCACTAGAGGTCAATGTTCGATACAGCTCATTTAAAACAGGATTAGGCCTTTATTAAAGGGGATATATCATGAAAATCTGACTTTTTCAAAGTTGAAGGGTCCCTCGTGCTTCTATCAACCTAGAAAATATAAAAAAGATCGACCCAGTAACTTAGTTTTGGTAAACCATTCTCTGCAAGCATGTGAAAAAATAGCTCATTGAAATTTGGCTCCCCTTGTGATGTCAGAAGGAAATAATATCGCCCTTAATCTGCAATGTCCAACCACGGCACTGCCATTAAGTGCAAATGTCAACTCATTTACATTTTAAAGACACTCCCAAAACAGCACATTTTTGCTCACACTTACAAAGTGGCAATTTTAACATGCTATAATAAATTATTTATTTACAAGGTATATTTTGAGCTAGAACTTCACATATGTACTCTGGGGACACCAAAGATGTGGTGAGACTTTGGATGGGGGGTGACATTGGCACTGGCACATCATAAACATTATAGAACACTCAAACTGTGCTCATACATGTGAATATAGCTAATTTTGGTATGACCTCAGGTAAACTTATGGAGATAAAAATGTGTCACCATGGTAACAAGACTTTTTCAACATTAGATTTTAAAGTGTATAATAATAATCCTAGTAGTAAAATAATGTCCTCTGTATTTTTGTCCTTTTACTTTAAGCCCGCTACAATATTTTAATGATTGAAATGTTCACTCCCACACTCCCGCTGTGAATAAAAGTGTTAATCAGTCATTCATAAGAGAAGAACAAACCCCAGGGTATCTGCAGGTTAAACGAAGTGAAAGACTTATTATCCAGTCAGAAAATACATTCAGGTTCAGATTCAAAGCTTATATTGTCATATGCACAGTTTACTGCACAATGAAATTCTTTCTGCACTGTAAAAAAATGTAGCATGAAGTAAAAAAACTAAAGTTTTGCAAGTCAATTCAACATGCTATTTTAAGTTTTGACCTAAAATAGTTGACTAACTAGTTTTTGTCAAGTTATAAGTTGTTTAACTTAACTTAGTGATATTACACACTGCCTGAAAATAGTCCCCTTTTTCGGGCACTGCGTAATATCCTGAGCTGGGTAGATTACTTGGAAACTGTACATTGCAAAATTTGTACATAATCTATTAGATTACACATTTTGTGTAATGTAATCTGAGTACTTTTTAATTACATTTAGATTACATGTGATCTATGTTTATTTGATGTCACATTTAGGGCTCTTTCTTACACCCGGCTCAATGCAGCGCAATGCGCGACGCAAGTGTCATTTGCTATTTTCCACCCTAATTTTCACGTTTAGCGCCGCGTTGTTTAAATAGCAAATGCATTTGCGCCCCCTTTTGCGCCCATGGGCGTTCTGGTCTGAAAACGAGGTGTGTTCAGGCGCATTGTTGGCGCGTTGCTATTTTGAGGCGACTAAAATAGACTACGCCATTGACCAACAAAAACCTGCTCTAAAGTCTAAAGTCAATGGCGCAATATGATTTTTTTTTATTTAAAGAATATGCGCCTATAAACAGGAGGACAACGCGGGTTTGCTTATCACACAGTACATGAATGCGCAGCAGCACAAACATGCTTTTAAATATGAAAGATTAAAGGATTGAATGTAAAAGATTATTATTGCTTCTCTTGGACATAAATGAGGACTAATTATGAGACGTTAGAAGGCGCAAAGAGCTGCTTTACCTGCAGCCTGGTAAGTAAATAAATGCTTTGCTTTAAACAAATGCATCTGTTTTTAAATGTTTTTTAATGCTACCTCACGGATTTATTGTATATGATGACTCTGTACCTGTGGATATGGTGAGATGAGAAACATTTTTAAGTAATGCTTAAAAAAACTCTTTGCTAAAAAAAACGTTGTCCAAAGTGCTGAAACGCGCATAGAGCCGTTTGTAAATTCTTTATCTCCTGTTTGTTACAAATAAAGTATTTTTAGAGTACAAACCTAATCATACAAACTTGTAAATTATTTTTTTATGATATTGGATAGCCATACATTTAAAGCAATTACAAGCCTGCTTTTTTACTTCCATGACTAAAAGAAAACGGGTTTTAAAGGTTTTAATAAAAAAATAACAATTTAAATACAAGTGAAAAACAACACAATTATTTAATCTTAAACCGGGGATCTTCTTCCTCCGCTTAGTTTTTCAGTGTACAAAGTTCGTCATCTAAATAGGGATTAGACATAGCGCCAGCGCAACTTGCTTTTAAAGGGGATGAGAGCTGAGCCTCTCATTGGTTTACTGCACGTTACGCCCAAAATACTCCCATTACAATAGGACCAACCCTTTTCGACCATGCGTTCGGCGCACAAACCATTTTTCCCGTCATTAAATTAGCAAAAGTGGATTCGGACACGCCCATTTACACGTTGCGCTGTGCGCTTTAGACAATGCGCTTAGATCGTTAAAATAGGGCCCTTAAAGTGTAACTAAACCCCTGGTCAGAGCCTGACTCCACCCACTGGCAATATTTAAAAAATGCAAGAAAAGTGGGCAGAACCCAATGGAGATAGAGGGGACGAACTCGTACCAAGTGTGTGGTGAGATTGTAACAAGGGCGTAGTGAGCTTGAACCTGCTTACGTCACAAGTTATTTTTTGGACCCAACATTCAATAGGAAAATTCAACTGCAGTAGCTACCGTTCAACCTGAAGAGGGCAGCACTCAGACGTTTTTACACCATATATTGTAGTATTGAAACACTTTATATCAAAATGTCAAAAAAGTTACTAAAATCAATGAACAGCACTAATAGAGCCCCATTCTTACAGATCATTAACTAATAAAACTTGGTTTAGGGTTTAGTTACTCTTTAAGTAGAAGTGTCACACTAACATGGTGCCACAGAGTCACATAACAGAAGTTGCTCTCTACACTCCTTAAGTAGCCTCCAGCTAAATTCACGTTAAAAAAAATTTGTGTGGAGGAAGTGACGTATGCCGTAAAGCAGTCGAATTTTGTAGGGTTTTTTTTGTGCTCTGGTTACTACCCGAAACCCTAAGTTTTAAAGTACGAGTAAAAACGATACAGACCCCGTCAGGCTATGGTAGACATGTCATTCAACCTATTTAAAGTCGATGTACTATCACAAGGGTCTTGAAAATGTATTATGAAGGTTGAAAAATTACATGGTGTCGCTTTAAAACAGTACAAAGGGCAAGAAAATGTATGCCAATTTTAAGACATGTCTGTAAGTGCATGTCACATTACATTGTATGTAAGACATAAATAAACATTATATTAGCAATAATATTATTATTCAGGTAGGATTCAAGTGAGATTTCACCCTAGTAACACTGTGTTGCATGTATATTTTGTTAGAAAACCTGATGGGAATGACTCAATGTTTCTCCTATATAAAATCTGATGTAAACACTGGAAAACATCTCAAAACTTTGGATATTTATTACTCTAAGGGGGTGTGCACACCAAAGCTTTTAAGAATGGTTGAAAACCTCAGGCAGACGCCGACAGCCAGCCTTTTTTCAGTTGAGCGTTTTGGTTGCTGTGATCCTTCTGCTTTGTTTATCAGTCATTGAACGATGTGCCGGTTGGTTGTTGTAATGGTTATCCCGCCCCTCCTCCACTGTGATTGGACAGCCGTGTGAGAACTGAATTGACGAGCTGAGCATTTCACTGAAAGTTGAATATTTTTCAACTCTCTGCGCTCAGTGTTGAGTGCAGAAAAAACAGCGAGCGACGGCTTTCAGCGCAAAAAAAGCAAGCTGCTGACTTTTTTGAAAAGCGATGTGCTTTGATTAGAAACAATTAAAAACATATGCCGGCCGCCAGCTTAAAAGCTTTGGTGTGCACGCTACCTTAATCCTTAGACCTTTACAATGCTATGTATACAGTATGTGAAGATTAATAGAATATATGAAACATTTTAGGCCCACCCTTGTGGATCTGTTGGGTTATGAAAACTTTTGTAATGTTATAAAAGATTTTAAAAAGTAGGAAAAATAAGAAAGTAATATGTAATGTAATCCATGTAAAGGAATCTGTAACAAAAAAAATAGTAACTGTACTCTAATTCAGAGAATTTTAAAATGTAATTTAACTACAAGTACTTCAAATTTGGAATCTGATTACGTAATCCAGATTACATGTAATCAGTTACTACCCAGCTCTGCTAATATCATTGCACCTGCTGCAGCCATGTTACAGCAGCAATGTCCAAGAGTATAGTCCCTAGCCATTTCTGTTTAGAAAATCACAACTTTTAATTTTTAGTCGGTCTTAGTACACAATGTAACTACAGAAGAGTCAAGTTTTAAATAGGAAATAATATTGAAACTCTTTCGTCATTTTTGAGGGCGATGCTAATGGTCTAATCAGATTCAATGGATTATGCTAAGCGATGCTACAAATGGTACCGCCAGACCCGGAGATCGACTGAATGGATTCCAAAACAGTAAAAATCAAATGTTTAACTCTAAGAGAGCTGGAAAAAGAGCATATTTATAAAAAAAAATGGAGAGTCCCTTTAATGTGTTAAGTTAAAGTAGAATAAAAATATATGTTGATTTGACAAAAAATGCTGAATTTTATTTTTTTCAAACATAGACTACTCAAATTAAGACAATTTGTATTCCTATAGAAAAATATACAAGCTTTCAAATATACAAATATAATATACATTATCATTTAAAATCAGACATCCTCAGACTGTTATGGTTCTGGTGGGCTGTGGGACCCGTTGCCAGACTTCCCCTCTGTGTTTTCTGCCACTTTAATGTAAATCCACCTCCACTTCATGGTGGATGCAATGCACTTAACTCTCATTTAGGCATCTCCAAAGCAATCTGCAGACCCCTGCTGAATAAACTTTAACTCCAATGACTTCCAGCAGACTTGAGCCCAACCACATGGAGACAGAAATCCAAGGTAAGAGGCTGAACATCATCCTGAAAAAAAAGGAAGACAAATATTTGTATGTAAATAGATCTATTAAATTAAATATGTGTCTATTGTGTGCACAGAATGTGACTGAATATTTTTTGCCGAAACTAGATGAATATTGCAGAATAATATAACATCCCAGCATGCAATAGACATAATTTTACCGTCTAGGTTAACCATAGACCCAGCTATGAGTAACCCAATTATAGCCAAAATAAACTTGAATTTGGTTACATGTCATTTTTGCTTTAATAAATTGAAAACAGATGATAGATCATCATGTAAGCAAAGTCAACAGTGATAGCAAGGTATTTAAAGAGTTTGGTTCCAAAACGAGATAACTTTAAAAAAAGTTATGTTATTATTATGTTATCGTGATTTTATTGTGCTAGCTGTATTTTTGTTAGTTATCAAAACAAACCACTCTGAAAAAATTCATTCATTCATTCAATTTACTCAAATTGTTAAAGGTAAGTGGTCGCAATCAATTTATTTAAGCTAAATTTAAACAAAAAAAACTGGAATACAAAACAAAACAAAACTTTTGTTTAAATGTAGCTTAAATAAATGTATTGCAACCACTTACCTTAAAAAATTAGTAAATTGAATGAATCTTTTTTTTTAAGTGCAACTGCATTGAATCAGCCTGATCTCATAAAAATTCGTACATATTTTACGAATTGGCTAATTTGTATATTAGTACGAAGTTAATCGTGCAAAAACGTACGATTATCATAAAAAAAACTAACAAAACCCCACCCTTAACCCCAACATCACAGGGGTCAAGGCAAATCGTTAAAAAATGTACGAAGTACGTCGTACAAATTAATACGAATTAGCCACCTAGTAAAATACTTACAAATTGCCATGAGATAGCGTTGGTTGGATTGATATTAATTTGAATGCACAATCCAAAAATTTTAGCATGTTTTGGAACCAAACTTTTCATTTGATTTCATTTATTTATTTATTTTGGGGGGCTACAGTTATGCGTCTTTTAAATTTTCACTTGCATCACAAATTTTGCCTTGTTTTAGCCTATGGACTAGTCTGGACAGTGTTTGAATGGCTATTAGATATCTTTTAAACACAATAAAACTTGCTTGGATCATTTTTACTACTCAAAAACAGTAAATTATTACATCATCGTTTACTCTTTCAATTTCCTTAATATTTCACAAGTCTGTAATGTTGGCTAATTAGGTTTGTTCTAAATTTTATCCTTCATTTTGGATTCTAATAAAGTATGATTTCTGCATAAAATCATTTGCTTATAGCTTTTACAGGCAAATACAAACATTTTTATGATTGGTGAATTCCCTCCTTAAACTTAGATATTGGTCTAAAACAGTTGCCTGTGGCATATACAATGATTAACAAACATCGTCTTGCTTACCTCAGTGAATTGCTCAGATCCATAACATGTCGCTAGTTTTGCCTTGACCAAATGAGATGTTCACATGTCGGAGACATTGTTTTCATTTATATATAATTTCAATTTATATAACCTTAGCTCTTAAAAGGGCAGCGAGCCACAGATTCTTCAAAGGTTTGAATATCAGCAGCTGCAAGTCATTTGATGTGCGTTCCCTGTTTGAACATCCTTATCATTATCCGTAGGGTAAATTCAGGCTGGAGAAGGATTCTGCTGGCAAAGTCATGATGTCTTTTTAATGTAAGATTTTCACTGCCTTGATTTTCCATGTGCAAAGTTTACAGACATGCCAACTTTTGTGCCAACATTTCCAAAAGAGCCTGCGGCAAAACAAAATCCACCTCTATGTTCTTTAAAATATTTAATATCTATCTTCAATCAGACATCATGAGATATGACAGCTATCTTGACCAGTAATCTTAAATTTGAGATTATAATTGTTTAAAATGATTTATAAAGAATATGTAATTCCTCTACATCAAAGTGATAACGTGAATCACTGATGGTCTGTTCACATCTGAGCAAATCCAGGTATCCGGACAGGTATCCAATACATTCACCCGTCTAGCATAACCGTTAGAGGTTGGTCAGATCCAGACGTGCTGTCTGTGTGCGGTGGGTCAATAACACTTAAAATCATAGTACTGGAGCACTTTTTAGATGTGATGCCAGTAAACATGTGGGGGAACAGATTGGACTTAGGTCTTTCTGCCTCGGGTTCCCATGCCACTTTGCTCCATGATCTAATTCCTCCTTGTCTACTCGTCGTCTCCAGGCCTTGTCTTGGTTCCACTGACTCCACTGCAGAGACGCCGACTCGCCTGTGGCTTCTCCTGACCCGACAGGAACCAGAGACACTGCAGAAGCAGCAGCAACCTCCACCCGTGTTTCGTCTTCGGTTGAACAGAGCCAGCAAGTCTCTTTTGAAGGTCGTATTAAGGGCGGCGTAAACCAGCGGGTTGCACACCGAGTTACTGAATCCCAGGATCTGAACCACACTGACCAGGAGAAACTCTGTGTCGAGATCGAGGTCTAGTTGACCTGTGTTCAGAAACAGAAAGCGAGGTACAGATGAAGATTAAAGTATTTTATAACATGTTTGAAATAAATAGTAGTTAGGTCAAAAAGAAAGTTAGGTTTATATAAAAGAGGGAATGTTTAATATTATGCACTGTAAGAGATTTGCCACCATATTACCACATTAAAATTTTAAAGGGACATTCAACTTTTTTTGAAAATATGCTCATTTTTCAGCTCCCCTTGAGATAAACATTTGATTTTTACCGTTTTGGAATCAATTCAGTTGATCTCCGGGTCTGGCGCTACCACTTTTAGCATAGCTTAGCATAATCTATTGAATCTGATTAGACCATTAGCATTGCGCTAAAAATAACCAAAGAGTTTTGATATTTTTCCTATTTTAAACTTGATTCTTCTGTAGTTACATCGTGCAGCAGGTGGAATGATATTAAGCACTGCCCGAAAATAGTCCCCTGCTATTGAAAGTAACCAAGGGGACTATTTTCAAGCAGTCAGTGCGTAATATCACTACGCCAAGTCCGTGATTATTACACCAGAATGAGAGTATAGTTCCTAGCCATATCTGCCTAGAAAATCGCAACTTTTAATTTTCTGTCAGTTTTAGTACATGATGTAACTACAGAAGAGTCAAGTTTTAAATAGGAAAATTATCAAAACTCTTTTGTTATATTTTAGCACGATGCTAATGGTCTAATCAGATTCAATAGATTATGCTAAGCTATGCTAAAAGTGCTAGCGCCAGACCCAGAGATCAGCTGAATGGATTCCAAAATGGTAAAAATCAAATGTTTAACTCTAGGGGAGCTTATTGAGCATATTTTCAAAAAAAGTGGAATGTCCCTTTAAGAACATTTAAAAGTTATTATTAAAAACATTCGTTTATTAAGCAAACCCATTCAGTTCTGTCTTTCTCCAGTAAGGTATTGTCCATAGTTGTGTTTGAAATTGCACTCGTTCACTATTTCCTAAATTACTTCATTAATATAGTCCACTTGAAGGAGTGAGTGAAAACGAGGAAATGCTCTGGAAATACTACGGGCACATCTTCTGCAGAGACACAAGAATTCATTCTCATTCAGGTAATCATCCTCATAATGGATAGGTAGGAGGCTAAACATTGAATGTACATTGGTTGTACACTTGTTATTACGGTAGATCATGAAGTTGAGTCAGTGCACTCAATTATCTCCACCATTTCTCCAGATACCATTATAAAAGTGCACTATAAAAGGGTATATGGGGCTATTTTGGCCATATACACTGTAATTTTGTTGCTATGCAACTAAAATAAGGGTTTGTGAGCAGCACAATACATTTAGAAGCAAAGCAAATAAGACTTATGCTGATTGGTCAAGAGCTATGTTATATCTACAATATAGCACGGATGTTGACCAATCAACTTTCAGGATGTGAACTATCCATTTGCAAAAATTGTGTCTGGATTATTTAAGGTTCAATGGTATTTCAATCATTCTCACTTATTAACACAGTTATAGAGTTGTTTCCTCATGCTAAACGTAGGCAACGTGTCAAAAAAGCAGTTGGGCGTGTTACAGAGTATTTCTGTGCCGAATGCACTTCGCTAGGGTTCGTACAAGTTTCTGAAAGTTTTTTTCGATTACAGGTCCAACTGATGTTTCGGAGGTTTTGATACGCATCACTTCTTTTTATAGGCACTTCCCCCGGAAAACCCCGCCCACCCGTCAATCAGTGGGAGACGCTAACTTGCAAACATCATATCACCGACAGCTTTGTTTAATTTTAAAACTCAACAACCACATGAAAGAAGAAGTGTGTTTTGGATGTAAGGAGAAGAAATCCAGCCTTATGAAAACAATGGATATAGTTTATTATCCGGGGTAGCAGCGGAGTTTTGCGTGTGTGTTTGATGCGCTGGATTTCATTGAAAAGTCTCAACCGGGTCATGAGTTGCATGCGGAAAGTAAGACTTCTGTGTTATGTTGGAAATAGTCGCGTGCATATTATATAAATGACACGAACATGTAGTGAATCATAAATGAAACAGTGTTGTATAGTGTTGCATGACTCGTACTCGCTCCTCCCGTGGTAGTAACTCCTCCTTTTTAAATTCTTCGATCGGTATCGGAAAGATTCGGTAAATCAAATCTTTCTTTTATAAATCTGATTAAACTAAAGACTATTCGGAGATATAAAGGATGTCATACTACTCTATAGGTACTCCAGATTAACATCAGAAATGCAGAAACTGCGTGTGTTATGTGAGCTTTAATAAAGCATGCAACTTTTGTATTCTTTCCTCGGAAGCCTTATTCACGTACAAAAGAGGCTTTACACACATTATTTCTTCAGGGAAGCCAGATGTTTATAAATGCTATTTCACTGGAACTGGTTCTTCATTTAATGTGTTTTTCTTTTTGTGTGTGTGTGTGTGTTAGTTGAGAAGCACATGCATAAGCTGCTTTTTTATTTTCTTGGAAAGGAGGCAAAGAAAGGAGTATTGCAGAGATAAACAATACTGTAAAGAGAATTGAACTTTAAAAGGCCTATTTATTACTGCGACCTCATATTATTTTACCATTACTTCAAAAACATAACTGATAACATTACATCACACATCACAAAAAGAAAAATAACAAAAACACAACCAAACCAAAATACTAAATTACATCACATTTGTAAAAACAGCTCATCATCGATCAAAGAACATAAAGCACCATTACTACACCATATCATCTCAAAAGAGAGAGAGACAGAGAGAGAGGCAAATGATGTTCTAAAAACTGTTTTGCTTGCCTTCAGCCTGAAGCAATGTATTTACTCTTAACTGACATAAAATGTGATTCTGTCTGTGAAATCCAGGCTAAAGTCTCTAATAATGAGATTAAGAGCATCCAAGTTTGATTTAATCCACTGATTTCACATTGATTTAAATTGTTATTATTTAAGGTATCAAGTTAATTTTTCACAGAATGTTCTTTACATTATGTAGGATGAATTTAATTAAAAAACAGTAAATCACAAAGTCTGATTTTAGTTTGGGTTTTCACTGACTTGGTCACAAATATCTTCCTTGGCATTTAGAAAAGTGATGTCAGATGGATTAAAAAAACAAATAAATGATTTACCATGCAATTTAATTTAAAAGAAAACATTAAATGGTCCAAAAAATTAATTTTTCTTTATCCATGCCACTAGGGCAGTGCCCTTTAAAAAGGTCCTAATATGTACCATTTAGGTACAGATATGTGTACATTTAAAGAGTTTGGTTCCAAAACGCAATAATTCCATTTTGACAAATTTTGGTAAAACGTGTTTTCTATACCAAGAAAGTGACAAGATGAAAACCACTATTTTCTGTTACAAACTTTCACATAGCATCTTTAGGTTATAAAAACATTAAAAATTCAAATCCAACTTTTTCTCGCAAAATGCAATAAATCATTTTTTTTCCCAAAATGCTATAAATCTGTTGAATCAATATATAAATGTGCATTCATCTTTGCCATGTTATATTAATTTAGTTGACTAGTGGTATACACTAATAAAAAACAAAAAAAAAAACATAAATGGCATTAATCAAAACACTTCCTTTGTCATATTAAGAACAGTGTCATTGCTGCTGTCATCCTTGGGATGTCGTCGCTGAACTTTTTTGACACTGATCAGCTGTAAAAATGTTTTGGTCCTGCTCGATTTTTTGTTGACTGAGTAAAATAATGAAAAGTTTTTCATAAGATTCCCTGCGGTCAATGTGTTAGCATGACAGAAGCTTGATGCTATCGTGTGAGAACAAGCAACAGCAGGCATTTTTTTTCCTCCCAAGTGCCTCTCACGTAAATTATTAGATTTTGATGGCATACGTTTCTTCCCCGCCACAGAAAACCACCACAGGTTTATCAATGCCATCAAAGTACTATTTTGGTTTTGTTTGTTTGTTGATCAAGAAGTACAAAGTAGATGAGGAAAACTAGGATTCTGTGTGTATTCAAAGCTCCACCATTGTTGTTTACAATGCGTGTAATGGTGCGCTGTGATTGGTTAAGCGGATTTATTGCATTATGCAGAGAAAGAAGACTGACGTTTGTCGCGGTTTGAAAAAAAAAGGAAAAAAGATGACAGAATAACACAGTGGATATCGGATTTTGCATAAAATGAAGAATTTACTTTTTAATACTGACTAAATATAATATTGATTTAGGGGCAATTCACATTTCGCGTCTTTTGCGCTCTCAAGTTTGATATTTCAAATGTAGGCGCGCGGTATGCGACACGCTCGTTTGTTCCAGGCGCATCCACACCGCATCGAGTCAAAAACATTTAGCTCGTGTCACCGGAAGTCACCAGGTTTCCATTGAGATTAATGAGATCACGTCGCTTTGCTACTGGTGGTCGCTGGCTGTCTGAATGGGGTGTTAGGCAGTAACAATTTTTTGTTAAAAATGGCGTTTATCCCGTTTTGGAACCAAACTCATTAATTTGGTACCAATATGTGCCTTTGAGGAACTTTTTAGGTGTACTTCTGCAACAGACCTTTTTTCTGACCTTGTAACATCTTTATAAAAAATCCCCCGGGTTTCAATTCTCTGAACTCATTTATAAATCATATTGCACGCATGAAATATTGGAGACACTACAACTATCCTCAAGTCGCTCCTGTATGGCTGACGTAACAGTAACCATAGCAACGTTTTGCCATTTCACAGCTGTAAGCTAGAAAAATGGATGGCAAGCTCTGTGATGTTAGTTTGCTTATTTTAACCAATGACTAGAGGTGAACAATTATTTTAAGCAATAGCAAAGGTGCTATTAAGTCCATTGAAGGTCACTGTAGAAGCAGAAAGATGAGCTAAAACACAGCACAGTTAAAATTAACTGTCCAGAAGAGGGATTAAAATATCACGAGGACATGTTTCGAGGACAATAAATTCATGACGAGGATTCTCAGCAATAATGTATAGACCTTAACTGAAGGTTAAGAATAAGAAACTATAATGAAAATGTTCTTATAAAAAGAACAAGTAGATGGCTGCTAATGTTCACAATCTGGAAATGCTTAAAAAGCAGAAATGGAAGGACAGCATACGGCACAATAGAGGAGAGGAGAGAACAGCAAAAAATGTTTCACGTTACCATAGTCGAGCAGCAAAGAAACCAGATGGAAAGGAGCCCAGCAGGCGGCAAACAGCAGCACCACAGTGGCCATCATTCTTATAGCACGTTTCTTTCTCCTGAGAACAAGTGGCATTCTTTTAGTAATACACGGTGTCAGTAACAGCAATACCACCACACATGAGTGTCAATCAAACAGCAATTGAGTTCTTAAAATCATCATACCTGGAAGCAACTACACATAATATCAGGATGCCAAAGCACAATTGCCTGAATCATATACTTTCACTCGTGTGTATTGGGAAGACATGTTATCAGAATCTGATTATAATCACGGGTTGCCCATGTCACACTGTCTAGTATTTTACTTCTATTATTTATTATTGGAATCTATTCTCCACCACATACATGACATCAAAAACATAAAAATGGAAAAGATTACTCAAACTTTATATTTTATATAATTATAATAAATTAATCAAACCTATGAAGTAACACAAATGTAACTGTGGGAATTATGCTGTGATTAAAACATCCGAAATAAATTAAAACTTTATCATCTGCAGTATGGTTGGCCTTTGCTTTGAATTTGCTAAATTTTACTCATGGCATTTTATCAAGCTGCTTCCTGACGTTTCATCCTGAGATGAATTTTAAACAATTTTGAAAGAGTTCACATCTATTCTTGGCTCTTATTGGCTGCTTTTCCCTCAATATTCAATCCAAGTCAAAAATATTCCATAGATTTTAACATACTGTACACCTTCATATTCAAATATTTTAAGGATCACAGGGAAACATTTCACTTTTGAATGGTATTGTATATAATGGATATATTAAATAAGTCATAATGTACAGTTGGCAGATCTTTATTTTCACTTTCACCTTATTTTCACATATTTTTTTGATTGTGACCAGCAGGGGCATCACTAACGGTATTCACACGGGGCGCAAGCGTTAACGCTTGACAGAAGGCCTGTCTGAAGAAGCGTGGCCGCAACACATGCTTTGGCAATACATAACCATAATATGCTGGCTGGCACTAGGTTATATGCATAAGGCGATCTGATTGGCTGACGCACACGTTGGGACTTGAAAAGTTGAAAAATGTTCAACTTCTGCCACCAGCAACGGCAGTGACCCGCCGTAGACCGATACACAATTCCGTGAAAAGTGTTACTGTACATCCACAGCGCTGCAGACTTGAGCTTCAAAAGAAGCTCAGGCTGCCTGGTCAAGGACACTTGTCAAAAACTACAGGGGAAGCTTGTTGACGCTTTGGCCGCTCTGAAGTCTGTTGTTGCAAAACTAATGTTTTGGGAGGAATAGACCCAATAGCCTTGTAAAGATCCGTCCTTATTGCCAGCCGTAACTTATCCGGATATTTATAACTATATCGTTCCTACAGTATCCGCATACATCAGACAAGCACTAAAGGGCCGTTCACATTATAATGATAACTATAACGATAACTATATTATATATATTATATATATATATATTAGCGTCCACATCACCAAACGATACGTTTATGCAAATTCACTCACGGCACTCACGCAAATCACTTGCCTGTAGCTTACCTTTTGACATAACAGTTAGTTAATGTAATAGAATAAAAAGCATTACGTAGTAAATTTTCACAGCAACTGCAGGTAATTTTATGTTATTGACCTCAGCAATGAGCTTCACTGTCATTTTAAGTGCGTGTGCACTTAAAGTTCAAATAGATTTGATTGGCTGAGGTTTATCCTTCATCAGGTGGGAAAAATCGCTCAGAAAGTGATCCCAACGATGTCGTTCATTGTATCTGTAGTTTTGGTGTTAAATCCGCTATTCTCTTTAATATAAAACGATTTTCAAAACTATATTTTTTATAGTTATCGTTATAATGTTAATTCCCTACCTAGTATCAATGCCAGACCTATTATGTTCCCCGGGGAGGTAGCCTGCTTGGGCTTAATTTAGCTTCTTCTCCTAGACGTTACATTAGTAATACGCTCGTTCATAATGTCGAGTCATAGCCTCAGCAAATTTGACAGCTTATGCTATTGTGTATTATGTTGTGCTATCTGTCATTTTTCTGTGCTTTTACTGCTTCTATTAATGTAAAGCTGCTTTGAAACAATTGAGTATTGTGAAAAGTGCTATATAAATAAAATTGAATTGAATTGAATTGAATATAGTTATTAATACTAATTTAATAACTGTCTCAATTTATAGCAGCTTATTTAAAAGAGTAGTTTCAGCCACTGCTTACAGCTAACCATATGTGATAAAAATTATGGGGACAGACTTTGCTGTGAGGTGACGTTAAGTTATCTAAAAACTGAAATGTTTTCTACATGTGATAAAATGATGGGAACAGACTTTGCTATGAGGCATATATCCCTAACGTTACCTGTGGTAAAATGATGGGGACAGACTTTGCTGTGGGGAGTTGGCTGAAAGTTTAGCCTATTTATCCTAGCTAGCCTGTGCTGGCTCAACTCCTCTGTCTCATTCCTTTCATGTTTTACAGTCGGTATAGCATAAAAACTAATTCTGGGGTTATTATTGCTGTTGTTAGAACAGCCGTGTATTACACCACACACCATCGCGCTGTTTAAAAAAATTACATCGATAATACCATGGATAATACCGATGCTGCCTCACTTGTCAATTGACAGACTGACAGTTGTCGTGGTTTCTATGTCAACAACATGGCCGCCATGAACATTGATCAAGTAGATTGAATAACTCCTATGGAAGCACAGCGTTTTTTAAAAAAAGCCACATTTCATATTACAACTAATAAAATGAAGTTGACTTATTTCAACTATATTTTATAAATTATAACAACTCATCTCTAGTTAAGATGAAATATTAAGTTGAAATGACTTGAAAATCTGAGTTAATAAAAAAAATGAAGGCAGCGAATAATTTTTACCATGTAGTGGTGCCCCTGGTGACCAGCAAACTGCATATTCTCTTCAACTTACCTGGTAATTTTGTTGATTTCAGATCCTGGAAGTGTTTGAAACATGACGTCATGAACTTTGTGCTTGCCCCAAAGCTCTTTTATAATCTTCCAGTACAAGACGCCCATGGTCACCAAGGGGGCCAGGAAAACCAGAACTGACAGACAGGTAGTGTAAGCCCTCCTCTGCTGCTGGCTTGGCCATACTTCCAAACAACAGGTGTGGTGGACATCAAACAGAAAGTCATATTTCACCTGAAAGGTAAAACATTACAGGATAAATTAACTAAAAACTGAAATTTAGTCATTATTCATAATTTCAGTTTTGGTCTGTTAAACAAGTTAAACTGAAATACAGTGGCAAGAAAACTATGTGAACCCAGTGGCGGCTCGTGACTGCTCATCCGAGGGGCGCAAATTCAAAAAAAGTGTTCGGAGTGTCATGTGTGTTGCTTGTGTTTCCAAAATATGTGTTTGTTGCGTCATGTGAACCATGTGCATCACGTGTTTTGTCAAAATAAGTGTCAGCTGCACACGCGTCAAAACCGTTTATGATATAAGAGATGCTCACATTCACAAAATACACGCAAGACACTCCCTTAACACTAAACTGTGATTACGCATGAGATTATGCGAGTATCTGGCAAACGCGAGCGTGTCTTTTATCATAAACCCTTTAGACGCGTCTACAGCAGGCACTTATTTTGACAAGACACGTGATGCACACAGGATCACTCGATGCGCAAAACACATATTTTGAAATTAGGAACCACACACATGACGTGCTACATACATGTTGTGATGAACTTCGCATCGAGCTCCCTCGAAAAAAGAAGTCACTGGCCGCCACTGTGTGAACCCCTAGGAATGAACTGGCTTTCTACAGTGATTTGTAACATTTTTATCAGTAAATGTTTAATGGGTTTTTTTTTCTTCAAAAAAGACACAAGAAACTAGACTTATTATTGTGTTGTGAGCTTATGCACATTGTGTGTGTCTATTGTTGTGACCTAGATAAGGATCAAATCACATTTTACGGCAAATCACAGTAGAAAACCAGTTCATTCCTAGGGGTTCACATACTTTTTCTTGCCACTGTATACCACTTTTAAAGGGACATTCCGCTTTTTAAAAAAAATATGCTTATTTTCCAGCTCCCCTAGAGTTAAACATTTGATTCTTACCGTTTTGGAATCCATTCAGCTGACCTTCGGGTCTGGCGCTAGCACTTTTAGCATAGCTTAGCACAATCCATTGAATCTGATTAGACCATTAACAAAAATAACCAAATAGTTTCCATATTTTTCCAATTTAAAACTTGACTCTTCTGTAGTTACATCGTTTACTAAGACTGACGGAAGATTAAAAGTTGGGATTTTCTGGGCAGATATGGTTGGGACTGTGCTCTCATTCTGGCGTATTGATCAGTGGCTTTGCTGCTGTGGCATGGCTGCAGCAGGCATAGTGATATTACCCACTGCCCGAAAATTGTCCCCTGCCATTGAAAGTAACCAAGGGGACTAATTTTGGGCAATGTGTAATATCACTGCGCGATGCTAATGGTCTAATCAGATTTAATGGATTGTGCTACGCTATGCTAAAAGTGCTAGCGACAGACCCGAAGATCAGCTGAATAGATTTCAAAACGGTAAGAATTATATTTTCAAAAAAGTGGAATGTCCCTTTAATAATATGTTCAGTATTAACACTGAAAAAATTACAATCTATAAAAGTTAGTTTGTTCCTTAAATATCCAAGTGTGTGAATGAGCCATGTTATTCAATATGATTTATATTCATCATTTTCCAAAATGAATTTTCAGTCACCCCTTTTTGGTATTCATGATAGGTACAAAAAAGCTTTTGATCTTTGATATGACGTTTATCTGCTCCCTAAAACAGCATGCCATCCATTTTCATTTGGGTCTGGACAAAGAATGATTGAATGCATGACCTCAAAAATGTTCACATACAGGGTAAAAGCTGCACGCACAAAGAAAATAAATAACACTTACTTTTTACAAACATGATAAGAGGCCATTGAAATTTCCATCTTTAAACATCTCAGGGAAAAAAGGAGCTTCAAAAGAAGCCCAAAATAGTTTCTTTTATCACCCGCATAGTCCAATTTAATATCTAATAGAGTTCTTGCGTTGAAACGTGTCTTTATTGTTGGCTGTAACCTTTGGGTGTAAGTATCATGAGGAGTAAAGATTTGCTTTATCCATATTTAAACTATCAGCAGGTTTTTTCTTGTTTTCTTTTTTGTTTAAATTCAAAGTCATTGCACTGAAAGCAAATGAGGGTTTCTCTAAAATTTATTTGTTGTCACTAAACACAGCGCACAAATGTTCATGGCCTAGTTTACTGTGTCCACTTATTGTGACAGGCAATGACTTGAGCTTTGTCTGCTGAATAGCATGCCTATTAGGGAGGCGAGTGTGAATAATCTTTAAATAATATTTGACATATCATGGTCAGTATAATGGTTGTGTAAGGTGTTATGACAGCTAGAGGCACAACGGATGTAAAGGTAGTGATTTTGTTGTTTTGTATAACACTGAATAATTACCTCCACTTTCTGGACAAACAACATGGGAGCTGCAATTATGAGAGCAACCATCCAGACACCTACTGTAAAGATAAAACAGACATATACTTAGACACAATATTTGTTCTTTTACAGAACTTTAAAACCACTAAGTTTGAGAAGGCTAAGCTTTTATGGATATAATAAACCCTTGTCAAAGTTGTAGACACGACTGAAAAAGCTGCCTTCAAAAATTGTTGATGCAACTCTGTGCTTGGCTTAAATATATGCATTGTGTAACTTGCTGTTTATTTTTGCTGCAGTTTCCATTATTGACTGACATTAAATTACTTATTTAGGTAATGTAGTTTTTATCAGTCTGAAAACAAACTGTACTGTTTTAGAGAACAGTTATCAAATATTTTAATGAAATGCTTCATAGAAATATCAGGGTAATAGTTGCATGTACCTCTAATTTGGGTATATTATTCATATATTTTCATCAATTTAAAGCATCAATGCTACTATTTTCCCATTACAAAAAATATATTTTTCCCAATTACACAGCTACGTGTGGAAAAAGTCACATCATTTGTTTAAAAACAAGGTTTACATTACATATTTTCTTCTATAAATATATAAACATAAAAATATATCAAATGTAAGAACAGACCCTCTGCTTTCAAACAAACAAACAATCTATCTTCATTTGCCCTCTTTTAATAACCCCTTAAAGGCGGGGTGCATAATTTTTTGAAAAACGGAGTCAGGTCGATTACCAAAACACACTTGTAGCCAATCAGCAGTAAGGGGCGTTCTGCTAACCGACATCGTTGACTGGGTTGCGTATGTGTGGGGTGGGTCTATCAAAAGAAGGTCCAGATTCTCTTAGGGTAGGGGCGTGTTTGCTTAGGTGATTTCAAATGTCAACATTGACTTTCAGAGATCATGCACCCCACCTTTAAATATGGGTAGGTTTTAAAATTTTTTTTAAAAAGCTATTTTTTTTTTAGAATAAGAAAAAGATCAAAATATACAGAGTTTAAAAAGTTGTTGATTCGTTTTTGCTTCAGTTTTTTATAAATTGGGTAAGAGCAGAATTACATCTAAATAATAGCAGAATTACAGACTACCGTAAAAAAAAATTGTCAGTGAAGCGTCATTGGCAGAGAAATGTTTTCTCTTAATTGACAAGATAACTCGACAATGGTGAGGATGAAAATGACCTCAAATATAAATTCACTTCATAGTTTTAACTTTAATAAGATTACACAATCAAGACAAAAATAATACTGTTTAATTGTAATATCCCGTATTTTATGTGTATCCAAAAACTATTGTCAAAGTTACCCACTAAGAAAGCCCCCTTCAAAAAGAAATGGTTTGTCACAATCTTAAAAATGTATTAAATGTAATGTTATTTCCTATTATGGAATGGTGTAAGCAGTGGCGGCTCGTGACTGCTCATCCGAGGAGCGCTTTTTCAAAATATGGGTTCTGCGTGTTGAAAGATCCTGTGTGCATCACGTGTTTTGTCAAAATAAGTGCCTGCTGCACACGCATCAAAAACGATTGTCTATGGGGCGGTTTCCCGGACAGGGTTTAGATGAATCCAGGACTAGGCCTTAGTTATTTTAGGACATTTAAGAAGTTTTAACAAACCTTACTAAAAGCATTACTTGTGTGCATTTTGAGATTAAACAATGGCACCGATATATGTTAAAATATGTCAGTACAAGGTGTTTTGAAATTAAAGTAGCTGAAACATGCATTTTAGTCTGGGACTAGGATAAGCCCTGTCTGGGAAACTGCCCCTAAGTGTCTGTTCTGGTTCAGAATAAACTGCAATCTGTATCACATTTTACATCATAATATATTTTATAACCATCTAAATTGTCTGTCTGATTCATTCTCGGTCTCTATTACTCACCCAGCATCTTGACGGCATGACATAAAAAGTAGCTGTTGCGTACATGCAGGGGATAAAGGATACCCTGGAAACGTTCAACAGCGATACATGTCATGGTGAGCATGCTTGTCGCAATGGCTGTCACTTGAAGGAATGGTATTAACTTGCAAAGAAAATCCCCTGTAGATCAAAAAAAGAATATGAATGAACTAATTCCTGTTTTCATTTCACTGATCCTGCATAACTTCACATGCATCTACCAGCATCACTGTTCTGTAATTCACACTGTACATGACTTTACATCAAATAGACTTATCATTTTACAAAAGGTCAGTGGCTCTTGTAAAAGACTAAAACATAACATTATATTCATACGTGCTAGGTGAATATGCGTATGAATAAAAATATTAAGCAAAATAAAAACGGCACCTAGATACTTTTTTACAAGTTCTGATGTCCTTGGAAAAATTTGCAAGGATATTTAGACATTTCAATATACTCTGAAAACAAAATAACTAACTAAATTTAGACAAATGTTGCTGCATAAAAGCTTTTAGACTCTAGGTTCTTAAAGTCACAATGGAATTGAAATGAAAAACTGCGGGGTTGTGCTATTTTTAGGAATGACTTTTTTAAGTGCTATAATTGGGTCCCCAGTGCTAGAAAATGTGAAAAGGAACAACCTAGTAACTTGGTTTAGTTAAACCATTCTCTGCAAGCATGTGAAAAAAATACGTCAGTGTAATTTGGCTCCCCTTGTGATGTCAAAAGGGGATAATACCGCCCCCTAATCTGCACTATCCAACCACAGCACTGCCATTTAATGCAGAGATCAGCTCATTTGCATGTTAAATGACACACCCAAAAACGGCACATTTTTGCTCACACCTAAAGTGGCAATTTTAACATGCTATAATAAATTATCCATGGGGTATTTTGAGCAAAAATTTTACATACGTACTCTGGGGACACCAAAGAATTACTTTACATTTTCAAAAAAGTTTTGTTAAATGTACCCATTAAAAAAATCATGTTTCCTTATAATCTTTAATCAAAAACGCAAATCTCCTCCCCTCCTCAAAAAATATCTCTTTACTTCCGGTCATATGGTATGGCAGGTGGGCGGGGTCTTGGATAAGATCGCAGCATTAGCAACATGACCCAACTTCCATCAATCCAATCAATTCTCAATGGACGAATTCAAGTCCAGCCCTACCTTTTTTATTTTATTTTAAAAGCCAGTTTACTTGGATATACGTCACTACAGGGAAAATAATACAATCACGACTTCCAATTCATGGCGACCACCAGTATGTACCTCTAAGGTACCAATGTGTGCCTTACCTTTACCGTTTAGGTAAAACTGTATCTTTTTGAAAAGGTACCACCCCAGTGACAACTTTTGTACCTTCATGTACGTTTTTTCTGAGAATGCCTTCTTATCCCGAGTAATGCTCCCTATTGTACAAAAAGCTTCCAGGTACTGTTGGTTATTTGGTTTCCCAGCATGGTCTGCACATTTGACTTCAACTCACACAGTCACTCAATGGTGATGACGTCTGGATTTACTTACGTCACTGACCTCAACTGCCTAAAAACTGCAAGCAGTCTATAAGATACATGAGGGTATATTACAAATCAAGGATATTTCAGTTTTTTATCAGATATATTATGTTTCTACTAGATATAAAAACTTATAATGGATAACAAATCGTTTTGGACCTATGTGCATCTGATAACTGTCAGTATGAAACGGTGAAATACTACTTCAAATTAATTAAAAGGTGACTTGTTTAGCATCTACAAGATGAAATTGCTTTCATATACGTTTTCAACTGAAAGCATTTCCTCAAAAATGGATTTCACTGAACACAAGGGACACAATCTGCCAACCCATCCATTTTATGATTGCTGCACACCATTGTAAGTATTCAGACCTACAGTTATGCCCTGAATAACGTAGTCTTGAAGGAACCTGAATATTACTGTACAGCAACACAAGCAATAGCTTATTAATGTTTATTATTTTCAAATATTTTTAGAACCATAATTGAAGTGAAAAATACAATACCAGGCTTATTTACAATATACAATCATGGCTTATTTACAATTCAGCAGCAGCTTTCACCAGGTTACAAGACCTCTTATTCCATAGTGACCACGCATCTCATTAAAAGCTACTTGGAAATGTAATTTAAATGGATAACATTGTTGGACATAACAAAGCGGATAATGGGACTTGAGAGAAATCAATACCAAACAAACTAAGAAAAGTGTCCTCCTGGTCTTCATGAAGGTTTTTCTGCTAACAATGTGTTGTTACAAGCACGATAGATGCATTTTTAATGAACTGTAGACATGGTGGTGGTCTACACTACTTATAGGACGTTGTGATTATCAAACAACTTTAATATAGTTCATGTCAAAGGCCAAACTGAACACATATTGTCGATGTTATGGTAATGATGATAATTCATATCATGACTACAATGATTACTCAATTTGTCCTCAGATAGTACTATAGCATTCACTTGCCAGACTTGCACACTAGGCGACCTTCCTGAAGTTTCAGGATTTTTCCTGTAGCTCAGTTGGTAGAATATTACATTAGCAACACAAAAGGTCGTAGATTCGATTTACAAATGCCACGCATACTAAAAAAATAAAAAGCTTGAATGCACTGCAAGTAGTTTAGGATAAAAGCAAATGCATAAATGTAAATGTCAATGTGTTTGTTTCCTTCTTTCTACCAGTGACGGCCGGTAACTTCTTTTTAGAAGGGCACAAATTCAAAATGTGTGTTCGGAGTAGGGATGCATAACGATTAATCCTGATTAATCTATAGCAGAATAAAAGTTTTTGTTTACGTCATATATGTGTGTGTGTGAACTGTGAATAGTAATATATATATACACTCACCTAAAGGATTATTAGGAACACCATACTAACACTTTGTTTGACCCCCTTTGCCTATAGAACTGCTTTAATTCTACCTGGCATTGATTCAACAAGGTGCTGAATGCATTCTTTAGAAATGTTGGCACCTATTGATAAGATGGCATCTTGAAGTTGATGGAGATTTGTGGGATGCACATCCAGGGCATGAAGCTCCCGTTCCACCACATCCCAAAGATGCTCTATTGGGTTGAGATCTGGTGACTGTGGGGGCCATTTTAGTACAGTGAACTCATTGTCATGTTCAAGAAACCAATTTGAAAGGATTCGAGCTTTGTGACATGGTGCATTATCCTGCTGGAAGTAGCCATCAGAGTATGGGTACATGGTGGTCATAAAGGGATGGACATGGTCAGAAACAATGCTCAGGTAGGGTGTGGCATTTAAACGATGCCCAATTGACACTAAGGGGCCTAAAGTGTGTCAAGAAAACATCCCCCACACCATTACACCACCACCAGCCTGCACAATGGTAACAAGGCATGATGGATCCATGTTCTCATTCTGTTTACGCCAAATTCTAATTCTACCATCTGAATGTCTCAACAGAAATTGAGACTCATCCAATTTTGGTGAGCTCGTGCAAATTGTAGATTATTTTTCCTATTTGTAGTGGAGATGAGTGGTACCCGGTGGGGTCTTCTTCTGTTGTAGCCCCACTGCCTTAAGGTTGTGTGTGTTGTGGCTTCACAAATGCTTTGCTGCATACATCGGTTGTAACGAGTGGTTATTTCAGTCAAAGTTGCTCTTCTATCAGCTTGAATCAGTCTGCGCATTCTCCTCTGACCTCTAGCATCAACAAGGCATTTTCGCCCACAGTACTTCTGCATACTGGATGTTTTTCCCTTTTCACACCATTTTTTGTAAACCCTAGAAATGGTTGTGGGTGAAAATCCCAGTAACTGAGCAGATTGTAAAATACTCAGACCGACCGGTCTGGCACCAACAACCATGCCCAAAATTGCTTAAATCACCTTTCTTTCCCATTCTGACATTTAGTTTGGAGTTCAGGAGATTGTCTTGACCAGGACCACACCCCTAAATGCATTGAAGCAACTGCCATGTTATTGGTTAATTAGACAATTGCATTAATGAGAAATTGAACAGGTGTTCCTAATAATCCTTTAGATGAGTGTGCGCCCTCGAAAAAAAGTCACCGGCCGCCACTGCTTTCTACTGTTAACCTAACGTAAACTGGACCCTGTCACCGTGTATAAATGAAAGCCTACTTGCCTGCCAACCAGTTGCTGAAGAAGTGCTGTAAGAGTGTTGCAGGAACACATACAATCGAGATGAGAAGATCACTGAGCGCCAGAGAGCAAATGAAGAAAGTGCTGGGAGACTGCAGAGCCTTCCTACGACATAAAAGGACCAGCACAGATCCGTTTCCAACCACCGCAAGCCCAAAGATGAGCACATACAGCAGACCAAAGACCGGAAGAAGGGGGCTTGGGAGTCTGGGCACTGCCACCAAAGGCGGGATTGAGTATTCCTGTATAAACTGCCAGCGAGAGAGGTTGGAAGCTTCCAGCATGAGATCCAGGAGTTTGGAGGTCAGATTCATTGTGAGGAAAAGTCAACGTCTCTGGTTGTTCGATTAAGGACTCCAGTATTTGTTTGAAGATAGCATGTAGGAATTGATATCGCCTTTAGTTACATTGGTGCTCTAACAATTTTATCACGATCTTGAGCAGACGCTTTGTGACAGACTCCATGCCTGTGTCGAAATCGATAACATTTACAGCTTGTTTACCTGAATTTTGATAAGTACGGTATTATACAGTAGGTAAACAATGCAGTCTGCTCTTCCATGAGAACATTAAATAACTAGTTGTGTCTACTTTCACAGATCTGTTTCTCTTTGGAAATGATGGCTCATGGGGATTTATCAAAGATTTTTCTTGTTTAGGCTTCGATAAGAAAATCTGATTTAATTCCAGTTCCTATTATGGAAAAACTCGGAGAACATTGATTTTGAGACAATTGAGGCAAGCCATATTATTTATTGACAGGCTGCTTCTACACTTGATTCAAATCACTTTAATGGAAAGTTGTGTGACCTTTGTTATAATGATGACCCGCTGGTCACTCTATATAATGAGAATTTTCTTCATACCCAGCAGGTCACATTGTTGACTCCTTTTTGTGTGCTCACCATGTTATCGTCCAAGTCTAAGTCCATATTTATCTTGTTTGCTCCGTATTAAGTTGAGCCCAGTCAATATGCCTTTTGAGCTTGCAGTATTCTGCTGACAAACAGAAAAACAAGGCATTCATTAAAGACGTTTTCAGATGCTTTATATTTTAAATCATTATTTCATAATGTAAAATTAATATAAAGTTATTTTATAAGTAGCCCTGTCTGTGAAATTCAAGTGGAAGAAATCTAATCTTATTAAGGAGCATCACATTTTCGATTTTTACCTTGCTTAATCTTTGACATGACCTTACTCAGTCAATGTTAAATATATTAAGGTTAATTGCAATGAATGTTATATTGTGTAGAAAACTGTAATGAGGTAAATACGACTTTAGCCATTTTAACTGTGCAGGGTTACAAATTTAGTCTATCATCTTTACAATAAATTAAATTTTGGGTGCATCTGTAAGCGAACCCGTGTAAAAGTTATTCACAGTTGTATTACACTTGTATTACCATCGTTTAATAATAACATCATCATGGCTAAACTGTAGAGACGGTGGTAGATTTGTGGTTATTATTGTTTTACTAGGTAAACTGTTGTTACTGTAATAAAACCTAAGTGAAAACCCTCAAACGCATTTCATCACATTTTTGCCCTAAAACAAAGCTAAATACGTTTACTTAAAAGCATTTACAACAAGGCAATAAAAATACGTTATTCCGTTGAATATTCGTCGAATCTACATATTTGAAATACACAATAAATACACATTTGGGTTGCATATTAACAAATCATTCAGCGGTTTCACTTTAAAAAGTCATGCAAGTCAATTTAATATTCGCGGTTTTTGGTTGTTTTAGAGAGAAACACAATCGTGTCGAGATATCTATCTATATAGACTTACCGTAAGGTCCAGTAATTTGTTATTTCTTCAAAGTTTCTCGCATGTTAAACTTGTCCTTTACCCCGCCATCACTCTTGAACAGAGACAACTGAAAGACAACTGTTCGCTGTCAGCTGTCTCTTATTACCTGAAAATTTGGACCCTCCCATTTGTTTGTATTTGTATAGTATGCTGACATCACGAAGTCCCTTTGCTAAAGACACAGGCTACTGACTGCAATATTGAATAGCCAACTATTTTATGTCATTTGACTCCCGTCGTATAACACCAGTGCAATATTTGTGTGAATCAGAAAGACTCCTCCAGGCTGAGAAACTGAGAGAACGTTGGTTTTAAAATTGAGTAAGTTATACTGATTTTTATTCAAAACAATAAAGTCAGTTTAGTCTATCTAATTATGAGAAATAGATGAATAATCTATGGAATCTGTAAAGATTACAACCTTGAAAAAATGGAGATGTTTTGTACAGTTATTTACAAGTTATACATGTATTGTAATCACACAACATTAATTAAAATAACTTTATTAAAGTATCAGATTTGTTTTTCTAGGTAAATGTAATCTTTGTTGTACCAACAGTCTAACACCTGCAGATGTAAGGATGTTTTGTAGATGACTGAGGTTCATTAAAGCTGCATAGTTGTAACTTTTCTGGTTAAAAATACACAAAACAGGTATTGTCAATATACATAAAAATCTGTCTCATTATTACTTTCCCCAATTCGCTACTGTAAGCTATTGATTCATATAGTTAAAGGAACATTATGTAAGAAATTTATATCAATTAATCATAAAATGGCCCTGATATGTCACTAGACAATAAGAAATCAATTTAATTTCAAATGCTTATATCAATGACAACAGTGGTCCGGCCAGCATATTGTCATTTAAAAAGTGGAGTTGCAGCCCTCAACTGATGTTTATGTTGTCATGTTGTGTATTGGCCACAAGTGGTGTGATTGCAGTACCAGTTTTAGCCACAAGTTTTGTGATTGCAGTACCAGTTTTGGCCACAATCCTACATACTGTTCCTTTAAAGGTAGGGTATCTAATTTTGAAAAGTGCTTACTGTAGCTGACTAGCAATGAAATCACGATCCCACCCACCATTCAAATCGCCATCCAAAGTCATGCC
This sequence comes from Misgurnus anguillicaudatus, assembly GCF_027580225.2. NCBI lineage: Eukaryota > Metazoa > Chordata > Actinopteri > Cypriniformes > Cobitidae > Misgurnus > Misgurnus anguillicaudatus. Next base: position 24,928,327 of record NC_073345.2, read on the forward strand.
TCTTTCAAAACACATAAACATGCACATATCTACCCAGTCTCACAAGGTTTTGTGATAAAGTTTCGTAGTTTTGTATTCTTTTATTCGTGATTTTATCATGAATTTCCAAGTTTTTTCGTGATCGTATAACGAATTCCTGTTTTCGTGTGATTATCACGTATTGGTTGCTCCAATACTAATAAATAGGAAACTTCTTTTTCCTATTTTTAAACCATTGTCGCTTCGGTTTAGGGTTAGATTTGGTGCTTGCATTAGAATTACACTTTATGTATTGGTTTATACTATTTTTCTGATTTATTTTTTATATGTCGCCTGGCGTAGGGTTAGAGTGGGGTTTGGGTAGGGATGTCATTTTATGTAAATCTAACCCTAAACTGAAGCGACAATGGTAAGAAAATAGGACCAAACAGTTGAGTAACCAATATGTGATGATCACACGAAAACAGGAATTCATTATACGATCATGAATAAAACTATTAAATTTGTGATAATATCAGAAAAAAAGAATTAAAAAATTACGTGACTATACAACAAAATTTTGTGAGTCTGGGCTTCACAGATCAGACGTCCACCACATTTCATGTCTCATTCACCAGTGAGACAACTTTGCAATACAAAGTGAATAACATTACCAAAATGAGCAACATAAACAACTGGTTTCATCAGAATTAGTTAAAGCACACTTTTGGTTGTGTATACGTAGTAACTATATCGTTATGCTAATCCATAAACGAACATAAATTTCATAAGCAACACAATGTTTCATCAATGTAGAATATCTGAATCCATCTCAATTCAAACATATCGCGTACTGCTATCAGGATGTGAGGAGACTTTTAACCAGCAACAAAAAAAATGTCCAGATCAAATCAATTTGATTTAAACAAAACATATTAATTTATACAATGTTGGTTAATAGCCTAATTTTTCAGAGGTTTAATTGTACAGAATTAAAGATGAATTAAAGGGGACATTTCACAATACTTTTTTAAGATATCAAATTAATATTTTGTGTCCCCAGAGAACATGTGAAGTCCATCTCAAAATATCACGGATTGCAGCTTTGCGTTTTTACACAGAAAGCAATTTATATAATGTAGTATGCTAATAAACCTCTGAATAGATTTTGATTGGCTAAGTGTTGTTATTATACTCAAGCTGCGATGTGTAATTGTAATTTGCCATTGAAATACTCTACTTGATGTGGTGCTTGTCATCTTAAGTCTGATTTTCTTAACTTGTGTACTGTCAGAAAAAAACTGGTACCTATAGCTGTCACTGCGGTGGTACCCTTTCAAAAAGTACACATTGCACCTATACTACCTCAGAGGTACATACTGGTACCTGTAAGTTAAAGGTACACATCAAGATCTTTTTAAAGGGTACTGGCCCTGCAGCTATAGGGACCTTTTTTTGATCATTTTCTCTGACAACGTGTAAAACTTAGATTTGTAATCAAATGTGATGTCTGTGAGGAAAATAAACTTAGTTTTTGGCTTTAAAGTTGTTGGCAAATATGATCTTGGAGTAGTATTGGAGATCATTTGCATAATCTTCTTCCAGGATTTTTCAGACCTGATGTGGTGCAATGAATTACTTCAAAGCAACCATCTCCATCTGCATTTTAGTGTCTCTTGTGATCAAGGGATTTCTGTCACTTCAGCGCTCTCTGTTTTCTCCAGTATTTGTTGGCACAATTACTGTTGTTTTCATTAAAGTCCTTTCTGGAATGTTCTGCTTTTTTCCAAGTAGCTTTCTGAGTCATATCTATCCCATGTTCCATGACAGTATAATTCAATGAAATACATTGATGGATAACTTATATCTTTAATTTCTGAAGTTATTTCAGCAGTTTCTGATATGCTAGCATGTCTTTACTGTATGTGGTTGCTGCTGTCTCCACAGGTCTTCTACAATTTTGTGTTGGCATCTTATGTTTTCCTGAAGTCCTGCTGTCGTTCCTTTTACTTTCTTTAATGGTGGCCCTAGGCTCTTGAAGATTTGTGGCTTCAGGTATTTCTGTAGTTAAATCATCAGTTCTGATTTGCTGTATTGTGGTAGTTGTTGACATCACACTTTCTGCTTTACACTCAGTGTCAGGAGTCTTTTGTTGACATTCATTCCATGTTCACATTCATATTCTCAGATGTTGGTTTTACTGATTTATTTGGTGCTTTTCTGTTCAGTATTTTCTGAAGATAAATCAACAGGTTCTGGCTTGCTTTATATTTGGTATAGGTCTGCCCTTAACAGGTTGTTTTTGTTGTTGTGGATGACTCAAAGTTTGTTGCACTCTCGTCTTATTTTCGGAAGCACTGTCTGTAGGATATTTCTGTCTTGTGTATGATCAGATGGACAGCTTTTTGAGAAAGTGTCTTGTGTTTTTGGTTTATTTGTTGTGTTTCATTTGTGTTGCAGTGCATGGCTTCGTTTTTATATTCTGCTTTGTATTCTGTTTAGATTTTCTTATAACTTAGGCGTCACCAGGTTGCCTGCCAAAGCACATTTTATTAATAGCCTTCATTAAATGTTAATATTTATTTATTAAATATTTTTAGCTTAATTGGCTTATTTTATGTATGTTAACATTTTAAATAATGATACACCATATCAACAAGTAAAGAAAAAGTTTGCACACAAACAAGGATTTTTTTTACAGAAGCTCTGGATACAAACATACATATATACATACATATTTCACAAGAAAGAAGAGCATTTAAATAAGTGAGGGGAAATATACACTCACCTAAAGAATTATTAGGAACACCATAATACTGTGTTTGCCGCCTTCAGAACTGCCTTAATTCTACGTGGCATTGATTCAACAAGGTGATGAAAGCATTCTTTAGAAATGCTGGCCCATATTGATAGGATAGCATCTTGCAGTTGATGGAGATTTGTGGGATGCACATCCAGGGCACGAAGCTCCCGTTCCACCACATCCCAAATATGCTCTATTGGGTTGAGATCTTGTGACTGTGGGGGCCATTTTAGTACATTGAACTCATTGTCATGTTCAAGAAACCAATTTGAAATGATTCGAGCTTTGTGACAAGGTGCATTATCCTGCTGTAGGTAGCCAATAGAGGATGGGTACATGGTGGTCATAAAGGGATGGACATGGTCAGAAACAATGCTCAGGTAGGCCGTGGCATTTAAACGATGCCCAGTTGGCATTAATGGGCCTAAAGTGTGCCAAGAAAACATCCCCCACACCATTACACCACCACCATCACCCTGCACAGTGGTAACAAGCATGATGGATCCATGTTCTCATTATGTTTACGCCAAATTCTGACTCAACAGAAATCGAGACTCATCAGACCAGGCAACATTTTCCAGTCTTCAACTGTCCAATTTTGGTGAGCTTGTGCAAATTGTAGCCTCTTTTTCCTATTTGTAGTGGAGATGAGTGGTACCCGGTGGGGTCTTCTGCTGTTGTAGCCCATCCGCCTCAAGGTTGTGCGTGTTGTGGCTTCACAAATGCTTTGCTGCATACCTCGGTTGTAACTAGTGGTTATTTCAATCAAAGTTGCTCTTATATCAGCTTGAATCAGTTGGCTCATTCTCATCTGACCTCTAGCATCAACAAGGCATTTTTCGCACAGGACTGCCGCATACTGGATGTTTTTCCCTTTTTACACCATTCTTTGTAAACCTTAGAAATGGTTGTGCGTAAAAATCTCAGTAACTGAGCAGAAATACTCAGACCGGCCCGTCTGGCACCAACAACCATGCCACTCTCAAAATTGCTTAAATCACCTTTCTTTCCCAATCTGACATCCAGTTTGGAGTTCAGGGGATTGTCTTGACCAGGACCACACCCTAAATGCATTGAAGCAACTGCCATGTTATTGGTTGATTATAGACTATATAAAATAATTAGACCTCCAGATTGTTTTATCCATTGTGGTAGCTCTAGCTCATTTTATTGATCATCTGATGCTTTTTTGCCCTTTTTTAATTTAATATCATTAGTACTAATCTGACTTATTTGCATCTTTCATGGGTAATGAGTTTCTTGCTATCTTTGCTCTCTAATATGTTTTTCTCTCTTTTTTTCAGTTTCTGGGAACGTTCTCTTTAATTCAGCTGTAAAGTCTGTTTCACGCAGCTTTGTTGTAATTCTCACCTGTTGTTTTGTAAGTGTGACAGTATTTACATATTCTCTGGAGGTGACAAGGTTTATATTAGGGACAATATAATATTTGTTGCACTTTTTATAAGCTTTCTGTTATTGGAAACACAATTTTTATTATATAGTGTCAATCATTTAATTTCACAATGACTTACATTTTCCATCTTATTAGACATTTAAATGACTGACAGCTATTTCACCCTCAAAAATATTTTTCTCCCTTTATTTTTTGAGCTGTTATACCTGTCATTTGTATGATATTATTTTGTTGATGTGTTTTACTCAATTTATTGCTTTGACATTATCTGCTGTCAACAGCATGTGGTGGGTATTCTTTTGTGTCTTTGGTGTGTCCTGGCTGTATGATCCAGCTCACAATGAAAAGACTTTGAACTTTCAAAGTGGCGGAAACCATTTATTTGCATTATATGAATCACAGAGCTGCGGTTTTTGCAAAATATCTTCTTTATTGTTCTGCTGAAGAAAAAAATGTCACCAACATATCGGATGGCCTGAGGGTGAGAAAATAAACAGCAATTTTTCATTTTTGGGTGCACTATCCCTTTAACATCTTACCGTGGGTACCATCTTTGCATCTGAAATACCTTCTGATCCAGATGTGTTTTTCTGTGATTTGTTTCTGAAAATGTGTTCTTCTCTGGCAAGTTCCGTTCTTAATATGTTATCCATATGGACAACAACATCATTACTGGCATTGGATCCGGTTTTCCAAGAACTCATTCACTTGAATTTCTGCTTGTTTTGTGCTGATGAAAATATCTTGTAATCTGGTGTATCAGACAGATGGTTGAACCTTGCCTGTTCATTTTTTGATGAGAATATCATCAGGCATGGAGCAGATGGGAAATATTCCTTAACATGTTGGCTAGCTTTGACATCTGTTTCCACAAACTTTTCTCTCACAGGATATTTTCTGTAGCATCCACTGGAAGCACGTCCATCTGTGGTTTGATGTACATGACAATCAGTCCATTTTTCTTTTGCCGATTATACAGTTTTTTGATGATTTTTTTTATTTAACATGGAATATGCCTGTGATAAAACATGGTTTTGAAGTAATTCCTTTTTCAGCTGAGTGCATCTTCCACCTTAAAGTCCATTTTCTTAAAAAAAAATCCAGATAATTTACTCACCACCATATCATCCAAAATATAGATTTTTTTCTTTTATCAGTCGAGAAGAAATTATTTTTTTGAGGAAAACATTCCAGGATTTTTTTTCCATTTTAATGGACTTTAATGGACCCCAACACAGTTTTAATGCAGTTTAAAATTGCAGTTTCTAAGGACTCTAAACGATCCCAAACGAGGCATAAGGGTCTTATCTAGTGAAACGATTGTCTTTTTTGACAAGAAAAATAATATGCACTTTTAAACCACAACTTCTCGTCCGTCTCCGGTCCTGTGGCGCGCCAGCGCGGCCTCACGTGATACGTTGTGATGTCAAGAGGTCACGGATGGCGTATATTGAAACTACGTCCCAGTGTTTACAAGTGTGGAAAAAAGGGGACCGTTCTGTGTCCGACGTTTTGTGTCAAATGATACTAATTCATGTCTTTGTGTCAGTTTATTGTTAAAATGGTCCGCAAATGTGCGTTTCATATATGTAACACGTGACCTTTCCGCGTCATTGCGCGTTTGCGTGATGTCGCGCTGGCTCGTCACACAGTCGGAGAGGGAAGAGAAGTTGTGGTTTAAAAGTGCATATTTTTTATTTTTCTTGCCAAAAATGACAATCGTTTCGCTAGACAAGACCCCCATGCCTCATTTAGAGTCCTTTGAAACTGCAATTTTAAACTGCATTAAAACTGTTAAAACAAATTGTACGTTTTGGGGTCCATTAAAATGAGAAAAATCCTGGAATGTTTTCCTCAAAAAAACATAATTTCTTCTCAACTGAACAAAGAAAGACATTAACTTTTGGATGTCATGGTTGTGAGTAAATTATCTGGATTTTTTTTTTTAAGAAAATTTTGATTGGTTGAGCCTGGTCGAGTTCGAAAAAACAAAATGGCGGCCAAGAAAGTGTCTGGAACACACATTTAAATAAAGTTTTATTTTCACTTTTTACACATTTTGATTGCATTTCTAGAAATTATTGCAGTTGGGGATTAGTTATCATAAAGGGGTTCTCTGTTTGTATTTCAAACCGAATTCCATTACGTTGCCTATGAAGTCGTCTGAATGCATTTTATGAAGCAGCGGGCCGGGCAACAAGTTAGCTACCTGTTGATTCAAACATCAACTGGAACATTAGAGCATAGCGCAATCGGGTGTGACAGCCAATAGAGGCACTAATTTATTAAACGCATATGTTGGTTGTATTTAATGGACAAACAACAAAAACAATCATATGGGTTGGAGGCAGAATGTTTTCCAGCCTTTGTGTCCATTCTCTACAGAGGATCTACTGTAAGTGATTCATAGCACGTTTCATCTGTCTCCTGCACTGAATTGGACACTGTTGGGTGGCTTTTTGTGACGTGTTTCCTGCAATGCATGATTGCATTAATTTGAAGAGGGCTTTGGGTTTGCATGAAAAGGTTTTACGGATACTGGAAAGAAAGAATTGGGGGTGTTTGTAAAAGACCTCTCAAAAAGCCGCCGCAGGTGCGATGAATAAGCACAGAGCGGATGCTCATGTCTAGTGTGATTTTGACATCCCTGTGTGTTTTTCCGCTTTGGATCTCTTTTGTAAAGTCTCATTCAGAATGAATTCTGAAGTCATGTCTGATGAATGAAGCAAGGCTGTTGCTGAATCTTGCATTGTTGTTGCCATCACACATGTATATGATGTGTTATTGAGGTCTATCTTTCCTCTCAGTAGATCCCTAACAATATGCTAAGATAAAAAACAGTAGCAAACATAGAGAGACCTTCACATGTCACTGGCACATCTGTGACATTTTAAATTCTAAAGCCATTTCATTGTTATGCAAGAACATTCACAAACTTCTGATAATACAGATGTGTTACATTCCCTGAATTGAAACATTCAGTCAGCATGCACTGTAAAAAATGTGCTAATTATGCAGCTGGTTGCCAGTAACTTACTGTAGAAGATAAAGACTGAAAATGTTTCATGTCCATTTAACTTTGAACAAACTGTTGCCAGTAAATAACATAAATGTAAAATCTACAGTAAGTTACTGGCAGCTAGTTGCCAGTAATACCCAGTAATACTGTAATTTCTACAGAAATATTTTACAGTGTGGCAATAATTCTTTTAAAGTAGTTTGCTTTAGCTCTCAAAAACCTGCTATGAATTTTATTTTTATACTTTTTATATTTTTATTTACATTTTTACTATACACGTATAGTACACTTATGGAATGGGTGAAAATCCACAAGGGGGGCGTATTTGTTCCTCAGACGTTGCACAATAAACGTGACATCCGAATATATTCATTATAAATCGTGAATGAAAAGTGAGATTCGAACGAATGTCCGTTAGTGAACTAATACACTATTTATATCGTAATTCGGTCAGAAACATCAAGATTGTGAGATGAACAAATCGTTTTGGATTAAAAGGCTTGGATATTCCATTTCCTTGGACTTTTGGGGCTTTATGAACAATTTGTTTTGGACAGTTTCACCGAAGCTGATGAAGGGAAGATTTTGAAGGTAAGTAAATATCCTAAATCGGCGCCGCCTGGTTCAAGTAACTAACAACTAGATTACAGTTTTATGACTGCTATAAATCATATTATGCTTTGTGTGTGCGTTTAATGGATTCCCTAAAGTCTAAGCTTTACAACGATTTGCCGCATGACCGTATATTTTGAAGATTTAATGCTTCAGAGTTACAATGACGTAATGCAGCCTCACGTGCAAAGGAGGGGGTGTACCGTGTACGGCACAGTGTTCCTTATCAGGTTAAAACTGTACGTTTCATTCAAAATTGCAATTTTTAAAATTATTACTCATAATTACCCACATGCTGCTGCACGCATGTGACTTCTGAAAATTATATTGAAAGGAGATGTTTCTTAAAGAACCATTTCCTTTTTTATCTTTTTATAATCTGAACCTTCATCACCACAAGAACTTTTGTGAAACAGAAAGGTTCTTTAGACCCATGAACTGGTGCTGTTCTGTGAGTGGGAGACCTGAGAATACTTCAATATTTTGCATGTAAATTTTAAAGCCATCACTTTAAACTATATATCGTTGGAAAGGTCTAAGTTTTAATATTTCAAAACATTTTAGCAGAAATAAAAAATGCAGTGACAATAATTTATTAACTTGTTTCAAGAGTATGCAGCAAAGCCTTGACACCTAGTGGTCGTTGTTGGTAAAACCACTAAAGGTGTAACACAAACCAATTTTTTTTGTGAACATTTTATGTATAAAATATATACTTTATTGCATCATTTTTATTTATTACAATAAATGTACACTGCTATAACATTTTTTTAAGTTAATACCTCCAGACACTTTTGTGAAAAACTTTAAAGTGTTTGCTTTAAAACAAAACCATGATTAGGTTTCTAGACCAAAAAAAAAAGCCAGAGTTATATTAATTTGAAGGTGTACATTACCTTTTCACCCCCACAAGGCTGCGCCAGTTAAAGGAAAACGCCAACGTTTTTAAATATTTTACTATGTTCTTACCTCAACTTAGACAATTTAAAACATGCCTAAAACTATGCCTCAAAACATATTTTTTCAATGCGCTTAATCTTAAATCACTCCGGCCAAGTAGCAGTGCTTCGCCTTTTGAGAATATAGTTCCCAGTATGTTTCAATATTTTAAAAAAAAAAGTGATTTATGTGATCGCTTTGCGTAAGACGTCAGTTGTATCAGGACCTTTTCAGATTTGAACAGATCATGTGCACGCAAAAAAAAACATTAATAGGTGCAAATGTCAATGCACACTTCATTCTGTCACATGCTCTGAAAATCCAAAGAGAAAACGATAACAGCATAACTATAAGTGTGCTACCATTGGCTAAGCAAACATTGTTCATAGCAGATGTTCAATGTCCATGGGTTTATATTAAATTACATTTTTGAAAAATATTGTTAACAATTTAAATATTCGAACCCTACAAAATAATTGATTTTAGAAAAATCAAGCTACTTTTTTTCACACTTGTGCTGATATTTGAACTTCAGGTGACCCTAAACAGAACATAAAATGTGGTTTGAAATTAGATTTAAACAGCATTTTAGATCAATGGCTCTAAATAATGAACATTAATGAACATTGTATTTGATCAGATTGTTGCCTTCCAGACTTTGATGTTGATTACGTCACTAAAGAGCGGTCTTTCGTTTAAAGGTACCCTTTGCTTTACGCTCAAAATCAAATGTCACTTCAAAAGAACAGTGAGGAACGTGGGCAGTCTGAGAGAAAATAACAAAGAGAAACCCATGGAAATAATAAAAGCACACACTTGTGCAATAGTCAGGATGAAGTCAAAGAATGAAAGGCAATCTTTCTCACAGATGGAGGTCAGACCATCACCAATGAGGTCCCTTTGTCTGTCATACTTGTCTCCACTTCATGCTACACAGGTACAGTGGTTGAACGAAGTATCTAACCCAGACCACAGATGATTCAGCATGGACCCAACACTACCACAAAGAGGTTTAGAGCATCGAAATGTATTGTATAACTATACTGTAAAAATTTGAAATGAAATCTGAATGAATAGGTTGGAGCTCTGTCGACAGTTTGTAGATGGTACAACCTAAAAATTTGGGTGAAATGCCATTTATTTTCATGCCATAATATAGATGCATTATTTACAGATGTGCATTTTGTGTGAACTAGACTGCAATCAAATTGGCATACAAAAACATATGCTATAATTTTTTATAAGCGTATTAATTCTATTTAAATGAGTAAAACAAAAATGCATCAGTCGCAAATGAGTCTTAATGTAACTTGGTCCTTTTTAGAAAAAGACATCATGTACTGAAACCATATGCCCTATATATTTTCATAAGAGCTGTATCTCATCTGTAAATGCATCTGTATCTGTTTATTTTTGGAATCAGTAAACAACATCTAAACAATGAAGATCTGTGTATTTCTTGGGTGTTTTACATAAACTCTTCATAAGCAGCTGGGACATTATGTGACCATGAAATTGCAATGTGTGACTCCTGGTGGAGTTTTTTGCTGGTCTTCCTCTTAAATGTCAATTATTTAAAAAAAAAAACATTGCTATGGGAGTAAATTATCAAAGATATTTAAAAGGAAAACTGTCATTCTTCAGGTAAGTCAGTTCTTTGCAAATGTGAGCGACTGACCGATAAGTCCTGAATCATTTAGTTCACATCTAGTGTCCAGTATAGAGAAAACATGTCATTTAGTTACAGATGAAGGTATTACATTAACTCTTAGTGGCATTTTGAAAAGCCATCTGTATTGTCATGTTGCATTTTATCTTCTCTTATGATAATGTTTAAGAAATAATATATTGATACGCAGCTATCTAGCATGGTTTTGTAACACTGACTTAGCATTCTGATCATGAGCATGCTTAAGATCTTTGTAGTAGTCTTACATCTGCATGACACATCACAGGAAAACAAAAAAGCCATGTACCATGAATTTAATTTTTACCTTGCAAACATGGTAGCAATAACCCAAAGACCAATTGAGCCACATTAACCCTTTCAAGTATGTGACAAATGATGTGTAAAAAATATAATATATATATATATATATATATATATATATATATATATATATATATATATATATATATAAATATATATATATATATATATATATATATATTTTTTTTTTTTTTTAATTTCACACATTAAAGCCTTATATGACTTTATACCTTGAAAATAAAAGCTATGGTCATTCACAGTGATGCCATAATAATTTTAGCTCCACAAAGAACTATAAAAGGTCCTTAAAAGCACTATTTCTTTCTTCTTTACAGTCTAACAACATTTTTACACTACAAAGAACATTTTGAAGCACATTTAAATGTATATACCCACTAGACACATATATAAGAGAAGTCGAAAACTACTGACGTCAGAAAACAACTATGTCTCTCTTTTAATTAAGATTTCATACTGAGTTAAGAGCATGCATAACCATGACTTGCATAACATCTTTTAAAAATTCAGGGTCATACACTTTATAAGAGAGACGGAGAGACAAAGATAAGTCACATTTACTAAATGACTGCAATTTGGAAAACATGGTAAGGTGAAGGTGGTTTAATTTGAATGTACAGTTATTTTTAACTTTAAATATATAGAACTGTATTAAATTTATGATTAATATGCCGTGCAATTATTTTTTATTTTATATGTTAATAACTACACACATCTCACTCTGTTACACACACAGATGCATTTGCGAGTATCCTTCTATGTGCTCTACATACTTAGTATGTGTCTAGGGCTTTTGTGTGTGATGTTTGTGTGTCTATGGAGTGGGACCTGGAGAGGAGGTTTTGCCTGGGATGGTTCTTTTCTGCAGTTTAACTGGCACCCTGTGCTGATGGTGACAGGTCTGGTGGTACTGTATGGAAATGGTGAGGGATCTCACTGTATCTTCCTATCAAATCTGATTCTTAATGAAACTGAGAACTAAATGACATCAAGAGAAACATCCAAGGATTGACATTTTTGTAAAGACCATCTGGATTGTAAGATTGTTCATGCTGAGCGCAACACATACCCTTTATTCATATGACAGTCAAAATGATTATATGTGTAATATCTGACCTAACCTCTGTACCATGTGTTGGTGCTCCCTATTTTGTATATTAACTGTCTGCCAAATTCTGTGCTTGAAAGAAGCCCTCATTTATCTGTTAAACTGTTTAAGTAATTTTTTTTATGAAATTGAATAACAAACTCAGGTTAATGCATAATGATATTTAAATGATTCAGTTAAGCTGTGGCCAGTAATCAATATGCATTATGTTTAGCAAGTAATAGAAGCTGTATAGTGAAATAATTTTTTTAAACCGTGATGATATTTTGACATTTCAACAGGTATTAAAATACATATTATACAGGGTTGAACATGTACAAATAATAGTTTCTTTATAATAATAGACATCTTTACCATGGCACAGTACGTTGTACTTTGCGTTATATTTACATTTATTCATTTACCAGATGCTATCCAAAGCAACTGACACTGCATTTCTTACAAAGTAATGCATTACAATATTAAGTTACTCCCCAAAAAAGTAACTAATTAACTCAATTACTTAGTTACTTTTAGTTACTTTTCATGAAAAGTAATACTTACGTTACTTTTAAGTTACTTTTTCCTACTTGGCTGAGGCTTGATCTCTTTCAGGCCTTGCAGGTGTTTTTTATAAAGTTCTGCATTCAGAAATTGCATATTTCCATCACAAAAATGTCTTTTTTTAAAGTAACTAAAATATCAATGTGTACATTTAAAAAGTAATGCGTTACTTTACTCGTAACTTCAGAAAAGTAATATTTTTACGTAATGCACGTTACTTGCAACACTGTACAGTACATGTTAAAGAAAGGCATTTCCATAAAACACAGTTATATTCAACATCATTTATTTAAACTCATGTCCTGTCTTGTTTCTGTCTCTTAGCTGTACTCCTGTACCGGGTTCCTCTCCCCTGGAGTAGATGGTGGTGCAAAGTGGCTCATGCAGGGCTGCTGCTGGTTGCACTTGTGCTCTGTTTGTTAGGTGTGAGTGCTGCTTTTGACTTTCACAGTGCCAACAACATCCCTCACCTGTATTCCCTGCACAGCTGGACTGGGATCGTAACAGTGGCCACGTTTACTTTGCAGGTACAACACATTCAGTGTCTCAATTTTATAGTCGATATACCAAAATATTTCCACTGCTCCATGCTAAAGCTCTATCAGTATTGTAGTTCTACTGCATCGAATGTACAATGCATGATGTTCACTACCTTTGTTTTCTCATCGGATAGTGGTCTGTTGGTTTTGGTGCATTTTTATTGCCCTGGACTTCTTTGGCATTTAGAAGCTTTTTGAAACCTATTCATCTCTGGATGGGCATGGCTATATTTATCCTGGGTCTTATCTCCAGCCTGTCAGGAATCAATGAGAAACTACTCCTTACTTTGTGAGTGACATGGCTGTCCTATTTGTTTATCTAGTCCCAATACTGCCTGAGCTTTTGAAATATATTTATTCTTTAATGTCAGATTTTCTCTAGTGTCTATTGATAGCAGATTCATTTAACTATTCCAAGCACTACTGTTGTATCTATTGTGTCTTCACAGAGTTGGGAGAAATGGAAGCAATACAGAACCATATAGTGCGTTGCCTTCTGAAGCTCTGTTTGCAAACTCATTAGGTATTTTAGTTGCTTTGTTTGGGTTGGTGGTGTTGAAAATTCTGTCCAATAAGGAATGGAACAATACAGAGTTTGAACAAGAAAGTGACAGGGTATGTGTTATTTTTTTTATACGGTAATTGTAAATATTTATTTTTATAATAATAATAATTACCAATACTACAACTATACTGATTAGGGTGGTCCTTAAAATGCATAGCTCAAAAAAATATTTTTAAATGTTTAACTTACACCCCCTAAATGTGTTAGGATATCAATAAAAACACACTGTGCAATTTTTTTAATTGTTCCTAATATCTTAATAATAGATAATAGAGGTTGCTCAAAGCCTTTGAATATTTCCGAAATCACATATTTTTGCAAAAACTGTACCATTTAAAAACGCACAACACACATAAAAATTGCTTCTTGGATGGTAAATTTTTTCCAGTTATTTCACAGATCCGAGTAACCATATAGCGGACTTTCTTCGTGTTGCTTCAGTCATTGTCTCAGTGTATATTGTCTATTGTGCTTCATTCACATTGCATATCACAAATAAAACAGGAGTTTTAATTGCATGGAGCGTGGTCAAATAAGTCCATTGCTGCCATATATATTATTAAACAATTATACATGCTAGCACAAAGTATCACATAATACGCAAATGTGTTAAACTTCAAAGGTCTTGAGCAACCTGAATTATTAAATTAAATATTTTTTTATTTTTTTTATTCAAACATATTGGTGGGGTGAGAGCATGAACTTTTAAAAGTTTAAAAGTAAAGACCACCCTAATATTGATAATAATAATAATAATAATAATAATAATAATAATAATAATAATAATACTATGTTAATAATATTATTATTATTATTATCATCATCATCATGAGAAATTTTGAAAAAGTTTTGTATTGCAGTTTTTGCTTAAAATTTTTAATATTTGTAACATTATAACTTTTTCTGAGCAGAGAAATGGCTAAAATGTTTCTTTTTAATGTGTTTGTAGCCTTTGCTGGCAGATGCAAGATGAAGACAGAAGCAAACAAGAGAAGATATTTTGCAGAACACCACAGTTCAACTTTTGAATCTTGAATTTTCCTTACAAGACAAGTTCTATAGCAAGCTTTGGTTGATATACTTTGTGGCAGTGAGGTCACTAGTGTCTTTTTAGCTATTTTATGCTTTATTTCACCCTCAAATCCTGAACTTGTTGTAATGAGCTGTTTGAAATGTAATAGTCTTGTCAGTGTTGGACCTCGTGTGGTTACAAAGAGAATTGCACGAACACATAATAAATAAAGTCGCATACTTTCGTTGCAACTTGTCTTCAACACCTTTTAATGCTATATGTTTAAAAGTCATCCGATGATAGTAAAATACTTAAACAAAAAAAAAAAAAGAAAAAGAGTGGAGATGCCGGGGATTGAACCCGGGGCCTCATACATGCAAAGCATGCGCTCTACCACTGAGCTACATCCCCTAGTGGCCAAAATGCGACTACCACTGTACTTAGTCTTTATCATATTAAAATTGATAGATGTAAATGTAGACGGAGACGCACTCTAAACATAACAAAATGTGATATAAATATTTATATTATTCATTCAGCGAAGCATTAATAAAGACACAGCTCCGTAAATACACACGTAGGTTAACATAAAATTAAAAAAGGAAATAAACTTTGCAAAAGACGATAAATGTGTCTAAAATGTAAAGTCTTTAGAGTTCAGAGGTAAGATATTTGCCGTTCCTGACGTTTGATGTGATGTGGGGAATATTTGATGTGGGGAATATCCGATATTCGAGTTGTCTGGCACGCTGTTGCACCGCCTTCCCCAACATTATCTGTCTGCAGTTTCAGGACCGCAGTTCTAGGACCCTAGTTTTTTGTGTGACAGCCCCCCCTAGCGAAACATAGCGAAACTGCAGCCTCCGGTTGTGCAGGCAGATGCTACTCGCCTTCCCGGCCAACTCGATTACGGTGCTGATTGGTTTAAACTTTCACCGTATATGACAGTGACCAATGAAATTCATTTACGTTGAATTCTAACCTCTACACAAATCGTCATTGCGTCTGAACGCTGGCAAGTGGACGTGTGTACACACAGATGACGAACCACACACAACCGCGCTGACAAGGGATATTTGACAGGTTAAAGACTACGAGAAAAGCTGACTGTAAAGCATATTTTTATATGATTTAAAACCATGTCAGCCTTTGTGGTGAGTGACATTTAAAACGATAAACGCTACGAGTTTAGTATTAGCTTGCTAAAATTGTTAGCTTGATTTTGTGTACAAAAGCTATGTGCATTTAAGCTTAAGTATCAATGTAATTTATTGCAATAGTAAAGATTTTTGTTATGAATCTGATATGCAAACCAATATGACCTTTTATTGGGTTGTTGAAATATAGAAACTTGTTTAGTCATGCGTTATTTATGGTCGTGTAAATAACTTTATTTCATCTTTATCCATAATGCTGCTTAAAGAAAAATGCGTTTTTTTACTGTTGGAACTGAGATTATATTGTGTTTTGTTTTTATTTAATGTATTTTTTGTATGTACTGCATGTGGGCCAAGTGTGGTTGGTTTTATGCAGTAATGCTGATGTTCACCACAAGAGGGATAGTTCAACCAAAAATGAAAATTCTGTAATTATTTTCTGACCCTCATGTTGTAAATGATGACCAAACCGATCATGAGCTCCCATTGACTTCCATAGTATTTATTCTTCCTACTATGGAAGTCATTGTGGCTCATGATCTTTTCGGTTTCAAACATTCCTCAAAATATCTTCTTTTGTGGTCATCAGAACAAAGACATTTATACAGGTTTGTAACAATATGATTGAGTAAATAATGACAGAATTTTCATTTTAGTGTGAACTATCCCTTTAACACACTTTGCATGTTGATTTCTGCTTAAACTAAACAATCAGAACTAGTCATAGACTTAATATTTAATATGCATTCATATTATGTTTTACTTGTTTTTTTAGGCCCACCCATCGGTTCGCATTAGGGGAACGGAGCACACGTTCACTCCTGTGCTGTGTCAGGATGAGAAATGTGCAGGACAGGAGAAAGGAGTGCACATGCACTGTCCACTGTGTTCTGTGGCTGAGTCTTACCAAGATCCCATAATCCAACGAGCTCACTTCCGCATCAAGCACGTAGACAAAGGCATTGACTTTGCAGGTGAATGCTGTAGACGCTCTGTTTATATTATATTTAGTTATTTCGTTTTTTTTTTTTTTTTTTGAGAATTAAGCCTTCAACAACATATTTTTCTAAGCAGGCTTGAAGGTGCTACGCTGCTGTAATCCTTGTGAGATTGTGGGCACTATTAAAGGAGAAAAGAAGTTTAAAGGTGCTCATTGGCACTGCTATCGCTGTAGAAATGGTTTCAATAGGAGGGATGAGGCCATCAAACACTTTAAGACGCACTTCCGAAATCCCCAAACTACATTCCAGATCCAAGTCACACAGGTAGGATAGCTTTGGAATAGACCTGTGTTAGAAATTGCATTTGTTCCTTGTCCAAAAGTATCCTAATCAATGCTAAAAAAACTATCACTGTTTCCATGTGTGCTTTCCCAGAACGTTAACTGCCGGCAATATTATGGTGAAAGTTCAGACGCTCACGCTAAAGCATATGAAGGGATGGCAGTGAGTCTTGGTGGAGATGGTGTTAGCATTGGATCCATCTTAACCCAGCCCATCCTTACCACTGGTACAGAAACCCTGTTGACTGTGGAGCCAAAGGTAAACAACACTTGGGGCATGTGCATTAGCAGGTTAAATTTGCCTTGAAACCTTAAACAAGTTCTTTACTACTTCTTTAAAGGAAGAATGTGAGAGAAATGGAATCCAATTGGGTGCTGAGGAGGAAGTGGACTCCTCCCACAATGCTATTGGGACACAGACTCTTGTTCTGATGGATCCTGATGGACAGGGAAGCAGTGTTATTTATGGCACAGCAACCGGTATACTCACTGAACAGGTACTCACTATAAACATTAAATACTGGAACTTGTGCCTATTCCTAGTTTCATTTGGTTATTTTAAAATATGCAAAAGAAAATGCCACAAAAGGTTGGTTTGTTATTTTACAGCTTAAATTTTTTTCGGCTCTGCAACTGTGTGTATATGTAATAACAGTTTTACGCTGTGCAAGTTTAAGGTCCCTATCATACACCAGTGTGTTTTTTGCTAGTTTCAGCCTGGCGCAGTTATCATTTTATAGAAGTTTATCACGTCCAGCGTCACATTGTTTAAATAGCAAATGCATATGTGCCCATGGGCGTGCTGGCTTAAAAACGCGGTGTGTTCAGGTGCATTGTTGGCACGTTGCTATTTTGAGGCAACTAAAATAGACTACGCCATTGACCAAATTAAAAACTAGACTAAAAGTTAGTCTAACGTCAATGGCGCAGTATTGTTTTTGTTATTTAAAGAGCGTGTTAGTAATATGCGCCTAAAAACAGGACAAATGTGTGTGTGTATATATATATATATATATATATATATTAATTTTTTTTTAAAGTGCTACCCCACGGATTTATTGTATGTGATGACGTCCCTTTCACACATATAGTCTTTACTGGTAATTTACTGGTAAATTGCCGTTAACATGTCATGTGTGAACAGAACCTTTCCGGTAAATCAGTGCTCCCAATTTACCAGTAAGACAGGTTGTAAGATTACCAGTAATTTACCGGTAAGCGCTGTGTGTGAACGAAAATTATAGGATTACCGGCATTTAGAACGGACGACGTCAGACCTTGCTGACAGCTTCGGGCCAATCATAGCGTTTTAATACAGATGACGCGTTTACCCCCGCAGTGTTTACTGACGTTTCCAACACATGCCGCTTGAAAGTTGAGCACACCTGAAGTTTACGTCCACATTTCTTCACCAAAGTTGTTTAAAACAGCTTACCGCCGAATTGTCGACGTCCTTAGCACGCCCTCTGTGAAGCCTAAAGTGCAAACAGTACTGTTGTTAAAAACGCATTTTCGGTTTGACGTCGTCTCATTCAATGTTGTTTGGTCATGAGCAACTTCGCGACTGTTTACCACAGACGTGAAAACAACAAAATACGGACCGTGGTTATGAACGACGTGGATTGTTTACAAATACAACACTGAGCTCGCCGCGTGCTTCAGGTACTTCCGCTTTCTCAACAAATTTACCGGTATTTTGATACTGATGTGTGAATGATGTCTTACTGGTAAAATAACGGAACGCCACTGTGTGTGTGAACAGCACATTTTTGTATTTACTGGTAAATTCATTCTGGTAAATTCATGGTAATTTACCAGAATTACTGTGTGAAAGAGGCTTTTGTATCTCTGGATATGGTGAGATCAGAATCATTTTAAGTAATATTTTTCAAAACACTGTCCCAGTGCTGAACTCTCCACACGTTTGTAATTTCTTTATCTCCTGTTTGTTACAAATAAAGTATTTTTACATATGCCTTTTTTTAGCATATTTGTAAATTATTCTTATAAAAACCTTTTTGAGATTACAGTGATCATGCATCATACTTTACTAGTTTATTTTACTTAATACTCCACGACTGATATAATGACTTTTACAAAAAACCAAAGCCTTAATTACACAAAAAAAAACATTATAATAATAATAAAACACAGCGCAATTTTTTTTAACAACAATCTTAAACTGGTGGTACTTTTCTCTGCTTACAGTTTTCTGCTTACATGTGAATAGGCAATCTGCCTTGGCGCGGGCGCAACTGGCATTTTCTTAGCAAACTTAGCAAAAGTAGATTCGGACACGCTCTTAATGCACTTGCGCCGTGCATGAACTTAGATCATTAAAATGGGGCACTAAGTAGTTTATCATTGTGATTTCAGGGCGTAGAAGGTTTGGAACAGAGCTTGCTACAGAAACGACTCCTGGACCTCCACCAGCAAAACGACACACTACGTCGAGAAAAGGAGAGTGTGGAGAAGACATTACGTGCTGAGATTAAACAGCTTAAAGAACAGGTATACCCTTTAAAGGGACATTCACTTTTAGCATAGCTTAGCACAATCCATTGAGTCTGATAAGACCATTGGCATCGCGCTAAAGATAACCAAGGGGCTTCTAATTTTCCTATTTGGAACTTGACTCTTCTGTGGTTTTATCGTGTGCTGGGACCGACGGAAAAATTAAAAGTTGCGATTTTCTAGGCAGATTTGGCTATGAACTATACTCTCATTCTGGCATAATAATCAAGGACTTTGCTGATGTAACATGGCTGCAGCAGGTGAAGTGATATTACGCACTGCCGAAAACAGTCCCCTGCTATTGAAAGTAACCAAGGGGACTATTTTCGGGCAATGAGTAATACCACTATGCCTGCTGGAGCCATGTTAAATCAGTAAAGTCCTTTATTATTATGCCAGCTTGAGAGTATAGTTCTCAGAAATATCTGCCTAGAAAATCACAACTTTAAATTTTCCGTCGGTCTTAGTACAAGATGTAACTACAGAGGAGTCAAGTTTTAGATAGGAAAAATATTGAAGCTCTTTGGGTGTTTTTTGGCGCGATGCTAGTGGTCTAGTCAGATTCAATGGATTATGCTAAAACTGTAAAAATCAAATGTTTAACACTGGGGGAGCTGGAAAATGAGCATATTTTCCAAAAAAAGTGGAATGTCCCTTTAAAAAAGTAAAAAATATTGAGTTGTGCCTTCAATTGCTTCTAAAACCCCATTCACTTTTCTCTATATTACTTCACTAAAGCCCCTTCTACACACAGATTACACTAAATATGCGGGAAATGTGTTCAGGATTTGTCTGAAGATCGTTTGATTTTGGTTCATACACATTTATTTGGGACGTGTTTGCATTCACACAGAAGGCACAATGTGCTATGTGAAAGGGATTTATTGTCCAACTGAATTGAGAGAGCGAATTCGGACAATGCACAGGAAGCGCTGTTGCATTTTCAGAGACACGGCGTACATTACGGGGTGTTGAGAATACATCCATTGTGCTCTTGTTATTGCGGTGCATTATGGGATTAAGTGCAATTGATAATGTCTGCTATGGTAATGTACTGTACCACTACAAAGTAGCTGCAATCTCAAATAGTGCATTATATGGTATGTGAGGACACAGCTTTACAATCATCCTCAACCTATGACAAAATGAACTAAAACATTTTCCTAAATTGAATACAGACATAGAGTATGTGTTTTACATGTATACACTCAGTTCTCGTCTCTTACTGATGTTCTCGCTTACTGTCTTTTCAGGTTGCAAGCCTGGTTCAATCTAATGTAAGGATGTTTGAGAAACTGCAAGCGTTTCAATGCCCAGACCACAGCCAGCAAAAGGTGGCCAAGCTTGTAAGTATTCGGAATGTATGTGTGTTCATTGGAAGGGATAGGGTTAAAGTGATTTGCTAATCAGAAATGTATTGTGATCACAACCCACTGTGCTATTTAACAAAGCACTTAACTTCATATAGATAGGTGGCTGCTCTTGTAGTAAGTGTTATTATTAGTTAATTATTTTCTCTTTGATTAGTTATTACATAGCTACGATGTGTTAGGCATACTAATAAGTCTTCCGTATACATTTTCTTAATAAAAAATACATAAAAATCAGTTGGTTCACTTACTTATTTAGTCTTCTTTTTGCGTTAGATGGAAAGCCTTGAAGCTCAGCACAAAGAGTTACTACAGGCACACCTTGCTTCACTCAAAAGAGTGATCCTGTCGGAAACAGATCAGATGACGACCAATGGCCACAAGGAGGCACCAGAGCTCAGTGTGGATGTAGAGGAGCGTCAGACAAAACCTGTCAGTAGTACTTTAAAGGACATGGATGTACAACTACAAACCAATCAGCATGAGGCATTGAAATCCTCAGAGTTAGTGACAGCTGATACAATGCCCTGTTTGGAGAGTCCCAGCTTGGACATAGATTTGCCAAACACTGGCTTGACCACCAGGGTTTTGGAAGATAAACAAAAAGCGTCATTGTCCCCTGTGTCTAAGAAGCGCAGCTCCGTGGATGACACAGAAGAGACTGTGGAAACCAAAGTACAGAGAATCTGCTGAGTCATTTTTTTTGCTTTATTGTTACAATTGCCACATATTTGCAAGTCAGAAATAACCTGTCTGTAATGTTGTCTGAATGCATTTTACAGGTGCTGCCCTGTTTTTAGAGAGACTGTGTACATAATTTAGCCTTTCCAGTAGTGGGCAAAAAAATCTACATTTATGTGATCTATATATTTAAATATTTCTTGTCTATGCTTATTTATATGCTGCCAATATGCCCTGTTGATTGTGTTGTATATTTAAATATTAATGTATTTAAGGTGTACTAAACTATACTCAGATAGTCTTATTTTTATACTATTGTCGTTGATGTCTGTATTAATACTAGTTTAGAGATGCAATAGTTACAAAATGCTAAAAGAAGAATACTAAGGGTTATAAATTAATAAACCCATTAAACATTTTGGTATAATTATAAATAATTTATATTATTCTGATTATAACATGGGGCTGTTGAATGCTTTATTCTGATCTTCCATGGGTATGCATTATTTCTGATAAATGCACACCTAACTCAAAATAAAAATGACCACCAGAGCATGTCTAACCGTAGTATATCTGCTTCACACGTGCCGCATTCCCACCTTATTTTCGAATAATTCAACGACCCTTCATCAGTTATTTTTTAATAACTGCTGTATCATTTATTTATCTACACCTAAAAGCCTTGTAACATTTCTAAAAGTTTCAAATTATTCTTGGTACACAAATGTCTTCAGTAACATCTAAAAATGCTGTAAGTTAAAGATAAAACAAAGAAAAAAAGGTGCTAAAAAGGTTCTCTGTAGTTGAAAAGGGTTCTTCACACTCATTCTCATGTGTAATATATTATAACTGATGAAATTTTTGGAAACTTTTTAGAGCTTTACCAAGCCTTCCCAAGTGGAAAAAACTATTGAATTTCGGACCCCGGACCGACAGGTGGCAGTAAAGTTCCGGCTTGGCGTTTATAAGCAATAAAATAACGTGAAGGAAGATCGCTGCTGCCTTACCACTGATTACTGTCGCGCCTAATATTGTAAGTATCTTTTCAAATTTATTGTTTGATTTATAGCTTTATCAACATGTCAATCAATGTAAGAAAGCAAAGCTTAGTACAGTTAAATTGTATCATTGAATTTGTTTGAATTGTAGTCGTGCAGCCATTCAAACATCTTGGACGTTTACATTCTACATTGGACATTTATAACCATGCATCAGTTAAATCCATTAATTCACTGGTTTATTTTGTGTTCCAAATGAAGGGCAAAGTGTTTAGCATCAGTACGATGTAACGGATAGATGGATTGTGTTGTGTTGCTTTTTTAGGTGACTCATGTCACAATCAGCGCAGCCAGGCGCAATGCCTTCCGCACCGGACTCTCCATCTCTCAGCGTGACCGTCAGCGGAAATGTGCAGAAATATAACATCAAGAAGAAAAAGGTTTTAAATGCGGAGGAGACTGAACTGTTTGAGCTCACGCAGGCTGCTGGGATAGTCATGGATCAAGAGGTTTTCAAGTGAGTTATAGAAACAGAAATATAGTGTATGTGCATTTCCAGCTTATGTTTTGTTGTGATAGTGACATCCCTACTGAAAAAAAGAGCCTAATCTGGTTGGATGGTTTCAGCTGGTCTCCCAGCCTGGGTTTAGCTGGTTGAGCAGACTGGATTTAGAGTGGTTTGGTTCAGGCTGGAAGACCAACTGACCCACAAGACCAGACTGGAAGACCAGCTAAACGGGCTTTGCCAGGCTGAAAGGACCAGCTTAAACCAGCTAGGGTTGTAACGGTATGATTTTTCACGGTATGATAATCGTCTAATAACTTATCACGGTTTCGCGATATACGGTATTAAACAATCATTATTATTATTATTATTATTATAATCATCAGCTACAATGACCCTTAAATGAATGAAAACAGATAGGGTTTTGGGTTAAACATAATGGTTTATTATATCAAACTTTATTGGAAAAAAAAACTTGAAAAAAATAAAGCTGCACATCTCCCATTTTAACAAAATAAGGAATAAGTTATTTCTCTTTAGAGGCTTGTATTGTTTTTATAATATGGCCTACGTATAATCAAGTTAAAATTGACTTGTAATATAAATCACTTAAATGTCCTTTAGTGTTTTGAGAAAAACAGACGGAGACCGAGAGAGTGATATTACCAGGGTTATCATGTAAACAAAGCAGCCATGTGCGCTTATAAACAGTGCTTTATCAGGCATTATACTGAGATTAGACTGAGATTATTATGCCATGAAGACTTCTTAAGGCAGTTCCCTTCAGAGGCGCATTTATATAATAGCTTTGTTTTCGAAAACAGATCGAGCGAAAATTAAACCCAAATTCGGTTCCGATGTCAGATTTTCCCTCCCATCTGCTTTTAAAAAGCATAATTTTGATACGTTTTCTATTTAATAAGAAATAAGATTCTTTGCAGGGAAAAAATGGGAAAAACTTGTTTTTCAGTTTTAAATGTGTGTTATGTAACTGGCTTTTCAAGATCATAGTGGACTTGTTAAAGATGAACGTTGCTCCTCTGGCAGTATTTCAGACTCTGAAGGCCATGTGTGCAGGACAGAAGGTCTCTGAAACATCTGCTGGTGACACATCAACAGCATCTCACACAACCACTGCACCTTCAGAGTCTAGAGGTGAGTGACTATAGCTAAACCAAGTCGTGTTGTAAAGCAGTATAACCTGATTTGTGATGGGAAACTGGTTACATCCAGCGAGATGTATTTAAAGAATATATTTAAATGTAATAATTTATACAATCTTAAATTTCGATTCGTTTTTCCACTGCATGGTACGGCTCACTTTTGGGGGGTTTTCCACTGTGTACCAGTGGCGGCTCTTCCGAGGATGCGCTAATTCATAATAAGTGTTCGGATTGTCACGTGTGTGGTTCCCTTTTCCAAAATGTGTGTCGTGCGTGTGGGGAGATCCTGTGTGCATCACGTGTTTTGTCAAAATGAGTGCCTGCAGGAGACGCGTCAAAACCGTTTATGATAAAAGAGACGCTTGCGTTCCCTAAATACATGCAAGACACTCCCTTAACAGTAAACTTTGATTAAGCATGAGACTGTGCGAATATCTGGCACACGCGAGCGTCTCCTTTCAAGTTCAAGGCAGCAGGCACTTATTTTGGCATGACACGTGATGCACACACAGTCTCTCAAAGCGCAGAACACATATTTTGAAATGACGAACCACACACGTGACAAGCTACATACATGTTGTGACGAACTTCGCATCGTGAGCTTCAAAAAAATAAGTCACCAGCCGCCACTGCTGTGTACAGTACCTAGGACAAGGTACTTCATTTAGTACAATTTTGGTTGTGTTCCAAGCGAATCATACAGACACTGACAGACAATGGTCAAAGATTGTCACTACCAGCATCTTCGCTAAATGCAAGTTTAGCTTACCCTCATACGCCATCCAGCAAACCAAAAGATGAAAAACATCCACATGTTTAATTAATCCACATAATCAAAAATTATCATTACCGCAACATGACATTACATTAAATATATGCATTTACAAACTCATGTTTCGGTAATGAGATCTAAAAAGTTGTCTAGGTACTATGACAAACAAAATGTTAACTTTTATCTGGAGAGAAAAAAAAAGAACAACTTGCCTGCTAGCCATCCTGAGTGTCACAGTCAATTATGTCCCTTCCAACTAATTTTTATTTTTGAAAATGTTAGTTCATTGAGGGCTTAAACAATGATTGAAAATCGTTGCTGAGGGTGAGAAAATTGGTCTTGGACACATTTATATTCTTTATGATCACCAAATACCACATGTTTCTTTACTGTAAATGTTTATAGTATAACATGCACTGAAGCTTTTTATTTTTTTATTGTAAATATTTAATTTCAAAGAACCCAAATCCAGTCATGGACCCGTTGCGGTAATGAAAATTTTCCCCTTAAATGTGGAAAAAACAACAAAATTGTTTTTTATGTTGTCATTTGAAATCATGTGCAAAATAATACATGAAGCGGTGTTTGTAACTGTATGCTTCTTATTTTGATAGCATTTACTTTTATTATCAAAATGTTTCATGACACCTCGCAAGTCTAATTTCACGAGAATCATCCGGTTGACTTATTGTGGGAACTGTACTGATCCTGTCCTAAGCATCTGCTGGTTTTCTTCTCTGATTCTCTTCGTATGTTTTTTGTGGAGCTGCTTTTTGTTATTTTTATTTTGGTGATCTGTGTATGACTTCCCATAGAAGAGGAGTGTGTGGTCTCTGGAAAGAGTGCCAAAACTACAGCCCCTCCCTCTGCTTCTGCGTCCCGCCCACCAAGGGGAGGGGCTAAGATAGTCGTCTACAGTGCGGGTGACACAAGTGCTCCTCAAGGTTTTCCTGCATTTTCTCTCTCTTTTAGCTTGGGTCTTTCAATATTTAGATATGTCCTTTCCAGTTGAAGATCGTTTCATTACTCTCTACTGCACATTTCTCATGCTGACATAACTAATTTCTGCTTTAGTTTCATAGTGATGTATACATCTTATCATCCTTATGCGTCGCTGATAGTGGCTGTGATTGTGGACTCACTTCTCTGCTTGTAGGGTAAAATACCCTAGATCTGCTTCGTGTGCCTCATGGACTATAACTTTCATCCACCTAGAGACTTGTGTGTCCAATGTGACACTAATTCACTTCTTAACCATCATTCTGCCAAATCGTCTTCCACCAACATTGAAAAACATGCATGTGAATGTTATAAACATTTTTGCATCATTTATGTACGCGGTTTGCTGTAAGTCGTATTTTAAAACAGGCAATGTATTATTATTTATAACACGTTATTCTATTTTGTGTGTTTGTGATTCAGTACGTGGTAAAACAGGGCAAGGGGAGAAAACCACAAGAGATGGGTCTAGTCAGCGGGTGCCACGCCAAGTCAGCGCCACCAGGGGCCAGAAGAGCGCCAAGAGCTCTGGCAGTAGCAGCTCTTCTTCTCAGCTCACCTCCAACTAAAATGCTACATAAATTAACACGTACTTAACAAGAGTTAAGTTACATTCCTCTGTTGTGTTGAAAAACTTTTCTACTGTAAATAAAAATAGTTGTTTTTAAAAAATTAATTTAACGTTCTCCTTTGGGATGCCTTCATTCTTGCTTGAAAAACCTCTTTTGGATTAAATTTGCATTTGTTCCAGAGAGACTGTAGCTGAAGCTAATTTATTAAATTTGGTATGCCGTATTTTAAGTGGTGTTGTTGCTAGTGGGACCATGAAATCGTAACCATGGTTAACACCTTTCACATAGTTTAAGAAATAAACAATTCTTTTAGTGCAACTTTCCATTTTTGAAATCCAGTGGCACAGAAGTTTATAAATCTGGTTTCTTTGTTTAAACATGTGAAATATTTTATGCAGTTGTGTACTTACATTATTCCAAGGATTTGTAAATCCAGAGAAATTTCTATTTTAAATAATGGATTATCTCTTGTCATTGTCACCCATCAATGAAGCAATATCCGCGCAATCCTCGGTTTCCGCTTGTAGAAATCATAGCATTACGTTTGGACAAATGTGGAGGTGGAGGTTATACAGCATCCAGCTCACAGCTGTTATGTCTTGCAGCTAATACATTATGAAGGCATATTATAATATAATTAAATGTACAGGTAATAAAAAAAATAATTCATAACCTCATCCATAAACATGATTAGCAAATTCCATACATCTCTGGGTGGTGAAAACATAACATCATTAAGGTTCACCTTTGTTTTGAAACTGCTAGTGTTAAAATCCTACATATTGTGCATTTAAAGCGCAAAACTTAGCGTTGTGTGCTACAACTGAATTTATGTCAATTTCAAAATAAACACTTTTTATATGAAATTTTTTATTTCGTGTCTGATTTCATGTTTTTGGGGCTTCACTGATTTATAAGTTTTACAAGAGTACTTTACAGTGTATAAAAAGTGTGGCTTCTCATTTTCTTTAATTAGACTACACCGTGTTAAAAATTATTATGCACATGTCATTTATGTTTATTTTTCAAATACAGCCAATAAGTTTACAAACTTTATTTTATATTTATAACTTATATGACAGTGTGAATGTTATTCTATTTAAATAAAATAAAAATGTCAAAAGATTCTTTGAAAAATATGCTGTTCCAAATGATTATGCAGAATGCAATTTAACAAAATTTATAATGACATAATGGATTATAATGATCCAAAAACTGATATCTGTCAAATGTGCTGCATGGACACAAAACAAACACAATGTAAATATCTTTGGCATGACTTTAACTCTCCCATTCATTAAACTTGTAAGTATACAAGTCTAGGTTTTGTCTTTATTTCACTTGAAGACGCTAGTTATTGCATCCCAGAGTTGATGTTTCGAAATATAGTGCTGTCCACCTCACAGATCTTTCATATAATGATGCACCACAGGCTCTTAAATTGGCTCTTATTTTATGCCCATATTAATTAAAATAGCTAGTGATGCTTTTTGCATCATGGGATTGTGTATTATCCTCCATGAAAGTAAATTTATTCCAGAAGTCATTATTTATTTTATTGTGACAAAACATCTTTTTAGGAACTCTGCATATCTTCTAGATGCCCCTTGACCCCCCCCCCAGGGACCCTAAAGGGACCAACCATCTTACTTCTCAATATTCCAGCCCAAATCATTACTCTGCCACCTCTTCCTAATTTTACAGTCTTGTTTGAACATAGTGGCTATTCACCAACAATCCACAATGGCATTCATCTACATTATTCAGTGAATTATGGCATGCCAATGAATAAAACTGTGTGAAAATAGTCGTCTTGTATTCTGAGCTCACAGCAAATGTTTCATTTTTGCAAGTTTTGGTTTGGGGGAATTTGGAACAGCATATTTTTTAAAGTATTAAAGTAACTTTTAACATTTACATTTCATTTAAATAGTATAGCATTCACACTGTCATAAGTGTTGAGAGTAAAATAACATTTCTAAACTTACTGACTGTATTGGGAAAATTAACAAAAATGGCATGTGCATAATAATTTGTAGAATGAACTCTTGATTAACTTTCTTCTTATGTAAAGTAAAATAACACTGCCTTCTTCGACATCATAAAAACACACTTTATTTGAAACTGACAGGTTTCAAAGAAGGCTCTTATTTGTTTGTACACTATAGACAGAGTTGGTAACAGAGTCATGGTAAACCACTTCACTTCCGAGGCACCGGTAGGCCTATAACCTTTCATTTGTTAAAGAATGTCTTATTAGACACAAAAGTTGTTTATTAAGAATTAGCGTCAGTCTTAAAGTGAACATGTAGAAATGCTATTATCATTTCTTTTAAAATTGATCCAAAATACCCACCAAAGGAAATGGACTACAGCACTATAGCAGTGTATTACATTGTAATGTAACAGAGCATCGCCAAGTCAACCAAAAGTATGCATAAAAAAACTGATAACATACATGGTGTTTTTAATGTCATTCTAAAAAGTTGCATCATAAATGTAAAGATCATGTTGAAAATTGCTATGCTTAATGACAGGCAGACTTTCAGGGAACATACAGTATTTGGCTATATTAGACTTAAAGACCATATTTGAGTGTGACACGTGGTAAGTTTTGAATGCTTATACCTTACTAAATGTGAATTTTATCAATGTTTTGGAGCACACTAGATTATGAATATCCTTAAAGGCTAAAATATTCATGCTTAAAGGAACACTCCACTTTTTTGAAAATAGGCTCATTTTCCAGCTCCTCTAGAGTTAAAAATATGTGTTTTACCTTTTTGTAATCCATTCAGCCGATCTCCGGGTCTGGCAGTACCACTTAACATAGCATAATTCATTGAATCTGATTAGACCATTAGCATCGCGCTCAAAAATGACCAAAGAGTTTGGATATTTTTCTTTTTAAACTTGACTCTTCTGTAGTTACATCGTGTACTAAGACCGACGGAAAATTGAACTGCTCTAAGCATACCTGTCAAGTTTTGGATATGAAAATACGGGAAATTTTCCGGCGCCCACCGCGAGCAGTCCCACCACCACCCCAACCAAGCTTCAGTATCCCTTACATTTTAAGACATTTTAAGTTTTATAGCCTAAATGACAACACGAGGGTATGAAGAGCATTTATTTAAATGCTTATTTGCATATTTTCTGTTCATTTAACATTGCTTGTTTTACATTTACATTTTATTTTCATTCCACACATTCTTTTCATTTCATATTGATTTTCTTTTACGGTTTGTCTTTTCGTTTCACATAACTTTTCTTTACTCTTTTTTGGCACACAGCATTGCCATTTTTACCTCTGCACGTGTGACCTCGTCTGCCTCGGTGGCATTTCTCGTAACATGCTGACATCGCCTGGGCATGTTTTTGTGCCTCTAGCCCGCGCTCGTGCTTGGCAGATTTCTCGTGCTGCTGATCCTACATCATTCCTTCCCCCGTGTGAGATGCTAAAGTCGCAGTTAGTAAACTTACAAAACGCGTGACTGTCCCCCACCCTGCTGCTCCTCTTCAGAAAAGTAAATTTGCTGTCCCATTGATAGCGGTATTTACATGAGGTTTTTGGTAGAAGTTCCTTCGTCTCTGTCGCAGCATCCATCGTCTATCTCTGTTTTTTCTCTTTTTTCACGCGTTGTCACTCATCATCTGTAGGCTACTGCAGGTGGCAGTTATCGCGAGGCTATGACAGAGCTCAAATTGGGGGTTTTTTATCCGCCCCGGGGTACTATTATTTTTTTTTAATAACGCAGGTTAAAATACAGGAGATTTACGGGAAAATACAGGACTTTCCTGATCAAAACGGGTTACCTGACAGGTATGGCACTAATGCCGTGTTCCAGGCAACCTGTAACCCATGTTTTTTCAACCTTCTACCCGTGAAAGTGCACTGGAACGGCAGTCAAACCCGTGACTTCCCCTTCTTCCCCCCGTGAACTC
The DNA here is from genome assembly GCF_027580225.2 of Misgurnus anguillicaudatus. Taxonomy (NCBI): domain Eukaryota; kingdom Metazoa; phylum Chordata; class Actinopteri; order Cypriniformes; family Cobitidae; genus Misgurnus; species Misgurnus anguillicaudatus. The sequence goes on from NC_073345.2 coordinate 24,958,805, forward strand.
ATACTAGATCGATGTACTCCCAGTTCCGAGCTCTGACTTCACATAGCACGCAAAACCATACAAAACAACAATGGCGGCCCCCACAGATGCAGTGTTTCTGAAAGTGGTACACGGTGGGAATACACTTTAGGACAATATAATGTTGCAGTCAAGTTAATAATAATATAATAATAATAGTAAATAATACACACAATTATATATTACAATGTTATGTGTCTAAAACAATAAGTATGTCGTGAAAGTATATCGTCGCATGGACATAAGGTGACGTAAATTTCTCAGGTAGTTTGGCGTGACTTGCCTGGAAAGCTACAAAGTCTTGAGTCGTTATTTACGGGATGAAAAACCTGCCTGGCAGCATAAGTCACATTGAAAGTTACCTAGCTGGGGACTATTTTTGTGCGCTGCATAATATCATTGCGCCTGCTGCACCCATACACTCTAAAAACAAATGGTGCTAAAAAGCACTAAAAGTGGTTCTGGGCTCATAATCATATAGAGGAACCATTTTAAGTGCCATATAGCACCATTGCAGTACCTGTGTAGCACCTGTTTAGAACCATATTTTGCTATGTAGAACCATAAGTGGTTCTATAGTGGTGCTATATGACCCCTGTATGGTTCTTCATAGGTGCTATAACACTAAAAATGGTTTCTCCATGATTACGAGCAAAGAACCACTTTTAGTGCTATTTAGCACCATTTGTTTTTAGAGTGGAAGATTCCTTGATTATTACGCCAGAATGAGAGGATAGTTATAGCCATATCAGCCTAGAAATTGAGCAACTTTTAATTTTCCGTCGGTCTTACTGTAATGGTCGTGACCGCTGTAATGCATTTACGGTAAATAAGGGTACTCCCATATGCATTTACGGTAATCCAATTATATAGGGGGATTACGGTAGTAAGCATGGAGTGTTTTTATGAATGGAGTTGTAATGGCGGCGTGCACGCGAGTAAACAACGCAGAGTAGACAACGCAGAGTAGACAACGCCGTTTGGTGGCTGTTCTTCCTTATTTAAGGCAATGATGAAGGGTTGTACCTGTGCGATGAGACATTTGTTGTAGCTGCTGCCAGGTATGTGATGTGTAGCTATAGTGCATTGTTACGGTGTTTTGTAAATGTTTTTTTGTGCTTTGATGTATTTAAATGTATTGTAGTGTATTCGGTATTTAAGTAATGCATGTATTTAAATGTATTGTAGTGTATTTGATATTTGGGTAATGCATGTATTTATGGATGATGTGTTTTTATTGTTAAATGTTGGGTGTAAGATTAATGGTGATTTCTGGCTGTGTTTTAGGAGCTGGCCTATGTCACTGTTTTGAGGCTTTAGATATAATATATAAACCCAATGTGTTTCTAAATCCACTTGTGAGGTACTTAAAAGTGTTTGCCCATTGTAATATACCCACATGCACTTGCTACCAAAGAAGCCTATTTATGTGTTATTTTATTATGGTTGGATTGTGAATAAATAACCATGAAAAAGATGATTATGGGACTGAGGAGTTTGTTTGTTTATGCTATGTAGGCTTTACAGTTTTGGCGTCGACGAACAGGATTTTTTTTTTCTCTTTTTTTTCTGATTGGTAGCGAGTGATGTGGTAGGGTTGGTTAAGCATTCAAAACAGTGACGTGGGCTGAAGAACTGGAATTTCAGTAGAACGGCGGGGGACATAGAAGCTGTTATAGCGTGACTGACATTAATCCAATGGAGCAAGAACTTGTAGCATTGCGGGACAGGCTGGCTAAGGAAAAAGCTGCAATGGATGAACTTCGACAACGGAACGAAGCATTGACTGCTCAGTTACAGCAAGCAGCAACATCAGATCCTTTGGAGACTTCACATTCCCCTTCAGATGCAGATATGCCTGATTCTGCTGCCTCCACTGCCTCCGCTGCTGCCTCAAGTAAAATTACAACATCTGTTGAAGTGATTTATATGCCCAAAGACAAAAAGATGTTACTGTTTTCTGGTGATCCAGGTACTGTTTCTTATTATGACTGGGTTGATGAAGTGCAAAATTTTATGACCTATAGACAATACAAGGAAAGAGAGCAGGCAGCATTTCTGTATGATCATTTGGAGGGGGGAGCAAAACAAGAGATACGATATAGTTCAGCAGAAATACGTAGGAGCCCTGCATTGATTCTAGAAGCTTTAAAGGAGGCTTATGGCCATCCTTATTCATTGACTGCATCTCAAAAGCGTTTTTTTGATCGAAAACAAAAGGCAGGTGAGGGGTTGCGGGAATTTTCTCATTCATTGCTCTCTTTGGCAGGGGATATAAATCGTTGTAATGGAGGAGTGGAATTATGTGGGGAACAGACAATAAGAAATCAGTTTGCAGAAAACGTAAGGGACTCTTCACTCCGTAGAGAATTAAAACGATTGATTAGACAAGATCCAAATATTAAGTTTTCTGTGTTGCGGAGAGAAGCTATGCTGTTTTGAGAAGAAGATAATGTACCTGATAGAGTTTCCTGTAGCTTAGCCCCAGAAAGTGCAATGGTTGAATGTGCTGGCATTGCAACTACAACAAGTACCCCTGTTAACCCTGATCCTCTTCTTCTTGAGCTTAGGGATGCCATGAGGAAACAGGAGGAGAAATTAGAGGGGCTTGTACAACAGGTATCCCGATTGCAAAATCTTGAGGGGAGACGGGGACGTAGGTTAAGACAGGAACCCAGGTATGATGCAAATGGAAGACCTATTTGCTTTAGATGTCAAGGAATAGGGCATATAGCCAGATTTTGTTCAGATACAAACATTATTAGTGATAATGGTCACCAGGCTGCATCTTCTGAGGTACCTAGGGGGGCAGTGGCTCCAGTGAATGTGCAACAGGGAAACTAATTCCTTCTGTAGTTAAGAGCCAGACTACGGGAGGGGAATATTTGGGCTCAGTTGATCCTATCATTTCATGTGAAAAGGTATTTAATGCTCTTACAGGGCCTACCCCAGTTATGGATGTGTTTATGGGGGGAGTATGTGTTCCATCCATGATAGATACAGGCCCTATGGTGACCCTTATAACAGAGAGTTTTTTTAAGGAACATTTTGAGTGTAAAAGGAAGGATGTTCTACAAGAGTGTGGGTGGCTCACTTTAAAGGCAGCAAATGGCCTTTCTATACCATATTTGGGGTATCTAGAACTTGATGTTAAGATTATGGGGAAGATTTTGCCAAAATGTGGTGTTTTGGTGGTGAAAGATCCAACAGATCCTGTAACAAAATTGAAAAGGAAAAATGTGCCAGGATTAGTGGGCATGAACATAATAAAGGATTGCAGTGAAATTTTGTCAGGTCTTCTTAATTTAATGCCACCAGAACAATGTCCTCAAGTGTGCCAAGGTTTTGCAAAAGTGATGGCACCCTTACCTATACTAATACCCGCAGGTTCTATGTGTTTGGTCCCTGCTACAGGTTTTCAGAATACTTATAATTCAGATTACAATGCGTTGGTAGAAGGCCTAGAGGTGGATGAAGGGGCTTTACCTGGGGCACTTATGGTGTCCCCTGGGTTGGTAAAGGTCCAGGGTGGCCAACTAGCTGTTCCGATCATAAATGCTAGTGCGTTAGATATCAGCTTGGCCCCTCATACACGACTGGCCCGACTGCATGCAGCTGAGGTAGTAGCAGGGGGTTTAAAATCTGTTTCTTTTCAGAATATAGGCCCTGGGGAGGTTCAAGTCTCATTAGGTTCAGAGGAAGCCTTGGTTTTGAGTCAAGAGGCTGGGCCCATTTTTTCACATGATTTTCCCTTTGAATGTTCTTTGTTAGAAAGTCATCAGATAGCTCAGGTTAAAGCATTACTAAATGAGTATGCCGATGTGTTTGCTTTCAATGATGATGATCTAGGGTGCACGTCACTTATACAGCATGAGATCCCAGTTACTGATGATGTGCCGATTCGTCAGCGATATCGTCGTCTTCCCCCTAGCCAGTATGAAGAGGTAAAGGCTCATATTAGACAACTTTTAGAGCAGGGGGTTATTAGTGAGAGCTGTAGTCCTTATTCATCACCTTTGGTTATTGTTAAGAAAAAAGATGGCAATATGCGCATGTGTGTTGACTATAGGCAGCTGAACCTGAAAACGAGAAAAGATGCTTATCCACTTCCTAGGATAGAAGAGTCGCTGGATGCCCTTAGCGGGGCCCAGTGGTTTTCAACCTTGGACCTCGCTAGTGGTTATAATCAGGTGGAAGTGGCAGAGAAAGACAGACTAAAGACTGCTTTTTGTACTCCGTTTGGTTTATACCAATTTAACCGTATGCCATTTGGACTTTGTAATGGGCCGGGAACATTTCAGCGACTTATGGAGAGAATTTTAGGGGACCAACATTTTCAGTCTTTGCTCTTATATTTAGATGATGTGGTTGTGTTCTCATCATCTTTTGAACAACACCTAAGTCGTCTGGGGTTAGTACTTACACGTTTCCGTGAGTATGGTTTAAAAGTAAAATGGAGTAAATGCTCGCTTTTCCAGCGCCAGGTGTCATACCTGGGACATGTAATATCTGCTGAGGGGGTTGCAACAGACCCTGAAAAGACTCGGGTAGTGGCCCAGTGGCCACGACCAAGTACAGTAGCAAAGCTTAGATCTTTTTTAGGTTTTGCTGGGTATTATAGGCGATTTGTTAAGCATTTTTCGCAGTTGGCAGCCCCCCTGCATGGCCTTGCAGCATTAATGACACCTAAGGCAGGTAAAGCAAGGACAATAAGAGTGCCCCTTTCTGAACGTTGGAGTTCCGAGTGTGAGACTGCTTTTCAGTCATTAAAAGAAAAATTAGTGACTGCTCCTGTGCTTGGATATGCAGATTTTACAAGGCCATTTTATTTGGAGATCGATGCTAGTCATCGTGGCTTGGGAGCAATTTTGTCCCAAGAGGGGAAAGGTGGAAGGAGACCAATTGCATACGCAAGTCGTGGGTTGAGACCATCTGAGCGAAATATGGAGAATTATAGTGCCATGAAATTAGAGCTTTTGGCACTGAAGTGGGCAATTACCGATAAGTTTCGTGACTATTTGCTAGGTCACAAATTTATTGTAGTTACAGATAATAACCCACTGAGTCATCTGCAGACTGGCAAATTTGGGGCTATTGAGCAAAGATGGGTCTCAGATTTGGCTAGATTTGATTTTGAAGTTCAGTACAGGCCAGGGCGCCAGAATACGGCTGCCGATGCATTGTCACGTCAGACCCCGGTAGTTTCTGCTATTGGGCAAAGTATTTCTAATCAAATTGAGGAAAAGGAGCATATAGTGATGGTTAATGAGCAGACAACAACATGGAGTTTCCCAGTGTTTTCACCAGAGGTTTGGGCAGCTCAACAGCAGGCTGATCCTATTATTGCAAGGTTTTGTGTGTATTGGAGTCAGCAAGTTAAACCAGACAGATTTGCAAGGGGGAAGGAAGATGGTAAGACCTTGGAACTTCTTCGGCAGTGGGAGAGATTGGTAGAGGAGAATGGAGTGTTGTATCGTCGATTTGTGGATACAAGACAGGGCCAAATTAAACAGGTGCTCTTACCGCAGAATTTGAGGGAGGAAGTTCTTCGAGGGCTACATGATGAACACGGACATCAGGGTGTGGAACGCACCTTTAAGTTGGTTAGAGCCAGATGCTATTGGCCAGGCATGTTTCAAGACATTGAGGCTTATTGTAGGCAGTGTGAGAGATGTATTGTGGCAAAAGCTCCTGTGCCAAAACTGGTAACTGAAACAGGTAATTTATTAGCTAGAAGACCATTTGAAGTGGTAGCTATGGATTTTACAGTTTTGGAACCTTCTAGTGATGGTAAGGAGAATGTTTTGATTTTCACTGATGTGTTTTCAAAATTTGTGGTTGCAGTACCTACCCGTGATCAGAAAGCCGTAACGGTAACAAAATCGTTGGTGCGGGAGTGGATCCATAAGTATGGAGTTCCCCAACGAATTCATTCAGAACAGGGGAGGTGTTTTGAGGCAGAGGTTGTTCGGAACTTATGTAAGATGTATGGGATTAAGCAGAGTCGAACTACTCCTTACCATCCGCAGGGCAATGGCCAGTGCGAGAGGTTCAACCGTACTCTGCATAATTTGTTGCGAACTCTTTCACCATTAAAGAAAAGGAGATGGGTAGAATATCTACCGGAAGTAGTTTTTGCTTACAATACAACTGAGCATGCGAGCACTGGCTATAGTCCATATTTTTTGGTTTTTGGGCAGCCGCCAAAGTTACCAGTGGATATTTTGTTTGGGGTAACCCAGACAGATTTTGGTGAGACAGTTGATGAGTGGGTGGTGGGGCATCAGGAGCGAATTAAGGAGGCTTATCAAAAAGCAAGGGAACAAATGGAGCATGCTGCTGAAGTAAGGAGAAGACTGGTTGGTCCACCTTCGTTGCAGAGTTCTTTACAGGTGGGTCAGTTGGTTTATCGTAGGAACCATAGTTTTGCAGGAAGACACAAGATTCAGGATGTGTGGATGCCTAGCCCTTTTAAGGTGATAGCTCGGCCAGATGATAGTAAAGCTGTGTATACAGTTGTTCCGGTGGATGGGTCTGGCCCACCTAAAAATGTGCATAGAACAGAATTAAGACCTTGTGGCCCAGCGGTAGTGGGGTCAAGTGACCAGGATATGGAAAGCTGCAGTGGTGCAGTCTCTGATAGTGATTCAGATGAAGCATGGGTTGTTAGGAGGGTTCCACCTGAACCACCATTGGGGGAGGGGAGTCAATTGAAACTTGGATTATGCAGTGAATCCATTTCGGACTCGGAGGATGTAGAAGAGCCTCAACATTTTGATGTGGTTCAAATACCTGAAATGCAGTTGCGGCGGTCTAGTAGGCAAACAGCAGGAAGGCATTCTAATCCATTTCATTTACCTAGGTCAGTAGTGTCTAATGATGGGGATGTTGGGAGCACGGGGTGATTAATGGCACTTAAATTATAAAGGGTTATTAAAGAGTGTTTTTTATGTGTGGTCAAAAAAAAATGAATTAAAGGATCATCGGGACGATGATCGATTGGTGGGGGGGTGAATGTAATGGTCGTGACCGCTGTAATGCATTTACGGTAAATAAGGGTACTCCCATATGCATTTACGGTAATCCAATTATATAGGGGGATTACGGTAGTAAGCATGGAGTGTTTTTATGAATGGAGTTGTAATGGCGGTGTGCACGCGAGTAAACAACGCCGAGTAGACAACGCCGTTTGGTGGCTGTTCTTCCTTATTTAAGGCAATGATGAAGGGTTGTACCTGTGCGATGAGACATTTGTTGTAGCTGCTGCCAGGTATGTGATGTGTAGCTATAGTGCATTGTTACGGTGTTTTGTAAATGTTTTTTTGTGCTTTGATGTATTTAAATGTATTGTAGTGTATTCGGTATTTAAGTAATGCATGTATTTAAATGTATTGTAGTGTATTTGATATTTGGGTAATGCATGTATTTATGGATGATGTGTTTTTATTGTTAAATGTTGGGTGTAAGATTAATGGTGATTTCTGGCTGTGTTTTAGGAGCTGGCCTATGTCACTGTTTTGAGGCTTTAGATATAATATATAAACCCAATGTGTTTCTAAATCCACTTGTGAGGTACTTAAAAGTGTTTGCCCATTGTAATATACCCACATGCACTTGCTACCAAAGAAGCCTATTTATGTGTTATTTTATTATGGTTGGATTGTGAATAAATAACCATGAAAAAGATGATTATGGGACTGAGGAGTTTGTTTGTTTATGCTATGTAGGCTTTACATTACACAATCAGATTCACTGAATTATGCTAAAAGTGGTACCGTCAGAGGTTAAAAATATAATGGTTAACTCTAGAGGAGCTAAAATGAGCATCTTTTCAAAAAAAGGGGAGTGTTCCTTTAGTTTAAAACAATACAAGCCTTATAGCCATAGCTGTGTGTCTCGCGTAAACATAAGTTATTTAAAATGTGTTTATATCAAAAAGATTAAAATAATAGTGCCAAAACAGTAGAAAACAACAAAACGATCTTTCCACACAGGTTTCTAGACACGCCCACTGCCCAGCCGCCAATTACCATTGGTTGGTCACATATTGTAGTCCCGCCACATTGTACACGCCAAAAATTACAGAGCTCGTGGTCGGCTGCTAAAAACTGAAAAATGTGAGGTTGAATGCACCACAATGTTCAAACTTTTCAAATACACAAACAATGACCTAACTACAACTGCATCTACATCTATTTTTACAGTCTATGATCTTCACATTAAGAAGAAGAAAGAACTTTATCATCGACAGTTTACACATCAACGTGTCTCACAGCCACCTGTTAAGGTAAATTATGTTATAATTCACTTCGTAAGCACTAGGTGTCACTCTAAAGCATCAGATTATCTCAAGAGCTATTGTTTTAGAAAATCATTCTGAAGGGGCATTTATATGAAGTTATATGAAGGTTTTTGAGGTCTCCCTCCGATTTACGATTTATAACAACCATAGACTGTTATAACAACCGGATGGGGTTACAACACCGGCGCTACATTCCACATAACAGTTAAGTAAACAATTACATACAAAAATTAGTTTTTAAATATTGCATTAGCTCATCTATAACAAATTAATGCTGGAATAAGCAGACAGCACAGACATGCATTAAACATACGAGTGTTTTATCAAGGTGACTTGCAGTACCCGGATGAGCAATGTTATCTTTTATAACGGTTGTTATCGGGATAAGTAACAGTCCTCAAAAACGGACCAATCAGAATCAAGCATTCCACAGAGCTGTGTTTCAAGGAAATAACCTGTTAAATAAATAAAGTGTTATATAAATATATTTGACCCTCCTTTGGCTGTTTTGGCATGATCTTAGTCATTATTAAAGAAATCAAGGATGTATTTTACACAATGTTCTTCAGGATGATTTTATATAGAAATCACACAAAAATGATTAGCTGGTTTAATATAGTCACAGTATTATTTGGGTCTGTGTTTTGTAAATAAACAATCAAAGTCTTTGCTATGCTATGTCCTTATTTTGAAGGCCAAATAAACTTGTGCGTGTCTGTGAGAGAGCACACTGAAGTGTATAAAGAGTACTGTAAATTAAATTGTGGACAGAGATTCATATGTTTGTAGGTGTAGTATTGATCTCTGTGTATGTGTGTGTGTGTGTGTGTGTGTGTGTGTGTGTATTGGTAGCAAACCAAGACTAGACGGTTTTAGCAATATGTTGGTTTTATGGAAAAAGAGAGTTATACCTACCAATTGAAAAATGGTATTTCTGGATCTTTTTGGCGAATAGTCCATAAGTACAGGAAGGAAAAGTGCTCAGGGGGGGAAAAGAAAAGAAAGCTTATGTTTGCTCAACTGAGAGGTATGAGGATAAAGACATATACTTGTGGAAAAAAAGAAAAGTGCTTGTTGAGCTCTGGCAAAAGAAAATAGTTTGTGTGTGTGTGTGTGTGTGTGTGCGCAAGTGTGAGAGAGGTTGAAATCGAGTGAGAGAGTGAAAGAGGTGAGCTGGAGGTTTTAATGTGGCCGTTTGTCGTGTTTATGTGGCTGTGGCGCTGCTCTCTCCTGCTCTCTGTATTGATGGCAGTGCAGCCAGGCTGTAATTGATGGCGCCATATTGCTGTACTCCGGCAAGTGTAATGGGCCGAGACATAGAAGCAGAGAGCACAGCAGGAAACCTCTTTAACCCTTTACAGGCTCACACACTGGCACCCCTAAATGTGTGTTTGTCCCTGTTAGGGAATAAGAGGGGCAGCATCTATTACAGGTAGATCAACTTTTGATAGTGTAAAATTGTTCGAATGGGACAAACTGCTATAAGCTTTCTCAGAGTTTGCTTTAAATACAAAAAAAGCACAGGACCAGATAAAGTGCATTTACAATCTTTATATGATTGTCTATAGCTACACACTAATTTAAACTTGAGTATTCCTTTTTTTTTTTGCTTAAAATAGTGTTTTCTCTAAAATCTTGCCACAACTCTCTTCATATTGACCAAACAAAGGTGAATTTTGGCTGGGTGATTACCAAAACCAACCTATAGGGGGCAGTGTGTCTCCACTGCGCCATCCCTTCTTGGCTGCTGAAACTGGTACCCAGTTTCCATCTCCACACATGCCTTGCCTGTGGCATCCTGCATCTATGTGTGAATATCTTTGGCAGCGTGCAGTGGGAAGGACCCGTCAGCCAGCACGCTCCTACTGCTGCGAACATATTTGTTTGCTTGACTGTTTGTTTCTATTTTTGAGAGTTTGACTTAACCTTAGTCATTAGCAGGGCAGATTTATGGTAATTTTCATTGTTTATTCACATGTTTATTCATGGGGCTGTATGCTTCCATAATGGTGACGGTGCTAATTTATGCAGAGATGCTGTATATTGTGTGATTCTGGATGTCTGGCGTCTCTTAAGATCTATTAAATCGAACGTCTATATGATGTTGAACTTATAGCATTGATAATACTAACTTGCATTGCGTAATGACCACAATAATTCAGCAGATTTTTCAAGCAATGTATGTAATTGAATATTTGTTCTGTGGTCAGCGCCTGCAATTTTCTATGTAATAAATATAAAATTTAGTATAATAATATAATATATGCATTTATGTCAAATAAGTGACACGCACTTGAGAGTACATCTCAGTTTATTATCAGACAAACATGCATTATATATATATATATATATATATATATATATATATATATATATATATATATATATATATATATATATATATATATATATATATATATATATATATATATATATATATATATATATATTAAAGATATGTCAATAGAAACTTGATAAATTGGTATGAGAAAGTATGGATAAGGTACAGACAACTTGTTTCTTACTTATTATCTGAACATTAAGTACACAAAAAATAAAGCCTTGATTTACTTAAAAATATAGTGCATCATTTTTACATCAATTTTTTTTTGTAAGTTTCACATGGAATTTTAAGCAACTTATGCAAAAGTGGATGCAAAAATGATGCAGTATATTTTTAAGTAAATCCAGCGTATTATTTTTTACAGTGCACACTTAGTAAGCAGCAAAAAGGATGAAGGTTGTACTTATGCATACAACAAATCAGTGTCTCTATCATACACTTACTTTCTTTTTTTTATTAAGAAAAATAGAACGTAAGGTGTAAAATAACACTTGCCAATATCCATATCCAAGTGTGAACCAGCAAGAAAGAAACACAGAGAAATAATAAAAATTTAACTTTTTAGATATCTAGTTGGGATAAACAAACACACTACAAAAAAATCTGGGTTATTTTAACCTAGCATTGGGTCAAAAAGGACAACCCCAGCTGTTGGGTTCAATTGTTTATTAGAAAATTATTATATTAGATCTAAAAAAAAAGGGTTAAACCAACCCAGCATAGGTTAAATCACAACCTAGCAGGTTCAGGTTGAACTGTAAAAAAAAATCTGCAGAAATTACAGTATTACTTGGTACACTGTAAAAAAAATTCTGTAGAAATTACAGTGTTTCTTGCAGCTGGTTGCCGGTAACTTACCGTAGATTTAAATTTATGTTATTTACTGGCAACATTTTGTTCAAAGTTAAATGAACATTAAACATTACAAGTCTTATTCTTTACAGAGTAAAACTAAAAGCATCAAGCAAAACATTCTGGGAAATAAATCTGAAGCAAAAAAAAAGAAAAGGTTGATGATGATTTCTGGTTCCCAGAATGCTTTGCATGAGGCTGTTACTGTATAGTTTTATTCTGTAAAGTTAAAGACTTGTTAATATTTAAAATTGATTTAACTTTGAACAAACTCTTAAATATTCATAAATTAAAATCTACAAGATACCGTCAACCAGCTGCAAGTAACACTGTAATTTCTACAGAATTTTTTACAGTGGAGCTGCCAGTAACTTTACTGTAGATTTTACATTTATGTTATTTACTGGCAACAGTTTGTTCAAAGTTAAATGAACATGAACAATTTTCACTCTTTATCTTTTACAGTAAGTTACTGGCAACCAGCTGCATAATTACATATAACCCAGCATTTTATAGGTCTCCGTTGTTACAGACAGAATACTCAAATAATATTGAGCTCGCTGTATCTCAGAGCAAACAGGCAAATAAAGAGTACTCCATGTGTTTGCTACAAAATGCTTCCAGATAATCGATCTCCCATAATTCACTCAGGGTTATTTACCCAGAAGCCTTTATCATGCTCTCTTCAGCCATAATATTGCTTTGTATAAAACCTGATATCAAATACAATTTCACTGCTTTATTGTCACAACTTTAACACAATAGCTTAACTACTTTTGCCCCAGATTTGTAATTTTTCACTACTGCAATATACAGTAGTCACCTCTCTGTATCTCCTTGTGTTTCCTTCTCTGTCCCTCTTACCCCTTTCCACCTTCTGGCATTTCCCCAGGTGTTGAGGCCAATAGAGGAAGTGCTATTTTTACTAGTCTGATCTCACACCTTTCACCCTCCTTCCCATCTCCGTGTGAGGCATATGTGGCACGAGTTGATCTGATGAGAGGCCTGAATTTAGCACGCACGCAATGCTTTTCAGCTCTCTGCCAGCTTTTGATACCAACCTATGAAGGTATCAGGTGTTTTTTTTAAACATCTCAGAGGAACATCTGTTATCAGCTGTTCACTTTTTCTATCTAATGGAGACACTGTTATGTTCATTTAATCATTTTCATCCTTTTCTTTTTTTACCTTTTGTACTACCTTGCACACTGTATACTTCAGTACACTAGCTTTGTCTCTCTTCGTCTGCGCTCCCCTGTCCCCCCCTCAATCCGTTGCTCTGCGCCTGTAGATGCAGTTTCTGCACGCGCTCTCTGCTTATCACAATGCGAGTGCTGATTGTTGGCCTGTCTCTCAGTTTGACTGACAGCTCCGGCTTTGCGGCGGAACGCCTGATTTTGTCAATGTTTGTCTGTGAGGCCTTATCTCCAAAACCTTATATTAACTGCCTCGACAGTTAGTGTAGCCAGTCTCCCCCCATCTCTCCTGCTCTTCTTTTGCTCATCCTCTTATTTTGTCCTCTTTTTCCTTTTCTGCTTCCTTCCCCTCTTTTTTATTTCCCCTGACTGTGTATCAGCATTTGCTGTGTCTACACTGCAAATTCATTCTTTTAATCAGTGTTTAGGTTTATGTTCTTGTTTTTTACAGTATAAATATCTAGTATTGAAATGAGCTGAATATATATGAAGAGTTTGGTTCCAAAACGCAATAAATCCATCTTGACTAATTTCGGTAAAACATGTTTTCTATACCAAGAAAGTGACAAGATGAAAACCACTATTTTCTGTTACAAACTTTCACATAGCATCTTTAGATTATAATAACATTAAAAATTCAAATTTATAATTTGATTTTAAAAGATTTATTATAAAAACTGATTCTTTTTTCCACAAAATGCTATAAATATATTGAATCAATATATAAATGTGCATTCATCTTTGCCATGTTATATTAATTTAGTTGACTAGTGCTATACACTGATTAAAAAAAGAAAAACATTAATGGTATTAATCAAAACACTTACTTTGTCATATTAAGAACACTGTCATGGCTGCTGTCATCCTTGGGACGTCGGCGCTGAACATTTTTGACACTGATCAGCTGTAAAATGTTTTGGTCCTGCTCGATTTTTGTTGACTTTGAGTAAAATAATGGAAAGTTTTTCATAAGATCCCTTGGGGTCAATGTGTTAGCATGACAGAAACTTGATGCTGTCTTGTAAGAACAAGCAACAGCCGACATTTTTCAGTCGCCTGAGTGGCTACGTTTCTTCGCCCCAGAAAACCACCTCAGGTTTATCAATGCCATCAAAAGTATTATTTTGTTTTTGTTTGTTTGTTAATCACAAAGTACAACGTAGATGAGGAAAACTAGGATTCTGCATGTTTTCAAGGCGCCACCATTGTTGTTTACAATGCGTGGAATGGTGTGCTGTGATTTGTTGAGCGGATTTATTGCATTCTGCAGAGAAGGAGTGGCGGCGTTTATCGCATTTTGGAAAAAAGGGAGAAAAGATGACAGAATAACACGGCGGATATTGGATTTTGCGTAAAATTAAGAATTTACTTTTTAATACTGACCTGATACAATACTGATTTTGGCGGCAACTTATTATTTTTTTAAATGCCGTTTATCGCCTTTTGGAACAAAACTCTTTATTATTTTACACTTATTATTGTTTAAAATCACATTATAATGATAACTATAACTATACAAAATATCGTTTTAAAAATTGTTTTATATTAAAGACAAAAGCGGAGTTCACACCATAACTATAACGATAAAGATACAATAAGCGATATCATTGTGGTCACTTACTAAACGATTTTTTTCACCTGATGAACAATAAACCATTGACAGCCAATCAAATCTATGTGCACGCGCACTTAAAATGACAATGGAAAAGCACAATGCGGAGGTCTATAACATAAAATTACCTCACGTATCCAGCGCTGATGCAGTTGCTGTGAAATTCACTACGTAATGATTTTTTCCTACCACACTGACTACCCCAAAAGGTAAGATATTAACTTAGATTACACAAACTAGATTTACTATTTAGACTTACGAGAAAAGCATCGTGTTGAGGACATCTGCTGGTTACCCACTGTGTAAATGCAACAAGAACAGCAAATTTACATATTCAGTGACATGTAAACAATTGCAAAAGTTTTTATTACAAGAAATTTCTAATGTCTAAAAGTTAATGTCATTAATGGCAATTATTTGCGCGAGTGCCCCTCGCATGAGCGAATTAGCATAAAGTAGGCTAATCGTTATAATGTGGACGCTAGTTATAGTTAACGTTATATTTATCGTTATAATGTGAACGGCTCTTTACACTTTTTGCAAACTTTTCATACATTAAGCGCAACCCTTACTATTTACTATTTAAGAATAAGATTATATTATTTTTTTTCCAATGTAAAGTGTAAGCTAACCTAAACTAGGGGTTACCCCCCTTCCTTCCATTTATTTTCATTAATTTTTTATAAAGATACATTTATACTGTGATATAGATAAATAGTAAGTGTGATGTCATAAAAATAACATATTGTTTTCAAACTTAAAGAATTTTGTACAATTGTTGCTTTATTTCTTTCTTTAAAATTTTCTGGGGCTCGGATCCCAGTTTAAAAAGCCCTGACCAAAAAAACTTTATTATTTTGTTCAATTCAATGTTTCAATTTGTGACTCTGATTATTTTATTATTTTCCCTGCAATAAAAGTAAATGGGTTTCGAGGCTTTAAGTCATCAATACAGTACTTTATCATTTGTTGGACACTTTTTAGGTGATTTATTCTTTAAAAATACAATATATAATAAAAAATACATTTGGAAAACTATTTACTTTTAAATAGCTTGTGAAATACTGCCACTAAATTGGTCTTTTTATAAAACACATAATTTTATACAACGTCAAACAACTAAAAATGTTCAGGGCACTTTTACATATGAAATTCAGGTTTCATTATCATTTATTTTAGCTGAATGACATGAAAGAGCATGCACGACATGGATGTGAAAATTGGGTAAATCAGCGTTTCTATCTGTAAAGTAGATCCAGAGGTTAGCAGATCACCTTACACTTAGTGAAATCCAATATGGCTCTAATTCTAGTACTCTTACATGTCAAAGTCAATAAGCAGACAATCCTTTACTACTGAGATTATGCAATTACATTCAATTAACAAAGTTCTCTCTCTCTCTCTCTCTTTCTCACACACATACACACACAATCGCAGACATTCCCGTGCAGTTTGTGCATGAGAATCAACATAAAATTAAGGGAAGAAATTAAAGGTTTTCGAAAAACCCTTAGAGATGTTTCTGATGAAATGTAGTTAAAGTAAGACAACAAAGCTGTGATTAAGTAAACAGTGTTTAGACACAATGATTTAGTAAACCGTCATTGAAAGAATTTACTTCTGTTTCGATAATTACACACCGTATCTTCTTCATAACAGAGACTGTTAACAAATATCTAATATTAATACGTGGATTAAATATGCTTTCGGCTTCTTGTGTAAATGCTTATTGCATTCATATTATTTGTAGACGGGTATCAAATTGCCTTTTTTTGTATCTTTCCTGAATCTGAACAGCAACAAAACAACACTTGTAATATTTGATACGATTTTTTCCTTTGCAGCTCTGAACATAAATGGTTCTTCTATGATGGTGTCTGTCTGTCTGTCTCTATTATCTTTAAAATGAAAATTAAATGAATGAACCGAACAAATTGTTATACATTATTTTGTATGAAATTCTAAGAATAGAGGAGAATAAATAAATAGTACTGTGTGAGGGTTCACAAGATGCTAATTATGTGTGCTTAATAAACAAAGTGAAAAATGAGGAAATTTAATCACTTGGCAATTAAAAAAACTAAGAAGGTGTTTAGAGACCATGCATTTAAAGGCTCATTCATTAACCAGGTGAAAGTGCAAGTCTATCTTTGTACAGATTATATTTTTACATTTCTATGCCGTGTTTCAGATATGCCGTCTGTATGTGCTTCAATTTATCCAATTAAGCGTGTGCGCTCATTAGCTTTGAGCCTGTTGATCACAGGTTATGCATGTAGTTCAGTCTCTGCAACCTAAGGTGCAAATCTGAAGCGTTGATAGAAAATTAAAATTGTATTCAACATGCATAGCAGGGCACGCTGTCACGTTTTTTAGGGTAAGTTGTCACAATGGAACCTGCCATGAAAGTGCTTTTTATGGCAATATTTAAACTGTAACTCTAACCCTTAGTACACCAAAGAAACACTTACTATATAACAATGAACAGTGTTTAATGTATGACTTTCATTTTCCACCCCCTGATCTGATGTTTAATGCCCTTCCCTTAAGGTTATTTTTTAATTTTGTAACAAAGTTGACCCTTGCTTTAATCTATCCTAGTGTCGTTTATATGTGTGCACTGTTTACGCAATACCAATAGCAAAAATATGAAATTTTAGGGTGGCAGGTAGAGTTGTTGAAAGCAAAATCGTACAGTATACGTGCACCTTTGTGGTGTGTCTGTATGTTTGTGTGGCACGGTGCTTTGTCAGTCGAGATATGCTAACATGCCTGTTTCATTGTGCATGTGTTGCTGTTCTTTGAGTCTGTATGAATAGAGCTCCTGTCTTCGCAGAGAGGAACATGCCAGTCATCCATGTCTCTCTGACCTATACCGTCCCTCACCAAACCTCACCGCAAATAAAACTAGCAAATAATAAGGAAGAACTAACAAACTGAGCGCAGCACTAGTGCGATCAGAGATATGTTGCTGTGTTTTTCTTGTACCTTCACCTGTGACCTCTATACTGACCTGAAATCAGCACAGCAAACTAAATTCTGAAGGCCATTCTTGCATTATGGCATGTGCTTGTGGTGGCCTTGGGACTTCTGGAGGTCACGGTAATGACCTTCACTTTGATGGCATTTGCAAAAGCAATTTTAAATACCGTCATCGCCAACATTTATTTTTTTAAACTTACTCATATCTTACAAAAGGACATTCTTTGGACCAATCTTGTATCTCATATGCATTTTTATTTGTAGCGTCACACAGTCTGTGTTCATCCTCTATGTTTTCTGCATTTCTTTTCCTCTTTCCAACCAGTCTTTCCCCTTCTCACTCCATCTCATCCTTTTTCCTCCCTTTTCTTGCCTTGCGCTCTCTCTCTTTCTCTCTCTCTCTCTCTCTCTCTCTCGTTCCATGGCTTGGTAGTGATTGACACTTACAAATTACCCCGCGGTGGAGGCATTGTGTGTGACCCTTCTCTCTCTCATCTCCAGCGAGCCCGCCGTTTTGTCATCTAATTACTGTGAATCCCCGGCCTGTTCCCCACTGCTGAATTTTTAATGGGCCTGCCTGCCTGCCAGCCTGGTTGTCCACTCCCCAAACTCAAACACCCCCTCTCTTCCCACCTGACAGGCCTGTGCCTCCTCTCTCCTGGCTGTGCTAGCTCTCGTTCAACTTGTGTGTGTGTGTGCGTGTGTGTGTGTGTGTGTGTGTGTCCTTATTCAGTCTCCTCTATCAGTCTGTCTTCATGTTATCAAGGCGTGTCCTCTAAGCACTGGTTACCATCACTGACTGAATGAGCTGCCCACCTGAATAACCCAGTGTAAACTTTCTGCTTCCTCTCATTGTAATCTATTTATTTAACTCTTTCAACCATCCATAATTTTTTTTAAGTTATATTTCTGGGCTTTTATACCTTAATTTATATAAGACTGTCTGTATGTGTGCATGTCTGTCTGTCTGTCGTTCTATTGTTCTATGTTGGTCTGTCTGTCTGTCTGTCTGTCTGTCTGTCTGTCTATCTATAAAATTGTGAGTGTCCCATATTTCCTTATGTATTATCCTATCTGTCTGTCTCTCTCTAAACTTGTAAACATATATTTTACTTTCTTTCTTTTTGTCGGTCTGTCTGTCTTCCTCTCTGTCTGTCTGTCTTTTTTCTTTCTTTCTTTCTTTCTTTCTTTCTTTCTTTCTGTCTGTTTTCTTTCTTTCTTTCTTTCTTTCTTTCTTTCTTTCTTTCCTTTTGTCTGTCTGCCTTTTTCTGTCTGTCTGTCTGTCTTTCTTTCTTTCTTTCTTTCTTTCTTTCTTTCTTTCTTTCTTTCTTTCTGTCTGTCTGTCTGTCTGTCTGTCTGTCTGTTTTTCTATCTTTCTTTCTTTCTATCTTTCTTTCTTTCTTTCTTTCTTTCTTTCTGTCTTTATTTCTGTCTTTATTTCTGTCTGTCTGTCTGTCTGTTTTTCTGTCTGTCTGTCTGTCTGTTTTTCTATCTATCTTTCTGTCTGTCTGTCTTTCTGTCTGTCTTTATTTCTGTCTGTCTGTCTGTCTTTTTTATTTCTTTCTGTCTTTTTTCTATCTTTCTTTCTTTCTATCTGTCTGTCTGTCTGTCTTTATTTCTGTCTGTCTGTCTGTCTGTCTGTCTGTGTTTCTGTCTGTCTGTCTTTTTTCTTTCTGTCTGTCTGTCTGTATTTTTTCTTTCTTTCTTTCTTTCTTTCTTTCTTTCTTTCTTTCTTTCTTTCTTTCTTTCTTTCTTTCTTTCTTTCTTTCTTTCTTTCTTTCTTTCTTTCTTTCTTTCTTTCTGTCTGTCTGTCTGTCTGTCTGTCTGTCTGTCTGTCTGTCTGTCTGTCTGTCTATCTTTCTCTCTTTCTGTCTGTCTGTCTGTCTGTCTGTCTGTCTGTCTGTCTGTCTGTCTGTCTTTTTTCTTTCTTTCTTTCTTTCTGTCTGTCTGTATTTCTGTCTGTCTTTCTTTCTTTCTTTCTTTCTTTCTTTCTTTCTTTCTTTCTTTCTTTCTTTCTTTCTTTCTTTCGTTCTTTCTTTCTGTCTGTCTGTCTGTCTGTATTTTTTTCTGTCTTTCTTTCTGTCTTTCTTTCTGTTTGTCTGTTTTTCTGTCTGTATTTCTGTTTGTCTGTCTGTCTGTCTGTCTGTCTGTATCTCTGTCCTTCTTTCTGTCTTTTTTGTCTGTCTGTCTGTTTTTCTTTCTTTCTATTTTGTATCATTTCTGTCTGTCTGTCTGTCTGTCTGTCTGTTTTTTTTTCACTTTGAATCATATCCATCTATCTATCTATCTATCTATCTATCTATCTATCTATCTATCTATCTATCTGTCTGTCTGTCTGTCTGTCTGTCTGTCTGTCTGTCTGTCTGTCTGTCTGTCTGTCTGTCTGTCTGTCTGTCTATTCCTCGTGTTGTAATCTGTTGTCTGTCCCATCACATTTTAGATCTGCCAAGTATCAACTCATGCTACAGTACAGCATACTACTGCATCAGATCAGAGAGGCAGCAACACCGGACAGGGCTAATAAATTCAATCTGAAACAGTAAGCTGTATCTTACTGGAGCAGCAGGCAGCTCTGTGATCTACAGTCCCAGTGTGACTGTAGTTCTGCTGCAGAGATGTGAGATGAAGATGAAGCGTGGTGCTCTGCATCGGGCCCAGGACTTATGCCGAAATCCCATTTTTTCCCCTAGAGATACTCACGCTCAGCACACAGCAAAGAAAGCATGAAGACCTGGAGTGAAAAGCCAACAGGAAGAATAAAATAGGAAAAAATCAGAGCTCCCACAATCCCCAGCAGGGTGTCACTGGGCGCCTAGACCTTAGCCGGCAGGAAGTCCCCTGTCGCTGGTACTAAAGTAGCTAGAAATCATCAGACCTTATCGGCCTGAAACTAGAGAGAGTGAGAAAGAAATGGAAAGTGAAGAAAACAGAGGGCGAAGGAACAAAAAAGGAAAGAAATTTGATTGAGAGACTGCACAGAAATGTAGGAAAGAAGGGGAAAGAAAGAAATGGATTGGGGAATGGGCATACAGATGATGAAATGTAAACAGAGTAAACAGAAAAGAAAACAAGAAATTGTGATGCATGGGTTTAGAAGGGGATATACCTTTCTCCTAAGCAATTTTTGAAGGGGGCATAAATAATACAGCTAAAATTGTACTTTTAGGGATTTGTTTACACATAGAAAAGCCTAAAATTATTTTCAAAACCACTTATTTATTGGAATGTTTTTGAAAATACGTTAAAAATACTCATAAAAACATAATTTGGTTTAACGAACAGATAAAGAAAAAGCTACGTGCCCTTACAAGCAAAGTTACGTAAAGTCAGCCAATCAGATTTAAGCTTGTTGGTGCATGTGATATTCTTGCTTGTATGTTTAACCCTGAGCAATGCAATAGTGATATAGTCATTTCTGCCTCTAGCAAGTGCCATCAATAGAAGTTGAAGGAAAAAATAGAACAAGGAGAACAAAGAGATGAATGGGTAAAAGGAGAAAGAGGGACATAAACAATGGCAGTGATAATTCGTGCAGTCCAGATCTACCATTATGTGAGCTCAATATTTCTGATTAAATTGTTATATATAAAACACGTCCTACATAATATTCAATGTGTGTTTGAGAGATAGGCGAGAGAGTTTGACCGTGGGTTGGAGTCTGTTTACCCTGTTTATCAGGTCTGTGGTGGGCAATAACATCATAATGCTTCATTTGACCGCTCGATGGCCTCCTGAAAAATAAATAACTCACTACTGCCAGGGGTGTTAGATTGAGTTCACGTTTAACGGGGCACCCTGCCCCACGGCCCCCTGGGAAAGGGATGGGGCGTGGCCGCCGGGCGCACAGCGAGCTCATTACCGTGTCACGGGTGAGGAGAAATATTGGCCTCGTAAATGACTGAATGAGCGAGAGAGTAGAATGGAGAGGTATCGGACACGGAGCGATAGAGAGAGAAAGGGGATGGAGGGAGGGAAAGAGTGGGGAAACAAATGACTTAGCCTGGAGAGATAGCAGTCAATCAGTCATCTTTAAACAAAAGCAGTGCTGCCCCAGAGAGCGTTTAAGAAGTGCTTATTTAATTAAAAGTCCTTCTCTCCATATTTATGGCCATCCGCCTTCAAATATTAACCTTTTGGGCTGGGACGAGCCCTGTCGAGTGAAAGTGGATTTGTGGAGGGGTTCTTCTTTAACTGCTTTTCCCAATAGATGTGGATGTTTTGTCAGCATCAATAAAGATGAGCGTGTAACTGGGTGTTACAATGACTGTGTTGGTCCTAATGCTGAATTACTCTTACTGTGGGTTCACACCAGACGCGAGTTCAATGATTTGTGTGAGTAGATTACATACAAAGTCAATGCAAAGACGCGATCAGAGGCGTCCTCGCGTGAGGCAATGCGAATGACGTGATATGGGCGGCGCGTTTGCGGCGAAAACATGCGTTATTCGCCTCAAACACATCTTCGCTCAAGTTGAAAATATTCAACACGAGCGAAAAATTTGCATGAAACGAAGTTAAATTATGCAAGTAATCGCAATGACCCGCATTTGGTGTATGTAGCATTACTGTGGGTTTTCACCAGACGCGAGTTTAACGATTTGCGCGAAGTAGATTACATACAAAGTCAAACTAGAGGACGCGATCAGAGGCGTCCTCTAGTGGGGCGATGCAAATGACGCTATGTGGGCGTCGCGTTTGCCGTGAAAACATGTGTTATTCGACTCAAACGCGTCTTCGTCCAAGTTGAAAATATTCGAAATACTAATTTTTAACTCTGTATCTTGTAAACATAATTTGGCTCAACGAACAGATAAAGAAAAAGCTACGTGCCCTTACAAACAAAGTAACGTAAAGTCAGACAATCAGATTTAAGCTTGTTGGTGCATGTGATATAAACTCTCTCGCCAACTTGAGTGAAAAATTTGCCAGACACGAAGTTAAATCACGCGATTAATCTAGAGCGAGTAACGCGATGACCTGCCTTTGGTGTGTACGTGCATTACTGTGGGACACGAGTTCAACGATTTGCGCGAAGTAAATTACATACAAAGTCAATGCAAAGACGCGATCAGAGACGTCCTCGCGTGGGGCAATGTAAATGACGCGATATGGGCGGCGCGTTTGCCGCGAAAACATGCGTTATTCGACTCAAACGTGTCTTCACCCCAGTTGAAAATATTCAACTTGAGTGAAAAATTTGCATGACACGAAGTTAAATCACGCAAATAATCTAGAGCGAGTAACGTGATGACCCGCGTTTGGTTTGTACGTAGTATTACTGTGGGTTTACACCAGACGCGAGTTCAACGATTTACGCGAAGTAGATAACATACAAAGTCGATGGATATACGCGGTCAGATGTGTCCCCGCGTGGGCCGATGCGAATGATACAATATGGGCCTTAAACCCGTCTTCGCCCAAGTTAAAAATATTCAAATCAAGATACTCGCTCTAGATTACTCTCGGGATATAACTTTGTGTCATACGAATTTTTCGCTCGAAGACACGTTTGAGGCGAATAGTGCGTGTTTTCACGGCAAGCGCGCTGCTCACATCGCCTCACACGAGGACGCATCTGATCGCGTCTTTGCATTGACTTTGTATGTAATTTACTCGCACAAATCGTTGAACTCGCGTCTGGTGTGAACCCACAGTTATGTTGCTTTTGTTTGTTTATCCACATGCAAGTTCATTTTTACTACTCATATAATTTTAAGATAGATAGATTCTGATAGATTACCTCTCATTACAAAATAGATAAATCAATGCAAGATGTCATTGTTGTTACTGATATTTAGCAAATAGTTTTAAGATTATTAATCAATAACTGTCCACCTGGCTACAGAAATGCAGAAATTTTTGTGTCAGTTCAAATATATAATTTTGTTAATAAATATTTTTGTGTGAATTTTGATGTTTAGATGCCTAAAATTGAACATTCATTTAATTATCGTTTTCTTCATTTGCTTAAATACCTCTTGTAGTCGTTAAATTTAACCCTTAAAAGTTATCCTTGAACATCAAAATAACATACTAAAATGTTTTTTTCCTGTCTTCATGCCTTATAATAGATTGAATTTAACTCTACACCCTTCATTGGGTATATGCAAATTAGTCTCCGCCCCCACTCAATCACATAAGCTCAGTCTACCAGATCCACTCTCACGTCAAAACGTTTACCTGACTGGTAACACCATGCTTGTGATATAGAAAACAGGGACAGGTTCAAGCTTTAAGCAGAAATACTCAACAATGGTGTTGACTGATGAATTTGCACATGTCAAGTTTGTCAACTTAATTTTTTACCACGGGGCTTTAACATTAAGTAAGTTTGAGGTTTTGCTCAAACTTCCAGGTTGACTTGAGTGCATGCTGTCATATTGTCAACATTATCTGCCATCCTGTTTTTTTTTTGCCATTGACATTTATTGAAGCACTCCAATTGGTAGGCCACTTTGTACAGAATAATATATAGCCAGCAGATTCCAAAAGCCCTCATTAACAGCTCCAGAAACTTGGCCCGATTCAAAAGAGCAGCTTCACCTGCCATCAAAGTGCAGATTCTGGTGCAGGTTTTGGTGACTTTGCTCTCTTGTCACACACCATATGCTTGCACCTTCTGTACCCTCTCAATTCACCCTGCGTGCCATCTGCAAACGTGTCCCCGTGTTTAAGTCTACATGTGTGTGTGTTTGTTTACAACTTTAATCTTAGCACAACTCAGCATTACCTATTTTAAGGTATACACAGAAGTGTGATGACAGCTATAGTAAAAGTATTGATGAACATAACATCCATAAACTCGACAGCATCATTTTGGTTACTAAATTAAATGCAACTGTTAATACCACAGGCCAATAAACTACAATTTAGCAGATGCTGTTCAATCTGTTGCAATTTAAGGCTTGAAATAGGAACATAATGTTAAATTGTTTTGGATATCCTTTGATTCGATTGAATATGATCCCTTTTTTATTGTGTATTAGGTGCATATGTTAAAAAAGTGTAAAGCAATAAGAAATGCAAGGATTGTTGTATTCCTTTGGTAGTTCTGTGGTAAATATTTATGCATGTGGCAGACGCTTTTATCCAAAGCTACATACAATGCATCAAAGGGGAAAAAATGGGATCAAACCTATGGCCTTTGGGTTGCTAACCAGTGTTGTTTTTGGCAGCCCTTTTAGTTTTAGTCTTAGTCTTTTGGACGAAAATGCTTTTAGTTATAGTCACATTTTAGTCACTTATAAAATTGTTAGTTTTAGTCAAGTTTTAGTCGACGAAAACACAAAAAGGTCGCAAAATTGGCAGAAATGACATGCATTGTGAACGTCAGACTTATAATCATTTTCGTTCCGTCTCGTCAACGAAAACTCGAAAGCGTCTCGTCATGTTTTCGTTAGAGCCATTTTTAGCTAGTCATCATCAATTTATTGTCATAAAAAAGGTGCGTCAATGAAATAATTTCGTTATCATCATCATTGACGAAAACAACACTGTTGCTAACACAATGATCTACCAATTGAGCTGCAGTATCAAACACCAACCTGATATTAGGGATGCACCGAATCCAGATTTTTTAGGTTCGGCCGAATCCCGAATCCACCGTTTAAGATTCGGCCGAATCCGAAACCGAATACCGAATCCTACTCGCATCCTTATTCCAACACAGTAAAACACATTAATAAGGTAAAAAACGTCCACAGCAGTGTATTTTTCATTTTATTTAATTTTAACTGTACATTATGCCAGGATGACAAGTTGGAAAAACTATTTTGACAATTACCATAAGCCTATGCATAATGAAAGCGATGCGTTGCGACACGCTCGTTTTTCCAATAAGCAAGCAGCTCCGCGCTGAAAACTATATTTAACTTTGAGTGAGAAGCTCCGCTCGTCAATGTCAGTCTTCACACGGCCGTCCAATTACAGTGGAGGAGGGGCGGGACATTACCACAGGAACCAACCGGCTCACAGCTGAAGCATCACAGCTACCAAGCGCTCGGCTGAAAAACAGCTGGCATTTGGGGTCCTCAAGGCGTTTTCAGCGGTGTTTAAAAGTTTTGGTGTGTCCAGCTGACCGAAAGAAAAAGCTCATCTCCACGTCAGCACCCGATGTGTGTAATCAACGGCTGCGTGACGTCGACCAGCGTAGCGCAAGCCTAGGGTTCGGTTCGGTGGAAAAAAAATCTAGGATTCGGCCGAACCCGAACCCCGCCAAAAAGCCCAGTATTCGGCCGAAACCGAATCCTGGATTCGGTGCATCCCTACCTGATATCAGAGAAATTCGTACGTATGTAGGAGCTGGCTAATTCGTATGAATTTGTACAAAGTGAATTGTACAAAACTGTATGATTATCATAAAACAACAATAATAATACCCAACGTCACAGATGCGAAAGCTAATTGTACACAAAACTTGTACAAATTAATATGAATTAGCCACCTTGTAAAATACGTACAAACTGCAGTGAGATTGCATTAAAGAGCACCTATTGTCTAGTTCAAGTTTTAAAATTCCCTTTGGTCAGTGAGTGTGTATTAGTAAGTTGCAAAAGGTACATACCCCAAAGTAAACGATGACGCGAGTTATCGTCTCCAGCGTAAATCTCTTTTCTTGGACTAAAACAAACACACGGATTGTAGGCAACAGTTTACTTCCTGGGGTTGGTGATGTAGACAAGACCGACATGATCATAATTCCTCTCGCTTTGACTCACAGCCTTTAAAACAAACTCCTGTCAGCATTGCATTGTGAGCGAATCTTTCAAACATGGTAAGGAGCGTCACATTTCCTGCTGACATCAGAGGTATTCAGGCCAATCACTACGTACAGATTAGCTGGCCAATCAGGGACACAAAGCTTTTCAAATACGTGCGTTTCAGGAAAAGAGTGAAATCTGGAGGTACAACAATGTACAGTACGTGGAAAATAATGTGTTTTTTAAACCATAAACCATGCGAACACATTGTATTATACCAAATACACAAAATAACATTGTTTTAGCAATGAAATAGGTGCTCTTTAAAATACATTTTTACAATTGTGCATGTTTATTAAAGAAAGTAAAATATTCATAAATAAATTCAAACAGATACAAAACAGCCCATTGTTTATATAATATAATCTTAAGTGCTTGACAAAATTCAGTATTTGTTTTTCATTTTTGTAAACTGTGTTGATCCTTTGCACTGACAGGTCTTTAAATTATCCCTACATCGGAAAGAAGGTCGTTTTAGGTTGTGTGCATCTGAATATTTGACTAGACGAGAAAAAAATAAATGATGCAACAAACACAGCGAAAAAGGAACGTGATATCCCAGGGTTTGAATCGACAGCCAGGAAATTAAGTGGTACATCTAACACATTTCCAGAGGCCTAAAAATGAACAGCTGCCTCACTCTTGTGGTAATTGGACGAGCCTCTTTGACGTGTTCCCACCTAACGCTGGGCTGTTAAGCTACCAGATTCTTTATGAATCATATTTACTATGACAATATTCGCAGCCCTGCTCGCTCGGTGCTAATGCATTCAGCTCACTTCTTTCTGCTAGCTGGCACCAGATTCACACGCACACACACACTTACATGCACACAATATGTACACAAAAGTATTGTTAGAAATGTATACAGACAAAACAGATTGTATCACCTGTCAACACATAAGAGGTGCGTGAAGGCCACAAGTTGGAAAGTGGGAATGTTCTCTTGAAATCTAGTGAACAATTCAGAGTGAATTTTGTCACCCCCACAGATGCCGAGTCTCCTCACATGTGATATTGATGTTATGAGATGGCTGCTCTCTAGACTGTTAGATCAAGACGATGTGTCATTATGGATTTATCCTGTTTGTCTGTAGCCTTCTCAGATCACACCTAGAAACGGTTGATCTCCAAGAAGATGGGTGTTATATTTTTGGGGGGTTTGATTTTTCTTGCTTTGTTCAGTTTTAGTTTATTCAGACTTTACAGGGCTCCAAACTAAAATTTTTCACTAGGAGCACAGTGGCCCCCAACTGAAAATTTTAGGGGTGCAACCAGAAAATGTAGGGGCACACATTGTAAATCAACATGCTAACCAAATATTCACATTTCTACTAATTTCCACTGTATTACTAATAAATACTTTAATGATAGATGTAGAAAGTACAATGTGCTGTTTTAAATTCAGTGTCACATCACAAAAAAAAGGTCAAATTTACTGGTCGCACAAGTGCCTCGTGCCTCTGGCCTAATCACAGCCGTGATGATATAGAGCTATATCACACTCCTACTCGAGCGATATTGCTTAAAGCTCACGTAACACACGCTGTTTCTGCATTTCTGATATTAATCTGGAGTACCTATAGAGTAGTATGACATCCTTTATATCTCTGAAGAGTCTTTAGTTTAATCAGATTTATAAAAGAAAGATTAGCTTTACCGAATCTTTCCGATAACGTATGAAAAAATGAAGAAGGAGGAGTTATAACACGGGAGGAGCGAGTACGAGTCATGCAACACTATACAACACTGTTGTAACTTATGATTCACTACATGTTCGTGTCATTTATATAATATACACGCGCCTATTTCCAACATAAGACAGAAGTCTTACTTACCACGTGTAACTCGTCATGACCCGGTTCTGAAAATCCACCGCATCAAACACACACGCAAAACTCCGCTGCTAATCCGGATAATAAACTATATCCATTGTTTTCATAAGGCTGGATGTCTTCTCCTTACATCCAAAAACACACTTATTGTTGTGCCATTGTTGACTTTTGAAATTAAACAAAGCTGAGTGGCGTGATAAGCTGTTAGCAAGCTCTAGCGTCTCCCGCTGACTGACGGCAGGGCGGGGTTTTCCGGGGGAAGTTTTCCGGCGGAAGCCCATATAAAGAAGTGATACGTATTGAAAACCCCTGAAACATCAGTTAGAACCGTAATCGAAAAAAACTAGCCGAAACTTGTACGAACCCTGGCGAAGTGCATTTGGCACAGAAATACTCTGAAACACGCCCAACTGCATTTTTGACACTTTGCCTACGTTTAGCATGAGGAAACAACTCTATAACTGTGTTAATAAGTCAGAATGCTTGAAATACCATTAAACCCCCCCTTTAAGAATGCAGTAGCCTAATATTTGTATGAAATTGTGAAACATTACCTGGTCATTATCTTCGGTACTAGAGTGGGAAATTACGACAGTTGCAAGTATTCTCCAGCTACTCTAGGGGTCGCTGTTTGACAAAAACGCCGAAAATGCATAGAGCGGCTTTAACTTACAGGCTGTCGGTCTTGTCTACATCACCAATCCCAGGAAGTAAACTGTGGCCTACAATCCATGTGTTTGTTGTAGTCCAAGAAAAGAGATTTACGTTGGAGATGATAACTCGCATCATTGTTTACTTTGGGGTATGTACATTTTACATATCGTTAATGTACTAATACACACTTACACACCAAAAAAAGTTCAACTGTGAATCGGAAGATATGTGCTCTTTAAAATGATTGTATATTGATTGTATATAATAGTTTTTTAGAACTTTTAGTTTTCTAGAAGCTGTTAAATTGTAAAATGATTCGGTTGCTAAATTAAGAATATTTTTTTTATTTATTGTAGTTATTTGTTTGAAGTAACTCAGATTCATTACATTAATGAAGTTAAAAGGTCTTACATTTAAACAATTATACAAAATTTTCATTTTAGGTTTTTGGCCAAGATCATCCAGAATTTTCATCACTGATAATCGTGATTGTTGTGATTACGTCATACAGGTCACATGACGGATGTAGTATCTCTGGAATGTATCCATATTGCTATACACATATATACACATTTATTACGTATTGTTTTAATGATAAAGGTGTAAGTATTTCACCTAGTTCAGTAATGTCACAGTTTGGCATTTTGAATGCAACTTGGTCTTATGGGCTTGATTTGTTTCCTAGTTCAGTTCTCTTATCTGTACTGCATGTACAGTAGGGTTACAAGGACAAGCTGTCCACAGTCTGGTATTAGTTAACACAATGCTACACACCATAAAAATCTGGTGACAGCTATGAGTAAACAATGAGAAAGAACATGCACATTTAACAATAGATTAACCAGTATTTCATGGATGGAGGAGAGCTGAAACAGTGTGAGAAAGTTGATATTGAAGGTTTTAAATAAGTGAAATTCCTTCTATATTATACGCACAGTGGCGCCCGGTGACTTCTTTTTGAAGGCGCACGATGCAAAGCTCATCACAACATGTATATGGCCCGTCATGTGTGTGGCTCGTCATTTAAAGATATTGTGTTCGGCACGTCATGCAAACTTATGTGCATCACGTGTGATTTCAAAATACAAGCCTGCTGCAGACGCATCTAAAGGGTTTATAAGAGATGCTCGTGTTTGCCAGATACTCGCATAATCTCATGTGTAATCAGAGTTTACTGTTAAGTTAGTGTCTTATGAGTATTTTGTGAATACGAGTTTCTCTTTTTATCATAAATCCTTTCGACCCATATGCAGCAGGCTAATATTTTCACAAAAGGCAATGATGCACATGGTTAACATGACACTCCGAACTCATATTTTAAATTCGCGCCCCTCGGAAGAGAAGTCACCGGCCACCACTTTATACGCATCTTCTTCTTCATATTCACACATCTCATCATATCTTCCACCCTATCCGTGATACATGTATTTCCTGCACCAGCCAGTGTAAATTCATTTTCAGTTTTATCAAGCAGCAGTTTTCACACAAAAGTTGTCGCAGTAATTAACCCTTATATCTCAGTAACTAAGTTTTGGAAATGTCATACTCTTTTGAGAAATGTGCTTCTAAAGCAACACAGTGTATTCAAGCTATACATTTTATCAGTATGTGTGAGGAACCCATGACAAGTTACAGGATTGTGTATGTGCTTAAGAATTTTGCAACATAGCAAAGCTATATTATATATAAAGTTATACATAAACAAATTAACAATTGCCATGTGATTGAAATGACTTATTCATGCACAACTGAAAATAAAATATGATGCATATTTGCGTGTAGGTACGTGTGTGCATATGTCTGGGTTCTTGTAAAAGTGTGTGTGAGTATGCAAGATTCAGGGTATCACTAGAGAGCCAAGCCAAGACAATAATGCAAACTGACACTTCAGAAATGAGAGGGTGGTTGCCTGGCGACAGTCGCTGGGGTGGTTGTTCCCGCGAGACCGGGGTGAGATGCAGTCTAAATGATGTTTGATTAGAACTTAGATCAGTTAGACCAGTACAGACACGTCTGACGACAGGATGGGGGTGGAGGTGCGCTATCCCAGCTTTACTGAGGTGTGTGTGTGCATGTGTGCACAGGCCTGCATGAATGTGTAAAACACAGAAAAACAGTGAATATGCATTTTCAAAGTTCTGTTCTTTTATATATTATGGTTAATTGTTGAAAGATCTTCAATGTGAATGGCAGTAGGAGAGAAAGTTTATTATACTTTAATTTATAACCTATGCAGTAGATGCATTTTAAGAATGTGACACTGCAAGTTTATCATTTCTAGCAATCCATGAACTCTTTAGCATACGATTTGTTTTTTTTTTGTATTATAATTATTATGTGTGAGATGAGCAGCTTAAGGATAATGTGTTTATTAGAGTTAACTTATGAAAATAATTGTATTTTGCGTTACGCATTTTATTCATACAAATTATATTAGCAACATTTCTAGTAAGAATTAAAAAATATAAATGTTTTTATCCATGTTGTTTGCATCTTTTTGTGTTGTAGTGGAAACAAGGAAACCTGCCATTTTGTAGAGTCAACATAGTCAATGTGCTTAATAATGTGCTTAAAGGCTTAGTATTCTAGAAATAGTACTGAGTCTTGTTTCTGTTTCATTTGACATTGTTTATTTGCTTAAATTTCAATTAGATTTTGAAACACAGATTTTATACAATCATATACTGCATGTACAAACAGTAACACAATAGGGGACAATCATGTAGATGGGACACTTTTTGACTGAATCTGCCTGAATTCACCTTAAATGTTTTTAATGGGATAACCCAGTGGTTCTCAAATGGGGGTCCGCAAGATGGTGCCAGGGGGGCCCCAGTTTTATGGCATTTTATAAAATACATTAATTTATCATGAATTCTGTGAAATTAAACCTAAAAAAAATAAGGCAGCACTACTTTATATAATTTAAAAAAAAAATTTTAATTAAAATGTAAAGTTTTAGAACTGTTTTTTTGTCATAAATTTTCTTTGGGGGGGGCCGCGAAGAAATGCACCGTACACAAAGGGGGCCGCACGCTGAAAAAGTTTGAGAACCACTGTGTGGCAGCCGGTGACTTCTTTATTCGAGGGCGCTCGGTGCGAAGTTCGTCACAACATGTATGTAGCCCATCATGTGTGTGGTTCGTAATTTCAAAATATGTGTTCGGCACGTCGAGTGAACCTACGTGCATCTTTTGTCTTTTCAAAATAAGTGCCTGCTGCAGACGCGTCTAAAGGGTTTATGATAAAAGAGACGCTCGCGTTTGCCAGATACTCGCATAACCTTATGCATAATCCGAGTTTTTTACTGTTAAGGGAGTGTCTTGCGTGTATTTTGTGAACGTGAGCGTCTCTTTTATCATAAACCATTTTGACGCGTGTGCAGCAGGCACTTATTTTGACAAAACACGTGATGTACATGGTTCACACATGATGCAACAAACACATATTTTGAAAACACAAGCAACACACATGATTTTGAATTTGCGCCACTCGGAAGAGCAGTCACGAGTCGCCACTGGTGATAACCCAGCTGGCATATTAATTTTTTTTTTTAAGTGTGCCATCATGCCATGTAAAAATACAAAATTTTTAGACAGAATGAGAAAAGCAAAAAAGGCTTCAAAAGAGGTGAGACGAAAAGACCATAAAGAAAGAAAGAGTAAAAAAAGACTGAAGATGTACTTAAGACCCGAGGCTTTGCATTTCTAATGCTTTCCAGGAAGAGAAAAAGGAAAAGAATGTTATAGAGAAAAAAATAGAAAAATGAAAGATGATGAAAAAAGCTGCGAAGTTCATTGTTTTAGCGCTGGGTCAGTATGTGTAAAGAATATTTTTATATATATATATACTTTTTAAAACTTGTGATCTGCCATAAGAAACAGTTTTACGTTCATTGATGCAGACAAGCATGACTTCTACCTCTGTATTAAAAATATGTAAACAAATACACACGCGCTCTTATAGCTGCTGGCGCATGCGTACAGCGCTCACGCTTGCTCAGCGGCAGCACCCGAATTGAATGAGATAGGAAAGTGAAAAATGATTAACCTGGGGTCAGCTCTCAGCTTCAATCTCACCAGCGCTCAAAGAGCAGCGGCGACTGATTTAAACTCGTCATGTTCCGCCGCACACATTTGCATATATTTATTAAATTTAGCTTGCACCCAGGAATAAAATAAGGCGAACCAGAGAGAAAGAGAGAGAGAGAGAGAGATATTCAGAGGGGTAAATATTTAAATGAGGAGTGTTTCAGATAGATCTGTTGTTTCATTCATTTTGGAGCGTGGCTGAAGGCAGTAAGAGGAAAGACATGATTCTGAAATTTTGCAAGGGTTCTAACAGAGAGGGGCGGTACCAGACTGGCCACATCTGATCAGAAATGTATGGTTTTTAGGCTATGACCTTGATCCTAAAATGTTTTTACATTTGTGGATTTATGCGATTTTAATCTGTAACTATGTCTATGTGAAATCCAGGCTAAAATCTCACAATCTAACTGTGAGATTAGGAGCATCAAAGGATTTGGCCTAACTCAGTCAATATTAAACATATCAATGTTGTATTTTCACAGAATGTTCTTTACATTATGCAGGATGATTTTATATTTATTATATTTATATTAAATGCATTTGGCAGACGCTTTTAACCAAAGCAACTTACAGTGCCTTACAAGGTATACAGTATAGGTTTTAACAGTATGTATGTTCCCTGGGTTCGAACCCATGACCATTTACACTGCAAACGAATTCTCTACCACTGAGCTTTATTTAAAAATAAAGTTTTACAGACTGTGCCACATGTAGGGACAGGACTGAATAAAACTCCACTGTAGTTTCAAAACAATCAACAAGCAGAATAGAAAGAAAGTGAAATCAAAATGTTTGCCAAATTCCAAAGGTAAATTTGAGTACTTTTAAATTTTCGTTTTTGGTCAATCATTCAAAACATATTTGAGTTTGATTAATTATAATTTTTACACAAGCAAGACACACATCCCTGCTACAAATGAACATTTAAAGTTTGTTTCTAGTACTTACCATTCTTGGACAATTACACCAAACATGACAGAAGTGTAAACGTTACAACTTACCCCATAGGTGGGGTTAATTGTAACAGGCAGGGGGTTAGTTGTAACACTTGCTAAAAATTAAGTTTGCAGGCAAATATTTCAATACTACTTTATATACTTGAAGTGGATATTGTTTATATATAAAAGACAGGTATCTAAACTATTCATCCCTCATCTTATTTTAATTATAAATGGATACAAATGTCTAAATATGAGAAAAGCAGCACAATTATGACTATTTCAAAATCAAATTCTGAGATAATGAAAATTAAAGTCTGATTTTAGCCATTAATTTCGTTATGATTTCAATCTTTTACGTGACCTTATTCAATCAATATTAAAGTTATGAACAAAAATACCCACAATTTTTGATAAAACAGGCACATTTATTTTGTTGGCAGCGAGCAATCATTTGTGTGTAGCCTATTTAAAACAACGGCAAGAATTATGCTAATGTCAGCGGTTTTCACATCATAAGTGCTGAGGGGTTAGTTGTAACACAGCGTTACAATTAACCCCGCTGGGTGAAAATATTTTCAAGGGTACCAAAAAAGTTGCTTAGAGCTGCAGACATATTTCAAAATGATGCTATGTTTTAGTCAACAAGACACTGATTAAGATGACATAACATTGGTTTGGGTATCTTACACACCCGACTTAGAAACCAAAAAAACATATGATGAAAAAATTTACTTACATGCCACCAAAACCCTCTTTCATCAATACCTTATACATTATACCTTTACATAAATTTGTGGGAGACCGTCTATTGGCAGCGTGAAAACCATACGGAAACCATACGGACAAAAAACATGCGCTCAACCATGTGCAACAATGTAAACAGTCCGTGTTACAACTAACCCTTCATTATTTTGTGCCTCGCCACCCCTATATAACACTGAAGAAATATTGTAATATTGTTTTGCATAATTTCCATCTGAACTTTATGCAAGTTTAAAGCATCAATTATAGCCAGCATTATATGAATTATATGATGCATATCATATAAAGTCTTTTGACTGGCAGTGTTGCTTTACAGAATGTTTGCATTGTTTTAAATTTAAATAAGGATTTTATATGGCATCTGTCTACTGTGAATTAAGACCAGAGGTTTTCTGTCTTAAGATGAACATTTCAAAACAAATAGTTATAGCTATTTAGCTGGCATTTCACCTTACTACGCCTTTAAATTACTTGGCGTAATTGTTGCATTTGGCATTGCGGTAAGCCTCAGAGAATTTATATGGAGTGTACTTAGCTTACATGATATTCTCAGAATAATATAAACATCCATATGTTGTCACATATGTTGTCGCTGGAGCTGTAAGGGTGTAAATTTCATTGTGAGAGTGTTTAAGTGCCTGTGTGTGAGGATTGCAGCACGTTCTCCATTGAGATTCGGCTCGCTCAAGGTGGCCGTTTTACCCCGGAGGCGTGTGACCCCCGTGTGTCTCTGGAATAATCCTTTTCTACCTCCCCATCCACAGCCTTAAATATACAAGCGTCAGGAGACAAACAACAAACAACACAACAAACAAACAGCAAATCAGAGAGAGAGAGAGAGAGAGAGAGAGAGAGAATGAGAAGAGAGCAAGATGGTACACAGAGAGAGAGAGAGAGACAAACAGACAATCCTAAGCACAAACAAACGCTGCCAATGGCATACTCCACTGCTCTCCTGGGCATCATGCCAAACTCTGGTCTCTGTGGAAACCGTCGCCGTCAGCGATAGGTGGTAGGACGGATGCCAGCATGCCATAGACAGTGTTAGGGGTGTTGGCAGCTACCAGACTGGTGTGTATTGTGTGTGTGTCTGTGTTTTAGTTAGGCTCTAGGACTCGCTATGTCTGCCAGGGCATGTGGATGGTGCCAGGGTTGGTTGTGGTGCAGCTGTGTCCAATGTAGGCTTACCAGGCCGGGCATCCCCACTCAGCTTCCCCTGCCACTCACAACCACTTTAACAACACTGTGCCACAGCGACCTCTGTGGCCAACCCTTCAAAGATGAACTCCATCAATCCATCCATCCATAAAATTATTAAGCTATAAACAATTTCATAGACTCTGAATGCCAAACTTGTCTTTCCAGCCTTTTTTTTGGCACAGTGTCTTTCCTTCTTTTTTTTCTTTCGTTCTACTCTACTGCTTATAATTTAGCTATATTTTATTTTATTATAAAATATATTTGATTTATTTTCTTTTTAGTTTAATTATATCATTTATTTAATTCAATATTGTTGTCAGAACATAACTGAACAGGTTGCCACCCATCAATTGAGAATCACTTTCAAGCTGTATGGTCCTAAAATAAACCTTTAACATGTACAGAATCTTATTTTGCATGAAAGGTTCTTCATATTATAATAAGGTAAGAAAGTGGTTCTTTAAAGGGGCCATGTTACAATTTTTTTAAAGATGTCAAATAAATCTTTGGTGTCCCCAGAGCACATATGTAAAGTTTTAGCTCAAAATACAATACAGATAATTTATTATAGCATGTTAAAATTGCACTTTGCCACTTATGACATCATAAGGAGAGCCAAATTTCAATAACCTATTTTTTCATGTGCTTGTAGAGTATGGTTTACCAAAACTAAGTTACTGGGTTGATCTTTTTCACATTTTCAAGAAGCACTAGGAACCCAGTTATAGCACTTAAACATGGAAAAAGGAAGAGTTTCATGCCATGGCCCCTTTAAAGAACCTTCGACTAATGGCCGAAGTATGGTACATTTTTACGTGTACGCGGACGTGATGCTATTTTCGTCATTAATAAGAGTACTGTACGCGCACCCCTTGATTTTTGAAACCCCGCGTACGTTGTATGTCGCACATGCGCCCACAGGAAAATGTAGTTTGTAGCCCAGGAGATGCATTGTGACCGTTATGACGATTCATTGTCTGTTACAGTGTTTTGACGATTATGACGATTGAATGTCTGTTTTATTGCTTTGACATTTAATTCTCGTACATATTTTTGTTCATATAATTTTTTTCACACATTGTTTTGATTATTTAATGAATATATATTTCAAAAACTGAAAATTTCTGATAAGAAATAAACACAATAAAGTGTTTGAAAAATAACTGAAAATAAAATGCAATCAAAATAAACTGACTATACCAAAACAGGCCTTAAATTGCAGCCAATCCTACTAAGGTCATATCAAAATCAGTTACTGCAGCTCCCCCTTGTGTTTTTAAGAGAGATGTGCAATCATTGCGGTGATCTGAAGTCATCCCGATGAGATGATTAGTTAATCATTGTGACAGCCCTAGTACATGCATGAGTCAAATAAACTATAATTTGCAAGGCTGTGCATTCAATTGTGCGCCTAAGTTCGCGTACACATAAAAAACAGACTATATTCTGTTTCTTTGGTGAACAAAATATGGTTCTTTTTATGGCATCACTTGGAAAGAACCATTAAAAAAACATTGTTTTTAACAATGTACTTGTTTTGTTTCTTTCTGTAATCTAGTTTTTCATATTCGCCAGCTCTGTTTTTTCCATTCATCGCCATTCTTTTTTCTGTACAAAGCTCATCAAACATACCCTTCTCTTGCCCACTACCCACTGTCTTCCTGTCTACCAACCTCATAAAATCACCTTTCCAGGACAGACTTGCGTCAAAGCCCTGACGTGAGTCACATGAAAGGCCCTTCACAATCTCCCTCTTCAGCCAGGCGCCCTGGCTCCAGGCCTTACCCATTCTCTCCGGCTGCTCCTCTCATCCCTCTCCTCTGTCCCATATCATGTGCTATTATAAGAACACCTCACTCCTGTACCCCACTTCCATCCTTTCCTCTCTCTTCTTTTCTCTTCTCTCTTTTGCCACCTCCACCCCTCTCACCCAGTCTGCGGTACGCAGCCATATGTGTCAGCTGTGCCAGCACCCCCCTCCTCCTCTCGGCCCCCGGGCCCCGGACCCCCCGCGTGTGCCATTCCCCCTCCACTCCTCCCCCTGCGAGGCGCTGGCTTTGTAGGCTAATTAGCAGTGAAATTGGTGAATTGCAGGCTCGGGCACACATGCACAGACACTTCAGCTACAGCAAGCGCCACTTTAAGCATTGAAAGGACCCTGGAATACAAAACACAAAGAGAGAGCGAGAGCGCGAGTGAGGTGGAGGGGGCGCAGCAGAGAAAAGAAAAGAGACGTGAGGAGCGAGAGTGTTTCCCTGTATTTGAGGACTGGTTTACGCATACCTTCCTTCCTAGAGCTGCTTTAAGTTTTATCTCTTAAACCACATGCATTTTATTTTGCATTTTGGTTGTATCCTGTCTGTCAACCTGTTGTTGTTTTATTTGTTTGTTTTTGACGATTTGCATATTATCACGCGCAGTGTATTTGTTCGATAACGCAAACCTTAGACTGGACGGTGTGATGATTTATACAGTGCAACACTGGAAATATAATTTTTAGTTCTGGAAATCTTATATGTGACTATAGCTGTGCCTTTTTTTTTACTAGGGTTGGGCCGATACCACTTTTCATGTCTGATACCGATGTCGATACCACAACCTTGAGTATCTGTCGATCCCGATCCAATACCATCTCTATCACCCTTTTAATCAATTAACACTTTTGTTAGCCATACAAATGTAAAGTAAATGTGTGAATTAAACCATAACTTAAGTATGATAAACATTAAAAAGTACCTCTGGACAGGTCTCCTCTACTGGTTAGGCATGGCTACGGTTTCTACTTGCCGCGTTTTACAGCATGTTCCTTATGTCATGCTTTTATGGCATGTTGCTCAGTAAGTCGCTTTTACGCCAAGTTGCCATGACAGTTAAGGTCCGTGTTGGTATTGGATTCTACCACCCAACTTCTACAATATTTGATCTAGCCAGATTTACAATATCGGACTAATATCATAATATAACCCTACTTTTTACTTCTTTTATCCTGATCTTAACCCCTCAAAACAACATTCTATCACAGTAAACGTCATGACGTAAAACAAATAGCTAAACATGTCACATATCTTTGGAAAGCTAAGATTGTAAATCCTTTTAAGATACAATCAACACAGCAGGTACAATTAGTGTCCTCTTTAGGCGTTAGCATTTAGGAATGCTAGGTGCCACATCAAATTTTAGTATCTAATAACTATTTTTATCTAATAATACTATAGGTTAAATATTATTGAAAGTCTAATGCTGCGTTCACACCAGCCGCGGTAGAGGTGTTAAGCGTTGGTGATTTCAATGTTAAGTCAATGTGAAGACGCATTGACGCACGTCTTGAGGTCTCACAGCGCGAATGAGGTGTTTAGTGCAATGCGGTAGACGCGATTCCGCCTCATTCGCGAGTGTAGTTAGCGCGAATTGAACATTGCCGCGGGAAACGCGCGAGTTGGAAATTTTTTACTTTGGCAGTAAAACACGCCATGTTAACCAATTAGGAGCTTACTCTAGTAGTGATGTCATTACAGGATGCGAGCAGAGTCGCAGAAGCCCCTCCCATGACGTGAATTTCCGCGGGAATGTCTCGATGACTAGAATTTCACGCACGGCTTCCACGCGCAAATGAGCGAGTAAACTCAAAATATTCAAGCGGCAAACTAGACGCGGTAGACGCGAATTTGCACCTCAAACGTGGCTAGTGTGAACCCACAGTAAGTGTTATTTATTGTCAGTCTAATTGGTAAAAATATTTAACGTAAATTGTTGCCGATTAAAAAAAAAAAATGAGAGGAGGTATATAATTTATAAAGTGTTATGGCTTATCAAAAATACGCATTACATCAATAATAAAAATGTATGATTTTTAAGTTAACAGTATAACAATATAAGATAAGATTTGGGTCATACTGCCTATTCCTAGTCGTAACATAATGGGCTAGCAGTTAGCACACAGACACATTAAGCAGTGGTGCTCATATGGGCAATATAGGTTCAAATGTGCTTGATTTATTCGCTTTTTTGCTTTTATTGATTGGATAGTTAAAAAAGTGACAGGAAGCAGTGTGGCGAGGAGGTGAAATATCATCATCAAATGACCCGAACCAGAAATAAACTTCTGAGCATGTGCTGTATAGCGCCTGTTAGGCCAAGTCTATGCCCTACTATTTTATATCTTCTTATCTTAGTCTCATCTTAATGAAAGTTGCAAAAGGTCCCACATGAAATTTAAGGGGAAAAGTCTATATTAACACCATTTAACAGAATTGTTTTTATTCTGGTAAAATGTTAAGCTTTCCCATTTGCCGCATGTGTGTAAGCGCGTTAACTAATGGCAGACTGATGGACGGACGTCGTCCCTTCCTAATGAAGGCGGAGAGAAGACACCCGTTCCATCATTTCACTCACATCCCCCAATCTCATCTGATCTGATATTAACAGGCTGTATTAAAACCATGCAACGCTTTAACAGACTCATTTAAAATTAATAACTGGTAATTATAGAGGAAGCTGGTTCAGGGTTGCTTGGGAGGCGGAGGGAATGGGGCTATAAGAAAAGTGAATCTAGTTCAGTCAGAGTCTCATAACCGTATGTTGCTTACTTCCTTCCTTTTTTATTTTTTGATGAAATGTATGCAGTAAGTTTATTGTGCACAGTACGTGATTTGTCTTTATTCATAATATAGTGTACGGTATGTGACCTACAGCAATTTTGAAGAACAAAATGTGTGAAATGCTGAATTTAGCAGGTAGAGCGCTATAGTAGCATGCCATTCTGAGCATACTTGGGTCTGTGTTTTCTAAAATCCCACAATTCCTATGGGACTCTGTGCACATAAATGCTCTGTCATTATCACAGAGGTTAATAAACCCTGGCTGGAGAATAACCCTCTGTGATCAATACTTGCACACACACACATATGCTGTTGATTAACACAATGGTACAGTGGCTTCTGCTTTTTACGATGTATGAAACTATTTTCGCTACATGCACATCATCAGAAAAGAAGGAGGGAGGCTTGGATGGTGTGTGTAGTACTGTCCAAAGTTTGAACAGATCAATTTTGAAGTGTAAATGCGTGTTTACTAGAAATATCAAAAAAACTAATTTTGACTTCAAAATTCATAAAAGTTGTATTCATCTGTGAAGTGTCATAAACTTTTGTTAAACAGAGAGCTTGCGATAATCTTAAAGTCTATGGGACAAATGAATGGGCTTTTTTGCAAGTATTCTGCTAACTTCTGGGTTTGCCAACAAAAATATGTCTTCACTGCGGCACTCTATAAACATGCACACAGATTTTTCTTCCAGGTCTTTTGTTAGATGAAACTTTACAGATGTGGACAGTTTTTTGTCTGGATGGATACAAAAGCATCTGGATACACTTCATACACTGTAAAAATTCTTTGTTGCACTTACATTTTTAAGTTTAATCAACTAAATTTACAATTTATTTCAACTTTCTTGACCTGTGAGAAGAAAATGTATTTATATAAATTGTATATTTCTTTAATTTAAGTGCAACAAACTATTTTTTACAATGTAGATCAATTTTAATTTGAAGTACTAAGATTCATAGTTTTCTATAAAATTATTAAAAATACCATCCTGTCCATTTTTTACTTATTTCATACACTGTAAAAAATACTTCGCTGCCTTAAATTTTTTGTTGAATCAACTCGGATTTACAAGTCATTTCAACTTACCATTATTTATCTTGACAAAAGATGAGTTGTTATAACTACAGGTAAGTTGTTATATAACTTATTAAATTAAGTTGACTTTTCTCAACCATATTTTATAAGTTGTGACAACTCATCTCTGTTGACAAATCTGAGTTGATTTAACAAAAAAAAATTTTTTACAGTGTATGTTCTGTCCGTGATCTATAATTTCTAAATGGATTTTTGCATGTAAATTATCTGTTGTTATCTTAAAGGATAATTCCGGTATTTAACACTTTGAGTCTCATTTCTGGTTTGTTTTGGATGAACTACAGTGATGGACACAGAAATTTTAACAATGGGTCGTGTCTTGACTTTTCGACTTATTTAGAAGCGTCTCTTGACTGCTTCAGAATGGAAGTCAATGACCATGCACAAACATGTCATTAAAACAACACTTAACGTTCATTTTCAAAACTGTGCTACTCACCGAGTGGTTCGTGGTGTTCATTGATGATTAAAAACAAATATATTGGCACAATGTATGATTTCAATCTGTGTTATTTGCTATAGTGGAACTATTTTTTCAGATACCTCACAACCGCGTATATACTTCCGCTCTATATTTGAGTCTGAAGCATGTATGAACGTAGTCCAACAAACTGTAATAAAACGGTAGCATACTTTCAAAATCAAGTTTATTTATAACACTTACACCATCCAATATGTTTTTTTCATCAGCAGAACAATAAAGAAGATATTTTGCATAAACCCCAGTGCTCCGTCATGCAAGTCAACAGATCCGCACACTTTAAGAGCTAAAGCATATATATCCAATACAACAGTAATCCCCCATAACTCCGTGTGACATATTGACGTCTTGTGAAGCAAATCAATCAGTTTTTGCAAGAAACTGAACGTTATTTACAACACTAGCGTGAATGCCAAAACAGGAAGCACGCTTTACGTTTGAGGCGATCTCTTCCACTGGTGTGCGTTTGGTGGCTGTTGGTCTCTCAGCGCACTTCCTGCTTGGCAAAAGCTCTGCATTAACGCTGTAAAATATTTATATACATATTCGAATCTCAAAACTGAAAATCGAATGTCAACCCATGGAACGAATATTCGAATATTCTGGTCCAGCCCTACAAATATGGGACAAATTTCTTCTGAAAGAAACCGAGTGAAAAAACTACAACCACATGTAAACAGACCCTTTTCTGTTTCCCGGCGGCAGAGTGATATATCAGCGAGCAACGGGTCTTCCAAGAGAAGTCAATGGAATTTTACAAAATGCCAAATAAAACACGACAGAAACTGTATTTCGCTACACAACTTGTTTTTAATCATCGACAAACACCACGAACCGCTCGGTGAGTGGCGCAGTTTTGAAGGTGAACGTTGGGTGTTGTTTTAATGACATGTTTGTGCATGGCCATTGACTTCCATTCTGAAGCAGTCAAGAGACGCCTCCAAACGAGTCAAAAACTCAAGACACGACCCACCGTCAAAACCCCTGCGTCCATCACTGCAGCCCATCCAAAACAAACCAGAAATGAGACCCAAAGTGTCAAACACCGGAATTATCCTTTAAAAAAATGTAGGAAAAGCACATTATAGAACAATACTTTCTAAATGAAGATGCAGCATAAGGCACCTCATAATTGTGCAAAAAATTGTCATCAGCTTTTGTTTTTACCCAGTTTAATGAGATATTTCATGCGAGTGGAAACAGACCTGTTCTGTTCAAAAGAGTTACTTTAGGCGTTACTTTGGGTGGATAATAGCTGAAATATGGATTGCCGGAAAAACTCGTCAATGGCAGGGAAAGAGTTAAAGTAATTGTGGCTCCATTTTTGATACTAATTCATGATATGTCTCAAGAATTTGATGATGTGACAAATACTACCTATCTTCTTTTGCAAAGAACATACCAGCAAGTTATATCTGGAGATCAGAAGATTCCCAAAATTGGGAATGATTGTATTCTTGTTTTATAGTAATATGATACTTTTTCTTTGTGAGAGAGCAGGGCTATAACTTATTGTTTCATCTAAAGTGCACCCATTTTGGTGTAATGCAATGTGTTTGCGTGGTTTATGGTTATGGTCTATACTAAAACTAAGGTTCATAG
Organism: Misgurnus anguillicaudatus; assembly: GCF_027580225.2. Classification (NCBI taxonomy): domain Eukaryota; kingdom Metazoa; phylum Chordata; class Actinopteri; order Cypriniformes; family Cobitidae; genus Misgurnus; species Misgurnus anguillicaudatus. Next base: position 25,002,136 of record NC_073345.2, read on the forward strand.
TTTTCTATAAAATTATTAAAAATACCACCCTGTCCATTTTTTTTTATTTCATGTTATGTCCGTGATCGATAATTTCTAAATGGAAATTTGTATTTAAATTATCTGTTGTTTGTCTTAAAATGCAGTAAAAGCAATACTTTCTAAATGAAGATGCTGCATATTAAGGCACCTCATAATTTTGCAAAAATTGCCATCAGGTTTTGTTTTTACCCAGTTTAATGAGATGATTCATGTGAGTGATTTATACTGCAGAGTGGAAACAGACCTGTTCTGTTCAAAAGAGTTACATTAGATATCACAGCTCCTATAGCTCAAAGATATCACAGCTCCTATAGCTCAGCTGGTAAAGTGTTATGCTAGTAATGCAAAAGTCATCGGTTCTATTTCCAGAGAACACAGACACATTCATATAAGCACCAGCAAAAATATATAAATGTAAATATCTTTAGCCATTTCTCTAGACTTGTAGTTTGTTAAAATGACACAACTGGTCTATTTTTATCTCTCCTCATTACAGAAAGGGGTGGGGGGGTTATAAAGAAGGTGAACAAGATGCCGACAGAGTGCTGAGGTGTGAGCTTTAGCCTGACTGTGTGTGTAGGTCTACTGATGTGAAGAGTAGGATTTGTAATTGTACATAACTGCAATTACACAACCAAAACCTGCCATATGCTAAAAAATGTCACCCTGTGCAAATTTCAATAATCTTACTCTGTTAAAAGAATATAAATGTGGCGATTCTTTCTGTTATTACAGTTTGATGTGTTGAGACCTTCATAGAGAGATATTGTAGAGATAATTATAGACTGCCATCCCGAAGAGTAATAGTGAAATACGCTTTCAATACATTACTTTATTTGTTTGAAAGCTGTGCAGTTTTTCACATTTCTGACTCAACTAAAGAGTGTGAGTTCAGGGGATACATACCAGTATTACACTGAGTGCTGAATTAACAAATTTATCTGAGTAATGTAAAATGCCTGACGTATTTTTTTTACCTTATGCATAAAGCCCGATTTATAGCTTAAAAAACGCAAGCATAGTTCTGCATTGCCTGACGTGCACCTCTCCAAAAATGTAACAATACATCAATTCTACACAGACAGCAAGCACTGTCATAACCAATAGTGTAAATCATTAATTAATCATTTGTCTTTAACTCTTTCCACGCCAGCGTTTTAAAAAAAAGTTACCAGCCAGCGCCAGCATTTTTAAGATTTTTACAAAAGTTTAATGCTTTCCAGAAAATTTTCTTTATAACATATAAACATACAATATATCAATGAAAGAACATACTCTCTGCTTTAAACAACCAACAAAAAAAAACATTTCATCCTATCTTCATTTGTTCTCTTTTTATCACCTCTCAAATATAGGTAGGTTTCTTCAAAATACTACATTTTGAGTAAAAGCAGAGATAATTGCATTTTTGTGAATGACTTAGATCAGATTCAGAGCGATGATCAAAACATACACAGAATTTTTACTGTTTGCCCTAAATGGTTGCTTCTGGGTTTTATAAGTTGGGTGAGAGCACCACCTGTTGGATAATAGAGGGAATACAGATTGCCGGAAAAACTCGTCATTGGCAGAGAAAGAGTTAAAGTAATTGTGGCTCCTTTAATATTTGATACTTTTTCATGATATATCTCAAGAATTTGATGATGCGACAAATACTTCTTATCTTCTTTTGCAAAGGACAACCCTGCAACTTATTTTTAAAGATCAGAAGATTCCCAAAATTGGGAACACTTGTATTCTCATAGCTGCGTGTGTATGGTTCTTCGTCAACAGCGCATATTGAGTTTCCGCACGAGAGCACCCCCTGGCTTTTAGATGTAGCGGCATTTAACAGTTTTTCATTGAGAAGCATAGCAAGCATCATCGGCTGATATATATCGGTGAACGCCTACTGAATACCTCAGACGTCAGCCGAAAATGTGAGCTCCTTACCATGTTTAAAAGATTCGGACACAATGCAATGCTAACATGAGTTAATTTACAGGCTGTGAGTCCAAAGCGGGAGGAATTATGATAATGTCGATCTTTACCACAGCACCAATCCCAGGAAGTAAACTGTTGCCTACAATCCATCTGTTTGTTGTAGTCCAAGAAAAGAGATTTATATTGGAAACGATAACTTGCGTCATCGTTTACTTTGGAGTATGTACCTTTTGCATAACGTTAACATGAACTAATACACACTTACACACCATAGTTGCTCTTTAAGGCCGAAGTATGGTCCACATTTTATGCATACGCGAGGGTTCATGTACAGTGAGCATGACGGAATTTCGTCAATTTTGCAACGTCAATTTTTTTTAAAACCTGCATACTTTGTACACGTAGGTTGCGCATGCATGTACAAGAGAATGTAGTATGTAGCCCAGGAGATATATTGTATTTTGTCCCAATGTGCATGCGCTGAACGCCTGAGTACATATGAGTCACATAAACTATACAGTGCATTCGACTGTAAATTTCAACTGTATAGTTTGACTACCACATTCAGAGGTAGTTAAACGCATTTGACTGTATTGCTTTTGTGGTGTAGACGCGCATTTGGTCGTATGTGTTCGAGCAGCCAGAAAAGACCGCCTGAGCACAATGTTTTTCCATTGGACATGATTCTAGCGCGAACCCACAGTGTTCAGAGCAATCTTTAGGCTTTCATTGATAAAACACAAGCGGCTGCTTTCATTTGTTTCATTTTGCAAGCGTTTGAAAGTTGCGTGATCTTATTTCATTAATTGCTCTCAAATTTTAGAGAAAGCTCTTACATATACATGTACAAAACTCTTGTGCAGCATGTTTACTAACAACACAAGCAGCGGACTCTGACCCTAATATTAATTTGTGTCATTTTAAACCTGTAATTTCTCCTGCTCATGTTTAAACGACAGTAGAGGGACTCGCCCCCAGACCACCCCCTTTAGAAAATCAGGACAGAAGCGGTCGAAAATGGACAAAAGAGATGGATTAAAATACCAGGTGTAAACTTAAAAGTGTCACTCTCGTCCACTTGTCTCGATCGATTGACCAAAACGCATCTTAATATCAGGTATTAACAGCCCCTTTGTTTTCAAAGGCAGAAATCCCTGAGCGTGTTTTTTGCCTGATTTGTCTGAGCGTGTGTGACTGCACCATGTTAGCACTTCTCCCAGCAGGTGTTTCAGGTCTAGATATTAGAGCCATTTGACCACATTTGAGGAAACGTGTAGGAAAACACAGAATCATCTTAGGATTTAACCATCCTTAACACATGTGCACGTATGCACGGCCGTGATATGCACCACTCATACATTACTAAACAGATCCACACATTGAGTAAAACATAAATACAGGTCACAGAACAGATATGCAGTCGACTCAAACACAGAATGACTGACTATTAATGAGCACTAACAAGGCCAAGAGCAAGAGCAGCACTTTCTTAAACAGCCAAACAAACCTCACTCTCTCTCTCTTTAGCACGCACACACTCTCGCTCGGCCGTGATTATACACTGTGCTGGTGAGGCCCAGTCTAGCACCTCTGTCTTTTCAAAGGCCTAGGAAGGAAGGATTACAGAATAGCAGAGAGGAGAAGAAGAATGTGCATGTGTGTGTGTGTGATGACACCTTCTTCAACGTTCTTCCCAGCCCCCTAGCTTTGCCTGTAGGCTTTCTTTAATTAGTTTGGCGCTTCTTTCTCTCCAGCCTTCTCCCTCCCCATTTCCACTTTTTTTCTTCACGCCATCTTCATATTATTTATTTGCAGGTTTCTTAGTCCTTGCTTATAGTGTATCGTCATAAAGGTAGTTAAGAAGCCCCCCCAAAAATAATGTTTTACCCTTATGTCACTCCTGAAAACTTTTCCACTGGGTGCAGTACGTAGTACCCGGTACTTTTATAGTACCATCTCGATTGGGGTTCCAAGCGGGCTGAGCTGATACTAATGGTGGTTTTCCATTGCATAGTACCCCACGGTTTGGGGGCTTTTTCTCTGGGTGCAGTACGTAGTACCCGATACTGTTTTAGTACCACCTCAGTTGGGGGTCCAAGCGACCCGAGCTGATACCAAAACATGACCATGACACGCAAACACTGTAGATCACTGATTGGTCTGAGAGAATCGTCACTACCAGCGTATATAATCGCTATACATCGCTATAATGTAAAAGATTAGCTTTACCTTCATGCTAGCTTGCGCTGTCTCGAGCAAACATGTTGTCATCTGTGCTCTGCAATAAGTTCCCAAACTCCCTTTTAGAGATGAAAAACATCCACAGGTTGAGAATCAGGGACACTATACCAATTTTTAAATGCAACTTAAATGAGGCTCAGCGGAGCGCGTCGACTGACGCCACAGGTGTTTGTACAGAAACTGTCATGTGAAACGGAGGTAGTGATAAACGCAATGTGCAAACATGTATTTGTGGTTGCCAATTTAAATTTTGTGGCGGACTAAGGAATAACATTAAATGAATATATGGGGATGTATTCCAACCTCGCTCTCACTTGTATGATGTTACAGCAGTAGGCAGCGCAAATATAACTACACGCCTATAATCCCTCCCACTCCGAAGTGTTACTAAACTTGATGGAAAAGCTAACCAAGCCAAAGTGAGGTGACCTGACCCAAACCAAACCGTGGGGTACTATGTAATGGAATTGCGCCATAAAATGTGATGTAAAAAACACTGTAGATCACTGACTGATCACTAGAATCGTCACTACCAGCAGCAATGCTAAATGCAAGATTAGCTTCACCTTCATGCTTGCACTGTCCCGACCTTAGAGCAAACCTGTTGTCATCTGTGCTTTGTTGTAAGTTCCCAAAACATCCACAGGTTGAGAATCAAGAACATCATACCAGTGTTTTCCCTGCAGTTTGTGTTCGCGTTGCGCACGTCTGCATATAACTTGTGCACGGCATTTTTGCAAATTAGCGGGGCGCGGGACTGACGCCACATTTGTACAGAAACTGTCATGTGAGACAAAGATAGTGATAAATATGATGTGCAAACATCTATTTGTGGTGGTCAATTTTTGCTTTTGTGGTGGACTGACAAATATATGAATGTATGGGAAATACTGCATTCCAACGATGCTCGCTCCCACTTTTTGTATGATGTCACAGCAGTAGGCAGCGCAAATATAACGACACGTCTATAATCCCTCCCACTCTGAAGTGATACTAAACTTAATGGAAAACCTGAGCCGTGTGGTACTATGAAATGGAAAAGCACTATCTGAGGCTGTTTACACCTGCTTTTAAGCATTTTGGTTGATTGAATCACAAGTGAACAACGTGTGGTCAAATATGAATGTGGTCGAATATGTTCTAGCAACCACAAAAGACCCTTCTATTAATCTAATGCAGTGGTTCTCAAACTTTTTCAGTGTGCGGCCCCCTTTGTGTATGGTGCATTCCTTCGGCCCCCCCCCAAAGAAAATTTATGACAAAAACAGTTCTAAAACTTTACATTTTAATTAAACAAAACATTAGTAGTGCTGCCTTGTTATTTTTTAGGTTTAATTTCACAGAATTCACGATAAATTAATGTATTTTATAAAATGTCATAAAACTGGGGCCCCCCTGGCACCATCTCGCCCCCCCCCCCCCCTTTGTGTTTACATCGAACCTGACTTCATATAGATGAAATGGAGTTCTTGATATTCGGCATGTGGATGTTTTTTACTGCTAAGTGGAGTTTGGGAACTTATACAACAAAGCACACATCAAATTTTTTCTGAGGTGAGCTAATCTTGCATTTAGCAATTACACTGATACTGACAATTCTGACCAATCAGTGATCTGCAGTGTTTACACGTCACATTTTAGTATCGGTAAGGCTTGCTTGTAACCTCAACCGAGGTGTTACTAAAGAAGTTTGCCAGGTACTAGGTACCGTACACAGTGGAAAATCCCACAAAAGTCAGCTGTACCAAGCCGTACTATGCAATGGAAAAGGACCAATACTGTACCCATTATAATAAGGGTGCTAAAAAGGGTTGTTAACAGTAATGGCACATTTTTGTTCCTCAAAGAAACTTCTTAAAAGAACCATTTTTTTTTCTATTTCTTTTTAGTGTGTAGAAACTTCTTCAATACTAAGAAGAACCTTTTATTTGCAATAGAAAGATGGTATATGTTTCTGGAACCATACAGATCCTTAACGAACTGTTATTTTAAGAGTGTATATAAACCCTTTCACACTGCGTTTTGATACCATAATATTTCCTAAAAAAATATTGCCTTCTGTGTGAACGCAAACACCTTCTTGAATTGATTCTGGGATCGCTCCCATAAACGGGACTTGGTATCATTGCTATAACAGTTCCAGAACACGTCAAGTGTTAACAAAAGGCAGGAGGAATGCCGTAAAGGGTGTGTCGTAGTGAAGACGTGTGTGTCATCTCAACAACACAGTTATCGTTTAGCTCTTTGACACGGGGGTTTTAAATGCACATCGACATTCACAACAAAAAATGTCTGCAAACTAGAATGAAGAAGAGATCAGGAAGCTCCTCACCATCGGCACTGAAACTGAGATCGTTCGGCAGCATAGAACAGCATGCCATGTGCTAGTTTATTTATGCGCTAGTGGTTTCTCGAGAGAAAATAAACAAACTTAAGACACTGCGGAAATAAATCCACCAAGTGGACAATTATACATTACGTCACATGTCTTTACGGGGTCTTAATAAGAGGTTTCTGAGCGCAGATTCCAGAAAATCTTTGGCAGTGTGGATGAACCGAAATGAACCCCAGACAAATTTACAGACATTTTCTGTGTATTTTCAGTAATTTGTATGTGAAAATGGCTTATGAACGTCCTGAGGCCATACAATTGCAATTTAAGAAGGAAACAATTTTTTTTATAGTTATGGACTATATAGTTTTTCTTACACAAAGATATAATGTGGACTTTGAAGACATAGCATGTAACATGTAAATGTTTTTTTTTTTTAATGTGAATTATAGTTTTTTAATATTTGTGTAAAACTACCTCCTTTTCTTTGTTTTCTCACTTCTCTCTTCTCGTGATTTATGTGGTCTGTTTTGTGTTGTTATAGCCAAATGCTTCAGTGTGATTTATCAGTAGTAAATATCAGGGTGATTCTCGTGAAATTAGACTTATGAGGGTCATGAAACATTTTGATAAAAAAAGTAAATGCAAAGTAAGAGTATCAAAACAAGAAGCATACAGTTACTGTACTATTTTGTACATGATTTCAAATGACATCATACAAACCAATATTGTTGTTTTTTCCACATTTAAGGGGAAAATTTTCATTACCGCAACGTGTCCATGACTGGATTTGGGTTCTTTGAAATGGAAACATTTATAATTAAAAAATCTAAAAAATATAAAGCTTTAGTGCATGTTATACTATAAACATTTACAGTAAAGAAATATGTGGTATTTGCTGATCATTGGTTAATGTAGAGACAATAATAAGGAATATAAATGTGTCCAAGACCAAATTCCTCATCCTCCGCAACAATTTTCAATCATTGTTTAAGCCCTCAAGGAACCAACATTTTCAAAAAAATAATTGTTGGAAGGGACATAATTGAATGTGACACTCTAGATGGCTACCAGGTAAGCAGTTCTTATTTTTTCTCTCCAGATAAAAGTTGAAATTTTGTTTGTCATAGTACCTACACAACTTTTTAGTTCTCATTACCGAAACATGAGTTTTAAAAGCATATATATAATGTAATATCATGTTGCGGTAATGATAATTTTTTTATAGTGATAATCTAAAAAATTTAAATTTTATAGGAAATATGAAATATGTTTTAAATCCTCTAAAAAAATGTTATTGTAAGTTAGACCTTAATCTTATATGTCCAAAAAAAATTGGCTTTAAGGGCTTTTTTAAAAATCACTCATCAGTGTTCACTCAGATTTGAAGAGATGAACTTCTGATTAGCTTGTGATATGTTTGCAAGCCCATTTACTGACCATTTGATGCACATTGCACAAAAAACTGAAAAAAAAAACTTTCTTCATTCTGGCAAGCTGTAATCTAACTGACTGAACTACACAACTTCTAGGAGTTACGGCACACAGGTTTTTATCAGTCTGCCTGCAGCAAACCTCATATTGTCATGTTTATATATACATACACTAAGTTTCAAGGATGAAATCTCTGTACTTACAACTTTGGCATAAACTCTAATTGCAAAGCTTTCAATGTGATAGCCAAGCATGCAGTTTCTTATGTGACCGTGAACATTAAAGCAAAACAGAAGAACACAGCTTGTCATGCACAAGTGGTAAGCGTGTACAGTTTGTGGTGGTAGCACGTCTGTGCTTTGTGGCTAACTCATTGTGGTCATTGTGCGAGCGTGTGTGTATATGAATAGGTCTGTGGGGAAGGAGACAGATTGAGCATTAGCAGCAATCGTTGTCATCTCAAACAGCTGTCCACTTCCCATCCAGCCATTCATACAGACGTGTTTGCATTGTGCTACACGACCTTTCCCAGAGGACCCACACTGAGAAAGAAAGACGGAGAGCGAGAGAGGCTATAGGAGACAGACATGTGGGGGAGAGAGAAAGAGAAACGCCCCCTTATGTCATTCATTTTTTTTCCAATCGCCGTCTCCATCCCCCCCCCTCCTTTTGCCGTGTTGTTCCGTGCTGATGTGTCTTATCATACCGTTCAGAGATATGTCTCGGCGCACACACATGCTCACACGCGTGTGCAAACAAATACACACACTTATCATAACTCTCAGAGATATGTCAATTTTATCTCTGTTTTCCAGAAGCCTGTTGGAAGCTTTGGCGCATGTTAAACAAACACTTTTTTTTAATTAATACAGGCGAATGAGGAATTTATGTTTTACAATTATACGATAAGCAGGAATGTAGAAATACAAATGCAGGGGTCAAAATTAAAAAGGGGACTGTATCCTTTACCTGGTATGTGTGTGTATATACTGTAGTACACTTTTATGCAGGTAAAATAATAGGTGTTAGAAGTCGCTTTAACACTTTAGATGTGTTTCTATTTTCACCTAAATACTAACACTCAATGTTTTTCAGTGTCATCATTAAAGTTTAACCACTCAAAGTGTGTGGCGCTGCGTCAGAACTAGCCTACTTCCATTCTATATAGTAGGCGGAAATCAGTATGTGAGGCGTGTAGTACATTTGAATTCATAGTATTTGAAAAACAGTAGGTGAAATAAATCTGGACGACCTACGTCAGGGGTCTTCAACTACTCTTCTTCGAGGGCCAGATTTTAAAATTGCAAATATGATGCGGGTCAAACTTTTTTTTACCCTATTTTTTACCTTTTATATATTTTTTACTTTGACCTATTTTATATATATATATATATATATATATATATATATATATATATATATATATATATATAGTGTTATACACATATATAGTGTTCATCCAGAGAAGAGCTGTTACTCAGAGAAAAGCTGCGGTGGGGTCACAACTTCCATTGGCAACACCTCATAAGGACTGTGAGCGGGAGATGAAATGCAACACATATTAAACTATAGATGAGGAAAAAGCCATCAGGTGCCCAGGTTATGAAAAGAGGAAATATGGGGAAAAATGTGCAAAAGATAAAAGTAGCCTATGTATGAAGCTCACTATATGAGTGTATAATGAAGTATATATACACTGTTAGACTTTTTTGGTAAATATGCGGTAACTCACTGGCAACGTGTTGCTAGTTAGTTACTGTAACTGCCCTATTACAGTACCATAACTGTACATGTTTTTTACAGTATGATGCCTTTACCGCAGTTCCATTTTGCAGTATAATACCCTTACGGTAACCTAGTTTAAAAAAATATTGCCTTGAAGGGGAATCTTACCAGGGTCACCCGTGTCGTAGGTCTGTAACACTACCACAATGCCATAGAGTCACTTAATAAAAGTTACTTGCAACACCCCCAAAGTAGCTGACACTCCGAGGAGTGAAATCTTGGCGTCACTAGTGTTTCGAAGTCTTGAGGTCAAATTCAAATCTGACTGTCAAGCATTTATCCATAATTGCTTTCTTGTTTCTATCTACAATTCTCAATAAATGATTTACACTGCTGAAAAACAATTCACATTTTGAAATTTGCTTCACTGCTAAAAGCATAACAAATAAAATGAATTTCATTTCATAGATATATTTTATTTTTCAATTTTATATGCTTTTATAACACTATTTTATTCAACTACTGTAGCACTACTGCTGTTGTTTTACAGCAGTCTACCGCAAATTCTATAGTTACCGCAAAGATGGCTATAGTTCATAAATGTATTCAGGAATTCAATTTGTTAGTTTAGTGCAAGGTTTTAATAGAAAAAGTAAAAAAAAATTCTTACTGTTAAAAAGTACACTGTAAAAAAATTCTGTTGAAATTACAATGTTATTGCATCTGGGTTGCCGGTAATTTACCGTAGATTTAAATTTATGTTGTTTACTGGCAAGAGTTTGTTCAAAGTTAAATAAATTTTAAATATTAACAAGTTTTTATCTTTACAGAATAAAACTATACAATAACAGCCTCATCCAAGCATTCGGGGAACCAGAAATCATCATCAACCTTTTTCTGTTTTTTGCTTCTGATTTTGTTTCCCAGAATGTTTTGCTTGATGCTGTTTTTTTGTTTGTTTTATTCTGTAAATGTTTAACTTTGAACAAAATGTTGCCAGTAAAAAACATTAATTTAAATCTACGGTAAGTTACCGGCAACCCAGCTGCAATTTCTACGGAATTTTTTTACAGTGTAATGTATAAAAAAGATCGAAAGCACTGTTTATATTTTTAATTATTATAATATGCTAAATAATAGAATTTAAGTACAGTACATTTTGGTTTTCATGTTAAAATAGCTCTGCAGTCCTCCAACAAGATGTCCATCTCAGAAATGACCCCAAGTGGGTTTGAGACCCTGTTCTATGGCATTTTGTAGCACACTTTTAAGAGTTTATCAGACATACCAGGTTGAGTTAGTGTGTAAATTACATTTGCATTTGGCAGACACTTTAAACCAAAGCAAGTTATTGTCCATTTAATGTATACATATTTTTATCAATATTTGTGCTCCCTGACATCACAACCTAATGCGATGTACAAGCGGGCTTTAAAGACTAATTGAATTTTGGGCACACATGTCAAACTTATTTATGTAATGCTTTAATAATTACACAAATTTCACATTTTTAGTTTCAAATTCTGTGATCAACATGCTTATAGACTTCTATTGTAGAAGCTTTACTGTACACATGTTTTTCTTTGTGGGACTCAAGGGATGAAAAATATTTTCTATAGTTACAGCATGCCGCAGACGTCAATAGAGCTTAATATATTGTGGTTATAATGTCTTAATAGAGAAGAATCTCAGATTTTATTCTGTGGAATCCTATACTTCTGAAAAATTAATAACAAATCTGAATAGGTAAATGTTTGTCTTCAGTATAGACATTACATCTTTTCATCACTTGCCCAGCCCTCCTAATGCTTAAAGCAAACAGTGGAGGAACTTGGATTAGTTTTTGCACAAGGTGACTTCTAGAATGTAGAAAGTCTGAAGGTTATGAGAAAACGAGTCAATTTTATATCTAAAGTCGTGTTAACGCTTGTAGTTCAGCTCTCTTGGTTCTTTTGGTTTGCCTAGCATTCACTATCATTTTTAACAGCGAACCGAACATAAAAGCAAAAGAGTGATTCTCATGAAATCCAGATTTAGAAGGTGTCCAACATCAGATTTTTAAAAAAGCCATTGAAGCCAATTTATTTATTTTTTGTGCACATATAAGATAAACTTACTATAACCATTATATTTAGAGGATTTAAAAAAAATTCCTATAGAATTATTTAAAATTTTTAGATTATCATTATCAAAACCGCATGATATTACATTAAAGATATGCATTTATAAACTCATGTTTCAGTAATGAGAACTAAAAAGTTGTCTAGGTACTATGACAAACAAAATTTTTATCTGGAGAGAAAAAATAAAAACTGCTTACCTGGTAGTCATCTTGAGTGTCACAGTCAATTATGTCCCTTCCAACAATTTTTTTTTAGTTCCTTGAGGGCTTAAACAATGATTAAAAATTGTTGTGGAAGATGAGAAAATTGGTCTTGGAAACATTTATATTCCTTATTATTGTCTCTACATTTACCAATGATCACCAAATACCATATGTTTCTTTACTGTAAATGTTTATAGTATAACATGCACTGAAGCTGTTTATTTTTTAAGATTTTTTAATTATAAATTTTCCATGTCAAAAAACACAAATCCAGTCATGGACACGTTGCGTAATTAAAATTTCCCCTTAAATGTGTAAAAAAAATTGGTTTGTATGTACATGTAGAGATGTTTGTAACGGTATGCTTCTTATTTTGATACTCTTACTTTGCATTTACTTTTTTATCAAAATGTTTCACGACACCTCATAAGTCTAATTTCGCGAAAATCACCCAAAAGGATAAGGTCACTGTTTGACCATTGAAATAACCAAGTTGTTCATGTTGCATTTTTTTACAGTGTATACATGCACATGTGCATGCATGTTTACCAGTAGAAGAACTGTGAAGAGCTTAGACAATGTTTAAAAGAATTCATCAGTCATATTTTCAATATTATTTCCTATGCTATCAAACTGTGTGATTTTTAGGGTTGCGTCTTGTTAATACTTCCTGTTTTTGATTCGTTTAGATTCACCAGAAAGCATTTGGAAGCAGACCAAGACCCACCTTTTCAGCGGTCTCGGTCTACTTGTTTGGTGCGCACTAAGGTTCTGGTGGTACTGTAGCGTTCACACTTGCTTAAATCAACCGCACCAAGTGAGCTCAAATCTGCCAAGTGTGAACAAACTCTAAAACTTGTTACCTCACTTTAAATCATAAACCCAGCACTTTGGTTCTTTGGCATTAATCCACCTTAAACTTTAACAAGTTTTAATTCAAGACCCAGTTTTATAATTGTCAAAAAACCTGCCCACTTCATTTTCCTTTTTTGGTATCAATGACCCGGTCAGAACAGACCGGCTAAACATTTTTATTTCCAACCCACCGCATGAGAATTACTGTTGGATTAAGTCAGTTAAGTCTAAACCACACCAGTGGCTATTCAAAACCAGGAAGGGGCAGATTGGTGCCAAAGCTTGACCCAGTGAAAGCAGGTGGGCCGAGTACAGACATACCACCTCACCCCTCCTTGTCATCGGTCCACTATGGGTCATCCAGACAATGAAGCTTGAGTTTAGAGATAAGGCTTCCTCAGAATATGGTTACGATGGCCAGCCATCTACATGTCAGGGGTGATGCGCGAGCGTGTGTGTGTATGTGTGTGTGTGTGTGTGTGTGTGTGTGTGTGTGTTACAGTGGCTCTGATAGGCATCTTCAGACCCCCCTTGTCCTGTACATATCAGCCTAGCACACAGCACCTCAGCTGGGCAGATAGTAGCTTTTCCGGGAGGGATGGAGGGCACCACAAGACCTGGGATTAGGAGGCTTATCCTGCTTCCCGATAACATTATAGGGGTCAGAAAGGTTAGGGGTGTGAAAGTGTGTGATTTGAAAATAAGGTTCAGGGTGCACAGAAAGGATTTTGGGGATTTATTTACATTATGTCATTATAAGGTACAGTTGAGAGTATTATTTAGTCAAAATCCTCTAGACACATTTAAATTAATTTGTAATTTGGCAGATATAACACTCATTTAGAGACATTTTTTTCCTAAATTATGAGAGATCATAATCGAGGGGCCATTCATCGACTGGCCCCTTGAGGCTGGCTCCAAAAGGGAGTCAATTCCCATAGACCTCCATGTTAAAATGCCCAACTTTACAGTAGAAAATAATATGTTTACAGCCTGGTGCAAAAAGTGATTTTGGTCTGTATAGCTAATTTTGCCCTTCATGACAACTGTGAGGGGGGTGAATTTTTTGTAACTCATACATTTAAATTATTTTAAGCCTTAAAAGATTAGTCCATTTTCTTAAAAAAAAATCCAGATAATTTACTCACCACCATGTCATCCAAAATGTTGATGTCTTTCTTTGTTCAGTTGAGAAGAAATTATGTTTTTTGAGGAAAACATTTCAGGATTTTTCTCATTTTAATAGACTTTAATGGAACCCAAAACTTAACACTTAACAGTTTTAACACAGTTTAAAGGGCTCTAAAGTATCCCAAACGATCTCCGGTAATGTGACGCGCCAGCGCGATCTCACGCAATACGTCAAGAGGTCACGGAGGACGAATGCGAAACTCCGCCCCAGTGTTTACAAGTGTGGAAAAAGAGGACCGTTCCGACGTTGTTGTATGTCGAATGATACTAATTAATGTCTTTGTATCAGTTTATTGTTTAAAATGGTCCGCAAATGTGCGTTTCATATATGTAACACGTGACCTTTCCACGTCACTATGCAATTACGTGAGGTGGCGCTTCACAGGACTGGAGATAGATGAGAAGTTGCAAAAAGTGCACATTTTTTATTTTTCTTGTCAAAAATGAAAATCGCTTTGCTAGATAAGACCCTTATGCCTCGTTTGGGATTGTTAAGGGGGTTTTCACACCTGCCTTGTTTAGTTCGATTGAATCGTACCAGAGTTCGATTGCTCAGTTGGTGCAGTTCGTTTGGGCAGGTGAGAATGCAGCAATCGAACTCTGGTGCGCCAGCTTGCAGAGGTGGTCTCGGTACGCTTTCAAACAAACTCTAGAGCGGTTCGTTTGTGGTGAGAACACGATCCGAGATCGAACCGACCTAACTGCAAAAGTACTGCGCATTTTGGACTAAACCAGCTGCCGTAGTCAGAGCAATCAGTGTGGTGTGAAATGGAACCAAATCTGCTAAAAAAGTTACAATGTATCATTTTTTGCTTTTGGTCCGGACCAAATGAACCGAATTACAGATGTGAAAACGCCCTAAGAGTCTTTTGAAACTCCGTTAAAAAACTGTTAAGTGTTGAGTTAAGTGTTAAGTGTTGGGTTCCATTAAAGGGGTCATAGCATGTAAATATCTGACTTTTTCTATGTTTACGTGCTATAAATGGGTCCCCAGTGCTTCCATCAACCTAGAAAATGTGAGAAAGATCAACCAAGTAACTTTATTTGGGTAAGCCATTTTCTGCAAGCATGTGAAAAATTAGGTTGTTCAGATTTTGCCTGTTTTGTGAGGTATAGGTAGCAAGGCGAATTACAATTATACCGCCCCGTTTATCTGCACTATCCAACCACAGCACTGCCATTTAGTGCAGAGACAGAGAGAGAAAGAAAAAATACTTGATAGCATAATTGAGTACAACAAACCACCATCATTATGTTCAGTGTTTGCATTTCATCCGCTCATTTGCATTTTAAACGACACACCCAAAATGGCACACTTTTGCTCAGGCCTACAAATTAGCAAGTTAAACATGCTGTAATTAATTATCTGTGGAGTATTTTGAGCTAAAACTTCACATACGCACTCTGGGGACATCAAAGATTTATTTTACATCCTTAAAAAAATCTCATAATATGACCCCTTTAAAGTCCATTAAAATTAGAAAAATCCTGGACTGTTTTTTTTCAAAAAACATAATTTCTTCTCGACGGTACAAAGAAAGACCTCAACATTTTGAATGACATGGTGGTGAGTAAATTATCTGGATTTTTTAAAGAAAATGGACTAATCCTTTAAACTTCTGCATAATTAAGGGCGTGGCCACTTAAATGAGCGTCCAAGATGGCGACGGCAAGCAACGCCTACTTTAAGCTTCAAAAACAATCTTCACAAACCAATGGGTGATGTCATGAACACTACGTCCAGTCTATGATCATAATACATGTTTAAATTTAGCAGATGCTTTTATCCGAAGTGACTTAAAGTGCATTCAATAGGCCTTTTTTATTAGTATGTTTTTTTCCCTGATGACTTTCAAAGGCCATAAAAGTTGTCTGTTTAAATTGAATGTCTTTATCAGAAAACAGGAAAGTATAAAGGATTGCATTGATGACTTTATAATTCAGTTTAAGTTGTTTTAACAAACCTTCGTTGAAAGGTTAATTTTATTTTATTCTCAGTGTTTTCCCCCAACTTTTACAATTACAACAATTAAAACTTTATGTAACCTTGAAAAACTCACTCAACTAGTGAATTGTCACTAAAACAGTGGAAATCATAGACATGTAATTAAATGTTAAAATAGATTTCTGTAACTTTACAGGCACTGATACATAAAAATTTCTTCATACGAAGAAAATACACATCTGCATATTATAGACACATTAACATTGTTGTTCCCTTTGAACAACCCACACCCACCCAATTCCATCACCAACATAGCAGCAATAATAATTCTTCAACCTCTCTCTTACTCTGTCTGTCTCTCTCTCTCTCTCTCTCTCTCTCTCTCTCTCTCTTTCTCTTTCACTGGCAGCAGTATTTTTCACACTCACTCTTTCTCAGGCTCCGTCTCTCCCTCCCTTCTCTCCCTCGTCCGCTTCTCCCTTATCTCCTCTCCGCCGTCCTCAGTAATTATTATTATGTGCTGCGGAGATAATTTGAAGGCTGTGAGGGAAGAGAGAGAGAGAGGAGGAATAAGACAGATGAAAGAAACAGTGACTATGGCTTCTTGGACTGTGGCTTCTTATCTGACCTTGGGCAGAGCCACCCATTGTTAGGCAAATCTCATGAGCGAAGACGGAGGGAGGGTGTTTTATGGGGCGATAGCAGAAAGAGAGAAATGGCTGGAGAGCGACGAAGGAGGCGGAACACAGACCGTGGAGGGGTAAAGCCATTCAGAGGGTGAGGGAGGGAAGGAGTGAATGGCGGGGACTTCATTTTTACAGCAGTGTATTGGCAGAGGCGCTCACAAGCTCTTGTCAATAAAAGTCCACATTCAGATGGAGGGAGAAACGCCTCTTTCTGTTGAATTCGTCGGTTTTGCACAGTCAAAGCTCAGGCACAATCGTCTTTCTTGCTAAATGCGTTACAGGCAGGACACCTGGTCCCTCTCCACACAGTACAGAGACGATGGAAAGTCTCGCGCTCAGGTGTTACGCTTCTGTGAAGACGAACAATTCTGTCTGCGCGCGTGAGATTATGAAAGCGGTAAAAATCCTCTCTCGATCCATAAGCGCCTCTATTACCCCGAATTCTCTTTTCCACTGATATATAAATGATTGCTTGGCTTGTACAATGGCAAAAAACCTGCCCAGGTGGAGTCTAGGTGTAATTTGAGTCATCTGCCTTTCAACACGCTTTGCTGGAGGAGGTGGCAGGGATAGGGAATTAAAAAGCATGCGTGTGGGTTCTTCTGCCTGTTTAACCAATTTATAACTTCTTTTCTGAGGTTATGTTCACCGGGGAACTTACGCTGTCTAAAGAATGCCAGAGGAGGAACAGCGGGGTGTTATATCTGTCTCATCATGCATGCGTTCCTCTACTGCTTTAAATATCTGCAGCATCATGGAACGTGGAAACTGGCTTGATATTTTTTGGGCAAAACAAAACAATTAAAAGTTGATAATTTGGTGGATCATAGGAGGCTTTTGTTTGGGTAATTCGATTAGGGATGTAAACGTCAGTTCTGCACAACAACTAATCTTTAGAAATGAACATTTAAAACATTTAAAAGCACTGTATGTTTGGTTGTATTTGCAAGGTGTTGGATGTAGAGCTTCAGTAGTTGCATATTAGCGAAAATGGGAAAAAATCATTTATTTCAAAAATGTTTTTATACTTACATGAAGTGTTGTTTTTAGGAAATTTAAAAAGTAATACAGTACTCTGCAAAAGTCTTAGGCCACCATGCCAGAATTGGATTTGGTGTTTTTGCAATGTTATAGTGATCATATGTTTCTAGATCTCTTTAATAGAATGCATCCAGAAAATACAGGAAATGTGTATATAGTATTAAAAACTATAAAAATGTAAACTGATGTGTCAAGTATTTAGGGTAAACTCCCCTTCCACTTGAGCAATCTCTTAAACCTAAATAAAATTAAATCCTAATTTCTAATTTGAAACAAATTTAGTGTTTTTACTTTATTCTGCTCAAAAACACTCAACATGTGTTAAGTGCCAAGAGAGGTCACACTAAACACAGAAGATGCCTTAAGAAGACATTTCCTGTATTTTCTGTTTGTATCTTAATAAAATAGATTGAAAAATAAATAAACACATTAAAACTTCTAAAACAACAAGTCTGGTGGTGGTGGCTTAAGACTTTTGCACAGTACTGAGCATAACTGCATGGTGTGCATAAAAGTCACATGAGCATTATTTAACAATAACTTCCAAGAAACCTTTATACCTTCCCATTCATGTTTAACATGACTTTGTCTTCTTCAACTAATAATAACGGCTAGTGAGGTGGCTGCAGTATACGTTACCCTACACTCTAAAAACAAACGGTGCTATATAGCACCAAAAGTGGTTCTTTGCTCGTAATCATAGAAGAACCGTTTTTAGTGCCATATAGCACCGGTGAAGCACCTGTGTAGAACCATATAGTGCTATGTAGAACCAAATGTGGTGCTATAGTGGTGCTATATGGCACCTATATGGTTCTACACAGGTGCTTCACCGGTGCTTCACTGGTGCTATATGGCACTAAAAACGGTTCTTCTATGGTTACGATCAGAGGTGGGTAGAGTACCCAAAATCTGTACTCAAGTAAAAGTACAAGTACTTATACAAAAATGTACTCAAGTAAAAGTAAAAGTATCAATCTAATTATTTACTTGAGTAAGAGTAAAAAAGTATTAGATGAAAAAACTACTCAAGTAGTTAGTTACTCGTTACCTCCAATCTGATATAGAAGCAGCGCAAAAGAATTTCAGACTACTTGGAGGGTTTTCACAAATCTCTCCTTAAGAGTCTCATTGTTCTGCTTATATACAAGTAAAGCAGCCTATCTCAGTCCTGCAATGGGTACATTAACATCACATAACGTGTCATTTGAGAAAAAAATCTCAAACACACACACACAGATGTTTTCTGACGGTTAACTCTATATTTAATTTCATGTTCACAACACAAACTTATCAGCATCTGCCTTTAAACATGCAAACAGTAAACAAATAAGAACGTGTGTGTCTGTTTGTTATCATCTTTTTATATGATATATAGGTTATTTTCATTGCCATTAAAGTGCAATTACTGAACATAAACAGGAGCTTAATAAAAATGATCATTTTAGATTTTCATATGGAACTTATCTGTTTTTGCAAATCATTTCTACATTTATTATAATATATAATACATGTTTCTTTCAAATCAATCTTTATTCTTTTATTTTTATTCATTCATTCTTTAGGAAGGATTTAAATAAAATACAATCCCGTTTTTATTTGAATGTATTTTCTACACATTAGTGAGGTGTCCGGATTTGTGTATAAATGCAGTCATTACATTATGCTGTTAAGTTTGATTAGTTGTGGGGAAATGATATGGAAATGTGCAGATGTGAACGTGTTGTTTGTATGGTTTAACTTACATTAGGATTTGTATTGTAATCGCTTGCACAAGAGTGCATATGGCAAAAAAACTCGGACAGTGTGTGAAATGACCATTAATAGTGTTCAAATAGACATAGGCTACTGTGACACTTACTTCAGGTTGGATCTTGAATTCGTGTACGCTGAGATGTCAGCTCGTTTATTGAACAAAGCATGCATCACATTATGAAACTATTCTTGTTGACCTCTTGGATTGAAAACATATACCGAACTTGAAGCCACGCATGGTCTGCCTCCGATAACTCGCACAACGCACACGCGCCCTCATCTGCTTCTCCTATCATCTACGCGGCCGCGCGGTCGCGCGCGCTAAAAGGGTGACCGCGCGGTCGCGCGCTAAAGGGTGACGCCGCCTGGTTCGCGCAACGTTCGAACAGGCCCTATAAACTTAAAATATATATATATATATATTCATTAATTATTACCATTTGACAGTAGCGCAGTAACGCCGCCGAATGTAGCGAAGTAAAAGTACAGTTTTTTCACTAGAAATGTACTTGAGTAAGAGTAAAAGTACCCATCCTTAAATTTACTCTAAAAGTACTAGTTACCCGAAAAATGTACTCAAGTAAATGTAACGAAGTAAATGTAATTCGTTACTACCCACCTCTGGTTGCGATTCAAATCAACAGTTTTGGTGCTATATAGCACCGTTTGTTTTTTTAGAGTGTACTAATATTTGTCACTATTTTTATAATGACTTTTTGTGAAATTATATGCATTACATCAATTAATGCAACTGCTGTAATTTTGTAATACTTTTTATTGAAAATATCATTTTGCAATATCAATATTATTTTGCAAACTTTGTATCAACAATAAAGAATCTTAAAACTTTAGAGATCCACCAATATAATAATCGGCTATCGGCCGATAGTTTAGAAACAGCCGATAGTCATAGCCGATATATCCTGTCAATCACAGGTAAATGCAATGAATTTGAGCTCTTTGTATAGAAAATATAAAGAAACATCACTGATTAGTTATATTATTATATGAATGAATAACATTCAGAAAATAGTCTTTAGAATTTATTTAATGCAAATTAGAGGTTGTTTTTGAAGCTTTGATTGTGTTACTAGTGCACAATATAACATGTGTTCATGTTTCATGTGTAAAAAAAGCTGTATTTTTCCACACACTTTACTTATCCCTATAGCGCTGTTTTCACTGTTCTAAAAATGATGTCTTCCTTGTTCTATGAAGTCCCTCCTTTAGAAATATGCATCGAGTTCTGATTGTGTAGTTTGTTTAGTGTGTTGTGATTCGATAGCATCTTAGCTTGCCGTTAGCTATACGGACTACCGGCACATCCGGGAACTTGACTGTAAATTTCGTCACCGCCCCTTTTTGGGGGAAAACAAACCAGACTTCGCATAGACTTCCATACAAAATAGCGGAACAAAGCAAACGTTCGTACACAGCCGGCAGGGGTAAATAACTTATGAACTCACTCAGATTAAACATGTTGAGTAATTATCTGTCCACCGTGCCTGCCATAGAGTGCGAAAGATACATTAACACATTTAATTTGGTCAATATAAAAACATGTCCCTTTCATTCTCCCAGCGTCAAATTTGTGTAACAACGCTATCCAGTGATTACTGGAAAATCACTAAGCCAGTTAGTTGTATGGCTGGACGGAAAAGAGCACTCAGTACTCTAAATATAAAGACATAATATATAAATACGAAGTAACTTTCAAATACAAAGTACAATCATTTACTTGCTTCCCTGTTGACTCGATGAGGTACAAGTAAATGTCGGGGTAAGACACCTCTGGCAAATAGGGAGCGTTATTACACAAATTTGACGCTGGGAGAATGAAATGGACATGTTTTTATATTGACGAAATTAAATGTGTTAATGTATCTTTCGCGCTCTATGGCAGCCATGGTGGACAGATAATTACTCAACATGTTTAATCTGAGTGATTTCATAAGTTATTTACACCTGTCAGCTGTGTACGAACGTTGCTTTGTTCTGCTATTTTGAATGGAAGTCAATGGAAGGTCTAGTTTGTTTCCCCCAAAAGTGGGTGTGAACCACTGATCTATATAAATGACTGGATTGCGCATAGAACGCTTAACGTAACAGCGTGAGGTGAAGCCAGCGCAGAGTTCGAGCCGCCATCTTGGTATACCCAACCGGCAGAGGGCGTCATTGACTTCCATTCAAAATCATGTTTTAAATTCACCCGCTTTACAGCGTATCAGTCACGCAAGATTATTTTTAGGATATGTGTACGTAAATTAACTGTTAATTCTGGTGTTATTTGCAATGTTTATGTTTTAATCGGGCAGGAAAATGGATTTATAAAAAAACGTTAAGGTGAGTGTGTCTGCTGCGTTCTGTTAATGACACGGGTATAAATAAAGTTTTTTTGACATTCAGCTACACGGTCAGCGTTATTTCTCTAAATAAGTTTAGGTAACTTGTAAGTTTAGATAACATAAAACCAGCAAATTATTGCATGCACATACGGTATAAAGTATGATTATTTATTTAGATTTCAGAATGAGCATGTTTGTCATTAATACTAAATATGCTGCGGTCTGTCTGCTGATCTGATAATGTAATGAAGATGTATAATAACTGATTAAAAACTAAAATGTCCAACTTTCAGTAAATAACTATGTACATGCTTAGGACGTTTGTGTTGTAATAATGTACAGAGTAACTTCAGATATAAAAACGAAGACTCGTAAAGTGATGTTTTATCATTAAAATCTGATCGGGTCCATTGATTTAATAGAATGTTTGGGTATACCAACATGGCGGCGCGGTGGCTTCACAGTTGTGACGTCATGCGCAATCCAGTCATTTATATAGATCAGTGGTGTGAACCTGTTCAGAGACATTATATGACATTGCGTAGGTTGTGCGTATATGGCAACGGACGTATTCCTGTGGGCGGAGTTTAGTAAAAAACTGTTCTACTGACGTCATTAAAGCAGGAAGTAAAGGGCTGTAGTCCATTCCGTGTAGGCTTTAAAAGGGGAATTCTGTTTAAGAAAACATATCGCCTGGCAGTGAACTTTGATAATTTTACAGGTATTATTTATGCTATTATAGCAACATTACACACTGGTTTAAAAATGGGATCAGGAAGAACGTGACCTTTATATAACCGCCAAACTGTAATCTGTATATCGGCAGATATCAGTCTGAAAAATTTTAATATTGGTGCATCTCTATTTTAAATTTAAAACCTGTTGCAGCTGCACTGCCGAAAATATGTTATGCTATGTTATATTGGGTTTGGGTAATTTACAATATATAGGGGTGGTTTTCCGGACAGGGATTAGCTTAAGCCAGGACTAGGACTTAGTTTAATTAAGAAATATAACTAGTTTTAACAAACATGGCTTACTAAAAACATTACCTGTGTGCATTTTGAGGCAAAACAAAGGGCACTGATGTATTTTAAGATATGTCAGTGCGAGTTGTTTTCAGTTTAAACAGCTCCTACAATTATTATAGCTAGGTTTACACGTGCATGTTATTTCGAAAAACGGAGACATTTACCTTTGGCGCCCTTCGTTTACACGTAAACGTAGATTTCGCCTCTAAAAACCGATGCTTTCTAAAAACTCCGGCCAAAGTGGATATATTGAAAACCTTTGTTTGCACGCTTGCATGTAAACTGAGACAAAAGTATGTTTCAACGGCCAACGTCACAGTATGCACCAGAGCTCGCACCTACGTCAAAAGTGCAACCTATGTTTACATGTGACTGCTACTCTGAGTGCTTCCATGATCACATTTATGTTTGTGCAAACTCGTTTTGTGTGTTTGTATTTGCAAATATAGCTGCTCCATTGTGTCGAGGAGCAGAGACGAGTGCTCGGAGGTCAGCAATTTTACGCGTTTGACTTCATGTGGCGCTGCAAGAACCGACAGGCGGATGATGTCAACGTACCGCGAGAGCGAGTTGAGAAATCACACGTAGAGGTCTTATTTCGAATCGCTCTTGCGGTACTTTGACGTCATCGAACATCTATTGCAACAACTCCTCACTCCAACACGAAGAACCAGTCCGCGTCACCACCAGCGCCGCCGGTGATTGGCTTGAGCTTCTCTTGACGGCATATATACACGGTACGTGTAAATTAACACTTTTCTGAAAACTGACATGTGTGCACACTGTTATTTTTGAAACCAGAGAGGTTGAAATGTCCGTTTACACGTGTAAACGTAGCCTTAGTCTAGGACCAGTCTAATCCCTGTCCGAGAGACCGCCCCATAGTGTTTACATGTCTTAATTTAAATAAAAATGATATTGGTTTACAACACAGCAAGTAAGACTTTTACAGAGAGAAGGGCAGCTTCATTCTAGACTAGAGCATTTGATTTAGATACACCTAGTTTTTATATGCTTGAAAGAGAAAATTTGTTTTATGGGTGTAAATGTGAATTCATTACTATGCGTAAACAGCAAGATACAAAAGTATGCATATAAAAAATCTTTGATTTTGTTACCACCAGTTCTTTGGAATGCAAAGAAAAAAAATCTGAATTCTACACCACATCTTAGTCAGTAATCAAATCTAAGAAAGAATTTCGATATTGACCATGACTTTTTTGTACTTAACCCTTGCTTTCACAGGAAGCACACAAGATGCTCTCTCCAACATTCCCAAAAAATAAAGCTGGGATAACACGGATCAAGCACCGGCTTGTGAAGTTGATAATATACTTTTACAATAAAATTAGATACGAATTTCATTATCAGTCTTTTGGACCCCACTGTATGTGTGTGTGTGTGTCTGTGTGTGTGTGTGTGTGTGTATGTTTTATCCAAACGTGTGAATGTGTGCGAGGCTGCGGCTGCTGCTCCAGTGCAGTTTCTCTCTCTCGTTCACTATGAGCTGAAGTAATAAATCCCCATCAGCGTTGTCCACGGGCTGCTCGGCGCTGACGTGTGGCCTTTCCCCTTAATTACGTTCCATTCTGCAGGAACAACACTGCGTCCTTCTGACAGATTTAAAACTGCCCATTCTGGTAATTAATGGCTCCCTGTGTCCTTCACAAGGTGCAATAAGTACAGTGTGTGTGGGGGTGATACTGAAGAAAAGAAAGAGTGTGCAAACGGGATTGTGCGTGTTAGCGTGTTCATATGCTGATGTTTGCGTAGGTATGTGACAGGTTGTGCCAGGATATATAAACTGTGAAATATAGTTATGTATAAGACTAGTCTCTCTCTCTCTCTCTCTCTCTCTCTCTCTCTCTCTCTCTCTCTGTCTGTCTTTTTCCCTGGTATGGTTTGCTCTCTCTTTGTCAAATTCTTTATGTCCCTGATCAACTAGTGATGGCACTTAGAAAAGGTCCTGACAGTGGGTCATTCATGAAAGGCAGGGCTTGTATTGTAAAACAAATAGACGGGTGAAGATGCAGTCTGGAAAAACTGACCTTCATAGAATTAGCATGGCCTTTCCTTTAGTTTTCCATTCAAACTGACTTCACATCCCGACAATTTGGTAATGTTATTTTTTTAAATCAAGGCATTTCAATACTGTAGTAGTCATTCAAAAATTAAAACCCCATTACTTTTATCCAAACCGACTTACTGTGCATTCAAGCCAACAACTATGCATCAATATTTGTATTCCCTGAGATCGAACCCATGACATTTTGGCACAATATAAACGCAATGCTTTTCCAGTTGATTTACAGGAACAGTCTGTTCTTTCAATTACTTTCTATTAAAAAATAACATAAATTAAAATCCATTTTCTGTTAAAGGATTTTTCAAATTTACTCACCACCATGTCATCCAAAATGTTGATGTCTTTCTTTGTTCAGTCGAGAAGAAATTATGTTTTTTGAGAAAAACACTCCAGGACTTTTCTCATTTTAATGGACTTTGGTGGACCCCAGCACTTAACGGTTTTGATGCAGTTTGAAATTGCAGTTTTAACAGAGTTTTACAGGACTCTAAACGATCCCAAACGAGGCATAAGGGTCTTATCTAGCGAAACGACTGTCATTTTGGACAAAAAAATAAAAAAATATGCACAAATTCTTGTCTATGTCCGGTCCTGTGACACGCCAGCGCGACCTCACGCAATACGTCATCACGTCAAGAGGTCACGAATGATGTAGCGAAACTACGCTCCAGTGTTTAAAACTGTGGAGAAAGAGGACCGTTCCGATGTTGTTGTATGTGGAATGATACTAATTAATGTCTTTGTGGCAGTTTATTGTTTAAAATGGTTTGCAAATGTGCATTTCATATATGTAACACGTGACCTTTCGACGTCATTACGCAGTTACGTGAGGTCGCGCTGGCGCTTCACAGGACTGGAGATAGACGAGAAGTTGTGGTTTAAAAGTGCATATTTTTTATTTTTCTTGTCGTTTCACTAGATAAGACCCGTATGCCTCATTTGGGATCGTTTAGAGTCCTTTGAAACTCTGTTGAAACTGCAATTTTAAACTGAATTAAAACTGTTACGTGTTGGGGTCCATTAAAGTCCATTAAAATGAGAAAAGTCCTAGAATGTTTTCCTCAAAAAACATAATTTCTTCTCGACTGAACAAAGAAAGACAGCAACATTTTGGATGACATTGTGGTGAGTAAATTATCTGGATTTTTTTAAGAAAATTGACTAATCCTTAAATTTTTCTTACGATCACAGCTGGCTGAGGCTTGTAGGTATTATTTTTACATCAGAAATGGCCCCTTGGTGAAGTACAATGACGTATAGTCTACCACAAACGTTTCACACTGATTATCATGACAACAACAATGCTCATAGTCCATCGCACACACACACATACACGTAGATGCTTTGCACCCTCTGAAACACATCCAGGGTGCTTCAAATCTCAAACTTTTGATTGCTGCCTCATTCATTCTTCGTCAACCTCTTGGTCTCCTGGCTGTCTTTTAATTTGTCCCCTTTCAGTCTAACATCCAGAGCTCAAACAAACAGACAAGCCCTGGGCACAACCAAAAGACTCCCATTCTGAATGAAGGGCATTAATAGCGGGTAACCTTTCATTGATGCGGCATACTGATGAAGAGGGGCTGATCTGATGAGTAGGGCTTGTACTCTGCCTTTTCTTTAAACCCAGAGGTGGTGAACCTCTGACTCTGGACACCAGGCCAGGTGCAAAGATCTTCTTTAAGGTCTTTTGTTCAACATGTTGTTCACCATTATCGATGGCACTATTGTCAGTGCTGGATGATGTTCTTTCCCACACTCTTTTCCACTAATCTCGCCCCTCCTGTTTCTGTTCTTGATCCTGTTCTGTGTGATGTAATGAACCCATATACTGAAACCTTTTGTTTGGGTCCACTAAACATTGCGTTTTCTTGTGTTCACAATGTTTGTAGATTTTAAGAAGTTATTTAGGATAACATAGAAGTTTTTGTATAGTTAAATGTTGGTAATTCAACTTGGTAATATGCAACAAGTTTGGACAGAGCTGTTTAATAGTTTTTTTTAATGGATGTTTCTGATTCTTGCCTTATTGTATTCAATAGATTTTGTTTTCTTAACAATTATATGTTGATATTGTAGTTAGTAGTAGGAGAATAGAATTTAGAATTAAAAATATTATTTTACATAAGCATTTGTGCAATTTGACTTAATATTTACTAATAAAAAAGTGCTAAATAAAAGCTCGTAATCATAGGGGAACCATTTTTAGTGCTATTAAGCACCTATATAGCACATTTGTAGAACCACAAGTGGTGCTAAGCATGACTATACTGTAGCACTATATGGTTTACACAGGTGCTACACAGGTTCTACATTGGTGCGGATTAGCACGAAAAATTATTCTACTATGATCACGAGCCAGTGAACCGAAATGTCTTAAGATAAGAATACTAAACTAAACTTAATAATGCATAGTCTTTACTCTATATATTAAATAAAGATTCATCCTTGTTAAGGGCCAGATTTACTAAAAGCTTGCCCCAGCGCAAACAATCATTTTGGCGTTCAATAACGACTGGCGGGATTTACTAAAGACGCGCAGTGGATCATTAGCGCTGAAAGGTGTGTTCTAGTTATTTTTGCTAAGTTAACTTATTGCATATGCATTTCTAGGACTTTCCCTTTCAGACGCAATTTTTTTGTGAGGACAGTATTTAAATGATTCACGCAATGTGATTTACTAATGTTTAATGTGTGTTATGACAGGCATTTATGCCATTATTTATGCAGAAAATAGCCAGTCCTTCCAGAAAAACAGATTTTTTTGTGATTCTTATGGGCAAAAATCCTTGATCTTGCGGCACATTTTCTTAAAAAATGCGATGAAATATGCGGGGTATTTATGCAATTTTATGTGATGAAATTACGGGAACTTGGCAAAATTGCGGGAACTTGCAAAAACTGTTTGCAGCTTTTGATTGATGTTCACGTTGCGTAATTACGTCACTTCCTAACATTCACATGATAACAAGGGACATGGCTGCGCATGTGTGAAGTAAATGCAACATTTTTCATTTTTCTGCTAAGATTATGAAATTATGCAAGCCCCGCATAGTTTGCGAGCAGAAATCTGCAATTTATGCAGCGAAAGTGCGGCGTATTTAAAAAATGCGGCCCCCACATAAATATGCGGCCTTTGGCTGATTATGCATTGAATCATGCGATTGCATAATCACGTTTTTCTGGAGGGACTGAAAAGCATGTCTTAAATAATTTTGTGCTTGAAATGGCTGCAATTGTTACTAAAAAAGAGGCATCACAAAGAGCATGCGATACAAGGCAGAGGATAATGTTAACATGTAACAGTTTCTTTGGAATGGCAGAGGACCATATTCAAAAAATATTGTTTGCCACGCCATGTTATTTTTTATTTGCAAAGTAAATAAAATAGGAGTCACTAGGAGAAGTCACACAATAAAGTGTACTATGGCTTCGTTAGCTGGGATTACACACCCCGGATTTTCCACTGCAATGTCCGTGATGCTAAATACAAGCGCTTTTGTAATTTGTAATTCTAGTTAATCTGGCCCTTAGTTACAATAATCAGTCAGTTTTTTCATATTTGTCTTTTTTTGCTTTCTAAACTGTTCACGTTCACTTAAGACATAACAGACTAACGGTGGGTTCATACAAGCTGCGTTTGAGGCATCAAATTCGCGCCTACCGTGTCTAGTTTGCCGCTTAAACGTTTTAAGTTTACTCACTTCATTCTCGCGGGAAATCCGTGCGTGAAATTCTAGTCATCAAGACATTCACGCTGAAATTTGCGTCATGGGAGGGGCTTCTGCAACTCTGCTCGCTTCCTGTAATTACGTTACTACTAGAGCAAGCTCCTGATTGGGTAACGCGATCGCAAGTTAAATTTTTTCAACTCGCGCGTTTCCTGCAGCAATGCTTAATTTGCGCCATTCGCGCAAACTAGACGCGCGAATGAGGCGGAATCGCGTCTACCGTGCCACGCTAAATGCCTCATTCGCGCCGCGAGACCTCCAGGCGCGCGTCAACACGTCTTTACATAGACTTAACATTGAAATCATTCACGCTTTACGCCTCTACCGCAGCTTGTGTGAACGCAGCATAACAGTAAAAATTTGGTATAAATATGTCAGTTCACCGCAAGAAAACATTAACTTAGTATTTGCGTGCTGTCTGGAGCGTTAGGATGCTTACGCTTGGATATGCGCACACACAAAACTTCTCAAAGAGTGGGTAAGTGTGACATTGAGATCTCTTTCGCGTCATCTTGTGGTGGTTGAATATTAAAATTGGCAAGGCTTAAAAACACATGCAAAACTTTTATGATGATCCAGCACTGGACTGATCAGGAAAGTAACAATTCCATTATCTGTACCAAGTATCGTTCACGCATGGCCCCGGACCATCAACCACTCCTTATTGTCGAGCTCTGCTTGAAAATGTACATTTTTGACCCAACCATGGGTTGAAACAACACACATAGGTAAATTTAAACCCAACAGTTTGTTCTATATTTTATGTCTATATTAGACTCAACCAAGCATTTTTATGTATATTAAATACGGGTAATGTACAATATATATTAGGGGTGCGCCGAAAAATCGGCTGATGATGTTTGCTATGCTTCTAGATAAATTATGTTGAAATGCCACTACATCCAAAAGCCAGAGGGCGCTCGTGCATAAACTCAATATGCGCTGCAGACAAAGAACCATACACACGCAGCTCCAGGAAATGTCTTTATATCACTGTTCTTCAAACCTTTTCAAGTATTTTCTTTATAATAAATAATAATAGTTACAATGATTGTTTGATGAGTTTTGCTTTTTCAAATGTATGATATAAACAACTCAATCTAACAGTGATTTTAGATCGATAAGGACTTACTGATCAAAAGCCGTAGTACATGAAATAGCTGTGCATGTTATCGGCTGTATCGCCATATATATGCATTGCTTGAAATAGACACTTGGCTTAGTGCTTTTATTAGATCGCTTCATTTCAAACTTCTCTGTCCCTCGCTGACTCGCATACAAACATTCACACCTACACATCCATAACCTATATTACCTTTAATTTTTCTAATTGTACGGGATAGGGACTTTATTGCATCTGCCAGCGTGCCTGTGTGACTGCAGTAAATGACGCCCAAACAGCTCTTGGTAGTAATTACCTAAATGGGCTCATTCAAAAGCTCTTCATTGTAGAATCAGTTAATTAATTAGCTGTTTCACTGACAGGATAATGGTGAAAGCATGCTAAATAGATTAGTCTGGAACTTGATTTATTGTTGAAAGCCACCCCCCCTTTTTTCTGTTTATCTCTCACTTTCACTCACTGACTCTCTCTTGTCTTTTTCCATCTCGAACACCCACATGGGCACAAAACGTTCAGAGACCAATCCAATCGCAAATGTAATGCGATATCTAAATTTTAAATGGACAGTTTACCCAAAATTAAGTGTTTTCTCGCCATTATTCACTTTCATTTTGGCATATTGATTTACTTGTGTGACTGTCTTTGACTATGACTGTCTTTTACATATAAATGATCCTGTCTGGGAAATCCATGTTAAAGTCTTACAATTATGAGATTTGGAGCATCAAAGTTTGATTTCAATATCGATCACTTTAATTTCAAATTTTGACATGGCCTTACTTAGTCAATATTAAACACATTATGATTATATTTTCTTTACATTCTTTGCAAAATGTTCTTTACATTGTGTGGATGATTTTATATAAAATTACTTTATAAGAAATTACTTTAGCTGGTTTTTCACAGGCTGGGTCACATAATGAAAGTGGATGGAGACCAGAGGCTTTCAAACTTCAAAAAGAAACATATAACGCATACATACAAAAAGCATTTAAGCCATATAAGAGCTTTGTTTGAGTAACAGACTGACTAATGTCTGTTCTTATTAAACACAAGCCGTGGTCACTATTTACTTTTTTGTTTGTATAAGATAATTTTTGCTATTTATAAGTCATTTTGTGTTGAGTAAATGATGACAGAATTTAAATTTTAGGTCAATATATTATCCGCTGTATAAATGATCTCCTTATATTGCCTGAAGCTATGGTGTAGCACACAAAGTGATGATCAATGGGACAACAGGGGTTTAAATCCAGCTCCCCATCCCATTCCAACTCCAAACCGTTAAAATAACTTTTTATATTGTTTTTAATACCACCATTTACACCGAACGGTCCGGAAACGCATCTTGGAGATCATGCTGAGACGACTAATACACTCAGCAAATCTTGACACACAGTTGACACACTTTTATAACATTTTAATTGTAGTTCCTTCATTAGTTCCAAATCTCTGGATCACATTTCTGCTTGTTTTTTACATTTTTAATTTATGGATCATTTACGACCGCTTCTGGCACATGGCTGTAGATTTACACAAGCAAATAATGTTTTTTTACAAAACAGAGTTTTCATTAACGTATAATTATTTACATGCACATGATGCACTTGTTAATGACACGCACATATGACGGTTTGTATTTCCGTAAGAAATTAAATTTTAATGCGGCATGAAATTCTGGTGCTGTATATGTTGGAGTCAGATATCAATCATCTCTTTTACATACATTATGTTTGAATAAATATGGAAATTGATAAATATCTGTCCTGCTCTAAATGTGACAGCGATCCTCGGTCCTCCATTTTCCCTTGGGAATGTAAACTAAACTGCCACTGCCACAAATGGAGTCGCTCCAACACACGTAATTTATAAAGCAATTCCAGAAAGCTCACCAATAATTCTCCACATAATTAAAACACAAAAACGCCCACTTAGAAAGGCAGTATAACTTAATAAAGCTTATATTTCTTTAAACATGATGTCATAGATCACAAATACCTTTAAAGCTGTTGAAAGCAAATTAAAAGAGAGAAAGAGTTTGGGAGAGTGAGGCGGAGAGAAAGAGAGTTGGAAAATCTCTTGATTAATCAACAAAGAGTGAGCGAGCTCTCCTACCGAAGCCAATCAAAGTGAGAGCGGCTCGGGGTTTAGCGTGGCGTGCCAAATCCTCTTGTTGCTCCTGCGGGGTCCGGAGAGCTGGGAGGGGTGTCTCCTTTTGTCTGCACAAAGCCAACCTAACGTGCTTTCACAGCAACAAGGGATAGGAGGGCTGTTTTGGGGGGCCTCGAAAACAGCCAACAAGAGGTGTGAATGAGATGCTATTCACCCCCGCAGGCCTTTACACTAATTCCAGTCCGTCGGTCCGCTCTTTTCTTTCTTGTCCGCGTCTGTGCCGCGACAAAACAACAAACAGAGAGAAGAAGTGAAAACAAGGGATCCTGAGGGCTTAGTGTGCTTGTAATCCTTTAGCACTTCTGACCCGGTGTCAACGTCTAAGTCTCTGACCTCTCCATTCAGGGCCTATGATGTATGTCTATAGTCTATCGCTCACCCTCCCTAAAACTCGCCCTCTCCTACGGGCTCTTCAACACCATGTTCCTTTAAGAAGCCGTGGCCAGGAATCCAGGCTTTGAAACACCTCATGGGTGCTGAAAGGGGTTTGTAAGCTGCCTAAGCAGGAGAGGTTTGATCGTGTTGCTTTTCTCCCACCATTTAATTCATGTTTAGAGGCCATCTCGTTAACACGATCTTCCTTCTTTCTTTTTTTGCGCTCTCTCTCTTCAACCCTGCTCCTCCATCGCGTCCGACTTCAAAGAGCACTGCCGTACGGAGAAGAAAGTCATTTCTTTCATGCGTCCCTTCTTTTTTTGCGGGTGGCTTTCTTTCCTTCGATCTTTAGCCGCCTAAGCAGCTGAGGAGAAATCATCTCACTTTCTCTGACCATTTTGCATTTGAAAACAAATAATTAGACGAACGGGGGGTAGACGTTGGATGTGTGTTTGGAGGTCTGGTTAGTTGAATAGAGAGATTGGACCCCCATGCTAGCTTCCTTCTTGCCACCAATGAAATCTACCTGCGTTAAGATGTGGATTCCAGAAATATTTGATTTGTTCCAGTCTCAGGAGCTATCTGTATCATAGGCAAGTTTTTACATTTATGCAAATCCAGAAACTTACAATGCATTACAAGATATACATTTTTGTTAGTAGGTGTGTTGCCTTGGAATTGAACCCATGACCAGGGACAAACCCAGCTGTTGGGTTAAATAATGCAGAACATGTTTATATTTGACCCAAGAATGGGTTAAAACAACCCAGAAATTTGGGTCAAAACCACCATAGGTTAAAGTACAATCCAACGGGTTGGGGTTGTCACTTTTTGACCCACCATTGTATATAAGGCTGTCACAATGATTAAATAATTGTCTCATCACGATTGTTTGATCACCGCAATGATTGCACATCTCTCTAAAAAACACAAGGGGGAGCTGCAGCGCCTGTATAAACGAGACAGTATCAGATTACTTTTAAATGTGTTATGTGTATTAAAGGAATAGTCTACTCATTTTCAATATTAAAATATGTTATTACCTTAACTAAGAACTGTTGATACTTCGATAGGCGCTTCGATAGCATTTAGCTTAGCCCCATTCATTCAATTGTACCATTTAGAGATAAAGTTAGAGGTGACCAAACACATCAACGTTTTTCCTATTTAAGATGAGTAGTTATACGAGCAAGTTTGGTGGTACAAAATAAAACGTAGCGCTTTTCTAAGCGGATTTAAAAGAGGAACTATATTTTATGGTGTAATAGCACTTTTGGGAGTACTTCGACTCGGCGCAGTAACACCCTCCTTCTCCCATTATGAGAGTGAGAAGGGGAGCGGACTTTTCAGGCGAGTCAAAGTACTTCCAAAAGTGCTATTACGCCATAAAATATAGTTCCTCTTTTAAATCCGCTTAGAAAAGCGCTACGTTTTATTTTGTACCACCAAACCTGCTCGTATAACTACTCATCTTAAATAGGAAAAACGTTGATGTGTTTGGTCACTTCTAACTTTATCTCTAAATGGTACAATTGAATTAATGGGGCCAAGCCAAATGCCATCAAAGCGTCGCAGCGCGCTCCAGCGCCCACGTGC
Organism: Misgurnus anguillicaudatus; assembly: GCF_027580225.2. Classification (NCBI taxonomy): domain Eukaryota; kingdom Metazoa; phylum Chordata; class Actinopteri; order Cypriniformes; family Cobitidae; genus Misgurnus; species Misgurnus anguillicaudatus. The sequence goes on from NC_073345.2 coordinate 25,036,070, forward strand.
ACGCACACAGACGACAGAGGGATGCATCAACAGTTCCCAGTTAAGGTAATAACATATTTTAATATTGAAAATGAGTAGACTATTCCTTTAATATTTACTGCCAGGTAAACCTTGCAAAAGATTTTATTTAAATAATCACAACAATGTGTGAAAATAATTTTATAAACAAAGAAAAAATGTATAAGGATTAAATGTCAAAGCAATAAAAAGTCAATTAATCGTTATAACTGTCAAAGCCCTAAAACAGGCAATTAATCGACATAACCGTCACAATTTATCAGACAATTAACTGTCCACCAAATGTCATAACCGTGAAAGCCCTAAATGTATATGCTGTTACGTTTTTCACAGAATTTTTTTGTAAGAGCTTTTAAAGGTGCAGTGTGTGAATTTTAGCGGCATCTAGTGGTGAGGTTGAGAATTGCAACCAACGCCTCAGTCCATTGCTCACCACTCGCTTTTGAAACACATAGAAAAGCTAGGGTAGCCGCCACCGGAAAAACATGTCATCGTCGGAGACAACTTAGTAAAAAAAATTGTCCTTTAAGGGCTTCTGTAGAAAAATGGCGGCACAAATGGCGGCTTCCATGTAAGGGGACCCTCTGTGTAAGTAGATAAAAACTTCTCATTCTAAGGTAATAAACACATAACGGTTCATTATAAAAGGTCTTTATACACCCCTGATAATATAGTTTTGTATATTATTTTGCATTTCTGTCAAGAGATCCTTCTAAAAATTACACACTGCACCTTTAAATAACCTATGACAGTCAATCCAATAACAAAAAATAGTAAATTAGTAAAAGTGATATTTATATTTCCGGAAACTTTTACATTTCTATGTATGCATTTGGACGCTTTTATCCAAAGCGACTTGGAAAATATTACAAGTGTACATTTATATCAGCATGTGTTCAATGGGTTCAAACCCATGACCTTTTGCGCTGCTAATGCAATGCTCCACTACTGAGCTGTACAGGAGCAAACAGGCAGATGGTAGCAGGTCCATATGTTATGTCTGGTCAAAGGTGCATTGTTCCATAGCAGTCAAAGTACAATAGATTCAAATCATCTTCCTTTTATGTAAAAAGACAATGTAAAGGCCGGTTTGATAATGTTCTGTGTGATGATTGAAGCATAGATTTTCTGAGAGAAGCACAATACTAAAACTGACAGACGCAGGACAAGTGTCAGAGGTTTATGGTAACAGCAGTTGTCTTAGCCCCCCTGGTCTCCACGCACTGAGAGAGAGCTGTGTAAGCTAGAGATATGCAGAGAGTGTGTGTGTGTGTGCGCGCGTGTGTGTGTGCGTGTGTGTGTGTGTGTGTGTGCGTGTCTGATCCTCGGGCAGAGATGGACCTGATAAGAGGCTTCAGCATTATCACAGGAGAGCAGGCGATGAAACACACACACATTAACATGCACATGCGAGCACCTTATTCATTACACACATACTTACACACTCGCATACATACACACATACTGTACGCTTTCATATACAAAAACTCAATTTGTTCAAAACACATGTAAAATTCAAGATGTACAATTTAGAAGTTATAACAAAATTGTGCTTCATCACATGTGCATACTGAGATTTTAAACGTATAGGGTGGGCTTTCATAGCTCGGGAGACAGGCCCAGTACTAGGCTAGCTGGACTGGGGCAGCAGTCAGAAATTGCTATAGATGGTTTCAGCAGCAACAACATAAACAAGCGGCTTTCGTGGAAAATGCGTAACTTCCGGTAAACTCCGCTAATAACAACAAATTTGTTTATAGTAGTTTATTTATATAACAAGCAAAATAAACAACATGTAGATTACATAGGAAACCAAAACATTTGTTTTTTTTCAACGAGGTATTTGTTTAAGAGTTCAGTTTCAGCAACTAGTCAGACCATTAAACAAACAGAAACCGGTAGTAAAGTTCCGACCAGACGCGTCTGACGTCCGCACGTGAGATCGATGAAACGGTCTATAAGAGACTTTTTTATGAAGATATTTTGCAGAGTACCAGCTGCCCCCAACCGAATTATAAAAGTTTTTAATGTAAACATTGTATAGATATGATAATGCGGTAACGACGTTCAATATGTGGCATCAATTAACATAAAGCATATTGAAAGAGACTTGCCATTGGCTGTTGTATTTGAATAAATAATGAGGTGAGTCTAAGATTAGGGGCATTTTTTGGATGTTTACTATAAATATAAATAGTTTTATATTAACTCATTCCCCGACAGCCATTTTTGACAATTTTTTGTGATTTTAACAAAAGTTTCACAAATGCCTTCCAGGAAAATTTTCTTCGAAAAATATATAAACATACAAATATATCAAATGAAAGAACAGACCCTCTGCTTACAAACAAACAAACAAAACGGGAAAACTGTTTTATCCTATCTATATTTTATTTCTATGCTTATAAACTATATATATATGAAGAGTTTCGTTTGATTTATTTTGTTTTATGGTGCTACTTAGCTGTATTTTTTAAGTTATGAAGGTTTAAATCAAAACAAACGAACTGCAGTTGAACTGAAATTAATTGGAATGCACAACCAAAAAACGAGATTTCTGAACAATTAAAAAAAACGGTGGTTAGCCATATATATACATATGGGTATTTTTCTTAAAAACATAAAAAATTAGCAAAAAGCTGACATAATTGCATTTTTGTGAAGGAATTTTGTTAGAGATCAGATTCAGAACGATTATCAAAACATACACAGAGTTTAAAATTAGTAAATAACGTTTTGGCTTCAGTTTTTTCAAAAATGTTAATTTTTCATAGCCATCTAGTGGATAATCGCGGTATTGCAGATTAACGTAAAATTCTTCAGTAACACTTTTTTATGTTTCCTCTTAATTGACCAGGGGCCTCATTTATAAAAACCATCCTACATTTGATCTTACGATCATTTAACAGAAATGCGTACGTGTGATTCATAAACTGAAGGTACGCACAGAAAACGCGCGTACCCCTTTCAAATCCATAAATCGCAAATGAACTTGAACTTGTGCGCGCAGCCGAGCAGTTTCAGATCTCCACCTTTAAACGATGCATAATTAATGTCAGACATATAAAAGAGCGCCTGTCAATATTTAAACCCAATTTCAAACAGCAAGAATGGCTTATATTTCCAAAAACCTGCAGCAATCAGACAAGCAAAAGTGCGTACGTCTGCTCAGACCCTGACGTGGCGCTAAGCACTTTTCCACGTCAAAGACAGTTTTTATAAATATGGACTTTGCCGTGGATTTTTGCCTACGCACACTTTACGATCAAATCTGTGCGTACGCGGGAAAAGGGTTAATAAGTGTTGTTATTACGTTTATGTTATAAGGAATTGCCTTTTTTTCCTAATATATATTTTAAAGATGCGTATTCTTTAAGTTGCCATCGTAATGAATATAGTTATTTTCCTGTGAGTTAAATACTGCTGAAGAGACTTCTACACTTTGTGATAGATAGATAGATAGATAGATAGATAGATAGATAGATAGATAGATAGATAGATAGAGATAGAGATAGATAGATAGATAGATAGATAGATAGATAGATAGATAGATAGATAGATAGATAGATAGATAGATAGATAATATTTTGTTGAAGTATCAAGAAGTACCACAATGTATTTCTCCAAAATTCCTTTTGAGAAGCAGGTGATTCCAATTTGCTTTCAATTTAATCCTATAAGAAACAATAAAAAAACTAAAGAAAAGCTTTTTCTTTCTTTCTGGTCTTCTTGAATAAAACATGTGCATTTTCACAGCTTTTTTAAACGGCAGCTGGAATTTTGAATAGTAAATAAACTAAAAATGTATATGTATAAATTACCCTTAGTTTGTCTCATTTCCCTCTTTGTTTATCCTTATGTCAGCAGCTGACAGTCAGCTATTTAGGTAAACATTTAAAATGTAAGAGATGAATATGTGATTACTTTTTTCCTTTGGGGACATACACGAAGCAAGTGTTGCGGGAGATTTGTCATTCACCTTTAAAGCATCATTCAACACAGATGTATTGAAGATTAATAGAGGTGATTTTAACATGCAGCATCTCTTACTCCCCCTTGTGTTATCATTGACCTTCAGGTCACACACTCAACAGCTATAACATGATGTGATTTATTATTCATGTAACAAATACATCTTTACTGTATGATGGTGACTAACATAAAAGTGCTTTGCAATATTGAAATGTATCAAACATGAACTTTAGTATTTTGTGTATTTCTGCCTGAAATATACCTTTATTTTAAGAGTATACTAACATTTTATTTTTTACGTTTTGATCTTAACCAACTTAAGCTGCCATCATTTTACACGTTTAGTGTAGACAACAGGCTTATCTTCTGCTCATTAAATGCTATTCAAGTAAAACATGAGCTATGAAATTTTACAATCATTCACTTTCCAATCGGAATGCCCGTTCGACTCAGTATCTCCATACTTGTGGATTTACACAGCGTTGATATAGTCTGGTGTGATCTTGAACAGTGTTGATTTTGTCTAATTTGGCCTCGATCAGCGTACAGAGCAAAGCGTTTTTGACAGCTCGCTGATGTTGATTTAGTCTCAGGCCTTATTAGCATGTGCCGTTGATTTGATTTTTACACTCCTGATGGTTTTTCAATGCGGAGCTGCTGTCAGATAGCTCCTCCGGTCTGTTAGACGTTCACATCAGGATCAGTTCCACCAAGGGAGCGCTGTTTGTACACTTCTAAAGATATTGATCCTCTGTAGAAGGCAAAACATTAGCACTAGCATGGGCTAGCACCGGGCCGCGCTAGGTAAATAGCTTTGTCAGGTCTGAGGAATCTGGTGCCGTCAAAGAAATGAATTGCCGCTGTATTTGCTGAACGTTTGCTGGAGGTGATCTCCGACTCGGCAGCTCACAGCAGAGGCTGATCGACGGGGTGTCAGTGGATCTCACGCTGTGCTCACAGCGTAGACACAATGCTTAGATTGTAGGCCACTGTGTAATTCTCTAGGTGTTCTTGGGCATCTTTTGTAAATACTAGAAGACTGACAAATATAAGTTTTGAATAGATGTGTGCCATCAAAAATAATCGTTAAGAGACTTTTAATATGTGTGTGGTTCATCAATTCAAAATATGTGGTCGGCGTGTTGAGTGAACCTATGTGCATCACGTGTTTTGTCAAAATAAGTGCCTGCTGCAGACGCATCTAAAGGGTTTATGCTCGCGTTTGCCAGATACTCGTATAATCTCTGTCATGCGTAATCAGAGTTTAATGTTAAGGAAGTGTATTGCGTGTATTTTGTGAACGTGAGCATCTCTTTTACCATAAACGGTTTTGACGCGTGTGCAGCAGGCACTTATTTTGACAAAACACGTGATGCACATGGTTCACATGACGCAACAAACACATACTTTGAAAACACGAGCAACACACATGACACTCCAACACATATTTTGGATTTGCGCCCCTCGGAAAAGCAGTCATGAGCCTCCACTGATAAAAAAGTGAGTCTGTAATAAGAGTGACGGCATGCTCATGCGTAAATTTAGTCTACATGCATGCATGAGTATAACCAAAACAAGAATGACGACCCACAGGATTGTGTTTGTTTTGCAGCTTAGTTCAGCATCACTTGTAATAAATAATAAATCCATCTTTTCGTCCATCTAAACAAAACTGCTTAATGCTTTTGGCATCTTGATTGATTGTATTTATCGCTCTGTAAAAGAATGCATATGTGCGCATAGCCCATTCTTATGAAATGCGTATAAATAACACGCAGTGTGAAAAGTCGTGCAATACATGTGCAAAAATTCCAATTTTTGCGTGCATATGATACCCTGGTCCTTGCTGTTTACTTATACGGTGCATCTTTCCGTGTCATTTTATTTATTGGTTTCTCTTATTTTTCAGGTTTTTTACCATTGTCTTGGGTTTGGGGTTAGATCAAGTTTTTGTTAAAGAAAATTACATCCTAACTCAAACCCCAATTCTAACCCCAACTCCAAGTGACCAAAGTTTAAAAATAGACAAAACATGAAGTAATATTAAATGGCATCCTAAAGCAAATCCCAAATCTAACCTTAAACCCAAGTGACAATGGTTTAAAAAAACTGAAAACAAATGAGAAACCAATAAAAAGATGCGCTGTATAAGTGAACGGGCAGGAATGGCATGCAAAATTGGAATTTGGTGTATGTATTGCACAACTTTTAACACTGCGAGCTATTTATACGCATTTCATGGGAATGGGTTGGTGCACAGGTGTGTAGTGTTTACAAAATAACATCACCATATACCGGACTGACATGAATAATTTTGAGTTTTCATGGATCTGCATCATTGCCGTGTCGATTTTTTTTTTTAATTACATTTTATACTATATTGTTGTTGTGTAAACGTAGCCTTAAAGGAATAGTCAATTTTCTTAAAAAAAAATAAATACAGATAATTTACTCGCCACCATGTCATCCAAAATGTTGATGTCTTTCTTTGTTCAATCGAGAAGAAATTATGTTTTTTGAGGAAAACATTCCAGGATTTTTCTCATTTTAATGGACTTTAATGGACCCCAACACTTAACAGTTTTAATGCAGTTTAAAATTGCAGTTTCAAAGGACTCTAAATGATTTCAAATGAGGCATAAGGGTCTTATCTAGCGAAACAATTGTCATTTTCGACATACAACAACGTCGGAGCGGTCCTCTTTCTCCACACTTGTAAACACTGGGGCGTAGTTTCGATACGTCATCCGTGACCTCTTGATGTCATTACACAATTACGTAAGGTCGCGCTGGCTCGTCACACAGCCGGAGGAAGAAAAGAAGTTTTGGGTTAAAAGTGCATATTTTTTATTTTTCTTCCAAAAATGACAATCTTTTTGCTAGATAAGACCCTTATACCTCGTTTGAGATCGTTTAGAGTTCTTTAAAACTGCCATTTTAAACTGCATTAAAACTGTTAAGTGTTGGGGTCCATTAAAGTCCATTAAAATGAGAAAAATCCTGGAATGTTTTCTTTAAATAACATAATTTCTTCTCGACTGAACAAAGAAAAACATCAACATTTTGGATGACATGGTGGTGAGTAAATTATCTGTATTTTTTTAAGAAAATTTACTAATCCTTTAAGTTACATTTCGTATAAAAATGAAGAAATAACATTCTCATTCTGAGACATTCAAATCAAGAGTGAATGTTGCTGTCCAAATGCCCAAACAAGTCTTTAACTCACAGAGTGTTTCCTGGTATGATGTGGCCTTAAAAAAGTCAGTAAATTAATTTAAGTTGTCAGATCAGCTCCCTCTTTATGTCATGAATTTGCCATTTAAAGGGAAGTGCCAGTGGGGGGTTGGCATTAACCAGAAATCTAAAGGGCATGTCATTAATCACCATCCAATATAGGTGGGAACACTGACCGGCCACTGTATCCACATGTAACATAGAGCACATTTGCACAAATAGCATATCACAAGATAATCTAAACTGGCGAGATGGTATTACAGTAGCTACTTTGTGCCCCTGCAATGTTAAAAACTTCATGCCAGTTCTGAATTAATCTTTTAAAGCAAGGTTTTAATGCAGACCTAGAATTACTCCAGAATGGCTTAAAGGAGCCATGGCATGAAAATCTGACTTTTTCCATGTTTAAGTGCTATGATTGGGTCCCCAGTGCTTCTATCAAACTAGAAAATGTGAAAACGATCAACCCAGTAACTTCGTTTTTGTAAACCATTGTCTACAAGCACATGAAGAAATAGGTAATTGAAATTTGTCTCTCCTTATGATGTCATAAGGAGCTCTTATTATAATAATACCACCCCTACATCTGCACTATCCAGCCACAGCACTGCCATTTAGTGCAGAGAAAAGCACAATTGAGTTTTAATTGCAACAAACCACCATCATTGTGATCAGTGTTTGAATTTCATCAGCTCATTTGCATTTTAAAGGCCACACCCAAAACGGCACATTTTTGCACATACCTACAAAGTGGCAATTTTAACATGCTATAATAAATTATTTATATGGTATTTTGAGCTAAAACTTGACATATGTGCTCTGGGTACACCAAAGATTTATTTGACATCTTAAAAAAGTCTTGTGCCATGGCCCCTTTAATATGTTGGGCCACCAGTTGCTATTGATAAATTACCAATCTTGATTTATTCTGATAAAATATTTCCAAAGCCAGAGAATAGTCTAGTCTCAAAGGTGACACGTTTATCCTTGTGTAGATAAAAACATGCTTTACTTGAAAAAGCTATTTCACATTTTCATAAACAGTACTGAGCCTGGCACAATAGTGGCCATAGGTTGTTTTCAAACTATTCAAAGCAAGTTCGTCAAAGGTAAATTATAAAGTTTTGAAAGAAGTAATAAACTAAGGACATTCAAAGGTACTTGGAAACCATTTTTTACACACATAAAATGCTTAATGTGCCCAAAGATGGTAAGAAAAAATCCTATTGGTGCCGTTTAATGCTGTTGCATTACTGTCCTTGTTAACTAACCTTAGGGCATGTTAAAGGAAAAAGCAGGTGGCTTGTTTTTATTTGATCGCACATAATACCAAAGGCTAGAACTTGAGTTTTGTCCTCACTTTCCTGGTGTCAGAATTTTCAAGGATTCACATTTACACACAGAAACACGCGCACAAATGCACAGACTTTCTTAACTAGACCAAAAATGTACTGAGAAAACACCCCTATATACTACATACATATATATATTATATATATATAATGCATCTATTGTGTGCATCTATATGTGGGTAAGGAAGGACACGCACTTACGCACAGACAGCCTTGTGGGCACCATATGAATATTTAACAGTAGCTTCTCTCGGAGCGCAGTGCCTGCCAGTCATTGTCAAATAGGACTTAATCTTTTCAATTTCTGGGTGCAAATATTCACACTGGCTGCTGTTTGTCTGCCCCATTAATGAGCCTCTCCCCCATAATCCTCAGCTGCTAATTCAAGTGGCTGCCGGGGCGACCAGCCAGGGGAAAGCAGGGCACAACTACACATACACAGTTCAGATTATACCTTTCTTTCTCTCTTTATCTCACACTTTCTCTGACACTCCGTCATCCTTTTCACACATAAATAAAACATTTTGTAATTATGTATGTTCTGTTTCTTGGTTATTTCCATCCTTATTCTGTCCATCAGTGTGCAATGTGCCCTCATTGTGCCTTTATACAGTATCTATTTATACTCATTATGTATTTTTCTCTTTGAAGTTTACTAACTAATGCTGGAAAGTAAAACTAAAGGTGAACTTCATTTATTTATGCGTTTAGCAGATGCTTCGAAGGGACTTGCAAATAAGAGAGCATTGATTGTTTTGTTTAAATGATATTTAATTTGTTTTGGGTGATATATTCCAGAATAACAGTTAGATTATTTACTATTTTAAAAATTTAGGAGGATCAAAATATTTAGCATTGTTTTAAATAGGCCTACACTTGAAAAATTTGTTTCAGTCATATTCGTCCTCTTCCCAGCATGCACTGTCACATTCATTTTCTCATGTTTAGTGATTGTAATGCCATTGTAAAGTGAGATTGTTATCCTTGTTGTGTCCCCTGTTTTTGAGATTGATGGTATTTTGGTTATAGGTATCCAACTGTTTCTCGAATGCGGAAGTAAGTGATGTGACGAATTTCCTTTCAGGTCCGAGACTTCCGTTTTAATAGCCAGCCGGTAGAAAGCAGTGTAGTCGGAGCACGCACGCATAAAACACGATTTAAACAGCTATTATTTACTACACCTGACATGTATGAACCAGTGTGAGGATGAAATTAAGTGGCTTGATATATGAAGATATTTTCAATCATTTCGTGTTGTTGATTGGAGGTGACGGGTCTTCAATGCGCAAATATAAAAGCAGAGACCAGTATCTTTACAATGGGAAAGTCAGTCAAGTGTTTGTACATGGAATTTACCAAGACTTTGTGTTTTTAACTTTTTAGGGGGCGGGTTTAAAATGTCACAACTGTTCTTCTGGTGTGAAGTTTTTTTTAAAAACGGCAATTTTTAATTGACTTGTTTATGGCGACACGTCAAGCTTCACGCGGTCCGACACAGTCAGCAGAATCTTTCTAATTCAACACATTGTAAGTTATTTGAACAAACCATAAAAAACATATTAAACTACTACATGTATTGAGTATTGTTTTCGTTTTATGAAAATATAATTACATAGCTTCTTACGCACTAGGTGGAGACATGAGCTTATGAAATTATTTGCTTACTTTATAAAGTATTTGCTTTTTCATTTAAAACGTACGCGTTTACACATTACGAATTATTATAAACATTAACTAAGCAGATTATGTTGTATATATTTTGTACTGTAATCACATTTTTGTAATAATATATAGTAGCAGAATAAATAAATCAGCATATTTTTATCAGCATAATATTAGTTGTTTTTAAGCAATTATTGTATTTATTGTTTACTGGTAGTTTCTATGAAAGGTTTTACTGGATTTGTAAATACAGAGCATGTGCGCCACATACACATTAAGTTCTTGTGCATGGATTATGGTTAAAACAAATGTTTTGTAGAGATTTACTGCGTTTGTATTAGCTATTATGGCAACACCTAACTGCACAAATTATGTTGGTCTTCTTGAATTTCATAATAAACATTAAACAGCCAGTCAAAACGGCACACTTGTGTCCTTCGCAATAGACTACCATTATCTTTAGTGGCTCACCGGAAGTCATAAATCGAAAAGCTCAAAGATGGCGGCACCCACATTTACGTCAAGAAACAGGTGGATAGGATTTCATGTGATGTTGCAGGTAGTTTGCGGCAACCATTTTACTCTCAGTAGCGTAACATTTATATTTATACAATAAATGTCACTGACTTGTTCCAAACCTGTATACATTTCTTTGTTCTGCTGAACACAAATGGAGATATTCCAAACAGATCTGGGGCACCATTCACTTCCATAGAATTATTTTTCCCAACTGAAGTCAATGGTGCCCCTGATCTGCATGGTTACAATCATTCTTCAAAATATCTCCTTTGCATTAAAGCAGAAGTTTTGCACATTTAAAAAAACATGAGGGTGAGTAAATGATTTTGAGAATTTCATTTTATGTGAACTAAAAAAATAGGAATAAAAAATATGATGGAATTTAATGGGTACTATCAGCTGTGTGTTTACAATTACTTCTCATAATATCTTCTTTTGTGTTCATCAGAAAAAAGAATTTCATACAGGTTTAGAACAACATGAGGATGAGTAAATGATGACAGAATTTTCATTTTAAAGTGAAATATCCCTTTAAGTAAGGACAACTGGAGCCATGCAGACGGTTGCCTTTTTTAAGTTGTGCTAGCCAAAATATAAGCAGATCGTTTATTAGGCCAGTGGTTCTCAAACTTTTTCAGCGTGCGGCCCCCCTTGTGTACGGTGCATTCCTTTGCGGCCCCCCAAAGAAAATTTTTGTAAACGTAAGATTTAAATTGTTCTAAAACTTAACATTTTAATTAAGCAAAACATATTAAATTATACAAAGTATTGCTGTTGGTTAGTAGCCTTATATTTTTTAGGTTTAATTACACAGAGTTCATGATAAATTTATGTATTTCATAACATTTCATAAAACTGGGGCCCCCTGGCACCATCTCGCCCCCAGTTTGAGAACCACTGTAGGCTACTGATCTGAATTCAGTATTGATGTTAAACAGATGTATTTTCATTTCCTCATGTGTAAAGTTTTAATGAAGTTATTATTACTAAAATCACTCTTGAAATGTTATGTTTTTTACATTTTGTGCTCCATTATCATCATTCTTTGCCTAAGTTAGATAAAGATCTTATAACCAGAGTTGTTGTCCGTTTTCTCATCACCTCACACATCTGACATCCTCCTCTTGCCAACACAGTATTTCTCTCCATCATGCTAAGCAGTCAAAGCCATTTAACTAAATGCACCTTTAGCCAGTCCATTAGTGTGTTATGGGAGGTGAGGGGGTCCTGGTCATGGTTTCTGACCCCCTCCCAAGCTTTTCTGATTAATGGTCTATATGAGGGCAAAAGCACAGCCCCCCCACTCATTACCTCATTAAGATGGACCAAAGGCTACAGGTAATCTCTCTCATCATGCTTTAGTGACAGGGTCTGTACCCTATACACACATATGCAAACACTTCCTGCAGGCATGCAGTACTTTTCTAAATGGATACAGACTGTAACTACCTTGGACATTTTACAGTTATGTGCAATAATACATGGATATAGTCTGTGTGTGGATCAAAAGACTACCAATCTTTAAATAATCTGCACTGAGTAACTTTTTGCTAATTTGGTTCATATTCGATTGTTAGCATAAACCTAGTTAGATCTGTGGCAATTTGGCATTAACACAACTCCTCAATGCTAATGTAAATATAATAGGGATAGTTCATTCAAAATATAAATTTCTGCCATCACGTACTGTACATTCTTAACTCGGATGGTTTTCTTTATTGGAACACAAAAATGTTAAGTAAAATGTCTCTATTTCATTACATAAAAGTGCTTCCAAAATACATAATGCAACTTAGTGCATTCATGCTATACATTTTTTTTTAATCAGCACTGTATGTGTGATCTCTCTAGAATCAAACCCATGACCTTTGCATTGCTGACAAAATGCTTCACCAAGTGAGCTATACAGAAACGCTGTATTATTTAATCTGGAAATCTGACAGTCCATGTCTATGCAATATCTAAAGTTCAATGAGATTTTTAACCAGCTAGTGTGAAGCAAACTCTAACTGTTTGGCTGCTAATAAGTATCTCGATGTTTTGGCAGGTGCGATAGTGTTATGAGTGTGCGTGTATTTATACTCATCAGGGCAGGGGTCTCACATTGGTGTTTTGAGGGTAGTTTGGGTGTTAATGGAGAGAGCTTTGATTAGAACAGATAAGTGAGATGGACAGGGCTGTCGATAAAAGCCCTGTGAGAATGTTAAATGTGTGTGTGTGTTTGCGTGTCTGCATCTACTCCACACAGCCAGATCAACTCTTCAGAGAAGTCTTGGTCAACAGACGCACACTTCACTTTTTCTATATTCAAACACCCTCACGTGTTTTTGCACATGCAAGAATTAACACGCAGATGCATGCATGTAAGCACTGCAGCCCCCTCCATCGCCACCCCACCCCGTGGTGTCCGACTGTGTGACGGCTCCCCTGACGGGCAGCAGTAATGCCCTCTCTGATCTCTGTGAAATTGCCGGGCTGCTTTCAGCAGCTGAGTACTCGCTGGAGACAAACTGCCTTTTAATTCCCAGCGCCAGAGGTGAGAGAGAGGGAGGCCCCTGGGACAGCTACCAATCAACCATCCATCACACTGACCGACCCCCACAACCGCATCCCGGCTCGTGGCCCCCTCCAGGCCTACCCCGGCCTGCTGCCTCAGCCCTGGGGAGTCATGTACCCCTTTGGTGGATGGAGATGGAAGGTGGAGGGAGGAAGGAGGGGAAGAAATCAGAATGCTTGAGATGCCTGTTCACCTCTTCTCCCTTCACTTCTACCTTTCAAGACTAATGGCACTGTTGGCCGAGATTGTGTCTGTGTGTGTGGCAGACTTGGTGGAATGTTGTATGGGGTAAAACATGCTGAGATGGCTTGGACCCTCCAGGCTGATTCTGGCAGTGAGAATGGAGGTCTGTGCAGGGGAAGTGGAGGTGTGCCACTCATCGTAATGTCTCAGGGGAAACATGTTTTGAGTGGACCTCATTTCAAAGTGTGTACGCTCATGTTTCTTATGTCCATTTGCATTACATATTACCCTCTAGATTGCTTTGCTTGGATTTAAGGTTTTAAACCTTCTATGTAAGTTTATATTCATTCATTAATATAACTAATTTCATTCTTCTTTTTTTTACAACGTATGCGCTTTTAGGATGCAAAAGTGTGCGGGTTTGTGTATGTTATATCCTTAATCTCTCCTTTCTTGTTTCTTTGTGTGTTGTTTTTATTTATGCTAATGGTTTGTGTGTATATGTGAATATGTGTCCATTAAATAAAGCTCATATAAATGAGGCCTTCAAAACACTTTCAGACAGTAGTTTGTTGGTAAACTGCACAAAGAGAACTGAACTGTTTTATCTTTTATGCATGTATTCATGCGTTATTTATGCAAGGCAAAACTAGAGATCAGACTTGCATGATATCTTTGAAAGACAAGCGCAGTCTTTTAGCCCCATTGTAGGGACATTTGCTTTTAAATGGTTCCCACCTACGATAATGCTTTATGCTTTTATCTGTTCAATTTTCATTTCATCTCAAGTTATCAAAGGTTTCATAATAAGCCAATCCTCCAACTGTAAAATCCATTGAACGCAAAAACTATTTACATTTATTCTCATAATAATCGCCTGCAGGGTTTTTCATATGCTTGCCCATCACCAGCTATACTTTCATAGATTTGATGTAACCAAAACGCACAGTTACTCTCATTGTAACCGTCTCACAGTGCATGTGTTGACATAAAATAATGCCTTTCTGATGTACTTTTTTTTTAAATTGCATGTCAAACTAAATAAAGCATGTATTACAGCAATCATTTGAATTGGACGAATGTATTGAACCTATACAAAAATAGTTTATTATTAATAGGTTAATAATAATAGTAATAATAATAATGTATGTAGCCTAATTACAAAATATAAATTAAATTATATTTGCATTATGTCTCTTATGCACCAAACGCTATAATAAAAGCAAGGAGTATATTGGGACATTCACAAGTCCCTACTGCTGTTTTCAGCACCTTGGACAGTTCCCAATGTGTATACAGGTGACTCTGGATTCGACCCCCTTTTGTTTGTAAAGCAGACCGCAGCTTCTTTATCTAGTACTTCATACTGTAGCCTATTGATTTCCAAAATAAAATAATAGACTGTCAAACAAACCGTGCTTAAGAGTATCCAATCCCAAATGTTAGCTTTCCCATGCCTGAAATGATAACGCATTGGTTACCGTATAAAAGGAGGCAAAACGAGAGTGGGGAGGGTCCATGCAGGTGTCACATGAAATCAGCTTTTAATGAGTTGTTGCTTCTCCATACTTACACGTTCACGGCGTATACGGAGTTTTGTGGCGCATATGTGTACGCGCGCAAGCTGTGGGCTGAATCGCTATTTAACCAAAAAGACTCGACAAGGTTAGGCCAGCCTGTTAATGGCTCTTCTGTCGGGGCGATTGTAAACAGATGGCACCTTTAATTTTAGCATTTAGCTATTTAAAAATATGCAAATGACTGGAAGTAGCCCAGGCGTGCATTTTACTCATATTTGCTTATTCGCTGAGGGTAACGTCAGGGGGAAAACTGAGGATTTCTTAAATGGGAAGTCAAGAAAACAATACTTAGTGAGAAAATAAATAGCGTGGATCGCGAAGGGATTAGAAATGTAAGCGAAGCCAAGCTCGCTCCCGTTGTTGCCTGCCAAGAACAGCGGGGGTCCCGAAACTCGCCCTCGGCTCTCCTTTTCTCCAGCATGAAGCCCACTGGCATCCTCTGACTCCAAATATTACCAAACGCTATTCACTACTTAAACCCTGCATGTTGTAAAAGGATTATTAAATTTATCTGACACAGAGGCATAGACATATCTATCGGATGGATTGATAGATAGATAGATATAGACAGATTGCTTTACTATTATTAATTATATTATTTATTTATTTTTTTGTTGTTGCTAATAGTCCAACGAAAAAAGTATATTTAATCAGTGTGTAGTACATTGGTTACTATGTTTGCGTTCTCTTTCTAATCCGATACACTAACACAACTGTAAACAATGTGCTATTGTTTACATGGGGAGAGAGAGAGAAGCAGGTAGGCAGACCACGGGTGGCCTGATCCGGATTTATTCCAGGGATCGGACATGCACAAACCGTGAAAACATAAAATGATTCAGTCTGGTTTAATATTACCACAAATATATCGAATATAAAATGATTATTAGGTTGATTTTTTTTTAAAAATAATGGAAAAATGGAAAAAATACAATAGTTAACAAATTGGTTACGCACCAAAATGCCTATACTTAGACTGTATAAAATCATTTTATTTAACGAAAATGTAACAATAGTAAAGTAAAAACATTGTGTATTTTGTCACTAAATCCTTTAAAATATAAAAAAATGTAGAATGCATGCTTTGGTATAAATCAGTTTGCATTTCCACTGCTAACAAAATGATTACCTGGGTAAATATTTAAAATCCCTTCGATTTGTGGCTACTTTGTCAAACCGCTGGACGATCCACCACAAGCTATTGATGCGAGCCAGTATCTTAATCCAGTGCATTTCCCTGTAAATAGGTTTATGCATGAGAAAAGAGCGGAATCCCCCCACTGCGCATACACAAATCACTCCTACAGAATTAAGAAGCACTGATGGCTATTTGGATTCTCTACAATGCACTTTAGACTTTTCTATATAGATATCATGCAAATTATTGTTGTTCTTTTTTGCATTTATTTCTAACATCTACAATTAATTACTTACTGGTATATTGCCAATAGATATTTTGACAGCAATAATAAAAAAATTCACCGATAGGTCGTTGACATCTTTTATAAAACAAACTAGTCTCAAAAGCATTGTTGAAGAATTTAAACAGCATTTTCCTGATGTCGCTTTTACATATGATCCAGGTTTGGTGAGGCCATGAGGCCCGTCCTTAATAAATTAACTTCTGACTACATTTAAGAAAAATGTATTTCGTCGAATTCAAGTTGCAAATTTAGCATACAAAATAATACGTCAGTAAAATAGTAAATAGTTGGCTTTACTACCATCAACATTTAGAGACGTTTTAGCAATCCCACTGTGGAACCTTGAAGAAAGTCTGAGAGCACCAATATTTAAAGCCGTTACCATAGCAACTCGTCAGTGATTGGCTACAGCGGCGCAAGTACAAGAAAAAAAAACGTCACGAAATCTGAATACGGATGCTCGAGGCTCCCGCGAACTGAAACACAGTGATGCAAAAAGTGTCAGCGTGAGGTGAGCGCACCCAAGCAGGTGGACCGAGATCACAAAATAAACAGGCAGAGAAAAATTAAAGGAAAGGTGGATTGCGTTCAAACAGTGCTGGAAAGTCCTTTTCATAGGCAAGCTTTGCAACGATTACGTTTTTTTTCTGACTGGCAAACTGGATATCTGGATGCCGACAGGTATAATGCATAACAATCACGTCCGGAGTGTTTACCTCTAGGCGTGGTGGAAACTCATCCTCAAGACGGAACATTTGTTCTGCTGTTGCCCCCCTCTCCAAGAAGCCAAGACGTTGCTCCGCACAGATTCGTGTGGCCCCAATCCGAGGCGCGGTGCCCGTTTGGGAAGGTCGGCTCTCGGTCCCCTCCAGGGCGGAATGATGGTGCACTGCGCGGGGTGCGAAAGGCCCATTCTGGATCGGTTCCTCTTAAATGTTCTCGACCGTGCATGGCACGCAAAGTGCGTCCAGTGCTGCGAGTGTAACTGCAACCTAACAGAAAAATGCTTCTCGAGGGACGGAAAGCTCTATTGCAAAATTGACTTTTTCAGGTAAGATTTTTGGGGCGCTTGGGCTGCCTCATCTCGTCAAACTTCTGGACTAATCCTCAGTTGAAGAATGTCATGTAGGATTTACCTACCCTTGTTTTCCCTCAATGTGGATAAATCTGAATTTGTGGATTAACCTGCCTTAAATGTGTAATGTGCTGTAAAACCTTTGATCCTGCCTAACATCGCGTCATTCATTAATAGCTTTTGATTGATGACCATTCATCGCTTTACTGTATTCACACACTTTCGGCGTGTGAATTGCTCTTGAAGCTTTTGAGATCTTTAGTATACACATGATCGTGGGAAAGGTGATTGCTGCTGAATTTGAAACATTTACATTTAAATGTTTATTAAACTCTATAACACATCCTTATATTTAACACATAATTATCATTCCCATTTAAGGGCATTGTTATTTAGCGTTTGAACCACTATTATTGGTTATTGGGGTTGCAATCTGGTGTCTATAATTTTTAACAGTTAGTATGCCTGCTTAGAAATAATTAATTTATTATACAAATACATTTTTTTATTTTAAACTTGCTTTAAGGTCAAAAAGCGATGCAAATACAGATTACATATAATTTTTACAAAAAAATACAGGATAACAATTTTGTTAACGTTAATAATATTCGGAAAATATAATATAATTCAAAGACTCTCTGAAATATTATTATACAGTAAGTATTTGTGCAACACTAAAAAACGCCCAACATAACTTTTTAAATGGTCTATAGTATCTTAATACAATATTTAAATTAAATAAAAATAAAAAATGTTATGCACCTAAAATAATAAAGAAATAAATACAAATATTTAATAATAAAACGTGATAAAACACTTATGTTGCATATACCTGCTTGATGTTGTATATACCAAACAGGCTGCTTATTTACTTGTATCAGTCGTTATTATAAGTAAATTAGTTCTGTCAGGTTTTCTTTTAGTTTACATTTTACTGAGCTATTTAATGTCACACAGTGTTTAAGCTTTCATACGTGCCATTGTTATCCCAAACGGCCTTGACCATCACGTTCTATGGGGCCCATCCAGCTCAGTGCTTGAATGTGAAGCCATTAGTGGGGCGAAACAGTAATCACCCGTAATGCGTCCATTTGTTGTGTAAGTAGTGTTATGGCCTTTCACTGGGAGAGATGCATTTGAAAAGCGCGAGAGCGACTCGATACCATAACAAATGGGGGAAGATTTAGTACATTAGTGTTAAAATAAACCCGAGGGGAGAAACAGAAGATCGTGCGGCTGACGTGCTTTACTCCCATTTCGGGCTAAAAGTCACGACCAGCCTGTGTACCTTGTTTTTCTCGTTTTTTTTTGTCATTGAAATATGAATTCAACTAACACCTATTTGTTTTAACAAATTAGGATAAAACGGGCCAACAAAGCAATACTAAAGGCGGATTAGTTCTCATTTGCAGGCTGCATAAATAAACAAATGCACGAAAATCAGGTTAGGTATAAATGTAAATAAACACACACGTGCTTTAATTAGGATACGTTGTGTTGAAATTTTACTGAACAACAGCTTACTGTCATATTAAGTTTAGCCTAAATAATATTATTATTTGTGTATTTGGGTGTCATCTGTCTTAACACCTAGAATGAGGCTTTAAACGCCTTTATTATTTATCCTAATCCTATAATGTGACTTAATTTACAGCGTGTCGACTTCATCTTAAGCATTTTGCCAAATGCCTTCAGAATGATGCTATGGTTTATTTACTTATTTTTTGCTGAATATTGCTGATTTGTAGTTAAGATTATTTATCTGACGCATTTATTATTCAAAGCGACGTACAAATGAAATAATTTAATATTGCGTCCTTTGTATGACTTTAACAATCTTTTCATTGCTTTTTGTGCTTTTCAAAATAATTGTTTATTTTTACCATTCATTTTATTTAAATGTATTTTTAATTCAATGTATGTCCCTTGCAGGCGTTTTGGTACGAAATGTGCGGGCTGCTCGCAGGGCATTTCGCCCAGCGACCTCGTGCGAAAAGCGCGCAACAAAGTGTTTCACCTGAACTGCTTCACGTGCATGGTGTGCAACAAACAGCTGTCCACGGGAGAGGAGCTATACGTCATCGATGAAAACAAATTTGTGTGCAAAGAGGACTACATGAGCGCGAGCGCTATCAAAGAAGTCAATTTAAACTCAGGTGAGAGAAACGACTGGAGCCGAGCTTGGATGAATTGTGTGTTCTTGGGGAGTGTGTGTATGTTTTACCGGGGGGAAAATAGGAAGAATACAATATATGAATGCAATGTTAAGCAATATATTCAAATAAGATGTGCTAATTCTGTGCATTTTTGATCACTGCAAATACATATATATTTTTTTACATTTACTGATATCTACTTTGTAAGGTAGCCTAACGTGCACTGTGTATTTTAGATGTTAATTCATGTGAACGTGAAAGTAAGCCTAAATGTAAATTGTCTGTTGTTTAAACTTAATTTAACGTGTGTTTCCTTACCATTTATTTATTCGTGCCTCTATGAATGTGATACCCACGAGTTTGTTTCCCCAACACACCGATGACATCATTATCGCCTCCACTCGTGGGTCAACGATCAGATTCATTGATCAAACAAATTATCATTTGCTCAAATTGGTGAAAAGCTAGTATTAATTTCATAAATGCAAATTTGTTTGGAAAAATATATACTACACAATTCCATTTTGTTTATTAATACAAGATACATTTTAGGCTGTCTCCAATATAAATATATTGCAAATATAATGTTTGGTCGTATTTGGGCGGATCATGCCATTAAAAAAATACGTTTTTTGTATTAAATTTTAAATGCGAATTGTAATGTAAAATTAAACTGAACAGGCCTGGTTACAATTTATTTACGTTGCAATAGCTCATCGCCGTTTATGTAAGTTTTCTTAAGCACTGTTTTGGGTCCACCTATGGAAAAATGTCTATAACTCATTTTCCTCAGCCCATGCGTTCTTGTCAGATAAACGTCTGTAGTCGTCTATCCCCGTTTCTCAGACAATGACAAGCTGTTATCAAGCACAGCAGCCTGTCCCAAGAGACATCCAAACCTTATTCCTCCGATATTTTTGCAGAAGTGAGGGGATGATTCACGTTCAGATCTCTGCTTGTTTTCTCTTTTGTTTCGTATTGGAACCAGTTTATGTCAATGCAGCCCCGAATGCCCCCTCGATTTTTGTGCGTCAATACGCACAAAACAAGAATTAATTCCGAGTTATTTTTCTGTTTTACAGAACAAATAAAAATGCAGATAAATGTCAATATTGTATAATTATGCTTACATTTGATTTAATTTTATTTTTTTGCATTTGGGCTGATAAGTCTCTATTTGATTCTTCATCATATCTCAGTGTCGTCATGTACGGACCGAAGTTTATCACCTGACCTGCCGGACGCGATACAGGACGACACGAAAGAGACGGACAATTCAACATCGTCAGATAAAGACACTAACAACAACGAAAACGAGGAGCAAAATGCCTGCACGAAACGAAGAGGACCGCGCACTACCATCAAGGCAAAACAGCTGGAGACGCTGAAAGCCGCGTTCGTGGCCACGCCGAAGCCCACGCGACACATCCGAGAGCAGCTTGCGCAGGAGACAGGCCTCAATATGAGAGTTATACAGGTAACAATACGCGTGCAATTATTATCATTTGAAATGAATTGATTGATTTGAACATATGCACGTGTTTGTGCATTTTTTATTCATATAGAAATCTCCATATATATTTAAATGGTTGGCTTGTCAACTAAATGAGTAACTGGCTGAATAATAAAGTCTGAGAAAATAAATTCGTTGCATGCAATTTTTATCAGATAGCAGGCTCAGCTATATGTTCAGTGACGCGGGGATTGCCAGTTCCTAGAGAAAATGCTTATTGAAAGACATTGGGGCAGTTTCCCAGACAGGGTTTTGATTTATCCAGGACTAGGTCATATAGGCATTTTAGGAGATTTAAGTAGTTTTTACAAACATACCCTACAATAAAACATTAGTGATGTGCATTTTGAGACAAAACAATTGCACTGATGTATACATGTTAAGATCTATGGCATAGCAAGATGTTTTTAAATTAAGACAGGTTAAACATGCATTTTAGGCTGGGACTAAGATAAGCCCTTACAGCAATTACAGACTCCCAAAAATAAATAAAAAATCAGAAATTTAACTCAGGAGGGATTGGTGTAAGCATGGTGTAAAATCTATAAAAATATATATTCAGAAAAAAGATATGAAATATGTTGAGAGTTCTCCACCAGTTTTGCCATAACATAATCTTATTCAAAAAATAAAAAATATTTTATTTTACATGTTCACAAGAAGGACACAAAACAGACTTCTTCAGTGTGTTAACCCTTTCAGTGCCACATAAATCTTTAAAAAATAATTGCTTGACTTGACTTGAGATTTAGCAACAACACAGCATCCATGGATTTATTAACAATAAAGATAACTGCCACCTGCACACCAGGCATCATTCTAGTCTCACATAGAAATCGCTACATATGGCCTTTTATCAAACCTGTTTATCAACATAAATCATTTAAAAACTTGATTCCTAGTGTGATCTCAAACACACACCATCCTTGTCATTTTCACGTCTCCCAACCATCACCAAGAAATCACAACCCTCTCTCAAACCCACCCAGGCTCACTGCTTTGTTTCCGAGCCAAAATGGAGACGGCCTTTGCCATACATCCCCATTCATTTGTTATGTGTTAAATGCGGATTGTGCTCTGTGCGGGGAGCCCTCCGGAGCCATGCCGGTTCAGCAGCATGTGTGTAATCCCTAAGCAACGCTCACTCAGGAGGAGGCAAAACATTTCCATAAAAATGTACCAAACAGTTAGCCGATTGTTCTCAATAGGCAGGTGTTGCCTTTGCCGTGCATGGAGAGGAATGCTTAAGTGGTTTTAGGTAGAGAACATGTTTTGTCTCTCTAACACTCTCAGTCTAGTTCCTCTCGCACTCTCTTTCAAACACGGTAGGATTGTGCCTCCAGAGCAGACTAACTGTTGTTAGCATATATTATGCATTGGCAATGCAGATTCAAGAATGGATGTGTTACATTGTACCATCATGCATAACAATGTCACCTTATGTTACGACAATTCCAAATAATTTCTTGCTCTTTGTTCCTGTGCAAAGCACATATGTAATTCATTTCTATAACTAAAAGGTTATATTTACGTTTTGCTGGCAGTGGCTTGTCTTAAAGAAGCAATGTTTGAATCTGATGAGTCTGATATTGCAGCACACTACTATGGATGGAAGTTATATTTGTAATAAGTTCGTGATTAGATGACATTTGCAATGTGTCAAATAATGTGCATGCATGCACTCGGATGAATGTTGTATATAAATCTCAGGAATGCATTGTGTTATAGCGGAGTAGGTTTGAAGAACATTAAAGTCTTAACAGATATGATCAATTGTCATGCGTTGGTTCTGTTTATGAAGTTATTTTGTTGTTGCATGCTTGTCTTAAAGCTCTATGGTCTGACAGTACAGTATAACTTAATTTTAATGGGAACTAACCATGGTGTAAATGTTTGTCTGTTGGCACTTTGTTAATTTGGTCATGATTATTTGTGTCACTACATTACAAAGATTGGAAACTGACTATTAACATCTGCCATGCCAATTTACCTCATTAAGTTGCTTGTGTGCTTTTAAATATCATTAAATTAGTTTTCCTTGATACTATGATTAGCCAATGTCTATTTTCTTATAATCTTAGTATGTCTTTGATTACATAAACAAACATTTATCCGAATGCCATTGATAAAAGTAAACATGATATTGTTTAGCTTGTGTAAAAAAAGCAATAACATATCTATAATAAACATATCTAAATTCTAATTGGCCTCATAGGTGTGGTTTCAAAACCGGCGGTCCAAAGAACGCAGAATGAAGCAGCTCAGTGCTCTCGGAGCACGACGGCACGCTTTCTTCAGGGGACCGCGCAGGATGAGGCCACTAGGAGGAAGACTAGAGGACCCTGACATCCTGGGCCCTGGAGGATACAGTTACTATGGAGGTATGGAAACAAATGTTCTTCCTCATTCTCTATCTCTTCCTCACAAACACAAAGAATGTACTTTCTTACAAAACCCATATTTACACACAATAATATCTTCGGTCCCCACACACCTACACTCGAACCTCAGGGTTTTTCTTTTACCTTGAGCACACAAAGACTGCGTCTACACTCATACACACTCCTTTTCGGTATCAAGGCAGTTTATCAACCATCATACCTTGGAGGTTTAGAGAAAAATAACAAAAGCTGTCATTTCTGTGCACTGTTGCTTGTGTTGTTCTTTCTTAAAAACCAAAACAAAATATCACACTGTATCACAAAATCCTACTGAGTACACTTGTGAATTGTGCCTTCGGTCCTAATGTGTGTGTTACATTTCAGTTCAGTATCTTTACTTAAGCTCTCTTTGACGTGTTAGGCAGAATAACAAGCATTTCTGTAGCAAATGAATACAATGCATTCAGAACGAGGACGGCAACCATTATACAAGTGGAAATTATCTATACTGTACCTTTAAGAGAAAGCCTACATTCAACATCTTCAACATCCGATTTCATGGGCACAAAGCTTTGCTGATGTTTGTAAAAAGATGGACAGGGCAATCCCAGGCATTGATGATTTGACTATCTATCTATCTATCAATCACTCAGCAGGCGGTTGGCGTTTCTCTATAGTAAAATGTCTTTTAATGATTGATCGCCACATTAAAGTATCACAACTGCAGGAAAAAAAAATAATGGAATCGGGTGGGACTGTTAATGACTTTCTGTAGCACTAATTTTATAGGCCAACTCGCATAGGTGTGCCAGAGAAGATAGACATGACAGTAAAAATTGAGTAGCCTTTGTGAAAATGCTCTCTAACAATTTCTCCGTCTTTATGTAGAGCCGTCCTCTGCTTTTATTCTAGTTTTGTGTTTAGGTGCTAATAAATGAAATGAATGGGCTAATAATTCACCACTCTTTTTTAATATCATTGTGTCACATTCGATGGTGGCACTTCCTTAAGTAAATTTAAAACGCAACTAAATTGTATGAATTCATTCGCTGATGAATGATTAACGAACCAATCATGGTGTAAAAAAGCTTTAACAAACTCTAAATGCTGGGTTAGTTTTACCAGCATTGGGGCAAAAAGGGACAAACCCTATCCGTTGGGTTATATTTGACAACCCAGCATAGGTTTATACTTACAATCCAACAGGTTGGATTCAGCCCCTTTTTACCCAATGCTGGGTTAAAAATAGCCCAGCATTTTTTAATGGGGACATATATATGCTATTATTGGGTCCCCAGTGCTTCTATCAACTAGTGCTGCCTCACGATTAGTCGCGACTAATCATTTGCAGAATAAAAGTTTTTGTTTACATAATATATGTGGGTGTACTGTGTATAATAATTTTTAATAAATACACACACACACACACGTATATAATTAAGAAACATTTGCATGTGTATATACATGTTTATATATAATTTATATTATATATAAATATTTATTATATAAATATATTTTTTTCTTAAAATTATACATGTAAGTACGGAGCCCCTAAAGGGGACATGGAGAAAAAATTAAATAAAGTTTCACGTCCGCACGTGAAAGCGTGTGCGCACATGAAACTTTCGCTTTCACGTGCGTGCGATAGTTTCACGTGCACACGCGATAGTAAACTAAACTTTAAAAAAAATTGTGCACATAAGGTTTCGCGTGAGCACGCAAAAGTTTCACGTGAGCACATGAAACTAAACTTTAGATTTTTTTACTCCAATGTCACTTTAGGGGCTCGGTGTGTATGTGTGTGTATTTATATATACATAATTATTATACACAGTACACACACATATATTATTTAAACAAAACTTTTATTCTGCAAACGACTAATCGTGAGGCAGCACTACTATCAACCTAAAAAGGTGAAAAAGATCAACCCAGTAACTTAATTTGGTAAACCATTTTCTGCAAGCATGTGAAAAAATAGGTCATTGAAATTTGGCTCCCCTTGTGATGTCAAACGGGATCTTATTAATATAATACTGCCACTTAATCTGCACTATCCGACTACGCTGCCATTTAGTGGAGAGAGAGAGAGAGAGAGAGAGAGAGAGAGAGAGAGAGAGAGAGAGAGAGAAATAATCGAGAGCATAATTGAGTTTCAATTTCAACAAAGCACCATCATGGTGATCAAACGCTATCTCACGAGAATTTGTACATATTTTACGAGTTGGCTAATTTGTATTAATTCATACGACCACATTTGTACGTATTTTTGTATGATTTGCCTTGACCCCTGTGACATTGGGTTTAGGGGTTGGGTTTCGTTGTTGTTGTTTTTTTCATGAGAATCATACGTTTCTGCATTAACTTTTATGAATTCATACAAATTAGCCAACTCATAAAATATGTACAAGTTCTTATGAGATCAGGCACGATGATCAGTGTTTGCATTTCATCAGCTCATTTGCATTTAAACGGACACACCCAAAAACGGCACATTTTTGCTCACACCTACATACTGGCAATTTTAACATGTTATAATAAATTATCTATGTGGTATTTTGAGCTAAAACATTACATATGTCTTCTGGGGACACCAAAGATTTATTTAAAAAAAAGTCTTGTGAAATGTCCCCTTTAAGAGTGCAATTCAGGATTTGAGAAGGCACTTATGACTAAACTCCTTTTTTCATCTCATCAGAATACCAAGGTGATTACTATGGTCCAGTGGTCAACTACGATTTTTTCCCACACGGACCCCCGTCCTCCCAGGCACAGTCTCCAGCCGAGTCCCCATACCTCTTAAGCGCAGGTTCCGGAGCCCTTGAGGGCGGCCCGGTCTCTGCTCATCACCCATCAGATGACCAAAGGTTCACGGACATGATCTCTCACGCAGACACCCCCAGCCCTGAGCCCGGCATGACCGGCCCACTCCATCCCAATTCACAGGGGGAAGCCGGCTTTCCGGGAGGTCCTAGCCCACCGTTCCCCCTAGCCAACAACACAAGTTACAGCGGTCCCATGTCCCATCCTGGTCAAGAGATGGGGGAGAATACAGTTTGGTAGGGTTGGGAATTCTGGACTGAGATGAGGTTTGGGATATGACTATGAACTATGGACACTAATGGGACTTTGCATCAGTCTACCTAAACCTCACTCTCCCTATCAGGAGTATCACCTTAGTGCTGTACGTTACTGAGGGAGGAGACCCTGGCTGGTCATGACCAGAACAAAACATATTCACCCAATATTTGGACACAGGACTTTCCATAAATCGAGTGTCAACACAAATGACCACCCTCTCTCCAAAATTAGTTTCTACTGTCAAAGGATAAGTATTGCTGACCGCTCACGATGGTTTGATTCCATTGCCATGGTTTCGATATTATGATTGTGCCATAAACAACATAGCTCAAAGGGTTTTTCTACTGCTGATTAGTAAAGTTGTCAAACTGCTTCCAAATAAGTGAGTATGCTGGTTGCACTGTTGCTAAATGCGCTTGATGCATTTGATTCTGAATGCATTTGATGGTTAAGTTTACTTTCAGAAGAACTAGTACAGCATCTTCACCATTGTTGGCTTGAGTTACTTCCTTTTTTAATATACAGAGGCTCAATATGTTCAAATTTAATGTTATTCTTTCTTTCTGTTTTACAACTGGTCCATATGTAACATATTTGGTTAATTCATTAATTGATGAATTGGTTCATTAAACATTTCGATGAACACTGATTACACCTGTGTTCTGATAAATCTATGCCTGTCAAAACACACTGCACTGCTCACATACAGATTTGTGAATTGTTTCACCCAATCAGTGTTAGATTTGGTAGAAATATGGTAAATTTTTAGATCATGTTTCTCAAGTATAAAACAAGAATTAATGCAGTTTTTTACATCCTAAAATTAAATTCTATCATTATAAGATTTGGTGATGTAATACAGCATACATTTTACTTAAAGGGATAGTTCACCCAAAAATGAAAAAATGTCATGAAATGACTCACCCTCATGTCGTTCCAAACTCATAAGACCTTTGTTCATCTCCGGAACACAGTTTGAGATGTTTTATATTTAGTCTGAGAGCTTGTTGACCCTTCATTGAAAATCTATGTAGGATATAACGGTCCATGTCCAGAAAGGTAATAAAAACATCATCAAAGTAGTCCATGAGACATCAGTGGGTCAGTTAGAATGTGTTAAAAAGCATTGAAAATACATTTTGGTCCAAAAATAACTAAAATTACGACTTTATTCAGCATTGTTTTCTCTTCCGCGTCTGTTGTGAAGTGCATGCGCGAGACTAAAGTCACATGACTGCAGTGATGTCCTCAGACATGTTTGCGAAGTTATTTTTTTTTCAAACTTACAGCATGCGTCTCCTTCAGACTGTAAACGAAGCCTGGGCGCACAAAAAAACAGCTGGGTCGCACCAGATAACACGTCAGCCGCGTCATACATCATCCGCGTCACTGCAGTCACGTGACTTTAGTCTTGCGCATGCGCTTCACAACAGACGCAGAAGAGAAGACAATGCTGAATAAAGTCGTATTTTTTGTTATTTTTGGACCAAAATGTATTTTCGATACTTTTTAACACATTCTAACTAACCCACTGATGTTACATGGACTACTTTGATGATGTTTTTATTACCTTTCTGGACTTGGACAGTATACTGTATGTAGATTTTCAATGAAGGGTCAACAAGCTCTCGGACTAAATATAAAACATCTTAAACTGTGTTATGAAGATGAACGAAGGTCTCATGAGTTTGGAACGACATAAGGATGAGTCATTAATGACATTATTTTCATTTTTGGGTGAACTATCCCTTTAACAACTTATATGAAATAAGGATAACTTCTGCTTTTAATCATCACTCAACCGAAAGTCACCAGAAATATATCTGTGGATATTTTCTCTGTTTTTGAAAATTAGCCATAATTTCAATCATAAAGTCAAACAAAAACACTTTAAACAAACAGATAAACGAACCTGCATCACACAGAGACATCTGTTTTACTCTAAGCACACCACCATCCCCCAGCTCCGCTCGAACCTGGATGAAGGCCTGTGTCTGTGATCTGTCAATGAGAACTTCACAGACGAGCCTGTGCGCTGTTCAACTTCATTTAACCTTCGCTTTAGTACCTTCTTTTGAAAAAAATGTTAATGGAAATTATTTTCAAAAGAACATTGAAGCCATAATGAAGACTCTCCTTTAACAGCTGAGGTCTCTCTTCTCAATGGGGGGAAACAAAAGGATGGACAGGCAACATCTGTGATTTACAGCTACACCCTGAACAGCTATCAGACTGAAAGCAGGCGCCATCTGATGGGCCAAAAAAGAAAAACAATTGTCTAGGCGAACCTCACCTAGGAATAGAGGGCATCATATTTTTGTAAGAATTAATTAACTACAGTTTTGGCAGAGGGGAAAGTAAAAACACAGCCATTTAGGTCCAAAGGGTTTTTTAATTGCTGTATTAGCTTTTAAAGGGATAGTTCACTCAAAAATAAAAATTTGTCAACATTTACTAACCTCAAGTTGTTTCAAACCTGTATACATTTCTTTGTTCTGCTGAACACAGAGGATGATATTTTGAGCAATGTAACCAAACAGTTTTTAAGCACCATTGTCTTCCATACTATTTTTCTTTAATTTCTACAGATTTTTTTTACAGTGTAGTACTACAGTATTACTGGCAACTAGCTGCCAGTAACTTACTGTAGATTTTACATTTATGTTATTTACTGGCAACATTTTGTTTAAAGTTAAATGAACATGAAACATTTTCAGACTTTATCTTCTACAGTAAGTTACTGGCAACCAGCTGCAAAATTACAGTAAAGTAAATTTTTTACAGTGATGGAAGAGTCAGTGGTGCTTCTGTTTGCTGTTTGATTACAAATATCTTCTTTTATGTATAGCAGAACAGATATTTATACAGGATTGTTACAACTTGATGGTAAGTAAATGATGACAGAATTTTCATTTTTGGGTGAACTATCCCTTTAAATCTTTTTTACATACTTTAAGGGCCTCGTTCCTTATTTCTTTTGCACGCTTAGAACTATAAATAAACTGTTAATTTTGTCATCTTAAGCAAGAAAACAAGTCTAGACTGACAAGTCTAGTTCTTTGTCAGTCCAAATGGTTCAATGAAGAACCTTTAACATCCACAGAATCATTCTGTTGCACAAAAAAAGTTTCTTTGTAGTTGAAAAAAGGTTTTAGACTATGAAAAGTAGAGCTGCAATATACATCGGGAATATCGGAATAACGCAAATGTGCGTACAGCAATGGTTTGCAATAACTGAATGATGTTTAATGACATTAAAAAGGTTACGTAGTCAAATTGCTGCAGATGCTATAAGAGAGTTGTGGAGGTTTTCTTTTTCCCAGGAATGTGAAACGTATGTTAGTTATATAACCAAGTTTTATAAATAAATAAACAAACAACTAAATAAATAAATAAATATTTACAGCCCTAATATAAAGGTAAAATTGTTAGGTGGGAAACCAAAAATGGTTCTTCTATGGCAATGCTGCTACCCTTTCAACACAATAATGTATTAATTTAGCTATAAAAAATAATTTAGTTTTAAACATTTTAATGAAGTAAAATACTAACCGTTACCAAAACAAAGCAAAAAGTCCCACCCCGTATTAGGCCTTTACACCGTCAACTTCATAGCAAGTTCTTAGTTGAATGTGTTGTTAGAATTTTCATATAAATCTTTCAGATCAATTCCTATAAATTCTCAGAATGCTTTATAGATATTTTCAATTTGACGACAGGAAATACAAATTAATATGAAACAAAATGATCACTTGAAAAATGATTACTTAGGTTTAAAAGAAACTTCATACCGTAAACACACTTAAGGAATCTCATGTAGTGCGTCTGATGGCTTCTATCACAACAAACGTAAATTTCGCATCCATATGCCTTAACATGTTCTCAAGGTTACGGCTCATATTAGCCATGCATTAACACCCCCACCATCTCAGTGGGCTCAGGTGGGCCTGTGGAGGACCACGCAGGCCCCAATTTTCCCCATGACTGGTTTTAACATAAAGGGTAATGTGAGAGGAGCAGGCACGGGTTCCTCCAGCCCATCTCCTCCCCCAGGGGGAGACTCTGAGCCGGGCTAGATCTTGTGTGCAGCCCCTCCTGTGGTGTAGAACGTGGTCCTCACTACCACCATAGCATTACTGCTTGCCATATCCCTCTATTATTTACTTCTCTTTCTTGTATCTGTTTGCTCCCTGGAGCCCGCCAGCACCATCTTTCTTCCTCCGAGGTAGATCTGAGGTCTTTATCTCAGGGAGGTGAGGAAGGAAAGGGGACCACATTAACAGCACAGCGGCAAGGAGCTCAGGGACTAAAAATGTGTCTATATACACATACACATACGAAACCGAGCTTTGACCGGAGCTTCACGGGCACACTAGTATATCTCGAAAAATCTTTACGGTTTTATTACCCAAATATATCCGTTGTCTTACTTCTGCACATACACTCGAGCGCGCGCACACACACAGCAAAGTCCATTATCACACAGGCCTTTCTGTAATGGATTTCCTTGTTTTGCTTCAGTGAGAGAGGAGAAGAGAAGGAGGAGGGAAGTGATGCCTTCTGTTGTTGTTATAAATCACCTGCTTGTTCTCGCACCTCACACTCCGTCCCATGCTATCCCACAATGCCCCTCTTCACCCGGCACAAAATAAACCCCCCAGCACGTCTCTCTTTCACCCCACACGGTCTCACTGTGTCCCTCCATCACGCCGCTTCTCTCTCTCTCTTTACTTTTTCTGCTTTCCCATCAGTCTTCCATTATCTGTGTCTGCATTAAGTTTTCTACAAGCAGAGATTTCAGTAATATTTCTGTATTTTCTTTTGATAGCTGATTAGTCAAAGGTCATGTTCAAACATGTTCAGGCATAATGGTGTCTGCTTTCATTCATCGATTTGAGAAAACTTAGGCATGGCATGTATGATTAACTGATGCTTTTCCTGAATGCACCATGAAACTATGTTGAGTATTCTTCGGTTTCAAATGTGTTTGCACCAAATCTAAAAAGTGCTTGGTTGTTTTCCAACCAGTGGTCAAGTAAAATATAAAAAACCCAACCATTGGGTTTTACTTAACCTTTGCTGGGTTGTTTTAACGCATTATAGGGTCATATAAGGAATTTTCCTAGGTTAATTTAAAGCAACGGTTGGGTTTTCTACATTTTACACAACCCAACATTATTTTAATGCATCATTAATCTGGTTCTTTTATATTATGTCCATTGGGTATATGCTAGTTATGCTAAATGTTCTACAATGCAAATTGGATTTTAAAATCTGATCATTTATTTAAGCAAGTTAATTAAATAATGATAAATTAAATTAAATGTTTCTGTCAGAGGTTCAAAAACTGTTACTATACTGGATAAGATCTATCTATCTATCCATCCATGAATCTATCTATCTATCCTATCACCCATCCATCTATCCTTCTAAGCATTCTTGCATCTATCTATCCAAGCATCTATCCATCTAACCATCTATCTCCATACATCCACCTTTCTATCCAAACATCTATCCATCTATCTATCCAAACATCTATCCATCTATCCATGCACCTGTCTACTGTATCCAAGCATCTATCCATCCATCCATCCAAACATCTATCCATCCAAACATCCATCCATCCATCATCCATCTATCTATCATTTATCTATCATCTATCTATCATCCATCCATCATCCATCCATCATCCATCCATCCATCCATCCATCCATCCATCCATCCATCCATCCATTTATCTATCAGTCATCCATCCACGCATCTATCCATCCAAACATCCATCCATCCATCCAAACATCCATCCATCCATCATCCGTCCATCCATCCATCCACCCACGCATCTATACATCTAACCATCCATCCATCTATCCATCCCAGCATCCATCTATCTATCCAAGCATCTGTCCATCCATCATCTATACATCCATTATCCATACATCCATACATCCATCAATCTATGAATCTATCTATCTATCCAAACATCTATCTATCCATCTACAGTATTGTTCAAAATAATAGCAGTACAATGTGACTAACCAGAATAATCAAGGTTTTTAGTATATTTTTTATTGCTACGTGGCAAACAAGTTACCAGTAGGTTCAGTAGATTCTCAGAAAACAAATGAGACCCAGCATTCATGATATGCACGCTCTTAAGGTTGTGCAATTGGGCAATTAGTTGAATTAGTTGAAAGGGGTGTGTTCAAAAAAATAGCAGTGTGGCATACAATCACTGAGGTCATCAATTTTGTGAAGAAACAGGTGTGAATCAGGTGGCCCCTATTTAAGGATGAAGCCAACACTTGTTGAACAAGCATTTGAAAGCTGAGGAAAATGGGTCGTTCAAGACATTGTTCAGAAGAACAGCGTACTTTGATTAAAAAGTTGATTGGAGAGGGGAAAACCTATAAAGAGGTGCTAAAAATGATAGGCTGTTCAGCTAATATGATCTCCAATGCCTTAAAATGGAGAGCAATACCAGAGAGACGTGGAAGAAAACGGAAGTCAACCATCAAAATGGATAGAAGAATAACCAGAATGGCAAAGGCTCAGCCAATGATCACCTCCAGGATGATCAAAGACAGTCTGGAGTTACCTGTAAGTACTGTGACAGTTAGAAGACGTCTGTGATAAGCTAATCTATTTTCAAGAATCCCCCGCAAAGTCCCTCTGTTAAAAAAAAGGCATGTGCAGAAGAGGTTACAATTTGCCAAAGAACACATCAACTGGCCTAAAGAGAAATGTAGGAACATTTTGTGGACTGATGAGAGTAAAATTGTTCTTTTTGGGTCCAAGGGCCACAGGCAGTTTGTGAGACGACCCCCAAACTCTGAATTCAAGCCACAGTACACAGTGAAGACAGTGAAGCATGGAGGTGCAAGCATCATGATATGGGCATGTTTCTCCTACTATGGTGTTGGGCCTATTTATCGCATACCAGGGATCATGGATCAGTTTGCATATGTTAAAATACTTGAAGAGGTCATGTTGCCCTATGCTGAAGAAGACATGCCCTTGAAATGGTTGTTTCAACAAGACAATGACCCAAAACACACTAGTAAACGGGCAAAGTCTTGGTTCCAAACCAACAAAATTAATGTTATGGAGTGGCCAGCCCAATCTCCAGACCTTAATCCAATTGAGAACTTGTGGGGTGATATCAAAAATGCTGTTTCTGAAGCTAAACCAAGAAATGTGAATGAATTGTGGAATGTTGTTAAAGAATCATGGAGTGGAATAACAGCTGAGAGGTGCCACAAGTTGGTTGACTCCATGCCACACAGATGTCAAGCAGTTTTAAAAAACTGTGGTCATACAACTAAATATTAGTTTAGTGATTCACAGGATTGCTAAATCCCAGAAAAAAAAATGTTTGTACAAAATAGTTTTGAGTTTGTACAGTCAAAGGTAGACACTGCTATTTTTTTTAACACACCCCTTTCAACTAATTGCCCAATTGCACAGCCTTAAGAGCGTGCATATCATGAATGCTGGGTCTTGTTTGTTTTCTGAGAATCTACTGAACCTACTGGTAACTTGTTTGCCACGTAGCAATAAAAATATACTAAAAACCTTGATTATTCTGGTTATCTATCTATCTATCTATCTATCTATCTATCTATCTATCTAAACATATATCTATCGATCTATCCAAACATATATCTATCTATCTATCCATCCATCCATCCATCCATCCAAACATCTATCTATCCATCCATCCATCCATCCATCCATCCATCCATCCATCCATCCATCCATCCATCCATCCATCCATCCATCCAAACATCCATCCATCCATCCATCCATCCATCCATCCATCTAAACATCTATCTATCCATCCATCCAAGGATCTATCTATCCAAGGATCTATCTATATCTATCCTATCCATCCATCCAAGCATTCATGCATCCAAGCATCCATCTATCTATCATCCATCTATCTATCATCCATCCATCTATCTATCAATCCAAGCATCTATCCATCCATCCATCCATCCAAGCATTTATGCATCCATCCATCCAATCATCTATCTGTCCTATTTCTCTATCTATCTCGCTATCAAAAAATGTATGGGGTGGTTTAACAAACATGCCTTACTAAAAACATTACTTATGTGCATTTTGATGCAAAACAAAGGGCACTGATGTATTTTAAGTCAGTGTAAGTTGTTTTCAGTTTGGACAGCTCTTACATTTATTTTAGTCTAGGACTAGTCTAATCCCTGTCCGGGAAACCGCCCCTATACTTTACCAGTTACTTTCTCTAGAGGTTTATCCATTTTTACACACTTGCCTTTTAACTTCCCCTTTTCCCCACAGAAGTCTTAATTCTTCTCAAAGCCCAGCCAGAGCATTCAGAATCCTTTATAACCTCTCACCTCCACCTGCTCGAACCTCCTGCTTTGTCACCTCTCCTATCACCTCCCGCAATCTGCCTCCCCTCTCCTTTCCTGCACACTTCCACACGCTCAGTCTCTCCCCGCTGTAGCCTGGGGCTGGGAAATCCTATTAGCCTTTACCATGGGAGAGAGCAGGAGACACATCATTAATTACACACACAAACCCACTCCAGACAGTGCCAAGCTTAATCAGCCAGGACCATAAAACACACACGCACACACACACACTTGCAGATA
Source organism: Misgurnus anguillicaudatus (assembly GCF_027580225.2). Lineage (NCBI taxonomy): Eukaryota > Metazoa > Chordata > Actinopteri > Cypriniformes > Cobitidae > Misgurnus > Misgurnus anguillicaudatus. The sequence continues at coordinate 25,071,416 of NC_073345.2, forward strand.
ACTATATAGCATACACAGTTAAAAATAAAGGTGCTACATGATGCCAAGAAAAAATTATATTTGACTGAATGGTTCAACAAAGAACATTTAGTAGTACCTATATTTTTAAGAGCATATACATTAGAAATATACATATTCAGAATGAATATATTTCCTCACATTTTGCCCATCTACTTTTCAGAAATTATAACTCTGTGTTGGGGTGCGTTATCTACAAAATATCCTGTAACTAATTTAATTTTAAGAATATCAAGGTTGCAAAAAAATAGTGAGTGAAATACCAAAATTCAAATGATGGGGAAATGACATCAAATTTGCCAAAATAGATAAAAGCATATGGACCCAGGCAGGGTAAGTCAGAGGAGAAAGCCAGCTGGGCAGCTTTTGTTAGAAAACACAAAAGAGTACAGGCACACATCTTATCAAATGATTAACACCAAAAAAAATCATTCCTTCCTTTAGCAATACAAAATTACCCCTCTTATGTGTGTATATACACTCACAAACGTCCAATAAAGTTTCAAGCATCTCTCAGCGGGTCTGCCTAGAGAAATATTACAAGGATAAGGAAGATCAGTTCCGCGTCTCTGAAGACAAAATCTGAACACTATAGGGTGGTTTCCTGGACAGGGCTTATCCTAGTCCCAGAATAAAATGCATGTTTGAGCTGCTTTAATTTAAAAACATCTAGCCCTGACATATCTTTACATAACAGAGCCATTATTTGTTGTTGTTGTTGTAAGAGATTTTACAAACAAACCTTAAATGTCTTAATATAATGAAGGCCTAACTTAGTCCTGGATTCATCTAACCCTGTCCGGGAAAGCACTCCTATGAACATAGCGCAGGTTCTTCTCACACAGAGGAGCAATGCAATAAACAAGTTTTGTGAGACAAAAAGATCTTTATGACCGATTTTGACACTTCTACATTCTTGGAAAAAAGTTTTTATCAGGTAAATATGGTTTTATAAAGAACATTTAAAAAAGTTCAATAGCCCATAAAGTTGTTTGCAGTGAGACGTTTTCAACAGCAACGACATAAACGGCTTTTGTAGAACAAACGCAACTTCCGGTAGACTTCCACGTATAATCAATAACAACAGTCAATTTAGAGTGTTTATTTTTGATAACAAGCTAAAAAAGACAAGTAAATTATCTTTATTCATTTATGATATCTAACATTTATCAACTAACAGTTAGTAACTTACACTGAGCTGACGCTACTGTAAAATTAATGTATGCAATGTTAGCTAATTCTTGCCTGGCTGCCAAACTTCTCCATCGGTGATCCGTGCTCGACGTCTCCTCATCGTCTTTAGCAAACCAAAACATTTTATTTTCGACAAATTTGTTTTAAAAATCAGTTTAGCCACTAGCCAGACTGATAAATCAACACAGACCCGAAGCTAACTTAGTTACAGGCGCGTAACTGCAGCAACGCGCGTGCGTCTGAAGAAACCGTCTAAATATCTTTGGGGACCCAAAAATGGTTCATGTGGCATGTGTGCTATAAACTGAACAAATGAGAAAAACACAAGGAATATACAAATAAGGTATTTATTAACTACAAGAAAAAAATCACAGTTTGCGAAAACAATTTCAGGACATTATTGCTTTAACACAAAAAAAGACTTTGAAATCGTTCACATATTAACTCCAAATAAAGTAGTGATGACTTTCACATAAAATGGAGGAAAAACCTTCCGAGAAGCTCCAGAAAATTAGATTTATGTTTTTTACCCATATTTTTTTTTAATATCTGAAGCAACTAACCAACCTCAGATGCCTGAACACCTACTACAGCAATGGCTTTTGCAATATCCCACAGCGCCCTCATGTGGTCATTCAAAGAGTGCAGTACACGGACAAGGAAAAACAATCAGAACTCTTATTATATTAAATGTAAAATGCAAACACTAAAATAGTATGCAAATAATGTTTAATTTTTTTAACAAAGATAAAAACATGAATGAAACAATAAGTGTGATTTCAGATCTTTAGAAAAAAGAACACAGAAAAAAGGTCAGTGTACGTTATGATGACTTGTGTCATAAAAACTTAAAAACACCATCCAACAAGTAGGAAAAAAGCAACTTAAAGCCATCAAACATGAGTTTTGCACTCAATGTGTCATCTAGTCAGTGTAATTTAAAATAAAACAATAAGAGATCTATGCAAAATATTTTATATAATTTATGTGTATAACACAGCATGTATGTGTTACCATAAAGATAGCAAATAAAGCTATTTGTAAACTTTATATTTAGACCAAAGCATTTAAAGAAGAAAGTAAGAACATATATGTGTGCGTTCACACACATGTATTCAGTAGATATTAGAAAACAAAACGCTAAAAGCAAAATAAATTCTCAGATGCACTATGAAGGTCAAAGTTGAACTTGTGGAATGTTTTTTTTAACATTGCTGTGTGAGTTAACAAAAGGCCTAAAAGTGAAATATTTTTTAATGTATTCCACAATTGTAAAAACTCACTCCACATCACATCTAACATACGATTTCACATTTTAAGTCAGTTTTTGAAAGTGTGCAAGCGAAGCTGCTTTTAAACAGCAGTGTTAAAATGTAAGTGTTAAATTCACCAAAAACTAAAAGTCTGTCATTGTTTAACCCTTATGTAATTGTTTATAGCGACCACATATGTAATGCAACAGAACTGACAAAAAAAAAACAAGTGTCAACAAGCTTCTGAAGCCATGTAGCATCTTTAAAGTTCGAAACAGAGTTGGACTAGTTAAGACTCTAATTTATGAATAAATTAGTTTGATTCCTAAACTCATACAGTTTGATTTGGGAACCGAATCATACACTGCCTCAAACGAATGATTCATTCACAGATCAAGTTCTTAATTCAACTTTTTTGAGGTAACAGTTCATAAAACTATCAAACTCTATCACAAAGCTTTTGCATGGCTTTCCTTTTGTAAATGCAGTCACTATGAACATCGTCATTGCATGGTTTTCAAAATTGTATATTTTTTGGTTAATAAACAATGACAGAATTTTGAATTTGTGGGCACACTGACCCTTTTAAGTTGCAACCAGTCAATGTGTATCAAAAGCAAACGTGAGTCAAAGGATAAAAGTAAGAACAATTAAAAGTTCACAGTTACAATTCAGAGTTGTCAACATTGCCTAACTGCATATTAAAGACTCTTTTTAACTTTATCTTTTAGTAATAAAATTACCCTCATGAAATCTAAATCAAGAGACAACAAATATTGTCCAAAGGAGAACCACTGCCTGGTATAAACCTTGTATATAAAACATCTACACTTTCTAGTAAAGGTCTAAGTATATAACCGTGTAGTGCTTACTTAAAACATAAGAGAATACTGTGTTGTTCGTATAGAGACAGACAGTGTAGTGAGAGAGAAGTATGCACTTAGTTTTTGCTGTGTCTCTTAACTTTTGGTCTGGGCGTGGACTGGATTACATTGGTTTTCCTCCTCAACACCCTCCTGTCAACCACCGGTGGCTCTTCCTCTTCTTCAGAGTTGTGTTCAGCAGCCTCGTCTTCCTCGGTGCTCCCCTTCTCTTCTTCTGTGCTTGTGAGTTTCTCTTCCTCCTCTTTTTCTTCTTCCTCCAGCTCCTCTTCTACCTCTTTGACCACAGCTTTGCCCAATTTACCGGATGTGCGTTTGGGAGTCGGAGGTACAGGCTTGCTCCTGCCCCCTCTGAGAACTCGAATATCAGAAGGAGACTCGTTTGAGCTTTTCACCTCTTCCTTCTCATCTTCCGTGGTGGTTGTATTATCTTCATTCATCTTTTCAGGCACAACTGTATCATCTTTTGTGCTATTCTCTGTGACAGGCTGGCTCTCTTGGTCCACAATTAGCATATCGGAGGTCGGCTTATCTTGGTTCACGATTGGCTCCTCGGTCTCCATGATGGCCTCCTCTCCTAGTCTTGCTTCAATAGGAGCACCGGAGGCCTTTTCCACTGAAGCATCTGGCTGAGGGTGTGATGGTTCTCCCACTGCCTCACCGTCTTGGTCAGAATGGACATTTTCAGCTTCTCCGCTGTCAGCTAGGAGAGCTGGAACCTCAGAAGTCATCTCGGAGGTTTCTGGAGGATGATCTACATCTTTAGTGTCCTCAGCTGAATGAGTTAGGCTCTCTTCTTGTTCTTCCTCTACTTCAAGAATGAGTTTCCCCTCAACTTCCTCTTTTTGTTCCTCTTCTTCCTCAAATGCTTCCTCTTTTTGTTCCTCAAATGCTTCCTGTTTCCTTTCAAAAACAGGCACTTGGTCAGTCTGCACTGACTCTGTAGCAGGCTCCTCAGACTCATCTGGATTATTAACAACATTCTCCTGCAAAAAAACAAAGAGAAGTGAATTAACTCCTTCCCGCAAGCCTTTTTTTTTTTTGAAGTTGCCCGCTAGAATTTTTTTGTGATTTTCACAGTTTCCCAAAATGCTTTCCAGGAAAATTTCTACTAAAAAATATATAAACATACAATATATCAAAAAAAGAACAGACCATCTGCTTACAAAAAAGTTTCATCCCATCTTCATTTGTTTGCTTTTTATAACCTCACAAATATGGGTAGGTCTCTTTAAAAAGACACATTTTTGAGCAAAGCGCTGAGATAATTGCATTTTTATATAGAAATTTTGTTATAGATCAGATTCAGAACGATGATCAAAACGTACACCGAGTTTACGATGTTTTTGAATTAGTTGATGCTTCAGTTTTTTATAATTTGGGCAAGAGCAACATCTAGTAGTGGATAATAGAGGAATTATAGATTACCGTAAAAACTCGTCAGAGAAGCGGAAACATTTTCTCTTAATTGACGAGATCAATGACGGGGAAAGAGTTAATTATACTTGGTTTAGAGAGATTTTAGTTAACACATTTTAGGTCACTTGGTGCCATAAATGACTTAACAGCGTGGACGATAAACATTGATAACACACAGGTCTGCTAAAATCACCCTAAAGCAAGGCATAAACTTAAAGGGGACATTTTGCAAGAATTTTTAAATATGTAAAATAAATCTTTGGTGTCCCCAGAGTATGTATGTGAAGTTTTAGCTCAAAATACCATATAGATAATTTATTATAGCATGTTAAAATTGCCACTTTGTAGGTGTGAGCAAAAAAATTTGCCGTTTTTGGGTGTGTCCTTTAAAAATGCAAATGAGCTGATCTCTGAACTAAATGACAGTGCCGTGGTTGGATAGTGCAGATTAAGGTGCGGTATTAACCCCTTCTGACACCACAAGGGGAGCCAGATTTTAATTACCTATTTTTTCACATGCTTGCAGCGAATGGTTTACCAAAACTAAGTAACTGGGTTGTTCTTTTTCACATTGTCTAGCTTGATAGAAGCACTGGGGACCAAATTATAGCACTTAAATATGGAAAATACAGATTTTCATGATATGTGCCCTTTAACGCCATATCATTTAATCTTAATTGTAAAATGACATGGTGTTAAAACATGTGTTAACATTTGTAACAAAAAAGCACACCTTTTCCACAAGAGTCTCCTGTGATTCACATTCTCCTTCTAGCTCCATCTCCTCAGCAGTACCATTTTTAATGACAGGTTGTAGAGAGCACTCCTCACCGCTTTGGACATCCTCTGCTGTGACTGTTGACCCCGCCTCCATCTCTGCCTGGCTGTCACTCAATTCTCCATTTATCTTCAAGAAGAAAGAGATTAATTCTGTAGTTTATATGGTGCATGTGCACGAATGCAAATACACAAACAAATAATTTGCCTGTTGGTCTCTTGCACACAATTCAGCAACTGTTTTATAAACCACATAAACATACGCTAACAACGATAAACAAATTTACCCCGGCAAACATTAACCACTCGTTGGTCCTGTTACTAAAGCAAAAGTAAATACCCCACCAAAAGACAGTTCTCACCGGATTTTCATGCTCTGGCTCTGTATCAGGAGCCTCGGTAGACTCGGCCTCATCCAATTGGATTGAGGTCGTTTCTTCCTCTTGTTCTCCTTCTGTCTCTTCATCCGGCTCTTTATTGTCAGGTACGACAGCATCAGGTTCTACCTCAACCTCTTCTTTGGTCAATCTAAAGCCAAATTATAAGACAAACAAGAAAAATTTAACATTTTCTTTATTAAGCCATGATATTGTCTCCCACAAAGTCACTGCCAGACGGTTGACAGAGTGTTCTAGGTGGTTACTAAGTTTTACTAAGGATTAGTCCATTTTCTAAAAAAATATCCAGATAATTTACTCAACACCATGTCATCCAAAATATTGATGTCTTTCTTTGTTCAGTCGAGAAGAAATTATATTTTTTGATGAAAACATTTCAGGATTTTTCTCTTTAATGGACCCCAACACCTAACAGTTTTAATGTGGTTTAAAATTGCAGTTTCAAAGGACTCTAAATGATCTCAAACAAGGCATAAGGGTCTTATCTAGCAAAACGATTGTCATTTTTGACAAGAAAAATAAAAAATATGCACTTTTAAACCACAACTTCTCGTCTATCTCCGGTCCTGTGACGATCCAGCGCGACCTCACGTAATTGTGTAATGCCGTGGAAAGGTCACGTTACATTTATGAAACACACATTTGCGGACCATTTTAAACAATAAACTGACACAAAGACATTAATTCGTATCATACGACATACAACAACGTCGAAGTGGTCCTCATTCTCCACACTTGGGCGTAGTTTCACATACGTCCTTCGTGACCTCTTGACGTGATGACGTATTGCGTGAGGTGCTGGTGCGTCACATGACCGGAGGTAGAGGAGAAGTTGTGGTTTAAAAGTGCACATTTTTTATTTTTCTTGTCAAAAATGACAATTGTTTCGCTAGATAAGACCCTTACGCCTCGTTTGGGATCGTTTAGAGTCCTTTAAAACTTAGTTGAAACTGCAATTTTAAACTGCATTAAAACTGTTACCTGTTGGGGTCCATTAAAATGAGAAAAATCCTGGAATGTTTTCCTCAAAAAACATAATTTCTTCTCGACTGAACAAAGAAAGACATTTTGGATGGCATGGTGGTGAGTAAATTATATGCATTTATTTTAAGAAAATGGACTAATCCTTTAAGCTTCTATGACATTCTGTTCCCTAGATATGACTCGAGTGCCTCTTTCGAATACATTTTTACCTTACAAAGCACTCCTTACTGGTGCTGCGTGTAGACGGCATCTAGCATTTGCATATTGCGAATTGCAACCAATGACCCAGCTTACGTTCACAGCTCACCCCTCCCTTTAAAAGTGCATAGAGAAGCTACAGAAGCCGGCACAGGCACACATTTCATCGTCTGAGATAGGGCTGCAACAAACGATTACGTTGATAATCGATTAATCTATCAATTATTAGAACGATTAATCGACTAATAATCGATTACGTTGCCGACTAATCGGTACGTTTTGAATGATTATTCTGCTTTTTCAATTAGTTAAAGCATTAAGTTTCAAATATTCTAAGTGAAACAACATAGTAATGAAACACACGTTTGTCCTTTTAGGGCTACTGTAGAAACTTGGCGGTGTAAAACGGCGACTTCCATGCCAGGGTATGTAGATAAAAACGGCTAATAAATAAGGTATTAAAAACATAACGGCCTTTATACACCACTAAAAATATAGTTCTGTATATTATATTGCATTTCTGTCAAGAGATCGTCCTAAAAATTACACATTGCACTTTTAATATACACAGCTTTACATAAACTAAACATCCTATCTGTACTTAATATTAACAGATTATAATAAAAAACTTTGAGGAAGATCTTTGTCATTTGAGCTCCTCTGCTGCATTACGATGGTAGGTAAGGTATTACATGCATTTTGTATATACGACACAAAATGGTAAAAACTTATTATTGTAACCTTAAGATCAACTTTAAAAGCATCACTTATACTGTAAGTGCTTTTAAAGACCTGTTGATTTTTTCAGGTCGGTTCTCATCGGCGTCCTCTTCCCGCAGTCGTTTCTTTTGTCTGTGCTGGCTGCTCAGCGAGCGTGTGGATACGGGCAAGTCAAGTGTTTCTAAGAGAAAGAATGAACATAGAAACGGCTTGAAAGTACACTTAATGGAATATTCCATTTTCTTAAAAGAAAAATACAGAATTTACTCCACCATGTCATCCAAAATGTTGATGTCTTTCTTTGTTCAGTCGAGAAGAAATTATGTTTTTTGAGGAAAACATTGCAGGATTTTTCTCATTTTAATGGACTTTAATAGAGCCCAACATAGTTAATACTTAACACTTAACAGTTTTTTTCAACAGAGTTTCAAAGGATTCTAAATGATCCCAAACGAGGCATAAGGGTCTTATCTAGCGAAACGATTGTCATTTTTGACAAGAAAAATAAAAAATATGCACTTTTAAACTACAACTTCTCGTCTAGATCCGGTCGTGATGCGCCAGCGTGACCCCACGCAATACGTCATGACGTCAAGAGGTCACAGAGGAAGAACGCGAAACTCCGCCCCAGTGTTTACAAATGTTGAGGAAAAGGACCGTTCTGACAATGTTGTATGTCGAATGATACTAATTAATGTATTTCTGTGTTATGTAACACGTGACCTCTCTACGTCACTACGCATTTGTGTTAGGTCACGCAGGAAAGGACCTAGACAAGAAGTTGTGGTTTAAAAGTAAATATTTTTAATTTTTCTTGTCAAAAATGACAATCGTTTTGCTAGATAAGACCCTAATGCCTCGTTTGGGATCGTTTATAGTCCCTTGAAACTCCGTTGAAAAAAACCGCTACGTGTTGAGTTAAGTGTTAAGTGTTGGTGTCCATTAAAGTCCATTAAAATGAGAAAAATCCTGCAATGTTTTCCTCAAAAAACATAATTTCTTCTCGACTGAACAAAGAAAGACATCAACATTTTGGATGACATGGTGGTGAGTAAATTATCTGGATTTTTTTTTTTTAAGAAAATGGATTATTCCTTTAAACTAGCGAATGCTTGTTTACAATGTAGACCAAAACAAAATCCAAACCTTCTGCTGCCTTGAGATGTTTTTTAACAGTCACCACGTCTTCCTGAAAACCGAAATAAAAACAATTTGTCATACTCCGTCAATGTTAGCAGATTCTTTAAGTACCCACGCACAAAAACGTTTTTAACATTAAGAGAATAAGATGCAAAAACATGTTATGAGAAACCCACTAAAACCTTTTTCAAGAACTTGCAACACATTTATCTTACATTCAAACCAATACAGCTCAAAAATATTGAGCTTAAACAAACTTGATCATTATAATTTGATATATTTCACTTACTAATTCATATTTAGAGGATTTTGTAATAATAAAAATCTACCGTGATATCCAGGGAGCTCTCCTCAGTCATCTCCACCTCGTTCAAAACAAATTCACCATTTGTGTTGTCCTCTGGTGGCCATGAGCTGTTACTGTCTTCATAAAAACCAAGACAAACAATAAATTAGACAGAGACCATAACTGTTAGAGCCAAACATTTTACATTAAACTATCAAGGTCATTGTTTGCAGCAGCAGTACAAAAGCTTACATTTTAGTGTAACAGAAGCAAGTTTGGTTGCCACTTTCACTTTTTGATAAGGACCTCCAACTCCTTCCACCTCCCACAGCAGGTCCACATCTGCTGGGTATCTGCTCAGATACTGACTGCATACTGGCACAGAAGGATTACACACAAAAACTCATGCACATACAGTAGTTTTTGGACATTTAAAGGGATAGTTCACAGAGGAGGCTCGTGACTGCTCAACCGAGGGGCGCCAATTCAAAATGTGTTCTGCGCGTCGAGAGAGCCTGTGCGCATCACGTGCCTTGCCAAAACAAGTGCCCGCTGCACATGAGTCAAAATCGTTTATGATAAAAGAGATACTCATGTTCACAAAATACACACAAGACACTCCCTTAACACTAAACTCTGATTACGCATGAGATTATGCGAGTATCTGGCAAATGCGAGCGTCTCTTTTATAATAAACCCTTTAAACGCATCTGCAGCAGGCACTTATTTTGACAAAACACATGATGCGCACACAATCTCTCGAGGCCCAGAACACATATTTAGAGAAAATAAACCACACACATGATGGGCTACATGTTGTGACGAGCTTCGCATCGAAAAAAGAAGTCACCGGCCGCCACTGATAGTTCACCAAAAAAAAAAAGAAAATTCTGTCATTATTTACTACAAACCTGTATAAATTTCTTTGTTCTGATGAACATGAAGGCAGATATTTTGAGAAAAGTGTGTTACCAAACCGTTTATGAGCCCCATTCACTTCCATAGTATTCTTTATCCTACTAAGGAAGTGTACAGGGCTAACGATCGGTTTGGTTACAAACATTCCTCAAAATATCTATAGGATTAGGAAGGATCTTAACAAAACTTTTTTGTTTATTATTTTAAGCAAGAAGGCAGAAAAAATATTTGTCAATAGTTGATAAAACGATGACAGAGGTGACAGATGATGTTTATGACTGTGCACATCACCTATCGCCAAAGACTGCATTTTTAACAACTTTGCTGTTTCTTAAATGTAAATGAGCAGCAAAAATATGTTATATGTAAAGCGTGTTGTTGAGCCAACGTACACATGCATGTGTGCATTAGGATAACACCACCTCCACCTCATTTTGAGCCAGGAAAAACCCTGATTACACACCTCAAGTGAGTTCAAATACTACTCCCAATAAGGTGTAAAACACATCTGATCTTAAATGTACTTTAATGAAGCCATATTTAATACCTCAATAACAGACCTAGCTGGGTGTTTTCTTGACTGTTTTTACTGTGTGTGTATTATGCTTGTTTATGTTGTGCGTGTTAAAATGTGCAGTGATGTAAAAAAGAATTTTCCCTTTGGGGACAACAGAAGTTAAAAGTTATATGTACCAGAACCAAAAACACTGCAGGGTAAACTGTAGCTCCTGCATTACAACACGCTTCATATATTAGAGGTTTTCATTTTGAAAGCACACGACCGTAGATTAAGTCTCAAAACGGGATTTTTAAAAAAATAACGCAGTGGTGCTAGTCTGATATTTGCTTACAACATTAGTTACCACTTTTAAATATTTTCTTTCCATGTAAAGCTTACGTTTACATGTTGCACACTAAATGGTTAAACAAAGGTAAAAAGAAATCTTACCCTTTTGCATGGCCTGAGTTAAAGGGTATTTCAGGCCCAGTTCATCTTCTTTAAAAGAGTCCACAAAGTCCTCCAACATCTGCAAGCCATGACCGTTACCACGGTGATTCTTCCGGACAAATATGGAGTCCATGACGGGAAGCAGGTAGCACTGGCTCACAAAGCTATTGCACAAGCTACCTTTAGATGAGGATAGTACACAGTAGATGTGGCACCTGATAAAATGTATACCTTGCAAGGCACTTTAGATAAAATCATCTGCCGTATGCATAAATGTAAAAAAATGCCTGCAGATATCCCTATTCTGGACTTAAAGGGACCCTTCACTTTTTTTGAAAATATGCTCATTTTCAAGCTCCCCTAGAGTTAAACATTTAATGCTTCTCCGGGTCTGGCGGTACCACATTTAGCATAGCTTAGCATAATCCATTGAATCTGATTAGACTATTAAAATTAAGCAAAGTTTCAATATTTTTCCCATTTAAAACTTGACTCTTCTGTAGTTACATCGTGTACTAGGACCAACAGAAAATTAAAAGTTGCGATTTTCTAATCTAGGCCAATATGGCTAGGAACTATACTCTCATTCTGGAATAATAATAATAAAGGACTTTGCTGTCGTAACATGGCTGCAGGAAGCGCAATGATTTTACTAGGTGCCCAAAAATAGTACCCTGCTATCAAAAGTTACCAAGGGGAATACTTTCAGGCGCTGCGTAATATCATTTTGCTTGCTGCAGCCATGGTACGACAGCAAAGTCCCTGATTATAACGCCAGAATAAGAGTATAGTTTCTAGTCATATCTGCCTTGAAAATCGCAACTTTTAATTTTCCGTCAGTCTTAGTACACGATGTTACTATAGAAGAGTCAAGTTTTAAATAGGAAAAATATTGAAACTCTTTGGTAATTTCTGAGGGCAATGCTAATGGTCTAATCTGATTCAATGAATTATGCTAAGCTATGCTAAAAGTGGTACCGCCAGACCCTGAGATTGACTGAATGGATTCCAAAACTGTAAAAATCAAATGTTTAACTCAAATGTGGAGTGTCCCACATTTTGGTTGTGCTTTGGGAAAAAACATTTGCATGGATTGCACATTGAAGGGTTTTAACCTGAAACCCAATCTTGGAACCTGCAGTGTGCCTGCTTGCATATGTGAGAGCTTTCAGACTTTCTTAGGAGAAGGACAGACCTTTAGATTTGACTGAATAGAAGCCCACTGCTTCTCCATTCTTCCACAGGATTTTGGCATGGTCATCTTCTCCATGGCAAAGGAACGGCACCTCGCTCGAACCCATCTCCACCGTCCGGTAAATAATGCGGTTCAGGACATACAACACAATCCTCTCGCCCACAGATCTCACCTAACCAGCAAATAAATAAAATAATTCACAAAATCAGTTTTGGGGAGATTTCTTTACCAGCTGTGCAACACAATCCAGCTCATACAAAAGTAAAGTTATGAAAATAAAATTCCTTCAGAGGAAATCCAGTCTGTTTCACAGGATATTAAAACACATGCGGTCTGTTAGACTGCATAGCAACGATGAATGAACATTGAAAATCTGTTCCTTTTCTTAGGAGGATCAAAGAAGATAAGTGCATTGTGTGTTCTTGAGTAAAAGAGAGAGAGGAAGAAACAGACGTCCGTGCTTTGCTAAAAACATTTCATGACCTTGCTCTGCAGAACTATGTATGCAAATCTGGAAATGCAAGACAAAGACGCCACTTTGATCCACTGATCAAGCACAAACTTCTGATTTATCCATCAACGTCTTCAGTGAAATCACTACATAACATTTCCTTCATAAAACCCTCAGACTCTTAATGGATTCTGCAAACAAACTGGTATTTCTGAATGGCCAGAGGCCGAGATTAAGCGTATTTGAAGCGAAATAATTTGATAAGCACATAATACGTGCAGAGAGCATTCGGTTTATATCATTCTCGTTTTTGAAGGAGGTAGCCTTTAGCGGCTTTTGCATCTGGCCTTCTCATATGTATATATACAAAAAAACCTGGATTTACCACAAGATTACTGTCGGTGTGCTGCAACCCCCCCCCCAAAATGCCAAAATTCAGCTTTTATTAAAGAATCTTGCAAACAGCCAAGCATGAAATAAGTTAAACTTCCAACTGTGCTCCTCTAGTTAACCGGTAGTTCACTTAAATTAAAAACTTTAGCTAGACACAGAAATATAAAATGTGAACCTGTGGTATTTATATATGGCAACACTTTTATCATAAAGGTCCATGGAGGATAATGAACTAATACCAAAATTAATTCTTACTTAAAAATGACCAATTGATGAGTTAAGACATGTACTAATCATTAACTAATAAAGAGTCATCATTAAGTACAACATGACTCAAAACATTAATTCATTGTTTAAGGTCCCATAGCATGAAAATCTGACTTTTACCATGTTTAAGTGCTAAAATTGGGTCTCACCAGTGCTTCTATCAACATAGAAAACGTGAAAAAGATCAACCCAGTAAATTATTTTTGGTAAACCATTCACTGCAAGCATGTGAAATATTAGGTCATTGAAATTTGGCTCCCCTTGTGATGTCAGAAAGGGATCTGATTATAATAATGCCGCCTCTTAATCAGCACTATTCAACCACGGCACTGCCATTTAGTGGAGAGAGAAAGAAAAAAAATTAACACCACAATTTAGTTTCAATTTCAACAAACCACCATCATTGTGATCAGTGTTTGTATAGAGACAGAGTGCAGCGCGTCATAACCTGAAAACCACGCCCACCGGGGGGGAAACAATCCAACCGTCTCCATTGACTTTGTATTGCGAGAGGCCGCCTCCTTGTCATTTCTGGCTTATAACAAAAAAACGAATAATGCCTAAAAGCTGCTGTGTGACAATATGTACAGCTAACAAGGCAAAGAACCCAGAAATGGGTTTTTGTAAGCTGTCGACCTCAAAAAACGAGCGTTTAAAGACACAAAAGTGGAAAACAGGCAACTTTTCATAGTACTCCTATTAGTAGAACTGCGTCCACTAGGGGGAAATGTAGTCGGCAATTCACTTTTTTCTCCTTAAAGGTTGGGTTTTACTGCTCGACAGCTTATAAGGGCTTATTTCTGGGTTCTTTGGCTTGTTGGCTGTGCATGTTGTCACACAGCAGCTTTTAGGCATTGTTCGTTTTTTTGTTATAAGCCAGAAATGACAAGGAGGCGGCCCCCCGCAACACAAAGTCAATGGAGACGGCCGGATCGCCCCCCCCCCCCCGGTGGGCGTGTTTTTCCAACTATTTTAAAGGAAACGCCCAAAATGGCAAATTTTTGCCCGCACCTACAAAGTGTAAATGTTAGCATGTTATAATAAATAATTTATCTGTGGGGTATTTTGAGCTAAAACTTCACAATAGCACTCTGGGGACACCTCAGATTTATTTTACATCTTTAAAAAGTATTGTAACATGGCACATTTAACGAATACATTAACAAAGTCAACAAACAAGTCACGTTGTACTTAATGAAGACACTTCATTAGTTAATGATTAGTGCATGCCTTAACTTCTTCATTAGGTCATATTCAAGTAGGAATTAATTTATGTATAAGTTACTATTAGTTTGGACCCTTATTATAAAGTTTAACCAAATATACTGTATTTATATTGAAAGATTACCTTTATAAGGCCTTCTCTTGCAGGATCTGAAGTCCTGAGAATATCTTCAACATTGTACCACTCATCAGCCAAAAACAAAGCCACAGCTAAAAAAGGAATCAAAAGTGATAAATAAAATTGTCACCTATGAGCTATAGTTATAAACAGATAAAAGAGAATTTAAGTTACCTGTGAACTGGTCCTCGGGAGCAAACAGAGCCAGGACTTTGTGTCTGAGGTTGGCACCATAAAGAGGAACAAAGCCAACATTTGCAGGAGTGATCTGAATCTACAAGAGGCAGAATAAAACAGAATAAAAAGTTTTTATAGCGTTCCAGAATTACATCACTTTTTTTCCAAACGGAAAGAGGTTTTGCATTAATCTTTCACAATCTGAAAGCCCACAAATTTAATGTTTTATATTTAACTACATAAACATGAAAAAAATAAGCATAAATCATTTAAAATTAGAAACATTTTGACTTTGAGAAACATTTTTCTTCATAAATATGACTGCTAAGATCTCTGTGTGTACAGGACATCAGGATCTATGCTGTGTGTGTTTGTGTATAGAGATGCTGTATTATCTACGTTTTGTGTGTTTGAGTGTTACCTTTCTTGCGCTAGAAAGAGTAACATATTGTGTATGATCCAGTTTGCTGTAAAGTAGCTTGTTCATGTAGGTCTGGGCTGAACTTTCCAAGTCTTCATGTCTCCCAGACACCAACACATCTACAGGGAACTCCATCCCTACAGGAATTAGAGGTCACAAAAAAGTGTGGGGTTAAACATAGAATGGCAAACGTTTTGGTCACAGGTATCCTTTCTCAGTGCTTCATTATAATGCCAAACCATATTAGAGTCTGGCTTCAAGGTTAGCAAAACAAAGCATACCACAGTGGTACTCTGGCGAAAAGAATAGTAGAAAAAAATTGACTCTCATGCCACGCACATCCAAAAACTAAATAGGCTCAGATGCAGGACATAAAAATATTAATCATGCACAAAAAAAGAAGAAAAAGGTACAAATGGTACCACTAGCATAGTAAAGACTTTAAAAAAAAGTCTTATATACTATTTAGGTATCAATATGCATGCATTTTACTAATAACAATATGTACCTGTAAGGTTGTATTGATCCTTAAGGGGGGGGGGGGGGGGGGTCGCACACTGGACGTGCAGCTCAGCGCTGTGCCGTTCTAAAAAACTAACACGTTGTTTTCTATGAGTATATGCACACCGGCGCCGACAGGTGGCGCCTGTCCACGCCGCCCAGCTACGACTCAGGAAGTGAGTCGCAACACTCACATAGTTTAACATTAAATAACATCATATTTGTCCCAAATCATTAACGATTAACATTGGCAGCTAACGTATATTTTGCATTTTGAAGTAGACGCTATCTGATCGAAGCTTGCGCTATTTAATGTGCACATTCGGTTTACGATACCTCTGAGTTGTCCTATACGCAACTTGACGTGGCACTTAGCTGCGCGTCCTGTGTGCGACCCTCTTTAGGGTAAAAAGGTGCATTTTTGAAAGTGTACTGCCCCCGTGACAACTTTTATACCTTTATTCTATTAAAAGAGAGTAATGTTTGCACATTAAGATTAAACCTCCAAAACATTTCTTGATAAAAACAGCCCAATATTTTGATCATTAGGTCCTCATGACAGGTACATTACTATACTTCCAGTTAGAATAATACAATTTTGCGTTCCATTTGAGACCATATCAACACCTAAAATTAATATACTAGCTTGTAGAGTACATAGTATAGTATAGTAAATGAGAGAGTGCGGATTTACTGGAAAACAGCACAACATGTATAATTGTAGCAACAGACCAAACCGCTCAATGACCCGTCTAGGCATTAATTATATGTGCTCATGGCACTAGACACAGGAGCCAGAACAGTGAACGGTGTAAAATACAGCAAATTGGTCTCATATTTACTAACAAATGGGGAAAAATCTTAATTTTCAAAGGGGGTGTACTCATTTATGCTGAGCACTGTATATACATTCATGGTTATAACATGTCATAAAGTGTAGTTAGTAGGACATTGCTGCCATGCCATATACTGAAAAACAAACACTTTCAAAATTACTTTTGAAAATGTAACTACTGTATGCTAAAAAATGGCTCAATGAATAGAGTATTGTGCATGAATATCAGATGTTATTATTATAGCTGTTTGTGTGTTTAAGCTATAATGTGGTTTAGGTGCCGTCATATTTTTATAGTTTCAGTATCATCAGCTTTTTAATAATAAAATGTAACACCCAATGGCCACATATAATTTCAGCAAGGTTTACGTAATGTAGTTTTTTTCTGCAATAACATAATATAATATAAAAAAATATATATTGTATCTATAATACGTTGTGTGTGTGTTTCCAAAATATTTTCAAAATAAAGAAAAACAAGTTCTTTAAACGTAGTTTATTTATATAACAAGCAAAAAAACAACACATAGATTACCTAGGGAACCAAAACATTTGTTATTTTCGACGAGGCATTTGTTCAAGAGATCAGTTTAGCAACTAGTCAGACCATTAAAAAAACGAAACCGGAAGTAAAGTTCGGATCCAGACGTGTATCACGTGCGTCAGATGAAACAGTCTATAATCCCTCCCACTCCGAAGTGTTACTAAACTCGATAGTAAAAGCAAACAACGCCAAAGTGAGGTGAGCTGACCCGACCCAAACTAAACTAAACTGTGGGGGTACTATGCAATGGAAAAACACTATGTTCAATTAGAAACAGCGTTATTGAGAAACACAGCCCTGAGTATAAATGTAACAGGTGTTATGAGGTTTTAAGTGCTCTGTCTCTCTCCACTTACTAACTGTTACTTTTACTGCGGCACAGCTCTTGTCAAATGAGTTTGTATAAGCGAAAACTGCTTCATTCGTTTTATACACCAACAATAGTATTGTCATTGTTTTAGGCAGTGGTGGACAGTAACGAAGTAAATGTAATTCGTTACTGTACTTAAGTAGTTTTTTCGCGTATCTGTACTTTACTCAAGTACTTTTATTTTGGGAGACTTTTACTTTTACT
Source organism: Misgurnus anguillicaudatus (assembly GCF_027580225.2). Lineage (NCBI taxonomy): Eukaryota > Metazoa > Chordata > Actinopteri > Cypriniformes > Cobitidae > Misgurnus > Misgurnus anguillicaudatus. The sequence goes on from NC_073345.2 coordinate 25,089,251, forward strand.
TTACTACATTTTAAAGTCAAATATCTTACTTTTTACTCAACTACATTTAAAAAAATCGGTCGTTCCTTTTTATTTATCAGTGGATAAAAACCGTAACTGGGCAAACTAAAGCTGCACAAAAAAAACTAAGATGCACACGTGATGCGTCAAACCACCAATCAGGGTACAGCATGCGCGTAGTTTTGAACTTGTTTTGGTTGCCGCGCTGTTTCACGTAAGCTACGCGAGTCACGCGAGTGCAGCAGCCAGCCAATGCATCGTTTGGAGAATGAAACTGCATTCAAAACAACGGAGGAGATAACTGACCCGTCAAAACAACAATGGCCTTATTTACGTGCGTTTTTTTAAGTCCTTGAATAAAAGAACGAGTCCTTCGTGTCTTCTCTGCCTGCCTTGAAACTGTGCTATTTCGTGTTAAAAGAATACTCCTTCAAATCTAAGGAAATGCGTAGAGGTAAGCCATTTTTATTCTGGTTATATTTTTAAATGAGCAATCTTAACAGTAGCTTGCAGAAAACTGTTAATTGTGTTGCTAAAATATATACAACGTTATCATGAACGAACTTTAAGCTATGCAGGCTAAAGCTATTTTTAGCCGTATAGTTAGCTGTTTCACTTAAGTTCATTGTTTTTGAAGCTCAGTGCTCTGTTATTTTGAAATGACAATTAATCACTATCAACACTGTTGTAAAATATAAATGACATTTTGACTAGCCATGCAGTGTATGATGCTTAAACAGGCAGGTGGATTGGAGTGCTCCCTATTAACTGAGATTATTAATATTTTCAAAAGTTTTGCTTCCAAAATATATAAATACATTTAATTATGTATTACAATATACATATGACATGCTAAACCACATGAAACGTTTCTGAAATTATATTCTGTAAGGCTTGTTTTATTTGTCAAAGAAAGGGAGACTGATTTCTAGATAACATTATGTATTTAATGTTTTGAAAACTATTGTGAACCTGTGCTTAAGTCAAGTTTTTATTACACTTAAACTGTTAAATTATTTAACAAATAAATCTCGAAATGAGACTTACTGCTCTTAAATCCTGTTATTTCATTTGATGCTAAAGGAAATTTTTTGTTTTTAAGGTTTTAGGATAATTTTAATGGACATCAGTGTCTGGTTTATTAATGTCCTTCTATTTATTGATTGGTTAGCCAAGAGAGTTATTTCACATAATTTGAGTTTTGTGACAAAAATGATACGGCCATAATAAATCACAGTACTTTTGTACTTAAGTACATTTTGAGGCAGATACTTTTGTACTTTTACTCAAGTAAAAATTTTTAGCAAGTACTTCTACTTTTACTTGAGTAATATTTTACCCTGGGTATCTTTACTTTTACTTAAGTACACGATTAGTGTAATTCGTCCACCACTGGTTTTAGGCATTTACTTGTCGAATACACGGGTTTAAACAGTGGTTCAGTTTAGACATACAGTAGGCTACAGTACGTACATGCTCCATTTAATGTGCACACACAAACCTATTGCGAGACAGAGAGATGATCTTTTTTTCTTTTTTCTTCTCCCAGACCCCACCCACCTGCCATACCATATGACCGGAAGTAAAGAGAGATTGTTTTGAGGAGGGGGAGATTTGCGTTTTTGATTAAAGATCATGAGGGCACATTAATAAAAAAATAATAAAGCTCACAGATAAGTAATTTATTAAAATAAATACCACAAGATTCCAAAACATATTACGGTTTCGTATTATTTTCATGGCGACTTTAAAAGATGATACTTTTGCTTAAGTTGTACTGGAATTAGTGACTTGTCTCTTGTAATGAAGTCATTTTTGCAGTAAGGTATCTGTACTTAAGTATGGTTGTTAATCTTTACACCTCGGCTAATTTGGGACACAACAAATCTTATATTTTTGTACAGCAAAATTCAAAAGACTGGGCTGTTTACATGGGTTTGTATGTGTACATGGCTATAGGTTTCCACTAATTGGATATTGAGGTCAAGGTTTCATTAAAACTCAATGCTGACACAGTACTGAGAAAACAGCTCTTAAGTGAACTCAGAATTCCCCTTACGCATGTAGTTTTGACCCTATAATGAAATACTCTTTAAAAAAAGACACATTTTATTACAACAAGACTGAGATATATTCACTGTTCAACAGTGCATACACCATTTTGACCGTCAGACAGTTGGCAGCTGTTCAACTTTGACTGCCCTCAATGAATTCACTAGTCAACAGCTATCTGTGTCAAGCTGACAATCAGACCGAACACTAACACACACACAGACATAAAAAACATGCAATACACATTTAACATTGAACACTGGAACTCTTAAGTGTAGCTGTACAACCCATTAATGTGCTGTAACGCTGTTATTTTCTGATTTTAAACACACTGTTTGCTACTTTGCTCTGAAGCAAATATGGAGTCCAGCATTCCAAAGCACCAGTGGTCTCCTTCAGGTCAAAAGGACAGCAACCTCATCCTCTGAGGAAATTCGGCCTTTCAAGACCCACTACAATCCTGATCTCCTAGGCCAAAACGTTTCACCAAGGGCTTTTAAATCTATTCCTGTCACCGGTGTATTAGCACACAAGCAGAGAAGATAAGAAAGCCAATTATCATCATGTATCCGCAGGTGGTGTTTTTAATACATTACAGCCATTGCATATGAACATGGAGTCCGGTAAATCCCAAAACATCTCATGATAAGGATTTTCCCCATAATCGAGAAACTACTTTGTAAATAAAGGGCGTTCCATACATTTAATTTGGGCTTGGCTTTAAGTGACTAATATAAGCTTACATCCCTTGACAATGTAAACCCCTAACATCTATAAAAACACCGTAACTAAACAAATGGCACACATTTAGATGGGGTGATCAATTTACCTGAACAATGATAGGTGGGTGAACGGTTTTGAAACAATCATTATTTATGCACAATTGCGTTTATTTTCAGTTTTTGCTAAAAAATAGGGTTGGCCGATATTACCATTTTATCGATACCACAACCTTGAGTATCTGTCGATACCGATCCAATACCATCTCTATCGCCCTTTTAATCAATTAAGCTGCAAAAAACATTTGTTAGCCATACAAAAAGCTTAAACAGAGCCACAGAACTCAAATGTTTTACTGTGGAACAAATGACTGTGCAAATTCAAGACTCAATGTAACATTGTGCAATAATGCTGCATCATTTTTATTTAAGCGTTTCAAACAGACTAGTAGCAAAATTTTTAGTTAGGCAGCACAAAAATTCAAAATGAAATTTAAAGTGTAACTTTGGACAATTTAAAGTGCAAGTCACGCTTTACGCCAAGTTGCCATAATAAGGTGCGTGTTGGTATCGGATCGGATTGTACTCCCCGACTTCTACAATATTTGGTCCAGCTATTTTCGCCAATATCTGACTAATATCAATATTGAATATCGGATCGGCCCTCCCCCACAAAAAAAACTCACCTTAAAATGAGGGTGAAGCTTAATGATGCCATTAGAGAAATCTCCACATCTATTTATTTAACTAATATCTGAAAAGAGCTAAAACACCTGCATCAAATAAGGTGGGTTGGGTTGTGATACACTAGTGGACAGTGTGATATTAAAGAAAACTGCAATATGCGATTAGCTGCCTTGCGCGCAAATTTATTCACGCTGCAAGTCTAGCATGGAAACTATGGGCCTTTTTGCAACTGAAATAGGGAACCAATCACAGAACGGGGAGGGGGTAGCAAGACGATGACAACGTCTACGCGACACACCGAAGCAGTTTTGTTTATCCAACATGGCAGCAGACGCGAAGTTACTTTTCAATGCAGTCTTAGATAGTGTTTTAAGTAGTTTTGAACGAAAGTTTATTTTAAAAAAGAGCAACTTTTGGCGTTAAACAATTTCATATCCAAGAAGGATGTCTGGATATGACAAGACATGATAGCCACAGAGTTTTATAGGACCAACCTGCTAGGCATCGTCGTAGACGAAGTACAATTAACTTATGAATGGTAAGGGGTATCATATTGTCATTATGCCTGTAATGTGGTTGTCACAGTTCCACTAAATTGTGTTGCTTTTCAATATCAATATACAGCTACCGGTTAATTTGGATAGCTTTCACCTGTGTGCACACGCACGCAGTTTGAATTGATGTCGCTCTACAAACGTCATCTGGTATAATTGAAACGATTGGCTATAAGCTATGTACAGATGCATTTGATAGACATTCGTAGCGCCCAATAAACGGCTCTGGGCATTCGTAAACCACGCCCCAAATACGAGAAAATGAGCATATGGTTCCCAGACCACGTCTCATGCTCTGAGACTGGTCTGGTGTTAGCCAGGCTAATATAGCATACTAAATAATGCGATATTTAATACGCAGTATAATATTTCTTTCACTGAAACAGTTTACATTTTATTAAAAAAAAACCTTTTATATAACCAACATATATGTTTCATATAAGAAAGCATAACAACTTTTAAAAAGTGAAGGTCATGTTTTAATGTTGCATAAAACAAATCAGACACAATGCAAACGCAATTGCACATGCACACATATCATCTGTGCCATATACTATATTATCCCCATCGACCTAAAACTTTGACCATAGATAAAATTTGGAAGCATTACAGTTAAATCTGTCATTTATTGCAAACTTATTGGGATATGCATTTCGTGATAAGCACATTTATGATATTCTTGTGATTTTGGTATATTGCACAGCCCTAGTAATGCTTTTGTGTGTGCCACAACTCCTTACATAACCACTGAGCTAATTCAATGCCCTGCCCTCATACACACAGCCAGTAATGTCAACTAGAATTAGCAGTCAGGCGCAAGAAAATCCTGATATCTGGAGGCATTTGTTTGCTCCCTATCCCAAACCCAGATAATAAATAATAAATAAATAACCCAAGATAATAAACACTAATGTTGACTCAGCACAATTACGGCCAAAAGCTTCAAGGCAATACATATTCTAAAAGTATGTGCAATTTCAACTCAACTTGCCATGAATTTTGTGCCCATATACTTAATGCCATTATATAGTTTTCATATGGCTGTGTTTACACATGTGTTTTATTTGAACCAGAATTGAGAGCAAAAATGTCTGCATTAAAGCTCTTGTGTGAAAATCTTAACATTAAAAAAGATGACAACTCAAAGCAGATTTTAGGTTTATTCTAAGGAGTTCCATGTTGCAAGTTCAGAGACTCATTTACATAAAAACTAGGAGGGTGTGTGTGTGTGTGAAAAAAGGTACATTTTTGAAAGAAGGGGGAGATCTTCAAATTCTTGTGCTGGATTAAACTGGTTTGGACAAAAAACAACAACCAGAAGGCAAACTACACCACATTATTTTGTCAAAGACAAGTTGATTCATAGATTTAACACATTTACTTGACATAACATTTTTTTAGTTTTATAATTTTAGAAAATGCTGTTTGACTACACAACAACATTAATGTCAATAAAAGTTTAGTTACTATGTTCTACCCCACCTTATCTGTATAATTCAAGGTCTGAATTTCATAACTTAAATATCTCAAACTTTTAAAACAAACCTCCTCACTGTTCTTCTCCAAATGGAACAACGTGTTCTCTTTCAACGGGGGAGGATATCTTGGCTACCACCTCAAGCTCTCAAAGTATAAACCTGAATTAATAAAAAGTTCAAAACTAAGGGTTCCCATGTATGAGATGTTTAATGTCATAAAGAATGCATTTTTGCTCGGTCCAGAAAATTTAAAACAGTCCAAAGAGCTTTACCACCGAGGGGGTGTGTCAGAAAATTCATCTGCACCAAGAAGCTTCACAAACAAAAACATAAAAATTTCAATTAAATACAACGGTGAAACTTAGAAAAAACAGACTAAAGATAATAGTCTAAAAAAAATACGTTTTACTCATTTGCGGTCAAGCGGAGACAACTTTGTCCGTTAAAATCATGCATTTCAGTCAGATCTGTAATGTAACGCATACATGCGCGAATAAAAGAATGCCCAAAACATTACCCCAAACAAAACCAAATGAGTTAAACTAGCATTAACACGTTAAGTCCAAACCGGTCGACACGTGAAACAGATAAAAGCATCAGTTATTGAAATAGCCAGAAACGAGAAAGTTATAAGTTTGGTGAATCTATCGAGTGCGCGCACCCTCATATTTTACCCAATATTTGGTGCGCCTCACCTGAAGCCGCTCACATTTTAATCGTTCCTTGAATTTACAATAATGTCTAACTATAAAAATATAATACAGCAAATACAAAAGCGGAAATATCGGTGATTATTTAATAACGTTACCTGATATTTAACATAAATAAATACGATGGGCCGTAGCAGTTCGCGTTTACAACACCCAGGAACAAACTATCGAACATAATCGAATATAGCAATAAAACTGCTGACTTACCTTCACCCTGCTGACCAAATGATTTTGTGTGTCTTATTCTTTCCGTTAAGTGGTTTATTTTCATTTAAAAGCCAGTCTGGACGCGGATTGTCAGCTTGTTGTCGGCGGCGTGTGGTCGGGGACGCGCTCTGCGCACGCACGCGTTGAGCTGCTGGATCTACGGAATGTGCGAGGTCTCAAACCTCTCCATATTTAAAGATTTTTAAAAGTTGTTTCAATTCTGTTTTGCATTAAACATTTTTATAAGCGAATTATGTGTCAATAATAGAGATAAAATGTGATTATACAAACATCCTATTAGTAAAAATAGCTGATAGCACAATTAAGCACAGTAAAAGCAAGTGCTCATAAAACAATATAAAGAAGATTAAAATATATTAAGGCAATGCCACAAAAGTAATTATTTTAATTTTGTTGCAGTGAATCGATGAATAAGTTAGCCTGCACGTGTGGTGTGGCACGTGACGTATTGTAGAGGATTAAAATAGGTTTCAGCGTTTGGATCATGTCATTATGTGTAGGCTATAAGTAACGGGATGCAATCTTTTCCTATAAGCATATTGACACTGACACATTATCACACTGATATGCACTTTTTTAGTATTTTTAGATTATGAGACAGGACTTTATGTACATTCTGTACAAGTTTTAGTGCCTCCATAGTTTTATAAATAGACATAGGCTATAATACAAATATATTATAATATTAATAATAAAAAATATAATTTTAGGATTAAATTTTACATTAACAATATATAACACTGGTAAAAACAACTGTGGAACTGTGTACAAAGAAATACAATGAGTTTTATACTGTGATGCATGTCCAAAAGTAACAAAGAAAAATTCAGATAGTTTTACTGCTGATTTGACATCAGATGTCTTTCTAAAAGCTTCGTCTCTAAACATTCAATAAGAATAGGATCCACATTTGGGTCCACTTTGTTAGCAAACCAGTGACCATGATCAAGAAGCCATCTGAGCTCAGCAGCACCATAAATACACACTTCCCTTTGATAGACTCCAGTGCATGGTGGGTAAAGAACATCTACAAAACCAACCCACTTCACCAGATGGGATTTACTTGTCAGTTCTGTGATATCAGGGTCAGATCTTGGCACCTCTCCTGGTACTCCAGGCACACGAACCAGGGTTGCCCAAAAATGTTCATCAGGTGAGTATGTGTCCTCAGACCAAACCAAGAAATCTTTGACTAGAGAACTCCACTGAACAAAAAGTGCAAATTCCCTTGAGAGTGTAAAGTATGCACTGCCAACAAACATTTCGATGTTATGAGGTGGCGGATGTTTCTTCTTTCTGGTAGTCCAAGGTGAGTTGTAGTATTCGGTGTTATTTTTCAGAAGATGATGAAAAGTCCAGCGCCACTTTTTGCCACCAGGTTGTCTGGTCTCCACCATGTTCATGCCTTTAAGCATCTTTAGATCTGACACCAGTTCAGCATTTGTCCGCAGTGGAAAGTCCTGACCACACAGATTGATGACATACTTCCACTTCACCTCAGACTCCAGGAGATCAGACAGACAATTAAGATCTGCTTTGAGGCGTGAGATGCCTGCATACTGCACCCTCTCCAGTTTTGAAGCAATGAAGACGTTAGGGATGCAGCGGGCCAGACCTTGCATCGCTGAAATAAAGTCATCTGAAGACTTAAGGTCATAATGTATACAGTAAACATTATGTGGCATATAAATGGCCCTTAGCAACCTCTCCACAAGATCTGCATCCTTATGAACGACCAAAGAGTAAGCAAGAGGAAATTCACGCTCAGACTCAGAGCCATGTAACACACCATAACCCTTTGACGCTATAAACCAATCACAATCAGAGGTGACATTCACAATATTCATGTCAGCTGGGCCCAAATAGCTTTTGTTTTTACGGACGGCTAAAGATTTTCCCACCTCCACTGGTTCCATATCATATATTGCTGAGCAATCAATCCCATATTTTATTGTCAGTCGCTGTCTATCAAACACTCTTGTTAATCTGAAGGTATTAGGACCTTTAACTTTTAAATATACAATTGTAAAAACATATATAAGTCCAATCACTGTGACAAAGAAAAGTATGATTGGTTTCTGATGAAGCCACAATCTTCTCATTCTGTAAAAAAAGAAACATAAAGGCATGTTACTTGTAAATGTTGTCCAATGACTGCATGCATACATATACAATACAGAGTGAAAACGTAATCCACTTAATATAAATGTTTTTGACATTTCTAACCTGATCTGATGTGTTACCAATTACACACATTTAACACATTAAAAATATAAAGTGTGCTCCAGTGACCTATAAACTTTAATGCCTACGAAGATAACAACATTTTTAATAATTAAAACTTACCTTCTTGTTGTGCCTTTCAAAAAATAAAGAAAAATAAATCATCTTTAGCAAATAACACAAACAAACTTAATGTTTACAGAAATCTAAAAAATAAACAAATATGCAACTTCTCTTGCTTCCTTGTAATAATTAGTCTCTAACGGGTGTAATCATTCCGGAATCTGCACAAGCACCGTGAAAACTAAAGAGTAAACACAAATAATTTACAACATGGATTTTATCATCATGCGTTAAAGTAAAATACGTGAACATTAATTTCCTTGGCCAAAGAAACATTTTTACAAAGCGTTTGCTGTTTGCAGAATAGAGATTTCCGTTTGATAAACGAAACACAAACTTAGTTACCAGTCGCTCCGCTCACCAAGGGGTGCAAACCAACTCTGCTGCTGCTTGCATAGTCGTTGACTTGGTAATCAAATAGGCATATTATAGAGCTTCAGAGACGAGCAAAAAAATATAGAGCAGAGATAAAACTGCGCCAGCTGTTACACAGGTTCCGGGGTTCACCTTCTTCTTCATGTGTTATGGCGGGTCAGGTGGCATCCCGTTCACAGTGACTGTTCCTCAATCCGAATGCAACCGGAGGTAGCATTATTATGCAGGCTGCATACGTCATCAAGCCTGGTTTATTTAAGTTAACTGAGCAATACATTCGCAATTCATAAGCATATCACAACAGTTTACGATTAACTACGAATTTACAATTGTTAATAAAATAGGACACGTCTTGATGACTAAAGGCGACATCGGAGGCTGCAGTCATAGGCTACAATGAAAGAATTAACTTAGTGACCTCTAGTGGCCACTACACTGATAAAAAGGAAATTCATTTGCAGTTCTGCATTTTATATGCATTTTGTTACCATATGAAGGCATAATTCAAATACAGGGTGGAGTTAAGTTAGTATCAAAAATGTGGAAATTAACTGGCTCCATGACTGGCATAGTGGTAATGTTTAAAGAATCTAAACAAAAATGTACAGTGTGCAGTGAATGGCTGTTTTAGGTTCGGCCTGCTTAGCTATTGGATGGTGGGGTCACTCATTACATAATCTTTCTGTCATAAAATGTCGGGTGTAATAAACAAGAAGCTATAGTTTGACAATCACAAAGTGTTACTCTCTGTCTGCTAAATCTAGGCTACATTTTGTACAAACGTACCAGGTACAATAGATGGCGCTGTTGGCTTGGTAACCTCACTCATTTAAAGGGATAGTTCACCCAAAAATTGAAATTCTGTCATCATTTGCTCACTCTCATGTTGTTACAAACCAGCATAAATTTCTTTGTTCTGATGAACATAAAGGAACATATTTTAAGAAATGTTTGTAACCAAACCATTCACTTCCATAGTAGGAATAATGAATACTATGGAAGTAAATGGGGTCCACAAACAGTTTGGTTACAATATTTCTCAAAATATGTTGAAATAATTTTAAATTTTTTGGGTGAAATATCCCTTTAAAGAAAAGTTTATCTTTTAGAGTAACAGAGATGAACAGAGCAAAAATCAACGTTTGAGATTTCCAATTTTTAGGTGCAGTTAAGAAAATGTTTATATATTATAAATAAATGTGTGTATGTGTATGTACATGTTTTTAAATGTAAAAAGTGTGTGTGTGTGTGTGTGTGTGTGTGTGTGTGTATACTGGTAGAAACTGTAAATGGGGCCTTAAAATATTTTTGTAGACAATGGAAGGGCCTTGAGTTAAAATGGTTGAGAGCCAATGTTTTAAACAAACATCACTTCGATTTACAGTAAAACACATTTCAAACGGAATAAAACAGGTTGACACTTGTTCACAGACATATACGTCAAGCATAATGGTAATGGGTAAACTTTAAAAAAAATCTAGCTGTAACCAAATATATAGGCTAATATACTGATTGGTTCACACTTAAGTGCATTGGTAGACTACAGTGAGAAAAAGAGGGGTTATCACACTGGAAACTTTAAGGGGTGGTTTCTTTAACTTTAAGGACAGGGATTACCTCAAGCCAGGACTAGGCCTTCATTTAAATTAGGAAATATAACTAGTTTTAACAAACATGCCTTACTAAAAACATTACCTGTGTGCATTTTGAGGCAAAACAAAGGGCACTGATGTATTTTAAGATATGGCATTGCAAGTTGTTTTGAGGTTGGAGAGCTCTTATATTTATTTTAGTCTAAGACTAGTCTAATCACTGTCTGGGAAACCGCCCCAAAATGCATTGCAACGAGACAATTTGTAGACAGTGGGTGTGGCATGTATGTTTTGAAGACGTTATGCAGCTGGCCACCTTGCATCGCTGAAATAAAGTAATCTATAGAAAGACTTCAGGTCATAATGTATGCAATAAACATTATGTGGCATATAAATGGCTCTTAACAACCTTTCCACAAGACCAGCATTCTTATGAACGACCAGAGAGTAAGCAAGAGGAAATTCACGCTCAGACTCAGAGCCTTGTAACAAACCACAACCCTTTGATGATATAAACCGATCACAGTCAGAGGTGACATTCACAATATTCATGTCAGTTGACGACTAAAGATTTTCCCATTTAAACCCTGTCCGGGAAACTGGCCCATAAAGTGTGTTCCAATAACCTATAAACTTTAATGGTTGCAAAGCTACAACATATTCATTAGGTGAAACTTACCTACTTGCTGTGGCACTGTTGCCTTTCGAAACTTGGGAAGTGAAAGAAAAATACATCAACTTCAGCAAACTGACTTGTTGACAGAAATCCCAAAATAGAAAAAGAATCAAATGTCCAAATGTCTCACATACTAAAAGCTGGAAAAAACATCTGTTCAAAAAGTCCATCCAAGAGACCCCCCTTTGGCACCAAAATAAAAGCTTCCAAATTAATGCTATTCAACCTGCATTTCAAGTTCTGCATTTTAAAAATGCATTTTGTAATAACCATCCAAGGTGGGGTTAAGTTAGTCTGATGAATGCGGAAATTAACTGAAAGAATCTGTCCAACCAACTACATTTTACAACACAGGCCTCTTTTGGGTTCGGACTGCTTAGCTAATGGATGGTGGAGTCATTACATAAACTTTATGTCATAAAATGTTGGGTGTAGTTTGTAGCTAGTTTCACAATCACAGTGTGTTCAATAGAAGTTTTGTAGAGTATAGCCTACACTTATTGTTGGCTCCTTAGACTCCTTAAAATGTGTAAATTGCTATTAAATTAATAAATGTAAATAGAAACTTATTTCTCTTCAGCTACACAAAAAAGTAATTTTAAAGGGACACTCCACTTTTTTTGAAAATAAGCTCATTTTCCAGCTCCCCTAGAGTTAAACATTTGATTCTTACACTGTAAAAATTTTCTGTAGAAATTACAGTATTACTGGGTATTACTGGCAACTAGCTCCCAGTAACTTACTGTAGATTTTACATTTATGTTATTTACTCGCAACAGTTTGTTCAAAGTTAAATGAACATGAAACATTTTCTGTTTTTATCTTTTACAGTAAGTTACTGGCAACTAGCTGCATAATTACCAGACCCGGCGCCAGACACAAATTCACGGACGGGCATTTCATTTTTCAGGGGGGGGGGCACAAATGAGAGCAATGTCACTGCAATGCATAATATCATTAATTATGCATTAAGTGGACAAAAAAGCGAGGAAGATCTAACATACCTCTCCATTAATGCAATACAACGGTGAAGTCGTAAAGATTGGACCTAGCTTACTGAAGCAATCTAAACGCAAATAAAACACGTCGCAGAGCTCGACATCAACGCTTGTCCGGTTAATATCAGAGACAAGTGGATTTTTTAAAAGGCCAAGTGAAAGATAATTTTACTTGCTCGACCGAACAAGTAGCCTAGTCTGATTAAAAACGCCAATAACAATCACCAAAACAGGATAATGATTCTGCATCCTTTAATCAATGGCGACCGAAAGTGCATAATGTAAAAACGCAAAGTTAAACAAATAAGCACAGCAAACACAAAGTGTGTTAACAAAGTGGGTTAAACGTACTGCGGTAAAAATTTGGATTTTTTTAATAACATGATACAGTTAAGCAGCATCACATCACGGTTGAAAATGTGACAGATTTAATGACAGTTCACTAAACAAGTAATTAATATTAAGACACTTACATTTTAGACCCAATGTTTACTGTTTTTGTTGTTTCAGCAGCAGAACCATAACGTGTCAGTCTCACTGCAGGCAGCACTCTATCGTGTCTTAACATTAAGCGGTGGTGCGCTTAGCAAACACCAAACATTTCCGCGCTCACTACTGACAAACCAATCAAATTCGTTTAAAATATATATTTTTTTAAATCAGACCAAACACATTTTTATTTTTATTCATTAGTTATATATGTACAAAACAATAACTTTTAATTAATAAAAGTGGCCTATTGATAAAAACATGGAGCTGGTGAACAGGTGAAGGGAGACCGCAGGTTCGTCCAGGGCGGGCACTAGTGACTCACAGGGCGGGCCCGGCCCCCTAAAGCCCGCCCATGGCGCCGGGACTGATAATAACAGCACATTTTTTACAGTGTACCTTTTGGGATCCATTCAGGTGATCTCAGGGTCTGACGCTAGCACTTTTAGCATAGCTTAGCATAATCTATTGAATCTGATTAGACCATTAGCATCGCGCCTAAAAATAACCAAAGAGTTTGGAAATTTTTCCTATTTAAAACTTGACTCTTCTGTAGTTCTGTATCGTGTGCTAAGACTGACGGTAAATTAAAAGTTGCGAATTTCTAGGCAGATAAGATTAGGAAATATACTCTCATTCCGGCATAATAATCAAGGACTTTTCTGTTGTAACATGGCTACAAGAGGTGCAATGATATTACCCAGCAGTCAAAAATAGTCCCCATAGTAACTTTAAATGGCAGGGGACTATTTTCGTGCAGTGCGTAATATCATTGCGCCTCCTGCAGCCATGTTACAGCAGCAAAGTTTTTGATTAAAACCCTAGGGGAGCTGGAAAAAGAGCATATTTTCAAAAAAAGTTAAATGTCCCTTTAAGACAGGTAGGTGGGAATCCTTAAATGTTTGTTTTTTAATGTTCTGGAAACATATTGTAAGCTATATCCTTATGGAAAAGCCACAACAGGAAACTGTTGTGTAATTACACTGATTTAATCTTAAAATGTGATCTTTGTTTTGAATATAAACTACAACTGGAGTTGAGGAACAGGCATAACATGTTTATCCACAAATTTTCCAACCTATCCAGTCTTAATATAAACACTGTAGGATGTTAAACAATTCCGGTTTGCTTTTTTAAGTAGTCTCTCCTTCTTACCCGGCTTGTATATGCCATTGTGTTTGTTTGCATTTCACCAATAAATGTTTAATCTGTAGGGTGGCCATTTGTGCCAGTTCCGCCGGACACATCCCGGACATGTTTTCGGGTTCGTTCTCCGGAAGTCGCGTTGCTCGACCGCATACGTCATCAAGGTTTAATATTTCAGGTTTAATTTCAGAAAAGCAACCGTTGCATTTCAAGGTAAGAATGAAACTACAATGATTGTATGTCTTAAAATAAATAAATCTTAATTTTCTAATGTATTTTAACTGAAAAGTGAGAACCTCGATGACGTATGCGGTCGAGCTGTTGGCTTGGTAACCCCATTTTCTATCACATCATCTTTAAAGGGTTAGTTCACCCTAAAATGAAAATGTGCTGTTTATTTACCCTCAGGCCAATCTGATATATTGGTGACATTTTTTTTTCCATTAGAATAATAAAGAAGATATTTTGGAAAACCTCTGTAGTATAATGTAAAAATATGTTTAATATTATATTCATTTCCCTTGTAGTTGATAATAAAAGATTACATATTTGTAAACAACTTTAATTAGATCCATTGTGCGAGTTGTCTCTTTAATACTTATAATTATGTTGCTACTGATTGGGCTGGCATTTTTGCACACCAAACAAACACGTGTAAAGGAATCTCAAACATGTTGCACACCGTTGCACACCATTTCCAGGAAATATGTTGTTTAACCCAGAACCCGAAGCAAAACGTTGCACACTAGAACTAGATAATCACTAGAATGATTTATTTACCATAGACATTAGTGGAGAATTATTTTGACAATACATTGTAAAAAGTCAAAAGTTGGATCAACTGAAAAAAATACTTTAATTGCTAAAACCTAAAGAATTTAAGTTGTGTCAATTTAATGTTTAAGCAGTTTTTTTTACTTAAGCGCCACCGTCCCGTATAGGGGACACCTAAGTTTACTTCAACATTGTTGATGTAAATTTTAATCTATCATGCCAAACTATATATTGTTGAAAAAATACACATTTCAACATTTCATTTTATTTTATAAAATAAACTATGTAGGGAGAGTAATTGCTTGATTTATGAAGAGAGTGTGCCTTAAAACATTTATATTCTGCTAAATGTCACTGTCCCGCCAGCAGGACGCCTAGGTTTACTAATTCTTATAATCATGACAAACTGTATATTGTTTGAAAGCTCTAAAAGTGTAGCTTTCATTTATCATCACTATTTTGGTAAAGGCATAGCATAGTGAGAGTCAGCTTCTAAAAGGTCACGGGCCCACAGCAGGTAGGCCAAATTTGTTTTTACATAGGCTATTTATAACACTAAACCCCTATTCCAGGGCTATTTAAATCTTACCCTGGAGGGCCGGAGCACTGCATAGTTTAGCTCCAACCCTAATCAAACTAAACCACCTGTGATTGTCTAGTGATTATAAAGACCTTCATTAGCTTGCTCAGGTGTGTTTGATCAGGGTTGGAGCTAAACTATGCAGTGCTCCGGCCCTTCAGGGTAAGATTTGAATAGCGCTGCCCTACTCTAAACCTAAAAAATCATGACAAACTATATAGCACTGGAAAGCTCTCAGAATGTAGTGTTTTATATGTCAAGATCACCTGATGATAGAAATAATGTAGTGACAGGCTTTTTGTTACATGACCCCCCCCCCTCCATAGAAATGCATATTAAATATAAAATCTTCAAATATGTTGACAAACTATATATTGTTGGAAAGGTCTAAGAATGTAGTCTTCATATTTTAATGTATTTTTCATTAATAATAATGCAGTGACAGTTATTTATTAATTTGTGAAAAGAGTATGCAGCAAATCGTTAACACCTAGTGGTCGTTGTTGGTATAACCACTAAAAGTGTGACAAAAAACTCATTGTTTGTGATTTTAACTTGAAATCACAACTACTTGAGACTTAAGGCTTCATGTTTACATGATTACTTTTGTGAAAAATTTTAATTGTTATAATTTTATTTATAAAATTAATATTTGATTGAATTAAATTTATTTATTAAGATAAATTTAAACTGCTATAACAATTTTTGTTTAATATTTTAACCTCCATACACTTCAGTGAAAAACCTTATATTGTCTTTAAAACAATACCAAGATTAGGCAAAAAATGCCAGAGTTATGTTAATTTACAGGTGGGGTGACGCCGAAGGCGTTAAACATATAAGTTGAAACAACTTAATCTTTTTAATTACCAATTTAAGTACCAATTTAAGTAAGTTGATCCAACTCTTTACGGTGTATTTATAATAATAATAATAATAATAATAATAATAATAATAATACCATCTTCACCCTGTTTGCATTTGTTGTGGCCCATTACTCCAAAGCATGTTATTGAAGTTGACTCTGTAAAAGTTTTAAATCTATGTCTGCTGTTATAGCAATGTATGAATCATCAATCATATGAAGCTAATGAGAATCACAAGACACATGTGGGCTTTACATGTCTTTTGCTGCAACTTTAGACACTTCGTCTGCTAAACGAAATCTGCAGAAGGGTATCAGTTCATTATTTTCTGTGCTTTTTCAATATTACATTGTAAGTTTTGAAATCAGTTTTATGTTTCATGTTCTTCCCCCTGACAGCTCTGCAGAAGACAATTGCAGGTCTTGTGGTTTTAGCAGGAAGTCAGGCTGTACCAGTAGATAGGCACAGCATGAGTCATGTATTTTATTCAGTTTTTTTTAGGGGGGGGGGGGGCTTTTCCACAATATTTTATGTCATCTGTTGGGAAGGAAAGAACCCAAATGCAAAAAAAAACTTTATTAAATAACAGAAATTACCCTCGATGGGGCAAACAAGGACAATAAAATCAAACAATAAACATGGCAGGGCAAGAAATAATACACAAAATGTTCTGGCACAAGACACCAGACAGGCCCTGTCCCAAATGGTGCACTTAATTTGGACTTTCGGTCTCGTGGTCCTAAAGCAACACCAAAGAGTTTTTTTTTACCTTAAAATAACGTTTCCAAAAAAGTTTCAGTGGTTCATCCACTCAAAACAGGGTGAATGGCACTTTCACATTCGCTTTGCAGCCCTCTATCGGCCAAAACCGCACTAAAGAAGTTTCCAACCGTCGGGTCCTGTAGTTCGAGTGAAAACTACAAAAACTTGCTTTACGGCAGACCTACAATCCAATCAGAGCCAGCTATGCTGCAGTATTTACGACAGTGGTAATGAACAATTACGCTTTTAACCTGTAGGGGGAGCAAAGAGCAATAAGTCTTTAGTGTTGCTTTAAATTGCGCATGCTCGCTTAGTTTCTGAGTCTGTAGAGTGTCCCATCTGTCATTTTTGCTCTCTGAAATGTGCTCATCAGTGCCCCCTTTAAACCCTTGATGTGGTCTTCGGTGAAGCTTGATGCGGTCTTCAGTGAAGCCCGCACTGCAGCAGGCTTTGCGCACTTTTCCAACCCAGAAGTCCTTGTGAAAAAGCAATCAGACCAATCAGACGACAGATGGGAGGAGTTCACACTGATGGGCAACTTCTCTTCCTATTTCCGTCGTGATGCTGGAGTCTGTCCCAAAATACGACTCCAGTGCACCCTCTTGGACTCGCGTCAAGGGTTCCTAAGGTCTGCACTACATGATGTCATCAAATTGTAGACTCTGATGAGGTCCACAAGTCTGCGGTGTGCCATTTGGGACAGGGCCACACAATAGCATTACATAGATGAAAACTAAACTAGGCAATGAGGATACACAGGTGAAAGGCATAAACTAATAATGAATAATTAACAAGGGGGCAGGGTCAAGACTAAAGACAGCATGAGGTACACAAAACATAAACACAGGCCATGTGACCCTCCACACTAAACAAGACAACAGTGAGGGCTACCATGACCCTGTCACATGAAACACATAAAAAGACATACAGTGCTGACAGGATCATGACAGTTTTATGTCTTTGTCTGTCTTTATTATTTATTTATTTATTTTTAGAGCAGTTTTTCATTTCTTAGTAGTTCCATTTTCAGAATATATTGGTTAGAAATATATTCAAAAACACAGGCTTAAGTGTTTAATGTACACAAGGCAATATAAAATGGCAAAAATGTCATACCTCATACATGATATCCAATAGGATATCTTATAAATAAATTCCAACATTTTAGAAAAAGGGCTCATATTTTGGGGTCCTTGCCATCATGAAGTTTAAAACCCCTGTATTAGTTAATAGACTTTAATGTTCACAAACACATACATATTAATGTGTTGTATAGAGATTGTAAAGTTCATGGGTGTGTTCAGTATGTGCATGCATGTGTGCAAAAGAGGAAATAACCTCTGTCAATGGTTAAGCAGAGTTCTCTCAGCAATGAGCCCAGAAACTACACAGGAAGTTAAACCTACACTGAGAGCAGAACAAAAAACAACATTCTTACATTCATAGATATGTATAAAGGCTAGATGGCTCAAGGCGGAGTCCCTAACCGCATCACCTGGCGGCCATCTTAGGACAGGGCGCTCGCTCACTCGTAGCATTGAGTTTAATGGTGCAGGTACTTTTAAATGACCATAACTTGCTCAATTTTCTACCGATTTTCAAACGGTCTGGGTTCCTACAAACGTTATTAACGTGGCTATGATTCTGGATGCTTTAACATGTTTCATGAATTTATTTTTTATTTTTAGTATAGGTATGCAGTGTCATAGGTACATCTTTGACGTTTATAACAAACCAAACCGTTTGAAAATCTGTAAAAAATTAAGCAAGTTATGGTCATTTAAAAGTACCTGCATCATTAAAACTCAATGCTACGAGTGAGCGAGCGCCCTGTCCTAAGATGGCCGCCAAAATGCGGACGTTGCACTCAGTTGGCCAGCAGCGCGGACGAGCCATCTAGCCTTTATACATATCTATGCTTACATTACCCAAACCCAAGTGAAGCAAATTTGATCACTTCATTTTTAATTTTGACACTGCCTGTTTTTCTAACAGCTTCTCCTCTAAACATTCAATAAGAATTGGATCCACATTTGGGTCCACTTTATTAGCAAACCAGTGACCATAATTAAGAAGCCATCTGAGCTCAGCAGCACCAAAAGTACACACAGACCGTATATACTCCCCAGAACATGGCGGGTAAAGACCTTCTTCTTCCAAATAAGACCACTTTACTAGGTGGGTTTTACTGTCTAGTTCTGAAATTTCTGGGTCAGATCTCGGCACCTCTCCTGGTGCTCCAGGCACACGAACCAGAGTTGCCCAAAAATGTTCATCGGGTGAGTATGTGTCCTCCGACCAATCCAAGAAATCTCTGACTAGAGAACTCCGCTGAACAAAAAGTGCAAATTCCCGTGAGAGTGTAAAGTATGCACTGCCCACAAACATTTCGATGTTGTGAGGTGGTGGAGGCTTTTCCTCAGTAGTAGTTATAGGCAAATCATAGTTATCAAACATGCCATTCAGCTCGTGGTGGAAAGCCCAGCGCCATTCCTTTCCATCAGGTCGCTTGCTCTCCACCATGTTCTTGCCATTAAGCATCTTTAGATCTGACACCAGTTCAGCGTTCGTCCGTAGTGGAAAGTCCTGACCGCACAGATTGATGACATACTTCCACTTCACCTCAGACTCCAGGAGATCAGACAGACAATTAAGATCTGCTTTGAGGCGTGAGATGCCTGCATACTGCACCCTTTCCAGTTTTGAGGCAATGAAGACGTTAGGGATGCAGCGGGCCAGACCTTGCATCGCTGAAATAAAGTCATATGAGGACTTCAGGTCATAATGTATGCAATAAACATTATGTGGCATGTAAACGGCATTAAGCAACCTCTCCACAAGATCTGCATCCTTGTGAACGACCAAAGAGTAAGCAAGAGGAAATTCACGCTCAAACGGAGAGCTTTGTTTTGCATTATAACCCTTTGATGCAAGAAACCGATCACAGTCATAGGTGGCATTTAAAATATTCCTGTCAGTTGGCCCCACATATTTGTTTTTTCGGGCAACTAAAGATTTCCCCACCTCCACCGGTTCCATTTCATATATTGCTGAGCAGTTAATGCCATATTCTACTATGTATCGTGGCCTCTCAAACACTCTTGCTTGCCGAAAAATTAAAGCACATAGGAGTGTCAGTGTTAAAAAGATAAAGATGACCTTTATCTGGTTGCACCGACACCTCAATCTTCTCATTTCTGTCAAGAGAAATGAAAGCTTGTGTTATTTAGAGGGTTCAATTCATGTGACCTGTTAAAAAAAAATGAAGTTTGGGTTGCACATCCTGCCTAACAAGTTATTGAATGTTAGACTGTTAAAGATAAAAAAAAACGATCATGTTTCTTTAAATGTCAACTTAATGGCTGGAGTGAGAGGTTAAATGCAGTACATTTATTACTTTAATTTAATTGCTCTGTCAAAAATCTGACAAACAACAGTCATTATTCCATTAGTTACTGACATAGTAAATAACTTTATGTGGTTTGCAAAAAATGACCAAATACACATTTTACACTGTAAAAAGTGAAAAGTTGGTTCAACTTAGAAAGTTACTACTTAAAATTTAAGTTTATTTAACTTAAAATGTTCAATTTTAAGTTGAAAAAGCTTACATTTTGCAGGTGTTACAAACTGAAGTAAATGTTAAAGTATCCAACTTTTCACTTTTACTATAAAAGTCACTTTTGCATAATTTAAGGTAATCCTAAACCTACATTTCTTAAAATGATATGCTAGCAAACTACTGAACATGTTTTTTATATGCCAGTAGATAATAATATCTGTGAAACTTACCTTAATATTACATTACTGTAATCATGCTGTGATGCTGCTAAAAAATGTTAATCCATGTTTGGTTGAAAAATTCCAAAAATCACCTCTTTATAGAAAAAGTTTGAAAAAACTATTCAAGTACACATTAGAAATATATTTAGTGTACTTCCACCTTACAAGTTATGAAATGTCCAAACATAAAATCCAAAAAAGTCAGTTGTTCTTGTGTAACAAGCAGCATTAAAAATGAATTCATCAGTTGTCAGTCAATATATATACTTTTCCGGACTCAAAACACCACGTGAGTTGTTACTCAAAAGTAAGGAGTGGTTAAAGTCTTTTGACAGATGACACACATGAACTATGAATGGCTATCAGCGTAGTGACGCTGAACATTTGTGTCACAACTTTTTACTGCCTTCAGCTGGATACCTTTGTTCACAACGCAGTGAACTTAATACTTCTGGAATGTAGCCACACCCACCTGTCTAAAGGAGCAAAAACCAGCCTCTCCTTCTCTAAACGCTGGGTGGTATGAACGCAATAAACTGTTTGTAAGCCTGTTTATGAACAGATGTTAGAAACAGGACAGACAGTACCCAGCAACTACCCAGTGCCAGAGGGGTATGCAGCAACAATTTTGGAGCCCCCCCCACAAAACAAATACATTCATAACATTAATTAATAAAGTTAGCAAACACTAACCAGTCTGTTAACATATTTACCAGCCTAGCAAATCTATGCATAATTTCATGGTAAACCAGAGATATATTGCATTAGTTGTTTTTTAAATTATTGTCATTTATTGTACATGTCATGCTACCTATTATTTTCCAGTTTTCAGCTCAGCAACCTCGGTTTTGCAAATTAAGCTAGCCTTAATTTAAACCCTTATTTGGCTGCTATTAGTGATGCACCGATATAAAACATTTTGGTCCGAAACCGAAAATTAAAGGAACAGTATGTAAGAAATTTATATCAATTAATCATAAAATTAATGAGTTGCAGCCCTCAACTGATGTTTATGTTGTGATTTTGTGTACTGGCCACCAGCTGTGTGATTGCAGTACCAGTTTTAGCCACAAGTTTTGTGATTGCAATACCAGTTTTGGCCACAATTCAACATACTGTTACTTTAAGGATTCACTTGGCCGACATCCGAAAATGGCTTCTTTTGAAAACTTTAAAATGTTTAACTTTTCTCTGTATATCTGTTTAAATTTAATGAATCTGAATTTTGAACACAGAATGGCAGTACATGGGGTATATTCTGCAGTTGCATGTAAATCATTTTTCCTTAATTTTAAATTGCTGTGCAGAACAGTTTAAAAACCGCACTTAATCCAAACTCAAACTGTGAAAATTTAGTAAAACACATGTGCAGTGCTATGCACATTTAAGACACATACACACACAGAAAATCTGACTGTTGTTTATTTAAGCAAATGTGGCAGGTTGTTTATTTAGGAAAGATGGTCCTTACACTGGCTTCCTGTTACATTTAGAATAGATTTTAAAGTATTGTTACACGTTTATAAATCACTTCATGGCTTAGGTCCCAAATACATGACAGATATGCTAACTGTATATAAACCTAAAAGATTACTCAGATCATTAGGATCAGGTCAGTTAGAAATCCCAAGGGTTCACTCAAAACAAGGTGCATCAGCATTTAGTTATTATGCCACCTCTAGCTGGAATCAGCTTCCAGAAGAGATCAGATGTACTTCAACAGTAAACACTTTTAAATCTAGATTAAAAACACATCTGTTTAACTTTGCATTTACTGAATGAGCACTGTGCTGCTTCACACTGACTGCACTTTTAACTCAAGTCACTTTTACTTCTGTTTTATTCTTTTTTAACATTTTAAAGTGTTTTTATTAAAATCACATTTATTTTCTTTAATTGTTATTCTAAATTCTCATGTATCTTTGTTTTTATTGTGATTTTATTGTGTATCTATTATTTTTACATTTTCTTTTTTCTCTTTTATATATTGTTTTCTCATTTCTATGTAAGGCACTTTGAATGACCTCTGTGTATGAAATGTGCTATACAAATAAACTTGCCTTGCCTTGCCTTGCCTTCCTCTTCTCATAAAGAACATGATAAGCTGCACTAAAAGTTTCCACTGTCTTTGCTGGTGTTTGGGGGAGATAATTACCTGTATGCAATCCGTGCAAGTAGTGGTGCGTGCAGTTGCACGTAAGTTGCACACCCAACGGATCAACTAAGCAATATGATGTGGGAGGGCTGTGTCTCATTGCACACCAAACGACTCAGAATAAAAAACACATAACATTACGATGGGTTTGTCAAGAGAGCGCTTTACTCGCGCTTTGTCTCGGTCCGGACAAAGAGGACTCAGAATTTAATTTCAAGAGCGGTCAAGACCATAACTGATGGCACATCACAAATGTATTTTTTATCATTCATTTTATGCAGTTTATTCAGTTTTGCCTTTGATTATTTTATAAAATTCTCTGATTGCACACACACACACACACACACACACACACACACACACACACACACACACACACGCACGCACGCACGCACACACAAAGCAAAAAAAATGTATATGTAACTTATTGGGGTGGTTTCCCGGAGAGGGATTAGACTAAAATAAATGTAAGAGCTGTCCAAACTGATAACATCTTGCACTGACATCTCTTAAAATACATGCACACAAGTAATATCTTAGTTAAAAAGGTTAAAAGTTTAGGTGAAGACTTGAAATAATTCTGCAAACAGGAGATATTATGAAATTCAATAGGTATATTTCAACCCCTTTTCAGTTTCATAATATTTCACTGTTGTTTCACATCAGTTGTTTTGCCGGATTTTTGCTCAGCCTCGTCTCGGTCTCAAACAAAGAGGACTCGGAATTTTATTTCAAGATCGATCAAGACCACAACTGATGGCACATCACAAATTTATTTTTTATCATTCATTTAATGCAGTTTATTCAGGTTTGTGTCACAGGTCGGAGCGGACCACAGATGTCGTGAGTCTCGCCCCTCCCTAGTTTCCACCTTGAGGAGGTCCCAAAAACACCCCAATGACCAGACACACGAGAGAAGGTAAGTATAATTAAAACAAACTTTATTTAAATTATTTAAAAGGTATTCAGGGGAGGGGAAGGGAGGTCTAAAATCTATCTCTCTGGTCCCCGGAAGTGGGCGGTGTTTGCGAATCATGGTCCTGGCGGAACTAATCTCACTTTTGGTTCTGCCCTTTCACAGTCACTCAGTGACATCTGGCATATGATGTTGGCATTGTTTAAGCATTGTTTAAGTTTCTCCCAATGACAATTTTTCTAATTTTATTACTAAAAACACTTGCATTGTGTTAAGTGGATGGCACGCCATGGAAAGACAGTTCAGATTAAATGGTTAAGTTGTTTTCAGCTCTTTAGTGTTTGTTCACTTTTATTTGCTTATAGACAAAGATAAATTCCAACATATCTGCAATGCCTTTGATTATTTTATCAACTTCTCTGATGGCACACACACACACACACACACACACACACACATACACACACACACACACACACGCACGCACGCACGCACACACGCACACACAGACTAATCATATGCATATTCCACATTTTATCATAAGTGTTTTAATGCAGTGACTTGCACTGATCTTGGTCTTGACTTGGTCTCGGCCTGTCTTGACTTGGTCTCGACCCTTTAAAGTCTTGGTCTTGTCTCGGTCTCAGCCTGTCCTGGTCTTGGTCATGACTTGGTCTCGGTTTAGGTGGTATTGACTACAACACTAGCGCCTACTTTAGCCTGTTTGTTTTCTACAATGTTATATAATGTTGATGATCTAATGATTTAGAAATGCACAACAGCAGCTACATATAGAAATACCAACACAAAAAAAACGCTTTTTTATACAATCTCTTTGGCGCCCCTATGGTGCTGCGCCCCTATGCGCCGCATATAGCGCATACCCACTTTTTGCGCCACTGATCCTACAGATCAGAAAAGAAATGAAGGGGTTCACAAAGATTATTTTAATATGATACAAAAAATCCCAGCACGTGAGTTAGGATGTGCCAGCCAGAGAAGCTCAAGCTTACAGTATATTACTAAGCAAACTGAATTCAAAGTATGTAAATCATAATGCATGTGGAAGTTCACAAAAATGATAAAGTACATCATTTGCATTATTTTGCATATTAGGAACTGTCTTTTTCGCTTCCTTTGCAATCATTTCCACTCATCCCTGATAGTATCAAATGAGATACCTCTTATTTTATATCCAAAACAGTTTGGACGTAATTAGATTTCGAACAGCTTAAGTCAGTCTGTGACAGTTTAAATATTTTCCTTGCTCTTGAAATGTTTGGGAAAACTACGTAAATTAGATAAACACTCACCACCTTGATATCAGACATACTAAGTCCATACCTGTATGTGAATTCCAAGTATCCAACTACTACTATTCGACGTACATCTCAGTTTTATCTATAGTGCAGAATCATATAAATACCTTAGAAAGAATGATGCTAAGCAACAAAGTGAGTAAAAGGGCAAATTCCATTTGAAAGTGAGCAAATATGTTACCTTTTTAAAAATTTATCACAAGGAGCTTCAATGGATCACAGTATCACAAGCAAAAAATGTTATATGTAACTCATTATGTAACTCATTTAGGGGCGGTCTCCCGGACAGGGATTAGACTAAAATAGACTAAAATAAATGTAAGAGCTGTCCAAACTGAAAACTGATCTTGCACTGACATATTTTAAAATACATCAGTGCCCTGTTTTACCTCAAAATGCACACAAGTTATGTCTTAGTTAAAGTTTAGGTGAAGACTTGAAATTATTCTGTAAACAGGAGATATTATGAAATCCAATAGGTATATTTCAACCCCTTTTTAGTCCCAAAAGATTTCCCTGTTGTTTTGACATCAGTTGTTTTTTCAAAAGCTTCTCTTCTATACATTCAATAAGAATAGGATCCACCTTTGGGTCCACTTTGTTAGCAAACCAGTGACCATAGTCAAGAAGCCATCTGAGCTCAGCAGCACCATAAATACACACAGACCGTACATTGACTCCAGTGCATGGTGGGTAAAGAACATCCGCAAAAGCAACCCACTTCACCAGACGAGTCTTACATGTCAGTTCGGTGATATCAGGGTCAGATCTTGGCACTTCTCCTGGCACTCCAGGCACACGAACCAGAGTTGCCCAAAAATGTTCATCAGGTGAGTATGTGTCCTCAGACCAAGCTAAAAAATCTCTGGCTAAATAACTCCACTGAACAAAACTTGCAAATTCCCGTGAGATTGTAAAGTATGCACTGCCCACAAACATTTCGATGTTGTAAGGTGGCGGAGATTTCTCCTCAAAAATGGTTATAGGTGATTCATAGTATTCAGATTTGCTATTTTTCAGGGCATGATGAAATCTCCAGCGCCACGTCTTTCCACCAGTCTGTCTGGTCTCCACCATGTTCTTGCCTTTAAGCATCTTTAGATCTGACACTAGTTCAGCGTTGGTCCGCAGTGGAAAGTCCTGTCCGCACAGATTGATGACATACTTCCACTTCACCTCAGACTCCAGGAGATCAGACAGACAATTAAGATCTGCTTTGAGGCGTGAGATGCCTGCATACTGCACCCTCTCCAGTTTTGAGGCAATGAAGACGTTAGGGATGCAGCGGGCCAGACCTTGCATTGCTGAAATAAAATCATCTGAAGACTTCAGGTCATAATGTATGCAATAAACATTATGTGGCATATAAATGGCCCTTAGCAACCTCTCCACAAGATCGGCATTCTTGTGAACGACCAAAGAGTAGGCAAGAGGAAATTCACGTTCAGACTCAGAGCCTTGTATCGCACCATAACCTTTTGATGTAATAAATCGATCACAATCAGAGGTGGCATTCACAACATTCATATCAGTTGGCCCCACATAGCTCTTTTTTTGACGGGCGACTAAAGATTTTCCCACTTCTGCTGGTTCCATGTCATATATTGCAGAGCAATTAATGCCATATTTTACTGTCAGTCGCTGTCTCTCAAACACTCCCGTATGGCCGAAAGTTTTAAGGTGGAGATTGTCTTCTTTTACTCTTGAAAGAATTTTCATGAAAATGCAAGTGAGTGTTAGTGTTAAACACAATTGTATGGGCCTTTTCCACAGTTTTCTCATTCTGTAGGGAAAAAGAAAGTCTCAGGTTACTTTAAAATAATTTTTAAGTTTGGTTATTGTTTTATGCACATCAACTTGTTTATTTTTTGCAGTTAAGCCTAATGCTAGATTCTTGAAATAAAATGTATAAACATAAAATAGTGTAGGCCTATATCAAACTGTAATAATATCAGCTATACCTATTGCTTGCTATTAAAATATTTTGAGATTTAGCAGATATATATAAATACATATTTCAGTGGCAAAACTTCACAAAAGAGTAAAGTTTAAAAAATAAAAAGCCTACATTTTTTCAACTTATAAGTTGAAAAAAAACTTACATTTTTTAGGTGTTACCAATTGAAGTCATTGTTTAGGTTGATCCAACTTTTCACAGTGTATATGAAGAGTTTGGTTCCAAAACACGATAAACGCCATTTAAAAAAAAAAGAGTTACTGCCAAAAGCAGTATTATATTATGTCAGTATTTAAATGTAAATTCTTAATTTTACGCAAAATACAATATCCGCAGTGTTATTCTGTCATCTTTTCTCCCTTTTTTCCCCAAAACATGACAAATGCCACTCCTCCTTTTCTACAGAACGCAATAAATCCGCTCCACAAATCACAGTGCACCATTCCACGCATTGTAAACAAACAATGGCGGCGTGTTGAGTACACGGAATCCTAGTTTTCCTAATCTTGTACTTCGTGATCAACAAACAAACAAGCACAAAATAATACTTTAATGGCATTGATAAACCTGTGATGGTTTTCTGTGACTGGAAAGAAACGTAAGCCATCAACATCTAATAATTTACGTGAGAAGCACTCGGGAGACGGAAAATGCCGGTTGCTTATTCCCCCGACAGCATCAAGCTCTCTCATGCTAGCACATTGACCCCAGGGGATCTTATAAAAACTTTTATTTTATGCGAAGCCAACGAAAATTGAGCAGGAACAAACATTTTACAGCTGATCGCGGTCAAAAAAGTTCAGCGATGACGTCTCAAGTATAACAGCAGCAATCGACAGTGTTCTTAATATGACAATATGAAGTATTTTTGTTTTGATTAATGCCATTAATGTTTATTTTTATTTACCACTAGTCAACTAAATGAATATAACATGGCAAAGATGAATGCACATTTATATATTGATTCAAAAGATTTATAGCATTTTGAAAAAAAAAACTTGCCATGGATTTATTGCATTTTGTGGAAAAAATAATAAATTTTTATAATAAATCTTTGAAAATCAAATTATGGATTTAAATATTTTATGTTTTTATAACCTAAAGATGCTATGTGAAAGTTTGTAAAAGAAAATAGTGGTTTTCATCTTGCCACTTTCTTGGTATAGAAAACACGTTTTTACCGAAATTTGTCAAAATGGATTTATTGCGTTTTGGAACCAAACTCTTTATAGGTGAAAAGTGAACTCTTTAAGAAACTGCTAGACTAAACTCTCTTATAATAACCAGAATAAAGAATACCTCAAGTCAACTAATCGACCTATACGTGTCTGTACAATGGAAACTGTAATGTTTCCATATGTATGACTGACAGTAAAAATTATAGGCCTTATTATTCTGTAGCATAAAAGCACATTTTAATAATTGACTCAATTATATTCTTCATATTTTCTCAAGGGATGGTTGAGTTGTCAATACTGTCATACTTGAGGAATGGCGGCATGCCCATCTTTTATTTCGTCACAATAAATTACAATGTACATTATTCAGTCAAACAATGTTGGGTGGTATAAAGAAACTAGTCTGATTGTTTACACTTTAGGTGGGTACATCCGGCGGCCTAAAAGTGCTAGCTTTTTAAAAATAAAATCTCAAAAAGTGTTAGAAACTGACTACAAAAGGATACAATGTAAAGTCTACCAAGAAACTAGTTATTTGGTATCTGATTATAATTAAGAACAACAAGTGAAGCTATTGATCATGATGTCAGTAAAACATGCCACTCCCTATGACTCCATTAGACAATAAAGCAATAATATGACACATAAAAAATAACAATAAAAAATTAATCTCAAAGAACAGACAACAAGGAAAGGTGTGTCAAACACAATAGCTGGAATCCACGTACAGCAAAAATATGTCTCATTATGTTTTATACATTGAGAACATTTAACTTCAGGAGCAGACATTTCTGGATATGCTGTTGATGGCGTGGATGAAGGGATCTCGTGTTTTAAATCTCCTTTTTTAGGAATTAATCGAATTTAGTCCTTGTGAATGTGCCTCATGCTCCATTCAACATCAAAACGCTGTGATCATATCCTGACAGAATAATTTTGCGGTAATACCAGACTCTACTAGAAATAATAATTTCTGAAAGAATTAAATAAATCAATACAAATTCCGAAGAATTAAAATGAATCCATAATAACAATTTATTTTGCCAGGCAGGTTACACTTGAATCAATCATTTAGTTCAATCATTTAGAATCAATCAAAAACATCAACATTCACATCTAAAATTACAGTAGTAAATAAAACAAAAACATGGCAATTAAAGGGATAGTTGGGCCAAAAATGATATTAAACCCATGATTTACTCACCCCCAAGCGTTCCAAGATGCATATGTCCATCATTTTTCAGACGAACACATTTTCAGTTATTTTAGAAAATGTTTTAGATCTTTCAGTTAATCAAATGTGAAGTTACAGGGTCCACGACCTTCAATTCCAAAAAGTGTGCACCCATCCTAAACGTAGGCAAAGTGTCAAAAATGCAGTTGGGCGTGTTACAGAGTATTTCTGTGCCGAATGCACTTCGCCAGGGTTCGTACAAGTTTCGGCTAGTTTTTTTCGATTACAGTTCTAACTGACGTTTCAGGGGTTTTTGATATGTATCACTTCTTTATATGGGCTTCCGCCGGAAAACTTCCCCCTAAAAACCCCGCCCAGCCGTCAGTCAGCGGGAGACGCTAGAGCTTGCTAACAGCTTATCACGCCACTAAGCTTTGTTTAATTTCAAAAGTCAACAATGGCACAACAAGAAGTGTGTTTTTGGATGTAAGGAGAAGACATCCAGCCTTATGGAAACAATGGATATAGTTTATTATCCGGATTAGCAGCGGAGTTTTGCGTGTGTGTTTGATGCGGTGGATTTTCAGAATTGGGTCATGACGAGTTACACGTGGTAAGTAAGACTTCTGTCTTATGTTGGAAATAGGCGCGTGTATATTTTATAAATGACACGAACATGTAGTGAATCATAAGTTAAAACAGTGTTGTATAGTGTTGCATGACTCGTACTCGCTCCTCCCGTGTTATAACTCCTCCTTCTTCATTTTTTCGTACGTTATCAGGAAAAATTCGGTAAAGCTAATCTTTCTTTTATAAATCTGATTAAACTAAAGACTCTTCAGAGATATAAAGGATGTCATACTACTCTATAGGTACTCCAGATTAATATCAGAAATGCAGAAACAGCGTGTGTTACGTGAGCTTTAAAACTTTATAAACCAAAATAACTCGCATCCGGTAATGCCGCCATCTTAGTCGAATCCGCATTCAGGATCAGAGCTTTACGCAGCGTACGGAGGTTACTCTGCTGCTGCTCTGTGCCAGAGGTGGGTAGAGTACCCAAAATCTGTACTCAAGTAAAAGTACAAGTACTTATACAAAAATTTACTCAAGTAAAAGTAAAAGTATCAATCTAATTATTTACTTGAGTAAGAGTAAAAAAGTATAAGATGAAAAAACTACTCAAGTAGTTAGTTACTCGTTACTTCCGATCTGATAGAGAAGTAGCGCAAAAGCACTGAATTTCAGACTACTTGGAGGTTTTTCACAAACCTCTCCTTAAAAGTCTCATTGTTCTGCTTATACAAGTAAAGCAGCCTATCTCAGTCCTGCAGTGGGTACATTATCACATAACGTGTCATTTGAGAAAAAATCTCAAACACACACACAGATGTTTTTCTGACGGTTAACTCTGTATTTATTTCATGTTCACAACACAAACTTGTCAGCATCTGCCTTTAAACATGCAAACAGTAAACAAAAAAGAACGTGTATGTCTGTTTGTTATCATGTTTTTATATGAATAGGTTATTTTC
Organism: Misgurnus anguillicaudatus; assembly: GCF_027580225.2. Lineage (NCBI taxonomy): Eukaryota > Metazoa > Chordata > Actinopteri > Cypriniformes > Cobitidae > Misgurnus > Misgurnus anguillicaudatus. Next base: position 25,120,300 of record NC_073345.2, read on the forward strand.
ATGAAACTATTCATTTTGACCTCTTGGAGTGAAAACATAGACCGAACTTGAAGCCGCCATGTATGATCTGCCTCCGATATCTCGCACAACGCACACGCGCCCTCATCTGCTTCTCTTATCATCTACGCGCGGTACCGCGTGCTAAAGGGTGACCGCGCGGTCACGCGCGCTAAAGGGTGACGCAGCCTGTCTCGCAAAACTTTCGAACACGCCCAATAAACTTTAAAATATATATATATTCATTAATTATTACCATTTGAAAGTAGCGCAGTAACGCCGCCGAATGTATCGAAGTAAAAGTACAGTTTTTTCACTAGAAATGTACTTGAGTAAGAGTAAAAAGTACCTATCCTTAAATTTACTCTAAAAGTACTAGTTACACAAAAAATGTACTCAAGTACATGTAACGAAGTAAATGTAATTCGTTACTACCCACCTCTGCTCTGTGCCCCCGCCCTCGAAATTTGTCATACGTCACTAAGAAAAGTGCGTACACTACGCTAATACTTTCTCCTGAATACAGAGGAGTCTAATGGTGCGTTTACACCAACCGCGGTAGAGGCGTGAAGCGCGAGTGATTTCAATGTTAAGTCAATGTGCAGACGCGTTGACGCGCGTGAAGCTCGCGCGAATTGAGCGTTGTGCGCGGTACGCGCGAATGGTGCTATTGTGCATTTTGCGTTTCACGCGAATTTGCGGCTGACGCCCGAGTTGAAAAAATTTAACTTTGGCGGAATTTCGCGCCGCTTTAACCAATCAGGAGCCTGCCTGCTGCTGTGGTGGCAGCCCCGCCCGGAGTCACTCACTTAAGCAGTCACTCGGAGCTATATGACACAAGTTGTTATTTCTATTAGGAGACAGGAATAAAAAGGACCTCGCTTGGAAGAGTGTCAGTAAGGACTTTGGGCAACCTGGTAAGTTGTAATACACACTTCACTTTTGAGTCAGGTGACGTTTATCGACCCGCGCCGTTTATTTTCCCCCTATAGTAAGGTTACCCAATACAAACTGGTAACTCTCTTGATAAATGCACAATCAACATCAGTCATCTTGCAAACAGACACTCGCACAGCAGTTGCCCCTCCCACAAGAAGCGGATTTTGCCTCGGACGCGCGTCAAATGCTTGCTTTTTCCGCGCGTCTACTCCGCTCTACACGCGCGAATGCATTCAAAGTGTTCAAGCGGCAAACTCGGTGCGGTAGAGGCGATTTTGACCCCCAAAACGCATTTGGTGTAAACCCTGCATAAGATGGCGGCGCTACCGGAAGGTAGTTATTTTTCTTTATAAAGTTTTAAATATGGATATTTCTACAACAGCACCACGCGGATTACCCTCAGAAGACCTTTATTTATCATCCTGGAGCCGTTTGGATTTATTTTGTGAAGGATGGATGCACATTTTTTGGACTTGAAGGTCGTGGACCCCATAACTTCACATTTAATTAAATGAAAGATCTAAAACATTTTCTAAAATAACTGAAAATGTGTTTGTCTGAAAAACAATGGACATATGCATCTCGGACAGCTTGGGGGTGAGTAAATCATGGGTTTAATATCTTTTTTGGCCGAACAATCCCTTTAATGCGACACACAGCAGTGCAGGAAGTTCTGAATACAGATGCTTCCATGATGTTTTAATACACACAGGGGGAGCTTCTGGTTACAGAATGCCTCCCCGAATATTTTGCCAGTGTACCTTAAATGCTGACCATAACAAAGACATTGTAAAACTACAAAGAAATCTAGTCTGACCTGTACCAAGTGACCTTAAAAAACACCTGGTCAAAATAGCCATAAGTATCCTGGCAAAACCCAGGTTTTTTTCTCTACAAGAAATGCATCTTCTATCCTAAGTCCTAAAACCTTGATCCATCTCATCTTAGACTTATAGAATGAGACCTTTTTACCCAACGCACCATGACCTTTAAACTGAAACCACCCATGAATATAGAAAATTGCAAAAAGTATGTACATAATATCATATATATTCAGCAGATACCCAATTATGTGAACCTGAAGGCTAACAGTGCAAAAGCCTTTGTGAAGAGATTAGGAGAACAAGAGTTGCATGTCTGTAACCAGTTCAACCTTAGAGTCAAATTGGGTTAACAACTCCACCTGAGGTTTAACTGTTTTAGAGTGTCTCTTCATAAATAAACTTAAAGTTTACCAGCTGTACTACACTGTCCAAAAATGAAAATAATATTTTTAAGTCTAAACAAAAGAAACAGTGGGATTTTATCACAACATCTCTTGCTCAAAGAAAACAAAAACATTCACTGCTTTAGAACTAACAGTCCGCCCCTGTTTACCTTTCACAGCTAAAGTATACACTTAGTAAAGCGGTTTCAAATTGCTGCTATTGTAAAGTCTCTAAATGAAATGACACATTTCTTAATATTAGGAATATGAAAGAGTTCATGATGAAAAATGTACCTGTTTGGAGGTCATTTGAAAAGAGGCATATTTCCTAAATAAAACGTAGCTCCACCATGTAGCTGTACCTTCTCCAGAGTTCATCAAAAAGATCAAAAATCTGTCATCATTTACTTCTCCACATGCGGTTTCAAACTTGTATGACTGACTTTACATGGAACACAAAAGGTTAGGCACTGGCAACGTCAGTCACCATTCAAGTTTCAAGTTTTATTTGGCTTGTTGTACACAAGCAGATTTTGTTGTTCTGCCCACACACTCAGAAAAAAGATACAAAAGCTGTCCATGGGGTGGTATCCTGTCAAAAAGTAAATTTTAGTACCTAAAGAGTGAATATTGATACCAAATGTATACATATATGTCTTAAATAGAGACATGAAATAATAATATAATATATAATAATACAATAAGGTGGTTCTTTGTAATCAAATGTTGATAAAATGTCACATTCTGCCTCATATTCATCTTACAAATTTCTTGTCTCCACAGCAAACAGAGCAATTTTTGTTTTTACTCTCCCAGGACTTATGGAGGGCACTGTATATTATTTCTGAGAGTGTAGATGACGTGAATATGAAAAGGTGCATTATGACATTATGTGCATTGTACAGCAGCCATGAGGATGAGACGTTAAACCGAGGTCCTGACTCTCTGTGGTTGTTAAAAATCCCTTTTGAAGAAAGAGTAAGGGTGTGCCCCAGCATCCTGCCCAAACTTGCCCATTGGCCTACTAATCATGCCTTCATATACTAATTGGCTATATAACTCTGACTCCTCTCCACTAATAAGCTGGTGTGTGTGGTGGGTGTTTTGGCACAATACGGTGCCAGGTGGATGCTGCACATTGGTGGTGGTTGAGATATGTAAAAAGCGCTTTGAGTGCTGCAGAAAAGCGCTATATAATTGTAACAAATTAAAATTATTATTGTATGGAAAATCGAGTTAATAGTATAGATTGAGGTTGTTAGTTCCCTAAAATTAACAAAAGATGTGCAGGTTTGGAACTAAGTATCAATAACAAAATTGTTCAAGTTTTACAACTATTTGTACTATAAAATGTTGGTGAATATAACAGTAAGTCTTTTTTAAATAGTTGCTGTAGTAAGCTCAAATTAACTTAATAAACCCATAAAGAATACAACTATAAATATCTACTGTATATTCATGCATGGATTTCACAGACCTTGCTGAACCTTGCTTTATATTTATTGCTTACCTCATTGAACTCCCTTTAAAATCAATGCAGATATTTACTGAAACCATACAGTGTGCCCATATGTGTAGAGTTAGCAAGGTGTGTTGTATCAGTATTTGTCTTTACTTTTTTAAAGTATTATGCACATATGCAGCTATTGTGGTTTGATCACAGCAGAATCCAAAGAATTGTTATTTACTTTGTGCCTTTTAGTGTATAAGGGCTGACAGAGCTATTAAACACAAAGGCATTGAACAGTGCTTTATAGTTTGAACTGCTTTTGAGTCGAATTTTAAAAAGTGACCAGGATGCAACAGACAAAAAACATAACACAATGACCTCAGATGTCAGTCAGTAGACAAACTTAAAAAATATTAGGCAGCCTGAATGCAAGAACACGCATTGTACTCTGCATTTGACAGACGCTTTTATCCAAAGAGTATAAGTGTTTAATGTCAAACTTAATTTTTTAGGGAGAGAGAAAAGACGTTAAGTTTAATTTTACCAATATATATGTTCCTTTCAAGTACTCCTTTGTAGGGGTGTCCTCGACTAAGGATTTACATATTCGAATCAGAATTGTCGAATCTTTCCATAGTCGACCGATAGTCGAATCATCTATGTGTGTGTGTGCATGGGTTGGGAGGGGGCCAGACCAGGTACAAATTGGTAACTTTTATTTTCTTTCACAAGCAGCACACATAAACAACTTTCTGTTAAAGTGACCAAAACTGTATTTCAAGTGATGAACGAAGACAAAACTGACGATGCATTTATATATTTATTTTTTTAAGGTAAAATATATAAGGCAACATTTGTTTATTTATTCCTCATAACATTTTAAAGCCACGATCTACAGAACATCACACAAAAATACATTTTGATAACTAAACCTAAAAAAATAACAAAGATGATTCTGCCTTGGAAACCCCGGCTACAATTAAGTGTTTTTATTTAATTTGGAGATATAGCGCGTCAAAGCAGTCATGACCAAAAAAAACCCGACAAATGAGAAATGACAAATAATTTGTGATTGTGACTGTAAATGATATAAACTAATCTTTATTTACAATTCATTAAACGTTAATTTATAACATGAAAAACACTGAAATTAATGATTTTATAGAGACTACGCGTTATTATTTAACACAGAAATACCTGCTTGCTTGCTTTGACTTTGATCATTTCTGTATTCACTTTAGATACAGAAAGACCGGATGATATTATTTATTTCAGGAATCTCTTTGCTATCATTTGAAAGTGAACACCAACCATAATATTAAATCACAAGAAAGACATTCGTGTCAGGCAGAAATAGGTTCGGTGCAGATAGTTTCCGTTTCATCACCGAAATTGTAAAAAACGGCTTACCTGTTTTGTAGTTTAACTTTTGACAAGATAACCAAAATGTATGATAAATACATTTTAAAAACTTATACCCGTCGAAAAACATCCGTTTTTTAATGTTTAGTTTGATGAACTCAAATATGAGACGCAGAGCACCTAGCCCGTTTGGCTAAATTGCATGCGCAAGCATGGCCAGCACGCAATAGCGCAACATCGATACAACGAAAAGCAATCCAAAATTTACAGACTTAAATTAGATCAGAATTTACGTTTATAATAGATACATTTTTTTAATAAAATAAGGTCAGAAGTAACAAAGTGCAGAACAAATTTGCAAAATGCCTCAAGTGCACAGAAACAAAACACAAGCCAAATAGTTAAATCAGATAACCCAGAGTGATTTATAAATAAAATAAAATTAATTATTAAAAGAATAGAAAAGTATAGCCATAAAATATTGCCAGCTTTGTCTTTTAAATGTAGAAACATTTAACGAAGAAACCTCCGTGTAGCCCGGTCACAGGGGATGTTGGATTTATTAAAGCATTTTAAAAATATTTATTGAAAGCTGTTACTTCACATACTATGTGCAGCATTATCATAATATGCTGTATATTAATATATTGTGAGAAAGCTGTTATATGTGAAATCAGATAATGTGTGCACCCATATACGGCCAAAATTTAATGATCCTCATTTCATAACACATCTGCGACGATTCGACTGTGAGATTGGTAGTCGAATCAGGCTTCTCCTATCGATGCATCGAATCTTCGACTATTCGGGGTCACCCCTACTCCTTTGTTAGACAAAAGTTGTATAACTTGCTTGTTTGTGTTAGGTGCTCTAGAATAATGTATAAAACAATAAATATTTGATATATTAGAACTGTGCATTAAAAAACAGACTAAAGAAAAAACCCAAAGAGTCCTCACATGAAACGGCCATTTACAACAATGAATCTATAAATAAAACACACAAAAAAGATAAATGATGAGTTTAATACAAGTTTAATAATAAAATGTGAAAGATGTGCCCACACTTGTTACTTTGTGGGGACGATAAAAACTTTACCAAATATATAGGCCTACATTCAACGGTAGTTGGCAAATGACAAATGCACTATTAAGCAGAGGTTTTACTTTCTACTTAAAAGTATTTTTCAAGTATTTGTATTTTATCCATGTTTTTCTTTGGAAAACACATTCTAAAGCATATTATCATAATTTTTATTCTATTACATTTCATAAATACAAGTGTTTGTTTAACATTTAATATTTAACATTAACGTACTTTTACTCAAGTAAAAGTACACAATTTTAATGTAATTAGGTATTAAATAAATTTAAATACCAACTTAAAAGGTGCATTTCACCACCTACTGAAAAGCAGTGTGAAGCACATAATGAAAAGGAAGTTTAAAGCTAAAACTATCTTTCAAATAAAAAAATAAAAGATATATAAATGTTACACAGAAAGGAGTTTAAAATCCTATTATACAACAGTTCTTTCTGGTTCTCGAATCTGATTGGCTAAGAGGTGTGCAATATTCTACTGATAAAGGCACAGTAACCGATTCACCTTTCGTATCATTCCGCCACCTAGTGAATGGAGGTCCTCTAAACAAGCTCATGTCTGAATGGAAAAACTGCACGGACACACACACGGACACACACAAACATGCTGTTTTGAATCACTCTCCGTGTGTCTCATTAGTTCACTATCTTGTAAATCAGTCTGTGAATCCCAAGTTATTATTCCGTCAAAGATCAGCTCTTTTGGATGTTACGTTAAACTTAATGGTAGTAATGGCTTGTCACACCGTGTGGACACTTGGAAAGAGGAATGTAAACACTTATTTTTTTCTGGAGCTATATCTCTTATCAGAACGCGAAAACACAGTGGAACTTCAGGTAAGCACCGCAGCTTTTAAATGTGGACATTGATCATTTATTTAATCGCAACGTGACTATTAAAACATGTTATGAGATATCGCCACTGGTATATTTATAAGCAGCATGCAAAAACATCTCTCTGACACTTATAAAAAACAGTTTTATATAGTACTGACAAGAACGAAGTCTAATAATAACCGAGTGCTCGTATCGCGTTAAGATTAAATGGTAAACCAATAGTAACATTATATAAGTATAGTTTTATTAACTTTTACCTCGAGCCAAAACAATAACAACACAAAAGACACTAAACATGAATAAGAAAACAAGTAATAGTTTTATCATGACACCAAATACTGCTGATTTGATCTCATTTTGACCATCAAAAACAAACAAGGCCAACATGAGAGCCAGGGTATCTCTGTCAGAGATGTAGCCCAGAGAGGGCGGTGGTCAGCGGGGCGAGTGAACACTGACGTCCGCTCATGCTTTGGTTCTCATACGTACCGAATCTCACTAAGCAAACATTCAAACAGGCGCTATCTTTACTAATCGACTGCAGATTTAAATATAATACATATATATTCCCGACTAAACTAATCTTAAAACTACACTTTGTGACCAAGAAACGTTAAAATAAAGAAACGCCTATCCGTCCATTGAGTTATTATGAGTTTCAAAGCAGCCGAAAGTGTTACCTGTCATTCTGGCCGCCCTCAAATCCGTGGCGAAGAAGTAGTTCTCAAACAAAGAGGCTTTTAAAATAACTCCGTTGTTGTTTTCTAGTTTTCGTTTTTCAAACGTGTGCCGTCGAACTGTTGTATAAAAGCAATATCGCTCGGCCTACGGCCTCGTGCCTCTGGCCTAATCACAGCCGTGATGATATAGAGATATATCACACTCCTACTCGAGTGATATTGCTTAATTATATAATCCTGTTTCCTTTAAATATATAAATAACTCTTGATAAAATCTTGATTATTTGCTACCTTTCTCCTAGGAGAGTGATATATATTTCTTAAAGCTTGTCTTAGCTGGGACCGCTCTCTAGTAGAGAGTCTATAAGCACATATTCTACAGTTTCAGCTAATAATTGTTCCTTCACTCTATTCCTTCTGCCCCATTCTTCTGCTATTGTCACTTAAGTTGTCATTTCTCTTAAATGCCACTTCAATGTCGATTTGTGAATAGTTTAATGCCTGTTTAGCCAGATTGTCAGGATGTTCATGCACATTTTATGTATGGGTGTGAAAGGAAATGTCCTTTCACACCCATACATAAAATGTGCATGAATATTTAGCTGTAGGAAGCAACACTCTTTCCGGGATTTTTGCCGTGTCTGTGTGATGCACACACAGATTCCGGCAAATCATTGGCAGTGTGAATGAATTAAAAATCGAACGATCCCGGACAAATGAAAAGGGCTTTACTTACTTGCCTTGGTGGGCTGGACATTTATGTATTTAAAGGGGTGTTGGGTAACTGGATGTAGGCTTAATAAGAGGGCAACTGGACAGGGCTTAGACAATGTGGAGGAGGGTATTCATCAAATGTTGTTGTTTTTATATAATTTATAATTATTATAATATGTTTTAATATATTTCTAAATACTTTTATAAAAGGCTATTTGGTGACATGAATTTCTTTTTTTATATATCACCAGCTTTGGAGGATATTCTCTTGCATGGAACAGATGATGCTGGAGAGCACAAAAACAGTTTAGAAAGGTTCTCCATGGTTTGGCTTCACTTATATAAAAATTAAACCGGTCAACGGTTAATAGCCTGATTGGGCTATTAAAGCAGTCACATGAAAAAGTTATTTTTCATACAGACCATTTCATTTGGTGCATGTGCAGTGACGCGATAAGCGTCTGGTCCGAACTTTACTTCCGGTTTCTGTTTTTTAATGGTCTAAGTAATGGTCGAAAATAACAAATGTTTTTGGGTTCCTATATCTAAGTGTTGTTTATTTTGCTTGTTATATAACTACTATTAAAGGACTTTGTTGTTACTTATTATTCGCAGAGTTTACCGGAAGTTACGTGGTGACCACGAAAGCTGTGTGTTTATGTTGTTACTGCTGAAACCGTCTATAGACCATTTCAAAAGGTTTTGTCCCAGACTAGAATGCATGTTTGAGCTGCTTTAATTTATAAACATCTTGTATTAACATTGTTCTTAAATATGTCAGTGACATTGTTTAGTCTTAAGATGCACACCCGTATTGTTTTTTGTAACGTTTGTTTGAAAAACTACTTAAACGTCCTAATATAACTAAGACCTAGTCCTGGATTAATCTAAACCCTGTCCGGGAAATTGCCCCTTCGAAGCAAGCAGCGGAGTGTTGGTGTGACTCGAATATAACAGAGCAGACTGCTCTTTTTTCGTTTGAACCTAAACAAAGTAGCTCAAATAAATAGGTAAATAAATAAATGCAATAACTTTTCTTTTTCACAGATTTAGCTCAGCAAGCTTTAAAATTTAGTCACATGTTGTCATGATGTTATAATGTGGATTGCACGTTTCTAAGTGTAAGTTTAATATTTATGGATAATGCGATGACACTGAAAAAAATCTTGCATTTATTTTTTTATGTTAAATGTGTGTTTTTATACGGCATAGGAACTGCGTTGGTTTTGAACACTTACTGTTTTTTAGCTGTCAGAATATGTTTATCCAAATATGCTATGAGGTAGTTTTAAGACAAAAATTAAACATATTTTCATCTTTATTATATTCTATATTCTAATAAATGAACAAACTTGGACAATGGAGCTCTCTTGTGGCCAAATTGCGCAATTGCATTTCTAAAAACCTATAGGAAGAAAAAATATGCTGCACATATGAAGAGTTTCGTTGCAAAACGAGATAAATAATTTTTTTAACATTTTTGTCAAAACATGTTTATTATTATGTTATCATGTTATTATTTTGTTTTATGGTGCTACTTAGCTGTATTTTTAAGTTATGAAGGTTTAAATCAAAACAAACCAACTGCAGTGGCATTGAAATTAATTGGAAAACACAACCGAAAAACGAGATTTCTGAACAATTAAAAAAACGGTGGTTATCTGGTTTTGCAAAGAAACTCTTCATATTATATCCTATATATATAAGACTTTATACTAGAGGAGCAACAAGGTGAACAAAAAAAATGAGGTTGAGTGCGAGACTCAAAAATAAAAGTCTTGTGTTCACCGAACACGTCTCGGCTGACCCCACTGGCTGGGGAGATCACTGGAATGAGACAAGGCTGATAGCTAAATAATAAGTCCAAGCACAGCAAGAGAGGCCGTCTTGCTGCTAACTCCTCGTCACTGGGTCCTAAGCACAATAAGAGCAAATAGGTAATGCACAGAAAACACATAAGCACTTTAACACAGAATGATCTACTGACAGCCAGGGTGACACAACAGAGCATATAAAGGGAAAGGGGGATGAGCAAGCCCACATGCAAGAACTGACTGGACCAAAACAATACAACAGAGACGAGCCGGTCACAGCCCCTGACCCACGCATGGTATGCTAACTTGCAGTCTTAACACAAAAACAAATGTTTTTTTATTAGCATAAAAAAATTTACACCATCAATTCACCAACATACTGAGGGCAACACCGAAACACTGACTAATTTCTTCTCTGTATCAGGGACGTGCACAGACCTTTTGAGGGCCATGTGCTGAAACTGAAAAAGGGCACCCACCTTCCAAATAAATGCATGTAATACTTGTCTCAAAAGCTTTATATTTATTCACAATGAATTACAGTTATATAAAATATGTAGATATTCTGGGTTTCAGGGTTTCTTTAAAACTAATTGCAACAGCAATCTTCTGTGAGCCATATGCTTGAAGATGCTTGTTTATGACTTCACTGTGATCTACTGGGATGTACCTCTCTATGGCTATGAGAAGGTCTGAGATGTTTTACTATGGTTATAGATGTGAAGACGAGCGGGGAGTATACAATACTATATAAAAATTACCTAGCGAGCAAGTATATTAACATTGTAAAAATGAACCACTGTGTGACCATATATAATATGCAATTGTGCAATTGGTATTGCTGTACTAGGACCAGGCATTATCTGCAGACTTTTTTGCTTTTACTGCAGAAATTTATGGGAAAAATCTGCGGAATTCAGCAGAATGATTTTAAATTGTTTAAAAATATATTAGCAAATGTACAAAATTGCATCTAAAATGATTACTTTTTTAAAGGCATACAATGAAAATGAATAAATCAAACCAATGAGTCATCTGAATTAAACTGGACCAACATGAACCAGATTATGTGCATGTGTAACTGGCTACAGAACAGTGCTCTAGGTTCTTTATATTTTTTCATTTGATCACTTACATAGTTATGAACTTCTCAAAACTTCATACTGATTTCCCATCTACAATTTCTTTATATTGTGTTTTATTTAAATTAATTTTTCTGCTGGGTTAAAAATGACCCAATGTTGGGTTGATGTTATGCAAACATGGGGTATAATAACGCAGCAGTTGGGTTAAAACAACCCAGCATTGGATAAATTTTAACCCAGCAGTGTGTTCTGTCCAATTTTTACCCATTATGGGTCAAAAATAACCCAGACATTTTTAGAGTGTGTATGCATATGTTCATATTTCCCAAAAAAGCTGTATGTGAACTAGAGTTAAAGTGTTTGTTGTCATTGGTGCACTTACTGGTGACGCACACGGTGGCGCTGTTGGGTTAAAGAGCTGTTTTGCCTCAGAGCATTATCAGATGCTGAGGTCAGACCTGATAATGCTTTCTTGCAACTCTCCCCATTAAAAATAATAATAATAAACCTCTCCCCACTAATATTGGTATGTTTGAAATGTTGCTGGTTAAAAACAGTTTATTAAATTGTTAAAGGAATATAATCTCTATGTGATGCACGTGTTGCTAATTATTTGGCATTGTGTACCCCTATAGGCCCTGTCCCAAATGGCGCTTTTCATGTGGACTTTCGGTCACTTGGCCTTAAATTGCGTATGCTTGCTTAGTCTACAAGCCCGTATCTGTAATTTTTACGCTCCGAATTGTGCTCATCAGTGCCCCCTTTGCACCCTTTATGCGGTCTTCGGCCAAGTCCGCACTGCAGCCTTCGCGCACTTTACCAACCCAGAAGTCCTTGCGAACGTGCAATCAGATGACGACAAAAGGAAGAGTTCACACTGATGGGCAACTTCTCTTTCAATTTCCGTTGTGACGCTCGAGTCTGTCCCAAAACAGACTTTGTGCGCCCTCTTGGACCCACGTCAAGGGTCTTTAAGGTCTGCACTACATGATGTCATCAAAGTGTGGACTCTAAGCAGGACCACAAGTCCGGAGTGTGCCATTTGGGACAGATCCACAGTGCCAAAATACGACTCTGGTGCAACCACGTGGACTTGCATCAAGGGTCCCTAAAGTTTGCACTACATAATGTCATCAAAGAATGGACTCTGAGGAGGACCAGAAGTCCGGAGTGTGCCATTTGGAACAGGGCCAGTCTCTTCCGCTCAACACTAGGGCCCTGTCCCAAATGGCACACTCCGGACTTGTGGTCTCAGAGCTTTGTTTAGTTAAACCATGCTTAGTGTAGTAAAGCCATAGTTTTGCTGGTACTAATCAATACACCATAAAACCATGGTTACTACACTTTTACCACAATAAAACCATGGTAATTTCCGTAAGGGTACATTTCAAAACCGCTGTAATTACACTCATTCTCAAAAAACCAAATTCCGACCCTACATCACTGCTAAACTTCCGTCCTATCTCCAACCTCCCCTTTCTGGCTAAGGTATTAGAAAAAGTGGTGGCATCACAACTTCACACTTTTCTACACCATCACAACCTGTATGAGCCTTTTCAATCTGGTTTCCACCCGTGTCATAGCACAGAGACTGCCCTACTACGCATAGTCAATGATCTTCTTCTGTCTGTGGACTCTGTCTCATCCTTCTCGATCTTAGAGCTGCATTTGACACAATAAATCACAATGCCTTAATCTCCCGTCTATCTGCTATTGGTGTTTCTGGTACAGCCCTAAATTGGTTCCAATCATACCTCACAAACAGAAAGCAATTTGTTGCACTTGGTTCACATAAGTCTTCCCAGTCCTCAGTCACTCGTGGTGTCCCTCAGGGTTCGGTTCTCGGGCCACTCCTTTTTCTCATATACATCTTCCCTATTGGTCAGATTATTCGCAGCCACGGTCTAAATTTCCACTGTTATGCAGATGACATTCAAGTGTATCTTACCACCACTTCACACTCTGATCCCCCCTCCCCCCGCACTCACTCACTGACTGCCTTTCTGACTTAAAAACATGGATGCAAAACAACTTTCTTAAACTCAACACGAATAAAACTGAAATTCTGCTGGTTGGCCCTAAAAGCATGCTCTCCAAACCGTACACCTTCACCCTTAATATTGATGATTCACCTGTTCACTCTACCGCGACTGTCAAAAACCTTGGGATTACATTTAAGTCCACTCTCAGTTTTGACCATCATATCAAATCAGTCACTTAAACTGCCTTCTTTCACCTCCGTAACATTGCACGCCTTCGACGCTTCCTTTCTGTCAGTGATGCACAGACTCTGGTTCACTCCTTCGTCATGTCCCGCTTAGACTACTGTAATTCACTTTTCCTTGGTCTCCCCACCAAATCCCTTCAAAGAATGCAATATATCCAAAACTCTGCAGCCAGGCTACTTACACATACAAAACGATCTGCCCATATCACCCCCATTCTCCATCAGCTCCACTGGCTACCAGTTTCATCCCGGATTACATACAAAGTACTACTCACCTTCAAAGCCCTCCATAACCTTGCTCCTCCATACATTTGCAGCCTCTTAACTTCTTACACCCCCCCCCCCGCTTGCTCAGATCATCTGACCAAAACCTTCTCCTCATTCCCCGCACTAGACCTTCCACCGTTGGTGGTAGGTCTTTCAAAACTCTAGAAGTCCCTCCCACAACCTCTACGTGACAGTACTTCTCTTCCTTTCTTCAAAACCCATCTCAAGACATTTCTGTTTAACGAACACTTCTCTCCACACATTTCATAGTCCGTTTACTAAATGTTTGTTGTTCTGTTAGTTGTATTCAATTTATTTATGTTTCATATGTAATGTTTATCTGACTGTGTTTTTCTATTTCAATGTAAAGCGACCTTGGGTTTGAGAAAGGCGCTATATAAAATAAACGTATTATTATTATTATTATTTGTTGTGTTGGTTTAGTAGAGTAATATAATCTTAATGATGTCTATGCATCGTATTAACATGCATGTGTGTATGTATGTTAGTTGTTTACATCTGAGAACTCCTGAAACGTGATGTAATGTGCTATATTGGTAGTTGACGGGATTTATATACACATGTGAAACATTGATCATGTAATTGTAATGTGTTAATACAATAACATAGACATTGTTGTCATGTTCATGTATACAGAGCCACGGGTGTGCCGGTGCCACCCACATTAAAAATGGATGCAGAATAATTTTTTGTCTCAATTAAAAATGTTTACTAAACTTGTTGTTAACTTAAAATATAACTTAAATTGTGACAATCATGACTGAAGGGGTCAGTTAAAATATTATAAAATATAATATTAAAATAAAGCATTATAGCCACAATTAATAACAGATGTATGCTATTCGTTTTATTTAGTTCTTCCTTTATTAATACTTGTACAAACAAAAGATAAATGTTTACATAATGCTTGGAATGTCTAATACTACATGATTTCAGCGTATATATGCTGGAATGTGTGTATAGTAGCCTAATTGTCTTGTGGACAGAATAAAGTCTAAGATTAGTATTTCTTTTTACAACGAAACCCAGCACAATGTTTTATTGTTGAAGTGATCTTTATGGTTATTGTATTATTATTAGTTGGACTGGATTGCCACCTTGAACTTGAAAGCACGACGTGGCGCGCATCATTCCCAGGGGCGTCATGCACCAATTTTTTAAGGGAGCACAGTGTGCACAGCTCACAGAAATGTGTGCATACACAGACATCAAACGAAATATATTAAGGCTTACAGTCTTTTCCATGGCATCTACATTTCTAACAATCTGAGCGGCAAAAACCTCCAAAATAAAAGTGTGGACTGACTTTTATATCAAATAATATTCAATTGGAAAATGACATATTAGCATACATCTGAAACGGCATGTTTTGTTTATTTACGTTTTGTTTAATGACTTGTTTAATTGTGTCATTAATGCAATTGTGTCACAAATGCTTTATAAGTGCAGCTCATTATTAGTTCATGTTAACCAACTAATGTTAACTAATGAACCTTATTGTAAAGTGTTAAACAATTATTTGTTAATTATATAAAAAAATGTAGATCACATTTACTAAACTGTTTTTATTTATATTCCATTGCAACTTCAAACCAGTCTAAGGAGTTTGTTGTTTTCATGTAGCCTTGGCAACTAGCCAGCCTGAAAAATATGCACATGAAATTAAAATAGTTGATCTCACCTCAATCATTTAACCCGCCTTCGGCAATGCTTAAGTTCATGTTACATACTGTACAGCGTACAGTACAAGATTGTGATTATTTTTAACTCGTATAAGACAGGGGTACAATTTGTGTAGTCTGGCATAAAATGTGTTTATATTTTCACTTTTTGGGGCACTTCCTCTGCCATGGCGCTCCTTTTTACACAATTTTCAAAATATACACTTTTATTTAAATACAATACAACATAAATAGTACTGTATAAGCAGCTAATATAAATACACTGTAAACCCTAATGTTGTCTTTACTTAAACAATCAAGTAAACATCACTTAATATTTTCTGTTTTGAAGCCAAAGCTTAAAATTTTTTGGTTGATTTAACTTTTAAGCTTGCAAAATCCATTAAACTAAAACATTCAAGTAAAATTAACTTAAAATTATTAATCCATAATCCTTTGTGCCTGAATATTTTGATTATTTTCTGCCTTTTCACAGAATAAAAACTGACAAGAACTTTCACTACTCAAATATTTGTTAATAAAATGTCATATAGGTTCAAGCTCTTATTTTATTGATGTTGTTTTGTTGTAAACTATAATTTTGTGAAGTCACCGTTCAGGTGATTAGTGTTTCCGTACATGAACCCTGTTCAGAACATTTTATTGTATTTCTCTCCACAGTACTGACTATGTATGTAAAAAGGCAACGAGTTACCTTCATTTTTTTTTAAGTAAACTCAACTTATCCGGGCTTACAGTGACAAGGTGTGACTCGTTTCCATTTGACATTTTGGTCAATAAAGAATCTTTAAAATTAAATTCTAATTTCAGTTAAATTGTCATGTTGAGTTTACTTAAAAATACAAGTACACTTGAAATTAACACTAAGTTAAGTGAACCTTATTGTTTAAGTACATTAAATAATCGTAAAGTTTGGTGAACTAAACAATTTAAGTCAATTCTACATAAGCACCAAGTTAAGTAAACTTAAATATGCACATTTTGGGAGAGCCCATTACTCAATTAAATTGAGGGAACGAGTTTACTCAAATCATTTGAGTTCAATCAACTTATTAGGGTTTTCAGTGTAGTGAAAGTTATCTACATATTGTAATATAATTAACAAATAATTGGGTAACACTTTACAATAAGGTTTATTAACATTAGTTTACTACATTAGTTAACATGAATAATAAATAATGAACTGCACTTATAAAGCATTTTTTATTTTTGTTAATGTTAATTTAAATAGTTACTAATACATTATTCAAATCTTGTTAATATTAGTTAATGCATTGAACTAACATATACAAACCATGAACAGCTGTATTTCTATTAACTAACGTAAACAAAGATGAACAAATACAATAACAAATGTACTGGTCGTGGTTCATGTTAGTTAATACATTAACAAATAAGACCTTATTGTAAAGTGTTACCAATATTGCATAGGCCTATAGAAATATTATGTTATGTTTTTGGGAGGGGGGCTTCGGGATACTTCCCTGAAATGACTTTTTGCAGTTTGGGATGTCTGTAAATATATTTGTAAAATGCATGTGCTCTGCACAGGATGAGCCCTACCAACCCTACTATGTATGTGCCTGCTCTCTATTACATTAACAAGAAATAGAACGTTTAAAATGCAGGTAAACCAGATTTCAGCTCTCACCCAAAGTTTCTAATTTCTCAACTCCTGCCAGCTGCTGGGATTTTTGAAAAGCATGGCAATTAAAAACATACGCCCTTGGTGTGCATGCCCCCTAAATGACTAATACATTTTTCTTTTTATTAAAAATTGTTGCACAATAGCGCTTTGCAAAGAGGCACCATGTAAGGAAAAAATATGTGCAAGCTGCGCACGCGGTATGGTGGCAGAAAAACAGTGGAACTGAATTATACACGAGTGAAATGTGCAAGATAACTCAATAGAAAATGTCTTGTTATGCTGTTGAGTGTAAGAATAGCAATGCCAAGAAAAGATGACCTTCATTTCTAAAGAATACTGCCATCAAAGGCATTATTTGAAGATAAACGTAGGTGTTTATGGTTGCAATAAGCCCTTAAACGGACAGACTGGAGTGATGAAATCATTTGGAAATCTTTTAATAATTAGAATAGAAATTAATTTGAGACGATGTCCGGTGTTCTGTCGAAGTCTGTTCCCTCTGTGTGTTTCTTATAACGTTTTTATTATGTTTCATTTATAATTTATTTAGAATAAATGCTTTTATATTGAAAAAGCAATAATATCAATATTTATTAAATATTTCATATTTTTTTAGTTTTCTATCATTTATTTTTTACCTTATATCTATGTTATTAATATAAACAGACCTATGCATTTAATTAGTATATTAGTATGTAAACATAATAGTTTTATAATAGTTTTAGAACAAACACTTAGGCTATAAGGAAGCAATAATAGAAAACAAGAAAATTATGAATTATATAAATGGTATTATATAGAATACATGAAAGTATTGCTTTTATAAGTACTTTAGCAATTCAAACTGTAAAAATAATTTATTTACCAATAAAGAAAAATACATATACACACTGTTAAACATTTCTGTAAATTTTACAGTTATTTACTGCATATCACCCAGTGTAATACTGTAAACTATTTATACAGTAAGTTACTGTAATTCGCTGTAATTGCATTATGAGAAATTTCTGTAAACACTATTCCACTGCTTTAACACAACAGTCAGATTTTGTGAACTGTTACTTCAAAACTTCACACAATCCCTACATTTCTCAGTGCTTACACCATCATATGGATAGCACTACAATACTGTTAATTCAATTCAGCACAGCCTAGGCTCAATTAGCAAGCAATTACCAAGGTGGAAACACCAAGGGGCAGTTTCACAGATAGAGGATTAGCTTAATCCAGGACTAGGCCTTTGCTTAATTAGGAAATATAACTAATTTTAACAAACATGCCTTACTAAAAACGATTACCTGTGTGCATTTTGAGGCAAAACAAAGGGCACTGATGTATTTTAAGATATGTAAATGCAAGTTGTTTTCAGTTTGAACAGCTCTTACATTTATTTTAGTCTAGGACTAGTCTAATCCCTGTCCGGGAAACCGCCCCTAAGAGTCAAAATTGAACACACTTCAATCAGATTCTTCGATAGATTTTTGAAGAATGGATGAAGGAACAAGTCGAGGAGGAGGAGGAGGAACAAGAGGAAGAAGAGGAGGACGTGTTGAAGGAGGAGGAAGATGACATGTTGAAGAAGGAGGGAGAAGATGGGCAAGGAGACAAGCAGTCTCAGATGAAATTCGAGCCACTATAGCTGACCATGTTCTTGTCCATGGTATGACTATGAGGGTGGCATACCATAGTCTATAAAAATAAAAATGCATAAAACAACAAAGCTGATGATGGTGGCCTTTTGACTTTTGCACAGTACTGTATTATAATGAAACCATCTGTTGGGTTGAGAAACAAGCATTCATTCATTATCAATATAATAATTAATTGACCTACAATTATCAATCTGTTGTGATAAAAATACCTTTGGGTTGTTTTTTTTTAATTTGTGACAGATTTTTCTTGTTTTAAATGTTTATGTAAATCATGTAATTGTTAGGTGTGTAAACGTTAGGTGTGAATTTCACTGTTATGTAAAAGACTTCTAGAAGGAAGTCCATATTGTATAAAGTCTCCATAAATTAAACTTTTTTATTTTATTTGAATCTGATTGATTGAATTGGGTACAGATCATGCCATTACATGAGAACATAAAAGGTGGTAAACCTTTTTTTAACCTGTTCTTTAAAATGGACTGTACAGCACGTGTAGCCGCAAAAACTTATTTTTTCCTTTATTTCAAAGTATTAGCATTAATTAAAAAAAAAAATCATTATATCACAGGTAAACAATGTATATATGATTTTTTCAATACTTTATTAACATAACAACCAGAGCTCTTTTTAAAGCAATTGTGTAAAAAGTGCTAGAAACACTGCAGCCGAGTAATCCTCAAATATATATAACATTTTCTTTTAATAAAACAACAACAAAGAGTGAAAACGGGGACTAATTCACATATTCATATCCAGTGGCGGCTTGTGACTGCTCATCCGAGGGGCGCTAATTCAAAATAAGTGTTCGGAGGTTCGGAGTGTCATGTGTGTTGCTTGCGTTTTCAAAATATGTGTTTGTTGCGTCATGTAAACCACGTACATCACGTGTTTGGTCAAAATAAGTGCCCGCTGCATGCGTCAAAAACGTTTATGATAAAAGAGACGCTCACGTTCGCAAAATACACACAAGACACTCCCTTAACAGTAAACTCTGATTACGCATGAGATTATGTGAGTATCTGGCAAACGCGAGCGTCTCTTTTATCATAAACCCCCTGGACGCATCTGCAGCAGGCACTTATTTTGACAAAACACGTGATGCACATATTAAAAAAGGAATGACACACATGACGGGCTACATAGCCTACATGTTGTGACAAACTTTGCATCGAGCACCCTCGAAAAAAGAAGTCATTGGCCGCCACTGATTTATACTAAATGAAGCACGGATGTAAAATTACATTCAAGCTGTATAAAAGCATAAAGAAATTCCTGTTACAGGAAAAACTTTTACAAATGTTATGAAGCTCAAATATGAGTTTTAAGTTATAAAGTGATCGACTACAGGAGGATTTTAAAAAGCAAAAAGAAAGACAACTAACGTATGTGTATGACAACTTAACGTGCTACATATTAAGCCTAAAAAAATAAATGTTTATATATACTTAACTTTAAAAAAATGTTATTATTAAAATCGGTATTAAAATCAAACCCAGTTTCTGTACTGCAAAAATGAAAGCATGTAGTTCCACAAATAGTTCAGATAAGGTTCCTGCGGTGTGAATGGGACTTTTGCGACATAGAAACAGGGTCTCTTTTAATGAATATTTGGTAAACCGTTACTAAGCAACGGCATTGACTGATAAAATTGCATGATTTGTCTTTAAGCATATTATAAATACCACATAGGGAAAACCCTTACGAAATTGAACCATGTTTTTTTGTGGTAAACGTGTAGTTAGTAACCATGTTTTGGTGTATTGATTACTTTTAGCAAAACCATGGTTTTACTACAGTTACCATGGTTTTTTGTTTTACTTGTAGTAACCGTGGTTTACATTTTAAAAACCTGATTTTCAACAGATAAAAGAGCCCACTTTACATCCCTCAACAAATGTTTTGTGCCCAAACATTTGAGGTTTCATGCATTAAATGCAGCCTAAACTACAGTTCACAACTTTGTTATTTACTAAAAACTCCAAAAAAGTTTAACTTATTGTCACAGTCCTGTTGTGTTCCCCTGTCTGTGACTTTTAGTTTGAAGTTCTGTATTGTCCTCCATGTCTGTAGTTCTTTGTAGTTCTTTTGTTTATTGGTCCTCGTGTTGATTGGTTCCCAGGTGTGTCTAGTTTCCTTAATTGTTACCCTCATGTATATATTGCCCTTGTTTCAGTATTCCTTTGTGAGAGCATTAGCTTTGTTTGTTTCATGTTATGTGTATTTGATCCTGTTTCCAGTTCCCATTTAAGTCTGATGTATGGAGTTCTGTTTTGGTTTTTGTTATTTGTAAACTAAATCATCTGTTAAAACTTGCACTTGCATCCACTATCCGATCCGTGACATTAGTTACCTTCTAAAAGTAGCAGTACTTTTTAAATACAAAATAATACAGCTATCATCATACAGACATCCTTTGTTTTTCTAAAAGCATCTCTTCTAAACATTCAATAAGAATAGGATCCACCCTTGGGTCAACTTTATTAGCAAACCAGTGACCATAGTCAAGAAGCCATCTGAGCTCAGCAGCACCATAAATACACACAGACCGTACATGTTTCCCAGTGCATGGTGGGTAAAATTTCCCTTCTAAATATTCCCACTTTACCAGACGGGTTTTACTTTTCAGTAGTGGGATGTCAGGGTCAGTTCTTGGCACCTCTCCTGGTACTCCAGGCACACGAACAAGAGTTCCCCAAAAATGTTCATCAGGTGAGAATGTGTCCTCAGACCAAGCCAAGAAATCTCTGGCTAGAGAACTCTGCTGAACAAAAAGTGCAAATTCCCGTGAGAGTGTAAAGTATGCACTTCCCACAAACATTTCGATGTTATGAGGTGGTGGAGATTTCTCCTCAGACGTTTTCATAGGAACTGAATAGTATTCAGATTCCTTATTTTTCAGAGCATAGTGGAAACTCCAACGCACTTTCTTTCCTCCTGGTCGCTTGGTCTCTACCATGTTCTTGCCTTTAAGCATCTTTAGATCTGACACTAGTTCAGCGTTGGTCCGCAGTGGAAAGTCCTGACCACACAGATTGATGACATACTTCCACTTCACCTCAGACTCCAGGAGATCAGACAGACAATTAAGATCTGCTTTGAGGCGTGAGATGCCTGCATACTGCACCCTCTCCAGTTTTGAGGCAATGAAGACGTTAGGGATGCAGCGGGCCAGACCTTGCATCGCTGAAATAAAGTCATATGAGGACTTCAGGTCATAATGTATGCAATAAACATTATGTGGCATATAAATGGCCCTTAGCAACCTCTCCACAAGATCTGCATCCTTGTGAACGACCAAAGAGTAAGCAAGAGGAAACTCATGCTCAGACTCAGAGCCTTGTACCGCACCATAACCTTTTGATGTAATAAACTGATCACAATCAGAGGTGACATTCACAATACTGATGTCACTTGGCCCCACATAGCTTTGGTTTTTACGGATGAATACAGATTTTGCCACTTCTACTGGTCCCATGTCATATATTGCAGAACAATTAATGCCATATTTTACTGTCAATCGTTGTCTGCCAAACACTCCTGTTGCCCCGAAGGTATTAACGCAACAGTCATCTTCATTCACTCTTGAAAATAGGACTGTTAAAGCACACATTAGGAGTATCAATGTCATATAAACTGGTATGACCTTTTTGATGTGCTGACGCCACAGTTTCCCCATTCTGTAAGGAAAAAATAAAGGGTTTGTTATTTAGCAAGCAAAATTCATGTCTTTCTGTGACTCATTTGGTTCTCTGACAAACCAAATGAACCAGTTTAAGGAAGCACCTGGTTTCACTTGTGGCATCAGATACCCTATTGCGGGACCAAACCCCGAAGCTCCGTCAATGCCGAAAGGAGATCCGTATGCAGCGGAGACACATAAAATGTATGTAAAAAAGATATCACTTTCACAACATTTGTTTACTTGTTCTTAAAAGTATTACACGTTACTGTTACGAAGCAACAACCGTTTTCTTTTTCCTTTTCTCTCATTTTTATGTGAGACTGCCGCATACCATTATAATAATCCTAATTATATTTTTCCGCACAGTATAACACCTCCCATAATAAATAGCCTTCTAGATGCTGTTCTTCTGTTTCTTCAGTATTTAACATTTTTAATAGTTTTGTAATTTGTTCTGTTTTAGTCATTTTATGACTACAATTTACGTATATTTGATATTATTTATAATGAATTGTGTTTCAGTTTTTAATTCGTTAAACTTTACATTTTCCCGGTAAATTTAGTGCTTCAACTGAAACTTATTCAGTCACTTCGATTTTGCAGGAGACTGGAGTTCTTTGCCCGAACAGATGGCAGGCAGCCAGTCAGCTTTGAAGTTTAGTTTCATTAATAAAGTCGGATTTACTTCCGCATTTTCCATGATGATGATATGACAGCGACATTACTAGCTCGTGTGATATGCATTTAATAAACGAATGTTTAAAACTTCACAGGCTGAAACATCAATCAAGGCAACTCCACCCGCTGAATTCCACTGCACTGTTTATATTTGCGCAATGAAATAATTTACCTTAGATAACAACGTTAATTCATGGTTACTAGGCTTATTGTTAATAAGGCCTACATATAATAATAAAGTTAGCCGTAATCAATAAACGAATAAATAAATAAATGAAAGGGATAAGGAAATCAGTCACAGGGTATATGGAGCCACCCAAGGAAATAAAATGTGATGCCGTAATTTAACTTGAAGCTTATTGTTCCACTCTCCTTCGATGTAGTTATGGAGTAAATAACTTTTGCGGGCGTAAATTAGAGTGATGCTTTGTTATTCATGTGTTATGTAGCCTACAGTAAATCTGCTCACATCACTCACAGCTTGACTTCTCAGTGCAGTATAGTTATTAAACCATATTTAGAGATTTGACATTCGATCACATTCCAGCATGGCACGCTATCGCAGCCTCTTCTCTTCTCTTTGCTTTTTTCACTGAAATGCTTGCATTTCTTTTTTTTTGACATTAATGTGTCATTTGAAAACGTTTTTAAAAAGTTTTAACGTTTGTTGTATTTTTTTTTTTAAACAAAGGCTTTGCTAATAGACACAAAAAGAAACAAAGTGGCACTTTATTTTTGTTGCGTATTTAATATTATCTATCTATCTATCTATCTATCTATCTATCTATCTATCTATCTATCTATCTATCTATCTATCTATCTATCTATCTATCTATCTATCTATCTATCTATCTATCTATCTATCTATCTATCTAAAACGCACTTATAAATATAAACGAATATAAAATCAAACTTATTCAAATTAAAATCGTAACAAAAATAAATACATATTTTTCTCATTGATGCCTAGTAAGTAAAATTTTTACTACATGTGCAGAAGTAATTAAATACATATTTAATTTAAAATACTGGCCATTCCTTGCATTTATTGTAGGAAACTGAAGAAAAAAATCATATTTAATATCATAAAATATAGCAATATTTTATCATATTAATAAATATTGCTATATTTAGCCTACTCCACGTTTAAGTTTACTGAAGTAAATATAACATAATTCTGTAGTTTACATTAACAGAGTGTGGTGATTTAGCAATAGCTTACTATAGTAAATACAAAACTATGCTACAGAATTCACTGCAGTTTTTCAATTCACCATGGTTAATAGACCAGAATCAAGGCTATAGTGTACATTAACAAAGTGTAGTGATTATTTTAACATAATACAATATACTACAATTTGTTTTCTATAGTATAGGTTACTACAGTATTTACTGCAGCGTTCCAGTTCAACATAGTTAATAAATATGGGAACGTTTAAACTTAACTAGATGGGAATTACACTACGAAGGCTTACCTGAATCTGATACTGATGTCATCTCAGAGAAACCGACTGTCTGCAGTAAGCAGAGGTGGAGTCATTATTTCATAAAGGGGATGGTGAATTTATTTGAAAATCACGTGCTGCTAGCATCACACAATTGATGACATTAGAGTCTGCATCAGTTTGTCCTTCTTTTCTTTCGTTTCTTTCTTTCTTTCCATTTAAACGCAGCTTCTAAGGCTAGAAGCAAATGACATGAGCGCTTTACGAGAGCGTTGGTCTCACGTTGAGCCTTGGTCACACTACATTCTAAAAAATAGTTGCATAGGACTAAAAGCTCAGAATCATAACTGTTTTGTAATACATACTAGAACCATTAGTGGTGCTATAGGACTATATCACCCCGTACTGGTTCTACAGAGCACATTATGGTTCTACACAGGAAATTAAAATGGTTCTCCTATAATTATTAGCCTGCCCTCATTAAAATTTTAGACGCGTCTGAAACAAAACTCGTGTTCACAGCGAGTGGGACCGATAGAAAAGGCAGATACGGTCTTTTTGAAAAGCAGAAGAATTCGGCGCATCCCTCGTTCTCATGCGTTGTATGTTAATGGACCCTAATGCAAGAACTCTTTCAATAAGTGGTCGGGACACAAACAAACAATTTGGGCATAAAGAGGTGGGGAATTCTCCAGATGCTCCCGATTAGCCAATTAACTCTCATAATGTATATTGTCTAGCAAATCCTTGTAACTACAATCTCCAATGTAATTCTGTTCCCTTTTTAGTTTTTATTAAATAAATATGCCTTTATAAATCATTTAATTATTATGTTTTATTATAACTGAAATAATTATACTTATAAAAACAAACACTAGGTAAATGTCATTACAGTCATGACTTAAGGGGGGACATGCAGAGTTTTGCCACAGTGGGCCTTAAGATATAAAAAATGGATATGAGGCTGTATCTTTGTAAAACTTTTGTGTATTGACATGAAACCTGATGCTATTTTTACTTATACTATTTATGGAAAACAGTTTTAAATGTTTTTCATTTGTTTTCCGTCGTTATTTTTTAAATTATTGATTAAGTTTTACACAGCAGCTCATTACAGAAACACGGAAATAAGCTAAAACAGTGATGCTACAGTATAGGCCACCATACAGTATCTGGTACCAATAATAGAACAGTGATAGGATCAATTACTGAATTTCGAGAACATGTTTTATTGTTTTACAAACGTTGGCAAACATACATCACAAACCTGTCTGGTTGGGACTACCACCCTTGAGCCATAGTTAGAATGGCATTTTAAATTCTCACATATCTTTGTTTTAATTGTGACTTTATTGTGTGTCTCTTCTTTTTTTTTTCTTATAAATTGTTTTCTCATTTCTATGTAAAGCACTTTGAATGACTACTGTGCTTCAACGGGACACTTTTAAATCTAGATTAAATACACATCTGTTTAACTATACAGAATGAGCACTGTGCTGCTTTACACTGGGGCGTGAGTAGTAATTCATTTCCAGGGTTTTAGAGCAGTAATTGCGAAATATTCTGGTGCAGGGCAGCACAAGAATTACATTCCAATATTGCTCAGTGTGATGGGCCACACATAATTGTGAAAAAGTCTGTGAAAAGCGTAGTAAGCAGCGTGGGTTAAGATAGATGACATCTGACATGGTGAATGCTATAGAAAAAGGCACGTGAAAGAAATAGATGAATTTATGAAGAAATTAAACAAAAATATAACTTTTCAAATAAGGAGTTTTTAGGGATTGCATGATATGGGAATATGTATCTTTGTTTTTATTGTGATTTTATTTCTCGTATATACTATATATTGTTTTCTCATTTCTATGTAAAGCACTTTGAATGACCTTTGTGTATGAAATGTGCTATACAAATAAACTTGCCTTGCCTTGCCTTGCCTTGCATTAGAAGCATATGTTTCCGTTACAGAGATTATCATGAGAAAAATAAGCAAGCACATTTATTATATTCAGTGAAACAGATTCTCTTACAATGGCTGACAGGATACACACCCTAAGTTTAATAGCAGCACAGCTATTGGATTGATTCACTGTTCTGTCCTCTGACATTTAGTGAGCAATGTCTGTATGAGGATAACTTACATAAACTGAATTTTGAGAATGTTCCCATTGTTTTACATTGGCATTGGCAATGTGAAACATTAGCAAACATCCATCACAAACTTGTCTGGTTGGAACTACAAGAGCTGTGTAGAAGCAGTTCCATAGACACAAATAATCTTACACAAAATGTACTGAAGCAACATTTGATACATTTTCTATACATAATATACTAAATACATACAAATGTATGTCTTTTATTATTATTATTTTGAAGGGAACAAATGTTCCAGTGCACTGAATGATTTTGTCAACATATTTTTATCTTACTTAAACTTAACAAATTATGTTTCATCTTTTTTTACTCCTACATTAACTTTCGACAGTTTTTTACTACTAGATTAACTTCCGACATTTTTTACTACTACATTAACTTCCGACAGTTTGTCAAAACCAAAGCAGCATCTTTCCTTTCCTTGTTTATCCAGTTCACAACTAGTGTGCTGAATCCAACAGCATGTGTCATGAAAAGTAATTAATAAAAGTGATATAATGATACTGTTAATGGAAATTATTGTATCATTTCAGAATAAAATTCTATATTTTAAGTATAGGATATTTTTAGGTATGTCTTTTAAAATACAAATTACATCTGAATATTTTCTCAACATTTTTACAAAATACCTCGAATTAATTAAATACATGTTTGATTAATTTAAAATACTGACCATCTCTGGAATTTACTATAGTAAACTGTAGTAAAAAAAAAAATGTTAAAGGGGACAGAGAATGAAAACCCATTTTACCTTCTTTGTTGAATAATGGTAGTCTACCCACATTCACAAACATGCAAAAAGTGCTAAACATGCTAAACATCTCAGTCTCATAGAAATTCCTCTTTTAGAAATGTCAGCCAGAAAACGGCCCAATCTGAAAAACTGATGCTTATGACATCACAGGCATCTAACTGCCCCTCCACTTTAAAATAATTGGCAAAATTTTTTGAGTGGCAGCAAAGTCAGCCAATCAGTAATGAGATTGCAAGTTAAGCCAGTAGGGGGAGCCAAATAGGTGCAAAACCACTTGTTTAAAATCCCCCACCCTAATAGAGCTATCTGGGAGAGGTTTTTAGGAAGCTTCTAAGGCATTACAGACCCAAACAAAAATGTTTTTGTCTACATGTCACATCACAGAACAAGGATAAATACTCTGTTCAATCATTCTATGTCACCTTTAACCATGTCATATTAAATATTAAAGTATGCTATAGCATTTCCTACACTTCATAAGTTCACTAAATTACCTACATACAATACTGTAGTTTACATTAAAAAAGTGTAGTGATTTATTACTACAGGATGCTACAATTTACTATATAGCTTAATATATAGTAAATACTAAATAATACTAAAGTATGCTACAGTTTCAATTGCAGTATTTCAATTCACTATAGTTAATACTACAGAATACTACAGTGTGCATTAATAAAGTAACGATTAATTTAACATAATACAGTATACTACTACTAAAATGAAGTGTTGGGTTTAATAAAAAATAATATATCAACAGGTTCCACATAATTTGTTTAAGTAATCTCAACAAACAATAATTTAGTTCATTTTACAAAAGAAGTTTAAGTAAACTCAACAAACCTTAGAGTTAATTGTACATAAAAAAATAATTAATGATGACAAAAAATTTGAAAAATGCCATTTTATAAACGCCACCCCCTTTCATTAGGATAAGTCCGTAACACAGAATCAATCAAAGTGCAGCTGCTCAGTACAACTTATCAAATAAACCTTTTTTAATACACTTAATCAAACATATCACAAACATATTTGAAACACAATGTTGCATTCCAGACCATTTGTTTGATTTCTTCTAAAATATATCAGAACAAGTTAATTAACTCATGAGCACGCTACGCAGGTCCTAGTCCAAGCTCTTGTCCTGTCCAGGCTGGACTACTGCAATGCGCTATCGGTGGGCCTTCCAGCCTGCACGACCAAACCCCTTCAGATGATTCAGAACGCAGCAGCAAGAGTGGTCTTCAATGAGCCAAAGAGGGCGCACATCACTCCTCTCTTTGTCAAGTTACACTGGCTTCCTATAGCAGCTCGCATCAAATTTAAAAGGGCGGTGAATTTGTCGATGTTATTGTTTTATACTGTTGTCTGAAGTCTACTTATGATGTTTGCGTGGTTTTAATATTCAAAAACATCAAAAGCAATAAGTAATAGGCTATTTTGTAACATGGATTAGTGGCTCTCTGGAGAAATGGTTTGTTTGAAGGAGCGGGCCGCATTGAAGACCTGGACATAAACGCCCACTGCTATGATTGGACAGCTTCATTCCCCGTCATTACATGTGGGGAAATGTTTTAAAAACATTAATGTGTAAAAATAGCAGCCGAACACATATATGTTTGACCCACAAAAGATTCTGGGTGCTAAACATGATACATATAAATGACAATACTTATAGTAAATTAGAAACAAAACTTTAAACTCAACGTGATTCAACACAGTAAGCGCGCGCATCAGAATCTAAACTGCGGCTGATAAATCCTTATCAATAACTTTGTATATTTCTATTGTATTTGTGAGGTTGCTCTTACATAAACGTAACGTTACATACCACAGTTATATGATAAAAAAGCTTTGTTGAGTGTTGGACCGTTCAAATGCAACTTGCCTAAAATTATCATATACAACACAGTAAGTGGGCATCAGAATCTAAATTGCGGCTGGTAAGTCCTTCCTAATCACTAACTTTGTATATTTCTATCGTTATATTACAGCCGTATTGTTAAGTGTTGTACCTATATTAATCATTTAATGTTTTTAGTAAATTAAAACACTCAAACATACGTGTTTAGACACGGATGTTACCACAGACATATCAAGCGATCTCTTCTAACAAAGCAATAGTGAAACGCAGTAACATAAATAAAGTAAAATGTTTTACTTACTGTGTATACTGCTGTGTCATTTTTGTCAGATCCAATATTAGTGGTGTTTTTAATCACAGTTTCTCTGCAAATCCAGCATCGACTTCTTTACAAATGAATCTGCAGTACACACAAAGTAAACAAACACTCCCCAGGCGAGCTGGAACTTCTTCAAAAACAAACTTTATCCACGCATTCCTAATGTTATGTTCTGAGCCTCCACTATCCAGCGTCTGTAGACGGTTCTTCCACAACCGAAAACTCAGTTTCCATGGTTACTCTATCATAACAGATCACTGCGTCAAAATAAAAGTCTCTCAGAAAAAATGTATTTAAATGTCATTTTGGTTAACGTTACATTTGGCAATCTTTAAAAACATGTTTACTGATTGTTGAGACACTGCATGGTTTGCTTTTGCCCCTGGCCCACACGTGTGTCACGCGAAGCTGTGGGTGGGGCTACAAAAGTGGTCGTTGTATTTGGATTCGGGGAGGTGCTTCAATTCTACTCTGACGTCATATTTCTCTGAATTCCTCATTCTGCTTTTGTACCGGCTTGGTGCCAAAAGCTGTTATATTTCAGTAGCACAGACGTTTTCAGTTCTGAAACCTGCAGGATGTTCATTTAAGTATAATGTCTTATATAATCTTATATAACAAATTATCAAGTTAAAATTGAGTATTTGATTCACCGCTCCTTTAAAGCTCTGCTCCTGGCCTTTAAAGCCACCACTGGGTCACCACCCCCTTACCTTCACTTACTAATACAGCCTTATGTACCCTCTCGATCCCTGCGCTCTGCCACCGAGCGACGGCTTGTGGTGCCATCTCAAAAAGGAAATAAAAAACATTAGCGCGTATCTTCTCAGGAGCTGTTCCACAACTGTGGAATGATCTCCCGGTCGTGACATGATCTGCTGACTCTGTAGCTGTCTTTAAGAATCGGCTAAAAACCCATCTCTTTCGCCATTACCTCACTTCCTAATATAGGACTTACTATCTTTCTCTATTTTCCCTTTTCTTGTCTGTACATTTCTTAAAAAAAAATACTAACCAACCCTCTTCTATATATATAATGTGTTAGACTTGATGATACTATTTTCAGTGCACTTATGTATTGTGTTCTTTTGTTGCAATAATTGCTTCTATTGTTTACCTCACTTGTAAGTCACTTTGGACAAATGCGTCTGCTAAAAGCCCGGAATACACTGCAGGATTTTTGCCCTCTTATAAGATCATTAACTTATCACACTGTGCGACATGGATAGTTTAAACTTGGGTACGAGAGGCATGTAGACTGTACGATGATGACACGGAAGCTTCAGCGGCAGCCTCACACGTTGCGCAACTTCACCAGCATGCGCTCGTGGTAAACAAATACCGGCGCGCATGTCGTAGCAGCAAACACACTGTGCGGTGATCATGCCAAATTTCTGACACTGTCAGAAAACTATCGTAGGCTATCTTTGGACGCAAGACCAGGAAAACGGCCGTCTTTGAACCTCTCTCATTGTACGACATAGGACCACCGATGAAGAGCCACGATCACAGAAATCACGACGATTGTTTCACGATGGCAATCTTTTGTCTGGGACAGCCAATAATCGTGCAGTGTATTCCGGGCTTAAAGTAAAATATAAATGTACTTGGCCACTTTTTACTCAGGTACATATCTAATGGTGGTACACTTCTGCAAGAGGGTACAACAATTCTGCCAGAACAACAATTATAATACACTGCAAAATCCTCAGCCAATGAGATGCAAGTCTGTATTGGTTTTATTAATCTGTTACTTTTATGCAACAATTTTATGTTGGCTGAACAAATAAGTTTTAAGTAAAGCTGACAAGAAACACCTTTTCTGTTGAATGAACTAGATTAAATTAAGTACATATTGTTAAAATGATTTTTTAAGTTATCACAACAGGAAAGAATTAAGTAAAATTGGCAAAAGTGAAAGTTCATTTTTTTGATTGCAGCTTACTATAGTAATTACTATAAAGTATACTACAGCATTTGGGTGATTCTCTGAATTGGGTGACTTTTGGGTCATACTTTTTTTTAAATATATACGTTAAATAGTTATATTTTTGATCATTTCATGTGATAGTGGATTAGTCAAACCTTTAAGAAAATACATTTTCCCACCTCAGGCATGAAATTCTAATCAATATTGAGTGTTTTTTTCCACTTGGACTTGGACCCTGTTTAAATATGATTTAAAAAGATTTTCAAGTAAATTCTTGTAGAAGCTTTTCAATGAGATGTCCCTTGTTTGATATCATTTATTGCATGTAGAATTTTTTTTAATGCTCACCATTTGAATACCAAATCAGGTCATGAAAACTGTATCTAACATTGGTCTTCATATCTTATCACAAAATATGTGTAACATTAGAATTTAATCAGGCTTTCATATTTTTTCAGACTGTCCTGTAAATTCTGCACACAGCAAAACAAACTTTGACCTAATTTGTCGTTTTATCACCAAAATATTAATAAAAACTATCAAATAACAGGGTTGAACTCAGCATAACGGGGTTGAAAATGATAACAGGGTTGAAGTGATGATCATCATTTAATATAGCATGGATTTCTTACCTGTAAAATTAATGATATCACATTCAATAAAATTGTATTTTATTAAAGTTGGCAAAAACAAACAAACATTTTAATAAGTATTTAACATTAAATCAAAAGAATTAAGGATTAATTGATCAAAAACATCAATCGATCTTTCAATTTGGTTTTATTGAACATAAAATACCATAATCGATTATTTCTAACAGGTCACATAACAATATAACAAGTCTACAATTGAGTACTCTACTAAAAAGTGTCAAATTTTCAACCCCGTCACAACGATTCAACCCTGTTATAATAAAAATGTGACGGGGTTGAATGTGACGGGGTTGAAGTTTTTGCCTAACAGTAGCTGTAACTCCGTACTTAACTAAGACAGTAGCATCACATGGCATTTAGGAAATCATACAAGTTTAATGTTTTGCAAAAACATTTATTTAATTTCTTAAACCGTTGTTTACTATCATTTAGTAATACAACAGAGTTGAAATGTTGAGCCTGACAATCTTAATCTGACAGTGAAAAACATGAAATAAATGTAAGAAAAGATTCTGACACTTGCCTTTCTTTGCAGCATGTTCTTCAAGAGACTTGTGTGATATCACTTTCTGGGTGTGATGCCACAGGGATTGATCCGTTATTTTTATAGGGGGGTAAATAGTATGGCGTGACGGGGTTGAAAACAAACTGGAGGACGTGTATAAATATTGCAATTTCATATATAATTAATGCATTTTTATATACATATGTATATTTTAGTCAAAGTAAACCCACGTATGATTAAATTAGCAGTAGCTATTTTGCATTAATTGCAGTTTTTATGTGTTTGATATTCAATGAAAATGTAATGATGGTTAGTGGGGACATGCAAGTATGCTTGTTGTCTACTGCTTCGGCAACCCATATCTATAAATTAAAATAAAATAAAAGCATTTTTTGTTGCATTATAATGCAAAGGCACCTGGTTCTATTAATTGATTGCGTTAAAATGCATTTTGTGATTTCCTTTAATTAAAAATCTTTGAAGTAAGTTTGGGGGACTTAAAGGGCACCCAATTCAGAGAATCACCCATTTACTGCAGTTCAGTTCACTATAGTTAATACTACCAAAGTATTTTTAATATGGGAAAGTATAAACCTAACTAGACGAAACTTGCACTACGACGGCTTAACTTACCCATCTGCTTTTACACTGATGTCATCTCATAGAAAAATCAAACTGAAAATATTGTAAGCAGAGGTGGACTCATTCATTTCATGATAAAAGGGGACGGGAAAATATAGTTGGAAATGTATGTGCTGCTATGTGCTGCATGATAAGGAGATGCTTCAGCATCAGAAGCAAATACTTCTGTTTTCCTTCTGTATCTTGTGTAACTGGTTCAGCAGGATCTAATGCCTCTTTATCTATTGGCATTGTAGGGAAAACTTCCCCTGTAGATTTGTGATAGTTCTGCTAAATTTTGTCATCGCATAGTTGGTTATCAGTTAAAATGGAGACAACTGCCCTTATTGTTTTTCAAGACATTCTGTATTTCAAGGGTGATCTTAACTCTCAAATGCAGTAAACATGGTTTTTTCACTGTGTAAACATCATTTCAGCTTGATTTAATTTAATTTAAATAGCGCTTTTAATAATTGTACCAAGCAGCTCCACATGAAATAGAAACAAAGAAAACAAAGCAGAGCAACGTGCAACATAGCATTGCAATTCTGCCCTCCAAAGGCTAAGTGCAGTATCTACGCAAACACTGAAACTGAGAAAAATGGCTTTAAAGTTTTTTACACCAGCCAGTCAAACATGTTACTGCAATTTTGGCACACACATTTCTCTGAAATGGGACAAAATTTAACCAGGAGACTTTGTCACAAGACACAACAGATCTCACAAAGCCCATTTTAACCCTTAACTCAATTTTGACCAAATGCGTAGTTACTGCGCTTTCGCTTTGTAGGGCAGAATTGTTTAAGTATAGTTTAGGATGGAGTATTTGAAGGGACATGAGTCAATCGTGTCATTTCTAATAAGATAATAAATAGTACTCCATTCCAGGCAAGGGTGGTGTTGTTACGGTTTGCCAGGTCCTTTCACTCACACCACTCAGTTTCACCGATCACAATCACCTGAGTTCTAATCTGCTGCACCTGTCATCACTCATCAAGACTGCACTATACCAGCCACAAACAAACAGACACCGTCCGGTCTCGTCTAACACTGTTATGTTACGATATATACCTGACTCACTAACACTCTGTATCTTTCAGAAACTTCCCTGATCATCGTCATCATTTGGATTACCTCTTCCCCAGTGTGTCTGTGGCTCACAATTCAACATCACTCTTCCACCATTCATATATTTATCAATAAACTCTGTTCAATTTTATTACTTCTGTCTCTGTTGTCTTCTGTTGCTGACAGGTGTATGGCAAAGTATGGAACTAGTCATGCTCTGGCATTTGGACAAAACAGCAGAAATAAACAATGGATGATAATGGTCATTAGAATAATTCAAAATATGTTTTAGCAGAACAGATTTGAACATTGCTACGTTCCTAATAGCCATAATTTATAATACTAGGATTGCCCCTGCAGGAGGTATCGTGATTAGTGCTGCTGTTATGATTAGATTAGATTTGATTGGATCTTACCTGTGTTTTCGCAATTAAATAACGAATAACTTGTGGTTCTCACCCACACTCAAGCAAGATACTTTCCTGTATAAGTAATATGATTTATACGTTTTCTATGAATAAATTAAAAATCATCTTACAGTTTTGAGGGAACTCGACGCTGCATTATGAAATTACACTTGAGGGCTTTTCACACGGTGCTTAACCCTGTGTAAAAACTGTATTTCTTGTCCATTATCACCCTTCTGCAACTTATACCAACAACGGAAATAAGTGCAGTTATAATAGCAAAATAGCATTGCTAGAATATAAATTTATTGAATTGCAATATAGGGTCTAAGTATAATCAAAACTAAACAACAGATTTGTAAATGAAAATGTTTAATTAGAGTTCTGACTAAAAGTTACAATTGAAATGGTTACACTACAAATGCAGGAAATGTACAATTAACTGTTTCCAATGTATGTGAGATATTACCTGATAGTATAGAGAACAGAGAAAGAAAGTAAGTTTAGAAGAAAGAGAATCACCATTAAAAACTGGAATCTTGGACTAATGGCCTAAACCCAAGAACTCATGTGAAGAAGCAAAGGGAAAAAGGCAAAAGCCCAGAGCTCATGAAAACCAAGACCTTTATCCAATATCCCTTGACCATGTGACTAAACCCAACATAATACAATCAAACTGACCAATCAGAAGATCACCTTTAACCCCCACTGTACTGGATAAACAGCTGAGACAATAGTCTTTGATCACTATCAGCACAGGAATGCAGATGGTACAGGATGGAAATGGGGGTTGTGACAAATTTTGACGAAGTGATAAATTCCTATATTTTTAATCTTGATAAATGGCATGCTTGAACTAGAATTCCAGGGGAGACGGTGGGGCCAGATGCATTTTGAGCACTGCAGCTTATTAAATATAAATAGTTTTTCTGCGTGACAAATACAATATGTAGCGGGAGTGCATGACAATAGACTGAAAGCCCGGCTATTATCAGACTGACCCTCGCGGCTTCAAAACACTACCAACCCACTGGGAAAAGTCCCGACAGGAAACAGGGAAATAATGAAGTATTTAATAAATATATAGAATACATGATAGTATTGCTTTTATATGTACTTTAGCGATTCACACAGTAAAAATAATTGATTTACCAATAAAGAACTATATATATAACTATATATATATATATATATATATATATATATATATATATATATATATATATATATATATACATTACACATGCACACATCTCAGTAGCCAAGCCATTAACACTTTTAATCTAATAAACATAACATGATAAAAACGCTATAATAAACATTACACTAAAGGGAAACTTGGGGGAAACAGACTTCGACACCGGATCCATAAAAAACACAGTTTAACGCTAAAACACTTCACGCTGCTACTGCAAAGCTCACACTTTCTGCCACCAGGGCTCTGCCCACAAAAAAAAAACTCATCTCTGTTAGCAAACATGCAAATGGTATAAACGCTAGGAGACTGCTCAGGTTGCAGAAGCAGTAGAAATCGCCCAGTTAAGT
Source organism: Misgurnus anguillicaudatus (assembly GCF_027580225.2). Lineage (NCBI taxonomy): Eukaryota > Metazoa > Chordata > Actinopteri > Cypriniformes > Cobitidae > Misgurnus > Misgurnus anguillicaudatus. Next base: position 25,156,607 of record NC_073345.2, read on the forward strand.
TGCAACCAGTTAAAAGTTGTTCTACCAACATACTTTTAGAGACATTATGTTGAAAACAACATAGTGCTGCTTTAAAAATCTGTGCTAATTTTTTTCCAAGTTTAAAGTGGCCATATAGGCAAATTAATTGCAACACAGGATATTTACCATAACATTTTAAAAGTGCCTTTAAATATATCAGTAATGAGGAAGCTGAGGCACCCAAATCCATTTGCGGATGTTTATTAAAACACCAATACAACAAATCCAAACGGTAGGCAGAAGGCAGTATTGTGCCTGAACGAGTTCTTTGAACGAGAGTTCATTGAACGAAAGTTCATTGAACGAAAGTTCATTGAACGAAAGTTCATGAACTCGTTCATATTTTGGGCGAACGTGAACTGAACGTACTGTATTACTGCCTGAGGAACGTTACTGTGAACTCGTTCATTCTGGTGTTTGTGAACGACACACTCTTTCAGTATAACGTCGTTCAATAGGGTGCCAGATTTCTATAGAGTCTTCCAGGCGAAAACCTGACTAAAACACACCGTAAACAGGCCTTAATATGTAGTGAAAAACACTTGCAACAACACCAGTGTTTCATCGCTGCATGCGTCATCAAAACAAAGAACAGCATGGAGGTGACACACTGACTCTGGACGCTGCTAAAATCCGTCTAACATAGTTTAACATTAAAGGTGTAGCGGAGGATTTTCTCGAATTTAGAAAAAAAACTGCCTTCTCCACTTTTTAAAAAAATGCAATTGCGCAACACTCTTGATTGACAACTAGGAGGACCAATAGTCTTGATGATCCACCCGGAAAACAAAATCCTCCACAATACCTTTAAATGACATCATATTTGTCCCAAATTGTTAAAGATTAAAGGAATAGTCTACTTATTTTCAATATTAAAATATGTTATTACCTTAACTAAAAATTGTTGATACATCCCTCTATCATCTGTGTGCGTGCACGTAAGCGCTGGAGCGCGCTGCGCCACTTTGATAGCATTTAGCTTAGCCCCATTCATTCAATGGAACCATTTAGAGATAAAGTTAGAAGTGACCAAACACATCAACATTTTACTATTTAAGACGAGTAGTTATACGAGCAAGTTTGGTGGTACAAAATAAAACGTAGCGATTTTGTAAGCGGATTTAAAAGAGGAACTATATTTTATGGCGTAATACTTTTGGGAGTACTTCGACTCGGTGCAGTAACACCCTCCCTCTCCCATTATGAGAGTGAGAAGGGGAGCGGACTTTTCAGGCGAGTCGAAGTACTCACAAAAGTGCTATTACGCCATAAAATATAGTTCCTCTTTTAAATCCGCTTAGAAAAGCGCTACGTTTTGTTTTGTACCACCAAACTTGCTCGTGTAGCTGCTCGTCTTGGATGGGAAAAGCGTTGATGTGTTTGGTCACTTCTGGCTTTGTCTGGAGGTGGTGCCATTGAATGAATGGGGCTAAGCTAAATGCTATCGAAGCGCGCTTCAGCGCTTGCGTGCGCGCGCACGGATGGTGGAGGGATGTGTCAACGGTTCTTGGTTGGGGTGATAACGTGTTTTGATGTTGAAAATGAGTAGACTATTCCTTTAACATAGGCTGCTAACGCTTATTCTGGATCTTGAAATAGACGCTGTTTAACGTGCATGTGCGGTGTGCGATACCTGCGAGTTGTCCTACACGCAACGCCGCGCAGCGTTTCTCGCCCAGTGTGCGCCCCCCTTGAAGCCCCCGGCTAGCCTTTCAAGGTATGTGCAAGCAAATACAAAAATTAAAAGACAGTCAATGCTAATGTAAACCCTGGTGGATACGGATTTAAAGTTGGTTATGAAGATGAAATCTGACCCATTAAGCTTCGTTAAAACTGATAAAAAAATTTCTGTCTGTGGTACTATATGGGCTATGGCAATCATTGTTAAAAAATATGGAAAAAAGAACTATAAATTAGTTAATTTTTGGAACTGTAAACTAATTCAATATAACTAGTTCATTTTAAAATTTCTGAACTGAACTTTGAACTAGTTCATGTAGAAAGTGAACTTTCCCAACACTGGCAGAAGGGGTAATAGTGAGACAGGCAAAGGTCAAAACACAGTAAGCAGTCAGATCCAGGCAGACAAAAACCAAGGGATAATCCAAGAGACAAGGTACAAAAAACAGGCAAATATCACAACAGGTAATCATATCAGGACAAGGTCTTAGTTTAATTAGAAAATATAACTAGTTTTAACAAACATGTCTTACTAAAAACATTACTTGTGTGCATTTTGAGGCACAACAAAGGGCGCTCATGTATTTTAAAATTTGTCATTGCAAGTTGTTTTCAGTTTGGACAGCTCATTTATTTTAGTGTAGGACGAGTCTAATCCCTGTCCGGGAAACCGCCCCATAAAGTTTTAGATAACAGGCAGATAAGTCTCTTAGCTTGAACAAGAGTCTCACCTTCTACTGCTTGTAGGCCAGGCTGATGGATTTCAGAGAAATTAAAAATAGATGATAAAAAGAACTAAGACGGATTATGATCTAGACCAATTAAGGTAAACAGTCACAATTCAGGCATTTTACAAACATATATTGTTGCTGCTGTCCGATTAAGCTGCTTTGAATATTCTTGTATGAGAGCTTTCCGCAGAAAGATGTGTTATTCGCCCATAATAAAAATTTGCAATAGGCGAATGACTTTGCCTCTTCTTAGAAATCTCTTTTATTTAAAACTGGTTTAATTGACAACGCCCTTTTAGCCGAAAATGTAATAAATACTTGTTTGTGTCATTGCAAGCTTGTTTCTCATTTCTATTTTTTATCTGGTTTCAACTTAACACAAAAACAGATTATGTTTCATTTAATTATTCAATGCTTAAACAGTCTAAGTCAAACATAAATATTTAACCGGTTTGTTGAGTTAGCATCAGCTGGATACATTTATAACTCAAACTACTGATCAACTATCTTAGCTAAGCTTACAACAAGTTTAATACAATGTATAGGTTACTGTCAAAGAAAAAGGTCAATGAAAGCCAGTAATTAAAACAGGTGAGCCACTAGCAAAACAGCTTGAATGGATTTGGATAATGACTCTCATTTTTAGTTGAAAACAAAAGGAGATATTCTCATAAACTTTTAAGGCAGGGCTGCCACCCCTCATGCATAGGTTGAGACTCACGCAGTTGACCCTATTTTCATGCTCTTACGCCACACATCCATTTTCTCACGCATGCGAGTTTGCAGGCATTTGTTATAATACATCTTATGCAAGTCTTTTTCGCACATACAATTTTAGTCTCCTGAAGGTGCAAACTGTGATGCCAGACGACAGTATTGATGTTCACTAGACCCCTGTATAGGGACTAATCGTAGTCCAAATGTGGTCGTTGTGGATGTCTTTTCAATATCAAATTTAAACTGCTACATATATTTTGTTTATTAAAGAGCACCAATTAGCTATCCGAATCATGATTTTACATTTCATTTGGTGTGTAAGTGTGTATTAGTAGGCCTACATGTACCAACATGATCTCACAAAGTTCCGTGGGATAGTCACGAAATTTTGTGCTCATTTTTCCGTGGCATTCTCACGGATCTCCGCATTTTTCCGTGGCCCTGCTACGGACTGTCTTTTCCGTGGCATTCTCACGGATTGGTTACTCAACTGCTTTTTCCTATTTTCAAACCATTTTCGCTTCGGTTTAGGGTTAGATTTGGTGTTTGCGTTAGTATGTCACTTTAACTATTGCGAAAATGGTAAGAAAATAGGACAAAACAGTTGAGTAACCAATCCGTGAGAATGCCACGGAAAAAGACAGTCCGTAGCAGGGCCACGGAAAAATGCAGAGATCCGTGAGAATGCCACGGAAAAATGAGCACAAAATTCCGTGACTATGCCACGGAAATTCGTGAGATCAGGTTGCATGTACATATAAGACGATATGCAAAAGGTAGGCTACACCTCAACAAAGTAAACAATGATGCTAATTATCGTTTCCAACGTAAATATTTTTTTCTTGGACTTCAACAAACACATGATTGTAGGCAACAGTTGACTTTCTAAGATTTGTGAAAAGACCGACATTATCATAATTCCTCCCGCTTCGGACTCATCCTGTAAGTTAACTCCTGTTAGCATTGGATTGTGACCGAATCTTTCAAACATCGATAAGGAGCGCCACATTCAGGTATTAAAGCCAATCACAACGTAAAGATTAGCTGGCCAATCAGGGACACAGCACTTTTCAAATCAATGAGTTTTGTACATGAATCAGTGCGTTTCAGGAATAGATGGAACTCTGGAGCTACGTAAATGTACGGTATGTGGAAAATAATGTGTATTTTGAACCATAACCAAACAAACATGCTCTATTATACCAAATACACAAAGTAACATTGTTTTTTAGCAATGAACTTCCCTTTAAAACCATGTGTTTACTTGGTTTTGATACTTTATTTTAACAAGATATTATTGCACCATCATTATTATGTAATTTTAAAGGTTATATAAGGCTCACTTAGGTCTATTTTTATTACAAAAAATATAAAATTACTTCATTATCAATTACCAGAATAATAGTTAGGGGCAGTCCTAGATTAGTTAAAACATTTAAAAATTATTATACGAGTTTCTCGTATAATTTATCATTGAGGATTTCTTAAAAAGTGTAAAAAATCTTTCCCTTGAACACAATTTATGTCTTGTCATGTCTCCACTACAACCTACCAATGATAATTCCTAACTATATTAAATATCTACAATACAACAAAGTGTTGTTTAGATCAGGAAGTTGGTTAAAGCCATTTTAAAATCATATATGAGAGCAGCTGCAGTCCCATGAATGTACGTGTCATGAGAGCTTCATGCAGAAAGATGTCTGAACGAATGTCACGCATTTGTTCTGCCGCAGGGAAAAGAGCTATTTATAGGCAAGTTAATAAACATCTTCTTTTATTCATTTAATTGACAATGTGTAATAAACACTTTGTTTTGTCATGGCATGTTTCTCATGTTTACCTTTCATCGGGTTTCCACTTTACATAAAAACAGATTCTGTTTAATTGAATCATCAAATGCTTGCCTTAGTCTTTGTCCTTGTAAAAAGTTAACCAGTTTGTTGAGTTAGCATTAGCGGAATACATTTACATTCATCAATTAAGCAGATGTTTTTATCTAAAGCGAATAACAGTTGAGGAATACAACAAACAATTCATATTAAAATGGCACACGAAAAGAGCCAGTAATACAAAGATGCAGTCAGAACATTAAGATATTGGTAAAATTATTTTGATAAGGAACCATGCTGAATTGTTTATTCACTGATGTCCTAATAGAAAAAGAACACTAATTTTATTCATTTTTATTTATTTATTTGTAATACGTTAAAATTGTAAATATACAGAAATGGTCTGCATACAATTGCACTGTAGACATTAGAAAATAATTATTTTTAATAGAATAAATCGCAAATATTTTGTGAAAAGTTAAATAAAATGTAAGTAACTGCAGGGAAGGGTTCCTCACTCAGTGTTCAGCAAAATGTCACTTGAATTTTGGCAATCTTACATGTAGTAAAGCTTATGAAAATTCCTCATAACAGTTTAAACATTAAACATTCTACAAATTAAAGGCATTTATAAAGTCTCAAAAATTTTCCAGCACAACGTGCTCACTGGAAAGTAATCTTGACATGGAACAGCTATTGCTCACAGTTTTATGAAGTTCCATTTTCATGTCACATGTGTGAATCTCCAAAGCCTCGGTACTTTGTAAGAAGTAAAAAAGTATCACTGAATGTACATGTACCAAATAAGCCAATGTAATAAATAAAACCAGATCAATGGTAACACTTTACAATAAGGTTCATTAGTTAACATTAGTTAACTATATTAGTTAACATGAACTAATAATGAAGTGCACTTAATTCTTGTTTGTTTAGGTGATTTCAAATATCAACATTGGCTTTCAAACATTGTGGACTCCGCCTTTAACAATGATTAATAAATACTATAACAAATGTATTGCTCATGGTTTGTTTATGTTAGTTAATACATTAACTAATGTTAACTAATGAACCTTATTGTATAGTGTTACCAAATCAATACAGAATATCCTCAAAGTTTACACTTCTGAACATAGAAAAAAGGCTGCTCTTAGCTATATTGCTAAGTTGCCCGTCAGTGTGAACTCCTCCCTTCCATCGTCGGATTGGTCTGATTGCTCTTTTGCAAGGACTTCTGGGTTGGTAAAGTGCGCGAATCCTGCTGCAGTGCGGGCTTCGCCGGAGACTACATCAAGGGGGCGAAGGGGGCGCTGATGAGCACACTTTAAAGCATACAAATGACAGATGGGACACCCTACGGACTCGTAGACTAAGCGAGCATGCGCAATTTAAGTCCACGAGACCGAAAGTCCACATGAAATGCGCCATTTGGGACAGGGCCTAAGTTGCTTGAAGACATGATTTCAGTATCCATGTCGTTCTTCTTCCATATTGGATTGAACAGAAAACCCAAAAAATTATTCACAGGTCCCAAATTTTGTCCGAACTTCACGAAACTGGACGTACATGATCTTTGCACCAAGCCTCACAAAAGATACTTGAAGGATTTTTGATTTTAGGAACCATTTGCCCATCACAGCCCAAAAGATACCCGTGGCGTAGTCGCCAAACAGGAAGTAGTTCATATCTCAGGAACTCTTTCACATATTGAAACCAAACTTTGTTAATGAACTTGGGACTCCAATCTGAGGATGCCCAAGATAAAAAACATTGCAGTAACATGTTTATATTATGTTATTTTCACTTCAAAATATCCAATTGAACCCCATGTAAATAAAAAAATTGCAATACGCCTTTACCACTAGATGGCAGCCTTTATGTCCAAGCGTGTTTAATTGCCTTCACACGTGACTAGACTCTAACTACCCAACTAATGCACTGCGTGATTATTGAAAAACTATATATATATATATATATATATATATATATATATATATATATATATATATATATATATATATATATATAAAATATTGAGTATTATTTTCTGATGGAATATCAATACTTCTCATATACGTTTGTGCACAAAACTGCAAATGGATGTTATATTCTGAACGCTTGGAGCAACACGAGCTTGTCTGGAGTACGCACAGTTTCACAATACAGGTAGGAATGATTCAGACATCTAACGTTAAACCCTTTCACCCTTTCTTTTTTTAATGATATATGGCATGACAAGTTGAATACCCCTTTTCTTCAATGTAATACATTGGAAACGTATTTGTTTGTAAAGACAGGTCCGCATGCGTGAGCAGCGTGTCCTCGTGTAGCAGGGGCAGTGCTGAAATAGGTCAGTTTGGCATTGGCTCTATGACAGCTGCATTGTTTATGGTTTAAATGATTGTGGATTGATGCGAAAAAGTGTCACTTTACTATAAAATCATGCATGTGATGCCAAGTGTATTTAAACAGTCATATGACTTTGAGAAATTTAAAAGAAAGAAATGAGGGGGTGGCAGTGGCTCAGTGGTTCATGTAGGTTGTCTACAAACCGGAAGATTGGTGGTTCGATCCCCGGCTCCACCGGACCAAGTGTCGAGGTGTCCTTAAGCAAGACACCTAACCCCAGCTGCTCCCGATGAGCTGGATGGTGCCTTGCATGGCTGACACCGCCGTCGGTGTATGAATGTGGGAGTGAATGGGTGAATATGAGGCAATATGTAAAGCGCTTTGGATGGCCATTGGTTTGTTGGAAGCACTATATAAATGCAGTCCATTTACCAATGACACATTTAAAACACAGTTTGCCAGAAGACTGCGCTCTCTCTGTGTGTGTGTGTGTGTGTAATGCTTTCACGTATTGAAACCTTACTTTGTACAGGAACTTGGAACTCCAATGTGAGAATGCACAAGATAAAAAAAATTCATTCTAAAATTTTACATTTCACAAATCACGTTAGTGACCGCACATTAGTCACACTGTAAAAAAATTCTGTAGAAATTAGGTAGTACTGGAAACTAGCTGCCAGTAACTTACTTTAGATTTTACATTTATGTTATTTACTGGCAACAGTTTGTTCAAAGTTAAATGAACATGAAAAATGTTGAGTCTTTATCTTCTACAGTAAGTTACTGGCAACCAGCTGCATAATTACAGCAATTTTTTACATTTCAGTAGTGTACATATTTTAATGAAACCATCTGTTGGGTTGAGAAACAAGCATTCATTCATTATCAAGATATAATTCATTTACCTTCAATTTTCAATCTGTTGTGATAGAAATACCTTTGGGTTGTTTTATGTTATGTATACCAGAAGATATTCATCCCATACATTTGGACAATTCTACAACAACTGTCCGTTTTTTATTACTACATGAGGCAAGTAAATAATGACAGATTTTTTATTAGTGAATGAATTTTCTTGTTTTAATGTTTATGTAAATCATATAATTGTTAGGTGTGTGAACAAAATTCATCGAAAACTTTTCCAAATTAATATACAGAAACAGCCTTTTCACTGTTATCTAAAAGACATCAAGAAGGAAGTCCATTTTGTATGTCCCAATTAAATCAAAATTAAATCTTTTCTTTTATTTGAATTTGTTTCATTGTGCTTTATTCCACCTGATTGAAAGAATTGGGTATGAATCATGTCATTAAATGAGAACATAAAAGGTGTTAAAACTTTTTTAATCTGTTCTTTAAAATGGACTGTACAGCACATCAAAAACTTAATGTTTCATTTAAATTCAAAATATTATCATTAAAAACTTTAAATAATAAATATATAACAGGTAAATAGCGTATATGAGTTTTTTTCAATACTTTATAAACATAACAACCAGAGCTCTTTTTAAATGTGGAAGTTTAGTAATTTGTGCCAGAAACACTGAATAACCCTCAAATATATAAAATTTTCTTTAAATAAAACAACAACAAAGAGTGGAGAAGGGGACTAATTCACATATTCATATCTATGGTGCGAGCTGTGTGATTGAGTAGTGGAAGGGATGATTGACATTGATCCTTTAATACTAAATGAGGCACGGGTGTAAAATTACATTTAAGCTGTATAAAAGCATAAAGAAAGGACTGTTACAGGAAAAACTTTTACAAATGCTATTATGATGTTCAAACATGAGTTTTAAGGTATAAAATTATCAACTACAGGGGGATTTTAAAAAGCAAAAAGAAAGACTCTTATGACAACTTGCACTGCTACATATTATTAAGGATAAAAAGTACATGTTTATTTATGCTTAACTTTCTTAAAAATGTTGCTGCTGGTTTTGTATGCCAGGAAACATACACTTACATCACCGATAGTTTGTGTGCTGGACTGGTGATACCCTTCTCCAGGGTTCCCCAAATCTTAACCAGGAGGGCCGGAGCACTACAGAGGCTGCGTCCGAAAACTCTAAATTGCTGCCTTCTGAGGCAGCTTTCCAAGGCAGCAAGGCATCAAGGCATGTCCGAATTCAATGTTTGGTTTACTTCCTGTCTCCTGAGATACCTATGCGTGGACGTACATTAAGAATGTGATTGGTCGAGTCCGGTCGAGTTCGAAAAAATAAAATGGCGGCCAAGGACGCGACTGGACTACCAATTTAGTGTAAATAAAGGTATTTTTCACGTTTTACACCTTTTAATTGCATTTCTAGCGAGAAATTAGTATTGCAGTTTTCAAATATGTGATTAGTTATCACAAAGGCGCTCTCTGTTTAAATTTCAAACACGCTGCCTTAGAAGTGTGTCCGAAAGTCTTTCTCTGAGCTACCTTCATGCCTCCGAAGTCATTTCCTCATGAGGCAGCGAGGCAACGAGTCACTGCCTTGAGTTTTCGGACGCAGCAAGAGTTTAGCTCAATCCCTAATCAAACTTACCCACCTGTGATTGTCTGATCATGAAGACCTTGATTAGCTTGCTCAGGTGTTTTTGATCAGGGTTGGAGCTAAACTCTGCAGTGCTCCGGCCCTCCAGCGTAAGATTTGAGGAACCCTGCCCTACTCCGATTTATAAAAGCTATTTTAGTTCCCCAAGTAAATTGATCCCAGTTTCTGTAGTGCAAAAAATGAAAGCATGTATGTTATGACCCAAGCTTAGTCTAGGGAAAAGGGATGTAACATAACGCTTTTAAAAGTAGCAGTTCTTTTTAACTACAAAAGAATACAGCTATCATCATACAGACATCAGTTGTTTTTTTAAAAGCTTCTCTTCTAAACATTCAATAAGAATAGGATCCACCTTTGGGTCCACTTTGTTAGCAAACCAGTGACCATAGTCAAGAAGCCATCTGAGCTCAGCAGCACCATAAATACACACAGACCGTACATGTTTCCCAGTGCATGGTGGGTAAAAATTCCCTTCGTAATATTCCCACTTCACCAGACGGGTTTTACTTTTCAGTTCTGAGATTTCAGGGTCTGATCTTGGCACCTCTCCTGGCACTCCAGGCACCCGAACAAGAGTTCCCCAAAAATGTTCATCAGGTGAGAATGTGTCCTCAGACCAAGCCAAGAAATCTCTGGCTAGAGAACTCTGCTGAACAAAAAGTGCAAATTCCCGTGAGAGTGTAAAGTATGCACTGCCAACAAACATTTCGATGTTATGAGGTGGTGGAGATTTCTCTTCAGACGTTTTCATAGGAAATGAATAGTATTCAGATTCCTTATTTTTCAGGGCATAGTGGAAACTCCAACGCACTTTCTTTCCTCCTGGTCGCTTGGTCTCTACCATGTTCATGCCTTTAAGCATCTTTAGATCTGACACCAGTTCAGCATTTGTCCGCAGTGGAAAGTCCTGACCACACAGATTGATGACATACTTCCACTTCACCTCAGACTCCAGGAGATCAGACAGACAATTAAGATCTGCTTTGAGGCGTGAGATGCCTGCATACTGCACACTCTCCAGTTTTGAGGCAATGAAGACGTTAGGGATGCAGCGGGCCAGACCTTGCATCGCTGAAATAAAGTCATCTGAAGACTTCAGGTCATAATGTATACAGTAAACATTATGTGGCATATAAATGGCCCTTAGCAACCTCTCCACAAGATCTGCATTCTTATGAACGACCAGAGAGTAAGCAAGAGGAAATACACGCTCAGACTCAGAGCTTTGTACCGCACCATAACCCTTTGATGTAATAAACCGATCACAATCAGAGGAGGCATTCACAATATTCATATCAGTTGGCCCCACATAGCTTTGGTTTTTACGGATGAATACAGATTTTGCCACTTCCACTGGTTCCATGTCATATATTGCAGAACAATTAATGCCATATTTTACTGTCAATCGTTGTCTGTCAAACACTCCTGTTGCCCCGAAGGTATTAAGACAACAATCGTCTTCATTCACTCTTGAAAATAGGACTGTTAAAGCACACATTAGAAGTATCAATGTCATATAAACAGGTATGACCTTTTTGATGTTCCGATTCCACAGTCTTCCCATACTGTAAGGAAAAAATAAAGGGTTTGTTATTTAGCAAGCAAAACCAATGTCTTTCTGTAACTCATTTGGTTCTCTGACAAACCAAATGAACCAATTTAAGAAAGCACCAGGGGCCTCATTTATAAAATGCTGCGTAGAAACCATCCTAGATTTGATCTTACGATCATTTATCAAAAATGCGTACGTGTGATTCATCAACCGAACTTAAGCACAAAAAATGTGCGTACCCCTGTCTTTCAGATCTGAAATTTATAAATCGGAAATGATCTTGAGCTTAGAAGTAATAGCTTCTGTCGGGCCACTTGCTTTTTTATGGTAAGTTTGTTCATCTGAACACTTTGCTGTGTTAACAAACCATCGTATTGGACTATACTGTAACATCTATGACTAACAATTGCGTTTTGAACATTACATGAAACCTTTCATAATGAAAAAAAAAAACCGGATCTCATCAAACACAACATTTATAAAACTTGATTACTTTACCTCATGTGTAACATGATTTCTTGTTCCCATCTGATTGATGGCCATCAGCGTTTGAGTTAAAGACAACAAATCCCATCAGTCTACGCTGCTTCAGAGCGTCATTAATCTACGTCATTGTTATTGATTTGATCTGGCGCCCTCTAGGTGCGCGGATTATACAAATGGCATCTTTAATGTCATGTACATATAAAAGAGCGCTTGTCATAGTTTTAACCCAATTTCGAGCAGCAAGAATGGCTTATATTGTCAAAAATCTGCAGCAGTCTGACAAGCAAAAGTGCGTACGTCTGCTCAGACCTTGACGTAGCGCTAAGCACTTTTTTTCACGTCAAAGATTTATAAATATGGACTTTGCCGTGGATGTTTGCGTACGCACACTTTACGATAAAATCGGTGCTCACACACACTTTATAAATGAGGCCCCTTTCACTTGTGTCATCACAAGAGATATCCTATTGTGTGACCAAACTGATCCGCTCACCCCCTTAGGAGATTTAGATTAATTCACTATGTTGCAACACATCATCTAAAACAAATGCAAACTTTTAATAAAAAAAAAACTAATTATAAACCAGAAAGGATGCTTTTAAAATCTTTATGAGGTAGTTTCCCGAACAGGGCTAGGCCTTAGTTAAATTAGGACATAGTTTCTCCAAACATACCTTACAAAAAACAATACTGTTGTGCATTTTAGGTCAAACCAATGATACTGATATATTTTAAGATATGTCGAAGCAAAATGTTTTTATATTAAGGCATCTCAAACATGAATTTTCCAAGACTGGGATAAGTCCGGCCCAGAAAACGGTCTAAAATTTGTTTTGTCTAGTATATCCTTTTAACACCAAGATGTAATTTTGCAGCTGGTTGCCTGTAACTTACTGTAGAAGATAAAGTCAAAAAATGTTTCAAGTTCATTTAACTTTGAACAAAATGTTGCCAGTAAATAACATAAATGTAAAATCTACAATAAGTTACTGGCAGCTAGTTGCCAGTAATACCAATTAATACTGTAATTTCTACAGACATTTTTTACAGTGTAACAACTTGCCAAACCATCAGTAGTCTGTGAACATTGGCATATGGCCAGACATTGCTTTTCCTGACATATTGTCTTGCCTAACACTATTAAACCATTAAACCATACCACCTTTGTAGAACACAAGGCTCATAATAATGGATGTTTTTTAATGAAGGCTCACTGACAAATCTTTGCAATTACACAGAATAAGAGTATTTATTGGTATTTTTTAAAGGATTTTTTTATACCTTCTCCTTTGAGTGTTTTTGGCAGTCTGGAAAAAGACTGCTCCAAATTTTTGATGAATCTGTTAGCACAGTCGATCACACAACTACTTTTCCCATTTTAGACACGTTTTTCACACTATGCTAATGCTGTCGCTTGATTTGTTCATTACTGATAATAAACCCACATTATACTCAAATTCGGAAGATTAATTCTAGATTTTTCGATATGCCATTTCGGTCGTCGCATGCCAAATTGAATATGTGCTGTATCTTTGTAAAACTTTTTTGAATTGATATGAAATGTAACACTATTTTTTGCTTATTTATCTTTTAAACCCGCTTAAAATCATGATATTTTTGTTATGATATAATTGATTGGAGCTGCTGTGTAAAACTTGATTAGTTACAGAAATAAGGAAATAAGCTAAAATAGTGATGCTATGGGTGCCAACAACAGCTCTCCAGAGGCCTCTGTCCTGGACCATTATCTCTATATGATTTTAATGATAAAACATGGATTACTTAATAAACTAAATATGTTTCCCATTGTTTCCCAACAGGGGCAAAGGGGGACATGGCCCCCCAAAAAGAAATGTGTGCCCACCCAGTTTTTAACAGACATAAATTCAATAGGAGAGCTAAATTCAGTCATATACTTTGATATAACGATTTTGTAAATAACATAACTGAATTTATCCAATCTCAGGCGAATGGCTTCATCGCGCAAATAAAAACAAACTTGCCTACATGAAGGCGCAGTGCAATTCAGCGACCAATATGGCGTTTCCTTGATTTTTCAGCCTGTTTTAAACATTCGTTTCCTAAATGCAACTCACACGAGCTAGTAAGTTGCGGTTATCTTCCTCAAAGCGAACTGCGAAGATAAAAATAGACTTTATTAATAAAGCTGAACATCATGGCTAAGGACAAGGATAAAGTAACTCCAGTTCGCTAGATTACATTGAACAATCCAAACATAAGCAGATGAAGAAGATTGAGACGGGCAGCAGAGAAATCAGAAAGCCATCCAGGACCATAGACAGCGCAGAGAGTGACAAACCAGGAAGCTCCGTCAATGCCGAAAGGAGATCCGTATCCACGGAGACACATAAAATGTATGTAAAAATATAACTTTCACAACATTTGTTTCCTTGTTCTTAAAAGTATTGCACGTTACTGTTTACGAAGCAGAAACAGTTTCTTTATCCTTTTTTGTTTTTCTCTCATTTTTTATGTGAGACTGCTGCATAGCATTATAATAATCCTAATTATATTTTTCCCGCACATTATAACGCCTCCCATAATAAAAAAAGCAGAACCACAAACATATACTTACCATTAAAAGAGTTGTAGCCTTCTAGATGCTGTTCCTCTGTTTCTTCGATATTTTAATGTTTTAATAGTTTTGAAATTTAGTTCTGTTTTAGTCGTTTTATTAGGCTACTATAATATACTTACGTTTATTCAATATTATTTATATGAACTGTGTTTCAGTTTTTGATTTAGTTTAAGCTTTGATTTTTCACAGTTAATTCAATGCTTCAACTGAAACTTATTTCAGTCACTTCGATTTTGCATGAGACTTGAGTTCTTAACCCGACAGATGGCAGCCAGCCAGCTCTGAAGTTCGGTTTCATTAATAAACTCGGATTTATCTTCGCAGTTTCCCTGATGAGGATGATGATAATGATATGACAGGGTCTTTAAAGCTTGTGTGATATGCATTTAAGAAACGAATGTTTAAACCCTCACAGGCTGACACATCAATCAAGGAAATTCCACCGATAGCCTATCGCTGAATTCCACTACACCTTTGCGCAATGAAATAATTTACCTGAGATAAAGTTAATTCATGGTTATTAGGCTAATTAAGATTGTTAATAATTAAGGCCTACAGACAATAATAACATTAGCCGTAATCAATAAATGAAAAGGAGAAGGAAAGTTTTAAATTAAGTCAAAACTTAAAAACTTTTATTTCAAATATGAAGTCTTGACAATACATTTTCATATAGTTTTTGTTGCTTTTTTCTGTCTTCTTTTCCACCGGGGACAGATGTTGAGATTATGAAATTTAGCTGTTTTGCATTATATATTAAAAACATAAAATCCTTCAGTAAAAAGTTTATTTTATAACTTGAAATAAATCGAGTTTTCTAAGCCAGTTACTATCTCAACTTTCTTAACAACACGTTATTTAAGTATGTGAGTCACGTTTTAACAAAACCTGTCAACTTATCCACCCTGTGGATCCTGCTCACATCTCTCACAGCTTGACTCAGTGCAGTATAGTTATTAAACCATATTTAGAGATTTGACGTTCGATCACATTCCAGCAACCCAAGGGCACGCATTTGCACTTGCGCAGTAGCATCTTCTCTTTGCTGCTTTCACTGAAATGCTTGTATTTCTTTTTTGTCATTAATTTGAAAAAGTTTTTTAAAAAGTTTAAACGTTGTAATTTTTATAAGCTAAACAAAGCTTTGCTAATATACACATATACACACAAGGAAACAAAGTGGCACGTTATTTTTGTTCCATATTTTATATCCATCTATCTATCTAAAACGCACTTATAAATAGGCTATAAATAAATATAATCGAATATAAAAATCAAATTTATCCAAATTAAAATCGTAACAAAAATAAATAC
Source organism: Misgurnus anguillicaudatus (assembly GCF_027580225.2). Taxonomy (NCBI): domain Eukaryota; kingdom Metazoa; phylum Chordata; class Actinopteri; order Cypriniformes; family Cobitidae; genus Misgurnus; species Misgurnus anguillicaudatus. Next base: position 25,172,431 of record NC_073345.2, read on the forward strand.
ATATTTTCCTCTTTATTCTCTATAGAATGCCATTTCTTGCATTTACTGCAGTAAACTGAAGGTAAAAAAAGTAAACTTATATTAAATATTGCTATAGTATTTACTCAACGTTTTAGTTTATTGAAGTAAATATAACAGAATACAGTTTACATTAACAAAGTGTGGTGATTTATTATAGCATACTTTAGTATGGTACAATTTACTATATAGCTTACTACAGGAAATACAAAAGTATGCTATAGAATTCACTGCAGTTTTTCAATTCACCATAGTTAATAAATATGGGAACGTTTAACCTTAACTAGATGGGAATTACACTACGAAGGCTTAACTTACCTAAATCTGCTGTTACACTGATGCAATCTCAAAGAAACTGACTGTCTGTACAGTAAGCAGAGGTGGAGTTATTATTTTATAAGTAAGGGGGATGGTGAATTTATTTGGAAATCACGTGCTGCTAGCATCTCACATAATTGATGACAGAGTCTGCATCAGTTTGTCTTTCTGTTTGTCTTTTTTTCTTTCCTTTTAAACGCAGCTTCTAAGAATCAAATGACATGAGCGCGGGTAGCAGCATCAGAGCGATTAGGCACTGGTCTCGCGTTCAGACGTGGTCACATACACTCTTAAAAAAAATGGTGCTTAATAGGACTAGAAGCTCAGAAACTTTTTTGTGATACATACTAGAACCATACGGGGTGATATAGTCCACATGAAAGCATCATTAAGTTATGTGTACTCACACTTTCTAAATAATCATAGAACGTTTTAAATATTAAACGTAAAGTTACACACTGTCTTAACTACTTGTGATTTGAAACAAAGCATATTTTCAAGTATATTTAACTCACATTTTTAAGGCAGCAAATTAACTTTTGTTTTTACGTTTAACCAGCTTGAAATGTTTTACAGTGTATAGCACCACTAATGGTTCTACAGAGCACAATATGGTTCTACACAGGTGAAAATTAAAATGGTTCTCCTATAATTATTAGCCAGTGAAGCACTTTTAGTGATATCATGTTGGCAGCAGGGTTACATAAATGTCTGAGCTGCACACGTGACAGACCAACTAAGCAATGTAATGGCATGTGAGATGGGTTTCATCGTGCACCGTACGACTCTGAATAAAAACAACAACCCAACAACCACATACTTAACATTATGAAGGGTTTCATAGCTAAGAAAGTGCTTACCTTCCTCCTTTGTTCAAAACAATTGCATCCTAATGATGAAAGCACGCTGGGGCTCAGATCATAAAAGTACAGGGTGGGTGTGTGCCAATCTTGGGTGCGGGACAATGGACAATTTACGATTAAACTGAAATTTCATTAGGGCTTTCGATGAACTCTTACTCAAGTATGTATTTAATTTTATTTTTCTTGTTTAATATTTTGGGGTCTTAATGCACTTGATCATTTGATAATAGAGAATGAATTTATACAGAGAGTGAGGAATGAGTACATTCCATTTTACTTAATGCTTCATCTCCTCCATCCTCCCGACTTTCCTCGCTTGCACGCTAGAAGGGTGGAGCTAAGATGATGATGCAAGGAAAAAAACGAGGATGCACAAATAAGAATCGAGAAGCACCCAGCTTGCGTTTCCTGTCTGATGCATTCGCTTGTATATATGAATGCAAATCAATATAAGAAAAATCTAGTGAGTTGGGGTTAGATTTGGGGTTTGGGTTATGTATTTTTATTGGACAAAAACTTGCTCTAACCCCAAACCCAAGCGACAATGGTAAAAAAAAAACATTGTATAAACGTTGTATCAGTGAACAGGAAGGACTGGCATATTATATGCACACAAAATTAGAATGTGACATATACATTTAAAACTGCATGCTATTTAAATGCATTTCATGAGAATGGACTGCTTTTATAGTTATAACATGACCAATATTAAAATGTTTTTACATATTATATAACATTCGTACATTCTTACAGAACTTACAAAATTTAGTTCCCAAGAAAAAGTGGTCATGGTACTAAAATCATTCCCAGTTCCTGTAGTGTGAAAATGCCAAATAGCATGTAACTCCACAAACACTGTAGTTCAGGTACTATGAAAAGGTTCCTGCACTGTGAATGGGGCTTTTGTGACAGAGAAAACAGGGTCTATTTTAAAGCATATTTTTTAAAACTGTGCAAGGAAAACTGCTGAAAAGTATTTTGCAGTGGTGTTAACTGATAAAATAGCATGATTTGTTTTAAAGCATATTAAAAACACCACAAAGTAATATAAATAACATTAAAACCACCATTGTGTGTAATAAGAAAAAAAAATCACAATAAGATAAAACAGAGTCAACAATTTGATCTCTCAGTTAAGTCATCATGAGCTCACAAGGTCCTCATAATGTTGTCACAATGTGTGGGTCACAGTGATATAAAAGTGTAACCACACTGCAAACTCACTGTCACAAAATCAAATCAAAATGAGCTCACACTGTGAATATCATGGTATGAGAATGGTGCGATGTCACTGATCATCGCGTGGTCTCGTGTGTTGACTGGGAAGCAACCACTTTACATCACTCAACAAACTTCTGTGTCCATACATTTTAATTTTTATGTAGTACATGCTGACTAAACTAAAGTTCACAACTTTTTATTTATGCAAAAAAAGCTTTACTTTGTTGCCTCAGTCATTTTTAACAACAGAAGAATCCAGCCATCATCAGACAGACATCAGTTGTTTTTCTAAAAGCTTCTCTTCTAAACATTCAAGAAGAATAGGATCCACCTTTGGGTCCACTTTGTTAGCAAACCAGTGACCATAGTCAAGAAGCCACCTGAGCTCAGCAGCACCAAAAACACACAATCCCCGTAAAATCTCTCCAGTGCATGGTGGGTAAAGTTTCCCTACGTAACATTGCCACTTAACCAGGCGCGTTTTACTTGTCAGTTCAGAGATTTCAGGGTCAGATCTTGGCACCTCTCCTGGTACACCAGGCATACGAACCAGAGTTGCCCAAAAAAGTTCATCAGGTGAGTAGGTGTCCTCACACCAATCCAAGAAATCTTTGACTAGACAACTCTGCAGAACAAAACGTGCAAATTTCTGTGAAAGTATAAAGTATGCACTGCCCACAAACATTTCTATATTATGAGGTGGCGGATGTTTTTTCTCAGAAGTTGATCTAGGAATTGAATAATATTCAGATTTGTCATTTTTCAGGGCAAAGTGAAAATTCCAGCGCCAACTTCTTGTTCCTGGTCGCTTGCTCTCCAACATGTTCGTGCCATTAAGCTTCCTTAGATTTGACACCAGTTCAGCATTTGTCCGCAGTGGAAAGTCCTGACCGCACAGATTGATGACGTACTTCCACTTCACCTCCGATTCCAGGAGATCAGACAGACATTTAAGATCTGCTTTGAGACGTGAGATGCCTGCATACTGCACCCTCTCCAGTTTTGAGGCAATGAAGACGTTAGGGATGCAGCGGGCCAGACCTTGCATCGCTAAAATAAAGTCATCTGAAGACTTCAGGTCATAATGTATACAGTAAACATTATGTGGCATATAAATGGCCCTTAACAACCTTTCCACAAGCCCAGCGTCCTTGTGAACGACCAAAGAGTAAGCAATGGGAAATTCACGCTCAGACTCAGAGCTTTGTACCGCACCATAACCTTTTGATGTAATAAACTGATCACAATCAGAGGTGGCATTCACAATATTCATGTCTGTTGGCCCCACATAGCTTTTGTTTTTACGAATGAATACAGATTTTGCCACTTCCACTGGTTCACTGTCATATATTGCAGAACAATTAATGCCATATTTTACTGTCAATCGTTGTCTGTCTAAAGTTTCTGTTGCCCCAATGGTATCAAAGCAACAGTCGTCTTCATAAACTCCTATAAATATGACTGTTAAAGCACACAATAGGTGTATCAATGTCATATAAACAGGTATGTCCTTGCAGATGCAACGGCACAGTTTTTTCATTCTGTAAAGGAAAAAAGGGTTTGTTACTTAACAAGCAAAATTTATTTCTTTCTGTGAGTCATTGGGTTTCACTCTCTGACAAACCAGACAAACCAACATAAGAAAAACCTTTTTTAACTCTCAAAATGTATTTTGTTTAGTAAATCCTTGTAACACAAAGAATTACAAACTCCAATGTAATTCTGTTCCCTTTATATATGCCTTTATAAATCATTCAATTATTATGTTTTTTATATTATGTTTGAGTTAATAAACAGTAAATGTCATTACAGTCATGACTTAAGAGCGGGCATGCAGAGTTTTGCCACAGTGCCACACTAGTGGTCTTAAAGTCGCAATTTTTTTTTAATATTGTGGTATTATTAACAAATGACTTATCTGTGAGCTTCATTATTTTAAAAAAAATTGTGTGAGCTCATAATCTTTAATCAAAAATGCAAATCTCCTCCCCTCCTCAAAACGATCTCTCTTCACTTCCGGTCATATGGTATGGCAGGTGGGCGGGGTCTGGGAGAAGATCGGAGCGATTAGCAATTAGCAACACGACCCAACTTCAAATGATCCAATCAGATCTCGATGGACAAATTCAAATCCAGCCCTGCCTTATTTCATTCCAGAAGCCGTTTCATTCAGATATACGTCACCACGGGGAAAATAAGGCAATCGCTACTTCCGTTTCATGGCGACTTTAAGGTATAAAAAATTTATATGAGGTTGTAGTTTTGTAAAACTTTTGTGTATTGACCTGAAACCTGATGCTATTTTTGATTATATCTTTGGAAAACAGTTCAAATGTTTTTCATTTGTTTTCTGTTCCTTATTATTTCATTGATTGATTAAGTTTTACACAACAGCTTGTTACAGAAACAAGGAAATAAGCTACAACCGCCCTCTCTATTCCTCTGTTTTCAGGCCATCTGGTTCCAGTAATAGAACAATGATAGGATCTAAATGAATTTCGAGAACATTTTTCAGTGTTTCATAAACGTTGGCAAACATACATCACAAACCTGTCTGGTTGGCACTACTACCCTGGAGCTGTGGTTAGAATGGAATTTTAGATACTCATGTATCTTTGTTTTTATTGTGATTTTATCGTGTGTTTCTCTTATTTGTTTATTTTTCTTATAAATTGTTGTCTCATTTCTGTGTAAAGAACTTTGAATGACTTCTGTGCTCAACGGTAGACACTTTAAAATCTAGATTAAAAACATCTTTTTAACTCTGCAGAATGAGCATTGTGCTGCTTCACAGTGACTGCACTTTTAAATTCAAATCACTTTTAATCCTATTTTATTCTTTTTAGCCTATTTTAAACAGTTTTTATTAAAACCACGTTTATAATTCTTAAGTAAAACATTAAATTCTTCTTCTTTAGGCATTCATTTTGTCTTGTCTCAGTCTATCAGGTTATTGCTGAATTTCCACCAGTTTGGCGATGACGATGGGATCGCAAAGCTGAGGGATAGGAAGCCCAAATTTAGGGACCAGAATATCCTGACGCAATCAACGAATGAGAAAGGGGGAAAAGTCAGCTATTCCGTCCAGGGGACGGTGAATAGTAATTCATGTCCAGTGTGTTTAGATTAACACGGCAGTAATTGCGAAATAGAAAAGCGTAGTGAGCAGCGCGGGAAAGATAGATGAGACATCTGACATGGTGAATGCTATGAGAAGGCGGCATGGGGACGAAATAGATGAATTTATTAAGAAATGAACCAAAAATATAACTTTCCAAATATCAGTATATATAAACAAGGAAAGAAAAGGTGCTGCTTTGGTTTTGACAAACTGTCTGAAGTTAATGTATTACACAAAAATGCAACATGAAGTAAAAAAAAAGTTTTGACTTGTAATAAGTTGACATACAGTAACTTATATAAACAAGATGAAACCTAATTTGTTAAGTTAAAGTAAGATAAAAATATATGTTGACTTAACATCACTTTTACAGTGTAGATCATACACATATTGTTTACTGAATGTCAGAGGACATAAAGTGCTATTAAACTTAGGGTGTGTCTCAAACAGGTTCTTTGTTAAGTGGTCAGGGCTCTTCAGTCAGCCATTGTAAGAGCTTTGTCAATTCCATAATCATTCAGTGCACATTTGTTCCCTTAATAATAAGAAGAAAATACATAAATTTGTATGTATTTAGTATATTATGTATAGAAAATGTACCAAATGTTGCTTGTTTACTTTGTGTAAAATTATTTGTTTACATGTCACACTAACATGGAACTGCATCTAACCATAGCTAGTTCAAACCAGACAAGTTTGTGATGCATGTTTGCCATTGTTTCACATTACCAATGCCAATGGGAAACAATGGGAACATTCTCAAAATTCAGTTTATGTAAGTTATCATCATACTTTAGACATTGCTCACTAAATGTCAAAGGACAGAACAGTGAATCAATCAAATAGCTGTGCTGCTATTAAACTTATGGTGTGTCTCTCCAGTCATACTGAATATGTTTGCTTATTTTGCTAAAGATAATCTGTGTAACGGAAACATAAGGTAAGTTTATTTGTATAGCACATTTCATACACAGATGTCATTCAAAGTGATTTACAGTATAGCCTATAAGATAAACAAAATCACAATAAAATCAAAGATACATATTCCCATATCATGTAATTCCCCACTGAAAAGAAATGATTAATTCAATTTAAAACATTTTTAAGGTAAATGGTTGCAATCAATTTATTTAAGATACATTTAAGCAAAAGTTTTTTTTACTTATCTTTTTTTGTTTCAATGTAGCTCACTTACCTTTAAAATAGTAAATTAGTAAATTAAATTCATATTTTTTCACTGTAAAAAAGCTGGTTGCCAGTAACTTACTGTAGAAGATAAAGACTGAAAATGTTTCATGTTCCCTAACCTAACCCTAACCTAACCCTAACCATTAACAAAGTAGTGATTTATTATATATACTACAGGATGCTACAATTTAGCTTACTAAAGTAAATACTAAAGTATGCTACAGTTTTCACTGCAGTAGGGGAGACTGGGGTTGGTTGTCACAATTTTTACTCATGCATGAATTAATCATCTTCAAAAAAATCTTTCAGCAGTAATTCCTACATGAAATGAAAACTTGTGGTCTTGCCTTTAAATGTGTATAGTTTTTACTTTTCGAATGTATTGTAACAGGAAGCAATTAACAATCAAAGACACTCTGATACAATGTGACAACCAACCCCGTGATGGGGTATGGGGTTGGTTGTCCCTATAGTGGTTCAATAGGATTTCAGTGATAAATTGGGATCTGAAAAGATAATGTATAACTAGTTTTTTAAGCTAGAAATTGCAAATAAGTTTTAATATGAATACCACCCATATAATAGCTGGCATCAATGCCCATTATGTTTAAACAATGGGATTAAAGTGGGTGATCAGTTATTTTAACTGTGTACTGTGATGAGAAATAAAATGAAATACATTTTAGTGTTAAAACCTCACTGTAAAAAAAATTCTGTAGAAATTACAGTGTTGCTGGGTATTACTGGCAACTAGCTGCCAGTAACTTACTGTAGATTTTACATTTATGTTATTTACTGGCAACAGTTCGTTCAAAGTTAAAAGAACATGAAACATTTTCAGTCTTTATCTTCTACAGTAAGTTACTGGCAACCAGCTGCATAATTACAGCAGTTTTACAGTCCTCTTTATTTAATGCTTTATTTATTTTATTTTAACAGCAAACAAAAACAAACAACCCCGCAAGCTATGAGACAACCATCCCCAACTGACTTCTTGACAAACATGATAAGCTAGCTGCCACACGTCTTTAACTTGATAACTAAAAGATGACTCAAAATAAAGCTACTACTTTTGGCTTTTTAATGAGTGTTTTGTTTTTGAATGACTAATATCCTACAAGATCTCAACACAAAAACAACACCAACATGAAAATTTACTCTGACCCATAAAAATAAAAAAATGTCTCCTAACCTCAAAGTTTTGTGTCTGCTCAGCAAAATTACAAGTGCAAATGAGTAAGCTATTAAAGGCTAACAAATTGATATCAAAATTGTACCACAGCTCCATGTAGTATGTCTGGAATAAGCAATGTGACAACCAACCCGTGAGACAACCAGCCCCGGTCTCTCCTATTTTAATTTACTAGTTAATACTACAGAATACTAAGTATTTTTTATATGGGAAAGTATAAACCTAATAAGCATGTGGTGGACTCATTCATTTTATAATGTCAACTTATTAAGTCAAAACTTGTCAAAATTGTTTTAACTTCATGCTGCATTTTTTGTGTACTACATTAACTTCCGACAGTTTGTCAAAACCATATCAGCACCTTTTCTTTCCTTGTTTATATATACTGATGTACTGTTAAACTGTGGAAATTATTGTATTTTTATATATTGGATTAGTAGCTGAAGTAGGCTATTTTTAGGTATGTCTTTTAATTACATCTGATTACATGTGTATTTTTAAAAAATACACAGAATTAATTAATTAAATGCATATTTAATTAATTCAAAATACTGACCATCTCTGGTATTTACTACATTAAACTGTAGTAAAAAAATGTTAACCTTGTCATATAAGATATTTAAATACTACGCTTCATAAGTTCACTAAAGTAGCTATAGAATACTGTAGTTTACAATAACAAAGTGTAGTGATTTATTATAGTATATTACAGAATGCTACAATTTACTATATAGCTTACTATAGTAAATACTAAAGTATGCTACAATTTTTACTGCAGTATTTCAATTCACTATAGTAAATACTACATAATACTAAATAAGTATTTTTAATATGGGAAAGTATAACCCTAATTAGACGAAATTTACTCTACGACGGCTTAACTTACCTATCTGCTATTACACTGATGTCATCTCATAGAGAAATCAAACTGAAAATGATGTAAGCAGAGGTAGACTAATTTATTTTATAATAAAGGGGGATGGGATGGAAAAATATATTTGGAAATGTATGTGCTGCTATGTGCTGCGTGATGAGGAGATGCTTCAGCATCAGAAGCAAATACTTCTGTGTTTCTTGTATATCTTGTGTAACTGGTTCAGCAGAATCTAAGGTCTGTTTATCTATAACTGCCATTATAGGGAAAACATCCCTGTAGATTTGTTATAGTTCTGCTAAATTTTGGCATGGCTTAGTTGGTTGTCAGTAAAAATTAAGACAACTGCCCGTATTTTTTTTAAGACATTCTGTATTTCAAGGGTGATCTTAACAAATCTCTATGCAGTAAACATGCATGGTTTTATCACTGGGTAAACATCATTTTCAGTTTGATTCAATTTTATTTACATAGCCTTTTTAATAATTAATAAAAATAAGGATGGGACGGTATGAAAATTTCATATCATGATTATAGTCACCAAAGTTATCACGGTTATCAATATTATCATAGTTTTGTTAAAATGCGATGGAAATGTTCAAAAAGAACTGATACACACACTGAAAACATTTGAACAAGTTTTATTTTTGAATATCACAATTTAATATTCATGTCCCTGAAATTATTATTATCTAATATGTTTACCATGAATGAATACAATACATGATATCATGGTTAATCGTGAAACCGGTAATCGTCCCATCCCTACATGAAAACAAACCGGAGCAACGTGCAACAAAGCATTGCAGTTGTTTAAATATAGTTTAGGATGGAGTATTTGAAGGTACATGAGTCAATCGTGTCAATTCTTGTAAGATTATAAATAGTACTCCATTCCAGGCAAGGGTGGTGTATGGCAAAATATGGAACTAGTCATGCTCTGGCATTAGGATTAAACAGCAGATGATGTCAGCAGTGGATGATAATGCTCATTAAAAAAAATCAAAATATGTTTTAGCAGAACAGATTTGAACATTGCTACGTTCCCAAAAGCCATAATTTATAATAATAGGATTGCCCCTGCAGGAGGTCTCGTGATCTTACCTGTGTTTTCACAAGTAAATAACAAATAACTTACACTTGAGCAAGATACTTTCCTGTGTAAGTAATATGATTTCTAAGTTCTCTGTGAATAAGTAAAACAAATTCTTACAGTTTTGAGGGAACTCGTATGTATGAAATTACATTTGAGGGCTTTTCACACTGCGCTTAACCCTGTGTTATCTTCGTTCTAAACCCCACTTTTAACCCTAGGTTAAAGGGAGATTCCACTTTTTTAAAAATATTCTCATTTCCAGCTCCCCTAAGATTTGAACATTTGATTCTTACCATTTTGAAATCCATTCAGCTGATCTCCTGGTCTGTCGCTGGCACATTTAGCTTAGCATAATCCATTGAATCTGATTAGACCATTAGCATTGCGCTAAAAATAACCAAAGAGTTTGGATATTTTTCCTATTTAAAACTTGACTATTAGTTACATTGTGTACTAAGACCGACAGAAAATTAAAAGCTGCGATTTTCCATACAGATATGGTTAGGACTATACTCTCATTCTGGTGTAATAATCAAGAACTTTGCTGATGTAACATGACTGCAGCAGGCGTAGTGATATTACGCACTGCCTGAAAATAGTCCCCTGCCATTGAAAGTAACCAAGGGGAAGTGCATAACATCACTACGCCTGCTGTAGCCATGTTTCTTCGGCAAAGTTCTTGATTATTACGCCAGAATGAGTGTATACCTAACCATATCTGTATGGCAAATCACGGCTTTTCCGGTAAAAATCAAATGTTTAACTCTAGTGGAGCTGGAAAATGAGCATATTTTCAAAGAAGTGGAATGTCCCTTTAAGGATTGTTCACACTTGTAATTTAGAAGCGGGGTTATCCCTAAAATTAACCCATTGTTATGAAACCCTGCTCTGAAGAAGGGTTAGCACTGCTTTTGTGGGGTTAGCACCGCTTTGGTGGGGTTAACCTCGCATTGCGGTGCCAAAAGCATGCAGTGTGAAACGACCCCAATTAAACACATCTAAAGCAGCTAATCAATGTGTTCAGGGTTGCTTGAGAATTACAGTCAGGTGTGCAGTAGCTGAGTTGGAGACTCCTGACCCAGGGTTTAGGAGTGTGAAACATCATAATACCTTATCGCTAAAGCTCTGGATAAGGATGAACAGTGTGAAATGTCTAGCATATAACCCACACTGTAAAAAAAATCCGTAGAAATTGCAGCTGGGTTTCCGGTAACTTACCATAGATTTAAATTTATGTTTTTTACTGGCAACATTTTGTTCAAAGTTAAATGAACAATAAACATTTACAAGTTTTTGTCTTTACAGAGTAAAACTAAAAAAACAGCATCAAGCAAAACATTCTGGGAAACAACATTTCTGACACACCCACCAAACAAGAGAAAACGCTTCTAAAACCTGTTGCATTCCGTTGCACACCGTTTCCAGGAAACATGTCGTTCAACACGGAAACCGTAGCAAAACGTTGTGCACCGGTGTGAGATTGAACGTGCCCCAGATCTTGGTGACCTACCTGAAAATGCTCAAGACAGCACTATATACTTTTTTCACAGCTATTTGAAAAATACAGTAAAGTTACACATTACTGTATTTAGTGAGGTAACTGAGTACAAGACACTGAATATGTTTCACATTTTTACTGCAAATGCTCTTTGCGGATCTAGTTTGTTCACAGCATTGTGCAAAAGAAAAAATACACCCTTATTTACAACAAACATAAAGTCCCGTTGGGTAGAGCTGTGCACAACTGTAAACAATATTGCGGTACATTTTGGAACTGAACATACATAGTACTGATCATTCTTGCAGATACAAATGCTCCTCTCTGTCTGCCACATAATTTCAGAAATTGTTGAATTTAGGAGACATTTTCAGGGAAAAAAGATTTTAAAAAATTATTTTGACAATGACATGAGGACTAGTTTTATATGGAATGACTATTCAGCATTCACAAGTATAGTTAATTTTGACTGACATGACATAAGCAAATATAAAACAGCAGAGAGTTGTATGAAGATGCATGTCCAAAAGCATTTGCAATCTATTTAAAGGAATGAGAAACTGCTACTATGATGTGCACAAATAACTAAATGTTGTGGAGGTTGAACTAACTGTTGTGCAAACGTAATGTGATGTAAGAAATGCACCAAAGCGACTTAGTAAAACTGTAACTTGTATGCTTGTCTTGTAAGTTCATGATTAAAAATGAAAATAGACCAACCTATAGTGGAACTTTTTGAATTTTTCCTCTCATTTTGTATAATAATAATAATCATCATCATTATCATAAATTATTATAAATAAGCATTGAAGACCAAAATAAATATCTGAAGTTGTATCTGATGTCCACAAGGGGTCCTAAATGGAGAAAAGCATGTCACTTGCTCAAAATGGATAGTTAATTCCTCAAAAGCAAGTATTCATGTCAAAGAAAGTGTCAGTGTCATCAAGATGAAAAGTCCTGATAACATTGTTTATGAACAAGATAGTCAAATGGCTTTGTCATCTTTTCATTATGACAGTTTACTCTACAAATGTTTTCCAAAGCAAAAAAAGATAATGTGGCTTTTTACAATGAATATTGTTGCATTGAAGGTTAGTATATTTTTATATTATGTGCATTTATACACCTAATCTGAGGCCTACTAGAAAACTCTTATTTTTTTATGACAATTTTCAATGCCGGTTGCGACAAGATCTGCTGACTCTGCAGCTGTCTTTGAGAATCTGCTAAAAACATCCAACACCTCACTTGTCGTTTTTATTTTTATCTTCTGTCATTAAAAAAACTAACCCTTTGGCTATGTATAGTGTGCTAGACTTGTTTAGACTAGTTGAATGCACTTACTGTATGTATTGCTGTTCTTGTTATGCTCTAATTGCTTCTATTGTTACCATTGTAAGTTGCTTTGGACAAAAGCGTCTGCTAAAATACTAAATGTTAATGTATTGAAAACTGCTGAAAAGCACTAACCAATGGTGTTGACTGATGAAATTGCACGATTTGTTTTAAAGCATATTAAAAACAGTGTAGTAAGGTAAAATTAAATTCACAAAAATATAAAAAAGCCCACTCAACAAACTTCTATGCCCAAAGATTTCAAGTTTTCATGCATTATGTTATTTACTAAAAACTGCTAAAAGCTTAACTTTTAACAGTAACAGTACTTTTAACTGCAGAAAAATACAACCATCATCATACAGACATCAGCTGTTTTTTTAAAAGCTTCTCTTCTAAACATTCAATAAGAATAGGATCCACCTTTGGGTCCACTTTATTAACAAACCAGTGACCATAGTCAAGAAGCCATCTGAGCTCAGCAGCACCAAAAATACACACAGTCCGTACATGTTTCCCAGTGCATAGTGGGTAAAGTTTCCCTTCTAAAAATTTCCACTTCACCAGACGGGTTTTACTTTTCAGTAGTGAAATATCAGGGTAAGATCTTGGCACCTCTCCTGGTACTCCAGGCACCCGAACAAGAGTTCCCCAAAAATGTTCATCAGGTGAGTATGTGTCCTCAGACCAAACGAAAAAATCTCTGACTAGAGAACTCCACTGAACAAAAAGTACAAATTCCCATGAGAGTGTAAAGTATGCACTGCCCACAAACATTTCGATTTTATGAGGTGGTGGAGGCTTCGCCTCAGATGTTCTGATAGGAAATGAATAGTATTCAGATTTGTTATTTTTCAGGGCATAGTGGAAACTCCAGCGCACCTTTTTATTTCCAGGTCGCTTGCTCTCCACCATGTTCTTGCCATTAAGCATCTTTAGATCTGACACCAGTTCAGCATTGGTTCGCAGTGGAAAGTCCTGACCACACAGATTGATGACATACTTCCATTTCACCTCCGACTCCAGGAGATCAGACAGACAATTAAGATCTGCTTTGAGGCGTGAGATGCCTGCATACTGCACCCTCTCCAGTTTTGAGGCAATGAAGACGTTAGGGATGCAGCGGGCCAGACCTTGTATCGCTGAAATAAAATCATCTGAAGACTTCAGGTCATAATGTATGCAATAAACATTATGTGGCATATAAATGGCCCTTAGCAACCTTTCCACAAGATCTGCATTCTTGTGAACGACCAGAGAGTAAGCAAGAGGAAATACACGCTCAGACTCAGAGCCTTGTACCGCACCATAACCCTTTGATGTAATAAACCGATCACAATCAGAGGTGGCATTCACAACATTCATGTCAGTTGGACCCACATAGCTTTTGTTTTTACGGACAAATACAGATTTTTCCACTTCCACTGGTTTCATGTCATATATTGCAGAACAATTAATGCCATATTTTACTGTCAACCGTTGTCTGTCAAACACTCCTGTTGTCCCAGAGGTATTAAGGCAGCAGTCGTCTTCATTCACTCTTAAAAATATGACTGTTAAAGCACACATTAGGAGTATTAATATCATATAAACAAGTATGAACCCTCTGATGTGCTGACAGCACAGTCTTCTCATTCTGTATGGAAAAAAATAGAGGATTTGTACTTAGCAAGCAAAATTCATGTCTTGCACCTGGTTTTACCCCTCTTGTGTACGGCGCATTCCTTCGTGGCCCCCCAAAGAAAATGTATGACAAAAAACTGTCTTTTAATTAAACAAAACATGAATGGTACGAAGTAGTGCCGTTGGTTAGTTGCCTTATTTTTTTAGGTTTAATTCCACAGAATTCATGATAAATTAATTTATTTTATAAAATGTCATAAAACTGGGGTCCCCCTGGCACCATCTCGCGGCCCCCAGTTTGAGAACCACTGGGTTAGGTCAAATGCCCTTGTTTATTGTACAATAAGGGAGATTGACTCAAGCCGCTGCAATGGCACAGCAGGAGCAGCATTGCAGTGTTGCCAGATCCCTTTATTAAAATCCTCTTTAGACGTAGTGTTTAGTATCTTAGCATTTAATGTGACAATTTTAAAGTGATGAGTAGGTTTAGGGATATCTCTAGAAAGACAATTTGAACTTATTTTATTTTTGTTTGTTTTTGTACTAATATCTGGCAACATGGGATGACCAGTTCCTAAACTGACAGTAATCAAATAAGGCACATCATTCAGCGTGAACAGGTTATTGCTGACAGATCACAAGACACTGGTAGACACTGGTTGAAGTAGAAATTACATCTGAAAATTTTCTCACATTTTTACAAAATATGCAGAAGTAATTAAATACATATTTAATTAATTCAAAATACTGGCCATTTCTGGTATTAAGGCCTGCTGTAGTAAACTATAGTCAAATTCTGAGATACTATAGTGTTTTATTTATCATATTAAATATTCAAGAATGCTATGGTATTTACTACACTTTATTAGTTCAATAAAGCAAACACAGAATATTGTAGTGTACATTAAAGTGCCCATTTTATGACTGCTTTTCCACAAGTTAAATAGGTGTATGAGTTCCATAAAGCATGTTTCAAAAGTTGTTTGCTCGAAATAGCTTGTAGGAAAAGATTGTTACCCATCTCTAGGAGCCTCTGTTTCAGGGCAGTTCAGATTGTGCCGTTTTGAGCTAGTCATTACATATTTATGAGCTGCTGCTCCTTTGATCACGCCCCACTACTAAGTCATGTGCGCGTGCATAGTGATATCATGAGCAGTACAGACCATACTGTGTTATTATTTTATATATTATTATTATTAACGGTTTATGTTGTCAACAGATAAATCATGCAGAAAAGTATCACTAATAAGTACACTCCAGGAGAAGAAACTCATGACACACAATGATTCCAGAGTCAATTGTGAAGTAGCAGTCTCAACAATAAACTCGTTTTCCCTGGACAATGTTAACATATTCCCGTTATAAAACATTTTCAAACGCATTATTTTCGCAAATTACAGAAATTAAGACCCAGCGGGGGATGTATACTGCTTGTGGACCGCGTACTAATTGCTAGAAGCTAGCGGGAGGTCCGGACCGTAAAGTTATAAGAGGCTCGGGGGTTAGCCTCGTCAGAAAAGCCGGGGCGGTAAGGCTCGGTCTCGGTTAGTTTGGCAAAAAACTTTTAGTTTGGCAAAGCACTATTACTTAGTTCTTGTAGAATTGTAAAATAAAGCCGTTAAATATTTTTTTAACTTTCGAAACCACGCTGTAAACTATCTAGCCTGCAAAACTATCTATATAGCCTACTGTTTACAACCAATTTTAACATCACTATACATTTAAAAGGTATAATTTACGGGATTAGCATCAATGTACAGTATGAGGTGACTTCTTACCTTTTGTGTTGATACAACGATCGCGAATCAAATCCAGTCTGTTTTAGATGTGTGAATGATCCATGAAAGTCCAATAAAATACATCCAATGACCATTTTTGTCCACAAATGCGTATAATCCGTGAAATATAGATACATAGTCTGTTGTTTACATCAGATTTCGCATGAAGGTCTTATCGCCTACAATATGATGACTATTTGTGTCGTAACACACTGTATATAAGATTACTTCGGGTTCCAATAACCACGCGTTAAAACTTTGTTTTTAAAAGTAGGTGGGAGTATAATCCATATCCAAATAGCGCTGTTATTTCAGTGAGACATGATAACAGCAGGGTATCAGCGAAGTGACGGACTGCTCTGTGCTCTCTAGTTACCTGGTGGGTGGAGACCTGCGAGTGGGTTGGTGGGCGGGAAAATTCAAACTGGAGGTGACGAAACGGTTAGTTACGTAACAACGGAGCTGAGTTTGAACTCGCGCAGTCTGAGACTCAAGGCAGAGGACATCCAGAAACCTGTATCTCACTCAAAACAGCATGGATGGATTTTTTTTCCAAATTTGTATGCGTGTGGGAGCATCAGAGACACAAAATAACACCCCAAAACCCAGAAAAAGTGAGTTTTTCATAATATGGGCACTTTAACAAAGTGTAGTGATTATTATAGTATACTACAGTATGCTACAATTTGCTATACTATAGTAAATACTAAGTATACTACAGTATTAACAGCAGCTTTTCAATTTACTGCACTCTAAAAAATGCTGGGTTATTTTCACCTCAGCATTGGGTCAAAAGGGACGAGCCCAGCTATTGGGTTAAATTAGCCCAGGAATTGTTTATCTTTGATCCAACAATGGATTAAAGAAAAAATAACCCAGCATTTTTTTAGAGTGTATAATTAATACAAAGTACAAAGTATTTTAACATGGAACAGTATAAACGTAACTGGACAAGATTTACACTAAGAAGCCTTAACTTACCTAAATCTGCTGTGCACCTATGCATCTAGAGAAGCTGAACGTCTGCAGTAAGCAGAGGTGGAGTCATCATGTCATAAAAAAGGAGGATGGGGAATTTTATTTAGAAATCTACATACTGCTGACATCTCATATTTGCTGCATGATAAGGAGATGCTACAGCATCAAAAACAAGTGCTTTGGTGTTCTTTGAACTACCTTGTGTAACTGGTTCGCAAGTTTTTTTGTAAATAAAAGGTACAAATACCCATAGAGGTCATGCAGGTGCTGGTTAGTCTGAGGGGTGCATGTTGAATCTACATGCTTTCTTATATTAATTATCTTAAATTTAGCTACATTTCTGACCATTTCATGTGTCACACTTTATTAGTGTCTGTGGTGTTATGTTGATAACTTGCAGATCTGACCTATTTTAAATAAACAAATAATTTTGATTAATTATATATTAATCTTAATTATCCAAAATGTCCCCTGATCTTAAAATCATCATGATGGTAGCCTCCATTTTAGAAATGTCTTGATTTTGGCTAATTTGCCTTAATGTTTTCCTGGTAACACAACCCTTAAAAAAATGCAGCATGAAGTTAAAAGAACTTTGTTTTGCAAGTCAATTCAACCTACTATTTGTAATTAGTTGATATAACTTATAAAAACAAGAAGAAATGGTTTACCTTAATTTAAGTTAAAGTAACATAAAAATGTATGTTAACACAATTTTCTACAGTACACAGACTCCATAGTAATTCCACAGACAATATACAAAAAAATTAAAATGTTTTTCCTAAACAAATTTTACAAACATTTTTACAAAATTCTGCCTCTCATTTGCCACCCCAATTGCGGAAAGACTCTGGAGTCTGGAGTAACAAATTCCCAACAATGACCTACTGTACACAGGAGTCATTGGAACCGCTTTACCTGAAGGAGTTATGATAATGCAACCGTGATAAAAAAAAGTTTCCCCAAAGACTACATGAAAAGATTTCATTAAGAAGTTGGGTAATGTATAAAGACTTCATACCTATTTCATTGTTGCCTGGATTGTTGTGCAGTGCAACATTGCTGTCATTCTTATCATTTAAAAAACACAGCTTGATTGTTAAATGTCCCTAAAGCAAAGCATTTAAATTGTAAGTTTAAATAAAAGTCTAGTAGATGAATTGTTACAGCAACACTGAAAAAAATGATTCATTGAATTTAATAATTTTTTTAAGGTAAGTGGTTGCAATTAATTTATTTAAGCTAGATTTAAACAAAAAAGATCAGTAACAAAGTAAAATATAAAACTTTTGTTTAAATGTAGCTTAAATAAATTGATTGCAACCACTTACCTAAAAAAATTATTAAATTCAATGAATCATTTTTTTCAGTGAAGATAAAGTGAAATAAGATGTAAACATTAGACCTCAAAACAAAACATAAAGGAGGACTTTATTCACAATTTCTCAGTTTTATCACTATAACCGGATGAGGCTGTGTTTTTGTTTTGTTTACTTTTACTCCAAAACATTATAACAATAAACCTAACATTTCATTGGAGTAATATTAAAGTTTTTTTATTTAAATGAATGACTTTGCTGCCTCTTTGTCTCTCAGCCAGGTGAGTCAACTGAGAAAGATACAAAACCAGTTAGCAGAAATGAAAAATATGATTAATACGTCGTAACAACATACAGTTTGCTTGAGAAAGAGCCGAGTCATTGTATCTCAATTAGGATAAAACCGGCAGTGGGCGGGGTTTAACCGGAAAGTTTGCTGCAAATGCTATCATAGGGCAATGCATTTTGGTGACTAATAATTCATACGACCACATTCATGCATTTTTGCATGATTTGCTTTGGTTCCTGTGACGTTGGGGTTAGGGTTGGGGTTTTGTTATTGTTTTAATGAATGTTCGATTTATTTTAGTCAACTCTTAAAATACGTACAAATTCTCGTAAGATCAGACTTTCCAAACTTATAAGTGTTGTTCTGCTGAACACAAAGGAAGATATTTTTAAATAAAGCAGTTTTGACACACACAAAACTGTTCTGAATTGTGCCTTAATGTTTCCAGGTGCATGACTGGCAGGTGGCAATAAACTGATAGGTATTTATACCACTTATGTTCTGTGTCTGTAAGTTGAGTTGTTATTGTGATCAGCAAGCATGATTGCAAATGAGTAATGTTGTCGGAGCCATCTTTAAAATAAAATAGGATAAGGTTGTATTAACACAACAAACCCGTTTGTACTTGTACAGCTTATGTGGGTGAAAAGCAATAGTGCTAGTATTTCTAAGATATAATTTATCAAAAAGTTCAATTTAATTCAATTCAAATGTATTGATATAGCATTTTTATGATTGTTCTAAAGCAGCTTTACATTGCATAGAAACAAAGAAAACACAGAAAAGCAAAGAAAAACAAAAGCATGCCAGCCAACATGGCGACAAACTTGGTCAAGGGGTATGAAGTCAAAACTTATAAAAAAAAAAACATGTGAGAAAACCAGCCTTAGCAGGAAGGGCGAGTTCTCATCTGACACAGTACAACTACAATCCATTACAAGAGGACAATGACACAGTGTCTTGTTATATAAAAATTGCCAAACGTGACAGAAGTGCATATGTTACGAGTTACCCCATGTATGGGGATAATTGTATGTTGTAACACTGGTTAGAAACTTATTTTTGGACACAAATAATTCAGTGCAATTCTGTCTATATACTAGAGGTGAAAATTTTTGTTTGTACATTTGTCTATAACAGATATATATCCATAGACCCATTCCTTATCTAACCATTCTTTTATTAAGGATTGATACATATGGAAAGATTTTTTAAAAGCACTGCACAATTAGACAAAAATCATAATTGTCCATTTTTTTCTTTTGATATATTTGTTTTAAAGTCATGAAGCCATCTTGTGGTCAAATTACGCAGTTGCAAGAGAAAAAAAAGTAAGAAAAAACTGAATGCGAACTATATACCTTTCGGTGAAGAAACAATTAAATATTTATGTGGTTTGTAAAAACGTTTGTAGCATATGTTTTACGGTATAAGGATGTGTTGAAAGGGTGTGAACTATACACCACACCTAGTCCAGGGGCAATATATGTACGTGAGTGGAAGTGCATAGGTGTTTATTGTTGCAAATTAACAAATATTGGACACCAGTCACAAAACCAAGGGATGGACCCCTTACAACACCCCACCTCACCAAACACCCACGACAGCTTTATTTTCACTATTATTAGTTTCACAAAAGTGAATGTGTATATTGAGAGGGTCAAAAAGACCCAGTCGGACAAAAGTGGACAATGTAGCCCTCTTGTAGCCAAATTGCGCAGTTGCATTTCTAAAAACCTAAGAGAAAAACTTAAGAAAAATCTGAGTGAGAAATACATTTGGAAGGTTGTTTACCCATCAGTGAAGAAAAAATATTTTTGTGGTTTGTAAAAACGTTTGAAGCATTTGTTTTATATGTGTCGAAATCAAGGTGTGAACTACACCACACCTAGTCCATGCCATGATTAGAGTGAGAATGAACCCAAGCGCAGACAGATGGAAAACAAAGATGATTTTATTTATAATTAAACAGAAAGAAACAGAGTCCACATGTGCAAAACACATACTGTAAAACAGTGTTTCTCAAACGTTTTCAGCCCAAGGACCACTTTATCTTCCAGTTTTTTTCTGAGGACCACCTAACAGAATCCCACTCTAACACGCCCCCCAAAAAAACGACAAAATAGGAAGGATAAGCTAAATTTAAGTTTAATATGCAACTGTTTCAAGTAAAAAACAATTTTTTTAAAAACAAATGCAATGCTATGTTCAGAAATTATTATATTAATTTTATTTCATTTGAATGTGAAATGAGTTATAAGCTTAATATGAACAACAAACTGCACATATGAAAAAAACCCCCACAATTAAACATTGTATAACAGCCTAGGTCCCACCTAATGTCATTCCAAAGAGCCATTAGTTTAAAACTGAGGTGGTGGGTATATGAAGTCTATGGTTGTAACTATGGTAACAATAAAATGCTGAAAAAAATGTACCCTTAATGTCACATTACCAAAGTCACAGAACCCAAGGATGAGCCACTCACAACACCACAACTCACCAAATACCCAAGACAGATTTATTTTCACTATTATTCATTTTTTATTTTCACAAAGTATATATTGAGAGGTTCAAAAGTCACTACAGTGATGGACACTGAAATTTTGACAATGGGTCGTGTCTTGACTTTTTGGGGCTGTTTACACTTGGTATTAAGATGTGTTTTCATCGATCGGATCACAAGTGGACGAGAGAGACACATTAGCCTACGTTTACACCTGCACTCTAAAAACTCCTGGGTTATTTCTTCAACCCATATTCTGGGTTATTTGTGTTGGGTTAAAATTATGGGTTATTTTTTCAGAGAGTAATCATTTTCTGGGTTATAGGGCTAATATTTTGACCCAATTCCTGGGTTGTTTGGGTTTCTGGGTTATTTTTCAAAAATTAACCCATGTTCTGGGTTAATGCCCCGCACCTCGCTGTTGTTCTGGAATTTTCTCACAACAGTCGTTTGAAATAACTGTCACTTCACGGAGTTCGCGCTCGATCCGTGTTGGCCTGGGCTTCTTCGGTGCAACTTCGCTGTGTATTCAAGGTAAGCAATTATTTTAAGTGTCAATGTAATGTAAACTTTCTGTGTCCATGTCCCCGTTGCTTATCTAATTGTTATAATACCGGTAAAAATACGACAAGTACAGTGCAGCTAGTGATGACTTCGTACCGCGTTAAGGGGGTCGAACACCCGACGAGAAGCGTCTCGCCAGTCTGAACACTTTACCTCAGAGCGTCCGTAAACTGAATGAATTTGAATATCACCTGAAAATCCAATAACATCAGCAAATTTCAATTTAAGTAGCTGATTTCTGTAAATGAATGCACATTTCAGCACATGGTGAAGTCCGTATATACATTAACGACGATTTGAGACAAATAAGTGTAAATTTAAAACTATGTATATGGCGCTATACGCTGCAGACAGACGCGAAATGGCACCGCCGGTGTTGTGTCGAAGTCTGTTCCCCCTATGTTCCCCCTATTTTTCCTTTCAGTGTAGTGTTTTTATGGCGTTTTTATCACGTTATAGGTTTTATTATTTATATATTTAAAGTTTTAATGGCTACTGAGATGTATATGTGTGCATTTCTGTAATGTATCTGTATTGTTCTTAATGGTAAGTCAATTATTTTTACAGTATGAATCATATTATATGTATATATATTTATTTAATTATGTATGCAAACATTACATTTTTAAAACAACCAGTAAAGGAAAAAAAGAGAAAAAGACAGGCTATATTTTAAAAGAAATACCCTAATAGAAAACTGTCAAATGTATGAAATATTTAATAAATTGTATTATAAAATACATGATATTATGCCTTTTTAGTATAACCAATTCAAATCTTTAATCTTTCTAAATGTAACGTGATGAAGGCGCTATAAAGGCACTACACTGAAGGGAAACATAGGGGGAGCTGAGTTCGACACAGCACCTGTTAAACCAACAGCTCTCTGACTAAATTTTTAAACAATACATTGTGAAAAACGCTGTCATTATCCTCTTATATATCCGTGCATAAAATTCGAGGAATATAATTACATTTTAAATATATATATATTTAACAATTTTAAATAAATATTATTATTTATATCATGCGATTTTCGGTTGGAGATATTTAAAAAGGTCACGTGATTTGTGGTAAGGGAACAAACTGGGTTTTGCGTTGCATTGAGTTAAGTTATGTTTACCAGCTGCGCCATGCTTATATTATACATTGTTCTACTGGCTGAAGTAGTGAGATTTAAACAAGCTGGTCAAGTCTTCAAATTGTTACTAACCTCTATATTGCTATGTTTTCTCCAGGTCTTTTTAAATGGACAGCTTTGTTGCTGATAAGCTAACTGAGTGGTGGCTGTTTAAGCTGACAGAGACATTTTTGAGGTAAGCTTTTTACTCTTATTGCCCTCATATCTCTCTATACCTAAACATTTTTCTTTAAAGGAAAACTACATTGTTTTTCAATATTTCACTATGTTCTTACCTCAACTTAGACGAAATAATACACCCCTGTCTTTTTTCAATGTGTGCAGTACATCGTGTACAGCGTGTCGTGAATGTGTTAGCATTTAGTCTAGCCCTATTAATTCCTTAGGATCCAAACAGGGATGAATTTAGAAGCCACCAAACACTTCCATGTTTTCCATATTTAAAGACTGTTAAATGAGTAGTTACACCAGTAAGTATGGTGGCACAAAATAAAACGTGACAATATTTTAAGCGGATTAAAAAATGAGAACTATATTGTATGGTGGAAAAGCACTTAGTTTGCAGAACTTTGACCTCTGGTGCAGTAACATCACTCCTGTGAACTCCCCCATCTCTTTCAAAATCAGTGTGATGAGGATGTAAAAGACAGTGATGTATTATTTCGTCTAAGTTTAGGTAAGAACATAGTTAAATATTGAAAACCTTTTTCTTTAATAGGGCTTAAAGGGATAGTTCACCCAAAAATGAAAATTCTGTCATCATTTACAGGCCGTCTACAGTGTTGGGAAGAAGACAATCCGGCACTCCACTGAAGAGTCCTGGACAGCGTTCATACACTAAATGTCTGTAAGTACAATGGACCAGTTTCTCAGCACCACTCTGAGAGAGAATATTCTTAATTCTATAACTATACTGTAGCCTACATGTATACATGTACTGAAAGAAGGCAATCCATGGGACATGTTTCATGTGAAAGCAAAAGGGTGAATCCTGGTTTAAAAAAAACCTTCATGCTCCTTGCAGTTGTATTTCAGTTTTGGGCGATGCCATCTAAGGTAGCAATCTGACTAGAAAGTGAAGTTAAAGATGTTAAGTTTTATTACTCATTTTCTTGGTCACATTCATTACCCACTCAAAATAAACACAACATTTGGCTTCCTTGTACAGTTAGTATCAGCATTATAACACAAACTGGTAGTCTATTATCTTGCTTACAATTCACTTTCTACACAATATTCACTTTCTATCTCTCTGTCTCTGTCTGTTTTAGGTTGGAACAAATATGGTGGAATACAGTGGCGGCTCGTGACTGCTCATACGAGGATGGGCTAATTCAAAATGAGTGTTCAGATTGTCACGTGTGTGGTTTCCTTTTCCAAAATATGTGTCCTGCGTGTCGAGAGATCAAAACTGTTTATGAT
This sequence comes from Misgurnus anguillicaudatus, assembly GCF_027580225.2. Classification (NCBI taxonomy): domain Eukaryota; kingdom Metazoa; phylum Chordata; class Actinopteri; order Cypriniformes; family Cobitidae; genus Misgurnus; species Misgurnus anguillicaudatus. The sequence goes on from NC_073345.2 coordinate 25,196,778, forward strand.
AAAAGAGACACTCATGTTCACAAAATACACACTAGACACTTTCTTAACAGTAAACTCTGATTACACATGAGATTATGCCAGTATCTGGCAAACGCAATCATCTCTTTTATCATAAACCCTTTAGACGCGTGTGCAGCGGGCACTTATTTTGGCGAAGCGCGTGATGCACACAGGATCTCTCAAAGCGCAGAACACAAAAAAGGAACCACACACATGACGGGCTACATACATGTTGTGACGAACTTCGCATCGAGCGCCCTCAAAAAATAAGTCACCGGCCCCCACTGGTGGAATACCTTCAGCAATCGATGCCATTCCCCTCTGGGAGATCTTAAGCTGCAGTAAAAGACACAACCAATGTTTGAAGACTTAAAGCCTCAAGTTCAATTTAGTTATTGAATGTTGTCAAATGTTTGAGAGAGAATGTTTGAGAGTTGTTTATTTTTCTATTTTTCCTTTCTAATGTTATTACAGTGTGACCTTAAATAAATAGGTCAAAGTGTGTGTTTTTTATATAGAATTTAATTGAATGCAATAAAAATGTAAAACTGATTGAAATGTTTAAGTGCCTGGATTTTTCTTTTCTGAAATAAATAAGGCATAGTGGCATAGTTACACAATTTAGGTTATCTATGACCTTTGGTTAAAAGGATCTACTAATTTCTGGGTTATTTCAACCCAGATATTGGGGTCTTTCTTTTGACCCAGAAGTTGGGTTATATTAACTACAATGTTGGGTTATTTTAACCCAGAAGTTGGGTCAGGTATTTAACCCAGAAGTTGGGTCAAAAAGAATAACCCATTTTTCTGGGTTGAAATAACCCAGAAATTAGTTGGTCCCTTTTTAACCCAGGAGTTGGGTCAAAAATAACCCATAATGGGTTGTTTTTGACCCAGGAGTTTTTAGTGTGTGGTATTTAAATCCGTCTCTTTTGTCCACTTTCGACCGCTTCTGTGCTGAATACTATGAGGGGGTGGTCTGTGAGACTGTGGGCGAGTCTCTATGCTGTCATTCAAACCCAAGCGGGAGTAATTATGAGTTTATATGGACGCAAACTAATATTATGACGGAGTGCACTGCTTGTTTAGCAGGTAAACGTGCTGCACAGTGTTTTGTACATGAGTATGTAAGAGCTTTCTCTGAATTTTCAGCGCAATTGATGAAATAGGATCGCGCAACTTTCACACGCTTTCAAAACGAAACTACGGAGATCAGCCGCTTAGTTTTATCAATGAAAGGCTAAAAATAGCGCTGTTTACCGAATGTTCACGCCAGAAGTCAAAAAAGACGTAAAACTTGTGTTTAATACCTCAGATTAGATAAATGGGCGGAGAGAAGGCGGTCGCGTGTGGCTGTTCGAACGCATTCAACCACATGTGCGTTCCGCAACTCCAAAGCGATCCGATCGAAAGTGGTTTCGACCACCTCTGAATGTGGTTGAAAGTGGTCGAAAGTGGAGGAGCTCAAAACGTTTTGAACACCGTTTACACCTGGCATTAACGTCGTCCACTTGTGATCCGATCGACGAAAACACATGTTAATGCCAAGTGTAAACCGCCTCTTAATGCCAAGTGTAAACAGCCTTTGACTCGTTTAGAAGCATCTCTTGACTGCTTCAGAATGGAAGTCAAGGGCCATGCACAAACATGTCATTAAAACATACTTAACGTTCATTTTCAAAACTGTACTACTCACCGAGTGGTTCGTGGTGTTCGTTGATGATTAAAAACAAATATATGCACAATGTATGATTTCAATCCGTTTTATTTGCTATAGTGGATCTATTTTTTCAGATACCTCACAACCACATAAATACTTCCGCTCTATATTTGAATCTGAAGCGTTAGCACACTCACGACCACTTGATGGCGACAACCACTTTGCCGTAAAAGGGCGACAGTCACAAGCTCAACTTCAAACCTAAGGCTGGTCACCAGTGCCGGCGCCAGCCGAGCGCTGATGAGGGGGCGTCTTAAATACCAGAGGGGGCGATCACACAAAATGCATTTAATTCCCCAAGCTAGAAAATACATATAGCTTTGGTACGTCCCTTAAGCTTTAACGTGTTATAAACAAACATCTCTGTAATACAACCACAAAAACTACAGCTAGTGAGCAACGTACATGATCTGAACACTTTTACTATATACAACAACAAAAAAGCAACTAACGTTACTTAACAGCACAACACTGCTTATTTGAAGTTCAGACCCAGAGGTAGTTTCTTTTTAATCCATTTCGACTGTCCATTGTGAAATTAGTTAATGCAATATAATACCCTGAAATTATGAAATGTTCGTACTTCGTGTTTGCTTTCCGTAGTGCAAATAATTTTTACGTAATGGTGGGGGACAGTGTTTGCAAACGGTTTCTAGCGCAAAGACGGTTCAAACGCAACATTTTATCAAAATTTTGGTTCAATTTGATCATTTAACGTAGTTATTTTAACTGCCACAAGTAATGCACCATAAGCTAGCGATTAAACACCAGCAGATAGAGAACCACAATAGCAAAATGACAATAACTCGTTTACACATTTAGCTATGCTTTAGGATAGGCTAATTCAAATACCTATTCGTTAACTATAAATTCAATGTCTGTTTTTATCTATTAATATTAATAATAATACACGTATTTTACTTCTGATAAACAGGTGTGTGTGAGAGAGAGATAGTATGCTTACCTTTAACGTTAAATGCAGAACAATAATAGGTTGGTTGTACTTTAACTTGCAAGGATGCTGAAGAACATAAACATCTGAACTTTTCAAAACAGTCTGGCTGTTCATGGTGCCAGAATTGACATGACAGCCGAACATTTGGTTCTGTGCACCTGAAATGCTCCGATAATAATCCATGCCACGGCATTAATTGACGTGTGATAATCCGGAGTCCGGTTTGCAGAATTTGCAGTCCTATTTTACATATATCCATTGCTACAGGGCAGGCCCGGGTCACTCTCCCACTCCTTTCTGTAACTTTGATATACTCTCGCACTTCGACATCTTGATTTCCCGCTGAGACTGACGACGTCGACGTGCGTCAAGCTGTCAAGCTGTCAACACAAAAGGCTTGTTCAACTCCATGCGGCGCTGCAAGAAACGACAGCCGGATGACGTCAAAGTACCGCGAGAACGATTCGAGAAATCATGCAAAGTGTAATTTCGTCTCGCTCTCGCGGCGCTTTGACGTCATCGCCTCACAGTTCTAGTGGCGCCGCTTGAAGTGTAACAAGCCATGAAGTGGGCGTGTGTTTATTAATGTCACCGTAGAATACATGCACACTTGATTTTTTGGTTTTGTTAAATAATTAGACTCTAAAATTCACTTTAGGAAGACAATACACAAGGCAAATGTGATTTTTAAATAAAATATTATCATTAAAATAAAATCCCATTCAACATTAATGGTGGTCTGAGGGGGCGAGATAGTGCCGGTGAGGGGGCGACGCCCCCTCACGCCCCCTCGTGGCGCCGGCCCTGCTGGTCACTGAGCCATCAAATATGGGAAAAATTTATTCTTAGAGAAACTGAGCGAATAAACTACAACCACATGTAAACAGACCCCTTTTCCGTTTCCAGTGGCAGAGTGATATATCAGCGAGCAATGAGTCTTCCAAGAGAAGTCAATGGAATTTTACAAAATGTCAAATAAAACACGACAGAAACTGTATTTTGCTACACTACTGTTTTTAATCATCAACAAACACCACGAACCACTCGGTGAGTAGCACAGTTTTGAAAATGAACGTTAAGTGTTGTTTTAATGACATGTTTGTGCATGGCCATTGACTTCCATTCTGAAGCAGTCAAGAGACGCCTCCAAACGAGTCAAAAAGTCAAGACACGACCCATTGTCAAAATTTCAGTGTCCATCACTGTAGTTCATCCAAAACAAACCAGAAATCAGACTCAAAGTGTTAAATACCAGAATTATAATTTAACACATAAACATATGAATATAATATTAACATATAATATTACACCTCACTTTCATATATACTTTAAATTAAGCTATAAAACCAGACTGCTAAATAGATTTTAGCTGCTAGAATAGATGATTGACATAAAAACATGACCATTTTATATGTTTGCATTGCTTGCCCATTGTATTTTCCGGCTGCATTTGCAAAACACAGCTGTCCCTGCTGCCAATAGAAAATTTGCAACAACCCTCAATTTCAAAATGCATACGGTAGCCGCCACAGGACAAACACGTCATCTTCTGAGAAAACATAAGGACGGTTTGTCCGTTAAGGGCTACTGTAGAAACATGGCGGTGCAATGGCAACTTCTTTGTAAGGGGACCTTTAGATAAAAACGGCTTTTTCTAAGGTAATAAAAGCAATACAGTTCATTATGCAATTATCACCACTGATAATATAGTTATGTATATTATATTGCATTTCCATCAAGAGATCCTTCTAAAAGTTACACAATGCACATTTAAATAAATTTATGAGCAAATGAGCCAAATGCGAATTCTAATGCAGTGGTTTAGTTTGAATAATTCAAAACTATGGTAAGATGTCAACAGGAAAACCCTAATCAACATATTTTGGTGATTCAGTGTTTATATTATGTGAAGTAGGACCCTCGAGACTCGTGCCATTTTGTAATGCTTTGTGAATCATGTCATGCCTGACAACACCCTCAGCTGTAAGTTTGTTTACATATGGCACAGTCTCTTGTACCTCACTGCCAAAATGTAATGGAAGTATGGCAAGAGATCAATATTCATAATGCCCCATTGACGAACATGCGTCTACTGTTTTCTGACCGTATGCTTTCTATGAAGGTTTTGTGCAGACTGAAACTAAATGATGTCTAATCATGATACCTATCAGGTTACCACCAAAGCTGCCTTGAAGGATTTGGATAATGACTCTGGCTTTTAGTGGAAAACAAAAGGAGGTATTCTGAAGATAGTAAGGGGGCCTATCACAACCCACCAATTTCCTACTATATTAGATATCACAGTGGGTAGTGAAGCACAGGAAGCAGGCCGGAAAAGTCATTTCCAAATCATACATGAGAGTAGTTTGGCTGCAGTCCCGTAAAAGCTGCTTTGAATGTGCTTATCTGAGAGCTGTGTGCAGAGAGATGTGCCGTTCTGACCAAGAGAAAAGAGCCATTTATAGGCAAATGCCTACTGTAAACCACTTCCTATTTTTGTATATTAAAAAACTTGTATTTGACAATGCCTTACACGCTGTTAAGTGCACCTGCTAAAGTCAATGTGCGAAACTGTGTCAATTCTGCAGCAGCTGTGCTTTTTTTTCAAACAACATGCGGAAGTAATAAAATGACAGATTTTTCATTATTAGTACTGTTACTATTTTTCATGCCATTATTATGTTTTTAAGCAACTGAAAAAGCACAAATGTCAGTGCATGTCAAAACTTCTTCAGGGCCCTAAAAACCCCTTAGACCCCAGAGGGTTAAAGGCGACCTATTTGCTACACTTTTACTAGATATAAAATAAGTCTCTGGTTTCCCAAAAGTGTGTGTGTGTGTGTGTGTGTGTGTGTGTGTGTGTGTGTGTGTGTGTGTGTGTGTGTGTGTGTGTGTGTGTGTGTGTGTGTGTGTGTGTGTGTGTGTGTGTGTGTGTTTTTGCTCAAAATACCCCACAGATCATTTATTATAGCATGTTAAAATTGGCACTTATTGGGTGTAAACAAAAAATGCAAATGAGCTGATACCTCTGGCCCCCTTTCCAGATTGGGATTTCAGGAACAAAACTAAATCTCGCCCATGTGGACTTTCGGTTTCGTGGCCTTAAATTGCGCGTGCTTAGTCTATGAGTCCGTAGGGTGTCTCATCTGTTATTTTTATGCTTTGAATTGTGGTCATCAGCGCCTCCTTTGCCCCATTGATGTGGTCTTCAGCGAAATCTGCACTGCAGCAGGTTTCGTGCACTTTACCAACCCAGGAGTCCTTGCGAAAGAGCAATCAGACCAATCAGATGATGGAAGGGAGGAGTTCAGACGGGCAACTTCTCTACCTATTTCCGGTGTGACGCTCGAGTCTATCCCAAAACACGACTCCGGTGCACCCAGGTGGACTTGCATCAAGGGTCCCTAAAGTCTGCACTACATGATGTCATTAAAGTGTGGACTCTGAGGAGGACCACAAGTCCGGAGTGTACCATTTGGGACAGGGCCCATGTTGATTTGCATTGTTTGTAACAGCATAGCCTCGTGCTACGGTCAAAAACTGTCACCTGATGGAAGGTTCCTATCTATATTCATTCATTATACAAGAGTGACCCCTACTGGACACCTTTACATGATAAAAAGACAAACACACCTTATAAAAGTAAATTTTGCATAATAGGTCCCCATTAACCTTTTTTAAAGCACAATAGATAATTTATATAATTGTGTGTAAACAATATTAATTTAAAACAGAACAGCATTTTCACATTCATGTTAGACGTGTAGAAGAAAGTTTAGCATTTTCCATTTTGATTAAATCAAGAAAGCACACAGTCTTGTACCAGAAACTGCAATAAAATAACAAGCTCAATTTTGTTTCCTCCTAAAGGTTGGATAGTATGTTTTAACTACAATGCCAAAAACAATGATTTTTTAAAAAAGTATCTCTTCTATACATTCAATAAGAATAGGATCCACCTTTGGGTCCACTATATTAGCAAACCAGTGACCATAGTCAAGAAGCCATCTGAGCTCAGCAGCACCATAAACACACACAGACCGTACATGCTTCCCAGTGCATTGTGGGTAAAGTTTCCCTTCGTAATACCGCCACTTCACCAGGTGGGTTTTAATTGTCAGTTTGGCGATATCAGGGTCAGATCTTGGCACCTCTCCTGGTACTCCAGGCACACGAACCAGAGTTGCCCAAAATGTTCATCAGGTGAGAATGTGTCTTCCGACCAAACCAAGAAATCTCAGAGAACTCCACAGAACAAAAAGTGCAAATTCCCGTGAGAGTGTAAAGTATGCACTGCCAACAAACATTTCGATGTTATGAGGTGGTGGAGGTTTCTCCTCAGAAGTTTTTTTAGGAACTGCATAGTATTCAGATTTGTTATTTTTCAGGTCGTGGTGAAAGGTATATTTTTTTGAGACATATAGATATACATTATTTAAAGTAACTGCACACTTTTTATTAACACAACATATTGTTATTCAGAAGTGAAATGTGAAAATGCATTTTTCCAGTAAATCCTTAATTTTTTAACACAAGTCAATTTTAAGATGTAACCAAATACTTCCTCAACATTTAATAAAGCAATATTTATTAAACAGATATTTCTTTAAATTAAACAGGTCACTAAGAACCAACCCACATGATAAAATACTCATATACTAGTTAGTATTTACTATAGTAAAATTCCTAGATCATGGGTCTCCAACCCTGTTCCTGGAGAGCACATTTCTCAAATTTTTAGGTAGCCCTAAACAACTTGATTAGCAGGTTCAGATGTTTTTGATTGGGGTTGGAGCTGAAATCTGCAGGACAGTTGCCCCTTCAGAAACAGGGTTGGTGACCCTACAGTATTTACTACAGTTTATCAATTCACTATAGTTAATATTACAGAATACTGTAGTATATACATAAGAAATATATTTGTAGACGGGCTGTTGAATTATTTAAAACTAATGCACACCCAAAATGCGGCGCGAAGCGGAGTATAAATTAATAAAATGTTATAAGCACTATATTACATTACCGTATACTTCAGTATATAGTAAATATTCAAGTAAAGCCTACTATAGTGGTGTATAACAGATTTTAGCCACAGGCCATTAGGCTTGTGAATGTCACATACCCACTGCCTCTTCCCCCCTCTCTACAGACAACGTTTGCTCCTGGTTTTGGGAATACCCCATCTTATCCTTCACACTCTTATATACATTTTTGTTTATTTATGTTTCTATTGTGCATTTTCTTCTTTCCTTAAAAAATATGATGTAACATTGTTTAATTTAACAACATAACCATTTACATACACACATATGCACTGTAAAAAAAACAAGCAGCACAAAGTTAAAACCACTTGGTTTTGCAAGTCTATTCAACCTACTATTTTAAGTTTCGGCTTCAAGTTGAATTGTTTTACTTAATTTTTTAAGTTAAAGTAACATAAAAATGTGTGTTGATTTGACAAAAATGCTGTGAATATTTTACAGTGTGACAAACTCTTGAATCTAGTTAGTGCAGTTTATCAATTCACAATACAGAAATCTGTAGTATACATTAATAAAGTGCAAAAATTATTATATTATATGCAACTACAGATTACTATAGTAAACATTTAAGTAGCCTATAGTACACTGTTTATGACAGTTTATCAATTTACTATAGTTAATACCACAGAATACTATTGTATACATGAAATTTTTTGTAATTACTATAGCCTACCATAGTTGTATATATTAACTCTACAGTTTCCTACAGTTATAGTAAATATTAATGAGTACTACCATTTACAGTATTAGTATATCTATAATATACTACAATTTACTAAATAGTAAAGTATATTACTTAAGTATTTTTTTCATGTGGTAAAATATTAATTTAACTAAATAAGACTAGTTAAAGTAACTTACCTAAATCTGCTGTTACATCGCAGTTGTCTCACTGAGAAATTGGAAGTCTGATAGTAAACGGGGGCGTAGCCATCCATCATTTCAGAAGTGAGAGGGACGGGACAAAAATATTAACCCAATTTTTCTGATCTTTGTCCAAATTATTAAAGTTTCTACCATTCACAATTCTGATTTAGTATATTGTGTGTAAAGAATTGTTTTAAAAATGAAAGAAGAATAGTGATGCTGAACTATAACCAATGATTTGCATTCTGTAATATTTACTCCTTATGTTTTTATGATTGGTTTATAGTGCGAATAGTAAGCATTATGGATTTTATACAAATATTTTTTCAACACAGAAGCCTACGGCATTATGTAATTAAAATATCCTGTATATAGTTTAGTGTAATAAAGAAAGACTTGTCGTTTAGCATTATTGTATAGTTACATCATGTATTTTATTGTTATGAACCGGGATACATAGCCTACATAAATGTACCGTCGCAACGTCTTTACGTTTCTTAAGTCACAGAATGTCTCACTGCACATCATTTAGCTGCAGCAAGATCTGGATGGATTTATGCCTATGAGCATCACTTGTGGACTTACAGCTCAAGGGCGCCCTCTTACTTCCAATGTGACGTAACAGACATTAAACGACAACCTGGCCTGGTTTTGAATAAGAAATGGAGCAAACACAAGATAGAGGCTTCTTAAAATGTGCACACTTCTTGAATCCCACAGAGCCGTTGTAAAGTGCGGAGTGCGCGTTTACGTTAAAAATTGTGGAACATTTTAAATGCCGCCTGGGCTTGTTGCGCTCTCCATAGCAGTCCGCTTGAGGCATTTTTAGAAAGAATTGCTCGCATACCTTTCATCGGTATATCCTACCCTTGATCTTGTTTTGTTGTTCCTGTTTTCCGAATTCGCCGCATCTGTTCCCCAGCCAGAGTTCGTGGAAGCGGGAGTTCGAGAAAACCGTTTCTCAGGGAGACAAGTGAACGCGTGTAACCCGAGTTGTTGATCACTTTAGAGTTTTAATAATTAAACGATTTAGCCCAGTCAAGATGGCCCTATCAACACGATCTCTTTCTAACAAACGTTCATAATTCATGACTTCATACATCTCATCATTAGATTTAATTTTTATGACCAACAGACCGGTCAATTGGACCCCCTTATTGAAAAGGTTCAATATTTAGGCATTTGGTCGTTTATCTGTGTGGAGTTTTAAAGATTTTGAAGTTTTGCTGTGTAAGGTTGATTTAGCCTAATTTATGTGTGGTCTTAGACCAGTCTACCGCGCTCCCAATACGCAGTATGCGTAGGGTACCAACTCCCATGGGACACCATGTTGCTCCATAAATAAAGAGCTGAGGATTCCCCATCTGCTGCGCTCGACCGTCTTGTTTGCACCTGGCACCTGATCATTAGTGTTTTTACAATTTACCTTGATAATTTTAATATCCATGTATGTTGTTATCAATTTGTTGTTTGTATTTAAGTTCTTAAGTTGATTGGCACCACAATATTTATCTGATCACAGTTTTGATCATATTATGCAAGTCAACTAATACTCTGGTGTGGTCTACCTAAGACATATTTAAAATGCACGGTGGTCTTCGTTTTTGCAATATTTTGCTGCATATTTCAGAGCTTCCTCCTCCATTCAGTTCTTCTTGTGACTTATTGATTACAGTATTGGTCTGGCACAGGTTCAGATCATACTAGTGATGGTTAGTATAATTTATCGTGTAACATTGCATTATATTTGGTAATCTTGTTTTGTGTTGTACTGTCCTTTGGTGATTTTACTTTTTTTAATATTACAGTCTGTCCAGCACTTTAGCCGGCCTTGCGGTTTTTAAACAAGCTATACAAATCATTAAAAAAAACTCTCCTTGTCACAATATTCTTCACTTGTTGAACACATGTCTACTCTTTTCTTAGCTATTCATTAAGTTTGACTTTTAATAAAACCTTCACAGAAATTAGAGGAGTCACATATCAAGTTACCAGCAAAGCTGCTTGGATGGATTTGGATAGTGACTCGGTTTTTTGGAAAACAAAGGGAGGTATTCTAAGAATACGCTTGTAAGGGGACCTGTCAACCTATCAAAACCTACCATGGATAATTTTCTACTATATTAGATATCACAGAGGGTAGTGAAGCGCAGGGAGCTGGCCAGAAAAGTCACTTGCAAATCATATGAGAGTTTAGTTGCAATTCCATAAACCTACTTTGAATATACTTGTCGGAGAGCTGTGTGGAAAGAAATGAGCTGCATTTGAGGTTTTTTATTTAAATTGGTAAATTCACAACGCCCTACAACTTGTAACCAAAGTGCACCTCGTAAAGTCTCAGTGCTTATGGCCAGTGTTTCACAGATGAAACTTAAATGAAGAACAACTATAACACCATCAATTTTACAGATACTAAACTGTTGTGTGAAAATGTGTGAAATGCAGCCACTTAAAAAAACATAAGATATGTAAATAATGACAAATTCCTTATTACAGCAAATATGTTTTGTGCTTTAAACTTTTTAATTTAAAGTGCAATATGTACATCATATATAATTTTAAAATGCATGAACAATATTCAAATAAAATACAGAAAGAAGTTCAGCATTTTCCATTTTGCTTAAAACAGCAAAAGGAAGTTTCACACACAGTCCTGTGCAATGAGAAAGTTCACACCCCCTTACATGAAAGTTGCTATTTCACGCTTTTATGATTCTACTGTAGCCCTAATGGACAAACTGCATAGAGCACTTTTTGACACTATATTGTCTCAGATGATGACATGTTTGTCCTGTGGGGGTTACCGTCACTTCACTATACGTTTCGAACAGACTGATTTCACTGAAAGTCGTGTTATAGTCACGAAAACTTTAGATTAATTTATTTGTGTCGTCGAAGGCACGAAATGTAGCTCATTTTCGTGCTTTGAGCAGGAATGCCTTTTTTGTGTCTGTGGCACGAATTTCCTCCTAGTGTCATTTTATGTATTGTTCTCCCACTGTTTGTTTCTATTTTCTTACCATTGTCACTTGGGGTTGTGGTTAGAATCACTTTCTGTTTCATTTTTAGACATCCTAACCCAAACCTCAACTCTAACCCCAACTCGAGAATAGTTTTAAAAGCAAAAGAAAAACATGTAGAAAAAAATACATAAAAGTACATCCTAACCCAAACCCCAAATCTATCCCCAAGCGACAATGATTTAAAAATAGGGGGTAAAAAAGAGAAAACAATACATAAAATGACACAAAAAGAAAGTCGTGCCACGGACACGAAAAACTATTTGTAGAAATTTGTAGACATTCGTGCTTAAGGCACAGATAAAAAGCTGAATTTCGTGCCATGGAAATGAATAAATTAATAAAAAATCTTGTGACTATAGCACGACTTCCCATGAGATCATGTTGGTTTCGAAAGGGAGCTAACCATGTGATATGTTTTTTCTCACTTGTGGTAAACTTGTGCTGTTACTTTCCTGATGAACGCCAGCACTAAAATGTGTTGGACAGTTTTTAACTTTTTGCATGTAACCAGAAGAAAATTAGGCCTTTTTAATGAACAGAATGCCATGGTCTGTTTGTGTAAATAAAAAGTGCCTTTAAAAAATCTTTTAACTACAAACTGCAATAAAATGATAAGCTTACTTTGGTTTCCTCTTAAAAGCATTGTACTTTTAACCTAGAACATAAAAGATAACAGCCACCCCCAGTAAAAAAAAAAGAAAAATTTTAACCTTGCGTTGACATCGATTTTTCTAAAAGTTTCTCTTCTATACATTCAATAAGAATAGGATCCACTTTTGGGTCCACTTTATTAGCAAACCAGTGACCATAGTTAAGAAGCCATCTGAGCTCAGCAGCACCAAAAATACACACAGACCGCATGTGCTCCCCAGTGCATGGTGGGTAAAGACTCCCTTCTAAATATTCCCACTTCACCAGACGGGTTTTACTTATCAGTTCTGAAATATCAGGGTCAGATCTTGGCACCTCTCCTGGTACTCCAGGCACACGAACCAAAGTTGCCCAAAAATGTTCATCAGGTGAGTATGTGTCCTCAGACCAAACCAAGAAATCTCTGACTAGAGAACTCCACTGAACAAAAAGTACAAATTCCCGTGAGAGTGTAAAGTATGCACTGCCCACAAACATTTCGATGTTATGAGGTGGTGGAGGTTTCACCTCAGATGTTTTGATAGGAAACTCATAGTATTCAGTCTTATTTTTCAGGTCGTGGTGAAAGGTCCAGCGCCATTCTTTTCCTCCTGGTCGCTTGCTCTCCACCATGTTCATGCCTTTAAGCATCTTTAGATCTGACACCAGTTCAGCGTTCGTCCGCAGTGGAAAGTCCTGACCACACAGATTGATGACATACTTCCACTTCACCTCAGACTCCAGGAGATCAGACAGACAATTAAGATCTGCTTTGAGGCGTGAGATGCCTGCATACTGCACCCTCTCCAGTTTTGAGGCAATGAAGACGTTAGGGATGCAGCGGGCCAGACCTTGCATCGCTGAAATAAAATCATCTGAAGACTTCAGGTCATAATGTATGCAATAAACATTATGTGGCATATAAATGGCTCTTAACAACCTCTTCACAAAACCAGCATCCTTATGAACGACTAAAGAGTAAGCAATGGGAAATTCACGCTCAGACTCAGAGCCTTGTATCGCATCGTAACCCTTTGATGCTATAAACCGATCACAGTCAGAGGTGGCATTCACAATATTAATATCAGCTGGACCCACATAGTTTTTGTTTTTACGGACGGTCAAAGATTTTCCCACTTCTGCTGGTTCCATGTCATATATTGCAGAACAATTAATGCCATATTTTACTGTCAGTCGCTGTCTGTCTAACACTCCTGTTGCCCCAAAGGTATCAATGCAACAGTCGTCTTCATTCACTCTTGAAAACACAATTGTAAAAGCACATATAAGGAGTATTAATGTCATAAATATAGGTATGACCTTTTTGAAGCGCTGACGCCACTGTCTTCTCATTCTGTATGGGAAAAAGTGAGTCTTTGTTACTTAGCAAGCAAAATTAATGTCTCGGTGTATCAATAAATTTCACTATCTGACAAACTGGATGATCTAATTTTAGGAAGCACAAGGTTGTGTCGTCAGATTTTTGTTTTTCAACTCAAAAGCACACACAACTCAACCCAGTGGCTGGGTTATGGATATCCTGTCATGTGACCACACTGATCTGCTCCCTCCTAGGAGATTTAATGGCCCTTTAACATGAATCCAGACATTCTGGATCATTAACTCCAAACTTTTTATCAACAAATCTAATTATAACCCAGAAGTGATATGTTAACTTTTTAAATATCAAAATGTGTTCTGTCAGTAAATCCTTTTTAACACAATCTCAATTGGTTGTGTGTTTTAGTTTTTTTGTAATTTTATAGTTACTTATTAGCTAAATTATATTGTTACGTTCCAAGAATGCTTGCATGAGGCTGTTATTTTATAGTTTTATTTTGTAAAGACGAATACTTGTTAATGTTTAATGTTCATTTTACTTTGAACAAGTTGTTGGCAGTAAATAACATACATTTAAATATACAGTAAGTTACTGGCAATATTAATATTAGTACTATTGTAATTTCTATAAAAACAATTTAACAATGTAGCTGTCTCATCTTGAAACCACCCCATAGTGTTTCTAAACATTATAATTGTAAACATTAAACTATAATTTAGTATTTATTGCACTACAATTTACTATTTACTATGTTAAAGAATACTACAGTATTTAGTACAGTTGGTCAATCCATATAATCCAGTAATCACTATAATATACAACAATTTACTACTATTTACTATAGTAAATAATTAAAAGTACAGTGTTCAACCCTTACGAAAACTAACTGTTTTTTGTAGTAACCATGGTTTCACTACAAGTAACATGGTTGGTAGCAAAACCATGCTTATTTTGTGTAACTTAACTATAGCTAACCATGTTTTTATTTTAACTGTAATAAAACATTGGTTAATTTTGGTAAGGGTAGCCAACATTTACTAAAAAAGCTTCACTTACCTAAATGCTTCTTTACATCGCTGTCGTCTTAAAGAGAAGTTGAAAGTCTGTGAGTGTCTAAAATGTTCATGTCCACATATGACAGAAATCCAAGAATGAGTCAGTGACTTGACTTGACGAATGTTTGAAAAAACTATTAGAAATCCACCCGCTCTTGACATCACACGCCGCGAGCGCGAGCTCACGGCACGCGTCTCCTCACGGATCTATTTACAAAACACCGCTAAATGGAGTAACAAATTCCTCATCCATGACATACACAGGGGTCGAAAAAAACTCTTTTACTGTGTATGGAGCTATGGATATTGTAATGTAACAGTGATAAAAGGTTTCCCTCAAAGACCTTTGGGAGAACATGTGAATAGAGTTTATTCAGAAGATGGGTGAGGCAAAATGGGTGAGGTAGGTCGAGTAAACTCTAGTTCCCCCCACTGTCCACAACATTATGAAGGCCCTCCCACTTACAATTTCTGCCCAGTGAAATAAAAAGAGCTTTGGACCAACATGTCTTCACTATAAAATAACTAAATAAAGAAATATCTTCATTTTTAGTTGCTTAAACACTGATATATGATATCAAAGACCTGTATAAAAAATCTCTACAGCCATTAATCCAGTCTTTCACTCCAATTCTGTTCTCATAATAATAAAGTTATTCTGTCAGTGCTTAATGAATTTTTTTCTCAGGCAGGGCTTATAGTCTCAGATTAAAATACATGTTTGAGCTGCTTTAATTTCAAAACACCATTGTTTTGTCTCAAGATGTACACCAGTTTATAGGTTTGTTTGTAAAAACTACTTAAATGTCCTAAAATACTAGCCACGCTAAGTGTATGTTTTTGTGTTTACAATAGGTACCATTGTACTTTGTACGAAGCAATTTGAATACATTTGCATTTTTTTTTAAAACAGTTCCACATGGTGATGTCATGCAGGTCTGGTAGGCATTTTCATACTTTTTGCATACTATCCTGGGTGGTAGGCTACTTATCATGTTTGTTTCAGCTTTGTTGATGTAATAAAAAGACCTGGTATTATTGTTAATGTATCACATGCATAACTGCAATTCAGGTGTTAGATGATTATAGCATACATGGTCGGACACAAAAGAAAGTCCGGTCCAAAAGCCTGAGACTACTTAATAGTTAACATTAATTTCAGAGTTTCCTGATATTTGGTACCCTTTAACCCTAATGGCAGTATACATTCAAACTGACATGGACTTTATACAAAACTAGTCAATAGATATGGTTTAATAGAGATAATGCACAACTAAGACCTTTTTACAGAGTTGTAATTTGTATTCACGCCCATAACTAAGTCAAGGTCAAATATGTTGCTGGCACATATATTTTAACTAAACAAATAGATCCGCTCAATATGCACTTATGCGTTTATTATAGCTATTAACCTATGTGGTCTGTCAAATACTCCTGTTGCCCCAAAGGTATTAATGCAACAGTCATCTTCATTCACTCTTGAAAACACAATTGAAGAGTTTCGTTGCAAAACGAGATAAATCCATTTTTTAACATTTTTGTCAAAACATGTTTATTATGATGTTATCATGTTATTATTTTGTTTTATGGTGCTACTTAGCTGTATTTTTTAAGTTATGAAGGTTTAAATCAAAACAAATCAACTGCAGTTGAATTGATATTAATTGGAATGCACAACCAAAAAACGAGATTTCTGAAAAAAAAAACGATTTATCTCGTTTTGCAACGAAACTCTTCAATTGTAAAAGCACATATAAGGAGTATTAATGTCATGAATAAAGGTATGACCGTTTTGAAGCGCTGACGCCACTGTCTTCTCATTCTGTATGGGAAAAAGTGAGTTCTTGTTACTTAGCAAGCAAAATTAATGTCTCTGCGTATCATTAAGTTTCACTCTCTGACAAACTGGATGATCTAATTTTAGGAAGCACAAGGTTTCACTTGTGTCATCAGATTTTTGTTTTTCAACTCAAAAGCACACAACTCAACCCAGTGGCTGGGTCATGGATATCCTGTCATGTGACCAAACTGATCTGCTCCCTCCTAGGAGATTAAATGGCCCTTTTAACATGAATCCATGCCATTCTGGATCATTATAAGTAACTCCAAACTTTTTATCAATAAATCTAATTATAACCCAGAAGTGATATGTTAAAGGAATATTCCATTTTCTTAAAAGAAAAATCAAGATAATTTACTCACCACCATCCAAAATGTTGATGTCTTTCTTTGTTCGGTCGAGAAGAAATAATGTTTTTTGAGGAAAACATTGCAGGATTTTTCTCATTTTAATGGACTTTAATAGACCCCAACATTTAATACTTAACACTTAACAGTTTTTTTCAACGGAGTTTAAAAGGTCTATAAACGATCCCAAAGAGGCATTAGGGTCTTATCTGGCGAAACGATTGTCATTTTTGACAAGAAGGATAAGAAATGTCCACTTTTAAACCACAACTTTTCGTCTGGTGGTGGTGACATATCTGGATTTTTCTTTTAAGAAAATGGAATATTCCTTTAACATTTTAAATATCAAAATGTGTTTTGTCAGTAAATCCTTTTTTTTAACACAATCTCAATTGGGTGAGTGTATTAACTGAGTCATGGTCAAATATGTTGCTGGCACATAGTATGCATAGGTATTTTATCTAAACAAATAGATCCGCTCAATATGCACTTATGCGTTTATTATGGCTATAAACCAATTTTTTGTGGTCTCTTGAATGTTGTAATATCTTACTGTTTCCATGTAATGGGTACACTGTAAAAAAATTACAGTGGTACTGGCAGATGGTTGCCAGTAACACTGTGGATTTAAAGTTAGGTTATTTACCTGTTTGTTCAAAGTTAAATAAACATTAATCATTGGCAAGTCTTTATCTTTACAGAATGAAACTAAAATAACAGCCTCAAGCAAAGCATTCTGAGAAACATAATCTGAAGGGGAAAAAAACAGAAAAAGGTTGATGAGGATTTCTGGTTTCCGCAATGCATTGGATGAGGCTGTTATTTTATGGTTTTATTTTGTAAGACAAAGACTTGTTTATGTTTAATGTTTATTTAAATTATAAATACCTGGGGACAATCATTGATTCAAAGTAGGAAACTGTGAAGCTGTGTGTAAAAAATGGCATCAACGAATGTTCTTTTTGAGGAAATTGTGTCAATTTCTCATTTATAAGGCTTTTTTTTATCGTGCCTACATTGAATCAGTACTGTGTTGGAAACTTTTTTAGTGAAGACCAGGAGACTTGGATTTCCTCGAGCAGTAGTCTTTATTGCAGAGAGCGTTCTTCAAATCAGAGCATAGAGCTCGGGGAGCTGCAGTAACCAAGTCTGACTTTGGGTATACATGCATTGCATTTAAAGCTATTTGAAGGGGACAGTTCCTTCAGATGGAAACAATGCCTTTAGATTACAGTATAAGAAAGGTTACAGTCAGGCAAGAAAGGACAGCTGTAAACGCATTCCTAATCATCCCTCTTTGATCAGATAACCATTACAGCAGGGATGGGTCTGTGTAAACGCATCCCAGATCATCCTCCTTTGACAAATGGTCAATATGCCCTATGAAAACAAAGGCATGCATTCCAGCTAATAGCTTCCAATTGCTGTTTCTTTCATATTTAGGTGAACAGATACATATGATCATAATGAATAAAACAAAAACAATAACTTCAAATTATATTTCATCAACTGTCATTTACTTTGGTGTCGTGGTATGGAAATCTATCAATGAAAAATCACAAATCGATGAACCAAATTGTGAAATGGGCTAGTAAGTTGATTGGTGAGCCTTTACTTACCCCTGCTTTACTGTATACCAGGCCCCAAATGGGTGTTTCAATTTCAGGAGCAGGCATCACCCCCTCTATAATGAGTTTCAATTTTTCCTATCAAATCGAGGGTTTAGAGTACCACATTGCACAACAAAACGATTTAAGAACAGCTTTGTCCCAGCTATGATTAATCACATGAATAATTTTAAGGCGTAATAAGGGGTTTCTATTTATTTTTTAGTTATTATTTATTTATATATTTTATTCTGTTATTTTATGTTTTTATGATGTCCTTTTACTGTTGCTTAAGTGTTGTTTTTTATTTGTCTGTTACGTATATGTGTGAGGAACTGTGGACTTGTCACTGAAACCTAATATACCTAAGGGTATAAAATAAAGGAAGTTGAACTTAAACTTATTTAACTTTGAATAAACTGTTGGCATTAAATAACATAAATGTACATCTACAGTAAGTCACTGGCAACCAGCTGCCAGTAACATTGTAATTTCTATAGAATTTGTTTTGCAGTGTACCTGTTGGGTTCCTAGAGCTCATTAATTGGTGAACTGGCTAAACTTAAATATCTTGGACAAACATGTATAGGACTGGCCAAAAGTGATATCCAGAAGGAACAATGACCCTACAGGTTTGAATAAATGCATACATTGAGTTTTTTTGTAAACAAATATATTCAGCAAAAGATCAAACTATAGAAATGAAATATGTTTTATTCTAATATGAAAAAAATGCTAAGCTTTTTTTTTACAAAAACTTACCGGTAACTTACCGTAGATTAAATTTATGTTATTTACTGGCAAGAGTTTGTTTAAAGCTAAATAAATTTTAAATATAAACAAGTCTTTATCTTTACAGAATAAAACTATACAATAACAGCCTTATGCAAAGCATTCTGGGAACCAGAAATCATCATCAACTTTTTTCTGTTTTCTGTTTTTGTTTCACAGAATGTTTTGCTTGATAGTGTTTTTTTAGTTTTACTAGTAAATGTTTAATGTTCATTTAACTTTGAACAAAATGTTGCCAGTAAATAACATAAATTTAAATCTACAGTAAGTTACCGGCAACCCAGCTGCAATAACACTGTAATTTCTACGGAATTTTTTTACAGTGAAGTCTAATACATCTTTAATAGCATGTTTGAATAAAAAGCAAAGACGTCACTTGTCCTAAAGGGTGGACATCACTTTTAATCACTACTGAATACAATTTCTACCCCTCTTTCAGTGTTTTTATTTGATCCAAGACTAACCCTAAACTAACATATAGGTTTTGTTTAAGTCTTTTGATTGCTGTTCTCTGAATCAGAAACAACACAATGTTTCATCTTGTTAGTCAATGAATGTCTTTTTGTATATCGTAATGCACTTCCTTGTGTGTGTATGCTGGTGGTTGGGTTGCTATTTACAGTTGTGTTCAAAATGATTCAACCCCCCAATGCTGTTAAGGGTTTTAGGGAATTTAGTGTACATTTGTTATTGTATTCAGAATGAAATCCTACAACGACTTCTTAAAGAACCATATGCAACTAAAATGACATCAATTGGTTTTGTAATATTGTAGTAAATGTTTCTTTTGTGAATTCTTCATTGACACAATTATTCAACCCCTTAAAGAACTACCACTCTGAAGAACAGAGGTTCATTGAAGTGTTTTCAATCAGGTATTGAAAACACCTGTGGATGTCAGGGAACAGCAATAAAGCCTAATAAGCACCAATTAGGCAGCTTTAAAATGACTGTGATACTCAACTCCTTCTAAACATTTACTGGTGTGGTTACAAACATGGTGAAGTCAAAAGAATGGTCCAGGAAGACAAGAGAAGAGGTGATTAATCTTCACAGGAAGGGCAATGGCTATAAGAAGATTGCAAAGATGTTAAACATACCAAGAGACACCATAGGAAGCATAATTTGCAAATTCAAGGCAAAGGGCACTGTTGAAACGCTTCCTGGTCGTGGCAGAAAAAAGATGCTAACTGCGACTGCTGTGCGCTATCTGAAGCGTAGAGTGGAAAAAAGTCCCCGTGTGACTGCTGAGGAACTGAGAAAAGATTTGTCAGATGTGGGTACTGAAGTTTCTGCTCAGACAATACGGTGCACCCTGCGTACTGAAGGCCTCCATGCCAGAACTCCCAGGCGCACCCCCTTGCTGTCTCCAAAGAATAAGAAGAGTCGACTGCAGTATGCTAAAAGTCATGTGGACAAACCACAGAAGTTTTGGGAGTGTGTTCTGTAGACTGATGAAACAAAATTAGAACTGTTTGGGCCCATGGATCAACGCTATGTTTGGAGGAGGAAGAACAAGGCCTATGAAGAAAAGAACACCTTGCCTACTGTGAAGCATGGTGGGGGGTCAATCATGCTTTGGGGCTGTTTTGCTTCTGCAGGCAGGCCCGGGGTGGGTAATCGGGAGAACCGGGAGAATTCCCGGTGGGCCGCTTCACTTTTGGGCCGGTCGAGGTTTTTTTTTTTTTTACATTTGTCACGTTAATGAGTCTATCTTCTCTTAAATGACACTTCACACGTTTCGCATTGACACAGCAGCGCGCAGCCTCTGCATAGGTTGTACCATGTGAGGGAGTTTCCCCCTCCCCTCCCATAGAGTTGGTTCGGTCCATAGCACGTCCAAGGAAACTTTTCTTCGGTATAGTAGGCTGGGCCGGCCCTACCCTAACAATACGCGTCTGAGAGGAGGAGGGCGTAAAAAACAGGTTGAAGAAAAAATCCATTGGAGGATGATGCTGCCAAATGTGCCAAACTTACAGATTTATTTTCAAGAGGACAACAACAGGTAACTTAAAGAGAAATAAGCCTAGTAATGATTAGCATTAGCAACGTAATTATTTGGCTAATACCGTTGTCAAACTATTTAAAAGCCACATTTTTTTGTTAAAATATTAGCCTTTTGTGTATACATGACGATTCATAGACTTTGCAAATATTATGCAAGCAGCTTCTGAGCAGTAGATAAGCCAGTTCCCCGCTGAAAACGAGGAGGCAATGAGTAAACAATATGAATTAAAGTTATTTAACCCTCAGGTTGTGTTCAGAACCATATAACACCTTTTGTGTTCCCAGTCAAAAATGACCAGACGAAAAAAAAACTTATAAATCACTTGTTATGCTATATATTTACCCAATATTGGATTCAATATTTTTGTCAAATTGTTTTCTTTTTTAATTAGGACTGGGTTTTATATTTCTTTTTGCATCTGATTAATCATAGCCCTCATAGCATTAGCAATGCTAATAATTTATCAACCTTTCCTTGTGGAATAGACTCCAAAAAGGGCTGGATTATTTTTGACCCATAATGGGTAAATATTGGACAGAACACGCTGCTGGGTTAAAATTGACCCAATGCTGGGTTGTTTTAACCCAACTGTTGGGTTATTATAATCCATGGTTGCATAACAACAATCCAACATTGGGTTATTTTTAACCCAGCATGTGTTCTGTCCAATATTTACCCATTATGGGTAAAAAATAACACAGCCTTTTTTAGAGTGTATATAGAGGAATATTTTTGTTAACTTCTCATCTTAAGTGAAATATTATTTAACTTTTACCTTATTTGTTTAACCATGATATTAATAGAAACTATAGTAAGAGCTGGACTGTTGCTTTATTTATCCAATTTGAAAAAAGTGCTAATTTGGAATAACACTATGGAAAAAGTGGGCCGATCTTGGGCCTGAAACTCCCGGGCTGAAAAGTTGTACCACTCCGGCCCTGTCTGCAGGTACAGGGAAACTTCAGCGTGTGCAAGGTACCATGAATTCTCTTCAGTACCAGAAGATATTGGATGACAATGTGTTGCAGTCCGTCACAAACCTGAGGCTTGGGAGACGTTGGACCTTTCAACAGGACAATGATCCCAAGCATACCTCCAAATCCACTAGAGCATGGTTGCAGAAAAAAGGCTGGAACATTTTGAAGTGGCCATTGCAGTCACCAGACTTAAATCCGATTGAGAACCTCTGGTGGGACTTAAAGAAAGCAGTTGCAGTGCGCAAGCCTAAGAATGTGACTGAACTGGAGGCTTTTGCCCATGATGAATGGGCGAAGATACCCGTAGATCGCTGCAAGACACTTGTGTCAAGCTATGCTTCACGTTTAAAAGCTGTTTTAACTGTAAAAGGATGTTGTACTAAGTACTAAGATTGAATGTCACTTGGGGGTTGAATAAAACTGATAATGATGTGAGCACAGAAAAGACATTTGTGGTTATTTCATTATAAATGTTATGTTATATTTGTCTGACCTACACATGCCTCTTTGATGTAATTGTAAGCAGGATGACTGAATGATCAAAATCAATGTCAAACCGGCCAAAACAATCAATTTCAGTTGGGGTTGAATAATTTTGAACACAACTGTAGCTGTACAATAAGGATAAATTTGTCCCCAGATGTCACCTACCTGTAGACTATATCTGCATGAAACAAACCTAGGGGGATGTCTTGTGCAGCGCTGTATGTAGTCGATGTCCGAGCACTGCAGTGCTGCATGAAGTCAACAACTGTGCTCAGAAATTTTTATTGGCCGGTGACATTTTTATCAATTTGGCCGGTGACATTTCACCGGCCAACTGGTGAGACCCTGTGTTAAGCTAACCTACTGTATAGAATATGTTTTTAAGTTGTTAGCATTTGCTAGTTGTTGTAGACATGTTTGAAAATGCTGCCATGTTTTAGGGAACAAGTCATGATTAAAATTTAATTTGGTGACTTTTTTACACCCAACTCAGAAATCAAAGGAAACATATGATTAAGAAATAAGTACTTTATGCATCCAAAACACTGTTTGTCCAGTAACAAAAACAAATAATTTTTTTTTAGAAATTTGCAGGATATCGTCTTTTCACAGTGAGAGAAAAAGACCAAAGGAACAGATTGCTCAGCCATGTGTAATATCTAAAAGTTATATGTTTCATTTATGTTTAATTTAACCCTGCATTATAGTTTGTTTTGCACATTGGCCATCTGGTAGCCCGGGCAATTTCCCGGTGGGCCGACATAGGCCTACTTTTGGCCTATTTTCGCGTATCACTGCCCATTCTTTATTTATTTTTTGCTTAATTCGATGGCGCTGCAAGGCGCGGTGGTGGTGTAATGGCTATTTCAAAAAGTTAG
Organism: Misgurnus anguillicaudatus; assembly: GCF_027580225.2. Lineage (NCBI taxonomy): Eukaryota > Metazoa > Chordata > Actinopteri > Cypriniformes > Cobitidae > Misgurnus > Misgurnus anguillicaudatus. Next base: position 25,220,347 of record NC_073345.2, read on the forward strand.
CGTGAGATGTTTTTTTTCCGTAAGACACTTAACCAACAGCAAATTGGTTCTTCTCTATTTGACATTTGGATAGCCCAATCACATCTTTAAAAAACTTTTTGGGCTCTTTGGGAGCATGCCGCATCTGTCAAAAAGTAATTAAGAGACAAGGGAGATGCGGGTGGACCTGAGGTAAGCAGAACTGCTTTTAAAACACTGTGGTTAGATATCCCCTTGATAAAACTCAGTCAACAACACAAGTGATAGACCAATGGCTGTTTGCAAAATGATGCTGATAACATTGCAATAAAATACAGTGTGGGCAGAGTTATTAGATAGCCTACGGCAGGCTTCCCCAAATCTTACCATGGAGGGCCGGAGCATTACAGAGTTTAGATCCAACCCTAATCAACTTAACCACCTGTGATTGTCTAGTGATCATGAAGACCTTGGCTGCGTCCGAAAACTCCAAATTGCTGCCTTCTGAGGCAGCTTTCCAAGGCAGGAAGGCATCAAGGCATGTCCGAATTCAATGTTAGGTTTATTTCCTGTCTCCTGAGATACCTATGCCTGGGCGTACAATAAGAATGTGATTGGTCAAGCCTGGTCGAGTTCGAAAAAATAAAATGGCGGCCAAGGAAACGACTGGAGCACAAATTTAGTGTAAATAAAGGTAGATTTTCACTTTTTACACATTTTAATTGCATTTCTAGCGAGAAATTGATATTGTAGTTTTCAAATATGTGATTAGTTATCACAAAGGCGCTCTCTGTTTATATTTCAAGCACGCTGCCTTTGAAGTGTGTCCTAAAGTCTTTCTCTGAGCTGCCTTCATGCCTCCGAAGTCATTTCCTCATGAGGCAGCGAGGCAACGAGTCACTGCCTTGAGTTTTCGGATGCAGCGAAGGTCTTTATATGACTAGAAAATCACAGGTCAGTGTATTTGATTGGACCTAAACTCTCGCTGCGTCCCAAACCGCCTATTTCCATACTATATAGTAGGCGAACAAGTGCTTTTTAGATACTATGTAGTATGGAAGTAGGGTCACAAAAATAGGATGAAAGGAAACAATATATACACAAAAATTAATGGTAGTTATTAAGATTGCTGTGGTTTGGAATTAGTAAAAGGTGTTCAGGAAAATGTATCAAAGTAATTCTGCACGCACTGTAATTGCACTTGTGGCTCTGCTACATTGTAACATTTATCATAAGGTGGTCAGTTTGTCCCAAGCCAGTCCTGCCTACAACGTAAGTATGCTTTAAAACTGTTATGGAGTTTTTAAAAATGTTATCCCTTGTGTCCCAAGCCAGTTTGAGAACCCCTAGCCTTCAGTTCCTAAACCAGAATTTTATTTAAGAGGTTTAAGAGGTCAAATTGTGCCATCTAGTGGCCAACTAAAGTACTACCGAAATAAGTGTGTTTAAAATGTTAAGATACACAATGTATACAAAATATTTCCTCTCATCTTTAATGCTATTTAGTTTCATTAGCCTACTATTCCTTCTTGTAAGCGTATCTTTGCAGATTGCGATTTGATCCTCTCATTTGTTGCTTTGCAAAGCTACTAAAATAAATAAATGTAAGAATTTACATAAATAAAAAGATTGAATAATTTATTTTTATAAATGAAACTTAATTCGTCTTGTGCACAGACACAGAATTAGAACTGACAAAAGATGCTGAACAATTAAAACAAAATACCAAAATAAAGCTTTTATTGTAGGAACTGAAGCAAATGGTTACACAGTGCCGACAGTAGCTTTACACAGATGTGCATATGACAAGATGAAGAACAGTTCAACAGAAAAGCAGTTTGACGGAAAACTAATGTGATTAGCTGGAAAACACGTTTATGGACATGTTGGTGTCACTTTCTCTTTTGGAAATCCCTGAGGAGGGCATCCATCTGTCAAAACCATTCAGAAAAGTTAATAAGTATACCTAATTAAAATAATAAATATTGTTAATAATTAATAAATTCTTATGTAACTAACAAAACACTATGCACCTACCAATATTGTCCTCCAAATGTTTCTTCCGCTAGGTCTCACAAAGTTGCATTTTCCTTCTTCGCAGAGTTTAATTTCGGCTGAAACCTGTTACAGAAAGCAGACCATTAGATAATAGTACACATTTTCGTAGACATATTTGAGGTATACACACTAACATTTACATTAAGCTTGTGAATAATGTCAAATAAACTACTTAGAAATGCGAAACGTATTAAATGCGTTGGCGTTATTAATCTGAAATAATTAATGTGAGACATGAGAGTTTCTAAATTTTAATATTTTTATATTTTGGAGCGCACTCGTTTGTAGATATCTTTAAGACCTACACATTCAAACTAAAGCGAAACTTTCATTTTGATTTTGAGAGAAGTTTTGCTAAAAATGTCAAACTCTGTCATCTCGCGGCCATATAAAATGCACACCGGTTGAAATGAAGAGTTTCGTTGCAAAACGAGATAATCATTTTATCAACATGATAAATCTCGTTTTTTGGTTGTGCATTCCAATTAATATCAATTCAACTGCAGTTGGTTTGTTTTAATTTAAAACTTCATGACTTAAAAATAGAGCTAAGTAGCACCCTAAACCAAATAATAACATAATAACATAATAATAAACATGTTTTGACAAAAATGTTAAAAAACGGATTTATCTCGTTTTGCAACGAAACTCTTTAAATAACGCTTATTAGCTTAAATGACCAAAGCAATATTTATTCTTCAAATATACTCTTCCTCAATAAATAAGCCTTATTCAGCTAAATATAATGCAGCTAAAAATGAGTTTTATAGCCATAAAGGGAAAGCTGTTTTGGTTTAGGTTTGGACAGATCGATTTCGCTTGTGTTAAATTGTGATAGCAAAGGAACTGCATTAGATGACCCACCTCTGAGGTGTCGTAGGCATCTATCTCTCTCTTTCCTCCAGGGTACCAGCCGTGAGACCAGTGCTGGGAGCAGGCAAGCTGAGCACTTAGACACAACAGCATCCCCATCACCACAAGCAGCCTGTAGATGTTCAACATAACTGAGGAAACAGAGTTAAAAAAGAGATTTTTAAAGCAAACAAAGAGAGAGAGGAGTCTAGTTAAAAGTTAACAACTCACATTAATAGAAAGATGCTCTAAATTTTTTTGCATAACAATTTAAGACAAAGGGACGGTTTCCTGGAAAGGGCTTAAGCCTAAAATGCAATGCTTAAGGGAAAACAACTTGCACTGACATATCTTAAAATATATCTGTGCCATTGTTTTGTTTAGGTATTTTTGTACTACTTAATGGGGTGGTTTCCCAGACAGGGATTAATTTATGCCAGGACTAGACGTTAGTTTAAATAGGAAATATAACTTCCCTTTTAACAAACATGCCTTACTAAAAACATTACTTGTGTGCATTTTGAGGCAAAACGGGAACTAATATATTTTAAGACATGTCAGTGCAAGTTGTTTTCAGTTTGGACAGCTCTCACATTTATTTTAGTCTAGGACTAGTCTAATCCATGTCTGGGAAACCGCCCCCAAATGTCCTAATATATCTAATCCCAGTTTGGGAAACTGTCCAATAGTGTATTACCGACTAAAGTGTTTAGACTTTTAAAAACTTTGATATTCAGAAAAGGAAATACACAATGCAATGAATAAATTTGTGATCCATAAACAGAAAAATTGAGATATATCCATTGTGTAATTTTAAACACTTGGGTTAATAAAAGCTGCATTTTTAATGCATAAGTTTAATGCATTTTATGCATGATAAGATTTTATTATTATATTAACATTTAATTTTTTATCCTGATGCATAAAACAAGTCATATGTTTTTTGGGGTGGTGTTACTTTAAAAACACAAAAAAAAACATAAAAACCTACATACTAAACACATAGGGGCGGTTTCCTGGACAGGGATTAGACTAGTCCAAGACTAAAATAAATGTAAGGGCTGTCCAAACTGAAAACAACTTGAACCGACATATCTCAAAATACATTAGTGCCCTTTGTTTTGCCTCAAAATGCACAATTGTAATGTTTTTGTTAAGACATGGTTGTTAAAACTAGTTATATTTACTGATTAAACGAAGGTCCTAGTCCTGGTTTAAGCTAATCTCTGTCCGGGAAACCACCCCATAGGGTGATAAAATGTACACTGTAAAAAGAAATGTTATTTTTATTTTACTATTTTAAATTTTGACCAGAGATGAGCTGAAGTAAGTAACTAAGTTAAAATCTCAACTAAAAATTATGTAAAGCATACAGTATGTTGAAATGACTTATTGATGTGACTTGCCACAATAATTCACAGTGGCAGCTTCACACAATGACGGTTCACAGTTGAATTAGTCTCTGCATTATCGTAATGGCATGAATAACAAATTATTTTCAATCACAACCTAAAGCATAATTAAACAGAACACAGTTCTCACCTTTTATCTTTTGGCAAGTCTTCTCCTTAAGTATTTTCGATAGTAGTTCCTCTACTGTGAAGTCCTGGTCTTGGTAATCCTGATACTGCTGCACGGTTCAGTTGGAAGATTCAGCTCTTAGCTTCTGACATATCTTCTACTTATTCTCTGGATTCTTCCTCCTCTTCCTCACAATTTATGTCTCAAACCAGATCTCCCCTCCCTGGCAAAACCACACACACCCTGACCCTCAGGTCCACAAACATCATGCCGGATCAGTATAGTTTCATTGGAAGGAGAATGTGTGTAAGATCAGCCCAATTCCAATTAACATCTCCAAACACTATTGACCCTTGTGAGACAGAGTCGTGACCTTTTTTTCTAAACAAACACCCTTACGATTACACACATAATTAGTGATTCCCAAAATGACACAGCTGTCGGCAACTACGTCACATGTGCGCAAATTGGAATTATAAAACAATGCCTATTATTTACCCTATTATGTGCCATTGTGCCAATTAAAGAAAATAAAAACTGTACATCATTATAGATATTTACTGAAGAAGATTAATGCACACAACATTATTCTTCAAACCAATTTTCACACATGGCAACTCAATAGTCACCCCAATATCATTGTAGATACGCATGTTTTATTCAACAAACCAATGTCCTGCTCATTTCCTAGAAGTTGTTAAAAACGATCCTTGTGACCTCGCGTCCATCCTTCTTAACCTTTGATGGACGTCAGCCACAGAGACCCATGATGAGTAGCAAGAAAGTGTGCAAACACTTTACTCTGCCATCTGTCTTAATTGGGAAAAGTTTCCCCATAGGGCGACTGGAGCAGAGAAAATGAAAGACGTCGTATGACTGACTCACCAAGTTCCGATTGAGTTCCTGTCAAGCTGTGTTTAAACATGCACAGGGGTGCTTTTGATATAATCCATCCACACCCACATTTGACAAAAGGTCTAAAGGGCCAGGAAAGACAGGAGACAAGGTGACATGGGGTGACATGACCCACTCCCTAAATTTCCCCATTGGGATCAAATAAAGCCTGTCCATTAATCTTGAAGGATGCACCTATGGATTGGAACGCCGATGCTTTGAAACTGAAAGCGGCATGTATCTGGTATTATATTTATGTAGGCCGTCATTTATGGATCATGTCATTCCAAACCTATTTTATTGTGTGCATTACTTAATTTTATTAAAATGTTGACACGGCCTACCACTCCCCAGCAAGCAATAGCGTCATCTCATCGTCTAGGTTAACTATAGACCCAATGGCTATGAGTAAACCACTTCTAGCCACAATAAACTTGAATTTGGTTATATGTCGTTTTTGCCAAAATAACTTGAGAGATGTATGATCTTCATGAGTCCATCATGTAAGAAATGTCAACAGTGAATATAATTAAACGAAATGGTTTATTTTTGGGCTATTACATTTTCACAGATTTTGCTTCATTTTAGCATAGATATCTGGGCTGCGTTTGGGCGGCTATAAGACCTTGTTCACACTGTCAGTCCAAATCCGATTTTGGTGCATATCTGATTGGACTTCAATCCTATTTAGAATGTGTAAATGGCCGAAATCAGTTTTTTTTCTAATTCGTTTCATAGGTGGCTTGAAATCCGTTTCAAATCCGCTTCCGGAAATCCATTTCAGTCTGACCGCTTTGATCACATTTGTGTAGCTTTTTGGTTACGTCATGCTGTCACGTCACGTAAACGCAACCCCAGCACTAACTTTGGAACGGTCAATTACTGACTAAATGATTGGGAAAGTCCACATATTGGGGAATATAGTTTCTACAACGTCAAACGTCGAGGCAGACTGCCGTGCCAGCGTGATGTCATTGCCATAGAAACAGTGCAGATAATCCAGAACATGGCAGAACGCTACAGGACGCACGGATCGGATCTGAACAGTTGGGATACATAATATGGATATTGGGTCTCATTCACTAAGCAGGCGTACGCGCAAATTTGTGCGTGAGATGTGCGTCCGGATGTTTTCACGATCAAATCATGATTCAACAAAAACGTTTGTATTAAAATTTCTTCTAAATGTACGCAAAAACTCAAGAAAACCTAAAACCACTCGTATGCAATAATCAAATACTAGGCTATAATATAATGTGTATGATAATGTTGATATATAAAATTTACACGATTATATTTTATATTGTAATATTTTCTGTATTAGGCTATATGTTATTATATATTTATATATATATTTATATATTTATCTCTATATAAAAGCGTCTGCTTAATGCCTAATGTAAACCTCATGTAAATGTAAGAAGTCCAAATGTCAATCACTTGATCTCCTGCCTGTTTTATTTTAGGTATGGATGCGCACCTTTGTCATATTAATTAAATGTCATATTTGTTAACACATTCAATACTTCTTTAACGTTACTCCGGTCGGTGGACAGCACTGGCTTCCTCCATCGACAGCAAAACCTCCCAAATAAAATGCAAAGCAAAACGGTACTTAACCAATAATAAATATGATTTATAATCATGATTTCTTTTCTAGCTCTTTTGCTTCTATGACAAACTGCTCTAAAATTTTATGTGGACCAGCACAGCGAAAAGCCCTTATATGGAGCTGGTTTGGGCGTGTTTTATGCATATTACCAACCTCGTGCACTCGGCCGCTCATGTAGAACACTACAAATTCACTAATTTAAGAACAAGTATAAGAAACAACTCATGCGCCTACACACGTGTTGTGAATTAGGCAGAACATTTTCATGAGAAGTTTAATGTGCGTATAAATACGAAAAACTTACGCAGTTATTAGTGAATGAGACCCAATGACTGAGTCTGTCAGATCCGATATGCACCAAAATCGAATATGGACTGACAGTGTGAAAAATGTATGACACCTTTGAAATGCAAAATTGCTTGCTGGGTCCATACAGTTAAAGTATGTTAAATAAAAAACGTTAGAATGTTAAATAACTTAAAACAATATAAAACTTTTCACAAACGAATGAGAGCCGATAAAATCTCAAGCACTTTTATTAGGTTTGAACAGTATTCTTGCTTAGAAAGGCCGTTGGGCATTATATAATTATATATAATTTGCATCATATATATAATTATATACACATATATATTCAAATTTGAATAACAAAACACTAGAAAAACAGATGCAAATTAAAAAATACGATTTTAAGACAATAATAATACCAAATTCAAAACTGAAAAAGAAAAACATCAAATACATTTCAAAATGGTCCCAGTACAGTTTAATATACATGTATCTAAAAAAAGTGAGAGGAAAAACAAAATAATAAAATAAGCAAGGCAACAGATAGGAATGAAATATAAATAACCTTACATTATGTACAGAAGGGTGCATGAAGAGAAACTGGGAAAGGGAACTGAAACGTTTTAAGATTGGAATATAAAAGAATTAGTTCCTCTACAGAAATCATAAAATCAAAGAGAGCTTAAGTTATAGGAGGAAGAATACTGAAAAGATCCACTGGATTTTTGTAATATAGAGAAGAGTGAAGAATCTATTTCATGACATGACAGATGTATAGATACGAGAAGGAAATGCTTTCTGTCCTTCTCCTCGATCTCTTAATCTCTCATCTAATATGACCGTACGAGGCTTCCCTTCTCAAGCAGAACTTGATCGTTCTCCATACATTAAGAGCTTCAGTTTAAAGGCAGATCTTTGAAACTGCCCATGAGACGGTTGCTTCCTCCATACAATATGATTATGGGTTTAAAATACTACATGGAATGCAATTCATAGAAGGACATAGAAGGAAAAAGACAGAAATAATTGTTTGATAATCGCACCACAAACATAGAAACAAAATGAGATTAAAAAACACTGACTAGTTAACTTTTAAGTAGTTACAGATTATCATTTGCTATATGGGACAGAGCTGTGGATCGGCCACAGGTTGGAGGATTGGGCAGGCGATAAAATGCTTGAAGCTACACACACGAGGAGGCACTTTGCCAGCAAACTGAACAGCACCTCTAGAGAAGGATCCTGCCCCTGATAGGCTGGTTATTGGCACAGTGTCTCGTGTAAAAGGGTCCGAGTAAATCACAGTCACTAACAGTAGAACCAATAGTTAAATCTTTCAGGACATCTTGGAATATAATATCCTAAAATAAAGCCGGTTACACGGAACTAAACGGAGTCTGGGTCCTTTCAGATTGCTTTGATCCATAACATCAGTGATCAAATGCAAAATTAAACACCGAAAAAGATAAGAAAAAATCCATCAAGATCCATGTTAATCTGGAATGACTGATAGGAGAGTATTGGTTTGATTTAAAGTGGCACCCATTGGGTCTACATACTGTACATTTATGAGCTAAAGCATACATATCATAAAATATACATTTCCTAACACAAGGCAGTGTGGAATCAGGGCTTAACCTATATAAAACATACAATAACCTAAACCAGGTGGTCATTTAAAACTGGCTGGTTAGAAAATAACCAACTTTAAATCGTTAGCTTTTTCATATGACATCTTAAAGGGACACTCCACTTTTTTTTGAAAGTATGCTCATTTTCCAGCTCCCCTAGAGTTAAACATTTGATTTTTGGATCCATTCAGCCGATCTCCGGGTCTGGCGCTAGCACCTTTAGCACAGCCCAGCACAATCCACTGAATCTGACCAGACCATTAGCATTGACTCTTCTGTAGTTACACCGTGCAGTAAAACCGACGGAAAATGAAAAGTTGTGATTTTCTAGGCAGATATGGCCAGGAACACTCTCATTCTGGCGCAACAATCAAGGAGCTCGCCGCCGCAACACGGCCGCAAGAGGTGCAATGACACTACGCAGTGCCCGAAAATGGTCCCTTGCTATTGAAAATAACCAAGTGGACTATTTTCGGGCACTACGCAACATCACTACGCATGCCGCAGCCATGACACGGGAGCAAACTCCCCGACTACCACGCCAGAACGAGTAGTTCCCAGCCATATCGGCCTAGAAAATCACGTTTAATTGTCCGTCAATCTTAGTACACGATGTAACTACAGAAGAGCCAAGCCCCAAATAGGAAAAATACCGAAACACCCCGGTTATGTTTTAGCTCGATGCCAATGGTCCAATCAGACTCAACGGACCATGCCAAGCCATGCCAAAAATGGTACCGCCTGAGATCGGCTGAATGGATTTCAAAACGGCAAAAATCAAATGCTCAACTCCAGGAAGCTAGAAAATGAGCACACTTCCAAAAAAGTGGAGTGTCCCTTTAAGAATCATCTTCCCCTTTAAGATAAACAACAGAACAATGCTAAACAAGATCTTTGCAAACCACAAGCTTGTAGTTTAAAACATCAACCGCTGGGAACCCAAAGCATCTTGTACGTATCGATTTAACTGGCTCAGCCGAGCTGGAAAGGCTCATTGACTTTTGCACAATGGCATTACATGGGCAGGAACAGATGATCGGGTGGTCTAATGATCATTTCTACCAGAGCTTTTCGGATCAACTCTGCACACTGTACCTTTGCAAGTATTTTTAAACTGCCCCGGTGTGACCACCGGGGGTCATACTGCTCAGAGGAAGGAAAAGTATTATTGTCAAGTACAATAGTTAAGGCCAATGAGATGTCGGGGCAAGTAAAAACCTCACTTGCGTGGTTACAAATCACAAATATAGATGGTGCCATTCAGAGTGATTCAGAAATAGCATTGGGTGAAGTAGGAAACTTTAGTTTGCCCAAAAGAATAGAAATTATGTTCTTATTTACTCTATGTTGTTTCAAACCTGTTTGACTTTCTTCATAGAACAAGAAAATACATTTTATTTTTGTAAGTATTAAGTATTGTACTTATCAATTCTCTGTATAAGGAATGCGGGCGGAAGCTTACTAGCTTTTAAAAAAGACAAATATGTACCATAAAAGCACCATAGAAATGGTCCATAGAAGTCAAATGATATCTGCAATGCATGTCTAATATGTAAACGTCAAAAAAATATTCTTTCAAGCTCAAATCTTTTCAGTGAACCAATAATACAATTAAAGGAAAACACCACCGTTTTTCAATATTTTACTATGTTCTTACCTCAACTAATTAATTCACACCTATATTTTTTCACTGCCTGCACCTTTAATCCTTGCACAGCGCCTCGGGGACGCGCCAGCATTCAGCCCAGCCCCACTCATTCCCATGGCTCCAAACAAAAGTTTTATTTTGTGCCACCATACTTACTCGTGTAACTACTTATGCAACAGTCTTGAAATAGAGAAAAAATGGAAGTGTTTGAAAGCTTCTATATTAATCCCTGTTTGGAGCCATGTGAATGAATGGGGCTAGGCCAAATGCCAACACACTCACGAGGCGCCGCACAAAGACCAAGTGCACGCATTGCAAAAAGATAGGTATGTATCGATTCATCTAAGTTGAGGTAAGAACACAGCAAAACACCGAAAAACGGTGGTGTTTTCCTTTAATATTTTTGAGGGCAATAGTATTAACAAACACCAAATGAAATCCTCACACTAAAAGATAGCGTACAAGTTGTATGAACTATATGATTTATAGGTTTGTAAGTATTCATTAATAGCATTTTTTGTATTTCTACATTCTGTTTAAAAGCCTCAGCCCCATGGGAACGTTTTGCAGGAGCTACCAGCAGTACAATCCTGCTATTGTGTTCCTACAGATTAAAGTCATACGGGTTCGAAATCGCCTGAGTAAACGTCCTGAAAACATTCATTTTTGGATGAACTGTCCCTTTCACAACAAATTCAAATAAAGTCTTGTGAGCTAAACCACATCTTTGAGAGCAATAAAGGGAAATGTGCAAAAAGAAAAAGAATAAACTAAAACTTTACCGATGAGAATAAACTGTATTTAGACTGAGACCGTGTAACACTCAGGGATTTTTTGTTTAGCGTGATTGTGTTTTTTAATCTTCCTCTATACTCATTGTAGTCTAGACAGACAGAATACTAGCTGTGCCTGGCATACATACACAGTGCCAGTGTAACAGCATGGATATCACAAACACACACTTGACAATACACGCAAATCTCAGTCTGAACATCATCTGAGAGTTTGAAGGTTTAAGCCACCTACAAAAAGGGTCCCTGTCACGTGACGACAGCACGGAGGTGACATCATCAGCCAATAAAACGATTTTTGTTTCACTCCGGTAAACACAATAGAAAAGCACAGTGAAGTGGAACGCAATTGCACACGTGACTTTGTTAATGCATTTTGAGAACGTGACCGCTTGGGTGTGCGTTTTGATGTGGCGTTGAGTTCGTTCATGTTACGTCACGCACTACACAGCTACAGGTGACAGCAAAAAAATATCGAGCTGCCACTCAAATACATTTCAGCCACTCAACTGCAAAGACAAAAGAAAGTAATTTCTCATAAAAAACACCACCATGGGAAAAAAAAGCAAATTTTTTCCTGATCTTTTGCATCTGTATGGTAATTTTAAAATACTTATGTATTTATATATATATATCGGTAAACTATATTAGAAAGGTCACTCTAAAATCGCAGCGAAATGGCTTCTAAAACCAAAAACATTACAAGAGCGTATTTACACTGAGAGAAATGGGTAAGGGCCATATTAACAAGAGCAATATTACAAAATATTTCAAAAGGCAACTCTAATGGTGTTTGTGTTTCCATCCTCGGCACCATCGTCTATTTTCGTCCTTGTCGGGCAAATGATTTTCATTCCCTTTTGCTTTGGCAGTCTGTTTGTTTCCCCAGTCGTGTATTTCATGTGTATGTAAGAGTATGAACGTGAGTGCATAAGACGGAGAAAGTCTGTCCAATCGTCATCATCAGGTGGGTGTGGCTTTACTTAAAGTTGGCGTAGTCAGAAAAGGCATCGATATATTCCTGAACCACTTTGTAGCAGAACTCGTACTGCTCCAGTGGGAAAACAGAGAGAATGTGTGTAAAAAAAAAAATGCAGATAAATTCAATTTGTCAACACTGTTGCATAAGCGAATAGTCTCACCAGTGTCTGCACCATATGCGGTCTCTGTAGTCTCAAACTCTTCACCGTCTGAAAAACATCTAGAATGCCCTCTGCCTTCACACGCTCCAGGACTGTGCTCAGAGCACAAAATGTCCCTGTACGCCCTGCACCGGCACTGTAGACACACACACACAATTTGCCAATGCTTTGTGGATATAAATGGGTTTCCTGCTTAAAGCAACGTCTCTTAATTGGCTGACCCAGAAATCCCACTGGACACAGTAATTTGCTTCATTATTGGCTGCCACAGAAGCTTTTGAGATGCAGTGATGGGCATTGATGAATCTCAACTCGACAAACCTGGGACTTGATAATGATGTATTCAATCAAGACTAACCATAAGGTGTTTGAAGATTCAGTTAGGTTAATGTAATTGTATGAATAAGCAGGGCACCGTGCTCTAATTATGGTCAATAATGTACTCAATTGTTAGTTTTTCCTGTTTTTGTTTTAAGAGTTCCCTTCGGAGCATACAAAGTCTATTGAAAAGCTATCTGCGACTAAAATCTAATTTTACAGATTAGGGTTTGAAACTTGCACACACACTAAGCTACAAATAAGGCTAAAACAAGATAGACCGAACAATAGACAGACCGATAGACAGACAGACCAACAGACATGAGGGTACACATAAAATTTGGAAAATAAAAAGGAGTTACAATAGAACAATAGATAGAACAACAGAGACAGACATACAGCGTTACATAGAACGACAGAACAATATATAAGATAGAACGTCAGAACAATGAATAGAACAAGAGACAAAACAACAACCACAGACATAGAATAATCGATAGATAGAACGTCAGAACAATAAATAGAACAAGAGACAGAATGACAGACACAGACATAATCGATAGATAGAAATAAAAACATAATAAAATATTTACTATAGATAGAATGACTGAGACAGACATAGAACGATAGACAAAAAAGACAGAACTATAGATAGAACAACAGAACAATGGATAGATAAAAATGAAAGAATGCTGGATTGATAGAATAATAGACAAAATGTCCGAGACAGACCCAAAATAATCGATAGAACGACCGACAGACAGACAGACAGACATGAGGGTATAAGTTTTTTTAAATAAAAAAGGAGTTATGATAGATAGAACGACTGAAACAGAGATAGAACAATAGACGAAATGACAAAACTTTAGATCGATAGAATGACAGAGCGATAGATAGAATGACAGAGCGATAGATAGAATGACAGAGCGATAGATAGAATGACAGAGCGATAGATAGAATGACAGAGCGATAGATAGAATGACAGAGCGATAGATAGAATGACAGAGCGATAGATAGAATGACAGAGCGATAGATAGAATGACAGAGCGATAGATAGAATGACAGAGCGATAGATAGAATGACAGAGCGATAGATAGAATGACAGAGCGATAGATAGAATGACAGAGCGATAGATAGAATGACAGAGCGATAGATAGAATGACAGAGCGATAGATAGAATGACAGAGCGATAGATAGAATGACAGAGCGATAGATAGATAGAATGACAGACAGACAGATAGATAGATAGAATGACAGACAGACAGATAGATAGATAGAATGACAGACAGACAGATAGATAGATAGAATGACAGACAGACAGATAGATAGATAGAATGACAGACAGACAGATAGATAGATAGAATGACAGACAGACAGATAGAATGACAGACAGACAGACAGATAGATAGAATGACAGACAGACAGACAGATAGATAGAATGACAGACAGACAGACAGATAGATAGAATGACAGACAGACAGACAGATAGATAGAATGACAGACAGACAGACAGATAGATAGAATGACAGACAGACAGACAGATAGATAGAATGACAGACAGATAGACAGATAGATAGAATGACAGACAGATAGACAGATAGATAGAATGACAGACAGATAGACAGATAGATAGAATGACAGACAGATAGACAGATAGATAGAATGACAGACAGATAGATAGAATGACAGACAGATAGACAGATAGATAGAATGACAGACAGATAGACAGATAGATAGAATGACAGACAGATAGACAGATAGATAGAATGACAGACAGATAGACAGATAGATAGAATGACAGACAGATAGACAGATAGATAGAATGACAGACAGATAGATAGAATGACAGACAGATAGACAGATAGATAGAATGACAGACAGATAGACAGATAGATAGAATGACAGACAGATAGACAGATAGACAGACAGACAGACAGACAGACAGACAGACAGACAGACAGACAGACAGACATAGAGCATTACATAGAACGACAGAACAATATATAAGATAGAACGTCAAAACAATAAATAGAACAAGAGACAAAACGACAGACACAAACATCGAAAAAACGATAGATAGAACGACAGAACAATAAAAAGACCAACAGATAGATAGAAATAAAAACAGTTACAATAGATAGAATCACTTAGACAGAAATAGCACGATAGACAGAACGACAGAACTTTAGATAGATAGAACAACAACAGAACGACAGACAGACAGACCGATAGATAAAAATGACATAATGCTAGATGGATAGAACGACAATATGATGGATAGAACGATAGACAAAACGTCAGAGACAGACATAAAATGATCGATAAATAGAACGATAGACAGAACAACAGACAGACGGAATGACAAAGTGCTCTGTAAATAAAGGAAAGAAAAAAGACAAACAGAATGACAAAACGAAAGAGAGAGAGAGAATGATAGATAGATGGGTAGAACGACAACATGATGGATAGAACGATAGACAAAACGTCAGAGACAGACATAAAATGATCGATAAATAGAATAAAAGACAGACAGAACAACAGACAGACGGAATGACGAAGTCTCTATGAATAAAGGAAAGAAAAAAGACAAAAAGAATGACAAATTTATAGAGAGAGAAAGAAAGAATGACAGATAGACAGAATGATGGATGGATAGATATGAGGGTACAGACAGAACGACAGATAGATAGAAATAAAAAGTTACCAAAGATAGAATGTCTTAGACAAGCATAGCACGATAAACAGAACTACAGAACTTTAGATAGATAGAACAACAGACAGACAGACAGACAAACAGATAGAAAAAACATAATGCTAGATAGATAGAATGACAACATGATAGATAGAACGATAGCCAAAATGTCAAAGACAGACATAAAATGATCGATAAATAGAATGAAAGACAGACAGACAGATAGACAGACATGAGGGTTTAGGATTGTAAAATTAGTTACGATAGAATGACAGAACTTTAGATAGATAGAATAACAGAGCGATAGATAGAATCAGAGTCGTATAATAAGAGAATTACGAAACGCTTTGATCTCGCCGCCACGCGGTCACGTGATTCATGTAACGTTCTACAGTTCCAAACCAAGCAGGGCTGTCAACTGTTTGCATAGGTTTTCAGCTATTTTAGGTAAATATTAGCTTGTAATGTGAATTGATCACTATACTTACTGTGTTTATAAAGTTTTTTTTACTAAGGAGTGATGGAAATACAGTAAATCATAATCATTAATAAAGATAAACAGTTAATAGTGACCCGAAGATAACTGTGGTTATCTATACCAACTACAGCAACACAGTTTATCTTTTATTTTTGTAGCAAAAATATGGCTATATAAATGGCTATCAATCTGCTAAAAACATAATTCCTACACTTTTACTATATTAAAATCACAAAAAAGATAGCCAATGCGGTTATTTGTAACAGTGAAGCATAACAGAAACACACTAAATTCATATTTAATTGTATTTATAGTACACATTAAATGTTAATATAATTATACATGATTTTCGAGGATACATCACTCGTATTACTTACCAAACACAATGAAACACATAGCAGCATTGTGAAGCAGTGTAACTTTCTTATAAGGCATTTAGCTTGTCGCTGTTGCCCCCTAGTGTTACTCGTAATATATAAAAAAAAGATAAATATAAAGTAGATGGCCACCAGTAATAAAATATTAAACCATTAAATCTATATTATTTACACATTATACACAACTCATTAAAATATAAAAATTTTACTAGTTATTATTAACGATAATCATTACCTAAAGCAGAGTTCATAAAATATCACTGTTGACTATATTCATAAAATGTCTGAAAATGTAAAGAGAAACGGTAATTTCATCGATTTACCAGCAGGTGCCATTGAAATGAATGGGCTTCAGTGGTGCGTTTGTAACTACGCGTGACACGCTGTTACTTCCGCATTCCATTCTTACAACGGACGTCTATGTGAGTGTCGTAACTCTCTTATTATACGACTCTGGATAGAATGCCAGAGCGATAGATAGAACGACAGAATGACAGAACGATAGATAGATGTAACGACAGACAGAATGACAAAAAATAGAGAGCGAGAGAGAGAGACAGAATGATGGATGGATGGATAGAAATGAGGGTACAGACAGACAGACAAAAATGATAGACAGATTGGCAGATCGACGGATGGATAGATATTAGAATGACATAAAAATGGATGGAATGATAAAAGATAGACAGACCGACAGACATACAAACTTTAGGGTATAAGATTTGTAAAACAAAAAAGGAGTTACGATAGATAGAACGACTGAGACCGACATAGAACGATAGACAGAATGACAGAACTTTAGATAGATAGAATAACAGAGCAATAGATAGAATAACAGAGAGAAAATTAGTTTGCTGGAGCAGCACAACCATAACCAAATAATAAAACAAATAAAAGAATGGTACTACAATAAATAAAGAAACACACAAATGTGATTTAAATAAAATTTCTAGGAAGAATAAGACTTTAGCTAAAAGAAATACTATAATATTTATGGCCAGATTTACAAGCATTTATTTAGCTTCATTGCTTTACTACCATTCTGCTTGTATTGTACATTGTATCACAGAATATCATTCGACTTGATTCTCTGATAACTACACATGCATGCAAAACCAGACAGGATGTCTCTCTCCAGTAGGTTTTGGGTTTCAGGCACCAGATTGGCTAGAAACGTTGGTGTGGCTAACCTGCAGTGCACAGTGATTGGATGGTTTCCAGACTGCTGCTGCTGTTTCTGAACTGCAGCAATGATGTTGATCATGCCCTTTCCATCTGAGGGGATGCCCACCTCCGGCCAGCCGTGAAAATGAAACAGCCTCACGGCGCGGGACTTATTTTCCTGCGCCGCAAAAAGAAAGGGGTCAGAACTGCACCCGATGCTAAGAAACTTTGTGAGATGATTTTTGAGACTCTGAAGTGGACTCACTCTGTTATTGGTGACAAGAAGATCTCTAACAGTGTAGCTCTCGCTTTCTTCCTCTCTCTTTAGCTCAATGGATATGTCCCCACAAACCATCACACCATCGCTAGGCCAATACTGAGCACATTTCTCCTACAAATGTGTGAAAAATAAGAAAAAGAGAATAGAGAGAGAAAGTATATCATCACCATGAGAGTTGCACATGCATCAAACGTTTATGTACACATACAAGTCAAATAAACTATGCTTTGCAGGGCTGTGCATAGGGCTGTCATAATGATTAAATAATCATCTCATCGCGATTGTTTGACATCATCGCGATGGTTTCAGATCATCGCGATTATGGCACATCTCTTAAAAAAAAACACAAGGGGAAGCTGCAGCTCCTGTATAAATGAGACAGTATCTGATGGTGCCATTCAATACAGTGGAAAAAATGCATTTAAAGAAATGCAGTAAAACTTTATAGGGAAAACATGGAAGTGTTTAGTGGCTTCTAAAGTCATCCCTGTTTGGATCCTAAGGAATGAATGGGGCTAGGCTAAATGCTAACATATCCACGATGCGCTGTATAAAGAGTAAGTGCGCGCATTGAAAAAAGATAGGTATGTATTAATTTGTCTAAGTTGAGGCAAGATATATTATTATTAAGTAAAATATAAAAAAAGGGTGGTGTTTTCATTTAACGTTGACAACCTCAGACTCATTTAAACAGCATGGGTCACATTTACTGTCTAAAGCCCTATTCGGAGGGGATTAGTTTTACAGGGAAGATCGTACTCTGAGAAAATCGTGCTTCTCAGGGGTCCTCTGTGTTTTTAATCCCGTCCGAATCACTGACGACCTCCGTAAAAATTCCGGAGCAATTTACATACTGTTTTTCGTCGAACTCCGACGAGAAATTTAATCCCGTCCGGATGCAAATGTCTGTGTTTGCCCGCAATATCTTTTGAAAACGCAGTTCTTGTCGTGTTTTGGCCAACGTGATCTGCCGTTAGGTCTTACAAACCCGCTTGTATTGTACTTCCTGAGTCCCATTCATTTAGATATGGATGTTTTTTTCCATTTGGCGAAATAAAATAATTAAATTAAGACGAGCTGAATATCATACACTGTTAAGACTGGCCACTGTAACATCAGTATAAAGTAAACTTACCCTACTTGGTTTAACTCCGGAATGGTAATGTTAATTAATTAAGATAATAAATTGTTATTAACCATTATTTCTTCATTTGTTTGGGTTTATTATAAGCAGCCATTTATTTAAAATACGTAGGCTACTTTAGTAGGATTTGTATAAGTTATTTTGATTTGTAAAAAGTTAAAGTAATAAATTACATGTTCTGTAATAATTTCACATTTAAAGTAAAATATCAAACATTACAAACATGCGTATCCAGAGCACGTGATCTTCTGCTACGGCCAAATGCATGAAACAGACACTCCCATCTCTGGAATAGCCTGAAAATTTTAATCCCGTGTGAGTCGGTACATAAAATCACAGACGTCGTGGGGGACACGTTGAAACTCAAACGTCGTTTGGAAAACTAATCCCGTCCGAATAGTGCTTAAGGCTGCATTTTATTTCATCCAATATGGTCTAGACCAAGGGTCAAACAGAAATTTTGCATTGCGTTAATCACATGTTAATAAAATTAGTGACGTTAAGATGAATTTGGGTGTACGCGTTATTAATGCATTCATTTTGACAGCCCTAATTTATAGTAATGAAGTATATATAAAAAACGGATGCGTAGGTCTTACGCACAACTATAATAAGCCCTTAAGAAGCTTTTTTAAAACTTGCACTTTGAAACCCTTCAAAACTTTGCGTTTTCAGGACTCCAAAATGCTGTTGTCATGTAAATGAACAGCCAAACCGACCTTTCCAGTTTCGGTTGAAAACAATGACGTTAACCACAAAGCAACACCACAAAGTCTGTTTTATTCCCTACCTGTCCTCTCTCCTCCAGCTCAGTCAGCATTACGATAGAGCAGCTTCTCCATTCCCAGATCATCCTCCAGAAGTCTTCAATGGTGTGCTGCAGCGGTCCTTGACACGCCATGTATGAGTCCTTTTGCCTGTAGCCCTGGACACACACACACATCCATTACTGCCTGAAGATGCATATCGTTTTCAATTTGTAGTGTCTCTGTAGTAGTTGGGAGTAAATCTTTTACTCACATCTATAAAAGAGGCATTGACATAGTCTGTGTTTTCCTCCCCTCGTTTGACAGGGATGATCACTCTGTTAAACTCATCTGCGAGACACGGGAAAAACGTAAACCCTAAATGCTTTGTACGAATAAATACTGCAAAACTTTTATTCCCATCATCTACTCGAACACAGAAAATGATTGTATCTATAAAGTATATGCATAAGGTCAAATGCTAGTTAATCCAAAAATGACAGACTGGTCTTGAAACATGAATACACAACTAACATGGAATGATTTGCAAAACTCTATTCTTCTTCATGTTGGCAGGCAGATTCCCAGTCCTCATCTTGTCATTCTGGATTTTTATGGAGGTGAGTTTCTAAAGAAGAAAATCATCAAAACCAGAAAAAAACTACACGTTATCATTTTTTAAAAATGGTCTCAAAGGAAATAAACAACAGAGAGGGAGACAGTTCCTACCTTAAACTCGGCCTCCAGTCCTGTACCACCGCCCCCTGGTAAAGGGGCATAGAGTTTGGCCAAGTGAGACTCCAAAGACGTCACTTCCAACTCGGTGTCCCCATACAGGTAGTGCTCTAGCAAAGCTTGGAATATGAACACATACTGCATCTGTAGGGAAATAAAACAACTTTTGATGAGATCTTTGCATCTTTTGTAGCTTATGTCAGAATTCATTGTAAATGGCATGCGAAGAGCATCAATCACAGCCTTCAGAATTTATCATTTTGTGTCCCACAAAAAAAAAGTTTGTTTTAAACTTTAAAGGGATAGTTCGGCCAAAATTGATACTAAACCCATGATTTACTCACCCCCGAGCTGTCCGAGATGCATATGTCCATCGTTTTTCAGACACACATTTTCAGTTATTTTAGAAAATGTTTCAGATCTTTCAGTTAATTAAATGTGAAGTTACGGTGTGCACGACCTTCAAGTCCAAAAAATGTGCATCCATCCTTCACAAAATAAATCCAAACAGCTCCAGGATGATAAATAAAGGTCTTCTGAGGGTAATCCGTGCGGTGCTGTTTTAGAAATATCCACATTTAAAACTTTATAAACCAAAATAACTACCTTCGGGTAGCGCCGCCATCTTAGACTCCTCTGTATTCAGGAGAGAGTATTAGCGTAGTGTACGCACTTTTCTTAGTGACGTATGACAAATTCGGAGGGCGGGGGCACAGAGCAGCAGCAGAGTAACCTCCGTACGTAAAGCTCTGATCTTGAATGCGGACGCGACTAAGATGGTTTATAAATTTTTTATTGGTTTATAAAGTTTTAAATATGGATATTTCTACAACGAAACTGCACAGATTACCCTCGGAAGGACTTTGTTTGTCATCGTGGAGCCGTGTGGAGTTGTTTTTTGAAGGATGGATGCACATTTTTTGGAAGGTCGTGGACCCCATAACTTCACATTTGATTAACTGAAAGATCTAAAACATTTTCTAAAATAACTTAAAATGTCATTGTCTGAAAAATGATAGACATATGCACCTCGGACGGCTTCGGGGTGAGTGGATCATGGGTTTGGTGTCATTTTTGTCTGAACTATCCCTTTAAGTAAATGATGACAGAATGAACCACTCCTCTGTAACTTTAACAAGAGGTTTCATCTGAACTTACGTCAGTTTGGACCATCTGGCAGCGCTGAGCTCTGATCCGCGTGACGAAACCAAAGACGTCTACCTTCCTCTCCGCTCCCATCATATCCAGCATGGCATCTATTACGATGAAGGTCCCCGTTCTGCCCACCCCAGCACTGAGACGTATAGATGAAATCAGATACTGGGCATCATATATAAATATACACGCATACCTGGGTGATTCTCACAAAACCATTGAAACACCACGGCACTAATGATTTTAGCTTTAAAATGTGTAATATAGTAACATTAAAAAGCATCAGAATTAACACAATACTGTGTTCTACCTTGCACAATGTGTGATTTCAACATAAGAATTTATAATTGTAAATTTTATCTCATTTTCTGCTGAAATTCTCATTACCGCAATGTGTCCGGCTGTGTTTGAACATGCGTTATGTTGTAATTTAATCAAATTAACACAAAAATATTAAGAAAAAAAATAAATGGGTGTTTTGCTAGACTACTTTAGATGACAAAAAAAATATTTACTGAATATTCATGTATAATAATAATGAAGAAAAATTAGGAAAATTATGTGTCCATGCCTGATGTTCTCATCCTCCGCAACACTTTTTGAGAACAGTTTAAGCACACATACAGAATTTTAATAACGTTTGATTTTGAGTGACCAAGCACATGGACCAGTTTCTTCAAGATGGCTACCAGGTAAGATCATTTTTTTTACAGTTAATTTGAAATATTGTCTTGTCAGAATGCTTACACGACATTTTGATTATCATTACCGCAACAGATGCTTATTAAATGTTAATTTAATTAATAGAAGCATAATACTTTGATTTTAAATGCATGTGCAGAATCTCTAAATTATGTTCTTTCAGGTTTGTCATGTCATTTTGAAAATATGTCAGTGTTGATGTTTTCTGACTGTTGCAGTAATGAGATTTTTTAGGTAAAAGTTTTTAAATTAATGTTCCCATTTACTCCAGACTTTGTTTTTCAATGTCTGATGGGAAAAAAGTAAATTCAAGCAATTTTTAAATTTTCATGCTTGACATTTTTAAAACCAAGTTTTAGTGAGAATCACCCACCTACTCACATCACAGAATATAGTTCTCACCTGCAATGTACCACTATGGGTCCAGCGTACTGCGGGTTGCACGTTTTCACCTTTTTGAGGAACTTAAGCATGCCGATGGGAGTGAAAGGAACTCCGAAATCCGGCCAGCTGGTGAAGTGAAACTGTGTGACAAGCCTCTGGGGCTTTTTACCAGACAAGTCTCCCACCTGAACACACATAAACATGATTCACATAAATAAACGTATGGTTAAAACTCTCGTATACGTTATATTATTTTGGTGCATCATGCATGAAACACTGGGTTACCTGCTGAATGCAGAACTTGCGGATAGTGTAGTCAACTAGAACCATCATGTCCTCCACCGACACCCGGATATTTCCGTACGTCCAGCATCCCTGATCCGGCCAATACTGAGCGCATTTACACTGCGTGATATCACGCCATGATTATTATCATCATAAATCTTCATAAATGCCTATCGTCCTAAAAGTCCTCTTTTAATCTATTATGCAAGACTGGCAGAAAGAGCTTGGGCTCTAAAGATCATCTTACATGGTAACACTACACTACATTATGTTATACAGATGTCTTGTGGCATTTACACTCTTTCCTCTCTTTCAGATTGGTTACCATGACGATGGTGGCAGTGTTCTGTTCCCAGATCATCCTCCAGAAATCATTCACCGTTTCCTCCTTTGGCCCTGGAATACAAGATCTTTACTTTATCCTCAAGTTTGTTTAAAGACTTTTGGTCAACATATTAAAATGTGTATGTCAAGTACATGAACCATTCATTAATTTTTTTTTCCATTTACCTTGTGCGGCAATGAATTTGTTCTTTTCCTGGTATCCCTGATGAGTAAGCAGAACAGTATTAAGAAAAACTATATTTAGCACATCTCTATGTATTACTAAGTTCAAGTTTAACCCTTGTATTGTGTTCGATTTTTGTGACGATTTTGATGGAGCGGGTCAAATTGACCCGCATTGGATTCAATGCAATTCCTTAAATATCACATTATGAAAAACAAGAAAGAATTCGGTATGAGCAAAACCATTTTAGTATCAGTCTTTGTCACACATTACAAACACTTAAAATTAAAAAGTATGATTTTAAAAAAATGCATTTAACCACAATTTTTAACATGTTTGTTTTAACAAATGTTGCACAAAAACTGTTGCAACATTTAAGATTTTAAATTTTAATTCAACATGTTTTTTTAACATAACTATGTTTAAGACATCCTAAATGAACAATTTAAAATTGCTGTGAAATGAAATGAAGGTTTTCTTTTTCTAAATAGGCTCATCTTTTGATCTTGAGGATCATTGTACGAATTCAAAAAATCACTATTTACATGATGTGCACACATCAAGCATGTGCTTTCTGACGACTTGCATTTTACACAAATGGTGCTTATTTTGATGTCATGTTTTATGGGACACAGCTGGCATCACCTGTATTCACCTCTGGATTTTCTGTGGGTCTGAATTCATCTGCTTTACATAGTATTTCATATACATTGAAAATAGAAATGATAGTTCACATTTACTTTTCTGTGTCTGAGGAAGTCTTTATCAGTACTAAAAAAAGTGAGGAAAAGCTCACTGTTCCCTTTCCAGGATAGTAAAACACCAAAATATACGCAATAAATGTATTTAATTTGTGTCTATACAGTTGCCTTGGAATAAAGAAATATGGGTCAAATTGACCCGCGAACATCAAAATCGTACCAAAAATCATTATTTGTGCTAAAAAAAACCACTTCAAAACACATCAGTGTATCCTAACTTTGCATGCATGTTCATGGCCCTAAATGAGAAAAATGACAAAATTTCTGGAAGAAAACTGTAACTTAAGTAGTATTTCATATAAATTGTAAATAGAAATCATAGCTCACTTTTACCATCTGTGTCTGTAAAAGTCTTTTTCAGTACTCAAAATAGTGAGGAGAAGCATTTTTATCCCCATTTTTAGGATAGTAAAACACCAACATAACAACAAACACTAAAAATATATATTTAATTTAGGTCTATACAATTGCTTTGGAGCAAAACAAAATGCGGGTCAAATTGACCCGCGAACCTCAAAATCGTTACAAAATTATTTTGGTACACTTCAAAACATATCAGCATGTCTAAACTTTGCATGCACGTTCATGGCCATAAATGAGAAAAAGTCACAAAATTTCAAGAATAAAATCACAGGTTAACTGGTTGATCCGACAGCTTAAAAATCAAAACGGGTCAAATTGACCCGGAACATAATATGAGGGTTAAAGGGGACATATCATGAAAATCAGATTTTTTTGTGCTAAAAATGAGTCCCCAGTGCTTGTATTAACCTAGAAAATATGAAAAAGAACAACCAAGTAACTTAGTTTGGTACACCATTCTCTGCAAGCATGTGAAAAAATAGGTCATTGAAATTTGGCTCCCCTTGTGATGTCAGAAGGTGATAATGCCGCCCCTTATTCTGCACTATCCAACAACCGCACTGCCATTTAGTAAATATATCAGCTCATTTGCATTTTAAAGGACACACCCAAAAAAGGCACATTTTTGCTCAAACCTACAAAGTGTCAATTTTAACATGCTATAATAAATTATCTATATGGTATTTTGATCTAGAACTTCACATACGTACTCTGTGGACACCAAAGATTTATTTTACATTTTAAAAAAGTCTTGTGAAATGTCCCCTTTGAGGCCAAACGTGACTCTTACGTTTATGTAAGAAGCGTTGATGTAGTCTGAGTCAGGAACGCCCTCAAGAGAGGTCAAATGCAACCTGGAATGATCATCTACAGAAGGTAACGTGTAACAAAAAAGTAAAAAATAAGGTAAATTAAGAAATATACACACATAACATTAAATGTAACATTTATAAACTGCTATTTTAAGTATGGAACTTCCATATTAAGTGGAAAAAAAGTTTAGAAATGTGCTTTTTATTATCTTGCTGGAAAGTCTTACATGGCAGGATGTTGACGTATCTGTTCTTCTCCTTGTTTTCCTCTTTTGAGGCAGCATCACATGAAGCCTGAATAGGACATACAGGCAACGCCTACAGGGAAAAAATACAATCTCATTCAAACCTGCGCTACACAAGAGCCTTACAAAGTGATATAGGGCCAGTCTGGAGAAATGTGTTGTAGGAAACACTATAGTGTGATTTTCCAAAAGTAATGTAACATATTTCATCACATACGGCATGTGCATATTGTCATTTAAACTAATTGATGCCCAATTTGCAATCGGTACAATCAGTTTAATGCTTTGCCTGTTCCAAAATAAGGTGCTAGGGTTGCACGTGTGTTTTAGTGCACCTACATTGAATTCCTCCCGGAAGAGTTTATTGTCATCGGCCATTCGGCGGTTCATTTCCTCCTCTAGCTTGTCGACAGGAAGGGGCGGGTACTTCCTGTTGGTGCTAGGCGAGCGGGCCAGTAGTGGCACGCTCTGAAGTTCTATGAAATTGAGAGATGGAGCATGAAGGAAGGCGTATGGAGAAAAAAAGTGGGAAGCAACGAGGGTTAAGATAGACATTTCTTGAACATATTCAACATACATATATGTATATATATATATATATTAAAGATGATAAAAAATAAAGCAACACTACACAATTCAAAGAGCAAAAACAGATACGTTAACATGAAAATATGTGAAGAATGACTTGCAATTTGCCTTTTAACCATGTTGGGTATGGGTGCACCAGTAGGGGGAGACAGAGTACAATTCAAGGTAAAAATCTGAATCTGAATGATGCTATACTCAAATAAAAATCCAACAAAAATTCATTAAACTTAAATCCTTTATTGATGACTGCAATATATGTACCATTTAATGACATATTTTCAAAATGATAAGCGGAAAGACACACACTCAAAAACATTATTTTATAGTTACCTGTGTCGTCAGCTCTGCCATTGGTCAGCCGGAAAGAGTTGGAGTGGCTCCCTGCCTGCTTGTACTTCTTAAACCTGCCACAACAAAGCAAAACAACAGGCCGATCATTACCATGGTAACTGGACAATTCAGCTCTTTGGTTCCCCACCGTCATTGTGGGTTTCCTGATGAATGAAGCTTTTTGCGTGTGCTCAATGCATTTTCTTATCTGTTCACTTATGATGGCACAAGCGTGTGCTGGTGTTCTAGGTTTTAACTTTTTCGGGAACCACAACCAGGCCACACAGAAACCAATTGTCAGTTTATATGTTTTCAACCAAACATGTTGGAACTTTCATTATTCATTCTGTTACCAGTATGTTTCACTCTATCTATCTGCATTTGGGTCAATGACGTAATTATTTTGTGTCCGTATGGTTCAATTACATGTAAAAGGGTTAAAATTTCAAAATAAATTTGCAGATTACTTGCATACATTCTCTTTTTTGAGGACCAAGTCTAAAATTTCTGGTTTTATTTCTTTTTGAAAGAATATTTGGAGATAATTGCAAAACTGTCAATGTGGTGTAACCGGTCTGTGTCAATTGGTATAACTATTATTTTTTAAATAAAAATATAAATATATTCATAAAAATGTGGAATAAAATACAATCATCTAGTTTAGTGTAATATGATTTTTTTTTACATACATTTTTACATCATTTGTCAAAGCCGTTTTCAGCATATGTCAGTACAAATATTACAAAAACGCATTAAAATTTACATTTAGAAATAACTAATAAAATAATATTTTAAAATGATTTTTTGATGATTACGCTTACATGCCATCAAGGTGGACAATATATTTAATATTTCTCATTCTTTGGCGCAATTGCCGATTACACCATTTGACATTTTCAGGACAATTTAATCTTAAAGGGGCAGTGTGTACTTTTTAGAAGGATCTTTTGACAGAAATGCAAAATAATATACAAAACTATATTATCAGGGGTATATAAAGACCTTTCATAATGAATATGTGTTAATTACCTTAGAACGAGACCTTTTATCTACATACACTGAGGGCCCCCTTACATGGAAGTCGCCATTTTGTGCTGCCATTTTTCTACAGAAGCCCTTAAAGGACATTTTTTTACCAAGTTGTCTCCGATGATGACATGTTTGACTGGTGGCGGCTACGGTAACTTCTCTGTGTGTTTCAAAAGCGGTGGACTAAAGGCCGGGGTATACCTTTTTTCCGCGTCCGCGTCCGGCTCGCGCGCGCACGCGTCCGCGCAGCTTTTCGAGTATACTCCCCGCGGCCACACGCGGATGGCTGCGTTCGACACTATACGCAATACAAATTATTTCTTATTCAAATTGTATTTAAAGTACATTAAAACATTAGGATAGGTGAAGAAA
Source organism: Misgurnus anguillicaudatus (assembly GCF_027580225.2). Classification (NCBI taxonomy): domain Eukaryota; kingdom Metazoa; phylum Chordata; class Actinopteri; order Cypriniformes; family Cobitidae; genus Misgurnus; species Misgurnus anguillicaudatus. Next base: position 25,248,210 of record NC_073345.2, read on the forward strand.
AGTAACTGATCCACCATTGCAAACACAGTTTAGAACAAACAACAAGACAACAAAGAACAGGAATCAAACAAACATGCTCCAGGACTTTCTGTTCTTGGAAGAAGTAAAAGTTAAAGAAGAAAAACGATAGTGTGTGTGCAAATGCTGTCTATTTCCTTTGTATAATTGTTTATAATGGAGTGCCCTGTCTAAATATTTTCACGCGCATGCGCTGTTGTACGCGAACTGTACGCGCACTCTTCGCGCGGTCTCAAATTTTGGGCTGCACGCGGACGGTCCGTGCGGCCAGCCGCGGACCCTCTTGATGACGAAAATGCGTCATGCGGACGGCGCGCATACACGGACGTCCCTAGTATACTTTCGGCTTAAGCCGTTGGTTGCAATTCTCAACATCACCACTAGATGCTTCAAAAATTTACAAACTGCACCTTTAACTTTCATAAAAATTGTGCAAACGTAATTTTTTTATTGCATAAAATTCCAATACACTATGTGCATTGAAATAAACCTGATGCGTGCTTTAAAACGTTTTTTAAAAAGATTTTTGAATTTTTCATCTTGCCAATCATTTTAACATGTTTCAATCCATTCGGTAAAATCCCACAGACTCACATTGATTGTCTACAGAATCTATGTATGAAATGTATGTCTATGCTCTTTTCTGAGCTGAAATGTATGCATCAACATTAACCTACATTTATATTTATGCATTTAACAGAGTGTTTTAGCATATAGCATTAAGCATTTTGCATAAAATGGTACTGACCTTAACATGTACAGCACTATGATGATGAAGACGATCACCAGAAGAGAAGACAGGGCAACCATCACCGCCATGATTGCTGTGTCATCTTGGTTTGGAGGACAAAATGAGTCATTAATATAGAAAATATCGAAATTTTGACAAATTAATCCTAGGTAAGCGATGAAAACTACTAAAACTAGAAAACCAGTTTCATTCTGTATGTAAATGTTAGTGAACATTGATAGCTGAAACGTACCTTGACCACCATCATCTTTATTGGATGAAAAAAAAGAAACATTATCATCAAACACTACAAAGTGAAAATGTAATACATACAAAAGGACTACAGTAAACAATGCACACATTTGCTACCAAAAGTACAAACCTGGAGGCTTGCTGACAGTTTTGGTGGGATCTGTAGAGGCGATCGTAGTAGAAGTTTCGGCCTCTGGGGTTGATAGATCAGTTGATGGGATTTCTGTAGTTAAAACAGTCGTCTCATTAACCTCAGTACTGGTGGTGTTGGACGGTGACACAGCAGATGGGGTTAAAGGGGCAGGTGGAGCTTCACTTGGGACAGACTGAGTTGAAGGGGGAACAAATGGTGGTTTTGTGGAAACCCATGGGGTCACCACACCCACAGATTCATTGGAGCTTGTCGTGGCTAGAAGTTCAGGGGACGGCGTCGCAACTGGGGTTGCTGATGGGGGCTCCTGGGTGACTATTTTTGAGGGTGTTGAAGGAGGAGGCTCTGTAGGTTTGATGGTCAGGACTACACCTGGAGAGAGAGATTGTTAAGCATTAGATACTTTTTAGATACCACACAGTTAATCTGATGATCATTTTCTTCAATAAGAGTGTTGGGTTATAAAGTTTAAGCAATAATGACTATAATAACTTAATAAGTACTTTGCATAATTTTCATAGCTAACATGCCAACAAGCATGGGAAACCGCAACACACATCAAATAGCTTCAGGAAAGGAACCTGGGGCCAATAGAAAAGCATTTACATCTCTTGATGATTTAAAATACGACGATAAAATTGTTGTCGAACTGCATTGCAGATTTTAAATGTTAGTAAATGGTAAGCATGCCAAGCACTTCTGGATCTTCCTCATTCAAGTGGTTATGAACTATACTTGCATGCCTAGAAAACAGCTGCCTGGAGGAGTTTCCAAGATGGCCGCCAAGTGAACAGACTTGCCCACAACATAACTAGACATGTGAGGAAATGGTGTATCCCCTAGGCAAATCCTGAGTAATCGCCTCAGAAATATGGGCTACAGGTAAATCTATCGGAGGATAAGAGCGAATGCCTCAAGATGTTTACATGGTGGCACTTGTTCATTATGTTGGTAGTTATAACTTTTCTGTTAAAGCACACCTGCTATAAAACTTGTAAAAAAATGCATTATTTAGCTGTAGCTCATTTGTTGGCAGTGTGACACACCGAATTGCTCATGAAGTTCCTTACTTGTAAGTCGCTTTGGAAATAAAGAGTATGCAAAATTTCCATGTGAATCAATGTAAATATATCCAACTATATCCCTACGTAACCATTTGAGGTCAATAACAAGTTAATAAATACAACCTGTTGGACAGTTCGTAAAACCAAACAAGATACAGTACGTTTACAACAATAAGCTTATAATGGAGAGCTGCATGCTTGGGTTACATGGTTCCAGTTTAAATTTGATACAGATGTACACGCTTGTAATTTAAGTTTCCCCCAATCCTGTCTGAATGTTTGGCCTTCCTCTTCAGTTTTAGCTTCAATCCAAATTCAGATACTGAACGACTAATCTGAGAAAAAGTTATTCTTTATGCTGCGACAGGGCTTTATGTGCATCATGGCCACAATATACATCTATAAAGAGCCCCTATTTTCAGTTTTATGATTATACATTTCTTTTGGTGAAAGTTAATGAACTGCCAAGTTACAAATCCCAAAGTCTACGATGATGCGAGTTATCGTCTCTAACTGAAATCTCTTGTACTACAATGAACGCAAGCGAGTTGACTTCTACAGCGAGTTGACTTGGACACAATGCACATTATCATATTTCCCCTCGCTTGTTGTTTGCCATTTCTACGATCACAAATGCAGACATGGTTTTATGTTTTAGTATCCTTTCCTTACCAATATATTATGTTCTGCCCAAGCCACGCTATCAAAGTTGATCGATCAGCTTGCATTTTCTGGATCAGATTAGGGCTGCAACGATTAATTTTTTACGATTAATTAGAATTTTTTTTAGAATTGATCGATTCTGTGTTTCATGCATAGCTTGTGTGTGTACTTTGGCATTTGGTCAGTAGGAAGTCCTTCTCAATCTAAAATCATTATGAGTCGGAGTCGTGCATTTAAATATTATCATGAAAAAAACCTGAAACAATTTGAAGAACAGCGATATAAATATTCCTATAGACATTTCCTGCAATAGCGTTTGCAATGCTACTACTTCTGTGGCACAAAGGGAGTTTCTGCATGAGAGTGCCCCCTGGCTTTGGGGTGTGCTGGGATTTCACCATAATTCATTAAAATTCATTCATTGAGAAAATGCTAATTTGCACGATTAATCGTTACAGCCCTAGATCAGATTCAGGCTCGTAGTTAAGACAATATTATCTACTGTTGGGTGGTGATCTTTTAAATATGGTATGGAGCACCACATTTCCGCCACTCGCTTGACCTATTCGTCCAATCACAACACACTGGATAGCTAGCCACACCCCACTTTTACACTCACGTTTCAGAACAGGAGCAACAATGTACGGTATGCGGAAAATAATGTGTTTTTGGAACCATAATCCATGCAATAGGTGGTCTTTAGTAGGAGAACAGGGGATACATTACCAAGGGTGCTAAAATGGCCTTACCTGGAGAGTCAGGGCCATCCTGAGCCGAGCTGAAGGCCACACAGGCCACATGTATCAGCAGGAGCAGAGGACCTACACCCATCCTGCCCTGAAATAGACACAGAGAATCCCAGATGACACATTACAGGTTTCAGTCTTAAAACCAGCATCATTTTACAACTTTTGCTTTTTAACAAACAAACAAACAGAAATGTTTAGGTGGCATCCCACTAGCTGACTCGAAATTAGATTTAGATGTCACACATACCGACTGTCTGTCAATGACAATAAGCAGTTGTCACAGTCTAATAAGGATGAAATTCATGGAGTAACTTTACCCAGTGAATGTGTGGGATTGTTATACGTTTCTGTATGCAAAGTTTCGAAAAATGTCTACAATCAGCATTTGCTATATGTGGTTTTGCATTTACAAAAAAAAAAAAAGATTCTGTGCAATTAAACCTCAGAGAAATAAGGCTACTAACCAACAGCACCACATTGTATAATTTAATATGTTTTTTTAACTCAAATTCCAAGTTTAAGATTGTTTTATGCAATGAATTTCATTTGGAGGGGCGTGTAGGATGCACCCTACACCCTCCGAAAAGTTTGAGAACCACTGGTGTAAGGCCATCAACAAATTTTACAGAGCTACTAAGTCACTGGTATCAAACCCCCCCCCCCCAAGGTGACATTGGAGTAAAAAAAATGTAAAGTTTAGTTTCATGTGCAGAATTTTTTTAAGTTTAGATAGTTTCACGTGCGCACGCGGAACTAAACTTTATTTAATTTTTGCTCCATGTCCCCTTGGGGGCTCTGCAGGTTCTTTCCATGACAGCATTTTTTTTTTTTAAGTTAGCCAGTGCCATCATTGTTTATGATTTTTAATTTAAGTTTAATTTAAGTTAATTTAAGTTTAATGCCTTCAAGAACATGTTGTTCTTTAAATATATAAACATACAATATATCAAATGAAAGAACAGATCCTCTGCTTTCAAACAAAAATAACATTTCATGCTACCTTTATTTGTTGTCTTTAATCAAATCTCAAACATGGGCTGGTTTCTTCAAAAACACCTAATTTTAATCAAAAAGCTGAGATAATTGCATTTATGTGAAGGACTTTTTAAAGAGATCAGATTCAGAGCGATAATCAAAACATACATGCAGTTTTAACTGTTTGGCCTAATGCTGGATACACACCAAAAGATAATCTGGCTGATTTTGGGCTGATTTCCCCCCTTCCGACTAGGGATGTCAATTTATGCAATTTCCCATATTCGGTGATAATTTAAATTAACGATCAATCAATCGAATAATCGTTAACAGTAATAGTGCAATACGCCTTCACTGCAGTGGCATATAGCCAATGACATAAAAGTGTGCATAAAAACGACAGCTTCCTCACGCGAACTAAAAGATTTTATTTTGTCTAAATAACATGCTAGTGGGATTGTAAAATGAGTCAATGTAGTTGTTGTTTTGATAAAATCATCAATTTAAACTTATCTCGTAATGAAATACAATGACTAAACTCCGCCTCACATGGGCACTCTGCAACAGACGCATGAAAGTCCATGTCAAAATAACAGTTTTATTATCATCAAGTGTTATTTATCAAGTTGTTTACCTCGCTTTCCGAGTCGTTGATACACTGTTTGTAGAACGTCTGAGCTGCCCCGATCGCTAATCGTAAATATTAAACATGTTTAATATTTACGCTCAGAAATCCTGATGTGGGGGGGGACCCCGAGGACAAACGCGTGCACGCCCTTGAGATTATCACGTGAAACTAAACAATATCCAATCAGAAAGCGAGATGATGGATGATGGAAGACGGAAGCAGTCATGGCACAGCACAAAGTGAATTGATGCAAGATGAACTTGTACAGACCATGTTCCCATGACTTCACCCAAACCCTTTTCTTTTTTTTCTGTGAAAATCATTCCAAATACTATCATTTTAAAAAATCTTATAAGATGTAAAAAAATGTTTGGTGTGTATCCAGCGTAAGGGGATACCTGGTGGATAACAGCGGAAATACGAATTGCTGGAAAAACTTGTCATTGGCAGGGAAGCGTTTTCTCTCAATTGATGAGTTAACTTCGTTAATATGCTGAAAGCTGTAGACTTAAAAATCAGTGGGACTCCAGCGTTCACAGGAATTGACCGGATGTTCTGTTGGAGATGTGGTGATGGACTTACCTGAAGAAACGAAACCTGCATCACTCACTCATTCGCACAATGATCTCCTGGAAACAGAAATGGAGAGACGATACTGTTAAAAACATCAGCCGCAAATATTAGCTTCCATATCTAAAATTACATACATTAATCATAGCTTTTTATACGCAGTTCCAGTCTATTCAGAAACACGTGCAAAGCCTCAATGCTGAGACAGAACATGAGTCACAGTTGCTAATACAGCAAGCGTGGACTTAAGGCATCTTAAACACAGTCAATCTCACATTTTTCTATGCCCGGATCCAGTTTTAAGATGTAAGGTACCAAGCGATTAGCGATATACGTGGTGGGCCAAAGTTGTGTTTGGGGGGTGTAAGCATTAGTTGTCTTGTGGGACAAGAGAAAGAATAAAAAAGAATCAAAATAATTATACTACTATACGTTACATTTCAACTGTTATGTTCTTTAAAATAAATCTCACATGTCTACTTGTCTTATATTGCTAATGTAACCGGTCCTACTCGCACCAGCCCTGAGCAGGACTCAAACCAGTCCGGTCTGGCACGGGAGTCAAATGTTTAAATTAGACTCCAGTAATACATCAGTTTAATCTGGAAAAGTTATATCACATAAAGTGAGTATCAAACTTCCTCCTTTTTTGACAACCATGCACATGACCCTGTCAAATATCAGACATACAGTCATATATCATACAAGCCATTAGCAAGAGATACTAGACAGATATTTGTCTTTATTCATATGGATAGCCTCCAGATTTGGTCTGTGTGGATTAAATACTTAGTTTTTTTTTAAATTTGACGAGGGAGCAAAATATAATCACAGAGCCAAACACCAGACTGACCATCAACCAGCGCGGTGTAATCTCAGTGGTGTCTCACTCACTAACAGTGATAATCCCGGTGTCAATTTGAATGGCCTGCTATAATCCAGCCCGTCTGCCCCTTATTAAGCAAGACCATCCGTGGTCCTGCTCCTCTGAGAACGGGCCAATCAGCTTCCACTGGCGCTTAGCAACCAGTGATATCAAAACATCAGCAGGTCATACCCAATAATCCATCCTCTGGCTCTCAGGAGAGCTTTCAGTGGATCATCAAGAGCTGCTTACATGAGAACTGCAATAATTACACCACATTTACAGTAATCTCGTAAAACGACATGATAAAAATGATAAAACTTTTTAAAGAACTAGTTCACCCAACATGTTTCAGCTAAAGAAAGGAATGCACACATCTGGAATAAATTTTGAAGAAAAGTATGAGATAATTTTTATATTTAGGTGAACTGTTCTTGTAACTATAGGCCCGCCAATTCGTAACCCCATCACAAGAGACCTGCTGTGACGCATTTTCGGATTGTGACCCAGCAACTGAGAAGCATGGCTCTAAAAATTTTAATCAATATTTCTGGTTTTCAATGAGCAAGACAGAACAAATAAAGGAGATTATTTGGGCATTTCAAGCTTTTAAAAACACCACACTGGCCTCTTGCCCCCTCTCTCTAGTTCTGTTTTGCCCACATCTATACCCAATGCGGTCAAGATGACCACAATTACTACCTTGTTTTCCAGGGCACAAACCATGTCAACCAACTCAATCTGAGAGTGATGCCACATTTTGAATGGTGGTAGTTCGTTCCGGCATATTTTTCTTACTGATTAATAGTGTTTGGTAAGGCAGGCAAGGCATTACTACTATTGCACATACTTACAGAAGGCGAATTAAACAAATTTATTGTTTTAAGTCCCTTTATACTCAAATACCCACTTAATGACGTTGTGATTTTCACATACCTGATTATTAAACGGATAAATATAAGACACAAATATCAGAGACACAAACAAACTGCTTAAAAAGTTCAATTTACAAACTTCGAATTTCAATGTTCAACTTTAGTGCATTAATACTAGAGCATCAAAGCAATGTAATGTATGTACATATTCATGTATATGCCACAGACTGGAATGAAAAAAAATATTTCAACTCTTATGAAATACAAATCATCTATTTTATTTATAAGATGATAAATTGAGAAAGGTGTTATATACATATAATTTAAATCCAGCACATTTTGGTTGAAAACATTAAGCATTGTGTGTTCATTTGAAAAAGTACTGGTCAAAAGCATTTCGGCATTCACACAGATTAGACAATAAAACATATATAAAGCAACTGCCCATATGAACGTAAAGCATATATATATATATATATAAAACTACAGTTAGTATATTGTTCTCGTTGACCAAAAACAAGTATGCTCAAGTAAAAGCTGGCTCTTCTGTCTGCGCAGAAGAGAAACACAGATAATGGTTGGTGAGAAACAAACTTTGTTGAAGCATGTTGTATTTTTGTATTTTGTATTCAACAAACTTTACTGCATTTTACACATTCTCTCATCTTGGTTTTAGTTTGAGCACTCAGGAGTTATCGTGCATTCTTGACAAACAATTCAACATTTACTGAGATTTGACTAGTATTTTTACATAAGAAAAATAAACTAATATTGTAAAATATTACAATTTCAAAGAACTACTTACTATTTTGGATACAATATGATGGCAAAACAAAGTTTCAGAAACCATAACTCCTGTCAAATCCACATCATCATGATTTGAGGTAGGGGTGAGTTGATACCACTTTTCCCATTACAATCCAATACCTGAATTCTGAGTATCATCCGATACCGATCCTAGTAGTAGTTTTCTTTTTTCTTTCATTTATCGACTATTGGTCTTGCCCAAATGTCTTGTCGGTTTTGGCAAAATGCAAAATCGGTCAATATTGGTTGCATGATTGGTTCTTGGCCCATAAGCAACCACCTAGCAACTACCAAGAACATCAGAGCAACTATGCCCAACCCAAAGGCAAGCATCACATACATAAATGTAAAAATATTCCCTTATGTAAAAAGTTCCCATCCTGTGTCTTTGTTTGCTAAATATTTCTTACGTTTGACATCCTGCATCAGCTCATTTTGAGCTATGAATGGCTGCATGTTAAACTGCGGCTTCAGCATTAAGTTAGTTAATGCAAACAGCTGATCAGTTCCATACAAAGACGTTACACTTACAGGCACATCCACCTCTGACAATTCAGATAACCAAATCAGATTTGCCAATGCATCTGCAGATTCCATTTTCACAAGCCTGTTATTCAACTGACAACCGCAAAAAGTCTAGAAGCTCCTTGTCAAACATAATCTGCTTAAAGTCCCCCTGTAGTCGACAATTTTATGACTTAAACTAGTCTTTGAGCATCATAATAGCATATATAAAAAAAATTACCTGTTACAGTAATTTTATATGCCTTAAAACAAAGGAAGCATAACGATTAATTGCAATTAATCTATAGCAGAATAAAAGCTATTATCGGCCTATATATATTGTGCATCCCTAATATAAATTATACATAAATATACACATGAACATTTCTTAAATATATACATGCATGTGTGTGTATTTATTAGGGCTGTCACTTTTCGTTCGAAAATCGATTGCACAATCGATCGGACCAACCAAAAAAAGTTTCGAAAACGAAAATAGGCAATCGATTTTAACCAAATATGTACACTATTAATTTTAAAATAATTAAACAGTAAAAATATAGATGTAACAAAACTCACAAACAAGCAGAAAAAGAAAATAAAGAATTCCGAAAGTGCAGTAGGTGTGCGAAAGCTAGACAGAAATTACCCAGCAATTTTACGCACCTATAGTTTCACGCTTTCAATCGCTGCATCTAGTGTTTTGCAAAGAAAATGGAGGACAACGTCAATAAACCTGTGCAACACGAGAGAGCGTCGTAATTGTGAACTTACAGGAGATGATGAGTTATGACAAGGAGCCAACCTTGCGAGCTGACAGCGACCCGCTTTTGTGATGGAAGATTGGCAGTACGAAATACGCAGCTGGCAACGAAGCACCCGAGTTTCCCTGGGACATCAGTGCGGTCGGAGTGCGTCTTCTCAACAGATGGACATAGTGAATGAAAAGCGCTCTGCTCTTGACCCCTAAAATGTTGATCGACTTGTTTTCCTCACCAATAATTTGTAATGGCCCTAGTCTTTTTGCGCATTTCATTATGCCTGCCTAGTGCCGCCTAAGTTTCGGTTACGTTTAATAAAAAAATACACAGCATGTTCTCAACATCAAGTAAGTCTATTTAAAGTTTCATTTTTGAACAGTTGTTTGAAATGGATCGAATCATTATTTAAAATAATTTTTGAATTGCCTAAATCATAAAAGCAGCCGGTTGAAGCCTGCAGTAATGTTTTTCATTTATGGCAGCAGTCCACTCTGCATATTTTTTAGAGAATGTTGCACTACTGTTGCTGTTTTTTATTCTGCACGAAACTTAATGACAATGAATAAGAAATATTGCTGACTTGTGCGTTTCAGGCGCTCTCTTTACATTTGTCTGTTATTTGGCGTTGAAAATGGAAACGTCTTTTTTAGACATGGAAAATCGATTTTACAATCGATTCAATGAACACTTACTTATATATTAAAAATCGAAAATGATTTTTTCACAAAAGTGACAGCCCTAGTATTTATATATACATATACATAATTATTATTCACAGTTTACACACACATATGATGTAAACAAAAACCGTTATTCTGCTACAGATTAATCACGATTAATTATTATGCATCCCTAAAACAGCTTGAATATAACGCTACACCCTTGCCTCATTTAGTATGAATATGTGAATTAGACCCTGCCTCAACCCAATTGCACAGCTTGGACCACAGGTATGCATATGTGAACTACCTATTTACTCATTCAACTGTGTTAATGTGATTTGTTACATGTTTGTGACGTAGGAAACCAAGGCGATTTCAAACCACGGGAATGAGACTCTTTGGAAAACGTACATTTTAAGGAGAGAATACTCAGCAGCGGTGCTAATAGGGGTGGCACGGTACAGGAAAAAACTTCCGAACCGTTAATTTCGCTTGACTTGGTTAGGAGCGTCTGTCTGTTGCACGGTTCGACACATGCGCAATGTAGCCTCGTGCCCGTATGTTACCTGAAGCCTTGTATAGATGGATTTCTTTCAGTCGTGTGACCTTTTACGTCATGCCGCCATCTTGAGGACCTATACCGAGTACCAATACACTCTTAAGAAAAAAGGTTCTTCAAAGGTTCTGAAACGATGGTAAAGGTTCTATATAGAACCATAGCTTACTGAAGAACCCTTTTTTCCGAAATGGTTCTTGTCTTAACAAAAAGGGTTCTTCATTTCCCTCCTTTTTGATTTAAAATTTAGTCAGTTATTTTCAAGCTGCCTCCTGATTATTTTCACCTGTAAAAGCCCTGAATCATCAGTGCTGCTGAACCGCCTGCAGACTAACAACACAAACAGGTAAGAGAGTAAAATAATCATCATTTACTGTTAAAAGCATTTTGAAAATTGAAGCTTTGTGTGTTCTTATTGTAATTTATTTATTTTATAGCAGGTAAACTTTATACTGTAAGCTTCATTCCCTTTATAAGAGGTAAGCTTAATACATTAATTTTTAAATGATATATTTAGAGGACTCTGCTTTAAGACTTAGGATCATGATTTGTTAAAGTCTCTGTGTGTGCGTTTAAGTGCCCTCAGTAGTGCACATACGAGAGAAATGCGTTAAAAAAAAAAAACATTATTCAGTATAACAGTATTCTTTTTCTAATAAAAACATTTGTTTATGTCTATAGATTACAGTCAGATTAACCTACTTAAGTCTGTGTCATTAATGTTACAGTTTTTTACGATTGCTATGACAGATTTTTCAATACTTTTAACAAGTTTTCAAAACTCTTAACACAGTTAGCACTACATCCACCTATGTAAGCTATACTATTAACACATTTCTTGTTGGTTTAACACAAAAGGCATATAATTAACACAAATTTAAAATGCTTGAACTTCTTTTACAAACAAGCTCAAACAAGACCAAAACAATAGATTTTTAATGTCAAATTTACAAATGCTTTCACACAGCATGTCAAAACAGATAACATCATGTGCTAAACCTCACTTATAGTCAAAGTAAACAGCTGTTTATATGATGAATTGAAACATAAATATATCCCCTGTATTTTATTCCATTGGGATTGAAAAACAACTTATTGTACCAATGCAAATATATAAATCACAGCTGATTCCCACCTAGGAAACACACTCAGGTTCTTTCAATTGCACGACTATATGGTATACAAAAGAGTAAAGGAGGGCATCTTTAGGTCGATCTTGTGTGGAAAAGGAACAATATGAGCAACACAAAAAATAAGATATATGGCTACACAAGTCAACTGAAGACCACCAGGTCAAGGGGAAGATTTTCCTCCAGTCCCACCTGGATGCAATAGATGGTGCATTCCCAGACATCACACCTGAACACTGTCAGAGACATGGCAAAATGTTCTTCACAAGATGCCTTGCCAGAGAAAAATCAGGTGTAATGTGAATGAGAACATGTGGCCAAATAGAAACGCAATAGATTAGATTATGAGATTTTCTTTTTTGCTTTATTCTTCAGTGGCTTTTTTTGGTTGTATTTGTTTATTTTTACTTTTTTACTGTAAATGTAAGTAATATTGAATATCTTGCAGTAATGTCCTGTTGTAAATACTGTAAGTTCTTTACTGCAGCAATTATGTCTACTTTTTTTTATAAAACGTACTCTAAGATGGATGATTCATTTTTGTCTTGAATTGCTGCAGCAAAACAAACATAATACATGCATTTACTAAACCCAACTAACAAAAATATAAAAAAGTTTTCAAAAAAACTCTATAACCTATAATCTATAGTCTATAATCTACTACAGCCTATAAGGACAGACTTACACATAAACTTATGCAGTTTTTGTTTTTCCACCTTATGTTTGTGTTTTTCATGACATTGTGTTATGATTGACTAAATGTTTTTGTTGGAAGAGAACATGTGTTGGTGATCTGGTATAACTAGTTGATTCTGAAACATATTTACAGTGTTTTTGTAAACAGTGTGAGAGTTTAGTTTACAATGTGTAATTTTGAGGATAAAATTAACTGTTTTGCCAGTTGTGTGTTTTAGGTGTGTTGGTGTGTTGGGAGTTTGGAAAATTTGTTAAAAGTGTTGAAAGGAGTGTCATAGCAATCGTAAAAAACTGTAATCAAACAATGACAAAGAGACAAATAGCTCTAAAAATAATAATTTATTATAAATAATTTTAATTTATTGTGTTATGATTCATTTAATTTGATTTCTGTACCTAATGCTAATTTCAGACCTTATTAATGTACAACTTTGTTCTTTTTAATAAATGTTTCCAATTTCTTTATTGTTTATTAGATTTTTTCCCACCTGCTTTTTGCTGATCCGAAAAATAATCTGATCTGAGCCTCAAAAACCGTAATGTGATCCAACTTGTGAGTTTTTTTTATCCGTCACACACCCCTAGTAAAGTTAGTACACAGTGATAGCCATAAATGCAATTGAACTAATAATTGGCATACTAATTTCTTTCGGTGTTTCGGTTTCGGGTTTTCGGCCTTGGTTTCCTTTTTTCGGTTTTCTGTTTCGGCCAAGAATTTTCATTTCGGTGCATCCCTAATTAAGCTATATTTATATCATATGCTGAAGTAAATTTCTGGAGTGTTAACGATTAAATGAAAAAAAACAACAACAACAACAACAACAACAACAAGAATCGCGAAGAACCGAAAACCGTGACCCTAAAACTGTGATACGAACCGAACCGTAGGCTTTGTTAACCGTGCCACCCCTAGTGTTAAATGATGGATTTGCACGTTGTTTGTCTTAAATCATATTAAAAACACTACATAGACACATAAACAACAATAAAAACTTGATTTTCCCCACAGGGGGACTTTAAGGCCTGAGCATCCACAAGGACGAACATTCTTCAAGAGGAGGGCAAATCTTAAATGATCCGAGACATTTCTGCTGTTGACCTTAAAAAGGTTGCATTCAATTTAGGCAATAATACACTGCAGTTGGAAAAAATGTCTAATAAATAATCTGATCAGATAGTTAATTTGTTCATCCTTCAGCCACCTTGACTGGTAGGCTATAAATTAATTTCAGACCATGCGTTAGTCTGTATCTGTTCTCATCTCTGTCTGGATTTGGCAGGAAAGCTGTAAACCCGAGAGAGCACATTGCTTCCTTCCTTCCGTAGCAGTCTGTCTGATAGCCTGCCAGATCTGTCATTTGGCCCAAAAGCACCACACCCTTACCTAACACATCAAGTTACGCAAAATAGTCTTATTGAAATGTGCCAGGCTATTACATAACTGTACTTCTGTTGAGTTAACAAAAGTAAAATGCATAGGTTTGGACCATTTTTTTTTTTATTTGTAGAAATGATGAGTCAGGACTGTTTATTATATTAAAGCTGTAATGAGGAAACGCCACACCTCTAATATATGACACTCATTATAGTGGGTTTCCTTTGAGATGTGACGTCATTCATAAGTGCACAGATGTGACCCTGCCTATGAAAACCCAGCTGAAGTCATTTTTACTGTTTTCTACATAAAAACAGTAACCTTGATATCTTTAAGTGGAACCACTAATTGAAATCCAACTTTGATGTTCTTAATCTGAATTAGATTATGAGACTTTAGCCAGGATTTCACTGACAGGGTCACAAATTATCTGACAGTTTCTGAGTGACAGTTTGTAGCGGTCTCACCATCTAGGCAAACCAAAAAACTGACTTGGGTGTGTCCAGAAAATCTGTAACCTATAGGGAGAGTTACACATCGTTGCATTACCTCCTTAGAGAAGAAAGACGCCTTTTTCTTAACATGACAATGCATAACCGCAAAAGTTACATGCTGCTTTCTTGCACAAATATTTCCTGTTAAAAATGTTAGGCCACAATCATAAGAAAGGATGTATTTTGTTTTGTGTTATGCTATTTAACACATTATGTTTTGATTTTGTTTTCAAATAAATAAAAGTAACAACACAACATGTGTTAAAACAACACAAAATGTGTTGTTCCAATAATAACACAGTTAAAGAGCACCTATCGTCCGATTAACGATTTTACATTTCCTTCGGTGTGTAAGTATGTACATGTTAACGATATGCAAAAGGAACATACCCTAAAGTAAACGATGACGCGAGTTATCATCACCAACATAAATCTCTTTTCTTGGACTACAACAAACTCACAAATTGTAGGCAACAGTCTACTTCCTGGTATCGGTGACGTAGACAAGGCCGACATTATCATAATTCCTCCCGCTTCGGACTCACAGCCTGTAAGTTAACTCCTGTTAGCATTGCATTGTGACTGAATCTTTCAAACATGGTAAAGAGCGTCACATTTCCGGCTGACATCAGAGGTATTCAGGCCAATCACAACATACAGATTAGCTGGCCAATCGGCGCTTTTCCGATCGATTAGCTTTGTACAAAATCAATGCGTTTCAGAAAGACAGTATATCTGGAGCTACAATAATGTACGGTATGTGGAAAATAATGTGTTTTTTGAACCATAAACCACACATAAACATTGTATTATACCAAATACACAAAATAAAGTTTTTAGCAATGAAATAGGTCGACTTTAGGGACAACAAACAAAATGTGTTGTTTTAACACAAATGTTTTAAGAGTGCATAATTGAATATATGCTTTATTGCTAAAGAAACAGTTCCCTATCAAATCAAGTAAACATATTGCATGTTTAAACAACACAGACAAAAGAAAACTGTTTTAAAAAAAATTGTCAAAGCAACTATCATTGTCCATATTGAATCGGAATCGGAACTAGAAAATTTCATACAATACCCATAGATGCGTGATATAATTACACGTTATCTATAATCTTTTGTTGGATTAAAGATGTAATTATTTACCAATTTTTACAACAATTTTTACCTTCTTATAATTTTTTAAGGGTGTTTTCACACCTAGTTCGTTTGAGCCCTCCAAACGCTCTCAGAGCAGTTCAGGGTGTATATGTGAACAAACCAAGTGATCTCAGACCCCCTAAAAGGACCCAAAAGCGAACCGAACTCAGACCACGTCTGGATGTAAAAACCACAGGCGAAACCACTTTAAGTGAACTGGGTTTGGTTCTTTTAAAATGAACTATATGTGAAAACACCCTAAATTAAGAGTATGAACATTATGCAAATAAATGTTCATTTAGTTTGACAAAATGTTTATCAGTTGCTATAATTATTTTTATATCTACCTTATATCGGCCAATCGGCCGCATTGCATTTCTAATGACTTCATTAGCATCTGTAAAAAAAAATCAAACATATTAGTCGACCACTTTACGATAACACAATACATGGGTTGCAATTCGATATGTTGCGATGCATTGTGCTACTGTAAAAAAACAATGGACGATATATTGGGATATTATCTATTTTATGAAAATAATAGGATATGATTTTAAGAAAGCTGTCACTGAGTACACACCACCATATGGATACCTTAGCAAAAAGATTTGTGGCGCTCCCCTATGCTAGTACTTCCTGTCACTGTTTAAGTTCAGACATACAAATAATGCTAGTGGTCGGGATGTAAACTCCAAACTAAACAACTGTCTTAATTTTAATAATTTTGCATTTTTTAGAATCGGTACCGTATTGCCAAACAAAATATCATGATATCACATGAATCAATATTTTTTTACACCCCTAGACCCAACAACTGCATAGCAACACCCAAGAATTAAACAATGTAAAAAAATGCCCTTTAACAGCTTGTGCAGCTCCACTATCTTTAAGTGGCCTAAACTGATAACCGTGATGAATTCTTCTGCTCTAAACATACCAGAGGAGTCATGCTGTAAATACAGCTCGTCTAACACATATTTATCTGCCAAACGGACACTCTCTCTCTCAGTCCAAAGCCTGAGGACATCAATAGAAAAGCCACTAGTCACAAGATTGCCATGTTCCTCTTACAGTTCCTTTACAGTATGGGGCAAAACCATCACAAAACAGTACGACTATTCTATCATTGCCAACCTTTTAGGTGGTTAACAGGTGACCCATTCTTTCCATATCCCTTTAGAAACCACCAGTTCAACAAATAAGAAGCTCCAGACAAGGACGGCATTTACTTTAAACACTGAAGTGGGATCAGTTCTGCACTTTTAAGCATGAAAAGTGATGTTATGAGTTCAGGTAAAGGTAGCTGGTCCAAGATCAGAATAGGCCTCTTTATTGTATTGCCCACTGAGAATTAAAGGTGAGAAAATCTGCCTAGAAAATCGCAACTTTTAATTTTCCGTCGGTTTTAGTACACGATGTTAACTATAGAAGAGTCAAGTTTTAAATAGGAAAAATGTCAAAACTTTTTGGTTATTTTTGAGCGTGATGCCAATGGTCTAATCAAATTCAATGGATTATGCTAAGCTATGCTAAAAGTGGTACCGCCAGACCCGAAGATCTCCTGATTGGATTCCGAAACAGTAAAAATCAAATGTTTAACTGTAGGGGAGCTGGATAATGTGCATATTTTCAAAAAAAGTAGAGTGGACCTTTAAAAAAACTAAATATTTATAATACTTTGTATTGCCAGATCCCTGATGATTTCCACTCCTACCGAAAACATGACAGCGAAGATCTTTTATTTGCAGCCGGAGAGCATTTCCTAAGGAGATATAATGGGTATCTGTCTGTCCCCATTCACGGTTTATTAATACTCCGGTCTGCACCCTGGAGGAGTGAGTAGTGTGACACAGATAATCTCAATGTTCCTCTTCATCTTGCTTGAACTGGGACAGCTAAGCGGACAAGCAAGATGATCCTGCAGCCGTTGCTGTCATAAAAAGACCTCGATGCCATTCCTGAAACTTCCTGTGTGCCGCTTTCAGTAACAAGAGCTCAAATGATCCCTCATGTTACTCGATTACAAAATAGCTGAGGGATAATTTTCATTCTGTAGTGCTGCTTAACCCTAAATGCGAAACAGAACATGAGCAGAACATCAGCAGATAAGGAAACTTGTTAAAGAGGAAGAGCGAGTTGTTACGTTTTGATGCAAGATTAACAAGACAACCTTTTTTCCTTTCAGGAAAAATTATGGCTAATTAACTGTGAACAACATGACCGGGATAGGTCTATATCGATTTAACGTTGCGATTAAAAGGCTATAAATAATGTCATGATTTAAAATGTAAGCCTATAGATTCTGTATAATTTCAGATTAATTAGTGGTCCACATAATCAATAGCTGTATACAGAAACATTTGTTAGTGGTGACATTAGTTTGAGATGTGGGATTGAGGCAGAGAAGTGAAATCATAAAAATCATTCGATCTGGATTCAGAAATAAAAAATTGGAACCAGAGTCACATCTGGAATCAACAGACTCTAAAACGACCACAATATGACCTTAAGAATTATGTGTAAAGCAATGAAACAAGAGTAAAAGAATAACTTTAACCAACCCCGGGGGAACGGTGTGGTGTACTGCCTACAGACTTCTGTCAGGGTTTCCTAAAGAATGCACTGGTCTAGCCACATCAGATACAGACTGCAGGAAGTGGCAGAGATGAGGTCAGTATTTAGCACACATTCAGACCGAACCACACAAAGTGGACATCCAATTCCAAAGGAAAGCTAACATAAGGACATACCATATGTAACACTAAAATAAAAACAGTTTTTAGGAAACTTCCCTATAATAATGATTCATGAATGACCGATTTATTTCGCTTAGCTTTAATTCCTTGAGTCTTACAAAGATTCTCAGAATCCTTTACTAAAATAAATGGACATGCTTTTTGTTTGGGTCCTCCCAAAACTGCACCCACCCCACTGATACACTGGCTTAGCCGCCCAGACCTCTGTAATTCCCTAAAGTAGTGCTGCCTCATGATTAGTCGCGACTAATCGTTTGCAGAATAAAAGTTTTGGTTTGCATAATATGTGTGTGTACTGTGTATAATAATTATGTATATATAAATACACACACATACATGTATAATTTTAAGAAAAAATATATATATAATAAATATAATATAAATATATAAATTAGGGCCGGGACTTTAACGCGTTAATTAAGATTAATTAATTACACAAAAAATAACGCGTTAAACATTTTAACCGCACAAGTAGACGGAACCTAAACGAACAGCTGATTTTAACGTGACAACGCATCAATTTCAAAGTAAAAATGATTTATTCTGGTAAATGGAGGTTTGCAACGGAGGTTTTGCCCAATAAACATCTACCAACAAACTACAGATTATTTTAACATGTATCCTAATGTCTGTTATATGTTAATGTTTGAGTATTGTTGGGTTTAAATATTGTTGTAATGTTGTTTTGTTTCAATTTAATTAGTTTATTACGAGTTTAATTTAAGTTTTGTTTGCTACTTTAAAACGAATTTCGTTTCAAATAATTTGTCTCGTAATTATAAACAATGTTTTGTTGTTAGGTTTTGTGAATATAAATTAAAAAGAACATTAAAAGCAACACCGTGCATCTCATTGATGCATATGCTACCGAATGCCAAAACATGCAGTGAGTAGCCTATATCACTTACTTTTCAAAAAATCAGCCTGGCAGTGCCCAGAAGTTAAATTTACACGCGCATTTAGAGCATACTGTAGCAGCACGTTTGATTCGCGGTGTGCTTAAGACTTTTAAAAATCAACTTCATATTAATTTTAATAGGCTACTTTGACAGAGGACACGCACAGAGAACAGCGACGGCAGGTAAAGGAAAAAAGTTAAACGAATAGAGTCAGTTTGTAAGAACATTTTTAAATTGACTATAAGATCATCAATATGAACTCTGAACAATGAACTATTATAAACATAACAGCAAGAAAAGCTAAAGAGGAACTCGCAACATTAAAGCAATAAGCATTTATGTAGGCTAAAGCTAGGGGTGGGCGATAAACCGGTAGACATAATTAACCGGTAGAAAATTGTCAACCGTTAGAGATTTTGGACTATCGTTTCTATCGAGGTTACGTGCCCACGTCACGCTCCTGTGCGCGTGGTCACGAAAACGTAACGTTTGTACACGTATTTAAGCACTGCAGTTTTAAAACAAGTTATTTTAAGCCATTGAAACACAGACAACAGATCTGTATGCGTGCGTTCTTTCTGTGTGTCAGGAGCGGACAAGTCGCGCAGCCGCTGCTTTTTCTGTCTGTGAGGAACGCGCAAGTCGCGCGACTGCTGCTCATTAAGCTCGCGAGCATTTTTCCCGCTTTATTGGCCTTAAATACATATATGCGTCAAAATTCCCGTCTTTGCAAGCATCCTCATAAACACGACCAGTTAGGTCTTAAGAGAAAGTAAACAGCTAAAACAGAAAGCGCATGTGTGACAGTGTATTGGATCTGGACGTTGGTCTTAAAGGGGAAGTTACCTAATTTTGCTCCCGTCTGTCACTCGTGTTAATCAAACAGCATTGAGAGAAAATCTCTCACTGCTCCTGATTAAATCACTTTTCTACCTTAAATAAAAATATGTATAGGCTTATACATACATACATAATTATTTATTATCATTCTTATATGACTGTTTATCTTCAGAGAGCTTGAGTTTTGTTTGCTTTTTATCTTCTTTCTATGCTTGTATATGTTTTTTGTGAGAAGTATGAACATTTCTATGGTATTAAAGATTTAAACCTTATTAAAACATAAAAAAACCTCTACCGTGATACATATCGTTATCATGATATAAAATTAATCCTATCGTGATAGAAGATTTTGGTCATATCGCCCACCCCTAGCTAAAGCTATATATCACCTCTTATTTTTTTTAAATTTAGTTAAGTTTCAATGGTAACACTAAAGGCGCGTACATTATGCAGCGCTTTTCACATCCGAATCCCACTTAAGAAACCTATAAACGATGTGCAACTTAAAAAATATATTATGCACATTTTTATATATTTTAATTTTAATATAGGCTATATAGTATATTATGTTTTGTTGTTTTTATACGCGAGGTGGGGCATCCGCGCACATAGGTACCAGAACACAGACAGTCAAAACCTGAGAAGTCCCGAACCCTGCAATATTAAACAAACTACTTTAAGAAATGCGGGCCAGGAAGCGGGTCGGGTATAATATATATTTTTTTTTTCTTTGCGGTCCGAGTTGCAGGCGGGTTGTTTATACATTGACCCGCGCATCACTGGTAAGCGTCGATAAGAGCATGGTTGTGTGTAAGATATGCAACAAGGAATTCACATATCACCGCAGCACATCGAGCCTCAAGTATAATCTCAATGCAAAACATACAGCAGCTAGCGTGGACATTAGCCCGACTCCGGGTACAACGACTTGGTTGAACAAAAATAAACAATATTTTGTTAAGCTTATGTATTCAGTCATTATTCATAAAAATCCATGTAAAAATACTTCTTAATGTTCTCAGGTCAAATATTTATATGAGATTAAAATGCAATTAATTTAGATTAATTAATTACAAAGCCTCTAATTAATTAGATTAATTTTTTTAATCGAGTCCCGGCCCTAATATAAATATAAACATGTATATACACATGCAAATGTTTCTTAATACATGTGTGTGTATTTATACATAATTATTATACACAGTACACCCACATATATTAAACAAAAACTTTTATTCTGCAAATGATTAGTCCCGACTAATCGTGAGGCAGCACTACTCTAAGAGGCTGTTTACACCTGGCACCAACATGCGCCTTCATCGATCGGATCACAAGTGGATGACGTTAATGCCAGGTGTAAACGGTGTTCAAAATGTTTTAAGCTTGCCCACTTTCAATCACATTCAGAGGTAGTCGAAACCCCTTTCGATCAAATTGCTTTTGTGGTGTAAACGCACATGTGGTTGAATGTGTTCGAACCACCACATGCGACCGCCTTCTCTCCATCCATTTCTCTAATCTGAGGTACTAAACACAATGTTTTACGTCTATACTAACTTCTGGCGCGAACACACGGTGAACAGCGCTATTTTTAGCCTTTCATTGATAAAACTAAAGCAGCTGATCTCCGCAGTTTCATTTTGCAAGCGTGTAAGGGTTGCGCGATCCTATTTCATCAATTGCAAAAAAATTCAGAGAAAGCTCTTACATATTAGAGCCCAACCGATAAAGAATTTTGAAGGCCAATACCTATACAAATGTTTGTTGGTTTAAAAATCCGATATTCCGATATATCGGCCGATATTTTTTCCCTTTTTTATTTCAGAAACGTGCAACAAAACTTTAACAGATTTCCCTAACATTAGTTATTTGTAGTTTATTTAAGAATTTTTTTTCTTTTATTGTCACAACAGAACAGAGGAACATCAAAATATATTAAAGTTCTGATAAATAACATGTATAAAAATACAAACTTAAGATATGAAACGTAAAGGCCTTTGAACAAAAACACAAAAACAACAACAACCAAATCAAAGTTATCAGTTTTAAAAGACTTGGTTCATAAATATAACTTTGAATAGGATGGGAGACAAATTCTGTTAAGTTCTGATAAATAACAACATGGTTGAAGGCTGTTTCGTCCGTTGTTTTTTTTTTAAATATTCATTTATCTGCCATTATGAATGCCGATACCGATAGTTTGGAAAATGCCTAATATCGGCCGATAATCTGCCTGCCGATATATCGGTCGGGCTCCATAACATACATGTACAAAGCACTGTGCAGCATGTTTACTAACAAGACAAGCAGTGGACTCCGACATCATATTAGTTTGTGTCCATATAAACTTGCCATTAGTCCCGCTCGCGTTTAAATGACAGCAGAGAGACTCGCCCACAGTCTCGACAGACCACCCCCTCACATCATTAAGGGCAGAAGCGGTCGAAAGTGGACAAGAGAGACGGATTTAAATTAGGGATGCTCATATCAGTTCATTTTCCCGACCGACAACCGTAGCTTCTGAACCGAACATTAACCGTTAACCTATAAGATTTGAATATGAAATTGTCATTGAGTAAAAATGCAGTTGACGGTTGTCTGAACTAGTAAAAACAAAACATTTAATTTTAACGCGCAAACAGCAGCGACAGATCAACAACCGAACCAGGATTCATACATTATCCGATATACAACATTACCTTATTAAAAAGCATGCGATCAGTCCAGATGATTAATATCCAAAAAGGGCAGATTGTCTCTGTTTCATCTACCACAGTGGTCATAAAGCAGGACGCTTTTCAGAAAGTTTTGCTTTTGCGTCGCGTTTCTCCGTTTGTGCAAATAGAGAGATGTTTATGGTCAGGGTCAGAGGCCATCAGCGAACGTCTGTCCGGATCAGTCCGGATGTGCGCGAGACCGAGACGGACCGCGTCAGCTTGCGCGGATATGCGCGCGTCTCCGTTCAGCTTCCAAACACCCATACAAATTTCTCATACAAATCAGATCGTCAGGGCAGCAATAATTTGTGTCATATACAGGAAATTCACAAATTAAAGATAGAAAAGTGGGCTCATGACGACACGCACCATGTATTAACAATTTTTTTTTTCTTTTAACTGATAACGTTAATCGGTCATAAATTCTTACCTTCGGTTGACGGTTAAACGGTCAATGTGAACAAAGAACATCCCTAATTTAAATACCAGCTGTAAACGTGATGTGTCTCTCTCGTCCACTTGTGATCCAATCGATGAAAACACATCTTAATACCAAGTGTAAACAGCCCCTAAAGTGCATTATTTTATGTAAAATGTGGTGTGTAAAATTGGGAGTTTCTTACTCATAATAATGACATGTTTTCAGTCGTATTTTATGGCTTATTTAAAGGAAAAGTCTACTCATTTTTAATATTAAAATATGTTATTACCTTAACTAAGAATTGTTGATACATCCCTCTGTCATCTGTGTGCGTGCACGTGGGCGCTGGGGCGCGCTGCGACGCTTCGGTGGCGTTTGGCTTGGCCCCATTCATTCAATGGTGCCATTTGGAGATAAAGTTAGAAGAAGTGTTTTGTGTTTTTGAAAGTTACGTATTAATAACACTGTGAGACCAGGCTGGATAAGCACAGATGTAAAATTACTAATAAATTAAATAAAACTAAATACAGTAATCCAGTGTTAGGAACAACATCATGAGATCGCTTAAGAGAAATGTATTGTTAAGTGCAATCTTGTTGAGAGTGAGATCAAGTTATTACACAACACAAAACCATGCAAACAGTCATGGACGTAATCAAACAATGCATTTGCATTCATATCACATTTCCTTCATTTAACTTAACATTTATTTATAATAGTTAGCCAACAGTCTCACACTCTGCACAGCCCTTCTCCAACCCATTCATTGTCTTTGTCAGATCTGTGTCAGGATGTTCACAAAATAATACACATACATAATAATAGCGTACTGCCCGAAGCAATAACTGCACCACAAAACCCAAACAGGTATTGCATAAGCTGAAATGCTAACCGGCTATCCACCTAGATACAAGGCCAGCTGCCTGACTACACGGCCAAATGATGTTTATAGGATAATCATCTCAAAATGTAAACCTTGAACAACTGGGTGTCTCTTCTAGTTGCTCTGGTTTTTAAAGGTCTATTTCATAACCTCACGGCTCCCAAAGAGAAGCAATAACAGGTCTAGACAGGACAAGCTGATAAGATAACCAAAGAAGGGTTGAGAGCAGACCTAAAAAAATCCAATTCAGGATTAAAATAAATACAGAGAGAACATATAGATACTGAGAGTTAATAGCTGCTTTAGGGGGTTAGGAACAGAAAAGGACTTCAGAGCTGGTCTTTGGCCACAAAGCCAAGAGTTCCTTTGGCACATCTGAAGGATATTTATTGGATATAGGCCTATTAAATGTATTTTTATCACCACAATGCATCGATAATTATTGTTTAACAACGTATTCTTGCATCACCTCACAGTTTAAACAGACATTGTGTGAGCTATCCTGATATTAATATCAGATGTAAACACTGAATGATAGGTGGAGGTTCTTTCTACCCTTTAAAATGTGAAGAATGCTGATAGTCTTATAGATCAATTTACAGTTCTGCTTACACAAATTGATTTTCTACGTTTTATTCTCTCTAGTTTCGACACACCACCATTCATAAAACCTCCAGTGAATGAGACTAAAAGCCTGTGAGTGACCGGATTTTCAATTCAGTATTCTCTCCACCACTGCAGAGGAGCTGCGACGGAGCAAAACGTCCCTTTAAAAATGAGTGTGTTCGTATGGCAACTTTTACCCAATATGCACGGGACAAACGCAAAATCCCCCTCCCCTCATATGCAGCTCACTTTTTAAAAACATGTAGCGACAAAGCGCTGATCAATACGTTCACTTTCAGCTCGCCGTCACGAGAACGCACTGGATTCCTATTGTCTTCCCATTCGTTATTGTTAAAGTGTTACAATGTTTAGAATGTAACTAGTTTGAGACCATTTTGCTACAATGTTTCCGCACTGGATCTGTCCCAAAAGGAATGACTATTATTATTGCAATGTATCCGAATAGAAATGATAAATATGGGCACAAATTAACTACAAATACTGTTACGAAGTATCCAGTCAACATCCATTTATTTATATTGCTACAATGTGTCCGGTCCAGGATTAATATTGTTATAATGTATCTGAAAAGATATCCTTAATATCAAGTTTAGAACCATTAACATTGTTAAAATGTATCTGAACATTAATGGTCAATATCGTTACAATGTGTCCAGTATTGAATCTCAACTAATATTACAATGTATCCAGTCAGAAATCGCGCCTGCGTTCTGACTTACAATTCCGCCGACTTCCAATAAAAGCAATGCGTGTCTCTCTTCCTCTCCCCCTCCTTTTTCTCGGCAGGACCCCCCTCCCCATTTTCCCTCCTTGCCTCCCAGCTAGTAGTTGGGCAAATGTTCTCGTTGCTTAAAACATTATTGGGTGCGTTCCCAAGACATCCCTGTACACTGCGTAAATCTTACATAAAATGGTTCTGGGTTTCGGATGTACCAGTAAAAGCGTTGCTTTCTTTGGCCCACTGATGTGACAAAACCTTACCCGAGTGACATAAGGGATAAACTGAGGAAAGAACATAAGTTTGAAGAGTTAAAATATTGAAAGAAACAGACATGTAACTCACCTCGACACCCCGTCACGTACTATGCAGTTTGATGCTCCTGATAAAGTGCGATTGTTTTCCACTTCCCCGGCCCCTGTCTCCACACCCAAGGAACCGAGAGTGTGTTCGGGGTGGGGGGCCTGGGTGATAGGAATGGTCTCGGACAGACAGCCAATTTGGAGAGGGCAGCGGAACGAAGAGCTTACTTGTATCCAAAACGCATGTCTGAAGAAACCGTAAAAGTGCAAGCCAGTTTTATCATAGATCCTCCTATGCAGAAACGTGTATTCCTGGCGTCTCCGCGGCACAGGGAAGCACTATCCCACGATTTGTTCGCTGTATCCGGGCGCGTCGGTTGCCTCCTAATCCGCCATGTTGTGCCCCTGCGCCTGGAATGGGAAGCAGCGGATTCCCAGGCCAGGCCCCTCCTCTCCTCTTCCCACGCAGATACTATTGGACACGCCGCGACATCTGGCGGACGACTTACTTCCAGCAAATTGGAATGTACAAGATGAGTGATTTGGTACAAAGTGCCACCCAGCGGCTATACGAGGAATATCACATATCTCAATCAGAAGGCTGCAGCCTCCAGAGGTCGCATATGCAGGCTGAATACGTCATCAAGCCTGGTTTATTTCAAGTTAAGTGAATTACATTCGAAAGTCATAAGCATATTACATCGATTTACGATTAATAATAGTCAACTTTATAATTATTCTGAAATAAGACAATATGACGTATGCAGCCTGCAAATGCGACCTTCAGAGGCTGCAGCCTTCCACGTGGATTTAAATCTTTTGACTACAAGGCCCATCAATTGTCCACAATAATATTTGAAATTCCACCACACAATTTCTAACAAATGAAATATGAGTCTGGAAAATAATAGGAAGATGAATATTTGTTTTTTTTTGTTTCCTTAAAAAAAACTTACAGTCAAAGATTCCCAAAGAACAATTTCTTACATTTTTAAAGACGTACATCAGACGCGCGTGCGCTAGCGCGATACACGTCTGGATCCGAACTTTACTTCCGGTTTTGTTTTTTAAATGGTCTGACTAGTTGCTAAACTGATCTCTTGAACAAATGCCTCGTTGAAAATAACAAATGTTTTGGTTTCCTAGGTAATCTATTTGTTGTTTTTTGCGTGTTATATAAATAAACTATGTTTAAAGAACTTTAGGGCTTTTCACACCTGAAATTGTTAACCCTGGGTTATTCTAAACCCAGGGTTAACGGAATCCTGGGTTATTTTTTTCATGTTTCACACTGTTCAAACTTAACCAGGGGTTAAGAGATAACCCTGGGTATTCATAATTTGACGTTTCACACTGTGCATTCCTAAACCCTGGGTCAGGAGTCTCCAACCCAGTTTCAACACACCTAGCCTTGATTAGCTACTTCAGCTGTGTTTAATTCGAATCATAACATTCTAACCCTGCTTCGTTTCACACTGCATGTGTTTGGCACCACAATGCAGGGTTAACACCACAAATGCGGTGCTAACCCTGCTCCAGAGCAGGGTTTCATAACCCTGGGTAAAAAGCGGTGCTAACACCGCTTTCAAATTACAGGTGTGAAACGCTCCTTAACCCAGGGTTAAAAGCGGGGCTTAGAATGAAGATAACCCAGGGTTAAGCGCAGTGTGGAAACCCCTTTTTTTGTTTATTCTTAGCGGAGTTTACCGGAAGTTATGTGTGGACCATGACAGCTGCTTGTTTATGTTGTTACTGCTGAAACCGTCTATAGTCTAGAAAATCTTTATCCAAGAACTTTGGAACCTTAATTTTTATGATTGTATCCGGCATCCCAAAGTTTTCTTCGTTTAAAAACAAACCATATTTTTTAATTTATTTCTTACATAATTTCAACCATATAAACTAGATACATTGCAAAAAATATATAAAAAAAAACTTAGTATTTTTGTCTTGTTTTCAGTGAAAATATATAAAAATAAATTAAAATTAAATTAAGTTGAGATGCTTTCTCTTGATGAGCAAAATGACCCAGGACAATAAGTCTAAAAAATATAAAACGTAAGTGATTTTGTGCATAAAACAAGCAAAAAATCCGCCAATGGGGTAAGCAAAAAAATCTTGAACATTTTTCTTAAACATTAATATTCAAGAAAATTTGCTTACCCCATTGGCTTTTTTTTGCTTGTTTTATGCACAAAATGACTTTGACTTATTTAAGGTTGAGTCGTTTTGCTCATCAAGAAAAAGCATCTTAATTTAATCATTTTTAGATTTTTTACTGAAAACAAGATAAAAATACTAAGAATTTTTTTTCTTGAAAATCATTTTTGCAGTGTATGGTATCATTACAATGCATGTAATATACTTAAACTAAAATATACATTAAGACTGATCTTAAATAACAGATATCATTTATTAACCTGTTTTACAGTAGAAAGACAACACACTTGCCAGTATATTATGTCATTTTATTAATGGATGAACAAAAAGCAAATGCATGTAGTAAATAGCTGAATAAATACATCTAAACTAAAGCAGCATCATAGAGTACTACAGTACAATTGAATAATAGTCTGGATAGTGACTATTGTTGGCCATAGGTGTAACTCTTGTGCTCTGTTTTAGACTATATATGTCTGTAGAGTGTACAGTCTACTGTAGCAAGGCCTGCACTAGGAATTTATGAAATGTTTAACCATAAGACTTTGAGAATACATTGAAACTAGACAAACACTACTGTGCTTAAAATGGTATTTGTGAAGCATGGAATGTTGGGATCTGGTTTAGACAACCAGATTAGTGATGACAGCCCTGGTAAACTCTTCGCTTGATGCATAGCCTCCCAGATCTGACGTGCGTACCTGTATCAAAGCAAGCATATTTACAAAATACAATATAAAAGTTTCTGCATAAAAGACTAGATTTTCCCAACATGATTCAAAACATTCAGCCTACAGTTAAATTCAAGGAAAAATGCTTGATGTTCCGAGTATTCTGAGTTTATTAATATACGAGTAAAACATTGTAGCCAAGTCAACACCACTCTTGAATCCATTTGGTTTCACATATTTATTTTTTGACACTAAGAAAATTCAAATTTGACAAAACATTGGTCAACTCAGTTAAGGCATGAAGAGAAAAAAATTGTGCGCAATTTCCCTGTCGAGTGTCTGAAAAGGTAATACTGCAGGAACTGAGATTAGAAAATACAAAGGCGACATGTCGACTACAGTTCACATGCTGAATAATTACTGCAATGATTGAGGTAAGATTAAAACGCCTGAGAGGCAAACAGATATTTGCATTTGTATTGATTCAACAATTTCTTTTATCATACTTTCCCTAAACGCTGTCAGTCAGCCATGACACAAAATACACTTCCTGTCCATTTGACGCCAGAACATTTGCACCATGAAAACCAATGATTGCCCATCGGATTTATAACAGCAGTAATGTTTGAAGTTCTAAAAGGAAAACCACCCAACTGCTGGCATGTCAGTCAAAACTTGCTAAAAGGCCTTTAAAATAATCACACATTTAATTTCAGTGAATTCCTGGAATCAAGTTAAGGAGGACCAGCCCTAAACAGAGGTCATAGAAAAGCAGGAATTTAAGAGTCAAAAAGGAACCACAAAAACCAAGCAGCTTAGAATTGAAAACTAAAATAAAACAAAACAAAACAAAAACAAAAAGGAGTGAACAAAACATAGGAGTGAACAAAACATAGCAGTACAGTGTAACATGTCAGGCAAAATTATGCATGAAACAAATACTTTGAAAACAGAAATGAAAATAATGAATGTACATGATGGATGTAATGAATAAGAAGGATCTGTAACCAGCTAGACCCTTCGCTAAGCTCCGCCCACTTTATTACTGTTGCTTGCACAGACATGTTTTAAAAAAAATTCTCAAAGGAAAAAATCCAAAGGTTTCTAATTGGTAAAATATGCTTACAGTGCATTTTTGGACTAGAACAGAATAAAGCATTGCAATTTCAATCTGCAGTATTTAAGCGTGTAATAATCACTTATGCTACATATTTATTTAGGATACGACACATTTTTCCACTGCAGATTCGAAACATCTATACTAGGGATGCATATAACGATTAATCTATTGCAGAATAAAAGTTTTTGTTTACATCATATATGTGTGCCAACTGCGTATAATAACTTTGCATAGATAAATACACACACATGCATCTATGATTTAAGAAATGTTTACGTGTGTATAATACATATATACATATATATATGTGCAGATTTATATATACATAATTATTACTATTCACAGTTCACACACATATATGATGCAAACAAAAACTTTTATTCTGCAATACATCAATCGTGATTAATCATTATGCATCCCTAAAAAGTTTTATTGACAAATGTAACAAATGCTGGTCTAATAATACAGTGAACAAGTTGTTAAGGTCTGATTGGTCGATATAAGTCAGGCGGTGCTAAGTGAAGGGTAAAACAAAGCAAGGGGCAAACAGAACAAAAAACAATTTATAAAGTAAAAGGCAGAGACAGATATAAGATGTATCTGTTTTAAGATTGGCTTTGCACATATTAAGAAAAGCAGTGAGGGGTAAAGGGTGATCCAGGTAAGACATTGGGTAGGGTAAACATCCTTAAACAGTCCGATAGCGCAGGTTGCCCACAACCGCTTGGACAAAGTCACTAGTGGTGCTGTAACTCCCCATGTCTCGCGTTCTCACCTGGGACACACACACACACACACAGTGTCACATACACCCAAGAGCGGGGTGTGACGGCAGAGAAGAGAAGAGGTGAAGACCACTTAAGCATTTATGGACAACAAGCAAATAGCAAAGTCCTCCATGACAGATCACCCTTAAAAGAGAGAAATTTAGAAAAGCTTTATGGGGCTAAAGTTAAAGGTGAATTTCTTTACTAGGGATGCCTGGGTCTGTGTTTTGAATTTATGATGCCATGGATTTTAGTCAATGCTTATTAGGTTGAAAATCATTTATATGCTAATATATATCTTAAAAATTCTTCCTCTTTCTGGAAAGTGTATTTGATGCCTGAACGTAAATATTTTAAATTAATAATAAGTAAATGATTTACAAAATAAAGGCTTTTGAATGTTTAATATGCCCCTTTTAACTTTCTGTAGCAGCAGAAAATAGGCCAGCACACGAAAGAAATTTATGCTTTTTATACTACAGTACTTTATGGGGTTTGTAGATGAAATGAAGGTAAGGTAAGAAGCAATGAAAAAAGCAAGTTGAGTTAAAAATAAAATCACTAAACAGCTAACCCCAAACTAGCCAAAATCCCCACATAAAACAATACAAACAAGAAGGGTTTTAAAACTAACTGGAATGCAGAAGCCAAACACTTTTGGGAATATAAGAGGCATACTGCTGTGTTGTGTTTAGCTGCCAACCCAAACCCACCTTGTATCACAACCACACAAAATGGCACACATAATGCTTATTATACTACATCATGTTTTCTGCATACATAGCTCACGAATAAAATTACAATACACACATTCAGTTCTATAATCTACACAATGTGTTTCTCCCCCCATCAGACACAAAAACATCAAAATGTCTTACCTTGCCCTGCTTGATGACTTTCCTGACAGCCTCAGACACCATGTTTGAATGATACTCAAGGCTAAAACACAAACAGCACATAACATGAACAAAAAAGACTTATCAGTCACTTCACATATGAGCATTAATGCTATATTAAAACTGCAGTCACTGTCAAACATTATATAAACTTCCTAAATTACCAATGTACATTCGGTTTCATTTTTCCAATAATTTAACATGAATGGGAAAACTAAAGCAAACCTAACATAAACATCATACAGGTTTCCCAACTTTAAATTCAAGGACCTTTCAAAGACTTTCCAGATGCAATACCTTTAAATTCAGACACTAAATGTGGGGACACATTTCAAGTGAGAGCAAGGTTACATTCTGTTACCTTTTAAGATACATTGTTACAGTTCCCTTTCGAGGAACTCACGCTGCGTCACTGCGGTAACACTTCAGGGAGACCTCCAATGGTAAGTGTGTCTGAATGTGTATATCAAATTCAACCAATGGTGAGGCTTAACCACAAAGACAGGGTGACGCGGGAGACAGGAGTATATCGCTATCTGAATTATTGCTAAAGACAGCGTTACAGGGACGCAGGAAGTATGACAAGGGAGACACAGCGCCTCGTTCCCTTCTCAGGGAACAACAGTTACATACGTAACACGAGACTTTTTCATGTGTCAAACACAATTATGCAAAAAAAGCATTTTAGTATGAATCAAAATTTACATACAGAAGATGTAAGAATTTAAAGCGAACAGTTTAGCACGTGTGCTTAAAGTCTAGAATTTATTATATTATTCTACACTACACAGGGAATAATATGGATTTTTTTCCAGAAAACTTCTTGCATAAAATAGATTCAAGCACTTTCAATTACCTGTATCTATGTATGTATATTTTTAAAAACTTCCCAGGGCCTTGAATTTTTCCCCCCCAGATTTACAAACTTTCAAGGACCAATGGGGACCCTGATCATATATATTACAAGATCAACAGATGGACATGTGAACTCACTTGAGGTGTCTCAGCATGTTGGATGCACTGAGAAGCATAGCAGTAGGGTTAGCAATATTCCTGCCGACAGCTTGAGCAAAGGGATGTCTGGCGCCCTGAAATTAACCATAGGTATATAAGAATAAGTACAAAGTCATGTCAGAAGAGCACAATATTTGGAAAAAATGAAGACACCAACTGTTTCAAACACAGCATATTCAGCACTGTAACTCTCTCCTGGAACTACACCGGCCCCGCCCACAAGCCCAGCCGCCAGGTTATCAATGATGTTGCCATAGAGATTAGGCATCACGAGCACATCAAACTGGTACGGATTCTGCACAAGCTGTGGATCACAGGAAAAAAAACGCATATTACATTCACAGATCATTTTTCTTGCAACTTGTTCACGATATTAAGATAGAAACTGTACCTGCATACAGCAGTTGTCAATGATGATGGTTTCGTATTTGATCTTGGGGTAAAGTTCAGCCACTTCTGCGCAACACTGTAGAAAGAGGCCATCCCCGAGTTTCCTGTGGGGATACTTGAGTCAGTCTAAGTGTTTACATTTTAATCATGTAAAAGTGCGGACATGGTGTTTCAGACACTCAACTAATAAAGCATGAGGCTAGCAACACCAAGTTCATAGGTTTGATTCCCAGGAAAAAGCGGTGTTGATAAAATATTTTAGCTTAATTGTACACTTACATGATGTTTGCCTTGTGTACAGCTGTCACCTTGCTTCTGCCTTTTTTGGTGGCATAGTCAAATGCAAATTTAGCAATTCGACGGGATTTCTCTCTGGTGATGATCTTTAGACACTCAACCACACCTGTAACGCTCTGCAAACAGTTGTGAACAGCAGAAACATTCTTAAAGCCATTTAAGCATCTATGGGTACATTCATGGTGAGAACGGGTTAATCTATATACAAGTTAATCCACAAAAGTAAGGGGAAGGGCAATTTGACATCAGCTTTAACGCATTTTATTTTCTGGAAAAAAGAAAGCTTTTCTTTTTTGTTTCGCCAATCTCTCTGCTTTCTGCATCAAACTAAAACTTAGACTTAACAAAGTAAACAGTATTATTATGCATATTGCGGTATGCACATTTGCAATATTGTGATTATTTCTGCATATCTGACAGCCCAAGTTGGTGTGATATCAGAACAACTAGCCAGTTAAGGATTACAGGTATAATAAAACTGGTTTCTAGTATAGTCCACTTGACACTGCCGTTCACACAAGACACTTTTGTGTGATTCTCGCGAAATTAGACTCATGAGGTGTCATGAAACATTTTGATTAGGGCCGGGACTTTAACGCGTTAATTAAGATTAATTAATTACACAAAAAATAACGTGTTAAACATTTTTAACACATTTTATTCGCACTTATTTTTGCACCGCGGAACATTTCTCATTGGGTTTCGGCGGACCGATTATACTGGAGCACCAACTAGCGTTCATGACTTCAGACAACAACAAACCACAGTGAACATGAACGAAGAAGCTGATGAGATCGCTTTGGTTGGCCCCGTGGATGGGAATTTTTTTTTAATAAAAAACGAACGGATGGAAGGGTCGATAAGAGCATGGTTGTGTGTAAGCTATGCAACAAGGAATTCACATATCATCGCAGCACATCGAGCATTAAGTATCATCTCAATGCAAAACATATAGCAGCTAGCGTGGACATTAGCCCGACTCCGAGTACAACGACTTGGTTGAACAAAAATAAACAATATTTTGTTCCTTAAGCTTATGTATTCAGTCATTATTCATGGTATACTAAAAATCCATGTGAAAAAATAACTTCTCAATTTTCTCAGGTCAAATATTCATATGTGATTAAAATGTGATTCATTTCGATTAATTAATGACAAAGCTTCTAATTAATTAGATTAATTTTTTAATCGAGTCCCGGTCCTAATTTTGATAAAAAAAGTAAATGCAAGGTAAGAGTATCAAAATAAGAAACATACAGTTACAAACATCTCTTCACGTACTATTTTGCGCATGATTTCAAATGACATCATACAAACCAATTTTGTTGTTTTTTCCACATTTAAGAGGAAAATTTTCATTACCGCAACGTGTCCATGACTGGATTTGGGTTCTTGACATGGAAATATTTCTAATTTAAAAAATCTAAAAAATAAACATTGGTAAATGTAGAGACAATAAGGAATATAAATGTGTCCAAGAAAAATGATTTTTAATCATTGTTTAAGCCCTCAAGGAACTAACATTTAAAAAAAAATTGTTGGAAGGGACATAATTGACTGTGACACTCAAGATGGCTACAAGGTAAGCAGTTCTTATTTTTTCTCTCCAGATAAAAGTTGAAACTTTTTAGTTCTCATTACCGAAACATGAGTTTGTCAATGCATATATTTAATGTAATATCATGTTGTGGTAATGATAATTTTTTATAATGATAATCTAAAAATGTAAATAATTGTATAGGAAATATGTTTTAAATCCTCTAAAAATAATGGTTATAGTAAGTTCAGACCTTAATCGTATATGTGCAAAAAAAATTTGATTCAAGGGCTTTTTAAAAATTCTATTGAGAATGGACACTGGATTTCGTGAGAATCACCCGTTTTTGTCTGCACAAAAGCGGGTAAAAAAGAATAGAACAGAATGAAGGAACAAGATTAATTTACATGCACACAAAAATAACACATACAATGCTCACAGTTCAATTGCCTTAAGTTAAAATTGACAGTTGAAGACAGAATTTGTTAAACAAGCTGTGCCCATACCTCATGCTCCAGAGAGCTATATTCTCCCTCTGTTTGCTCACGGATGATAACTAGATCCAAGTTATTGTGTCGGGTGATGTACCCCGGGAGGCTGTTTACATGGACCACATTGGCAAACAAGTCCAGCTTTCTCCTGTAACATAAGCAAACAATCATTCCAAAAACAAGCAGGTGAGACACTCATAACACAAAGCAGTCAAATGTAAATATACTGGTGACCATAAAAGTACCTCAGTCGCATCTCATAAGATGCCAGCTCACCCTTGTACTCCATGGGAGTGTGAATTTTCCCTAAGCAGAAAATTAAGCAAAAATCAATCTTGTTAGATATGACTATAATCTCCTTTATTGACTGCCTGTTTATCAAAATCGATTTATGTATGTAAAATACCCTTGATGGCGACTCGGTTGTTCTTCATTGAGGACAAGACCTCTTCCAGTTTCTCCTCGCTGGCCATGTTCTGCACTTCGCTCAGATGAAACTCTTCAAATTCCACAGGAACATCTGCTGCCTAGAGGGAAGGTTAAAGGGCAACAGGATTGAGTGTAAATGGTGTAAGGCACTGATTTCAAACCAGAAACAAGAATGGTAAGATGTAACCATGCAAACCAAAAATTGACTATCATTACCTTGAAAACCTCTTTGACAGCAGTCATAAGTTCTGGTCCGACTCCATCTCCGGGAAGCATGGTGACTTTGAAAGTGCTGTCAGCACGTGCAGGCGGGGTCTCTGAAACATTCTGGCTGCCTGTCAAACTCAAAGACCGGGCACACAGTGGCTGCAGCCGGGCACCGCTTAGACCCTGAGGGATCAAACAAATCACGTGAGGACAACAGATAAAAGACATTAGACACATCAGATTTGTGATCAGATTCGCATTTCAGGAGTGTAAGTTATCAGAAATGTGACAAAAGAAACAGACAAATAATACTTCTGTAAGTTAGTTGACGTCTTGTATTACGTATTGAACTGTAAGTTACTAACGTTATGCCATGTGTTAAGTCTGAGCTTACTACACGCTCACCAGACATATTAAGAAAACACGTATGTTTTTCAGTTCGTTTTAATATTTGAGCTCGTTACATTAACATGAGGACAATCAATCTTTTTGTCAACTTGTTGTTTAACACTCACCTTGGCCAATGTTACAAGGCTCCCTCTCAACGCAGCCGCCATCATAACCAAACTAGAGGCAGAAGGTCGCGCATGCGCAGCAGTAGTCTTCCTCTCCACCTCAAACGAGACCCATAATATCCAGCGCGCATGCTTCTCTACTACTACACTACAGACAACAAGCCTTTAAATTTAGCAAATAAACAAAACAATGAGCCTAATAAATATTTACTTCAAAATGTTTAATAACTTATAAATTAATTTGTAACGTTATTTTGCCACATTTTGTATGTTTGTTCTCCATTTCTGACGTAACTTTGAAATTACTAAACGCGTCGGGGACCACTTTTTGTATTTTAGGTACAAATCCCTAAAATTATATTTATTTGTGCGTAACAAAGTTAAATCTACTGTTGTGAAATGCCTCCAAAACTTTGCGACCAAAATGTTAAATAACCTACAGCAGTGGTCTCGTTTGCACCCACGAAGTCTGAATTGGTCGCCAATGCACATTCTGTTAATAGCCTCAAATTAAATATTTATTACATATTTTATATATTGGCTTCTTTTATGTATGTTAACATTTTAAACAATGATTAAACATATCATAAGTAAAATAAAATAAAAGTAAAAAGTTTTGAGTAGACTGTATCAAAAAATTTAGCCCTCCAGATTATTTTATCCATTGTAGTGAAGGGTGCCTTTTTATACAGGTAGCTCACACAAAAAGGATGGAGACCCCTTGCCTACAGCTTTCGGGTGGATTCATCTTTCATGTCTGGCGCCCCCTTGTGGAAGCCTCAGTGCAATAACAATTTGCAAGTAATATGATACAGTACGTAGTTTAGCATTTAATCAATAAAATTAAAGAAAAAGAAAAATCAGAAGAACCAATAACTTAAAATGACTTGGGTGTCCCAACATTTCTAGGAACAGTGTGTAGCCTACATCAGTGGTTCCCAAACTTTTTCAGCGTGCGGCCCCCCTTGTGTAGGGTACATTCCTTCGTGGCCCCCCCAAAGAAAATTTGTGACAAAAAACTGTTCTAAAACTCACAATTTTAATTAAAAAAACACAAATTATACAAAAAAGTAGTGCTTTTGGTTAGTAGCCTTATTTTTTTAGATTTAATTACACAGAATTCATGATAAATTAATGTATTTCATAAAATGTCATAAAACTGGGGCCCCCCTGGCACCATCTCGCGGCCCCCATTTAGAAAAAACCACTGGCCTACATGACCAAAACACCTACAAATCAGATGGGGTGATAGATCACATCTCTTAACTAACTTATAAATGTACTAAACATTTTACTTAAAACAATGATTATAATTCACTTTAACTTAAAATATCTGCATATGGATCTGAACTACCCAAATCACACCAATAAATCTGAACAAAATCAAACAGATAATTATAATCAAATGCATTTATTGTTTTTCAATGGCTGATTCCCTGAGTTTCAATCGGAATGGCTGCATCTGTTCACCTAGCAAACACAGTCAATCTCGATGGTAATACTGGTCACTTTTTAGTACAATAAATGTAGTAATGGTACTATATGTAAGCAGGTATATTACAAACAACATGATTTATTTGTGTAGTCGAAGACAGTTTGTGCTATACATGAAGTGAATGCTTGATATCTGAAGATCTTCTATGTTTCTTCTTCATCAGCTAACTATTTGAAATAAACATCTCTTGTTAGTTTCTTGCTACATACTTTTATTAAAAAGTTAACAGAAAATTATATAGGATGATGAAAAATATACTCATTAATGTGAAAGTATTTGTATGTTAAATGTGCCAATACTCACAAGTCCATAGTCATCTACGTATGTATACTTCTGCCCTATATAATGCTGCTTTCTTTTCATGAATGTCAGAACAATCCAATCACAGATAACAGTCACCTTAGGTTGGAATGGTTATGTAAAACCAGATTAAAATAAGTATTTCATTTTATCATGTGAAACTTAAATACAAAATCTATCACTGAAGACTGAAAGGCATGCCAACATATTTATTTTATGTACTTAACAAATTAACAGACGTACTCACCAGGCCTAAAAGTGCCAAACCTGCACCAATATTCAGAAGTGTTGGTACTATGTTGAATTTTCCTGCCTGAAACAACAAAGTGTCTTAAACATCTTACAAATCACATTGATCGCAATAATGGCTCAGCATTGCTGAAGTTTATTCTGAGAACAGATTATTAACATCAAAAAAGGTCTAACACTCTTGGTTTAAAAACTCACCTCACCAAATACCATGACATCAAAGCGAATTCCATATCCCTTGATTAATGTCCTGACTTCCTTGCCATCACTATCCTTGTAATATTTAGCAAACCTGCACAAAATTCACATCATCACACATTGTACATTAAAATACTCACTTCCTCTGAGAAACTGAGTGTTCACTTTTACCTGAAGTTGTATCCTGGGGCCACGTTATTATCCGGATCTTTGTTGTCTAGTCTGCGGAAAGTGTAACGGGGCACGCACCAGCTCTCTGGCATATCAAGGTCACAATCCCACCGGATTTGCACACCCATCACTCCTCCCTAAGCAGAGGAATCCAAAAATGTTAGGAAGTCCGAAAGCAAGGCACGAGAGAAAAACATCATGGATGCTTCAGATATGAGAGTTACAGCTTTAGATTCATTTGCATTCATGAAACCCTTGTGTCAAATAACATTAAGATTCTGACATGGACTGCCATTGTCTGAAAATCCTCCTGAGCCTCCTCAGCAATATCTTTGAGTCTGAAGATTGGACAGTTAGGGTCAGTCTCACGGCTAAATACACATTCCGATAGGTAGGTGCTGTTTATATCCGGTAGGATGTTTCTTCTGTAAGAAATAAGGAACACCTATACCTTAAATGAAATTCACTGGCACAGAGAACTCACAATTTTTATTTTGTTTCACTACGACACATTAAAAAAATTAATTGTTAGGACGTACTTGTTGAAGTTAAATTTAGGATACCGGATGCTATTCTTTATGAGCACAGTGAAGTTTTCTGCATCTGCCAGGAGTGGTGGACTACAGAATAGAATACATTATTATCTGCTTTGGATGTGCCAAATTTATATACATATACATACATACGCACGCACGCACACACACACACACACACACACACACATATATTACTCTGGAGGTTCTCCAGTCCTCTCGATGGGACACCATGCCAACACCTCACAAGTTTTCTCTTTGTCAGAAAAAGGGACACATCTACCTGTCTGAACACCTAAAAAGTTTGGATTAGCTTGCAGTCTTTAACAGATGAAATTGCATAGACGCTCACATTAAGTGTCAGTTGATTTTATTTTAAGTATTTAGGCATACCATTGCCACGGGCATCATTGAAGCCTCTCCTGCAATCCCTGTGAGTGTTGCACCGTGATGTTGAGATTGGAATCTAGGTTACATGAGTTAAATACATTTGAATAAATTGATAAAAAAATCAAAAAGACAAATGATTTAGTTGGATGTTGAACTTAATAAAATATATGAACTAATTCCGAATTTTAAATTAAGGAATAATTAATTAAAGGTGCAGTGTGTAATTTTTGAAGGATCTCTTGACAGAAATGCAAATAATATACAAAACTATATTACCAGGGGTGTATAAAGACCTTTCATAATTCATCAATTTGTGTTAATTATCTTAGAATGAGACGTTTTTATCTACATACACAGAGGGTCCCCTAACATGGAAGTTGCCATTTTGTGCCGCCATGTTTCTACTGAAGCCCTTAACGGACAAACTTTTTTTTACTAAATTGTCTCCGACGATGACTTGTTTGACCGGTGCCGGCTACCGTAGCTTCTCTATGTGTTTCAAAAGCGAGGGGTGAGCAGTGGACTGAGCCGTTGGTTGCAATTTGCAACCTCACCACTAGATGCCGCTAAAATTTACACACTGCACCTTTAAAATTAAAGCAATTGATTTTTTCTATGACAAATATTTAACACATTTAGGGGCAGTTTCCCAGACAGGTCTTAAGTCTAGACCTGATTTAAATAAATGTTTGAGCCGTCTTAACTGAAATCAGCTTGCAATGACAAATTTTAAATATACCAGTGCCATTGCTTTGTCTCAAAACGCACTTCCGTAATGTTTCTTTTTTGTAATATGTTTGTAAAACGAATATAACTAGTCCAGGATTAATCTAATCCCAGTTTAGGAAACTGCCCCTCAAAGTTTATTCCAAATCTAATTTAGATTACAATTAGATTTTAACTTTCTGAAACATTTTATTCTGTAAATCTTAACTGACAGGAAAGATTAATAACCACATCCACATAATGACTCACCTCAGCGCATTTTGACTGTGTTTGGTTAGGGGTGATGATCATGTTGGTCAACACAAAAAATGAGCCATCTTCCTGCACGCAAATGCACATGTTCAGTAACATCAAAAAATATCAACACTTCCTCATAACATAATGAATGAGGCCTAAGGCATTATGAACTTTACTTCTTTCCCTTTGATGGTAAAATAGTGTAAGACCTGTGGCTGGTTGCATAAACATAGCCGTGACGTTAAGACTGCGTCTTAAGAATGATTCTGACTAACTAGCAATTAGTTAGGGCTAATCAGTCTTATTATTTGGATTTAAATTAGACCAATCAACCTTTCTATGTAACATAAAACAGTTATGATCAGTCAATTCCTGACTAACTTTTAAGACTAGTCTTAAAGTTTTATGCAACCGTGGTTTCACAAACAGGGCTTAAATTAAAGGGACACTCCACTTTTTTTGAAAATATGCTAATTTTCCAGCTCCTCTAGTGTTAAAAATTTGATTCTTACCGTTTTGGAATCCATTCAGCTGATCTCCGGGTCTGGCGTTACCACTTTTAGCATAGCACAATCCATTGAATCTGATTAGACCATTAGCATCGCGCTCAAAAATAACCAAAGAGTTTCTATATTTTTCTTATTTAAATCTTAACTCTTCTGTAGTTACATCGTGTACTAAGATCGAAAAAAAGTT
Source organism: Misgurnus anguillicaudatus (assembly GCF_027580225.2). Classification (NCBI taxonomy): domain Eukaryota; kingdom Metazoa; phylum Chordata; class Actinopteri; order Cypriniformes; family Cobitidae; genus Misgurnus; species Misgurnus anguillicaudatus. The sequence continues at coordinate 25,289,531 of NC_073345.2, forward strand.
ACGATTTTCTAGGCAGATATGGCTAGGAACTATACTCTCATTGTGGCGTAATAATCATGGACTTTGCTGCCGTAACATGGCTGCAGGAGTTCCATTGATATTACGCAGTGCCCGAATAGTCCCCTTAGTATCTTTCAATAGATATGAGCATATTTTCAAAAAAGTGGAGTGCCATTTAGGTAGCTTTTAGAAATGTGGCTTACTGGTGTGCATTTGAAAAAAAAACCTTATTTATTTTGATATGTGTCAGTATAAGAAGTTTCTAGTTAGCAACTTATACTGGGCTTAAGTTTTATCTGTGAAACCAGACCTGAATGCATCTTAGAGATATACCCATTCAAAATGTAATAAATATCAGCACGCAACATATGACTTAATTCTTTCAAAGATAAGGTTCACATTACTAGCAATATATGAGCAATGTCAAATGTTACTTTTCATAAAGTCAAATAAGATTAATACATAATCTACCACAAAGTTGGCATATCCTGCATCACCATCACAGAAAGCTTGAACTAAGTGAAGTGACTTACAGAACAGAAACTCATACTCATGCTCTCTACAAAAAACTTTGATTCTGTGGTGGTGTTTTTTACAGTTACATAAAATAATGGAAAAAATCTTATTGCAAAATGCTATTTGTTTCCATATAAACAAAATATTCTTAACATGCATTGCACATTTCAAGTGAATACAAAACAGTGTATGAGCATGCAGGTGCAGGTGCAAGCAGAAAGCAATCAACCACATCTCTAGTAGACTACATAACCCGAGTTGCACCATGAAGTGGTTATATGTGGTTTTATTATATTGTCTATCTTGTACCTCCTCTTCATCATATCGACGGACTACCTGTGGTGGTATGATGTAGTCTGCGACATCCCAGATCCGTTCACCCAGCTCTGTAGTGTTTGTAAGAGCAATGCCTTTTACTTTAGTCGTGACAGAGCTCAGGATTGTGTCCGTGTCCTGGTAGCCTTTCTTCCAAACACAAACATACCTGCGGTCACAAATACGTTTTTAAATATAAAAAACGCGACACATATTGTGTTTGTTAATGTCCCTAAGACGACGACTGGACTAGGCTATAAAACGAACAACTTACCCGATGACATACGCTATCACTAAAGCTTGTGTGAATCTGTTCAGCGTTCCCACTTTCCTACTTCGTATCACCAATATTTTTGCCGTGTAGTAGTCGAAAAAACACTGCGCCAGTGAAACACAGCAACCTTTATTGCTCATTGCTGTAGATGATGCCTTACTCTTAATGAATAAAAAATCCACACCGATTTATTTCCCTTCCTATAAACTCGCAGTCACGAGACTGGTTGGTTATTAACTTTACACGAGCCACGACGCCGGTCACGCCGCTGCTATTGCTGTCCAATCGTAGGTAGTTTCAGGTTGAAGTTTCACTTTCTGAAAAGTTTGAGCCGATAGGATATACAACAAACTTTCAAAAGTTAAGGATAGGCCTAACTTTATTTATGTATATTTCCTACGTTCTGGAATAACATTAAACGCTTCAAAACTATGATTGGTCAAATGGTGTGACTAAAAATTAAAAAAATAAAAAACTTTTTAAAGGGATAGTTTACCCAAAAATGAATAAATTTTCTCATCCTCAAGTTGTTCTAAATCTGTATGAATTTCTTTTTCTTCTTTTTTTCTTTTTTTGATGAACACAAAAGAAGATATTTTGATAAATGATGGCAAGCACACAACTGATTACAACCATTGACTTCCATAGTAGGAAAACAAATAGAAGTATTGTGATAAATGATGAAAAAGATATTTTGATAAATAATGGAAAGCACACAGTTGACGGTACCCATTGAATTCCATTGCTTTTGTTTTTCCTACCATGGAAGTCAATGGTTACAATTAGCTGTGTGCTTACCATAATTTATCAAAATATCTTCTTTTGTGTTCATCACAAAAAGAAATTCATACAGGTTTAGAACAATGTGAAGATGAGAAAACGATGACAGAATTTTCATTTTTGGGCGAACATCATTCAATGAGTTTCTATCTATTCTAGGTTTTAAAAGTGGCTGCCCTTTCTTCATTATTTAGTCCAAGTCATGCACTTTAAAAACTTATTTTAGAAAAGAATACATTATAATTCAATAATTTAAAACTTTTTAAGCATACACTTTAAAATGATGAGAAACATTTCAGCCAAGTAAGCCTGAATTAGAAGGGATAGTTCACAGAAAAAAAATACAATTCTGTCATCATTTGTTACTCTCAACTTGCATACATTTCTTTGTTCTGCTGAATACAAAGGACGATATTTTGTAAAATGTTTGTAACCAAGCAGAACTGGTGCACCATTGACTTCCATTGAAGGAAAAATAATACAATTAAAGTGAATGGTGCCCAGATCTGTTTTGTTATTAACAGCTTTCAAAATATTTTCATTTGTGTTTTGCAAAACAAAGAAATTCATACAGGTACTTGAGGGAAAGTAAATGATTTTCAGAATTTTTTGTTTTCGGTGAACTATCCCTTTAATAGGGAATCCCACATAGAATGTTAGAGCTTTTGGTCCACTAAAAAGCCAATGAATATTACAATGACTAAAATAAAAGGAAACAAAGCCATAGAGTGCATGCAAAAACTTCTTTAATAAGCTTAAGTAGTTTTATGAATCCATCACGTAAGCTTGGTTATTTTTCTTCTATATAGAGAAACAGACAGTGAAGTAAAGATACAAGAGAGTTTTGTAAACAATACAACATTTATTTCGCAATATCTAAGATTTTTCTTCAAACGTTTCCAAATGTGTGCTCTACAAGAAGCAAACTAGGCTGGTATTTAGTACGGTGCATGCCTGTGTCCAGTTAACATACAAAATATCTGATAACAAGACATAAACACAGAGGGAGGAAATATGCCACCCAGCTTCTTCCTGTGAATGTAAAACAATTTTCTGGAACAATTCCATGAGGAGAGTAAATCACATCTAAGAGTAAATGTTCACATTTGTAGTATTTCACAGTTTGCATTCTTACATGAAGTAAAATACAATATATATATAATATATATATATATAATATATATATATATATATATTCATTAGTATTGCCCTTGAAAAATTAATTGGGCTTTGTGCCCTGTAAAATTAAAATGCTAAATGATTTTATTCTAAGTGGTTACAGAAAGTGTATATAAAAGTGATTAATAAAAAGTATAAGCGATGTTCATTTCCAGTTTTTTATTAGAGGAAATACTTCACAATTTTGGGTTTAAATGGCTCAAATTTCTTAGGATCCACGGTTTCCACATACTCCTGGCAAGACCAGATGCTCTTGTGGGCTTCATCAAACAGCTCAGCCCCAATAGCTTCCTTGACTCTGTCCTTCCATGCCTTAAGCTTGGGCCTGTTCTCAAACACATCCAGACCAGCAGCTACAGGCTGAAAAAGATCATTAGAAGTGATAAAATGCACTTTTACATACATTTACATATTATGGTGTCAGATATCCATTCTAAACAGCAGAATATCATATTGATTCCAATGTTTATGCATTGTCATAAATGACTTTGATTCGAATTTAAAAGAATTAGCTAGAGGAAAACAATGGCTAGTATTGTCAACGGTTTGACCTTACCTGTATGATTTCCACAATAGCAACAAGATCAGCCAAAGAGATCTGATCACCAATAATGAATGGTCTGTCTTGAAGAAACTTCTCCTCAAAAACTTTCAGTGCATCTTCAAGATTCTCTATTGCGAGATCCATCTTCTCTTTAGGAACTTCCATTCCCATAGCTTTTGGAATCATGAGCTACAGCAACACAACATTCTTATGACATTTAAATCAGTTGGAAAACACCATAACAATAGCAAAATGAAAGAGATAAACATATAGTAGCGATTCTAAAAATTCCTGTTTCAAGGCCAGCAAGCAAAGGGAGCAAACTGGCAACCAGGGAATTGCTCATTTTATTACAGTTTTTCTCAGTTGCTTTGGTAAATTTCTCAAATCATCCTGACATTTGCAAAACGATAAGTGCATTTTTCAAAACAATTCGTACAAATAGCAAAACACCTGCAAAAGCCTCAATAGTTTATCTCTCAAAAGTAAATATCTATGTCAATGAACATGCCAGTGCCATCAGAATGACAAGTCCTTGTGTCATTGTGTACGGATAAGACTTGTAGGTTACACCTTAGTGTAAGTTATGTGGGAGTTTGATTGCAAGCGACTGGACAAAATTTACATTTATGCTTTTACTGTTTGTACTGTAATTTGTTGACAGACCATGTCATTGCGATTACATAAAGGAAAAGACAGCACTGCATAGCACAAAGGAAAAAAAACAAACAAACGTGAAATGTCTAATGGAAATTTATAGAAATATGTTTGAACAAACCCTGTATTATTACAACTTGTTCAACCATTTTGCATGTAAAACTTATACTATGAACTAATGCCTAAATGTTGTGGGGGGTGAGACTATTCAACAGAGGCCCATTATAATACATTTTGATCAACATGACATAAGCAACTGATAACGTAGGAAAAAGCAGAGAATACATAATCATTTGCATGGATGTACCAAAGCATTTGCAACTTGTTCAAAGAAATGAGAAACTGCTTTTTTGATGTGCACAAGTGACACAATGATGTGAGAATTGAACAGGTAGTTTTGAGAATTTCAATTCTGAACTGAGAAAGCGACTGAGAAAAACTGTAATGTTGCTCTTCATCCTTGAGTACAGTACAGCAATTTCTCACTTTACATATTGACATTTTTTAACTGTGCTTTAAAATAACTTTATATTGGATTGTCATAATTTATGTGCTTCTTTTGACTTAGGCCTACCTTCAACCAGAGGATCTTGGATCCGTGTATTCGGATGGCCGAGTGTTGCCATGACAGGTATTCATTTACTAGAGCACGCTTCTGCAGGTCAGCTGGGTACCAGTGGTCTGGAGTGTTGAACTTCTCTGCCAAGTACGTCAGAATAGCAACACTACAAAATCATGTGGACAGGAGATCAAAATTATTGTACAGTTTTACATGAGTCACAAAACAGGTTTTTCATCCACCATTGTTTCACTAATACATTGTCCATAACAATATGTGAAGGGCCTCCTATTCACAGTTCCAACCCATGAAATCTTATTTTTTGGTAGAAAAAAAATCTACATTTATAAACATGTTTTAGCTTTTTTAATGCTTGTTTTGTCTTAATTTGAATAATTTCTTTAGTTAAGTAACACTAATCTAGAGACCATGATATTATTTATTTTAACAGTATAAAATTAATTGATAAAAAATTGCTTTTCACAGACCTTTCAGCCAAGCAAAAGTCCCCGTCTTTGATTGCAGGTACCTTTCTTATTAAGCTGATTTTCCCAAACTCCTCACTGTATTGCTCTCCTGTGTGACAAATGTAATGAATTAAAGTAGCATAACTGAACACACTTTTTTGAGACGTTTAAGATGCAAGTCAGCAGTTTAGGGTATGAGCCATAAAATCTTGCAATACAGTCACCGACGTTGCATAATCAGTGACAAGTACGCCTATGCATGCACCGACAACACTTACAAACAAGGACAAAATGACACATATACATATATATATATACTTATACTTGGTTAAGTGTTAAATGTTATTTATGAAATATAACACTTAAAACATATGTATTTACATATAAATCGAACCTTCCCGTATAGACAACCTTCCCTTAAAAGATTCCTTATAATGGTTGATATAAAATCTCTGTGCATACCGTCAAACAACGAGATCTTCTTGTAGTCGAACTGGATGTTGTTTTTCTTGGCAAAGATGTAAACGGAGCGACAAGGCTGCGATAACAGATCTAAGTAGATTTCCAATCCCATTTTAGAAGATTTGACTTGAAGCACAATCCGCAAAAGTTAGAAAAAGTGAAATCTTTGCAGCACAGGTTTCGGGAAATGTTCATACAGGGTTGCCAAGTCTGCATAAAAAAACACCATAGAACTATCCACAACTTTAATTCGCCACTCCCATGCAGTTTTACAGTCACTGTTAAGCATTACACACAAGTTATTCTTGAAAACTGATCACAGTAGTAATCATAACCACAGTCTGTTTTCGTAAATTATAACATCATGTAAAAAAACTAAATCCATTTACCTTAAACCCGTGCAAAATAACAATCCACAGCAACAGATGAAAAATGAACCTACCCCTGCGTGAAAACCGCGGATTTGGCAACTCTTGTACAACCGCAGACTGCGAAAATTGGAAACTCCCAAACGGGGCGTGGCTTTCTCAGGGGTGTTTAAACTGACACAAAATAACTCAAAATTGTGACACTTGAACTTGCACATTTTATTAATGTAAAATGAGAAATTGTATGTTTAATGTAAACATTTTGATTATTTTTGTACTTTTTATATTCTTTAGTTTTATTTAAAGTTTAATTTATCATGTGCCGTATCTCTAAAGCCACTGCAGGCAGTGTTGCAAGAGATTTAATATGAAAATAACTTTATTGTAATTGTTCATTAACTTCTCGCAAATAAAGTGTTCAAAAGGTGCATGGAGATAAAATTGTCTATAAATCAACTGAACTGATATCAGTGCTGTCGCTTATTACCAATATGCAAATAATAAACAGTTGAAAGGTCCAAGGTTTACCCCTCTTGAACTTGGCAGACACATTAGTAATGATGTAGGCAGGGTGGTCCACTGCCCCTATAGGCAAACTCAACCCACATCACCCCAAAGCAAACATAGAAAGAACGTAAAGCAAACCTCTCTTGTTTTATAAATATACTGTGTTTTAAAAACAGAAACAAATTACATCATGTTTGTGTTTTAACAGAGTATGCTAGTCATTGTCACATTATTATTTATAAGTAAAATACATTGTGTTCATGAAGACATTGTCCAACGCCTCAATCTGGACTGTTAGTTTTGTAAGGTGTAATGCATAATGGTGACTAGATGGTATTCATGTGCTTTGATTGATTAGACAAGGTGAAAAAGTTGACTAAGCATCAACACGTAATCGTATTTTTTCCCACTGCATATCATGCTATTGGGGTATTAAAAGGTAAGGTGCATGTGAGTTGTATTTTAAAAAGTATATAACATAAAACCAAATAAAAAAGGTTTTAATGCAAAATATATGTAACATACACACTGACATAATGAATCATGACCTTTTAGCCCACATAGTCCCAAACATTTCAAATAAATTGTTTCAAGGAAAGAATGTTGAGTCTTATAGAAAGGTCATCACTGTTCCCTTCTTTCCAACCTGCCAGGGCTCCAGAGGGTAGAACCTGATAACAATACTAAAAGAGAAAAAACATATAACAACAATTTACAAATAACCAAGTATAATAGTAAACTTTAATATTGGTAATATTCTGACAGTTTTTTATAAGGTGTGCAGCTGAGCAGCCTACAAATGCGACCTCTGGAGGATGCCGAGAAACCATCAAAGGGTCCATAGCCTTTAGCTTGCATCCTAAACCATGTTATGCTAAAAGTTTTGTCAACTAAAAAGTTTTTCAACTATTAGATGTATGCTAGTATAAGACAAAAAAATCACTGATCATCATTTAAAAGCACCTTTAAAATTAAAGCACTTCATTAAATAAGCTAAATTTCCCACTATTCGTGTATTAATTAAGTCTATTTTTTTCTTTCTTTACCGATCTTCGCCAAGTTCAAGTTCTCTTGTCAAAAACTGGAAGATTTTGGCGCTGTGCTCCTTATTTTTCTCCGCAGTGTCAGTAACGCCGATGGCCGACACGGACAGCATCACACACGGGGAGCACGATCCTGCGATCAGCATCGGTAGGTCAGCCTTCACCACCAAGTTCATCCTCTGCATAAATAAAAAAAAATCTATTTAGCAAGATTGCAACGTGTTATAAAAAGAGTGCGTTTTAATTAATTCATATGACCCTGGTCACAGTTTTGACGTGAAGAGAACCATTAAACACCTACAGAGGGCAACATAATGCACAACAAAGATATATAAAGCAATTTCTATACTCACGTCTTCCGGTTTTCCCAATGCTGAAGCCGTAGTAGTGCATAGCTTTTTCAGAAAATCCTCTGAAAACTTCTTTGCTGGTAAATTGGTCTCTAAATCAATGAACGGCATTACTGCAGTGTTACAGTTGTCTACTTCTGTGACCCGTAAAGAACTGTCTAGTTCCGTGTGATACACCGCCCTCTCTTATTGGTTGAAAAAGAGACGCCTATTCACTGTGCTTTGTGATTGGTCCATCTGCAAAATTCTCGACTCTCCCCCTAAGATTCTGCCAAGTGTTCTAGAAATTGGAAAACGTGTCCATCTGCAGTCTTACAAACTTCTTATTAGAGCAAGTAAACATTAACTGTGAAATCGACAAGCCTTTTGCAACTTTAGTTTAAATAGATTAGCTTGTGTTTTCCAACTCGGGATTCAAAGTTTACTAGATCAGTTTAACATAAAATAACATAATAATGTAAACAAAACAGTATGGAAAGTGGCACAAAGGTACATCTGTTTTATGCATTTTAAAATGTGTAAAAAAAATTTAGAGCAACATGATGACAACATTTGGTACAGTACTTGTTTCAGTCAGTATGAGTGCTGTCATACTCAAATAACAACCAAAGCAGAAAGGAGAAAGAATAAATAGCAACCTTTTATTTTACAGCCTCATTTACATAATCACAGATTTAAAGGGGCATATGACACAACTATGAACACATTATACACAGTAACTGCTGGAGATTTTGAAAGTAGTTTGTCTACATTTAGAGTCTTTGTTCCATGATGTATGATTATCTTCCAGGTTACACCAGAGATGACACACCTAAAGGTATAATACATATACAAAAGGTCATTCCAAGAGTAAAACCGTTATTAGACACTGGATATGTTATGTGTCTGTGAGCTGCACGTAACGAGGTTAATAATAGTGCTGGAATCTAATTGTATGTCTATTTAATGAGACTGACCATGTGAGAGTTTGCACTGCTTTAGTGCTTCATTGAAGCCTTCACACAAAGTCAGATCTGCCTGAGTCGTGGCACAGTCCAGAAACTGCCGCACCTCAAAAAGACATGGACCAGATTGAGAGGACGGAAGTCTTGAGGGCTCCTGCAATGCACAAACAAGAAAATAAAAAAATGGGAATTGCAAGAAGTCAATTGCAAAACGAGGGGATACAGCATGAGTTAATCACTTTGAGCTGTTCCTTCAAAATCAACACAGTGTCTCTTATCATTAAGGCTCTCCAGAACGCTCCTGATATGTGGGTGCTGGTTTGGGTGCCTCTGAGCTGCTGCTGCCCCCACTAAATGCACCTGTCAGGGCACCGCCAACCACATGACCTACGGCTGAGCCTACTGCCACTCCAGCGGCTGTGGTGGCCATCTGAGCCATGAGGCCTGGCTGTTTGGGCTGGACGGCGGCTGGGGCCATTGCCACTGAAGGAGGAGGTGGTGCATGGGCTGGAGCATAGGACGGGGCAGGAGCACTAAGGAAAGGGAGGGAAAGAGGTGAAATGTGTAACAGATCTGGCATCATGTGACTTGTTACAACAAATAATGGAATACATAGACCGTACACCTACATTAAAACTACAAATCTACTGCAACCCAGACAAAGCCATTTTGGTTTTTATTTTGTATAGGATGTGCATTGTGTTATATTTAAACTTAATCAGTAGGACGCTCTGGTCAGTTTTTGGCAACTACTGATGGAAAGAAGATAAAGTCTTAAACCTGGTTTGCGTCAGTGACTGTTAAAAGACAGATTTAATGCAAAATAAATTAATCAACAGGGAACATGCAAGGTTGTTGAACTACATTTAAATTCTCCTTTCAATTATTAGTCTTTAACAATCCTATAAAAATTACATATAATATAATTTATGTACAGCAAGTGTTCAATCTAGTGTTTTTTAGAAATATATACAAACTAAATCTAACTACTTATTGCGTCTACGTTAGCTTGCAGCTTGCTAAAGCAGTTTACGTTATAGCACAGATTATAAAACTATAAAATACCTCGCTGCCGGTGAAGGACGACTGCGGCTTCCTCTTGCCATATTAAAAGTAGATCTTAACCGTTATCAGTAAACAACTGTGATTATTAACGTCTCAGATCAATAAGAGAGTAAATCCTGTTCGTCTACGAACAACCTAGTGAATGACAGCGGACACACGTGCGTATGACCTTGTGTGGGTAATACAGTTAAGCGCATGCGCGCTGCGGGATTCTAGAAAAGTACACTTTTATTAGATAACAAAGAAATTTAGGATATGTTTTATAGCAGGGAACAAATACATTTGGTAGTTTTTAGACTTTTTATTGGACTCATGTAGTTAAGTCTAATTCATTTAATTAATTTGTAAAGCACATTAGAGTTCAGACCAAAAGTGCTGTAATTTAAAACAGAAAAAAGAAAAAAAAATACGGTTAATAAATAAGTTAACGAGACATCCTAGCTTTCTCATTAAAAGGCTAAAATCAGATATATAAATCTTCAAGAGAAAGGATAAAAATTCTCACTCAAATTACACTTGTTATACTAAATTCAACAAACATACTTAATTTACACTTGCGTAAAAAGTATTTAGCCGTTAGCAAAATAAGATTGACTTAATATAAACTTAATAAAAAAAGGAAAACATTTGTTAATGTGTAACATTTCCATAATAGATGGGTTCTAGAAAAGCGTTGCGGTGGCTTGTTTTGACGTATTACGTCCTTTATTTTGTAAGTCGCTAAATAAATAAATATGTACATGACATGTTTTTACATCCGTTACATCACCTTACGGCACTTTTAATTAAAAAAAAGTATTTTTTTATAAAGTAAATTATATTTACTTCTGCAAAACAAGTTGCACATAAATGCGATTAAATAGATACAATTACATTTTGTGTTTAGTTTTCTCTAAAAAAAAAAAAAGTTAAATAAGTTTCTGAAAAAAGAAAAATTAAAAATCATGTTATGTAATTGTTGTTAAGTCCTTTTGGGACAGATTGTATGAGATTGTATGAGATTGTATGAGTGGTTGGAGACCAAAAATGTAATACCTGCTTTTGACTATCATAATGTTAAATTTGGGGTCTTTTTGGACAACAAAGACATAGAATTTTTGTGTAATAATGTGTTGATTGTTGCCAAATTTTATCTACACAAATTTAGATTTGTTAAAGTTTCTCCTTGTTTTAATGACTTTATAATTTTATTTAATTCCATAAAACAACTAAAAATGAGGAGTGCCTTAAAACTCTCTAAATTACTGGCAAAATAAATGGATTAACTCCCCCCCCCCCGGAACTTAATTTACTGAGTTATAATTTGCTTTTCATGTTTTATTTATTTATTTTTATTTATATATTTTTTCTTTGCTTCATATTATTAACAATATGCTGCTTGGTTTTTTGTTAAGGTCTATCATCGATAATATGTTCATGCATTTTTTTATCTCAAACTGATTCAATAAAAAAGATCATGTTATGTCTTATAAAACATTACCACTAGATGGCACTAAAATATAGTGTGTACTTGAAAGGCTGTGAAGCCATTTGTGTTTAAGGCATTTTAACAAGCGGCTTATGGGGTAATTTCGGTTTGGCACGAAAATAAAAAATATTTATTGGTGATAAATACATACGGTTTAATGGAGGGTGTGCTTAGACTTAAGAGATGTTCTTGTGGATTAAATGAAAATTTGTTACACCAAATAAAGCATTACCCCAGTTTTTCTTTTCCTTTTCAAGTTTATTATCATTTAAATTTGAGACATACAGTAAACAGCAGAATTAATGTCTTTAATGATGTTGTGGTCACAGCTGGCCTGATAATATCAGCTTAGTGTGTGGCACAAAGGAACTTAAATTTGCCTCAATTGGTGTGATTCACACCCGAATTTCAGATAGCAAGCAGTGATTCAACACTCATTATGTTTTGTTTAAGGTTCTGCTTCTTTTCAAAATGATGGTCTCTTTTTTATTAGATTGAACTTCCATACTGTGCAGTGCCCATGTTGTCTGCGATGATGCTGTATGGACATGATCTTCACAGACATCCATGGTGAATTCCTGAATGATTCACACAGTCTACAAAGCGGTAAAAAAACAACAAAAGATACCAGGACCTTTCAAAGCTTAGAAACCAGATACAGCTGGGGATTACTTACCTATAGCAATTTAGTTGTGTAGTCAACATTTATGCCTTGTGGATAATGTAATGTTATTGGTGCTGACAGAACTTTGAAATGAAATTCCCAACTTTCCACAGATGTGGAGCCGAAAAAGACTGAAGAACATAAAAATGAATAAAGCAAAAGTGACCTATTGAAAAAAAATCAAAGACCCCCTCAGCAATGACACGAAATTAAATTGAGAACAAAGACATTTGCTTACATTGCATTGCTCTCAGATTTTTTCCACCTATAAAGACTTCAGTGAGCTCAAGTGTCTCTTCTTTTTCATCCAATCCACATTTTCATTTCATAGCTCTATTTTCTTGCTGTATGTCAGCAAGTGTCAAACAATAAGGAGAAAGTTGATAAATCAACTAAACATGAACATTTCATAATAACAAACATTAATTAAAGAAAACAAAGGCTTATTTAAAGCCTTGAAGCATATTTTGTAAGAAAAATGATATATAATTGTGTGCAATCGTGCCAACATTTGCAGTACTAAACAAGTTGCACTAAAGCCATTTTGTTTTATAATCCTCACAGACTCTTTTTTTTTTGTGGTCACTGGAACATAGGATAGAGAGTTCGGGGTGAGAAGGGGTAGAGGGTATGATTCATTTCCAAGGGGCTCTCTTTCATGTTTCCTCTGAGTAACGTTTAATAGAGCCTCAGGGGTCTAGTTGAAGCTGCTTCCATGGCGGAGTGCATGAAAAGTCTGGCTTGCATTTAATCAGCCTTAAGCCCCCAGACCCCCAAAAAAGGCTGACAACAGCACAAAAAAGACATGGGTGAACAAACTGTTAAAGCTCATTATTGTCCGCACACCACAGACATCCATAATTAAGGATGTAATTAATAGATGCATACTGCTGGACAAGTAATTAGATGCAGAACTATCTTAAGCGCAGAAGCATAAAGCGTGCTTGATTTATATTTGTTGACATGCACGACGTGTCGTGACACGCCGGCAAACTAAGTACAGACGTATTGTGCATCAACACAACACACGCACCCATCCATAAACTTGCTGGATAAAGAAAACACCATTTGCCTTTGTTACATTGTTCATTAGAGCCTGAATGCCATTCTTAACCCAAACGTTCACGATCCTTGTGGGATGTGAGAGTTCCAGCGTTGTAATTTCCTCACGTTATTGAAAAGTCCTATGGAGCGCAGAGAGGGAACAAAAGAAAGCTTTGGCTGTATGATCTTTCCCCACTGTAAACTTTCCTCCTAAGCATCATTAGTGATACCCACCTGTTACAGCTGCACGCAACCTTACAGAGATGCACTTCAAAAATGTACAATTGCGTTAAACATTTGGCATTGAAACAAAGAACGTTATACTCGGTGTGGAAGTCCAGAGACTCCACAGGTGACTCTTACTGAGAGCATTGTTAACTGTAATCAACCTGCCTGGTATAAAGGGGAAGTTTTGATAAAATGCTTCATTTAGTGTGGAAAGCCTGTCATCCAGCCAAACAGTCTGTTTGCTTTGAAGCTTGTCTGAAGTATAATTCTTCAATTAAGCTCACAATGTAAATGAAATTGATTTACTAGATCTAATATTGTGTATACAGATGTATCATTTGGTTTTTATTAATCCACTGCCAGAAAAAAAAGACTAAATAAATAAATGGTCCCTAGCTGTCATTGGGGCCATTCCCTTTCAAAAAGTATTTGTACCTCAGAGATACATATTGGTACCAAATATTTACATATCTGTAAGTCCTCTTTACAGCTGCATTTCACAATAAAACACAAATCCCCCCAACAAGAACCCAGATCCATCTCTCACAAATCATTCATTTTGACTCACTCACTGTTTTTGGAAGGATAAGAGCACCATAATTTATAAGAAAATCTAAATAATTGCTCCCAGGCATCTTTTGTTCAAGATTCAGTTTAGTTTATGTCAAACGATACACTTGTGTTACATTTACCATGTAGCCATTAAAGGCTTGAGTTACATGTCTGAGCTGTCAGTAATGTTGAACTACCATATCTTAAATTTCTTGTATTTCAACATGCGACCTTGTGTGAAATCCACACGGCGGACCCTGTAACGTATTATGACTTAATATAAAATATTCCTTTAATTTTTAATAGTCTGTCATGGACCCAGTACCACATATGAGATATTGTTTGAAAGCGTAGAATCTCTACTTTCTGCAGATATGCGCCACTTTGACCTATATTTTATTTTAAGAAAGTTATTAACACTTATTTACACTATCACCAATTTTTTTATATCATTCAATATTCACATATTTCATATTTTTCAAATATGACAAACATGGGCAAGTCTTATATCAAATGAAAGCTCTCACTCTCAGGAAAAAAAGGCTACATTGTTATTTTTGTTTTATTATCACCACATATCGAACAATCGTCGAATGAATAATGAGGTAAAAAATGGTCTATTGTAAACGTACGTGAAACTTGAGCGTGAACTGCCTCAGATAGCACAGATAGCCACAAATGATACACCATCTTTTATCTTAGGTCCTACTCTAAAAAATTAGTCCATTCACAGCATTTTCTTTGGTTGTGTGCATGAATAATACAAAAAGCATTTTTATATGAAAAATTTATTTTCACACCCTTAAGTAAAATAAGAATAACTTTTAAATTCAACATGCTAAAGAGATCATTTTTTGGGGGTGTTTACTGCCTGCTGCTGGTAACAACCAGAACTGTCTGCAGTCTGCTAGAGCACACAGAACCAGAGTTAACCACTTTCAAAGACAGTGTTTACAACATTAAAAAAAAGTACATTTGGTGTTTCATCATATGAAAAACAACATACATTTAAAATGTTTGTCACAAACAGCAGCTTTTTATGTAACTTCAAAGGGTTTTCTGTAAAATTATATAAAGATATTGCATTTATTCCACTGTATGTGGTTATGGGGACAATTCAAATGTTTTTTGGCGGAAGTTAAATACAAAAAGGGTATTTTTCCTCCCTGCAGTTGGAATAGAATAACTTTTGCATAGATTATGATAGAGAAAATCAGCTGACATTTGCTGGAATCAAACAAAACTGTCTGCAGGTTGCTGGAGCACCAAGGGTCAGAGTTATACACTTTCAAATACAGAATTTAAAACATCAAAAAGTGCCTTTTTATTTTTGTGTTTATTAAAGGACTGACAACACATCCAACCATGATTATCAATTTCAACAGTGTTTTATGTAATTTCAAAGGGTTTCCTGTAAAATGATACCAAACTTTCGTATGTACACCTCTGTATGTGGTTATGAGAAGCTTTTGAAATCCAGGTGGAAATCCCCAAAATAGCCTCTGTGCTTAAGAGGTTGGCTCATAATCTAATTATGATATAAGAAGCATTAAAGTTTGATTTAAGTAGTTTTGATTTTAATGGTCGACCTTAGTCAATATTAAAGATACCATGGTTATATTTTCATAGGATAATTTTATGTACAAAATGTAAAAATTGGCTTTGGGTGGGTTTTCACGGACTGGGTCACATATGGTTTTGTGGATGCTATGACCATGGCATTGTGTCATGAGACATTCTTAAATGGATCAATGTGTTTGGGTGTCAGTGATCATGTGATTCAGCCACAGCTTGATGCAATAATGGGAAGACTAAGGATCTCCTCCCTAATGACCCCTTGCAGATGCTGACTTTGATTTTTGCAGGTGTGCTTTCTGTGTGTGGACGAGAGAAAGGACGAGAAAGAGATTTTGTGAAGTTTATGGCCAAATCATCAAATAATGGTGTAAAACGTAAAAGCATCACTTAAGAAAGCAACTCCGCTTGATCCTGTTTGCTTACTTTGATACACCCTGCTGTAAATGTTCTTTGGATGTTCGGTGGCAAAGATTTTACGGTGGGTCGGCTTTATGGCTCACAGACGGTAACAAGGAGTATCACAGTTATGCGCGCACCAGGGCTGTCACAGCAAACTGTGAGTGAGTTTGAGGTAAATAAGAACTACTATTAAGGTCAGTATTGATGTGCATTGCTGTATTCACATTGAATTGAGAGAGGACGGACCTATAAAACGTGTTTCTTCCCCTTCCCCCTTATGGGGGTTTACAACTGACCCTGTTATTTGAGATGAGTCAACCGCATTGTGGTTCTGTCCAAGTGAGGGGGAGATGGTTGATGGTTTAAAGGAAGTCCACTGTCTGAGCTGGACAGCTTTTCTTTGTTTTCCAACAGCTTTTTGAGGACATAATTGATTATAAGTGTGTCCTTAGGGTAAAGTGCCTACATCCTTGGCTTTGCTGTGTTGGGTCCCTCTCGGTGCTGTCAAAGGTTTAGAATAAAAGAGTTTAGGTTGGTGATGTGTTCAATTCAGTCTACTGTTGAAACTGATATCAGCACCGGTAAGAGGAACTGAATTGTATTAAACACACAGAAAGCTTAAATGGAGTTATGTCTAGATAAGTAAATCTAACATACACTGTCTATCCACAGGATGGTGCTAAAATGATTTGGAAGGTTTGGAGAGAAGTTTATATTGATTTTGTTGTAACGCCTATTGCAATAGCCATCTCTTAAAAAAAATACATGAATTCATGGACTGCAGAAGTCAGATCACAGGAAAAAACTTATCTCAGCTTGTCTCTGGAATTGCTCACAATGGAACTCAATAGTCGAAATATAAAACAAACATTTTAAGATTAGTTCCAGAAAAGTTTGAAAGTAAAAAAACAGAGGTAAAAAATAATGCAGCACGAAGTCAAAACAACTTGGTTTTGCAAGTCATTTCAACCAAAAGTTTTGGCTTAAAAAAGTTGACATAACTTATCAATTCAAGTTGAAATTGTTAAACTTATTTTTTTATTGATTTGACATTTTTTACAGTGTGACTGAACTCCATCATCAAAAGGAACCTGTAAGTCCATCCAAAAGTATCTAACCCATCATCAACCCACTCACATAAAACTGCTTAGTTTAGCAAGATTTTTCTTGGTTACGATCCAAATGTGTGATGCAAAATTAAACAGGGCCCTTTGTTACACAAGCAGGGACAAAGAAGGCACTGAGTCATTTGGCAGGAGTTTTAAAACGGGAAATAGATACAGTTTCAGCATTTTTCCCATCCTACGCAACTGTCATAATATGATCTTCAGCGGTCCTGCTTTTTTTAAGCTAGGTGTTTGGTACCAAACAAACAAGTGAACAAGCGGGACAAGACAAAGGCTGTTTACAACTTTCAAATTGCAAAACAGTCATTTCAGTGCTGCCTACATGAGGCACACAAAAGTACGCTGTAATAAAATGCAGTATTTTTGTCAAATCAACATATATTTTTTGTTACATAAACTCAACAAATGAAGTTAAACAATTTCAGCTTGTTTTTATAAGTTATGTCAACTTATCACAGCTCAAAACTAAAAGATCGGACATAGGGAAGATCTTTCCTACATGAGGCACACAAAAGTACACTGTAATAAAATGCAGTATTTTTGTCAAATCAACATATATTTTTGTTACTTTAACTCAACAAATTAAGTTAAACAATTTCAGCTTGTTTTTATAAGTTATGTCAACTTATCACAGCTCAAAACTAAAAGATCGGACATAGGGAAGATCTTTCCTACATGAGGCACACAAAAGTACACTGTAATAAAATGCAGTATTTTTGTCAAATCAACATATATTTTTTTTACATAAACTCAACAAATTAAGTTAAACAATTTCAGCTTGTTTTTATAAGTTATGTCAACTTATCACAGCTCAAAACTAAAAGATCGGACATAGGGAAGATCTTACATGAGGCACACAAAAGTACACTGTAATAAAATGCAGTATTTTTGTCAAATCAACATATATTTTTGTTACTTTAACTCAACAAATTAAGTTAAACAATTTCAGCTTGTTTTTATAAATTATGTCAACTTATCACAGCTTAAAACTAAAAGATTGGACATAGGGAAGATCTTTCCTACATGAGGCACACATAAGTACACTGTAAAAAAAATTGTCAAATCAACATACATTTTTTGTTACTTTAACTCAACAAATTAAGTTAAACAATTTCAGCTTGTTTTTATAAGTAATGTCAACTTCACTGTAAAAAATACTTTGCTGCCTTAAATTTTTTGTTAAATCAACTCAGATTTACAAGTCATGTCAACAAAGATGAGTGGTCACAACTTATACAATATAGTTAAGAGAAGTCAACTTAATTTTATAAGTTATAACAACTCACCTGTAGTTATTACAACTCATCTCTAGTCAAGATAAATAATAGTAAGTTGAAATGACTTGTAAATTCGAGTTGATTCAACAAAAAATTTTAAGGCAGCAAAGTATTTTTTACAGTGTTATGACAGGTCAAAACTTTGAACTGACTTGCAAAACCAAGTTTTTGTAGCAATGTAGCAATGAACCAGGACAGTGAACAATTATATTATAATATGATGTTATAAACAACATAGGTTGAGAAGATTTCTTATGAAAAATCACAAGAGCTTTAAAAGGTTTTTAGGTAATCATAACATCAGCAAAAGGTTCTTTAAAACAATGCCATATATAGACAAACCGTTTTCGGATCTTTCAGTCAAAGAATAATTTCTTCCATACATTTTTATAATCTAAAGTATCTTTTTTCACTACAAAAGCCTTTTTGTAAAATAGAAAGGTTCTTTGGATGTCATAGGTTCTTAATGGAACTAAATGGTTCTTCTATGGCATCGAGACTGTATTTTGAGATTGTGGACATAGGGAAGATCTTTCCTTAGTTCTTAGTTATAAAACTTCCTTGATGACACTTTAAAACGACGAGATCAGTGATCAAGCCCTTTAATTTACAGATGCTCCAGACAATTTCCTCAACAATGGACCCAACACTAATGATACCGTTCATGCACTTTAACCAGAGGCATCTGAGAAATGTGTCTTCTCATTGTCAGGTGCTTCTAGGGCAGACGGATAAATCAAGCATGCCACTTTCTGAGCCAAAACCGGAACACAACCTTTGTCTTAAACTATAAAAACAGCTCGAATTTTAGGTAAATCCATTAACCCCATAGGATCTGAACACTTCACACAGTGGTTCTCCTAAGTCCTAATAAATTAAAGAGGTGGATTGTTCTGTGCTGTCTCTTTATTTTCACCAAATATTTACCCAGTGGTAAAAATTGAATATAATTATGTTTTCTGTTTTTTGTATTGTATAAATGCAATGCAAACTATGAATGACCATGCAGGTGCATGTCTACATAATTGTCTACATAAAAGCTGGTATGAAACTGCAAACAATAATACATTCCATAGGAACACGCATTCAATAATTCAATGGTTTACGTGGTTGGCAAGACATCAATACCCTGCTGAAGAAATCAACATGACAACAGTAACCATCACAGCAGTTCTAATATATTAAATTGGTTTTAATGTGGGTGTCTAATGGTAATGTCTTGGGTATTGGTGGGATGTCATATGGCAAATGAGAACAGAACGCTATTAAATCTTAATTGAAATACAAGAAACACTCTACATAAAGGACATTTGTAATGATTTTAATGGTAAACAGCTGATGGTTAATAATGGTATTTGTTTTGTTCAGCAGGAAGTTTATCAGCTCATTGCCATATCCAACTGTTAAAGACTATTCCCCAAACTTACTCAACTACTAACCGATATCATTGGAAACCAATCCTGCCCCCTACCCACCGTCGACCCTCGCGCGTCGGAACGCGCGCCAGAGGAATGGAGTGCTAAATCACGTGATCACTGGTGAACTTGCCACTCCAGCCCATGAAAAGTGTAATGTGAAGAAAACAAAGACATCAGAGAGTATAAAATCCCTCGGGTAGTCTGCACTCAGTCACAGCAAAGCTCGACAGACACGCGCACGCTCTCTTCCCTTGCGCTCGTGCTTTAAAGTTCCTCGCGCGCAGGTGCTGTGTGGGGCTCGGAGTCTGTGGATGATGCGATCCGCACAAATTCTCACTGCAGTATTTTACTGCCTAGTGTGCGTTTACTCTTTACCGGTGCCAGAAGTAAAAAACAGCCACAGGTATAAAGATGCGGTGAGTGAAACTTTTCTTAATGCAACTTTTATTTTTAATGATATATTACAAAATAAAAGCAACCGCAAAGTGCGTTGTTAATTCGATGCATATAGGATTTAATTTTTATAAACTGATACTATTGCCTACATTTGAACAAATAAGGCATTGTTTAACTGTTTGCGAGAGCTCTATAAAATCAAATATACTGAAATTCACGTTTGCATGCACTTTGCATGATTTATGACAACCTTTTGATCTGCGTAAGACAGGCTGAAATAAATACAATATAATTTGATAAAAAAGCCAATAATTGTAACTTGTTTGAAACAATTAGACAATTATGCATAATATAAGGGCTAAAATGTTTTTATGTATATCATATAAAGTGTAATTTGGCAATAAATCTTATATGTATAAGCAAAACAGCTAATGAGATGAGTACAGTTTATGTTTATTAAGAGGTGGGAAGACTCAAATGTTTCATTCAGGTATGTGTTTAAAAATGGCATACAGGTTCAGGTTCATTGTAATTCGACTAACATGTTTTTATCGTTTCTGCTTTGTGCAAAACTAATTCAGTGCTTTTGTATTGTTTATTTTGGCACTACCATGTCTTTAAATCCTAATGTAGCTTAAATGATATTTTAAAAGATTCACCTCACCTTAAAGTGTTACTTTCCAAGATTCCTAAATATATCTGTGTAGCCTTATAGTCCTGCTGATCCTCAAATAACTTCAAACTGGACGTTGGTCTGCACAAAGAAAGCATCTCCCTCTCCGGGCTAAGAGGAAGTTGACAAAGAAAAGCTACAGATGGCTGTTGTAACCCAGTTGGCAAAGAACCAAAAAGAGATTATGCCAGGGAAAATATTGACGGAGGCTAACAAAACATGCATCTTTTGACACTGGACCAAAAAATAGAAAGTAACGAAGCTAAAAACAATATTAGAAGTCTAAATAGCCAGCCACACATAACATATAATCTGTTAAATAAAAGCACAAGGAATTGTTGCATGATGTCAAAGCATCTGGATGTAAGAAGCATCTTAATTTTATTGTATATGCCTTGACCCACTTTACCATTCAAATGGCACCTGCATTTAAACCAACTCCAGATCTCTTTAAAGGGGAACTGGGCTCATTTTTAAATGTAGACGGGTAGCTCTCATGCAGAGCATGTGCTGTCAATTTGTTCTTGAATGTTGACAAACCCCGAGCAAGAGATTATGCAGGCAGGGGCAAGTCATCTGGCACGCTACGAAGGATAACAAACCCTGTGTTTGCTGACAAAGGGAAAATGGAAGTATCCAGATAGCTACTAATGCATTTGCTGACCCCCCCCCCACTTTAACCTTCCCGAATATGCTGATGTTTTTCTGAAGGACATATGCGTGCATCATGAAATGTATTAAAACTTCCAAAATATTATGCACTATCCAACATGCAAACTAAACATGCTTAATGTGAAGGTCCTAAGAAGTCCAATATAAGGAAAGTGTAAAAGAAAAACCTTATTATAATTACAATATTATTATGCATAATGGCTTTTATAAAAGTTAGGTACAGAATACATCTTCCAACTATAGTGTTTTTTGTTTGTCAGCACCAATCATTCAATGTGTTTTGTCCTCACAACCAAGTCTCCAAACATGTAAGATAAAGATACATTTTTTTTTAAAGCTGAGCCTTATACCCAGTTTCCACAGACATATATATACAAGGTCAAGGTCAGCTGCAATGCTCCTCTTGCGGGTTTAGGGGGTTTAGGTTTCTTCCTCACATGCACAAATGAGAACAAGACCGAAATGGCGACACGGTCGTACCTGGTTCTAATTTAAATCACCAAATGTGCGGTCACATCATGACCTCAACGTGTCGATCCGCAACACCCTTAGAGCTGTTCCATATCTGCAATAATAATCATTGTCCATCTTTTAGTAAAAAAAAAAATTAGTGACAATGGTTGTTATGCAACTGGATTTAGACATTTTTCATATGCTGTTTAAAAAATACAATCAATCAAACACAAATATATGGCACTTGTAACAGTAAACACACTACATACTGTTTGTTTCCAGTGGTGTATAGTCCGCATGCATCTGCATTCTGCACAAACTCATTCAGAAAAAGTCTGCATACGCTGACGTATCAAATGCTTATATCTCCCATCAACATACTTCTATCCTGTTCCCACAAAGCCATCTTCCTCTTTACCGTAATCACTTCAGTTGTGTATACAACCCACAGCATGCAGATCTCTGGAGCTTTTCGCGGGTAAATATTTACCCCAGCCTGTTTTTCTCTGGCATGTTCATTCTTTATCTCGAGTGTGGCCTATTTTAATGTGCCAGTGGAACTTCTTGTTTGTGTTTTCTCTATGTATGTTCACTTGAGAGTGACTGTACAAGAGAGAAAAACAAACACAATGAGGCCGGAAGATAGAAAACGCTGCTGGCTGTGTTATTAGGGCTAGTTGCAATCATCCGAATGACCAGAGAGGAATTTTAGATTCAGCGTGTTTTCAAAAGTAAATAAGGATGCTTCCCTGGCCTTTCTTATGCAGTTATGAGAAGATGACATCAGTTGGATGTTACCAAGAGATTAATTTTGCTACCAAACAAAGTGGTTATCCTTAAGAGCCCTATGGATATGGCACAATGCCAGGACGTCCAGCCCACTCCAAACCGTCTTCTTGCTCTGACATGTCAGTCCTATTCTTTTAGGTTTTCCCAAAGTTCAGGACTGTTTTGTTTTTACTGTGAAGCTTTACTGTGTCACGTCAGCATCTGACCTACATATGATCGCAAAGGTTTATTTCTAATAGTCGTACTTGGAACTATATATTTCATAAAGATGGAGTCTACCCTTTTCTATTTTCTTGTAGCTTCCATTATCATTTAATTCCTGCAGCTCAAATGGGTAAATGTGAATATTAACCAAGTTCCTAAAGAGCCCCTATGGTCCGATTCACGATTTTACATTTCCTTTGGTGTGTAAATGTGTATTAGTACATGTTAACGATATGCAAAAGGTACAAACCCCAAAGTAAACGATGATGCGAGTTATCATTTCCAACGTAAATCTTTTTTCTTGGACTACAACAAATACACAGATTGTAAGCAACAGTTTACTTTCTGGGATTGGTGATGTAGATAAGACCGACATTATCATAATTCCTCCCACTTCGGACTTACAGCCTGTAAGTTAACTCCTGTTAGCATTGCGAGCGAATCTTTTAAACATGGTAAGGAGCGTCACAAGGTATTCAGACCAATCACAAGGTACAGATTAGCTGGCCAATCAGGGACACAGAGCTTTTCAAATCCGTGCGTTTCAGGAAGAGAGTAAAATCTGGAGCTACAAAAATGTACGGTATTTGTAACGTACTGTGGAAAATAATGTGTTTTTTTACCATAAACCACGCAAACACATTGTATTAAACCAAATACACAAAATAACGTTGTTTTTAGCAATGAAATAGGTGCCCTTTAATAAGAAAAGATTCAGATCTCAGATGAATTCACTTCCAGGATTCACCGCAGTTCAGTACTGACGGTTCATGAAGGCTAATGATGGATTGAGTGTTGGGTTGTTTGTTCAGCAAATAATGAGCCATAGCTTGCATGCTGCTTTTCTCTCTTGAGTATCAGCTTTGGCGCTGTGCTTAGCAATTTCAGGTGCTAATATGCACCTATCTGCCATTACGTCAAACCTTATCCATCTTGTTTGCACTTATCACCTTAACCTCATATAACACAATAACCTACTGTGAAATAACAGTGTTCCTGTAGCTCAGCTGGTAGAGCATTAGCAGTGCAAAGATCTTGGGTTTGATCCACAGGGAAATGCATTAAAGGTCCCGTTCTTCCTGATCCCATTTTTTAAACCCTAGTTAGTGTGTAATGTTGCTATAATAGCATAAATAATATCTGTAAAATGATAAAGCTCAAAGTTCACTACCAGGCGATATATTTTCTTTAACAGAATTCGCTGTTCAAAGCCTACAGCGAACAGGCGGTATGGACTACAGCCGTCTACTTCCTGCTTTAATGATGTCACTAGAACAGTTTTTTGACTAAACTCCGACTAGGAATACATCAGTCACCAGCTAAGTTAACGGCAAGCTAAGCTGCTATCGAAACACAACAACCTAAACAAACTACACAATCAGAACTCGCTACGTATTTCTGAAGGAGGGACTTCAGCCCGTTTTGAGGACAGTGAAAACACTGGTATACAGATAAGTAAATTGTGTGAAAAATACCACATTTTACAGTGTTATATTGCGCACTGTAAACACAATCAAAGCTTCGAAAACACAGAAAGAATGGACCTTTAATGCAATCCAATATAATGAAATATGGTTGCAAAATAAGGTAACAAAAATTGTCGTATGTTGATAATATATAATTTTATTTAAGCGTTTTATTTGGCGGATAAATATTAACTATAACTTTTTATTTTGCAATATTTTACACAAAGCAAAAACCTATCAACCCAGTGTTAGATTTGAAATGGGACCATGCGTGTTTATTTAGGCCCAAGGGCTCAGTTTTGTTGATCTAGGTTTTAACCTTTGACCCCTGACTTCTGTTGAACTAGAGACACCCGGGTGTTTTTCTTCCAACTGTTGCTCCTTAAGTAGACCAGTTTGTCGTCGCTGAGAGGTTAGACCGCTCTACAAAAAACAGTGTTGACTGTTGTACAAAAAACATGCTTAAGTGACAGTGCTTAAATTACATGCTTTCAACGTGTATGACCATTTAATAATGGCTCAGCCCGTGAAAAGCCCGTGCTCAGTCAGCAGATTTGAGAAAAACAAACTGAGAGTGGATGAAGTGCAGTGGATTCTTCACTCGTATCTGTGGAATTTGTGTGATTTCTCTTTGCCGGGGGTGTGAGGGTCATGTTTTAGCATTGCTATCAAGTTCACATGTCAGTGCATTTTTTACCAACGTACTATCTGTCTCAACCTGTCCATAAATATTTGGTTGTTTTCCCTTTCATTTTGATTAATTTCCCTTTAATTAAAAAATTGTATTGTTTTACAACACATTGTATTGCTTTTGTAAGCATTTACTAGACGTAAATCTGACCCAATCTCAACCAATCAGAAGGGATTTCCTGTTTAATACACTGTAATGCATGTTAACAGTATACTGCAAGATAAAGGACATTGTGGTTTCTCTAAAATTGTTGTAAGTTTGTTGCATCATGCCTTTATCTTTTTTCAGACTTCCTGCTATGCATTCCTAAACATTTTATGGGTCCAAATATAGTTCATCCTGAAATTACAGCTTTTAAAAGATCCCTATGGCTAACAGAGGCGGAAGGGAATTTTTAAAGCTTTTTGAAAAAAAGTAGTTTACCCCATACCACCCCTGGCCTCATAACCAAACCTAAATTAGAGAGAAAGAAGGGGAATCGAGAGAGATCTGGAGCACAGCTGGAGCACAGAATTACAACAAGGAAACGCAGGGGGGTGATGGGGTTTTGGGAATGGCGAGAAATTGGGCCAATCGGACTTTCCCTCAGGCGTCTCACCTCCCAGTCAATTAACAGAACAATTTCCTTAAAATTTGGTTGAGGCAATTGACTGTGATAATGTCTTCCCAAATTATTAGTGATGTAAGACCAACATAACATTCCAGTAGGCAGTGATGTGATCATTCCCTATTTAGACTTTGTCGGTGTTTTTCCAAGCAATTTGACAAATTGAGATCCATGCCATCTAATTACCAGAACATCTCATTTTAGTTTATTTTTAGTTATATTTTAGGGGCTTTGTGTGTTTATTATTGACAGGACTGTATACACTCACCTAAAGGATTATCAGGAACACCATACTAATACTGTGTTTGACCCCCTTTCGCCTTCAAAACTGCCTTAAT
Organism: Misgurnus anguillicaudatus; assembly: GCF_027580225.2. NCBI lineage: Eukaryota > Metazoa > Chordata > Actinopteri > Cypriniformes > Cobitidae > Misgurnus > Misgurnus anguillicaudatus. The sequence goes on from NC_073345.2 coordinate 25,315,605, forward strand.
TCTACGTGGCATTGATTCAACAAGGTGCTGAAAGCATTCTTTAGAAATGTTGGCCCATATTGATAGGATAGCATCTTGCAGTTTATGGAGATTTGTGGGATGCACATCCAGGACACAAAGCTCCTGTTCCACCACATCCCAAAGATGCTCTATTGGGTTGAGATCTGGTGACTGTGGGGGCCATTTTAGTACAGTGAACTCATTGTTATGTTCAAAAAACCAATTTGAAATGATTCGAGGTTTGTGACATAGTGCATTATCCCGCTGGAAGTAGCCATCAGAGGATAGGTACATGGTGGTCATAAAGGGATTAACATGGTCAGAAACAATGCTCGGGTAGGCCGTGGCATTTAAATGATGCCCAATTGGCACTAAGGGGCCTAAAGTGTGCCAAGAAAACATCCCCCAAACCATTACACCACCACCACCAGCCTGCACAGTGGTAACAAGGCATGATGGATCCATATTCTCATTCTGTTTACGCCAAATTCTGACTCTACCATCTGAATGTCTCAACAGAAATCAAGACTTCGACATTTTTCCAGTCTTCAACTGTCCAATTTTGGTGAGCTCGTGCAAATTGTAGCCTCTTTTTCCTATTTGTAGTGGAGATGAGTGGTACCTGGTGGGGTCTCCTGCTGTTGTAGCCTATCCACCTCAAGGTTGTGCGTGTTGTGGCTTCACAAATGCTTTGCTGCATACCTCGGTTGTATGGTGGTTATTTCAGATTACTCGTATAATCTCATGCGTAATCAGAGTTTACTGTTAAGGGAATGTCTTACGTGTATTTTGTGAACGTGAGCGTCTCTTTTGTCAAAAACGGTTTTGACGTGTATGCAGCAGGCACTTATTTTGACAAAACATGTGATGGACATGACGCAACAAACACATATTTTGAAAACACGAGCAACACACATGACACTCTGAACACATGTTTTGAATTTGCACACCTTGAAAGAGCAGTCACGAGCCGCCAGTGGCTTCTTTTTTGAGGAGGCACGAATGCGAAGCCCGTCAAAACATATATTTAGCCCGTCATGTGTGTGGCTCATCCAATATGTTCGCTGCGTCATGTGAACATCACGCATCATGTCAAAGTATGTGCATGCTGCAGATGCTTCGAATGGGTTTATCATACAGAGATGCTAGTGTTTGCCAGATACTCACTTATTCTCTTAGTTTCTTGTGAACATAAGCGTTAAACATTAATCAATTGCTCTGAAATATTTGAGAAAGCCTCTACATATACATGTACAAAACTTTGTGCAGGATGTTTACTAACAACACAAGCAGCGGTACTCTTACAGAATATTAGTGCGAAGTAATCAGGACAGTAACGGTTGAAAGTGGACAAAAATGAATGTGAATGTGTCTTTCTCGTCCACCTGTGATCTGATTGACCAAAATACATCTTAAAACCAGGTGTAAATGTGCTCTATAATGATTAAAGATTGTGTTTAAGGGTGCATTTGTATGCTTGTTAACAGGACTGGCCTCAGAAGTCCCACCGCCAGGGCTTTAAAAAGCGTGGCCGACTTCATCATGTTCAGGACACGCTGGGTGAAGACTTTGGCAATAAGAGAATCAAGCCACACTTGACTCTACCCAAAAATGGTACGGACTGGAACAGACCGCGATGTGGAGTCCCAGACTACCCCTCGCAGAAGGAAGGGAGCTCCTTTCACTACTCAACCCACAAAGGAGGCTTGCTTGAGGGTCGTCATCGTCGAAAACGCTTTGTTTTGTTTGGAGGACGATGGGATAAAACAGACCTCACGTACAAGTAAGCCTAGGGTTTATGGTTATTTATCATTGGAAAGATTCACTTCTTTCTTCTTTACACCTGCTGAGATGATAGACAACTATGAAACATAAAACCATAAATGATATCTGGATACGCAACTACTGTATGTGGTAATATCAGGGTAATGTTTAGCATTAAATAATTTATTTGCAACACACATTTTAAACATATTCATACATTCATACAAAAGGCAGCTTTTTACCTGAAATGTTTGCAATTCTTTCTCCTTTTTAATCAGATTTACAGTAGTTTTCTTCCCACTTGAGAAAAACCTGTTTTAAACAGTTAATCCTCACTTTATCTTCTCATATGGTTGTTATCAGTTCAAAAGAAAACCGCACACGCTCTCCTACTTTACACCCATTTAATTAAAAGCAGTAGTCAGACTCGGGACTTCATGGCTCCAGAGCACAGCCAGAAATATGTATCTGCCTTTATAAGCCCCCTTTTGATTTCAAAATGCAAACAATTTACCCTGAAAACACAGGTTTGTTTTACTACATTAGTAAGGGCATTTTATACTCAGATGGTTTCAAAAGGGTAATAATAATTTCAGCTCCAAACACTCACCTTTACAAGGTGATTTGTGACATGTATCACATTTGTCAAGAATGGTTCTTTGGGAACAAAAAATTGTTCTTCTATGACATCGCTGCATTGAAGAACCTTTTGTAGCACCCTTTATTTTAAGAGCAGACTGATCTCATGGAAAGCCGTGTTATAGTCACAAAAATTTATTCATTTATTCGTGTCCATGGCACAAAATTCAGCTTTTATTCATGCCTTGAGCACAAATGTCTTTTTCGTGTCATTTTATGTATTGTTTTCTCATTGTTTTTCTTATTTTCTTACCATTGTCGCTTGGAGTTGCGGTTAGAATCACTTTCTGTCATATTTTTAAACATCCTAACCCATACCCCAACTCTAACCCCAACTCCAGGCAAGAATAGTTTTAAAAGCGGAAGAAAAACATGTAGAAACCAATAAGTACATCCTAACCCAAACACAAAATCTAACCCCAACCCCAAGCGACAATGATTTAATAATAGAAAAAAAGAAAAAACAATACATAAAATGACACGAACAAGAAAGTCGTGCCACGGACACGAAAAACTATTTATAGAAATTTATGCATGACACGAAGGCACGAAAAAAACTGAATTTCATGCCATGGACACGAATAAATGAATCAATTTTTCCGTGACTATAACACGACTTTCATGTTTTTTAAGAGTGTATGTCAAGCTGACTTAAATTTCATTAGTTTTTAAGCACCATACTGACCTCTCTGTTGTGGATTTCTGTTCTCCACTTTACATTTTGACTGATTTGCCCCACCATCTTTGTCAAAGGAGGTCTCCGCCGGACGTAGTCTATCAGTCTCCTCTGTAATCTGCACTCATGAGGTCACGACCCCACAAAGATACAATGTTACATTTCAGAGCACTCATGTGTGTTATAGTGGTGAAGTCCAAATGGTTCCAGTTTTACCTTCCACTCTCAGCGGGAGGGTGAGATGAGGGCTCAGACAAAGATCTGAGTCTTAAATCAGCTCATACTACTGCACTGATTAAAACTGTCCATGATTTACAGCCCTTCCCATAAATCTCCGACGATTCTCTATAAAGCTGGCATGCTCCAGGGCAGACTGTCCTTTTGGTCTGGTTACTGTAAAGATAGAGATGAAAAACACAAATAGTAGAAAATTGGCTGCCAGGTGTTTTGTTGAGTCTGACCCCCAAAACTGATGCCTTAAAATGACCTTAAAAGTTAATATATGTTATACACATAAGAATATAGACCTTTCAACATGTAATTGTGTAAGTAACCAGATTTTGATTAATTTGTCCAAGCTCAAATTATAACCAGAAGTTGCATTCACCTTAGCACCAAGCACTTAGCAATAATATTGGCTGTAACATTGAAAAGTACTTCGTTACAGACTTTATTACAGACTGACTGAGATTAACGTCACTAGACCCAGAAAATGATCTGTGAAAAGTGTTTTTGTAGCTCAATTGATACAGTAGAGCATTGCATTAGCAGCTCAAAAGTTCATGGGTTTGTTCACAGACAACACTCATACTGATCAAATCCGTAGCTCGAATGCACTGTAAATTGCACTGGATTAAATCATCTGCCAAAAGCAATTATTTAAATATAATGAGCATGGTTCATGTCATTGTATAACTCGCATTCTGCTGCTTCATCAAAATCTGAAATCAAGAAATCAACACATGCACTTTATCCCAAACAAACCTTATGTCAGCAGTATTCTAATGCTGCGTCTCTATGAGCTGTCATGACTCACAACTCTGACGGTTGTTTATGGGCTATAGCACCTCTTGTCCTCTGTAATTTTAGCCCTTACTTAATGATGGACTGTATATGCGGACAATGAACTAAACCCCCGGTCCAACGCCCACCCCCCTGGTGTCAATTTGTGACTTTGCAAGTCGTGAACATACACACACCTGGACCATAGGCATCACTGCAGCACCCAGGGAGGAATTATGGTCCACTGTAAAAAAAATATGCAGCATTTCTGTCAAATCAACATTTTACCTTAAAAAGAGTTTTAACTTGATTTTATAAGTTATGTTAACTTATCACAAGCCAAAACTTAGTAGATTGAATTGACTGGCAAAACCAAGTTGTTTTAACTTCATAATGCATTTTTTACAGTGTGCCTTGCTCAAGGTCGCGGGAGGAATCGAACTGACGACCTTCGGGTTACAAGTTTGATTCTAACCACAACTGCTTCCTTGTCTTGACTAGCATTCAAGTGGATCAAAAGCTTTCATAAAAGTCGTTTAAAGTCTTAAACAATACTTGTTCTTGTCTTAGGACAACTTTTTTGATCCACTTCAAATGTTGACTAGTATATTTTAAAGCACTAGTTCCCAAACATCCCAAACATGAATTAAATAAAATTAAAATAACATATATTTCATTAGGATATTCTGACAGGCAACGAATTATGTGTGCACACTTACTGTGTGTTCACACCAGATGCGGAAGAGGCGGCAAAACGCACTATTTGCGCATAGTTGGATGCTTGAACATTTTGAGTTTCCTCACTTCATTCACGTGAAATTCTAGTCATTTCGGCCATTCACGTGTAAATTCACGTCATGGGAGGAGCTTATATAGCTCAAATTGAGTAAACTTACCAGATTGTTTGACCTCCTTACTCACTTTCTTCCAAACAAGATCCTTTTAATTCCTGTAAAAGTCAGAGAGATAACTTGTGTAGCGATGGTGTTTGTCCTCCATTGTTGTTTTGTTTTTCTGCCTATTCTCATCTTTGCGTTGACTTAACATATAAATCACTCACGCTGGCCGCCTCTTTCGCATCTGGTGTGAACGCACAGTAATGGTGCGTTCACACCAGACGCGAAGGAGGCGGCAAAAACGCGCTAGTCGCGCGTAGTTGGACGCTTGAACATTTTGAGTTTATTTGCTTCATTCGCGCGTGAAATTCTAGTCATTTGAGACATTCACAGGTAAATTTGCGTCATTGGAGGGGCTTATATAGCTCCAATTGAGTAAACTGACCAGATTAATCAACCTCCTCCCTCACTTTCTTCCAAACAAGATCCTTTTAATTCCTGTAAAAGTATGAAGATGTCGCGTGTAGCGATGATGATTATCCTCCATCGTTGTTTTGTTTTTCTGCCTCAACTTTTGATGACTATTCGCGTATTTGCATTGACTTAACATATAAATCACTCGCGCTGGCCGCCTCTCCGCATCAGGTGTGAATGCACCATTACTGCACTACTTACCAGATTGTTCGACCTCCTCACTCACTTTCTTCCAAACAAGATCCTTTTAATTCCTGTAAAAGAACAAAGATGTCTCGTGTAGCGATGATGATTGTCCGCCATTGTTGTTTGTTTTTCTGAATCAACTTTTGATGCCTATTTGCGTCTTTGCATTGACTTAACATGTAAATCACTCGCGCTTGCTGCATTTTTCACATCTGGTGTTAACAGACCATTACTGTGTGTTCACACCAGAAGCGGAAGAGGCGGCAAAAAAGCGCTATTCGTGCATAGTTGGACACTTGAAATTCTTTCTTGCTTAATTCGCGCGTGAAATTCTAGTCATTTGAGACATTCACGTGTAAATTTGCATCATGGGAGGAGCTTATTTAGCTCAAATTGAATAAACTTACCAGATTGTTCGACCTCCTCACTCACTTTCTTCCAAACAAAATCCTTTTAACTCCTGTAAAAGTATGAAGATGTCTCTTTTAGCGATGATGATAGTCCTCCATTAATGTTTTGTTTTTCTGCCTCCGCCCACTTCCTGTAATCACGTCACTGCTAGAGCAAGCTCCTGATTGGTTAACGCAGCCAGAAAATACGCCAAAGTTCAGATTTTTCAACTCACAGATCACACTTATCGCGCCAGAGGATGCCTATTCGCGCGTAGTTGGACACTTGAACATTTCGCACATGAAATTCTAGTCATTCCAGACATTCACGCGTAACTTTGCGTCATGGGAGGGGCTTATGTAGCTCAAATTTTGTAAACTTACCAGATTGTTCGACTTCCTCACTCTTCCAAACAAGATCCTTTTAAATCCTGTAAAAGTACGAAGATGTCTCATGTAGTGATGATGATTGTCATCCATTAATGTTTTGTTTTTCTGCCTCCACTCGCTTCCTGTAATCACGTCACTGCTAGAGCAAGCTCCTGATTTGTTAACGCGGTGAGAAAATCCACCAAAGTTTAGATTTTTCAACTCCCGCAGATCACACTTATCGCGCCGCAGGATGCCTATTCTCATCTTTGCATTGACTTAACATGTAAGTCACGCTTGCCGCCTCTTCCGTGTCTGGTGTGAACGCACCATTAGTCTAGTGACCAAACAGCACAATGCTGTCAATGTAGAATCAATTAGCCAATCCATTTTTGGGTCAAGTGTAAGTGTGCATGTTATAGTGTATTCAACATTTACAAATGTACATTTTCTGCTACACCTTTTGCTTTATTAATACGTCTTTCCATACGCTTCAACTGTAGCAGTGAAGATTCAGTACGTTTTTCTTTCTGCCTGCAATGAAAAATGACAAATTTGACTTTGAGTGAAAAAAATCCATTTAATGCCGCTTACAACTCCAAAGCACTATAGCTTTGTGGCATGTGAGGACATCAAAACCATAATCCACCATGAGAGATCCACTTTAGTAGAACTGCATTGAAAACACTCGCTCACCTTCACCCAAAAGGCGCAGTTGGAAATGCTGAAAAATGTATGATTACTGAAATTTCTAACTGTTTAGAAATAAAGTTTGTTTGATGTGTATCCTCACAAGGGAAATCACGAGGTAAAGAAATGCCTTTCGCCCCTATATATCTTTGTGAAAGTTCTCAACACCTACTAGCATGAAGAATAAATACAGACATAGACCACTTCATGCAGTTTACCACTCTTATTAATGAGCAAGTCTTTTATTTAGACTTCGGTTTTTGTTATATGCTATTAACATAAATATTGCATATATTTAATATTTCACAATAAAATATTAATGCAGTGCACTGTAAAATGTTTTAATTTTGAGTTAATTTAAATTAAAAATACTTAAATCAAAATTTTAAAGCAACCAGGTAACAGACTCCCACCGTGGGCTTTCTGCTGCTGTCATAGCTCCTGTCTGGGCTTGCAGACGGCTGGGGCCCTACAGTCTGAGATGGTTTGTGGCTCCAGCATGCAGCCCAGAGCGATTCAATCCCACAGAGCTAATAAGAATGACCAAAGCATGAAAGTGTCAAAGCATGAAAACAGCCCACAGGTACGAGTCGCAGTGGCTGCCGGTCAGGAGCTTCACAATACGTTCAGATGTACTTTACAATATTTTTCTATTTCAAGACATACACCATAGGAAAGCTTTGAGGAACATAATACACAAACCTTGGTCCATGGCTCAAATGTGCTCGGTGGGGATTCGGCTTGTGAAAATAAGCAAAGGTGCCTCTATCACTCAACAGGCTTTATAATACTGCTCGCCTTTCATCTCGAGTGGTAAACAGCTCTTGGCTCACTCCATGAGGGATGATGGGCATTTTAATTTACAGAGAACATTCAAAATAATCTGAACATTACTAGAATGTAAAATGTATAAAACATTGCACATACAGTTTTAAACACCATAGATGACAGATTGTCTAGTATTTATCTCTATATCCTCCTATTCAATCTTTGATATGGCCTTAGTCAATATTATATTAAAGATATCAAGGTTATATTTTCACTGAATGTTCTTTACTCTTTCCCCGCCATTGACGAGTTATCTCGTCAATTATGAGTTAATATTTAGCTGATAAATATGCCTTTCTGGACGAATTTCAAAGTGAAAGTGTAATACGGCTTTACCTTAATACCAGACCGAATTTATCAAAAACGGAAGTTAAAAATATTTAATGATTTATTTTAACTGCCTTTATGTTTGATAGTCATTCCGAGTCTGATCTCTAACATAAATTCCTTTACAAAAACGCAAACTTTTAAGCTTTTTGCTCAAAATGTTGTATTTTGAAGAGAAATATCCATATTTCAGTGGTTAAATTAAGTGGAAAAAGTAAATATATAATGAAACTTTTCTTCCCCATTTTGTTTGTTTGTTTGTTTGTTTGATGTTTGTTTGAAAGCAGAGGGTGTGTTCTTTCATTTGATATATTTGTATGCTTATATATTTATAGAAGATCATTTTTACTGCAAGGAATTTTGTGAAACTTTTGTTAAAATCACAAAAATGCAGGTGGGCAACTTTTCTCAAAAAGGCTGGCGGTGAATGAGTTAAATGTTCAAAGCTTATGCTTCATCCCGGTGTAACAATTTCTATTATGAATATTTCTTATATTGGTTCAAAATAAATAAAATGAACATTTACATTATGCAGTGTGATTTAATGTAAAAAAAAAACATAACATCATAAAGTCATGAAGAGAGTTAACTATATACTATAAGGAAGACTTTAAGGGCTTTTGGCTGGTATGAAAAGGCAAAGTTTTGATTTCCAATTAAATTAATCACTAATGTGGTGTATTGTGTCTGTTGCACCTGCTAAGTGACTAAATATGATACTATTATTTTTGTATGACCTGCATACTTAAACCCACATGGACTGTCATCACTATCACAATACAGGGTATCAGATTTGTCCAATGATTGCTTGAGTTGAGCTATAGTCAACGCCGTGTCTAATCCAAAACTGGGTGCGCATTCAGGCTGTATTTGTGTTTTTACAACAGCCGGATTCAAATATATGGGTCCTTTGGTTTATAATGGAACCATCCCGGAGAGCAGCAAGCACTTTCACATAAACTTGATTAGTATTGGGGTAATGCACTAGAGAGCAAATGAAAGTCGCATTGGGTGGTCCATAATGCTTGTTTGTGTTGGTGTAACAGGATCATGCGCACGCCTTGGCAGATGAGCGTAGAGAAAGTCAGACGTGTGCTGCAGGAGGCGATGCGGGTCTGGAGCGACGTCACACCGCTGACCTTTACCGAAGTCACCAGCGGCCGGGCGGATATCATGATCGACTTCAACAGGTAAAGTTACTTCATCTCCTGAATGCGTTGCAGATGTTGGGAATCCATTAAAACATTTAAAGTGGTCATGTCATACAATTTTGGCATTTTTTTACCCTAAGGTCTAGCTCTTAAGTAAACAAGGTTTCTTGCATCAAACTGTTGTAATGTAGCTTCATTGCTGTCCCCTATAAAATTAAAACAGTCTGTTTTTCATTGTTCCACAATTTCTATGTATGTGGTCTTTATTTTTGGATCCTTTGCATGTGCAATGAGTAACAGCTTGTGGGTTTGATGCAGAGATCAATATATTTGATGCTGCTCTGCAGACTGTAAGATCCTGAACATTTCCAACACTGTCAACAAGACAATTGTCAAAAAAAGGTCCCAAGCTGGGGCAGTACCTTTTAAAAAGGTCCTAAAATATGTATACATTTGGTACCTTTGACATACCAATATGCACTCTTTCGTACCACACTCTTACATTGCATACCACACAAAAATAAAAAGTTTATTTTAATTAAAATGAAGAGTTTGGTTCCAAAACGCGATAAACACCATTTAAAAAAAATGAGTTACTGCCAAAATCAGTATTATATCAGGTCAGTATTAAAAAGTAAATTCTTAATTTTACGCAAAATACAATATCTGCTGTGTTATTGTGTCATCTTTTCTCCCTTTTTTCCCAAAATGCAATAAACGCCACTCCCCCTTTTCTGCAGAATGCAATAAATCCGCTTAACCAATCACAGCGCATCATTCCATGCATTGTAAACAAACAATGGCGGCCCGTTGAATACACACAGAATCCTAGTTTTCCTCATCTTGTACTTCGTGATCAACAAACAAACAAAAACAAAATAATACTTTAACGCCATTGATAAACCTGGTGGTTTTCTTTGACGGGAAAGAAATGTAAGCCATCAACATCTAATAATTTACGCACTCGGGAGACGGAAAATGCCGGTTGCTTGTATTACCAACAGCATCAAGCTTCTGTCATGCTAACACATTGACCCCAGGGAGATCTTATGAAAAACGTTCCATTATTTTACGCAAAGCCAACGAAAATCGAGCAGGACCAAAACATTTTACAGCTGATCGCTGTCAAAAAAGTTCAGCCACGACGTCCCAAGTAGTATAACCGCAGCAATGACAGTGTTCTTAATATGACAAAAGTAAGTGTTTTGATTAATGCCATTAATGTTTATTTTTTTAATCAGTGTATACCACTAGTCACCTAAATGAATATAGCATGGCAAAGATAAATGCACATTTATATATTGATTCAATAAATCTATAGCATTTGGGAAAATTTTGCATTTATTGCATTTTGTGGAAAAAATAATATGTTTTTATAATAAATATTTGAAAACAGAAAATATTGGTTTTCATCTTGTCACTTTCTTGGTAAAACACTTTTTTACCGAAATTAGTCAAAATGGATTTATTGCGTTTTGGAACCAAACTTTTCATATATTCTTCATTCATTGTGTGAGAAAAACCAAAAATATTGGAGTGAGAGTCCAAACAGTATGATTTTATGGTACATAAACTATAATCTACATCTTCAGTTCACGATTTAGTTCCTCTGGCTCTCGTCTTACAAAACTTGTAACACCACGTTGTCATCTGAGAGATGTGCATTCATGGATACATCAAGGAAGGGTTTTCACTTCGCTAGACAAACACAGATGCTTTACGTCTCCCGTAGAGGCGATGGATTAGAAAGGTTGTCGGTTTAGGATTATGGGTCGAAAATTTACACTGCGCGTCCATTCATATGTTGCAGTATGAATCGCCAGGGTAACAGGACAGAAAAGTCGTAACTCAGAACACCTGTGAGGTTTAGTTCACAGGTTTATATTTGCTTTCCATATGGACACGCAAGACTGCTGCGAGAAATCCTGGCTTTAACATGCTTTGCTTTCTGTTTGAAAACCTAAACCTAAATGTTGCAAAGCGTAACATGTCTTCGCAGCAGATTATAACAAAGTGCCCTACAGGTATGGTTTTTATGCTGCCTCTAATGGTATAAAGTGCTTTCTTTTAAGCCTATATAAACAACATGTCTCTTTTGACAAGATATTTTGTTTCCTACAGTAGAAACTTTGAGGCGGTGTCTCTGTGCCTGCTGTTTGAAAATGAAAGCCTTGTTTCCAATATAAAAGTTTGGCATCTTGTTTAAGCACTAATGTGAATTTGTTTCTGAGTTGCACACCACAGCTCGTATGATGCTTACTGATGTTCTTCAAAGCAAATGTGAATATTCGTATCCATCGTGCATAAAATAAAACATGTGGAGGTCTGACGGTGCAGTAAAGCGTGAAGATTCAGGCGTGTCCGTTCTGTAAGTTTAGACTTATCTGAGAAATTATCAATGGACCAAGCATTCGTTCTTATGTGCCATTGACTTTCATCAGAACGTTTATTTGTACTGCAAGGATGTTAATTTGGTCTTTCTTGTTTTTACCTTTAAAAAAGGTTGCTAAAATGTTCTTTGTAGTGATTAAGGGAAGAAAGAAAGAAAGAGCTCAAATGCAAAAGTCACTAAATGCCACCTCTGTCAAAAATGATAAGGATATTGTCTGAATGCTTTCGGCTTGATCATCAAATACTTTAGCTTCAAATCCACTTAATCCCGGCCTCAGACCATTCAGAAATACCGGCAGAATTTATTAAACGCCACAGCGATTTTTCAGCAAAGTCCTCTAAGTGCACAGAATAAAAATTGCATGCGTTACCCAGTTAATGAAGGTTTACTGAATGTATTAGGATGTTGACTGAATTTTTGAGCCTTTTACCGTTCAAAAAGGACAGTGAAGAGTGAGACCTTTTAGATGTGGAGATTTTTGGGTATTTGAGTCTCATTTCTGGTTTGTTTTGGATGAACTACAGTGATGGACACAGAAATTTTGACAATGGGTCGTGTCTTGACTTTTCGACTCATTTAGAAGCGTCTCTTGACTGCTTCAGAATGGAAGTCAATGGCCATGCACAAACATGTCATTAAAACAACACTTAAAGTTCATTTTCAAAACTGTACTACTCACCGAGTGGTTCGCGGTGTTCGTTGATGATTAAAAACAAATATATTGGTGCAATGTATGATTTCAATCCATGTTATTTGCTATAGTGGAACTATTTTTTCAGATACCTCACAACCGTGTATATACTTCCGCTCTATATTTGAGTCTGAAGCATGAATGAACGTAGTCCAACAAACTGTAATAAAACGGTAGCATACTTTCAAAATCAAGTTTATTTATAACACTTACACCATCCAATATGCTTTTTTCATCAGCAGAACAATAAATAAGATATTTTGCAGAAACCCCAGTGCTCCGTCATGCAAGTCAACAGATCCGCACACTTTAAGAGCTAGCCTAAAGCATATATATATCCAATACAACAGTAATCCCCCATAATAACTCCGTGTGACATATTGACGTCTTGTGAAGCAAATCAATCAGTTTTTGCAAGAAACTGAATGTTATTTTCAACACGATTAGCGTGAATGGCAAAGCAGGAAGCGCGTTTTCCGTTTGATGCGATCTTCCACTGGTGTCGTTTAGTGGCTGTTGGCTATGGATGTTGGTCTCTCTGCGCCACCTATAGAGCGGGAGCGTGAAGCGCACTTCCTGCTTGGCTGCATTAACGCTGTAAAATATTTATATATATATTCGAATCTCAAAACTACAAAAAATGGAATGTCAACCCACGGAACGAATATTCTGGTCCAGCCCTACAAATATGGGAAAAATTTCTTCTGAGAGAAACCGAGCGAAAAAACTACAACCACATGTAAACAGTACCTTTTCTGTTTCCCGGCGGCGGAGTGATATATCAGTGAGCAAAGAGTCTTCCAAGAGAAGTCAATGGAATTTTACAAAATGCCAAATAAAACACGACAGAAACTGTATTTCGCTACACAACTTGTTTTTAATCAATAACGAACACCACAAACCACTCGGTGAGTAGCACAGTTTTGAAAATGAACGTTAAGTGTTGTTTTAATGACATGTTTGTGCATGGTCATTGACTTCCATTCTGAAGCAGTCAAGAGACGCCTCCAAACGAGTCAAAAACTCAAGACACGACCCATTGTCAAAACTTCTGTGTCCATCACTGTAATTCATCCAAAACAATCCAGAAATGAGACCCAAAGTGCCAAACACCGGAATTGTCCTTCAAGGTAAGTGGTCGCAATCAATTTATTTAAGCTACATTTAAACAAAAAATGTGAAATACAAAACAAAAAACTTTTGTTTAAATGTAGCCTAAATAAATTGATTGCGACAACTTACCTTAAAAAATGAGTAAATTGAATGAATATTTTTTTCAGTGGACATGTATGTAGCCGGTCATATGTGTGGTTCATCAATTCAAAATATGTGTTCTGTGCGTCGAGTGAACCGATGTGCATCACGTGTCTTGTCAAAATAAGTGATTGCTGCAGATTCTTCAAAGGGTTTATGATAAAAGAAACGCTTGCGTTTGCCAGATACTCGCATAATCTCATGCCTAATCAGAGTTTACTGTTAAGGGAGTGTTTTGCGTGTATTTTGTGAACATGAGCGTCTCTTTTATCATAAACGATTTTGACGCGTGTGCAGCAGGCACTTATTTTGACAAAACACGTGATGCACATGGTTAACATGATGCAACAAACACATATTTTGAAAACGCAAGCAACACACATGACACTCCGAACACATATTTTGAATTTGCGCCCCTCAGAAGAGCAGTCACGAGCCGCATTGTATATTTTACGTATTTTCGTATGAACTCTTACAAAGTTGATTGTACAAAAAACAAACGATTATCATAAAAAACAATAATGAATCCCAACCCCACCGTCACTGGTGCAAAAGCAAATCATACTAAAATGTACGAATGTGGTCTTACAAATTATTACGAAATAGCCACCTCGTAAAATACGTACGAAATTTAAGAGTGTGCCAGACTTACAGATCTATCATCTAGTAAGGCTTTGTGGGCAATTTAACCTTTCTGCTTTTCACAATGGAAAATTCAGCATTTCCTTAGAACATCTGATTCAGGGAATCAGGCTGCGGTGAGACCCAGCAAATGCTCTGACCGGGTCATATTCTTAACCTCCCTTAATAATTTGATCTGCTTAAGTGTACTCTTAGTTACAGCTCTTTTAGCTATAGATGAAATCAGAATAAATGAAGCAGAATGTCTGACATAGTATTGTGTTTGACTGATTTAGATACTGGCATGGAGACAACCTTCCTTTCGATGGCCCGGGAGGAATTCTGGCCCATGCGTTCTTTCCCAGAACATATCGAGAGGGAGACATCCACTTTGACTATGACGAGTCTTGGACAGTGGGCAACAGCATGGGTAAGAAAAGAGACACATCGGTGTTTACATGTTGATCTTAAGCTCATTTACAGCCTTAAACAATGATCAAGTACCTGTTCCTGTAGCTCAATTGATTGAACACTGCATTTGCTGGGTTCATTTCCCCAGAGAAGATAATTTCTGATAATAAATGCCTTGTAATGCACTTTAAGTTAAAGGGACACTCCACTTTTTTGAAAATATGCTAATTTTCCAGCTCCCCTAGAGTTACACATCAGAATTTTAGCTTTTTGGAATCCATTCAGCTGATCTCTGGGTGTGGCGCTACCACTTTTAGCATAGCTTAGCATAATCCATTGAATCTTATTAGACCATTAGCATTGTGCTAAAAAATAACCAAAAAAAAACTTGAGTCTTCTGTAGTTACACCGTGTACTAAGACCGACAGAAATGAAAAAGTTGTGATTTTCTAGGCAGATATGGCTAGGAACTATACTCTCATTCTGGCGTAATAATCAAAGACTTTGCTGCCGTAACAGGAGGCGCAATTATATTACGCAGCAGCCGAAAATAGTCCCCTTAGTAACTTTCAATGGCAAGGGACTATTTTCGGGCACTGCGTAATATCATTGCGCCTGCTGCAGCAATGTTACGGCAGCAAAGTCCTTGATTATTACGCCAGAATGAGAGTATAATTCATAGCCATATCTGCCTAGAAAATCACCACTTTTAATTTTCTGTCGGTCTTAGTACGTGATGTAACTACAGAAGAGTCAAGTTTTAAATAGGAAAAATATCCAAATTCTTTGGTTATTTTTAGCATAATGCTAATGGTCTAATCAGATTAAATGGATTGTGCTAAGCTATGCTAAAAGTGGTACCGCCAGACCCGAAGATCAGCTAAATGGATTTCAAAACGGTAAAAATCAAATGCTTAACTCTAGGGGAGCTGGAAACTGTGTATATTTTCAAAAAATTTGGAGTCGCTTTAGATGAAATTGTCTGCCAAAAGCATATGCAAATGTTCATAAAATTAGTCAACAAAAGACTAGAACAAAACCTAATCAACAGTTTTATTTGGGATTTATGCATTTGGCACACACTTTTATCTAAAGTGCATTACAATGGAAATTGAACCTATGACCTATGACGTACTACTAATGCAAAGCTCTACCAATTAAGCAACAGTAAGCTACGATTGTTTTGAAATCTTCTGGTATCTCTGCAGGTACTGATCTCCTCCAGGTTGCTGCTCATGAGATCGGTCATGTTTTAGGACTGCAGCACTCTATGGAACCAGGAGCTGTGATGTCACCTTTCTACTCTTTCTCATACCCACTCCAGCTGAGTGAAGATGACAAGCGAGGCATACAGTCCCTATACGGCGCCAAACATACGGAGGAGAACGTAGAGAAAAATGAGACGCCGCCTGAAATCCCAGAAACCAATGAGATTGAAATCACAATAGTGAGTGATGTGGCTAATGATATCCATGCATTCATAATGTTTAAGTTATTCTCAGTGTTTGTACACTAAGTTCACAGATTAAAATCAATGACTGAAATCAAACTTTGATGCTCCTCATAACATAATTTCATTATAAACCTGGATTTCATAGACATGGTCACTCACAAATGTATGGTTTGTATGGTATACATTTCTGTAAATATTTGCCAGCCAAAGAAATAAGGGTATTTAAACTAAACGCAGATACATTGAGCTGAATTATTGCTAAACATGATTTATGAAGAAATGTGTTTCTGATCTTGTCATATTCTCTCGTCTGCCCAGCCTGATGCTTGCCAAACAGACTTTGATGCAGTATCTATGATCCGAGGTGAGCTGTTTTTCTTCAAGTCGGGTTACGTATGGCGGATCCGTGATGGTAAACTCCAGGCTGGATATCCTGCGCTGGCATCCAGGCACTGGAGAGGAATCCCGGATAAAATTGATGCTGCTTTTGAGGACAGATCTGGAAATATCTGGTTCTTCCAAGGTACACTAGCTGCCTCATAATAAATAAGTTAATTTAGCTTAGAAGTTTGAATGATTGATAAGCAAAAATGTAAAGCTTATATTTTGTTCACATTAGCCCTTAAGCAGGAGTTTGTGATAAATGTTAAATATATCATCTGTTGTTTACTGTAATCTCTCTCGCCCACTCTCTCTCTCTGTAGGGGAGAGTTACTGGGTGTTTGACGCGGAGCGGCAGATCACTGGGCCGGACTCTGTACAGCGTCTTGGTTTTACTGTGACCGACATCCAGGCAGCCCTCATGTGGGGTGAAGACAAGGCCCAGAAGATCTATCTCTTTAAATCAGGCAACTATTGGCGCTTCAACCTGCTGGAAAACCGTGTAGACATGACCCACGCTCGCAGCATGAGGGACTGGAGAGGCATACCGAATGACATAGACGCCGCTTTCCAAGACCGTTATGGTATTTATTTATATTTACTTAAATAATTCAAGGAGTCCCAACACAAACTTATTCAGTTAATTTCCTTCTTACAAATTTAAGTGGATTTATACGGAAGAGGATTAGGGCCACTGGTGAAAAAAATATTTGAATTCTGACTTTAGACTCAGAATTCTGACTTTATTCTCAGAATTCTGACTTTACTCTCAGAATTCTGACTTTAATCTCAGAATTCTGACATTAAACTCAGAATTCTGACTTTAAACCCAGATTAAAGTCATAATTCTGAGATTGAGGTCGGAGTTCTGAGAGTAAAGTCAGAATTCAAGTTTTTTTTCACCAGTGGCCCTAATCCTCTTCCGTAGATTTAACATGATAAAAGTTAAATTTACTCAATAATGTGTTCATTTAGAATTACTTACATTTTCTCATTTTTTTTAAGTTTAATCTACTAAGGCACATAATAATTTTTTACACACAAAAAAGATTCTTTCAATTTACTCAAATTTTTAAGCAGTCCCTCCAGAAAAACGCGATTATGCGATCGCATGATTTAACGCATAATCAGTCAAAGTCCGCATATTTAATTTATGCGGGGGCCACATTTTTGCATGATTTCATAATCCATGCATTTTCGTAGCAAAAATCACATATATCTTAGCAAAAAGTTGAAAAATGTTGCATTTACTTTACACAAGGGCAGCCATGTCCCCTGTTGCCATGGGACCGTTATGAAGTGACATGATTATGTTACATGAACATCATAAAAAAGCTGCAAACAGTTCCCGCAGTTTTTGCAAGTTCCCAGAGTTTTTGCAAGTTTCCCGCAATATCATCGCATAAAATTACATAAATATCCCGCACAATCCATTGCATTTTAAAGAAAACGTGCCGCAAGATCAAGGATTTTTGCTCGCAACAATCACAAAAAAAAACTCTGTTTAAGGTAAGTGGTACAATCAACTTATTTAAGATACATTTAAACAAAATTTTTCTTTATTTTGTTTAAATGTAGCTTAAATAAATGAATTGCAACCACTTACCTTAAAAAATTTAGTAAATTAAATGAATATTTTTTTCAGTGTATGCTGGGTTGTTTTAACCCATTGTTTGGTCAAATATAAACATTTAACTCAACGGCTGGGCTAATAACCCAGCATATTTGGGAATGTATGGATTTGAATACTTACATTTTTGCTAGCTCTTTATATGAAGCCAAAGTGACATTTGAAGGCTGGGTTTATCCCTTTTTGAGTGTATTATTTGACAGCAAAATTTTACGAAATCTAATTTTTACAAAGCTGATATCTATACAGTACGTGCTTTAAAATTCATTAAAATGACGTGGTTACCAGTGGCGGTCGGTGACTTCTTTTTTCGAGGGCGCTCGATGCGAAGTTCGTCACAACATGTATGTAGACCGTCATGTGTGTGCAGGGGCACCGTTTGGGGGGGTTCAGAGTATGCCAGGCATATGGGCCCATAAGTACGCTAGGGGGCCCCATCGTCATCACTTTTCCGTTTTTTTTATTGTACGCGTTTAATTATTAACACTAGTAAAATGTAAAGTAAATTAATATAAAACTACTGGAATGACTTTGTGTTGAGTAAAATTGAGACACTTTAAAAAAAAACAGCGTGCAATCATGACCTAGTAGATGCAATTACATATTTGGCGGTTCTGGTGGTTTTTAATTTGATTTTGCGGATATGGATATGGGTGAGTAGACAACATTTTTGTTTGGGATCAGTTTGGCGGGTTTGCTATGCAAAGTTACCACAAATAGTCGACAGCCCTACAGTTTGGCATTTCAAGGTAAGATCTCACATGCCACTAAAAGCGTTCTGATCCGTAAACTGTATGTTTCATGAAAAATGAAAAATATTTGTGTTAATACAAAAGGACAGCAAGAGCTTTATTTAAGGAAATATTAGCATAGCGACTGCTGACAACTATTGCATTTCTAAGACGGACAATAACTTAATAGGCGGAGTTAAAAATATTATTTTCTAAATAAACATGAAATAGGAGAATTGTCTAAGCCATAATTGAGTTAAATTTTAAATGACTAAGAGCTGGTTTTAATGTGACAGCGCATCATTTTCAAAGTGAAAGTGATTCATTTTTATTCAGGGTTGCAACGGAGGTTTTGCCCAAAATTGTAAACTTGCAGCTATTATAAACGCTATATCAGATTGTTTTTAACATGCATCCTAATAGAGAATGTCCGTTTTATATTTATGTTTGAGTATTGTTGTGTTTAAATATTGTTGTAATGTTGTTAATGTCTTGTTTTAATTTAATTCGATTATTAAGACTCTAATTTTAAACGCCATATATTGGGCGTTGTAATGGATTGAAGGCTAATATGACGTTACAAATGGACTCGGTCATTAGACATAATTTCCGACTTTAAATTAAGTTTTGTTTGCTTCAAATGTTTGCTTCAAATGAATTTCGTTTAATATAGTTTGTCTCTTAATTTTAATCAATGTTTTGTTGATAAGTGTTGTGAATATTAAAGAAAAAGAACATAAAAAAAGAACACCGTGCATTTAATTACGTAACAAATATTAACTACTGCAATATAGCCTACTACCAAATGCCAAAACATGCAGTATTATCTTTGTAATGATAGTTGTTGGATGTGCAAAATCATATTAGCCTTCAGTGCACAGAAATAAATTTGCATGCCCATCAGCAGCACATTTAATTGCGGCATTTTTTTAACTTCAAAAATCAACGTCATATTTAAACATTTAGCCGATTGTGCTTTTTGCAATTTCTGTGTCACTGGCGAAGGGCGTGCGCGGGCGAAGCGCACACTCTTAAAGATCAACGTAATATTAATTTTAATTTTGCCGGCTACGATTTTTGTCATGAGCGGAGGACGGAACACATACCACACACACAGAGAACAGCGACATAAAGAGAATATAAGGTATTTGGTGTTTTTCTGACGAATACAGTCAGTTTGTAAGAATATTTTTAAATGAACTATAAGATCATCAATATGAACTCTGAAGAATGAACTATTAGGCTAAACATAATTGTACACATTTCGCTTCTAAAACCGCACAGAAAACTCGACTGCCGCGACTTTCAAAGCACTTTCCATAGATTTCCATAGTTCAGAAATTAATCTCCATGCATTATTCTTTTTTTAGTGATCTATTTAAAATCACGTGAATGTTTTCTGCCTTACCAGATTAAAATGGTAGGCTATTCGTTTTTCAAATAAATCTTTTTATTTTGCTTCATGAATTTATTTTTAGTGCAAATGCGACCTGTAAAATTAAATAAACGCACTCAACTGAGTAATTTTATATAGCTACACATTATGGTATGAAAATCAAACAATCATCTAAAGGAAGGGGCCCAAAATTCTGTCTTGCATACCCCCCTTGAAACTGTTCATTGCGCCCCTGTGTGTGTGGTTCATAATTTCAAAAAAAGTGGTCTGCGCGTCGAGTGATTCTACGTGCATCATGTGTCTTGTCAAAATAAGTGCCTGCTGCAGATGCGTCTAAAGGGTTTATGATAAAAGAGACGCTTGTTTTTACCAGATACTCGCATAATCTAATGCGTAATCAGAGTTTACCTTTAAGTGAGTGTCTTGCGTGTATTTTGTGAACGTAAGTGTCTCTTTTATCATAAACAGTTTTGACGCGTGTGCAGTGGGCACTTATTTTGACAAAACACGTGATGCACATGGTTCACATGACGCAACAAACACATTTTAAAAACGCAAGCAACACACATGACACTCCGAACACTTATTTTGAATTAGCACCCCTCGGATGAGCAGACATCTGACTCTTTCTTTCTACTTTTTTTATGTGTTTTTAGGCTTTGCACACTTCTTGAGAGGAAACCAGTACTGGAAGTTTGATCCAGTGGAAGTGAAGGTACTGGAAGGTTATCCCCGTTTCACTGGGATGGATTTCTTCGGTTGCTCCGCAGCCTTGTATCGATAACCTGGCATAATCCAAAATTCATCACTGATTTCTCCTGCTTTTTTTAATACATCTAATTCCCCTGCAATCACACATGGGTAACACTGAACCAAATAAGGTCTATTAGGTTTAGAAATTTTCAGGTAGAGAGTCAGATATATTTGACAACCGGATTAAACGCTTTGCTGTCAGTTCGAGCAGGTACCGTGTATCTGCCACATTTGTATAACCCAAGGTGCTATTTTCTGTGACATGAAATGAATTGTTGATGGATGTTCTCATCTAAATATTCTCATCTTCCCAAATACTCAATGACTCTTCTCTCTCAGGAAATGCAGGAAACTCTGGCTTTAAATATTTTACATATGTGTAGTTGATTATTTATTGTGTGTATATTTTGTTGGCAGTATTGATAGTGTTAGGACAGTGTAACAGCCATTCTTATTGAGTAGTACTCCAAATTTTAAAGAATCAAAGGAATGTTCTGGTTTCCTAAAGTGTCAACAGCAGTTGGAAAATAATTTTGGCCACATCCATATTTCTTCTCATATCAGCAGTTTTAGTTTGTGAGCACTTTTGGTACAAATATAGATGCTAAGAATGAGAACGTACCTCATACATTATAGTATTCTTAACATTAACAACTGCTTTTAATATTTCATTGCTGAGTTATTCATTACAGTCAATAACAACAACAACAAGGATAAACCACACCGGTGTTGAGGTCACTGCTGACACTGCTGTGGGTTTTGTTGTTTTTTATAGTAGTTGTTATATTCATGAAGCCTCTGATGTAGCAATAAAGGTGTTAACTGGTCATTAGTTCTCAGACTACCATTTATTTTGGACTTTCTAAAGCTGAATTGTATTTGGGGAAACATTGAAGTGCCTGAACTATATGGTGATATAAAACAACAATTCATGATGAACTTTGAACATTAGAATTAATTTATATAATAAGTCTGAAAGACCTGTTCATGAATATTCATAATGTATATGTTACAGTGCAGGTCACTGATGCAATTGTTTGAGTCTCTTACCATATCATGTTGAATCATTACAATAAACGTTCTGCATTGTGGGGATATTGAGGTAAAGAATCATTTTGGTTCTCACAAAGCACTGGTAATAATTTGCTTTTAATTCACTGTTTTATATATATGTGTGTCATGTATCCAGTTGTTTTTCATGTTATTGTTTTTAATGATTCATTTACTGTGTACATTTTTTGTTAAAAGGATTTTGTTATATTTTCAGCTCCAATAAAAGCGTCTCTTTGTTTATTGTGTTCTGTCGAACTATTGTTTGAGAAACAATTGATGATCATAACATTCAAAGGCTCTTGAATACAATGTGTTATGTGTTTCTTCTTGCCCTTTAAATTCCTCAGTGGGTTGATTTTTTTTAAAGGTCACGTTCTTTCTGATCCCATTTTTGAAACCCTAGTTAGTATGTAATGTTGCTAATATATTAGCATAAATAATACCTACAAAATGATAAAGCTCAAAGTTGAGTCACTGCAAGGCGATATATTTTCTTTAACCAAATTCCCCTTTCAAAGCCTACAACGAATGCCGGTTTGGACTTCCCAATTTAATGACGTAAGTAGAATAGTTTTTTGACTCAGATCCGCCCACAGGAATAAGGTCAGTCGCCAGCTAAGCTAACGGCAAGCTAAGCTGCTATCGAATCACAACACACTTAACAAACTACACAATCAGAAATCGTTATGTATTTCTGAAGGAGGGACTTCATAGAACAAGGAAGACATCAGCCCGTTTTTAGGACAGTGAAAACAGTGGTATACAGATTTTGTGTGAAAAATACCACGTTTTTTTACACACTAAACATGAACACATGTTATATTGCGCAACGTAAACACAATCAAAGCTTCAAAAACACAGAAAGAAAGGGACCTTTAACATGATCATTCATTTTAGGTTTCTTGCATATTTTTTGCTGAGACCCAGACTTTTTTCTAGAGAAAAAAAATCAACAATAAGATAAATATATATGAATAAATATTATTGTTAAAATTTAAAATAAAATATTGTTAATAAAATTAAGTACCATGTTTTCCGGACTATAAGTCGCACTTTTTTCATAGTTTGGCGGGTCCTGGACCTTATAGTCGGGTGCGACTTATACGTCAAAATTATTTCATATGAACCAAAAGAAACCATTACCGTCTACAGCCGCGAGGGTCCGCTCTATGCTGCTCCTGTATTTATGTAATTCAATAGATTCAGTGATGCAGAATGACTTCGGGACCTTTTTGAACTTGATTTGGCTTTTCGCGTTAATTTTGCCTATTCAGCCACTCAGGTATTTTCTGTATGCTATTGTCTATCGTGTATGTTACTTTAACATGGACACCTATTCAGCCTGCTGTTCTTTGCTGTTGTTTAGTTGAATAACTTGCCTTTCCAGATTAAATGTCTGTTCTTCCTCTTGGATTTTGTGATCATTTTCTAAATAAACGCGATGCATAGTCCAGTGCGACCTATGTTTTTTCATCTTTAAAACGCATTTATGACTGATGCAACTTATACTCCTGAGCGACTCATAGTCCGGAAAATACAATAATACTTTTTTATGTTAAAGGAAAACCGTTTTTTCTACTCGGCGCGCAGTAACATCATCACTCCTGACTACTCCCCCTCTTGCTCAAACTTTCGTCAATATTACTTCCGTCAAACGAGGTTGAAGTGCGTATTTTGTGCCACCATACTTACTTGTGTAACTACTCATGTAACAGTCTTTAAATAAAACATGGAAGTGTTTGGTGGCTTCTCATTTGTTTGGATCCTAAGGAATGAATGGGGCTAGGCTAAATGCTAACACATTTACGATGTGCTGTAAAAAGATTAAGTGCACGCATTGAAAACATAGTATGTATTAATTCATCTAAGTTGAGGTAAGAACTAGTAAAATATTAAAAAACGGTGGTGTTTTCCTTTAACCTTTATTTTTACATATTGCATTTTTTCACTTTGGCATATTTCCACAACCAACAATTTTACATTTTAAAAAGTTTGTCTAAAGAAAAATATAACGGAGATAAATACATTGTGGTAAAAAGATTCATGACTTAAAAAATACAACGCATTTTAATTGTCTAAAAGGGCCTAATTAAAGAAACATGGTAGAAGTGAGAAAGACCCCAAATCGTAGCTACCCTTCCGTTTTTCCCGGGGTTCTCCCATATTTTACCATTCTATTATCCCTTTTAAATATTTTCCAGTATTTCTCCTGTAGTTTTAAACTTTTTATAAAATAATCCTGACCGTATTTGATATGTTTGCTACATTCGCATCAGTAAAACAGGTGGCAGTATACAAAGCATTAGCTGTGTTGGGGTTATTTTCAAATCCCAAAGTTAATAGGTATTGTCTCCATGTGTCCTCATTGCTCTGGTTCTTATATGTGACCCAACCTGTAAAAACCTCTCTTAAATCTTTTTTTCCTGTTTACTACATAAAATCAAGTTTAATAGGAAAGGTTATTTTCACATCAAACACTGAAGTCGAATGCAATATGAATACTGATTTTGGCTGATATTTGTAAGTGGCTGATAAAAATGCCTAATAAACAACAACAACTCAAGAACACTGGTGCACAATTAGTGTTTCTGAATTTTTTACATGCCATTATTAAATTGTATTATAAATGAAATTAATCTGGTCATCAGACACTCTCTTAAAATATCATGCTGCTGAAAAACACATATCAGTCAACTACTGACATTACAAGCCTATGTGACCCAGTCTGTAAAAAACCCAACCCGGTCTGTGAATATATTGGTATACAATATAATCTTGGTATCTTTAATATTTACTGAGTATTGATACGTCAAAGATTGAAATCAATGGTAATTGAATTATGAGACTTAAGTCTGAATTTAACAGACAGGGTCACACATGTTCTACCGAAGATCTCGAGGTGGAAATAAAAGCCGGCTGTTTGGCAGGCTTTCTTATATAGTCGATTACAGAATCATGTTGGCTCGTCCTGTTTTCAAACTGTGATTTTCTCTCGTCATCTATCAAACAAAGAAACACCCGTGTAACACAATGACATTCAAACATTGACATCATTGCAGTTCTGTTTTATCTGTATGCAGCATCTGTTGAGAGAATGTGATACCATCACTACTGCATTCTGCAGAATTTCACTTTAGTAACTACAGATGTTGGGTAAGAGAAACTCAAATCCTTGTGTTATCAATTAAGAAACAGAAGATTCATAATTGTGTGCATACTGGAAAGTCATTTGAGTTTACCAAGTTTTCTTCACCAAAAAAACAAAAACAAAAAACAAACACTTATGTAAATATTGTTTTTTAAGGAAGCTCTCAGAAATGCAATATCTAATTGTTTTAATGCCATTTTTATATCTGGAGTTTTGAGATTTACCTAATTTTAATTCAATTCAAATTTATTTCACTAGCTTTGCCCAGGCAGCAAACAAATCTGGCCCAGACTTGGCATTCATCTGGCACTGGCATACAGCATGTGGGCCAAACATGGCTCTGGTTTGGCAGTCTGGGCACTGGGTTAAATGCGGCACCCAAGACATAGGCCAGATGTCAAATGGAGTATTTGGCCCAATGTCAAATATAGATATGTATGGCCGAACTTGAGCCACAAAAAATATTTTTGAGTAAAATCCCAACGTTTTCCCATACAGAAATTATTCACATTATGTGAAACACTGTCAAATATATTTTTAAAATGCATAACATAAAGCTCATATTGCACATTAATTACGTGTTTACATGTGAAATTATTTTCATGCCTCATATATGATATTATGCATATAACCTAGCATCTACCCAGAACACCCCAGCAACCATCTAGTAAGGCTCTGAGCACCTTAGCAACACAATGGCGAGGTTCAAATCAAGATGTTTCTTGCATGAAGACCTCTATGACATTGTTTCATGTCTTTATGGCCAATGCCAGACACTGTGCCAGACAAAATGCTTTTACAAACACACACATGTACCTCTTGTTGTAAAACACATGTCTGGATTTTGAACTTGAAGAGGGACGTCTACCTTTAGGGTAAAGCAAGTCTGCACTGGTTTAACCACAAGCATGCGCACACAGTTGACCCGATCGACCCCACAGTACTTCTCTCATTAAATAAAAAAGCTGATTTCATCCTCACATCAATCAAAGAGAACAGTGCAGGCTTTCCAATGTGCAATTTTACATGAAAAAAAGAACTCAAAGAAAGCAATTAAAGACAATGAGCTTTGCTTGGTAGTTTTAGAATTTCAAGGAAGATGTAAAAATGCTGGGTTGCTTCAATCTATGGTTGGGTTAAATGAACCTAAAATATCCATATTTGACCGAAGCATGGGTTGATGCAACTCAGCGGCAGCGCACACACATATCAATATAACTTTAATGTGCAATCCAAGCAGTTTAATTGACATCCAGTTTTATCTGGTTTTACATTCCATTCGTACAAGTAGATATTCTAAGAGTTTGGTTATCACTAAACATCTAGTAAACGGCATGTTCACTTCGTTGTATGTTTGTGCTAACTTTAAGAGGTTTATAAACTTTAAGCAGGTCAACATTCTTTCATTATTCCCCATTACAGTTGCACATCAACAGGTCTTAAAGGAAAACATCACAGTTTTTCAATATTTTATTATGTTCTTACCTCAACTTAGACAAATACATACATACCTATCTTTTTTCAATGCATGCACTTAATACAACACCTCGTGAACGCGTCAGCACCCCGCCTAGCCCCATTCATTCCTATGGCTCCAAAAAGGGATGAATTTAGAAGCCACCAAACACTTCCATGTTTTCCCTATTTAAAGACTGTTACATATGTAGTTACACGAGTAAGTATGGCAGCACAAAACAACACTTTTGTTTGTAGCCATAGGAATGAATGGGGCTAGGCTAAATGCTAACACGTTCAAGATATGCTGTACAAAGATTAAAAGTGCACGCATTGAAAAAGATAGATATGTATTAAAGGCAGGGCAGGAATTATCTAAAAAACTTTTTTACAAATTTGTTTAAACTGTCTTTATATACCAATACATAATTGAAATGTAAGTACTCTGAAAAAGAGAGTATAAAACGCGAGTGTCTGTAGACCTCTCACGACGTTTTAAACACAGCTAATTATTTCCATTCGGGACGAATCAAATGATTGGCTTGCGCGACCATGGCACCACCCCTGTTGCTTCGGGATCTGCCCACATATGCGCACACCCAATTGATTTGAATGTGCACGAGGCACTCTAGGAAGAGCAAAAGTATGGCAGAGAAAGAGCATTTAGAACTCACAGTACCTGCATATCCAGTCAGCCAAGGCAAACGAGGCAAAAAAAAAGGAATAAACGAAGAAATCAAACGAGAGTAAATATCGCGTGGCTTTTCCTCGAGTCGACGATGCAGTAGCGGTATTGTCTCCGGAGTGTAGTCCTCATCAGAGTCAACAATGCTTTCATCATGGAAACTCTTACATGCAAAACACCGTATATGTTATGAATCTTCCACGAAATTCACCTTCATCACAGTGTAACTGATGGTAATAAAAAAACTTGTATCAATGCAATCTGTTTTTAGCTTTGTCTTATAAATATAACTAGCTTATTTGTTACCGAATCAAACTAAATATATTTTAAACTTTACCAGTATCGATATACTAGCTTAATAGTGAGTACTAAAAGCCATCCTATTTGTTTATATAGTGATAAAGTTAGGTGTACTATTATTACATGTGATTGTTACTACATCATGCACCGCGCTCCTTCCTCTCTGCAGAGCCGATCAGCGTCGCGTGTTCATGTGTTTTGGGGGCGTGGCTTTAGAAGAAACCCAAAAGGGAGGGGGTGGAGTGAATGGAAAAATTAGCTGTGTTTAAAACAGTCGTGAGAGGTCTATAGACACTCGATTTTATACTCTTTTTTCAGAGTACTTACATTTTAATTATGTACTGGTATATAAAGACAGTTTAAACAAATTTGTAAAAAAGTTTTTTTTAGATAATTCCTGCCTTTAACAAATAAAAATCTGCGATAGTTACTGTGCACAAGAAAAATGCACATCAGGGAAACAATTCTGTTTCTACTGTATTTCCATTACTTTTTATTGTACCACCAATTGCACGCGCTGTGATAGACTGCCAGAGGATTATGGGAATATATAATCTATCACAGGCATCAGCTAATGAGGGCTTTCTGGGTTTCGACTGAACTGCTTCCAGTTTCCATACACATTAAAGATGCAACATCTCACATTTCAAAGGAACAACTCTGAAAACCGCAGCGCTTGGTACTTCTTGCATGACGTATGTTGTTAAGAGGACAGATTTAGGCTACAGCTGATGAGGTAATGTAAAAAAAACTTAATATAAAACTGAAGGAGACCTCAGCTGAACGCTAAAATTACTTCCCATAACTAATATTGGAAACTTAATCGGTGGTTACACAAAAGTACACCATTTCTTTACCTAAGGGTTTCTATTGCGTTTAAGCTGCAAATTTGCATGACTTTTATAATATAAAGAAAAATAAAAAAACAACTCCAATTATTTTGAGCTAAATATAACTAGAAAAAATATGTATCCGTTTTAGGCAAATAAAATAAATAGGTATTTTACATGGTGGTATGCTTTAAAAAATACAAATTTGTACCTCACAGGTAAATATTGGTCACTCACAGGTACATATCTGCACCTAAATGTTAAGACCTTTTCAAACGGTACTGTCCCAATGACAGCTTTTATACCTTAGTGACAGTGTAAGATAAAAAAAAAAAACTCAAAATAAACTGCTTACAATTGGTCATTTCCTTTATTTTTATAAAAAAGCAAGTCAAGTTTATAGTATGCATTAGCACCTTTGACGAAAAACACAATACTCATTCAAACATTTGCAATATTGCCCTGTTCTTTTAACCAGAGTAAATTAACAGTCTATTTGTAACTGGAGTCCAGAGAAATTGCAGTGACAAGCAAACTACTAAGATCTGACCCATGATCAGTGAAGTCCAAACTGCTCATGAGAGCAAAGGCCCAGTGTTTGGAGTGTAATGCTGTTGAGGGATGAGGTGATCAGAAGGCCAGAGGAATGTTATCTAGGATGTGTGCGTCTGTGCAAAAGCCTCCAGCAACCCTGAGGCTCTTATATAGACTTAAGCTTATCGAGTGGCAGAACCAGGAATGCCCTTTTCTCTACCAGGCGGGGGCGGTGTTGGCAAGTCGTCGCATACGCCTGTAAAATCAGAAAGCCATATTGCTCATTTGTAAGCAGAAGGTAGCCACATTGTCAACATTTCTGAATTTCACTATATATATATATATATATATATATATATATATATATATATATATATATATATATATATATATATATATATAGTAACTAACTATGATTAATTCTAACTAAGACTAACTATATGAGATAAGCAGCCACTCATGTTCCAAATGTGCACATCTTTCTCACCTTGTATTTCTGTCCTGATCTCTGATTTTCTTCTCCATCTCTGCATCTGTCAGTGTCTCCAACAGAGGACACCACTGGTCGGCATCGCCTGTGTTCCGAATGCCAATCTCTACCGTTGGTAATGGGTTCTCACTACAGGAAGTGACATCAAAACAACATGAAATCAGAAATGGACAACAGCGCAACTTAAACACAATGGAAGATGTTTCCATGATGACCCTACATAAGGCATAAAAGTGATGAATAAAACATTTAGCTTTTAAAACTGTTTTTTTTTTTTCAAAACAAATTTCCTCTTTTTTCTTATTATTATAACAGATGAATAAAACCATGACAAACAGCACATGCAGAGAATAACAAAACCTCTGCCTGTAACTGGAGATGCGGTTATCTTTAATTTCTGTTATTTCTGTATACTGTGTTATACACATGATCAGCTTTATACTTGTGTCCTTTTTAGAAGAAAAATGGCATTAGACATTAACAACAAAAAAACAATGTCAACATTAAGGGAGAAGCCCTGCAAAAATAGCTAAAAGAAAAATAAGAGATGAAAGTACTCAGCTTCCCAGGGTATGAAACGGGGTAAGAAGGGAGAGAAGATCAAGAAATTTTGAAGTATATTGACCTGAAATCAGACCTATTGGAAAAGACAGTGGAAGAAGCAAACAATTAGAAGATTAGAGCAAAGCAAAAAAGCAATGAAGTTAATTTGAGCAAATAAACATATAATTGTTGTCACAACAACAAAATGGACAACAAAGCCATTTTACCATGGCTCTATGGGCAGCGTGATCTACAGGCAGTATTGCCTACAAAATGTATGATCTACAGACAGCAGGGTCTACAGAACGTATGGCCTACAGACAGAGTGATCTACAGACAGCAGGGCCTACAGAACGTATGGCCTACAGACAGCAGGGACTACAGACAGAGTGATCTATAGACAGCGTGAACTATAGACAGCAGGGCCTACAGAGAGCAGGGCCTACAGACAGCAGGGCCTACAGAACGTATGCCCTACAGACAGAGTGATCTACAGACAGCAGGGCCTACAGACAGCAGGGCCTACAGACAGAGTGATCTATAGACAGCAGGGCCTACAGACAGAGTGATCTATAGACAGCAGGGCCTACAGACAGAAGTGCCTACAGACAGCAGGGCCTACAGACAGAGTGATATACAGACAGAGTGATCTATAGACAGCAGGGCCTACAGAGAGCAGGGCCTACAGAACGTATGACCTACAGACAGCAGGAACTACAGACAGCAGGACCTACAGACAGAGTGAGTGATCTATAGACAGCAGGGCCTACAGAGAGCAGGGCCTACAGACAGCAGGGCCTACAGACAGCAGGGCCTACAGAACGTATGCCCTACAGACAGAGTGATCTACAGACAGCAGGATCTACAGACAGCAGGATCTACAGAGAGCAGGGCCTACAGACAGCAGGGCCTACAGACAGAGTGATATACAGACAGAGTGATATACAGACAGCAGGGCCTACAGACAGCAGGGCCTACAGACAGCAGGGCCTACAGACAGAGTGATCTATAGACAGCAGGGCCTACAGAACGTATGGCCTACAGACAGCAGGGCCTACAGACAGCAGGGCCTACAGACAGAGTGAGTGATCTATAGACAGCAGGGCCTACAGACAGCAGGGCCTACAGACAGCAGGGCCTACAGAACGTATGCCCTACAGACAGAGTGATCTACAGACAGCGGGATCTACAGACAGCAGGGCCTACAGACAGCAGGGCCTACAGACAGCAGGGCCTACAGACAGAGTGATCTATAGACAGCAGGGCCTACAGACAGAAGTGCCTACAGACAGAAGGGCATACAGACAGAAGGGCATACAGACAGAGTGATATACAGACAGAGTGATCTATAGACAGCAGGGCCTACAGAGAGCAGGGCCTACAGAACGTATGACCTACAGACAGCAGGAACTACAGACAGCAGGACCTACAGACAGAGTGAGTGATCTATAGACAGCAGGGCCTACAGACAGCAGGGCCTACAGACAGAGTGATATACAGACAGAGTGATATACAGACAGAGTGATCTATAGACAGCAGGGCCTACAGAGAGCAGGGCCTACAGAACGCATGACCTACAGACAGCAGGACCTACAGACAGCAGGGCCTACAGACAGCAGGGCCTACAGATAGAGTGAGTGATCTATAGACAGCAGGGCCTACAGAGAGCAGGGCCTACAGAGAGCAGGGCCTACAGACAGCAGGGCCTACAGAACGTATGCCCTACAGACAGAGTGATCTACAGACAGCAGGATCTACAGACAGCAGGATCTACAGAGAGCAGGGCCTACAGACAGCAGGGCCTACAGACAGAGTGATATACAGACAGAGTGATATACAGACAGCAGGGCCTACAGAGAGCAGGGCCTACAGATAGCAGGGCCTACAGACAGAGTGATATACAGACAGAGTGATCTATAGACAGCAGGGCCTACAGACAGAGTGAGTGATCTATAGACAGCAGGGCCTACAGAGAGCAGGGCCTACAAACAGCAGGGCCTACAGAACGTATGCCCTACAGACAGAGTGATCTATAGACAGCAGGGCCTACAGACAGCAGGGCCTACAGACAGCAGGGCCTACAGACAGAGTGATCTATAGACAGCAGGGCCTACAGACAGAACAGCAGGGCCTACAGACAGCAGGGCCTACAGACAGCAGGGCCTACAGACAGAGTGAGTGATCTATAGACAGCAGGGCCTACAGAGAGCAGGGCCTACAGAACGTATGACCTACAGACAGCAGGGCCTACAGACAGCAGGACCTACAGACAGAGTGAGTGATCTATAGACAGCAGGGCCTACAGAGAGCAGGGCCTACAGACAGACAGAGGGAGTGATATACAGCCAGAATGGCCTACAGACAGCAGGACCTACAGACAGCAGGGCCTACAGACAGCAGGGCCTACAGAGAGCAGGGCCTACAGAGAGCAGGGCCTACAGACAGCAGGACCTACAGACAGAGTGATATACAGACAGAGTGATCTATAGACAGAGTGATCTATAGACAGCAGGGCCTACAGAGAGCAGGGCATACAGAACGTATGACCTACAGACAGCAGGACCTACAGACAGCAGGTCCTCCAGACAGAGTAAGTTAACTATAGAAAGAAGGGCCTACAGAGAGCAGGGCCTACAGAGAGCAGGGCCTACAGACAGAGTGATCTATGGACAGAGTGAGTGATCTATAGACAGAGTGATCTATAGAGAGCAGGGCCTACAAAGAGCAGGGCCTACAGACAGCAGGGCCTACAGACAGAGTGATATACAAACAGAGTGATATATAGACAGCAGAGCCTACAGAGAGCAGGGCCTACAGAACGTATGACCAACAGAACATATATATATTCCCATCTTTCAAAAAGTAACGGTCGGTTTGCAGGCCATGCAAGATCAAAGCAGAACAATGAAACATTATACATAAACATAATATCTAATAGATACGAACGTATGACCTACAGACAGCAGGACCTACAGACAGCAGGGCCTACAGACAGAGTGAGTGATCTATAGACAGCAGGGCCTACAGAGAGCAGGGCCTACAAACAGCAGGGCCTACAGAACGTATGCCCTACAGACAGAGTGATCTACAGACAGCAGGGCCTACAGAGAGCAGGGCCTACAGACAGCAGGGCCTACAGACAGAGTGATCTATAGACAGCAGGGCCTACAGAGAGCAGTGCCTACAGAGAGCAGGGCCTACAGAGAGCAGGGCCTACAGACAGAGTGATATACAGACAGAGTGATCTATAGACAGCAGGGCCTACAGAGAGCAGGGCCTACAGAACGTATGACCTACAGACAGCAGGAACTACAGACAGCAGGACCTACAGACAGAGTGAGTGATCTATAGACAGCAGGGCCTACAGAGAGCAGGGCCTACAGACAGAGTGATATACAGACAGAGTGATATACAGACAGAGTGATCTATAGACAGCAGGGCCTACAGACAGCAGGGCCTACAGAACGTATGGCCTACAGACAGCAGGGCCTACAGAACGTATGGCCTACAGACAGCAGGGCCTACAGACAGCAGGACCTACAGACAGAGTGATCTACAGACAGAGTGATATACAGACAGAGTGATCTATAGACAGCAGGGCCTACAGAGAGCAGGGCATACAGAACGTATGACCTACAGACAGCAGGACCTACAGACAGCAGGGCCTCCAGACAGAGTAAGTGATCTATAGACAGCAGGGCCTACAGAGAGCAGGGCCTACAGACAGCAGGACCTACAGACAGAGTGATCTATAGACAGAGTGAGTGATCTATAGACAGAGTGATCTATAGAGAGCAGGGCCTACAAAGAGCAGGGCCTACAGACAGCAGGGCCTACAGACAGAGTGATATACAAACAGAGTGATATATAGACAGCAGAGCCTACAGAGAGCAGGGCCTACAGAACGTATGACCAACAGAACATATATATATTCCCATCTCTCAAAAGGTAACGGTCGGTTTGCAGGCCATGCAAGATCAAAGCAGAACAATGAAACATTATACATAAACATAATATCTAATAGAATTGTGCTGTAAAGGGAAAGAAACTAAACAACTGAAATGAACATAAAACAACCAGCTAAGTAAAAACAGAAAACAAACTTTAGGGCATAATGAAGAAAAAAGAGTGCCTGCTTGCTGTTTGACAAATAAAGGCGATTGAGAGGAACAAGCGGATGGTCCAGACCGCACTAAAGATGGTCTCAATTTAGTGGCATGAAAAGATCTGCTGTGTGTGTTTGTGTGTATATGACCACATAATAATTTACAATAAAGAAATCACTTGACTTGATGTGACCCTAAAATAAAGTAAATCACCTATCAAAATACCTCGAGAAACATGGCAATTCAAGGAGAAAAATGAGGAAACAGATACAAACAACAAGTGCAATACAAACAAACTAAACATAAATATCCCATGCAAGATCCCCAACACAAAAATGTGAGACCATAGATCACAACAAGATAAACAGCTGGAATAAATATAGACTAAACAGGCTATTGACTTATTTCATTTTATCTTGTTCGTAGGTGTTGAAGCTTTTAATCATACACTTCAATTCGGGTTGAAAGACCAACAATATCAACAGTCCAACCACATTTGAACATTGATCTGAACACATGACTCTAAACACCTCTCTCATTGGTCAAAGTTGTTATCTCGACTTATCACAATCGGAGGTCCATAGGGTTTAAAAAAAGAACTTTACTGCACTAAATGTCATTTTAATTTCAAAATCACCTGCGTGGGTAACTAAATAGCGAGGCTTTGGTGGTTCACACATCTATAAAGTCTGAAAACCCTGCACCACATAGAAAACAGATAACCACAGATAGATCTTACGATTTACATATAAGAGTCACATATAAATCAAATGACAATGATTTTGAAAAAAAAAGTATGACTCCAAAAGACCTCTAAAATTAATACAGTGGGAGGTGGGGTTGATATTATAGAGAGAGACTTCTATTATTCTAGGTATCATCTGATTGGACAAAAATCTACTCGACATCAGTCAGTTGTATGTCTATGTATACGAATGACACCTACCTGAAGGCGTACGTCCTCTGGTGCCAGCTGAGCTGTCCTCGGATACTGTAGGCGATGGTGGTGACGAACTCTCCTCCGAGACCCAGCTCAGAGCAGAGCTTCAAAGCAAACGTTTCCGGTGAGTTCTCCTTCTCTGACATGTCCCACTCGAACTGGTCCACGAGAGAGATGTTCCCCACGTGGATGTTTAGCTGGAAAACACAAACACAGTTGAACACTGAATTTTTGGTTGAACTAATTTTTGGCAATTTGAAATGACTCGAGCTTTGTGACATGGTGCATTATCCTGCTGGAAGTAGCCATCAGAGGATGGGTAGATGGTGGTCATAAAGGGATGGACATGGTCAGAAACAATGCTCAGGTAGACCGTGGCATTTAAACAATGCCTAACTAACTAAAGTGTGCCAAGAAAACATCCCCCACACCATTACACCACCACCAGCAGCCTGCACAGTGGTACAAGGCATGATGGATCCATGTTCTCTTTCTGTTTACGCCAAAATTCTGACTCTACCCTCTGAATGTCTCAACAGAAATCGAGACTCATCAGACCAGGCAACATTTTTCCAGTCTTCAACTGTCCAATTTTGGTGAGCTCGTGCAAATTGAAACCTTTTTTTCTATTTGTAGTGGAGATGAGTGGTACCCGG
Source organism: Misgurnus anguillicaudatus (assembly GCF_027580225.2). Lineage (NCBI taxonomy): Eukaryota > Metazoa > Chordata > Actinopteri > Cypriniformes > Cobitidae > Misgurnus > Misgurnus anguillicaudatus. The sequence goes on from NC_073345.2 coordinate 25,351,389, forward strand.
TGGGATCTTCTGCTGTTGTAGCCCATCCGACTCAAGGTTGTGCGTGTTGTGGCTTCACAAATGCTTTGCTGCATACCTCGGTTGTAACGAGTGGTTATTTCAGTTAAAGTTGCTCTTCTATCAGCTTGAATCAGTCGGCCCATTCTCCTCTGACCTCTAGCATCAACAAGGCATTTTCACCCACAAAAAACTGGATGTTTTTCCCTTTTCACACCATTCTTTGTAAACCCTAGAAATGGTTGTGCGTGAAAATCCCAGTAACTGAGCAGATTGTTAAATATTTAGACCGGTCCCGTCTGGCACCAACAACCATGCCACGCTCAAAATTGCTTAAATCACCCGACCTAAAGCTCCATAATATACATGTGTGAGTTTATCAATATTTTACAATGGCTTAAAAAGCTGCTCCTCAAATCAGAATTTAGATTCAACCAATTCAGAATACTATAAGCCATATTTACAGTAAGATCTATTTCCACACTATTGGATGCCAGGGACACACCTTGATAATGACCCTCTGGTCTGATTGCTCATCCAGAATGCTGTCGGTGGGATAGGATTCAATCTGCTGCCTAATGGCAGAGGCGATGGCAGGGACGAACGCAAGAGGGTTCAGGTCCAAGTCATCACACAAGATCTCAGCAAACATCTCCGGTGTCATGAGCTTCTCTGGAGACACATAACCAAATGCACTTTTATCAAATTTACTTCTTCTGTGTCACATTTATTAAGAGTGATACTATCACATTTTGTGTTCAAAGAAAGTCAGTCAAGCTTAAGAACAGTATGAGTAATAAGAAAAAAACTCTCGGTCTCTTTTACCGTTCATGTTCCAGGTGAAGGCATCTCTGAGTTTCTGCCCATCGATCTCCATATCCAGGCGGATGGGCACCAGGACCTCTGGCTGGGAAGCATTTTCATGGATAACTGCAGGGTCATGGTCATCAAAACTATGCATTGAAGAAAAGAAACGCACAAATACACAACATCATTACTCAGCACCATGTGTACAACATGTGCCAATAAACTCCAAGCAAGTTCTTTAAATCTAAACAACACCCCAGATGATTCTCATTCCATATCCTGCAAGAACTCATCAAACCTTTCATAAAACGTCAAAAGCATGCAGTTGACGTGTTTATCATCATATGTGTAAGATTATGTGAGAGGTGTAAAATATTGGTCTTGTAAGTAATGACAGAAAAATGAATCATTAGATGATGTTTTGGACATTGCTTGAAAGCAACAGCTGGTTGGCAGTATTCCCGTGCAAACCAACTGCTGACATTTACCACAGCCTTCAGAGGAGACTGTGTTGCAAGGACCATTAGAGTTTATACTCAAGGAGGACAGTCTTTTAACATGAGAAGACTTGGGAGTCAGCTGAGGACCTAAAACCACAATTCCATCTGGCCAAGTTTGTTTGTTTAAAACATTACGTTTTCGGAGTGCACCTGAGGTTATCTCCACTCAAGTGGGAGGTAAGGAAGATGAATCTCAACAACACGTCCAAAGAAAAATGAGCCTGTTAAGGGCATTTGCTTTTCGTAACATCATCAGATACGATTCTGTCAGTGAGAAACGTGACCTTAAGGAATCTCACAGTCAGCACTCCAAACTGTTGTTCCATCCACTTATCTAAAACAACTCTGGGAAATATGCAGCGGAGATACGGTTTGGTTGCTTCATAAACATCCTCTGCCTTGATTTTGCCACGATAACAACATCTGTTACAATAAACAACAGCTTGAATGTTTACGCAGAGCTTTACGTTCTTTAATTAGAGTTACATTAGGCAATATGCTGAAACATGTTGACAGTCCTAACCTAAGAATTGTTTAAGTGGAACTTCCTAATTTTCGCTTATCAGGACCTGCTTATCGATCGCCATCTCACCATAACGGAAAGGTTCTTTTTTTGTCACGTCCCATTCGATTTCTGTTGATGGTGGTTGAGCAAGGCACTGCATCCAAGTGATGGGAGCTGTTTGGTAAGGTGGGAACCCACTGACTGCTCCTCTTTGCCTTCTGTTCCCTAAATGTCAAATAAAAAAGTTTTTAACAAACAGATTTTATTTTTTACCTGGCATTGACATTCATTCTGAATGTGTAGGACTCCTTTGTGAAAGCCTTACACACATTTCATAGGGGACATATCATAACAATCTGTCTTTTTTCGTGTTTAGGTGCTATAATTGGGTCCCCAGTGCTTTTATCAACCTAGAAAATGTGAAAAAAGGATCAACCCAATAAATTAGTTTTGGTAAACCATTCTCCACAAGCATGTGAAAAAATAGGTAAATGTAATTTGGCTGCCCTTGTGATATCAGTAGGGGATAATACCGCCCCTTAATCTGCACTATCCAACCACACCACTGCCAATTAGTGCAGAGATCAGCTCATTTGCATTTTAAAGGACACACCCAAAAACGTCAAGTTTTGCTCACACCTACAAAGTAGCAATTTTAACATGTTATAATACATTATCTATATGGTATTAGGGCTGCAACGATTAATCGTGCAAATGCGCGTTTTCTCAATGAATTTTAATGAATTACAGTGAAATCCTGGCACATCCCAAAGCCAGGGGGCACTCTCGTGCAGACACTCCCTTTGTGCCACAGAAGTAGTAGCATTAAAAACGCTATTCCAGGAAATGTTTATATCACTGTTCTTCAAATTGTTTCAGGTATTTTCATGATAATAAAGTATATTTTAAATGAGTTTGTTTAACGAGTTTGTTATAAACGACTCCGACTCCTAATGATTTTAGATTGATGAGTACTTCCTACTAGGGTGGCCATTCTTGCCAGTTCCGCCGGACACGTCCCGAAATGTTTTTTCGGGTTCGTTCTCCGAAAGTCACGTTACTCGACCACATACGTCATCGCGGTTCTCACATATCAGTTTAAATACATTAGAAAATTAAGATTTATTTCTGTTAAGACATACAATCATTATAGTTTTATTTTTACCTTGAAATGTAATGGTTGCTTTTTTGAAATAGAACCTGAAATATTAAACCTTGATGACGTATGCGGCCAACCAATTCGACTTCCGGAGAACGCACCCGAAAACATGTTCGGGACGTGCCCGGAGGAACTGGCACAAATGGACACCCTACTTCCTACTGACCAAATGCTGTAGTACACGCACAAGCTGTGCATGAAACACAAAATCGATTCTGAATCGATTTCAGAGGCATTTTTAATGGGACAAGCAAATAATCGTTGCAGCCCTATATGGTATTTTGAGCTAAAACTTCACATACGTACATCTTAAAAAAGTCTTGTGAAATGTCCACTTTAAATTAAAATTTATAATAAACATTTCTAAGCACTTTTCACAGGTATGTATAGATGAAAAACAGCTTTACAGAAAATATATTTAAGGAGAAAGAAATAATAGACAACAGGAAAATTATGTGCAAAATACATAGATTGCAAAATTAATTATATTATTGCATTTTTTTAAAGATTTACATTAATAACTGTAAAAAAATTATCGCTCAAACAACAGTAGTTTTTGGAGCAAATTTTGAATTAAAATGATCAAATTAAAAACGCACTTTTGGAAGGCTGTACATGTGTTATGGGGTGCAAACATTTCGAAATGCCTCTTTCCATCCGAAAACCAGGAGATGGAAGTATAAGATGGCATTAAAAAAAAAAACTTAGTGGAGAAAGTCTTAAGATATTATTAATGTTAACTCAATCTAGTAATCGGATCACAAAACCACTGAGTCAGTTTTCAGTCTTCTTCAGAATATTAAGGCAAAATTAAACAGCAATGACAGATTACTATGGACCATTATGTGACTTCTTACCTGAGGTAAGCCGGTGGTTCTGTGCTGATGGAGATAGCCTTGTACTTCTCATCGTTCCCATCAAAGATCTCCTCACACTCGGATGCCTTCAGCAGGGTCACACTGGTGGCTAAAGTTGCGTAACCATGATCTAACACAAAGAAAACACTGCACAAACTGCTGTCCAGAAGCAGGGCTATGTGACTAGGACTAAACCTTACTCTTTACAGAGACTTTCTGGACTTGAGATATCATTTAAAAAGAAAGGAATGACTTACCGTGTGATGATGCTACAATCTTCTTTCTCTCCTCCACGGATGCGAGTCGTCTCGTTAACGACGGGTACCGTTTGTAGAGAGAGCCTCTGAACATACGAAGATAGTTGCCTACCTAAGTTACATACGAGAGCGTGCAAAACATGTTTAAAGTATAAATGCATTATCAATACGAGTTATCTTTAAAAACGTTTTGCTTTGTGCACTTTAATGCTGATACAATTGTAACGTTGTGTGCCTGAATATATAATCGCACTTCTAATCCGACTTTTATTGATCGGATAGGCACGTACTTCATTATATTGAAGAACAATGGTAATTTAAAACTTTAAGGATCATTTAATCATTCATTCATTCACTCAGTCGACTTGCACATCAGCATCGTATCAACAAAGAGAAGCAGAAGGTGGTAATATTTATGTTTATGGGATGGTCACGTGAACGCTTCCGATGTAAACCCCTGCGTGACTTCTATTATAAAACAGATGACATACCTCTGAACCGATCATATAAAAGTCCCCATCTTGCTCAAGTTGAAATTTTATTGGTTTTTGTCCAAACGTTTTACTCAACGCCATCTTTGCTAACAATGAGCGGCACGGCGCATGCGCATTACAAGAAGCGGCGATGGGGAAGAGCTCATGCAGGCCGATTCTCAATCCTCCGGAGGTCGCATATGTAGGCTGCATACGTAAAAATTGTTGTCTTATTTTAAAATATTAACAATTATAAAGTTAAATATCATTCTTAGTTGTTACAATATACGTATGACTTGCGAATGCAATGCTCAGTTATCTTAAATAATCCAGGCTTGATTGCGTTATCAGCCTGCATGATGTGCGACCTCCGGAGGCTGCAGCCTTCCGAATAAGAAACGGCCGCAGTGAGGCGCCCAGATGCAGGCCTGCAAATCGGCCCACTGCTGGATGTTGCACTTACGGTAAAGTATGAAATTTGTATATTTTCGCGTTTTATTGTTTTTATGGTATTGTTGTTGTATGTGGTACTTTTATGAGCGACTAGACTAAGGTAATCCGTACATTTAAATCAGTTCTACTGCCACTAAGCTTGTTTGATTTTAGAGTTTTAAACATGGTGAAGGATAAATTGAACCTCAAAAGACCAAAAAGCTTTATTCTTACATTATGAGTTTCTCTGGATTTTCAATGCTTTTTTTATATTGGTCTCTCTAATCCTAATGAAATGATAAAATAATTCCTTAGATTTTTACAATTTAGTACCTGTTTGAATAGCAGCTACTTTTATTTGCTTTTGCTTAGTCATAGTTTATGAAAAATACTTGCTTTTCTGTGTTTGGGGAGTTTAAACTGTAACCACCAAGGTACAAGTATGTCTAGTAGTATGTTTTTATGCATTTTGGATTTTGCGGACTGCTGTACATGTTATCAACACTAGATGGCAATCTTGTATAAATATTCTCACACCAAACCCAAATGTAATTCTCGGGGAAGGCTGGGGATAGATGAAACACTATTTTCTCCAGTGAACATACCCCATGATATGGTTATTAATTTATTTATACGCACATATTTCAAAGTCTTGTTTACAAAATTATGAAACATTTATTGCCTACAAAAAATAGCCACACTCCATGGGGTATGTTGTCACAACTAACCTGCCTTTAAATAACCTATTATATGCTTTTCAGTTCAGTTTAAACCGGATTGTAAAACAATTATGAAACAAAAACCATTATGAAACTTTTATGTTTTTCATTTAAAATAAAAATGTACTGTAGAACAATAGCAGGGTAATGGCCACTGATGGCATAAACATACAATTTTGCAATAAGGCTATTGACTTAAAACCTTACTGAGATAAAGCCCTTGTGACAACCACCTGTAGTGATGATAACCCTTTCCTTTAAATCTTTAACCCTCATAACATTGTGCTGGCTTCGTACTCAAAGAAACCTTTAATTAATGGTTTTCTGAGCTGAAGTCTGGATGTTGTGCAAGTATTACTCTCTCTCTCTCTCTCTCTCTCTCTCTCTCTCTCTCTCTCTCTCTCTCTCTCTCTCTCTCTCTCTCTCTCAGGCACTATTGAAATTAATCTGCGATATTATAGATAAAGGTGTCAAGGCTTTATGAAAAACTGCAAAATAAGCAATGAAATGAGATGCAGGCTCATTTGCTAAGGTTCCATATTTCTCACATACAGACATTCTGTTGTAGTGGTTGAGTTATTGTGTTTTTTGTTGTTGTTATTATGTTATTATTATTGTTTAGTATGGGTCTGCATATACAGTATGAGTAAGTGCATGTGCAAGATGATTTACGTCGAAAATGAATGTTTTTCCAATTAGTCTGGCCATAATCCAGTGCTCCTGCCAGCCATAAACTTTACAGCGCGAGCTGGATTTCCAATCCATTCAATATTGCGGACATAAAACCTGACTTCTGGGAAGAAATGATTGTGATTGATTCCTGTCATAATAATTCATTGCACATATGGATGTACTTGAAATAGGCTTAATGCACAAAGGCATTATTGTTTGTGACCCTACAGAAAGCTTTTATGCTTTATCAGAGAGATGAATTAGAGTGCTGGCTGGCACTTTGAATTTAAATTATAGGGCAAACAGAAGTCCCGTGTTGCTGTTTTCATATACACTGTAAAACTTCCTTGTTGCACCTAAATTTACATGTTTAATCAACTTTAAAATGACAATTAATTTCAACATTCTTGACTAGTAAGGAATTGCAATTAATGAAAATAAGGTTGAAGGTTCCAATTTTTTGTTATTAATATTATTTTTTTGTCTTTAAAGGGACATTCCACCTTTTTTTTGAAAATATGCTAATTTTCCCCTAGAGTTAAACATTTGATTTTTACCGTTTTGGTGTCCATTCAGCTGATCTCCGGGTCTGGCGCTAGCACTTTTAGCATAGCTTAGGACAATCCATTGAATCTGATTAGACCATTAGCATTGCGCTAAAAAATAACCAAAGAGTTTTAATATTTTTCCTATTTAAAACTTAACTCTTCTGTAGTTACATTGTGTACTAAGACCGACGGAAAATTAAAAGCTTGGTTACTTTCAATGGCAGGGGACTATTTTCGGGCAGTGCGTAATATCACTACGCCTGCTGCAGCCATGTTATGGCAGCAAAGTCCTTGATTATTATGCCAGAATGACAGTATAGCTCCTAGCCATATCTGCCTAGAAAATCACAACTTTTAATTTTCTATTGGTCTTAGTACATGATGTAACTTCAGAAGAGTCAAGTTTTAAATATGAAAAATATTGAAACTCTTTGGTTATTAGTGCGATTTTTAGCGTGATGCTAATGGTCTAATCAGATTCATTGGATTGTGCTAAGCTATGCTAAAAGTGATAAAGCCAGATACTGAGATTAGCTGAATGAATTCCAAAACGGTAAGAATCAAATGTTTAACTCTAGGGGAGCTGGAAAATCAGCATTTTTTTTTCAAAAAAAGTGGAATGTCCCTTTAAGCACACAAAAAAATCATAAGCAAATTATATATTTTTACTTTTTAAACTGTTAGTACGGGTTTATGTTTACATTTCGATTTATTTCGATATTAGATATATATCTAAATCAAATAATAATCATCACATTTTATAAACTTGGATGAATGAGAATCAACAAGATTTCTTCCCATGAGTTCATCTGTGTGTTCAAACTCTGATCTTTCGGACACTTGCTGATCTCCGGAAAACCTCCAGAACTTTTCTCTGTTTCTTTCTCTGTTCCCTTCTTTTCTACTTGAATTTCTTGTCACTCTTCAGGCCTTCTGCTTTGTTCGCTTTCCACTCAGCTGTTTAGCATTTCATACAGCTGCGTGCTGCTGTCTTTTTCACTGCCTAATTCTCAGTAATCGATTTTCTGTGCTACAGTCTGCATGCTTGTATCCAGTGTAAGTGGATATCCAAGTGCATTTCAAGCCTGTCATGAACTATTGAATACACTTCCTATTGGAAATTGTTTGACAAGCACTGTTCCTGTACTATGTTGACTTCTTTTCGTAGTTCATTTTAAATCTGGAAGTTACAAAGTTATATCACAGAATTAGGGGGAAGGGCATTCTCAAGAACAAAAGTAGTGCATGAAGTACACTATAGCATGTGCCATCAATGCTAACAGACATAATCTAAAAGCCACAAAACCTGAACTTTGATTTAATTTGGTCGTGAAAAGTTCAAGAGTTAAACAGAAATTTAGCAAAAACATTTGTGCGTCTGATTTGAACAACGGAATGTAACGTCTACAAATCATGATCTTCTAAATTGCACCCAGAAGATTATGATTATGTTTTTAATTATGCTTGCCAGTGATTGATGCATTGTTGTCGTGAGTGCGGCTAAGCATGCAGAGCATAAATTTTATATGAAATCGAGAGAGCGAGAAAAAGAAAGAGAGAGAGGCAGGGAGGGCGAGAGACACTTTAATAAGTCATTTGGGATGACGACTCGCATTCACAAACACATGCGAGGGTCTCTTTAGTAGTAAAACGTGTTCCCTGCACTATCCGGAGGATGCTGCTATGAGACCTCAAATCCCAACATTACTAAAGAACATGTGTTTTGCTGATCCTTTAGTTCTTATTATAATTTTTTTCAGTCAGGGCAGTGCATTGCATGAGTTCATAGCTTGACATGACTGTGTGGTTGTATAAAACATACTGTAAATGCATTAGGAGGTGTCTTCTGAGTATAGCTACTAAGAGCTCAGATGCATAAGCCACTAAAGCTGCCTCCGTCAAAAATTAGATAATGATATTTTTAACCGAATGTATGAGAGCAGGCTACTTTCGCCACATGCCATTCAGAAATACCAGTTTGTTGGCGGAATCCATTAAACACCACATTGATTTTCTAGCAAAGTCGAACAGTGCACAGAAGACGAATGTGAAACCATAGACATTATATACGTAGACGCCTCATGACGTGCTGGAATGTACTCTAGCGTTGCTGCCATATTGGTTGGGTCTCTTCACTGTACGCTAGCACGTACTGCCCTACAAAGCCAAAGCGCAGTACCTATGCATTTGGTCAAAATTGAGTTGAGGGTTCAAATGGGTTTTGTGAGATCTGTTGTGTCTTGTGACAAAGTCTCCTGGTTCAATTTTGTCGCATTTCAGAGAAACGTGTGTGCCAAAATTGCAGTAACATGTTTGAATGGCTGGTGTAAAAAACTTTAAGGGTATTTTACTTGGTTTCAGTGTTTGCGTAGTTACTGCACTTTGCCTTTGTAGGGCAGCGCACCAGAGTAAATAGGAGTCAACGGAGAGCGATCAATTACTGCCGCAGTATTGATACCAGATCGCATGGGATAACCTTTCACAATTAAGATTGAACAATAATTTTGGTTATTTTACCATTTTATGTCATCGTAACTAACGTTACTTACGTGAAATTCGGGGAGTTATGATTATTGGGGATACACCTTCCTCAATAGAATTAAATGCGCATGGGCGCACATTGGGGACCCATCCAAGATGGCGGCCACACTGATACGTTGACAGCTCCAATAGGCAGCGTCAGTCTATGAGGCATCTACGTATAAAATGTCTATGTGTGAAAGGGCCATGGATCAGATTTGCTGTAACTTGCGTCTCTTTTGAGTACTACACTACGCTAATACTCTCTCCTGAGTATAAGATGGCGGCGCTACCGGAAGGCAGCCAATTACGCCATTAACATTTTAAATATGGACATTTCCACAACAACACCGCACGGACCACCCTCAGAAGACCCCTATTTATCATCCTGGAGCCGTTTGGATTTAATTTGTGAAGGATGGACGCACTTTTTTTGGACTTGAAGGTCGTGGACTATTGCTGGACCCCGTAACATTATATTTAATCAACAGAAAGATCCAAAACACTTTCCAAAATATCCGAAAATGTGCCTGTCTGAAAAACGATGGACACACGCAACCTGGACAGCTTGGGGGTGAGTAAATAATTGGTTTAATATCGTTTTTGGCCGAACTGTCCCTTTAAGGTAATGCTTTAATTTTTAAATTGTAACTTTTTATTTAATTATACAAGTCGTGGCTTATTAGGTTACGTCAGTCCAGGCGAACTTGTTTATGTGTATTTGGCGCCACCTACAGCATTTTGGCAGGGTACACTTTGATTGACGTGCAATAGTCAGAGCTCGAATGTAAGACAACATTTATTAATTTATTTTCCATGAATTTTTTTTGTTTTTTTATTCGGGACAATATGGTACTGACTAATACCTTGCCATTGCCATCAAAGTGAAATTACTCAACCTAAAAATAAGAGCCTGATAAGAAAATGTTAATTTACATGTAGAGGGTTTTGCATCTGAACTCTTTATACTCTACAAACAATGCACAAGCACTGCATTTGCCTGTGGCCATGATGACATACTAACAAATCTGATGCTGAACAGATTTAGTGTTGCTCATTATTTCAGACATGGTTAAAAATTATAGGCGCACTTTACATAATTATACGAGTTATTGCGTTTCCTTGTGCCTCTATATTATTGTATTTTGTCAAGAAAATGTTTTTTGGCGTCAGCTTTACAAAATGTTTAAAGTACTTAAAGCATTATTGTGTGTAGCCCTCTAGATAATGTTTTAATTCCACTTCATCCAACAGACTGTTTAAGGGTTTTATTAGTTTTTTCTCCATGAAATTGGAGCACAAACACTTACACAGACAATTCAAGTGCACAGGCAAACACATGCTTTTCTCTTTTATGTATGGTGAATGTATTTTAAATCATTTTCACAAGCCCATTCACTCAACAGGCATCCACGTGTTTCACCTACTAAATCCACTCAAGCTCTGACAGTACTGCTTTACTGAACACAGCTTTACTCAATTTCATCAAATATTTCAGAGTAACTCAAATAGATGCACCTTCCTTAATATCTAATCCCTCTTTATACATTCAAATCACACTTGATGTTCCTGTGACTAACAAAGAAGAGATTTTAAACTACTGGACTTCTTCTGGGAGTGATATAAGAATCAACACTCCCATCAGCTTTTTGCAGTCAAAGACACGTTTACTCGTGGTACGGTTGATGTTTTGGACTGAACGATGAGAGGATGGGCTTTTTTAAAGCCTCTACAAAACATTAGTGAAATGTCAGTCTGAGAGACCGATGACAGGTTTAAAATGAATTCTCAGCATGGCTCTTATTGCTTCACACAGACCCGATTTTGCATGGAGGTGCTGCATCAAGGAAAATCTGGAGGGAGTGCTGGAGAATCCATTACCATTCCTATTCATCTCAATGGCAATTGTTGCAGCCCCAGTGGTATGTGACATGCATTTTTAACCAATCACCTGAGCCATAAATGTCATGTGAATAATAACTCTGGAACAGATGTATGAGCTGCATTCTTAGTCAGCAGAAAGGGAACTTAGATCATTTCATCAGGGTTCCCACGGCTCCTTAAAATCCTTGAAAGTTTGTGAATCTGGGGAAAAAATCAAGCTCCTGGAAAGTTTTTGAAAATATACATACATAGATACAGGTCACTGAAAGTGCTTGAATTTATTTTATGCAAGAAGTTTTCTGGAAAACAAATCCATGTTATTCCCTGTGTAGTGTAGGATAATATCATAAAATTTCTAGACTTTTTAAGTACACTTGCTAAACTGTTCACTTTAAATGCTAATATCTTCTGTATGTGAATGTTGATTCATACCAAAATGCTTTTTTTGCATTATTGTGTTTGACACATGAAAACGTCTAAGGTTACCTGAGAAGGGAACGAGATGCTGCGTATCCCTTGCCATACTTCCTGCGTCCTGTAATGCCATTTTTGGCAATATTTCAGATAGCGATATACTTCCTGGCTACCGCGTCACCCCGTCTTTGTTGTTAAGCCTCACCATTGGTTTAATTTGATATACACATTCAGACGCAATTGTCCCTGGAGGCGTCCCCAAAGTGTCACCGCAGTAACGCAGCACGAGTTCCCTCGAAAGGGAAATGTGACAATATATCTTAAAAGGTAACACGATGTAACCTTGCTCTCACTTGAAATGTGTCCCCACATTTAGTCCTTGAATTTAAGAGGTATTGGACCTGGAAAGTCCTTGAAAGGTCCTTGAATTTGAAGTTACCGTATTTTTCGGTTTATAAGCCGCTTTTTTTCATATCTTGGCTTGTGCTGCGTCTTATAGTCAGGTGCGCCTTGTAAGTCAGTATGAATTAATTTTGACATTTATGAAGCAAGAGACAACATTACCGCCTACAGCCGCGAGAGTCCGCTATATGCTGCTCCTGTATTGTATTGTATTATGTAATTCAATGAATTCATTACTGTGGAATGACGAGTATGCGAACTTCACGCTAGTTGGCTTGTTCGGTGAATTTAGCCTATTCAACCTTCCAGGTAAGTTCTGTATGGTATAGTTTATTGTTTAAATAACTGATAATATTACTTTAACATACAGACATCTATTCAGCCTGCTGTTCTGTCTGCTATTGTTAGTTGAATAACTTGCCTTTCCTGATTAAATGGCTTGGATTTTTGTGAAATAATTTTCTAAATAAATGCGACGTATAGTCCACCGCGACTTATATATGTTTTTCGTCTTCATGACGCATTTTTAAATGATGGGGCTTATATTCCGGTGCGGCTTATAGTCCGGAAAATATGGTAACTAAGGTGTGGGAACCCTGTTTCATACTTTTAAGACTTCAAACCATTGATAAATCAAACACAGGTAAAACAATACAAGTGACATCTTATTTTTTATATATTGATTGCAAAGAGTTTATTTCCTCTAATAGTCATCAATAGATACAGTATGTGTGACCCATTCTGTGAAAAACCAGCTAAAGTCATTTTTTATGATTTAGTCTAAAATCATCTTACATCTTATATCATATCAAAGATTGAAATAAATGTAAAATCAAACTGATCCCCTTAATTAGATAGAGACTGTCACAAACAGAATCAAATTTATTTGCAGTTACGACATCCACCAGCAGGGAGCAACGCTAACATAAACTTTGCCCCATACCACATCTGAGTGTATGTTTATTGAAAACATAATTACAGTAAAACATCTCAACTGAAGAGCGTAAATTAAAGTCAGATGTTTCGTTCCACACTCTCACCAACTGCAAACAAAAAATTCGATGCTTTGCAAATTCAACCCCACCGTTTAAAATAAATAAACCCAGTTCTCATCCCTGGTTCTGGGAAGCAGTTCAGTTGTTAAGAACTTACCTGGTTTTGGGATGAAAAGGACAGGGTCTATGAATCATGCATCACAATGGGTGGTGGTCAGAGTGGGACCTCGACTGTTAACTGATACCCTAATCTGCCAGAGGTTTGAACAGCGAGTGGGTGTGTTTACCCAAGTTGATTGACACAGTGGAAATGAAATGTTAATCTAGTCAGCCTGCCGTGTCTAAAAGCATGAAGCCATGCCAGAGTTCACACACTGACTCCGCTGTGGACTTGGAAACCATTAGCGTGATTACTTTGGAAAAATCCTTTATTTCCCCAACGCCCGTGTGCCAAGCAGAGTAAAACTCGAATTCTGTGCCCTTCACAACAATAAACAGGATGGTAGGGGGCTTTATGTGTACATGGCTATTCATAATTCAAACGTGCTGTTTCAATTGCAGTTGTTACGCCATTCCAAAGTATTTTCATGGTCGAATTGTTTTTATTACTTAAATCTGTTTGATTTTCCTTTGGATTCTCACAAATTCCTATGTACATGCTATGATGGCACCCGCGAGGTTAAGACGGATTCCGCTGCGATTCGCTCAACCAGATTAATGCAGTTTGCCTCGGTCCTCTGCAGGCTCCCAGAATGCAACATCTCTCTTTAGGATACCTCATGCTGTCTCACTCGTCCACCTGCACCACTCTGCTGTCACGCCAGAGTGCTAAACCTCCCATTTTCAATGGACATTTCACTTTTGAGTCATGGTGCAGCTGTGATGCCTGCGCCACTTGAAAAACGAGGAGAGCAGAGGGGATTTCAGAGAAACGTGCCCATTTTCCTTTTCCACCTGGGCTCTTGCAATTACAATTGAAGATTCAATAGCTCTTTTCTTTTGCTTCGAATGAGATTATTTGTCTCAACGCTGTCGTTATGCTATGTTATCGGGTCAAGAGGGCTTGTGTGTTATTTGTGAACGTGTTCTCGTAGGCCCTTTCGACAATGGGCGCTAATGAGCATTAGTGCAGCTGGACAAAAACATTGCAATTTCTTATCATAAATAATAGTGTCGTGAATAGCTAAGGCATAAGAGGGCTGTCATCCTTTCAAAGGGCTAATAGTGGTCAGCACTGATCTTGCTATACAGTATAACACTTGGCTCATTATAGATGGGAATTGAATGGAGATGCAGCTGCAGTGGAAGAACCAATTTGTCCTGTTTGCTTTTTACACAGTGAGCTGGCTTGGTTGCATTATGGCGCTTTAAGTTATATAGCAAAGAGTCAAGTGGGTTTACATGCAATTTCTAAAAAAGCATTTGTATCCTCGAAAATTAAGTTATTGTGTTTTGATTTTAATTATTGTCAGTATAAAGGTTTTAAATTGTGCGGCAGAAGTCAACCAGTACAGTCAAGCAGTCCAACTGCTAACCTTGTAATTAGGGCTGGGTATTGGCAAGGGCCTCACGATACAATACATATCACGATGGGCCATGAAACAATGTATTACGATACGATACGATGCATGTTACGATACATTGGAATACCTTTTCCATTTTGATTTTAATTAATCAAAAATGTAAAAAAAATAGAGCTGAATTTTTTTTCTTTCTTTTTTTTAAAGCCAAAGTGCTTCTACATGTCGGGGTTGAAAGCTGCAGTCGTTTTTTAATTTTATGCCATTTTCTCACTCCCGCCAACTTCTGAGAGATTGGCTGAATGGTCGTATATGACAGACACTGGATAGTGACAACTACAGCAGCGGCGGAGGAGGTCGTTTGACGCACACAAAGAAATTTGATGGGTTTTTAAAATATTAGTAGAGATTGAAATATCGATACACTATTGTGGAAAAATAATTACGATACTTAGCTGTATCGATATTTTTGCACAGCCCTACTTGTGATGCTTTAAACAACTTTTTATATCTGATCTTTTCTGATCACTGACTATACATTTTAAAATCTGTGTAAAGTCATTTCAGAAAATTGTTGCCAAACACATTTTATTATAAATGTTAGAAATGTATTGCGCAAACACACTACTTAATATTGTGAATTATGTACTGAATTGTGCAGTGTTCAGGATTATTTGGGTGGGGCTAAACGGTGGCTTGATGATGCACTGGAGTTACAGAGCATGGCCCCGCCCCTAAAACAATTGCGAACTCAGGTTATAACAGTATTTGAAAGTTGAGCGAGACAGCAGCTTTCCGACGAGTGGGTGTGGTTTCGGTAAAATAGTGGACACGCCCCCAGCGTTTGAAAGCAGAGAATCCTGCCTGTTTTTCCAAGATTTTATAATATTATGAGGCAAAAGTACAGGATGTTACATTTTATTAACATTTAATTCTGACGTATGTGTGTTATAATGCACCATTTAATGAATTCACCTTTAGACATTTCTTGACACCAAATCAAGAAGAGCTATTTTGCCTTTATTGTCCTAATAATTTTGGAGAATACTTTACATATGATTATTTAGGAAAAGCTAGAATGAATTCACACCCCTAAACCCATGTCACTGAGGCGAACAGAGATCATCCTAAAACTTAAACGTAAATTACCAGTGTTGAGGGTAACGCATTACAAGTAACGAATATTACGTAAGAATATTACTTTTCTGAAGAAACGTGTAAGTACTTTATAAATGTATACATTAATATTTGAGTTACTTTTTTAAAAAAGTAACGAGAGTTACTTTTCAGTTTAATTAATTTTATTTGAAAAAAAAGTCAAAAACTGAGATGGGAGGCCAGAGTTAATATTTTTGGTGGAAATATGCAATTTCTGACCAAAGAACTTCTTAGTCATAAAAAAACAACTGCAAGGCTTTAAAGAGATCAAACATCAGCCAGATAAGAAAAAGTAACACAAACGTAACTTAAAAGTAACGTAAGTATTACTCTTCATGAAAAGTAACTAAGTAAATAATTACTTAAAGATGCAGTGTGTAATTTTTAGAAGGATCTCTTGACAGAAATGCAAAATAATATACAAAACTATATATCAGGGGTGTATAAAGACCTTTTTATAATGAGCCGTTATGTTTTTATTACCTTAGAATGAGTCGTTTTTTTACACATACACAGAGGGTCCCCTTATGTTGTGCTTAAATGTTTCTAAAGCCCTTAACGGACAAACTTTTTTATAAAGTTGTCTCCGACGATGACATGTTTTTTGGTGGCGGCTACCGTAGCTTATCTATGCGTTTCCAAGGCGAGGGGTGAGTGAACCAAGCCGTTAGTTGCAATTTGCAACCTCACAACTAGATGCTGCTAACATTCACATACTGCACCTTTAATATTGTAATGCATTACTTTTAAAAGTAACTTTCCCCAACACTTTAAATTAAATTTTACAACCAGATACTCATAAAATAGTTACAAAATGTGTTTGTGATTGGAACTTGGGTCTTTTTTACCCTAAACAAAATCTGCACTATTATTCTCTCCTATTCTTTTATTAAAGTACAAAATATTTAACTGGTATTTTAGGGTTAACAGAATTGCAGCTGGTGCAATCCAAACAACAAAAGTTTTTGTTTCTATTTTAATATCATTGAATAATTAATAAGTTTTCTTGATGCTCAGCGTCCCTTATTATGCTTTAGGTTTAGCTAGTTAGTGTTTATATTGCTCTGCAAATTATATGCTCCATGCACTAGCGCATGTTTTATGCTCTAGGCTGTTTTAAACAATACGATTAGATAATGTGGACCACTGGCTTTAATGACTAAATCTTTCCAGAGGCTTAAGATTAGTGTCTTTGAGCTTTATTGTTTGTTTCATTTCAGCAAAGTAATACCGAACACCATCGAGTGGGGGTGCATTTGCTGTTTTTAACATTTTAATTCACATTCATGCTTTTGGCGGATGCTAGCCTATTACCTAAAGTAGTAGCTATATTACAATGTACATTTTATCAATATGTGCAAATGCATGACCTTTTGCATTACTAAATGAGCCACGGGACCTTGCATTACTTTCATCCATTAGAAACAATTCATTATCTCTAAAGATAATATTAGTAGTCCATTTGAAAATGTGGATCAGACAGGCTTTGTTGTGGAATAATTGTAAAGCCAAGCAGACTTATTCAAAAAATAATAATTATATAATTATTATATTAATTATAATTTAAAATGAGCAAACGTAACACAAATCCATAAAGTAGAAAGGCAAAAGTCAAAATCCAAGGATAATTACAAAGTCACACCCAGATGCAAAGACCTGCCATGTGTTTTCTATGTGACTTTGATCTAGACTGACAGGATTTTTCAGTTTGGGTTTATGCTGTGGCATCTGATTATAACTGACTAGACTATAAGACACAGAGAGTAAAGAGATTTCTAGCAAAGTTTGTTTTTGTGGTTGTGCCAAAGCTAGTTGTTGTGATGAGTCATTGGATGAAATAAACCACACTAGGGACCTAACTCCGTGTATAAATTGCTTTGGGAGATGTTTGTCTGACAGCAGATTACGTTTAGGAACACAGCCACATCCCGAATGATGGAAAACTATTTACTTGTGCCAAGACTGTTCATCTCTACAGACAAAGTAGCCGAGGGTATGCTTGCGAATATCCTTCAACCTCAGAAGGAATGCAGATGCATTTAGGGATCAACAAACACACACCTGCCCGTGTCATCACACTGCTGTTTTTGGGCCCTCAGGGCCTCCTTTCAAATCTGGTAAGAAACCTAAATTGTCTAAATGATTACAAATTGATAACATTTATTTGTTTAACAGATGCTTTTTTCCAAAGCAACTTTCATACAAGAGACCATAAAATATTTTGTCTATTTATTGAAAATACTTGGGCAATATTTTTATGCAGTTTTGTTGAGAATCTTACATTTCTCTGGAGGTATTTCTGCCTCGACATCCTGTAAGTTAGACAATTCATCAAATCATGATAAAATCCAAGACTTTCTGAATATCAGCGTTGCCTAACTAAGCTAAAATTAATGGTGTTTGCACCAGTGGTTCTCCTCTACCTCATTATCAGATACTAAAACTTTACTCTTACCCATATGCGGTATTTAGTGCACCTATTTCATTGCTTAAAAAACGTTATTTTGTGTATTTGATATAATACAATGTATTTGCATGGCTTATGGTTAAAAAACACACTTTTTTCCACATACCGTACATTTTTGTAGTTCCAGATTTTACTATTTCCTGAAACGCACGGATTTGAAAAGCGCTGTGTCCCTGATTGGCCAGCTAATCTGTACGTTGTGATTGGCCTAAATACCTCTGACATCAGCCAGAAATGTGACTCTCCTTACCATGTTTAAAAGATACGCTCACGATGCAATGCTAACAGGAGTTAACTTACAGGCTGTGAGTCCGAAGCAGGAGGAATTATGATAATGTCGGTCTTCTCTACATCATCAATCCCAGGAAGTAAACTGTTGCCTACAATCTGTGTGTTTGTTGTAGTCCAAGAAAAGAGATTTACGTTGTAAACATAACTTGCGTCATCATTTACTTTGGGGTATGTACCTTTTGCATATTGTTAACATGTACTAATACACACTTATACACCAAAGGACATGTAAAAACTTGAATCGGACCATAGTTGCTTTTTAATTTTTTTGTTATTCTCCAATGTGAATGACAGCTGATGCCTGAAGCCCAGAGCTTTTATCGATGAGCAGCCTAAAAAACTTCTAATTAAACCTAAGTTTTCTGTTTTGTAGAGGAGGGGATCCCATGGGGCTCTATATCACTATGCCAAGCTCCCTGGCTAAGTACCGCTGATAAATACTATTATCATTGAAAAGAGGGCTGAGTCACATTCCATGCTAGTTAGAGATGAATGTACACTCTGTAATTTTCAAATTAATCCAGACGGCTGGCGACCAAGCTTTCGGATAACGCTGAATTAAATTTTACTTCAGTGCTGTGGTCCTCGGAGAGTCCACGGTTGTCAGCATGCAAATGCATGAATTTTTTACAAGGTCAGTTGTAGAGCTGTACCCATAGGGCTGTAATCGATACCGAGTGGGAATTTCGCCACAGATGCGAATCACGTTCAGCGGCCTGGACAAAAGTTTGAAAAAACTAAACTAGATTCAGAAAGAGATATGATAGGTGTGATAAGGGTAACACTTTAGATTACAGTTTACAATTTACTTTGTAAGTACGCTGTTGGAAAAAAATTTTCTAAATATGGACCCTAGCTGTCACTGCATGGGCAGTACCCTGTATGTAAAAAAGCTTCCGCTAAATGACTTAATGTAAATGTATACATATGGTACCATGTATCTTTGAGGAAGTAATAAGCTCTCTTGTACCTGTATGTACCTTTTTGAAAGGTTTCCACCCCAGTCACAGCCTGGGTTCATATTTTGACAGTGTATTACACCTTTTTGTACCTTTTCACAACAGTATACTCTTAGAAAAAAGGTATAAAAGTTGTCAAAACACTTTTTTCTTGAACCTGATGTGCATAAATCTTTATTTTTTAATAAACACCCGACCCGAGACCAACTCAACAAAACTAGACTTGAATGTGACTCAACCCAATGGCATTTTTTTTAACCCGGCTGCACCTAAATGTAAAGGGCACAGAATTGTGTGCAGTCTGCAGTCCCGCATTGCATGCACCAGTCAGACAGAAAGAAACCCTGGTGGCCAATTTGGACCCCTGCCCCATTTATTTTCATTTGTTATCAGATGACGACACCAAGTTACCGCTACAGTGTGCATTCAAAATTGATTGACAGGTCTGGTTCAACTAAATTGAACCTACAAGTGCTCTTGGCAAACACGGAGGGGGATACGATGCACATACACTATAAAGTTTCTTCTCAGGTCCGTTAGGCAAAAACACATTAATTTAAAATGACCAGAGACCTGCAGCCTCTAATATTATACCTTACCTGTGTCCAAGGCACACGTGAAACTTTTAGACCCGAACCTGCTTAAGTCTCGGGATCTAATGCTACGTACACAACAAATGTGGGGCATCGCGTTACTTGCTCTAGGTTACTTGTGGGATTTAACTTCGTGTCATGCGAATTTTTCGCTCAAGTTCAATATTTTCAACATGGGCGAAGACGCGTTTGAGGCGAATAGCACGTGTTTTCGAGGTAAACGCGCCGCCCATATCGCGTCATTTGCATCGCTCCATGCGAGGACGCGTCTGACCGCGTCTTTGCATGTAATCTACTTGTGCAAATCGTTGAACTCACGTCTGGTGTAAACCGACCCATGAAGACCTCTAGTGAGCACCAAAGAGGTCTCCCATCCAAGTGACCAGACTCAACCCTACTTAGCTTCAGTGTGCAACCAGTCTTGGGCTTCACTGTGATATGGATGCTGGAAATTAATAATGAATGCTTTGTGCTCGTTGCCACCAAAATGGCATCAGTTTGGCATTCGGAGTGCGACACCTGGACCATTTCTGGCTTAGATGAAAGGATAATAAGGGCCAGATGTGTGGCTGCACCTGAGAAATATTATCACCTGCATGATACATTTATTAACACATACTGTAAAAATGCTTTGTGAGTGACTAACTCAATCAAAAATGTACTAACACCTATTTCTCTTAGGAGAAGAATTAAAGTAAATACACCTAGTTGAAATCTTTCCCTTCAAATAGTGAAAGGAAATTACCGGATGGAATTGATGGAATAGAAAATGTGAGCCGTCACAGTCATGCACAGCAGTACTATGGTATGAAGTATAAATATTTACCCTGAAAAGGAGCCATGTTTATTGTAAGCATCTGTATATATAATATTTTCAGTTTGTCACTCCATCAGCTTTTTTCTCCATTCTTATACTTATTTTTCTCTTCTCGATTGCCTGTCAGTCACACCCTGAGTCTGTCCTTCACCAAACCTTCCTTCCACCTCCAGATTTCCACCTCTTCATCTCCTCTGCCAGTATACTCCTGCTGCTTGGCTAATGGAAAGCTTGTTGGTTGTGGTTGAAGCTCAGTCGGGGGCAGAATTATGGGATGCACCACACAGCACATGTCCCCACACAATGCCGGCACGAGAACCTCTCCATTCAATTCAAGTTGAAATTTAGATACCCATGTGCCAGACTCACTATCAGACTCTTCAGAAATACGATTGGAGATGTTCTCTTATTCGATTTCCATCCACCCCCCACCGGGTTTAAGCGGGTGATCTGAGAGCCCCTTTGAAAAATCCTCCGGAGACTTCATCTACACCATGTTGTGTGTAAAGGAGATTGCAGAGTGTTGCAACACATTTTCTTTTAGCATCTGCATTGAGTTTGTTTTGTGTCTCAAACCTTGATATATGATTTGCATATTTATACCAAGGTGATTTGTAGCGGTGTTATAAATCATGGATTTCTATGAGCATGAATTTTTTCATTTTATGTGTTAACTTGTTGGTTTGCTACAGCATCACCTCCTGTCCTCCTTTCATTTTCAACTTAAATAGTAATCATGCCCTAAAGGAAATACTTAAAACGGCAGTTAGATTTCAATGGAAAACATTAAGAAAATATGTAAAAATACTCTAAAATAGACTATTTTGTGGACCCTGTGAGGCATTTTGGTAAGTGTTACAACCCTCCACATTTTCCCCATTTTTTAAACAATGTTTTCACTAAACGAGACAGATAACAGCCCCCTAATCTACCATTACAAAAGTAAAGTATTCGCTTATCTGTGTATTCATAAGTACCCCGAATTCAATGCTTAATGCAATTATCCAAGCTCTCAAATGTTTCCATTTCCAAAATGAATTACTCTCCCTTCCCACAAGCCAAGTGCATGCTTTTGTTGTCCTGGAATTATTCACTATCTGCTTTTTCTTCTGAAAAGACCTTTTGTTCATTCAAACTCAATTTTGGCTGAGCCTCTTGGAGGTGGTCAAGGATGTAGAAGTGTGATTATTATACGCCATTATACAAAATTAATTTTCTCTAACTGGCTATTGCTAATGTTGGCACCTCCACTGTTGACAGTATAAAGAGCCTATTATACTTATGCATCGACGCCGACGTGAACTTACATATGCAGATCACTAGTAGGCAATGTCCAGGGCAATTGTAGCTTAGTGGTTAGAGAGCTGGGCTTGTAACCTGAGAGTTGCTGGTTTGAGGCTCATGGCCGGTGGGTTGAGACTGCGTTGCCCTTGAACAAGGCACCTTACTATAATTGCTCCCTAGGTGCTGGGATAGCTGCCCACTGCTATGTGTGTGTGCTCACTAGTCACTGGGATGGGTTAAATGAAGAGGTTGCAGGACAAGCATGTCACTTTTACTTTTCACACCGGGCATGCCATGATGCGCATCAGGCTACGCAAAGCCTATGGCAAAGTAATGGGTAGGTCCTACGTGGGACTCTAAATCACACTTTTAAGGGACACTCCACTTTTTTGAAAATATGCTCATTTTCCAGCTCCCCTAGAGTTAAACATTTGATTTTTACCATTTTGGAATCCATTCAGCTGATCTTCGGGTCTGGTGCTACCCCTTTTAGCATAGCTTAGCACAATCCATTGAATCTGATTAGACCATTAGCATCGTGCTATAAAATAACCAAAGAGTATGGATATTTTTCCTATTTAAAACTTGACTCTTCTGTAGTTACACCATGTACTAAGACTGACAGAAAATTAAAAGTTGCGATTTTCTAGGCCGATATGGCTATGAACTATACTCTCATTCTGAATAATCAAGGACTTTGTTGATGTAACATGGCTGCAGCAGGCGTAGTGATATTACGCACTGCCCGAAAATAGTCCCCTGCCACTGAAAGTTACGAAGGGGACTATTTTCGGCTGCTGCGTAATATCATTGCGCCTCCTGCAGCCATGTTACAGCAGCAAAGTCCTTGATTATAACGCCAGAATGAGAGTATAGTCCTAGCTATTTTTTTGCGCGATGCTAATGGTCTAATCAGATTCAATGGATTATGCTAAGCTATGCTAAAAGTATCTGGTACCGCCAGACCTGGAGATCAGCTGAATGGATTCCAAAACGGTAAAAATGAAATTCTAGGGGAGCTGGAAAATGAGCATATTTTCCCTTTAACTTTTTTCTCCCAAAAACACATGATGGGAGCTCATGGGTAACAAATAAAGCTGACCTGCTAACTGTATATTATCTTACACTGTGCTCTATTAGCTCAGTTGGTAGAGCATTCCCTGATCCCAGGGTAAAGACATTCTGATGAAATGAAGTCACTTTGAATAAAAGCTTCAACCAAATGTGTAGATGTAAATGCCTAACTGGACATAAAATATAAATTAATTAGATATAAATACTAAATTTGTTTTTGTTTCATTTTGTGAAACATTTGAGTTGCTGTGTTAAGCAAGATATATGCAGATCATTATCTAAAATCAAGTACTCGGAACACTTTTCTAAACCTAGTTACTAACCCATTATTCAAACTATTCTAATTGTAGAAACGGCTCTTCTGGCGTAACATGTGGTTAAGCACCTTACTCGATGTCATGTGCTTGTGAATCTTGGCAGCCCTGATGCTGAGCAAAGCAGCCGGTGCTGTTATTAAAACCGAGGGCCTTCATCTTTCTTCAGGTGCTTGGGGGCATTTTGGATGGATGGTTTTCCTACGCCAGTGTTTCATAGTGAAGTCAAGCACCCCGTTCAGTTATGTTGGAGGTGGGTTTTGTTGGCTCTCATCCAGGCTGGTTGCTGTACTCCATCTGCTCTGTCTTTGTGATGTACAGTAGGGGCTACTCAGTGACAACGCTAAGATTCTGAAGAGCGTCTGCTGGTTTACCGAGTTCAAGAGCTTTGCTGTCAATCAACTGAGATGAAAACTCAGCATAGCAAAACGAATGACCCTGCCAGTGCAGTGGTTGAGTTTACGTTAGGAATTTTTCTAACACACGTATGTGTACTTGAAATAGCAAAAAATCTGCCAATGGGGTAAGCAAAAACTCTTGAACATTTTTCTTAAACACTAAATTCAAGAAAAATTTGCTTACCCCATTGGCAGATTTTTTACTTGTTTTATGCACAAAATCACTTAAATTTGATATTTTTGGTCTAAGAACAAGACTTATTTTCTTGGGTCGTTTTGCTCATCAAGAAAAGGCATCTTAAAGGAATAGTCTACTCATTTTCAATATTAAAATATGTTATTACCTTAACTAAGAATTGTTGATACATCCCTCTATAATCTGTGTGCTTGCACGTAAGCGCTGGAGCGCGCTGCGACGCTTCGATAGCATTTAGCTTAGCCCCATTCATTCAATGGTACCATTTAGAGATAAAGTTAGAAGTGACCAAACACATCAACGTTTTTCCTATTTAAGATGAGTAGTTATACGAGCAAGTTTGGTGGTACAAAATTAAACGTAGCGCTTTTCTAAGCGGATTTAAAAGAGGAACTATATTTTATGGCGTAATAGCACTTTTGGGAGTACTTCGACTCGGCGCAGTAACACCCTCCCTCTCCCATTATGAGAGGGAGAAGGGGAGCGGACTTTTCAGGCGAGTCGAAGTACTCCCAAAAGTGCTATTACGCCATAAAATATAGTTCCTCTTTTAAATCCGCTTAGAAAAGCGATACGTTTTATTTTGTACCACCAAACTTGCTCGTATAACTACTCGTCTTAATTAGGAAAAACGTTGATGTGTTTGGTCACTTCTAACTTTATCTCTAAATGATACCATTAAATGAATGGGGCTAAGCTAAATGCTATCGAAGCGTCGCAGCGCGCTCCAGCGCTTACGTGCACGCACACAGATGCACTGAAAAAAATGATTCATTGAATTTAATCAATTTTTTTAAGGTAAGTGGTTGCAATCAATTTATTTAAGCTGCATTTAAACAAAAATATTAGTAAAGTATAATAAAATATAAAACTTTTGTTTAAATGTAGCTTAAAAAAATTGATTGCAACCACTTACCTTAAAAAAATTTATTAAATTCAATGAATCATTTTTTTCAGTGTATTTCTACTGAAAACAAGACAAAAATACTAAGAAATTTTTTGCTTGAATTTTTTTTTTTGCAGTGCAAAGATTTATTTTACATCTTAAAAAAGTCTTATAAAATGTCCCCTTTAAACTGCTGTGCTTTCCATATCTTTTTAAAGTCATTTAGGGAACAAATAGCAATTGTCATTTTTTTACAATTGTGTTGTGCTCTGGTAACTTGTGAAATGATAAGGAATTGTACAGTCAACAACCTGGAAATACTTTATAACTGTGCGGTTATAGTGCATTAATGAAATCCCTGAAACGAATGTCAGCCAATTAGAATCAAGCGTTCATGCATGTTATAAGGTTTTTAATGGCTTAAAAGTTATTATGACGTGCGGCAGTTTACTTGAGTGCCATTATTATGTAACTTGTAGTGCAGATAATGATAGTCTCTTGGTGCAGATAGTGTCATTTTGACAGCCTGCTATACCAGAATAAACCTGACAGCAAAAGTGAACAGCACCATTATAACGATTTTCAACTTGAGCGTACACATCATCATTATGGAATTGTTAAAAAAAATCTAAAATCTGAGTGCAAAGTCTTTTATTGAAACACGATTGGGCAATTTTATTGCCTTGCTATTTAGTGACTATGTGTGTGTGTTTTAATCATCTATCTTAGGTACTTCGCTTTGCCATAATGAGCATTGCCGGTGACCTCTGCGTAATCCCTCCCAATAAGCAATTCTGTCATTAACGGCAAAAAGTTGTAGATGCTGCACATCTCTGCGTTTAAACGGCTGCTCAGCTGTGAAATAAACTTTAAACTGTGAGCAATTACTTCATAATAAGCCCCCAGCTTCATCCCAACAGGCCTGCAGTGATAATTATGAAATTAAACTTCTAATTATCTATTCTTCTTGGCTATTTGTATATTCAAAATGAACTCAAAACGCTTTTCAAAGTGAGTTGAGGAATAATAATTGAGGAGCTCCAAGTTTTTTGAACAACTTGTCTTGTATGGAACCAAAATCAATTTATCTCCATCTGCTTAGAAGAAAAGGGCGATAAATTATTATCTCGTATATAAGCCTGACATAAAATAAATAAACACATCCCAGAACAAACATCTACAAGGCTCTGTTTGAGTTATCGGACATTTACAGATGTCCTCCCCAATTCCCACTTTACCCAATTAGCAGGAATCTTTTTTATATGCAGCTTTATGAGGCCAGTACATCACTGTCGTTCATGGAGTTGAAGTAAGCAAAGAATCGAGTACTTTGACTATATCTCCTCTTGACAGCCTCTTATACTTTCCCAGACAGCCTGAATCATTCATTAACTTTACTGTTGTACATTGGCACCTCCCTACTGCATCCGTAAGGAAAACTGTCACTGTCAATTTTCTTACTTTCTTTCT
This sequence comes from Misgurnus anguillicaudatus, assembly GCF_027580225.2. Classification (NCBI taxonomy): domain Eukaryota; kingdom Metazoa; phylum Chordata; class Actinopteri; order Cypriniformes; family Cobitidae; genus Misgurnus; species Misgurnus anguillicaudatus. The sequence continues at coordinate 25,377,957 of NC_073345.2, forward strand.
TTCTTTATATTAATATTAGTGTCCCTGTCTAACTAAAGTCATTTTCTATTTTCTATAAAATCATTCTACATAATGTTAAGAACATTCTGTAACAATAACTCTGATATCTTTAATATTGACTGAGTAAGATCATGTCAGAATTGAAATCAATGAATAAAAATCAAACTTTGATGCTTCTAATCTTATAATTGGATTATGAGACTTTAGCCTGGATTTCACAGGCAAGGTCACATTTTAGTCTCCTGTATCAGTATCACTTGAAGATGTCTTGAGTTTAAAATGATGTTGTTGGTTTTTGTGGCTTCTGTGGCCTTGCTCATTTCTTTTGATTTATTCTGGTTGTTGCCATGGAGGCAGGTAATTAAATGATGAGTGCATTCGTCCTTGTCATATCGCCGCTGTCTGACTTTTTCGAAAGCAGTTCTTCCTATCTGCTTTCAGACCTCTCTCTACCTTCTGTAGGTCACGTATTTGAGCTGTAAAAAGTGGTAAACAACCAAATTTGCAAAATTGACAAGTATTGGGCAATCCTTAAAGGAACACTCCACTTTTTTGAAAATATGCTCATTTTCCAGCTCCCCTAGACTTAAACATTTAATTTTTACCATTTTGGAATCTATTCTGCCAATCTACAGGTCTGGCGGTACCACTTTTAGCATAGCTTAGCATAATCCATTGAATCTGGTTAGACCATTAGCATTGCGCTCAAAAATAATCAAAGAGTTTCGATATTTTTCTTTTTTAAAACATAAACGATATGGCTAGGAACTATAATCTTATTCCAGCGTAATAATCAAGGACTTTGCTGCCGTAACATGGCTGCAGCAGGTGCAATATTACACAGCGCCCGAAAATAGTCCGCTGCTATTGAAGGTAACCAAGGGGACTATTTTTGGGCACTGCGTAATATCATTGCACCTGCTGCAGCCATGTTGAGGCAGCAAAGTCCTTGATTATTTCGTCGGAATGAGAGTATAGCTCCTAGCCATATCTGCAGAGAAAATCACAACTTTGAATTTTCCGTCGATCTTAGTAAACGATGTAACTACAGAAGAGTCAAGTTTTAAATGGGAAAAATATTGAAAGTCTTTGGTTATTTTTGAGCGCGATGCTAATGGTCTAATCAGATTCAATGGATTACGCTAAGCTATGCTAAAAGTGGTACCGCCAGACCCGGAGATATGCTGAATGTATTCCAAAACGATTACAATCAATTGCGTCTAATGAGACATTGTACATAACACTGTATGCATATAACACCAGCTTTAGCATAAGTTTTTACATTTTTGTATTATTATAGCAGTTATAATTTTCTATGACACCCTGAAGTCAAGATGAAAAATTAAAAAAATGAAAAGAGAGTTTAACAACATTTCAAAAGGAAAGGAAACTACTTGCGGAGAGGAAATATTCCTCAGATGTTTTTCATTGAGTCAGACCATGAAATTAACATGTTCTTCCTTTTATTATGTCATGTATATGGAACAGAGAGCAGTATGTTGATGTTTTATTGACTAATCAAAGGTACTGCATAAGCTTTCCATCTTCTTTATTATAGCCTTTTGATGGCTTTGTGTTTGATGGAGAAAGCAGCTAGCAGGCAATGCGTGGCTGTAATGGTCTGGCTAATTGAAACGGAATGAAAGTAGCAGCTTTAAAGTGTACGGCATTCGATCAAAAACCTGTATAATGTGTTTCTCTTTAATCATATTTGTGGCTCCTGTAGAGCATTGCGTTAGCAGCACAAAAGGTCATGCTGTTACTAATAAAAACACACATACTGATAAAAATGTATACCTTGCACTGTAAATCACTTTGGGTGAATGCGTCTGCCAAATGCATAAACAATATTTTACTGTACCATACAAAGCATGAACGGTACAGGTGCTGAATATTTCTAATTAAAAATATTTCTGATTAAAATAATGTATTTCCTGAATGCATTGTAAGTCATGTAAAGGATTAATGTGTCTGCCAAAGACATAAATGTGGATAAAGTTTACTTAGGCTGCGTCCGAAACCGCATACTTCCATACTATATAGTAAGCAAAAGAAGTAGGGGAGGTAAGTAGTGTGTCCAAATTTATAGTATTTGAAAAACAGTAGGAAAAAAGTACCTGTATGATCTACTACTGAAGTTTTCATTCAACAGATTCCATGATCCCAGGAGAGAAGTTATCCTACGAAGAAAAGATGGAGGTGCGTTGTTTTATTCAAAAATGCCCGAAAGCGGTAACATGGCTCTATTCAAATGTAAATACATACACTCACCTAAAGGATTATTAGGAACACCTGTTCAATTTCTCATTAATGCAATTATCAGAGTTTTGTCTGAGTATTTCACAATCTGCTCAGTTACTGGGATTTTCACGCACAACCATTTCTAGGTTTTACAAAGAATGGTGTGAAAAGGGAAAAACATCCATTATGCGGCAGTCCTGTAGGCGAAAATGCCTTGTTGATGCTAGAGGTCAGAGGAGAATGGGCCGACTGATTCAAGCTGATAGAAGAGCAACTTTGACTGAAATAACCACTCGTTACAACCGAGGTATGCAGCAAAGCATTTGTAAAGCCACAACACGCACAACCTTAAGGCAGATGGGCTACAACAGCAGAAGACCCCACCGGGTACCGCTCATCCCCACTACAAATAGGAAAAAGGGGCTACAATTTGCACGAGCTCACCAAAATTGGACAGTTGAAGACTGGAAAAATGTTTCCTGGTCTTATGAGTCTCGATTTCTGTTGAGACATTCAGATGGTAGAGTCAGAATTTTACGTAAACAGAATGAAAACATGTACCCATCATGCCTTGTTACCATTATGTAGGCTGCTGGTGGTGGTGTAATGGTGTGGGGGATGTTTTCTTGGCACACTTTAGGCCCCTTAGTGCAAATTGGGCATCGTTAAAATGCCACGGCCTACCTGAGCATTGTTTCTGACCATGTCTATCCCTTTATGACCACCATGTAATCATTATCTGATGGGTACTTCCAGCAGGATAATGCACCATGTCACAAAGCTCGAATCATTTCAAATTGTTTTCTTGAACATGACAATGAGATCACTGTACTAAAATGCCCCCACAGTCACAAGATCTCAACCCAATAGAGCATCTTTGGGATGTGGTGGAAGGGGAGCTTCGTGCCCTGGATGTGCATCCCACAAATCTCCATCAACTGCAAGATGCTATCTTATCAATATGGGCCAACATTTCTAAAGAATGCTTTCAGCACCTTGTTGAATCAATGCCACGTGCAGTTCTGAAGGTGAAAGGGGGTCAAACTCAGTATAAGTATGGTGTTCCTAATAATCCTTTAGGTGAGTGTATATTAAACAGTTGGTCCTTGTTGTTAAATTGCACTTGTTTAACGTCATTCCAGTTAACGACTAAGGCCCTGTCCCAAATGGCACACTCCAAACTTGTGGACTTCCTCAGAGTCCACACTATGATGACATCATGTAGTGCAGACCTTAGCGACCCTTGATCCATGAGGGCGCACTCTGGAAATAGGAAGAGAAGTTGTCCATCAGTGTGAACTCCTCCCATCTGTCGTCTGATCGGTCTGATTGCTCTTTCGCAAGGACTTCTGGGTTGGTCAAGGGCGCAAAGGAGGCGCCGATGAGCACACTTCAGACTGTACCAAAATGACAGATGGGACACCCTACGTACTTGTAGACTAAACAAGCATGCGCAATTTAAATCCACATGAAGTGCGCCATTTGGCACAGGGCCTAACTTGTTGTTATGATGTATTTATGTCACGTGATGTATCAACATGGCGGATGTAGTACGTCCAAATTAAATCATACTAGATACTGTTTTAAGAGTTAATATGGGGACTTCATCTAATTCAATACCTACTGTCACCTATGTCACAGTATGTGATTTCGAACACAACCTTAGTCTTGGGTTTTAATTTTGCAGGACCAGGATCGGAGACCCCTAAATTATGAGCAAATACAAACCAGTATACTGTTGTTGTATTTATACTTAGTTTGAGACTGAGTCAAGTTTTAATATATTCCTTAAGAAACTTAACTTGTGAAATATTTTTTTCATTAAGCAGAGATAAGAATTATAGCTAAATTATCTCTACTTCGAAAGGCAAATGTAAGCAACCCCACATCTATAATTGAAACGGGATAAGGACGGATCAAACATTTAGATAAAGTCATTGCGATGGGCAACATATCTGATAAATGTGTCACAAGCTGTGACAAAAATTCGCTGAAAAATTTAAGAGGAACTTGAAAGAACAGCTGTGGTGCTTTGAAGTACAGCTTCTCTTGAAAAATACATTGTTGTAGCAAAACCTGTCTCTTCCAATATTCCCACAGCCTGAATAACTTAAGCTATTTTTATTTTAATGAGCCCTAAAAGCTCAGTATTTGCTCTGGTTCTGCAAGCACAAATAGTGAAATAAATAGACACAAATAAAACCTTTCTTGTGATGAGGAGAGAATTTGTGTTTTGAGAAGGAAGGGATTTTTGCCAGGTGCAGAGACTGATAGCTTTTTTGCCAATGATAAAAATCCTCTTTGGATAAATGTGGATTATGATGAATACATATAATCTCCACTTTAGACCTATCCCATTACATTGACAAAGACGTTAATATCCCATGATAACAGACTTAGACATACAGACTACAGATTATACTATAGCCAAAAATAATACTACACAAGCTAGGAGTTTAATGACATTGTTTTTAAAAAATGGGACATTTTATACTTTTTCATGTAAAGGAGCCAAAACATTTACATTTATGTGTCTTAGTGGCTGCATATCACAAAAGCCCCTGGAAGCAATTTTACGTTTAAAGGGGACATACCATGAAAATCTGACTTTTCATGTTAACCTCTTGAAAAGCACCCCCACTCTGGCCCAAACCATGAAAACTTTCTCTAAAAGGGCTGTTTTTACTAAACCATTTAGAGTATAAGCATAACTGTGGTATCATTAGATAGAAGACACTTTGAGCCTCATTTTCCAGGTTTCAAAATTATTTTAAGATAAAAATTAAATTAAAATGAATACTAAAAATCTTAATGATAAATATGTGTGTGAAACCTAGAAATGCAATGATGCCAAAGCCACAAGTCTAAAGAAATTATATTTCACATTTGTAGTCAATAGGCCCAAAAATGAGGTTCTTGCAATAGTTTTGTAAGACTGCCTTTTCAAAGTGCCAGTTAGCGCCAAAATTTCAATTCGCGATCGTTATACCAACTCAAAGGTAAGGAGTCCGGTTTATATTTTGCATGTTGTCATCTGTAACAAAATACTATATTTATGATGCTAGAGCATCTGTATCTCAAAACAGAGACCATACACTGATGCTAAACCCGTAGACCTTTAAAACGATGTATAGTAATCTTAATATTATTTGTGTTTGTAGACAGTAGGCTATATAGATATTGTTAGCAGCGTTAAAAAAAACTAACGTCTTTCCTCCCCTGAGCTGGTGCGCGTCGAGAGGTTAAAGTGCTATAAGGATTTCCAGTGCTTCTATCAACCTAGAAAATGTGAAAAAGACAACCCAGTAACTTGGTTTTGGTAAACCATTCTCTGCAAGCATGTGAAAAAAAGGTAATTGAAATTGGGCTCCCCTTGTGATGTCAGAAGGGGATTTTATTATATTAATACCCAATCTGCACTATGCAACTACGGCACTGCCATTTAGTGCAGAAAGAAAGAGAGAGAAAAAAATAATTGACAGCACTGTGAATTATTTAAAAAATTTCAACAAACCACCATCACTGTGATCAGTGTTTGGATTTTATCAGCTCATTTGCATTTTAAAGGACACACCAAAAGGCACATTTTTGCTCACACCTACAAAGTGGCAATTTTAACATGCTGTCAAAAATTATCTACATGGTATTTTAAGCTAAAACTTCACATACAGAGTATGTGCTCTGGGGACACCAAAGTCTTGTAAAAAAGGTCCCCGAAATAAATGAAAAATTAAATCACATTTGACTTTACTTACATTATGGAATATCATACATAAGTTATTTTGGCAAAAACAACATGAAACAAAATTCTGGTTTATTTTTCCTAGAAGTGAGTTACTCATAGCCAGACTATATTTAATCTATAGTTAACCTAGACGTTAAAATGATGACTATTGCTTGCTGGGTTTTATTGCACTGCTAAAAATCTGAGATTTTGCACAGAAATGTTATTATTAAATCAATTGATATAACTGTAACGCAGTCTATAAGTGTCCAGTCCTATTTATTTATTCCTTTATTTTAGTTTTTCTTGTTTTTTATAATTCAAGTATTTCATTTACTGTCCTCACTGGACCTCACTGTGTGCATCAGAGTGTGTTGATATTTACTTTTCATTAGGCAAAGCTGTTTGGGCTCATTGACCAAAGGCCTGTCTGTTTTCTGAGTAGAATAAATAAAATTTCAGCAGTCGTATGCTGCAGCAATGCACTGAAACATTAATCAATTATACGGCAATATAAAGACACAGGACACAATTTCTTCAACTATGATGTTTTAAAATCTGTTTGAAGTATAGAGACACCTTGAAGATATCGTACAAATATATTATATGAGACTAAGAACAAAGTCTTTATATGCTGCATTCCACTAATCTAAAGAACATACATTTAATCCATAAAAGACATATTTAATCCAAGAGACAAGACCAGTTAAACTAGAGCAGTTTGATAACGGTCTTGTTTCATGTACTCATTCATTCATGGTTCAGTTGCATTGAGAACTATATAACATTGATTGTGAATAACATTCAGGAATGACATTTAGTTGAAGGACAAAGCTGTATTTAATTAACTCATGCTTGTTTTGTGATAGAGTAATTCATTAGCAGTGGCATATTTTCCTAGACATAATTGAGATTAAATGAAGAGCAAAAGGAAACTTTTGCATAAAGGTGCAGTGTGAAACTTTTATAAGGATCTCTTGACAGAAATGCACATATTATCAGTGGTGTATAAAGACCCTACAAAACGAACTGTATTGTTTTATTACCATAGAATAAGCCGTTTTAATCTACATGCACCGTGTGTCCCCTTACATGGAAGTTGCCATTTCATGCCTTCATGTTTCTTTACAGTAGCCCTAAATGGACAAACTGCCCTACAGAGCCCGTTTCATCCCTACGTTGTCCCAGACGGTGACATGTTTGTCCCTGTGGCAGCTAACGTAGCTTATCTTTGCGTTCTCTGAGCTGTGGTTGCAATTTGCAATCTCACCGCTAGATGCTGCTAAAAACCCACACTGGACCTTTAAGTCTCCTACATCTTAGATATTTCCTCTGAGACACGAAAATCTCACAAATAACTCAACAATGTCACAAACTAAGTACAGATTTGCCAAATCTTCAATTAAAGTTAATATTATTGATTTTAACATGAATTTACCTAACATTTCTCATCAAACTTTCTACCTGAATCAAGATTGTCTACATTGATTTTACAGCTCTATACTCTTTATGCATTTTAACTCTTATTTGTTTATATTTTTATTTAATCTAAGCAAATTTAGAAGAGACATCAAAACACAACTTTGAACTTTTAATCTCCTAAGCTATGAAAAAGCAACATCTGAGCAATAACGTTCTCCTCTGATATACCAAAAACATGATTTTAGGCTCAAAACACATCCAGTTAAGCCCTCTCATGCCTTAAACCCAAAATATAATTAAGGTCCAGTCAAATTTTTAATTCACATAGGCAATTTTCTTATCTGTAAGCTTGCATAACTCAAACATCAAAGTGGCTTTGAGATTTTGGAAAAGTTTTCTTATGCAGGGAAAAAGGCAAAACCCCAGTCAATATTGTACTCAACCTCCTTACAAGCACTATATTGTCTCCACCGAACAGTTTTAAAGTGGCTTTTTTCTCCCACCTGCACATCAGAGGCAAACCACTTTATTCCTAAAACACGGGACATTCAGTGTTCACAAATACTGTCACTTTAAAGGCAAATCCTGACATTCAAGTGAAGGCAACTTCCTGGGAGAATTCCTTTTGGATTTGTTGGTTCCGTTTGAAGTCTGCTTGAAGCATCAGACGTAAAAACCAATTGAACACAAGGCTCAGTTTATTTTACGGCTGCCAGCTCGCACTGTGTGGGTCACTGTGTTGATGTTCTGCTGAAATACAAGCATTGTATTGAAACATTGTGATCAATTTCTTCTTCGAGTTTGTTCATGGTTTTTTGTGAGGTTGGCTATATTCCTAAACAAAATATGACTGGCTTTCAAAAAACAGAAATGACTGGGGGGCAAATTTATTGAACATCCTCACCACTGTTGTACAACACATTTCAGTAAAATGTCTACTCTGAGTGATAGTTCCCATCAATACTTCTTTACTACCAATCAATAGTCTACTACTTTAAGCACTATTGTTTAGAGTCTTGGATCTTCTCTTCACATAAAATCACATTTTATGTAACTCAGAAACATATCTCACTACAATTTCTCTTCTAGTAAAAAAGCATCCCTTCTTATTACTGGACACCTTTAAATCATAGGCCACAACACATATTTTTCTAGGCATGGCATAGATGTTTATTCTCATTCTCTTGCTTGGTATTTTTTTACATGACAACAGCATTTTTGGGACCTGAAAGCAAGTTAGGTGCAAGTTTTTGAAAACAATACCGCTATCGTCTCTGTGTAAGCTACAAAACGATGACATTATGCGCATGCGAATTCCATGACATCGTGTGACATTGCCAACTGCTGGCCTGGCACGCAAAATACAATGTTTCTAGTCATTTTCACAGAACTAGTGAGAGATAGTGAGGAGGAGGGATGTCGAAAGAACTGTCACTGGCCAAGCACAGAGACTGTTGCTTATATAAGCTCTTCATGATGATTGACAGGACTGAATGTTTAGGCTTCTCCCAAACCTATGTTTATAACTTAATTTTAAAACTAGGGCTGTCAGCATTACGCATAACTTATAAATCATTTAAGCTTTCACAGTATGCAGTCTTTGAAGGATGCATCCTTCATAGTATTCATCCTTCCTAGTATGCTACAAAGTATGCATCCTTCATAGTATGCACCCTTCATAGTATACATCTTTCATAGTGTGCAGTATTTGAAGGATGCATCCTTCACAGTATTCATCCTTCATAGTATACTACATATTATGTAGCATGCACCCTTCATAGTATGCACCCTTTATAGTATGGTTCATAGTATGCATCTTCATAGTATGCTACATAGTATCCTTCATGGTGAACGTGATTTCACCAAGTGAGATGTGATCCTGGATCAACACCATTGTTGGTTCTGGATCAACATTTTCATTAACCAATCAGATTGCAGGATTAAGATTAGTGTGCGTGTTAGATTTAGGTTTAGGGTTGGGTTAGGGGCTTTTAAGAAATACTCCTCAAACTATTATTTCACACTAATTTGAAGGTTTAAAAATGCTTAGGGTTTGAGTTAAGGGTAGGTTGGGGTATCTTTGATTAAAACGTTAATCCAGGATCAACAAAAAATGTTGATCCAGGATCACATCTTACTTGGTGAAATCACGGCGACCTCTTCATAGTATGCATCCTTCATAGTATGCAGGCTTCATAGTATGCATCCTTCATAGTATGCCACATAGTATTCTTCATAGTATGCATCCTTCATTGTATGCTTCATATTATGCATCCTTAATTGTATGCTTCATAGTTTGCATCCTTCATAGTATGCTTCATAGTGTGCACCCTTCATACTGTAGTATTCTTCATAGTATGCATCCTTCGTTGTTTGCTTCATAGTATGCATTCTTAATTGTATGCTTCATAGTATGCATCCTTCATAGTATGCTATATGGTATGCTTCATAGTATGCACCCTTCATAGTATGCTTCATAGTATGCATCCTTCATAGTATGTACAGAGGAAAACATGCCAACAAAGATTTGTCCACTATAGAGACGATGTATCCCACAATGTCCACCTCCCCACAGGGGGAGCTATAACTCAACACTCTAAATATCAATAAAAGAGGCAAGAAGCATTCTTCAAAGAACCATTTCTTTCTTACCTTTTATAGTCTGGAGAACTCTTTTGGAAAAATTTTATTGAGGTTTTTTATACAATCCACCAAAGATAATTTCAGGAACTTTGATTTTTAAGTTTATAAATGCACTGTAAATTCTTTAGATAAAGCATCTGCTGAATACTGTGAAAAGAAAATCAAGCATTAATATCATATATTAAGATTTTTAAAAGCCTAATTTGAACTTCATCAAAAGTCTAATCTTAACAATCACATTGAATGTTGCATTATAATTTCCGTCCGCATTTATGTAATAGTGCATTGATTGTAGTACTGAGGTTTGAATTGATATTGGTAGGGTCTAATGAACCTTTTGATTAAATTTAATGCTTTTCCCCAATTGTTCCTTATACATCTATTCTTTTACACCCCAAGGTATCAAATGAATCCGACTTAAATACAACTAAAACTGTGGTAGAAGAATGCATTTTCTGTGTAATTGTTTGGCTCATGGACAGATTACAAAGAACATAATTGTGACCGCAGGCGCATTGCTGAATATACATGCTTGCATTGAAAAGAGCTAAGCAGGACATAATCAAATCTTATACAATGTTTGTAGATGTGATTATAACAGAGCAGTTGAATAGTGGCTTTTCACACCAGACATTATAATTTAAAAAATGATCGGCACATTAAATGCTCACATGACACACAACCACTAACAAGAAAGCATATTTCACACTTTAACAATGCTTATTTTTCAGCATTCTACTCATGTGCTTTGCTGCCTTTGAGGAATTATGGGTAACGGCAACTCATCTGGCCCAGACTATTCAGCAGGGATCATCTACTGTTTAAATAAGAAAAAACACTGGGGTGAAACGCTTGACTGATCAGTTCCTTTGTGTTTTCATTTAATTATTTATTTTCCTAACTCTAATGGTGACTTTTTTTAAAAGCTTGCAGTTACCCACTCAAACCTAAATCCCACTCTACAATCTCATTGTTTTTAGCATTTAAATGAAATTAAGGCTGATTTCCAGGGAATTATCCAATCACATTATAGTTAAGTTGAGGAAACAGGGGATATGTCCCTTAATAAATACGGTAAATAAATAGTTATTTTTCAATCCAAGTCTGTCCACATTGATTAAATGCTTGTACTGTAAACATCATGCACACTTTTACAATTTTTCTTGCTCAGTGGATACAGTAATTCATCTCAAATTAGACTGATTTATATTTTTAAGAGCGCTATGAAGTGATTAGTTGACAAATGATACCGAAGGCTCTGTTTTATAGTATAATAATTTTGACTCTATGACTGCAGATAATGAAGACCAGAGCAGGTTTTTAATTTAACTGCTCTTAATAGGATGACTGTGGTGTAATAGAGCAACACTAAAAGCTAAATGTGTTCTGATATAGTTTATCCTGACAGTTTTAGGCCTTCCATTTGCAGCGTTATGTGCTAATTTTTAATATCCTGCTGTTGTTAAGTCTGGAGCAATGTCTCATAATTTCTTTTAAAACTTTAAAATTCTTTCGGCAACAAATGCTGTTTTCTTTTTAATTTCTGTATAATTTTAACTGACATCTGAAATAATATCCTAAGCCAAATGAATAAATAAAATGTCATACTGCTTTTAATGCTTGTAATAGTGTTTTCATATGACTGACTGATTCAATTTTTCCAATAGCAACAATAAAATGCAAAGATTTTATTAAGTAGATCAACTAGAAGGACTTTGCTAATAATTTATCATAAGTGTGCCTTATCGTCTTCGTGTAAACTATGTGAATATAAATATAATGGTGATAATGGTGACATCATGCGCATGTGTTCATTTAGTCTATAGATGATTATCAGTCATGTGACCTTTTACGTCATCCGCCCTTTTTTCAGCTTACTGCCGCCATCTTGAGTACCTGCCGAGTACCAGCTACTGACAAGCATTGGCTAGCTTGCTACGATTTACGGATTTCTTATCTTTTACTATGATTTTTACGGATACGGGAAATGGCTACGAAAGACAACATTTCGCACCTCGACTGTCATGAAAAGAAACGCTACTTCAAAAAAAGATCTTAGTTAGGGTGTGATGCCTACTTGATCCCTGATGCGTTCTTCCAGCTGCTGTCCGCTGCTACCGAACTCCCACTATTTTACAACATAGCATCACCTGGATCTCTACACATGAACGCGAGCATTGAGAACATTGTTTGTGTACACAGAGTTTACTAAAAAGAAAAGTTTTGAACAACTGACTTTGGCTTTTATGGTGTCCGCTCGCCGTCTTTGCTAGACATAAAGAATCGATTTCCGAATGAGGCTCATATAAGGCTCCTTTTTTAACTAGAAGGTCGATATTGTTTTTCACTTGCGACAAAATGCAAATTATCCGTGCATTTATATCGAACTATGCTTTAGGAGCTATCCATCTTTACTCTCCTCCCTCCTTATGTCGCATTTGGAAATCGCTACATCTTGACTTGCAAGATGGCGGCGAGCGGACACCAAAACTGCCAAAGTCATTTGTTCAAAACCTTCTTTTTAGTAAACTCTGCGTACACAATGCTTGCGCATAACACAGCGTTTTAAGTCATTTTCCCGGATCTGTGTAAACGCAATTCTTTTTGACAACATTGCTGTATGTACGTGAATTTTTTCACAAATGCAAAAGAAACACTGTTCTGTTTTTACAACATGTGAGGATGTGAATGAAATTTAAGATCCATTACAATATATGCTCAATTTCTAGATGATGACAATGACATACATTGCAGTCAAAAACAAACAACACATCATGATTATTTATCTAATTTCTGACGTAGGAAATAGGCTACTAATACTAAATAGTTTCTTGAATCAGCTCTTTTGATGCTCTATATGCCTTCTAAGCATAGGTAAGTCATTAGAAACTATACAGTGTCGTCCAATTTTTAAAACCTTTTTGCTAATTATTTTCAAATCTGGAGTTGTTATCCGTCTGGAAAACCGAGAGGACCTATGACACGGCTGTCAAAACTAATTCTGGTAAGTGACAGCCTGTGCTTGTTGTGCAGTGAGTAATTTGTCCATCATACCACAGTGGACAGGGACAGGCAAAAAAAATCCCTCTATGGCTTTACTTTAACAATGAACAAATTAGTAGAAAGTAAATATAAGGGTACCTGAAAGGACTAGGAATCCAAATTACGGGCTGTGGATTTATTTGAATGGTAATTATACTCCACAGTGAGCTGAATATACAATGATTCATAGTGGGAAAGCCGGTTTACTCAACGGAGATCTGTCGACTCGCATTAGAGTAGGATGGGAAGCGTGGAATCATTTCCCTCAGATGTAATTACTGAAATTAACTGGATGTTGTGATTTGTCTTTCCGTTTAATTAGTCATTTATATCAGCACAGCAAATCCCATGGGGTAATCTGGAAAATTTATTAAATTATATGCAAACAATATTTCATGCAAGGGTTCACACTCTAAGAAATTATGTGTTATTTTTTACAAATTTTTTGTGTTATGCTTTTAACACATTTTGTGTTATGCTTTTAACACATTATGTGTCATTTTTAACACTGGGGGCCCTATCATACACCTGGTGCAATGCAGCGCACTGCGCGCCGCAAGTGTCTTTTGCTAGTTTCAACCCGGCGTAATGATCATTGTCACGTTTAGCGCCACGTTATTTCAATAGCAAATGCATTTGCACCCAATTTTGCGCCCATGGGGGTTCTGGTCTGAAAACTAGGTGTGTTCAGGCGCATTGTTGGCGCATTGCTATTTTGAGGCAACTTAAATAGACTACGCTTTTGACCAACAAAAACCTGGTCTAAAGTCAATGGCGCAATATTGTTTTTGTTATTTAATGAGCACGTTCGTACGGGACGACAATACGCGTTTGCCTATCACACATGGATGCGCAGCAGAACACAAGCCTTTTTATAATATGAAAAATTTAAGGATTCAAATGTAAAAGATTATTATTGAGTCTCTTAGACATAAATGAGGACCGATTATGAGACGCTAAAGCCATAAAGAGCTACTTCACTTGTAGCCTGGTAAGTAATTTAATGTTTTGCTTTAAATAAATGCAAATATTCTGTTTTTTAATGTTTTTTTTAAATGCTACCACATGGATTTATTGTATATGATGACTCTGTACCTGTGGATATATGGTGAGATGAGAAACATTTTCAAAGTAATGCTTTAAAATGGCGCCGTCCAAGTGCTGAAACGCTTCGGCTCTCCGCACGTTTGTAAATTCTTTATCTCCTGTTTGTTACAAATAAACCTTTTCTTACATACTTGTAAATAATTTTCTGATGAGGTTGGATACCCATACATTTACAGCAAATAAAAGCCTGCTATTTTTTCTTCTTTGACAAAAAGAAAACGGCCTTTAAAGGTTTTAATTAAAAAAAAAATAAGTGAAAACAACACAATTATTTAACATTAATCTTACATTGGGGGTCTTCTTCCTCCGATTTGTTTTTCGGTTTACAAAGTCTGCCATCTAAATAGGGATTAGACATAGTGCCAGCGGAACTTTTAAAGGGGATGAGAGATAAGACTCTCATTGGTTTATTGCACGTTACGCCCAAAAGACACCCATTACTCATTAGGAGAAAAGGAACAACCCTTTTTGACCGTGCGCTCGGCGCACAAACCATTTTTCCTGTCGTTAAATTAGCAAGTGGATTCGGACACGCCCGTTTAGACTGTGCGCCTTAGGAAATGCGCTTATATTATTAAAATGGGGCTCATTTTGTGTGATTTTGTGTTACAATAAAACACAAGTTGTGTTAAAAGTATTGTTTTAACATGTACACATCTAAGCGTTTTTGAGCAGAATGAAGTAAAAAGACTAATTTCTTTAAAATTAGAAATGAGGATTTAATTTTATTTAGGTTTAAGAGATCCTGCAGTTTCCTGCTATTTCTTAAGTGGAAGGGGAGTTTACCACAAAAACTTCACACATCAGCCTACACGTCTATACTGTTTTTAATACTATATACACATTTCCTCTATTTTCTGGATTTATTACAATTAAAGAGACTGAGAAACAATTATATATGATCACTATAACATTGCAAAAACAACAAATCTAATTCTGGCATGGTGGCCTAAGACTTTTGGGCAGTACTGTACATACAAAATTACCCAATACAGTAAGTGAACAAAACTGCACTATGAACGACATCACTCGTTGTGTTAGGTGGATGGATGTCTGTTTGGTGTATTCGCCTTTGATAGGTGTGAAATGTTCCGTCCAGGAAAGAAAAACTGACTTCCATTTAGTAGAAGAGCCTTGAAGAATCTAATCATAGCTGTGAATCAAGCTGTGTTGTAGGTCAAGCTGTAAAGGTTTTCTGAAATGGAGCTCAAGAAAGTGATGCGAGACTTACTAAACCACATTACTGAACCACGGAAAGTACGGATCGTGCTGTATATTGCACTTATCTATGAAGTAAACTTGATCTGTCTGATCCAACTCCATTGATTTTATAATCTCAATATCTTCCTAGTCCTTTTCATTGTTGATGTGCTACAGCTATCCGAAATTGTGGTGCTCTGAAAACAGTTTACAGCTATGGTTTTATAGATCTTGTTTGCTAACTTCCCATCACCCTGTCACGAAAGCCATAATTTACTGCGAACATGAGTCAGATGTTGAGAGCACAACAGCATTCATTTGACTTTCCCTTTGCATGCAGCCAAAGTTATTTCAAAAGTCCCTGCAGCCAAATCAGTTGGCCCAAAGCAAAAGTAACTTTTTGGTAAACATACCAAGATGATTGACATTGTGAATGGTGATTGTGAGCCGTGATTTAATCCTGGAAAAACGCAGATTATTATATAGGGAAAGGTTGGGTAAATATGCCACTTTTGCCTATTCTCAGCAGTGACCCAAGTTTTTGAAATGTATTTGGTGATATACGAAAACATCCAGTGTTCTTGATTTTAATTTTTTGTTTGTTTTCTATCCTTCACATACAACTATAATGAAAAATGTCTTTCATACCAAATTTAATCCAAACTCTACCCAAAGTTGTTTAAGCTGTCATTCTATCCACCCACTTTTTGATTTATTTACAGCATTAAATAACACAAAAGGCCCTTTCCCCAAGCTTTCCTTTTAGCCATCCAATAAATCAATGAAATCTTTTGTATACATCCAAAGGCAAATATGAATGCAAATAAGATCAAATAAGCTCTGTCCTTTAATTGTATGTTTTTGAAATGTAAGTTCAGTTCGCTTCTCTTTGTTGACCATGCTGTCCATGCTGCAAAGAAAGTTTTAAGGGTCTTTACACAAACCCTTTGCTAAAACATCACAATTTTTCTCTTTTTCATAGCAGTTAGTTCTGCTGTCAGTTACTTTGGTTCTGCTGTTTTGGTTGCTACCACATACAGCAAAAGCTTTCCTTCCTACAAATAAAATGTTAAAAATTGGTTTCTGCATGGAAAATTGTATCATTAAAATGCAAAATTGTGTAATGTTTCAGTCCAAGCAAAATAATACAGTATTTTCCAAACAACTCTAGGCTTTGGTTCACTCTTATGAACTACAAGACAAGGACCATCTTCTTATAACAACTGCTGTTGTTGTGAGTACTTAAAGTCCTCATAGTCACTAATATAACTTAAAACTAATTTTTAAGCATCATATGTAAAAGTTTTTCCAGTAACAGTAATTAATTCATGCTCTTAAACAGCTTGAATATACACCCTTGCCTCATTTAGAATACGCAGAACGAATAATGCGAATTACTCAATTGCTCAGACAATAGATATGAATATGCAAATTAATGGCACACTAAATGGCCACACTTTCATGACATCATGTACACTCTGAAAATGGTTGGATTATTTTTGACCCATAATGGGTAAATATTGGACAGAACACGTGCTTGGTAAAAAATTGACCCAAAGCTGGGTTACTTTAACCCAAATACTGGTTTAGTATACCCCATGGTTGCATAACAACAACCCAACATTGGGTAATTTTTGACCCAGCATGTGTTCTTCTAATATTTACCCATTATGGGTCAAAAATAACCCAGCCATTTTTCGAGTGTGGTGCAAACCTTAGGGTCCCTTGGCGCGAGTCCACGAGGGCACACCAGAGTCATATTTTGGGACAGACTTGAGCGTCACGCCGGAAATAGGAAGAGAAGTTGCTCATCAGTGTGAACTCCTCCCACCTGTCGTCTGATTGTTCTGATTGCTCTTTCGTAAGGACTTTTGGGTTGGTAAAGTGCGTTAAGAATGCAGCAGTTAAGGGTGTAAAGAAGGCGCTCATTTGAACACTGCGGAGCATAAAAATTACAGATTGGACACCCTATGCACTCGTAGACTAAGCAAGCATGCACAGTTTAAGGCCACGAGACCAAAAGTCCACATGAAGTGCGCCATTTGGGACAGGGCCTTTCACACCATACGGACTACCGGCACATCCGGGAACTTGACTGTAAATTTCGTCACCGCCCCTTTTCGGGGGATAAAAAAGCAGCGCTTCCATTGGCTTCCATTCAAAATAGCGGAACAAAGCAACGTTTTTACACAGCCGGCAAGCGTAAATAACTTATGAAATCACTCAGATTAAACATGTTGGGTGTTTGTCTGTCCATCCTGCCTGCCGTGGAGCGCGGGGGGTGCATTGACACGTTTAATTTGGTCAATATAGGAACATGTCCCTTTCATTCTCACAGCGTCAAATTTGTGTAACAACGCCATCCAGTGATTGCTGGAAATATCGCTAAGCCAGTTAGTTGTATGGCTGGACGGAAAAGTGGCAGGGTGGACAGATAATTACTCAACATGTTTAATCTGAGTGATTTCATAAGTTATTTACGCCTGCCGGCTGTGTACGAAGGTTGCTTTGTTCCTCTTTTTTGAATGAAAGCCAATGGAACGTCTAGTGCGATTTCCCCCAAAAGTGGGCGTGAACCTGATCAGAGACATTCAATGACGTTGCGCTGGTTGTGCGTATAGATATGTATAATAAAGGCTAGATGTGTTACGGCGGAGTCTCTAACGTCATCACTTGGTGGCCATCTTGCCATGGGGAGCTCGCTCGCTCGTGGCGTTGTGTTTTAATGGTGCATGTACTTTTACATAACTTGCACAATTTGCTACCGACATTAAAATAGTTTGGTTTCTTACATTAGTTATTAACGTGGCTATAATTCTGGATGCTTTAACATGTTTCATGAAAATTATTCATAAGTATGCAGTGTCAAAGGTACATCTTTGACGTTTATAACAAACCATTTGAAAATCGGACAAGTTATGGTTATTTAAACGTACATGCACCATTAAAACTCAATGCTACGAGTAAGCGAGCTCTCCGTGGTAAGATGGCTGCCAAATGCGGACATTCGACTCATCTAGCGAGACATCTAGCCTTTATTATACGTATCTATGTTTCACACTACCAGCAAAGGGCACCTAAAATAACCTGCAATTTTATGTTTTAAACAGAGATGGCAATAGACAGGCAAAAGTTACAGATTATTCAAAATTATTCAAGAGTTCAAAATTCTATAAATCTTTTAAACAACCTGTTTTGCCAAAAGTTAAGTATCTGACATTGTTTTAATATTAATAATATTTCAAATTGTACAATATATGCTTTATTAATAAAATATGCCTTTGCTTCAACACATAAAATATGGACAAACCCAACCATTGGGTTAAATTAACCTATATGAAATGTCGATATGTGACTGAATGATGGATTGAAACAACCAAATATTTTTAATACTGTTATGTGTGTGATTCCAGAGAGAGGAAACACTGAACAACCTGTGCCTTCTCTCAATAATCTATACTGTTGCTGTGGCAGGCCAACTGAGGACAGATACATGTTTAAAACAGATAGTGGGATCATGTTGACTGTGAAGCTGTGAATGAGCAACCTAAGGGCTTCAGCTTTGCAGATACTATGCCAGTCCTTATGGCTGAATCATGGAAAGGAACACTTTCTCTTGATGTACTTTGCTTCGGGTGAGCTATGTGTCACAATGTACATGAGAGCAGCCCCACGGGTGTCCAAACAGCCTGGGGTCTGTTAGCAGAAGCGTTAACCATCCATCAAAGGACTTTAACCTACTAAGCTGAAGCAGAGATGAATGTTAGTGCTAGATAATGTTGATTGCAAAGAAATGAGCGCATGCAAAGTGCAATACTATTTTATGGAGTAAAGCAAAGATCCTTCAAGGACAGTTTTGGTACTCTGGAGCTGTATTTAAATTACTTGCTGATTAAAAATACCTTCGCTCTAGCTATATTAACACATAGCTAAAAGCCCCTCCTCTGAGAAGTGGTAATTTGTTGCAATTGGCTCTTTTTAGTGGAGCGTGGGCTTCTTTAAATGAAGTGGCCAAATTGAGTAGAAGGGCCTTGAGATCGAGGTCTCTGCAGAACAAAAAGAGGCGTTTCTTAATTTTGGGGCGTTTTCAAAGTGAAATAGGTATTTTTCCACCACTTTATCTGGTTGGCTCAAATTGAGTGGGCGATTCCCAAATGCATTTTTTTGAGAAGGAGGTTTCTACAAGTACAGGGCTCTGCGGAACAAAAAGGGGGTGTTTCCAAATTTTGGGATGTTTTCAAACTGGGATTAGGCGTTTTTAACCATCCAATAAAAAATACGGAAGCCCTAAAAAGCCATACATCATTATTTTTTCTTTTGCGTTTTCTCTTGATCAATGATTTAAAAAAAGTAAAAATAAAGAAATAAAAAAGAAGGAAGTATGTCACTTTTTCTGAGTGCCTAAGTGCAGACGTATGGAAACATTTTCTTTAGGAATATGCCTTAAGGAAACATGTGATGACATTTTAAGTTGCTAAAAGGGAAGGCAACTATATCAATAATGTAATTTAGTCAGAAAGAATTAAATATGTAAAGGGATACAAACTATTTATTGTGCCAAAATAACAAAAAAAGAAAGATCATTTGGCGTAATCTATTCAAAAACTATATGAAGTAATCTTGAATCATTCATAAACCATATTATACCATGCCATAACATAAGGTTTTTGCGCTTCAAAATATGTAAATAAAACAGAAAACGAGCAACAGATTTTATTTATATAAGGCACTCAATTTGAGCCAATCAAACAAAGAGGTGGAAAAACACCTATTTCAGTTTGAAGACGCCCCAAAATTGGGAAACACCCCTTTTTGTTAAGCAGAGACCTCCTTCTCTTGAGCCCTGACAAGCCATACATCATTTTTTTCTTTTGCGTTTTCTCTTGAAAAAAAGTATGTGTAATGTAACAAAAATAATGATGGCTTTTCAGGGCTTCCGTATTTTTTGGATTGGATGGTTAAAAACACCTAATCCCAGTTTTAAAAAATTTGGAAACGTCCCCTTTATTGTTCCGCAGAGACCTATACTTCTGAAAGTATCTCCAAAGTGGGGTGGGGAACTTAAAAACAGGGTGGGATCTCCAAATGGGGGTGTGGATTCCTAAATTTGAAAGATTGATAGGACATGAACAACTTACCACTCAAGCATAATCCTAAATGCTTGATATTTGAGTGAAATCTCTGAACCATGTGTTTGACCTGCTATCCCAACACACTTATGAAACCCTAAGGGGACAAAATCATACATACAAAACAAAACGTGCAATGTAAAAGCAATGAATTCAGTCATACAAAAGACAATAAAGGAACAGTTCACACGCAAAAAGCTTGCGAATGTGAAATATCATCCCTTACGTGAATGTCAGTTCTGAGAAATCCAAATAAGAGAAATAGGGAAGCAGTATCTTACTGTGTGCTGTTGAGCATTATGTTCAGCTACAAAGCAGCATGCTCCTTTCACAGATGCTTCAGAGCCAGGAGATATAGTCAGGAGTGAGAAGTTTAAAAGGCAATGCAATGTCTGACTGAAAAATATTTGGCTTACTACAAGCATTTCATCTTTTCAGTTCCTGCGACCGCTGCATAGCTGCGGAGGAGTTTCGATTAAAGCTCAGTGTTGGCTAGCAGGAAAGCAGAGACATTCGCAGGACATTTCTAAATCACATCTGCCTCTTTGGAGCTAAACACAAGTCCTTTTTATGACAAGGCTGTCAGCCTGAGGAAACATTGACTTGCTTAAATATAAACAATGTAGTACAGCTATATAGTTATTATTTCAGGTTATATAATTAAGTTTCTATGTAATTATTGTGAAAAGAAAGAGTTGTTATCTAAAGCAGCCTATTTAAAGTTCCTTTAATTGCTCGCTCTGGATTTATTGACTGCTTTACCAAAAATGCTTTGCAATTACATTTGAGCAGATTAGGTGTGTGTTATGGATCATTTTAATGTGATTATTATCTCAATTAGTCTTTGAAGTCCCACATAAAACTTATTAATTGGGTCTCGGGCTACAATTGTTTCATGAATGTTGTAAACTAATTTCCTCCAACGGTAATTCTGTAAGAATTGGGCTAGTTTCTCATTAGCACCGCAACTCAATGAATGCCATTAAGTATATGTTATAAACCATCTAGATCTCTAAAGTGCATCTCACATCTCTTACTGCTAATAAGCAACACAATTAAATGTTTTGTATATAGTGTCTTATCTTGGGGAAATCATTTGTAAGGCAGATTGATAAAACTAAGATGTCTTAACATTTAAAAAGTCTGCATAATCCCAGCAGTAGTGCCTGCTGGTGTTAATTGTTTAATGCATATCCTGGGTAAAGTATTTGTAAACTTATGTTCCCTTGCCTTCTCTTGAGAGATTTTAGAGAAGAATAGCTCTACAATATATTAGATATATCTTTCTAAGGCAAAATGTTAAATACATCCTTATTGGTTAGTTGCTTTGGATAAAAGCTATTTGTACGTCTGTTCATCTTCATCTTTACAATTTACAGCTTTTGATACCGTTAATCACTCAATTCTTTTATCACAATTTGAGCATTGTGTTGATATTAAGGGCATAACCCTCAAATGGTTTCAGTCATATCTGTCTGATAGGTGTTTCTCTCTTCACCTTGGTGATTTTAGCTCCTCTGTTGCTCCTTTTACTTGTGGTGTCCCCCAAGGGTCCATATTGGGCCCAATTTTATTTTCACTATATATGCTACCAGTAGGAGCCATTTTTAAAAAGCACAAAATCCCATTTCACTGCTATGCGGACAATGTACAGCTTTATCTACCTGTAAAAACAAACGATAAATCCTCAGTTCAGTTCAGCCATTAAACTGTCTCAGAGATCTAAAAATATGGTTAGACCAAAACTTTCTATGTCTCAATGAAAGTAAGAGGTGGTTGTGTTTGATCATTTGGGTGACTTGAGTGTTGGTGTTGATGTACTTGGTGACTTAAGTTCACATATTCATCCATTTACTAAGAACCTTGGGGTGATTTTTGATTGTGTTTTTAAGAATAGAGGAGACAGGGCATTTTCAGTGGTGGCGCCTAAATTATGGAATGGTTTACCAGTTCATATAAAAACAGCACAAATACTTGAGTTTTAAGACTTTGCTTAAGACATATTTTTATTCTTTGGCTTTTAATGTAAATTGAGTGTAGAGATATTTTGACAGTGTTGTTATGTGTCAGCTGATGTAAGTTGATATGGATATGTGAATATGTGTAGTACCTGATTCTGTGAAGCACTTTGGTCAACTTCGATTGTTTTTAAATGTGCTATACAAATAAAGTTGAAGTTAAAACAACCCAGCATTTTGGGTTGAAACAACTCAGCATAGGTTGAAAAACAATCCAACGCCCTTTTTTGACCTAATGCTGGGTTGAAAATAACCCAGTATTTTTTAGAATGTAGATGGTTATCGTGGAAGTAAACAATTTGTTAGCCATTGACTGTTTTAATGTATATGCATGTACTATATTTCAATTTACCCATCTAGCAAGATTAAAAGCTTTCCTGCTACGTCTGTCTTAGGTTTCTTGTTGTAATGCTAAACTATAGGTGAAGTCATTTGTGTTTAGATGGCTGTAATCTGCATCAACAAGAGTCCCTGCCCCATCCAGCCATCTCGCTGTCGTTCGCATATAACAAACCTCTATTTGCTGCGTACCACAGTTAGCTGATATGACTAATGGGCCTGAATTTCAGAGCTGCCAAACCATTTGTCTTAATAGTTTAGCTCAGGGAAGACAGCTAGGGCTAACACCAAATAAGACACTGTTGGTCTGTGACCTACTACTATGTGTTAGATCTTTCCTGTAGCTCAGTGAAGAGCACTAAAATGCAGGGCCATTTTTATAATTTTCTCATTGTTTTATAATTTAAAGACATGCACTAATTTGCTGTTTTTGCTAATTGAGGTCAGTGTTGTATGTGGTAGGTTCAAATTAGTCCTAATAAGACATTCTCAAGCCTTCATAAATCATTTGTGTAATACAACATGATTGGACCTCGTGTGTGTCTGGAAATTATGATCAGCATGATAGACTGAATGTCACATAAGGGGGTAAATGAACTGATCTGTGTGTGACCTTACTTAATATGCAGTGTGCATATGAGTTTCCAAGCATGCAGGTGTTTTATCTTAACACAATTGTTTGTACACCCATCTCTCTGTGTGTGTGTGTGTGTGTGTGTGTGTGTGTGTGTGTGTGTGTGTGTGTGTGTGTGTGTGTGTCTGTGCATTTCTTTTGCTAAATCCCATAGCACTTTACTTTGATTGCCGCAATTATGATCAATCCAAATAGTTCAGTATGCATATTAATAACAGTATTCCAAATAGTCTTATTATCATTACGGGATTATTAGTTCACTCAGGTTGTAAGTAATTACTCATAGATCATAATGTATTCAACTCGGTAAAATAGTTAATTAGTAATCTTGTTTCCTTAAAGTTGTGTTTGCCCGGCGCATGATATGAATTGTAAATACTATATGTACTATACAGTGTGAAACAACATCTAAAGACTTTCCAACACAACAGCTTTATCACTAATAACAGAGTATTGTATGTTGACGTATTTGAGTTTGCACGAAGCAAGACTATCCATCATGAGCAGATTTATATTTTTTTGGCAAAGCAGTGTGCGAGTTGTGTCGCTTTGATTTATTGCACATAAATAGTCTTGTTTTTTTTCTCCACAGAGAGTCGGCCAAATTTCCGACATGTATTCGTGAGTCGTAATTTCAGCTTTTAGTATATTTGGAGATTGTTGAGTGTGTGAAGATGACATGAAAACTAAGTAGCTGTTTTTGGCTCCATCAGTATGTAACAGCTCAGCATGAGTCCATTTCTGAGGGATGGAGATCACCTGCTGTAAATTCCCCAAACAAACATTTTGCAGACATCAGCCTTCTGACAAAAAAACTTTGCAAAATATGTACAGCAGTGTGCTTTATTCTGCTTTCGATGCAAACTCTTACGGTATCTAGGGGCTCCTCAAAAATACAAACAGTTTATATTGAAAAATTAAGGGGGCTTGAAAAATATAAAAAGGGGGTCAGATGCTGCTTATGTAAAGTGAAAGTGATGTGATTGTCAAGTATGATATCCCATACTTGAAATGTGACCACTGCATTTAAAAGCATACTTCAGCCAAATATCGAAATTCCCCCATGATTTACTCTTAAGCAATCCAATATACACATGCCCGCCCATCATCTTTTAGACAAGCACATTTGGGGTTATTTTAGTAAATGTCATTGCTCTTCCAAGCAAGTTATTGTCAGGATCCTGCCAGATCCTTGTTTGTATTTAGATCTAGTCATCATAGCAGGGTTCTGACAGTACAATGTTTTATGTGGGAGATGCGTGGTTTTAGTATTGGTTCATTCTGACCACGCATTTCCCGGGTCTTGTCACTTTTTCCCCGATCCCTTACTTGTGATTATTTCCAGGTGTATGTAATATATTTTCTCCCTATTTAAGAGTTCTTGTGTTTGTCGTCCAGTGCGGGTTCATCAGTGTTACCCTGATTGTCGAAGAGTCTGCCAGTAAGTTTAACAGTGTATTTCTTGTGTTCCAGTTTATGTTTAGTGTTTTGTTTAAGTGATAGTGTTAGTCTTGTCAGATTTGTGTCAGCCCTGTTCTGTTTGCCCCCTCGTGGGTTTTGTTTTCGTGTTTTTTTTTACCCTGTTTTGTTAAGTCCTGTATTGTCAATCCACGTTAGTGATGGGCAGTCCGGCTCTTTCCATAGATTCGGCTCTTTCGGCTCAAGCTCCGGCTCTACATTTTAGTGATGGCAGTCTGGCTCTTTTCATTGATTCAACTCTTCTGGCTCGGCTCCCTTAGAGGAGCCGGCTCTTGCGGTCCCACCCCTGCCTGCGTCTGAAGATTCGGCTTTGCTCGTTCGCTACAAAGAATCATCTCTTACAGCCGGCTCGTTCGCAAACGACCCATCACTAATCCACGTCCGCGCTTGGGTTCTTACGCGTCCCAGATCTTGAGAGTTATAATGGATATAATATAGAGAGTTTTAGGGTAGTGAGCGTTTGTTGCCATGGGTACGTTATGCAGTAATTCTCGTCTGGCGTCATTACCGGAAGCTAGTAATTATAGTTTATAAAGTAAGAAATATGGATATTTTTCTAAAAAAATGACATCAATTATCTGCAGAAGGATGGAAGCATTTTTTTGGGCTTTAAAGTCAGATTTCAGATCAGTCTGATTTCTGGGGCCTCCTTTTTAATCTTTGCGTACGCACTGATTTCATCGTAAAGTGTACGTATGCAAAAATTCACACCCCTCTCAGATATATCTTTTGCTTACAAATGTCTTATAGGATGTATTTAAAACAATGTAATTAATACTGCAACTTCAGTGTCTGACATCTTACTAAAAAAACTAAATGAGGAAAATAAGGAGGTATTAGATTATGATTCAGACCAATCTAACAAACTGAACTAACAAACACCAGCAAACAACATTGTAAGTTGGCTATTGATTCAATTTATGGATGGCTCATTCCAGCACTTGTGTGGCTGCAGTATTTGTGCGCGCTGAGCAGAGGTGCGCTTTCCCGTAGAGTTTCGCTTATGAAGTAGCCTATATGTGCCCTCGCGAGGATGCGCGTAAATATTATTCTGCGAAAATACTCGCACACCTTGTGGCCAGTAGGGGCCCCCGAAACCCGCGGGGCCCCACGCAATTGCCATTCTTGCTGCTCGAAAAGGGTTTAAACATTGACAACCACTCTTTTAAATGTTTATAACATTAATTTGGCATTGTTTAAAGGCAGAGATCTGAAACTGCTCAGCTGCACACAAGTTCAAGATCATTTGCGATTTATGGATTTAACATCTGAAAGAAAGGAGTTACGTGCGTTTTCTGCCCGTATGTTCAGTTTATGAGTCACACCTATGCATTTTTGATAAAAGATCATAAGGCAAGGACATTTACTAGGGTTGTGACGAGATCTCGTGCGACGAGATCTCGCGAGATTAAATATGTATCGCGAGATTAAGTGTGTCTCGCGAGATTTCTTGTGTAGGTGAAATTCTGGCCGTTTCTCAAATAAAAGACTGCATCCTTCGGAGGTCGCATTTTTAAACTGCATTTACTTCATAAAGACTGTCTTATTAGATACTACTAACAATTATAAAGTTTACTAATAATTTAGTTAATCGCAAATTGTTGTAATATGCTCACGACTTGCGAATGTAATGCTCAGTTAATGATCTGAAATAAACCTTAATGACGTATGCAGCCTGCATATGCGACCTCCGGAGGATGCAGCTTTCTGTTTGACCCTTTTAGGGGCCAGTTACACCAAAAGCGTTTATGGCAGTTGCAGGCGCCTTTTTTAAATGATATTCTATGGGCATGGAGCGTTTGCGCGCTGTTTATGCGCGCTGAGTGCCATGCGGTTTTTGCCGGCGGCCGCAGCACGCGCCTTTGAAGGAGCGCTGAGAGCGGAGAAGCGCCCGAAGTCATTCGCGTCTTTCCATTGTCCACTCGAATGAGGGGAGATGCGGGCCTTACGTTGTGGTGAGGGAAGTTTACAGTTGCTTTGAAGAACCGGACTCCACTCGCTCACTCTCTCCTGCGTGTTTGTGCACCTCTCACCCTCAACCAAGGTCAGAGCAAGCGTCATCTTTTTAAAGTTTCTGCTAATATAACAGTTAACAGCAAAAGAGCGCACGCTTCAATATTTGATTGACAAGACAGCTGACTAGGTGGTTGCCTAGCAATATTAAAAGCCGCTTCGACTCGCACTGCTCTTTTTTTTAAAAAGGCAGTGCGTCGCGCCTTGCGTGTCCAAGCGTTTAAAGCGTGGTTGGTGTAATTAGCCTCTTACAGTGCATGCATTATATTCTGTCTTTTACTGCATTTGCTTTTTTGTTTGGGTTTCCAATAATGTTCGTTTGGGAGCTCGTATGAAGTCTGAGACGAATTGTGTTTGTCTGGTGATCAGTGTCAGATGTGAAGTCTCAGTAGATTAAACCATCACAGAGTTTACATGATTTAATGTCTGCATGTTCATTTCTATTATAAAGAAATGGACGTATATTAAATATTCAAATGGATTTAAACTGTTTGGCTAAAAAATAAGCGTTTCTCTCCGTCTAAAGTGAAAGTAAAGATAGCGTCCGCGAGACGAGTTAACTATCTCCCCCTGCAGGCATTTGTTATAATATATACATAATGCTTTTTATTTATAGACCACAAATGTAATGTGTTTGTTAATGTAATGTTGTTTAATGTAACTTGGTTTTAATACTTTATTTGAACCAATTATTATTGCATCTTCGTTATTATGTAATTTTAAAGCCTACTGCTCACTTGGGTCTATTTTTATTACCCAAAAATAACAAATTACGTCATTATCAGTTAGTAAAATAATTGTTAGGGCCAGTCCTTGATTAGTTAAAACATTTAAAAATAACATGATTTCAGTTTCTTATTCATTTATTTTATCATCGAGGGTTTCTTAAAAAGTGTAAAAATATCGTCTCGTCTCGTTCTCGTGAACCCAATCTCGTGTCTCGTCTCGTCTCGTCTCTTGGATTAAGTGTCTCGTCACAACCCTAACATTTACTAAAAAAAAAAACTCCAAATATGTTAGTTTGAAAGGTGATGGACATATGTGTCTCAGATTGCTTGAAAGTGAGTAGCCTACATAATTTTATATTTGGCTGGGGTATCGCTTTAACCTATAACAGTGAGTAGTAAACACAGGCACACCCGGAGCAGTGGGAAGCTATCATTGCAGTGCCCGGGGAGCAACTGGGGGAAATGTGGCATGCAAGGGCACCTTAGCACCAAGCTGCTGGCTGTGATTCAAAAGGATGACCTTCGGGTCAAGCCCAACCATTATACAGTACAAGCAGTGGCGGCTCGTGACTGCTCATCCGAGGGGCCCAAATTCAAAATATGTATTCGGAGTGTCATGTGTGTTGCTCGTGTTTTTTTATAATATGTGTTTGTTGCATCATTTGAACCATGTGCATCACGTTTTTCGTCAAAATAAGTGCCTGCTGCACACGCGTCAAAACCGTTTATGATAAAAGAGACGCTCACCTTCACAAAATACACGCAAGACACTACCTTAACAGTAAACTCTGATAACGCATGCGATTATGTGAGTATCTGGCAAACGAGAGCATCTCTTTTATCATAAACCATTTAGACGCGTCTGCAGCAGAGACTTATTTTGAGACACGTGATGCACACATGATCTCTTGACTCGCAGAACACATATTTTGAAATAAGGAACCACACACATGACAAAAGAAGGCAAAAGATTGCACCAAAGCACATGGCACTTACGGGTATATATAAGGTATGCTCTTGTGACAAATTGCTTAGTTTTAAGTCATTTTGGATAAAAGTATACATAACAAGTTGAAAGTTTGACATTCCTGCTTTAATTGTAAACTTGCCACTTATCTCCCACAGAGAGATAATATCTAAAGCTGATTTAGATATAGATATAGATAAGCGGTCTAGAGTGTATTTCTATATCCTATTTTAATCCATTTGCTTAAATTTCCAGAGAGCACGAAATCAAACAGCATATCATTTCATAAAACAGTATTAATCTAATTTCTTCCGTTCCGTCCCCAAACCATATACTGGAAATTAAGTTGTGGGTATGATGCTTAGAAAGTTAAAGACTAAAAACCAGGAGTCATTCAAGGACAAAGTAAGAACTCAACAACACCCACAGGGATATCGAGATGTTGTTCTTGTCCCAGCCCTGCACAAACAAGAGTAACTCATGAATATCTATGATTCTGCGGGAGAATGAAGATCATAACCCAAACGGCAGCGGGACTGCTGAAACCTCGAAATCAACTTGAAGACTACAAAGTTTGTAATTGCCTTTGGCTACGTTTTTGAACACCCTAGTTGTTGTTACATATTCTTTTTGATGGATCCCCGTGTTTATAGAGCTCAGAGACATATAAGGATTCAAGCCCAGCTAGTCACAGAGCTTTATCACATTTATAATTTATATGTCTAATTGAAAGCAATGTTTAATCTGAAGACTCAAAACGAAAAATACACTATAAACAGTGAAAATGTGCAGTTTTTTATTTTTTCCAGACCTATACACCTGACTTGTTTAGGTTGATTTATTAATATTAATCATTATTTAATAAATTGATGTTTACCATTATGAAGCCTTCTGCATTCATTTGCTGCTCTTTATAACTTTGCACTGCTAACAAAGTTTGATGTTTATTTCACTCTAAAATATTGAAGTTAAAGGAACACGCCCACATTTTGGGAATTTAGCTTATTCACTGTATCTTCTCATCTCCGTGCGTGCTGTAACTCTGTCTGACGCAGCCACCGCTAGCTTAGCTTAGCACAAAGACTGGAAGTGAATGGCTCCAGCTAGCAAACTGCTCCCAATAAGTGACAAAATAACGCAAACATTTTCCTATTTATATGTTGTGATTTGTATAGTCACACCGTGTACAAATTAAAAGGTAATATGAGACACAGCCAGTATATGCAGGGAACTATATTCTCAGGAGGCGAAGCACTGCTACTTGGGCGGAGTGATTTGCTCGCAGCTCCCGAGAAGCCCCCTGATGAGGAGCAGAAAGTTCGGTCAGAGTTGTGCATATCACTCCGCAGTGCTTCGCCTTCTGAGAATATAGTTCTCAGTATGTATACTGTAAAAAGATGGCTGTGTCTCATATGACCTTGATATTGGTGAATAAGCTAAATTCCCAAAATGTGGGCATGTTCCTTTAAATATCCTTGCATTTAACTAAGATGATTGAATCACTCATGTGAGTGTACATAATCTTTTGAGGTACTGTTCATTCCTGCACACCTTTAAAAAGTAGTGACTAGATCATTTTGTCACTGTATCTTTATTTTTTTCAGTATAAAGTATAAAGGCAGAGCTGGAAATAATCTGCATTCTGTTTTGCTATAAACACTTCAATTGCGTCAGACAGAATCACAAGATCTGTCTTTCTCCATCTGTTTTCCCATTTCGCCTTATTTCATATCAACTCTTTCCCCCTGATACTGTTTCTTTTCTCTCTGAAATCTCATTTAAGATTATGCCTAGTCTGTGTTAAGTGTGAAATAAGGTTATACGTTAGCCTAAACAGTGGAAATTGTAGAGCTTAGGCACATATGTAAACTAGTTATGTACAGTATACTTGATTATAGACAGGCTGGTTTTTCTTCAGTTGCTCTTGATAAATGTGACATTAAATAAGGGTTAATAACCAAAAAAGGCGGCACATTGGCTCATTTGGGAGCACTGTTGCTTCACAGCAAGGAGCTTCCATGTTTGTTGTAATTATGTCCATGAAGGGCACTTTTCCCGTCGTCACCACAGCTTAGACCTGCGGCGTACTTTCAGCAAAGATGCTTATATTATGAAGATGGCAACCTTCCATTAGAAAACATGCAGTGCCTCAGCCAGTAAATAATGAATAATGATACATGTTGCAGGCGTTCAGAGTGTAACGACAATCAGTTACAGTTTACATTTTACAGTTTCTTGCCAGAATTTAAGATTACATTTTAATCTGTTCCTTAAAAACGACTTTTGGTCTCCTTCCTTGTGTATAGAGCTCAGGAATCTGACGTCACCGACAAAATGCAACGCAATGCAATGCATTCTGGGAGTTTATGCTACGGAAGTAGTGGTGGTTGCTGTGTAGACTGGATAAGTAGTTGCTAACAATTTAATTTTACAGACTAAAAATATGTCCAAAATGACGAACTCTTGCTGTGTAGTTCATTGTCATAACCGCAGCCACGATCGGCGTTTGAAAAAAATCTTAAATGGAGTTCAAGTTTTTAGCTTTCCCACTTGTAAACAGCACAATGGCATGGAGATTTCCGAGTTAACCAAACGGCATGGGTTGCAGCAGTAAGACAACAAAACATAACCTTTAACTGGATTTCAAAAAAAAAACCTAGTGAACCTTTTTGTTGTGTTTGTTGTCAGTAACAGTTATTGGGGCCTTTGAATTTCCGTAACTGCGTAGACTAGCGTCTGTTCGCTTGTGCGCAGCATAAAACATGGTGGACCCTTCCCACAATGCATTGCAACGCAATTCTCAATGATGTTGCTTCCCGAGCTCTATAGCAGTGTTGGCAGTGTTGCTATGCTAATCTTGCAGGCTTCCCTTTGCTTTCAGTATCCTATCTGTATTTGCATTATCTGTATCGGATCCTCTCAGATCCACTGCGGACGGCAATTCTTCGCGTTGACAGTCAGCCTCGTCTCGCATGATGTGAACTCTTTCGCCGCCAAGAGAAAACGCTTCCCCGCCAATGACGAGATTTTCCGTCTTTCCGCAATACCGCTATTATCCACCAGGTGGCGCACTTCCGCAACTTATACAACCCGGAAGTAGCGCCTCACGTGAAAGAACTCCGTGTATGTTTTAAAGATCGCTCTGCATTTGATGTCCTTCGCAAAAATGGAATTATCTCAGCTTTTTGCTCAAAATTGGGTGTTTTTGAAGAAACCTACCCATGTTTGAGAGGTGATTACAAGAGAACTAATGAAGGTAGGATGAAACTTTCTTTTCTTTTTTTTGAAAGCAGAGGGTCTGTTCTTTCATCTGATATATTGTTTGTTTATATATTTAAAGAAGAACATTTTCTGGAAGGCATTAAACTTTTGTGAAAATTTTAAAAACGCTGGCGGGGAAAGAGTTAAAAAGCCCAGATGTGTATTTGGCATTGAGCATCGTTGTGATCATGGCTAGTTTAACTTCTGCGCGCTCGCTTCATTTTTTTCTCTTGCTGTATGTGTTTTGATCGATTAATTGTTAATATCCCTAGTTGGAATAAACAGGTACATTCCAGTCCAGTACAAGAAGCATACTGTAGCACAGTTTAAACATGACTTAAAAAATAGTATCATTTAAGCATGACTATAAAAAATAGTAGCGTGAGCTATTGTGGCAATGTACTGTGTGTAAGTAATTAATAGTAATTGAGTAATTAAGTCTCATGGTAGTAGGCTTTTCATTTGTCAGAGAGCTACAGTACATAATACATCCTGTGTTTTCACATCCACTCCAGAATAATAAGAAGCTGAACATTAGGATGCTATGAGCACATATGATTTTCAGTCAGACGTAGGGGTCAGGTGTCATACAATATAAAGATTTAATCAGAAATTTGATTAACATGCAGTGTACTGATGTGATTTGGAAGAAAGAAAGATCAACCATAAAATAGAATGTGTGCCCTGTAAAACATGAAGGTTGCTATGCTTCTCATAAGGATAAAGCATGACTCATTCAATGCAATATACAGGGTATTCATTAATGTCACTGGACCATGTCCCCTCAGTCTAAAACCACACATCTAAAAAGTGTTACAGTACAATTAGTTACTTTTTTGGGGAGTAACTTAATATTGTAATGCATTACTTTTAAAAGTAACTTTCCCCAACACAGCTAAATTCTGACACTCACTGGGCAACTTAAGTAACCTGTGACGTCATTTGAGTGAGTGATATATATAAATTAACACATAGTGGTGAAAAAACGTAGATAACACATGGTTTCCTAACAATTTCTATTAAAGTTCATAGTTTTTTCACCTGCACATGAAACTTACGCCCTCATTATTAATTTGTAAGCGAGATGCATTTGCTGGCTAAACATTTGATTTCATCAGCCGCCTGTGAGATACAACTTAATAAAAATGAAGGAAAGAGATACAACTTAATAAAAATTAAGGAAAAAGAGATTGCTGAGAACCCAGATAATACAGATGGAGTGCCCCACAGATCACTTTCATAAACAATAATCGCTTTTAGAGAAGGAAATATGCATATTTACTAAGTTAAAAGTTGTCATGCAGTGCCGTGCAGAAAGATCTGCGTATGACATCAAAAAGTACCACGAGAGCAATTCCACAGCTACCGTAGGCTGCGTCTGAATTCTCTAAAATGCTGCCTTTGGAGGCAGCATTCCAATGCAGGAAGGCATCAAGGCATGTCCAAATCCAATGTTTGCTTTACTTCCTGACTCTTTGACGGAGGGAATGTGATTGGTTGACCTTTTTTGAGATTGAAAAAATAAAATGGCAGACAAAAAAGAGGCTGGATCACATATTTACTGTACATTAAGTTATATTTTACACCTTTTGATTGCATTTCTAACGAGAAATTAGTATTGCAGTTTTTAAATATGGGATTATTTATAACAAAGGCACTGTCTTTGTTTATATGTCAAACAGAATTCCATTACGCTGCCTATGAGGCTATTGCCTCTTGAGGCAGCAAGTCACCTGACTTGGGTTTCGGATGCAGCCCTATGCTCTCAGGTTAATTTGATGTCATGCGGTCTGCTGATCGGTCTACACAGCGCCACATGAACACTGTAAAAAAATGGAGCATGAAGTTAAACAACTTGGTTTTGCAAGTCGATTCAACCTACTATACTAGTTAACATTTGAAGTAGATCAAAAACGTTTAACGTTTAGAACGGGAATTGGTTTTGAGACAACTTTGTTGATTTATAGAAATAAACACCACAGTCTTAAATCATATTTTCATTATGTCTTTGCTGCATCTTTGTTGGTTGGGAGCTGCGCTTTGTTGCAGACACACTTGATTCTGAGGAACTACTTTGTTTGGTGGAAGAGTAATATTTGTACTAATACAATTACAACTTATTTGTGTTTTATTTGATGAAATCCTGCTATGCATATGAAATAACCGTTTTATAAAAGCAATAAGCCCTGCGAAGCAGTGGTGTTACAGTACATTTTATAACAGCTAAGGGCGCTTCTCATCGTGCCCAACAATGCCCCTTAGCTGTTATAAAATGCACTGGTAGCTCACTGCTTCTTGATGCTTAATGCTTTAATTTCTCACTATCAGCCCCATCTAAAAGACACGTAAGAATATTTTGTAAACTAAGACAGTAGAAAAATGACCTTAGGACCTTACTGAAATGATCCAAACAGTGTTTGGCACCCTTGGAGGGCACAAAACTACTGCCATATTATGAAACAATTGAAAAAGAAATAAAACATTGATGGAAAAATTATGGACAAAATTTGCAATAAATGTGTGGATGTTAAGAGAGCTGCTGTCCACACAGGGCCATCGTCAAGGGGGGGCATTCGCGGGCAGTGCCCCCCTGAACAGGTTGTTGTGCCCCCCCTACAAAGTTTTTTATTACTTTAATATATATCAAGAATAATTAAAATAAATTAAACATTGAATGTTTCATGACTTGTAATGTAATCAAATGAGGAAAATATAGTTGATATATGTTTTCTTTAATTAAAATAGACCAGTTTCTCTGACTGCTTTTTTAAAGCTAGGACGCGGTGTGCGCTGCGCTATGAAACCCATTCATTTCAATGGCTTGCGCCGCGCGAGGGCAGTTTGTTGTTGCGTCGAGCCAAGCGCTCACGCAGCGGAGCTCAGCTTGCGCTCACGCAGCGGAGCTCAGCTTGCGCTCACGCCGCGGAGCTCAGCTTGCGCTCACGCCGCGGTCGAAGTTCAATAGTTTTGCACATAGTTTGTGGTCTTTTGCACTTTATACGGGAAATGAGCTGACAGTCTGTACTAATTGTATGAGTGTGTGCTTGCTGTATTTGTTGTTTTAATGTCTTGTTTTTGCAAGTTATTGTTGCTATTGCGTGCCCCCCGTTGGAAGCCGTGTGCCCCCCTGTTAGTTATGGTCTGGCGCCGGCTCTGTGTCCACACACACATACATATATTCATTTCAGAATTTTTTCATTTATATATATATATTTATTAATTTATCATATAGAATATATAAAAATATAAATAAATATATATACACATGTAAATGTTTCTTAAAAACATACCTGAATGTGTGTGTGTGTGTGTGTGTGTGTTGGTGTGTGTGTGTGTGTGCGTGCATGTGTGTGTGTGTTAGTGTGTGTGTGTGTTTATATATACATAATAATTACACACAGCACACACTCATATATTATGCAAAAAAAAAATCATTTTTATTTTGTATGCGATTAATAACATTTTTAGAGCAGAACCAAAGTTGTCAGCTGAAGTTTCTTGAGGTCACAGGCTTATCTTTTTCTCTGTGTGTTTTCTTTATTACAATGAAGTTATTTTAGCTTATACTGTAGCATAACTGTCAATCAAAGAGACAAGGTTAATAAAAGATTATCTTTTTGTCCATAAAATCTTTGTGCTAATTGCTTTGGTCTTTGAAACTAAGAATTTGCACAGCTTGTTGGCTCTTTTAGCAAGCTTTTTTTAAAAAATCCATTCGAAATCCATTCATACAATCGTTTACAGAGTATATCAAAGAAATTATGGGCAAATTTAGATTAGAGGTTATAGACTCTGACTAAGATTGCTTGCACCAAAGCTATCGTGAATGTATGATTAGGTGTGAAAAATGAAAGTAGCATTTACAATCAATCACGATGAGTTAGAGGAGAAACACGTTTGAAACCATTTAAATGTAAAGTGTGCCGAGACGTAGGAAAGTCAATTGAAATTGAAATTGCACTGCTTTGTCTCATCAGACATTAATGTGTGATTGTTGCCTGTGGTATATGATGAATTTGATGATGTTTGGATGAAGCACTACCCGTATCTGTTGAAGGCTGAATTACAATTATTTTCTTGCACATTAGCAGTTATATTCAGAGTATGGGATCAAGGTATGGGCTGTTATGATTAGTCACACTTTC
The DNA here is from genome assembly GCF_027580225.2 of Misgurnus anguillicaudatus. Lineage (NCBI taxonomy): Eukaryota > Metazoa > Chordata > Actinopteri > Cypriniformes > Cobitidae > Misgurnus > Misgurnus anguillicaudatus. Next base: position 25,414,049 of record NC_073345.2, read on the forward strand.
TGAAGCGATAATGACGTATACATATTCAGAATATTTTACATTGCAATGCAGATCAGTGCTTTCAAATGCACACACGCAAATTCATCATTCAACACCACTGCTGTGTATTTTATCCATAATATTTAAGTTTCACAGTGCACAAGTGTGTTGGGTTTTAAAGCGTGGAAACATCTACGGCAGTCCTGATGAGTCACAAAGGATTAATTTCTTGTCTGTGTGCAGGACTTAAAGTGCATAAGAGAGGAAACAACAGTACTCGCCTTGCTTTTATCTGTTCTCTCTCTCTGAGAATTGAGCCTCGGCTGCACGCCTTCAGAGACGCATCTGCCACATCAAGGACGGGTTCTTCATCAAATCAAATAACATTACTGGGCAAAGAGTTCAAAACATTTCCTGCAGAATAGAACTTCTGTGTTTGTTTGTAAGCAGTTGGTTTCTCATTTGAGAACTAAGCAAAGTGATACAGACTGTACGCCCACTTTTATTTTCATTGCCTTTGAATTATTTTTCTGGAGAAAATCAGCTGAGAAATTTCAAGGTAGTATTTCTGCACAAAAGTCTGAGTTTTATTAATGAGCAACCTGTAGTTAAGTTTAAGCAGGTGACAGGTGCATTTAAAAGCATTGCAACATATGCAGTTGAGTAATTATCAATATTTTCATTGCAATTATGGCTTAAAATGTATATATGCAACCATAGTTACAAACATAATGTGATCTGCCTGCTGCGTTTCTCTATAAGCTGTCATCAGTGTAGGGGAAAGTTACTTTTAAAAGTAATGTTAAGTTACTTCCCAAAAAAGTAACTAATTGCTTTGCTTAGTTACTTTTTATGGAAAGTAAAGCCGGAAGTATACTAGGGATGTCCGCGTATGCGTGCCATCCGCATGACGTCATTTTCGTCATCAGGAGGGTCCGCGGTTGGCCGCGCGGACCGTCCGTGTGTAGCGCAAAATTTGGCCGGAAACGGACGCCGAAAAAAAGGTATACCCCGGCCTTAATACTTTTAAGTTACTTTTGCGTTACTTTTTCTTACTTGGCTGAGTCTCTTTGAGGCGTTGCAGGTGTTTTTTATGACCAAGGCCGCCTTAATGCACGGGCTACCTGGGCTGAAGCCCAGGGGCCTCCGAAGTTCAGGGGCCTCCAATGTTCGCGTTCATGATGAGCTGAAAATGTCATTTTGTTTTGTAACTTGTCAGGTTTTCTGTCAATCACTCTGCACGTTACATATCTGCTGATTGGTCCGTGGTAACTTACCGTGAAATAAAATGTCAGACGTAACAGTCAGATTTTTCTATTCCGCGTAATGTATTAAGTGCCCGTTGTCAACTTGGCATTCCTGCATGTTAGACCAGTGAGGTGCAGGTCTCTCTCTTTCGCGCGCGTGCTCGCTCTCTCTCTTTTTCGCGCGCGCGCTCGCTCTCTCTCTCTCTCTCTCTCTCTCTCTCTCTCTCTCTGTGCTCGAGTCTCAGAAGTCTTTCCAACCGTGCGCAAGAAACTGCTGCCAAATAGAGAAAGGCGTTCCCGCACATAATGCTGTTAGTTGTTATAAAGTTTAAGTTTACTCGCGTTTATATCAGTGACGCGTGCGCAGCTGGAGCGATGTAGTTTGACGCGACGTTAGCTCACAGTACACACATCTGTTGGTTTAGATAAGAAAAACAACAAAGAGACGCAACGGTAAAGGTGCAAGTCTTAGAAAGTAAAGAGAGACAAGACCATCTCAAAACAGACTCCATGATCATCCCCTGATAGCACCATTCATATTTATAATCTCCTTATCTAAAGATATATACAGGTATGTTCCCTGTCTGTTTTGTGCATTTTCATGCTTGTTCGTTTTACATGCTTATGTATGAATAAATACTAAGTACAATGCAGTCTATATCTTCAATATTCTAAAAACTAAATAACACTTTAAAAAAAATAAGATTTTGTCTATAAAGGCTTATCTTTTGTTATCATTAATGCATTTTCACTTTAAAACTAACTTTACTTTTTATATTTTTAAAACTGTGCTGAGCATTTGGTTAGTGAGTGGCAATGAATTTTCTGCAAATTTGTATATTCCAAAAACTATATAAATAAACATAAAGCTTATAAACATGGTGTAACCCTGACCTAATTTAGCTCAAGTTAAATAATTATTTTTCATATGGTTGTTATATTTATATGTTCATGTTTTATAAATGTTTGTTGCATTTAATAAGTTGTAAATAAATTTGTAAAGTGGAAAAATTGTATAAAAAGAAAAAATGTTTAATATGACGTAGCCGAGAATTGACCAATCAGACGAGTTCAGACGCTCTGTGTCGCGTGAGTCAGCAGAATCCGGGTCATACGGAGAGAAGAGCGCTGAACTTGAGTGTGTCTGTTTGTAACTTTAGAAAATAAGACTTAAAATGTTAAATACGATTGAAATCCTTTTGTAATCTATGAGGGGAGACCTAATTTGAACACATCCGTGTATATTTTTGTTGGAGTGGATTTTATTTTCGTTTTTACTGTGTTGAAGCATTGGATGTGGTCAGGTTTATTTTGTGGATTCCATTGGATGTTCCTTTGATGGCGAGCTACCCAGGTGAATTCTGTAAAGGAGAAGAGGACAACAGTTAATGCAAGGATTCATATAGACTGAGACTTTGCCTTTTTCTAAAATATAGAAGAGGATTTCTGTACGGACTGTGGCTAACAGCTCATTTGCATCGTTGGACTTGAGATAAGTAACGAATATCTGATATCAGAACTGAACTGATTTGAACTGAACATTGATTCCTGAGTTATGATTCCTGAACTGTGATTCATATCCTAATGTGAACGTTTGAGTGTCATTGTTCAATTTGTACTTTGAATTTGAGTCAGTGCATAAGGGTTATAATTCACTGTGATTGTGTATACCAGTGAGGATTGAGTACTCTAAAGAGATCTTTTATTCATTTTATTTTATTCATTGATTTATTTTATTGGGTTATTTAGTATTTTGCTTTCTTGTTTTATCCAAGGCCTTTTTCTTAAACTGGGGAAATTTTATTAAAAGTGTTTTCTTACTATATTCCTGTGACAGCGTTTCCAGTGATTCTCCACCTCCAGAGAGCCGTTTCTATAGTTTTCTGAGGTGCAATTGGCCTGTAGAGTCCAAAGGAGTTATAATTGATGCCGTGTAAATAGAGTTATACTTACCTGATATAATTATACATTTTTGGTTATTATTATCATCATCATTTACTTACCTTATACATATTTGTGTTAATTCTCGGGCATCAGAGATATTTCTAAATTTATTAGTCCAGAGGTTGTGTAAAGTGTTACACATAAGTGGCGAGCCAGCCAGGAGGTGGCGCTGTGTTACTGGAAATGCTTTGAAAAAATACTTTAAGTAACCCAAACAGTCTGATGATAAAATGGAAGTAGTTGTCAGCGAAGGCATTAAAGTCCCTAACTCTGTAGTAGTTAGTGGAGTAACTGGAACTGATGATGACGAAAAACTAATTGAGATTTTGGAGAAACATGGTTCCATATCTAAAATAGTGACAGTACAAGATCCCAAATCTGATTTCTACCAGAACCTGATTGTTGAATTTAACAGTGGGAATGCTATGCAGTCTTTAGAGCCCCTGTTACCATATACTTACAGGTTGACTGATAATCCTGAGGTCGTGTATGTAGTGAAATCCCTGTCCACTGTTTATACTAAACAACTAGGGGGTGATGCTACTAGATCTTACCTTAAAGGATTGAGAGAAATTGCAAACCTAAGTGGTGTTAACTTTGAATCAATGCTTAGTGAAATGCTAACAGAAATGAGCTCCGTAGTTCTTCCTTTGCCTGCCGAATCAGACACCGTAAATCAGAATCACGAAAATCTCATTGATTTGGATCAGCCTGAGAATAAAACTGTGTCAGAGACAAGTGAGCCACGTGCCGTAAGGAAACAGCAAGCATCGTCTGCTACATTTAGTGTAAATAAATCCATCCTTACTTCTCCTACTGTACTGAACCCACCAGACGTACAGAGATTAGTTGTTGAGCATGTGGTGAGAACTGAGGAAGCAAATTCTCAAGCATTTGTAACTACAAGGCTCAGAGCTTTTTCTGGGAGGATTCCCAGACCTGTAAACGAGATTGAGTATGATACATGGCGTACAAGTGTTGACTTTATCCTGAAGGATCCTACAATGTCTAGTTTTCATGGATCACGAAAGATTCTTGATAGCCTGCTACCCCCAGCATCTGATATTGTAAAGCACTTAGGTCCTGAAGCTCTTCCATCAGAATACCTGCAGTTGCTTGATTCAGCGTTTGGCACTGTGGAGGATAGTGATGAACTTTTGGCCAAGTTCATGAATACCTTACAGAATGCAGGTGAAAAGCCTTCAGTTTATCTATCTAGACTTCAAGCTGCTTTGACTGTAGCTATTAAGAGAGGTGGTATCTTGTCCAGTGAGGCAGACCGGCAACTGTTAAAACAGTTTTGTCGGGGCTGCTGGGATAATAATCTGATTGCAGACTTGGCTTTAGAACAGAAACGTGACAATCCCCCTTCCTTAGCACAGTTGTTATTGATGTTGCGTACCGAGGAAGACAAATTTGCCGCCAAAGAAAAGCGCATGAGACAGCATTTAGCTGGTACAAAGCAACGAGTTCATGTACATACACAGAGAACTTGGGTCACTGATGAGTCTATGCAGCCCAAAAATGCTGATATGTTGTCAATCGCAATGGAGACCAAAGAGTTAAGGAAACAAATAGCCACTTTGCAGAGTCAGCTGGCAAAACTTACTCCTAGAGCTGATATTCCCAAGAAATCCATTTCGCAGACCAAAGCTCGTAAAAGCACTGTAGCAGAAAACAAACCTCAGAATTCAAATGTTGAAGCCGCTGCAGCTGATATGAACAAACAAGTTGGAAAACCCAGACCCTGGTATTGTTTTAGGTGCGGCGAAGACTGCCACATAGCGATTTCTTGCACCGCTGAGCCAAATCCAAAACTTGTGGCTGAGAAACGTAAGCTGCTAAGAGAAAGACAGTCCCAATGGGAGTCTCAGAACACTGCAAAAGAGCTTTTAAACTAGAGCCAGTTCCTTTTGAGGGACGAATTGGAACTGAAAAGTTGCTAAGTCCCATAAAGACTAGAGTTTTTACTTGCAGCCAGAATTCTAAATGTTCAAACTTACAAACTAAGCTGCCAAAAGGATTAATTGGTGCTAAGTGCATTGCAATAGTTGGCATCTCAGGGCAGGAATGTCGCTGTTTAATCGATACTGGTTCGCAAGTCACTACTATTCCCCTTTCTTTTCATAAGCAGTATCTTTCAGAGCACCCCATTCATCCTCTTGCTGATCTTTTAGAGGTAGAAGGAGCAAATGGTCTTTCTGTGCCCTATCTTGGGTACGTGCATTTGAATATGACTTTTCCAGCAGACTTCGTTGGTGCTGAAACTGAAATTCCCACCGTTGCTTTGGTTGTGCCGGACATCAAGTCTCATACAGAGCCCTTAATTCTTATTGGAACAAATACTCTGGACAATTTGTACAAGGAACATTTGAAAGCAAGACCTTTGTCCTTCTTACCTCCCCTGTATGGTTATAGGGCTATACTATGTACTCTTGAGCTGAGGCACAGACAGAGTGAAACGGGTACTCTTGGTTTTGTCAAGATGAAGAGCCAGGTGCCTGAAGTCATGGCCGCTGGTCAGACTGTTGTTTTAGAGGGTACTTTTCATGCACCAGGATCCTTACTTGACAAATGGGTAGTAGTGGAACACCCTACTGTATCATCTTTACCGGGTGGAGTGGTAGTAAAGTGTTGTTTACTTACTCTTCCCACTGAAAAGTCAGGATGCCTTCCTGTAGTCCTCACTAACGAGACTGACCATGATGTGATTATTCCAAGAAGATGTGTCCTTGCCGAGGTTCATGCGATGGAGTCTCTGCTTTCAACTAAAGGAGGTATATCAAAATCTGATTCCCTCAACATTGAACCTAAAATGGTTAAAGAATCAAGAGTCACTGTGAACTTTGGTGATTCACCATTGCCTCAAGAGTGGAGAGATCGGATTACAAAGCTACTTAATGAAATGCCTGAAGTCTTTGCTCAGCATGACTTGGACTTTGGTCGGACTCAGAAGGTGAAGCATAGTATCAAGTTGAAAGATGAAACCCCTTGTAAGCAAAGAGCCAGACCAATTCACCCACAAGACCTTGGCGCCGTACGTAAACATCTCCAAGAACTCCTGTCAAGTGGTGTTATCCGGGAATCAGAATCCCCTTTCTCTTCACCCATTGTGGTGGTTAGAAAAAAGAATGGTGATGTCCGTCTTTGCATCGATTACAGGAAATTGAATTTGCAGACGATAAAGGATGCATACGCCCTGCCTAACCTTGAAGAGACATTTGCAGCCCTGAATGGTTCTAAATGGTTCACCGTACTTGACTTAAAGTCAGGGTATTACCAAATAGAAGTAGAGGAGGCAGATAAACCAAAAACTGCCTTTGTGTGCCCCCTGGGGTTCTGGGAATTCAACCGTATGCCTCAGGGGGTCACCAACGCACCAAGTACTTTCCAACGTTTGATGGAGAGATGTATGGGAGACATCAACCTTAAGGAAGTACTTGTATTTCTTGATGACTTGATCGTGTTTTCACAAACCATAGAAGAACATGAAAGGCGGTTACTGCAAGTGCTCACTCGGTTGAAGGAATACGGGTTGAAACTTTCACCAGAAAAGTGTCGCTTTTTCCAAACTTCTGTGAAGTATCTGGGACATATAGTGTCCGAGCATGGAGTCGAAACCGACCCTGAAAAAATTGAAGCCATTAAAACCTGGCCATGTCCTAAAAACCTTAAGGAACTAAGATCATTCTTGGGGTTTTCCGGTTATTACCGGAGATTTATAAAAGACTATGCTCAGATTGTGAAACCGTTGAACGAATTGACCTCTGGTTATCCTCCTTTGAGAAAAGGGAACAAAAAGTCAGCGAAGGAAGGTAAATACCACAACCCCAAAGAGCCATTTGGTGGACGTTGGACGTCATCTTGCCAAAAAGCGTTCAAAACCTTAATCATCAAGCTCTCTACTGCTCCTGTCTTGGGGTTCGCTAACCCAAAACTGCCTTATACTCTTCATACAGATGCCAGCACCTCTGGACTGGGGGCTGCTCTGTACCAAGAACAGGATGGGCAGCAGCGTGTTATTGCGTATGCTAGCAGGGGGTTATCGCACAGTGAATCCCGTTACCCAGCCCACAAACTCGAATTCTTAGCTCTCAAGTGGGCTGTAACGGAAAAATTTCATGATTACCTTTACGGTACTTCTTTCACGGTTGTTACTGATAGCAATCCCCTGACGTACCTGCTGACAACAGCCAAGCTGGATGCAGTTAGTTACAGATGGCTTGCCGCTTTGTCTACTTTTTCGTTCAAACTACAGTACAGAGCTGGAAAGCAGAACACAGATGCTGACAGCTTGTCACGCAGGCCACAAGAAGGGCTGTCCGAAGACCATCTGTCAACAAAAGAAATGGAGAGGATTGAGAAATTTGTGCAGTATCACACATCTGAAACTGATGTTCCTGGTATCACTGATACTGACGTGGTTAAGGCTGTCTGCGAAAGACACTTGGTACAGCAGAACAACGATCCTGCTGATTCTTTGGTTTTGTCTCTTTCCATTCACCCAAATGCGATACCCAGCTGCTATGAGCAGGAAGACAATTTAACTGGATCTTCAGTCTTACCTCACTTAACACGAGAAGAGTTGTCTGAAAAGCAGAAGTCTGATCCAATTATCAGGGAAGTTCTCATATACTTGGAATCTGGAGAGAAACCACCACCTGTTGTCAGAAAGGAAGTGCCTGATTTCATTTTCTACTTAAGGGAGTGGGATCGTCTCTTGATAAAGGAAGGAATTCTGTACCGAAGACGACAAGATGGGGACTGTATTACTTACCAGCTGGTCTTGCCTGAGGAGCTCAGATCCCTTGTTATGAGCCAGTTGCATGACCAGATGGGACACATGGGCATAGAGAGGACCTTGGATTTGGTTCGGTCGCGGTTTTACTGGCCGAGGATGAGTTCTGAGGTAGAACACAAAGTAAAGACCTGCAACCGATGCGTTCGGAGAAAAGCCTTACCTCAGAAAGCAGCACCGTTGGTAAATATCCAAGCAACAAGGCCACTTGAACTTGTCTGTATGGATTTTCTATCTCTCGAGCCAGATAAGAGCAACACCCGGGATATCCTTGTGATTACCGATTACTTCACCAAATACGCGGTTGCTATACCGACGGCCAATCAAAAAGCTAAAACAGTTGCTAAAAGCTTATGGGAACAGTTTATTGTGCACTATGGTTTCCCAGAACGCTTACACTCCGATCAGGGACCAGATTTTGAATCGCATACGATTAAAGAGCTTTGTGCGATAGCTGGCATCCAGAAAATCCGTACTACACCCTACCATCCCCGGGGAAACCCAGTGGAGCGATTTAATCGCACACTGCTAGGTATGCTGGGAACCCTGGAGGAAAAAGATAAAAGTAGTTGGAGAGAGTTTGTTAGGCCCTTGGTTCATGCGTACAACTGTACAAAGCATGAAAGTACAGGATTTTCCCCATATGAGCTGATGTTTGGCCGTCAACCCCGACTACCACTTGATTTGGCATTTGGTTTGCCTACGGAGAATAATTTGCAGATCTCACACTCACAGTATGTGCAACAATTGAAGTCTCACCTAAAAGAGAGCTATGATGTTGCTATGCGTAATGCACAGAAACTTGCAGAGAGAAACAAAGCCCGCTTTGACAAGTGTGTGAGTGAGTCTGTGCTAGAGGTTGGAGATCGTGTGTTGGTGCGAAATGTCAGAATACGTGGGAAACATAAACTTGCTGATAAGTGGGAGTCTAAGGTTTATGTCGTGGTGAAGCGGGTAGACAACTTGCCTGTCTATACTGTTCGTCCAGAGACTAAGGACGGTCCGCTTCGTACTCTTCATAGAGACCTGTTACTTCCTTGCGGTTTTTTGCCAGTATCTGAAGCTGAAAGTTCAATTGAACCAAAAACCGCTTCCAAATCTAAGACTAGGTCAAGAATTGAGATGCAAGAGTCAGAGGAAATGACCCTTAACCCAGAAATAGATGATGAAACCTCTGATCCTGTTTTCAGAATTTGTCCAGTTAGGAAAACGAGGTTTATAACTTACCATGACTTGCCTAGACCAGACAGTATCTTACCTGATGTAACTTTAGAAAGCCCCTTACCTGTGAGTAATCCAGAGGAAGTACTTTCACCTGAAAAGAATAAAGAATACTTACCGGTTGAAGTTTCTGTTAAAAACTTACCTGATGTTGCAGAATCTGATGAGTTGACTTGTTCTCCTGAAATTCCAGTGAGTGGTAATGAAGTAGACAGTCCTGGAAAAGAGTGTAATGAAGTTAGTCATGCTTCGGATGAAGATGATAATGTTGTCACTGAAACTCAAAAGTGTAGACGTTCTACTAGGGAAAAAACTAAACCTAAGATACTTACCTATCCAAGTTTTGGAAATCCCTTAATTCAAGTTGCGCAATCTTTGTTTCAAGGATTAAATAATGCTTTTGTTACTGCCTTGAGTGGTATTGAGGATCCTAGTGAGTTAATTGAAGAGTCTCAAATAAAAGTCGTGTAAGGATTTACACATCTTAACTTAGGATACGAGGACGTATACCTAGTTAGTAGGGGAGGGTGTAACCCTGACCTAATTTACCTCAAGTTAAATAATTATTTTTCATATGGTTGTTATATTTATATGTTCATGTTTTATTAATGTTCGTTGCATTTAATAAGTTGTAAATAAATTTGTAAAGTGGAAAAATTGTATAAAAAGAAAAAATGTTTAATATGACGTAGCCGAGAATTGACCAATCAGACGAGTTCAGACGCTCTGTGTCGCGTGAGTCAGCAGAATCCGGGTCATACGGAGAGAAGAGCGCTGAACTTGAGTGTGTCTGTTTGTAACTTTAGAAAATAAGACTTAAAATGTTAAATACGATTGAAATCCTTTTGTAATCTATGAGGGGAGACCTAATTTGAACACATCCGTGTATATTTTTGTTGGAGTGGATTTTATTTTCGTTTTTACTGTGTTGAAGCATTGGATGTGGTCAGGTTTATTTTGTGGATTCCATTGGATGTTCCTTTGATGGCGAGCTACCCAGGTGAATTCTGTAAAGGAGAAGAGGACAACAGTTAATGCAAGGATTCATATAGACTGAGACTTTGCCTTTTTCTAAAATATAGAAGAGGATTTCTGTACGGACTGTGGCTAACAGCTCATTTGCATCGTTGGACTTGAGATAAGTAACGAATATCTGATATCAGAACTGAACTGATTTGAACTGAACATTGATTCCTGAGTTATGATTCCTGAACTGTGATTCATATCCTAATGTGAACGTTTGAGTGTCATTGTTCAATTTGTACTTTGAATTTGAGTCAGTGCATAAGGGTTATAATTCACTGTGATTGTGTATACCAGTGAGGATTGAGTACTCTAAAGAGATCTTTTATTCATTTTATTTTATTCATTGATTTATTTTATTGGGTTATTTAGTATTTTGCTTTCTTGTTTTATCCAAGGCCTTTTTCTTAAACTGGGGAAATTTTATTAAAAGTGTTTTCTTACTATATTCCTGTGACAGCGTTTCCAGTGATTCTCCACCTCCAGAGAGCCGTTTCTATAGTTTTCTGAGGTGCAATTGGCCTGTAGAGTCCAAAGGAGTTATAATTGATGCCTTGTAAATAGAGTTATACTTACCTGATATAATTATACATTTTTGGTTATTATTATCATCATCATTTACTTACCTTATTCATATTTGTGTTAATTCTCGGGCATCAGAGATATTTCTAAATTTATTAGTCCAGAGGTTGTGTAAAGTGTTACACAATACTTTCACACATTTTGGTTTTATTATCACCACAAGTTGCTGTGTATGGTTGTTAAATAAAATGTCTTGTGTTTTAATAATGATATTACTGTGTTTTCTGGGTCAAAGAGGGAAAACTCACTGTTGTATGTCTCGAAAGAAACTAATGCATTTTGTTATGTAGATTACCTAAATATTACACTTAAAAAAATAAGACTATAAATCGAGGGTATGGGGGGCCTACAAAACCTCTCAGCCCCAGGGCCTCACATTAGGTTAAGGCGGCCCTGTTTATGACTGAAAAGTTCTGCATTCAGAAACTGCATTTTCCATTACAAAAATGTCAAGCTCTGGCCTGCCATCTCCTTTTCTGATTCAAACTGTTTCTGCTAAGACGCGCACGTATAATGCTGGGTAGACGCGCGGAAAAAGCAAGCATTTTATGTGCGTCAGAGGCAAAATTTGCTTCTTGTGGGAGGGGCAAGTGCTCTGCGGTTGTCTGTTTGCAAGATGGCTGATGTTGATTGTGCATTTATAGAGAGAGTTACCGGTTTGTATTTGGTCACCTTACTTTAGGGGGGAAATAAATGGCGCGTGTATGAATTGTGTATTTACAACTTGCCCAATGTCCTTACTGACACTCTTCCAAGCAAGGTCCTTTTTATTCCTGTCTCTATAGAAATAAGAACTTGTGTCGTATAGATCCGGGTGACTGATTACGACCAATATCAAGCGTTCCTTCATGTTGAATGAGTGACTCCGGGCGGGGCTGCCGCCACAGCAGCAAGCAGGCTCCTAATTTGTTAACGCGGTTCAAAAATCCGCCAAAGTTCAAAATATGTAACTTGGGCGTCAGCCGCAAATTCGCGCAAAACGGAAAAGCACAAAAAACACCATTCACATACCACGCCAGACGCTCAATTCGCCATTCGCGCAAACTAGATGCGTGAATGAGGCGGAAGCACGTCTACCGCGCCGCGTTAAACGCCTCATTTGCGCCGCGAGACCTCCAGATGCGCGTCAACGCATCTTCACATTGACTTAACATTGAAATCACTCGTGCTTGATGCCTCTACAGCATCTGGTGTAAACGCAGCAGAAGAGTGCGTAATTCTACGTGACTACGTTCAGTTTAATTCAGTACAATATTTTTTTATCAAATGAATTAAACTGAAAAGTAACTTGCATTACCTAAAATATTAATGTGTACATTTACAAAGTAATCCGTTACTTTACTTGTTACTTCAGAAAAGTAATTTATTACGTAATGCACGTTACGTAATGCGTTACCCCAACATGGCTGTCATTAAGGGTAAGCAGTAAAATACATATTTAGAGATATGTATCAATCAGTACAAATATGTGCCTCTGAGGTACTGTGGCCCTGTCCCAAATGGCGCACTTAATGTGGACTTTCAATCTTGTGGCCTTAAATTGCGTAGGGTGTCCCATCTGTCATTTTTATGCTCCCAAGTGTGCACATCAGCGCCCCTTTGCATCCTTGATGCGGTCTTCGGCGAAGCCTGCACTGCAGCAGGCTTCATTACCAACCCAGAAGTCCTTCCGAAAGAGCAATTAGACCAATCAGACGACGAAAGGGAGGAGTTTACACTGATGGGCAACTTCTCTTTCTATTTCCAGCATGACGCTTGAGTCTGTCCCAAAATACGACTCCAGTGCGCCCTCTTGGTCTCACGTCAAGGTCTGCACTACATGATATTATCAGTGTGGACTCAGAAAAAGTCCATAAGTCCGGAGTGTGCCATTTGAGACAGGGCCATGATATCATCAAAGTGTGGACTCTGAGGAGGTCCACAAGTTGGGAGTGTGCCATTTGGGACAGGGCCTAATATGCACTCTTTGGTACTAATATGTACCTCTGAGGTACTAATATGAGCTCTGTAGGTGCAAAGGTGTACTTTTTAAAGGGCAATGTCCCAGTGACAACTAGAGACCCTTTTTTGACAATTTTAACAGTAATATGTTCCTTTGATGTATGAATATGCACATTTTGGTACCATTATGTACCTCTGAGGTACTAATATGAGGTTTTAGGTGCAAAGGTGAACTTTTTAAAAGGGCACCGCCCCAGTGACAGCTTTAGACCATATCAGCATAGGCAACTATACTATTCAACCTTTTCGCTGTGTACCTTGCTTAACTCCTTTAGTGAATCAAGTGCTAATGCATCAGGGACATCGCATGATATAAATGATGCTGTAAGTGGTTACAATTTATTAACAACAGAGGAACAGTTGACAGATGCCATGGCTTAAAGCGCATGCATGCAAAATGTTTTTTGGTTTAGCTGTCAGGTATAAAATAAAAGTAGTAGAGATCAAGGCCATTTATTTTTCAATTGTTTATTCAGTTAATATTTCTCAAGATATGTTCGATTTTTTTAAAAGTCAGCTGTTTCCAGTAGTCCAACGTCACAATGGATTATAGAGCATTAAAAAAACTACAAACAGGCTTTCTGCTAATAAGACAATCACAAAATGTATACACACTTTATACAATTGTACTTAAATAAAGTATAAAAGATTTAATAAAATAAAAAAGTTGCAAATTTCCTGTTATTTCTCAAATTTTCCCTTTCAGGAACATAATTTTCCTGAAAAAAATATTTTTACTTTTTACTGTACAGTATGATTGACCTTGTCTGTACTGAATGCTAGTGTAGTTCTGCTGTGTTCACTTGTTTACTCAAAAGCAATTTGAGTTTGGAGGAAATGTTAATTTAATATGTTAAATTAGTGGTTTAAAACCAATTGACAAAAGTCACTGCTAGAGAAAACAAGAATTTGACTTTTGTCTCTAAATCTTAGTTACCTTATAGTACAAAGATACAGCGCCTGTAACTAGCTTTCTCCCTAATAGCCCCAGTCTCCCCTACAACATACCTTATTTCAGTATTTTTCTTATTCAATATTTTAATGACTATATAAACGTTAAGAATCACCATGATCATTAATAAGTATAAATTTAAGGCTTATATGAAAGCATATCTCTCATATCTCCTTTCCACTGTTTCTTTTAATTTCACCCATTAATTCTGTTCCATTAAATATATGAATCTGCTTTAAAAGAATTTTCATAGCGATAGTCTGGCTCTTTCTTTTCATTTGTACTTCTTTAAGTCTTATCTGAACCTAAATCTAGATGGACTGTCTGTTGTTTCCACCTCCGTGAGCACTGACATTTAAGTCTGCTGGGGAACCTGTGAGGAAAAAGAAGACAGATGAGACGGCTAAATTTATCACACCATTTCATCCATATCTCTGAATTTTCTGCTTGGTGGTCATTGTAAGGTGTGTGCGAGAGAGTGAGAGATGCTGTATCCACTTCCTCTATGTTGCTTTAAAATGAGATTTTTTTTAAATATACCATTAAATATTTTCTCAATAAATGAATAATTCTGTTCAAACAGAAAGATGATTTGTGATAAAGCGCAGAGTCTTCAGTTAATATATTCACCAAACCGATTTTACTGCACTCATCAAATCGAAGTGAAAAATCTGTCTGACATCCAATAAACTTTATGCATCCACAAAATGTGCCTCAGAAAAAACATAGGATATTCTACTACTAAGCCAAATATTCAAACAAATCATTTTACAAAAGTTTTATTTTGGGATACATACATTTTACTTTGCATTTTGCAGAAACACAATAAGTTCATGATTTTATTGGTGATTTACAAATGATTAAATTCAATTTACAATATTTTATCTGAGAAAAAAATAAAATTCTAGATGTAACAAATAACTAGAAGTTTTTAAGTTGTGGAGCTCTGGTAATGTACAGTGTACACTCTTAAAAATTAAGGTGCTTAAAGGGATGGTTTAGCCACAAATTATGTCACAAATGACTCATCCTCATGTCGTTCCAAACTCGTAAGACCTCAGTTCATCTTCGGAAACACAGTTTAAGATGTTTTATATGTAGTCCAAGAGCTTGTTAACCCTTCATTAAAAATCTACATACTGTATACTGTCCATGTCCAGAAATGTAATAAAAACATAATCAAAGTAGTCCATGTGACATCAGTGGGTCAGTTAGAATGTGTTGAAGCATTGAAAATACATTTTGCAGTCACGTGACTTTAGTCTTACGCATTCGCTTCACAACAGACGTGGAAGAGAAGACAATGCTGAATTAAGTCGTAATTTTTGTTATTTTTGGACCAAAATGTATTTTCGATGCTTCAACACATTCTAACTGACCCACTGATGTCACATGGACTACTTTGATGATGTTTTTATTACCTTTCTGGACATGGACAGTCAGGGCCGGAGTGGGGCCACTTTTCAGCCCGGGAGTTTCAGGTCCAAGACTGGCCCACTTTTTCCATAGTGTTATTCCAAGTTAGCACTCTTTTCAAATTGGATAAATAAAGCAACAGTTCAGCTCTTACTACAGTTTTTATAAATATCGTGGTTCAAAAAATAAGGTAAAAGTTAAATAATATTTCACTTAAGATGAGAAGTTAACAAAATATTCCTCTACACTCTAAAAAAGGCTGGTTTTTTTTTTACCCATAATGGGTAAATATTGGACAGAACAAATGCTGGGTTAAAATAACCCAATGTTGGGTTGTTGTTATGCAACCATGGATTATAGTAACCCAACAGTTGGGTTTACCCATTGTGGGTCAAAAATAACCCAGCCCTTTTTAGAGTCTATTCCACAAGGAAAGGTTGATAAATTATTAGCATTGTTAATGCTATGAGGCCTATGATTAATCGGGTGCAAATAGAAATATAAAACCCAGTCCTAATTAAAAAAGAAAACAGTTTGACAAAAAAATATTAAATCCAATATTGGGTAAATATATAGCATAAAAAGTGATTTATAAGCTTTTTTTGGGCTGCTCATTTTTGACTGGGAACACAAAAAAAATGTTGGCTTGTAAATAGTTTGAAAACGGTATTAGCCGAATAATTAGGTTGCTAATGCTAACCATTACTAGACGTATTTCTCTTTAAGTTACCTGTTGTCACTTTTGTTTGTCCTCTTGAAAATAAATCTGTAAGTTTGTCACATTTGGCAGCATCATCCTAAGGGATTTTTTCTTCAACCTGTTTTTTTCGCCCTCCTCCTCTCAGACACGTATTGTTACGGTAGGGCCGGTGTTGTGTCGAAGTCTGTTCCCCCTATGTTCCCCCTATTTTTCCCTTCAGTGTAGTGTTTTAATGGCGTTTTTATCACGTTATAGGTTTTATTATTTATAGGGCTGCAACTAACGATTATTTTAATAATCGATTAATCTGTCGATTATTTTTTCGATTAATCGATGAATCGGATAAAAAAACAAAAAACAAGAAAAGCATTCATTTCCAACCCCTTATTCAAAACAGAACAAAAATCTTTAGAAATTACACAAACATGTTGCTCCTTGAACATACCTGAGCTGTTACAATAATAATAAAATAAAATAAAAATGGACTAACACAAAAAATACACATGTATGCTTTACATCTGCCAAATATATAGACTTTTTATGATGCAGTTCCCATCAAGAAGCCTCTCTTGATGGGATCAAAAAGATAGTAAATGAGTACACTCTTAGAAATAAAGGTACAAAAGTTGTCACTGGACAGTACTCTTTCAAAAAGGTACACCTTTGTACCCAAAAAGTGCATATTAGTACTTCAAAAGTACATATTGGCAGTTCAAAGATACATATTTGTACCTAAATGGTACATATTACGACTTTTTATAAAGGGTACTGCCCCAGTGACAGCTTTGTAGCTTTATATTTGACTTCATGTGTTTTCTCTGATCAGATAGCTAACTCATTTGTTAAAACTGTTCTATTTACATTTGGCCACATACATGCGTCTTGTCAAAACGGAAAATGCTTCTTCTACTCCCGCGCAAAATGCAAATACACCATTTATTACTTCGCTTTAAAAAATGTAAGACGATGTTTATGTAACAAAAGGCGGCACTTACTGAATGTTGGGCCGGGCACGTGCGTCTACTTGCTTGGCAGTCGGCATGAGCTGGAGCGCGCAGGAAAGAGCAGCAGGAGAGTGATGGCACGATGATTTTACGTACAGGTCCATGACGGGGAAAAGCGTTCATACAACTCCCTCTCAAAGTTTTATTTCATTGTTTAATATCAGTGGAGTTTGTCATTGGAGTTTTTTATTCGTTCTAGAAACTTTTTTACCCGCTGTCGTCGCTCCATAAAGCATAAGCGTGTCGTCTTTGTTTGTTTACCTCTTTGCCGGCTAACTTCCAGGTGACGCGCTTACGTTTGGGATGAGTAAAACACTGACATGTGGTTTTCCTCTACCTTTGCTGTTTTTTTTCCCATCTTTTTCCCGCCGGCCTGTCTTTTCTCCACCCGGTCTATGAGCCGCCGAACTCTGCAAGCAACAGTGCGCGAGAGAGACCGACGCTGCGTCCCAAACCGCATACCTCCACACTATATAGTAGGCGAAAAGCACTACTTCTCATACTCTTTGCCTACTATATAGTGTGGAGGTGGGCTGTCTGGGACGCAGCACGAGTGTGTTCACTCCGCTCCGCGCTTAACTGATGTTTTTTTTTTTTTTTTTTTTTAATTAAACGTCTCTGCGTCACGCGACACGACGAATCGATAATGAAATTCGTTGCCAACACTTTTAGTAATCGATTTTTATCGATTTAATCGATTCGTTGTTGCAGCCCTAATTATTTATATATTTAAAGTTTTAATGGCTACTGAGATGTATATGTGTGCATTTCTGTAATGTATCTGTATTGTTCTGAATGGTAAGTCAATTATTTTTACAGTATGAATCATATTATATGTATAATATTTATTTAATTATGTATGCAAACATTACATTTTTAAAACAACCAGTAAAGGGAAAAAAAAGAAAAAGACAGGTTATATTTTAAAAGAAATACCCTAATAGAAAACTGTCAAATGTATGAAATATTTAATTAATTGTATTATAAAATACATGATATTATGCCTTTTTAGTATAACCAATTCAAATCTTTAATCTTTCTAAATGTAACGTGATGAAAACGCTATAAAAGCAGTACACTAAAGGGAAACATAGGGGGAACTGAGCTCGACACAACACCGGCCCAGCCTACCGGAGAAAAGTTTTCTTGGACGCGCTATGGACCGAACCAACTCTATGGGAGGGGAAAAGTCCTTCACATGGTACAACCCATGCAGAGGCTGCGTGCTGCAGTGTCAATGGGAAACGTGTGAAGTGTCATTTAAGAGAAGACAGACTCACTAACGTGACAAATGTAAAAAAAAAAAAAGTTAAGCGGCCCACCGAGAATTCTCCCGGTTCTCCCGATTACCCACTCCGGGCCTGTGGACAGTATACGTCACTAAATTTTCAATGAAGGGTCAACAAGCTCTCGGACTAAATATAAAACATCTTAAACTGTGTTCCGAAGATGAACAGAGGTCTTATGAGTTTGGAACGACATGAGGGTAAATCATTAATTACATTATTTTCATTTTTGGGTGAACTATCCCTTTACAGCAATGCCAAAAAATAACTTTTTTAGTCATAGTTTCTTTAAAGAACTATTCTTTTATACATTTTTATAATCTGAAGAATCTTTTATCTCCTTAAAGAATCTTCTGTGAAACAAAAAGGTTCTTCAAATGTTAATGGTGTTTTAAAGACCCATTTAGACAGATAAGGTTCGATTGGACGATCTCACCATGGGGCATATCGCGTAACACTAAAGTTGACATAACTTATAAAAAGTTGAAATTGTTTAAATTGATTTGTTAAGTTAAAGTAACATAAACATATATGTTGATATATTGAAACCTTTTATCGGAATGTTGCTTGTTTTCTCATCCATTACCTCTGATGTGTCACAGTTGAGGGGTAACCTTCCGATCTCCATGATGAAGCCAATACGGAAGTGATTTAAGCTGCAGTTCATCAACTGGCTGCTAGAGTCTGGCTCCAAAAGGGAGTCAATTCCCATAGACCCCCATGTTAAAATGGCCAACTTCACAGTAGAAAATAATATGTTTATAGCCTGGTACAAAAATTGTTTTTGGTCTGTATAGATAATTTTGTCCTTCATGACAACTGTGAGTGGGGTGAAATTTTTTTTGTAACTCGTCTGTTTACATTATGATAAGCCTTAAAGTTTTGCATAATTAAGGGCGTGGCCACTTGAGTGACAATTGAACAGTCACTGCTGTCACTAAAATCCAGCTAGGTGGGCATGGTTTCACCCACGTCCCATTTTTATACCCATTTTCGGATATCCGGGGCGACGGAAGGCACCGACTACTTTAAGCTTCAAAAACGATCTTCAGAAACCTATGGGTGATGTCACGGACACTACGTCCATCTTTTTTACAGTCTATGGTCATTGGTCACAGTACTGAATTTGAAGATGATCTTGCTGTGTTCAGATTAAAAGTCATCAACATTCAATCATTTGGAAATGCTGGGACTTTATTTGTTGGTTAGGCTGTAAAAAACCCTGTGTGCCCTAAAGGAAGCTCATCCAATATCTTAAGAAACGTGGTTTTCTCTGAGGGGAATGCTGCAGGTGAGCTTTTTAAACTGAGGGGTCTCACCTATATTTTTATTCCTCTTAGAATTGTTAAAGCTGGTCTATGTTAAAATGTGTGGTTTACAGGGTTTGCAGTTTATTTCTTTAAATACTTTAAAGTGATGTCCGTATAAGGACTGACAGTTTTTGAATAGCAAACCAGAGTGTTATTTTCCTGAAGAATATCAACACAGTTGTTGGACAATCTGTATACTTTTCATCATGTTTCGCACAACTCAGGCTCAGTGGACTCGTATTCATCCTGTTTAATATTCTGTCTAAGTCTTGCTTCACATCCAGATCTTCCCCTCTGGGACTGCTCGAGCAAAACGCAGACACTTCATGGCAGGTTGTGTAGTTTCCCTTCTCATGTATTGATAAAAAATGTCTGCCTTGAAGTCTATCATAAAAACGCTTTGACAACACCTGGGAAGATGGATACAGTGCACGCAGTGCGAAATTTCCAGTGACCATATCTGAGAAATTACACAGGCATGCTATCTGTATTTTAAATTGATAAATGGAGCTCTCCTTCTAAAGTACTCAGGCAACACTTTTATTTATGGCATTTATAAAATCGTACAAAACTTGCTTTATCCCTTTTTTCTGTTAAAATAATGCTTTATCTTCACCATGGCACTGTAAACAATATTTTATGATGGCAAATATCACAGGTTAAATTGTTTCTTAAAGAGAAAAAACTTTGTAAAAGTGTAGCGTACATTTACCCTGAGGGAACTCATTTGGATTCATAGCTATGTGAACTGACTTAAGAAGTCCCAGTAATTATTGCAAGACAAATACAATCTAAATCCTCTGACAGCAGTTTTTTTATTCTCTGGGGAAGTGTTGGTGGCTTTAATAATGTGCGGTTTGATTTACAAATACAATGTAATAAGTAACAAACAAATTAATTTCAGATATAAATATGTATCTTTGGATGTGCTCGGTTGTTTTTCAACCTCAGGCACTTTGAGAACAGGTATTTTAAAATGTAATTTATCACAATAAAACTGTCTTCTAAATGGTTTACCATTCACCAAATGATGTACTTTAATGCTACATTTCAAATCCTTTTTATGTATTGACTTTATTATTTAACTATTGTTCTGCACATTTTCATGTTCATTCATCCTATGAAGTGTAAACAGTCACTATCATTTACTACACAAACTGCTATAAAATACAATAAATAATGACTTGGAATTCACAATTCCTCTGTAATGTATATGTCAACCATTTGACATTGTTGGTAGACCAATTCACTGCATTAGTAATGTTCACTAGACCAGTTCACTAGACCAACACACAGTTGGTTTTTATGCCACTGTGGAATGCACAGAAAATGATGTATCGTATAATATGACGCCAGTTATTTATTATATTAATTGACTACATGATTGATAATCAGTGAAAAAGTATATAGGCTACCTTTTTAGACCGGGAACACCCCACAAGAGCTGCAATTTTGGAAATGCTCTGACCTAGTCGTCTAGCCATCACAATTTGGCCCTTGTCAAAGTCGCTCAGATCCTTATACTGCATTCACACCAGCCGCGGTAGAGGCGTCAAGCGCGAGTGATTTCAATGTTAAGTCAATGTAAAGACGCGTTGACGTGCGTCTGGAGGTCTCGCGGCATGAATGAGGTGTTTAGCCTGGCATGATAAACGCGATTCCGCCTCTAGTTTGCACGAATGGCGGGAATTGTAAACGCGCCGCCAATCAGGAACTTGCTCTAGTAGTGACAAGATTACATAAAGCGATCGGAGTCTCAGAAGCCCCTCCCATGATACGAATTTCCACATGAATGTCTCGATGACTAGAATTTACACTCAAAATGTTCAAGCGTCCAACTACGTGCAAGAATTTAATGCCTCAAACGCATCTGGTGTGAACCCAACATTATGCTGCGTTCACACCAGCCACTGTAGAGGCGTCAAGCGCGAGTGATTTCAATGTTAGCTTTTAGAAAAATCAGTGTTAGATTTTCAATGTAAGGCGTTTAGCTCTGCACGGTAGATGCGATTACGCCCCATTCTCGCATTTAGTTCACGCGAATGGCGTGAAATTGTTAAAAAATGTGAACTTTGGTGGAAAAACACTACGTTAACCAATCAGGAGCTTGGTCTAGTAGTGATGTGATTACAGGAAGCGAGCGTAGTCGCAGAAGCCCCTCCCATGGTGCGAATTTCCGTGTGAATGTCTCAATGACTAGAATTTCATGCGCGAATGAAGCGAGTAAACTCAAAATGTTCAAGTGGCAAACTAGACGCGATAGACGCGAATTTGCTGCGTCAAACACGGCTGGTGTGAACCCACAGTTACGCTTGCCAATTTTTCCTGTTTTTCCTGCATTTTTTCCTGACACTTGTCCTCAAAGTTGATGTGTTAGAAGCAAGAAAATGGGTAAACGCTAGGATCTGAGTGACTTTGACATGGGCCAATGTGTGATGGCTAGATGACTGGGTCAGAGAATTTCCAAAACTGCAGCTCTTGTGGGGTTTTCCCAGTTGCAGTGGTCAGCACCTATCAAAAGGGTTTCAAGAAAGAAAAGGCAATGAACCGGTGACAGGGTCATGGGCGACAAAGGCTCATTGATGCGTGTGTGGTCCGATCCAACAGACGAGCTGAAATTGCTGAAAAAGTCAATGCTGGATCTGATAGAAACGTCTAGTGAATACTGGAGATTAATTGGGGTACATTCACTGATGGGACATCAAACTTTGTCAGCACATGAAAGACTGATGAGACACAAATTTCTTTACATCACAAAAACAATTCCTTTTTTGATCATCTTAAGAATCTGCCTGTTTATCTGTGCATCATTGTGTTGTCTTTGTTTTAATCATCCTTTTTTAATTTTAGCATCATTACATGAATGATTTGTTATTCTTCTCGGGTCACCCCATCGTTCTTTATAATGCAAAGCCATTTTCAGTCTCGCTCTGCCTGACGGATATAATATGTAGATGTTCTCTCTATGGGCCAGGCACAGTTGATAAATCACTCTGTATTTCTTTCCTCCTTCACTGATAAAATGTGCGCTCTGTCCATCCTGAATAATCTCAGGCTTTCTTCAGTATTAACTTGGGTACCGACTGGTCTGATTAATGGATCTGTTTTCAGAAAGCATGTCTGCAGTGGGCGAGGCAAGATTAATCGTGCCGTTTTGCACGATGGCAGCACAGATGACCTAGAGCACAGAATGCCTTAAGGTTCTGATATAGTCACATGTTATTCTGCTTACTTGTGAGTATAACAAAATACCTTTTACCCGCCTAATAGTTAAAGGGACAGTTATCCCAAAAGCAAAAATTCTGTTATCATTTACTAACGCATGTCTTTTTGAAACCTGCATGACTATCAGTCAGAAAACACTTTATGTACTGTAGCCGCCTGATGTTCAGTTACGTGATTTTCAGTGAGTGCGTTTACATGTCTTAAGCCGATTATGCTTAATAAACTGATAACATGTGGGGTCATGTAAACGCGTAAAAAGGGTTTTCTTTTATCTTGGAAATTCCATAAACAGCGTAAGCAAAAACCGATCGGCACAGGTAGTGTTTTGGTCATTACCCCGATTTCTTGTGGCATGTAAACACCTTAAACGGCTTTCTCACGGTTTTGTCCATGTGTGCATGTCTCCGCGTGTGAAAGATAAATGTCACATGCGGAAGTAAGTGCAAAGTAACGCATAAAAGTCTCCGCTCAACTAAAGCTCACGTTACATTTACAGGTAACACTTACACCTTTTGCAATATTGGAGCTTATGAGAAATTGCTGTGTTTCCATTGGGCGCATTTCAATTTCGCTTTTACAATTTGAGAAATTTAAAGTAATGGAAACCTGTCTAAAGTGAATCTAAATGCATGTTTTTTTGCCTCCAAAAAGCATGCAACTAGACTATGACATAACCATACCCACCACTACAAATAATTAAATAACACAAAATATCCCCTAAATCATACTTTTCCTTGTTATGTTCCTGTCATTCAAAATATATTAAGGACGAATGCCACATAGATATTAACAACCCTGATACAAATGACCTGTAAGGGTAGTTACCTTTATTAAAGCTGACCCTTATACATAAAGGACAGGATAAAGAGGGTTATACAAAAGTTAAAAGTGACAGAAGTTGGTGACCTTTAAAAAATAGAGTAATACTTTTGTCTTGGTTTTAAAAGCACTAGACCAGTCACCTGAAGCCCTTTAAAAATGAGCAGGGACGATGGCCTGCTTTAACAGGCCTTGCTGCTTCCTCTAAGGGTTTCACTGTAGTTTTCGAGAAGGTCTGCAGATGAAACGTCTGGCCATCTAAAAGGCAGACGGCAGGTGAGTCTGAGATTGATGGTTGGGGTTGAAAATGGAACTGATGTGCCTGGTCATGGATCAAAAAGCCAGTGTGATTGGATGGGAATAATCTTGGCAACGGCCCCTGGCGTCTTGAATGCATTAAAACTAAATGCTCAGCTCCTTTTAAGTTTCATTGCACTTTTCTGTCACAGTAAGACGTTAATGTCACGTTAGGAAATAAAAGGCAATTTGGAAAAAATGCAATTGGTTTGTTGACTCGTTTTATTAGGTTACACATCTGTGAAACGCAAAGTTTGTTGTCGTATAGATTAACGTATAAAACATCAGATAACAATAATCTAATTTTGGTTGTTTAAGCAGGCTGAACTATCACGACACGGTCTATTCTCTGGAGCCAGCATGAAATAACTATGATGAGCTTAAATTGGTGTGCAAGGACATTACTAATGTAAACCTTCTAAAAGTAATGACCCGCTATGTACTGGGCTTAAACGTCATTTGGCCTGAAAAATATAGAATACTTTAATAAAATGAAATAAATGTTGTAATACTCAACAGTCAGCACTGTCATATTTATGTATAGCTGCACTTATAATTTTTTTTATATATCTAATTTGTAGAAATCCTACAGAGATATTAAGGGGATCTATTAAAAATGTAATTTTTGCTCTGTCATCTGTCCGCAGGATGCTTTGAGAACATCTGAGCTGTAGATCTTAATAAGCTGTAACAGAGCTCGTGCTGTGTTATGAAGTATTACGAGAGTGGGTGCCCTTATTAAATTTATCAAAGCCATTTATCCCAGTTACACAAAAGTCTTTTATCAAGCTTTACAATTCATTTCATGCTTAAATTACTTCTGCTTTTATCCAGCCCACTAATACATGGTATTTGATTGGTGCTGTGAAATTTTTTGATACCCTGAACTCCATTCACTGCTTAATTATTCATTCTTTTATTTTATAGGACGCATGCTCTGATAGGTTGTGGAAATCATAGTGGCCGTTTTGCCTTGGCTTACACCAGCTTCAAATTTGTGTGATAATGCATACAGCATGTCCATCACCATGGATGGCTGACTTATCATATGGTTGTGGTATAATTCTCCAAACCTCTTTCAGGCATGAGTAGAGTTTCTGTACGCATGGCAGGCTGTCTAGCAAGTACTGATTTATGAGGTTATATCGATAGGGGTTTGTTAATTAAGAAAACTTTCAATTGCAAGGTGGGTGATGTTAAGAGGGATGTGCATTTAAGAAATTAAAAAGAGGGGGTGTGGAGAGAGATTTGCGGGAATGATTGAAAGCAAAGCAGGTTCAAACTAAATGAGTGCCGAGTGTTTTACGGCTCTCTGCTTTCCTCAACATCACGAGAGATGCAGGAATTTATTAAACAGCACCGCATCAATTAATCATCACAGCCCTGAAAGAGTAATTGGGTGGAATGTGAATTTTCAGCTGAGCTGGGTTATCTGAGGTTGTGATTAATGTGATGTTAAAAACACTGCATTATGGGATTGGCATGTTTTAGAAATTAAGCCTTTTATTTTAGCAGGGTATTCACTGGGCAATGTTTCTGGAAATGATGCTGACCAGACTCAACAAGCTGGGCCAAAGATCTAACATGTACAGAGGCATCCAAAGTTCTGAGACCATATCAAGTCCCCATGAGATTAAAATCTTTTCTTTTTTTTTGCTTTAAATATGAAGATGTTAGTCTTAAGGATAAAAAGTGAAAGGTGGGATCAACTTTAAAAATTACTTCAATTGGTAACACCTAAAAAAATAATTGTTTCTGCTACAGTGAAACTAAAGTGAAATTTTAAGTTGAAAAAAAAAACATATTTTTTTAATGTTTTACCAATTTAAGTAATTTTTTAAGTTGATCCATTTTTCACTTTTTACAGTGTATCAGTAACCTAACCTAATTTCCTGTTTCAGTGGAAATAACCTCAACACATCGACCAAAGGCGTTGACACTATAGTATGTTTTTAAGGATTTTATTATATTGTCTAAGTTATTTAAATTGATAGTTCACCCAAAAATTTATATTCTGTCATTATTTACTCACTCTCATGTTGTTCTAAACCTGTATTGAATTTTTCTTCTGATGAACACAAAAGAGGATATTTTGATTAATGATGATAGCAACACAGTTGACCATACCCACTGATTCAATAGTGGGAAAAACAAATACTATGGAAGGTAATGGGTACTGCTTACCATCACTTGTTGCTGCTCAACTTCATACTTATTTGTCTGGTAATCATTTATTTAGACAATTCCATTCTGGTTTTCGTCCATTTCATATCACTGAAATGGCTCTATTGAAAATTACAAATGATTTGCGTATAGCAGCTGATTCTGGTTTACTATCCATCCTCTTACTGCTTGATCTGAGTGCAGCTTTTGAAACAATTTCTCATTATATTCTTTTAGACATGATATCACCAATACACCTTTCAAATGGTTTCATTCATTCAGTATCTCTCTTATTGCACTCCATCGTTACCACTGGTGTACCCCAGGGCTCTGTCCTGGGCCCTTTTTTATTTTTTATCTTTTACTCCTTGGACATATTTTTATTAAACATCAGGTCAAGTTTCATTGTTATGGTGATAACACCCAGCTCTACCTATCTACAAAACCCATTCCAAACTCCTCCATCTGCTCTTACTGATTGGTCTCATTGACACAAAATCATGGGTCTCTGAAACAGAAGCTTTCTTTGCATTTAAAGAAACACACACAAAAACAAAATATTCATTGCAGCCACAAATGGCCATGTTCAACATCGTATAATGAAAGATCTGTAGTGTATTTTGAGCTAAACCTTTACAGACACATTCTGGGGATACCAGAGAATACGTTTTCTCTATTATATTGCTGAAATACATACACTTTCAACATTCAGGCATGCTACCAGAGATTTCTGTAATAAGCTAATGTACTTCAAGGTTGCACATTATTTTCAACAAGCATGTAAGTCTTCAGTAACAGTCAGATGTGATTAGCTGGGAGTAAGCTTTTCGCTTATTTAACATGCACCAGGAACTCTTCTGTCTTTTCATGTGGGAGGAATACAAGTGGCTCCTATCAATCAGTTTCTAATGTTTAAACAAGGCCTATGCAATAAGTCTCTGTCAGAACATCTCTAGTTTGGTTCATTACAAAGGTCAAACACTTTCACCTATTTTTATTTTTGATTTAAACTCTTATACTCATTTTATCTCTCTTCTAAAAACACCATCTTTAACCTGTGTGATTTAAAAAGGGATGCAAATTCAGGCTAATGCGGAGGAATCTGGTAAAGCTCGATGGTAACACTGTGGTATATCTGATCAATATACTGTAGTGTATTTCAAGAATCCAATCTCCAATGTTTAATTTCTGCTATGCATAAACATCATCTTTTTTAAAAAGCAAAATTACGTGTTTATTTTCTCTGTACCAACTTTCTGGCCTAGATGCAGTCTCTGGATATCTAAGGAACATTTCCATGTGCTAATATAATAAAGCAGATGAGATAGGGGGACAATCGGTCAGGGTAACATAAAAGCACGTTTCATCTTCTCTTACTGCCAATTAAAATGGGATAAATTGGAGGGTGGGCAAGAAGGGTCACAAGTTTAGGACATATGTAGCTTTATAAAGACGGAGGAATGATCGGCATCATTTAATTTTGATCCAAATGGGCTCACATTGGTCTGCACAGGGCAGAGTGCACAGTTAGAACTTCGCAGTCATTTTTAATATATAAAATATTGAGCAGGATTGCTGTTTACAGCAAATCCACATTTTCTTTGAACTTGACCGTCTTTAAGATACCCATCCATAACTTACCGATCGGCTTGTCTTGCAGACTTTGTGAGTGGATTGGGCCATTGCAATTTTACCTCTTCAATTCAATTTGCCTTAAACATTTTATTGTAATAAGCTAATTATTTTATGTGGGTTTGATATTTGCTTTTTGCTGTTCCTGTCAAGGAGGTCAAGCAGATTTTCTTGGAAAATCATGCTGTCGATCCATCACTTTATAAATATTTGTATCCTAGTAGTTAGACAGATGTAGACTGGAGTCCAATTAATGTTTACTTAGGTATGTCTGAGCTATAAAATTTCCATCAGTACATAAAAGATATATCTAATTTCATGCACTGTGATGGTCTTATTCTGAAGAGTCTGGATATCTTTATAATGGTCATGCAGGCTCTCATTCAAGGTGACTTCCACTGCGTTCAATTATCCTCCACATCATCACGCGGCCCTATTCCAGGAAAAATAAAGATTGCTTTACTCTTTATAAATAGACTTCCTTTAAATCCCAGCAGGATCTTCAGACTCACCCTGGTTATACACAGCTAACAGCTTTGCATAATTTTCCATACAAATGTGCTCACAAAGTGCTTAAACAATATAGCCCATAAACCTGTGACTATCTGCCTGTGTTTCCCTTGCGGGAGAGCTGTTTCTTTCTAGGAAGAAAGAGTTTGCCACATGTGTTTACATTAATATGTCACAGTGCTCATCTAGTGCCCTCTTGACAGAAAAGCTTTGTCAACTGACTAACTCACCTGGTTTACTACTAGGGATATTAAACTATGTAAACATTTTTACCACCACATTTATATATCTTGGCAGACATTTTTAACCAATTTGACTTTCAGTGTTTCAATTGATGTGCTGTCTGAGAATCAAACTCATGACCTTGTCATTGCTAGTGTTGTGCTTTAACAGCTACATGAGCTACAAGAAAAATATCTAGTGTATTGGTAGGTGTGTCATTTCCTCTCAGTTACTCTTGATGACTAATGTTGCATGCACACTACCAACGACTTTATCGCTGTGTGTCGCTCGTCTCTTTCAATAAGGATGTTAGGAGGCGTTCCTCATTCTTGTCCTAGTAGCAATTATAAACAAATTAATAACCATCCACTGCAGTAACTGACGAAAGATGGATGATGTGAACATTGCTCATCATTTGCATTAAATGGAATACTCTTTCAGATGAACACATTTGGAGTTATTTTAGTAAATGTCCTTGCTCTTCCAAGCTTTATAATGGTAAAAAAAAACAAGGATCAGGGAACAACAAATGACTTTAAAAGGGACATTTCACACGACTTTTTTAAGATGTAAAATAAATCTTTGGTGTCCCCTGAGTACGTATGTGAA
Organism: Misgurnus anguillicaudatus; assembly: GCF_027580225.2. Classification (NCBI taxonomy): domain Eukaryota; kingdom Metazoa; phylum Chordata; class Actinopteri; order Cypriniformes; family Cobitidae; genus Misgurnus; species Misgurnus anguillicaudatus. The sequence continues at coordinate 25,442,989 of NC_073345.2, forward strand.
GTTCTAGCTCAAAATACCATACAGATAATTTATTATAACATGTTAAAATTGACACTTTGTAGATGTGAGAAAAAAGTTGCTGTTTTTGAGTGTGTGTTTTTAAATGCAAATGAGCTGATATCTGCACTAAATGGCAGTGCTGTGGTTGGATAGTGCAGATTAAGGGGCGGTATTATCCCCTTCTGACATCACAAGGGGAGCCAAATTTCAATGACCAATTTTTTTACATGCTTGCAGAGAATGGTTTACTAAAACTAAGTTACTGGGTTGATCTATTTCACATTTTCTAGGTTGATAGAAGCAATGGGGACCCAATTATAGCACTTAAACATGGAAAAAGTTATATTTTAATGATATATCCCCTTTAAACACCAAAAAGTGCATTTATCCTTCAAAGAAGTTATCCACATGACTCCAAGAGTTTAATAAAGGTCTTCTGCGGATAATAAATGTGATTTTGTAAGAAAAATATCCATATTTCAAACTTTATAAACCTTAATAACTAGTTTCCAGTAACGACGCCATGTTGGACTCATGCATCGGAAATCACCAAGTCTCCATTTAAATGAATAGGATTGTGTCCCTATGTCACTGTGTGTCACTTGTTATGTGAACCGGCCATAATGGCCCAGTTCCACTTCGCTGTACTGTTTTCTCCACTCCCCCATTATATCTAAGAGAAAAATGCCTCTCACTATCACTTAATTATCCAGTAGAGGCATTTGAATATTTTACTGCCACTAACTTCACATTACAACACTGTAAGTCAGTTGTTTCTTTGGGTAAAAATCATTATAATTAAATCATAATAATTACTCATTAAACAAAGCGGAAATGTATTGGAACATCTTACAATTCCATGCTTGTCTCATCTGACATTTTACTGTTTTATGTATTTATGCAGAGGTGGAAAGAGTAATAAAATATTCTACTCAAGTAAAAGTACAGTTACTTTAATGATATTTTACTTAAAGGTGGGGTGCATGATCTCTGAAAGCCAATGTTGACATTTGAAATCACCTAAACAAAGACGCCCCTACCCCAATAGAATCTGGACCTTCTTTTGATAGACCAGCCCCACTCATACGCAACCCAGGCAACGATGTTGTATAGTAGACACGCATCTTACTGCTGATTGGCTACAAGTGTGTTCTGGTAGTCGACCCAACTCCCTTTTCCAAATCGTTTTCAGAAGTCGTGCACTTTGCCTTTGAGTAAATGTAAAGTTACTGATCTAAAAATCTTCTCAAGTAAAAGTAAAAAGTAAGTCATTTTAACTATAATAAGAGTAAAAATTACCTTTTTACAGCGGGGTGAGGCGGGGATTCTAGTATAGTTCAAAAAGGATTTCAGAATATAAATCCCAAATAGTTGTTTTAAATTGTAAATAAAAAGCTTTTTCATAACTATGAAATATTTATGGAATTGTCTAATGATTAGGTGAGTACTGCACTTTTGAGGCAAAAAATATGAGGTCAGCAGCTAGTTAAAGTTCGCGTTTTTCCTGATCCCATTTTTTAAACCCTAGGTAGTGTGTAATGTTGCTACCTTAATAATACCTGTAAAATGATAAAGCTCTCTCTCTCTCTCTCTCTCTCTCTCTCTCTCTCTCTCTCTCTCTCTCTCTCTCTCTCTCTCTCTCACTGTCTAATGACCCTGCACATTCTTTAGAATAATAATAATAATAATAATAATAATAATACATTTTATTTATAATGCACTTTTCTAAAACCCAAAGCACTAAGTTGTATTTGACTTTTTTACTCAGTAATGGATAGATTTAAGTTGTAAAAAGTACAATACTTTAAACAAAACACACTGAAAAAAAATGATTCATTGAATTTACTAAATTTTTTTAAGGAAAGTGGTTGCAATTAATTTATTTAAACATAAAAGATTAGTAAAGAAAAACTAAATATAAAACTTTTGTTTAAATGTAGCTTAAATAAATTGATTGCAACCACTTACCTTAAAAAAATTAGTAAATAAAAAAATATTAAATTCAATGAATCATTTTTTTCAGTCCATACTTCAGAAAAAGGAAAAGTACAGATTTAATAAAGTAGAAGTACAAAAAAAAAACTACTTAATTACAGTAACATGAATAAATGTAATTCGTTACTTTCCATATCTGTGTTTATGAAATGCATCAAATAAAGAATTATATGAAGTTTGGTTATTTTAGTTACACGTGTTACTTAAAAGCATACAGTAATGCAGTGAACAATAGTTTAATAATTCTACAAATTCGTTTTTCAGACAAAATTTGCATTGCATAAAAATGTCTTGTCTGCATTACCATACCTGTCAACAACTTGTTTGTACCAGGAGTCTCCAGTATTTCGGATTCATTCCTGCCCACCGTTTGTTATTTCTCACGGGAAGCTCCCATAAATTGTATGGCCCAAACCTTGTTATATGAATAGTCACATTCCAAGGTTGTCCAGATATTGTAGCAAATGCATCATACTCACAAAATATATCATACAAATTTCAACCAATTTGTGACCTCAACCTGGCAACTTACAACCAAGTGCGCTTTTGATATCTGCACAGAAAGTAGACCCGGGAAGTTAAATCAAACATCACTAGTAGAAACAAGAGGATGCCTTGCTCATAACTAGTAATACAGTAATTATAAACAGCCTTCGAAATTTCGAAAAATTAATGGTAAAAGCTCGAGGCTGAGCAACTAATGAAAGTCTATTTCTGCCACAAATAATTTCATTTGAACATTTTGCATAAATATTTCCACCTCAGTTTAATCTTCTCATGTTTTATGCGTTTCATTCAGCCTTTAAATTATGACCAAACCGCACATCCCTGCCGTCTTTTTCCCACAAATGCCCTTTTTCTTGCCTGGATTAATTTAGAGCCACACCATGCTTGACTGCAGCCTTTTCCAATTTCCCCCAATCCGCGTTCGCACTCTTTTCGCATCCGTGAGAAATGAATTCAGACGCAAAGCTCCTCACCGCCTCCAGTGTTGTGAAACACTGATGCATGCTGTACTCGTACCGTTCACCTCACCACCCAATAACAAGCGACCCCTGTTTAAATGGAGGTGTTTCTAAGCTTGTGAAAAGCAATATTGTAACTCAAACAGGCTTTGTCAGGACTCACTCAGTTGTACTTAGATCAGCGCTTTTTTTGGCATCAAACACGTTTCCCCATGGATATCCAGACAACAGAAGCTTTTTAAATGCATTTGAACGGAGATACAATAGCTGCAATGTAATGATTCATTCATTATGTGTAACTGTAATCTGTAGTAACATCAGGAATGTGTATATGAATCTAGCCTGAAGAAACACAGGCACAGCGCTGTCTGTGTGTATTTGACTCAACTATTGATTTACTCACACAGTGAACTAACCTTTCACGGTTCTCTCTCAGGTGGGAATCGGTTAATGCATTCTTTTCCTTTTTCGCCATTAATTGCTTCCTCTCTGGCCTCAAGGTACATCTTGAATTTTAACCATATGTGTTTTTCATGTTTATGCATTGCATTACAGATTGTTTCGTTTGATCGCATGGCAGTATTTATGGAATGTAAAAGTAGTCTTGTATTAAATACAGTCTCGCCGGATCTCAAGCGCTTCCAGGTTTTGCCATAAGCTTCATTATAGGACTAGCCATAGTACTTGCTCTCCTGTTGTATTGCTTCTCTTTACTCCCTGGTGAACTGGCCCAAACTGGCTTGCTCATTTAAACACCAACGTCTACCTGTATAAGTTTCGATTTGGCCCTGTACGTTTTCTCTTATGATTCGCCACCCAGCTACTTTTTCAATAGTTCACCCAAATTACCGAGTTCTGAATGTAGGTGAATTGAAATGCAATTACTGTATGTCATTTTAATGAAAAATCCATGAGGACTTTAAAGGATTATTCCATTTTCTTAAAAAAATCAAAATAATTTACTCACCACCATATCATCCAAAATGTTGATGTCTTTCTTTGTTCAGGTGAGAAGAATTTTTTTTTTTTTTAGGAAACATTCCAGGATTTTTCTCATTTTAATGGACCCCAACACTTAACAGTTTCAATGCAGTTTAAAATTGCAGTTTCAAAGGAGTCTAAACGATCCCAAACGAGGCATAAGGGTCTTATCTAGTAAAACGATTGTCATTTTTGGCAAGAAAAATAAAAAATATGCACTTTTAAACCACAACTTCTCATCTTCCTCTGGCTGTTTGACACGCCAGCGCGACCTCGCCTAATTGCGTAATGACGTGGAAAGGTCACGTGTTACATATATAAAACGCACATCTGCGGACCATAATAAACAATAAACTGACACAAAGACAAACAACAACGTCGGAACGGTCCTCTTTCTCCACACTTGTAAACACTGGGGCGTTGTTTTGCATACGTCATCCGTGACCTCTTGACGTGATGACGTATTACGTGAGGTCGCGCTGGCGCATCACACGACCGGAGGAAGACAATAAGCCGTGGTTTAAAAGTGCATATTTTTAATTTATCTTGAAAAAATGACAATCGTTTCGCTAGATAAGACCCTTATGCCTCATTTGGGATCACTTAGAGTCCTTTGAAACTGCAATTTGAAGTGTTGGGGTCCATTAAAGTCCATTAAAATAAGAAAAATACTGGAATGTTTTACTCAAAAAACATAATTTCTTCTCGACTGAACAAAGAAAGACATCAACATTTGGATGACATGGTGGTGAGTAAATTATCTGGATTTTTTAAAGAAAACTGACTAATCCTTTAACAGAGTGAAAGCTTAAGCATGTCACGTTTTAAATGTGGGAAAGAATAAGAAAGAAATGGGGATTCATTTTTCCCCAAATAACCTTTCAGTCAAAGGTTCTTGAATGAATAATTTCTTAGCTTTTAGTCTGTAGTACAACCTTTTTCCACCACAAAGAACGGTTTTGTGTACATTTAAGGTTCTTCTTTAAGGAACCATAAGAAAAATGAGCTGTGATGTTGAAGATGTTTTTAATCCTGACTGATGCAGTTATACAGTATCGTCTGCCAGTTAAACCTTGACTCCCTCATTAAAATCAATCCTTACCCGCAATTCTTTGCAGTGAATCCACGTTTCATACAGTATAAAAAGATGTTTGTCTTGGCTAGCTTGGACATGACCTTTTAAACTCAATGAATATCGAAATGGATTGTAGAAAGTCTGGCATAATTGCAATGTTGCGCTTTTTAGATGCTTGATGGTTTAATTGCAGTCACAGGACACCACGCCCATGCATTTTTGTTCAAGACTGACCCCAGCATAAAGATTGTCTTAAAGACTTACATTTAACATGCTATTATAAAACTATATCACAAGCTTACCAAAGTTCAGGATGTGGTCAAGTGAAAAAAATCTGAATTAAGCTCTTAGTTCAAATGAAAATGACTGGAATTGGAAAAATGAATTATATATCTACAGTATATCTATCTTAGAAACACATGGGAAATAAAACAGGCTGCAACTTCACAGAGAGGAATACTTTACTGATTAGATGTTGCATTTTATGACTCTTTTTTCCAGAGATAACTCTCCTAAAGTTCAGAGAGGAGATATAAAAAGAAGATACAATTCAGAGCTATAAAATGAACGGATAGATAGCTCAGAAATGTCAAGCATATCTCTATACTTCTACTGATGTTTCTGTCTTAGACTTTTGTATCTTGGCAAATCTAACAGGTTTGTAACTGTTGAAATTGTACAACTGAAATTGTAAAAATGTAAAAAATGTAACGTTTTTGTCAGTAGTACTAGTAAGAAATTAAATTAGTGAGATTAAATAGTTTTTTTTTTGTCATATTTGCAGTAAAAATACTGTTCCATTTATTCCTTGGTACAACAATGGGCATAATTGTGTGCCTCAAATATACCAAATGCATATACACATAAATCATTTATATACATTATATAAATGCATGTACATTTTTTGTACTGTCTCTGGAAATATTTGGAATTTAGTCTGAGTATGCAGGAATCAGTTCACATCTGGTCATAAAATGATCTACTTCAAAAGGTTGGTATGCACAATAATGAGCGTTTGAAAATGTTTACATAAGCTCACTGTAGCTCAGAACATAATGAAGTCAAACTTTTTTCAGTCTGTGTTTTTGAAATCACAATCAATATTGCTAAAAATGAAAAGAGTTTGTTTAATAAATATCACACAAACAGCTTTAATTTTTCCACTGAATTCTGGGATGCTGCATTACTTATAACAATAAATGTACAAAAAAGGATCATATGTAAGGATTTTAAATATTATAGATTATTAATGGCAAAAGAACAGAAAAAACAATCCTTAGAATAGTCATTAAAGAGTAACTAAACCCTGAACCAACTTTTTTTTAGTTAATGATCTGTAAGAATTGGGCTTTATTAGTGCTGTTCATTGATTTGAGCACCTTTTTTGACATTTGAGTATAAAGCGTTTTAATGCTACAATATATGGTGTAAAATGTCTTAGTGCTGCCCTCTTAGGTTGAACGGTGGCTACTGCAGTTAAATTTTCCCATTGGATGGTGCGGTACTATGCGACGTAAGAAGGTTGAAGCTAACCACGTCCTTGTTATGATCTCACCACACCCTTGGTACGAGCTCAGTTTGTCCCAACTCTGTTGGATTCTGACCAATTTTCTTACATTTTTTCAAATATTGCCAGTGGGTGGAGTCAGGCTCTGATTAGGGGTTTAGTTACTATTTAAGCATAAAGTAGTACAGTATGCTTTGGGGAAAAAAGTTCGCATATTTATGCGGGGGCTGCTTTTTTTTCAAATGCGCCGCACTTTCGCAGCATGAATTGTAGATTGCCATGCGCAAAATATGCGGGCTTGCTTGATTTCATAATCCCCACATTTTTGTACCAAAAATCACATATATATAGCAGAAAGTTGAAAAATTTTGCAATGTTGCACTTCACACATGCACAACCATGTCCCCTGTTGCCATGGGAATGTTATGAAGTGACATGATTATGTGATGTGAACATCCTGCAAAAAGTTCCCGCAGTTTTTGCAAGTTCCTGCATTTTTGCAAGTTCCCGCAAATTTCATTGCATAAAATTGCATAAATATCCCGCATATTCCATCGCATTTTTTAAAGTGCCCATCTTATGACTGCTTTTCCACAAGTTAGGTGTATGATTTCCATAAAGCATGTTTCAAAAATTGTTTGCTCAAAATAGCTTGTAAAGATTGTTACCCATCTCTAGTAGCCTCTGTTTCAGGGCATTTCAGATTGTGCTGTTTTGAGCTAGTCATCATTACATATTTATGAGCTGCTGCTCCTTTGATCACGCCCCACTACTAACGTCATGTGCGCGTGCATAGTGATATCGTGAGCAGTACAATCCTACTGTGTTATTATTTTATATATTATTATTATTAACGGTTTATGTTGCCAACAGACAAATCATGCAGAAAAGTATCACTAATAAGTACACTACAGGAGAAGAAACTCATGACACACAATTATTCCAGAGTCAATTGTGATGTTGCAGTTTCAACAATACACTTGTTTTCCCTGGACAATGCTAACATATTCCCGTTATAAAACATTTTAAAATGCATTATTTTCGCAAATTACAGAAATTAAGACCCGGCGGGGGATCCAGTCTGTTTCAGATGTGTGAATGATCCATGAAAGTCCAATAAAATACATCCAATGACCATTTTTTTCCACAAATGCGTATAATCCGTGAAATAGATACATAGTCTGTTGTTTACATCAGATTTTGCATGAAGGTCTTATCGCCTACAATCTGATGACTATTTGTGTCGTAACACACTGTATATAAGATTACTCCGGGTTCCAATAACCACGCGTTAAAACTTTGTTTTTAAAAGTAGGCGTGAGTATAATCCATAATATCCAAATAGCGCTGTTATTTCCGTGAGACATGATAACAGCATAGAGGGTATCAGCGAAGTGACTGCTCTCTGTGCTCTCTAGCTACCTGGTGGGTGGAGACCTGCGAGTGGGGTGGTGGGCGGGAAAATTCAAACTGAATGTGACGAAACGGCTAGTTACGTAACAACGGAGCTGAGTTTGAACTCGCGCAATCTGAGACTCAAGGCAGAGGACATTCAGAAATCTGTATCTCACTCAAAACAGCATGGATGGATTTTTTTGCAAGTTTGTATGCATGTGGGAGCATCAGAGACACAAAATAACACACCAAAACCCAGAAAAAGTGAGTTTTCATAATATGGGCACTTTAAGAAAACGTGCCACAAGATCAAGGATTTTTGCCCACAACAACGTTTTTGGAAGGACTGATTACATTATGATTTTATTTAAAAAAAAAAAAAAAAAAACGTAAATCACATAAAATTACTAGCTGAGTTTTACAGGCATGATCACAGATGTGGTCACCTGTTATTATAAATTTCTTGCAGTAGATTAGTTAGTAGGGGTGGGCCGATCCAATATTCAGTATCGATATTAGTCAGATATTGGCGAAAATGGCTGGATCGAATATTGTAGAAGTCGGGGAGTACAATCCAATCTGATACCAACATGAACCTTAACTGTCATGGTAACTTGCCATAAAGCGCGACTTGCTGAGAAACAAAGTTGCACTTTAAATTGCCCAAAGTTGCACCTACATTTAATTGTGATTTTTTTGTGATGACTAATTAAAAATGTCTAGTCTGTTTGAAACATTAAAGCAGCATTATTGCACAATGTTTCATTGAGTCTTAAATTTGCAGTCATTTGTTGCACAGTAAAACGTTATGTAGCTCTGTTTAAGCTTTTTGTACGGCTAACAAATGTGTTATTTCCAGCTTAATTGATTAAAAGGGTGATAGAGATGGTATTGGATCGGTATCAACATCGGTATCAGACATGAAAAAGTTGTATTGGCCCAGCCCTATTAGTTAGCTCTTGCAGTAGTAGTTAGGCCTCTTACAAGAGTATACACTATAAAGTGTGTGTGGTTTTGTGTTTATGTCTCAAAAATCTGAGGTCACAAACTGAACAGCACCACCCTTCAGAATATGGTTTTGCTTTATTGCCTTCAGCTGTCTGCCACTTTATTTTATCACTTAGATTGCTTCATTCTTTTCTTTTGAATTACTTTACTCAAATATCATGGCTTTTATGTGCAGCTATAGCCTTTACATACCAATATAATATCTTAGTCCTCTCATACTTTTTATCAAATGATATTTGCTTTTATAGAAAGTTTAGACAAAGGAGGTGAAATGTGCAGGCTGAAGAATATCAGCTATAATTTCCATCAGAATGGCAAGCGTTTATCTCTCTGAGAGTCTGATTTAATTTAAATCCAGTGCAGTGAATTGTCAGATGTGAGACGAAGAAAGAAATGATTGAAGTGGTTGAAGAAATTCATTTATTTATTTTTAATTCACTGACCTTTCTAATGGTATACTACCACATTACCATCAGTAAAGTTCAGTAAAATCAAACTCAATTATACACAAGAACACAAACAGAATTCAAATGCGAGACAGATCTGTTGAAAATTCCTAAAATTATTACTTTTGTTAATTTCTATATTTCATGCAGAAATAATTGTGTTTAAGTCGGTGTGTCAGCGCAATGAGAACTTTTGTAGATAAGAGAAATTGCATCGCAAGGCCACTGAAACAAATAAAGTTGGTCATGGAAAGATAAACTGCTCTCTGGCTGTGTAATTCCTCCGTTCTACACATCTCTCCTTTGTTGTCTGACTGAACCTTTAAATAAATCTAACCAAGGTTTTTTTTAATTGTCCTACAAAGGTAGCACCAGCAAGTGATCTTTAAAGAAATTGAGTGATTCTCGCAAAATTAGACTTATGAGGTGTCATGAAACATTTTGATAAAAAAATAAATGCAAAGTAAGAGTATCAAAATAAGAAGCATACAGATCTCTTCATGTACTATTTTGCACATGATTTGAAATGACATCATACAAACCAATTTTGTAGTTTTTTCCACATTTAAGTGGAACATTTTCATTACCGCAACATGTCCATGACTGGATTTGGGTTGTTTGACATGGAAATATTTTTCATTAAAAAAATAAAAAATAAAAAGCTTCAGTGCATGTTATATTATAAACATTTACAGTAAAGAAACATGTGGTATTTAGTGATCATTGGTAAATGTAAATACAATAAGAAGGAATATAAATGTGTCCAAGACCAATTTTCTCATCCTCCGCAACAATTTTCACTCATTGTTTAAGCCCTCAAGGAACTAACTTTTTTTTTAAAAAGGGGACATAATTGACTGTGACACTCAAGATGGCTACCAGGTAAGCAGTTCTTATTTTTTTCTCTCCAGTTAAAAGTTACAATTTTGTTTGTCATAGTACCTAGACAACTTTTTAGTTCTCATTACTGAAACATGAGTTTGTAAATGCATATATTTAATGTAATATCATGTTGCGGTAATGATAATTTTTGATAATGATAATCTAAAAATGTAATTATATAGGAAATATTTTTTGAATCCTCTAAAAATAACAGTTATAGTAAGTTCAGACCTTTATCTTATATGTGCAAAAAAATTCAAGGCCTTTTTAAAAATTCTGATGCTGGACACCTTCTAAGTCTGGATTTCGTGAGAATCACCCAATTGTGTCCTATCACAGGGGTCAGATGTTTCACAGCATTGTTTATTAAAAAACACCACAGAGCCACTACATTTAGATTAAGAGAATCAAAGTACAACTATGAATATCAAGCCAGAATAGGGGAAGGTATTTAAGCATTAAAGAAACTTTAGAAAAAGCAAGCATTTATTTTACTTTACTTTCTAAACAGGCAGTGGAATGGACTACTTGCACAACTTCTTTCAATGGCACTCAGTCATTCCCGCTAACAGAGCTGAATGTATCCAAAAGCAGAGATCAGTGTTTGTGTTCGGTGGTTAGATGCAAAAGACTTCTGTATGTATAAATCCAGTCTTTGCCTTGACTTTTGTTTGCTGTGGGTAGCATTCAGGCTGTTGGTTGCATTTCTCGAAGGAGTACTTAATCTTGGCCAACACGTGCCAGAGATTAACTGTGGGGCACTTATGTTCCTCTGGTGTACCATCTGTTTACCTGGCAGCTACCTACAGGCATCACAGATTTGGGCAAATGACAAAGAATTTGAGAGAAGCAGCTCTTGACTTTGCAGAATAATCCTGAGCATATGGGCCAGCGAAAAGGATTCGGTGAAGAGTTTTAAATGCTAGGCACATTTCACCCTGAGTCTTGTCTGAGATATTTAATAGCCATGAGTCCTCTTTTATCTTTCTAATAAAAGCAAGAGAGAAAGCACAAGGGACGTTAGAAAGAAAATGAACTTGGAGACTTTGCATTGGACAGCCTCAATTAGGTCAATAATGATTGGGGGATAAAAGTGATGCTAATGTGATCCTTGTTAGAGTTATATAATCTGAAATGAAGTCTTTTGAGAAGACCAGCTTGAGGAATACCAGCACATGTTATGTTTTACATCTTTACTTGGTCCATTGGGTTTTCTAGCTATAGTAAGTTTTGCTTGTGAATAACACAGCTGGTCCACCCAACAGTGACCATCAACTAGTTTGGACCAACATGGCAATTTAGATGAGTTTAAGCTGATCTTTCTAGCAAGAAGTGAAAGAAGAATACACTTTACTGTACGTGGTAGCTTTCTCCCCTGGATGTGAACTAACATTTTCTGTTTTATCATGGCAGGCATCATTGCAGTTATATTCATGGGTGAATCAGATCTGACAGATTCGCTGATCTACCCCGAAACGCAACTGCAAAGGTTATGAAAACTGCTAGCCCGAATAAAATTTCCATTTTAGATTTTTATAGGGCAGTTAACTTTATTACCCCAGCAGCATCATGTCTGTTAAAAATAGATGAAGTGTGGAGTCATTAACATGAACCAGCCGGATCCGAACCTCTTTGAATGTACCAGCACAGCTCATTTTCTGCAGAAAACAGTTGGCACAATCTCCTAATTAATTTTCACTGAACAGTAGGGTTTTCGGTCTGCACTGGACTCATTACGATATCTTGTGGAGTTCTGGAGTTCCAAAAGCCATTGTTAGTCGGTTCCCAATGGGGCTGGGAATTTGTGGAGTGTCAATGTAAGTATTGGGAATTGTCCAGACATTGAGAACCCCTAAAGCTGAATCAGACTGAATGTCATATTGGGTTCCTTACAAAATAAACCATCAGAATTCACATGGGATTCACAAAAAAATATTTCAGATGTGATATTGTGCCTTTGCAAATGTTAAATTTATGTGGCTTTTCTGTAAGAGTCGCCTATATGAGGAGTTCAGATGCAAAACCCCTAATTTAAAAAATTGCATGTGATATGTTTTCTTGTAAATGAGCATTTTTATATCAAGCTTTTATGTTTAGGTTCAGTAATTTTAGTGTAATGGCAATAAAAGTTTATTAGTCAGTAATTGAAACCCCTTTATTTCAAAAAGCAATTTAGTCATTATTGGGTATTTATATAGAGATGTTCAGAGTTTGTCACACCACAAATAAATGTGTTACTAACCACCCAGCCATATTTAAATGATAAAAAACCGCCAAGTAAATAAAGTTATGAAAATCTGGGTAAAATAAGCAGCATTCTCAGCACTCAAGTGGTTGGTGCACATCCGCTGTCAGTGCAAAAATGGATGCCCGCGATTGTGTTAGGGGCGGGGCCATGCTCGGTGGATCCAGTGCGTCATTGAGCCACCATTTTAGCCCTGCCCAAATAATCCAAAACACAGAAATGTGGAAAAACTGTTTAACAGTATTCACAATTCAGTAAGTAGTTCACTGTCTTTGTAATGTGTTTTAGCAATACATTTCTAACATTTATTATTGGTTTAGAAACAATTATCTGAAATTACTTTACATGTACTTGAACAAATTTGACTGTTAAGTACCATTGACCTGTATACCAAGGAGCATTAAGGGCAAGCTAAAATAATAAAATAAAACCATCTCTAGATTAAAGTCATTATAATGCGAGATTAGATCAAATAAAAGTCAAAATAAAATAAATATTACGCAAATAAAGTCGTAATATTTAAAGAATAAAGTCAATATATATAACAAGAATAAAGTACAATTTTGAGAATAAAGTCATAATACTTTGATAATATTGTCATATTTGTACATGTGTTTGGAGCAGATCTGCAAAGCAGATTCCAAATTGCATGCCTTACATCAATAACACAGGCAAATGAGGGATATCAGAATAAACATTTTCAGAATAAAGTTGTTTAATGCATTAGGACAATGATATTAATACACTAAATTCACTATACATTAATAATATATTAAAAACCATGTCAAGCAGAAAAGCCCAGAATGTGCTCGTTTTCATTTGAGGAAACGATCATGACCTTTAGCATTTGTGTTCTTATTCTAGAAATCTTCTTGCTTGATCACTCCAATCACATGAATGTAAAAATATGACATTATTATTAAAATATTATGACTTTATTCCTAAAAAATTATCACTTTATTTTTGTTATATTACGACTTTATTCTTGAAATATTACGACATTATTCCTGTAATTGTAGTTATTTTACTTATTTTTATTTTCGAAAAAATACTAAATCTCAGATTATAATGACTTTAATCTCAAAATGGTTTTATTTTTTATTTTAGATCAGCCCTAATCCACATTGGTACCTGTAAGTGTAAACATCCGGTTTATATCATTATCTCATTTTTGACTAAGGGCGGAATTTAGCGGCTTTTGTATTGTAATTAACTCTTTCCCCCACCATTGACGAGATATCTCGTCAATCAAGAGAAAACGCTTCCCCGCCAATGACGAGTATTTCCGTCTTTCCGCAATACCGCTATTATGCACTGGGTGGCGCCCTTCCGCAACTTTTTAAACCCGGAAGTATTGCCCTATGGCAAGCTGCTGCATGTCCGTGTCTGTTTTAAAGATTGCTCTGAATGGGATCTCTATGAAAAGTCCGCCACAAAAATGGAATTATCTCTGCTTTTTGCTCAAAATGTGGTGTTTTTGCAGAAACCTATTCTCGAAACCTATATTCAAAAGCTGATTACAAAAGAACTACTGAAGGTAGGGTGAAACGTTTTTTTTTTTTTTTTTGAAAGCAGAGGGTCTGTTCTTTCATTTGGTATATTGTATGTTTAAATATTTGAAGAAGAACATTTTCTGAAAGGCATCCAACTTTTGTGAAAATCATCAAAAACGCTGGCGCTGGCTGGCAACTTTTTTAAAAAACGCTGGCGGTGAAAGAGTTAATACCTGCATTATTTGCAGTATTGTGTAAAATTATGGTTTTATGATTTTCTTATCTTATATATTTAAAAAAATGCAGAGCCAAGCACAATGAAGTGTGTCTTCGTGTTCATCTTTTTCAACCCATTTTCTCTTAACTGTTATCTGTCAAATAGTTAAATTATTTTTGTATTGCAATTCAATCAATTTCTCTTTCATTTATTCCAGAGGAAATTCCAGTTCAGCATTCTGTAAGATGTGGCCAATTTAATTCAATTTTTACTTTTTGTATGAAGCCATGAGAATTTAAAGGACTTTTTAATGGAAATGAGTGCTATAGTCATCCAGTGTTTTATTGATGGACTACACTACACTCAATGCTGGGTTATTCTCGCCCCAGTGTTGGGTCAAAAGGAGATGAACCCAGCAAGTTGGGTTGTAATGTAACCTATGCTGGGTTATTTTAACCAAAAATGCTGGGTTGTTTTATAACCCATTGTTGGCTCAAATATAAATTTTTCTGGTTTAATTTAACCCAATGGCTGGGCTCGACCCTTTTTTACCCAACGCTGGGTTAAAAATAACATAGAGTGTATGATGAGTAGAGCACATTTACTGCATATTTCCCTCAAGATGCACTATTATTAGATTACAACTTTTTATTTTGAAATTTGTCTAACTCTCAGAGCAACACACCTTATAGAATAGTTTCTGTGTTTCTCTAAATTATATATGCTGTGCAGACAACAGAGAATGTGTACCTGGAGCTTTAAAAGATTGTTCATCCCATTCTTTGTTGATGTTTGAACCCTTTCAAACATCTGAGGATTTTAATAATGTCAGTATTGACTCATCAGTATGATGCAAGCAGACTGAAAAAGCTGGTTGCAATCGGAGTATGGTATGAAAGACATATTTTTACCTCATCCCCTTCAGTCTTTTTCTCATCCGTTCATTGATTTGAGACTTTCCTCTCTTTGGGTGGCATGCTTTTTGCAGAAAATTGATATCTTTTCAAAGAAGATATCAAAAATAATTTGCATCTAATTTCAGCTCTGTGTGGTAATGGTTTATAGGCAAACGAGAAGTGCGTTTAACAGGCTTTTCCCACTGCGCTGTTCTTTGTTAGAGGTTCGCTCTTTTGATTATAAAGAGACATTTATTTCTGATGAGAAATTTTCATCTGAAATGAATGAATTTATTATTGCTCCCTAAGGGACATGTGTACATAATCAAGAGTCAAACATTTCCTTTCGGTAAAGCTTTATACTGTACACAAGTTTGTAGTTAATGTGTAGAAAGGATGAACTGTAGGCTAACAATGTTTTTCATGTTTTGATTTTGCTCTTGCATTCAGGGGGACTTTGCCAAAAGTAATTTATGTATACATTATTTAGACATACAGTACAGTATATTACATGAGCAAGATGTGATGCAGTCAGTGCCGCTGGTGAGAACAGTCGTGCCATGACATTGCGATTAAATGTGATATTGATATTTATGTTTTAATGCATTTTGTGTATTTATAAGAGCTCAGATGCAAAACCTCCGATACTCTTTCCTGAATACAGAAGAGACTAAGATGGTAGCGTTAACGGAAGCTAGTTATTTTCATTCATAAAGTTTTAAATATGGATATTTCTACAACAACACTGCGCAGATTACCCTCAGAAGACCTTTGTTTATCATCCTGGAGCCATTTGGATTTATTTTGTGAAGGATGGATGTGAGCTCCTCATATGTTTTGAAGTTAAGTTATTTTTATGTGATGTTTGTGAATCTAAAAAAATTAATATGGGACACAGGCAAAGTGAATTTATATTAAATGTATGTTTAATTTATGTGCTCAAGCATTGAATGTGAAATTACTTGAAAGCTCCCTTTCATACTTTGAGAATAGATTTGCATCTAAAATGCTTTATTTATTAAATTAACTTTATTGTGGGGATCGCCCAATGATGCACCAAAAAGATTTGATATCAGCACTCTGCATGTCATTTAAATCAACAGCCTGTGTGGTCCGGTGAGACCCTTCATCTCAACTGGCTCGGTAGGCTCATTTGAATTTGAATGCCTTATCAGAGGCAATGTTCCTTCATACGGAGCTTAATGCAGATTATAGCAGACAATTACTGAAAATCAAATGGCTCATGATCTAATTAAATAGAAACATGGAAACATCATGACTTTTAATGACAGTTTTTTCCCAAATACTTAAATAGCTTTTGCTCTGTGTTTTTTAAAAGCCCCCGAAATTAAAGGAACATTCCACTTTTTTGAAAATATGCTCATTTTCCAGCTCCCCTGGTTTTAAACATCTTACTGTTTTGCAATCCATTCAGCTGATCTCCGGGTCTGGCGCTAGCACTTTTAGCATAGCTTAGCACAATCCATTGAATCTGATTAGACCATTAGCATCGCGCTAAAAAATAACCAAAGAGTTTGGATATTTTTTCTATATAAAACTTGACTCTTCTGTAGTTACAACGTGTACAAAGACAGACGGAGAATTAAAAGTTGTGATTTTCAAGGCAGATATGGCTAGGACTATATGCTCATTCTGGCATAACAATCAAGGACTTTGCTGATGTAACATGGCTGCAGCAGGCGTAGTGATATTAAGCACTGCCCGAAAATAGTCCCCTGCTATTGAGCGTAACCAAGGGGACTATTTCCGGCTGCTGCGTGATATCACTACGCCTGCTGCAGCCAAGTTGCAGCAGCAAAGTCCTTGATTATTACACCAGTTTGAGAGTATAGTCCTAGCCATATCTGCCTAGAAAATAGCAACTTCAATTTTCTGTCGGTCTTAGTACACGATGTAACTACAGAAGAGTCAAGTTTTAAATAGGTTTGGTTATTTTTTAGCGCGATGCTAATGGTCTAATCGGATTCAATGGATTGTGCTAAGCTATGCTAAAAGTGGTAGCGCCAGACCCGGAGATCAGTTGAATGGATTCCAAAAAA
Organism: Misgurnus anguillicaudatus; assembly: GCF_027580225.2. Classification (NCBI taxonomy): domain Eukaryota; kingdom Metazoa; phylum Chordata; class Actinopteri; order Cypriniformes; family Cobitidae; genus Misgurnus; species Misgurnus anguillicaudatus. Next base: position 25,460,154 of record NC_073345.2, read on the forward strand.
AGTGGAGTGTCCCTTTAACAGTTGCTGCAGTATATTGTAAAGTTTGTCATGTTAGCTAATGCATTAACAAATACAACCGTATTGTAAAGTGTTACCCTTTAATATACCTAATATTTAGTATTAGTGTACAGATAATTGATGTATTTATTATATCAATTTTTTAGTAAAATTTACTTTCACAGACTATATATTTATGAAAATACATTCAGATCACATTACATAGTGATGTCTGTGAAAATTTCAACCAATTCCAGCTTTAAGTTTCTCAGCATGTTAGTCTCATAACTACAGTAGTTGTATTATTGTCATTATGCCCGCAGCCTGTCATCAATCATAAATTGCATTTGAATTACAAACAGTGTGTACGGTTGCATTGCTGTTCGCTTCATCAGCTCTTAGATATTCAGCCACAATGCATGTCCTGTTTATTTTTGAGTATATGACACACGTTATTACTTTTTTATGAAACATGTTGCTAGACACTATTTACTGTGAGCTAATATCACAGCTGTCTCTCTAAAATGAGCTTCTGTCTACTGTAAAGAAAAAGCTGTCAGTTCAAGATAACATAGTGTAATATCATTATAGCACAAATTTTGTAACCCAGTTAAAAGTTTTGTTGCCCATTTAAAAGTTTAGAAGACATAATATGAGACCCGTATGTAGTTATCAAGTTTATCTAAAATGTTTCTTGAAAAATACTTTAGATTGTTGACATAGGAAAAATGAATGTGGATAAAATGGCTCATAATTTAGTCCTGAGAAGAAATACAGTATTTGAGTTTATACTGTAATCTCTTTCTGTTGATGACAGACTTTGGTATCTTGGCAAATGCACAAATTAATAGACATACAAGATTACATGATCTTGCGAAGTCAGAAGTAAGCAAAAGTGATTTGATCTCAATGTGTTCTCATTGCTTTCTTGGAAAAGCAACCAAAATGATAAAGATACATCTTTTGTAAATTTCTTTCCTGTAAGGACAAATATCTGGCAACATACAAATAAAAGCTGCATTGTTTTGTGCATATGCATGCTTCATTAACCTTATTCACACAGCAAGCTGATCCCAGAAAAGTCCCATAAAATTGCCAATTTGCTTTCTTTTTGAACACAAACACGTCCCGTAATTGTTGCTCCTGTAAGGGGACCTTGCTGTAACATTTACGGAACGTGATCTGTGTGAACAAGAGGCAGAAACTATGCCGTAAGGGGCGTGTCATAGTAATTGCGTCATTGCAACAAGCAGTTATCGTTTAGCTCAGTGGTTCTCAAACTGGGGTTTTATAAAATAAATTAATCAATCATAAATTCTGTGAACTTAAATCTCAGAAAAATAATGCTACTAAGCAACAGCACTACACTGAATAATTTAATATGTTTTGTTTAATTAAAACGTTAAGTTTTACAATGTTTTATGTCATACATTTTCTTTGGGGGTCCACGAAAGGATGCACCATATTTAATGGGGGATGCACACTGAAAAAGTTTGAGAACGGAGGGGTTACTTGACTGTAACCTTGTTCCCTGAAAAAGCGGAACGAGATGCTGCGCTGCTAAGCGCTATGGGGAAACGTCTTTATCGTTGACCAGCTGAATATAGTGTGCAAACACGTCAATGAAATTGACCCGGAGGTATATAGCCTCGGTTGATGACGACATCACAGCGTACCCCATGCGAGGCTATAAAATAGATGAGCAACAGCTGTGTCATCAGATCTTTTGTTTGAAGACCAGTCCTGGGACATCTACTGTACGGCAAGACAGCGCAGCATCTCGTTCCGCTTTTTCAGGGAACAAGGTTACAGTCAAGTAACCCCTCCGTTCCCTATCAAAAGCTTTGCTCGATGCTGCGCTGCTAAGCGCTATGGGGAACGACAATACCCACGCTGCCGTGCTTGGAGATGTCTGGACCCCTTACGGATGTGTAAGTGTGTGCACAAGGACCGCAAAGAAATCTCAGACATAAACAACCAAGCTAAAAATAGTGGATGTGTGCGGAAAGGATGCTCCTGCCGCCTCACAAACATCTATAAGAAGGCACCCCTTCCTAATAAATAGCAGTGGGGAATACCCCTTTATGGAAAAATGGTTTAGACAGCAGCTTGAGATGTTGACTCGAGGACATGAGACCCTGGGGTGACATGAGCATCCAAGCTATAAAATCTTATGAATGTATGCGGAGAGGACCAGGCCGCCGCATCACAAACGCTCTGTAAGGAGGCACCCCTTACTAAAAGTAGCAGTGGGAGATACCCCTCTTATGGACAAATGGCATAGACATCAGCTTGAGATGTTGACTCGAGGACAGAAGATCCTGGAGTGACATGAGCATCCAAGCTATAAAATCTTATGAATGTATGCGGAGAGGACCAGCCTGCCGCATCACAAACGCTCTGCAAGGAGGCCCCTTTTACTAAAGCAGTAGAAGAGGCTACTCCCCTGGTGGAGTGAGCTCTCAGACCTGCTGGCGAGACTTGACAGCGCGCCTCAAAGGCAAGAGCAATGGCATCCCTAACCCAATGTGATATGGACTGCCTGGTGGCTGCAGCACCTCTGTTGCGGCCCCCAAAACAGACAAACAACTGCTCTGACTTACGCCACTGGCTAGTGCGGTGGACATAAGTCTGAAGAGCACGGACTGGACACAATCTGTGGTATAACTCCTGCTCCGGCGTGGTGAACGGCGGAGGGCAGAAAGTCTCAAGAATGACCGGATGTGCAGTCGAAAAGGGAACCTTACGCAGGTAATCAAGATAAGGATGTAAAATCAACTTCACCATTCCTGGGGCAAAATCTAGACAGGATGGCGAGATCGCCAGAGCCTGCATATCCCCAATTCTTTTTAAAGAAGTTAACGCCATTAGAACAACCATCTTTAGTGTCAGAAGTCTATCAGACGCTGACTCTAGAGGTTCAAAAGGAGGTCTGAACCAGACCCTCAAGGACTATAGCTAGGTCCAACGAAGGAATCTTAGTTCTTGCTGTAGGCCTCAATCGTTGGATGCCTCCCGAGCGGCGCCCCGTCCACCAAAGCGTGGCAAGCCGAAAAATGCGGCCACATAAAACCTGAGAGTGGATGGGCATAAGCTGCTGACAGCTTTTCCTGCAGAAAACTCAGAACTGTAGCAAACTGGCAGTTAACAGGATCTGCATTATGTGTCATGCACCATGCTTCAAAGACACCCTATTTAAAGGCATAATTCTTTCTAGTGGAAGGAACCCTAGCACTCAAAATAGTGTCAGTAACATCAGGCGACAAACCTGTGTCCCTCAGTTGGTACCCTTAGGAGCCAAACATGGAGATTCCACAGGTCGGGCCTGAGATGCATTATCATGAGACAGAACGCCCCTCCTCTCCAGACTTGCCCATGGCGAGCCGTTGAGGAGAGATATTATCCCTATAAAAACCATACTCTGTTCAGCCAACGCGGTGCTATCAGAAAGAGGCAAGAGCCTTGCTGGCGAACTCTGGCTAGAACCTGCGGGAGCAGCGCCACTGGAGGAAACGCATAAAGGCGTTTGTCCGGCCATGTGTGCGCCATTGCGTCCAGACCCAGGGGGGCTGGGGAACTCAGAGAGAAGTAAAGGAGACATTGCGCTATCTGAAAAGAGGCCAAGAGGTCCACTTTCTCTCTGTAAAATCAGGTCCATATCTGAGACACTATGTCTGGGTGGGGTTTCCAATCCCCAGTCGATAATGTCTGCCTGGACAGTAAATCTGCTCCTACATATAGGTTTTCTGGGATGTACACTGTTCTGAGTGACAGGAACTTGTCCTGAGCCCAGAGAAAAATCTGCCTCGCTATCTTGTTCAGATTGGCCTAGCCTGACTCTGCTCAGGGTATGCTGAATGGCCTCGATTCGTGCAGGAGACAAATGTGCCCGCATCGTAACCGAATCCCAGACTATCCCTAAATAAGTCATTCTCTGGGTATGAAAAAGAACGCTTTTCTTGGCGTTGAGTCTCAACCCTAGAAAAAGTAGATGTGCTAACACAATGTTTTTGTGTTGGAGCGCCACCTATCGCGATTTTGCTAGTATTAGCCAATCATCCATGTAATTTAAAATGCGGATGCCCCGGAGTCTCAATGGAGCCAGTGCTGCATCCATGCATTTTGTGTATGTGCGGGGTGATAAGGCTAGGCCGAATGGAAGAACTCGAAACTGGTATGCTTCGCCTGCAAAAGCGAACCTCAGGAACTTCCTGTGTTGTGGCAATATTTCTATGTGAAAATATGCGTCCTTTAAGTCGATTGTGACAAACCAATCGTAATGTTGAATTTGTGCCACAACCGTCTTGACCGTTAGCATCTTGAACTTGAGAGCTCTCACTGCTTTGTTTAAAGCTCGAAGATCTAAGATTGGACGCAACCCCCCATCCTTTTTGGGAACCAGGAAGTATCTGCTGTAATAACCTGACTCTCTCTCTGGGAGGGGAACGTGTTCTATGGCCCCTTTCATCAACAGAGATTGAATCTCTTGCAACAGTATTTGTGTTCGCTCCGGTCTCACGGAAGTGAATATCACGCCGTTGAAGCGCGGAGGACGACGAATAAACTGGATTCTGTATCCTAAGTGTACTGTGCTTATTACCCAAGCAGAAACGGCTGGCAGTAGTTTCCACGCTGCCAGACTCTCTGATAATGGTATTAATTTTATTATTTCCTCTTAGGGGAATGCTAAAAAACCCTGCACGGGGGGCCTTTAACATTGAAGACAGAGGGCCTTTAACATTATGCTGGAAACCGCCCCCCCCCCCCCCCCGCAAGCCCAGAGGCGGCGGAGGTGGAGAGGCTTCGTAAAGGCAACGGGACGGAGCGATCTGATGTAACATGATATGCCCCGCCCCCCGGCGAGCCCTACTGTAAAGAGTGGAATATTCCCTCATGCTTTTAACTTCAGTGAATTTCGTGACAACGGAGTCAACCGTGTCACCAAATAAACCCAATGGGGAAACAGGGGCATTTAAAAGAAAAGTTTTATCCTTCTCATTTATGCCTGACAGATTTAGCCATAAATGCCTCTCTGTGTTAACCAGAGCAGACATAGTACGGCCGATAGCGCGAGCCGTTTATTTAATGACACGAAGAGACAGATCTGTAGTCATACGCAACTCGTCAAATGTCTCTTTGTCTATCGTCTCGCCTGCACTCAAATCCTTTAACAGATCAGTCTGGTATGCCTGTAATATTGCCATAGTATGCAGCGCAGCACCAGCCTGACCTGCGGCTTGATAAGCTTTGCCCACGAGAGCTGAAGTTATTTTACACGGTTTCGTGGGCAGGGTAGGCTTCTTTAATGAGGATACCGAGCCAGGCGAGAGATAACTCGCGTACGTCTCTTCCACCTGTGGCATTTCGGTATATCCGCGCGTCTTCGTACCCACGATAGTCGTAAATTGACGCCGTGGGCATGAAGCACGCAATGAGTATGATCTTTCCCATGATTTATTTAATTCACCATGGAGATCCTCAAAGAAAGAGAGAGGCTCATGTTTCGTCCTCTCCCTTTGTCACTATAGAAACCTATCCGCTAGTTTGCTTTGTTTGGGGTTCTCTGGCTCGCGAGGCCAATCAATTTGCAACCTGGCACGTGTTACCACCTCGAGAAGCTCCTCGACCAACTTTCATCGCGCGAGAAACGCTCGGAGGCTGTTTTATGAAACTCCGCAGAACCGAGAGAGATATCATCAACGTCATTATTATAATTACCCCCACATAACCCGAAGAAACACCGGAGTGCGCTTCGGAATCACGTGAAGAAATATAACTTAATTTAAGGTTGCGGTCAGAAATAATCACGGCGAGCACGAATCATTTATATTGTGAATGATTCACAATGCTCGCACTCATCAGACTGTACAAAGCCATGACCGCATGCTCCTCCCCCAAACACACAAAACAGTTAAGTTTGTGTGTCGTCCTTCGCCATAAAGCGAAAACAAACACGACTTAGACTGCCCAGTAAACAATTACGGTCTTTCAACGTTGAAATATGGTTGAAAATAAGTCGGTCCGCCTTGGACTGGTTTACGAAGTGATTTCAACTAAGTAGTTTTGGCTGGACTGTTTGACTACGTATTTTCAACTGACCATGTTTTCAACTCATAATCTACCAGTAAACAATTACGGTCTTTCAACGTTGAAATATGGTTGAAAATAAGTCGGTCTGCCTTGGACTGGTTTACGACGTGATTTCAACTAAGTAGTTTTGGCTGGACTGTTTGACTACGTGTTTTCAACTGACCATGTTTTCAACTCATAATCTACCAGCAAACAATTACGGTCTTTCAACGTTGAAATATGGTTGAAAATAAGTCGGTCCGCCTTGGACTGGTTTACGACGTGATTTCAACTAAGTAGTTTTGGCTGGACTGTTTGACTACGTGTTTTCAACTGACCACGTTTTCAACTCATAATCTAAGACAGCTAGATAATCTGTTATACATGCTGAAACAACGGAGAATACAATTTACCAAACCATGTTTATTATTATTGTAGATCATTCTTGTTAATGATTGCGCTTGCGTACTCTATGGACACTGAGAGACACCGTACTAGTGGAAGTGCGCATGAGTCCTGTTGGCACTGTTTTATATTCCCCTGCCGGGTTGAAATGTTTAGTTTCGGTTTGTTGCCTGTGGCTGTGTAAGCTGTAAATTGAATATACACTACAGTTGTTTATGTAATAAATACGGCTGGTTTGGATTTATCATGGACTCTTCACTCATTTCTACAATTATCTTAAGTAAATGTAAAGAGTTTTACATATTACGTCAAAGTTATTAAAAAATTGAAACTGCGATTGAGGTGCAATGAGGATTCATGATATAATTACCCCACCCCACCAGGTGGCGGTAATGCACCATTAAAGGTAGTTGCCAACCGCCATAAAACTTAAAGAAGAAGAAGCGAAGAGGCAGGTGAATGTGACGCGAATCTTCCACCCATCATCACAGAGAGAAGCCCAACCAACCGCCAGATTACAGAAAGCTCTGGACTGCTCATAGCAAGGATTTTCAAAGCTGTCCTGGAGGACCACTAGTACTGCACATTTTGCATGTTTCCCTTTTGTGACACACCTCATTCAGTTACCTTACACACCCAGTTCAAGTCTTGCAGTCTTTACTAATGAGCTGAAAATTTAAACCAGGTGTGTCTAATGAGGGAGACATGCAAATTGTGCAGTACTAGTAGTCCTCCAGGACAGCTTCGAAAATCCCTGCTATGAGAAGCGAAGAGGCAGGTGAATGTGACGCGAATCTTCCACCCATCATCACAGAGAGAAGCCCAACCAACCGCCAGATTACAGAAAGCTCTGGACTGCTCATAGCAGGGATTTTCAAAGCTGTCCTGGAGGACCGCTGGTGCTGCGCATTTTGCATGTTTCCCTTTTGTGACACACCTCATTCAGTTACCTTACACACCCAGTTCAAGTCTTGCAGTCTTTACTAATGAGCTGAAAATTTAAACCAGGTGTGTCTAATGAGGGAGACATGCAAATTGTGCAGTACTAGTAGTCCTCCAGGACAGCTTCGAAAACCTCTGGCTCATTGCATTGGACTGACCTATGTTTACTGCGCTCTGAAATCTGTGTTGGTATATGTTTATTGCACTCTGTGTTGGTTACTGGACCGACCTGTTTATTGCAGACTGTGAAATCTGTTGGTTACTTGACTGTTTGCACTATTTAAAATGTGCTGTTTTATTAAAGTTCTTATAACCCTTTAAAGCTTTGTTTCATTTTATAAAATGTTATTTGGTATGTTAATGTGGTCCTGTTTTCAACATTGAAAAGATGGATGAATATGGACCAAAATTAGACGTTGAAGATCGACCTGATTTGAACGTTGAAAAGATGGACGAATATGACGTCTTTTCAATTTTCATTTTCAACCTTCAATAGACCAAAATTAGACGTTGAAGATCGACCTGTTTTCAACGTTGAAAAGTTGGACAAATTTGACGTCTTTTCAATTTTCATTTTCAACCTTCACTGGACCATAATTAGACGTTGAAGATCGACCTGTTTTTAACGTTGAAAAGTTGGACAAATTTGACGTCTTTTCAATTTTCATTTTCAACCTTCACTGGACCATAATTAGACGTTGAAGATCGACCTGTTTTTAACGTTGAAAAGTTGGACAAATTTGACGTCTTTTCAATTTTCATTTTCAACCTTCACTGGACCATAATTAGACGTTGAAGATTGACCTGTTTTCAACGTTGAAAAGTTGGACAAATTTGACGTCTTTTCAATTTTCATTTTCAACCTTCAGTGGACCAAAATTAGACGTTGAAGGTTTACGTCTACTCAACGTCCAATAGACGACTTTTTGCTAGCTGGGTGCTCGTGACTCTTCTTACTCATATTTTCCTTTAACTTAAACTCCTTTAAAATCGGAAAGAGAGAAAGTCTGCACTCTATCTTGTTGGAATCTAACTCCTAACAAAGATCTCAAGTGAAGTTCAAAAGGTAAGAGAGAGATTTGCATTTCAGTGTAGCACACACTCATTCAGTAGTTGGTCTGAAAATAAAAAGACCTGATGACACAGCTGTTGCTCATCTATTTTATAGCCTCGCATGGGGTACGCTGTGATGTCGTCATCAACCGAGGCTATATACCTCCGGGTCAATTTCATTGACGTGTTTGCACACTATATTCAGCTGGTCAACGATAAAGACGTTTCCCCATAGCGCTTAGCAGCGCAGCATCGAGTAAAGCTTTTGATAGGGAACAATTGGTTTAGCTCTTTGACACTGAAACCCAATTCACACAGACCTTTGGTCCCAGAAAATACCCGTAAAATTGCCAGACAAGATTCTGTTTGAACGCAAACACGTCCTGTAAATCTTCTGGGATTGTTGCCGGAAAGAGGACCTAGTAAAATACACGGAAAACCCTCTGTGTGAATAAGAAGACAAAACAATGCCGTAATGGGCGTGTCGTAGTGAGGATGCGCAGGTCATCACAACAAAAGTTATAATTCAGCTCTATAAAATGAGAGATTTACATGCATATCAACATTCACAACGAGAAATGTTGTAAACTAGTTTGAAGCATCAGGAAATGATAAATAAATGCATAAAGAATGATGATCTTGCCATAGTGAGGACACGGGTGTCATGGCAACATGAAGTTGGTTCAACTCTTTAAAATGAGGGATTTACATGCAGATTAACATTCACTAAGAAGAAATGTCAGCAAACTGGACTGAAGCAGATATCAGGTTCGCTCGTCACTTACCGCGCTGAAGCAGAGATCATTCAGCAGCATAAAAGAATATCGCATCTCCTGCTCATTTGAGCTTTATAATAAACAAAAATGCCTGCGCGTCATCCCAACAAGATATATCGTTCAGCTCCTCAAACCGGGGCTTTTAAATGCATATTAACAATCTCGATGAGAAATGTCTGAAAACTGAATTACAACAGAGATCAGGGAGCTCATCAAATATCCACTCTGAAGCTGAGATCATTCACCAACATAGAATGGTGCGTCACAAGCTCCTTAATAGTCTTATCATAAACAAAAATGAACGCGAGTGGTTTCTGGAGAGAGAAATAATAAATAATATGCAAACTTAAGACGCTGCGTAGAAGATAGTGCAGAACTTTCAACAGGTCACGTGTCTTTCCGGACCTTACAGATGCTGGTAGATCATGGCAGTGTGAATGAACAAAAAAATCAAACGATCACGGAAAAATCCAGGATGCACTTTCCATGTATTTTCCGGAATGAAAAGGGTTGGAGGTTTTAAATGCAGATTAACATTCATGAAGAGAAATGAAAACTAGAATGAAGCAGAGATCAGGGAGCTTGTCACTCCTGTATATGATCATTCACCAGTATAATAGAATAACATATCACACGCTCCTTTATGATTTTATCATACAATGAACCAAAATCAAACGATCCCTGGACAAATCCCGGACCATTTTCAGTGTATTTTCCAAAATCTGTGTATGAAAAGGACTACTGAGTCTTGAACATCTTAGTACAGTGGTTCTCAAACTGGGGGCCCCAGATGTTGACATTTTATGAAAAATAATTATTTATCATAAATTCTGTGCAATCCAACTTAAGAAGAGAATACCAACCAACAGAACTTTGTATAATAGTAACTTTGAGATTTGTTTTCTGTCATGATTTGGAGAACCAGCATGTAGCTTAGTGTCTGTAAACTGTTTCTACAAACTAATACTGAGTGATATTGATTTTATAAACCACAGTGTCATGGGAAAGTGCTGTAGGTGTGTTTCTGAAAGTAATTTTATTTCGGGTTGCTGATCTTATGTACTGTAATGCAAAATTGTAATGCAGTCTTTAATGCCTGAGGTTTAACCAGCAATTTAATAAAAATAAGGTGTTGAGTTCAGCGATTTGATTTGTTGTACGCTTCAGCATTTAAACTTCCTTCTGAATTATAAAGCTGTCATTGAATATCATTAACTTGAAAAATTAGGTTGACCTATAGTGGGAATTGCCTATTAATGTAAAACCAGGATGTTTTTGATATTATGCTTAAATCATAAGAGAACTTTTGTCCACTGAGACTGCCTGTTTAAAAACCAGCGCATTAAAATGTGTTTTAAAGGTTTTTAAGTTTGTAAAGGTGCAGTTCAAGGAGTGACTTGAATTTGGTTTTGAGATTTGGGCTTTTCTGAAATCAGTTCGATACCAAAGTTGACCCAAAACGTAGCTTTTCTTGTGGGAAAGTTAAGTCTATGTTAAACCCTATCGAGCTGAGGGTTTGATTTTGATACGATTAAAGACTTGAGATGCATGTTGTCTGGCAGACAGATAGAAGTGATTATAGTATATTACAATATTAAATAACGTACATTTTTTTTGTTGTGTAATTATACTGACTGACCTATTCCATTGCACAGAGCAAGCTAGAAACAAATACAACAGCTCCGACTTTTATTCCCTTTCTAAGCCTCCATGCATTGCAAAAAACAAATTATGCTGAAGTGCTGCCAATTTTAAACTTTGTAAATTTTACAACATACATAAGTGATACTCAGCTCTGGAGATAACAATATTTATTATATGTTTTCTGAAATAAGTAGTTATTTTTATCAGTTTTACTGATTTACTTTATTTTTTATTTTTTTAAATGGGTCTAAATTACAAATGCCTTCCATTACATGTAATAAAAAACCCATCTTAAAAAAGATTATGCAGCTCACATTGAGAGGGAAAATCAAATAGTTTGTTTGTTCCCTTTGATTTGGGTAAATCAACCACGCAATTTTCCGGAGGAGAGAGAAAATCAAATTGAAATAGACTAGTGAGCCCCTTTTCCTTGTTTTCCTCATTCATTTTGTTCATTCCGATGGATCTTTGTAATTAATGGAATGCATTACAGGCTGCCCCAGTGACTTATTCACCCAATTTTAGTCCACCTCAGGGATGAATCGGTCTGTCTGATGAGGTGAAAATTAAGAGGGTGATGTTGAGGAGGGGTGCACGTCTCGTACCAAACATTATCAAAAGTCTGAGTGTGCATGATTTATCTATATACTCACTCACTATATGGTAAATTATTACAACAGCCCACCATAACCAAAATGTTTTACAGGCAGAAACTGTAGCTCATTTTGGGAATGGAAACCTTTGTTGAGGTTGCCACGTTAGATTTATCTCTTGAGAAAAATATACTCTTACTGTATGTAAATGTAATATTTTTGTAAATTGTAATTCCTCAAATTCTTTTTGCAGTTTCTTATTTTTCTGTCCAAAAATGTTTTATCATAATTACACTACTTGTACTATGTATTATGCACTCACCCTAATGATACAATATGTGACATCTTTCATTATACTTTCTAAATAGCTGGTTTGAATTAACCCTGCTAAAGTAAGTCCTTACAAATAAATCACCCTGGGTCTGCAAATACTTTTTTATGGTGATAAACAGCATTTTTTTTTAAAGATAAAGGATCACCTTGTTCCATTAGTCTATTGTGGTATGCCTTGGTCTGAAGATCGGTAATTGTTCTTTTCCATTTTACACAGATGTAAGGTCACATCGAAATTCATCAGTCTTTAAACTAAAAGGGATACATTCCTATAAAACCTACATGAATTATTCATTCTCCACACATTTTCAAAGTAAAAGTTTCACCTCCCTGACACTTAATAAAAGCCTTAGGATTACATTTTAAATAAGGCAGTTCTCCATATCTGAATATTACTCCCCAGTTACAATTTGCTTTAAAATGTATTGAAGCAAGCTATATTTATAGTGACATAGGTGGAAAGGTGTGTGCATTAATGCAACAGAGAACTTATAATGAGGCCAGCATGGAGTCATTTCTATTTTTCATGCAATATCATTCTGTTTAGTGATTTTATGGACCTCACTAGAAAACGTATTTATGTTTCTTGCTGGCAATTTGGATGAATGTGTGCCATCTGAATTTCACAAAAGCTTTAAAAGCTAAAAAGGTTTACCCCTAAACAAACCGCGTCACTACACTCTCAGAAAAAAAAAGGTACAAAAGTTGTATCTATCTGTCACTGGGATGGTAACTTTTAAAAAGATACTAATATGTACCATTTAGGTACAGATGTGTACCTTTATGATACCAATATGTACCTTTTAACTTTTGAAAAGGTACCCCCCCCCCCCCAGTGACAACTTTTGTACCCTTATGTACCCTTTTCTCTTAGAAACGGTGCTAAATAGCACTAAAAGTGGTTCTAGGCTCGTAATCATAGAGGAACCATTTTAAGTGCTGTATAGCACCTATGAAGCACTTACTGTATGAAGAACCATACGGGGGTCATATAGCACCACTGTCGCACCACAAATGGTTCTACAAAGCACAATATCGTTCTACACAGGTGCTAAACAGGTCCTTCATTAGTGCTATATGGCACTTAAAATGGTTCCTCTATGATTACGAGCCAAGAACAACTTTTTAGCACCGTTTGTTTTTGATAACAGCAGATCAGCGTAAAATGTTTAAAAACTGTTAAAAAATTGAAATCATATTCAATTTAGCAACAAAATCACCAGTTTGGCCCTGACTCAAAGCAAGCAGAACCTTTTTTGTGATTTTGAACATTTATTGTGCCATCTTATGTTGCGTTTGGCAATGTTGTACTAGATTGTTGCATAATTCATAATCTTAAATGCTGTTTATTCAGTATGAGGTTTAATTAAAACCATTTTTTGAGCAATTAAACGGCTTAACTCTTAAAATACCTGTTTTACGATTTATATTTTCCGTGTACTTATACAGTAGTGTTATCTCAGGCCGATAACATTTGTCAAATTATTCCTGAAATATGTCGATGGAATGAACTGCAGGCTGCGACACCTCATGCACAGAAATGTCCTGATTTCTCTGCACTTGAAGTACCCATTTAGATAAAACACAAAGACTGCTCGGAAAAAAAGAAAGGATGCTCTTTAGTGACATACAGAGTGGCCTGCTGAGGGACCTGACTTTGAATGCATTTCTTTCTTCAAGAGATGTAAATTGAGACAAAAAAAGCTGGCAAGATAAGGCTACACACAAGGTTAGACTTGACATCATGCTACGTTGTGCAGACAGGTTTAAGAAAGGAGAAGGACAAATTGTGCATCGCAGCATGAGATGGCAATAATGTTCGAATTGTTCACTAGGTAAATGTTTAAAAGCTACAACATGTAAAGCATCTCTCTTATTCTTAGATTCTTGCAGTTGGCATGGATGTTGTTTAAAGAGGAGGACAAAGGCATCTTCAAGTTAAAAAAAGAAAATTGTCTATTTTATTATTTTGTAATATATAGGTCACCTAATATGAAAAATTCACTTGTTATGTGTTGGTTGAACATAATGGTGTGTTGCCTGTGTGTGTATACTGTACAAGCACCCTGTAATGATAAACATCTGCCCAAACTGTTAGACTACAAAATACCCAGTAAAATACCATAATTTTCTTTTACAGTTCATTACTGTAATATGCATTGCATTATGGGTATAACATTTAATTTACAGTGATTTACTGTATGTTTTGAATTTGCGGTAGACTGCTGTAAAACAACAGCTTTTTGCCACTGTAGTTGAATAAAATAGTGTTATAAAAGCATATAAAATGGAAAAATAAATATATCTATGAAATGAAATACATTTTATTTGTTATGCTTTTAGCAGTGAAGCAAATTTCAAAATGTGAATTGTTTTTCAGCAGTGTAAATAATTTATTGAGAATTGTAGATAGAAACAAGAAAGGGATTATGGATAAATGCTTGACTGTCAGATTTGAATTTGACCTCAAGACCTCAAAACACTAGTGATGCCAAAATTTCGCTCCTCGGAGTGTTGGGAGAGTGACAGAAGAGGCTACTTGGGGAGTGTAGCGACTAACTTTCATCAAGTAAATCTGTAGCACTGTGGTAGTGTTATGGGCCTACGACATGGGGGTCCTGGGTTTGATTCCCTTTTAAGGCAATATATTTTTTTAAACTAGGTTACAGTAAGGGTATTATACTGTAAAATGGAACTGCGGTAAAGACATCATACTGTAAAAAACATGTACAGTTATGGTACTGTAATGGGGCAGTTACAGTAACTGAGTTATCGCATATATACAATAAAAAGTCTAACTGTGCACTGCTTTGTTTCAATTCCTGTATAACCTTAAAGCTGGTTTCACACCAGACACGTTTGAGGCGTCAAATTCGCGTATACCGCACGTATTAGACGCGTGAACATTTTGTGTGTACCTGCTTTATTTGTGTGTGAAAGCCAGGCGTGAAATTCTAGTCATCGAGACATTCACACGTAAATTTATGTCGTGGGAGGGGCTTCTACGACTTCGCTTGCTTCATGTAATCACGTCAATACTAGAGCAAGCTCCTGATTGGTTAACGCGGTGCGTTTTTCCACCAAAGATCAGATTATTCAACTTGTGCGTTTCCCGCAGCAATGCTCAATTCGCATGAACTAGACCCAGGAATAAGGCGGAATCGCGTCTACCGCACTGCGCTAAATGCCGCATTCACGCCGTGAGACCTCCAGACGCGCATCAAAGCAACTTAACGTTGAAATCACTCGCTGCTTGACTCCTCTACCGCAGCTGGTGTGAACGCAGCATAACAGTCTTGTGGGACAAGCTGTTGGCATTTTCCGAGCAAACTGACATCACTTTGCACAGGCCCCACCCACAACCATTCAAAGACCACAG
Organism: Misgurnus anguillicaudatus; assembly: GCF_027580225.2. Lineage (NCBI taxonomy): Eukaryota > Metazoa > Chordata > Actinopteri > Cypriniformes > Cobitidae > Misgurnus > Misgurnus anguillicaudatus. The sequence continues at coordinate 25,475,345 of NC_073345.2, forward strand.
TTAGGTCATAATTTCTATTTTAAATCTCCTTTACATAATTGATTCACTTTTTGTTTTAAGCCCGGGATCCCAGATGAGAGATTAACATTGTGAAACAATTGTGGTGATATCTGCCATCGTGGCTCTTAATCGGTGGTCCTATGTCGTACAGTGAGAGAAGTTCAAAGACGTGTCATAAATTCAGCATGATTAACACACAGTGTGTTTGCTGCTACAGAATATGTTTACCACTAGCCCATGCTTATGACGTTGGACTAATGTGTGTCGCAGCCATCGAAGCCTTTAAATCCTGCAGTGTATCCGGGGCTTAACAAACGGTGCATGTTTGCGGTATAGATATAATGTTGCTCAGACAACATGTATTCCTCAAATTAAGCTTACCGTCTTCTACAAAAACACTTGACAGGTTGAGAGCTTCTGTAGGCAGGATATTTATCTGAGTTCCCCACCCCTAACCGTCCAAAGTCATGCATTTTGTTTGTCACGAGCCATCTGCTTTTCGCTCCTACAGCTGGCCCATTTAAAGGCACACAGCGTTCATAATTCATCAAAATTAGCATCAGTTTAAATCCTGCTGTTTCCTGAGCACTCTTCATTTGTTTCCTTGCACGCTTTAGATTGTCCCACCATTATCTCCCTGTCCAAAAACAACAGGAAGGTTCTGGAAAACCTCTTTGAGTTACACCAGGCTCTTGTTCTGTTTAGGGAAGCCAAACTGAAAAGATTAATTTTCATTGCATCTCATTTACTGATGCTGTTTTCTTTTCAACCCAGGTGTGAAGTTTACATATTTACTCCTGAGACTTGGTACGACTGACATTTTCTATAGTAAACAACAGTTGGTAGAAAATAAAGACTGAAATATCACAGACTAATAATTCATTACCATCGGAGACATAGAAATATCCATGCTTAAAATGTTAACGTACACCCAAATAAACCAGTGGGTATAGCTTTTAATAAAGCAAGCACAACGTACTTGTAGGTTGAATCAGATTATAAAACTTTTTTTGTAAGGAAAAGGGTGTAAGTGATGACATTTGATATTATTTTTCTATCATTCTAGTATTCTGTTTTATTCTACATCGACGTGGGATGGTAAACAAGCAGTTCCCTCTGGACCAATGAAACACACTGAGATGAGCCACTGCTCTCACCCTTCAAAGCGAGAACATATTGCTGAATCTCAAGAGGCAAACCCAAACATACTGTGTGACAGCCAGACCTAAAACTGCGAAAATCCTCAGTGAACGTCCAAAACACAGCAGTGAAATATTAAGGATAGAGCTTGTGGCAGACTGGCTGTACACCAGCACAAGCCATCCAACTTTGTTGGGATTGGGTCCAAGGAGGTCCATTTAATTAATTTGTGTAGCATGGGATGGAGATAAATATAAAATCACAAGACAAAGCAACAACTCTATGTTAGCAAGCTTGACTCTTTCAAAAAAGTAAAGTGCTTAAATGGTTCCTTAAAGCGATTCCATAGAAAAACATTTCAGTCAAATGTTGTTTGAAGAACCATTTTTTACTCACATACTTACCTTTTGTAAAACAGAAAGGTTTTTATTAAAGGGTCTTTCTGGAACTATATAGCAAAAAATTGTTCTTCGTCATCATGCAACATCTTTTTTTAAGAGTGCACCTCAGTTACGAGCGTGTAGAGATGCAAGAGGCTATATATTCATAAATTTTTGTAAAATATTAGGGGGCTGGGGGGGTTAATTGATAGTTATAATAGTTAGTGGGTTACCTCCCCATCACCTTAAATACCTCTGCAGAAATTGCATGATGACATGATGTCATTTTCAGCCCACCCCTGCTTTTCTAAATAAAAAGGTTTCTCAAAATTCCTCCCTCCTTCCCTTGCACCCTTGGTTGCTTCATGTAACACATTTTTGTCACTGCGGTATGTGTCATATTAAACATTTGACAGAGGAAAGAAGTGTTACGGCCTGTAGATCAAGTGGCAGACAGTGCATGTGCTTTATCATAATGCTTGACATGTGAAGGTTTATTTCAGCTTTGCGATGTGTGAATATGCTGTATGTGGCTGACACAGTGCGTCTCAAGCAGTCACTTTGATAAAGAGGCAGCATTGAGAAATGCACAGCGTAAAGATGTGAATGTGTCTGTGTTCCTGCAGCTTAGTGTTGTCGATCTATATACTCTGTAAGAAAATATGGACGTTGTGCTAGTGACGTCACCCTTAATATTACTAAGTCATAGTTCTGGATTAATCTAAACCCTGTCCGGGAAACCATAAAGCCACTTTGAGCACAAACAACATTAGGGCTTTCTTGTAATGCACTGTAGGTCACTTTGGATAAAAGTTTCTGTCAAATGCATGTGTATGTGTATCCCATCTAAGCTTAAAGGGATAGTTCACCCAAAAATGAAAATAATGTCATTAATGACTTACCCTCATGTCGTTCCAAACTCGTAAGACCTCCGTTCATCTTCAGAACACAGTTTAAGATGTTTTATATTTAGTCTGAGAGCTTGTTGACCCTTCATTGAAAATCTACATATGGTATAATGTCCAAAAAGGTAATAAAAACATCATCAAAGTAGTCCATGTCACATCAGTGGGTCAGTTAGAATGTGTTGAAAGCATCAAAAATACATTTTGGTCAAAAAATAACAAAAATTACGATTTTTTTCAGCATTGTCTTCTTTTCCTCGTCTGTTGTGGGGCGCATGCGCGGGACTGGAGTCACGTGACTGCAGTGACACGGATGACGTGTTGTCCTCAGACATGTTTGCCAAGTTTTTTTTGTCAAACTTACAGCCTGCCTCTCCCTCAGACTGTAAACGAAGCCCGGGCGCATAAAAAAAAAAGCTGGGGTGCAACAGATAACACGTCAGCCGCGTCGTATGTCTCCACGTCACTGCAGTCACGTGACTTTAATCTTACACCTGCGCTTCACAACAGAGGTGGAAGAGAAGACAATACTGAAAAAAGTCGAATTTTGTTTTATTTTTGGACCAAAATGTATTTTCGATGCTTCATAACATTCTAACTGACCGACTGATGACACATGGACTAATTTGATGATGTTTTTATTACCTTTCTGGACATGGAGAGTACCGTACCGTACGTAGATTTTCAATGAAGGGTCAACAAGCTCTCTGACTAAATCTAAATCATCTTAAACTGTGTTCCGAAGATGAACAGAGGTCTCATGAGTTTAGAATGACATGAGGGTGAGTCATTAATGACATTCTTTTAATTTTTGGGTAAACTATCTCTTTAACATGCAAATGTATACAATGTAAATGTCGCGCCTGTTGTATTTAAGCCAGACATGGTAACATTGTTTCTACTGATGTTTGGTTTGGGATGCTACATTTGGACAAAACTGTCCACTATAAGAGGAGAAATACTTGTTTTAATCTCTAAATAGTACTTAAGTGGTTATATTTCAGCTTTTTCTTTCAGTTCTTTCCACTATTTAATTCCTCAGCTCATTGAACTGTACCTAAACACTGACAGTCTGCTTCTGTTTAGCCCGGTCAGCACATCTCACAACTGTTACCAACAAAATTTTAACCATTGGCTTTGACAGGAGCATGCAAATAATAACCTTATCCCCCCTTTAGTTTTTCTGGCTTGATTTGTATTCAGCTCAGTGAAGAATGGGAACCGATGTAGCCGAGATCAAGACTAATATTCTTTTACTGACATCGCTTCTCTCTGCTCCACAGGCACTCAGGAGACTCCAGTGTGGTGTCACTTTATCAATATTGCTTTATAATAGACAGAAAATAGCCTATTGTAAGTGCTAAATCATTTTGTGTTTGATAAACAAACTTTCTGAATAACAAAATATGAAGGGGTTGAGATACTGCTGCACTAAAGACTCGGTAATGTGCATTAGTCCATCACCACAAATCATAAGTGGTTTAAAAGGCCACCCTGTAAGTCTTGAATTTTGTATAAACAGAACTCATTACATTGTGTATGATTATTTACATTATATTATGTTCAATTTATTTCACTTAGCATAATGTAAAGCAATTTATGCTCTGATTCAATAAACATATTGAATAATGCTTAGAGAGCGTTAATGTTTACTCATTAATTATTCAGCTGTTTCCTAAGCAACTTCATTTATTATCTTTCCCTGACTCACTTACTCATTTACTTTTTTCTTTACTGTTTCAGAAGCAAACAGATACACAAAACCTTAGAGTATGAAAGTAAAACACCAATTGTCAAATGTCCACAATAGAGCATTTCAGTTATAGACTGAAAAAACAAAGAGCTTTTGTGGCTCAAACTTAACACTCGACTTGCGCATTAAATCAATAACAACAGAGTCCCTTTAGAGTAGATTATTTTTTATAACAAGCAAAAAATAAATAACAAGTAAATTACCTCATAAAAAATACATAGATTATATATTATACATACACTCATCTAAAGTATTATTAGGAACAACATACTAATACTGTGTTTGACCCACTTTCGCCTTTAGAACGGTCTTAATTCTATGTGGCATTGATTCAACAAGGTGCAAAAAGCATTCTTTAGAAATCTTGGCCCATATTGATAGGATAGCATCTTGCAGTTGATAGAGATGCTCTATTGGGTTGAGATCTGGTGACTGTGGGGGCCATTTTAGTACAGTGAACTCATTGTCATGTTCAAGAAACCAATTTGAAATGATTCAAGCTTAGTGACATGGTGCATTATCCTGCTGGAAGTAGCCATCAGATAATGGTTACATGGTGGTCATAAAGGGATGGACATGGTCAGAAACAATGCTCAAGTAGGCCATGGCATTTAAATGATTCCCAATTGGCACTAAGGGGCCTAAAGTGTGCAGGGGAAAATATCCCCCACACCATTACACCACCAGCCTGCACAGTGGTAATAAGGCATGATGGATCCATGTTCTCATTCTGTTTACGCCAAATTCTGACTCTACCATCTGAGTGTCTCAACAGAAATCGAGACTCATCAGACCAGGCAACATTTTTCCAGTCTTCAACTGTCCAATTTTGGTGAGCCCGTGCATATTGTACACTCTTTTTCCTATTTGTAGTGGAGATGAATGGTACCCGGTGGGGTCTTCTGCTGTTGTAGCCCATCCACCTCAAGGTTGTGCGTGTTGTGGCTTCACAAATGCTTTGCTGCATACCTCGGTTGTAACGAGTGGTTATTTCAGTCAAAGTTGCTCTTCTATCAGCTTAAATCAGTCGGCCCATTCTCCTCTGACCTTTAGCATCAACAAGGCATTTTCGCCCACAGGACTGCCGCATACTGGATGTTTTTCTCTTTTCACACCATTCTTTGTAAACCCTAGAAATGGTTGTGCGTGAAAATCCCAGTAACTGAGCAGATTGTGAAATACTCAGACCAGCCCGTCTGGCACCAACAACCATGCCTTGCTCAAAATTGCTTAAATCACCTTTCTTTTCCATTCTGACATTCAGTTTGGAGTTCAGGAGATTGTCTTGACCAGGACCACACCCCTAAATGCATTGAAGCAACTCCCATGTGATTGATTAGATAATTGCATTAATGAGAAATGTAACAGGTGTTCCTAATAATTCTTTAGGTGAGTATACATCCATAGATCATATGGATAATGTAGAAATACGTTTATTATCACGTTTATTATCTACAGCATCATCAATTATCTTTGTTGAGATGAAACAGTTGTCAACTTCTAATGTCCACCGGCTTTAAAATGAATTATATTACTTCATTGACCTTGCATGACTATATTTCACAGTCTATAATAAAATTTCCCCCGTGTGTTGGTGTTTCTGAACTAGCCTTTTAAATATCTAATGGAGAATTCACCATCATGACCTGATCCATCACAGCACCTTTGTGCTCGGACGTTACTGTTTACCTCTGACAATTTCAAGGCAAGATTAAAATTTTACGAACGACTGCTCGGGTTCGTTCTCTGCGCAAATTGAAAACCTGCTGTAGTGGGATCCGATTAAATTACAATAAATAATTGCCTGCTGTTCCTCGTGGCCACAATAGCAGCATTTAGCAACAAACTAACTACATGGGCAGTGACTAACTAATAAAGTTATTTTTCTTTACCCTGGCATTTCTATTTTATACCACGATACTTAATAGAGCTCAAATCGACACACAAAGCAAGCAAAATGTCGAATTGTGGGGACGGATGGACATTTAATGTCTATACAGACAACCTAGATAAAGTCACATAAAGCCATAAAACCACAAACATTGTTGTAAACACCAGATAAAAGCAATTAAAGCATTACAAGGATCAATTACCTGCTTGATTGTGACCGTTGCGCTGGTGGGCCACAATAAATGTGTCACGGGACGCTGCCATGCAAATCACTAATTCGTTTCAGACATACTTGGGCAGACGATGTAGTTTCTTTTGGAACAGATTGCACTAGCAGGGTGATGCAAAACAACCGTAATACTATTGCATTGGTGTTATATATTAAATCAGTGGCCTAGAAGAGGTGAGTCTGAAATCTCACACCTAAGGTCCACCTGTGAACTATAAGAACTTCTAGGGATCAAAGAGGTTGGGTTTTATGTGATGTGGTAAATCAGTAGGCAAGTGATTCTGTTGGAGACAAAAACAGATGTGTTGAACTGATGGTGGACAGAAAGAAGGAATATTTAAAATATATAAAATGGACAGTATGCACTGTATGCACTGGTTCAGAAGCAAAACTCACTTGAGGCACAATAATAAATGTAGAATAGTCATTCTCTGCATTAGAGATCCATTAGATGATGTTGTTGCCGGCGACTGACATCCTTTTTCGACTATGTTAATGGATAGGAGTCTTCTGGATTTTATTTTTAAGCATGAAACAAACTATGAAGTGGGTACAATTTTATGTATCCTGAATAAAGTATACCTAAATGAACAAAAATACTTTAATACCAGTAGGGGTGTCACGATTCTCCAAATCCTCGATTCGGTTACTTTTCGGTTCTAAGGTCACGGTTGGATTCGATTCTCGATTTTTACTTCTTTTTAAAGAACATGTTGCTATGCCATTTTTAGACTAGACTTGAAATATAACATCTGACCTTGAACCCGGAGATGCCCTGCCATGTTAGTCATGCTGCCAGTGGAAAAATATAATACACGCATATACATGATAAAACGAAAGTTCCTGTCAGATGAACATTCCTGTCAGTACTTTGCACCTTAAAAACGCGCTTTTATTACCGTCAGACGAGATTGTGAGACTATACCCCAATAAGTCATGTTTAAATACTGTTTACTCTTAAGCAACTGAAATAAGTTGTTGTGAAACTTGAAACGACCAATCCTGTCACAGACACCGTTCTGCTGTGCACTTGTGGGTGCTCTGATTGAGTTTAGCTGAAGGCGGGAGGCGTGTGCTGTTTTTTGTTTCCCATTTAAGAGCAGCTCGCGTGGTGTCTCCTGCATCTGCTGTGCTATCTTTTGACTGGCTGTAGCTAGCGAAGTTAGAGGATGTTAACTCGCAGCACTTAACACGTGTTTTTTTCTGCTTGGCAAGCCGACCGGACGTGACATGGGGGCGTGGCAGCATCGACAATTCCATTTTTTTCTAGGTTGTGACTTAATTTCGAACTATTTTGATTTAAAATAATAAATACCAGCATATACAATTGTTATTTTTGTGCTAAATAAAAGTGTAAAAGTTAAACAAAAATAATAATTAAAAAGTTTCACTTAAAAAATATACTAAGTACCAGTAATACTTAAATAGATGTTTATGTGTATTAAAATAATGGTGTTTCAAAATAGCACATTGATTACTATTAAATATTCTTATGTTACTTTAAGAACTAATTTTTTTTATGTACATAAAATACAAAAATAATGCATTAAAATAGCAATTTTACTAAGTGTGTACTTAAATAAAATGTATTTTGTGCACTTTTTACCTTTAACAAGAAACAAATAAATGTAAACACCGAAAGAAAAGTTGAGTTGACATCAAAAAGCAGTTAAGATCCATTATCTGTTTAGATTTTAAGTCAGATTTTGCATGTTCTGTGCTTTCATAAATAAGTTTAAAGCTCCCGTTCTGTCTGTGATTTTGAAGCTTTGATTTTGTTTAAGGTGGGCAATATAACATGTGTTCATGTTTCACGTTTAAAAAACGCGGTATTTTTCACACAATTTACTTATCTGTATAGGGCTGTTTTCACTGTCCTCAAAACAGGCTGATGTCTTCCTTGTTATGTGAAGTCCCTCCTTCAGAAATATGTAACAAGTTCTGATTGTGTAGTTTGTTTAGTGTGCTGTGATTTGATAGCAGCTTAGCTTAGCAGAGCCGTTTAAGCCAAAGCTGGTGACTGATGTATTCCTGTGGGCGGAGTTTAGTCAACGAACTGTTTTACTGACGTCATTAAAACAGGAAATAGAGGGCTGTAGTCCAAACCGGCCGTTCGTTGAAGGCTTTTAAAGAGGAATTTTATTGAAGAAAATATATCGCCTGGCAGTGAACTTTGAGCTTTATCATTTTACAGGTATTATTTATGCTATTATAGCAACATTACACACCAACTAGGGTTTAAAAAATGGTATCAGGAAGAACGTGACCTTTAAATAAGTTCACAAACATAGTTTCTTGTTACACAATATGAAAAAACAGAATAGTGTTATACACTAAATACAAATCTGAAATTCAGATTTGTCTCTACCAGTAAATCTCAGCATTACATCTCTCAATTTTCTCTTCTGGGCCAAAATAACTTATCTGTCCTACTGCTGACTGTGTATCAGAGGAAATGTCAAAGCCAAGCAACAGAGAGACAGAAACCAGAATGATGAGTGGGCAGTCAGGTTAGTAATGGGTGATATTAAAAACAGCAATGCCTTGGGTATGCATTGTCAAATCATCCAATCAGTGGAACAGATTCAAAACAAAAAATAGATGGAGAGAACGTGAGGAAGAATATGCAATCTCATTTCAAGATTGGGGGTACTTAACTAAAGCATCTTTGTCCAACTTGTCTGTTTCAAATAATCACTATTGTCCCAGTACTGTAATATAAGAATATATTTCAGGATGAATCTCAATAACAATAGCTCATCAACCTCTCCATTTGGCTTGTAATCATCATAGAAGCTCATAAAACTGAACTTATTAACTGAATTAATCAAGCTGTGAAGAAAATAATCTAAAACCATCTATTTGCTAAAAGCACGAATACGGCAGCTATCTGCATTATCTAGACACAGGACGCATTCCAATTTCCAAGAGTTGATTTAATACCCCAGGAGAGTCATTTCTTAACACTACCACATATTCAGGGAAATAATAAAATTATTTTTTAAAAACAGTTTTAGTCATAATGATATGCTTGGAAATGTATTTTGTCGCCTAAACATAATGTGATTTATGTTATCTGAAATGACTTTTTTAGTCAATGAATTTTAAGTGCAGTTATTCTGCTTGGAATAATTATACCATTATGCTAAATAAAACAACAGTGGTTAAACATTAGATCAGTTTTTATAGGGCATAGTTTGCTTGTATTGTGGGAACCAAATGTTTGCGTGCTGTGTCCTCCAAATTCCAAAGCCATAATTTTCATACAGTTCCTTATAGGGACACTCCACTTTTTTTGAAAATATGCACATTTTCCAGCTCCCCCAGAGTTAAACATTTGATTTTTACCGTTTTGGAATTCATTTAGCTGATCTCTGGTTCTGGCTTTACCACTTTTAGCATAGCTTAGCATAATCCATAGAATCTGATTAGTTCATTAGCATCGCACAAAAATGTTTCTAGGCAGATATGGCTAGGAACTATACTCTCATTCTGGCGTAATAATCAAGGACTTTGCTGCTGTAACATGGCTGCAGGAGGCACAATGATATTACGCAGTGCCCGAAAATAGTCCCCTGCTATTGAAAAATACTAAGGGGACTTTTTTCGGCTGCTGTGTAAGATCATTGCACCTCCTGCAGCCAAGTAACAGCGGCCAAGTCACTGATTGCAGAATGAGAGTATAGTTCCTAGCCATATCGTCCTAGAAATTTGCAACTTTTAATTTTCCATCGGTCTTATTAAGCAAAGTAACTACAGAAGAGTCAAGTTTTAAAGGAAAAATATCAAAACTCTTTGGTTATTTTTTAGCGCAATGCTAATGGTCTAATCAGATTCAATGGATTGTGCTATAAGCTATGCTAAAAGTGGTAACACCAGACCCGAAGATCAGCTGAATGGATTCCAAAACTGTAAAAATCAAATGATTAACTCCAGAGAAGCTGTAAAATTTGCATATTTTCAAAATAAAAATGGAGTGCCCTTTTAACACGTCAATTTAAAACAGATGGATTTCTTAATGACTTAGAATGGATATAAAAATTAAGAGACCACTTCAGTTTTGCCTTTAATCATCACATGTATTGTGACCATTTTAGTCCAATTTCTGTTATATTACAACTAAAACAAACCTTCATCGAATAGCAATCTAAAGACTGAGCGCATGCAAAGACCCATGCTAATGAATCCAAATAAAAACATTATTTTAATTAGCACTTGGCAGAAATGTTGTCTGTAGTCGGTAATGAAACAAAAAAGTGATAATTTTACTTAAACACATACCTACAAATAGTACATTTAGAAAAATGGTGTAAATTACACAGACTAACCAAAATTGGACAATGGAAGATTTGAAAAACATTGATTGGTCTGATGAGTCTCGATTTCAGCTGCGACATTCAGATAATAGGGTCAGAATTTGCCGTAAACACTATGAAAGCATGGATCCATCCTCCCTTGTAGGTCTTTCACAATGATTAGATAATCATCTCATCTCGATTGTTTGACCTCATCGTGATGATTTCAGATCACCGCAATGATTGCACATCTCTTTAAAAAACAAAAGGGGGAGCTGTACAGTATCAGATATCTCCTATTAGATTGGCTACTATTTAAGGCCTGTTCTGGTATAGTCAGTTTATTTTGATTGCATTTTTATTTTTTGTTATTTTTAAGACACTTTATTGTGTTTATTTTTAATGCAGAAGTAGTCGAGTAAGGGACTTGTATGAAGCCCAGACGCAGTCTCGTCTCTGTCTCTCCTTACTCCCTTACTCAACTGGTTTTTGATGACGGTCTGTGGGTATCGGTTTGTAATGTTAAGCCCACTGGTTGGGGGCGGGACTCTTGGTTCTTGTAAGGGATCCAGTTCGCCGGCCAGTGACTAGTTTTCCTTAAACCAAACTGTGAAGAGTCTGTCACAAAGGGGGGGCATTGTATCTTCAATACCTAAACTAACTATTTATTTTCTCTCAAACAGGTATTGTTTAGAAATAGTGAAAACTTGTATCTTGTTATAAGCACCTTTTGTACTATTGCCTCCCTATGACACATCGCTTTTATTATTTCCTAGTCTTTCTAACTCGCTTTGGACAAAAGCGTCTGTTAAATGTCTGAATGTAGATGTAAATGTGGCACACTTTGGGTACCTTAGTACCATAGCATCATTTAAAACCCACGGCCAAGCTGTTACTGACCATGCTATACATTTGTGACCACAGTGTACCCATCTTCTTATGACTACTTCCAGCAGGATAATGCCCCATGTCACAAAGCTCAAAATGAGTTTACTGTTCTCCAATGACCTTCAGTCACCACCTTAATCCAATAGAGCACCTTTGGGATGTAGTGGAAGGAAATTCGCATCATGGAGGTGCAGCCAACAAATCTGCAGCAACTGCCAGATGCTATCATGTCAGTATGGACCAAAATCTCTGAGGAATTTTTCCAACAACTTTTGAATCGTTGCCATGAAGAATTGAGGCAGCTTTAAAGGTGGTTTAAATAGCCAAGTGTATCTAATAAAGTGGCCGGTGAGTATTTCCTTTTAGTTACATAATAATTCCTATCTATAGTTTTAATGAGTATTATTTTCTGAAATGTAAAAAAATATAAATAAAGAATAAAAATCATGTAAAAACAGTGAAATTATTAAAACCATTGCAATTTTTACAGAAAATATAAGTATGCATTAAGACTCCAATGTTACTTTTATCCGTAAAATTAAATAATAAAAATCACAAAATTTTTACGGGTGTTAGTATGTGTGTTTGTGTGTGTGTGCGCGCGTGTCCATCTTATGATTAGTTTCTCGGCAGTCACCAGCACAGCTTCGAGACGTGATTCAATAACGCTTTGTCTTCCATTCACTATATCAGCCAGATGGCCACAGCTGATTGTGATGAACTCAATGTAATAAAACAATCATCTCTCGGCTATAACATCATCTTTCAATGTCGACCCTATGGGCTTCATGTGAAGAACCTGTCAGGAAAAGTGTTTCATATTTCTGCGACTGATCTGTTCCCCCTTTCGCCCTCCCTTCTTTATCATAATTATCTTCTGCTATACACGTCAGTGTACACAAAGCCTTATCAGGCCCGATTATTTAAACTGTATGAATAATGCAGCAGCGAGCTGAATATTTCATGCAAGCGGGATGTTCGCATGCTTACATGTATACACTTCTAATTCAATGTAAAACTAGGGTATTTTTACCATCAGGGACCTGAAGAACTACTGCTGTTAATTATGTGTAAAAGGGCATCACATGGAAGATGAAAAATATGAGAAAAGTTCCACCTGTTTCTCTCTACGTACATTTCACTGCCGTAAAGAGCTTACGCATGCCAAATAGTAATTTTGAGATTATTAGGTTAATTGTTCCATTATTCTGCAGAGATGAGCTTATTTTGAGTTTCATTCGACTAAAATAGGAAAAAGATTATTAATGAACTGCTTTACAATAAAACTGCGCAGGTTTCTTTATTATAGCGAATATCTGATATACAACACACACTCCCTGCTGAATTCAGATTAAACTGGTAGCAGTTTTTATATTGGTCCAAGCTGCTGAACCAGTCACCATATTCATAACTTCAATTGCACACAACCCTTATGCACACAAGACATTTTTACCTGTCAGATGGATTTTTTTTTATGATACATTTGATGTACACTCACTCACAATTTCCCATGATACCACGCAAGACGAATGCGTGACTAGAATCGGATGAAGGATACTAATAAATGCCACAAATGTATTTATACACTTGTGTTAGGCTACTTGCTGACTGTTATTTTATACCTTTGATAAATAAACAAATTAAATAGTAACATTTTACAAGAAGGTTGTTTTTGTTAACAATAAGTTAATGTGTTAGATAAGATGATCACATGAACAATACTTCTACAGCATTTATTAAACAAGTTCATGTTATTATCAGCATTTACTAACGCATTTAAATAAAACGTTTTAACTGTTAACGTCAGTTAATGCACCATGAACTGTATTGACATGAGTAACTGTACTGACATGTTTGTAATGCTCATTTAGTATCTAATGTTTACTTACTAATGCAACCTTATGTAAAGTGTTACCAATTAAATAAATGTGATAGACAGTAACTTTTACAATTTTTTTATTAAATATAATAAATAAACATAAGTAAGGGGTAATGTATTAGGCAACCGGTTGTTACAGCAGAAAAAAGCCCTGAAAGTGTGATCAGGACCCAACACAATGCGGAGTGTATTACAATGAATGAAGGGGCTTATTTTGCAATAACAACCAGCTGCCTGTACATTAATCCGCTAATTACATGGCTATTTACCCTTATAGGTAAGGTAAGGAATGTCATATATGTTATTACACTGTAAAAAGTAAAAGTTGGATCAACTTCAATTGGTAACACCTAAAAATTAAGTTGTTTTGAATTACACATTTAAAGGGACAGTAAGTAGGGTAAGAAGACGCGAGTTATCGTCTCCAACATAAATCTCTTTTCTTGGACTACAACAAACAAACGGATTGTAGGCAACAGTTTACTTCCTGGGATTCCTCCTGCTTTTGACTCGCCCTGTAAGTTAACTCCTGTTAGCATTGCATTGTGACCGAATCTTTCAAACATGGTAAGGAGCATCACATTTCCGTCTGACATCAGAGATGTTCAGGCTAATCACAATGTACAGATTAGCTGGCCAATCAGGGACACAGAGCTTTTCAAATCCGTGCATTTCAATGAAATCCGGAGCTACAAAAATGTCAGTTATGTGGAAAACCACGCAAACACATTGTATTATACCAAATACACAAAATAACATGTTTTTTAGCAATGAAATAGGTGCTCTTTAAAATGACTTTTTTAGGTGTTACTAATTGAAGTTCTTTTAATCCAAAATTTGATTCAACTTTTCACTTTTTTGGAACATTCTCTGTAAACACTAGGGGCTCTATCTTACACCCGGCGCAATGCAGCGCAATGCGCGACGCAAGTGTCTTTCGCTAGTTTCCACCCTAATTTTCACGTTTAGCGCCGCGTTATTTAAATAGCAAATGCATTTGCGCCCCCTTTTGCGCCCATGGGTGTTCTGGTCTGAAAACGAGGTGTGTTCAGGCGCTTTGTTGGCGCGTTGCTATTTTGAGGCAACTAAAATAGACTACGCCATTGACCAACAAAAACCTGGTCTAAAGTCTAAAGTCAATGGCGCAATGTGTTTTATGTTATTTAAAGAGCGCATTAGTAATATGTGCCTAAAAACGGGAGGACAACGCGGGTTTGCTTATCACAAAGTACATGAATGCGCAGCAGCACAAACACCCTTTTAAATATGAAAGATTTAAGGATTAAAATGTAAAAGATTATTATTGCATCTCTTGGACATAAATGAGGACTAATTATGAGACGTTAGAAGCCGCAAAGAGCTGCTTCACCTGTAGCCTGGTAAGTAAATAAATGCTTGCTTTAAACAAATGCATCTGTTTTTAAATGTTTTTTAATGCTGCCTCACGGATTTATTGTATTGACTCTGTACCTGTGGATATGGTGAGATGAGAAACATTTTTAAGTAATGCTTAAAAAAAACTCTTTCCTAAAAAAAAACGCTGTCCAAAGTGCTGAAAAGAACATGCGGAGAGCCGTTTGTAAATTCTTTATCTCCTGTTTGTTACAAATAAAGTATTTTTAGAGTACAAACCTTATCTTACATACTTGTAAATTATTTTTTGATGATATTGGATAGCCATACATTTAAAGCAATTACAAGCCTGCTTTTTTACTTCCATGACTAAAAGAAAACGGGTTTTAAAGGTTTTAATAAAAAAAATAACAATTTCAATACAAGTGAAAAACAACACTTATTTAACTTATTTAATTATTTAACATTTATCTTAAACTGGGGATCTTCTTCCTCCGCTTAGTTTTTCAGTTATAAAGTCCGTCATCTAAATAGGGATTAGACATAGCGCCAGCGCAACTTGCTTTTAAAGAGGATGAGAGCTGAGACTCTCATTGGTTTACTGCACGTAACGCCCAAAATACTCCCATTACAATAGGACCAACCCTTTTCGACCATGCGCTCGGCGCACAAACAATTTTTCCCGTCGTTAAATTAGCAAAAGTGGATTCGGACACGCCCATTTAGACGTTGCGCTGTGCGCTTTAGACAATGTGCTTAGATCGTTAAAATTGGGCCCTAGAACTTTGACCAGATCAACAACCATAACACATTCAAGTCACTTATATACCCTTTCCTCACCATTCTGATGCTCGGTTTGAACTTTAGCAAGTCATCTTCATTATGTCTACTGTATCTCTAAATGCATTGAGCTGCTAGAAGTCTAAATTCCTAAATTCCTCAGTGATATCCCCTTTTTAAAAGTTGAAACAAAAGAGTAAAAAGATGCTTATGCCTCGTGGAGAATACAGGATAGAGACAAGTTGCTCAGTGTTTATACATCAAAAACACGCACATCTTCGGAGGCTTACGTGTTCCCCTGTACAATCAAAGACTTGAGATCAATGGCTGTTCAAAGAGCATGTCGATCTGTACAATCAGCCTCGGGAGAATCTGAGGGTTTTGCTTTCAAGTTGTCATGAGAATGAAAATCAAAAGGCTTTTAAATGAACACATTAGATGACTTCTTTCTTCTCAAGAGTCCTGAGTGCTTTTGACATTTATAAATACTATTTACTTTTAAAAGCACTTTAGAACAAGTATTTAGTTTATAATCAACCTGACAAATCAATATTGACTATTTGAGCGAACGAGTGTCCTTTCTTTATACCTACACATACGTACAAATAAAATACCCGTTGGTCTATTATACATGCTTTAAAGGTGTCGGGCTTTACTTTTGCCATTTTGAAGTAAAGCACCAGACCGTTTAGGGAACACATCAAAGTTTGAAGTATTGCAGCAGTTTATTCCATCCGTATGATGAATAGTTTTTAAGGATTAAGATGTTTAATTGACTGACTATGCTTTGCTGTGAACAATACAAAATCTTTAAAGGACAACTTGGGTTTTTTACACTTAAAGCCCTGTTTTCAGATTGTTTATGATGAAATAGAACGGTTTTGGCTGGAATGTCG
The DNA here is from genome assembly GCF_027580225.2 of Misgurnus anguillicaudatus. Taxonomy (NCBI): domain Eukaryota; kingdom Metazoa; phylum Chordata; class Actinopteri; order Cypriniformes; family Cobitidae; genus Misgurnus; species Misgurnus anguillicaudatus. The sequence goes on from NC_073345.2 coordinate 25,491,733, forward strand.
ACATGTGCGGCTGCCCCGGGAATTTTCGGGTGTTTGTTGTTTCGCCTCCCGCCTCTAAAATGGGTGTATAGGTGCACTGAAACAATCCTTCCTAAAATGCATTAAACTTTCGTTTACAAAGACGTGAAACTCACCGAGTGGTCAGGGGTGTTCACTGATATACTCACACAAAAATCGTTGCAAAACATGCTTTCCAACAGCTGTTTTAGCATTCGTTGTAAACTTGTGGACCTATTTTTCCAAACGCCTCACACCCGTATATTCTGTTGAGAGCTTGAATACTAGACACTCCAGCCCAGTTGGTAGCAATAATTCGCCTTTGCCAATTGCAAGAATAGAAACAAAGTTCCCGGCACGGAGTAATACCGTACCTCACAGCACATCTAATACAAGTCAATGGAGTTGGACAAAAACTACTATAAGACCTGTTGGAGTGCGTATTTTGCGGCGATTTTTGTGCGAGCACATCAGTGAACACCCCCGACCACTCGGTGGGTTTCACGTCTTTGTAAACTAAAGTTTAATAGGAAGGATTGTTCCAGTGCACCCACACACACACTGCAGAGGTGGGAGGCGAAACAACAAACACCCGAAAACTCCCGGGGCAGCCGCACATGTCGAAACCTCAGTCAAAACCGTTCTATTTCATCATAAACAATCTGAAAACAGGCTTTTAAGTGTAAAATACCGGACTTGTCCTTTAAATCCAAAAATTGTGTTCAATGGCTTTTTAGAAGCATTGTTTTGTATGGGAGGATTTCCCCCCTTAGATTACTCATATTAAGGGAGTGTGGAGTGACGTCAACTTTTTTCAACTAGGCCTACTTGAAATAAATTACCACAATATAAATATTAAACTATTATATTTTCATATATATATATATATATAAATTAATCATATTTTAAGGAGAGCAACGCTAGTCAATGAATTTGCAAGAATTCATATGCATAAAGGATTTGTAGAGAAGTACAAATTTTAAAATAAGCACAAACACATGCAAGTTAGGCTTTTTAGGAAATGCATAATTTATCAAATATATAAGTTCTGCAAAATGGAAGAAGGAGACCTTTTGTGCTTCATAGCTGGTTTTGAAGTTCTGTAAGGCTGATGGGCTTTAAAGAGTAAGTCACAACCTTGACCAGGACTCCTGAGTATTACATAAACACCGCTCTCCTAGTCTTAAAGAAAGTGAGAAATGTTTGCATGAATGCTAATAGGTTTTCTATTAAAGCATGTTAATGATGTTTTTGGCTCCCAACTCTTTCTGACACAGGGTTACGTTTGTAAAAGGCACCAAGGGTATCAAAATCAATAAATATGTTTTAGACAATCCATAAACAGACATATACAGTATCTTGTGATGCATACTGAATGAAGCGAAAACAGAGATTGAAACACTATGGGATTTGTGTTTGATAACACAATTGTTATCATGTTTAGTAGTTTTATTGATTACAATGGTCTTTATGTATCTATGTCCGCTTGTTAGCGATATTAAGTCCTTTCAGTTTTATAATGGCTACCATCCCAAACACCTTACTGTTTATTTTTCACAAGAGCCCACTTGAAGTTATCAATGTGAGGTTTTTATTGAAGTGATTGTTTTTTCCTTTTTGACCTTTATCTTAAGCCAGGAGCTTAAATGGAGATTTCACATCAGCGAGAGGAAATTGCAGGTAAACAAACCCAGCCAGCTGTGCGGATTCTTAGGAGACGCAACAGCATCAACACAAAAGCGTATAGGACACCTTTTATTTTAATCAGCTGCTCTCTGGTCTCATAATAGGAAATTTGCATTCTATGGGTTATAAAATAAATAAAAAAAGAACCTTGTCACATGGCAGATAAATTGTAATGAAAACATTAAGGTACTCTAGTCTATGCTAATGCTGTACTGTGAATAAGTCATGGCTGAAGGGGTTGCAGGCAATCTGAGATACGCCGCATCCTCACTTTATTGCTTATACAGTATGTATGTAATAATAAACATGATCACAAGTGTTCCTATGCCTTAATAGGTTTTTTTTTTGCAGCAAAAAGATAATGGATTCAATTGTCAGGCAATGCACCGTACTGTAAGTTGTTTTAGAATAAAGAGGATACTTACTGCATTAATGTAAATGTTTAAATGTACATTTGTGACCCTGGACCACAAAACCAGTCATAACTTGCATGGTTATATTTGTAGCAATAGCTAAAAATGCATGGTTCTAAATTATAACATTTTAATGGCAAAAATCATTAGGGTATTAAAAGTATAGCGGAAGATTTTCCCAAATTTTTTAAAAGAACCGCCCCTCCATTAAAAAAAAATGCACATGCGCAACACTCTACCTGCTCCCGAGAGGGAACGCCTATTAAACAGAGAGCATGCACAAACCTAGTTCTTCTCTTCGCTCTGTTTACAGGTTGTTGCCGGCATTGGCTCATACATTGAGATGTTTACCGTGTCTGCACGGTTCGTGACTTGTGTCCGGCCTAGCATCGCTAGTCATAGCTTACATCAACTTTTACTAGCAGTGATTTTAAATGGATTTCTCCAAATAGCATAAATAGCCAAACTTTACCTGTCGAATAGAAACTTTGCGACTGAGGCATTAGTGGGAAGCTCAATCTGTGCTTTTAGTGCATGCCAGCGTATGAAATATTCTCCCAAAAAAACTCTGGTCTTGTTTCTTTCTTTAGAGGCCTTTCTCTTCTTGTCATAAAATTCGTAGACACTTTTTTTCTTGAGACCCTCAGACATTTAAAAAAAACACGTGAGAACGTGAGCTTCAATGAATGCCTGAAACCGTAACTCACCACACATATACACCTGAAAATGCGCATGTGCAGAAAGCAAACCTAGGAACGAGCACGTACGACGGCCTTACGTAAACATATCACCAGAATGATTGACAACTGGGATGACCAATAGTCTTGATGATCCACCTGGAAAAAGAAAATCTATACCTTTAAGTAAAGATCACTTTCCAAAAATATAAATTTCCTACCTAAATATATAAAAATATATTTTAGTTTGCACCATAGTCTGTAAAAAAAGATGGACGACGTGACGTCGCTTCTTTCCATTGTAATGAATTGAAGGCAAAATATCCGACCATGGGCGCTGCCATATTACATAAAAACGTACATTTTATTGAAAGTGTAATACATTTTTTATTTTGACCCAAGTCCTGTTCGTTTGCATAGAGAGGGCGGGGTTTATGACTTGTACTGCAGCCAGCCACCAGGGGGCGATCAAAGAGCCAGAATTCAAATTAACCTTTAATGTTTACACCTTTAGCCTGGAAAAAAGAAAAGTAGTTGTAGAAAAGTAAACTTGCCGCAGGTGAATTCACCGTCACTACTACAGGAGGGGTAGCCGCTGGCTGGGTACATGTTTGAGTTTTTTCAGGTCTGCCTCCGCCCCTTTCCATGATGCACGTTGCACGCAGCAGCGTGATTAAGCCCGAGGTCCGACCCGAGTCATTTGCCTTTATTTTGACCTGAACCCGCGGGTCCTGTCAGTTTTGTCGGGCTGACCCGACCCATTGAAAACTCTAGTTTGCACCCTTAGATTTCAGATTTTTAAATAGTTGTATATCTGCCAAATATTGTCATAACAAGCTATTCATCAATGCAAAGCTTATTTATTAGCTTTCAAATGATGTATAATTACCCTAATAACTGGTTTTGTGCGGTCCCAGGTCACATTTGTGATGCACACAGATGTCTGTCATTTACTACTTATATTTAGAAAAAGATGCCAAGATCATAATTACATGTGGTTGTAGATATTGAGGTGGTTTTCATGGTCAGCTTTCTGAGGTACAGTATGTGAATCAATTCTTTCTCACGAGACGTACAGTCATTTTGCTCGCAAAATGATGTATGGCTCAATCTGGTCCGGTGGTGACAGAGCGGTCAATGTGTGGAGATGGATTCATTCATTTCTTCAAATATAACAGGCTGATGGAGACGTGCTGAAGCACACAGTAGCACAAGGCCTGTCTGTAGGGCAGCATGGTCAGTGTGATTATAGCGTAAAACAGAAGCAGACGTCCTGAACAGACTTTTGAGCAGAGAGAGAGAGGTAGAAAGAAGGAGAGGAGATTAAATGAACAGAAGTGTGGTGAAGCAATAGAAAAGAGCAAAGACGATGCTTACATTTTAAATCTGTGTGGGTGATTCTCACGAAATCCATACTTAAAAGGTGTCCAGCATCAGATTTTTTTTTAAAGCCATTGAAACCAATTTTTTTTTGCACATATAAGATTAAGGTCTGAACTTACTATAACCATTTTTTTAGAGGATTTAAACAATATTTACTATAAAATTTTTTAGATTATCATTATCAAAAATTATCATTACCGCAACATGATATTATATTAAATATATGCATTTACAAACTCATGTTTCGGTAATGAGAACTAAAACGTTGTCTAGGTACTATGACAAAACAAAAAACTGCTTACCTGCTAGCCATCTTGAGTGTCACAGTCAATTATGTCCCTTCCAACAATTTTTATTGAAAATGTTAGTTCCTTGAAGGGCTTAAATAATGATTGAAAATTGTTGCGGAGGATGAGAAAATGTTTCTTGGACACAATTATATTTCTTATTATTGTCTCTACATTTACCAATGATCACCAAATACCACAAGTTTCTTTACTGTAAATGTTTATATTATAACATGCACTGAAGCTTTTTATTTTTTAGATTTTTTAAGATCTAAAATCCAGTCATGGACACATTGCGGTAATGAAAATGTTCCCCTTAAATGTGGAAAAAAAACTGGTTTGTACACTGTAAAAAATGTCTGTAGAAATTACAGTATTAATGGGTATTGCTGGCAACTAGCTGCCAGTAACTTACTGTAGATTTTACATTTATGGTATTTACTGGCAACATTTCGTTCAAAGTTAAATGAACATGAAACCTTTTCAGACTTTATCTTCTACAGTAAGTTACTGGCAACCAGCTGCAAAATTACAGCAAATTTTTTACAGTGTATGATGTTATTTGAAATCATGTGCAAAATAGTACATGAAGAGATGTTTGTAACTGTATGCTTCTTATTTTGATAGCATTTTCTTTTTTTTATCAAAATGTTTCACCTCATAAGTCTAATTTAGCGAGAATCACCCACCTGTGTTTCTTATTTGTAAGTCACTTTGAGCTAAATCAGTAAATGAAAAACAATGTCTTCATTGATTTAATGGGGACTTTAAAACATATTACTTTACATAAGTACTATACATTTCATTATTACTTCTTGTTTGGGTGTGTGTTTTAAACCAAGCACCCACTTAGTGGACTTTCTGTGAGTGCTGGCTGTGATTTAGTCGCGTGACGTATTGAGTTGATCGACTGCTTCATTAGTCAAGTAGATGGAGATGTGCTCAGTAATGAGGGCCATTTGGCCACATCTCATCCACCCAGTTACTTTAATAACACAGGAGCCATACTATTGGCCCTTCATGGCGCCAAGCCATAGCAAAAAGCCCATGGAAATGAATAACATTATTCACAAGACAGTCTGGCCTCCCATTTGTTTCCATTAGTTGAAATATGTTCTTAACTTATTTCAAAGTCAACTTCAATCAGTTGGGGTCTAGGAAAGGGAATGGGTTCTCAAGAGACCATTGAGTTGGAATAATGCAGCCAAAAAAAACCACACACATGATGAAATACTTTAGGTAAGCATTTCAAAACATCTGTTTTGCAAATGTTCAACTAAAATTCACAACGTTTTCTTTAGATACCCACCCATAGATATCCAAGATATGTCAATGTCATAATTTGTCTCAGCATTGATGCAAATTGTTTCAGTAAAGAGGATTCTGTCAAAGCGTTTCTAAACTGTACAATCACATCTTTCAATCATGCTTAAAATGACACAACAAAATTACTATAACTAATAACACTGTCTGTGAAAACCAGACTAAAGTCTCAAAATCAGACAATCAAAGTTTGTTTTCAACTATTAACATCACTACGATTTCAATCTTTGAATCTTTATGCTACAATATGTCTTAGTGCTAAAAGATTAAAGTAGGGAAATTAAATGTCTTATGGTTGTGTATTGATTTATGCTTCATTTTTCATATGCTTGTTGTCAACAGAAGTCTAAAAATACAAAGTAAACATACAGATTTGCAAGATTTAATGCAAAGAAAACAGAAAGTTTTTCCTATCCACAATAAGTCAATCAGTCACCAGGTACTGTATATGTGTGCCAAATGAAAACAACACTGGTTGAATTAATCAGTTAAAAAACTACAGACAGCATTTTGCCTTCATTGCTCAAAATGACATCTGGAAAAAGTGGCTGGCAGTCTTGATGAAGTGCATTTGATTTGACAGTTAATAAGTCTCCTGGATCAATAGCACAAAGAAAGGGCAGACCAAAGCATAAAGGGAGAAACAAAATATTTGTACACGTCTCTCTGTCCTTATATAATATCTGCGGCCTGGAGTCTGGGCCCGGTTTAATCAGCTTGGTTTGATGATCACAGAAAATAAAGAGGTGTGTCTGCTTCACACAAGTCCTGTTCTAATACGTCTATCAAAGTGACAGGAAAAATGTTATTGATAATTTTCAATACTGAATGCATTAACTTTATTTTCATAAAGATGTTATTACTTGCCAAATGCATTCTGGGATTGCCTTCTCTACTTTTGACATAGTAGGTGCATCCCAATGCAGGTCTGAATCCTTTTAAGGCTGCGGACTTTGAAGGCAAGGCTCGATATTTGAGCCGAAATGAAATGAGACGGTCTAGCTTATGGGGCTGAGACATATCAGACTTTTAGAAATAAATAACACATTGATGCAGATTCAAATTCACCAATCTTAGAAATTTACAAAATCAAAACTCAACACACACAATTTTGCAGCAATAATATTAACTCACATCACTAAAACATCATTTATAATAGTAAAATAGTCACAAGGACCTTTAATTTGCAAAATATGCACTTATTTAACAACAGTTTTGAATTTTTTTTTCAAAATACCCAGACGTCACAGGCGTGCATTGTATCTTGGGATAGCCACGGCTGTGAATGATACATCTATGGATCCTTAGTGTCATGGGGTAAAAGCCCACATTTGAAGGCTTGTATGTGAAGAAGCCTTCGAAATGGGACAGCCTTCGTTATGGCCCAATGATGTAATTTGCCTTCAAATACAGCCTTGGAAGGCCGCAGCCCCTGAATTGAGATGCACCCCAAGGATCCATTGATGAATCCTTTACAGGCTATCCCAAATTCAATGCTTGCCTGTGACGTCTGGGTATTTTGAAATAAACCTTCAAAACTGTAATTAAATAAAAGTGTATATTTTGCAAGTGAAAGGTCCTTTGTGACTGTTTACTATTATAAATGATGTTTTAGTGATGTGAATTAATATTATTGCTGCAAAATTGTACGTGTTGCGTTTTGATTTCGTACATTTCTAAGGTTGGTGAATTTTACATACTGTTGGATAGTTTAATGTGCATCAATGTGTCATATTTTCTAAAATAAAAAAATCTACCTCCATATTTATTTTTAAAAGTATGATAGGTCTAAGCTTTTGTGTCCCAGTGAAAAGTGTAGTGGGTGGGAACAGCAACATGACGCAACTCCCCCGTAGGCTAGACAGTCACATTTCAGTTTGCTTCATGACTTTCAAAGGGGCAATAAGTAGGATTTTAAGTGTTTTATTAATCAAAATCAATGTCTTTATTCATAAATATGTCCTCGTTGGTGTCAAATGACCTCTGCCAGTGATCTGACTTTTCTTTGTAAGCTTAGAATTTCTCCTCTTTACTTACATTGAACGGTTAAGTCCAAGGAGGCATCCATATCGTTATTGATAAACTATAATAGCAGAGAGGGACAAAAAGCACTTGCCTACCAACGCGTTTTCAAAACGTGTTTTCATTCAGAACATGTGAACCAGCTGCAACGGACAAGGAGATCAGCAATTACATAACGGCTACGCATTTGGAAAGGGGAGGTGCTAGAAAGCACTGTTTGTTTGAATGCAAAATACAATTCCACCACTAGATGGGGGTAAATCCTACTTATTGCCCCTTTAAAGGCTGCTGCCTTCAAATATCGAGCCTCGCCTTCAAAGTCAGCTGCCTCAAAAGGATCCAGACCCTGAATTGGGATACCCCCGTTATATAATTTTTAGATCAGCCTTGTGTCAGAAGCAAATAGGGAAAATGTCAATACCAAATGTGTATGCAACATAATCTCAGCAAGTATTAATTTTTCTGTGTAGGGACATCACAACTCACACAACCGGTGAAACAGGTTATGCCACAAATGTATTTTCTTGTACATCTATTAGTGTACTTATAAGTGAAAGTGAGTCACCTACAACAGACTTGTTTTCTTCATAGTTGTTTGTGAAACGTCTCGGTTACGTATGTAACCCTCGTTCCCTGAAGGAGGGAACGGAGACGTCACGTCGTGACCGACGAATTGGGAACTCGCTTAGAGAGACCAATCTGCTTCGAATACTACTAAAACGCCAATGAACTTGGCATTGAGATATTTGCATAATGCTGGCGCCGCCCCGCCAGGTGCGTATATAAGCCACAGGTGCAAATGTAGAAATCAGCTTCTTTTTCGCTGAGAAAGCCGGAAAGTGTGACCGGCCGATAAACAGCAGGGAGCAGCCCTGTGGCGACGGGACGTGACGTCTCCGTTCCCTCCTTCAGGGAACGAGGGTTACATACGTAACCGAGACGTTCCCTTTCAGTCGGTCACTACGACGTCGCGTCGTGACCGACGAATTGGGAATCCCTACCAAAACGCCACTGAGGGCTGACCTCTTCCAGTGTCTGCGTAAAGCCCTCCGGTTCCACTTAAGGATAAGGAGAATTAGGTTTTAAGGCAGAAGGCCGGGCACTAGATGTTCCTTTAACCCACAGTAGTGCCAGCGACTGGGAAGCGCCCTATCTGAGCGGTATAGGGACGCTGCGGAAGCCACCGCCCCGTTAAGGGCTATTGGTGGGCGAAAGTCAACCGTAGTTGAGGTATAAATGACAGCCGTGGCTGTGTAAGCAAAGCAGTGCTCTGCTGAGGGAAACGTGGGCTAGTAGGATTAACCCCACGGAAAAATACTCACAAAGGAACCCGGTGGGACGCAATGTGGATGCCCGAGCCAAACACAGGTTCGCGAGGATACAGCTAGTGAGAGGCTGGCAGCAGATGCTCCGCAACATCAGGCTGCCAAGGCAGCGGAGGAAGGCAAAACAAATTATTACGCGTTTTTGCCTCGATGGCCTTCCATACTGAGCTCAGTTTGGAGCAGCAGTCGGAGGCTGCAAGCCGACCTGCGAGCCTGTTCTCTGTGCTTCCCCTAACGAGGAAAGAACACGAGAGGAGACAGGCTCGACACAAACACTGTAAAATCTAATGAACGTATTAGGTGTCGCCCAACCAGCAGCTCTGCAGATGTCTGTTAGCGAGGAACCACGAGCGAATGCCCAAAATGAGGCAACACTTCTAGTAGAGTGAGCTCTCAAATTAAATGGACAATGAATGCCCTGCAGATTATAAGCAAGGGCGATAGTATCAACTATCCAATGAGACATCCTCTGCTTAGTGACAGCTTTCCCTCTCTGCTGACCACCATAACAAACAAAGAGCTGATCTGAGGTCCTAAGGCTTTGTGTGCGATCCACGTAGATGCGTAACGCTCGTACGGGGCATAATAAAGCCATGGTTGGGTCTGCCCTCCTCCGGGGGGCAGCGCTTGCAAGCTCATCACCTTATCTCTGAAGGGAGTGGTGGGAACTTTGGGCACGTAGCCTGGTCTGGGTCTCAGTGAGACAGCAGGACCAAACTGAAGGCACGAATCGTCAACAGAGAATGCATATAAATCCCTTACTCTCTTCACGGAGGCCAATGCTAGCAGGGTCAGAGTTTTCATTGACAAAAGCTTCAGACTCGCAGACTGCAAAGGCTCGACCGCGGTACCTGTAGTAGGGCTTCAGCACCATGGACAGGTCTCGGAGGAATAGAGGGAGGGCGCGAGGGGTTTGGCCTGCGAGCGCCTCTTAAAATCTAATAACCAAATCATGCTGGCCAACTGATCTGCCGTTAATAGGTGAGTGATGAGCAGAAATAGCGGCGATATCAACTTTAATGGTGGAGGGTGACAGCCTACCATCTAACCTATGTTGAAGATACATAAAAGCACAAGGTTAAGCATTCTCTGGGGTCCTCGCGTTGCGAAGAGCACCAGGTGACGAAAAAGGGTTTCATTTAAGCGCGTAAGCCCGTCTTGTGGACGGTGCTCGTACCGCATCGATGGTGTTAGATACCGCTTGCGATAAATCACCTAAACCTTGCACGCACTCAACGACCATACATGGAAATCCCACAGGTCGGGGCGCGGGTGCCAAATGTGCCCCTTCCTAAAGAAAGAAAGTCTTCCCTCCGGGGAATTCGCCAGGGAGGGGCTGTCGCGAGGAGCATTAACTCTGAAAACCAATTCCTGGTCGTCCAGTACGGGGCGACTAATAAAAGGCTCTACTCGTCCTGCCTGACTTTGCACAGTGTCTGTGCGATTAAGCTCACTGGAGTGAATGCGTATTTGCGCGTCCCCCGCGGCCAGCTGTGTGCCAACGCATCCACGCCGAGGCTGCCCTCGGTTAGTGAATAAAACAGGCGACAGTGGGAATCGTCCGGTGACGCAAATAGATATATCTGCGCACGACCGAACTTCTTCCAAATTAGCTGAACCGTCTGGGGGTGGAGTCGCCATTCGCCGGTGCGTGCAGCTCGGGAAAGCGCGTCTGCCGCTGTATTGAGCGTACCCGGGATGTAAATGGCACGAAGGGACCTCAGATGCTTCTGACTCCAAAGGAGGAGATGACGAGCGAGATGCGACAGGTGACGAGAGCGCAAAAACCGCCTTAATGGTAAATAACGCAACAGTCGCAATGTTGTCGGTGTCGGCTAATACATCCTTCCCTCGCATCTCCACAGCGGAGCGTACAAGTCCCAGATATACAGCGCACCGCTCGCGGCAGTTGGGGTGCTAAGCACACCCCTGAGACTGCAAGCCCGTAATACGTGGCTGCTCATCCCGTGCTGGGGGCATCGTATGTGCTACAGAATGCCAGGAGACCCGACTCAGGGGCATATCTTGCTATAAGAAATGCTGGGTCTGCCACGGGGTAAAATTGAAATGACACGCAGGTGTAATGGTTACACAGTGTATGCCGTTGCGCCACGCTCTCCTCGAGACTCGATCGTAAAACCAATGCTGAAGCGGTCTCATATGATGCAGCTCGAGCAGTGTCACAGCTGCAGCATGCTGTCATATGCCAGGAGCTTCTGAAATTGTTTCAGAGAGACCGCGTACTTCCCTCGAATTAACCCGAGGCAAGTCAGAACTGACTGATTGCGCGCTCTTGTAAAACACGCCAATAAATCGACCGAGTCTATTTCCATACTGAGAAAAAGATCTTCTGCACGGGGCAAAGTTGCTCCTTTCCCAGCTGACCTGATGACTTAAACGAGCGAGATGCTGAAGCATTAAATCTCTGTGTTCGCGCACGTCTGCCAAGAACGAGCCATTATAGTTGACGTAAATATAAGCAGAATGCGAACAACGCTCTCTCTCGGAGATTTTAATGCCGTGACTAGCATTTTCATGGAGACACGGGGAGAGAGAGACAGCTCGAATGGTGTACTTGGTATTAATATGCCCACCCCATGACGCAGAGCGAATAAACGGTCTAAGGTCTAATGCAAACCAAGAATTTTCCACCCGACCCTCTACCGGGGGAAGGAGCGAATCACCGTCTCCTGAAGAGTGATCCTCTGCCAATCCGGGTCGCCCGTTTACTGGCCACTTAAACTCCCGATTTTCACGGGAAGCGGCTAAGCAGGCGGGGCGAGCTGCTGACGACCGGTTCCCATGCGCTGCCGAGATGGGGTCCGAGGAGGGGAACAGAGGTGGCCGCCGCAGGACGCCGACGGCGAGAGGCAGACTGAGGAGCCGGCGTGGTGGACCAAGGGCAGCTCTCTTTTGCCGGGGCATGACCTAGGAGATCGCCTCAGTCTGCGCAGCGGAGCTGTACGACTCCACGGGCTCGCCGAAGAGGCCGGTCTGTGAGACAGGAGCATTCAAGAAGTTGTTCTCGTCTGCGTCCGTCATGTAAGCCAGACATAGCCAAAGGTGGCGATCTTGAACACTGTGGTGGACATCGCACGACTGAAGGTCGCGGCTTCCCTCGTAAACCTCTAAAGCCTTCGCTTGGTGAACCTGCAGTGAAGTTATTACGTGCAGGGCTGAAGCCGCATCTCCGCATGCCTGATGGGCAGCGCCCGTAACCGGACGACTGTCTATACAAACACGGGAGGGAAGGGTTGGGTGGTCCCTCCAGGAACGCAGCTGCATCGCAACCCCCCGCTCTACTGAAGGGATCCTCGTCTTTAGCGGCTCCGTTGGTGAGGGAGGTGAGGGGTGAAAGCTGAACGGCCGAGACGGCCGCAAATCACGTCAGCTCTTCGTGCCGTCGGGAAAGGCAGGAGGTGAGGACCGTAGAGGCCCGGGCAGCTCCGAAATACCAATCATATGGGCGGGACGGTTCGGGCGGAGAGGGATTAACCCCTCCAACTCTACCGTTTCCGCCGCTCGAGCGGGCACGGCCGCCATCTCCGGGACGACTCCGCCTCGGAGGGAAAACATGGGCACCCCTCTGATACTGCAGAAGTGACGGGACCAGAAGGAGGTCCAATGGATTCGGCAGAAATCGCAGAACACGACTCTGCTGTCTCCACCGGAGCCTCAACCGGCTGAGGATGAGAAGGCCGGTAGGTGAAGGACGCATCCTCCGTCCTACTCAGCGTAGTGATGCGAAGAGCGTCCTGCGAGCTTTTGACAGCCGCACCATGGCGGCGTTCAGCACTGCAAAGGCGCGGACGTCGTTCCCATAGAAACGACAGTCGGCTCCGCAATCCAAGAGAGTTATGCTCTCACAGAGAGAACAAAAGCTCTCCACGAACGCAGCCTCGGAGAGCTCGATGCGCAAGCACGAAGACAGCGCTCGTGACCGTCACTGGAATCCCTGCTTCTCGCACCCAAGATCGCACGGAGGAAAAGCTATCCTGAAAAGGACGCTGATCTCCGAATATACGAGAGAGTGGCTGTCTTTAAAAAGACACAGAGCTCTCACGTATCACTCTTTAGGGAAATCACTCTTTTGGTGCTCAGCTGATGATGCGCACAGGGAGAGGCAACGCACACACTAAACTCAAAACAAAAAATATGCAGAGCAGTGGAATACTGCGAGTGTCCGCTGTGTCAGTACTGCTTGTCAATCAACTTCAGCAACCGTTCCCAGAAGAGCAGAAAGTAGCTTCTCAGTAGCAGATACTGCCGGCTTTCGAAGCGATAAAAAGCTGATTTCTACATTTGCACCTGTGGCTTATATACGCACCTGGCGGGGCGGCGCCAGCATTATGCAAATATCTCAATGCCAAGTTCATTGGCGTTTTAGTAGTATTCGAAGCAGATTGGTCTCTCTAAGCGAGTTCCCAATTCGTCGGTCACGACGTGACGTCGTAGTGACCGACTGAAAGGGAACAGGTTTTTATGTCAGTAATCATGAAAACAGAGTGGCCATGTTAAGAATGTATTGGGGTTATCGTATTGTGCAGTTTATCTCAGAAAATTCATGGCTGATTAATTTTGTGTACTCTTAATATTCAACATATTCAACAGTCCAAAATAATGGGTCATAGATCAGTGGAGATTAATGTATTTTAAGATACATTTAGTGAACACAGAGAAGATTTGCATATACACAAAAAAGATATACAGTTACAATCATACAGATTATTAGATTTAGATTGGTGAATATAGTAAATCAGTATATATATTCATATATTTTGTCTTTCTGCATAAAATGTTTGGTCAGTTTGATTATTACAGTTTTTTTTCGATTGCTAAACGACAGTGAGCACAACTGGAGCTACATGTGCAAAACACTAACTACAGTCTGCACTACCAAAAGTCACCTGAGCACAACTCTTAACACATGGCTCAAAACAGCTCAGTGCAGCCAAACACTATACACAACCCTCACTGAGATAACACACACTGTCACTCACAACACACTGAGAGGAAAAAAAACACCAATACACAAAATACTAACTTTTTATCTTTACAGATTCAACAATTTCAGTGACGTCACACAAAGTAATGTTTTCTTCAAAGAATGATTTATTTATTGATTTATCACATGATTTATTATTTTTTAAGAACATCATAATTCTTTAAGGTAAATGAAAATTAGCAGTTTGCTTCAGTTGTCTGTAGTAATTTACGGAATTACAGTAATGAGGAAAAAAGGTAGAAATTAAAAGTACATGAAAGGTCATATTTTATATATATGAAATATATATATGAAATTGGAATTTATATTTATATGAAATTGCAATCAGCAGTGTTTGAAAGGCACAAGGCTGAAATCAATTTTGTTTTGAATGTGTGGTTCACAGTTTTGACAGCAGTGTGTTAGCATTTGAACAAAGTGCTGTAAATCCACAGTGTTGTGCAGGTTGTGTTTAAAGTCATGGGATAAGTGTGTAGAGTTTTGAAAACTGTGTTCAAGCAATTAAAAACAAACTAGAGTTTGGTCCACATGAACTGCTGCTGTGCAGACTGTAGTTAGAGATTTGCACATGTGACTCTAGTTGTGCCCAATGTCGTTTAGCAAAAAAAAAATGTAAATTTAACTAAAAATTAATTATTCAGCAATAAAAATACTTGCTTAAAGTCTCTGTAAAGTCAGATATTAAATGTGTTCTTAACCACCTAACCAAAATTGAATGATGGAAAAAGTTAACAAATCTTGAAATAATAGGCTGTATTTTCGGCTCTTAAGCGGTGGGGATGTGTCCGGCTGAAACCTCGCTAGCTGCCGTCACAATACACACCAAAATCAACAGTGTCAAATGTACACTGCTGGTGTATATATGGTGACCACCACATTTCTAACATTTATATTGTGTTTAGAAAGAATTTTCAATATTGGCTTTAACAGGGACTTACCAAGTTTTTACCATAAAGAGAAACTAAACTCCCTTATTGTTTAACACTTGATACTAGTCTGATACATTTATGGTATTGCAAAACACAAATGCAGACATTTACTTATTTGATAAAACTGTGTGCGTGTGTGTGTGTGTACCTGGTAATTATCACGTTGTGGGGACCAATTGTCCCCACAAAGATAGGAATACCAGTGTTTTTGTGACCTTGTGGGGACATTTTGATGTCCCCATGAGGAAACAAGCTTATAAATCAAAAACCTCATTCACACAGACCTCTGGTCCCAGAAAATACCTGTAAAATTGCCAAGCGTCTGTGTGAACAAAAACTCGTTCCGTTAATCTTCTGGGATCGTTGCCGGAAAGAGGACCTAGTAAGATACGCGGGTAACCCTCTGTGTGAACAAGAAGCCGCAAGAATGCCGTAATGGGCGTGTCGAAGTGAGGACGCACGCGTCATCATCACAACACAAGTTATGGTTCAGCTCCTTACAACGAGATAACATGCATATAAACATTCATCACGAGAAATGTTGCAAACTAGATTGACGCAGTAATCAGGAAATGATAAATGAGACGCATAAACAATGACGCACGTGCCGTAGTTAGGACGCGCGTGTCATGGCAACATGAAGTTGGTTCAACTCTTTAAAATGAGGGATTTACAACATTCACAACGAGAAATGTCAGCAAACTGGACTGAAGCAGATATCAGGTAAGTTAGCTCGTTACTTACTGCGTTGAAACTGAGATCATTCAGCAGCATAAAAGAATATCGCGTCACGTGCTCATTTGAGCTATAATAAACGAAAATACCCGCGGGTCATCCCAACAAGTCGTTCAGCTCCTCAAAATGCGGGTTTTAAATGCATATAAACAATCACGATGAGAAATGTCTGAAAACTGTATTAAAGCAGAGCTCAGAGAGCTCGTCAAATATCCACTCTGAATTAAGCTGAGATCATTCACCAGCATTAGAACGGTGCGTCACGCGCTCCTTAATAATCTTATCATAAACAAAAGTGCACGCGAGTGGTTCTTGGAGGGAGAAATAATATATAATATGCAAACTTCAGACGCTGTGTAGAAGAGAGGGCGGGACTTTCAATAGGTCACGTGTCTTTCCGGGACCGTCACATGCCGGATAAACTTGGCAGTGTGAATGAAAAAAAATCTAACTATTCCGGAAAAATCCAGGATTCATATGCCGTGTATTTTACGGAATTTGTATGTGAAAAGGGCTAAACAAAATTATGTTTCTTGAAAATGTGAAGTAGGAGAAGGCTTTCTGTGATGGTTGGGGTTAGAGAATGTGTGTGTTCAGGAATGCTGTAGTCTCTTTCATGGTCCAATTTTACGATAACTTCTCAAACTAAAGGTGAAGTTACCGTGAATTCCACTTCTTATAAATCCTTCATGGCGCTGAAACAAGATTTTTAAAGTTATTTGCGAGCTCTTTGACACACTATTCTCTTACTGATGTAAATGTAGATTATTAAAATTGTATTTGATGATGTTATTTTTATAGTGAGTTATTTATTGGACCAGGGAGACAACATGAAACAACAAAACAAAACGTAAAAATAGATCAATAATAACATGTGAATGTTATAAATGTACACTCACTTGTATAAATGTTTCAAACTGAGAACTTGACAGATTTTCTTCACTTCTAAATTTCACACGTAATCCAGTTACTGTTTAGTAAAAACAATAATATGTTCAGTACTGTTTAAATAAAATATATATTTATTTTACAAATACAATTGTTTTATAATAATGTGACAGGATTTATAAAGATAAACACATAAAAGTTATACAATTGATTTATGTTAATTGTAATATTCTGGAAATGAAAAGAGCACATATACACAAAACATACCATACTTATCTGATGTGTTGGTTGAAGTAATAATCATCATGTTTACCAGAAAACAAACAGAAGAGATGTTATGTTAACATAAAAAATTACAAGTAACTACACTGCCATTTATATTAATCAAAATAATTCAGCTTGCCTGTTTCTCTGTTTCTCTAATGTTTTTTCTTTAATTTCATTACAATAAAATGAGGATTAACTTACCACTATAACAGAAGAAAGGCAAATGGGCATATAAGCAGCTCTCATCTGTCCATTTACCAAAAGCTTGTAAAGACACAGCAGTGCAGTGTTGACCTCCCCACAGTCCTGGGACATATAAAGCATTATCTGGTTGTGCAGAAGCATCTGAAGTGTTTGGCAGCCAGTATGTGAATGAAGAGTTGCTCTGATCTGACCACAGTCTGTTTCTGTACAGACCAATCCATATATCATTTCCACGTGTAATGTTCAGGATCTGTTGACACTCTGTTTTATTTCTCACGCTGGCCAGATCTGTGTAAAGCTCTCTGCAGTATTTCTGAGCTTCAAGCCAGGTCTTTTCCTCAGGTACAAAAACATAACTCTGAGAGGCGTTTTCTCTACCTAAGAAAGATCAAAATGTATTGTATTTTAATCAGTTAATCCATCTGTGCTTTTGTCTGGCCACCTATCTTTTATTTTTATGAAAACAAAGTGGTTTTTAGTGCATGTGTAACTTTTGAAGTCTTACTTCATCTGACTTGCATGAGAAATTTTTTTCTTCTGTTTCAGCTTCAACAAGTGCTTTTGAACAGAATTAAATGTGCTTTTTAAACGGTCGTTGTCATGTGACACAGATTGCAATGTTGCCATCATAGCAAACTATTTTGATATTTCAGATTTACATGTAAACAGCAGTAATAAATGATTCAAAATCTTTCAGGGTCAAAAATATGAAGTCTTACCATTATAACAAACAAATTGGATATTGTTGTCACATGACAAATCATTCCATTTTCCATTATTATCCATATAAACACATAATTCATTCCCCTGGTTGTTGTCTGGTTCATGTTCCCAGTTTCTGAAATCTCTCTCTCCTTCCTGATAGAAATCATTGTTTTCCAGTGACCATCTCCAGCTGTTCAGATCACCATACAGACCAATCCACGCTGATCCATAACTCCCATTAACTGTTTCCATCAGTCTGTTCATATCATCCATGTTTTCAATGGTGGCCAGATCAATGTAATTCTCTCTGCAGTATCTCTGAGCTTCAGACCAAGTCTTATTCACAGATATAAAGTGATACTGACGGGGTGATCCTAACACTGTCTCTGTGGAATATATATATATATATATATATATATATATATATTATCTATCCACAGTGCTTTGACAAATTTGATTTATGTTTCACTTTGTTATAGTTTGGATGGTTTACTCACCATTGTAGCAAAAGAAAGGTAAAGACAAATCACAGTATTCATTTGTCCATTTCCCATCAATAAATGACACAGCAGTGCAGTCTTCAGTGTTTTCAACATTATCTGGCTGTCCTGATCTCCAGTTACTGAATGTAGAGTTACTCTGATCAGACCAATCTGGGCTTCTGTACAGACCAATCCAAACCCAATCATAATTCTGTATAAGAGATTTGATCCTGTTATTTTCAGTTTCATTTCTGATACTGACAAGGTCTGTGTGATGCTCTCTGCAGTAACTCTGAGCTTCAGTCCAGTTTTTGTACTGATAAACATACACATAATTTGCACTGGCATTCTGTCTTCCTGTGGAAAACAATTTAAACATGGTAAATAACTAATAGTATCATAAGTATGTTTTTCTAATTACTTGAAAGTTTAGTCGCAGTTCTCACCATCATAGCAAATAAAGTTAAGCTGGGAGGAGCAGCGCCGTTCACCCCAGAATCCTCTGTATTGTGCCAAGAACACACAGTGATTCTGTTCAAACAAGTTTACTTGCTGCTGGACATACCAGCTTTTAAAACCTCCCCCCAACTCAATGTTCCCCAGTGACCATCTCCAGCTGTTCATATCATCATACAGTCCAATCCATGCTGTACCATAGTAAATCCCCTCTACTGTTTTAATGAGCCTCTTTATATCATCCATGTTATCAATGGTGGCAAGATCAATGTAATTCTCTCTGCAGTATCTCTGAGCTTCAGTCCAAGTCTTATTCACAGATATAAAGTGATACTGACGGGGACTGCATGAAGATTGTGTGCACATTCCTGTAAGGAAAAAAATATTCAAAAAGGAAATAAACCGTTTATGCAGGCAAATAATTTTTATTGCTGCCTAAATCCTACATACATTGGTAATCTAAAAAAAACTAACCTAATCTATTGTATTGATTAACGGAGCAGTGTGGCAGGATTTATTGTGAAGCTCATGTGATATAACAAACATGTTGACGCATTTGTCATGAACCGCCGCCACATCTGTTCATTCACTGCCTGTCAGGAAAAACTGTGAGTCGAGTCTCATGCGAAATAATGGAAATATTTATTTAGAAGAGAGAGGAGAAAGACAGGGAAGACGAACACCATAAATCCTCAGTCAACTGGAGAAGAAAGAGACCACACGCGGCATCCAGCGATGTAATCCTCACCGGCGACAGGAAATCCAAAGCAAAAGGTAATCCACACAAAGCTGTACGAAAGTCTCAGAGAACCGGAAAGGCTGGTGAACTGCCTAAAGGCGAGGCAACCCAGCTGTACCGGAGAACAGGACAGAGTTCAGTTGACGACAACAACACAGTCACACACCGGCTGAATCCCGGCCAGATGCAGGCATCCGAATGTCGGCGACTGGATCTGAGACAAGAGCAAGAGCGACAGGAACTACAAAACAGACTTGGCTGGACGCGTGACTATGAAAAACCATGACAATGAGCGCGTGATGGGAGACAGAACAAACGATTATAAATAGAAATAGGAAACAAGACACAGCTGGCAGCTGTAAGACGCCACCCAATTGGCCCAACGTCGAAGTCCAATGCGGTGGTGAAGGTATCATGTGTTCTTTCCTTCCGTAGCGCTTCTAGAAGAATAATTCCATTTATTTAATTTGTTTCTTTGACCTCTGCGGTTAAATTATAATCTGACTCCAATTTATAAGTTACCAATACTATTCTGATGCTGATCATAATTTATAAAATTATTATTATATTTATTTAGAATTAATTATATTCACATATAATCCCGGTGCCGGAACCCAACACCTCTTCTCCGATCCATAGCCCTCCCAGTCCACTAAATACTGAAAACCTCTGCCCCTGCGGCGAACATCTAGTAACCTCCTAACCATATAGGCAGGAGCACCATCAACTAGACGAGGGGCAGGGGGTTTGGGGGCAGAGACAGGGGAATTATTGCGGGCAAAGATCACAGGTTTAACCTTGGATACATGAAAAACAGGGTGAACCCGACCAAGAGTAAGTGCTAACTTATGCTTAACCGCTACCATACTAATGACCTTAATAATGCTGTATGGCCCAATGAAACGAGGAGCCAGCTTACAAGAAGGCTCACGGAGAGACAAATCTTTGGTGGAAAGCCATACCTTCTGTCCACACACATAACGGGGTGGAGATCGCCGGTGGCGGTCAGCCGCAGCTTTGGTTCCTCTGGAGGTCTGTACAAAAAGGTTCTTGGCTCTCTTCCAAGTGCGTCTGCACCTGCGAACGAAAGCTAAGGCAGACGGAACCGCTGCATCGGGTTCCTGTGATGGAAAAAGGGGAGGGGGGGCTGATAACCGATGGATAATTCAAATGGAGACAAATTAGTGGATGCGACAGGAAGGGAATTGTGTGAATATTCAACCCACGGAAGCTGTTGGCACCAATGATAACCAGAAGACAAGCTGGCCGTGGCGCCGATCTGTCTACAAAACTCCTGCCAAAACCGAGAGATGAACTGAGGACCCCTATCTGAAATCATGTCAGACGGAAGACCATGCAACCGAAAAACGTGGTTAATCAGAACCTGAGCCATTTCTTTGGCAGAAGGGAGCTTAGGTAAGGGAATGAAATTAACTGCTTTAGAGAAACGATCCACCACAGTCAAAACGACAGTGTTACCATCAGACGCCGGTAGCCCAGTGACAAAATCAAGAGCTATGTGTGACCAGGGGCGGGAGGGGATGGGCAAAGATTTGAGCAGACCAGCGGGGGGTTGATTGGAAGCTTTACTACGAGCACAGACTGAACAGGCTAATACAAACTGTCTGACGTCCGTGGCCATAGAAGACCACCAAAAACGTTGACGGATGGCAGCCAACGTTCTCCGAATTCCCGGATGGCCGACAAATCTGGATTCATGACCCCACCGGATGACATCGGAAACGCAAACACTCAGGAACCCATAGACGACCCGCCGGGCACTCCTCCGGCACTTCCCCCTCTCGGCCGCCCTCCCTCACCGGCTGCTCGATTCCCCAGACGAGAGCACCAACCACCCTCCCCTCCGGGAAGATGGTTTCGGTCCGCTCGCACTGGGAGCGATCGAACAGACGAGAGAGAGCATCAGGTTTAGTATTCTTAGAGCCAGGCCGGTACGAGAGGGTGAAGTTAAAACGGTCAAAGAAAAGTGCCCAACGAGCCTGTCTAGATGTTAACCTTCTGGCCGAACGGATATATTCAAGATTCTTGTGCAGACGGGTGCACTTTCCCGTCAACGGGTGACCGCTGAGATAAAACGGCACCTACTCCGACATCAGATGCATCTACTTCCACAATAAATTGATTAGCCGGATCAGGAATAAAGAGAACCGGAGCAGAGATAAAACAGGACTTTAACTTATCAAAGGCCTCCTGAGCCTCTCCATCCCATCGGAAATGCAGCTTAGTGGAAGTGAGAGCAGTAAGAGGTTTAGCGATCTTACCAAAGTTTCTGATGAAACGGCGGTAAAAATTGGCGAAACCCAGAAATCGCTGAAGCTCCTTACGAGAGTCGAGTACTGGCCAATCAGCGACCACTTTGACTTTCGCGGGATCGGGACGAATCTCTCCCTCGGCAATAACAAAACCCAGGAACGAAACCGACTGTTTGTGGAAATCGCACTTCTCCACCTTAACAAAAAGCTGGTTCTCTAAAAGCCGTTGTAACACTAGGCGAACATGCTGGGTGTGTATCTCCATGGAGGGAGAAAAGATGAGAATGTCATCGAGATACACAAAAACAAACTTATTAATCATGTCTCCCAGCACTTCATTTACCATAGTTTGGAAGACAGCCGGTGTGTTACAAAGCCCAAAAGGTAAAACGCGGTATTCCCAGTGTCCTGAAGGTGTATTAAAGGCTGTCTTCCACTCATCGCCCTCTTTGATACGTACCAAATGATAAGCATTGCGCAGATCCAATTTGGTAAACACGTGTGCTCCCTGTAATAACTCAAAAGCTGAAGACATTAACGATAAGGGGTACTTATTCTTAACAGTAATGTCATTAAGCCCTCTATAGTCAATGCACGGACGAAGAGACCCGTCTTTCTTCTTAACAAAGAAAAAACCAGCACCCGCTGAAGACGAGGAGCAACGAATGAGACCGGCATTAAGTGCTTCATTTATGTATTTATCTATAGCCTCTCTCTCTGGTTTAGCAAGGGAAAAAACTCGACCCTTAGGCGGAAAAGTACCTGGGAGGAGATCGATGGAACAATCATACGACCGGTGAGGAGGTAGGGAGGTGGCCCGAGCCTTACTGAACACTCGATGCAGATCAGAGTAATCCGCCGGGACCCCCGAGAGATCGGCAGCAGGAATCTGAAAGGTAGAACACAAAGAAGCAGAGGGAGCCGGACCGAGACATGAAACATGACACAAAGACTTCCAAGACAAGACAACACTGTTCTGCCAATCAACGTGAGGATTATGTTTGGACAACCAGTCATGCCCTAGAATGACTGGCGATTGGGATGAATCCAACAAATAAAATTCAATTTCTTCACGATGATTGCCAGAAACAAACAAACTCACAGGGGGTGTGCGATGGGTGATCATAGCCATGTGCTGTCCCTTTAACGTCCAAGCAGAGAGAGGAGAGGACAAAGGGATAGCAGGAATATCCCAGGAACCAGCCAAACCGGCATCCAGAAAACTCGCCTCGAAATCCAACAGAGCCTGCGACTGGAAGTTACATTGATTAAAAACTACAATGACAGGGAGAATAGTGCGGCTTACGGGAGGTTTAAGAGATGACACGCCCACCGAAACTCCCGAGATCATCGGCGGGCAGTACCTTTTACTGGACATGAAGCGGCGACGTGCCCCGCCTTACCGCAGTATAAACACAACCCACTTGACAGGCGACGTTGTTTCTCAGCGGTGGTAAGGCGGAGCTTACCCAGTTGCATCGGCTCCTCTGTATCAGGTAATGGTGATGAAACCAACTCCTCCGGTAAAAAGGCGGTCTGGTGAAACGACCGACGGAGATCACGTTGATGGTGTCGTGACTCGATCCTCAACGCCATGTCGATCGCCGCCTCTAGAGATGTAGGTGGATCCCGTGCAGCGACTTCGTCCTGGATGGAAGGGTTAAGACCCTCGAGGAACTGAGCCCGAAGCACCGTATCGTTCCACCCGGTGGTGATGGCTAGCGTCTTAAATGAGATGGCGTAATCCGTGACGGACAATCTTCGCTGTTGTAGCCTCACCAACTCGGCTGCCGCCATGTCGCCTCGGAGGGATCGATCAAAAAGACTCAGCATTTCTCCCTCGAGTGCCTCAAACGAAACCGTGCACGGGGCCTTGGCCTCCCAAGCAGCCATTCCCCATTCCCTCGCCCTCCCGGTGAGTAAAGTCAGAACAAAAGCTACCTTGGACGTAGCGGTGGAAAATCTCCGGGGCTGGATGGCGAAAACTAGGGAACACTGCTGAAGGAAGGCCCGGCAGGTGTTGGGATCTCCGTCGAAGGTGGGAGGAGTCGCCGCGTGTGGCTCATGCTCAGCGTTGTAAGGTGTCCCACTGGGTGTAGGAAGAAGTTGCCCTCCAACCGGCTGGGTGATCTGGTCCAAACGGATACTCAACTCCAAAAATCGTTCGGACAAAGTGCGGAAGTCTCTGGCTGCCGCAGTGAGCAGCGATGAATGCTGAGCGATAACCGCTCCCTGCTGATTAAGTGCAGACTGTACTGGATCAGAATCCTCTAAATTCGCAGACTCCATCTCTGACGCGCTCATTCTGTCAGGAAAAACTGTGAGTCGAGTCTCATGCAAAATAATGGAAATATTTATTTAGAAGAGAGAGGAGAAAGACAGGGAAGACGAACACCATAAATCCTCAGTCAACTGGAGAAGAAAGAGACCACACGCGGCGTCCAGCGATGTAATCCTCACCGGCGACAAGAAATCCAAAGCAAAAGGTAATCCACACAAAGCTGTACGAAAATCTCAGAGAACCGGAAAGGCTGGTGAACTGCCTAAAGGCGAGGCAACCCAGCTGTACCGGAGAACAGGACAGAGTTCAGTTGAGGACAACAACACAGTCACACACCTCTGAATCCCGGGCAGATGCAGGCATCGGAATGTCGGCGACTGGATCTGAGACAAGAGCAAGAGCGACAGGAACTACAAAACAGACTTGGCTGGACGCGTGACTATGAAAAACCATGACAATGAGCGCGTGATGGGAGACAGAACAAACGATTATAAATAGAAATAGGAAACAAGACACAGCTGGCAGATGATTACAGAAACGAGCGGTAGGGGCAAGTGCACACGTGAGGAACCGTCACCAACAGGTAATAAACAAACGCACACACACCACAGATCACCCAGGAGTCATGAGACTGCCCTTAAGTTCCTGACTGTAGCGCACTTGAAAGAGGAGAAGCACAGTATACGGGCATCGTTAGCTGATGTCTTTGTACAGTAGACTTTATATATACCATAGGATAGGGAGGGTATCCCAAACTTAATGCTTAAAAAACAACAAAACATGTTACTGAGCTGTCAAACTCACTCTGTTGATATGCTATAATGAACATATCTTTAAATAGCGGCACAACTATGGGAGTGTTTGTTGTGATCATTTAGCCACACATTTATTTGTAGAATTTTTTATTTAAACCTCCTCAAATGCAAGTTTAAATTGAATCCCTAACTTAGATTTAAAATAGAGTTTTAAGTAATGTTGCAACAGGGACAGCAGAACTAGCTTTTAGCTAATTCTGGTGCAATTACTTTTAGGGGCGGTTTCCCGGACAGGGATTAGACTAGTCCTAGACTTAAACACTTTTAAGAGCTCTCCAAACTGAAAACAACTTGCACTTACATATCTTAAAATATATCAGTGCCCTTTGTTTTGCCTCAAAATGCACACAGGTAATGTTTTTAGTAAGGCATGTTTGTTAAAACTAGTTATATTTCCTAATTAAACTAAGGCCTAGTCCTGGATTAAGCTAATCTTGGTCCGGGAAACCGCCCCTTAATTGTGCATTGTCCCTGTAAAAATAAAATGAAAAGTAGTAATTATAGTCTAGGTATACTGTAAATTTTTAACCTGCATCAAAATGACAGTTAGAATGTAACCCATATTATTTTTAAATAAGATTTAAATTTTGGTACAACAGAATTATTAAATAAACTTTGATTTAAACCAGATTTAAGACTAATCCTTGTTGGTGCAGCCCACCAGGGGCATCACTAGGCCCTTTTTAGGGGGGCTTCAGCCCAGCCCCCCTAAAAAATTATTTGATTCTGTTACGGCTGCTGTTGTGCTTTGTTTTTTATGTCTCTCCTCTTTTCTCTCCGTCTTGCTTTTACTTTCACAGAGTCTTGTCATTGGTTGGCCTTCTGTCTGTTACCGGTGATCCTCTGACGTCATCTCCAATCACATCCATCCTTCTTCTATAAAAGGGTGCGGCAGACCACCGGCGGGAGCTCCTGAACGCGCTCTGATATTAGCCTCTTTCACACAGTAATTCTGGCAAATTACCATGAATTTACCAGAATTAATTTACCAGTAAATACAAAAATGTGCTGTTCACACACGCAGTGGCGTTCCGTTATTTTACCAGTAAGACATCATTCACACATCAGTATCAAAATACCGGTAAATTTGTTGAGAAAGCGGAAGTACCTGTAGCACGCGGCGAGCTCAGTGTTGTATTTGTAAACAATCCAAGTCGTTCATATCCACGGTCCGTATTTTGCTGTTTTCACGTCTGTCGCGAAGTTGCTCATGACCAAACAACATTGAATGAGACGACGTCAAACCGAAAATGCGTTTTTAACAACAGTACTGTTTGCACTTTAGGCTTCACAGAGGGCGTGCTAAGGACGTCGGCAATTCGGCGGTAAGCTGTTTTAAACAACTTTGGTGAAGAAATGTGGACGTAAACTTCAGGTGTGCTCAACTTTCAAGCAGCATGTGTGTGTGGAAACGTCAGTAAACACTGCGGGGTAAACGCGTCATCTGTATTAAAACACTATGATTGGCCCGAAGCTGTCAGCAAGGTCTGACGTCGTCCGTTCTAAATGCCGGTAATCCTATAATTTTCGTTCACACACAGCGCTTACCGGTAAATTACTGGTAATCTTACAACCTGTCTTACTGGTAAATTGGGAGCACTGATTTACCGGAAAGGTTCTGTTCACACATGACCTGTTAACGGCAATTTACCAGTAAATTACCAGTAAAGACTGTGTGTGTGAAAGGGACTATTGTGCGGCTGACTCTTTAGCTACTTATATGTCTGTTGCGTTGCGGTCCATAGTACGTTGTTCCCCCACACTTGAGTTTTCTTTATTGTTTTATGTCTGTGGTTGGGAAGTGGACAGGTAAGAATGCCGCGCGATATACATCGTGCACACGCAGTCTGTTTTCCAGTAGTACTGTATTAGGCACACCAGGTAAGGGATGAGCACCAACCACTGTATTTTTGTGTTAGAGAGTGTAGATTAGTCAGGGCGTCCTGGACGCTGAAGAACCTCTCTTTGTTTTCTTTGTGTAGTCAGCGTAGAAGGGCTAATCAAAGTCAGACGGGTTTTTGTTATTTTCTTTCCTTTGGCCGCCGCCCATGTCCCTTCGCATCCCTCTTTCCTTTATGTGTTTTTTTTTTTGTATATGCTTATGACAATTACACTGTAAATACCTTCCTCACTTTTGCATATAACAGTTCACTGTAAATACTGTTAATAAACATACGGCTTTATTTGCACTGCATCAACATTGTTTGCTTGGTTTCTTCTTATTGCTCCACACCTTTCATAAATGATATATAATGTTTCCGACCCCCTTTCCCCTTGACTTCCCACTGCGCAAAGTGACGTCAGAATGACGTCTTTTTCATGTAATTTTTGGACGTCCGAATTCGGTACATAAAAGGGGTTGTTTTGTAATGCCAGGCGACGTCTTTTTTGCGACGTCTTCTGCACGTCTAAATGTTTACATCCGTAGGACCTCCGTGTAAGGAAAAAAGACATGAAAAAAGCGAAAAGAAATGATTATCTCTGCACTTCACCCATGCATTGCACCACCAAACGCTTCAGTTATTTCCCGCTGGCCGTGGGTTTCGAACCACTGATCTCTGGGTTACAAGCAAGTCTCGCTAACCACTCAGCCACAGGGCCATATGTTAATTTGGTATATTTGTATATAATACAACATTATGAGAATAGGTGAGAATATTTTCATGTTAAATTGTTAGTATGGTCATATATTTTACAGTTTTTCTGAATTGCTAAAACACATTTTTTGAAACCATCACTCATTTTCTCAAAACCTTAAACACAAATCCCAATTTCAAACACAATTCACAGAACCCCTGACTCTTCCATCAAAATCAAACAATTCCTTCAAAACCATTTCACTTATACTCAAAATCAAACTAAGCTTTCAAATCATACACACATAAGTCTATAATATAAAACACTACAAGCATCCATTAGACACTACCTTAAAAAATGGAAAACACAACATCCAGGAGATCGTCTCGGTTACGGATGTAACCCTCGTTCCCTGAAGGAGGGAACGGAGACGTCACGTCGTGACCGACGAATTGGGAACTCGCTTAGAGAGACCAATCTGCTTCGAATACTACTAAAACGCCAATGAACTTGGCATTGAGATATTTGCATAATGCTGGCGCCGCCCCGCCAGGTGCGTATATAAGGCGCACGTGCAAATAGGGAAATCAGCTTCTGTTCGCTGAGAAAGCCGGAAGGTGACCGGCCTAAACAGCAGGTGGCAGCACCTGTGGCGACGGGACGTGACGTCTCCGTTCCCTCCTTCAGGGAACGAGGGTTACATCCGTAACCGAGACGTTCCCTTTCAGTCGGTCACTACGACGTCACGTCGTGACCGACGAATTGGGAATCCCTACCAAAACGCCACTAGGGGCTGACCTCTTCCAGTGTCTGCGTAAAGCCCTCCGGTTCCACTTAAGGATAAGGAGAATTAGGTTTTAAGGCAGAAGGCCGGGCACTAGATGTTCCTTTAACCCCACAGTAGTGCCAGCGACTGGGAAGCGCCCTACCAGAGCGGTATAGGGACGCTGCGGAAGCCACCGCCCCGTTAAGGGCTATTGGTGGGCGAAAGTCAACCGTAGTTGAGGTAAAAATGACAGCCGTGGCTGTGTAAGCAAAGCAGTGCTCTGCTAAGGGAAACGTGGGCTGGTAGGATTAACCCCACGGAATAATACTCACAAAGGAACCCGTTGGGACACAATGTGGGGCCCAAGCCAAACACGTAGGTTCGTAAGAATACAGCTAGTGAAAGGCTGACAGCCAATGCTCCGCAACAAAGGCTGTCAAGGCAGTGGAGAGAGCAAATCAAACCATTACGCATTTTTGCTCTGTTAGCCTTCCATACTGAAACTCAATTTGGAGCCTCAGTCGGAGGCTGCAAGCCGACTTGCGAGTCTGCTCTCCGTGCCCTCCCTGGTGAGGAAAGAACACGAGAGGATACAGGCTCGATACGAACATTGTAAAATCTAATGAACGTATTAGGTGTCGCCCAACCCGCAGCTCTACAAATGTCTGTCAGCGAGGAACCACGAGCTAATGCCCAAGATGAGGCAACACTCCGTGTGGAATGCGCTCTCAAATTAAGGGGGCAAGGAATGCCCTGCAAATTGTAAGCTAGGGCGATAGTATCAACTATCCAATGAGACATCCTCTGCTTAGTGACAGCTTTCCCTTTCTGCTGACCACCATAACAAACAAAGAGCTGGTCCGAGGTCCTGAAGCTTTGCGTGCGGTCCACGTAGAATCGCAGTGCGCGTACGGGGCACAACAAAGCCTCTGTTGGGTTTGCCTGCTCCAAAGGCAATGCTTGCAAGCTCACCACCTGATCTCTGAAGGGAGTGGTGGGAACTTTGGGCACGTAGCCTGGTCTGGGTCTCAATGTCACGCTCGAGACAGCAGGACCAAACTGAAGGCACGAATCGTCAACAGAGAATGCATGTAAATCTCCTATTCTTTTCACTGAGGCCAATGCCAGTAGGGTCAGAGCCTTCATAGATAAAAGCTTCAGACTCACAGACTGCAAAGGCTCGAACGGAGGACTCTGAAGTGCTTTCAGCACCATGGACAAGTCCCAGGGAGGAATAGAAGGGGGGCGCGAGGGGTTTAGCCTGCGAGCGCCTCTTAGGAATCTGATAACCAAATCATGCTGGCCCACTGATCTGCCATTAATAAGTGAGTGATGGGCAGATATAGCGGCAATATCAACTTTAATAGTGGAGGGTGACAGCCTACCGTCTAACCTATGTTGAAGATATAAAAGCACGATGTTAATAGGGCATTCTCTGGGGTCCTCGCGTTGCGAAGAGCACCAAGTGACGAAAAGGTTCCATTTTAACGCGTAAGCCCGTCTCGTAGACGGAGCTCGTGCCGCGTCGATAGTGTTAGATACCGCCTGGGGTAAATCACTTAAACCTTGCGCGCGCTCAACGACCAAACGTGGAGATCCCACAGGTCGGGGCGCGGGTGCCATAATGTGCCCCTTCCTTGAGAAAGAAGGTCCTTCCTCAGGGGAATCCGCCAGGGAGGGGCTGTCGCGAGGAGCATTAGTTCCGGAAACCAATTCCTGGTAGTCCAATATGGGGTGATCATAAAAAGGCTCTCCTCGTCCTGCCTGACTTTGCACAGAGTTTGTGCTATAAGACTCACTGGGGGGAACGCGTATTTGCGCATGCCCCGCGGCCAGCTGTGTGCCAACGCATCCACGCCGAGGCTGCCCTCGGTTAGTGAATAAAACAGGCGACAGTGGGTATCGTCCGGTGACGCAAATAAGTCTATCTGTGCACGACCGCACGTCCTCCAAATCAGCTGAACCGTCTGGGGGTGGAGTCGCCATTCGCCGGGGCGCGCCGCTCGGGAAAGCGCGTCTGCCGCTGTATTGAGCGATCCCGGGATGTAAATGGCACGAAGGGACCTCAGATGCTTCTGACTCCAAAGGAGGAGATGACGAGCGAGATGCGACAGGTGACGGGAGCGCAAACCGCCCTGACGGTTGATATACGCTACAGTCGCAGTGTTGTCTGAGCGCACTAGCACATCTTTCCCTCGCAGCTCCGTAGCGAAGCGTACGAGTCCCAGATATACTGCCCATAACTCGCGGCAATTGATATGCCAATGCAACTGGGGTGCTGTCCACACCCCCGAAGCCGTGAGCTCGTCGTACGTGGCTCCCCAGCCCGTGTCGGAGGCATCTGTGTGTACAACAGCATGCCGGGAGACCTGTCTCATGGAGACACCGGCTCTGAGAAACGCGGGGTCTGACCACGGGGGGAATGTTAGGCGACACGCAGGTGTAATGGTTACACGGTGGATGCCGGCGCGCCACGCTCTCCTCGGGACTCGATCGTGAAGCCAACGCTGAAGCGGTCTCATATGGAGCAGTCCGAGCGGTGTCACGGCCGCTGCTGCTGCCATACGCCCCAGGAGTCTCTGAAATTGTTTCAGAGGGACCGCATTCTTCCCTCGGAATGACCCGAGGCAAGTCAGAATTGATTGAACGCGTTCTTCTGTCAAACGCGCCGATAAATCGATCGAGTCCAGTTCCATACCGAGAAAAGAGATCCTCTGCGTGGGGCAGAGTTTGCTCTTTTCCCAGTTGACCCGAAGACCCAAACGGGCGAGATGTTGAAGTGTTAGATCTCTGTGTTCGCACAGCGTCCGCCGAGAATGCGCTATTATAAGCCAATCGTCGAGGTAAGCCAAAATGCGAACACCGCTCTCTCTGAGGGGCTTTAACGCCGCCTCCACTACTTTCGTGAACACACGGGGAGAGAGAGACAGCCCGAACGGTAAAACTTTGTATTGATATGCCCGACCCTCGAACGCAAACCGGAGAAACGGTCTGTGACGAGGGAGAATGGACACATGAAAATACGCGTCTTTCAGGTCTATCGCTGCAAACCAATCGTGGGGGCGTATTGCACTGAAAATTTGCTTCGGTGTAATCATCCTGAAAGACCTCTTCTGAAGAGATTTGTTCAGGACACGCAAATCCAAAATCGGTCGTAACCCGCCGCCTTTCTTGGGAACTATGAAATACGGGCTGTAAAAACCCGATCTCATCTCGGTAAGAGGGATCGGCTCGATCGCGTCCTTCGCCAACAGGACTTCGACCTCTGCACGCAGTACATGTGCATCGGACGCTTTCACCGTGGTGAAACGTACGCCCGCAAATTTGGGAGTGTGCCGATTGAATTGAATTTCGTAACCGAGGCGGATCGTGCGTAAAACCCAACGAGACGGGCTGGGAAGCTGAAGCCAAGCTCCCAGGGACCGTACGAGAGGAATTAACGGCACAACCGGTGAACCCGCGGCGGGGCAGCGAGGCGGGACAGGCGGGACTGCCGGTGCGTCTGCCGTGACAGCATAAGCATCTACAGTATGTGTGTGTGTGACACTGACCTGAGCCCGCTGAGGGAGACGGTCGTCCGGCCTCCTCAGCGGAGGACGCAGACTCCGAAGGGTATGCTGGTGGTCCGGTCTCCGCAGTGGAGAACTCGAACTCCCCAGAACACCCGCTGGCGATAGAGGAGAGGGAGGAAGAGCATCTGACTGCCCGCTCACATCTCTCTCGATCCTCTGGAGACCTGGAGAAGGAATAGGAATGCACTCTTTTTGTGGTTTTGTGGGTGCCGGCTGAGAAGCCGGCGGAACAGAAACAAAACGAAACCAAAGATTCTCCACCCGGCCCTCTACCGGTGGAAGGAGTGGTGCCATCACCGTCTCCCGCAGAGTGATCCCATCCAAATCCAGGTCGCCCGTCTCAGGGCCGCTTCGATTTCCGTTTACCACGGGAAGCGGGTGGGGCGGGCGGGGCGGGCTGCCGACGGCTGTTCCCCCTCCGTGGCCTGGAAGATGTTCTAGCGGGGGGGGGGGGCGGAGGCAGCCGCCGGAGGGCGCCCTCGGCGAGGAGCAGACGGGGCCGCCGGCGCTGGAGGGCGAGATGCAGGTCGCTTGCGCCGGGGCATGATCTGAGCGATCGCTTCCGTCTGCTTCTGGGCGGCGGAGAACTGCTGGGCGAAAGACTCCACCGACTCACCGAAAAGACCCGCCTGGGACACGGGGGCGTCCAAGAACTTATTCTTCTCCGCCTCCGACATGTCCGCCAGACAGAGCCATAGATGGCGTTCCTGGACCACCATCGTGGACATCGCACGACCGATCGCCTGCGCTGTGACCTTCGTAGCACGGAGGGCCAGATCCGTAGCGGCCCGG
Source organism: Misgurnus anguillicaudatus (assembly GCF_027580225.2). NCBI lineage: Eukaryota > Metazoa > Chordata > Actinopteri > Cypriniformes > Cobitidae > Misgurnus > Misgurnus anguillicaudatus. The sequence goes on from NC_073345.2 coordinate 25,524,332, forward strand.
AGCTCCGAAAGCACAGGCGAGTCGTGTCCTCCCTCGTCCAGATCTCTCAAGGCCTTAGCCTGATGGACCTGCAGCAACGCCATAGCGTGCAGGGCTGAAGCCGCCTCTCCGCATGCCTGGTGGGCAGCCCTCGTTAAACCGGAAGACTGTCTGCAAGCACGGGAGGGTAGGGTTGGGCGGTCCTTCCAGGAGGGAGCGGTGGCCGGACACAGTTGCATCGCGACCGCACGCTCCACGGGGGGGATCCCCGTATAACCCTTAGCAGCTCCATCGGTGAGGGAGGTGAGGGGGGAGGGCTGAAAAGACCGTAATCGAGTAGAAAACGGTGACTTCCAGGTCCTAGTCAGCTCCTCGTGCACCTCGGGGAAGAATGGTACCGGCGGAGAGGGTTGTGAAACCCGGGCAGCTCCAAAGAACCAATCATCCAGGCGGGACGGTTCGGGCTGAGGGGGGTGAACCCACTCTAACCCTACGGTCTCCGCCGCTCGAGCGAGCACGGCCACCATCTCTGGATCGAACTCCGGCGTCACGACCCGTCCGGAGGGGGGAAGGACGTCAGGGTCCTCAGAGGGAGAGGGCCCACCCTCGGATGCTGCGGTCTCCGTGGACCCGGAGGGAGGCACGACAGATCCTGCAGACATCGCAGAACACGACTCTGCAGTCTCCATCGGCACATCAACCGGCTGTGGATGAGGAGGCTGAGAGCCGGAGGACGAATCCCCCGACCGGCTCAGCACAGTGATGCGGAGATCATCCTTTGAGAGCCTCACGGCCGCTCCGTGGCGGCGTTCGGAACTCGCTGGACGTGGGTTGCGTTTTTCCCGGAGGAAAGACAACCGTCTCCGCAAATCCACAAGGGACATGTTCTCGCAGTGAGAACACTTACCCCCAGCGAACGCTGCCTCCGCGTGCTCGATGCCCAAGCACGAAAGACAACGCTCGTGACCGTCCTTCGGACCCATATACTTCCCGCATCCAAGATCACACGGACGAAAAGCCATCCTGAAAAGGACGCTAATCTCCGGATATACGAGAGAGTGGCTGCCTTTAACAAGGCACAAAGCTCTCTCGTATCACTCTTTTAGGGAAATTCACTCAGATGCTCAGTTGATGATGCGCACAGGGAAAGGCAACGCACACACTAAACTCAAAACAAAAAGATGCAGAGCCTGTGGAATACTGCGAAGCGTCCGCTGTGGTACTGCCAGTCCAACCAACTTCCGCAATCGATCCCAACAGAGTAAAGTAGCTTCTCAGTAGCAGATACTGCCGGCTTTCGAAGCGATAAAAAGCTGATTTCCCTATTTGCACGTGCGCCTTATATACGCACCTGGCGGGGCGGCGCCAGCATTATGCAAATATCTCAATGCCAAGTTCATTGGCGTTTTAGTAGTATTCGAAGCAGATTGGTCTCTCTAAGCGAGTTCCCAATTCGTCGGTCACGACGTGACGTCGTAGTGACCGACTGAAAGGGAACTGCTTACAGAAAATACATGTTTATTGTACATAACAACACACTTGACAAATACTGTTAAAAATCTCTTTTACTGTAATCATAAGTTTAGTTGAGTGAATATACAGTAGTGAATACTTTACTGTAAGTACTGCAAGTAATAGTAAGTTTTCAATATTACTGTAAGCAGCACTTGTATTGCGTAAGTCAGCAATCTAACTGCAAATTTTGCCAATTGCATCGTCTCTGGTGTCCTTTTCTTCCTCATACTCTTCATCTGCCTCTCAGACTGTTTCCAATCCACACAATTGGTAAAATTACCATTAGATAAAAGTGTGTAGAATTTTGAGTTGTTGTGTTTACTCGATGATAACAGTGTGGTAGTTGTGCTCAACTTTTGCCTGCCTGTGTTAAGTATTTATAAAACAAGTGCATTGCAGTGTAAAACGTGTGTTTTAGTGAGAAGTTTGTGTTTAGTGTTTTGCAAAAAGAGTGCAAGATTTGACAAACGTGTTTAGGCCACTATGAATTTAGTTCAGAGATTGGGGTTTAGTGTTTTAGCAATTCAGAAAAACTGTAATATAACGAACTACGCATTTAATTACAGATTTCTAATTGTACATTTAGATGAATTTATATATAAATAAAGAAAGCAGAAAAAATAGTACTGTATAAAATAATATAGACTATTCGTAAGTATTAATCATGTTGGTACAATAATGCTGATATTTGTAAATAAAAAAATTTTTATAGGCCTAATCATGTAATATAGACATAGGCCTGTCATAGACGTCCAAATAACCTCCAAAGAATTACCCAGTTCAAACGTCAAATGTTGCCCGTAAATATGACGTCCAAATGACGTCCAAAAAATTACCCAGTTCAAACGTCAAATGTTGCCCGTAAATATGACGTCCAAATGACGTCCAAAAAATTACCCAGTTTAAACGTCAAATGTTCCCTGTAAATATGACGTCCAAGTAGGGTCATGGTTGGACGTCCAAATAGTGGACCTAGTTTGGACGTCGAATAGATGTCCAGAATTGGTCATGGACCGACGGACCCAATATAGACACGATCTGCACGTCTATTCGACGTCCTGTGTTTAGTGGGTTTCATCTGGGGTCGTAACAGATTCATTAATTTGTGATCGCTTCACTCCCCTATAAAAACTCTTTAGAAAGGGCGACATACTACGTCAAGTTTCAGCTCTTCCCCTGATCAGAGTCCGTGTGGATTTAGCGCGTTTTTCAATCCGCGGGGGGCCGAGCAGAGTGAACATCAGTAGTACAAGGTGTGTGCAGGGCGGACTGCCCATCTTGGCTTGGCGGCTGTTCTAACCTGCCGTGCAGTCAGCTCAGGTTGACATGTGAAATAATATGATATGAATGAATGACGGACGTCTTAAAATCTACGAGTCATTCAATCGCGGTGCGAAAATGCCACCACATGACCTAACAGCGGCAACCCACTGCTTTTTTGGCTTTATCTAACAAATATGCAGCGCAAAGGAGAAGCAGAGAAAGAGACAGACGCAGGTAGATGCTGCAAAATCACAGAAATATTCGCCAAGAATAGAGCAGGTCAATCAAGTTACCAGTAAAAGCACACATCTATATATTGCTTATTAACGTTACATGTTTTAAAGTCAGGTGCTGGCGTGTTGCATTGGTTTACAGTTTTTTACGATTGCTATGACAGATTTTTCAATACTTTTAACAAGTTTTCAAAACTCTTAACACAGTTAGCACTACATCCACCTGTGTAAGCTATACTATTAATACATTTCTTGTTGGTTTAACACAAAATGCATACAATTAACACAAATGTAAAATGCTTGAACTTATTTTACAGACAAGCTCAAACAAGACCAAAACAATAGATTTTAAATGTCAAATTTACAAATGCTTTCACACAGCATGTCAAAACAGATAACATCATGTGCTAAACCTCACTTATAGTCAAAGTAAACAGCTATTTATATGATGAATTGAAACATAAATATATCCCCTGTATTTTATTCCATTGGGATTAAAAAACAATTTATTGTACCAATGCAAATATATAAATCACAGCTGATTCCCACCTAGGAAACACACTCAAGTTCTTTCAATTGCATGACTATATAGTATACAATACAGTTTTTTACGATTGCTATGACAGATCCCTCAACACTTTTAACAAGTCCCCAAAACCCCCAACACAGTTAGCACTACATCCACCTATGTAAGCTATACTATTAACACATTTCTTGTTGGTTTAACACAAAATGCATACAATTAACAAAAATTTAAGATGCTTTAACTTCTTTTACAGACAAGCTCAAACAAGACCAAAACAATAGATTGTTAATGTCAAATTTACAAATGCTTTCACACAGCATGTCAAAACAAATAACATCATGTGCTAAACCTCACTTATAGTCAAAGTAAACAGCTGTTTATATGATAAATTGAAACATAAATATATCCCCTGTATTTTATTCCATTGGGATTGAAAAACAACTTATTGTACTAATTGCAAATATATAAATCACAGCTGATTCCCACCTATGAAACACACTCAGGTTCTTTCAATTGCATGACTATATGGTATACAGTAAAGGACGGCCTCTTTAGGTCCATCTTGTGTGGAAAAGGAACAATATGAGCAACACAAAAAATAAGATATATGGCTACACAAGTCAACTGAAGACCACCAGGTCAAGGGAAGGATTTTCCTCCAGTCCCACCTGGATGCAATAGATGGTGGATTCCCAGACATCACACCTGAACACTGTCAGAGGTGGATAAGACATGGCAAAAAGTTCTTCACAAGATGCCTTGCCAGAGAAAATCAGGTGTAATGTGAATGAGAACATGTGGCCAAATAGAAACGCAATAGATTAGATGATGAGATTTTCTTTTTTGCTTTATTCTTCAGTGGCTTTTTCTGTTTGTATTTGTTTATTTTTACTTTTTTACTGTAAATGTAAGTAATATTGAATATCTTGCAGTAATTTCCTGTTGTAAATACTGTAAGTTCTTTACTGCAACAATTATGTCTACTTTTTTTATAAAACGTACTCTAAGATGGATGATTCATTTTTGTCTTGAATTGCTTCAGCAAAACAAGCATAATACATGCATTTACTAAACCCAACTAAACAAAAATATAAAAAGTTTTCAAAAAAACTCTATAACCTATAATCTATAATCTACTACAGTCTATAAGGACAGACTTACACATAAACTTATGCAGTTTTTGTTTTTCCACCTTATGTTTGTGTTTTTCATGACATTGTGTTATGATTGACTAAATGTTTTTGTTGTAAGAGAACATGTGTTGGTGATCTGGTATAACTAGTTGATTCTGAAACATATTTACAGTGTTTTTGTAAACAGTGTAAGAGTTTAGTTTAATTAATTAAAATTAATTGTTTTGCCAGTTGTGTGTTTTAGGTGTGTTGGTGCGTTAAGAGTTTAGAAAATTTGTTAAAAGTATTGAAAAAAGTGTCATAGCAATCGTAAAAAACTGTAGTGTAAAGGAGGTCCTCTTTAGGTCGATCTTGTGTGGAAAAGGAACAATATAAGCAACACACAAAAAAATATATATGTCTGCACAAGTCAATGGAAGACCACCAGGACAGTTTTCCTCAAGTCCCACCTGGATGCAATACCTGTAGATGGTGCATTCCCAGACATTATACCTGAACACTGTCAGGGATGGATAAGACATGGCAAAAGATTCTTAGTAGATATCAGGTGTGATGTAAATGAGAACATATGGCCAAATAGAAACGCAATAGATTAGATTATGAGATTTTCCTTTTACTTTATTTTACAGTGGCTTTTTCTGTTTGTATTTTTTTTTTACTTTTTACTGTAAAAGGAAGTAATATTGAATATGTTTGTTATCTTGCAGTAATGTCCTGTTGTAAATACTGTAAAGTCTTTACTGCAACAATTCTACTTTTTTTCATAAACTGTATTCTAAGATGAATGATTCATTTTTGTCTTGAATTTCTGCAGCAAACAAACATAATGAATGCATTTACTAAACCCAACTAAACAAAAATATAAACAAGTTTTCAAAAGAAACTGCAGTGCAAAACTCAATCTATAATCAAAACAATCTACTGTCTATTGTATAAGGACAGACTTACACATAATTTTATGCAGTTTTTGTTTTTCCATCTTATGTTTGTGTTTTTCATGACATTGTGTTATGATTGACTAAATGTTTCTGTTGGAAGAGAACATGTGTTGGTAATCTGGTATAACTAGTTGATTCTGAAACATGTTTACAGTGTTTTTGTAAACAGTGTGAGAGTTTAGTTTACAATGTGTGATTTTGAGGATAAAATTAATTGTTTTGCCAGTTGTGTGTTTTAGGTGTGTTGGTGCGTTGGGAGTTTGGAAAATTTGTTAAAGGTATTGAAAGGGGTGTCATAGCAATTGTAAAAAACTGTAAAACACTACAGAGCATCCTAGACACTACCTTAAAATATGGAAAACACAACATTCAGACATCTGCTTACAGAAAAATACATGTTTATTGTACATAACAACACATTTGACAAATACTGTTAAAAATCTCTATTACTGTAATCACAAGTTTAGTTCAGTAAATATAGTGAATACTTTACTGTAAGTACTGCAAGAAATAGTACGTTTTCAATATTACTGTAAGCAGCACTTGTATTTTGTAAAGTCAGCAATCCAACTGCAATTTTTGCCAATTGCATCGTCTTTGGTGTCCTTTTCTTCCTCATAGCTCTTCATCTGCCTCTCAGACTGTTTCCAATTCACACAATTGGTAAAAATACCATTAGATAAAAGTGTGTAGAATTTTGAGTTGTTGTGTTTACTCGATGGTAACGGTGTTGTAGTTGTGTTCAACTTTTGCCTGCCTGTGTTTAGCATTTATAAAACAAGTTCATTGTAATGTGAAATGTGTGTTTTAGTGAGAAGTTTGTGTTTAGAGTTTTGCAAAAAGAGTGCATGATTTGACAAAAGGGTTTAAGCCACTATGAATTTGGTTCAGAGATTGGGGTTTAGTGTTTTAGCAATTCAGAAAAACGGTAATTTTTGTCTTGAATTGCTGCAGCAAAACAAACATAATGAATGCATTTACTAAACCCAACTAAACAAAAATATAACCAAGTTTTAAAAAGAAACTGCAGTGCAAAACTCAGTCTATATCAATACAATCTACTGTCTATTGTATAAGGACTTACACATAAACTTATGCAGTTTTTGTTTTTCCATCTTATGTTTGTGTTTTTCATGACATTGTGTTACGATTGACTAAATGTTTCTGTTGGAAGAGAACATGTGTTGGTGATCTGGTATAACTAGTTGATTCTGAAACATGTTTACAGTGTTTTTGTAAACAGTGTGAGAGTTTAGTTTACAATGTGTGATTTTGAGGATAAAATTAATTGTTTTGCCAGTTGTGTGTTTTAGGTGTGTTGGTGCGTTAAGAGTTTAGAAAATTTGTTAAAAGTATTGAAAAAAGTATCATAGTAATCGTAAAAAACTGTATGTGCAGTTGTTGCTCTCTGAAACGCATCAGGCAGATATTTCATGCAGCGAACTCACTATGAGCTCTTACAACCCATAAAGCACATGATATACAAAGTTCTAGATGTGGCTCAGAGAGCTAATATAGGTTTGCTAAATGGAAACATGTCACAGAGATATAAGCATTTAATTGCAAATGATATCCAGTCATAAATACACACAAACATATGGTAACTATCACTGCAACACCCCAACAATCAATCCCTTCCTGCCAGCTGAGGGAATCGAACCACCAACCTCTAACAACCAAGTCTGACTCTCTACCCATTAGGCTAAACTCTGTCGCCTCCCCACTTATAAGCTGGTGTGTGGTGTTTTGGTGCAATATGCCTGCCGTCGCATCATTCAGGTGGATGCTGCACATTGGTGGTGGTTGAGGAGAATCCCCCTTTTTTCATATGTAGAGTGCTGCAGAAAAGCGCTACATAAATGTAATGAATTATTACATTAGGCAGATATGGCTAGTAAGTACACTCTCATTCTGGCGTAATAATCAAGGACTTTGCTGCTGTAACATGACTGCAGGAGGCGCAATAATATTACGCAGTGCCCGAAAATAGTCCCTTGCCATTGTAAGTTACTAATAGCGCTTTTCCGTTGCATAGTACCCCATGGTTTGGGTTGGATCAGCTTACTTTTGTGGGCTTTTCCACTGCAGTATGTAATACCCAATACTTTTTTTAGTACCATTTTGGGGTTCCAAGCGACCCGAGCTGATACCAAAACGTGACGTGCAAACACTGTAGATTACTGATTGGTCTGAAAGAATTGTCACTACCAGCGTCATCGCTATAATGTAAAAGATTAGATTTACCTTAGTGCTAGCTTGCACTGTCTCGAGCAAACATGTTGTCATCTGTGCTCTGCTATAAGTTCCCAAACTCTCTTTTAACAATGAAAAACATCCACAGGTTGAGAATCAGGAACACCATACCAGTTTTTTTCCAGACTTGCAGTTTGTGGTGGCACATTCTCGACGGTCACGTCCACATACTGTATGCAACTTAAATGAGGCTCAGCGGAGCGCGTCGACTAACATCACCAGTGTTCGTATAGAAAACTGTCACGTGGGACAGAGGTATGTGGTGGGATCTATTTGTGGTGGTCAATTTTAATTTTGTGGCAGACTGAGAAATAAATAAATGTATGGGAATGTACAACAATGTCACAGCAGTAGGCAGCGCAAATATAACAACACGCCTATAATCCCTCCCACTCCAAAGTGTTACTAAACTCGATGGAAAAGCTAACCAAGCCAAAGTGAGGTGAGCTGACCCGACATGACTCAAACCAAACCGTGGGGTACTATGCAATGGGAAAGCGCCATAAAATTACTATTTTCGGCTGCTACATATTATGATTGCACCTCCTGTAGCCATGTTACATCAGCAAAGTCCTTGATTATTTCAATTGTTTTTCACTGTATTATCATAATTGTTTTTGTAAACAGTAATATCACACTCCTACTCGAGCGATATTCCTTAAATAAAGGTATTTGTAGTCTTGTCTTGGATTTAAACGCGAGTAGATGGTTTTTGAGTCCAGACTTGTTCTTCCAACATTTTTGTGTTGAATTCAAGGGCTTTATTTGTCCGCCCAACTTAACAAAAATATTCAAATGCTTTAGTTGTTTTCCTTTGATTGAATCTATTCTAACCTTTGGAATCGACTCTCGATTCCCAACGCATCTGAAATGAGGATTGGTTCTTTTTTGAAACCCTATTTTTTGTGATTTCTATGTCAAATGTTTTATTCTGTATTTATACATATTTGATTTTAAACTCCAGTATTATATAAATCATATAATATTATGTTGCCATGTTAGATTCCTCAGTTATTCTATTATTAAGTCCAAAAAGAAAGTACCAAAAATAAATCAAACATAAACTCACTGTTGTAGCAGAAGAAAGACATGTTGGTTAAGCAGTTCTCATCTGTCCATCTGCCAAAGTGTCCTAATGATACAGCAGTGCAGTGCTGGATTCCCCCATGCCAATAAACATGTCTACCATTATCTGGTTGTTCTGCTGAATAAAGAATTTCAGATCTCCAGTTTTGATATTTGGTAATCTGACCATTTGACCAAATCCTGTTTCTATACAGACCGATCCAGACACCACCAACCGTACTCCCAAGAATCTTCTGATTTTCAGTCATGTTTCTTATATTGGCGAGATCTGTGTAATTTTCTCTGCAGTATCTCAGAGCATCTGCCCAGTTTCTTTTATCATTAATTCTAATGTATGTGTTATTTTTTCCTAAGTAATGAAACATAAATATGCTCAGAAATTCTCAGTGAAAAAAAGTAAAAGACATGACAAATGAAATGTTCTTACACTACCATTGTAGCAAACAAATGCCAAGACGATGTCACATGATAAATCAAACCATTTGCCAGCATAATCCATATAAACACACAGCTCATGTCCGAAGAAGTTGTTTGGTTCATGATACCAGTTTCTGTATTCTCTCTCTCCTTCTTGATAGAAATCATTATTTTCCAATGACCATCTCCAGCTGTTCACATCATAATACAGTCCAATCCAGGCTGATCCACTATAACTTCCATTAACTGTGTTCATCAGACTGTTCATTTCATCCATGTTATCAATGGTGGCCAGATCAGTGTAATTCTCTCTGCAGTATCTCTGAGCTTCAGTCCAGTTCTTAGACTCAGATATCAAGTGATACTGACGGGAGGATGCCAAAGATGACACTGCAAAGAAGTGGCAAATTCAAACATTTAAAGAGCCCCCTTTTTCCTTTACAGGTAAATGATTTTACATTTTTTTTCGGTGTGTACGTCAGTGTTAGTACATGTTAACAATCTACAAAGTTCCATATCCCAAAGCAAATGATGACGCGAGTTCGAGATCGTCTCCAACCAAAAAGTATTTTCTTGGACTACAATGAACACAAAGGCAACTGTTTACTTCTGCAGTGAGTTCACATGGACTTGATAAACATTATCATAATTTCAGCCGCTTCTGACCCACAGCCTGTACTCTATATTTTTATATATTTATTTGCTACTGACTATTCAAACCATGATTCAAATGCAACTTTTAAGCAGTGAAGAGTAGCGCTTGTTGTTGTCGTTTTTATCATTTCAACTGCAGACATGATTTTATGTTTTAGTATCCTTACATTACCTATCTTTTACTTTCTGCTCAAGCCACGCTGGTAAAGTTGATCCATCAGCTTGGTCATATGCATTTTGGGCTTGTACTGATCAGGTAGTAAAAACTAAACCTCCAGTTGGAAGCTGATTTTCCAAATATGGTAAGGAGCATAACATTTCCGACACACGCTTGAGGTATTAGGCCAATGACAATGCACTGGATACAGTAGATAGCCAATCAATTTTTTTGTAGAAAAATTTAGAAAGGCGTTGAATAGAGGAGCAACAATAATATATATGACATGATGATGCACATGAAAGAAATTACAAATTAATTAGACTAATATCCTACTAAGCCACCCAGAATACACCGCAAAAAAATAAACCATAAGGAACAAAGGTTCGTTTGTCAAAGATAGGACGAGGAGGAAGCAACACAAAATATAAAAAATATAAATTCTTTATTTTATTCATTTAGAAATAATCGCCACTCAAAGGTCACTCGATTCGACATTCACAACACATACAAAAAGACAAAACAATAAGAATAAAGTGAGAGCTGCTAGCAGGGATTGTGTAATTTCCACCCCACACAACCACAGCAAAGTGAAGCACTGCAAAAGCAACCGGCAATTTGTGAGTTTCGATCACCAGCCAACATATCCCACTTTAACGCAAACAAATTACAATCAAAACAAAATAATGAAACTCTCATATAAAAAGGCATTAATAGCTAAAACAAACTAAACAAAAGAAAAAACAATAATCAAGACGAGTTAGTAAAACGTCAAACAACCATAAACACACTTTCCTGGAAACCCTGTGGGAATGTCGAAGTCGTCTTTTGATTGGTTGAAATAAACAGATTTTCAAACAGATGTTTATCAGGAGCGTCTCATTGGTGTGGCTGTTGATGAAGTGCACACTATGGTGAGTAATGTTGTTTATTTAGATGCTATTCGGTTGCGGCTGGTTATTTTAATAACTGACTTGATGCCAGCCGGCTCATTATTGTGGTGAGTCTGAAATGTGACGCTAGACAAAACAAACTGTGATTGGTTGTTTCGGTCAAACAGCTTGTGGGTGGGCTTTGTCCAGAAAAAGCAGCAAAAAACACCAGACCTGCAGTATTGAAGGTCTGGCTATACACAAGACTAAGTTCACGTGTCCCCCCCAGGCTATACGTCATCCTGCTACATACGCTATGTGGAAAATAATGTTATTTGAACCATAAACCACGTGAAGACATTGCTTTACACCAAATATACAAAATAATGTTCTTTTTTAACAACGTAATAAAGATTTTAGAAAATTCTGGTTACAGAAATGTACTTACCACTGTAGCAAAGAAAAGATAACTGATTATCACAGTTTTTATTTGTCCATCTCCCAGAGTCAGCAAATGACACAGCAGTGCAGTCATTATTGTATCCAGCATTATATGGCTGTCCTGATCTCCAGTTACTGAATTTAGAGTTACTCTCATCAGACCAAGATCTGCTTCTATGCAGACCAATCCAAACTGAATCATGGTTATTTTGGAGAAAATACTGAATCTCCTGGTTTTCAGATTCATTCCTGATACTAACAAGATCTGTGTGATTCTCTCTGCAGTAACTCTGAGCTTCAGTCCAGTTCTTATATTGATGAACCAAAACATAACTAGTGTTGGCATTCTGTCTTCCTAAAAGCATTTATAGTCAGAGGTTGGTTATTTAATACAAATTGAGCTCTTATTGTGCTACAGTATAATATTATTGAAATTGCTTACCATCATAGCAGATGAAAATTAATTTGTTGTAGCAATATGTTGGATACCATATCCCATTGTAAATTTCAACACAATCATTTTCTCCATAATTTTCAGGTCCTGGGTTATACCAGTTTCGGAACTGTTTATCTCCCCCTTTAAAGAAATTGGTGTCCTCCAGAGTCCATTTCCAACTGTTCAGATCATCATAAAGTCCAATCCAGGCCAGATCAATGGAATTAAAGTCAGTCACTGTGTTGAGTAACTGGATCGTCTCTTGCTCATTTTCAATAGTGGCCAGATCAGTGTATTTATCTCTACAGTAACTCTGAGCTTCAGTCCATGTCTTGTTCTCATTCACAAAGACATACTGACGTGCAGAACATAAAGTGAAGGTGATAAAGCCTGATGAGAAACAAAGGTTAAATTCATATATTTACTACCATGTGTGGCCAACTAGTACCTAATTAGCCTCTTTCCATGTTTTTATTATGTACAGTATATTACTTAATTAATTCATTTTGACTATATTGTATTGTTAATATTATTATTTTACGAATAATATTTAAGAATAAGAAGTTGGTTAATGTGTCTCTGTGTCAAAGGGACACTCCACTTTTTTGAAAATATGCTCATTTTCCAGCTCCCCTGGAGTTAAAATTTAGATTTGCACCATTTTAAAATCCATTCAGCTGATCTCTTGGTCTGACGGTACCACTTTTAGCATAGCTTAGCACAATCCATTGAATCTGATTAGACCATTAGCATCGCGCTAAAAATAACCAAAGAGTTGCGATATTTTTCCTATTTAACACTTGACTCTTCTGAACAATTCAATTAAAAGGATTGTGCTAAGCTATGCTAAGAGTATTAGTGCCAGTCCCGAAAATCGTCTGAAAGGATTCAAAAACAAACAAATATTATAGGGGAGCTGGAAAAATTAGCCTATTTTCAAAAAAGTGGAGTGTCCCTTTAACCTTGATGTTAAAGCAATTGAAGCACCAAGTTTTTTAACTTTTTTCTCTCTTATTATCATCACTATATGAATATAACTAATAACATTTAATCTTTAGAGCTAAACGAGATTTTGTAATCTTTGATGTAATGATATAAATTGCTGCTCCTGGTTGTGAATAAAAAATCTTGGAAAATTATCAGTTCAGATTCAAGCTACCAAGCTGGTTTTTGATAAAGTGAAGGTGATAAATTCGCCCATACTTGGAATGTGATGTAATCCATCCCAGTGAGTAGTAATGAACACACGTACCCGGAGCAGATATTAATGCACAGTCTGGGGAGCAATACTATACAGCTTATGTATCTAAGTACTTAACTGATGAAAGCTGAAGAAAAGGTAGACTGCGATACAGTGTGAGACCTAGTATGTCTACACTGAATGTTTGTCTCCACATATTTTTGGTTTTGCAACTTGTTGGACTTGATTAACAAGTTTAACCAGTAGCCTTTGTTACAAAATTAACAAGTTCAACCAGTTGCCTTTGTTAATGGAGGAAAACTGAACTTGGCCATCTATGAACAGTCAACAAAGCTGTTACAAGGACAATACAAAGCCAAAATCACATTGTGAGTGCCACATAAGTGCACTTTCATGGACATATGTGACCCTCCCTGTAAAATCCAGGCTAAAGTCTTATAATCTAAGGAAGAGATTTGGAGCATCAAAGTTTGATTTAGATCATTGATTTCACTTTGATGTCAATCTTTTACGTGACCCTCAGTGATTATAATTTTTTTTTATTCATATTATATTTGTAGGTTATCATTTTGTGTAGAAAACAGAAAATCATCAAAATGTCTTATCTCAGTACAACACTGCTGTGTTGGACATGTATAAATGTGCACTGTTGGAAAGTCTTAAACTGGCAAAAATGTATAAGTTTGGACATACTTGGCAAAGCTATTTATTCTGTTGTAAATGCAAATTGATGACATTAATCAAAGTATGAAACTTGTATTAGCATTTATGACTTTAACACATTTGGATAATTTATTGAAATCATGATTACTGAGCCACACAATTCAAGCATAAAAAGTAATATAAAAATGCACATTACCTGAAATAAGAACTAGTAGAAACATGGCTGTGGATGAATTTTGTGCCTTTTTTTCAAGAAAAATGATAGTTAGTTATAAAGAAAAACATGTTAGCATTTTGCAGTGTGTTTTCATTTACCTTTAAGTTCCAAAAACTGCAGTCTCTCACCGATTTGTGTTTTGGTGGAGCTCTTTTATATTTGTAGCAACCTAAAAAAAAATGTGGGTGTGATTATTGTTTATTCCTAATTAGCCTTAAAGGCTTATTCACAGACAAATGACAACAACTCTTTGTTTAATAGCATTTTACAAAACATGGTTAAGAGCATTGAAACAAACCAGTCAAAAACCAGTTGGACTGCGTAGCTGACATGCAAATCTGAAAACAAATAGATTAAGCAAAATGCTTTTGATTTTTGATAAAGTGAACTATCTTAGAAGAAAACAAATTCCAACTAACCCTAAATTAATCAAATGAAAAGTTATTTGCAACCAAATGAAACCGGTAAACGGCTCTGGGGTGGGTTAGGTAAAACTCTTGAGGTTGGGGTCCCACACATTTTTATTTAGTTTTGGTTTTATTGGCTTAATACTTTAAGCATGTGTGAATTGCATAGCAGAGGTTTAAAACCGAAATAACACTTTAAAGCAATATCTAAGATAATTTTTAATTATTTCAATAAAATAATAACTAGAGAAAGAAATGGGTTGGTAATTTTTTATTAAATTAAAATCCATTCGCATTAAGGCAAAGGGAAAACATTAACAGTAAAATTGTTCAAAACTGCAGCATTTAAAAACAAAAATGAACACTAAGACAGAAGTTTAAAAAAGCATTTAATAAAAATAAACTACAGTTCAATGTGTTTTTGAGTGTTTGCCTGCTACAGCTTGATTTTGACTCTCTTTGGAATAAAGAGGCTTGAGACCCTATGAAGAATTATGGTTAGAGAAAATGGATCCATATTAGAAAAAAACTTGCTTTGAGCATGTAGTGACAGCACATATTGTGTACATGAAAACAGAAAGCAACTGTCATCTATTAAAATATCATCTTGAAGATAATGCAAGGCCATCTTAGTTTTTCTGTCTCTTTGTGTAAGTCAACCTGGCTTAATGATGATAAAATCAGATTTCCATGGGGCATTTGTTCAGACCCCTTTATAGAAAAAATCTCACTTGATTATTTCAGGCAATGTTAAATAATATTTGAGAATCTATATTTTTATTCCAATTGATACACCAAAGCGAAAAATAGAAATACACCTCTTAGCATTACAATAGTGCTGCAGGTATTTCTTTTCTATACTGTACAAACATGTGCAACATGTGGTCACAGTCCATGTGTTTATATGCTGGTAATGCTGATTAGATTTTACAATTATGACATTTTCCTAATAATCTAAATCTTATTTCCTAATAATCTAAATCTAATGTGTTTTATTGGAAACATACAAAATAAATGGTGAAAGACTGTGCAAGTGCTTATCTTTACAGTATACGCATTAAAAAAACAGAGAATCGTAAGGAAAGTTCCCATACATACTTGTTGGAGGTGTTTGAGAAAACAGTTTAGCATTCCTTTCAATAGAGAGTTGGCAGAAGATTGAAAAAACCTGATAGTTGACATGCATTATCCTATTGTATTAAAATTGAAAGTGAAAGAGAACACTGACTTACTGTCATTACAGTAATGATTTATAATAATAATGATTACTATGTATTTAGCACAGGTCGGATTTCGTGGGAAATTATTTGAATTTTTTGCAATAAATGCATGATTGTGTCACATTTGTAAACAGAAAGAAGACATTTGTAGTTGTCTGAAATGTAAAAGTTTTAAAAATGTAAAGTTTTAAACTTCATCTGAGAATTAAACCATGTAAAAATGTTAACTGATTATGTCCGGGGAAATATCTGTTGTTAAAACAATGAAGGCTCATTCAAAAAAGGAAAGCACAGAGCTCTTGCTAAAATGAAAATTAATATCAGGGCTTTTCATCTAAAGGGATTAAATACTGACACAGAGATGGCGCTTTTCTTTTAACTGTTAAGACATCAGGTATGTGATTTATGTTGAAACATTTATTTTTCATTTAGTCAGAAGCAAATTAATTAGCTGGTATATACCAGGTATATCATAGATCAGTGGTCTGCAACACATTGATCGCGATCAACCGGTCGAACTTTGACAGTTCCCCTGCAGATCCCACAAGTAAGAGAAAAAATAAGCTGGCCCGGATCATCAGATCTCCGCAACAATCATGCGATTGATGTCAGTGACTGATGATGAACTGATTATGGGACAGTTTTAAGTATCGTTTGATAAGTTACATTCAAATCCCTGATTAATATATATATGATTAATAATTATTTTATATAATTATATTAAATATATATAATAACTTACTTATAATAATGAGTTAGTATCTTAAAACAAGATACGACTAATGATATTTAAAAACATTACAACTTGTATTTCAGTACAGCTAATGAAGCACATTTGAATGGACCAGTTCTGATAAAACAATTAAGTTTTATCTGATCTAATGGAAATTAAAAAAGACATATTATTAAAACCTACCAATTATACATACACTTAATTTAAAATTTGTTATAATATTATATATGATAAAAACAATTGATTTGTAAAGTCATTTTTTTGCATCATTGTCATTGCATTTACTACACTGCTTTTACCTGTGGATGTCGCCAGCAGTGTTCTGGCAACATTGCGCATGTTAAGTTTTAATTTGAGAAAGCTTTTCAATATTATGAGATACTAAGTTGAAATTTTGACTTAGTTTCTCATTATTATGAGAAAGTAAATTATAAATATAAAATACCAAGTCATTATTATGATATAGTTTCACATTGCAATGACATAGTGACTGTTTGTTGAGAATGTTAAGAACGTTGTCAATCAATATTTTCCTCTCATTTTGATACACGGAAAGTAGGAACTTTAAATATTATGAGTTTTCTGAAAATTGGATCCATGCATTTTATGCAATTCAAATATAATTAGCCTAAATTAAACGTCTCAAGTTGGAGGTTCAGTCTGGGCCCTTTGATAGGTAGATCTTTGCTTTTATCAAGGCCGAGGTTGGGGATCTTGGGCATAAAAAGGTGGTTGGTGACCACTGGTATAGATCATATCATATATTTAGGTCCATGAAAAAAATGCTAGTAACTAAGGCATAAATTGATCAACTTCTAATAAATATTTTAAAAGTGGTGCAGGGGTGTAGACGATTAACTGAAAAGATAAACACAAAAACAATCAACAAACACTTTAAATATTTGTTGACAACAGCTGTAAATACTGTCAAGCAAAGCACATGAATTTCACTGTCAACTTGTTTAAAGCAACACTAAAGAGTTTTGGCTATTTGCTCCCCCTACAGGTTGGAAGCAGAATCGTCCATAACCACTGTGATAAATAATTTAGCCTACTGCAGCAAAGCTGGCTCTGATTGGATTGTCCGCCATGATGACAATTGAAAAGCTGCATGAATGCTAGGTAATGGTATCTTTCTTTTATCGCCCTGTCCCAAATGGCACACTCCAGACTTGTGGTCCTCCTCAGAGTCCACACTTTCATGACATCACGTAGTCCAGACTTTAGGGACCCTTGATGCGAGTCCACGTGGGTGCACCGGAGTTGTATTTTGGGACAGACTCGAGCATCACACCGGAAATAGGTAGAGAAGTTGCCCGTCAGTGTGAACTCCTCCCTTCCGTCGTCTGATTGGTCTGATTGCCCTTTTGCAAGGACTTCTGGGTTGGCAAAGTGCGCGAAGCCTGCTGCAGTGCGGGCTTCGCTGAAGTCCGCATCAAGGGGGCAAAGGAGGCGCTGATGAGCACACTTCAAAGCGTAAAAATGACAGATGGGACACCCTACGGACTCGTAGACTAAGCGAGAACGCGCAATTTAAGGCCACGAGACCGAAAGTCCACATGAAGTGCGCCATTTGGGACAGGGCCTTTATGTACCTGCCTTGTATGCTCTACCCACAGCCTGCAGGATGCTCCACTGCCGTAAAGCAAGTTTTTGTAGTTTTCACTCGAACTACAGGACCGCGACCCGACGGTTAGAAACTTCTTTAGTGCAGTTTTGGCCGATAGAGGGCTGCAAAGCGAACGTGAAAGTGCCGTTCACCCTGTTTCGAGTGGATGGGCGACTGAAACTTTTTTGGAAACGTTATTTTAAGGTAAAAAAACCCTCTTTGGTGTTGATTTAAGGTTGTATTTTATTAGCTTGATCATGGTTTCTGTTAAAAGTGATTTAAGAATGTCAAGAGGGCATTATTGTTGCCCAAAGTAGCTTACATTAATATGATGTGCGATCCTCTCCGCGTGCGGGTTTCCCTTAACTTTGGACCATACTGTGACGTGTGTATTTCGGAATGCAATATGAACTGTTCTCCACTCTTGTCCAGAGAGTGTGTATACACTTTAAATCTCTTCAATCACTTGAATTGTTTTATCTTTCCCAAAGTGTGCGTCTATGTGCTTATACTGCGTCAAGTGCATTCGCAAGTCCATCAGCCTTCAACTTTATAGTAAATAACCTCTACTGTACATTGCGCTGGGTGTGCTCATGGGACTCATAGTTTTCCATTGTCGCATTACGCATTGTTTATCAATTCTAATAACTGTTAAGAAAACAAAAAAAATATATTCAACATGCCTGTTGAATCTACCCACATTTGGTGGGTTGGCGGATGTTTATGTCAAGCACTGCATGTGATATCATCACATCATATTTTTAGTTCAGATTAGTACTGACACTTTGAATGCCCACTAAGGCGCTCTCATTCACATGGACGCTGAGAGACGAGTGATGCTGAGAGACGAGTATCGCTGAATCGCAAGCCCGGAGCTCCGTTGTGCTTATCAACTAAATCCTATTTTTTTCACTATCTTATTCCTATCTATATAATATATCTTATCAGTTTATCTTAGGGATACTTTACCTTGACGATTACTGAATTGTATTACTAAGAGAAACGATTTTTATCACTAGTAACACCCAGTGTTAGCATATAGCCCGCTAGCATCACCAGTTGGTGCCGGGTAAAGCTAGCATTTCTTACCGTCTGTTTACTTAAACCTCCCTTTGTTGACGATCTAATGGCGGATTCATCCGATGTATGCTTTTCTGACCTGCCCACACCAGATCGGGAAGCTGTGAAGGAGGTGCTGCCCGGCCTTTGCAGAGTCAGTGTGCCTCACATCACCCTGACCACAGACGCTCGTAGGCTGCCGAGGCGTGCTGCAAACGAGCACCCGTCTCGATGCAGCTTCACTGACCGCGTTCGGGTGAACGAAGACGCCATCGCCCAGCATGAAAACGGTAAGACTCCGCTTGTCATTGTAATCTGCAGTACTTGCGACATGTACAGTTTAGCTTCATCCGTCAGCATAGAGGGGTTTACATGTGCTAACTGTATTGAAGTAGTAAGACTGACGCGGAAGGTTGCAGAACTAGAAGCGCACATCCGAACACTAGTGGATCACAGTAAGACCGCTAATGTTAATGTTACAAACACTGTTTCGGGTGCGCCTAGTGTTAAGTGTAATACACATGCCTCGGTTCCGACTTCAGAGTCAATGCGGATGACTAACTGGGTGACTGTCAGGCGCCATAGTCACATTCGGCACCCAAATCACGCTCCTGTAGTAATATCAAACAGATTTTCTCCACTCAGAAATACACCGGCTGAGACGTCTGTTAAAAGTGCCCTGGTTATTGGAGATTGTATACTTAGGAACGTTAACATTGAGGCACCAGCCACCATAGTCGATTGTATACCGGGAGCCAGAGCGTCTGACATTAGATCCAAACTTAAAGTGCTGGCTAATGCTAAATGTAAGTTTTCTAAGATTGTTATTCACGCCGACACGAATGACACCAGACTCCGCCAGTCGGAGATCACCAAAGATACTATCAAAGAGGTGTGTGACGCCTACCGGGGGGATGAAACTTACAGTAGATTAGTGTCTCTTCATGGCTGGATGTCAAAGTGGTGCCCTCAGCATAATGCTAGCACTCAACGTAGAGTGCTTACAGTACTCAATCTAAAAAGTATGACCACATTAGTCCAATTCTGGCATCTTTACACTGGCTACCAGTTAACTCTTTCACCGCCATTGACGAGATATCTCGTCAATTAAGAGAAAACGCTTCCCCGCCAATGACGAGATTTTCAATACCGCTAATACCGCCCTTCTGCAACTTTTTAAACCAGGAAGTATTGCCCTATGGCAAGCGGCTGCATGTCCGTCTCGGTTTTAAAGATCGCTCTGAATGGGATCTCCACGAAAAGTCCGTCACAAAAACTGAATCATCTCTGCCCTTTGCCCAAAATGTGGTGTCCTTGCAGAAATCTACCCATGTTCAAAAGCTGATTACAAAAGAACCACTGAAGGTATGATGAAACGTTTTTTTTTTTTTTGAAAGCAGAGGGTCTGTTCTTTCAATTGGACTATATGTATGTTTATATATTTAAAGAGTAACTAAACCCTTAACCAACTTTTTTTAGTTAATGATCTGCAAGAATGATGCTTTATTAGTGCTGTTCATTGATTTTAGTAAGTTTTTTGACATTTGGATATAAAGTGTTTCAATACTACAATATATGGTGTAAAAACGTCTGAGTGCTGCCCTCTTCAGGTTGAACGGTGGCTACTGCAGTTGAATTTTCCTATTGGATGTTGGGTCCAAAAAGTAACTCTTGACGTAAGCAGGTTCAAGCTCACCACGCCCTTGTTACGATCTCACCACACGCTTGGTACGAGCTTAGTTCGTCCCCTCTATCTCCGTTGGGATCTGCCCACTTTTCTTGCATTTTTCAAATATTGCCAGTGGGTGGAGTCAGGCTCTGACCAGGGGTTTAGTTACGCTTTAAAGAAGAACATTTTCTGGAAGGCATTAAACTTTGGTGAAAATCATGAAAAACGCTGGCAACTTTTAAAAAAAAACGCTGGCGGTGAAAGAGTTAAATATCGCATACAATTTAAAATATTACTAATCACATACAAAGCCTTAAATGGCCTAGTGCCCTCATATATTCAAGAATTACTATCAGAATACAATCCACCACATAAACTGCGATCACAAAATTCTGGTCACTTAATTATCCCTGAATAACAAAAATGTCTAAAGAAGGTAGATCCTTTAGCAGTCCAAAATAATGGGTCATAGATCAGTGGAGAAGATTCATGTATTTTTACAGTTAGTGAACACAGAGAAGATTTGCATATACACAAAAAAGATATACAGTTACAATCATACAGATTATTAGGTTTAGATTGGTGAATATAGTAAATCAGTAATAAAATTCATATATTTTGTCTTTCTACATAAAAATGTTTGGTCAGTTTGATTATTAAAATTACAGTACTGTAATTTAACTAAAAATGAATTATTCAGCAATAAAAATACTTGCTTAAAGTTCCTGTAAAGTCAGATATTAAATGGAAAAACAGAAAGTAAATAAAAAAAGTTATACAAATTTTGAAAAAATAGGCTGTATTTTCATCTTTCAAGCGGTGGGGGTGTGTCTTCTATAGCAGTAGTTCTCAAACTTTTTCAGCGTGCGGCCCCCTTTGTGTACGGTGCATTCCTTCGCAGCCCCCCAAAGAATATTTATGACAAAAAATAGTTCTAAAACTTTTTAATTAAAAAAAATAAACAAAACATTACATTATAAAAAGTAGTGTTGCCTTATTTTTTATGTTTAATTTCACAGAATTCATGATAAATTAATGTATTTTACAAAAATGTTTTAAAACTGGGGCCCCCCTGGCACCATCTCGCGGCCCCCCTGGGGGCCCCGGACCCCAGTTTGAGAACCACTGTTCTATAGGGCTGAAACCATGCTAGTTGCCGTCACAATACACACCAAAATCACAAGTGTCAAATTCACACTGCTGGTGTATATGGGTACCACCAGGTCAGCAATACATTTCTAACATTTATAATGTGTTTAGAATTTTTTTTAAGATTGGCTTTAACAGGGACTTACCAAGTTTTTACCATAAAGAGAAACTAAACTCCCTTATTGTTTAACACTTGATACTAGTCTGATACATTTATGGTATTGCAAAACATACAAATGCAGACATTTACTTATTTGATAAAACTGTGTGCGTGCATGTGTTCAGGAATGCTGTTGTCTCTTTCATGGTCCGATTTTATGATAACTTCTCAAACTAAAGGTGAAGTTACCGTGTATTCCACTTCTTATAAATCCTTCATGGCGCTGAAACAAGATTATGAAGATATTTGTGAGCTATTTGACACACTATTCTCTTACTGATGTAAATGAAAAATATTAAAATTGTAGTATTTGCTGATGTTATTTTTACAGTGAGTTATTTATTGGACCAGGGAGACAACATGAAACAACAAAACAAAACATAAAAATAGATCAATAATAACAGGTGAATATTATATACTGTATACACTCACTTGAATAAATGCTTCAAACTGAGAACTTGACAGATTTTCTTCACTTCTAAATTCCACGCGTAGCCCTGTTACTGTTTAGTAAAAACAACAAGATGTTGTGTACTGTGTAAATACAATATATACATTCTTACAAATACAGTATTTACTATTAATGTGACTTGATGTATAAAAGATGTATTTAAAAATTGATTTATGTTAATTGCAGTATTCTGGAAATGAAAGAGCACATATACACAAAACATACCATACTTATCTGATTCTTTTGGTTGAAGTAATGATCATCATGTTTACCAAAAAAACAAACAGAAGAGATGTTATGTTAACATAAAAAATGACTAACTACACTGCCATTTATATTAATGAACCATCAAAATAATTCAACTTGCCTGATTTTTTGTGCTCTGTTTCTAATATTTATTTTTAATGCCATTATACTAAAATGAGGATTAACTTACCACTGTAACAGAAGAAAGGCAAATGGGCAAAACAGCTTTCATCTGTCCATTGACCAACATATTTTCCAGACACAGCAGTGCAGTGTTGACCTCCCCACAGTCCTGGGACATATAAAGCATTATCTGGTTGTGCAGAAGCATCTGAAGTGTTTGGCAGCCAGTATGTGAATGAAGAGTTGCTCTGATCTGACCACAGTCTGTTTCTGTACAGACCAATCCATACACTATGACCCAGTGTAATGTTTAGGATCTGTTGATACTCAGTTTGATTTCTCATGCTGGCCAGATCTGTGTAAAACTCTCTGCAGTATTTCTGAGCTTCACTCCAGGTCCTTCCCTCATATACAAGAACATAACTCTGAGAGGCGTTTTCACTACCTAAAAAGATCAAAATGTACTGTATTTTAATCAGTCAATCCATTTGTACTTTGTTCTACTTTGTTCTGGCCACGTATATTTTCTTTTATTTAAGTTTATTGGTTAACTTTATAATCTTTCATTAAGTACTTAAAAAAGATATTAAATGTGCTTTTTAAGTGGCCATTGTCATATATTTGATTGGAATGTTACCATCATAGCAAACTAATTTAGAAATTTCAGGTTTATGTAAACAGCAGTAATAAATGATTAAATATCTTTAAGGGATGAAAAATTGAAGTCTTACCATTATAACAAACAAATGGGTAATACTTGTCACATGAAAAATCAATCCACTTTCCATTATTATCCATATAAACACATAATTCCTTCCCCTGGTTGTTGTCTGGTTCATGATACCAGTTTCTGAACTCTCTCTCTCCTTCCTGATAGAAATCATTGTTTTCCAGTGACCATCTCCAGCTGTTCACATCATCATACAGTCCAATCCAGGCTGATCCATTATAACTCCCATTAACTGTGTTCATCAGACTGTTCATTTCATCCATGTTATCAATGGTGGCCAGATCAGTGTAATTCTCTCTGCAGTATCTCTGAGCTTCAGTCCAACTCTTATTCACAGATATAAAGTGATACTGACGGGATGATCCTAACACTGTCATTGAAGAAAAAAACGTATGATTTTTTATAATTCCACAGTGCTTTGAAAAATGTGTTAGTCTTGAAATGGCATGGATTTATGTTTCACATGTTTTATTTGGATGGTTTACTCACCATTGTAGCAAAAGAAAGGTAAAGACAAATCACAGTTTTCATCTGTCCATTTCCCATCAATAAATGATACAGCAGTGCAGTGTTCACTGTATGCAGCATTATCTGGCTGTCCTGATCTCCAGTTACTGAATGTAGAGTTACTCTGATCAGACCAAGATTGGCTTCTGTACAGACCAATCCAAACAAAAACATCACTCGATAAAAGAGATGTGATCCTCTTATTTTCAGTTTCATTCCTGATACTGACAAGGTCTGTGTAATGCTCTCTGCAGTAACTCTGAGCTTCAGTCCAGTTTTTGCGTTCATAAACGTACACATACTTTGCACTGGCATTCTGTCTTCCTGTGGGAATCAATTTAAACATGGTGAATAACTAATAGTATTATGTATGTGTTTTTCTAATTATTTGTAAGTCCAGTCACAGTTCTCACCATCATAGCAAATAAAGTAAAACTGGTAGGAGCAAAACAAATTATTCCAGAATCCTTTGTAATATGACATGTACACACAGAGACTCTTTCCATACCAGTTTACTTGCTGCTGGACATACCAGCTTTTAAAACCTCCTCCCAACTCTGTGTTTTCCAGTGACCATCTCCAGCTGTTCATATCATCATACAGTCCAATCCATGCTGTACCATAGTAAATCCCCTGTACTGTTTTAATAAGCCTGTTCATTTCATCCATGTTATCAATGGTGGCCAGATCAATGTAATTCTCTCTGCAGTATCTCTGAGCTTCAGACCAAGTCTTATTCACAGATATAAAGTGATACTGATGGGATCTGCATGAAGATTGTGTGCAAGTTCCTGTAAGTTAAAATGTCAAACACCAAGAAATATTTTTTTTTACTAATCCATTAACAAAACTATGTAGAATGAAACTAACTCAAAACTTATTGTGGCTAAACAAAATTATGTAACCCTTTCATTTGCCAATCCAAAAACAATATTAACATGTTAAATATTACTGTATTGTTTGTTTTTTTGTTAGGGCTGTTTGATTCCGATTTCGATTCCTAGTTCTGAAATATAACTAATCGATTCCATGAATCAAATCCTCACTGTTGTTTTAGAATCTGTTTTAATTTCTTCTTTATCACTAAAGGAACAAGTAGGAACAAGCATCATCATAAAAATACCAAACTGCTAATATTAATATATAATATTTAACTATCAACCAAAACCATGATATTAGTCTAATGATATTCATATTGATCTGAGTAGAAACTTACACTTGTGTTCTATTTCATTTACTATATAACTACTTTATTTAAGTACACAATTCATAATACATATACATAAGGACATAAATGTTACAGATACAAAACATGGCTGAGGCCAGATCCCCCAGTATGAATCTAATGACAATTTAGACAGCAGATTTATGGAGACACACAACACCTTCTTCTCCATATATGACGACTTCCAATGATGGAGGATATTGAACAATATTTAGCCATTTGCTTTGCCCTTGCTTTTGTAAAGCCAACTATCCTGAACCCCCTAATGACAAGCCTGTGCACATGCCCCAGGCTGCCAAAAATGTTCTATTTCATTTACTATATACACACACACACACACACACACACACACACACACACACACACACACACACACACACACACACACACACACACACACACACACACATATATATATATCCACATCACATTGGTAAGAAGTCCTGAGGAACGTAGCTCTCCATATTTTTTCACAAGTTAGATCCAAGAAGTTTGTAATGAAAGATCTGGGAAGCCCCATTATCTAAGAAGCCAAGGAAAGGTGCTTCTCCAGCACAGAGGACCTCTTTCTGGGCATATTATGGTTATCAACGACAATGCAGGCTCGGTTCTCTCCTATTAGACCAGAAATTCTCTTGGTGTCTTGTTTTTCTTTATAAAGGTCTTTGTATTATGTGTCTTGTCTTGGATTTAATCAACTCTCTTTGTTTTGATTTAAACCTTCATAACTTTCATAACTTAAAAAAATACAGCTAAGTAGCACCATAAAACAAATTTATAACATGATAACATAATAATAAACATGTTTTGACAAAAATGTAAAAAAAATGGATTTATCTCGTTTTGCAACGAAACTCTTCATATATTTAATTTTAAACTCCAATATCCATATTATTATTTTCATCCATATTAATCATGCAAACTAATTTATATTTCCATAATATAACTTATTGTCTAAATGTCAAAAACATATAATATTATGTTGACATATTATATTCCTTACATTATCAAGTCCAATAAAGCAATTACCAAAAATAAATCAAACATAAACTCACTGTTGTAGCAGACGAATGGCATGTTAGTTAAGCAGTTCTCATCTGTCCATCTGCCCAAGTTTTGTAATGATACAGCAGTGCACTGCTGGTCACCCCACTGGCCATAAACATATTGACCATTATCTGGTTGTTGTGCAGAATTAAGAATTTCGGGTCTCCAGTTTTGATATTTAGTAATCTGACCATTTGACCAAATCCTGTTTCTGTACAGACCGATCCAGACACCACCACCAGTTCTCTCAAGGATCTTCTGATTTTCAGTCATGTTTCTCACATTGGCGAGATCTGTGTAATTTTCTCTGCAGTATCTAAGAGCATCTGCCCAGTTTCTTCTATCATTAATTCTGATGTATGTGTTATTGTTTTCTAAGTAATGAAACATAAATATGCTCAGAAATTCTCAGTAAAAAAATAAGTGAAAGACGTGACAAATTAAATGTTCTTACTGTACCATTGTAGCAGACAAATGCCAAGACACTGTCACATGATGAATCAAACCATTTGCCAGCATAATCCATATAAACACACAGATCATTTCCTCCATAGTTGTCTGGTTCATGATACCAGTTTCTGAATTCTCTCTCTCCTTCCTGATAGAAATCATTGTTTTCCAGTGACCATCTCCAGCTGTTTACATCATAATACAGTCCAATCCAGGCTGATCCATTGTAACTTCCATTAACTGTGTTCATCAGTCTGTTCATTTCATCCATGTTATCAATGGTGGCCAGATCAGTGTAATTCTCTCTGCAGTATCTCTGAGCTTCAGACCAAGTCTTATTCACAGATATAAAGTGATACTGACGGGAGGATGCCAAAGATGACACTGCAAAGAATATGTAAAATTCGAACATTTAAAGAGTCCCATTTTTCCTTTAAAGGTTCATAATTTTACATTTCTTTTGTTGTGTAAGTCAGTGTTAGTACATGTTAACAATCTACAAAGTTCCATATCCCAACGCAAATGATGATGCGAGTTCAAGATCGTCTCCAACCAAAAGTATTTTCTTGGACTACAATGAACGCAAAGGCAACTGTTTACTTCTGCAGTGAGTTCACATTATCATAATTTCAGCTGCTTCTGACCCACAGCCTGTAAGTACTCTATATTTTTATATATTTATTTGCTACTGACTATTCAAACCATGATTCAAATGCAACTTTTAAGCAGTGTAGAGTAGCGCTTGTTGATTTTATGTTTTAGTATCCTTACATTACCTATCTTTTGTGCTGCTCAAGATCTGCTTGTAAAGTTGATCCATCAGCTTGGCCATTTGCATGTTGGGCTTGTACTGATCAAGTAGTAAAAACTAAACCTCCAGTTGGAAGCTGATTTTCCAAATATGGTAAGGAGCATAAAATTTCCGGCACATGCTTGAGGTATTAGGCCAATCACAATGCACTGGATTACTAGATAGCCAATCAAAGCACACCGCACATTCTCAGAATGATGAGCTTTGTACAAAATTGAAACGTTTTAGAAAGGCAGTGCATAGAGGAGCAACAATAATGTGGCATGGTGATGCACATGAAAGGAATTACAAATTAATTAGACTAATATCCGACTACGCCACCCAGAATACACCGGGAAATTAAACCATAAGGCACAAAGGTTCGTTTGCCAAAGATGGGGCGAGGATGAAACAACACAAAAATATAGAAATTATAAATTCTTTATTTTATTCATTTAATAATAATCACCACTCAAAGGTCACTCAATTTGACATTCACAACACATACAAAAAGACAAAACAATAAGAATAAAGTGAGAGCTACTAGCAGGGATTGTGTAGTTTCCACCCCACACTCAATACACTCTTAGAACGAATGTGTTAAAAACAACACATTAGTGTTGATTGTGGGACGACACACTAAATGCGTTGTCCCAGAATTCACCCATCACTGTGTTATTATGGAAACAACACATTTTGTGTTACTTTTAACACACATTGTGTTATATTGTAACACAAAATCAACACAAAATGACACATAATGTGTTAAAATGACACATAATAAAAGCTTAACGCACAAAAATGTGTAAAAAATTAACACATCCTTTCTAAGAGTGTACCACAGCAACGCAGTGAAGTACTGCAAACAGCAATTTGTGAATTCCGATCCCCAGCCAACGTATCCCACTTTAACACAATCAAACAAAATACAATCAAAACAAAATTACAAAACTCTCATATAAAAAAGGCATTAATAGCTAAAACACACACAAAAAAATAATAATCAAGACAAGTTAGTAAAACGTCAAACAACCATAAACGGACAGCTGAAGGTAGTTAGATTCATGTTAGTTTAAAGGCGGAGTCCACGATGTTTGAAAAACGCTTTGGAAAAGGAGACGGGCCGACTACCAAAACAGACTTATAGCCAATCAGCAGTAAGGAGCGTTTCTACTAACCGTCATCCTTGCCGGGTTGCGTATGTGTAGGGCGGGTGTATCAACAGAAGGTCCAGATTCTATTGGGGTAGGGGCGTGTTTGTTTAGGTGATTTCAAATATCAACATTGGCTTTCAAACATCGTGGACTCCGCCTTTAAGCTTCACATGTCACGGCCACAGAATAATGGCTAAATCTGATGTTTATCGTACACTTTCCTGGAAACCCTGTGGAAATGTCGAAGTCATCTTTTGATTGGTTGAAATAAACCAATTTTCAAACAGATGTTTACCGGGAGCGTCTCATTGGTGTGGCTGTTGATGAAGTGCACAACGTTGTTCTATGGTGAGTAATGTTGTTTATTTAGATGCTATTCGGTTGTGGCTGGTTATTTCAATAACTGACTTGTTGCCAGCCGTTTTATTATTGTGGGGAGTCTGAAACGTGACGCTAGACGAAACAAACTGTGATTGGTTGTTTGACATGTCGGTCAAACAGCTTGTGGGTGGGACTGTCCAGAAAAAGCAGCGAAAAACACCAGACCTTCAGTATTGAAGGTCTGGCTATACACAAGACTAAGTTCAGGTGTCCACCCCCCCCCCCCCCGCCCCGGCTATACGTCATCCTGCTACATACGGTATGTGGAAAATAATGTTATTTGAACCATAAACCACGTGAAGACATTGCTTTACACCAAATATACAAAATAATGTTCTTTTTTAACACCGTAATAAAGATTTTAGAAAATTCTGATTACAGAAATGTACTCACCATTGTAGCAAAGGAAAGATAACTGATTATCACAGTTTTTATTTGTCCAACTCCCAGAGTCAGCAAATGACACAGCAGTGCAGTATTTATTGTATCCAGCATTATATGGCTGTCCTGATATCCAGTTACTGAATGTAGAGTTACTCTGATCAGACCAAGATCTGGTTCTGTACAGACCAATCCAAACTGAATAATAGTAGTTATTTTGGAGAAAATACTGAATCTCCTGGTTTTCAGATTCATTCCTGATACTAACAAGATCTGTGTGATGCTCTCTGCAGTAACTCTGAGCTTCAGTCCAGTTCTTATATTGATGAACCAAAACATAACTAGTGTTGGCATTCTGTCTTCCTAAAAGCATTTATAGTCAGAGGTTGGTTATTTAATACAAATTGAGCTCTCATTGTGCTACAGTATAATATTATTGAAATTGCTCACCATCATAGCAGATGAAAATATTTGTGTTGGAGCAATATGTTACATACCATATCCCATTGTACATGTACACACAAACATTTTTGTTGTAGCAATATGTTGAATACCATATCGAAGAGTACATGTACGCACAAACATTTCCTGCATAATATTCAGGTCCTGGGTTATACCAGTTTCTGAACTGTTTATCTCCCCCTTTAAAGAAATCGGTGTCCTCTAGAGTCCATTTCCAACTGTTCAGATCATCATAAAGTCCAATCCAGGCCAGATCAATGGAATTAAAGTCATTCACTGTGTTGAGTAACTGGATCGTCTCTTGCTCATTTTCAATAGTGGCCAGATCAGTGTATTTATCTCTACAGTAACTCTGAGCTTCAGTCCATGTCTTGTTCTCATTCACAAAGACATACTGACGTGCAGAACATAAAGTGAAGGTGATAAAGCCTGATGAGAAACAAAGATAAATTTATCTATTTACTAACATATGTGGCCAACAAAGACCTAATAAGCCTCTGTCCATGTTTTTATTATGTACCGTATATTACTTAATTAATTCATTTTGACTATATTGTATTGTTAATATTATTATTTTACGAATAATATTTAAGAATAAGAAGTTGGTTAATGTTTCTCTGTGTCAAAGGGACACTCCACTTTTTTGAAAATATGCTCATTTTCCAGCTCCCCTGGAGTTAAAATTTAGATTTGCACCATTTTAAAATCCATTCAGCTGATCTCTTGGTCTGACGGTACCACTTTTAGCATAGCTTAGCACAATCCATTGAATCTGATTAGACCATTAGCATCGCGCTAAAAATAACCAAAGAGTTGCGATATTTTTCCTATTTTACACTTGACTCTTCTGAACAATTCAATTCAATGGATTGTGCTAAGCTATGCTAAGAGTATTAGTGCCAGTCCCGAAAATCGTCTGAAAGGATTCAAAAACAAAAAAATATTACAGGGGAGCTGGAAAATTAGCCTATTTTCAAAAAAGTGGAGTGTCCCTTTAACCTTGATGTTAAAGCAATTGAAGCACCAAGTTTTTTTTTTTACTTTTTTCTCTCTTATTATCATCACTATATGAATATAACTAATAACATTTAATCTTTAGAGCTAAAAGAGATTTTGTAATCTTTGATGTAATGATATAAATTGCTGCTCCTGGTTGTGAATAAAAAACCTTGGAAAATTATCAGTTCAGATTCAAGCTACCAAGCTGGTTTTTGATAAAGTGAAGGTGATAAATTCGCCCATACTTGGAATGTGATGTAACCCATCCCAGTGCAGTAATGAACACACGTACCCGGAGCAGCTATTAATGCACAGTCTGGGGAGCAATACTATACAGCTTATGTATCTAAGTACTTAACTGATGAAAGCTGAAGAAAAGGTAGACTGCGATACAGTGTGAGACCTAGTATGTCTACACTGAATGTTTGTCTCCACATATTTTTGGTTTTGCAACTTGTTGGACTTGATTTAACCAGTAGCCTTTGTTACAAAATTAACAAGTTTAACCAGTTGCCTTTGTTAATGGAGGAAAACTGAACTTGGCCATCTATGAACGGTCAACAAAGCTGTTACAAGGACAATACAAAGCCAAAATCACATTGTGAGTGCCACATAAGTGCACTTTCATGGACATATGTGACCCTCCCTGTAAAATCCAGGCTAAAGTCTTATAATCTAAGGAAGAGATTTGGAGCATCAAAGTTTGATTTAGATCATTGATTTCACTTTGATGTCAATCTTTTACGTGGCCCTCAGTGATTTTAAAAAATATAAAGTTTATATTATATTTGTAGGTTATCATTTTGTGTAGAAAACAGAAAATCATCAAAATGTCTCAGTGTTGGACATGTATGTGTAAAATGTGCACTGTTGGAAAGTCTTAAACTGGCAAAACATTTATAAGTTTGGACATACTTGGCAAAGCTCTTTATTCTGTTGTAAATGCAAATTGATGACATTAAACAAAGTATAAAACTTGTATTATATCATTAATGACTATAACACATTTAGATAATTTATTGAAATCATGATTACTGAGCCACACAATTCAAGCATAAAAAGTGATATAAAAATGCACATTACCTGAAATAAGAACTAGTAGAAACATGGCTGTGGATGAATTTTGTGCCTTTTTTTTTGAGAAAAATGATAGTTAGTTATAAAGAAAAACATGTTAGCATTTTTCAGTGTGTTTTCATTTACCTTTAAGTTCCAAAAAACTGCAGTCTCTCACCGATTTGTGTTTTGGTGGAGCTCTTTTATATTTGTAGCAACCTAAAAAATGTGGGTGTGATTATTGTTTATTCCTAATTAGCCCTAAAGGCTTATTCACAGACAAATGACAACAACTCTTTGTTTAATAGCATTTTACAAAACATGGTTAAGAGCATTGAAACAAACCAGTCAAAAACCAGTTGGACTGCGTAGCTGACTTGCAAATCTGAATGCAAATAGATTTAAAATGCTTTTGATTTTTGATAAACTGAACTATCTTAGAAGAAAACAAATTCCAACTAACCCTAAATTAATCAAATGAAAAGTTATTTGCAGCCAAATGAAACCGGTAAACGGCTCTGGGGTGGGTCAGGTAAAACTCTTGGGGTACCACACCTTTTTATGGATTTAGTTTTGGTTTTATTGGCTTAATACTTTAAGCATGTGTGTATTGCATGGCAGAGGTTTAAAACCCGAAATAAAACTTTAAAGCAATATCTAATGGAAATTTTTATTATTTCATTTAAATAATAACTACAGAAAGAATAGGGTTGGTAATATTTTTTATTTTTTATTAAATTAAAATCCATTCGCATTAAGGCAAAGTGAAAACATTAACAGTAATATTGGTCAAAACTGTAGCATTTAAAAACAAAAATGACCACTAAGACAGAAGTTTAAAAGAGCATTTAATAAACAGCTCGATGTGTTTTCGAGTGTTTGAACGCTAGCTTGATTTTGACTCTCTTTGGAATAAAGAGGCTTGAGACTCTATGAAGGATTATGGTTAGAGAAAATGGATCCATATAAAAAATACTTGCTTCGAGCATAGTGACAGAAAAAAATTGCACTTATTTCCTATTTCAGGCAATGTCAAAAAATATTTGAGAATCTACAGTATATTGCTATTTCCAATTGATACACCAAAGTGAAATATATAAATACACCTCTTAGCATAGAGCTGCAGATATTTCTTTTCTATTCTATACAAACATGTGCAACAAATGTACTTACAGTCCATGTGTTTATATGCTGGTATAATGGTGATTAGATTAGATTATAAAATTATGACATTTCCTAATAATCTAAAGCAATTAATGTGTTTAAAGGCGGAGTCCACGATGTTTGAAAGCCAATGTTGATATTTGAAATCACCTAAACAATCATGCCCCTTCCCCAATAGAATCTGGACCTTCTGTTGATAGACTCGCCCCACACATACGCAATCCGGCAAGGATGTCGGTTAGTAGACACGCTCCTTACTGCTGATTGGCTATAAGTGTGTTTTGGTAGTCGGCCTGTCTCCTTCCAAAGCGTTTTTCAAACATCGTGGACTCTTTAATTGGATAAAAAATAAATGGTGAAAGACTGTGCAAGTGCTTATCTTTATACGCATTTAAAAAACTTGTAAGGAAATTGTAAGGAAAGTTCACATACATTCTTGTTGGAGGTGTTTGAGAAAACAGATTAGGATTCCTTTTAATAAAGAGTTGGCAGAAGAGTGAAAAACCTGATAGTTCACATGCATTATCCTATTGTATTAAAATTGAAAGTGAAAGAACAACACTGACTTACTGTCACTAAAGTAATGATTTATAATAATAATGATTACTATTTAGCACAGGTCAGATTTTGTGGGAAATAACTTGAACTTTTTGCAATAAATGCATGATTGTGTCACATTTGTAAACAGAAAGAAGACATTTGTAGCTGTCTAAAATGTAAAAGTTTTATAATGTAAAGTTTTAAACTTCATCTGAGAATTAAACCATGTAAAAATGTTAACTGATTATGTCCGGGGAAATATCTGTTGTTAAAACAATGAAAGCTCAAACTGCAAAAAGGCTCATTCAAAAAGGGAAAGCCACAGAGCTCTTGCTAAAATGAAAATTAATATCAGGGCTTTTCAACTAAAGGGATTAAATACTGAAACAGAGATGGCGCTTTTCTTTTAACAGTTAAGATATCAGGTATGTGATATATGTTGAAACTTTTACTTTTTCATTTAATCAGAAGCAAATTTATTAGCTGGTATGTAACAGGTTTATCATTGATCAAGTGTCTGCAACACATTGATCGTGATCAACCGGTCGATCTTTGACATCCCACTGCAGATCACACAAGTAAGAAAAAAAATAAGCTGTCCCGGATCATCAGATCTCCGCAACAATCATGTGATTGATGTCAGTGACTGATGATGAACTGATTATGGGACAGTTTTAAGTATCGTTTGATAAGTTATTCAAATCACTGATTAAAACGTATCGTTTGATAAGTTACATTCAAATCCCTGATTAATATATATGATTAATAATTATTATATATAATTATATAAAAAAAAAAAATATATATATATATATATATATATATATACAACTTGTATTTCAGTACAGCCAATTAAGTACAGTGGAATGGACCAGTTCTGATAAAACAATTAAGTTACATATCTGATCTAATGGAAATGAAAAAAAGACATATTATTAAAACCTACCAATTATACATACACTTAATTTAAAATTTGTTATAATATTATATATAATAAAAATGATTGATTTGTAGTCATTTTTTGCATCATTGCTACACTGCTTTTACCTGTGGATGTCGTCAGCAGTGTTCTGGCCACATTGCGCATGTTAATTTTTAATTTGAGAAAGCTTTTCAATATTATGAGATACTAAGTCGAAATTTTGACTTAGTTTCTCATTATTATGAGAAATTATCTTATAAATATGAAAGACCAAGTCATTATTATGATTTCACATTGCAATGACATACTGACTGTTTGTTAAGAATGTTAAGATCTTTTTCAATCAATGTTTTCCTCTCATTTTGATACACGGAAAGTAGGAACTTTAAATATTATGAGTTTTCTGAAAATTGGATCCATCCATTTTATGCAATTCAAATATAATTAGCCTAAATTAAACGTCTCAAGTTGGAGGTTCAGTCTGGGCCCTTTGATAGGTAGATCTTTGCTTTTATCAAGGCCGAGGTTGGGAATCTTGGGCATAAAAAGGTGGTTAGTGACCACTGGTATAGATCATATCATATATTTTGGTGCATGAAAAAAATGCTAGTAACTAAGGCATAAATTTATTAACTTCTAATGAATATTTTAAAAGTGGTGCAGGGGTAGAAGATTAACTGAAAAGATAAACACAAAAACAATCGACAAACACTTTAAATATTTATTGACAACAGCTGTAAATACTGTCAGCCAAGCACATGAATTTCACTGTCAACTTGTTTAAAGCAACACTAAAGAGTTTTTGCTATTTGCTCCCCCTACAGGTTGGAACCGGAATTGTCCATTACCACTGTCGTAAATAATTTAGCCTACTGCAGCAAAGCTGGCTCTGATTGGATTGTCTGCCATGATGACAATTGAAAGGCTGCATGAACGCTATGGTATCTTTCTTTTATATGTACCTGCCTTGTATGCTCTACCCACAGCCTGCAGGATGCTCCACTGCCGTAAAGCAAGTTTTTATAGTTTTCACTCGAACTACAGGACCGCGACCCGACGGTTAGAAACTTCTTTAGTGCAGTTTTGGCCGATAGAGGGCTGCAAAGCGAATGTGAAAGTGCCGTTCACCCTGTTATGAGTGGATGGACAACTGAAACTTTTTTGGAAACGTTATTTTGAGGTAAAAGAAAACCTCTTTGGTGTTGTATTTTATAAGCTTGATCATGGTTTCTGTTAAAAGTGATTTAAGAATGTCAAGAGGGCATTATTGTTGCCCAAAGTAGTTTACATTAATATGATGTGCGAACCTCTCCGCGCGGGTTTCCCTTAACTTTGGAGTGCATTCGCAAGTCCATCAGCCCTCAAGTTCTACAGTATAGTAAATAACCTCTACTGTACATTGCGCTGGGTGCAGGGAGTTCTCATGGGAGTTGTAGTTTCCCAGTGTCGCATTACGCATTGTTTATCAATTCTCATAACTGTTAAGAAAACAAAAAAATTATATTCAACATGCCTGTTGAATCTACCCACATTTGGTGGGTTTGGCGGATGTTTATGTCAAGCACTGCATGTGATATCATCACACCATATTTTTAGTTCAGATTAGTCCTGACACTTTGAATGCCCACTAAGGCGCTCTCATTCACATATATGGACGCTGAGAGACGAGTGATGCTGAGAGACGAGTATCGCTGAATCGCAAGCCCGGAGCTCCGTTGAGCTTATCAGCTAAATCCTATTTTTTTTTCTATCTTATTCCTATCTATATAATATAACTTATACGTTTATCTTAGGAATACTTTACCTTGACGATTACTGAATTGTATTACTAAGAGAAACTACTTTTATCACTAGTAACACCCAGTGTTAGCATATAGCCCGCTAGCATCACCAGTCGGTGCCGGCTAATGCTAGCATTTCTTACCGTCTGTTTACTTAAACACGATCTAATGGCGGATTCATCCGATGTATGCTTTTCTGACCTGTCCACACCAGATCGGGAAGCTGTGAAGATCACCCATCTCGATGCAGCTTCACTGACCGTGTTCGGGTGAACGGAGACGCCATCGCCCAGCATGAAAACGGTAAGACTCCGCTTGCCATTGTAACCTGCACTACTTGCAACATGTATAGTTTAGCTTCATCCGTCAGCATAGAGGGTTTTACATGTGCTAAGTGTATTGAAGTAGTAAGGCTGACGGAGAAGGTTGCAGAACTAGAAGCGCACATCCGAACGCTAGTGGATCACAGTAAGACCGCTAATGTTAATGTTACAAACACTGTTTCGGGTGCGCCTAGTGTTAAGCGTACACATGCCTCGGTTCCAACTTCAGAGTCAAGGCGGCTGACTAACTGGGTGACTGTCAGGCGGCATAGTCACATTCGGCACCCAAGTCACGCTCCTGTAGTAATATCAAACAGATTTTCTCCACTCAGCAATACACC
The DNA here is from genome assembly GCF_027580225.2 of Misgurnus anguillicaudatus. Lineage (NCBI taxonomy): Eukaryota > Metazoa > Chordata > Actinopteri > Cypriniformes > Cobitidae > Misgurnus > Misgurnus anguillicaudatus. Next base: position 25,561,395 of record NC_073345.2, read on the forward strand.
AGCTGAGACGTCTGTTAAAGGTGCCCTGGTTATTGGAGATTCTATACTCAGGAACGTTAACATTGAGGCACCAGCCACTATAGTCGATTGTATACTGATTGTATAATTTTTTTTCACGCCGGCACGAATGACACCAGTCGGAGATCAGCTTGCCTGTTTTACATAGAGTGCTTACAGTACTCAATCTAAAAAGTATGACCACATCCAATTCTGGCATCTTTACACTGGCTTAAATATTGCATACAATTTAAAATACTAATAATCACCTACAAAGCCTTGAATGGCCTAGCGCCCTAGTATATTCAAGAATTACTATCAGAATACAATCCACCACGTAAACTGCGATCACAAAATTCTGGTCACTTAATTATACCTAGAATAACAAAACTGTCTAAAGGAGGTAGATCCTTTAGCAGTCCAAAATAATGGGTCATAGATCAGTGGAGAAGATTCATGTATTTTTACAGTTAGTGAACACAGAGAAGATTTGCATATACACAAAAAAGATATACAGTTACAATCATACAGATTATTAGATTTGGATTGGTGAATATAGTAAATCAGTAATAAAATTCATATTTTGTCATAGTTTGATTATTAAAATTACAGTGCAGTCATTTACCTAAAAATAAATTATTCAGCAATAAAAATACTTGCTTAAAGTCCCTGTAAAGTCAGATATTAAATGGAAAAACAGAGAGTATATAAAAAAGTTATACAAATTTTGAAAAAATAGGCTGTATTTTCATCTTTCAAGCGGTGGGGGTGTGTCCTCTATAGGGCTGAAACCACGTTGCGTGCGTCACAAAACACACCAAAATAACCAGTGACAAATGTACACTGCTGGTGTATATAAGGGTACCACCACCAGGTCAGCAATACATTTCTAACATTTATAATGTGTTTAGAAACAATTTTTAAGATTGGCTTTACAGGGACATACAAAGTTTTTACCATAAAAAGAAACTAAACTCTCTTATAGTTGTTTAAAACTTGATACTAGTCTGATACATTTATGGTATTGCAAAACATACAAATGCAGACATTTACTTATTTGATAATTTTGTGTGTGTGTGTGTGTGTGTGTGTTCAGGAATGCTGTTGTCTCTTTCATGGTCCAATTTTATGATAACTTCTCAAACTAAAGGTGAAGTTACCGTGAATTCCACTTCTTATAAATCCTTCATAGCGCTGAAACAAGATTTTTAAAGTTATTTCCGAGCTCTTTGACACACTATTCTCTTACAGATGCAAATGTAAAATATTAAAATTGTAGTATTTGCTGATGTTATTTTTACAGTGAGTTATTTATTGGACCAGGAAGACAACACGAAACAACAAAACAAAACATAAAAAATAGATCAATAATAACATGTGAATGTTATAAATGTACACTCACTTGTATAAATGCTTCAAACTGAGAACTTGACAGATTTTCTTCACTTCTAAAATTCACACGTAGCCCTGTTACTGTTTAGTAAAAACAACAAGATGTTGAGTACTGTGTAAATACAATATATACATTCTTACAAATACAGTATTTACTATTAATGTGACTGGATTTATAAAAGTAAAAACAAAGTTATACAATTGATTCATGTTAATTGTAGTATTCTGGAAATGAAAAGAGCACATATACACAAAACATACCATACTTATCTGATAGTGTTGGTTGAAGTAATGATCATCATGTTTACCAGAAAACAAACAGAAGATATAGAGATAATGTTAACAGCTATTTATATTAGCTATTGAGCAATTAAATTCAGCTTGCCTGTTTTTATGTTCTGTGTTCCTCTAATGTTTATTCTTTAATTTCATTATACTAAAATGAGGATTAACTTATCACCATAACAGAAGAAAGGCAAATGGGCTAAGCAGTTTTCATCTGTCCATTGACCAACATATTTTCCAGACACAGCAGTGCAGTGTTGAGCTCCCCTCAGTCCTGGGACATCGAAACCATTATCTGGTTGTGGATAAACATGTGGAGTATATGGCATCCAGTATGTGAATGAAGAGTTGCTCTGATCTGACCACAGTCTGTTTCTGTACAGACCAATCCATACACCATGACCCAGTGTAATGTTTAGGATCTGTTGATACTCAGCTTGATTTCTCACGCTGGCCAGATCTGTGTAAAACTCTCTGCAGTATTTCTGAGCTTCAGTCCAGGTCCTTCCCTCAGGTACAAGAACATAACTCTGAGAGGCGTTTTCACTACCTGAAAATATCAAAATATAATGTATTTTACTTTTGTCTGGCCACGTATCTTTTCTTTTATGAAAACAAAGTGAGTTTTAGTTCATGTTTATTGGTTAACTTTTTAATCTGACTTGCATGATAATTTTTTCTTCTTCTTCTGTTTCAGTTTTAATAAGTATTTAAAAAAGATATTAAATGTGCTTTCAAGCAGCCATTGTCATGTATTTGACACAGATTGTAATGTTACCATCATAGCAAACTAATTTTGAAATTTCAGGTTTATGCAAACAGCTGTAATAAATGATTAAATATCTTTCAGGGATGAAAAATTGAAGTCTTACCATTATAACAAACAAATGGGTAATACTTTTCACATGAAAAATCAAACCACTTTCCATTATTATCCATATAAACACATAATTCATTCCCCTTGTTGTTGTCTGGTTGATGTTCCCAGTTTCTGAAATCTCTCTCTCCTTCCTGATAGAAATCATTGTTTTCCAGTGACCATCTCCAGCTGTTCATATCACCATACAGTCCAATCCACGCTGATCCATTATAACTCCCATTAACTGTGTTCATCAGACTGTTCATTTCATCCATGTTATCAATGGTGGCCAGATCAATGTAATTCTCTCTGCAATATATTTGAGCTTCAGTCCAACTCTTATTCACAGATATAAAGTCATACTGACGGGATGATCCTAACACTGTCACTGTAAAAAACGTACGATTTTTATAATTCCACAGTTCTTTGACAAATGTGTTAGTCTTGAAATGGCATGGATTTATGTTTCAAATGTTTTATTTGGATGGTTTACTCACCATTGTAGCAAAAGAAAGGTAAAGACAAATCACAGTTTTCATCTGTCCATTTCCCATCAATAAATGATACAGCAGTGCAGTGTTCACTGTATGCAGCATTATCTGGCTGTCCTGATCTCCAGTTACTGAATGTAGAGTTACTCTGATCAGACCAAGATTGGCTTCTGTACAGACCAATCCAAACAAAAACATCACCCGATAAAAGAGATGTGATCCTCTTATTTTCAGTTTCATTCCTGATACTGACAAGGTCTGTGTAATGCTTTCTGCAGTAACTCTGAGCTTCAGTCCAGTTTTTGTGCTCATAAACTAACACATACTTTGTACCGGCATTCTGTCTTCCTGTGGGAAACAATTTAAACATGGTAAATAACTAATAGTGTCATGTATGTTTTTTTTCTAATTATTCGAAAGTCCAGTCACAGTTCTCACCATCATAGCAAATAAAGTAACACTGGGAGGAGCAAAGCCATTCCTCCCAGAGTCCTTTGTCATATGACATGGACACACAGAGACTCTTTCCATACCAGTTTACTTGCTGCTGGACATACCAGCTTTTAAAACCTCCTCCCAACTCTGTGTTTTCCAGTGACCATCTCCAGCTGTTCAGATCATCATACAGTCCAATCCAGGCTGATCCATTGTAACTCCCATTAACTGTGTTCAGCAGACTGTTCATTTCATCCATGTTATCAATGGTGGCCAGATCAATGTAATTCTCTCTGCAGTATCTCTGAGCTTCAGTCCAAGTCTTATTCACAGATATAAAGTGATACTGATGGGATCTGCATGAAGATTGTGTGCACGTTCCTGTAAGTTAAAAATGTAAAACACCAAGAAAGAACATTTTAACTATAAATGTATTAACAAAACTATGTAGTATGAAACTAACTCAAAACTTATTGTGGCTAAACAAAATGATGTAACCCTTTCATTTGCCAATGCAAAAACAATATTAACATGTTAAATATTACTTTTGTTAGGGCTGTTTGATTCCGATTTTGATTCCTAGTTCTGAAATCTAACTAATCGATTCCATGAATCGATTCCTTATTGTTGTTTTAGATTCTGTTTTAATCAGTGGCAGTTCTACACGGAGGCCAAGGGTGGCCTGTGCCTCTGTAGACATGTCCCTGGCCACCCCTGTGGCCACCCCGTGCTGACCAAATAAAAAAGTATACATTTATTTTGATTTTACATGCGAGCGCCAAAAGCAGAACTAATGTTCTACACTGGCAAATTAGAGCAGCGCACCTAATCACTGTAGATGCCTGCGGGTGCTGCTCGGCGAGTGTCTCAATTCGTTCCCTATAGACCTTTCTTACAGGAACCGGTAATACGTAATCGTTGTGAAAGCGGAGTTCCCGTCAAGCGTCAACACACTATAAAAACATAAACCCAGGCAAGTTTAAAATGATCAAAGAGTCTACACAACTTCGTTAACGGATTTGCCAAATATTACATTTGCTGATGTGACACGACTAATAGAGGAAATCTTTTTCCATGAAGAATTTTTCAATAAATATCAAGGTAAGTAGAGAGCGACTCTAGCTGTTACTGAACTGTTAACTAAAACAACACATTATTAGCGTGTACACTTACACATAATGTATGTATAGTAGATAATATAGACTACTTTGCTAAAACATTATTGTCTGCTTTGCATGAAGCATTATGGTACCAATTACCTTCAATAACTGCATATAGTTGTCCAAGTGAACGTCTTGTGTGTAGCAACAATAACGTTAGCCGGATGCTATCATTATCAGTTAACATTTTTGTCTGGTAATGTTTGTGATCGTATGTTTCTGTGTCGAGGTGAACTCGTTCCAAGAAAAATGGGTAGAGACAGCATTTGGTTGCAAGATGCGACCAGTGAGCCCTAAAATGTAGTCGTCTTTAGTGAAGTGTCTGCTGCATCCATAAGTGCTCCCCTGTCCTATGGTGAAGTTATAGGTCCTTAATCTCGCCGGATAGCCTGAATCCACTTCTGTCTAACTTCACCATCAACAGGGAATTAATGGAACAGATACAACTTTTTACGTTGCCTTGACTGCGGAGGAAGTAGATTTCCGCGACGATTACGTATTTCCGGTCATAAATACGGAAGTTGTGAGAAAGATCTATTGAGAATGTGTATGCAGGTTTGGGCACTGGTAAGGACTCTAGCTGACTTGACATTTGGACACTGTTCACTTGTTCTCCTGTGACGTGGCTGCTTAAGCGCATTGTGATCATTCACAGCTGTTACTCATCAACAACCGGCAAAACCAACATCTCGCTAACTTTTTAAAGTTTACACATTGTAAAAAGCGCTGTAATTATGCTCTTACATATACGTGCATGAAATTGGAGGAATATTATTAAATGTTACATATAAAAATGTTTACAATTTAAAATAAATATTATTTTAAATATTGATTAGATTGTGGTCCCTAACTGTCTAGCAATGTGTGTTTATATGTAAACTATATATATATATATATATATATCCAAGGACTAGTTTGTCATGAAAGATCTGGGAAGCCCCATTATCTAAGACACCAAGGAAAGGTGCTTCTCCAGCACAGAGGACCTCTTTCTGGGTGTATTATTAGCAATTTTCTTGCTGTCTTGTTTTTCTTTATAAAGGTCTTTGTATAATGTGTCTTGTCTTGGATTTAATCAACTCTCAATTCCCAACACCTCAGAAACAAGGCCAAAAGAATTGATTTCCAGACCTATTTTTTTCAAATGTTTTATTTTGTAATTTTAAACTCCCTTATTCATATTATTATTTTAATCCATATTAATCATGCAAACTAATTTATATTTCCATAATATAACTAGTTGTCTGTATGTCAAAAACATATAATATTATGTTGACACATTAGATTCCTTACAATATCAAGTCCAAAAAAGCAATTACCAAAAATAAATCAAACATAAACTCACTGTTGTAGCAGATGAATGGCATGTTGGTTAAGCAGTTCTCATCTGTCCATCTGCCCAAGTTTTCTAATGATACTGCAGTGCAGTGCTGGTCACCCCACTGGCCAAAAATATATTGACCATTATTTGGTTCTTGTGCTGAATAAAGAATTTCGGGTCTCCAGTTTTGATATTTAGTAATCTGACCATTTGACCAAATCCTGTTTCTGTACAGACCGATCCAGACATCACCACCAGTACTCTCAAGGATCTTCTGATTTTCAGTCATGTTTCTCACATTGGCGAGATCTGTGTAATTTTCTCTGCAGTATCTCCGAGCCTCTGCCCAGTTTCTTTTATCATTAATTATGATGTATGTGTTATTGTTTTCTAAGTAATGAAACATAAATATGCTCAGAAATTCTCAGTGAAAAAAATAAAGTAATAGACATGACAAATGAAATATTCTTACTGTACCATTGTAGCAAACAAATGACAAGACGTTCTCACATGATGAATCCAACCATTTGCCAGCATAATTCATATAAACACACAGTTCATTTCCTCCATAGTTGTCTGGTTGATGATACCAGTTTCTGAATTCTCTCTCTCCTTCCTGATAGAAATCATTGTTTTCCAGTGACCATCTCCAGCTGTTTACATCATAATACAGTCCAATCCAGGCTGATCCATTGTAACTTCCATTAACTGTGTTCATCAGTCTGTTCATTTCATCCATGTTATCAATAGTGGCAAGATCAGTGTAATTCTCTCTGCAATATCTCTGAGCTTCAGTCCAGTTCTTAGACTCAGATATAAAGTGATACTGACGGGAGGATGCCAAAGATGACACTGCAAAGAAAGTGTAAAATTCGAACATTTAAAGAGCCCCATTTTTCCTTTACAAGTACATGATTTTACATTTCTTTCGGTGTGTACGTCAGTCTTAGTACATGTTTAAGGCGCTCTAAGCGAATCTGTGCGACGTCACTTTTTGTTGATATTTGAACTATTTTCAAAGAAACGGAGCGTAGCTAAGTCCTCCCCCTCCCTCTCCCTTCCTTGCTTTCATGAACGCGCCTAACCCCCACCCTCAAATCCTTCTTGTCGTTTATTGGCTGGAACACTTTGTTGTGTTTCGTGGTGCTAGGTTTGGCCATTGTGTTGTTAATGCCGTTTGTGGAGCCTGGGCTGTCTACAGAGATCGCGTTTTTTACAGTTTGATCAGCGGTCAGGTAGCAAGCAGATAGTGAGGAGATGTTTGCTGTATGTAACAAAAAAATGTTATGGTCTAAAACGCGTGAATTCGCTTAGAGCACCTTTAACAATCTACAAAGTTCCAAAGTTCCCAACGCAAATGATGACGAGTTCGAGATCGTCTCCAACCAAAAGTATTTTCTTGTACTACAATGAATGCAAAGGCAACTGTTTACTTCTGCACTGAGTTCACATGGACTTGATGAACATTATCATAATTTCAGCCGCTTCTGACCCACAGCCTGTAAGTACTCTATATTTTTATATATTTATTTGCTACTGACTATTCAAACCATGATTCAAATGCAACTTTTAAGCAGTGTAGAGTAGCGCTTGTTGATTTTATGTTTTAGTATCCTTACATTACCTATCTTTTGTTCTGCTCAAGCCACGCTTGTAAAGTTGATCCATCAGCTTGGTCATCATGTATTTTGGGCTTGTACTGATCAAGTAGTAAAAACTAAACCTCCAGTTGGAAGCTGATTTTCCAAATATGGTAAGGAGCATAACATTTCCGGCACACGCTTGAGTTATTAGGCCAATCACAATGCACTGGATACAGTAGATAGCCAATCAAAGCACACCTCGTATTCTCAGAACAATGAGCTTTGTACAAAATTGAAACGTATTAGAAAGGCGGTGCATAGAGGAGCAACAATAATATACGTGTGGCATGGTGATGCACATGAAAGGAATTACAAATTAAATAGACTAATATCCGACTACACCATCCAGAATACCCAGGGAAATTAAACCATAAGGCACAAAGGTTTGTTTGCCAAAGATGGGGCGAGGAAGAAGCAACACAAAAATATAGAAAACATAAATTCTTACTAAATAAATACATTTATTATATAAATTTTATTCATTTAATGATAATCGTCACTCAAAAGTCACTCAATTCGCAACACATTCACAACACATACAAAAAGACAAAACAATAAGAAAAAAGTGAGAGCTGCTAGCAGGGATTGTGTAGTTTCCATCCCACACTCAATACAGTGAAGTACTGCAAAAATTGCAAACAGCAATTTGTGAATTTCGATCCCCAGCCAACGTATCCCACTTTAACACAATCAAAAAAATACAATCAAAACAAAATAACGAAACTCTCATATAAAAAAGGCATTCTTAGCTAAAACACACAAAAAAATTAATAATCAAAACGAGTAAACGGAGAGCTGAAGGTAGTTAGGTTCAGGTTAGTTTAAGCTTCAGACGTCACGCCCATAGAATGTTGGCTAAACGTCTGATGTTTATCGTACACTTTCCTGGAAACCCTGTGGAAATGTTGAAGTCATCTTTTGATTGGTTGAAATAAACCGGATTTCCAGGAGTGTCGAGGAGTGTCGAGTGTCGCGATTAGTTTCTGTGCTTGGAAAACAAAGCTTTGACGTTCCATTGAGGAAGAGAATCAGTCGTGTTCACATGGCAAATAATGACCAGTTATCATGATCAGCTAAACATTGGATTCTCAAAAATATGCAAAGTTCGCGGCATAGACTCTTTAAAACACGTCCAAGAGTTTTGCTTGAGGCAGTTAGTGGAGTCAAAAAGTTTGGTTCTCCTGAATTGCTTGTAGGTGTTAAAAAGTGAAGAGATATGCTTCAAACAGACGTTTAATGGGAGCGTCTCATTGGTGTGGCTGTTGATGAAGTGCACAACGTTGTTCTATGGTGAGTAATGTAGTTTATTTAGATGCTATTCGGTTGCGGCTGGTTATTTTAATAACTGACATGTTGCCAGCCGGTTGGTTATTGTGGGGAGTCTGAAATGTGACGCTAGACGAAACAAACTGTGATTGGTTGTTTGACATGTCGGTCAAACAGCTCGTGGGCGGGCTTTGTCCAGAAAAAGCAGCGAAAAACACCAGCCTGCAGTATTGAAGGTCTGGCTACGCGAGACTAGGTTCACATGCACCCCCAGAGTGACCAGAGAGAAAATATTTGCCCTTTAACAGCATTGGGTAAAGTCAATTCTGGCCTCTTATAATTACAGTCCCAAAGTGGAATGACGTGAGGACGTAGTCAATGCTGTCAGAACTCCACTTTGATCCTAGAGACATGCAGCAGCCTAATTAAATCCCAATATAGACCATGGTTGCAGATTTGTGAACATCCAACTACCAACTGGAGCAAATGAATCCCAGGCAAGACAGCAGTGCAGTCATCTCAGACGATTAACATTCTGTCCTATTTAATTCGGTTACGAATTAGAATCTTATAGCTTTTATACCCTCTGAAGTATCCTCCAATTGGTCTGTATAGGTTATCCATGTCAACCAATAACTAGGCTATACGTCATCATACGGTATGTGGAAAATAATGTTATTTGAACCATAAACCACGTGAAGACATTGCTTTACACCAAATATACAAAATAGCGTTATTTTTAACAATGTAATAACGATTTTAGAAAATTCTGGTTACTGTACTCACCATTGTAGCAAAGGAATGATAACTGATTATCACAGTTTTTATCTATCCAACTTCCAGAGTCAGTAAAGGACACAGTAGTGCAGTATTTATTGTATTCAGCATTATCGGGCTGTTCTGACATCCAGTTACTGAATGTAGAGTTACTCTGATCAGACCAAGATCTGCTTCCATAAAGACCAATCCAAACTGGACCATAGTTATTTGGGAGAATATACTGAATCTCCTGGTTTTCAGATTCATTCCTGATACTAACAAGATCTGTGTGATGCTCTCTGCAGTAACTCTGAGCTTCAGTCCAGTTCTTATATTGATGAACTAAAACATAATTAGTGTTGGCATTCTGTCTTCCTAAAAGCATTTATAGTCAGAGGTTGGTTATTTAATACAAATTGAGCTCTCATTGTGTTACAGTATAATATTATTGAAATTGCTCACCATCGTAGCAGATGAAAGTATATGTGTTGAAGCAATATGTTGGATACCATATCCCATTGAACATGTACACACAAATATGTACTCTATAAATTGCTGGTTCTGAATGATACCAGTTTCTGAACTGTTTATCTCCTCCTTTAAAGAAATCAGTGTCCTCTAGAGTCCATTTCCAACTGTTCAGATCATCATAAAGTCCAATCCAGGCCAGATCAATGGAATTAAAGTCATTCACTGTGTTGAGTAACTGGATCGTCTCTTGTTCATTTTCAATAGTGGCCAGATCAGTGTATTTATCTCTACAGTAACTCTGAGCTTCGGTCCATGTCTTGGATTCATTTACAAAGACATACTGACGTGCAGAACATGAAGTGAAGGTGATAAAGCCTGATAAGAAACAAATTTTAAATTCATATATTTACTGACCTGTGTGGTCAACTTGGAACTAATAAGCCTCTTTCCATGTTTTATGTATATGATGTTTACATAAAAGGAGCGGTAAATCAAACATTCACTTTTAACTTCATAATTTGTCATACAAGAGGTCATCATACTTATGAACATCATGAAAGTTTCAGAACTGAAAACGTCCTCTTTACTGAAATATAACACACACACACACAGCGCAGTGGGCAGCTATCAATGCACAGTCTGGGGAGCAATACAGCTTTTGTATCTAAGTACTTAACTGATGAAAGCTGAAGAAAAGGTACACTGCGATACAGTGTGACACATAGTATGGCTACACTGAATGTTTGCCTGCACATATTTTTGGTTTTGAAAATTGTTGGACTTGTTATAAACAAAATCAAGTCCAACCAGCATCTATGAACCAGGTTACAAAGCTGTTACAAGGACAATACAAAGCCAAAATTACACTAATTGTGAGTACCACTAATAATAAGTGAACTTTTCATGGACATACAGTATGTGACCCTGCCTGTAAAATCCATGCTAAAGTCTTATAATCTAAGGATGAGATGGAGCCTTAAAGTTTAATTTAAATCATACATTTCACTTTAATTTCAATCTTTGACATGACCCTCAGTGAATATATCAAGGGTGTATTTTGTATCATGATTTTGTTTAGAAAACAGCAAGACCAAGTGTACAACACTGCTGTTTAGGACATATGTGTAAAATGTGTACCATTGAAAAGAAATTGTAAACTTGGGCATACTCTGCAAAGCTCTCACTTCTGTTGTAGATGCAAATGCATGACATTGACAAAAGTATGAAACTTGTATTATATCATTAATGACTATAACACATTTAGAGAATTAATTGAAATCATGATTCAATAAAAACATTTCTGAGCCACTCAATTCATGCATAAAAAGTGATATAAAAATGCACATTACCTGAAATAAGAATTAGTAGAAACATGGCTGTGGATGAATTGTGTGTCTGTTTCAAGAAAAAAAAACAGTAAGTTATAAAGAAAATATGGTTGTTTTCATTTACCTTTAAGTTCCGAAAACTGCAGTCTCTAACCAGTTTGTGTTGGTGGAGCTCTTTTATATTTGTAAAACCCAAAAAATGTGGGTGTGATTATTGCTTATCTCCAACATCCTTAAAGACTTATTCATAGTGATCTGACAAATAACAACAAATGCTGACAATCTTTGTTTAACAGCATTACAAACATGGTTAAAACATTCAAAAACCATTCAAAAACCAGTTGGACTACATAGTTTACATGCAAATCTGAAAGCAAATAGAAAAGCAAAAAGCAAAATGCTTTTGATTTTTGTTTTTGATATGAACTGAACTATCTTAGAAGAAAACTAACTAACCCTAAATAAATAAAATGAAAAGTTATTTGTAGCCAAATAAAACCAGTGAAATGCTCTGGGGTGGGTCAGGTAAAGCTCTTGGGGTCCCACACCTTTTTATAGATTTAGTTTTGGATTTATTGGCTTAATATTTTAAGCATGTGTGAATTGCATAGCAGAAGATTAAAATCCGGAATAACACTTTAAAGCAATATTGAATAGAAATTCGAATTATTTCAATAAAATATTAACTAGAGAAAGAAAAAGGGTGGTGATATTTTTTAATTACATTGAAAATCAATTTGCATTAAGGCAAAGTGAAAACATTAACAGTAATATTGGTCAAAACTGCAGCATTTAAAAACAAAAATAAACACTAAGACAGAAGTTTAAAACAACATTTAATAAAAGAAAATATATTACAGCTCGATGTGTTTTTTCGAGTGTTTGTATGCTATACTTTGATTTTGACTCTTTTTTTGAATAAAGAGGCTTGAGACCCTATGAAGAATTATGGTTAAAAAGATGGATCCATATTAGAAAAAAAACTTGCTTTGATTAAATCACATGCTACTGTAAAGTCACAACTAAAAAACATATTTCTGTATAAAACTTTTTTAACTGTAATATGAGAACTCTGAGGAATGTTTCTGTACATATTTGTTCTGCATGTTTAAGAAAACAGAAAAGCTTTTTGCTTTAGCAGAGAGAGTTACTGGAAGATGTAAAAAATCTTGATAGTTCACATTTTACTGTTGTATTACAACTAAAAGTATGGAACAGAAAAAGAACCATAAAGGAAACAACTATAACAATCCAGGAGCGTAGCCACAAGGGGACCTGGGTGGGCCTTGGCCCCCTCATTTACATGTCGCCCTCTCGGATTTCCAATTGCTTAAAATAAAATAAATAAGATAAGAAAATGTTGATTTCTTAGTCTGATTGATAGATTGACCAATCAAAATGCTGCACAGTAAAATGCAGCTGTTTTCAAACTTGATTGGATTAGCTCATGTCACGTGTTGTTGGGCGTAACTTACGTTGTCATCTTCGCATGAGAATTAATTCATATTCGTGACAATGGCAGCTGGCGCGCAAAGTAAAATATTACGCTTTTTCAAAAAAGCATGGAAAGATTAGCAAGAAGAAGATAATGTGCCATCTACATCATCTGAGTCTACTTCATGTTCTGCTGAAACGGTGAAGTAAATTTGTTGTTTTAAATGTGTACAGAGGGCTATTTCATAAAACTCGCTTGGTAAGCAAGGATTTAAGTTACACACTCGACTTGAATTAACCTAACAAAGAAGGCGAGGCTAAAGCGGTTTCAAAAAAGGTACTGTAAATGAAGTTTACGCAATTCAACTAATTTGATCCAGATTTCCCTAGTTGAGATAATTGCGCGTGCACGCTATTCTTGAGCAGCCCCAGAGGTCGAGCGTGGATCAAATCGATCAAAGTTAAAGAGAAAGTGGTAATTTGTGATAAAAATGAATGAAACATTATACTGACTGAAAATTATAATACTGCTGCAATAATCAAACCAATAAAATAGCTGCAAAGTCCTTATGGATTAAATCCTTTCATGCAGCAACTAAATTAAAATCTATTGTCATATTTTAAAATTATCACATTAAATCCTGAAACAGCATCAGAAATGATAGTCTAGTGGTGAGTGCTCTAAACAGCGCTTTTGGTAACCCGGGTTCAATCCCTGTCAATGCTCATGTATGGGGCTGTAGTCATTGGCTGACAGGGCTAAGTATATCTGGGTGTTATCTGCATAGCTGTGGTAAGCAATTTGGTTCTTTTTCATTATTTGACCAAGTGGGAGCATATACATTTTAAAAAGAAGCGGTGCAAGAATTGACCCTGTGGGACTCCACATGTCATGGATGTCCATTTAGATTTATTATGGTTACATTGTAACATCTCCCTTTTAGGTATGATTTAAACCAGGACCTTCCCAGAGAGCCCTTCCCAGTTTTCCAGTCTACATAAGAGTATGGTGTGATCTACTGTGTCAAAGGCAGCACTAAGATTTAGTAGCACCAGCACTGATATTTTACCTGAATCAGAGTTTAAGCGAATAACATTTATTATCTTTATGAGCACTGTCTCTGTGCTGTGATGCTGACAAATTGAAAATTGTCCAGATAGTCATTTGAGTTTAAGAATTTGTTCAGCTTATTGAAAACAACCTATAAACAGAAGATTTGAGATTGGTCTGTAGTTGCTAAGTATGGTTTTGTCTAGGTCACTCTTTTTTAGGAGATGCTTAACAACTGCCATTTTTAATGACTGTGGAAAAGTGCCTGTGATCAGAGATGTATTTACTATTTTTAAGAGGTCAGTTTCAAAGCAGTTAACTCTTTCACCGCCAGCATTTTTTTAAAAAGTTGCCAGCCAGCGCCAGCGTTTTTCATGATTTTCACCAAAGTTTAATGCCTTCCAGAAAATGTTCTTCTTCAGATATATAAACATACAACATACCAAATGAAAGAACAGACCCTCTGCTTTCAAAAAAAAAAAAAACGTTTCGTCCTACCTTGAGAAGTTCTTTTGTAATCAGCTTTTAAATATGGGTAGGTTTCTGCAAAAACACCACATTTTGAGCAAAAAGCAGAGATAATTCCATTTTTGTGACAGACTTTTCATAGAGATCTCGTCAATGGCGGGGAAAGAGTTAAGTACCTTTTTAAGATAAGATGTGGGGAGCGTGTCAAGGCTGCAAGTTGGTGCTTTAAGATGTTGTACTGTTTCTTCTAAGGTTTGTATGTCAATGATGTCAAATTCTGAGAGAATTACTAATTTCTGAGGTTGTTGTAATGATGTCTGACTGACCACAGTACAATATGAAGCCGTATTGATCGCAATTCTGATATTACTGATTTTCTCAGAGAAAAAGGTTGCAAACTCATTGCATTTGTTGTCAGAGAGCATTTCACAAGGAACTTGATTTGGGGGGTCTGTAAGTCTCTCTACAGTAGCAAAAAGAGTGCGAGTGTTGTTTATGTTGTTGTTTATAATGTTGGAAAAGAAGGTCTGTCTAGCTGTGCCTAGTTCTACATTGAAGCTCGAAGACTGTCCTTATAGATGCTTAAATATACTTCAAGTTTTGTTTTCCGCCACATACGTTCAGCTTTTCTGCATGTTCTTTCCATGCGCTGTACTGCTGTTGTGTTTTTCCAGGGTGCTTTATGTCTGCCAGTGATCATCCTGACTTTTACTGGAGCTATACCATCAATGGCATCTTTAATTTGTATGTTAAAGTTTTCAAGGAGAACATCAACAGAGTCTGCTGAATGTTTGGCAACATTGATATAGCATCCATAAATACCTCACTGGTGTTCTCATTTATTAACCTTTTTTTGACATAGACAGATCTTGCATCAGTGGCAGGACAGATCAATAAATCAAAGTAAACACAGAAATGGTCAGTTGGTGCTTCATCCTTGATTACAGTGGATGAAATGTTTAGACCCTTGCTAATGAGCAGATCAAGAGTGTGTCCCCTACTGTGTGTAAGAGCTTGCACATGCTGGGTCAGATCAAAAGTGTTTAAAACATTTAACAGTTCAATCGCAGTATTGTTTTCTGCATTGTCTATATGAATATTGAAATCTCCAGCAATAACAAAATAATCAAATTCAGAGGAAATTGTTGATAAAAGTTCTGTGAATTCATCAACAAATGCTGAGGTGTATTTGGGAGGTCTGTAAATAATTGTAAACAGAATGCATGGTGTACCTTTTAGAGCAATACACAAATATTCAATAGACTGGTAATCACCAAGTAACACTTGCTTGCATTGAAAGGCATCTTTGAATAAAGCCACTATTCATCCACCTCTTCGAACAGCTCTACAGACACTTATAAAAGTAAAGTATGGTGGGACTGATTCATTGAGGACTGTAGCACTGCAGCTGTCATCTAACCAGGTTTAATAAGATCATTAACTAAAAAGGATTTGTTCTTTAGTGAACAGATGTTCAGAAGTGCTAACTTAACAGTAACTGGTTTTGGCACTGTATCAATCTCAGAATGACGTATAGGCAGTAGATTAGATAGAATTGCCGTGCAGCTGAAGAGGGCCTTCATCTTTCTATCACATCTCAGGACAGCGATAGGGAAAGCTAAAGGGACATCGCGCTCCCGCTTGTTCTGAAAAAATGTATGATTATTACTGCTGATGTAGCGGGGACCCAACACATATCAGTTACCAGTGCTGTTTGCAGATGAGGGCTCGTGTGATCCCTGATGTTGAGGCAGAGGTCGGATTGCTCTCTCAGATGGAGGGGGAGGACGGACTGGGCCCAAAGACTTTGGTGGTTGAGGAGCCTGCCGTTTCTTGGTTGACATTTGGGGACTCGCAGAAATACAGTGGGAGAGCTTTGTTCCAGCAAATATCAGTTTCTCCATTTTCTCTGAAAAGCACAGAAGTGGTGATGTTTGAGATAGGGAGAGAGAGTGTGACATCACCTGTAATTCTGATGTTCCTGAAGGCTGGAGGGGAGTGTTATCTTGTCTTTCTTGGTTGTTATCCACAGAAATGTCCTTGGGTGTTGATTCATAATCCAGCCTGAGCTGTGTCTGTGAACAGTAGTTGTTGTGACTGCAGAGTTTTATTTTTGTCATCTGAATGTCCATCCAGGTGCTGGTGTAAAATCCTGTGGCCATTTTGGCTGTTCAGTAGTGGACTGGCAAACTCAGCTGATGGATGATGCATGAAGAAAAATATATTGTCTTTAAGCAAACTAGCACCTAGTTTGTTTGGGTGGATACCATTTTTGTTACAAAGTTGCCTTTGACTCCAGAAGATATTGAAAGATGGCACAGATTACTCACTGCACTACCCCTGTAGGTCTTCTTAACTCTGGGAATCACAAATATATAAAATTATGCCCTTCGTACTGGTCTCATCCGACCCTCCACCTCGCCCGCAGGGGCCGGGTTTTTCTTTGTTAAGAAGAAGGACGGCTCTCTGCATCCCTGTATTGATTACAGAGGATTAAATGATGTTACTGTTAACTCTTTCCCCGCCATTGACGAGATATCTCGTCAATTAAGAGAAAAAGCTTCCCCGCCAATGACGAGATTTTCCGTCTTTCCGCAATACCCCTATTATCCTAGGTGGCGCCCTTCCGCAATATTCCGTTTATATATTTATATATATCCTTTTATATATCTGAAGAAGAACATTTTCTGGAAGGCATTAAACTTTGGTGAAAATCATGAAAAACGCTGGCGCTGGCTGGCAACTTTTTAAAAAAATGCTGGCGGTGAAAGAGTTAAGAATCTGTACCCTCTTCCTTTAATGTCATCTGCTTTTGAGCTTTTACAGGGAGCCCAGGTCTTCACCAAGCTTGATTTGCGCAATGCTTATCATCTGGTACGCATAAGAGAGGGGGATGAATGGAAGACGGTGTTTAACACCCCTACTGGACACTTTGAGTAATGCGTTCTGCCTTTCGGGCTTTGGAGGAGTGGCATCACTGGTTGGAGGGGACTTCAGAGCCTTTTCTGGTCTGGATGGACCACAAGAATTTAGAGTATATCCGTTCAGCCAGGAGACTTATATCTTGTCAGGCCCGCTGGGCACTCTTCTTTGACCGATTTAACTTCACTCTCTCGTACCGGCCTGGCTCCAAGAATACCAAGCCCGGTGCTCTGTCCCGTATGTTCGAAGGTCCTCAGCCCACCAGAGACTAAACCATCCTCCCGGAGGGGCGGGTGGTGGGTACGCTGCGTTGGGAGATCGAACAGAGAGTGGAGCAGGCTGGTCGAGAGGGTGAAATGCCAGTCGAGTGTCCAGCGGGTCGATTGTGGGTTCCGGATGCGTTACGCTCTGAGGTTATCCAGTGGTGTCATGAGTCCAAGTTAGTTTGCCATCCGGGAATTCGGAGAACATTGGCTGCCCTCCGCCAACGTTTCTGATGGCCCTCTATGGGTCCTGATGTCAGACCGTTTGTATTAGCCTGTCAAGTTTGTGCCCGAAATAAGGCGTCCCATCAAGCTTTTCCAAAGTGGTTCATTTTATTCCTTTGCCCAAGCTCCCCTCTGCCAAAGAAACTGCTAATGCCATGATCAGACACGTCTTTCGCTTCCATGGTCTGCCTACAGACGTTGTTTCTGATAGGGGTCCCCAATAGTGATGTGTTCAAAATATCGATACGACGATACATCGTCATGGACGCATGACGATGCGCGCATCGATACAGCACCTTCCATATCGATTCGGATGCACTTTTGAAAGTAACGTGACGAAACGCTGTTGATCCATATGGAAAGGACGCATGTGTCCCGTGGAGTACGTAGAGTTAAAGGTAGCGGGGTATAGTTTCACTTTGCGTGTCTGTCTCGCTGGCGCACGTGTCTGCATAGCGAGCCGCGTACTCGCGCTCTCTCTCTTTCTCTTTCTCGCTCGCGCGCATATTTAAAATCAATGAGTTCAGTAAGAAAGCACAGATATCTTAGCCTATACTACAGCAAAGGGCTTTATTAGCCACTCTCTTATAAAACAGTACTAACCCATTTGAGAAGAACAAAGATTTGCATGTGAAAAGTGTACATCTAGAGAAGAGATACAGAGCTACTTCAAACTATAGCTGTCACATTAATAATCTGATTTCTACTAAATAGTATTAACTCTGACTGCATGTTTATAGATATGTGCAAAGATATAAAATAATTAAATGAGAGACAAATATAATGCCTAGAGTAAGGCACTACCTTTGTAAAACTGCTTTAAAAACATAAGTACTAACTCTGGGATTTTAAGCATTTCTACAGTATGTTACCCCAAAAGCTAATAAATGAATGGCAAAAACACTTACAACACTGCTTATTCAATGTACAATAAACAGATAATAATAATAATTATGTTACAAAAGTCTGAACAAAAAATGTAATTCAAAATAAGTCTTGTATCGTGATGCTCATCGTATCGGGACCCTTGTATCGGGATACGTATCGTATCGGGGAATTGTTGGCGATACACAGCCCTAGTCCCCAATTTATTTCTCGTTTCTGGCAGGAGTTATGTAGACAGATCGGTTGTACGGCCAGCTTGCCTTCAGGCTATCATCCCCAGACCAATGGGCAATGCGAACGGGCTAATCAGGATCTAGGTAAAGCGCTCCGCTGTCTGACATCTCAGTATCCGAATTCCTGGTGCCAACAGTTACCCTGGGTAGAGTATGCGCACAATTCCCTTACGACGGCTTCTCTTAATATGTCCCCTTTTGAGGCGTCCATTGGGCTCCAGCCTCCTCTTTTCCCATCTCAAGAACCCGATGTGGCAATTCCGTCTGCGCTAGCCTTCATCCAACGTTGCAAACGCACCTGGAGGAGAGCTAGAAATCTTCTTCTCCAAGCTTCCAGACGAACCAAAGCTTTTATTTGTGGGCAGAAAGTATGGCTTTCTTCCAAGGATCTGCCTCTCCGGGAGCCTTTTCGTAAGCTGGTACCCTGTTTCCTTGGGCCATTCACTATTATTAAGGTCATTAACCCGGTGACAGTTAAGCTCAGATTGCCACCAACTCTCGGTCGGGTCATCCGGTTTTCCATGTTTCCAAGTTAAAACCGGTATTTTCTCTTCCCTTAATCCTGCCCCGTCTGCTCCCGCCCCTCCCGCCCCTCGTCTTATAGATGGCACCCCGGCTTATACTGTTAAGTCTCTTCTAGATGTGCGCCGCCGGGGTAGAGGCTTTCAATATCTGGTGGACTGGGAGGGTTACGGTCCCGATGAGAGGTGTTGGGTACCGGCCCGGGACATCCTGGATCCTGGCTTGATAAGGGATTTCCATCGGCGACGAGATGAGCCTCCCGATGGCCCGCCAGGTGGCGGCAGTGGGGGGGGGGGTAATGTCATGATTTCGGTCTTACCGGTTTGTTGTGTGCTGTTTTCCCTTGTTGTCTTGTATGTTTGTCTCACAGATCCACGTGCGTGCCTCTCACAGGTGTTCCCGTTTTCTGTGATTTCCTCACTACGTCATCATCACCTGAAGCTTGTTTGAATCCCAATCCGCAGTAGTATATAACTCTCCCTTTCCCCCCAGTCTTTGCGAGTCCGTCATTGAATGTACAGGTGGTGCTTCTGATGCATTTCGCCATCTTGTCCTGTCTTGTTAAATCTCAGTTTTGTTCACATATATTAGTCTGTGTTATCTGCTGTCTCGCTTTCGCAGACTTCCAGTCACCTTAGCTGCTGCGATCTTCCCAGCCCTGCAATCAGCCTGTTCATGAATTAGAGATCTACTTCGCTGTGGAGATTTTGGAATACCACGAGTCTCAATTTATCTGCTCTACTGCTGCACACAGCTGAGTTGACTTTTGGTTCATTGGATTACTACCGTTGTCAGCAGGACATTGTTATTGTTCTTCAACCTCAGCCACTTTGTGACTTTGCTGTATATTTTATCTCCAGCGAGCTGTCAGTACTGAGCGCTGTCCAGCGCTTACTCTGCTGGTTTTTCACTAACGTTGTTTCCCCTTTCTATCACAGCTCCGGACTGTTGCTGCTGGTGAGGTGAGCTGTCCCTTTTGGGTTGGTGCCGTGGTTCAGTTCGCTGAATAATTCCACGGCAATTTAATTATTCCCCTTCCCTGAGGCTCCCGTGACGCGGCGCTCACGGGAGCGGTCTACGTGCCCTGCCCCGTATCGGGATTCCCCATACTATCATCCCGTGCCTTCATTGTCGGGAAACACATCCGGTGGCTGAGAGACTTTATTCTTGCATATTGTTAATAAACATCTCTGCTTTGGAATCCTGTGTTTTGTGTTCCTTACATATGATGTTCTAAAAAAAGTAATAAATAATGTGATAAATCAATAATAAATCATGCTTTGAAGAAAACATTACTTTGTATGAAGTCACTGAAATTGTTGAAACTGTAAAGATAAAAAGTTAGTATTTTGTGTATTGGTGTTTGATGCTGGTGTTTTTCCTCTCAGTGTGTTGTGAGTGACAGTGTGTGTTATCTCAGTGAGGGTTGTGCATAGTGTTTGGCTGCACTGAGCTGTTTTGAGACATTGTTGTGCTCAGGTGACTTTTGGTAGTGCAGACTGTAGTTAGAGTTTTGCACATATAGCTCCAGTTGTGCTCACTGTCGTTTAGCAATCGAAAAAACTGTAATAAAGTCAAATACATTCTATGTAGATATCAGAAAACAATTTAACATATTATTTCAATGCATTCTTTGGCATCTTTAAGAATATACAAACCTGTTGGATTATATTAGGCTATCTAAAGCAAGCACAACTTTGAACATTGCTTGGCGACACACAAAGCTTGATAAATTGGCAAGCTACTATACACTCTCAGAAATGAAGGTACACAAGTTGTCACTGGGACAGTATCCTTTCAAAAGGGTACTGCCCCAGTGACAACTTGTGTACATATTTCTGACTATCAACTACATTCACTTTAGGATACATAAACACCTTTAATGTTTATAAGGGCTATATAAAACATATACATGTGTTTATATGCTGGTAACGATGACCTTTTCCTAATCATCAAAAACAATTTATATGTTTATTTAATTGGAAACATACAACTAATAAATGTATAAGATCGTGCATGTATATGATAAGATTTAGATAATGTTAACATGCTTTACAACATGTGAGTAGCCAACACAAAAAAAAACTAGATTCATTTTAATATTTACATTTTTTCAAATAGAGTATTTAATGCAGTGGTCATTTTAACCCCAAATCTATTTGCATTATTTAGTAGGCTTAGGTGAGTATGCAAACCCCTTTATGTAATTTTCAGGGATCAGTTTTATGTTAGTCTCTCAAATGCATGGTGATGTTGCTGGGAACTTCAAGTTCGATCAGCTTTTCTTGAAATTGAAACAACAGAGAGTGATGACATCATTTGTGTGCTTATATTTACTGTAATATTTAATTAGCATGACTTTGTTCAGTTTAAAAATATTTTGTACACGTTGTCTGTACACAGAAAAAAATTCAGTAGAAATTACAGCTGGGTTGCCGGTAACCCACTGCAGATTCAAATGTATGTTTTTCACTGGCAACATTTTGTTCAAAGTTAAATGAAAATTAAACATTTACAAGTCTTTGTCTTTATAGAGTAAAACTAAAAAAACAGGATCTAGCAAAACATTCTGGAAAAAGGTTGATGATGATTTCTGGTTCCCAGAATGCTTTGCATGAGGCTGTTATTGTATAGTTTTATTCTGTAAAGATAAAGACTTGTTAATATTTAAAATTTATTTAACTTTGAACAAACTCTTGCAAGTAAATAACATAAATGTAAATCTACGGTAAATTACCGGCAACCCAGCTGCAATAACATTGTAATTTCTACGGAATTTTTTACAGTGATATGGATTAAAAAACATTTTAGAGTAAATCAATTAAATTAAATGATATGAAATAAATAAATGTAACATTATTATAAATGATTGCTTTAAGTGTTTGACTGTTTAGTTCCTCACTTGTATAATCACAAGCTCTTCAATCTGAGACTCTGACAGATTTTCTTCACTTGTAACTTGTAGTCTGAGTCCCACCTATACATCATCTGATACCTATACATTGTGTGTGTTGCGTTTTATGCCTTCGGAGAAAGTAAAGAAAGTAGGAGGCAGCAAAGTAAAGTTACCCTCTTTATAGAACAGCCTTGTGTCAGGAGCAAATAGGGAAAATGTCAATACCAAAAGACTATGCAACATAATGTCAGCAAGTATTCATTTTCCTGTGTAGGGACGTCACAACTCACACAACCTCTGAAACAGGTTATGCCACAAATATAAAATATTTTCTTGTACATCTACTTATAAGTGAAAGTGAGTGACCTACAACCAGGGCTGGACTGGTAATCTGGCATACCGGGCAAATGCCCGGTGGGCCGACGTCCTTGGGGGCCGGTGAATATAATATGATATATATTTTTTTAATTGGCCAACGACCGGCCTCATAAAGCATGGACAGCGGCCCATTGGTTCATTTTCCATACTGACATTGGGCTGGCCCAATCAACAAGCTCCACCCCTCCCCTTCTGTTTCTTGTGTCAGATGGAAACAGAGAGCGATGATCTGACACACACAAGAAACAGAGTGCTATCGCACTATTTTTAGGATAGTTCCTCCCTCTATGCAGGAACACACTCAACACGTTCGCAGAGTTCTTAGACTCCTGTTAGAGAACCAGCTGTATGTTAAGGCAGAGAAGTGCGAGTTCCACCAGAAGTCGGTTTCATTCCTGGGTTTCATCATAGCAGCTGGTGAGATACGTCCAGACCCCGCCAAGGTCAAGGCAGTCGCTGAATGGCCCGTCCCCGCATCCCGTAAGGAGCTATTACGGTTTCTGGGTTTCGCCAACATTTATCGGCGATTTATCCGTAACTAGCCAGGTTGCTCAGCCACTTACGGCTCTCACCTCAACTAAAACCAGGTTTGCTTGGAATAAAGCCTTTGATAATTTAAAGTTCCGGTTTATCTCTGCTCCTGTTCTCTCTATTCCAGATCCGGCAGCCCAATTTATTGTTGAGGTTGATGCTTCTGATGTCGGGGTCGGCGATGTCTTGTCTCAGAGGTCTTCTAATGATGGCAATGTGCATCCATGTGCCTACTTCTCACACAAGCTTAACCCAGCAGAACGGAATAACGACATAGGTAACCGGGAACTGCTGGCGGTCAAGCTGGCTTTGGAGGAGTGGCATCACTGGTTGGAGGGGACCTCAGAGCCTTTCCTGGTCTGGATGGACCACAAGAATTTAGAGTATATCCGTTCAGCCAGGAGACTTATATCTTGTCAGGCCCGCTGGGCACTCTTCTTTGACCGATTTAACTTCACTCTCTCGTACCGGCCTGGCTCCAAGAATACCAAGCCCGGTGCTCTGTCCCGTATGTTCGAAGGTCCTCAGCCCACCAGAGACTAAACCATCCTCCCGGAGGGGCGGGTGGTGGGTACGCTGCGTTGGGAGATCGAACAGAGAGTGGAGCAGGCTGGTCGAGAGGGTGAAATGCCAGTCGAGTATCCAGGGGGTCGATTGTGGGTTCCGGATGCGTTACGCTCTGAGGTTATCCAGTGGTGTCATGAGTCCAAGTTAGTTTGCCATCCGGGAATTCGGAGAACATTGGCTGCCCTCCGCCAACGTTTCTGATGGCCCTCTATGGGTCCTGATGTCAGACCGTTTGTATTAGCCTGTCAAGTTTGTGCCCGAAATAAGGCGTCCCATCAAGCTCCCTTTGGTCGTCTTATGCCTCTTCCTGTTCCATCTCGTCTCTGGTCTCATATTGCCATTGATTTTGTTACCAACTTACCCAGTTCTGAAGGTAACACTGTAGTGTTAACTGTAGTAGACCGCTTTTCCAAAGCGGTTCATTTTATTCCTTTGCCCAAACTCCCTTCTGCCAAAGAAACTGCTAATGCCATGATCAAACACGTCTTTTGCTTACATGGTCTGCCTACTGACGTGGTTTCTGATAG
Source organism: Misgurnus anguillicaudatus (assembly GCF_027580225.2). Taxonomy (NCBI): domain Eukaryota; kingdom Metazoa; phylum Chordata; class Actinopteri; order Cypriniformes; family Cobitidae; genus Misgurnus; species Misgurnus anguillicaudatus. The sequence continues at coordinate 25,585,704 of NC_073345.2, forward strand.
GGGTCCCCAATAGTGCTGTGTTCAAAATATCGATACGACGATACATCGTCATGGACGCATGACGATGCGCGCATCGATACAGCACCTTCCGTATCGATTCGGATGCACTTTTGAAAGTAACGTGACGAAACGCTGTTGATCCATATAGAAAGGACGCATGTGTCCCATGGTGTACGTAGAGTTAAAGGTAGCGGGGTATACTTTCACTTTGCGTGTCTGTCTCGCTGGCGCACGTGTCTGCATAAGGAGCCGCGTACTCGCACTCTCTCTCTTTCTCTTTCTCTTTCTCGCTCGCGCGCATATTTAAAATCAATGAGTTCAGTAAGAAAGCGCAGATACTGTATCTTAGCCTATACAGCAAAGGGCTTTATTAGCCACTCTCTTATAAAACAGTACTAACCCATTTGAGAAGAACAAAGATTTGCATGTGAAAAGTGTACGTCTAGAGAAGAGATACAGAGCTTCTTCAAACTATAGCTGTCACATTAATAATCTGATTTCTACTAAATAGTATTAACTCTGACTGCATGTTTATAGATATGTTCAAAGATATAAAATAATTAAATGAGAGACAAATATAATGCCTAGAGTAAGGCACTACCTTTGTAAAACTGCTTTAAAAAACATAAGAACTAACTCTGGGATTTTAAGCATTTCTACAGTATGTTACCCCAAAAGCTAATGAATGAATGGCAAAAACACTTACAACACTGCTTATTCAATGTACAATAAACAGATAATAATAATAATTATGTTACAAAAGTCTGAACAAAAAATGTAATTCAAAATAGTCTTGTATCGTGATGCTCATCGTATCGGGACCCTTGTATCGGGATACGTATCGTATCGGGGAATTGTTGGCGATACACAGCCCTAGTCACTAGTGCTCACCAGTTCTTCCAGATGCGAGGCACATCTAAAACAGCATTGGGCATGTGCTCCCCGAAGTTGCCACGGTATGTCCCACATAATGTTTAGCTGCAAAATCCCACCGGGACCCACGGGTCCCCGCAAAAAAATTCTGACCGCCCACTCCCGCCCGCAGCAAAGGTGAACCCGCCCGCCCCCGCAAGATTTGGAGTACGTAGAGTTAAAGGTAGCGGGGTATAGTTTCACTTTGCGTGTCTGTCTCGCTGGCGCACGTGTCTGCATAGCGAGTCGCGTACTCGCGCTCTCTCTCTTTCTCTTTCTCTTTCTCGCTCGCGCGCATATTTAAAATCAATGAGTTCAGTAAGAAAGCGCAGATATCTTAGCCTATACTACAGCAAAGGGCTTTATTAGCCACTCTCTTATAAAACAGTACTAACCCATTTGAGAAGAACAAAGATTTGCATGTGAAAAGTGTACGTCTAGAGAAGAGATACAGAGCTACTTCAAACTATAGCTGTCACATTAATAATCTGATTTCTACTAAATAGTATTAACTCTGACTGCATGTTTATAGATATGTTCAAATATATAAAATAATTAAATGAGAGACAAATATAATGCCTAGAGTAAGACACTACCTTTGTAAAACTGCTTTAAAAAAACATAAGTACTAACTCTGGGATTTTAAGCATTTCTACAGTATGTTACCCCAAAAGCTAATAAATGAATGGCAAAAACACTTACAACACTGCTTATTCAATGTACAATAAACAGATATAAGATATATAAGATATATAAGATATAATATAATAATAATTATGTTACAAAAGTCTGAACAAAAAATGTAATTCAAAATAGTCTTGTATCGTGATGCTCATCGTATCGGGACCCTTGTATCGGGATACGTATCGTATCGGGGAATTGTTGGCGATACACAGCCCTACACGGCACCAACCCAAAAGGGACAGCTCACCTCACCAGCAGCAACAGTCCAGAGCTGTGATAGAGAGGGGAAACAACGTTAGTGATAAACCAGCAGAGTAAGCGCTGGACAGCGCTCAGTACTGACAGCTCGCTGGAGATAAAATATACAGCAAAGTCACAAAGTGGCTGAGGTTGAAGAACAATAACAATGTCCTGCTGACAACGGTAGTAATCCAATGAACCAAAAGTCAACTCAGCTGTGTGCAGCAGTAGAGCAGATAAATTGAGACTCGTGGTATTCCAAAATCTCCACAGCGAAGTAGATCTCTAATTCATGAACAGGCTGATTGCAGGGCTGGGAAGATCGCAGCAGCTAAGGTGACTGGAAGTCTGCGAAAGCGAGACAGCAGATAACACAGACTAATATATGTGAACAAAACTGAGATTTAACAAGACAGGACAAGATGGCGAAATGCATCAGAAGCACCACCTGTACATTCAATGACGGACTCGCAAAGACTGGGGGGAAAGGGAGAGTTATATACTACTGCCGATTGGGATTCAAACAAGCTTCAGGTGATGATGACGTAGTGAGGAAATCACAGAAAACGGGAACACCTGTGAGAGGCACGCACGTGGATCTGTGAGACAAACATACAAGACAACAAGGGAAAACAGCACACAACAAACCGGTAAGACGGAAATCATGACATTACTCCCCCCCCCCACTGCCGCCACCTGGCGGGCCATCGGGAGGCTCATCTCGTTGCCGATGGAAATCCCTTATCAAGCCAGGATCCAGGATGTCCCGGGCCGGTACCCAACACCTCTCATCCGGACCGTAACCCTCCCAGTCCACCAGATATTGAAAGCCTCTACCCCGGCGGCGCACATCTAGAAGAGACTTAACAGTATAAGCCGGGGTACCATCTATAAGACGAGGGGCGGGAGGGGCGGGAGCAGACGGGGCAGGATTAAGGGAAGAGAAAATACCGGTTTTAACTTGGAAACATGGAAAACCGGATGGACTAATAATAGTGAATGGCCCAAGGAAACAGGGTACCAGCTTACGAGAAGGCTCCTGGAGAGGCAGATCCTTGGAAGAAAGCCATACTTTCTGCCCACAAATAAAAGCTTTGGTTCGTCTGGAAGCTTGGAGAAGAAGATTTCTAGCTCTCCTCCAGGTGCGTTTGCAACGTTGGATGAAGGCTAGCGCAGACGGAATTGCCACATCGGGTTCTTGAGATGGGAAAAGAGGAGGCTGGAACCCAATGGACGCCTCAAAAGGGGACATATTAAGGGAAGCCATCGGAAGGGAATTGTGCACATACTCTACCCAGGGTAACTGTTGGCACCAGGAATTCGGATACTGAGATGTCAGAAAGCGGAACACTTTACCTAGATCCTGATTAGCCCGTTCGCATTGCCCATTGGTCTGGGGATGATAGCCTGAAGACAAGCTGGCCGTACAACCGATCTGTCTACATAACTCCTGCCAGAAACGAGAAATAAATTGGGGACTAGGGCTGTGTATCGCCAACAATTCCCCGATACGATACGTATCCCGATACAAGGGTCCCGATACGATGAGCATCACGATACAAGACTATTTTGAATTACATTTTTTGTTCAGACTTTTGTAACATAATTATTATTATTATCTGTTTATTGTACATTGAATAAGCAGTGTTGTAAGTGTTTTTGCCATTCATTCATTAGCTTTTGGGGTAACATACTGTAGAAATGCTTAAAATCCCAGAGTTAGTTCTTATGTTTTTTAAAGCAGTTTTACAAAGGTAGTGCCTTACTCTAGGCATTATATTTGTCTCTCATTTAATTATTTTATAATAATACCTTACATTTTTTAATACCTTACATTTATATAGCGCTTTTCTCAGTACTCAAAGCGCTTTACATATGAACGGGGGAATCTCCTCAACCACCACCAATGTGCAGCATCCACCTGGATGATGCGACGGCAGCCATATTGCGCCAGACCGCTCACCACACATTTTATATCTTTGAACATATCTATAAACATGCAGTCAGAGTTAATACTATTTAGTAGAAATCAGATTATTAATGTGACAGCTATAGTTTGAAGAAGCTCGGTATCTCTTCTCTAGACGTACACTTTTCACATGCAAATCTTTGTTCTTCTCAAATGGGTTAGTACTGTTTTATAAGAGAGTGGCTAATAAAGCCCTTTGCTGTATAGGCTAAGATACAGTATCTGCGCTTTCTTACTGAACTCATTGATTTTAAATATGTGCGCGAGCGAGGAAGAGAAAGAGAAAGAGAGAGAGTGCGAGTACGCGGCTCCTTATGCAGACACGTGCGCCAGCGAGACAGACACGCAAAGTGAAAGTATACCCCGCTACCTTTAACTCTACGTACTCCACGGGACACATGCGTCCTTTCCATATGGATCAACAGCGTTTCGTCACGTTACTTTCAAAAGTGCATCCGAATCGATACGGAAGGTGCTGTATCGATGCGCGCATCGTCATGCGTCCATGACGATGTATCGTCGTATCGATATTTTGAACACAGCACTACTAGTGACAAATCAGGTTGTTAACAGTTAAACTGTTTGTTTGTTAGTTTAATTAATCATTTGGTGCGTGTGTATCATGCAGTATACAGTTGAAAACTGGGGTTTTGTTTTAACGGTTAATGTTACAAAACACTGCTTAAAAAATTATGTAATTTTAACTGCGTAAAACCCCACGCGGAGCGAAGGCTCAAGGCTGAATCAAATCCTTGGTTTTAATGCGGTCGTTACGTTAGTACGAATTCAGTACTGTTTGATCTTATAGAAATTATAGTTTAGCAAATATTATACTCTAACACCAAATGCAAGCAAAGTTTAAAGTTTAAGTACATGACAAAGTACGCTATCAAGCAGACTCGAAACACCAAGTAAGAGCCCGGAGCGAACGAATAAACATAGGCTACTTAACAGACTGCACGGTCGGCATATGAATATCTTCTTTATTTGGTTTGACATGTTTTTATGAAGAAAGACAACCATATTTTGCCTACGTGCTCCGTGAAAGCCTGTTCTTAATGCCAGCAGAGAAAACTCTCCTTAAACAGGCATTTGCAGTTCCGCTTCATTTTCCATATAGAGCACCACATATAATAAATGTTCTCTGTTTCGTTTTCCATGTCTGTCTCGTTTAGCTGTAATAACAAAATAAAATAAGTCATAACAAGAAGCTAACAAATCTCTCATGATGCGCGCTGATGGGGCAGAGAAGCACGTCTAAATTAAACCTGAGCCGGTGGACAAAAACAGATAACCCGGTGTTAAAACTCGAAATACTTCAATTAGTCTGCGATTTGAATTGCCAAAACAATCAGACATACAAACAAATACATTTTCATGTATATGTAATTTATATTTGATGTATATTTACATTAAAGACTGTAAAAGACAATACATGAAGTGAAAACATTAAATGAATAGTAGCATTTACCCTGCGGGGGCGCATTAAAAACAAACAAACTAATATTCCAATAGCATCTTTTCCATTAGAATTATTATTGCAGATCAAATATTCGACCATTCGTGCACATCCCTAATTTTAAACACAATAGTGTTGAAAGTCTGTTTTTCTGGATGGTAATCTGAACCAGTGTTTTGTATGAGCATGCATTTGTGTACAGTTTTCACAAACTCTGAGAAAATCCGCGGGAGCGGGCAGGAGTGGACACAAATATTGCGGGCGCGGGCGGGAGTGGAACACGCAGGTTGCGGGAGCGGGCGGGACTGGTCATAAATTCAGCGGGTGCGGGCGGGCATGGGTTTAAAAAAACAGTCCCGCGCAGGGCTCTACTCCACGGGACACATGCGTCCTTTCCATATGGATCAACAGCGTTTCGTCACGTTACTTTCAAAAGTGCATCCGAATCGATACGGAAGGTGCTGTATCAATGCGCGCATCGTCATGCGTCCATGACGATGTATCGTCGTATCGATATTTTGAACACAGCACTAGTCCCGTGGTTCAGTTCGCTGAATAATTCCACGGCAATTTAATTATTCCCCTTCCCTGAGGCTCCCGTGACGCGGCGCTCACGGGAGCGGTCTACGTGCCCTGCCCCGTATCGGGATTCCCCATACTATCATCCCGTGCCTTCATTGTCGGGAAACACATCCGGTGGCTGAGAGACTTTATTCTTGCATATTGTTAATAAACATCTCTGCTTTGGAATCCTGTGTTTTGTGTTCCTTACATATGATGTTCTAAAAAAAGTAATAAATCATGTGATAAATCAATAATAAATCATTCTTTGAAGAAAACATTACTTTGTATGAAGTCACTGAAATTGTTGAAACTGTAAAGATAAAAAGTTAGTATTTTGTGTATTGGTGTTTGATGCTGGTGTTTTTCCTCTCAGTGTGTTGTGAGTGACAGTGTGTGTTATCTCAGTGAGGGTTGTGCATAGTGTTTGGCTGCACTGAGCTGTTTTGAGACATTGTTGTGCTCAGGTGACTTTTGGTAGTGCAGACTGTAGTTAGAGTTTTGCACATATAGCTCCAGTTGTGCTCACTGTCGTTTAGCAATCGAAAAAACTGTAATAAAGTCAAATACATTATATGTAGATATCAGAAAACAATTTAACATATTATTTCAATGCATTCTTTGGCATCTTTAAGAATATACAAACCTGTTGGATTATATTAGGCTATCTAAAGCAAGCACAACTTTGAACATTGCTTGGCGACACACAAAGCTTGATAAATTGGCAAGCTACTATACACTCTCAGAAATGAAGGTACACAAGTTGGCACTGGGACAGTATGCTTTCAAAAAGGTACACTTTTGTACCCAAAGAGTGAATATTTGTACTTCAAAGGTAGATATTGGTAGTTTAAAGATGGATGTTTGTACCAAAATGGTACATATTAGGACCTTTTTTAAAGGGTACTGCCCCAGTGACAACTTGTGTACATATTTCTGACTATCAACATTAATTTTAAACTACATTCACTTTAGGATACATAAACACCTTTAATGTTTATAAGGGCTATAACATATACATGTGTTTATATGCTGGTAATGATGACCTTTTCCTAATCATCAAAAACAATTTATATGTTTATTTAATTGAAAACATACAACTAATAAATGTATAAGATCGTGCATGTATATGATAAGATTTAGATAATGTTAACATGCTTTACAACATGTCAGAAGCCAACACAAAAAAACTAGATTAATTTTAATATTTACATTTTTTCAAATAGAGTATTTGATGCAGTGGTAATTTTAACCCCAAATCTATTTGCATTATTTAGTAGGCTTATGTGAATATGCAAACCCCTGTATCAAATTTTCAGGGATCAGTTTTATGATAGTCTCTCAAATGCATGGTGATGTTGCTGGGAACCCCAAGTTCAATCAGCTTCTCTTGAAACTGAAACAACAGAGAGTGATGACATCATTTGTGTGCTTATATTTACTGTAATATTTAAATAGCATGACTTTGTTCAGTTTAAAAATATTTTTACCCGTTGTCTGTAGTGCTCTATGGATTAAAAAAAAAACATTTTAGAGTAAATTAATTAAATTAAATGATATGAAATAAGTATGAAAAAAAATTAATGTAACGTTATTATAAATGATTGCTTTAAGTGTTTGACTGTTTAGTTACTCACTTGTATAATCACAAGCTCTTCAATCTGAGACTCTGACAGATTTTCTTCACTTGTAATTTGCAGTCTGAGTCCCACCTATACATCATCTGATACCTATACATTGTGTGTGTTGCGTTTTATGCCTTCGGAGAAAGTAAAGAAAGTAGAAGGCAGCAAAGTAAAGTTACCCTCTTTATAGAACAGCCTTGTGTCAGGAGCAAATGGGGAAAATGTCAATACCAAATGACTATGCAACATAATGTCAGCAAGTATTCATTTTCCTTTGTAGAGATGTCACAACTCACACAACCTCTGAAACAGGTTATGCCACAAATGTAAAATATTTTCTTGTACATCTAGTTATAAGTGAAAGTGAGTGACCTACAACCAGGGCTGGACTGGTAATCTGGCATACCGGGCAAATGCTCGGTGGGCCGACGTCCTTGGGGGCCGGTGAATATAATATGATATATGTAAGCAATAAGGTACGAGAGGCTGTGCTGTATCGTGAATAAGTAACGGCTGAAGGGCGTTGTTAGGCACGACGCGAAGCGGAGTGCCTGCAACCCCTTCAGCCGTTACTTATTCACGATACAGCACTTGCCTCGAGCACCTTACCGCTTTCATAAAACGGTTACCACACAATATTAAAGTAAAAAAAATATTAGTGCAACTTTCATGAAGTTAAATCAATAAAAGCATTCCTTCCGCTAGAAAAAATAGTCCCTGACTGCGAACAATAACATGAAAGCTCAAATAAAAACTGTTCTCAGACTTTGTCTCATTATATGTTTATGTGTTGCTAAGGGTGTTGCTAAGGGCGCAGTGATATTAAATATCACCGTTGGGTGAAGCGGTCATAGCAGTGTTTTATTGTGAATAAAGCACACCTATTGACCAATCAGAATCAAGGATTGGAACTAACCGTTTTATAAATTTTTTTAATTGGCCAACGACCGGCCTCATAAAGCATGGACAGCGGCCCATTGGTTCATTTTCCATACTGACACTGGGCTGGCCCAATCAACAAGCTCCACCCCTCCCCTTCTGTTTCTTGTGTCAGATGGAAACAGAGAGCAATGATCTGACACACACAAGAAACAGAGCGCGAGTATCATACAGACGTATCATACACACACCCGTCGCTATGGGCGGGCCTTAGGGGGCCGGGCCCGCCCTCAAGGACGCTTGTGCCCCCCCCCCCCAGTATTTAAAAAAATACTGTCATTTTAAATTATTAATGTTGCTAATTTTGTGTTGCATTAATGTTGTATTCTTTATAATTAAAACATTAAAAATATAAAAAACAATGGTGTGATTTTGTTTGATTGATGGGAATCTAGCTACACTGCAACAGCCTATCACGAGGCTACGTACGACACGTACGTGACGTAGCCTACGTCAGTGTAGCCGCTCAACAGTTACCGCACTTTTTTTTAAACTGGATGAGTTTTCGCTTAGCTATACTGCTTTAAGATGGATGTTATCCGCAAATGGTTAAAATCCCAACAACAGTCTCCAAAAGACACGCAGCATTCAGACAGAAAGAAACTCCGGTGGCCTTGCAACCAATTTGGCGAGCTGCTCCATTGGTTTTACTTTGTTATCTGATGACGACACCAACGTAACTTAACCGCTAAAATGTAAATTTATAATTGACTGACATGTTTGTCTCAACGAAAATGAACCTTCCGACAACCACACAATGTCGCAGGCGCTCTTGGCAAACAGATGAGAGGTTTGAAAAGGACATTGACGCACACAGGCGAGAGAGTTCGGGTCTTCTCGGGTCCGTTCAGAAAAAACACATTCATTTTTAAATTACCCGAGACCCGATGCCGCTATTGTTGTACACGACCCGTGTCCGAGGCACATGTGAAACTTTTAGACCCGAACCCGATCGGGTCTCGGGTCGGACCTCGGGTTTTCGGATCTAAGTGGACCCGTGAAGAACTCTACCGTGGAGCCCGACCCCGGGCCTAACATACTACTACATTCAGAAGATATGGACTTGTTCACTGCGGTGATTCAGCTTGCTTCTGAAAAGGACCTCACTCACAAGTTTAATTCCGAGTGGACACTTTATTAATGAGGAGCTTCTGCTCGGAGAAACGCCGCCTGCCGCTGTACTGACAGGAGGGAGGGGTGAGACGACAGCGCTGCCTCCACAGTACCGTAGGTTCAAAGTCTGCGTGCGTGTGTGTGAATGTGTGTGTGTGTACGTGTCTCATGGCAATGCATATCCCTTTGTTGACTGCTTTAAAATGCAATGTTTGAGAGATGTCTCTGGTGTTACATGTAATATGTTGTATAGATTTATGGATATTCATAAAATTGTTTCTATATGTAATGTGGTGTGTAGGCTATTAGGCTATCTGGTCATATTGCTGATGGTTGTTTAACGTGGTGATTACGTGCTGCGCGAATAGAGTATATATTATTATAAGTATACGTACTGTAGGCTAATAATAAGTGTGCCCTCCCATGCATTTCATATGCCCCCCTTAAGACTGAGGTCTGGCGACGGGTCTGATCATACATCTCGCACTATTTTTGTCTGACCAGCCCATAACACTCGTTCATCGCGCAACGCAGGCCGTTGCTTTCTTTCTTTGTTTTAATGTAATTCATTAATGGCGCTAAAAGGTGCGGTGGCAATGTACTGCATTTTCCAAAAAAGTTATCGTAAGATGTTTTGGCTAGCCCAATAACAACTTTTAGGGCATTTTATGAGGCATGCAGCGTCAGTGTGCGTCTGTCAAAATAAGAGACGACTGAGAAGCGAGTTGACATGCGGTAAGCAGAACTGCTTTTAAAACACTGTTGTTAGATATCCTCTTAAAAAAACACAGTCAAAAACACAAATGATAGATCAATGGCTGTTTGCAACATGACAGTGATTACACTGCTATAAAATACAGTGTGGGCAGAATTATTACATCAAACTTTTGATCACAGTTTTTATCAAACATATTTTACTTATTCCAAACCAAATAAATTTTAATAACTACCATTAATTTTGTAAATAAAGCATTTATAAGTAATACATTATTGTTAATGATGGCTGACTGGAGAAAAAAACACCTTATATTCAAGTGTGCAGAATTATTAGGCACATATTCTTTTACATTTAAAATGGGCCAAAAATGTTTAACACACACTGGACATTCATTATTTATGTCCATAAGAAAGATGCCATGCATGGAAATTGCAAAATTGAGGTATGACCATTATACAAGAAATCCTGATTCGGGCAGCAAGGGAATTAAATAGGATGAAAGGAAAATATATATATACAAAATTATTGTTGGTTATTAAATTACTTTGGTTTGGAATTGGTAAAAGGTGTTCAGAAAAAAAGTGATCAAAATTTTCTGCACACACTGTCATGGGGCTTGTCATTGTAACATTTATCTTGTCTCAGTCTTATCATAAGGTGCACAACATTGTGGACTCACTGGCTTATACTATTATTTTTAAAACCTGCAAAGCCTTTTACAGCGCTTACATTTTTGTAATGTCACGTGTCAGCTCTTATACTTTTCTACTTAATCATTATATGGAGTTATAGTCAAGGTTGCACAAAGATTTGTGATCCTATGTAGTGGGCCGGTCTGGGCCAAAATGCCAGGGCCAATTTTTGTCCCAGTACAGCCCTGATTGGGGTTATTGCATACTGTGCAATTTATCTAAGAAAATACATGGCTGATTAATTTTGTGCACTCTTAATATTCAGCAGTCCAAAATAATGGGTCATAGATCAGTGGAGAAGATTCATGTAATTTAAGATACATTTAGTGAACACAGAGAAGATTTGCATATACACAAAAAAGATATACAGTTACAATCATACAGATTATTAGATTTAGATTGGTGAATATAGTAAATCAGTAATTCAATTCATATATTTTGTCTTTCTGCCTAAAAATGTTTGGTCAGTTTGATTATTAAAATCACAGTTCTGTAATTTAACTTGCTTAAAGTTCCTGTAAAGTCAGATATTACAGTTTTTTCCAATTGTTAACACACTAAAATTACATGAACAGCACAACTATTTAAACTATTTAAGACACACAGAGAGCAACACCTCTTCTCAAGTCTCCAAAAGTCTAAACACATTTTCTGCTTTACACACATTTTGCAATTCACAATGGCACTTTTTAAATGCACTGAACACGGTTCTCTGCACAAGACACAACAATCGGACATAAAGTCACATGTTTGCCTTTTCAAAACACTACCATTCAAAATGACACTACACGAGCTAAATGGCCAATGTATGTGCCACCTGCCCAAACACCTGAATGGTTAATTGTTAACACTTCAATCAGGATGTAAGCACTAGAAAAGACCACAGGAATGTCATTGGCCACAGAGCCATTATAGATGATCCTGGCTAACGTGGTGGGAACATCACAATGTGTGCTGCCATCTCCAATATGGATAGTGTCCTCCACCGTCATGCCAACCTTGGACCATACAACACAGCCCATATTCTCACATTTCTAGAAAGACTCCACAACATTCTCATACCATCAGAGTGTATGAATGATGCAGACCAAAGAAACCGGTATGTTGTAGTATGGCACAACGTGAGCTTTCATCGTGCAGCCCCAGTCCAAAACTGGTTTGCTGACTACCAAACATTTATTGTGCAATACCTCCCACCATACTTGCCATTTTTGAACCCCATAGTAGAGTTATATGGAAGGTATATGACCACCAGCCCTTTGTGCGCATGCCTCTTTTGCAGGCTATGGAAGAGACATGTGATGAGATTGATGTTGGTGCAATTTAGGGATGGATAAGGCGCTCAAGGCGCTTCTCCCCCGATGTCTGGCAAGGGAATATATTGCCTGTGATGTGGACGAGGCGTTGTGACTTGTTTGGTGAAAAATAAAAAAAATTAAACAGCATGTGTGTGTATCTGCAAATATTTTTGTGCATGTGAACAATCTAATACATATTTTAGTATTATGGCAAAGCATACTAAAGAAAAGTGCACTTTTCATTATGCCCAACTGTGTGTAGTTGGTTAGACAAAAATCTGGTAATATGAATGAAGTGTGTTCCAATTTGTGTCAAAGTTTGATTTTGATAATGTTATATGTAGTTTAGATTGGAGTGCTTCATTTTGCAGGATATATGTGGTATTTTGCTATTTGGGTGTGTGGTTTTGTAAATTGTGTTAAGTTTTTTGATAAAACCAGACTAGTTTGCAAAATTGTGTGTTAGCAATTGGAAAAAACTGTAAATGTGTTCTTAACCACCCAACCAAAATTGAATGATGGAAAAAAACATAAAGTAAATAAAAAAGTTATAAAATTTTTGAAAAAATAGGCTGTATTTTCAGCTCTCAAGTGGTGGGGGTGTGTCCTCTATAGGGCTGAAACCACGCTAACTGCTGTCAGAATACACCGCAAAATCACCGGTGTCAAAACTAAACTCTCTTATAGTTGTTTAAAACTTGATACCAGTCTGATACATTTATGGAATTGCAAAACATACAAATGCAGACATTTACTTATTTGATAATATGTGTGTGTGAGAGTGTGTGTGTGTGTGTGTGTGAGTTTGTGTGTGTGAGTGTGTTTGTGTGTGTGTGTGTGTGTGGGTTGGCAAATGTGGTTTACGAGGACATGAATAGTGTATAATGACATGTTAACTATGCTATTACCATGGTTTATGAGGACACAGGAAGTGTCCTCATAAACTGAAACGCTAAAAATACATACTAATTGGTAGTTTTTCATAGATTAAAGACTGGCAACAGGTTTTTGTGACATTGGGGTTAGGGACTGGGGTAGGTTAGGGGAATAGAATATAACAGTTTGGACAGTATAAAATGCATTGCGTCTATGGAAAGTCCCCATAAACCATGTATGCCTGACTGTGTGTGTGTGTGTGTGTGTGTGTGTGTGTGTGTGTGTGTGTGTGTGTGTGTGTGTGTGTGTGCGCGTGTGTGTGCGCGTGTGTGTGTTCAGGAATGCTGTTGTCTCTTTCATGGTCCAATTTTACGATAACTTCTCAAACTAAAGGTGAAGTTACCGTGAATTCCACTTCTTATAAATCCTTCATGGCGCTGAAACAAGATTTTTAAGTTATTTGCGAGCTCTTTGACACACTATTCTCTTACTGGTGCAAATGTATATTATTAAAATTGTATTTGCTGATGTTATTTTTACAGTGAGTTATTATTGGACCAGGGAGACAACATGAAACAACAAAATAAAACATAAAAATAGATCAATAATAACATGCGAATGTTATAAATGTACACTCACTTGTATAAATGCTTCAAACTGAGAACTTGACAGAATTTCTTCACTTCTAAATTTCACGCGTAGCCCTGTTACTGTTTAGTAAAAACAACAAGATGTTGAGTACTGTGTAAATACAATATATACATTCTTACAAATATAGTATTTACTATTAATGAGACTGGATGTATAAAAGATGTATTTAAAAATTGATTTATGTTAATTGCAGTATTCTGGAAATGAAAAGAGCACATATACACAAAACATACCATACTTATCTGATAGTGTTGGTTGAAGTAATGATCATCATGTTTACCAGAAAACAAACAGAAGATAGAGATAATGTTAACATAAAACATTACTAGTGGCTACACTGCCATTTATATTAGCTATTGAACAATCAAATTCAGCTTGCCTGTTTCTATGTTCTCTGTTTCTCTAATGTTTATTCTTTAATTTCATTACAATAAAATGAGGATTAACCTACCACCATAACAGAAGAAAGGCAAATGGGCTAAGCAGCTTTCATCTGTCCATTGACCGACATATTTTCCAGACACAGCAGTGCAGTGTTGAGCTCCCCTCAGTCCTGAGTCACCAAAACCATTATCTGGTTGTGCAGAAACATATGAAGTGGACGGCAGCCAGTATGTGAAGGAAGAGTTGCTCTGATCTGACCACAGTCTGTTTCTGTACAGACCAATCCATACACTATGACCCAGTGTAATGTTTAGGATCTGTCGAGACTCAGTTTGATTTCTCACGCTGGCCAGATCTGTGTAAAACTCTCTGCAGTATCTTTGAGCTTCAGTCCAGTTCCTTCCCTCAGGTACAAAAACATAACTCTGAGAGGCGTTTTCTCTACCTAAAAATATCAAAATGTAATGTACTGTAATCAGTTAATCCATGTGTGCTTTTGACGGGCCACCTTATTTTTATGAAAACAAAGTGTTTTTTTGGGCCTTGGGTAAATTTTAAAGTCGTTTACTTAATCTGACTTTAAACAGTCGTTGTCATGTATTTGACACATATTGGAATGTTATCATCATAGCAAACTAATTTGAAATTTCAGGTTTACATGTGTAAACAGCAGAAATAAATTATTCACAATCTTTTTAGGGATGAAAAATTGAAGTCTTACCATTATAACAAACAAATGGGAAATTAGTGTCACATGAAAAATCATACCAGTTTCCATAATAATCCATATAAACACATAATTCCTTCCCAAAAAAGTTGTTTGGTTCATGAAACCAGTTTCTGAATTCTCTCTCTCCTTCCTGATAGAAATCATTGTTTTCCAGTGACCATCTCCAGCTGTTCAGATCACCATACAGTCCAATCCAGGCTGATCCATTGTAACTCCCATTAACTGTGTTCATCAGACTGTTCATTTCATCCATGTTATCAATGGTGGCCAGATCAGTGTAATTCTCTCTGCAATATCTCTGAGCTTCAGTCCAACTCATAGACTCAGATATAAAGTCATACTGACGGGATGATCCTAACACTGTCTCTGTGAAAAAAAAACATATTTTTTATAATTCCACAGTGCTTTGACAAATTTGTCTTGAAATGGCATGGATTTATGTTTGGATGGTTTACTCACCATTGTAGCAAAAGAAAGGTAAATTCAAATCACAAATTTCATCTGTCCATTTCCCATCAATAAATGACACAGCAGTGCAGTCTTCAGAGTTTTCAACATTATTTGGCTCTCCTGATCTCCAGTTACTGAATGTAGAGTTACTCTGATCAGACCAAGATCGACTTCTGTACAGACCAATCCAAACCCAATCATATTTGTCTAAAAGAGATGTGATCCTCTTATTTTCAATGTCATTCCTGATACTGACAAGGTCTGTGTGATGCTTTCTGCAGTAACTCTGAGCTTCAGTCCAGTTTTTGTACTCATAAACAAATACATAATTTGCACTGGCATTCTGTCTTCCTGTGGGAAACATTTAAACATGGTAAACATCTTATAGTATCATAAGTATGTTTTTTCTAATTATTTAAAAGTCCAGTCGCTGTTCTCACCATCATAGCAAATAAAGAAACGCTGGGAGGAGCACAACGATTCATTCCAGAATCCTTTGTAATATGAAAGGATAACACAGAGATTCTGTCCATACCAGTTAACTGACTGCTGGCCATACCAGCTTTTAAACCCTTCTCCCAACTCTGTGTTTCCCAGTGACCATCTCCAGCTGTTCATATCATCATACAGTCCAATCCATGCTGTACCATACTTATTTCCCTCTACTGTTTTAATGAGTCTGTTCATATCATCCATGTTATCAATGGTGGCCAGATCAGTGTAATTCTCTCTGCAGTATCTCTGAGCTTCAGACCAGGTCTTTTTTACAGATATAAAGTGATACTGACGAGGACCACATGAAGATTGTGTGCAGATTCCTGTAAGTCAGAAATGTTAAACACCAAAAAAAAAAAAAAAAACATTTTACCTATACATGTATTATCTAGTATGAAACTAAAGTACTAGTTGGACAGGACTAGTTTTACACAGAGTTGGAAAGTAACGAATAACATTTACTCACGTTACTGTAATTGAGTTTTTTGTTGTTGTTAAAATCTGTAATTTTACTTTTACTTAAAGGAATAGTCTATCCATTTTCCATATTAAACTATGTTATTACCTTAACTAAGAAGAGTTGATACATCCCTCTATCATCTTAGTGCGTGCACATAAGCGCTGGAGCGTGCTGCGACACTTCGATAGCATTTGGCTTAGCCCCATACATTCAATGGTACCAAACTGAGATAAAGTTAGAAGTGAGCAAACACATCGGCGTTTTTCCTGTTTGGGACGAGTGGTTGTGCGGGCAGGTTTGGTGGCACAAAATGGGACGTGGCGCTTTTCTGAGCGGATTTAAAAGGGTAACTATATTGTATGACGTAATAGCACTTTTGGGAGTAACACTCTCCCTCTCCCATTATGAGAGGGAGAAAGGGGAGCGGATTTTTCAGGCGAGTCGAAGTACTCCCAAAAGTGCTATTCCGCCATAATATTTTGAATCCGCTTAGAAAGGCGCTACGTTTTGATTTGTGCCACCAGGCTTGCTCGTGTGGCTGCTCGTCTTGAGTGGGAGGACCGTTGATGTGTTTGGTCGCTTCTGGCTTTGTCTCTAAATGGTACCATTGAATGTATGGGGCTAAGCTAAATGCTATCGAAGTGTCGCAGCGCGCCCCAGCGCTTACGTGCACGCACACAGAAGATAGAGGGATGTATCAACTCTTCTTAGTTAAGGTAATAACATAGTTTAATATGGAAAATGGATAGACTATTCCTTTAAGTATATGTTTTGTTGTAAGTATTGAACTTTGTTACCATTAAGATCATATCCATTACTGAGTAAAAAAATATTAACAAAAATAATGCAAGGTGATAAAGGCGTGCCACGGATACTGATTGATTGATGGGCGGGGGAACTCTTGAACACTGAACTCACACACTAAACTCACAAAAATAACCATAGAAACGGATGAGACAGGCGCAAGCTGATGCAAGCTGATGCTTTGAAATATGCTCTTGTGCGTCCGAGGTTAATCAAGCCAATTTCTAACCTGAACCTGTTCCCAAGATGTCCGCCTGAGCCTGTTCTCATGATAGCTGTCACACCCAAGCCTGTCCCCAAGATAGCCGCCATATCCAAGCCTCTCCCCAAGATGGTCGCCACACCCGAGCCTGTCCCCAAGATGGCTGCCACTCCCGACACCTATCCCCAGATGGCCACCACGCCCGACCTGAACCCAAGATGGCCACCACGCCTGTCCACAAGATGGCCGCCACACCCGACCTGAACCCAAGATGGCCGCACGCCCGAGCCTGTCCCCAAGATGGCTGCCATGCCTGACCTGAACCCAAGATGGCCCCCACGACCGAGCCAGTTCCGAAGATGGCCAACACGCCCAAGCCAGTTCCCAAGATGACCACCACGCCCAAGCCTGTTCCCAAGATGGACACCATGCCCAATGCCTGTCCCCAAGATGGCCACCACCCTGACACCTGTCCCCAAGAGGGGCTTCACTCTAAACTTTCCCCCAAGAGACGACACTGCATGGAGACAACCACCTTCAAACTGGATGCTTTGCTCTATTCTCGACCTCAAGAGATTCTACTGACTACCATGAATTTAACAACACTGACTGCTTTTACATTAATTTTTGAGCTTAGGAGGTCACAATTAGACAACCAGAAATTTTTTACAGGTCAAAGTGTACACTTAATTATTCTGAGAATAAATGTTTAACTGGAGAGTTATCTATTACTGTGTACTCTTTAACTCTTTCGCCGCCATTGACGAGACATCTCGTCAATCAAAAGAAAACGTTTCCCTAGCTGCCAATGACAAGTATTTCCGGCTTTCTGCGATCTTCTGCAACTTTTTAAACCCGGAAGAATTGCCCTATGGCAAGCGGTTGCATGTCTGTGTCTGTTTTAAAGATCGCTCTGAATGGGATCTCCATGAAAAGTCCGTCACAAAAATGGAATTATCTCTGCTTTTTGCTCAAAATGTGGTGTTTTTGCAGAAACCTACCCAAATTCAAAAGCTGATTACAAAAGAACTACTGAAGGTAGGATGAAACTTTTTTTGAAAGCAAGATATATTGTATGTTTATATATTTAAAGAAGAACATTTTCTGGAAGGCATTAAACTTTTGTGAAAATCATGAAAATCATTAAAAACGCTGGCGGCGAAAGAGTTAATTAGTTTGGCCGTTGATCAAATTAATGTAACACTATGTAGTTTTTTTACCTTTAAATAATGTCTCTAAAATTATTTCAGTGATAGAACAACTTTTAACTGGACAAATTGTACTGTTGCTGCAACCTGAGCAGCCTCCTAGCTGCTACAAGCACACTCTGAAAGTGGCGGTGGAGGGTAGGAAACACAGCCCCTCCCCCTGCCTGCAGAAGAGTGTCTGATACCAGGCACTGTTGCGCTTTTCAACCTCATGGGGGAGCAGTAAGTCATTTTTACATGGAAACTACATAGTGTTGCTTTAACATGATGTTAATTCTTTGGAAGATATGTTTTTGAAGATGTTCTTTAGTAATGATAATGAAAGTTTGCTTGCTTTTAATCAACTTTGAGTTACCAAGTTATAATGGTATATTCTTTATGATTAAGAGGAGGGATAGATTGTAGGATTTTCACAGCCTGTAAAAACTGTCTATACATGTCAAAAACACATAAAAGACATATTATGTTGACATATTATATTCCTCCAAAAATAAATCAAACATAAACTCACTATTGTAGCAGAAGGAGGACATGTTGGTTAAGCAGTTCTCATCTGTCCATCTGCCCAAGTGTCCTAATGATATCGCAGTGCAGTGCTCGTCACCCTGCTGGTCATAAGTATATCGACCATTATCTGGTTGTCCCGGTGAATAAAGAATTTCGGGTCTCCAGTTTTGATATTTGGTAATCTGACCATTTGACCAAATCCTGTTTCTGTACAGACCGATCCAGACCTCACCACCAGTTATCTCAAGGATCTTCTGATTTTCAATCATGTTTCTTACATTGGCGAGATCTGTGTAATGTTCTCTGCAGTATCTCTGAGCATCTGCCCACTTTCTTCCAAAATTAATTATGATGAATGTGTTATTGTTCGCTAAGTAATGAAACATAAATATGCTCAGAAATTCTAAGCGAAAAAATAAGGAACAGACATGATAATTTAAATGTTCTTACCATTGTAACAAACAAATGAAAAGGAGTTGTCACATGATGAATCAAACCATCGGCCATCATAATTCATATAAACACACAGTTCATCCCCTGCGTAGTTGTTTGGTTCATGAAACCAATTTCTGAAGTCTTTCTCTCCTTCCTGATAGAAATCATTGTTTTCCAGTGACCATCTCCAGCTGTTCACATCATCATACAGTCCAATCCAGGCTGATCCTCTGTAACTCCCATTAACTGTGTCCATCAGACTGTTCATATCATCCATGTTATCAATGGTGGCCAGATCAGTGTAATTCTCTCTGCAGTATCTCTGAGCTTCAGTCCAGTTCTTAGACTCAGATATAAAGTGATACTGATGGGTTGATGCCAAATATGACACTGCAAAGAAAGTGTCAAATTTTAACATTTAAAGAGCCCCTTTTTTCCTTAACATCATTTTACATTTATTTTGGTGTGTAAGGGAGTGTTAGTACATGTTAACAATCCGCAAAGTTTTAATCCCAAAGCAAACGATGACATAAGTTATCGTCTCCAACCAAAAACTATTTTCTCGGACTTCAATGAATGCAAAGATATTAGGCAACAGTTTAGTTCCGCAACGAGTTAACGTGGACTTGATAAACATTATCATAATTCCACTCGCTTCTAACTCACAGCCTGTAAATATCCTATATGTTTTCATATTTATTTGCTACTGACTATTCAAATCATGATTTAAACACGACTTTTAAGCAGTGTCAAAGAGTATAGAAGAACAAGAGGGGAAACTCTGATTCGTTTTTGGCAACAGCCACTAGGTGGCTCACTGACACTGCCAATTCATTCTGAATTCATTCTCAGCGAATCCAACAGCCTAATCATAAGCGCAAAAGTAAGTTTTTTAAATTAAAATTTTGTTCTCTTGCTACACCTACACGAAACGCTGTATTGTCTTGTATGTATGTGTTGTGTTGTTGTTGTTATTAGTTGTGGAATCCAATCATTAAATAGATACACATTTGAGGTAGTTTTTTTTTTTTTTGCTTTATTTTTTTATGTAATTTTAATTTAGGCTACTTTACACATTTACTATTATTATTAGTTACCAACTCTACTAGGTATGAAATATATTTTGTACATATTAATCCCCTGGATCCCGCTACAAACATGAAAATCTTATACAACATGATGCATTTGTCACACCCAGGGGCTGGCTGCTAGTAGGCTAAAGTTGCCTTCTCAACTTCCACCTCGAGGAGGTCCCCAAAGCCAACCCAATGACCAGACAACAACGAGGACAGGTAAGTACACTGAAAAAATGATTCGTTGAATTTAATCAATTTTTTTAGGGTAAGTGGTTGCAATCAATTTATTTAAGCTACATTTAAACAAAAAAGATTAGTAAAGTAAAATAAAATATAAAACTTTGTTTAAATGTAGCTTAAATAAACTGACCGCAACCACCCACCCCAAAAAAATTGATTAAATTCAATGAATCACTTTTTTCAGTGTATAAAACAATCTTTATTTATTTAAATATTTAAAATGTACTTGGGAAATGGGGAAGGGGGAAATTAAAACTAAAGTATCTGGCTCTGCCCTCCAGGTAGGCAACGGCCAAGAGAATGACAGGAAGAAGGGGGGGGGCAACGGGGGTCCGGGACACTGTGGACCAGGGGGTGTGGGACTCAGGCTCCTGCCTGGTCTTTGCTGTCCGTGGCGCCCTCCTTTTTCCTCCTGGAGGCAGAAATCAAAACAAGATGAGTGTTGGGATTAATGTCCTCTTTGCGTACCTTGGTTCTCCGTATGGGAACTTCTCCACACGTGCCCACACAGTTCCTTGTCGTGTCACTCACTCTTCCTCTCTCTTCCTCCACAGGCAACAACTAGGACACAGAGGCACCGTCGCTTGGACTTGGTTCGCTCTCACCTCTTCGCTGACTACAGCTCACGGTAGGTACAGAATCCACACGGCTCGTTTTCGTGGTGCTCACTCTTTCTCTCTATTTCTCCACAGGCAGCGGCTGAGACACAGGGGCACAGTTAAGTGGACTTGATTTATTCTCACCTCTTCGCTGACTACAGCTCACGGTAAGTACAGGGTCCACACGGCTCGTTTTCGTGTTGCTCACTCTTTCTCTCTGTTTCTCCACAGGCAGCGACTGGGACACAAAAGGCACAGTTAATTGGACTTGATTCGTTCTCACCTCTTCGCTGACTCAACGTACCGTAAGTACAAGTTTCACTCAGTTTCTTCTCGTGTCATTCACTCTCTCTCTTTCTTTCTCCACAGGCAGTGACTGGGACACAAAGGCACAGTTAATTGGATTTGAATGGCTCTCCCCTCTCTGCTGACACAGCGTACCGTAAGTACAAGTTTCACTCAGTTTCTTCTCGTGTCATTCACTCTCTCTCTTTCTTTCTCCACAGGCAACAACTCTCTGCTGACACAGGGTACTGTAAGTACAGGTTTCACTCAGTTCCTTCTCGTGGTGCTCCTCACGTGCCGATCGTATATAGTGCGTTTTCCGTCTCTGTCAAACAACGGGCTTAAAGAGGTTGGTATTCAATATAACAAGAGGGCGGACTTACAACAATTGGTCTTTGCGATGTGTCAGATGGGGTAAGCAGTTCCTATGTGGCGTCGGGGGCGAACCCTCTCGACAAGCTCGATGGTTACAAAGGGGTGAAACGTCACACCGTCACGCCGGACCGAGCGCTTCCCTCTCCTCACTACCGTTGGGCGATCGAACACTGGACAGGGGCGCCCCTTTGTAGAGGCCTCGGGATGGCAGAATTCCTACACCTCTCTCTCTGTAACAGCATTACTACACAAATGAAAGCATCAACAATAGCGGCCCCTGATCGTACTATAACATCTGCCAATTCTCCTGCTCTTCACTGCCACTCTCCAATCCGCCCAATGTCTAGACGGGACAATCGTTCCCGGGGCACCACACCGTTACTTTAGACCTGAAGCACGTTCACAACCTATAATGCACTGATTTCTCTAGGACCGGCAGCCTCTTCGTCCTTCCTCGACGAAGTGTGTGAAGGCGGGGGTTTGTCTGACAAGACACACAGCAATACACAGCAATCCACAGCAATACACAGCACCACGTCAAAATAAAGGTTTCTACAGCACAAGGACTCACCCACCACACTCAAGTGTACACAAAGGACGCCCGTCTTCCTCCACTTCGCTTTGATCGGATCTGGCGATGAATCATACGGCCTAGTTGATAGTGTCGTCGTTGTGACTGCTTCGGTTAATGTTCCTTCGGCTCACCCACCACGCTATCTTAGGGGTAGGGCCGCCCTCCTTCTCCTGGAGGTATCTAGTATAAAGGCAGGTCAGTATACAATACGCTTTCAATTGAATCTTGTTACTCACATCAACGCCGTTTTCTTCTCCTCTTGGTTTATCTCGGTTTACAACGTGTTGCGATCGCTCCTCAACCTTTAAGGTTCACGACGTCCTCACAAACATGCAACTTCAGCCTAAGAGAGAGAGAGTTTAGACAGCCACCAGCAGCGCACCAGACGAGCACAACACAGCGCTTCAACACACACCAAAAAAACTCCTGCGGTGCAGTGCTCCTTAAACTCTCTCACAGCTCCGTCCTTTTTGCCTCTCTTGGCTGCCGTACTCTCTCCTTTCGCTCTAAGCGCTCTGTGGATCAACGGAGCCCTCCGGCTCCTCCAAGGACGGAGTGTGTGATTTGGGTCTGCCCTAGGCAATAATGGAGCTCGTGCCCGAAACAACTCTGTCTCTTTGTGCTTCCTTTGGCCTTTTTATGTGTCCTGTCTTTTCTCTCTCCTCCAATCGTGGGTTGCCAGCTTAATTCGCCTCACCTGTGGCTCGTTTTCCCCTGATTCGCGTTGCTAGGGAGACTAAAAAGTGAAAGGTACTTTTAAAAATCGGGCCCGGGCGGAAACCATCTTCAGGCGGAACCTTTCTCCGCCACTTTTGGTTCCGCCCTATCATAGTCACCCGGTGACACATTGCTCTGTCTGTTATCCTATAATTGCAACTTTTGGACAGTGGCTGTGTTTTACTTAATCCATTTCAAGCAATTCAGATGTATATGTGTGTATATGTGTATGCAGGGTGCGATTTGTAAAAAAAACAGAGGGGGGATGTTTTCATAGGCGTCGATTTCGGCCACGGTGAGTACCCACCATATTTCGTCATGAGTCATTTTGTACCCACCATTAGTTTTAACTTTTTTGACTGTTTTCAGTGGTTATGAAGAGCAATAGGCTATATGAGAAATTTGGTAATCATTGTCCGACCTAACCAAAATCCATTATAATATTATTTTTTTTATATATATTTCTAATTAAAATATTTCTAATATTCAGAAATGCGCTCCCCACTCACGAGCTCTGATCGGAACAAACCCGAACCTCACTGTCTGCTGAACTTGCGCAGAAACATAAAAATATAACCAGCTTTTCAAAATGGTTTTAAAACTAAACATTTATACTATTTTAGCACAAATTATGAGCTTATTGACGATTTTTTATCATTCTTGACATAATGCGTCTCTGTCCACAGCACATTTCAAAACATTTTAATTCATAAAAATAAATCATGAGAACATGAACTCATCACTGCATTTGCAGGAATTGTAAAATCTTTTTTCTTATTAACTCATGAAGCAGCCTAACACAATATTTTTACTCTAATAGCTTATCTATCCCCACACATATGAACTTTGATCATGCACAACGAAAAAACACGCAAGGATTAAATCTTGAATGGCAAAATATGGCACAACATAGTGTCATCTTAAACATAAATATGAACAATGTATTGATTGCAAAGTTAAACCATTACAGTAGAAACAGTTTTAATGCTGCTTTTAAAGTAATAACATTAACTTTACACCGCGATGCTGAGCTACAGTGAAATGATAGAAAAGTCAGATGCATTATGTGTTAGTCACTTAGCCTCATTTGCGCAAACTGGACGCGCCCGCGTCTTGCTAAACGCCTCATCGGCATTTCTCATGTGTAACTTCAGCCATTCTCAGTGGTTTGACTGGGACACTAACTCTGCTTGTCATCATAAACAGATAATCAGATTGTTATGTTTATTCCCGCTTTATTAATATGCGGCTGAATATGCTGCATTTCATCGTTTCGACACACAGCTCCATAACCATCTCGCAAGTGTTGATAGGTGAGGTGTAACCAATCAGATAGTGCCGTGGGCGGGACATTGAGCAAGTCTGCAGAGTGGTGAATACAGAGAGGCTGCGTGGCAGCTGTATCAGAGCCAGCCAAAGTAGCGCATTTTAAAACAAAATTGACTTTAATCAAACCACGGATCCGTGATACGTTTTGTGATCCGTCTCGCCACTAGTGTAGTAGCACTGATCACTTTAAGGGGGGGATAAATTTATCCCCACCGGGGATAAAAATAATTAAGCAGAGTCAGGGATACATTGACCAGAAAGGGGGAAATCCCACGCATCCCCCCCGGCAAATCGCACCCTGAGTGTATGTATATGGAGCCAAAATATTATGTGTGGATGAGTTTATGTCGGTATGTATGGATGTAAAATTAGCCTATATAAAAGTGAAAGACTTGTCTAAATATCTGAAAATAAGCTGTAATTAATGATCACTGGTTTGATTGTATTTTATTCTGTGTTATCATCATTCAGTTTGAATTTGATCTTTATAATGTACAAAGTAGCTGATATTGCCATTACTTCTAGTTGACTCCTGAGTCGCTCTCATTCCAAAATGGCGGATTCGTTGGGCTGCTGCTGGGCGCTGGTGTTGCAATGGAACATTCTATTGAGTTTCACTTCTTGTCAATATAAGTTCTTTGGCAGTGTAGAGTATCGCTTGTTATTTGTCGTTGCTGCAGACATGGTTTAATTTTTAAGTATCCTTACATTACTTTAGTAGTCTGTTACATTCTGCTCAAACTGTGCTGGCAAAGTTGATAGATCAGCTTGGTCAACTGCAATTTCTGGATCAGATTTGCACTCGTATTTATAAGGTAGTAAAGATGATATAACCTCCAGTCCATATATGGTAAGGAGCGTAACATTTCCGCCTCAGATAGGTGGTGCATAGAGGAGCAAGAATAATATATGGTATGTGGAAAATAATGTTATTTGAACCATAAACCATGTGAACACATTGCTTTACACCAAATAGACAAAATAACATTATTTTTATCAACATAATAGGGGCTCTTTAAACATTTTAGAAAATTCTGGTTACAGAAATGTACTCACCACTGTAGCAAAGGAAATATAACTGATTATCACAGTTTTCATTTGTCCAACTCCCAAAGTCAGTAAAGGACACAGCAGTGCAGTATTGACTGCCTTCAGCATTATTGGACTCTCCTGTCTTCCAGTTACTGAATGTAGAGTTACTCTGATCAGACCAAGATTTGCTTCCATAAAGACCAATCCAAACTAAATCATAGACAATATATTGAAGAAAATACTGAATCTCCTGGTTTTCAGATTCATTCCTGATACTAACAAGATCTGTGTGATGCTCTCTGCAGTAACTCTGAGCTTCAGTCCAGTTCTTTGGTTCATGAACTAAAACATAACTAGTGTTGGCATTCTGTCTTCCTAAAAGCATCAGAGGTTGGTTATTTAATACAATTTGAGCTCTAATTGTGCTATAGTATAATAGTATTGAAATTGCTCACCATCATAGCAGATGAAAATATGTGTGCTGTTGCAGTTTGTTGGATACCATATCCCATTGTACAAAATCACACAAAGATTTCCTCCATAATATCCTTGTCCTATGTTATACCAGCTTCTGAACTGTTTATCCCCTGCTTTAAAGAAATCAGTGTCCTCTAGAGTCCATTTCCAACTGTTCAGATCATCATAAAGTCCAATCCAGGCCAGATCAATGGTATTCACTGTGTTGAGTAACTGGGTCGTCTCTTGTTCATTTTCAATTGTGGCCAGATCAGTGTATTTATCTCTACAGTAACTCTGAGCTTCGGTCCATGTCTTGGATTCATTTACAAAGACATACTGACGTCCAGAACATAAGGTCAGTGTGATAAAGCCTGATGAGAAAAAATGATTAAATGCATATATTTACTAACATGTGTGGCCAACTAGGACCTAATAAGCCTATATTCAGCCCAATCTTACGAAATTTCGTTATATAGTCACATATTTTTTGCTATTATCACAAAACTTCGTGTTTTTTCGTGATCGTATAACAAATTCCTGTTTTCGTGTGATTATCACGTATTGGTTACTCAACTGTTTTGTCCTATTTTCTTACTATTGTAGCTTCGGTTTAGGGTTAGATTTACATAAAAGGACATCCCTAACCAAACCCAACTCTAACCCTAACGCCAGTCGACATATAAAAAATAAATCAGAAAAAATTGTATAAACCAATATATAAAGTGACATTCTAATGCAAGCACCAAATCTAACCCTAAACCCAAGCGACAATGGTTTATAAATAGGAAAAAGCAGTTGAGTAACCAATACATGATAATCACACGAAAACAGGAATTCGGTATACGATCATGAAAAAACACGAAATTTCGTGATAATATCATGAAAAAAGAATAAAAAAAAATGTGACTATATCAAAAAACTTTGTGAGACTGGGTAGCTATATTATTTAATTAATTCATTTTGACTAAATAAGTAAATAAATGCTTTGCTTTTAACAAATGCATCTATTTTTAAATGTTTTATTGTATATGATGACTTATTGTGATATGATGTACCTCTGGATATGGTGATATGAGAAACATTTTTAAGTAATGCTAAAAAAACATGGCGCTGTCCGAGTGCTGAAACAGCTCTTCCCATGTTTGTAAATTCTTTATCTCTTGTTTGTTACAAATAAAGTATTTTTAGAGTACAAACTTTTTTTGCATATTTGGAAATTATTTTATGAGATTACACAACACATTCTCACTCCCCGAGGCGTGAAAATCTGAAGCATGTTCAAACGCCTTCAGCGGCAGTATGAAGACCCGAAGAGTGCCCCTATGCGTCACTATATCGACGAAATGGGAACTCCGTTGCTTTCATGCTAATCCCTCAGTGTTGGATATAGACGAAAGGGAATCCAGGAAGGTGATGCCGACGATTGGCAGGATCATGCCGCTTCTGGATGGTAACTACTCAATTTTTTTCCAATTTTTAAATTGTCGCTTGGGGTTAGACTTGGGGTTTGGATGTCAGTTTAAGTATTGGTTTATACTTTTTGTCTTCTGATTTTTAAGCCATTGTTGCTTGGGGTTAAAGTTCCGGTTTGGGTTAGGAAGTCTGTATTGGTTTATATTTTTTGTCTTCTGATTTTTAAACCATTGTCGCTTGGGGTTAGGGTTAGAGTTGGGTTTGGGTTAGGATGTAATTTTATGTAACAGAAAGTCGTTCTAACCCCAACCCCAATTACATTATTCATAAACTGGTGGACTTCGTCCTCTCCTTAGTTTTTCAGTTTACAAATTCTGCTTTCTGAATAGGGATTAGGCATGGCGCCAGGCGCAACTTGCTTTTAAAGGGAGCTGAGACTATCATTGGTTTATTGCACGTAACACCCAAAACACACCCATTTCTCATTAGGAGAATAGGAACCCTTCGCTTTAGACAATGCGCTTAGATCATTAAAATAGGGCCCTAAAAATATCAAGGTTATATTTTGTATCATGCTTTTGTGTAGAAAATAGCAAGTGACCAAATGCACAACACTACTGTATAGGGCATATGTGTAAAATGTTTAGCCTACTTGTAGCAGGATGACGTTTAGTCATTGGTTAACGTGTGGTAAAACCAGACCAATTGGATGTTGATTCAGAGGGTATAAAAGCCCTGAGAGGTTTCGGAGCGAGATGCGTCATCCAGTGGTACCGCCCTCTTGGCGGACGCGGATTTTATGAATGAATGGTAAGTGTTGGCTGCACGCGTAAATTCGTGTTTGTGTAAAGTTTTAATTTTATTATACTTGTGCTAGGATAATGCTCGTTCCATCGGGTGTCTCATCACCGAGTATGTGATGTTCGTAACCTTTGGGAATGACTTGGTATGTAGCCTTACCATCGTTTATTCCGGGTATTTGAGTATGTTATGTAATTAAGTGTTCTGTGCCTGGCAGGTGACATGTAGCCTACGCCTTCACGGTGTCCGTAACCACATTAAATGGGACGAGTGTTAATCTGAGATGACTGCACTGCTGCCTTGCCTGGGTCTCATTTGCTCAATTTGGTAGTTGGACGCTCACGAATCCGCGACAATGATATTGCCCTCCTTTAGGCTGCTATAGGACTGAGGTGGGGGGCTGACGGCATCGACTGGGTGCTGACGGCCTTGACCACGTCATTTGATTACGGGACTGTGATCATGAAGGTCTGAATTGACTTTTATCCACTGCTTTTAAAGTGCAGCCTTTCTCTCTGGTCGCTGGGAGCACGTGACCAACTACCTTCAGCTGCCGCTTATGGTTGTTTGTCGGTTTATTAAATTGCCTTGATTATGCTTTTTGTTTTTGTTTTATGTTTTAGTTATTAATGTCTGTCTTTTTGTATAAGTTTAATTGTTTTGATTGTATTTTGTTTGAAGTGGGATGCGTTGGCTGGGGATTGAAATTCACCAATTGCGGTTTGCTGTTTTGCAGTGCTTCACTAACTTTGCGGTATTGAGTGTGGGGTGTAAACAACAAAATCCCTGCCAGCAACTCTCACTTTAATTTTATTGTCTTTTTTCCGTATGTGTTGTGAAGCTTAAATTGTGACTCTTGAGGGATGATTATTTTTTTTACTCTATAAAATAAAGAATTTATATATTTTTCTATATTTGGGTTGTCCTTCTCGCCCCATCTTTGACAACGAACCTTCGTGCCTTATAGTTTAATTTCCCGGTATATTCCGGGTGGCGTAGTCGGAAATTAGTTTCATTTGTAATTCCCTTTTGTGTTCCACCTTGCCACATACTGTTGAAAAGTCTTAAACTGGCAAAAAATGTAAGCTTGGGCATACTCTGCAAAGCTCTCACTTCTGTTGTAGATGCAAATGCATGACATTGACAAAAGTATGAAACTTGTATTATATCATTAATGACTATAACACATTTAGAGAATTGATTGAAATCATGATTCAATAAAAACATTTCTAAACCACACAATTTAGGCATAAAAAGTGATATAAAAATGAACATTACCTGGAATAAGAACTAGTAGAAACATGGCTGTGGATGAATTGTGTGTCTGTTTCAAGAAAAATAACAGTAAGTTATAAAGAAAAAATATGTTTGTATATTTGCAGTGTGTTTTCATTTACCTTTAAGTTCCGAAAACTGCAGTCTCTAACCAGTTTGTGTTTTAGTAGAGCTCTTTTATATTTGTAAAACCCAAAAAATGTGGGTGTGATTATTGTTTATGCCCAACACCCTTAAAGACTTATTCATAGTGATCTGACAAATAACAACAAACACTGACAATCTTTGTTTAACAGCATTACAAACATGCTTAAGAATATTAAAAAACCATTCAAAAACCCGTTGGTCTACGTAGTTTACATGCAAATCTGAAAGCAAATAGAAAAGCAAAATGCTTTTGATTTTTGTTTCTGATATGAACTGAACTATCTTAGAGGAGAACTGACTAACCCTAAATAAATCAAATGAAAAGGTATTTGTAGCCAAATAAAACTGGTGAAAGGCTCTGGGGTGTGTTTTGTGGTCCCACACCTTTTTATAGATTTGGTTTTATTGGCTTAAAGGACAAGTTCGGTATTTTACACTTAAAGCCCTGTTTTCAGATTGTTTATGATGAAATAGAACGGTTTTGACTGAAATTTGGACATATGATGCTGTCCTGAGAATTTCTGAGTGTTTGTTCGATCGCCCACCACCTCTACAATGGCTGCATAGGTGAACAGTCCTTCCTAAAATGCATTAAACTTTCGTTTACAAAGACGTGAAACTCACCGAGTGACTGATGTGCTCACACAAAAATCGCTGCAAAAGACGCATTTCAACAGGTTTTATCGTAGTTTTTGTCCAACTCCATTGACTTGTATTAGATGTGCTGTGAGGTACGGTATTACTCCGCCGCCGGGAACGGAAATGGTATTGTTTGTATTCTTGCAATTGGCAAAGGTGGGTTATCGCCAGTCGCCACCAACTGGGCTGGCGTTTGGAAAAATACATCCACAAGTTTACAACAAATGCTAAAACACCTGTTAGAAAGCAAAAAGCGATTTTTGTGTGAGCATGTCAGTGCACACCTGACCGCTCGGTGAGTTTTGCGTCTTTGTGGACGAAGGTTTGATGCGTTTTGGGAAGGATTGTTCCAGTGCACCTATGCAGCTATTGTGAGGGCGGGGGGGAAATTCTCGAGCCAGCATCATATGTCCAAATTTCAGTCAAAACCGAATTAAAAAAATCTGAAACAGGGCTTTAAGTGTAAAATACCGAACTTGTCCTTTAATATTTTAAGCATGTGTGAATTGCATAGCACTTATACACTTTAAATAACACTCTAAAGGCAATATCTAATTGAAATTCTAATTATTTCAATAAAATATTAACTAGAAAAAGAAGTAGGGTGATGATATTTTTTAATTCAATTAAAATCCATTTGCATTAAGGCAAAGTGAAAACATTAACAGTAATATTGGACAAAACTGCGGTATTTGAAAACAAAAATTAACACTAAAACAGAAGTTTAAAAAAAACATTTAATAAAAGAAAATATACTACAGCTCGATGTGTTTTCGAGTGTTTGTATGCTATACTTTTATTTTGACTCTCTTTGGAATAAAGAGGCTTGAGACCCTATGAAGAATTATGGTTAAAAAAATGGATCCATATTAGGAAAAACAACTTGCTTTGAGCATGTAGTGACAGCACTGACAGAGTATTGTGTACATGAAAACAGAAAGCAAATGTCATATTAAATTATCATCTTGAAGATAATGCTAGGCCATTTTAGTTTTCTGTCTCTTCGTGTAAGCCAGACTGGCTCAATGATGATAAAATCAGATTTCTATGGGCCATTTGTTCAGACCCCTTGTTTAAAAAAATCCTACTTGATTATTTCAGGCAATGTCAAAGAATATTTGAAAATCTATATTGTTATTTCCAATTGATACACCAAAGCATAATATTTAAATAAACCTAGCATTAGCATAGAGCTGCACATATTTCTTTTCTATAGGCTACAGTACAAACACATGCAATAAATGTGCTCACAGTCCATGTGTTTACATGCTGCTAATGCTGATTAGATTTTAAGCTTATGACCTTATTCTAATAATCTAAAACAATTAATGTGTTTTATTGGAAACATACAAAATAAATGGTGGAAGACTGTGCATGTGCTCATCTTCATACGCATGTAAAAAACAGAGAATCGTAAGGAAAATTCACATACATTCTTGTTGGAGGTGTTTGAAAAAACTGATTAGCATTCCTTTTTTATAGGGAGTTGGCAGAAGATTAAAAAAACCTGATAGTTCACATGCATTATCCTATTGTATTAAAAGTGAAAGTGAAAGAGAACACTGACTTACTATGACTAAAGTAATTATTTATAATAATAATGATTAATAATTTGCGCAGATCAGATTTCATGGGTAATAACTTTAACTTTTTGCAATAATTGCATGATTATGTCACATCTGTAAACAGAAAGAAGACAACCTGGCTACATTTTGAGCATTTGTAGGGTCAGGGGATCTCTGGATAATCCGTAATTCGTTTGTAATTAAAAAACGAAAATACCGCTTTTCTGTTTTTTGTTTCAAAACGAAAAACCAAATAACCGTTTTTGGTGTCAGAATAAAAAAAACGAAAAACCAATTAAAAACGTCACGTTTTTCGTTTTTTGGCGATCATTTTATCGTTATTCCTTTTTGAACAAAAAATGAAGAGTGTCTTTGAACTTCAGTCAATAGAGTGCCGAAGTCATGACGTCACTTTGTAGGCCAACCCGGAAGTTAGCGGCGCATGGGTTCCCTCGATCGAAAAGCCATTCATTTTTCCCATAGACTTTTGGAAAATCGCAAAAAATAAGATCTGTCTTCAACAAAGAGTTATGAACCTTACACGTTTTGTCTATCAAGATAATCTTTATAAGTTAAACGAAAATGTATACATTTTGAAGCCTAAATAAAGCCGTCAGATATAAAATGCTAACGGTATGCTATAAACGGACTACAGCGCACCGGTCGCGGATCAACGTCATCATCAAGCTTCCTCAAACTTTATTTAAAAAACACGCTCGCTCATTGTGATCTGCGCTGTTTATGGACACTTATCCACTTTTTCATGAGAAATATTGCACATTCGTTATTTCCAAAAATGTTAGAAATTTTGTTTACGCGTGATTTTTTGTTAATGTTTTATTTATTTATTAGTTTAATTATTTCGTTAGTTTATATAAACCTTAATATTATCATTGTGCCCCAAATAAACTTTAAAGATTATCTTTCACTGTATTATGTTTGATTGTATGTTTGTATACCATTTGCTAATTCGCCAGAAAAAAAACCCATCTCAGAAGCACTAGCTATTGCCGCATCAATTTCCAATCTTATGTACTTTTTCTAACTTAGACGATAGAAAACCATAGATCGAGGAGAGAGAACCACTATAAATCTGGACATAACAGTGCAGCTTAGATGCTGGTTTACTTACCGGAATTGTAAGGGCCAGCATGAGGGACAAGGTTTATCAAGTCTCATTAAGTAAAACTATGGAGAGAGGAGTTATAATAGTGTTCTATGTATTTTTAAGATAACTATACAATCTCTGAACAAACAGAACACAGTTAAATTCCAAACATTTAATATAATAGTTATATATAATTATATATGTTAAATTTAAAGAGAATTGTCCAATAGCATCAATGCTTAAATACAATATATTATAATGAAACCATATATGTTCTCTAAATAAACAATATATACTAATTTTGTTCACATTTTCTATATATTTCTACCTGGTAATCCACAAGCCCCAATGTGAGAGCCTGTGTAGTAAATTGTATCTCACATTACTGTGAGCTGACTGGTGTATAGTTACAATAGTATAACATTTAATTTTTGGTATTTGTTAGACAAGGGACTTACAGTGCATTCAAGCTATATATATCAGCGCGTTCTCTGGGAATTAAACAAAAGTTAACAAAATGCTCCAATCACTGATCCACAGAAACATTGCAGCACGTTTTGTAGTGAACATCTTTATTTTCATAAATAAGTAAACTTTGTCTCCGGACAAAACAAAACATGTCAAACTACAGTCTCTCCACAGTACAACAATATTTGGAAAAACTACAATTTGAAAAGACTAAATATATAACGCTATGTATATTAACTGAAAGGTAAACTTCTGAGAACGTGAGGCTAAAAGGCTAGTGACAGATTTCCTGTCATGATGACGTCTAAACTCCCCGCCAAGGATGTAGTCCCTATTAGCAACTTGTTAGCAACCACCGTTTTTAAGGCACAATAAAGTTTAAAAAAATCACAAGCAGATTATAACTGGTGTATTTTATGTCATAGAACAAAACGTGAAAATATTTCAGGCGATTTAGCAAAAACCCATTCAAAAAACCCATAGACTTCAGGGCGAGGGAACCCGTAGTGCTAAAATGCTACCTCACTTCCGCGTTTTAGCCTACAAAGTGACGCCATTACTTCGGCACTCTATTCGTTTTTCGTTTATTGCAAGTGGTGCCCGCTGCATAGAGACAGAGCGCAGCGCGTCACAACCTGAAAACCACGCCCACCGGGGGGGAAAGCAATCCAACAGTCTCCATTGACTTTGTATTGCAAAAGGCCGCCTCCTTGTCATTTCTGGCTTATAACAAAAAACTGAATAATGCCTAAAAGCTGCTTTGGGACAATATGTACAGCTAACAAGCCAAAGAACACAGAAATAAGTTTTTATAAGCTGTCGAGCCGTAAAACCCAGTCTTTAAGGAGAATAAAGTGGATCGCCGATTACGTTTCCCCCTATTGGACGCAGTTTTACTAATAGGAGTACTATGAAAAGTTGCCTGTTTCCATTTCTGTGTCTAAACGCTCGTTTTTTGAAGTCGACAGCTTATAAAAAAATATAAATATATATTTTTTTGGCGTGTTAGATGTACACCTTGTCACACAGCAGCTTTTAGGTATTATTCTGTTTTTAAGTTTAATCTGTAAATAAGTTTTTATAAGCTGTCGACCCCAAAAAACGAGCGTTTAAAGACACAAAAATGGATACAGGCAACTTTTCATAGTACTTCTATTAGTAGAACTGCGTCCACTAGGGGGAAACGTAGTCGGCGATCCACTTTATTCTCCTTAAAGGCTGGGTTTTACGGCTCAACAGCTTATAAAAACTTATTTCTGGGTTCTTTGGCTTGTTAGCTGTACATATTGTCACACAGCAGCTTTTAGGCATTATTCAGTTTTTTGTTATAAGCCAGAAATGACAAGGAGGCGGCTTCTCGCAATACAAACTCAATGGAGACGGTTGGATTGATTTCCCCCCCGGTGGGCATGGTTTTCAAATTTGCATAACGGCGCTCTGTCTCTATTCACCTTATTCCGCCACGCCCCTTTTTAATTCTTCGTTCTTCCGCATTTTGTCAACAGACTTCCGCTGCTAATATGGCACAGTGCATTAGGTGGTTAGTTTGGTGGTTAGAAGATTGTTTGTAGTTCTCTATAACTTTAGCGAAATTACAAATATCGCTACTGCTGTAAATGTTTTAAATTAGGAGCACGGTTAAAACTTCATACGACGCTCGGATAGTCTTATATTGTCCCATCAATCGTCTCGTGGTTAGGCGATATGAAGCGGCCGCGGCAAGTAACCTGGCATATTTAATTACCTCGTCCTGTCAGGAGTTGATGGAGCAGCACTGGAAATTATTAAAGTACTTATGCCTACCAATATTTACACAGTGATTTCGTCTTTTTTTAAAGCAAATGTGCACCTTAACCAGTCCAATAACTATTTCGTTTTTATGTGGTAATGTACCATAATAGAATTCATTTTGGTACACATCAGTGTACCACATCAGTAACAGAAGATGGGAAGATGGCGGGAGGTCGGTTAGGTGCGGTAGTGGCTCTGCTACTATATACACTCCTTTTGAAGTTTATACAACCGACTAACATACGTCTCTGTAAACAATCTTTCAACAACAAATATGCGAATATCACTCACAATAATGATAAACTAATTGCTAAACTAATTGCTTACGGGATTTATCAGCATAAACAAACAAACAAGATTCACGGCGTTTTCGGGTATGGGGACTACACCCTGGCCATCCATTGTACAAGCCCAAATCGATACAACCGCAGGGTGAAAGCGACAAAAACAACGTGCAAACGACATTCCAGTCAGGCCGTGATCATAGCTATCTGTTTGCTTTTGTCGGGGGACATTCATCAGTGTCCTGGCCCGGCAACAAATGGAGCAAGTATCTCTGACGTCTATACACGCAATTCTACCTCAGCTCAGGTATGTAGCATTGTTGGAGACTACTTATGCGCCAAATCCACACAGCAAACTTACCTTCTTCAATGTCCACTTTCGCCGAGTTCCGTCGGGGATCCTGGGGGAGTTCTGTGGCGTCCCATTGGCGGCTTGGCGCGCTCTGGGGTGGTCGGTCCTGGCGGGCGTCTGGGGCTGAGTGTGGAGAGAGCCCGGGGGAAGCCGCTCATGCCACAGGAAGCCTCTTCTGGCAGTCTGGGTGTACCGGAGGATGTGGAAGCCGTCCGGTTGCAGATGGAGGATCGGCCACCGTTTGACTCACCGGCGGTAAAGCCTTCACCACAGGGGAGACTTTCGGTAATGAGTACATTTGCAGCCCTTCCTAGGAGCGATACCGGTGGTGACTATACGCTCGTGAGTACAACAAATTCCCAACCGAGTGATAAGCATCGCAGGAATTTATCAGAGAAACGTGTGTTCAAGAAAAAAAAGTGTGGGGAAGTAAATAAAGCCATCCTTAAGAACCGGAAGTGGAAAATCTTTCCAACAGTAAACAACTCGAGGATTATTTGGGATCCAAAAGCTAAACCAAAGGGCATATTAGGTGCCCACTTAAACATACGTAGTTTAAAACCTAAAAGTGATCAAATAAAGAAAATATTAATAGACTCTAATTTAGACTTCCTCTGCTTAACGGAAACTTGGCTTCATGATAACTCTCCATCCGCTGCCCTAATAATCCCGGGCTATGACTTTTACAGGAGGGATCGAACTGATGCAAAAGGGGGTGGAGTTATGATATATGTAAAAAACACCATCCAATGTAAAGAGATTCAGTTGCAAAACCCAAGTAATCTTGAATGTTTAGCCTTGAATATGACTATCTCGCCTCAGATGTCCTATACTATTGTAGTAGTATAACACCTAACTCGAATATTAGTTTTTATAAAAAATTTAGGTCTGTATTGTGGCAATTTGATTTTAAGAAAGAAATAATTATAATGGGTGATTTTAACTTAAACTGGGAAGATAAGTCTTCAAGAATTAAACTTAAGCACATTTTTGATGGTTTTAATTTGGTTCAATTGGTTAAAGGTCCAACAAGAATAACTAACAACTCTAGTACCCAAATTGACCTTATATTTAGTAATAAACCGGAAAGGATTACAAAATCATTTAATATGATAACTGGTCTATCAGATCACAATATGGTGCTACTATCAAGAAAACTTACTTGCAGGCGGGTTATGAATGCTGCCAATAAGGAATTCTTTGGTATCCCGAAAAGCAAACAAGAAGATTTCAAGGCAGCCATACAAAGTATAAAATGGGATGAGTTACTGCCTGATAATGATTTAGAAATGACCAGTCAAATTTTTACACAAAAATTGCAATCTATAATCCATGAATTTTCAATTAATATTAAATGTAAAAACAAGAAACAAAGTCTTCCCTGGATCAACGAGAAAGTTTTAAAATTAATGAAGGAACGGGACACTGCTTTGAAATTGGCCACAAAATCAAAGTTGTCCGTTGATAGGTTTAATTTCGTTAGGCTAAGAAATTTAGTAATTAGAGAACTGAGAAAAGCTAAGGCCGATTTTTTTATTATAATTGCTGAAAATTCAAATGGCAATTCTAAAGCCATATGGAGCCAGATTCAAAAATTAACTGGTCAAAACATTAGTATAACTAAGCCAATTGTATTAAAAGTTAATGACACTATCTTGGAGAGCCCGATTGAAGTGGCACAAGCCTTCAATCAATATTTTGTTGAGTCAGTAGATTCTATTGCCCAATGTTTTTCAGTACAACAAAACAATGAACATATAGTCAATACTACAGAGTCACCATTAATAATCAGACCAGTGTCGGAGGATGAGGTTGTAAAAGTAATTGCATCTCTAAAACCTTCAAGGGCTAAGGACATCTATGGTATGGATACACTAATGCTGAAAGAGAATAATTCCTCAATAGTCATCCCATTAACACGTATAATTAATATCTCATTGACCCAAGGATGGTTCCCTGATTTATGGAAGCCTGCTGTTGTGGCCCCTATCTTTAAAGGTGGTGACCGGCAGCTGACTTCAAATTACAGGCCCATTAGTGTTGTACCTATAGTTTCAAAAGTATTTGAAAAATTAATTAACAAACAAATGATAGATTATTTAAATAATAGTTCTTTTCCATTGCATCCATTGCAATTTGGCTTCAGGGCTAACTACTCGACAGAAACGGCTACATGTTACTTTATAGAAAAGGTGAAGGCATCACTGGATAAAGGCGGGGTAGTAGGGGCCGTGTTCCTTGACTTAAAAAAAGCATTTGACACGGTTAACCATAATATTTTATTATACAAATTACAGAATTTTAATTTCTCCTCAGAGTTAGTCAGTCTTATTAAATCTTATCTTTCACTCCGGACTCAATATGTTAAAATTGGCAATTATAAATCTAATCCCCTATGTCTTTCAACTGGGGTCCCGCAAGGCTCAATACTTGGTCCAACCCTTTTTAGCTTGTATATTAATGATTTACCGTTGGTGTGTGAAAATTGTGATGTTTTAATGTATGCCGATGATACAGTTATTTTTACTCATGGTGGGACTGCTGCAGAGGTTGCAATTAAGTTAACAGAGATTTTAAAGAAGGTGACATCCTGGCTTGATCATTGTTGTTTACAATTGAATATTTCAAAAACAGTTTGTATGTATCTTTCCAAAAACTCCTCTATAGACATAGAACAAGACATTTTACTATCAGGACATACACTAAAAGTTGTATCAGAATATAAATATTTAGGAGTTCATATAGATTCAAATCTTACATTCAAAACACACATAAAAAAGGTCTGTAATAAAGTAAAGTTTAGTTTGGCAAATTTTAGGTATATCAGAAACCACTTATCAACTAAAGCAGCTAAGGTATATTTCCATTCACTGATTCTCTCTTACATTACTTACTGTTTGATAAGTTGGTCCAATGCGCACTCGACTGTTTTAAAACCACTGAAATCATTATACAATCAAGCTCTTAAAATTTTAGATAAAAAGCCAATTCGTTACCATCATTGCCAAATTTTAAAAAAATATACATTGCTTAGTTGGGTAAACCTCATAAAGTACAGAAATGTTTGTTTAGTTTACAAAATTTTACATAACTTAGCTCCCCCACCTTTACTCGGCCTTATTAATTTTAAATCGAATGCAAATAGAGTCACAAGAGGCGCAGCAAGGAGGGACTGTATAATTCCATTAAAAAAAACTGCATTTAGTCAGGCTGTATTTTCATTTACAGCAGTACATCAATGGAACTCAGTTCCACCATCAATTAGAGAGTCGCCATCCTACTACACTTTTAAGGTTAATGTTAAGAAATGGTTTAATGATAATCAACATTGTCAACACTGAAC
This sequence comes from Misgurnus anguillicaudatus, assembly GCF_027580225.2. NCBI lineage: Eukaryota > Metazoa > Chordata > Actinopteri > Cypriniformes > Cobitidae > Misgurnus > Misgurnus anguillicaudatus. Next base: position 25,624,988 of record NC_073345.2, read on the forward strand.
ATTCCCATCTATTAATAGTAATTGTATCATCTTTTATCTTTTATCGTTTTTATTTTTTCTATCACTTCCTAAATGTGTATTTATACCTCTTGTATTTTCTTAACAATTTTATTGTATCACAACTGTTTTAGGATGCCTATTAACATCTGGCAAAGGGACTGCCGATGAAAATTAGCCTGTGGCTAATTCGGGTGCACTTACATTTGTTATGAATGTTGATACGTGTACATTGTCCCTTTTCAAATAAACAAATAAAATAAAATAAAATAAATAAATTTGCAAACTTGCCAACTTCAAATCAGGAGACTTAAATCCTTTTAAGTGGAATCTACAAAGCTCACATATGGTTTAAGAAATTCCTTACAGATAATATCTGATCACACTGTAAAGGTTTATATAACTGCATGGCAGGTTACATCTGATCACATAGTAAATGTTTAATATAACTGCATGACAGGTAACAGCTGATCACATAGTAAAGGTTTAATATAACTAAACAACATCTGATCACATTGTAAAGGTTTAATATAATTGCACAACATCTGATCACATTGTAAAGGTTTAATATTAATGCACATCTGATCACACTGTAAATGTTTCATATCACTGCATGACATCTGATCACATATGAAGGTTTAATGTAACTTTACAACAGGTAAAGCAAGACCACCCTGCAATAAATTAAGACACAGCTTTATCGGATTCATCAGGAGCTGATCCCAAGTGTTTATTTGGAAGCTGTTGGTGTATGTACTGGTAAAGTGCTTGGTCACTGTGTGATGGATGCGATATCAACCCTGTGTAAAGCTGACAAAGACGGTTGTACAGATATGTACATATGTGCCACCTCAACACATTGAAGCAGTTTCTCGGACAGGATTTACAGGACTAGGATTTAATTATATTAGGACATTTTAGTTTTTACAAACAAACCCTACAAAAAAACAAGACTGGTGCGCATCTTGTGACAAAACAATGGCACTTATATATGTTGAGGTATGTCAGTAAAAGGTGTTTTTAAATTATTGTAGCTCAAATATGCATTTTAGCCTGGGACCAGGATAAGCCCTGTCAGGGAAACTGCACCATTGTTTTCCCATATCAGATGTAGGTTGCTTCAGGTTGAGTTGTGATTTTAAAGTGTAGTTGTGGTCAGAGACGGATGGATCCTCCCATTGTGTTTCTGCATCACAGTTTAGGAACATGTTGATTGTATCATCCTCACAGTTGTCCACTGCATCACTACACATCAATGCATCTGTGAAAACAATATAACCATAAACATTTTTATGTTAGTATTTAAAATAAACTTGCATCATGAGAATTAATATATAAATGGCAACCATACTTAAGCAGAACAGTGTGTAAGAGAGAGATGCATTAAAAAGAGACAGTAACATTATACACACAACCTTTAACTTCAGTGTTAAATAATACGTTTTTTATAGGTCATTATCAATATCTGAATGAGAAATGAACTGACATTCTAGCATCTGAAATCTCAGTAACTTGTAGGAATCACGTGGGCTACTGTAAGAATGCAATGTACTATAATATCTCGTTGTACTATCGTAAATATAAAAATATAGGTGGACAATTAAAACCATTCAAATAGTTGCATTTTATAAACTAACGTTACTGATCTTAAGTGTATTTGTAGAACGGACTTCACAAATCTAACTGTAGGCGAACGAGCACAAAGTTAGCTAAGATAGATTACCTGAAACTGGCCACCTTTTCAACACCCGGCGTGGTTTAAAGTTACCGGAACATCGTAGTCGAACCATTACTTGGGATAAGGGTGTTCCTCAGTCCTTAAAATTGGTAAGAAAGAAACATAAAGGCTCTCGAGTGAGTTTTTTAAGCTTAACGCGTCGCCTTCAGTCACTGCCTCAGCTGCTCATCGTCTATGCGGCCGGAAGAACGTTGACAAAATGAGCGAAATGGCGCCGGCCTTGTTGTCGTGAAAAATAAGGTGAATAGCCAAATGGGCGGAGCTGGAGCTCTAGCGAGGCGTGGCATCCTCGCTGGATCTAGTGGGCGTGGCAGCATCAAGTGCGCAGGCGCAGATAGAGTTTGTTTAAACTTCCTGTACAGCCTGTATCAAGTACTCCGGAGAATTGCACGGGAAGAAAACGGTAATTTAAAGATAAACTGAGCTTTAATATGTATATTAAATCTTAGTCTTACAATTATCGCTGTCTCGACGTGATTTTCGGAACTATGTTGAGTTTCGTGTTAAACACTAGATAGCTAATGTGCTAACATTCTTCCGTCCACCACAAGTGGTACGTAGTGTTTTTATTGTAGTTTTTATTTTTTGTATTCAAATATTTGTTGAACCTGCACAGGTGCACCAGACAATACTTATGCGAGGACAGGATCTTCTGCTGTCTATATCACGGTGCCTACTGTAAATAAACATTTACACGAGCTCTGAAATCATGCAGTTCAACAAAAAGGTATGTGTGTGTGTGAATTAAATATTTTAATTATACTGTGTGTGATAAACATCATGTTTGTTGAACCTTTCTGTTTGTGCATGTCATAGTAATTTCTTTCTTGCATTTAAAACTAAAAACATACTGTTCATTTAATATTTTCTTGTGTTGTGAAACCTTTGGGATGTCTGAATTTAAACTACTTTATTTCAGTTGTTATAATAGTTTTTCTACGTAGCATTACTTATGACAAGTTAAAAACATGTATATAAATACTCTTTATGTTGTGCTCTTGAGCAAGGTGATTCATCACGAAAGCTGTTTATATGCAATGCACTGTACAAAACATGTAAACAAGACAATGATGCTAATTTATTCTTTCTATGTTTTAGATTTTATCATCATCAAGCGTGTTCTCAAGTCCAGACGATCCCACACTTTCACTGCTGTTACCGTACATCAACATTTTTAAATGTGTAAAAATCCAGCCTCTGGACAACCTTCCATTGGCTGCAGCACCCAGCATCAGCATCCCCACCTTTACTTCCCCTCGACATTGGAACATGTCTGTACTGATTTTGAGGTACAGCTTTTTAACTTCTTGCTGCTTGTAAACTTGTTTAAATATCTTTAGTGGAGTATTAAGACAGAACAAAGTACACAGTTGTCACAAATAACCCACTGAGGGTCAGTTAAGTAAACCAAGTACACATTTTTAACAAAACTGTAAACAAACAGAAAGACTTAACTTAAAAAAAAAAACAATCCCTAGATGTGACAGCTATATACTGTATTAATTGTATATAGTCTAATTGTATTGTCTATAATTAACAGGGTGCCCCTCTACAGCTAGGAGAAATTGATTGTGGGGTATTTATGTTGATGGTAAGTGGTCTTTTATTTGCTGTACACCTGTGTCTGTGTACTAAACACAGCATTTGTTAATATTGTTTTGTTTTTTGTATGCACTCTATGTTATGACTGTGAGTAAACATAAAAAAAGAACGATTAAGATTTTCGATTGCTATCTTTTGCCAGTCTGACACACTAATAATCATGAAGTGGTGGTGCTCAGTTAATTTAGACATTTCCTCTGACAAAGTATGATATTAATAACTATACTTATGATAAAACCTCCATTCTGTGCATTTCCAGTATGCAGACAATATATATATAAATAAAGCAATGCATGCCTAAAAACATTCTAATGTTTGTCTCTTCGTACAGTCAAGTCCCACAACTACTCACCCAGAAAGTAACATATGCAGATAACATGAAATTCACTCCACCTGAGTCAGATGTCATGGAGATCATCCAGACACCAGAGGAAGATGTATGTAGCAGGAATGTTTATGTACTGATTGACTTGTTTAACTTGTTAATGTGTGTATCAACCTTTCCTCTTTCATGAATTTGTTTATAAGCAGTACATCATTTTTAATTATATTATTATTGGAATTCTTATATAGCACACAGGACTCAGAATGAGAAACATTCAGCTGACCTGTGAGTGGCTAAAGGAGACCACTTGCTGGGAAGATGAGCTGCAAAAGATCTAAAGGATGATACCCTGTTGGCTATAACAATGTTGGACTTGTTTATAAACACCATGTTTTATGAGGGTGAAAGGAATGAAGAAAAAATGTCGACTCCCTTCCCTTTAATATTTTAGAGAAGAGCAGGAAATATATGAGACAAAAGAGTTATTCGTGGGTTTTGTTTACACAAAAAACCCTGTCTTGTGAATCTACCAGTGGGGACAGACCAATGCAAATATTGATTTTTTTGATTGGTTTTGTAAAATACTATTAAACGTTTGTGTGAACTGTAAAGTGTTGTGTTCTTAAAATAAATTTATAATATTTATTATTGTATCTTATTATACCATTAAAGTCTTGTGTTCTTGAAATATTCATGGTATTATTTTATATCTTCTTATTATAACATTTTATATAGATTTCTTTTATGTTAGAGGCATATTTTGCTAAATTTGGGTTAATAGAAACCAATAAATACACTTGTAGGACAGTGGAGTACAACACTTGTACACCTGAGTATGTGACTATTAAATTACATTTATCTTCTACAAAAATGTAGTTGAAGCGAATGCTTCACTAATGTCAAAGCACATTGTATATCCTCTACTGTGGTAAGTCACATGGTTGGTTTTAGACTACTTGTCTGCTTATTCATTAAAAATAGCATAATGCATAGTCTATCACATAAAGGTTGAATCTTTTCAAAGTTACAGTCAATATTCCATTTAAATTTGCAATATCATTTTTACACCATATGCTTTCACATTTACATACAATAAGGGCAGGTAACCTAGTCTTATTTATTATTATTATATGTATGTATTTATTTATTTATTGAATTAATCAGATGATTTTTTAATACAACAAGGTTGTATTAAACATTAGTAAATGCATTAACATTAAAAATAAAGCTTTTCAGCAAGTTTTAATTTTTGTTAATGTTAGTTAATGTCAATACAATTATTTAGTTCATGCATTAACTAATGTTAACAGTTACAACACTTGATTTTATAAATTTATTAGTAAATGCTGAAATTAACATGAACTAAGATTCATAAATGCTGTAGAAGTATTGTTATTTGATAGTTCATGTTAGCTAATGCATTAACTAATCTAAACAAATACAACCTTGTTGTAAAGTGTTATCGATCATTTAGATTAGTTCACAACCCACACTTTGCGGTGGACACAAATAAAGAGGGGTGCACAGATAGTAAGCTTTCACTGGCAAAGCAGCACACCACTCCTTCCTCCATAAAAGGGCCTTGCTGCTGTCACTTTCAGATATTTACATCATGGTTTATGGTAAGCCACATTTTTTAATTGTGTTACTACTTTGTGGAATTGGATGATGTCAAATTATGTCTTTAAATACAAATGTACAACAGTACAGTGAAGCAGGGCTTTGCATTGCAACTCTTTCACTTGCATATATGCCCTTAAATGATTTACAAGCATAGTGGATGAGTGAAGACTAAAACCTACTGTAAATGTTGTAATGTTAAGGTCATATTATACTTTTATACATTTACACTAGTTCCTGTGGCCTACCACAAACCATGATGCAAACATCCGAAAGTGACAACAAGGCCATTAATGCATTTACTAATGTTTAATACAACCTTGTTGTATTACGAAATCATCTGATTAATTCAATAAATAAATAAATAAATACATACAATAATAATAATAATAAACAAGACCAGGTTACCTGCCCTTATTGTATGTAAATGTGAAAGCATATGCACTGTAAAAAAAAATTGTTGGCTCAATGAATTATTTTTTAGTAACTAGTTCCACAGAAATTTTACGTTCACTCAATTTCTGTCTCCAAAGTGTTACCTGGATTGATGTTTTTTAGTTGGCCCAAATTTGACTCAAATATAAAAAAGTATGTTGGCTCAATTAGCTTTATAGTTCATTCAACTAAAATGTTTTAATCAGTTGAATCTTTAAAAACTTACAGCAAAAACTCTGTAAATTAAAATTTAAGTATTCACTCAATGTTTGATGTGTTACTTCAATTAATATTTATTATTTGGGATTTTTTTTAATAAATTTTTTTAATTATTTATCAAATAATTTATGCTGGTGTTGTAAACAAAATAATTAACTTCAGTCACATAAAAACAAAAGATTTTTATTCACTTATTCACTTATCATACAGACTGAACATACAGAATTAAGTCTTCTTTAAATAGAGGGCATAAAACAGTCCAAAAAGCCCCCAAAGTCAGTCAGAACATCTGCAGGGCCATTTAGGAGACTTTCCTCAGCCAGTCCAAGCGGAGACTGTCTCGCTATGTATCCTTCTGGTCTGCCTCTTACATAATCTCCGCTCTGGTTTGATAAACAGAGGAATATAAACACACACACATACATAAATAACATGTTTAATATAATAAAGCTTGACGGTGAAAGACTTTATTCCCTAAATAACGTTAACGTTAGGCCAAATTTCCCTCAGACATCACACATAATTAAACACTATTGGGCGGTTTTCTCGGACAGGGCTTTTCACTGACTAAAATAACTTACTGACATCTCTTAACATGTTTTGTCTCAAAATGCACGCCAGTATTGTATTATATAAGGTTTGTTTGTAAAAATGTCCCAATTATAATAAAGACCGAGTTCTAAACTGTCCGGTAAACCAACCTATCCAGGCTTTTTATCTTAACTAAATAGCTCCACTTTACTTCGGTCACATAACATAACACACTTCTAATATATATCTTTACAAAAATATAATTACAAAAACGTCGAGTATTTGCGTCTTTGCCAATTAATATATTCTAAAATTAACATTTAATTACAAACACTTACCTGACGTGAACTTGAGGAAACGGCTGACTTGTGTGTCCTTCCTTGTGTGAATCAGTAAGTGATTCCAGCTGTTGCGTGCGGATTGATCTCAGATGAAATGACCTGTGATCCAGATCCTTCCGAGTTAAAACATTTTAAATTCAAAATACACAGACGCACATACATACATACATACATGCACACGCGCGAGCACGCGCGCGCGCACACACGCACGCACACGGGTACACACACGGGTATATTTAGAAGTTTTAAGATTGTTATGATATTGGGACTATTTCTTCACTCGCACCTTCAGCTCTGAGGTTCAAAATCGCAGGCAGTACGCAGACCAGTTATAACAAATGTGAAAGATATGAAATATCATTCAACAGCGATATCATTTAAGTGCAATCCTAAAATATGATTTAAAACATACCGGTAAACCTTTTATTATTAAGTATAAGAAATTAAAATTAATTAAATCGCATGTTTAAAAGCCACAGAGATATCAGAGCCAGCAGTCGATTTCTGATGGGCTTGCCGAGGCGAGGCTGCGCTGGGCGGGGTGTGAGCGCTTTAAGTGTCTGTGATTTTCTGGGGCTCATCTGGAGCTCTTCTCCGTCCGAAAGTGTCCGAGCACATTTTTAAATAGACGCTATTTATATTAACCGACCGCATATTTAAACTTAAAGCACATACATTCACGCCTGAACAACTCTTAAAATTACATTTTGTTACCAAATAACAGTAATATTATGAGCATTTTGTTGTCAGGAAACATAGCTGTCATAAGTCCACATATTGACCAGATTTGTCTTAATTAGTTCAGTCAACATACACTGTAAGCCCATACAGGTTGATTGAACCTAAAAAATTTATGGAAACTCGTTGCCCTAAAAAAGTTGATTTTGCCTGGTTGAAATAACTATTAATTTTAAGTTTAATGTACTTAATGTTTTAATTTCTTCCAATGCACTCTTAACCCAGATTAGATGACATTAAATGTGTGAGGAAACCTGTTGCATATAACTTTGGTTTTTATCACTTTAAATTACTTTTGATGTTATAAATGGTATTATAACAAAAATTAATGACTGACTTTAAGTCAATCATTGAATAAACATGATTCTCCACAGAAACACACAAAAAATGTGTTTTGACATACATTGTAAGTACAGTGGAGAGAAATACAATAAAATGTTTTGAACAGGGTTCATGTACGGAAACACTGATCACCTGAACGGTGACTTCACAAAATTATCATTTACAACACAACAACATCAATAATATAAGAGCTTGAACCTATATGACATTTTATTAACAAATATTTGAATAGAGAAAGTTCTTATCAGTTTTTAATTTGTGAAAAAGCAAAAAATAATCTAAATAGTCAGGCGCAAAGGATTATGGGTATTCCTCACAACATGAACTAATAATTTTAAGTTCATTTTACTTGAATGTTTTAGTTTAATAGATTTTGTAAGGTTAACAGTTAAATCAACTAAACTTTTTAAGCTTTTGCTTCAAAACTGAAAATATTAATGATTTTGCTTTGATTGTTTGGGTAAAGACAATTTCTGGGTTAACAGTGTAGCCATTCCGAATGTTGACTGAATTTGGAAATAACTATTCACTTAATGTTTTAAACACAGATTTATCTAGACTTAAAATAATATGTCTACTCAACTAAGCCCAAACAAGAAAATTGGTTTAACTTATATATTTTTGCCTTTCCAACATTTCATTAATTGGATTTTTTACAGTGTGGTGTAAAAATGATATTGCAAATTTAAATGGAATATTGACTGTAACTTTGAAAAGATTCAACCTTTATGTGATAGACTATGCATTATGCTATTTTTAATGAATAAGCAGACAAGTAGTCTAAAACCAACCATGTGACTTACCACAGTAGAGGATATACAATGTGCTTTGACATTAGTGAAGCATTCGCTTCAACTACATTTTTGTAGAAGATAAATGTAATTTAATAGTCACATACTCAGGTGTACAAGTGTTGTACTCCACTGTCCTACAAGTGTATTTATTGGTTTCTATTAACCCAAATTTAGCAAAATATGCCTCTAACATAAAAGAAATCTATATAAAATGTTATAATAAGAAGATATAAAATAATATCATGAATATTTCAAGAACACAAGACTTTAATGGTATAATAAGATACAATAATAAATATTATAAATTTATTTTAAGAACACAACACTTTACAGTTCACACAAACGTTTAATGGTATTTTACAAAACCAATCAAAAAAATCAATATTTACATTAGTCTATCCCCACTAGTAGATTCACAAGACAGGGTTTTTTGTGTAAACAAAACCCACGAATAACTCTTTTGTCTCATATATTTCCTGCTCTTCTCTAAAATATTAAAGGGAAGGGAGTCGACATTTTTTCTTCATTCCTTTCACCCTCATAAAACATGGTGTTTATAAACAAGTCCAACATTGTTATAGCCAACAGGGTATCATCCTTTAGATCTTTTGCAGCTCATCTTCCCAGCAAGTGGTCTCCTTTAGCCACTCACAGGTCAGCTGAATGTTTCTCATTCTGAGTCCTGTGTGCTATATAAGAATTCCAATAATAATATAATTAAAAATGATGTACTGCTTATAAACAAATTCATGAAAGAGGAAAGGTTGATACACACATTAACAAGTTAAACAAGTCAATCAGTACATAAACATTCCTGCTACATACATCTTCCTCTGGTGTCTGGATGATCTCCATGACATCTGACTCAGGTGGAGTGAATTTCATGTTATCTGCATATGTTACTTTCTGGGTTCGTAGTTGTGGGACTTGACTGTACGAAGAGACAAACATTAGAATGTTTTTAGGCATGCATTGCTTTATTTATATATATATTGTCTGCATACTGGAAATGCACAGAATGGAGGTTTTATCATAAGTATAGTTATCAATATCATACTTTGTCAGAGGAAATGTCTAAATTAACTGAGCACCACCACTTCATGATTATTAGTGTGTCAGACTGGCAAAAGATAGCAATCGAAAATCTTAATCGTTCTTTTTTTATGTTTACTCACAGTCATAACATAGAGTGCATACAAAAAACAAAACAATATTAACAAATGCTGTGTTTAGTACACAGACACAGGTGTACAGCAAATAAAAGACCACTTACCATCAACATAAATACCCCACAATCAATTTCTCCTAGCTGTAGAGGGGCACCCTGTTAATTATAGACAATACAATTAGACTATATACAATTAATACAGTATATAGCTGTCACATCTAGGGATTGTTTTTTTTTTTAAATTAAGTCTTTCTGTTTGTTTACAGTTTTGTTAAAAATGTGTACTTGGTTTACTTAACTGACCCTCAGTGGGTTATTTGTGACAACTGTGTACTTTGTTCTGTCTTAATACTCCACTAAAGATATTTAAACAAGTTTACAAGCAGCAAGAAGTTAAAAAGCTGTACCTCAAAATCAGTACAGACATGTTCCAATGTCGAGGGGAAGTAAAGGTGGGGATGCTGATGCTGGGTGCTGCAGCCAATGGAAGGTTGTCCAGAGGCTGGATTTTTACACATTTAAAAATGTTGATGTACGGTAACAGCAGTGAAAGTGTGGGATCGTCTGGACTTGAGAACACGCTTGATGATGATAAAATCTAAAACATAGAAAGAATAAATTAGCATCATTGTCTTGTTTACATGTTTTGTACAGTGCATTGCATATAAACAGCTTTCGTGATGAATCACCTTGCTCAAGAGCACAACATAAAGAGTATTTATATACATGTTTTTAACTTGTCATAAGTAATGCTACATAGAAAAACTATTATAACAACTGAAATAAAGTAGTTTAAATTCAGACATCCCAAAGGTTTCACAACACAAGAAAATATTAAATGAACAGTATGTTTTTAGTTTTAAATGCAAGAAAGAAATTACTATGACATGCACAAACAGAAAGGTTCAACAAACATGATGTTTATCACACACAGTATAATTAAAATATTTAATTCACACACACACATACCTTTTTGTTGAACTGCATGATTTCAGAGCTCGTGTAAATGTTTATTTACAGTAGGCACCGTGATATAGACAGCAGAAGATCCTGTCCTCGCATAAGTATTGTCTGGTGCACCTGTGCAGGTTCAACAAATATTTGAATACAAAAAATAAAAACTACAATAAAAACACTACGTACCACTTGTGGTGGACGGAAGAATGTTAGCACATTAGCTATCTAGTGTTTAACACGAAACTCAACATAGTTCCGAAAATCACGTCGAGACAGCGATAATTGTAAGACTAAGATTTAATATACATATTAAAGCTCAGTTTATCTTTAAATTACCGTTTTCTTCCCGTGCAATACTCCGGAGTACTTGATACAGGCTGTACAGGAAGTTTAAACAAACTCTATCTGCGCCTGCGCACTTGATGCTGCCACGCCCACTAGATCCAGCGAGGATGCCACGCCTCGCTAGAGCTCCAGCTCCGCCCATTTGGCTATGCAGCGGGCACCACTTGCAATAAACGAAAAACGAATTGACTGAAGTTCAAAGACACTCTTCATTTTTGTTCAAAAAGGAATAACGATAAAATGATCGCCAAAAAACGAAAAACGTGACGTTTTTAATTGGTTTTTCGTTTTTTTATTCTGACACCAAAAACGGTTATTTGGTTTTTCGTTTTGAAACAAAAAACAGAAAAGCGGTATTTTCGTTTTTTAATTACAAACGAATTACGGATTATCCAGAGATCCCCTGACCCTTACGGCCCACCAATGACTTTTTAAAACATTCCGAAAACCACCTTTCTAAACATGATAGTATCAATGCAGAATAACAGAAAAACAGGATGTTACGGACCCGGATTCTTCCTCTACAGGAATGGGAGGAGGAGGTACATCATTCGAGTCAGTGTCTGTGGGAGGAAGAAAAACAGGTTCAGTGAATGGTTTGAGGAGAGATACGTGAAGTGAGGGAGAAATCTTTTATTGTGGTGGTTAGTTGAGCCGGAAAGTAACTTCGTTCAGCTGCCTCTGAATGGTGAAGGGGCCAATGTAACAGGGACTAAGCTTATGACAGGGCTGGTGGAGGCGGATGTCCCTAGTGGATAACCACACCTTTTGTCCGAGTTTGTACTGGGGTGCTTCGGTGTGAGCGCGGTTGGCTTGGCCTTGGTGCCTTAGCACAGCCTGTTGGAGTTGTCTGTAGGACAAGTCACAAACCCTTCGCTCTTGTGGAACCAGTTATCAACAGCTGGAACCGTAAAGAGCTTGCCTGACCAGGGGAACAAAGGATTGGTAGGCCAGGGTGCACTGAAAGGGGGTGAGCCCGGAAGTAAATTGAGGAAGTGAGTTTTGGGTGTATTCAGCCCAGGGGAGATAGTGGCTCCAGCTGTCTTGGTACTGGTGGCAAGAGGTACGTAGATAACATCCAATTTCCTGGATCTTGCACTCAGCCTAGCCGTTAGTTTGAGGGTGGTATCCTGAGGATAGACTCAAAGTCACTCCAAGGAGTTTGAAGAAGGCCTTCCATACCATTGGGGTCCGCGATCTGAGACTATTGCCTCAGGAACACAGAAATTGTGGAATACTTGATTGAAGAAGGATTCTGCAGTTTCAAAGGCGGTAGGGAGTTTGGGCAGAGGAATTAATTTGCAACCCTTGGAAAATCGGTCCACCACTACTAGAATACAGGTTTGGTTTTGGGATTTGGGCAGATCAGTCATGAAGTCAATACCTAAGTGGGACCATGGGCGTTGAGGTATAGGAAGAGGTACCAATTTACCCACGGGTAGCCTTCTGGGGGTGTTGGTTATGGCGCAGACTGAGCATCCTTTGACATACCCTTGAAACATCCTGGGTGAGTGTTGGACACCAGTACAGATTACTGAGGAGCGAGAGGGTATGCCTGCTACCTGGATATCCATAGCCCAGAGCACAGTGAGCGGAACTTAGAAGTTCAGTGCGTAAGTGTTTGGCCACGAAGATGAGGCCATCCGGGGTCTCTGGCGGAGGGGGATGAAGTACTTTTCCTGGTTGATCTGTTTGTCGATATCCCAGATGATAGGGATAACCATGAAGTTGAAGCGGGTGAAAAAGAGAGCCCAACGGTCCTGCCCTAGGTTCAGCCTTTTGGCTTTACAGAGATATTTCAGATTGCGATGGACAGTAATTACTCCGAACTGATGGTTAGCTCCCTCCAGCCAGTGCCTCCATTCGTCAAGGGCTAGTTTGATGGCGAGCAGTTCATGATTCTCAATGTCATAATTTTGCTCCGCTGGCTCTGACTCCGGTGGAGGAAGCATCGAAGGGAAGATCTGAATTAGGATGAACCAAGACTGGTGCGGACTGAAAGGTTTCTTTAAGGAAGTTGAACGCTGATTTCGCTTCCAGGGACAAGGACAGTGATTTTGGTTTACCCTTTAATGAAGAAGTGAGAGGGCACTGATTAGACTGTAGTTTTGGATGAATCTTTTATAAAAGTTAGCAAGGCCAAGGAAACATTGAAGGTCCTTCACAGAAGTGGGTATGGGCCAGTTGTGAATGGTCTCCACCTTCCTCTGGTCCATTTGTACTACTTGATGATGTAACCCAGAAACTGTACTGGGGAGGTGTGGAACTTGCACTTCTGCAATTTCAGGTACAGATGGTTCTACCTAAGTTTCTCCAAGACTAGTTTTATGTGATGTTGATGTTCAGTGAGGGAGGATGAGTAGATGAGGATGTTGTCAATGTAGACTACAACAAATCCTTTAAGGTATTCTCGGAAAACTTTGTTCATGTAACCTTGAAAGACAGCCGGCGAGTTGGAGAGTCCGAAGGGCATGACCTGGTATTCATAGTAGCCTAAAGAGTTAATTAATGCACTTTTCCACTCAGCTAGACTACCACAAGCTGACGGATTTGTGGACGGAGACCATGACAGTAAGCGGTGATGAGAGCAGTTTCATTTCATCCGCTAGAGGCAGCCAATGTGCAAAAGTGTAGGGCATATGCACTGACCGAGAGTTTTCCTTGACGAAGATTAAAGAGTTGATCATGAATAGATAAATCCGCTGCTGTTTACCCAAAGACCTCCTTAAAATGTTCAATGAAACTGGAGAGAGATTTTAGAATAGGAGAATTGGAATTCCAAAGGGATTGAGCCACTTGGAGTGCTCGTCCGGACAACAAGGAAATAACAAATGCCACACAAGATTAATCATTAGAAAATAGATGAGCTTGCATCTGAAGATACAGAGATACTTATAACGGGAAACGTTGGCGTGGCGTGCTGCATGAAGGATATCTTCAGGTACCAAGGGTGGATTTATAGGTGGAGTGGGTAGTAGTGATTCACAAACTGCCTGTACCAATTCCACAAAAGGATCATGAGCCGGGTTGAAAGCGGACTCGGTAGGATCTAGGGATGCACCGAATCCAGATTTTTTAGGTTCGGCCGAATCCCGAATCCACCGTTTAAGATTCGGCCGAATCCGAAACCGAATACCGAATCCTACTCGCATCCTTATTCCAACACAGTAAAACACCTTAATGAAGTAAACAACGTCCACAGCAGTGTATTTTTCATTTTATTTAATTTTAACTGTACATTATGCCAGGATGACAAGTTGGAAAAACTATTTTGACAATTACCATAAGCCTATGCATAATGAAAGCGATGCGTTGCGACACGCTCGTTTTTCCAATAAGCAAGCAGCTCCGCGCTGAAAACTATATTTAACTTTGAGTGAAAAGCTCCGCTCGTCAATGTCAGTTTTCACACGGCCGTCCAATCACAGTGGAGGAGGGGCGGGACATTACCACAGCAACCAACCGGCTCACAGATGCAGCATCACAGCTACCAAACGCTCGGCTGAAAAACAGCTGGCATTTGGCGTCCTCAAGGCGTTTTCAGCCGTGTTTAAAAGTTTTGGTGTGTCCAGCCCCTAAGGCTCACCGAAAGAAAAAGCTCATCTCCACGTCAGCACCCGATGTGTGTAATCAACGGCCGCGTGACGTCGACCAGCGTAGCGCAAGCCTAGGGTTCGGTTCGGTGGGAAAAAAATCTAGGATTCGGCCGAACCCGAACCCCGTCAAAAACCCCAGTATTCGGCCGAATCCGAATCCGAATCCTGGATTCGGTGCATCCCTAGTAGGATCCTGCATGTGGGTCTGGTCTTCTGTCACACGGAGAGACGGCAGGCAGACAGATGGTAAGTATAACACAGCTTTATTAAAAAAACACAGAAGTAATAGAGTAGATATGGTAAGTGAAATGGAATAGATCTTCAGAGGTGAACTTAGCTTAGTCAATAACAGAGTCTCTTTATTGCAGGTGGCTGATGATAATTCCGGGATGGATCAATGAAGAGGAGGAACTGGTAGACGATGACGGGGAAATAAGTCCTTGAGGTAAGTAGCTAGAGTGAGTCGGTGTCATAAAGGGTTGACCGAGAAGAAAGAAAACACGTTCAAATTCATTTTTTAACAACACAATGCTAATGTTTTAACATTTATATTAGGAACAATTCAAAAGTGAATATTTGATGGAATAACCCTGATTTTTAATCACATCTTTCACATGTCCTTTCATGCTCTCAGTCTTGTATATTGCTGTTGTGTTGGGGTGACTGTCACTCCTGAAGTTCGCTGTCTGAAGTCAACAGACACTGGACTGAAATCATAACAATAGGCTTCATGTAGACATGATTCTAAAAGGCAAAACTGAAGTGGTCTATTCACTTTTTTGGCAGCTTTTTTAAAAATGATTTCTACTTCTACACTTAAAATGCATCTTTATTTGACGCATAAGCAAAACTGAAAGTATCTTGCATGTCAAAAAACCCAGAGTTCAGAAAATGATGCAAAATGCACGTCAAAAAGGGGCGCTACAGTAGGGGAAAGTGTGCGTTTAAAACTGACCTAAAGGGTGAGGATTTTGCTTTCTTTCAGGGTATCGCACACCGGAGTCACACAGTGACGCATCACGGTATTCAAACATGAATGGGCTTTTAGATCATGCATCTTGAATGAGGGTTTTTAATTCATATAAATTCATAAGAAAAATATGATGCGAATATAACAAGATTTATAAAACTCATTTGACACTACCTACGCGGCCCACCAGATGGTACTAGAGGGACCACTGTTGGGGCGCGGCCCACTGGTTGAAAATCACTATTAGGCCTTATCTAAAGCAAGCACGACTTTGAACATTGCTTTGGGATACAAAAAGCTTGATAAATTGGCAAGCTACTATACACATATTTCTGACTATGAACATTAATTTTAAACTACATTTACTTTAGGATATATAAACACCTAAAATGAGTAAAAGCGCTATGTAAAACATATCCATGTGTTTACATCGAGGGCCAACCTTCCGATCTCTCTGATGAAGCCAATACGGAAGTGATTTAAATGGCAATACATTGACTGGCTGCTAGAGGCTGACTCCAAAGGGGAGTAAATTCCCATAGACCCCCATGTTAAAAGCCCCAACTTTACAGTAGAAAATAATATGTTTACATGGTACAAAAAGTGTTTTTGGTCTATATAGCTAATTTTACCCCTTTATGACAACTGTAAGGGGGGGTGATTTTTTTGTAACTCATCCGATTAAATGACATTAAGCTTTAAAGTTCTGCATAATTAAGGGCGTGGCTACTTGAGTGACGGGTGAACTGCCACTGATGTCACTAGAATCGAGCTAGGCAGACGTGGTTTCAGCAACCAGCCACCTCAGCTTCACCCATGTCTCGCCTCTTTACCCATTTTTGGTTGTCTGTGAGTAATGCACGGTGATGCCTGGCCAAGATAGCAACGGCAGGCACCACCTACTTTAAGCTACTAAGTAATATATGGGTTACGTCACTGACACATCTTCCATATTTTTTTACAGTCTATGGTTTACATGCTATATGCTGGTAATGCTGAAGCTTATGACCTTTTCCTAATTATCAAAAACAATTTATATATTTATTTTATTGGAAACATACAAATAATAAATGGTGTAAGATTATGCATGTATATGATTTAGATAATATTAACATGCTTTACAACATGTCATTAGTTAACACAAAAAAAATTCATTTTAATCTTTACATTTTTTTTCATATAGAGTATTTAATGTACTAGTACATTTAATCTTTTTGCATTATTTATTATGTCAATATGCAAACTCCTGGATCTAACTTTCAGGGATCAGTTTTATGATAGTCTCTCATATGCATGGTGATGTTGGGAACTCCAAGTTCGATTAGCTTCTCTTGAAACTGAAACAACAGAGAGCGATGAATTCATTTGTGTGCTCATATTTTTAGCAGTCATACTGTAATATTTAATTAGCATGACTTTGTTCAGTTTAAAAATATTTGTTACACTTTGTCTGTAGTGCCCTTTTTTGTAAAAAAAAAAACATTCTAGAAGAAAATCAATGAAATGAAATGATATGAAACTTCTAAAAAATAAAAGTTACATTTTTATAAGTGATTGTTTTAAGTGTTTGACTGTTGAGTTACTCACTTGTATAATCACAAGCTCTTCAATCTGAGACTCTGACAGATTTTCTTCACTTGTAACTTGCAGTCTGAGTCCCACCACTGAACAGAAAACAATTCACTATCAGTTTATAAAACAAACCAATGCTCAGTACTGTGAAATAAAATGTATTAATTCAGCATGTATTTACTGTAATATAATATAATAGTAATACAGTGTGTGGTTTTATAACTATAGACAAATTAAGACAATTTACTTCTATATGATATAAAATTGATCAAATGTATGTATTAACACTCATTATCAAACAAATACAACAAATAGATGGAAGAAAAACATACCATACTCATCTAAAAAAGCAGGTTGACACAAAGGTCGTCATGTTCACCAAAAAACAAATATAACAGAAAGATAGTGTTAACATAATAAGATAACTATAGGGGTTTTCACACTGCGCTTAACCCTGGGTTATCTTCATTCTAAACCCCGCTTTTAACCCTAGGTTAAGGAGGGTTTCACACCTGTAATTTGAAAGCGGTGTTAGCACCGCTTTTTACCCAGGGTTATGAAACCCTGCTCCAGAGTTGACCCAGGGTTTAGGAATGCACAGTGTGAAACGTCAAATTATGAATACCCAGGGTTATCTCTTAACCCCTGGTTAAGTTTGAACAGTGAAACATGCAAAAAATAACCCAGGATTACGTTAACCCTGGTTTTAGAATAACCCAGGGTTAACAATTTCAGGTGTGTAAAGCCTCTAATACAATTGATCTATGTTAATTATAGTATTCTGGAAATGAAAAGAGCACATATACACAAAACATACCATACTTATCTGATTCTTTTGGTTGAAGTAATGATCATCATGTTTACCAGAAAACAAACATAAGAGATGTTATGTTAACATAAAAATACTAGTAACTACACTGCCATTTATATTAATGAACAATCAAAATAATTCAGCTTGCCTGATTTTTTGTTCTCTGATTCTCTAATATTTATTTTTTAATGCCATTATACTAAAATGAGGATTAACTTACCACTGTAACAGAAGAAAGGCAAATGGGCAAAACAGCTTTCATCTGTCCATTGACCAACATATTTTCCAGACACAGCAGTGC
Source organism: Misgurnus anguillicaudatus (assembly GCF_027580225.2). Lineage (NCBI taxonomy): Eukaryota > Metazoa > Chordata > Actinopteri > Cypriniformes > Cobitidae > Misgurnus > Misgurnus anguillicaudatus. Next base: position 25,643,390 of record NC_073345.2, read on the forward strand.
AGTGTTGAGCTCCCCACAGTCCTGGGACATCGAAACCATTATCTGGTTGTGGATAAACATGTGGAGTATATGGCAGCCAGTATGTGAATGAAGAGTTGCTCTGATCTGACCACAGTCTGTTTCTGTACAGTCCAATCCATACATTATTACCACGTGTAATGTTCAGGATCTGTTGATACTCAGTTTGATTTCTCACGCTGGCCAGATCTGTGTAAAACTCTCTGCAGTATCTCTGAGCTTCACTCCAGGTCCTTCCCTCAGGTACAAGAACATAACTCTGAGAGGCATTTTCTCTATCTAAAAAGTAATGAAAATGTAATGTATTTTGTATCAGTCAATCCATTTGTACTTTGTTCTGACCAAGTATCTTTTCTTTTATGAAAACAAAGTGGTTTTTAGTGCATGTTTATTGGTTAACTTTATAATCTGACTTGCATGATCATTTTTTTTCTTCTGTTTCAGTTTCATTAAGTACTTAAAAAAAAGATATTAAATGTGCTTTTTAAGTGGCCATTGTCATGTATTTGACACAGATTGATATGTTACCATCATAGCAAACTGATTTACAAATTAAATATCTTTCAGGGATGAAAAATTTAAGTCTTACCATTATAACAAACAAATGTGAAATTATTGTCACATGCAGAATCATTCCACTTTCCATTATTATCCATATAAACACATAATTCATTTCCATAAAAGTTGTCTGGTTGATAATGCCAGTTTCTATAATCTCTCTCTCCTTCCTGATAGAAATCATTGTTTTCCAGTGACCATCTCCAGCTGTTCACATCATGCAGTCCAATCCAGGCTGCTCCATTGTAACTCCCATTAACTGTGTCCATCAGACTGTTCATTTCATCCATGTTATCAATGGTGGCCAGATCAGTGTAATTCTCTCTGCAATATCTTTGAGCTTCAGTCCAACTTTTATTCACAGATATAAAGTGATACTGACGGGGTGATCCTAACACTGTCACTGTAAAAAACGTATGATTTTTTTATAATTCCACAGTGCTTTGAAAAAAATGTAGTCTTGAAATGGCATGGATTTATGTTTCAAATGTTTTATTTGGATTGTTTACTCACCATTGTAGCAAAAGAAAGGTAAAGACAAATCACAGTTTTCATCTGTCCATTTCCCATCAATAAATGATACAGCAGTGCAGTGTTCACTGTATGCAGCATTATCTGGCTGTCCTGATCTCCAGTTACTGAATGTAGAGTTACTCTGATCAGACCAAGATCTGCTTCTGTACAGACCAATCCAAACTGAATCATAATTCTGTATAAGAGATTTGACCTTCTCATTTTCAGTTTCATTCCTGATACTGACAAGGTCTGTGTGATGCTCTCTGCAGTAACTCTGAGCTTCAGTCCAGTTTTTGGGCTCATGAACGTACACATAATTTGCACTGGCATTCTGTCTTCCTGTGGGAAACAATTTAAACATGGTAAATAACTAATAGTATCATGTATGTTTTTTTCTAATTATTCAAAAGTCCAGTCGCTGTTCTCACCATCATAGCAAATAAAGTAAAGCTGGGAGGAGCAAAACTCTTCATTCCAGAATCCTCTGTAATATGAAATGAAAACACAGAGATTCTGTTCATACAAGTTTACTTGCTGCTGGACATACCAGCTTTTAAAACCTCCTCCCAACTCTGTGTTTCCCAGTGACCATCTCCAGCTGTTCATATCATCATACAGTCCAATCCACGCTGATCCATTGTAACTCCCATTAACTGTGTTCATCAGACTGTTCATTTCATCCATGTTATCAATGGTGGCCAGATCAATGTAATTCTCTCTGCAGTATCTCTGAGCTTCAGTCCAGCTCTTATTCACAGATATAAAGTGATACTGATGGGATCTGCATGAAGATTGTGTGCACGTTCCTGTAAGTTAAAAATGTAAAACACCAATAAAGACCATTTTAACTATAAATGCGTTAAGAAGACTATGTAGTATGAAACTAACTATTGTGTGAAAGTATTATTGTGGTTAAACAAAATTATGTTACCCTTTTATTTGCCAATGCAAAAACAATATTAACATGTTAAATATTACTGTATTGTTTTTTGTTAGGGCTGTTTGATTCCGATTTCGATTCCTAGTTCTGAAATCTAACTAATCGATTCCATGAATCGATTCCTTACTGTTGTTTTTAATTCTGTTTTAATTTCTTCTTTTCACTAAAGGAACAAGTAGGAACAAACATCATCATAAAAAATACCAAACTGCTAATATTAATATAATATTAAACTATCAACCAAAACCATGATATTAGTCTAATGATATTCATATTGATATGAGTAGAAACTTAAACTTGTGTTCCATATATATATATATATATATATATATATATATATATATATATATATATATATATATATATATATATATATATATATATATATCCACATCACATTGGTAAGAAGTCCTGAGGGACGTAGCTCTCAATATTTTTTCACAAATTAGATCCAAGGACTAGTTTGTCATGAAAGATCTGGAAAGCCCCATTATCTAAGAAGCCAAGGAAATGTGCTTCTCCAGCACAGAGGACCTCTTTCTGGGTGTATTATGGTTTTCAACGACAATGCAGGCTCAGTTCTTTCCTATTAGACTTGCAATTTTCTTGCTGTTTTGTTTTTCTTTATAAAGGTCTTTGTATTATGTGTCTTGTCTTGGATTTAATCAACTCTCAATTCCCAACACCTCAGAAACAAGGCCAAAAGAATTGATTTCCAGCCCTATTTTTTCTGTGTCAAATGTTTTATTTTGTATCCATATATATTTAATTTTAAACTCCATTATCCATATTATTATTTTCATCCATATTAATCATGCAAACTAATTTATATTTCCATAATATGACGTAGGGATGGTTTTCCGGACAGGGATTAGACTAGTCCTAGACTAAAATAAATGTAAAGCTGTTCAAACTGAAAACACCTTGCACTCAGATATCTTAAAATACATCAGTGCCCTTTGTTTTGCATCAAAATGCACACAATTAATGTTTTTAGTAAGGCATGTTTGTTAAAACTAGTTTAATTTCCTAATTAAACTAAGGTCTAGTCCTGGCTTAAGCTAATCCCTGTCCTGGAAACAACCCCTAATTGTCTAAATGTCAAAATCATATAATATTATATTGACATATTAGATTGCTTACATTATCAAGTCCAAAAAAGCAATTGCCAAAAATAAATCAAACATAAACTCACTGTTGTAGCAGACGAATGGCATGTTAGTTAAGCAGTTCTCATCTGTCCATCTGCCCAAGTGTCCTAATGATACAGCAGTGCAGTGCTGCTCACCCCACTGGCCATAAACATTTAGACCATTATCTGGTTGTTGTGCAGAATAACGAATTTCGGGTCTCCAGTTTTGATATTTAGTAATCTGACCATTTGACCAAATCCTGTTTCTGTACAGACCGATCCAGACATCACCACCAGTACTCTCAAGGATCTTCTGATTTTCAGTCATGTTTCTCACATTGGCGAGATCTGTGTAATTTTCTCTGCAGTATCTAAGAGCATCTGCCCACTTTCTTTTATCATTAATTCTGATGTATGTGTTATTGTTTTCTAAGTAATGAAACATAAATATGCTCAGAAATTCTCAATGAAAAAATAAGTAAAAGACATGACAAATGAAATGTTCTTACTGTACCATTGTAGCAAACAAATGGCAAGACGTTGTCACATGATGAATCAAACCATTTGCCAGCATAATTCATATAAACACACAGCTCATTTCCTCCATAGTTGTTTGGTTCATGATACCAGTTTCTGAATTCTCTCTCTCCTTCCTGATAGAAATCATTGTTTTCCAGTGACCATCTCCAGCTGTTCACATCATCATACAATCCAATCCACGCTGATCCATTATAACTCCCATTAACTGTGTTCATCAGACTGTTCATTTCATCCATGTTATCAATGGTGGCCAGATCAATGTAATTCTCTCTGCAGTATCTCTGAGCTTCAGTCCAGATCTTAGACTCAAATATAAAGTGATACTGACGGGAGGATGCCAAAGATGACACTGCAAAGAAAGTGTCAAATTCGAACATTTTTCCTTTACAGGTACATGATTTTTTTGGTGTGTAAGTCAGTGTTAGTACATGTTAACAATCTACAAAGTTCCATATCCCAACACAAATGATGATGCAAGTTCGAGATCGTCTCCAACCAAAAAGTATTTTCTTGGACTACAATGAATGCAAAGGCAACTGTTTGGGTCATTCTACAAAAAAGGTGGAAATGCTTGTCCCTTGCTTTTGCAGACCCCTTAATCATTTAATTTGACCCAAAAATCCCATAATGACATATATTTGATAAATATAGACTGTCCTTAAAAGGATAAGAGAGTTTATTTATTTATTTATTTAATTTTTTTTCTTTTTTTACACTTTTTTATATGTCTGGTCCTGAAAATTGCCCTGTCCCTTTGATCATACATGAAAGTTGAACTGTGTACTTACTATTTAAAACCATGTTTTTTGTAAAACAAATCAAATGTACATTTACATTTAACCCTGTATGAATTTACTACAACAATGAAATGGTAAAAATACACTATTAATATGAATAATATCAAATAAATATTTGTCCCCCAAAATATGTCATTGGTGTTACCCAAAGCACTTTTGTTTTGAAACAATGCATCAGCTCTTTGAAGTTTTTCAATAGTCAAGAGGTCAGTGAAAGAAATGCAGTGGAGGAAGGCAAAAGGTTTTTGTGATGTCTTACCTTATTTGTCTAAAATATCATGACATATCTAAGAATTTTGAGATTTTTTGGATGTCATTAGTGTAACTCTTTTTTTATAGCTGGGAGTGTTAAGATCTTTACACAAAAATACATTATACTGAATAAGTATGTGATTGTTACATCTCTGATAAAATGGCACATGGCAGCCATTTTGTTAAAATATTAGTTTTTTTTTCTGTAAATTGTGATTGGTGTTACCATCATTGGTGTTGCCGTCATTGGTGTTACTTCTCTAATGAGTACTTCCTGAGCACTATTCCTTTAACTGACCAACATAAAAGCATAAAAACAAAACAAGATGGAACATTTTATGAAAGTTTATAAGTTTTATCATATTCATTATCTTTATCTATTAAAAATAGATAAAGTTCCCTGTTTTGCGGATTCATAGATTTGACAAGTTAATTAATGCTATTAAAGAAGTTTTGGGTATGTTGAAAGAAGTTCATTTAAGCAAATTTCCATCACCCGAATTCCACCTTTTCTGTAGAATGACCAGTTTATTAAGATACGTGTGGCATAGTGATGCACATGAAAGGAATAACAAATTAATTAGACTAATATCCGAGTACGCCACCCAGAATACACCGGGAAATGAAACCATAAGGCACGAAGGTTAGTTTGCCAAAGATGGGGCGAGGAAGAAGCAACTCAAAAATATAGAAAATATAAATTCTTTATTTTATTCATTTAAAAATGATCGCCACTCAAAGGTCACTCACTTTGACATTCACAACACATACAAAAAGACAAAACAATAAGAATAAAGTGACAGCTGCTAGCAGGGATTGTGTAGTTTCCATCCCAAACTCAATACAGTGAAGTACTGCAAAAACAGCAATTTGTAAGTTTCAATCTCCAGCCAACGTATTCCACTTTAACACAATCAAACAAAATACAATCAAAACAAAATAACAAAGCTCTCATATAAAAATGGCATTAATACCTAAAACACAAAAAAATAATAATAATAATTAGTTAGAAAAACTGAGGGGTTACTTGAGTGTAACCTTGTTCACTGAAAAAGCGGAACGAGATGTTGCGCTGCTAAGCGCTATGAGGAAACGTCTCTATTGTTGACCAGCTGAATATAGTGTGCAAACACGTCAATGAAAATTGACTCGGAAGTATATATAGCCTCAGTTGATGACGACATCACAGCCCACCCGATGCGAGGCTATAAAATAGATGAGCACCAGCTGTGTCATCAGATCTTTTGTTTGAAGACCAGTCCTGGGACATCTACTGTACGGCAAGACAGCGCAGCATCTCGTTCAGCTTTTTCAGGGAACAAGGTTACACAAGTAACCCCTCCGTTCCCTATCAAAAGCTTTACTTCGATGCTGCACTGCTAAGCGCTATGGGGAATGACAATACCCACCCTGCCGTGCTTGGAGATGTCTGGACCCCTTACGGATGTGTAAGTGCGCACAAGGACCGCAAAGAAATCTCAGACATAAATAACCAAGCTAAAATAGTGGATGTGTGCGGAAAGGATGCTCCTGCCGCCTCACAAACACCTATAAGAAGGCACCCCTTACTGAAAGTAGCAGTGGGGGATACCCCTTTATGCACAAATGGTATAGACATTAGCTTGAGATGTTGACTCAAGGACATGAGACCCTGAAGTGACATAAGCATCCAAGCTATAAAATCTTATGAATGTATGCGGAGAGGAACCATCCCGCCACATCACAAACGCTCTGTAAAGAGGCACCACCTACTAATAGTAGCAGTGGGGGATACCCCCCCTTGGAACAATCGGTTTTGACAACAGCTTGAGATGTTGACTCGAGGACATGAGACCCTGGAGTGACATGAGCATCCAAGCTATAAAATCTTATGGGTGTATGTGGAGAGGACCAGCCCGCCGCATCACAAATGCTCTGCAAGGAGGCCCCTTTTACTAAAGCAGTAGAAAAGGCTACTCCCCTGGTGGAGTGAGCTCTCAGACCTGCTGTCGAGACTTGACCGCGCGCCTCATAGGCAAGAGCAATGGCATCCCTAACCCAATGTGAAATGGACTGCCAAACAAAACAGACAAACAATTGCTCGGACTTACGTCACTGGCTAGTGCAGTGGACATAAGTCTGAAGAGCACGGACTGAACACAATCTGTGGTATAACTCCTGCTCCGGCGTTGTGAACGGCAGAGGGCAGAAAGTCTCAAGAATGACCGGATGTGCAGCCAAAAAGGGAACCAAGTAATCAGGATAAGGATGCAAAATCACCTTCACCATTCCTGGGGCAAAATCTAGACAGAATGGCAAGACCGCCAGAGCCTGCATATCCCCAATTCTTTTTAAAGAAGTTATTGCCATTAGAAAAAACATCTTTAGTGTCAGAAGTCTATCAGACGCTGACTCTAGAGGTTCAAAGGGGGTCTGAACCAGACCCTCAAGGACTATAGCTAGGTCCCACGAAGGAATCTTAGTTCTCGCTGGAGGCCTCAATCGTTTTGCCCCACGAATAAAACGAGCGAGAAGAGGATGCCTCCCGAGCGGCGCCTCATCCACCAAAGCGTGGCAAGCCGAAAGAGCGGCCACATAAACCCTGAGAGTGGATGGGCATAAGCCTGCTGACAGCTTTTCCTGCAGAAAACTAAGAATTGTAGCAATCTGGCAGTTAACAGGATCTGCATTATGTGTCGTGCACCATTCTTCAAAGACACCACACTTAAAGGCATAATTCTTTCTAGTGGAAAGAGCCCTAGCCTTCAAAATAGTATCAATACCATCAGGCGACAAACCTGTGTCCCTCAGTTGGTACCCTTCAGGAGCCAAACATGGAGATTCCACAGGTCGGGCCTGAGATGCATTATCATATGAGACAGAAGGCCCCTCCTCTCTGGACTCGCCCATGGCGAGCCGTTGAGGAGAGATATTATCTCTGAGAACCATACTCTGTTCGGCCAATGCGGTGCTATAAGAAAGAGGCAAGAGCCTTGCTGGCGAACTCTGGCTAGAACCTGCGGGAGCAGCGCCACTGGAGGAAACACATAAAGGCGTTTGTCCGGCCATGTGTGCGCCATTGCGTCCAGACCCAGGGGGGCTGGAGGACTCAGAGAGAAGTAAAGGAGACATTGCGCTATCTGAAAAGAGGCCAAGAGGTCCACTTTCTCTCTGTAAAATCATTATCCATATCTGAGACACTATGTCTAGGTGGGGTTTCCATTCCCTAGTTGATAATGTCTGCCTGGACAGTAAATCTGCTCCTACATACAGGTTCCCCGGGATGCACACTGTTCTGAGTGACAGGGACTTGTCCTGAGCCCAGAGAAAAATCTCCCTCGCTATCCTGTTCAAGCTGCGCAAGCACAGACCTCCCTGGTGACTTATTTATGAGACTATCGCTGTGTTGTCCACCCGCACTAGGACATGACAGCTTCTCACTTGGGGTAGAAAGTATTTCAGGACCAGAAATACAGCCGTCAGCTCTAGGCAATTGATGTGCCAAGCAAGCTGATGACCCTCCCATTCCCCTTGAGCTGGACGACCACCTAAGGTCGCACCCCAGCCCATCAGGGAGGCGTCTGTCATTAGCAGTCTGCGATGACAAGTTGCTCATAGCGTGGGACCCAAGGCAACAAACCGGGGTCTTATCCACATAGTGTACAAAGCCTTTTTATTAGCCTTTGAGGGTTGGTCCTTGGATGTCACAACTGAAACGACCTTATATGCAACAGCCCCAAAGGAATCACCGTGGATGCTAATGCCATGATTCCTAATATCCTCTGATATTGTTTCACAGTGAGATCCTGGCCCAGCCTAACTCTGCTCAGGGTATGCTGAATGGTCGTGATTCGTGCGGGAGGCCCGCATCGTAATCGAATCCCAGACTATCCCTAAATAAGTAGTTCTCAGGGCATGAGAAAGAACGCTTTTCTTGGCTTTGAGTCTCAACCCTAGAAAAAGTAGATGTGCTAACACAATAGCCGTGTTTGCACTATCGGGCTTCAAGCGGGCGTGCCAGTGCCTGCCGAGGCCTGTCACGTTTGCATTGTCACTTCCGGGGCATGATCGTGCTTCACTGGTGCTTCGTTGGTGCTTAAGGCCCCGCTTTTCTGGCCCGCCGAAATCGTTGGGCCAAAGCGGGCTTCTCGGGGCTAGGGGAGTGGTAAAGGTCTAAGGCGGAGTTTATCTGAGTCTCTGGCAAGATGTGCATCCATCTGTCTGCAGATTTAAAACTTTAAATATAACCGGGATCACCAGTAATTGACTGTTTCACGGAAGATGCCTGCTATGTTTGTACTTCGGACTGAAGAAAATGATCTGCATATGTAAAAAAAAAAAAAAACACGCGTTACAACGCCGAACTCGCCATGCTAAGGATCCGGCGCACACCGCTACCGGTTCGGGAGAAGTTTATAAAGTTTCGGGCACAGAACAAAGTGTTTAAAGTGCAACAGTGCCGAGAAATTAAAGATGTGTGTTGAATCATCATTTCATCGTCCATCACTCCATGTATTAAAGCGATCGAGTCACGATGGTATCTACATTCGGTGAGTTAACATGCTACATAACGTTTGCATACAAAACACTTAAAATACAAATACAAATGCTACATTACGTTTGCATACAAAACACTTAAAATACAAATAACGATTGCAGAAGTGTCTTACATGGGTCTTTGTTGTGTTTTTTGTGTTATAGTGTCATCTCTGTTGAATTTTTTAGTCAGCCCTTAGAAAAAGTAACCATGGTCTTATTATAGTCATAGCCATGCTTTCTGGTATTTTGGAGATTAATTAAACTCTTATATGAATGTAGCAAACTTTATATGTCGGTATACTGTATGTGTATTTACAAACCCTTTATACAAAACGTCACATGTGCTGCTTTCTTTTGTGTCCGTTTTACAGAAAAATTCCAACGTAAAGCTTTCAGTTTGTCATCCAGAAGATTTTATTTTGTATATGAGAGATGACACAGCAACAAATGCAAGAGTAGGTGATGAAACGATGATGATGATGAGACGACAGGACCCATGGATGTTGAAATCAGTCCGGAGGAGATGTCTTTAAATACACTGTTTGTGCACTGATATAAACTTCATATGTAAATAAAGTACCGCGTTATTACTACGGCTGCTTGTCAGTTTATTGAAAATGATTGCTTAATAATCACATCTGAAACACAGAAATGGTAAGATGCCACAAAATGGTAAATATAACCATCATTAACTTAACCACTGTAACATAGCTTTTTAAATACTTGTGTATATTCAGAGTTGATTCTTAACGAGTACATTTTCTAATGATTTCTCAAACGTTTTGATTTTTGAGATGCAAGTAAAGTGATTTTCAGTTCTATTCAGCTATTCGAGGCAGTTCTTTATAGACAAAAGTATTTATTGATTGACACATTATTGAAATAGCTATTAGACAGTTACCTTGTGTTTTATGTGATGCTCAACTATTAACGTTTTCATGATTAAAGATATCACACCTCTTATAATGTGTAAGTATTTACATCGCCATAGAACTATAATTACAAACGTAACGTTACATATTTAGACACGTGCATATTTTAAAATAAGATTATTTTACATAAATGTAAAACTAGGACTCGTTATATTCTTTAAAATATTGTGTATAGGCAATAGTATAATGGCACATTAGGTAGATGAACGCTTTATTTGTAATTACCACTTCATAAAGTTTACTATTGCTTATTGATCTGATATTGTCTCGTCGTGAGATCGCTCGTGTGCAGCCAACATAAACTTCCAAGAGTAACACCGCGGATGAAGCAAACATCTCTATCTTCTCATCTTGGCTTTCACCGTGCAAACAGCCGCCTCAGTCATTTTTCATTATGTGTGTTGTATGATGATGCGATCTCACTCCCGTCTCCTGTCAGATTGAAGTGACTTCCTCATGGTAAAACAGGCGGAGTTGTGTGACGTTACATCCAGGTAGGCGTATTAAGGGCGGGGTTTTCTGAAGCGCTGCGGCGCTATTGGCTTGACAATGCAAACGCGTCGTGATTTTGGCTACACAGCTGGAGGTCTGAGGCTATTGGCTCCGTGAGGCCCGTTTGAAGCCCTGGCTCGCACAGGCCCGATAGTGCAAAAGCGGCTAATGTTTTTGTGTTGGAGTGCCACCTCTCATGATTTTGATGGTATTAGCCAATCGTCCATGTAATTTAAAATGCAGATGCCCCGGAGTCTCAATGGAGCCAGTGCTGCATCCATACATTTTATGTATGTGCGGGGTGATAAAGCTAGGCCGACTGTAAGAACCAGGAAGTATCTGCTGTAAAAGCCTGACCTTCTCTCTGGAAGGGGAACATGTTCTATGGCCCCTTTCATCAGTAGAGTTTGTATTTCTTGCAACAGTACGTGCGTTCGTACCGGTCTCATGGAAGTGAATATCACGCCATTGAAGTGCAGAGGACGACAAAAAAAATTGGATTATGTATCCTATATGTACTGTGCTTATTACCCAAGCAGAAACACCTGGCAGGAGTTTCCACACTGCCAGACTCTCTGATAATGCTATTAATTTGATTAAGCCCAGAGGCAGCAGAGGTGGAGAGGCTTTGTAAAGGCAGCGGGACGGAGTGATCTGATGTAGTTTGATATGCTCCACCCCGCCGGCGAGCCCTACTGTAAAGAGTGGGTAATAAGCACAGAGAGCTGGATCTCATACTATAGTATCACAATATTGTCAGAGAAAGATCCTTCTGATAAGTGTGCAAACAATAAATGAATACATAAGTTTTATATGATGATGTTTAGACTTTATTTACTGAACTGACCACCACCAAAGGATCGCATGCTGCCATAACAAACATGTATTAAACACACAAAGTTATAGCAATCAAAAGACTAAACAAGGCAAGAGTCAAGAGTCAAGTTTAACTAAATCAAACACTGATCACAATAGTGGTGACTTTAAATGAAACACAATCTCAACCTAAAGTAAGAAAATGACTCTACAAGTAAGATGTAAAATGTAATTTTAGGTTTCAGACAGAGATGGTGAGAGAGGGGATAACAGAGTTTTTAATTCTGCTTCATTGTTACTTTTTAACACTCTGTAAGATTGGGACAATATATACATCCATCAGTGTTCATTTAACTCAGGGGATTTTGCTGTATGAGGACTTCCTGGGGGCTAAGTGAGGGCTGCCCATGCAGGGCCAGCGCTAAGGGGCCAACGTTTCGCCAGTGAGCAAACCTGTGCGGGGCCCTTAGGCTATGCCCATACAGGCCCATCGTAAGCTTACTTGCAGGGAGACCTGATGACACATCTAGTGCTCATCTATTTTATAGCCTCGCATCAGGTGCCCTGTGATGTCGTCATCAATCGAGGCTATATACCTCCGGGTCAATTTTCATTGACGTGATTGCACACTATATTAAGCTGGTCAACAATAGAGACGTTTCCCCATAGCGCTTGGCAGCGCAGCATCGAAGTAAAGCTTTTGATAGGGAACGGTAAACAACCATAAACGGACAGCTGAAGGTGGTTCATGTTAGTTTAAGCTTCAGACGTCATGCACACAGAATATTGGCTAAATGTCTGATGTTTATTGTTCACTTTCATGGAAACCCTGTGGAAATGTCGAAGTTGTCTTTGGATTGGTTGAAATAAACCGGATTTCCAGAAAACCCGAGTGTCGCAATTAGTTTCGGTCCCTGGAAAACATAACTCTGTAACTCGCTAAAAGACTTCCAAGAGTTTTGCTTGAGGCAGTTAGTGGAGTCAAAAAGTTTGGTTCTCCTGAATTGCTTGTAGGTGTTAAAAAGTGAAGAGGTGTGCTTCAAACAGATGTTTACCGGGAGCGTCTCATGTGGCTGTTGATGAAGTGCACAACGTTGTTCTATGGTGAGTAATGTTGTTTATTTAGATGCTATTCGGTTGCAGCTGGTTATTTTAAAAACTGACTTGATGCCAGCCGGCTCGTTATTGTGGGGAGTCTGAAACGTGATGTAAGACGAAACAAACTGTGATTGGTTGTTTGACATGTGGGTGGGCTTTGTCTAGAAAAAGCAGCGAAAAACACCAGCCTGCAGAACTGAAGGTCTGGCTACGCGAGACTAGGTTCACATGCCCCCCCCCCCCCATAGTGACCAGAGAGAAAATATTTGCACTTTAACAGCATTGGGTATAGTCAACAAATAAAGTTACAAATTAAGTAGAAGTATCCTCCAATTGGTCTGTAGGTTTACCCATGTCAACCATTAACTAGGCTATACGTCATCCTGCTACATACCGTATGTGGAAAATAATGTTATTTGAACCATAAACCATGTAAAGAAATTGCTTTACACCAAATATACAAAATAACTTTTTTAACAACGTAATAAAGATTTTAGAAAATTCTGATTACAGAAATGTACTCACCACTGTAGCAAAGGAATGATAACTGATTATCACAGTTTTCATCTGCCCAACTACCAGAGACAGTAAAGGACACAGCAGTGCAGTAATTATTGTATGCAGCATTATATGGCGGTCCTGATATCCAGTTACTGAATGTAGAGTTACTCTGATCAGACCAAGATCTGGGTCTGTACAGACCAATCCAAACTGAATCATGGTTATTTTGGAGAAAATACTGAATCTCCTGGTTTTCAGATTCATTCCTGATACTAACAAGATCTGTGTGATTCTCTCTGCAGTAACTCTGAGCTTCAATCCAGGTCTTATATTGATGAACCAAAACATAACTAGTGTTGGCATTCTGTCTTCCTACAAGCATTTATAGTTAGAGGTTGGTTATTTAATACAAATTGAGCTCTCATTGTGCTACAGTATAATATTATTGAAATTGCTCACCATCATAGCAGATGAAAAAAAATTTGTTGTAGCAATATGTTGGATGCCATATCCCATTGTAAATTTCAACACAATCATTTTCTCCATAATTTTCAGGTCCTGGGTTATACCAGTTTCTATACTGTTTATCTCCCCCTTTAAAGAAATTGGTGTCCTCCAGAGTCCATTTCCAACTGTTCAAATCATCATAGAGTCCAATCCAGGCCAGATCAATGGAATTAAAGTCATTCACTGTGTTGAGTAACTGGATCGTCTCTTGTTCATTTTCAATGGTGGCCAGATCAGTGTATTTATCTCTACAGTAACTCTGAGCTTCGGTCCATGTCTTGGATTCATTTACAAAGACATACTGACGTGCAGAACATGAAGTGAAGGTGATAAAGCCTGATGAGAAACAAAGGTTAAAGGGATAGTTCACTTTAAAATGAAAATTCTGTCATCATTTACTCATCCTCATGTTGTTCTAAACCTGTATGAATTTTTTTTTCTCTGATGAACACAAAAGAAGATATTTTGAGAAATGATGGTAAACGCACAGCAGTAAGTGACCATTGACTTCCATAGTAGGAAAAAAATATTTTGGAAGTATTGTGATAAATGACTAAGAAAATGTTTTGATAAATGATGGTAAGCACACAGGTGATGGTACCCATTAAATTCCATCATATTTTTTTATTCATACTATGGAAGTCTATGGTCACTTACTGCTGTGTGTTTACTATCATTTCTCAAAATATCTTCTTTTGTGTTTATCAGAAAAAAGAAATTCATACAGATTTAGAACAACATGAGGATGAGTAAATGATGACAGAATTTTCGTTTTAAAGTGAACTATTATATTGCTTTAAAATCATATATTTATTAACGTGTGTGGCCACCTAATAGCCTCTTTCCATGTTTTATGTATATTATGTATATTACTTAAAGGAATAGTCTACTCATTTTCAATATTAAAATATCGTCGCTGCCCGATGAAACTCACGCATGTCCAAAACGGTTACTTTTCAGAAAGTGAAAAAAACACCGTATATCAAAAGCAGTTGAATGTAGCGTTGTCATACTTGGTACGGCATATTTACATGTAACCATATTCTTGCCAGTGTAATGATATAATCCACATTTGACCAAAATTGAGTTTAAATGGACATGCGTGCATATTTTACAGTAACTTTGATCGATACGCGTTCTTCCGATCATTAATTAGAATGGCCAAGTCGCGTTTCGTATTGACAGATGAATACGCTCAGTTCATTAAATAGCCTACATCTTAGTTAAATACGCTCACTTTATTTAATATTAATTATACATTTATTAAATGTCTCTTGCAAACTATGAAGGGACAATGAATCAATACACTGACATGTTAATGCTACACAGCAGGGGCGTCAGTTTGTGTTGAAAAGTGGTGGGGACAAAAGATCAGATAAAAACATTACCGCAGGACAGGAAAAATATTGAATAACGGCGCATCAAAAATGGGCATAGCGTAGGCTAGTCAACGGCAAGAAAATACTCAGCATAAAACCCTCAACAATGTCGACTGCACACATGTAACAGTCCCTGCAACACCAGCTCAACCGAACAGTGCCAAAGCACCATAGCGTAGAAAACAGCAGCGCTTTTAGTCAATGATTAAGTCTTAAGCATCGCTTGATTTTTCAGAACATTTTAACCAAATGCTTTCAAAAAGTGGTGGGGACATCCCCAGCATAAATAACACCAATGCTAGACAGATACTTTGTTTGCACAGTCCTACCGTAATTAAGTCACTCCTAGATGTTAGTCTGGCGTCCGGGGGAAACGTTTACCTCGACGAAGGAAAGTCATTGTCATGTTTATTCGGCTATATCCAGTGCTGAGCTTCGATAAAACTTTACGAGACCGGCGAGATGCTTCACAGGCAGAAGATATGCGGCGTGATTGACAGCTTTGACACCAAATGGGTATACGTGAAAATCAGATGACATGATTTCACAAGTTTTCATTGGCCATTTAGGTATGTGACGCATACTGTATACGGAAATGAACCTGGAAATTCAATCTGTCGAAAAATCTCAAAATCGGCAAAATGAACATACGTGATTTTCATCGGACAGCGATGATATGTTATTACCATAACTAAGAATTGTTGATACATCCCTCTATCATCTGTGTGCATGCACGTAAGCGCTGGAGCGCGCTGCGACGCTTCGATAGCATTTAGCTTAGCCCCATTCATTCAATGGTACCATTTAGAGATAAAGTTAGAAGTGACCAAACACATCAACGGTTTTCCTATTTAAGACGAGTAGTTATACGAGCAAGTTTGGTGGTACAAAATAAAACGTAGCACTTTTCTAAGCGGATTTAAAAGAGGAACTATATTGTATGACGTAATATCACTTATAGGAGTACTTCGACTCGGCGCAGTAACACCCTCCCTCTCCCATTATGAGAGGGAGAAGGGGAGCGGACTTTTCAGGCGAGTCGAAGTACTCCCAAAAGTGCTATTCCGCCATAAAACATAGTTCCTCTTTTAAATTCGCTTAGAAAAGCGCTACGTTTTATTTTGTACCACCAAACTTGCTCGTATAACTACTCGTCTTAAATAGGAAAAACGTTGATGTGTTTGGTCACTTATATAGCTTGAGTGACCGGATGGAATTCAAGCGTAGTTCAGGCAGACCACTGATCGCTAACTACTCCAGCTGACGCTCAGCTGCTTAATCACTCTCACCTGCTTTAATCAACAGTATTTAAGCAGTCAATCAGACGCTCTGTAGCTACTCTGTCGCACAGACAATTTTACCGAGTCTGTCGCACAGACATTTTTACCGAGTCTGTCGCACAGACATTTGCATAGCAGATTGTAGACTGAGCCAGTACTCATGCGATCGATAGAATTTTATCGGAAGATGTTGCAATACTCTCTGTGGAAGTGCAGGAAGACATCCATTCCGTACAGGTATTAAGATAATTTGTGCGTATATCTCCTGTCAAGCCCAAAGAACTTATGTTTCCGTGATCTTTGAACGCGCTTTTCAGTGCGTGAGCTTTGAGTTTGTGCACGTATGCGCACTGGAAAAAGTTCACTTTAGTATCTTTGTCGCTCAAATAGTCTAAAATCGCTTGTCACTGTAAACAATAACTTTCTTTTCAACAGTATAGCAGGATGTTCTATTAACAGCATTTCATGCAATATTTAGCAGTTTTACCATATTTACATTTACGTATTTACAGCAGTAGGCCAGTAACGTTAGACCAATGTGACTACAAGCAAGGAGTATGTCCGTCATTCGTTCCAATTCATTTCGATATAAATCGTTCAGGTCACCTTGCAGTGTCAGTGTATATATGTTGTTTTAATTGATTGCCTCAAAATTCGACAATTGTAGTTTTACAGCATTTCGTGTCTTACACTTGTTTTAACGTCCCGAAGGCAGTCGCTCTACGCATCTTCAACAAGCATGTAAAGCATAAGAAACCAGTGTTGCCAACTATTTTCAATGGAAAGTAGCTAAGCTTGCTTGGAAAGTCGCTAAATGTCGCTAGATTACGTCATTGCGTCATTTGCATAACAGTGACATCATCACGTCACATTTGCATTCTTACTACACTGGCTTACTACATTATTTCAGGTTTCTCTTTCTCTCTGAACTGTCAAAAATGTTATTTTAAGACACATGAATGCTTGAAAATGTTTTCTCGTTTGTTTATCTGCTTATGTTCTTATAAAACGAAATGTGTGTATGTTCATGTTTATATGGCCAAACAGTCCAGTTTCAAAACATACACTGATAAATGATGGGAAACGTTGTTTTGTAGGTAAATAGCCCATTAACGCGTCAGCTCCGTACAGTTTGTCTGTTCTAAATGTGCTGCTGCTCAGCTCCCTCAAGTACATTTATTTTATGTACAGTGATTAATTTTATTCAAAGACCATTTTATATTTATATCTCGCCATTAATGTAAGCCATCGCGGGATCCGCCTGCTCCGGCTTCTCGCATGCACGATTATGCCGTCTGGACGCGGATAGATAACCACTTCTCCTGCCCTGATTGCAACTGGGAGAGACTCTGCTCTGCTGCGCAAGGACTAGACCGCCTGTGAATGCTTTGGGTCGGGGGTGGAGCCCACAGAAGCAGCGGTAGCTGCTCATTGAGAAGAGTGAATGTCTCCAACAATGCCAAGATGTAAGAAACATCTTGCACGTGTTATCTTGTGTTGGGGGTCCGTTAATTAATGATTAACTAATGTCAGCCTCAGCTGTCCTTCATTTTATTTCTCTCCTCTGAACCTGCCTGTTCCAAATCTATTGAATATCAGGGAACCGCGTTCCCTTTTGAGGTATGCTACCCAACATGCCAGGAGCCGCGTACTCCGAGACAAGCAGTCTCTAGAAGTTATGCACTCAACTACGTTGTTGTGTTTGGGGGATACATGCAAAGGATGCATCTTAAAGGTGCAGTATGACAACCGAGCCCCTTGATTCCTCAGCCTTTGGCCAAATTCAGATATTTGTTATAATATATAAATATATTATATAATTTGGTATTCTTAAGTGGTCCTGACTGAACTAACTTTATCTCTAAATGGTACCATTGAATGAATGGGGCTAAGCTAAATGCTATCGAAGCGTCGCAGCGCGCTCCAGCGCTTACGTGCACGCACACAGATGATAGAGGGATGTATCAACAATTCTTAGTTAAGGTAATAACATATTTTAATATTGAAAATGAGTAGACTATTCCTTTAATAAATTCATTGTGACTAAATTGTATTGTTTACATTATTATTTTATATTTTAAGAATAATATGCTGGTTAATGTGTCTCCGGGTTAACCTTGATGGTAAAGCATTAAAGCACCAAGTTTTTTAAAACCTTTTTTGCTCCCTTATTGTCATCACTATCGCTACTCTTTCTGTTTATAATTAACAAATAAATATAATTAATAAGATTTCATCTTTCAAGCTAAAAGAGAGTTTGTAATCTTTAAAGGTCCCATTCTTTCTGTGTTTTTAAAGCTTTGATTGTGTTTACAGTTCGCAATATAATGTTACCAGCCGGAGCGGGCTACTCAAATGCCCCTCCGGCGCGCTCCACCTCGTGGAGGTCCCCAAAAGCAACCCAATGAGCAATCACACGAAGCAGGTAAGTAAAATTAATACAAATTTTATTTAAATTATCTAAAATGCTGTTAAGCAGGGGGAAAGGGAAAAAGGGGATTTAAAAGTCTCTTTGTCTGTCCTCCACAGACTCGTCGAGGGAGAGGAGCCAATGGAGAAGGGGAGGTGGCCAGGGAGGCTCTTCTTCCAAACAGGGACAATCTCAGTCGTTGCTGGACACGCAGGCGGGCGAAATAGACAGGTAAGTCCCCGATGATCAACACACCACAGCGGCTCCACGATGCACCTCACAGCGGTTGTCTAGACCTAGGGTCGGTATAAGCATGCTCCACTGCTCCTAGCTTTGCCGTCTGTAAGTGAACCAGAGGGTTGTTATCAGTTATTACTTGTACCTTCGCTCCCCACAGGTAATCTTTGAACTTCTCACTCAGAGCCCATTTTAAGGCCAGCAGCTCCAACTTGAACGAGCTATAATTCTCGTCATTCCTTTCCGCCGGGTGGAGGCTTCTTACTCACTCGGCTCCCTCCTGACGCTGGGCCAACACAGCTCCTAGTCCCAGATTACTGGCATCTGTGTACAGGATGAAAGGTAAGTTAAAATCTGTGTAGGCCAGTATGGGTGCTTGTAATAACTCTTGTTTCAAATGTAGGAAAGCGGCTTCACACTTGGGGGTCCACGTTATCGCTGGAGACCCACGGCCTCGGGGTCGCCCTGTCCCGGCCAGCAACTGGTTAAGGGTCTTAGCGATCTTCGAGAATCCCTTTATGAAGCGACGATAGTAACCCACAAACCCCAGAAAAGATCTGAACTGTCTCACTGTTGTAGGGGCGCTCCATTCCATCACCTCAGCCACCTTCTCAGGGTCCACAGATACACCGGCGGCACTCACACAGTGTCCCAGGAACTTCACCTTCCGCTGTAACAGGTGGCATTTATCTGGCTGTAGCTTGAGTCCATACCTTTCCATCGCCTGGAACACTTCCTCCAGGTGCTGCAGGTGCGTATCGAAGTCCGGGGAGTAGACGATCACATCATCCAGATATACCAGGGTGGACTCCATCAGTCTACCTCCCAAACACTGTTGCATCAGTCGTTGAAACGTGGCGGGAGCGTTGCAAAGTCCGAAGGGCATCCGGTCCCATTCGAACAGTCCAAACGGGGTGGTGAAGGCGGTCTTCTCGCGGTCTGTCTCTTCGACTCCCACCTGCCAGTATCCGCTGGCTAAATCCAAGGTCGAGTACCAAGCCGACCGTGTTAAACTGGCCAGAGAGTCTTCAATTCAGGGCAACGGAAACGCGTCTTTCTTCGTTACCTGGTTTAGCTTGCGGTAGTCTACGCAGAACCTCCAGGCTCCGTTCTTCTTCTGGACTAACACAATGGGCGCTGCCCAGGGACTACTGCTCTCCCGCACGACCCCACGCTCCAACATGCCATGCCAACCTTTCTCGGCTGGGGCCATAATCCTGCTGGGGGACCCTCACCCAGACAAGAGCCTCACTTTGTGCAGGAATGGACAAGGCGAACCGGCAAGCCACCCGTCCAATTTCCTCACAATCCATCCGCCCTTTTGCCGTCTGGATCCGCCTGCAATCTGCGGCAATCCGCTTCCATTCTTGCCGTTTGGCCAAGGGGTCCGTCTTCGCGGGCCCGGCTCGGAACAACTCCTCCCAGTACTCTGCAATGACATTCATACCGATCAACCCTTGGTGAGCTTCCAAACAGTGGTCCTGGACGACCACGATCCCCTTCTGGGGCACAAGGACTCTGCGGACTTCTACATCAGCCACCACATATCCAACGTACGGGATTTCGAGGCCATTTGTTCCCTTTAGGGTCAGCCATGAGGGGTCCTTCCCTCTCATGCTCTGTCGGCCGAACACTTCCCATGCCAGACTCTCTGAAAATAGAGTGACCTTTGAGCCAGTGTCTATTAAACAAGGTATCTTTACTCCACATACCTTCACTTCCACCACCGGACTCCATCTTTTGAGGTGGGTCTTCACGAAGGGGTCAGACCACATGATCCACTGTGGCCGGTCTCCTCAAAAATCCCCAATCGAGCCTCTTCGGGGGCCACACTGCCGGCTGTAATGCCCGGCTTCTCCGCAACGATTACAGATGGGCCTACCCTGGTCATCCCATTCAAACCGGGGGCGGTTCGGCCGACTCAGCCTCCTTCCCGGGTAGCGACCGCCTTCAGAGTAGGCTCGTTCCCGAGGGGCAGTTCTCGTCTCTGGCCGAGGCATCCCCAGCCTCAACTCCTCTAGTAACGTCTTCAAGAACTCCTTCATTTGTGTTTGTACGTCCCTCATCAGCTCAGTTTTCAGGGCTTGTCGCCAATCGACCTCTTCCGGAGGGGCCGTCGTGCTGTTACTCACAGCGGCACACACTGGGAGTTCTTTTACTTCCTCTTGGTCGCGCTCTAGCGCAGCGGCCTCCTTCTTGAGATCCTCAAAGACAGTTCTGGGTCTCGACGAAATTGGACTCTCAGACATTGCCGTATGGGACCTTCCCGTAACCCTAGCAGGAACTGATCTCTCAAGAGAGTTTCTCCGTCTTCTAGGCCGTGGTCGGGACACTTCTGCAACCTGGTAAGGTATTCTCGAAGTCGTAAGGCATATGCTCGTTTGTCGGGGCCCCTGCTTACATCCAAAGAACTGAGCCCTCAGGACGGCTACCGGGATGGTATCTCCATACTGTTCGGACAAAAAAATTCAAATAGACTGAGCTGTGGCTCGCACTGCTTCTGGGGCGGCCTGGACTTCCCTCCATGCTTCTCCCTCCAGGGAGTTCAGCACGAACTGTAGCTGCTGGGCTGCGGTCAACCCCTGGATCCCGGCCAGGTACTCTATCTGGGCTCTCCATTCTGACAATCTCACCTCAGATTCTGCGCCGCTGTACTTCTGGATCCAGGGGTTTCCCATGAAGACTGGCATAACTCCGGGTGGGGCCTCAGGGAGCTCGTTGTCGGCCATTGGGGAGCTTTGGTTGGACACGCAGGCGGGGGAAATAGACAGGTAAGTCCACGATGATCAACACACCACAGCAGCTCCACGACGCACCTCACAGCGGTTGGCTTGACCTAGGGTCGGTATGAGCAACAGGAGACACGGCACAGCACTGCAAATACTCCAGGTGCACACACGTCAATAATGCAGACTCACACACAGCAATCCACACTTTGGTTAGTGATAATTAAGGTCCATACCTCCACGCTGGGTCAATACTCTTCACTGAGGAGGGAGATGTTTACATTCGCGGCCACCGGCGATTTGGACAGATGACACGGGTCCCCGCACAACGCTCCAGATATCCTGGAATCCCACTGGCTCTCCCACCGGCTTCGTTCTCCACGGTAGGGCCACTACACCACAACACACTCCTTGCAAATAGTCACTGTCTGTTCCTCCAATGCTTTCAGAATGAATAATAGACCACTGGTACTCACGATCCAATGTTTTTCATTTCTCTCCTTTTATTGTCGCTTGCCACAATGCCCGCTTCAACATCCACTACAAGGGATCAAAACAATGAACAACATCCTGTGGTTTACATGCTCTATTTATACTTCCTTTTCCCTTGAATCCTCAAATCAGCGTTTGTCACTGGTTTCCACTGATTTCGTTGCTCGGGTTAACCCGGAAGTGCTGGTGTTTGGGTAAATCGGTCCGGGCGGAACTATTCCTCCACACTTTGGTTCCGCCCTGATAGTCACTCGTGACAATAACATGTGTTCATGTTTTACTTGTAAAAAAACACATTATTTTTCTCACAATTTCTATATCGCTTTTATCACTCTCCTCAAAACAAGCTGATGTCTTCATTTTTCTATGAAGTCCCTCATTCAGAAATACGTATCGAGTTCTGATTGTGTAGTTTGTTCAGTGTGTTGTAATTCGATAGCAGCTTAGCTTAGCAGAGCCGTTTGAGTCAAAGCTGGCGACTGATGTATTCCTGTGGACTAAGTTTAGTCAAACACTGTTTTATTGACATCATTAACTCTTTCACCACCATTGACGAGATATCTCGCCAATTAAGAGAAAACGCTTCCCCGCCAATGACGAGTATTTCCGTCTATCCGCAATACCGCTATTATCCACCAAGTGGCGCCCTTCCGCAACTTTTATACCTGGAAGTATTGCCCTATGGCAAGCGGCTGCATGTCCGTGTTTGTTTTAAAGATTGCTCTGAATGGGATCTCTATGAAAAGTCCGTCACAAAAATGGAATTATCTCTGCTTTTTGCTCAAAATGTGGTGTTTTTGCAGAAACCTACCCATATTCAAAAGCTGATTACAAAAGAACCACTGAAGGTAGGATTAAACGTTTTTGTTTTTTTTTTTTGAAAGCAGAGGGTCTGTTCTTTCATTTGGTATATTGTATGTTTATATGTTTAAAGAAGAACATTTTCTGGAAAGCATTAAACTTTGGTGAAAATCATGAAAAGCGCTGGCGCTGGCTGGCAACTTTTTTTAAAAACGCTGGCGGTGAAAGAGTTAAAGCAGGAAGTAGAGGGCTGTAGGCCAAACCGGCCATTCGCTGTATGCTTTGATATGGGACTTCTGCTAAAGAAAATGTATTGCCTGGCAGTGAACTTTGAGCTTTATAATATTGCAGGTATTATTTATGCTCTAACAGCAACATTACACACTAACTAAAGTTTAAAAAATAGGATAAGGAAGAACGGGACCTTTAAAATAATGATATAAATTGCTGCTCCTGGTTGTGAATAAATATTTTTGTAAAATCATCAGATCAGATTCAAGCTACCAAACTAGTTTGTAATAAAGTGAAGGTTGAATTTGCCCATGTATGGTAACCCATACTTGGAATGTGACCTCTGCATGTAACCCATCCCAGTGAGTACACACACACACACACACACACACACACACACACACACACACACACACACACACACACACACACACACACACACACAGAGCAGTGGGCAGCTATCAATGCACAGCCTGGGGAGCAATACAGCTCTTGCATCTAAGTACTTAACTGATGAAAGCCGAAGAAAAGGTACACTGCCATACAGTGTGACACATAGTATGGCTACACTGAATGTTTGCCTGCACATATATTTTTGGTTTTGAAACTTGTTGGACTTGATATTAACAAAATCAACAAGTCCAACCAGCAACCTTTGTTAACAGAAGAATGCTAGAACGCTTGCAGGAAACTGAACTTGGCCATCTATGAACAGGGCTACAAAGCTGTTACAAGGACAATACAAAGCCAAAATCCCATTGTGAGTACCACATAAGTTCACTTTTCATGGACATATGTGACCCTGCCTGTAAAATTCAGGCTAAAGTCTTATAATCTAAGGATGAAATGGAGCATAAAATTTTTATTTAAATCATTAATTTCACTTTAATTTCAAATCTTTGAGATGACCCTCAGTGAATATATCAAGGGTATATTTTGTATCATGATTTTGTGTATAAAACAGCAAGACCAAATGTACAACACTTCTGTGTAGGACATATGTGTAAAATGTGTACCATTGAAAGTCTTATGCTGGCAAAAAAATTGTAAGCTTGGGCATACTCGGCAAAGCTCTCACTTCTGTTGTATATGCAAATGCATGACATTGCCTAAAGTATGAAACTTGTATTAGCATTAATGACTATAACACATTAAGAGAATTGATTGAAATCATGATTACTGAGCTACACAATTCATGCATAAAAAGTGATATTAAAATGCACATTACCTGAAATAAGAACTAGTAGAAACATGGCTGTGGATGAATTGTGTGTCTGTTTCAAGAAAAATAACAGTAAGTTATAAAGAAAAATATATTTGTATATTTGCAGTGTGTTTTCATTTACCTTTAAGTTCCGAAAACTGCAGTCTCTAACCAGTTTGTGTTTTGGTGAAGCTCTTTTGTAACAACCTAAAAAAATGTGGGTGTGATTATTGCTTATCCCCAACATCCTTAAAGACTTCTTCATAGTAATCTGACAAATAACAACAAACACTGACAATCTTTGTTTAACAGCATTACAAACATGGTTAAGAATATTAAAAAACATTCAAAAACCCGTTGGTCTACGTAGTTGACATGCAAACCTGAAAGCAAATAGAAAAGCAAAATGCTTTTGATTTTAGTTTTTGATATGAACTATCTTAGAAGAAAACTAACTAACCCTAAATAAATCAAATTAAAAGTTATTTGTAGCCAAATAAAACCAATGAAAGGCTCTGGGGTGGGTCAGGTAAAACTCTTTAGTGTCAGGACTCTGCCTTGAAGTCTTGTTTAATTTGTATTATGTCATGGTGGCAGAGTTCTGGCAGTCCCTGGCCTTGTGTGGAGGTTCATGCCTTGTTTTTGTGTTTGGCATGTACCTCCGGTGTCTTGTCATTTGTCCCCGCTCCCTCGTTCTCCTGCTTATTGTTAATTATTACTTATTCCCATCACCTGTTCCCCGCTCGTTATCTTGTTTGGTTTGCTCTATTTAATGTCAGTGTTTCTTTAGTTCTGTGCAGGATCATTATGTAGTGTTGTGTGCTCGTGTTGCGTGTGCATTCTAGTCTAGCGATCTAGTCATAGTCATAGTCATAGTCATAGTCTCAGTCTCAGTCTTAGTCTCAGTGTTATCTGTCAGTTTTATGTTTCATGTTGTGCACCCCCTCGTGGGTCTTTGTTTTGTAATAAAGTGTTTTCTGTTTTCCCCGACATCGTCTGCTATTGGGTTCATTCGTCCTGCAATCCTCACAGAATGATCCTGCCTAAACTGAACCCAGCAACGGTGTCGGGGTCCGTCGCAGCGCCTCCAGTCATGGTACTGCTGCCCATTGCTGTGCGTCCAGCCCCTTGCTGGTTGACAGAGGGGGAACGCACAGCACTCTTCAGTGCGCTCTTGAGAGCCGTCGCCAGGCCGGAGTCTGCGCAGCCAGAGCCGGAGCCCACTCAGCCCCCACAGCCAGAGCCGGAGCCCGCGCAGCCGCGCAGCCAGAGCCAGAGCCGGAGCCCGCGCAGCCAGAGCCGGAGCCCGCGCAGGCCGCGCAGCCAGAGCCCGCGCAGGCCGCGCAGCCAGAGCCGGAGCCCGCGCAGGCCGCGCAGCCAGAGCCGGAGCCCGCGCAGCCAGAGCCGGAGCCCGCGCAGGCCGCGCAGCCAGAGCCGGAGCCCGCGCAGGCCGCGCAGCCAGAGCCGGAGCCCGCGCAGCCCGCGCAGCCAGAGCCAGAGCCGGAGCCCGCGCAGCCAGAGCCGGAGCCCGCGCAGGCCGCGCAGCCAGAGCCGGAGCCCGCGCAGGCCGCGCAGCCAGAGCCGGAGCCAGCGCAGGCCGCGCAGCCAGAGCCGGAGCCCGCGCAGGCCGCGCAGCCAGAGCCGGAGCCCGCGCAGGCCGCGCAGCCAGAGCCGGAGCCCGCGCAGGCCGGGCAGCCAGAGCCGGAGCCCGCGCAGGCCGCGCAGCCAGAGCCGGAGCCCGCGCAGGCCGCGCAGCCAGAGCCGGAGCCCGCGCAGGCCGCGCAGCCAGAGCCGGAGCCCGCGCAGGCCGCGCAGCCAGAGCCGGAGCCCGCGCAGGCCGCGCAGCCAGAGCCGGAGCCCGCGCAGCCCGCGCAGCCAGAGCCGGAGCCCGCGCAGGCCGCGCAGCCAGAGCCGGAGCCCGCGCAGGCCGCGCAGCCAGAGCCGGAGCCCGCGCAGCCCGCGCAGCCCGCGCAGCCAGAGCCGGAGCCCGCGCAGTCGACCCAGCCCGCGCAGCCCGCGCAGTCGACCCAGCCCGCGCCGCCGACCCAGCCCGCGCAGTCCGCGCCGCCCACCGAGCCTGGGCATCAGCTGCAGCCTCCACCACCCAAGCCCCCATGGACTGTTTTGAGTATTTTGTGGACTTAAGTGTGTTTGATTAGTTTTGTTTTTTATCCTGTTTTTGCACCTTCTGTTATGTTTTATTCTGATGTGCTCATAGTCTTGTCTTGTATAGTATCAGTCATGTGTTCTTGTCTTGTGTGTTCCCTTTTTGGACGCCAGGTGGCGTCCATTGAGGGAGGGCTACTGTCAGGACTCTGCCTTGCAGTGTTGGGGTAGTTACTCAAAAAATGTAATTAGTTACTAGTTACTAGTTACTTCTTTAAATTGTAATGAGATTACTTTACTAGTTACTGCATTTGAAAAGTAACTTCACTACTTATTACTTTACTTTCCTTTTTCTTAATTTACCACATAGATACATGGACATGGTTTAGGCGGGGTCGGCTGATGATGAGTGACTACTTTAAATGACCGGCCAGGGCTCTAGACTAACTTTTTGCACTGGTGCGCCCAACATTTTAGGTGCACCAGCACAAGGTGCACCCTAATTTTTGACCCCATCGGATTTATAGTTCGCCCAAAAATTAAAATTCTGTATAATTTACTCCCTCTCATGTTGTTGCAAACCTGTATAGATGTCTTTGTTCTGGTGAACATGAATGAAAATATTTTGGGGAATGTTTGTGGCCAAACCATTCATGAGCCCCATTCACTTCCATAGTATTATTTTTTCCTACTATAGAAGTGAATGGGGCTCATGCTTGGTTTGGTTGTTAACATTTCTCGAGATATGTTGCTTCGTGTTGATCAGAACAAGGAAATTTGTGCAGGTTTGTAACAAAATGAGGGTTAATGATGAAAGATTTTTTTATTTTTGGGTGAACTGTCCCTTTAACACCGCAAGTTTAGCGCCCATGGTGGTTTAATACAGAATATAAACATATAGGCTATTTTATAAGTTTCATGTTGTCATTCCATTTTCCTTATACGAGTCATGCACAGTCCTGTTTGATAACCCGCATCCGCGCGATTAAAATAACACTTGACCCGTTATCCGACATCAGCATCAATTTATTTCAGCCGCGTAGCTATGGGTGGGCCTGGGTGGGCCTGGGTCCACCCACCTGTCAGCTAGGCCCACCCACCTGCCTATCCAGTAAAGCCTATTAGTTATCCTAAAGAGTAAATTATGTTGCATTTATCACTATACTTGACCTATAAAATAAATCTTTTTTTAAAACTCTTGTTTGCTATTATAATAAGGAATAAGTTAATTTTGTAAATAGTAGTGCAATAAATAGCGCATTTCGAACAGCCTCCTGGCCCCTCCTACACCCCACATCATAGAAATTAACATTAACACCCGGTTTAAGGCTGACACGTAAGGAATAATGAAAGCTGCGCTGCTTCATTGTCTTAGAATGAAGGTCACGAAGACCTTCGGTGAGAAGACTTTAGTACAGCTTGATGGTGCACTCTTTAACATTACCGTTGAGGTTTCTGAACCTGAGGTGTTGGTTCAGCAGCTAAAAAAAGAAAATTCTTTGCATAACATTTGCGCCCATGAGCCTTCTGGTATGAAAACGAGGTGTTCAGGCGCATTGTTGGTGCTTTGCTATTTTGAGGCAAATAAAATAGACTAGCCTACGCCATGACCAACTAAAACCTGCCAATGGAGAAATATTGCTTTTGTTATTTAATGAGCGCATACGCGCCTATAAACGGCAACGCGCATTTGCGCCTATAAACGGCAACGTTTAAACAAACGTTTAAAATATGAAAAATCAAAGGATTAAAATGATAAAATGTTTTAAAGATTATTATTGAGTGTCTTGGACATAAATAAGGACCAATTATGAGACGTTAGAAGGCGTAAAAACTTGCTTCACCTGTAGCCAGGTACGTAATTAAATGTTTTGCTTTAAACAAATGCAAATATTGCATTTGTTTAGAATTTTTTTAATGCTACCCAAAAATGTATTATATATGATGACTTTGTACCTGTGGATATGATGAGATGAGAACCGTTGTTATGCTTAAATTTCAAAACACCCACAGCGCTGTTCTAGTGCTGAAATTGCTTTTATAAATTATTTATTGTTACAAATAAACTATTTTTAAAGTACAAACCTTTTCTTGCATATTTGTAAATTATTCTTTGAGATTACTGATCATGTAGGCTATCCATACATTTACAATAATTAAAAGCCTGCTATTTTTACTTCCATGACTGAAAGAAAACGACTTTTAAAGGTTTAAATGAAGAATTTCGTTGCAAAACGAGAGAACTCCGTTTTTAACATTTTTGTCAAATTATTATTATGTTATCATGTTATTATTTTGTTTTATAGTGCTACTTAGCTGTATTTTTTAAGTTATGAAGGTTTAAATCAAAACAAACCAACCGCATTTGAATTGATATTAATTGGAATGCACAACCAAAAAACGAGATTTCTTTTGCAACGAAACTTTTCAAATACCAACAAATTAAGCTACTATTTAAAGTATTTTTAAAGTAGACCTAGCTTTTCTTGCATATTTGTAAACTATTCTTTGAGATAACACGGATCATCTGGGCTATCAATACATTTACAGCAATTAAAAGCCTGTTATTTTTACTTGAATGATCATGACTGAAAGAAAACGACTTTTAAAGGTTTTAATACCAACGAATAACAATTTCATTACAAATAAAAACAACGCAATTTTTTAATATCAATCTTAAACTGGTGGTCTTCTTCCTCTGCTCAGTTTTTTAGTTTACAAATTCTGCCAAAATATGGAATCGGGATTGCGCAAGGCAAGCGCAACTGGCTTGTAAAGGAGATGAGACTCTTATTGGTTTATTGCACATTGCGTTTAGATTGTTAAAATAAAGCCCATACAGGCTTTTGTTCTTATTGAACGGTGATATATTGAAACTGGTGTAGTTGTGTGTTTGTATATTTTAATAACAGATGCTTTTTTGGTTAAGGCCCACCTGATTTTCTCTGGGCCCACCCACATTGTGAATCCTGGCTACGCTAGTGATTTATTTCATACCCGTTTTACATAAAGACTGCGACCGGCCGCACCGCAAATCGTGATGTAAGTAGAAACCTTTAAAGATGCAGAACATTGACAGAAATAAGCACAGGACCATGACTGTTCAAATATATTATCATTTAATGTTAAAACTTTGTGATGGTCGGCAGATTGACAGCTGAGCGGACAGCAGTGTTTGTTGCATAAGCGCTGCGCTTATATTTATTATTACCTTATAAATTGATGATATGATTGCAGTGATTCCAAAGGGATGTCCAAAAAAACTCAAGTAGAATGTTAAATGTTTAAAGTTTAATGTCTCTTTCTCGCTGCCCTGTGTAAACCCACGCGGGTGATGGCATGAAACGCGTGAGGAGCTTACATTTTGCATTACCTTAAATTACCTTAAATTATGGTCATACAAATAAAAGTAAAACAACATTCAAAACTGTAACGTGTACATTTATTTATGTAAAGTTACACTCGCAATAATAACAAAACAATGTGCTTTTTTAAATAGGTAAAAAGTGTTTTGTGCTGCATCGGTTTGGGAGCGCGTCACACAAAAATAAACTCATATAGGCTATAGTCTACTTTTGAATTCGTTTTGTTAATTGGCTAATTATTTAAGTGAAACACATTTCATATAGGCTTATTTATTTTATTATTTTTTTCACCAAAGAAAGACGTAATCATCACGTTCTATTCATTTTAATGCTTTTTGCGCATAAACTAAACCCTTGGGGGAATTATTTATAAATGAATCAACAACGCAAATCAAGGAATTAACTTATTTCTCTATTTAAGACAGTCTGGCAGGGCGGTAACAGCGATACAGCAAACACCGAAAAGTTTATAGGATTAGATTTGGAAGTAAATTATGAAGAAAACAGCGGTCCTGACTCCTGGCTTTTTTCTATAAATTGGGCGCACGCGACATTGCTGTTCGGGTTACGTTCAAATAATTTTCTTTAAAAGAATTATGATTTGGCTCTGACTCGATTGAGGTTCATTACCTAATTCCGTCTTCGGGTTCGGACCTCTCGAGCCCTGACCGGTAAGTTAAGCAGGATCTTTCGCCACAAGTGTTGTATTGCCATGATGGGCTTACAAATGCTCAGACAGGTTGCTCATCGCGTTGTCAGCAGTTGAAAGACACTTGTCGTGTGGGCATAGTGTGCATTTCACACGAATATTTTTGTACTTTCAAGCAATACGCTGAAAGTAATGTGAATATCGCCCCAGTGGCTGAAACCCTCCGTCTTCATTTCCCGCTCCCCTTTGCACCAGCAGCTACGTCAAATCAATCTCTATGGCAACGGCACACGTACAGGGACACGCATGCACGCACCACTTAAACAGACAGAACTTTACACCCAGGCAAACACTGCTTGGGTAACGCAGGAAAGCGCGTTCCTATAGTCTAGTAAAGTAGTGTAGTTACCAATATTATTAGTGTAATGCGTTACTTTACTTCGTTACCCAAAAAAGTAATATAGTTACTGTAATCCGTTACTTTGTAACTCGTTACCCCCAGCACTGCTGCCTTGAAGTCTTGTTTAATTTGTATTATGTCATGGTGGCAGAGTTCTGGCAGTCCCTGGCCTTGTGTGGAGGTTCATGCCTTGTTTTTGTGTTTGGCATGTACCTCCGGTGTCTTGTCATTTGTCCCCGCTCCCTCGTTCTCCTGCTTATTGTTAATTATTACTTATTCCCATCACCTGTTCCCCGCTCGTTATCTTGTTTGGTTTGCTCTATTTAATGTCTGGTGCTGCGTCCGAAACCGCCTACTACATACTATATAGTACGCGAAAAGCAGTAGGCGAGGCGAGTAGTATGTCCGAATACATAGTATTCGAAAAACAGTATGCGAAAAGTACCCGGATGACCTACTACTTCCGGTTAGATTTTGCAGTGTGCATACGATGGACGCTGCACTATCCCATGATGCCCCGGACGAGGAGTTATCCAACGAAGAAGAAGAGGCACGCGGCTGTTTTCGCGCTGAAATGACATGACGTGATGACGACGTATGTCACGTGATGTAGCAACATGGCGGATGTAGTACGTCCGAATCTCATTCATACTACCATACAGTACCTACTGTTTTAACGCCAAGTAAGTAGGTACTTCATCTAATTCAGTACCTACTATACAGCAGTGGGGAACCTTCAGGGCCTTCTACGCCTTCAGAGAAGGCCTAAAAAAATTAATAAAAATATTTTTTATAATAATACTAATAAATAATAAAGTATTCAATAAAAATATGTTTTTACATGTTTAAATTTATATTTAATTTAATTTAATACATGTAATATATTTTCTCTCATCTATGTTCTAACGTTAAGCTTACTGTCAGGTTCATATCCAATCAGAATCGTCTGTCTCTATTAAGGCCCGGTAAACTGGCTCATTCATTGGTTAGGACTTCAAGAATCCCAAGGAAGGCCAAGCTATGTGTTTTGGTGTGGAGAGTGACGGGCAAATCGACCAATCACGCTTTGATTTCAAGTGGGCGGGTAAAAAACAAAGCATTGTAAGCCTTCATGAAGTCCTAATCATGCAACAAGCTGGATGCGAGCTGCCGTAAAACACCAAAGAAGAAGAAGTCCTAATCATAGACCGTCTAATGGCCCGAATCTCTGCGGTGAGAGTGGTTGAGGTAAATGGCAGAAAACGTGATTGACGTTGTGGCTAGTTTGATAGGGCTGAGGTAAAAACGAAATTACTTAAGCGGGTACTCGTGAAGAGCACAGCCGAGAGATGCGCGTGCAGCTGCGCTGTGCATATCAGACGTGAACACGATAAAAATAATGGTTTTAATTATAATTTCACTTCCTGACAGTTTTACTTGAGGATAGTAATGACTGCAGGCGACGAAGAATTACATACAATATAATTACCTAACTAAATCTCAGAGAATGCAAAAACATTCACCGGGGCTCGGGCTAGGGATTTTGCGAGCCCGCAAAATATAACAGTTATAAGCCACAAGGAGGTGCACTGAGAACGCAGGGTGCTATATTTCCCCTTATGAAAAAAGACTAACAAGCTATCCTACAGCTAAATATATATTTACAAAAAACAAAAATTAAATGCAAATTTACAGAGCAGCAGAGTCTGTATTTGTGTTTATCAGTTAGATTAAAGTAATTTTAAACTTTAAAACTGCATTTAAAGGCAAACGATGCCTATTCTGTAATTTAACTTTGCGTGCTCAGAATTTTTACACGTTCACTGTATGATTTAACGAAATACGAATAGCCTAGTATTATATTCTGAATTTTAAAATTTATGAAAAACAAACTACTCTCAATTTATTTTGGTGTTTTTTCCCCCATGCTCACTTGTCTCCATTTTCCAGTTTTTAAGCATTAAGCCGGTGTAGTAAGTAGAACCTATCCATTAAATTTGTGACTTTCATTTATTGCGCCATGCGTAATTGCGCATGGAGAGGCATTTGCACTTCATTGCATATTTTGAAGGCCCAGCTGAAGTACTCACGGTTCGCCACTGCTATACAGTATGCGGTTTCGGACGCAGCCAGTGTTTCTTTAGTTCTGTGCAGGATCATTGTGTAGTGTTGTGTGCTCGTGTTGCGTGTGCATTCTAGTCTAGTGATCTAGTCATAGTCATAGTCTCAGTCTCAGTCTCAGTGTTATCTGTCAGTTTTATGTTTCATGTTGTGCACCCCCTCGTGGGTTTTTGTTTTGTAATAAAGTGTTTTCTGTTTTCCCCGACATCGTCTGCTATTGGGTTCATTCGTCTGCTAACCCTCACATTTAGTTTTGGATTTATTGGCTTAATATTTTAAGCATGTGTGAATCAGCAGAAGATTAAAATCCGAAATAACACTTTAAAGCAATATCTAATAGAAATTCTAATTATTTCAATAAAATATTAACTAGAGGAAGAAATAGGATGGTGATATTTTTTAATTCAATTAAAATCCATTTGCATTAAGGCAAAGTGAAAACATTAACAGTGATATTCGTTATATTGCAGCATTTAAAAACAAAAATTACCACTAAGACATATGTTTAAAAAGCATTTAATAAAAAATATACTACAGCTCGATGTGTTTTTTCGAGTGTTGATTTTGACTCTCTTTGGAATAAAGAGGCTTGAGATCCTATGAAGAATTATGGTTAGAGAAAATGGATGCATATTAGGAAAAAAAACTTGCTTTGAGCATGTAGTGAAAACAGAAAGCAAATGTCATATTAAAATATCATCTTGAAGATAATGCTAGGCCATTTTAGTTTTTTCTGTCTCTTCGTGTTAGCCAGACTGGCTCAATGATGATAAAATCAGATTTCTATGGGCCATTTGTTCAGACCCATTGTTTAAAAAAATCCTACTTGATTATTACAGGCAATGTCAAAGAATATTTGAAAATCTTTATTGTTATTTCCAATTGATACACCAAAGCATAATATTTAAATAAACCTAGCATTAGCATAGAGCTGCAAATATTTATTTTCTATAGACTACAGTACAAACACATGCAACAAATGCTCACAGTCCATGTGTTTACATGCTATATGCTGGTAATGCTGATTAGATTTTAAGCTTATGACCTTTTTCTAATTTTATGGGAAACATACAAAATAAAAAAGACTGCATGTGCTCATCTTCATACGCATTTAAAAAACAGAGAATCGTAAGGAAAGTTCACATACATTCTTGTTGGAGGTGTTTGAAAAAACTGATTAGCATTCCTTTTTTATAGGGAGTTGGCAGAAGATTAAAAAACCTGATAGTTCACATGCATTATCCCATTGCATTAAAATTGAAAGTGAAAGAAAACACTGAGGGCTCTATTTTAACGATCTAAGCGCATTGTCTAAAGCGCACAGCGCAACTGGGCGTGTCCGAATCCACTTTTGCTTATTTAATGACGGGGAAAATGGTTTGTGCGCCGAGCGCATGGTCGAAAGGGGTTGGTCCTATTTTTTTAATGATTAATGGAAGTATTTTGGGCGTAACGTGCAATAAACCAATGAGACTCTCAGCTCTCATCCCCTTTAAAAGCAAGTTGTGCTGGCGCTATGTCTAATCCATATTTAGATGACGGACTTTGTAAACTGAAAACTAAGCGGAGGAAGGAGATCCCCAGTTTAAGATTAATGTTAAATAATTGTGTTGTTTTTCACTTGTATTGAAATTGTTATTTTTTCATTAAAACCTTTAAAACCCATTTTCATTTAGTCATGGAAGTAAAAAAGCAGGCTTTTAATTGCTTTAAATGTATGGCTATCCAATATCATGAAAAAATAATTTACAAGTATGTAAGAAAATGTTTGTACTCTAAAAATACTTTATTTGTAACAAACAGGAGATAAAGAATTTACAAACGGCTCTCTGCAAGGTTCAGCACTTGGACAGCGTCCGTTTTTTTTAAGCATTACTTAAAAATGTTTCTCATCTCACCATATCCACAGGTACAGTGTCATCGTGTACAATAAATCCGTGAGGTAGCATTTAAAAACATTTAAAAACAGATGAATTTGTTTAAAGCAAAGCATTTATTTATGTCACGGCCGGGGGCGGACCCGAATAAACCAAAGGTCACGCCCCTCTCAACTCTTCCACCTCGAGGAGTTTCCCAAGACCACCCCAATGACCAGACAGACGAGTAAACTACAGTTAAAATGAACTTTATTAAATATTTAAAAGGAAAGGGGAAAGGGCAAAGGGCAATTTAAAACTAAAGTGTCTCTTCTTCGCCTCCAGGGCCACTTGGGGGAAAGACTGGGGACAGGGGCTCCTTTGGGGCTCTGGTCCACAAATCCGTGGCGTGCTCCGCTTCTCCTGGAGGCAGAATCAAAATAAAGGTCAGACAGAGGTAAGGTACTTTGTCGTCTAGCGCTGTTCGTTCACCCGGGACCCTCAACCGACCAGGTAAGTGATGGTTATGACACAGGTCAAGTTCACTCCACAGGATACGTTACTCACGGCACTGGGGATCTTCGTTCACACAGAGCTTCACTTGCACAGGTAGGTGATTGCTGTAAACACAGAACAGTTTCACTGCACAGGTTATGTTACTCCCAGCACTGGGGATCTTCGTTCACACAGAGCTTCACTTGCACAGGTAGGT
Organism: Misgurnus anguillicaudatus; assembly: GCF_027580225.2. NCBI lineage: Eukaryota > Metazoa > Chordata > Actinopteri > Cypriniformes > Cobitidae > Misgurnus > Misgurnus anguillicaudatus. The sequence continues at coordinate 25,678,955 of NC_073345.2, forward strand.
AATTGCTATAAGCACAGAGCAGTTTCACTTCACAGGTTATGTTACTCACAGCACTGGGGATCTTTGCTCACACAGGGCTTCGCTTGCACAGGTAGGTAATTGCTACAAGCACAAAACAGTTTCACTTCACAGGTTACGTTACTCACAGCACTGGGGATCTTCATTCACACAGAGCTTCACTTGCACAGGTAGGTAATTGCTATAAGCACAAAACAGTTTCACTTCACAGGTTATGTTACTCACAGCACTGGGGATCTTCATTCACACAGAGCTTCACTTGCACAGGTAGGTAATTGCTATAAGCACAGAACAGTTTTACTTCACAAGTTATGTTACTCACCGCACTGGGGATCTTCGTTCACACAGAGCTTCACTTGCACAGGTAGGTAATTGCTACAAGCACAGAACAGTTTCATTTCACAGGTTATGTTACTCACAGCACTGGGGGTCTTCGTTCACACAGAGCTTCACTTGCACAGGTAGGTAATTGCTATAAGCACAGAACAGTTTCACTTCACAGGTTATGTTACTCACAGCACTGGGGATCTTCGTTCACACAGAGCTTCACGTGCAGACAGTGGATTTTCGCTACAGTGTTGGTGCACCGTATTCCTTCGCCCATCCACTCAAGCTGTCCGGGCGTCGTAGGGACTGGTGGGTCCGATGGCACGGAGCCGAACGTTTCCCAAACTCCCCCTCCTTCTTCCACGACCGGGGTCACGAGTTGGGGCGAACTTTCGTCGAGGCTCCGCTCACCACGAGCTTCTGTTGGAGAGGTCAGTACACACACCGCTACAACCCACAGTCCGCACGGTACACTCTTGGTAATACTCACTGGGTTTCACCACTGTCTGCTCTATGGACGAACGAAGCTCTCGTTGACACACCCCGGGCACAGGGCTCAATTTTCTTGCTCTCCTTAGGACCCAGGCCACAACGGATGTTGTCGTCTCGCGACTCGTCTGAGGCTAGGCAGTTTGAACGCTACAAGCACAGCATACACACAGCAAGTAAAGCGTAAACACCATCAAACAGTGAAACTCACCCACAGCACTCTTATACAACTTCACGTGGTTTTTAGATCGCCCTTGCCACCTGGCTACGACTACCTCGAGAGGATAGTTGGGCGATAGCTGGACCACCAATGAGAGTGAGATGTGTGTTATTCCCAGGCCCGGCGTGTTGTTTATCACTCCTCTGGCTCACCTGCGCTTCCTTTTTCCCACAGGGCCACTGTTCTACTGGTGAACGGTGCTTCCTACCAATTGCTTTGTCCGTGCTTCCGGTCAACCCGCAGCTCGCCCACGCTTTCCTCTCCAGTGGGGCCAGGGACCTCAAAAACACAAAGGAACACACCAAACAACTCTTCGTACAAGTATTGCACAGATAAGTACCACAGCTGTTACTCACGCTTCGTTGTCAACAACTGCTATTAGCTGCACTCTTGATGGCTCTGTGTCCGCTCTTTCTCTAATGAAACCCCTCAATATTCCTTCGGCAACTGACTGTCCCTTTCTCTCTTCCCCAGGAGAGTGATCCAGCCAGCGTGGTCCGTCTGCAAAGCAGCAACCCAGCGTATACAAAGTACACCACAAGCACCCCGTTTGATGTCTTCAAAGGTCTTTTTATACCCTGACTCTTCTCCTCGTCAGCCTACCAGCAACCGCTGTGTCAATTATTCCCACCTGAACGTGATTAGGCCTAATTTTGGTTTCGGGGAAACCCCGGAAATTCCGGTGTTCTAAGTGAAGCGTCCGGGCGGAACCATCGACGGGCGGAACCCGTCTTCCACACTTTTGGTTCCGCCCTCACAAAACGTCACCTGTGACATTTACTTACCAGGCTGCAGGTGAAGCAGCTCTTTACGCCTTCTAACGTCTCATAATTAGTCCTCATTTATGTCCCAGAGACTCAATAATAATCTTTTACATTCAATCCTTTAATCTTTCATATTTAAAAGTGTTTTTGTGCTGCTACGCATTCATGTATGTGTTAAGCAAACCCGCGTTGTCGTCCCGTTTAGGCGCATATTACTAATGTGCTCTTTAAATAACAAAAATATATTGCGCCATTGACTTTAGACTTTAGACCAGGTTTTTGTTGGTCAATGGCGTAGTCTATTTTAGTTGCCTCAAAATCGCAACGCACCAACAATGCGCCTGAACACACCTCGTTTTCAGACCAGAACGCCCATGGGCGCAAAAGGGGGCGCAAATGCATTTGCTATTTAACCAACGCGGCGCTAAACGTGAAAATTATAATTGCGCAGGGTGCAAACTAGCAAAAGACACTTGCGTCGCGCATTGCGCTGCATTGCGCCGGGTGTAAGATAGAGCCCTGACTTACTGTCACTAAATTAGTGATTTATAATAATAATGATTAATAATTTGCACAGGTCAGATTTCGTGGGTAATAACTTTAACTTTTTGTAATAATTACAAGATTATGTCACATCTGTAAACACAAAGAAGACAACCTGGCTACATTTTGAGCATTTATAGCTTGTTTAACAGTTGCTTCTATTTTTTTATTTTAAGTTTTTGTAAGGGTTTTGTTTCGTGTTTTGTACTTTTATTTTGATATCCTGTTCTGTATTTTGAAATCTTGTCATGTTCCACTTCACTTTGTACTTCCTGTCTGTTCACTATAAAACCAGTTAAATCTGATCACTCCCCTCGAAGTATTGTATGTATGTTTCTCTGCTGCATTACCAAGCGTTTATCCTGTTTTCTGTTCTGTTTTTCTGTTCCTGTTTTTGACCCGTGCCTGTTACTATTGGAGTTTGATTGTTTGCTACCTGCCTTGACCTCTTGCCTGTTTATTTGACTGCTCTTTTGGATTGCCCTATTTGGATGTGTTTGCCTGCCTGTGTGGATTTACTTTTTAATAAACCTCCTGCACATGGATTCATCTCTCTCTTGCTTTGTGTAAGCAGCCCACGTTACCGTTTTAAAGCTATTTTAAAAAATGTAAAGTTTAAACAATGATCATCTGAGAAATACCATGTAAAAATGTTAATTGATTATGTCTGGAAAATATCTGTTGTTAAAACAATTGAAGCTCAAACTGCAAAAAGGCTCATTCAAAAAGTGAAAGCGACAGAGCTCTTGCTAAAACAAAAAATAATATCAGGGCTTTTCATCTAAAGCAGGGGTTCTCAACCTTTTGCAACTTACGGCCCACAATGACTTTTTAAAACATTCTGAGAACCATATTTGTAAACATGATAGTATCAATGCAGAATAACAGAAAAAAGGATGTTATGGACCCTGTAGACGGATTCTTCCACTACAGGAATGGGTACATCATTCGAGTTAGTGTCTGTGGAAGGGAGAGAAACAGGTTCAGTGAATGGTTTGAGAAGAGATACGTGGAATGAGGGAGAAATCCTGTATTGTGGTGGTAAGTTGAGCTGGTAAGTTAGTTTGTTCAGCTGCCTCTGAATGGTGAAAGGGTCGATGTAACGGGGACTCGGCTTATGACAGGGCTGGTATGGGCAGATGTCCCAGGTGGATAACCACACCTTTTGTATGGGTTTGTACTGGGGTGCTTCGGTGTGACCGGAGTTGGTTGATCCTGGTGCAAAAAAACCTTGAAAAATCAGTCCACCACTACTAGAATACAGGTTTGGTTTTGGGATTTGGGCAGATCAGTCAAGAAGTCAATACCTAAGTGGGACCATGTTAGTTGAGGTATGGGAAGAGGCACCAATTTAGCCGCGGGTAGCCTTCTGGGGGTGTTGGTTATGGCGCAGACTGAGCATCCTTTGACGTACCCGTGAAACATCCTGGGTGAGTGTTGGCCACCAGTACCGATTACTGAGTAGCGAGAGGGTACTCTTTCTACCTGGATGTCCACAGCCCAGAGCACAGTGAGTGAAACTTAGAAGTTCGGTGCGTAAGTGTTCGGCCACGAAGATGAGACCATCCGGGGTCTCCGGCGAAGCGGGATGACGTAGGTTTTCCTGGTTGATCTGTTCTTAGATATCCCAGATGATAGGTATAACCATGAAGTTGAAGCGGGTGAAGAAGAGAGCCAGATTGCGATGGTCAGTAATTATTTCGAACTGATGGTTAGCTCCCTCCAGCCAGTGCCTCCATTCTTCAAGGGCAAGTTTGATTGAGCAGTTGGAATATAGGCACATGGATGAAGTCGTGGAGGATTCCCCTGCCGCTGAGAGGGACAGCCCCGACTACGGTGGAGGAGGCATCGACTTCAACTATGAAGGGAAGATCTGGATTACGATGAACCAAGACTGGTGCAGACTGAAAGGTTTCTTTAAGGAAGTTGAATGCTGATATCGCTTCCAGGGACAAGGACAGTGATTTTGGTTTACCCTTTAATGAAGAAGTGAGAGGCCACTGATTAGACTGTAGTTTTGGATGAATCTTCTATCAAAGTTAACAAGGCCAAGGAAACATTGAAGGTCCTTCAAAGAAGTGGGTTTGAACCAGTTGTGAATGGTCTCCACCTTCCTCTGGTCCATTTGTACTCCTTGATGATGTAACCCAGGAACTGTACTTGGGAGGTGTGGAACTTGCACTTCTCCAATTTCAGGTACAGATGGTTCTCCCTAAGTTTCTCCAAGACTAGTTTGACGTGACGTTGATGTTCAGTGAGGGAGGATGAGCAGATGAGGATGTTGTCAATGTAGACTACAACAAATCCTTTAAGGTATTCTCGGAAAACTTTGTTCATGTAACCTTAAAAGACATCCGGCGAGTTGGAGAGTCCGAAGGGCATGACCTGGTATTCATAGTAGCCTGAAGGGGTAATGAATGCAGTTTTTCAATCAGCTAGACTACCACAAGCTGACGGATTTGTGGACAGAGACCATGACAGTAAGCGGTGATGAGAGCAGTTTCATTTTATCCGCTAGAGGCAGCCAATGTGAGAAACTGTAGGGTATATGCACTGACGGAGAGTTTTCCTTGACAACGATTAAAGAGTTGATCATGAATAGATAAATCCGCTGCTGTTTGCCCGAAGACCTCCTTAAAATGTCAATGAAACTGGAGAGAGATTTTAGAATAGGAGAATTGGAATTTCAGAGGGATTGAGCCCATTGGAGTGCTCGTCTGGACAACAGGGAAATAACAAATGCCACACGAGATGAATCGTTAGAAAATAAATGAGCTTGCATCTGAAGATACAGAGATACCTGTAACAGGAAACCGCTACAATCTTCCGCTACAATAGATCTTCAGAGGTGAACTTAGCTTGAGTCTCTTTATTTCAGGTGGCTGATGATAATTCCAGGATGGATCAATGAAGAGTAGGTACTGGTAGACGACGACGGGGAAATACAGGTAAGTCCTTGAGGTTAGTAACTAGAGTGAATCGGTGACATAACTGACAAGACTAGACGGTAAATGAATGTGAGAGTTTTAAAGCGTAGGGGTGATGAGGATCAGGTGGAGATGATTAATACTCAGGTGAGTGAGAACAAGTGGGTGTAGTGAATGAGGATGATGGTGATGCAGTCCTGACAGAAGATGTAAAGGTGGACTTTTAGGCTTAGACTTTAGACTTTATTAGTACTCAAGGGTAGTACCTTTGAAAAGTTACATCTTTAAATGTAAAATATACAGCCGCAGAAAACATTAACTCTTTCCCCGCCATTGACGAGATATCTCGTCAATTAAGAGAAAACGCTTCCCCGCCAATGACGAGATTTTCCGTCTTTCCGCAATACCGCTATTATCCACCAGGTGGCTTTCCGCCTTCCGCAACTTTTTAAACCCGGAAGTATTGCCCTATGGCAAGCTGCTGCATGTCCGTGTCTGTTTTAAAGATCGCTCTGAATGGGATCTCTATGAAAAGTCCGTCACAAACATGGAATTATCTCAGCTTTTTGCTCAAAATGTGGTGTTTTTGCAGAAACCTACCCATATTCAAAAGCTAATTACAAAAGAACTTCTCAAGGTAGGATGAAACTGTTTTTTTTTTTTTGAAAGCAGAGGGTCTGTTCTTTCATTTGGTATATTGTATGTTTATATATCTGAAGAAGAACATTTTCTGGAAGGTATTAAACTTTGGTAAAAATCATGAAAAACGCTGGCGCTGGCTGGCAACTTTTTTTAAAAATGCTGGCGGTGAAAGAGTTAAGAGATCATTTCAAGACTGTTTTCAGTTGATCTAAATGTTACATTTATAGTTATGTGTAAATCGCAAATTTTTATCTGTTCTAAATTTACCTAACACTTTTTACGTTTTTAATGCTTTAATCAGCATGGATTTGGATAATATATATGCTATATGCAAATGTATGTTTACAACAGCCTGTTTACATTTTCAACAGAACCATCAGCCATAGTTTTATAAATGTTTTTGCCTTTAGAAGACTTTGTTCTTTCTCCATTTCTGTTTGCTGCTGCATCATTTGTGACCTGTGCTGGCAAATTGAGTTGGGATGAGCAAATTTTCAAAAATGTGTCATTTATATTTTAACATTCTCTATTAAAAAAACTTCAAAACAATTGGAACAATTGTTGGAATCTGACAAAGCATGACAGAACTATACCTGTTAACGCAGAGCAAAAACAATATCAATATATGTTAAATATGTTTTTCTTTTATTGTTTAATTTTGACATTGAGACAGACCACTTTAAGATACTGTAGGATAATGCAAGGGTTTAATATAATGATACAACAGATACTTTTCCTTAACAGTTAATCCAAACATTCACTTTAGATATAACAGATTATAGGTCATACCTGCGTGAATTCTTGTCAAAACAGATATTTTTAAACCTGTAATTTTGTGTTAGATGTCTATATATATCAGGGTCACGCACTCGCGCGTTTGTGTGCATGCGCTTCAGACATCTGCGTCAGACATCGCTTTTGAGCCTTGTCACTCTTAATAACTCTTTTAACATCAATCCGATCCCAAACTTTATCTCTCTTAATAATTATTTTAACACCAAGAAAGTCATGCAGTCTATTTTCTATAATTTCTGAATGCTTTAAAAACGAAACTAAAAAGTGAAAGAAGACGCATCTTTGCTTTATATGGATTTGGGACGGTACACCTCACAGAAAACGTGCAGATAAAGAAAACTGCACGTGCAGAAAACGTGCGTTTTACATGTTTAATGACCATTTAGAGCACTGGATTCGCTAGACGAGAGCTTAATGTTCTTATTTTTATGAAAAGCTCCGACTCATCTAGACAGCGCCGGTCACTTGCTGCGTCTCAATTCATGCAGCTGTGGGTCAAACAGAAATTGTGTGTTGCGTTAATCGCGCGTTAATAAAATTAGTGCCGTTAAAATGAATTTGCGTTAACGCGTTATTAACGCGTTTATTTTGACAGCCCTAATATATATATATATATATATATATATATATATATATATATATACATATATACATATATACAGAGTTAATCCCTCATTTTAAGATGGGACCCCCCAAAAATAAAATTCTTGCTACGTCCCTCGTACATACACAGTCTAATGTCGGCTTTCCGCTGTGACTCTGGATGCTGCTAAAACCCCACTGCGCCACAGAGCGCCACTCCCATAGTTTAACATTAAATTAATTTGTCCCAAATCGTTAATGATTAAGGCTGCTAATGCATATTTTGCATCTGGAAGTATACGCTATCTGACTAAGCTTATACGCTATTAAATGTGCACGTCCAGTATGCGATACCTGCGAGTTGTCCTATACACATCGCTTCTCGTCCGGTGTGCAACCTTCTTTAGAAAATCTAATGTATAGCACATTAGTATACAATATATTTTCTTATTGTCAGTTTAAATCCACACAGTGCCAAAAACAACAACAACAAAAAAAAAATCAGAATCCAATTATTGTTTATAGACACAAGTTTTTTTTATTAAGAACACACCTTTATGTCTACAGACCCTTTGGATTATATTAGGTTATCTAGCGTGTGACCAATCAAATTTAAATAACTCTTGATCAGGCTACTATAACATCAACGTTGACTACCGACGTTTTGACTAACATTAAATACATACTTCAGACATTTACTTTAGTATAAACACCTTCAAAGAGTATAAGGGCTATAAACTATGTAATACATGCCAGTAGCACACAACAAATAAATTTCTATATGCATTATTTAGTATTTGAATATGCAAACCCCTGTATCAAATTTTCAGGGATCAGTTTTATGATAGTCTCTCAAATGCATGGTGATGTTGCTGGGAACCCCAAGTTCAATCAGCTTCTCTTGAAACTGAAACAACAGAGAGTGATGACATAATTTGTGTGCTCATATTTTCATAAACAATACTACATTCAGTTAAAACATCTTTAGCACACTTTTGTCTATAGTGATGTTTTGATAAAAATTTTTTTAGCATAAATCAGCTAAATATGAAAATGTGATGAATAAATATGTTTTAAAAAATCCATACCAAGGTAAAAATAAAACTTGAATGTACTAAAAATATACTTAAATACCAGCAAGTAGTACATTGTTATTTTTTGTGCAAAATAATACTGTAAAATTACACATAAAAATACAAATTAAACATAATTCTACTACTATAGTGCACTTTAAAAAGTATACTAAGTACTAGTAACACTTAAATTGATTTTTAGTGTATTAGTGTATTTAGTGTACTTATTACATTTACTAAGTAAAATTACTATAAATAAAGTGTATTTTAGTGCACTTTTTTACCTAGATAAGTGACCTTTTTAAGTGTTTGACTGTTGAGTTACTCACTTGTATAATCACAAGCTCTTCAATCTGAGACTCTGACAGATTTTCTTCACTTGTAACTTGCAGTCTGAGTCCCACCACTGAACAGAAAACAATTCAATATCAGTTTTAAATCTTTTTAAAGCCTTTGAATTACTTGGATTTCTGCATTGATTGTATTGAACTGAAACTTAGATCAAATACATTTTGTGTAATCCATGCAAAAAGTCCAAGTAATCCAATTATTTGCAGCTGTATGTGCTCAAAACTTACCATACTCATCTGAAAAGGCGTTGACACAATTGTCATTGTTATGAATGAAGGCGCTTCTTCACATCCTCCCGGCCGTCAGAGGGCGCCTTCACCAGAGTGTTGGTAATTTTCCCTTTTCACTACATTTCCCATAATACCTCTTACCTGGGACTGATCACGCCACCAGCTGCAGTCTATTATGAACTGGCTTTATAAACCCATGTTACACAAGGAACGGTGCGAAGTCTTGTATTGCCCCGGTGTACATTTCTGAGCGTTTGTTGAACATTATTCGGATTGCTATTTCTGTTGTGACGTTGCCTGTTATTGGATTACTGAGTGTTTGCTACCTGCCTGTTTACTTTGCCTGTTTTCTGGATTTCCGATTGTTATCTGCCTGCCACTGACCCTTGCCTGTCTTAAGGATTATTGATTGTTATCTGCCTGCCTCGACCCAGCCTGTCCACCACTCTGATTCTGGTTTGCCCCATTGTATTATATTTGTGAGATTAATAAAACTGCGAATGGATCCTCCGTCTCATGCCTCTTCGTTACAGAAGACTTCGCCGCATAGCGATCCAGCAGTGATGTCACAGATGTCTGCCGAGCTCACTGCCCAAGCTCACCAGATAGCAGCTAATCAACACCAACTCGCTCGTCTCACGCATCTCACCGAGGAGTTGGTAAAAGCTATACAGGGCCTGCAGCTTGTATCTCCCGGAGCCGCGGCCTCATCCACCGCAGCACCGGCTCCGCCTAACCCTGCACCTCTGCCTCAGAGCAGCACGAGTCCCCGGCTGGCTTTCCCCGAAAAATTTGATGGAAACAACACTCGCTGCAAGGGATTTCTGTTACAATGCTCACTGTTTATAAACCAACAACCCCAGTTATACCCTACAGACATCAGTAAGATCTCCTTTGTGTGCTCGTTGCTTACGGGGCGAGCACTCGAGTGGGCCACGGCTGTTTGGAGAGATGATGGAGTTACGTTTCCTACATTTACTCAGTTTCTCCAACAGTTCCGAGATGTATTTGAACATCCCGCTGGGGGTAAAGGAGCTGGTGAGCAACTACTAACATTATCTCAGGGTCACAGTACGGCGGCAGATTATGCTTTAACGTTTCGCACGCTAGCTGCACAGACAAACTGGGTGGACGATACATTAAAGTTACTGTATAGGAAAGGATTAAACCTTGAGTTGCAGTCTGAATTAGCATGCAGGGACGAAGGATGCAGCCTTCGTGACTTCATAGAACTCTCCATACAAGTGGACAATTTAATACGATCTCGCCGTGTTCCACGCACGGTTCCGTTAACCCCTTCGGCTCCTGTGAATACTGCCGAACCGATGCAACTGGGCTTCACGCGTCTCACCACCGAAGAAAGAGATCGACGACGTCAACATCATCTGTGTATGTATTGTGGGGAATCTGGACATCTGAAGTTCTCCTGTCCCTCTCGACCCGCTGATTCCAAATTCCGTTCGGTGAGTGAAGCAACCCATTCATTTGAATCTAAATCTTGTATGGAGATTCCTGTCATTTTATCTGGTTCATCCAAAACCATTACTACTTCTGCACTGTTAGATTCTGGTGCCGCTGGGAACTTTATGTCATTACAGTTCGCCCAAAGTCACAACCTCACGCTCAAACCCTGTGTTTCTGATTTGGCAGTGGAAGCATTAGACGGTCGCCCAGTTGGAGAAGGAAAGATCTTACACATCACGGAATCTCTTCACATGCAGATTGGGGCACTACACAAGGAAAATATTGAGTTTCTCGTGATTTCTTCTCCTAACCATACTCTCATTCTCGGCATGCCATGGCTACGCAAACACAACCCACAAGTATCATGGAATCTTGGACAGATCAAACAATGGGGCCCTAAATGTCGCAGTCAATGCATCACTCCTGTTAACCCTGTACACACCAACAATCAAACCAGTGAAATTTCCAAAGTCTCCATTTCAGACCTGCCAAAAGAATATGCAGATTTAACAGAGGCCTTCAGTAAAGTTAAAGCCACCCAGCTACCTCCTCATCGACCCATTGACATGGCCATTGAGCTCATTCCTGGAGCCACTCTACCCAGAGGACGTGTTTACCCACTTTCACAACCAGAGTCAGAGGCAATGAAGACGTACATTAAGGAGGAGTTGGATAAGGGTTTCATACGTACATCCACATCACCAGCATCGGCTGGGTTCTTCTTCGTGAAGAAGAAAGATGGTAGTCTGCGACCATGCATAGATTATCGGGCGCTCAATGATATCACTGTGAAGTTTCGTTATCCACTTCCCTTGGTTCCAGCAGCTCTCGAACAATTAAGACAAGCCAAGTACTTCACCAAGCTCGATCTAAGAAGCGCATACAACCTCATCCGCATCAAAGACGGGGACGAGTGGAAGACAGCATTCTCAACTACCTCAGGTCACTATGAATATTTGGTGATGCCCTTTGGTCTCTCGAACTGTCCGTCAGTGTTTCAATCATTCATCAATGATGTGTTCAGAGACATGCTTGATAAATGGGTCATAGTTTACATTGATGATATTCTGATTTTTTCAAGCTCCTATGAAGAACACGTTCAACACGTCAGAGCAGTGCTTCAACGTCTGATCCAGTGTCAACTCTATGCAAAGGCAGAGAAGTGTGAGTTCCATCAAACTGTCACGGCTTTCCTTGGATACATTATCAGTCAAGAAGGAGTAGCTATGGATGACTCCAAGGTAAAGGCAGTATTGGATTGGCCCCGTCCTAATACACTGAAAGAACTTCAAAGATTTTTAGGTTTTGCTAACTTCTATAGGAGGTTTATCAGGAACTTCAGCTCCGTTGCAGCTCCTTTAACTGCCATGACAAAACGCTCCACGTCCCGTCTGCCCTGGTCCAGTGAAGCACAAGAGGCATTTGAGGAGCTCAAAGAACGTTTTACTAAAGCACCCATTCTACGTCATCCAGATCCCGAAAAGCCCTTCATCGTTGAAGTGGACGCCTCAAACACTGGCATCGGAGCTGTCCTCTCTCAACGGCAAGGTAATCCTGCTAAAATGTATCCTTGTGCCTTCTACTCCCGAAAGCTTTCGTCTGCAGAAAGGAACTACGATGTTGGCAACAGAGAACTCCTTGCCATGAAGGCAGCATTGGAAGAATGGCGACACTGGCTGGAGGGGGCTCAACATCCTTTTACGGTTATCACAGATCACAAGAATCTTGAGTACATCCGTTCTGCCAAACGCCTCAATCCACGTCAAGCTCGCTGGTCATTATTCTTCACCCGGTTCAATTTTTCCATTACTTACCGCCCCGGATCCAAAAACATTAAAGCTGATGCCCTATCTCGCCAGTCAGATGAACCCACCATAACCAACCCATCAGAGAACATTCTTCCGGTCACTCTACTTGTCGCTCCGGTACAATGGGACATCATAACAGAACTCACTCAATATAACACTCAAAATCCACCCCCTTCTACATGTCCTCCCAACAAAACATATGTACCAGAATCATTACGACAAAAGCTCCTCCAAAACACTCACGCTAACCCCAGTTCCGGACACCCAGGCATTACAGCCACCATTCACATCCTGAATGAACGATTCTGGTGGCCTACCCTATCTGCAGATACTACTACCTTCATCAATCAGTGCACTGTTTGCAACACATCAAAAGTTCCACGTCAACTACCAGCAGGTCTGCTCCAACCTTTACCCATCCCTCACCGCCCTTGGTCTCATATCGCTGTGGATTTCATCACTGATCTGCCCAAATCCCAAGGAAATACAGTTATACTCACCGTCGTTGATCGTTTCTCCAAAGGATGCCGTCTGATTCCTCTACCTAAACTCCCCAGTGCATTGGAAACTGCCATAAGTCTCTGTGAAAACGTCTTTCGCTTCTATGGTCTTCCTGAAGATATTGTGTCCGATAGAGGTCCTCAGTTCATTTCCCGAGTCTGGTCAGCATTCTTTAAACAACTAAACGTGAATATCAGTCTCACTTCAGGTTACCATCCACAATCTAACGGACAAACGGAGCGGCTTAATCAGGAAATTATCCGCTTCCTACGCTCATACTGCCAACAGAACCAGACCGATTGGAGCAAATATCTCTTATGGGCCGAATATGCTCAGAATTCCCTCCAGAAACCTGCCACGGGCATAACCCCATTCAAGTGTATTCTTGGATTTCAACCTCCAATGTTTCCATGGCCAGATGAACCCTCTGATGTTGCTGTTGTGAATGAATGGTGTCAGCGTAGTGAGGAGGTTTGGGAGAGAGCTCACACTCATCTACAACGTGCCGTCAGAAGACAGGCTCTCCAAGCCAACCGGCACCGTCGTTCCAACCCAATCTACATTCCTGGACAGTGGGTGTGGCTCTCAACCAGGGATATTCGTCTCCGACTCCCCTGCAAGAAGCTCAGTCCCAGGTATGTTGGTCCTTTCAAAATTCTCAGACAAATTACTCCTGTTTCATTTCGATTAGAACTCCCTGCTAATTATCGTATCTCTCCCACTTTTCATGTCTCTCTGCTGAAACCCGCTGCCGACCCGGGAGGATCGGAGGAGGCAACTGAGACACAGGCCCCTCAACCCTTGATCATCGACGGCGAGGAGGCATACCTGGTTCGTGAGTTGCTTGACTCCAGACGCCGGGGAAGTATGCTTCAGTATCTAGTTGATTGGGAGGGGTATGGTCCGGAAGAACGATCCTGGGTCAATGCGAGCGATATTCTTGATCCCACTCTCACGGAGGAGTTCCACAGATCGCATCCGGGAAAACCAGCCCCTCGCCCCCGTGGAAGACCCCGGCGTCAAGGGCCTCCTCGCGTCAGGAGCCGCTCCCAGGGGGGGGGCTCTGTTATGAATGAAGGCGCTTCTTCACATCCTCCCGGCCGTCAGAGGGCGCCTTCACCAGAGTGTTAGTAATTTTCCCTTTTCACTACATTTCCCATAATACCTCTTACCTGGGACTGATCACGCCACCAGCTGCAGTCTATTATGAACTGGCTTTATAAACCCATGTTACACAAGGAACGGTGCGAAGTCTTGTATTGCCCCGGTGTACATTTCTGAGCGTTTGTTGAACATTATTCGGATTGCTATTTCTGTTGTGACGTTGCCTGTTATTGGATTACTGAGTGTTTGCTACCTGCCTGTTTACTTTGCCTGTTTTCTGGATTACCGATTGTTATCTGCCTGCCACTGACCCTTGCCTGTCTTAAGGATTATTGATTGTTATCTGCCTGCCTCGACCCAGCCTGTCCACCACTCTGATTCTGGTTTGCCCCATTGTATTATATTTGTGAGATTAATAAAACTGCGAATGGATCCTCCGTCTCATGCCTCTTCGTTACAGTCATGATGTTCACCAAAAAAGAAATATAAAAGAGAGAAAATCTTAACATAGAAAGATAACTATGTTTACTATACCACTTATATTAAATAGTCAACTGTTTATTTTATCTCATTACATAAAAATTGGTGATCTTACCACTGTAACAGAAGAAAGGCAAACTATCAAAGCAGCTCTCATCTGTCCACTGGCCAAAAGATTGTAAAGACACAGCAGTGCAGTGTTGACCTCCTGACAGTCCTGGGACATTTAAACCATTATCTGGTTGTGCATAAGCATATGAAGTGTACGGCAGCCAGTATGTAAAGGAAGAGTTGCTCTGATCTGACCACAGTCTGTTTCTGGACAGACCAATCCATGCATAATAAACAGAAGATTTAATATTCAGTATCTCTTGACGCTCTGTTTCACTTCTCACGCTGGCCAGATCTGTGTAAAACTCTCTGCAGTATCTCTGAGCTTCACTCCAGGTCCTTACCTCATATACCAAAACATAATTCTGAGAGGCGTTTTCAAAACCTGAAAAAGATTGAAATGTAATGTATTTAAATCAGTCGATCCATTTGTTCTTTTGTCTTGCCATCTTTAATATTTTGGCTTTTTTTGTTTGTCTTTTACTTCCTCCAGATTTAGTTTTAATAAGTACTGTACAGAATATGATATGCTTATAAATAAATGGCTAATGTCATGTACTGTATTTAACACAGACTGAAATGTGTTACCATCATAGCATGTAAATGTGAAATGTCAGATTTAAGTGTGCCAATGATTTTAAAATCTTTCATGATTGAAAAAAAACTTAATGTCTCACCTTCGTAACAAACAAATGGGTAATAATTGTCACACGAACGATCAGCCCAGTTTCCATCAATACCCAAAAGAACACACAGCTCATCCCCTACATAGTTGTTTGGTTCATGAAACCAATTTCTGAAGTCTTTCTCTCCTTCCTGATAGAAATCATTGTTTTCCAGTGACCATCTCCAGCTGTTCACATCATCATACAGTCCAATCCACGCTGATCCTCTATAACTCCCATTAACTGTGTCCATCAGACTGTTCATTTCATCCATGTTATCAATGGTGGCAAGATCAGTGTAATTCTCTCTGCAGTATCTCTGAGCTTCAGTCCAGCTCATAGACTCAGATATAAAGTGATACTGACGGGGTGTTGCTAAATCTGTCAGTGGAACAACAATGTAAAGTTTTATCATTACAGTAATGCCTTCTAGTTGAATATCACAAGAATATAGATAACTTTCCACCTACTGATTATCAGATAAGTTAGGTAAGGTAAGTCCAAACATTATACTGTACTCACCACTGTAGCAAAGGAAAGGTAACGAATAATCACAGTTTTCATCTGTCCATTCCCCAGAGTCAGTAAATGATACAGCAGTGCAGTATTCAATGCCTCCAGCATTATCTGGCTGTCCTGACATCCAATTACTAAACGTAGAGTTACTCTCATCAGACCAAGATCTGGTTCTGTACAGACCAATCCAAATAACAGAACCATAATGAACTAATGAAAGAACCCTGAAGTTTTCAATGTCATTCCTGATACTGACAAGGTCTGTGTGATGCTCTCTGCAGTAACTCTGAGCTTCAGTCCAGGTTTTAAGGTCTGGAACAAACACGTAACTTGCACTGGCATTCTGTCTTCCTGTGGGAAACAAGTTAATATTATGATATCTCATAGCATCATAAATATATTGTCCCAGTTATTTGTTTGAGATTTTAACGGCAGTTCTTCCATCATAGCAAACAAAGGCAAGCCGATTACTGCAAAACATTGCATTCCAAAATCCCATTGAGTATGACATGTACATACACATACTCTGTCCATTCGCGTTTCCTGGTTGCTCGACATTCCAGCTTTTAAAACCTCCTTCTAGCTCCGTGTTTCCCAGTGACCATTTCCAGTTGTTCATATCATCATACAGTCCAATCCACGCTGTTCCATAGTAAATTCCCTCTACTGTTTTAATGAGTCTGTTCATTTCATCCATGTTATCAATGGTGGCCAGATCAATGTAATTCTCTCTGCAGTATCTTTGAGCTTCAAACCAGCTCTTAGACTCAGATATAAAGTGATACTGACGGGGACTGCATGAAGATTGTGTGCACGTTCCTGTAAGTTACAAATTTGAAGCACAGAGAAAGAATAAGATTGTCTGCACCTAAAGTCACAAAAAGTGTGAAACAGTTCATAATTAAAGAGACACTCTGCTTTTTTTGAAAATATGCTCTTTTTCCAGCTCCCCTAGAGTCAAACATTTGATTTTTACCGTTTTGGAATCCATTCAGCCAATCTCCGGGTCTGGCGGTACCACTTTTAGCATAGCTCAGCACAATCCATTAGACCATTTAGCATTTCATTCAAAAATAACCAAAGAGTTTCTATATTTTTCCTATTTAAAACTTGACTCTTCTGTAGTTACATTGTGTACTAAGACCGACAGAAAATTAAAGTTGCGAATTCTGGGGAGATATGGCTCTCGTAACATGGCTGCAGGAGGCGCAATGATATTACACAGCAGCCGAAAACAGTCCCCTTAGTAACTTTCAATGGCCGGGGACCATTTTTGGGCACTGCGCAATATCATTGCGCCTCCTGCAGCCATGTTACAGCAACAAAGTCCTTGATTATTATGCCACCAGAAAAAGAGTATAGTTCATAGCCATATCTGCCTAGAAAATCAGAACTTTTAATTTTCTGTAGGTCTTAGTACACAATTTAACTACAGAAGTGTCAAGTTTTAAATAAGAAAAATATCCAAACTCTTTAGTTATTTTGCTAAATGGTCTAATCAGATTCAATGAATTGTGCTAAGCTATGCTAAAAGTGGTTCCCCCAGACCCAGAGATCAGTTTAATGGTTTCCAAAACGGTAAGAATTAAATGTTTAACTCTAAAGGGAGCTGGAAAATGAGCGTGTTTCTTTAAGTTACACATACAACATATCATCTATTGTACAGTGTGCACAGCTTTAACAAGGTGTCTTATGTTAAGTTTACATTCAGCTACTCACAGCTACAGTATGACATATCGGATCATAACTTTTTAGTATTTTTAGTTTGAGTGAGTTTTTGTCTTTTCAGGACTTGAAATCTGATGTTGCTTTAGGTCATATTTATGCAGAAAGAGCTCACATACAGTACTTGTAAGCACCAGTCTGTGTACTGTATGCAAAACAACAATTTTACATTTGACCTAAAGTGTTGAAAGTTTCTTAATTCTGACAAATAACAACAAGAACTCACTGCTGTAGCAGAAGAAGGGCATGTCAATTAAGCAGGTCTCATCGGTCCATCTGCCTGAATATCTGAATGATACAGCAATACAATGTTCATAACCCCATTTGCCCAAAATTTGATAACCATTATCTGGTTGCTTCTGGAAATCAAAAGTCTGAGGTCTCCAGTTTAGAAAACTTGAAGTCTGATTGTCTGACCAAATCCTGTTTCTGTACAGACCGATCCAGACACCACCACCCGTTCTCTCAAGGATCTTCCGATTCTCAGTAATGTTTCTCACATTGGCGAGATCTGTGTAATGTTCTCTGCAATATCTCAGAGCATCTGTCCAGCTTTTTCCTTCAGTAATTTCAATGTAAGTCTCTGTGGCACTCTCACTACCTGTGATGTGAAATATAGCAAATTTTTAATTAAGTGTCTATTAAAAAAATGTCTCATTTGTACAGAAAAAAAACCTACTTAAATGTCCTTACCATCATAACAAGCAAAGGGAAGTGAATTTTCACAAGGCATATCAAACCACCTCCCATAATAATCCATATAAGCACACAGCTCATTTCCTCCATAGTTGTTTGGTTCATGATACCAGCTTCTGAAGTCTTTCTCTCCTTCCTGATAGAAATCATTGTTTTCCAGTGACCATCTCCAGCTGTTCACATCATGCAGTCCAATCCAGGCTGCTCCATTGTAACTCCCATTAACTGTGTCCATCAGACTGTTCATTTCATCCATGTTATCAATGGTGGCCAGATCAATGTAATTCTCTCTGCAGTATCTCTGAGCTTCAGTCCAGATCTTGGACTCAGAAATAAAGTGATACTGACGGGATGAGGCGACATCTTTAAAGAGAGGAAACATTAACAAGATTTTCAACATTTAGTATAAGTTAAATACAGCAGGGGCCTAAAATCTGATATTACAACACAATACTACCTTTTTATTGCCGTGGCTAATTCATATGAATTAAGCGTGGGGTTGCATTTGTGCACATTTTTACATTTTTGCATGATTCCTGTCACTCCTATTGATATAAAATTGGCACCACATAAATTGCAACATTTTTCTGTGGGACCAGGTCAGTGGAGTAGCCCTGCTGCATACACAGCGAAATCACCAGTTTTAAATGTACACTGCTGGTGTATATATAGGTA
This sequence comes from Misgurnus anguillicaudatus, assembly GCF_027580225.2. Taxonomy (NCBI): domain Eukaryota; kingdom Metazoa; phylum Chordata; class Actinopteri; order Cypriniformes; family Cobitidae; genus Misgurnus; species Misgurnus anguillicaudatus. The sequence goes on from NC_073345.2 coordinate 25,697,661, forward strand.
TTATATAGGTCTGGTGGTACTCATATAAACATCAGCAGTGTACATTTAACACTAGTGATTTTCTGTGTTAGTGTGAATCTTATTTTTGACGTGAACAAATGGGACTTTTATTTTAGTACTATTTATTGCCTACTGGTGTTTGCCGATCACACACATATCTGTTTTTCCAAGTGTCTCAGACATGACTGCTGCTCTGAAGCTTTTTTAATAATCCCTACTGTCACTTCCACTTGTTTATGATGGGAAAAGCTGCCCCTCACAGTGTACACTCACATGTGACCCTGGACCACAATTTTTTTTTATTACAGATACAACATCTGGAATCTGAGGGTGCAAAAAAATCTAAATATTGAGAAAATCATCTTTAAAATTGTCCAAATGCATTTCTTAGCACTGTAGGAAGAAATTTACAAAATACCTTCATGTAACATGATCTATAATATAATAATGATTATAGGCATAAACGAAAATCAATAATTTTGATCCATACAATGTATTTTTTCCTTTTTTTTAACAAATAAACCTGTGCTTCTTAAAGGGGACATTTCACAAGACTTTTTTAAGATGTCAAATAAATCTTTGGTGTTCTAGCTCAAAATACCGCACAGATAATTTATTATAACATGTTAAATGCAGAGTGCACAACCTTTGAAAGCCAATGTTGATATTTGAAATCACCTAAACAAACACGCCCCTACCCCAATACAATCTGGACCTTCTTTTGATAGACCCGCCCCACACATACGCAACCCCGGCAAGGATGTCGGTTAGTAGACACACCCCTCACTGCTGATTGGCTACAAGTGTGTTTTGCTAGTCGGCCCGACTCCCTTTTCCAAAGCGTTTTTCAAACATTGTGCACTCCGCCTTTAAAATTGCCACTTTGATTATTTTTGGGTGTGTCCTTAGAAATGCAAATGAGTTTATCTCTGCACTAAATGGCAGTGCCATGGTTGGATGTGCAGATTAAGGGGCTTGAAAAAGCAATCTTAACGTCTTAAACCCTTTCTTACTTAGTACATAATCATAAATTATTTCACCATATTGCTTTTTATTACTTAAAATGTTCAAAAGATTTCCAGGTTTGAATTTTGATTTTATGACTTTTGGAATGCTCATGCACAATCAATGTCACTAGATGTGAGCCAATACATGATAGACATACTGTTGATTTTTATCCAAAATAGTAGGATCTCACCATTGTAGCAAAAGAAAGGAAATTCATTATAACAGTTTTCATCCGTCCAAGTCCCAGATTCACTAAATGACACTGCAGTACAAGATCCAACATCATTTGGCTCTCCTGTTTTCCAGAAGGTAAATGAAGAATTGCTCTGATCTGACCAAGATCTGCTTCCATGCAGACCAATCCAAGCATATTCAGAATTGTATTTCTTTAATAAATGTTGTACGTTCTGGTTTTCATTTTCATTCCTGATACTGACAAGGTCTGTGTGATGTTCTCTGCAATAACTCTGAGCATCTTTCCAAGTTGTGTAGAAGGGGTAGAAAACATAAGTAGCTTCTGCGTTTTCCCTTCCTGAAATATAGGAATGCCATATTAAAATATTTGTGAGGTTAATGAGAAGTTAGAGAGGTTCATTGTTGATACATTTAATGTACTGTACTCACCATCATAGCAGACACTTGGATAAGCATTTATGCAGTTTATTGCTTCCCATACTGCGTTCCTTACAGCCACACAAGTATTTCCTCCATAAATCTGTTGTGCTGGGCTATACCAGTTCCTGAACATTTTTTCTTCTACATTGAAGAAATCTGTGTCTTCTAGAGTCCATTTCCAACTGTTCAGATCATCATAAAGTCCAATCCAGGCCAGATCAATGGAATTATAGTCATTCACTGTGTTGAGTAACTGGATCGTCTCTTGCACATTTTCAGTGGTGGCCAGATCAGTGTATTTATCTCTACAGTAACTCTGAGCTTCGGTCCATGTCTTGGATTCATTCACAAAGACGTACTGACGTCCAGAACATAAGGTCAGTGTGATAAAACCTGAGGAGAAAACAAGGGTTAAATTCGGTCAGCTGGTGTTCAAGACTGAAATTTATATTTACTAAGAGCAGTTAATAAACCTTATGGTATACGAGAAAAATATAAAGTATTAAATGCAAAATACCTGAGAAGACAATCAGTGGAAACATGGCTGTCGAGAAATGTTGTGCTTGTTTAGAGAAAAATCTTAAGGTACACAAAAAAAATCAGCATGCTGAAATCCTAAGTCTCTTTTACAAGTGTCTATGTGTTTGTTGGTGGACTCCTTTTATATTTATATTAAAAAAAATGGGAGTGATTGCTTAAAAACCAGCTAGACCACACGGATAAGGAAAAGGAAATGCAAAAATCAAATCAATATGCATTAGTGTTTACTACTTTCATTGTACTTCATTGTACATTCATTGTTTTATCAAATCCTTCATAACTGGCATTAAAAAAATTATGTATCACCACGTTAAGGGACCAATCTATTCCTAAAGTTTTATTAGAACCAAAAGACAATGTTTTTTAGCATCTGCGTCAATGACATGCCATGCATTATTTGTGTCTGGGGTACTACATGTACCTCTACTTCCTTTATCACACATGTCACTCTTTTTTATAAAACCTTTTTAGTTTAAATTAATTTCAGTTTTTTTAATAATAAATAAAAACATTGTTTTGGTATCTCAAACTTGTAAAGTGGCAGATTAGTCAACTGTCTTAAAAATTTAGCATTTTTTGTTTAAATAAACAAATTAAAAAAGATACTTTATTATTATTTTATGTTTGCAACTTTTTCTATAAACAAATTTCACAAATATTAGTCATTGTTGGGATGTTAGGATATTTGAAAAACATTTGTCCAACAATTTGGATGTTTTCATATGTCAAGGTACAACCACAATAATGGGCTTTTTATTAAGAAGTTGACAAGTATAAACAGTATAAACAAGTAAACATGATATCAAATCATCCAGTAAACCCCAGGTGGTCTTTACTCGGAAAGTTTGTAGATTTCTCTCAAATTCCGAAAAAATAGCTACACTGTAAAAAATTAGCTGTAATTATGCAGCTGGTTGCCAGTAACTTACTGTAGAAGATAAAGAATGCAAATTTTTCATGCTTATTTAACTTTGAACCAGTGCCGTAGCCATGGGTGTGCCAGGGTGTTCCAGGGTGTGTCAGGGTGTACCGGTGCCACCCACAGTGGCAGCTGGCACACCTTAAAATGGATACAGAATTATTTTTATAGTCTCAATAAAATTGTTTACTAAACTTGTGTTGTTTCGCATCCGTCTCTGGCTCAGCACCAACCAATGCGCAAAAGCAGTTTGAATATTTCTGATTCCGATACTGTCCTTTTGCCTGGCTTATTTGTCTAATATATTGTTGCATTTGGATCTGCATCTGCCTTCTCACTCATAACATGGTTATAGCATGGTTATATGCTTATGGTTAATAATTTTGCGCAGTAATACGACAATAAATGTGGCACACCCAGATTTTCAGCTGCACACCCAGAGTCTCTACGCTACTGCTTTGAAAAAAACTGTTGCCAGTAAATAACATAAATGTAAAATCTACAGTAAGGGCAACCAGCTGCCAGTAATAATTTCTACAGCATTTTTTTACAGGCTGCACACTTTCTGTATACAACAATGTAAAACTAGAAAAAAATCTTATTTTATCATACAGAATTTAATTGTATTAAAATTGTATTTTAATTGTATTGAATTTGATATCACAGGCAAAGCCAGCATCAAATTAAAAGTCTGTTGAATGTAAATTCATTACAGAGGCCAGGTGGTACAACAACCAGAACGTCAAAGGGTGCAATTAATGCCCCTTAGAAATAAATAAGCAAATAATTTATCTTTTCATTTTTGTTTTAATAAATGCAAGCCAAGATCTGGAAAATAGACAATAATTGGTTAATACTAGCCTACACTCTAAAAAAAATTATCCGTAAAAAAACAAATAATGTCTTGGCAGAAAATTACCGGTACTTTTTCCGTTATGTTTACAGACGTTTCCGTTTATTCAAAAACTGAACATTCTGTAGATTTATAGAACACTGTCCGTAGATTTACAGAACATTTTCCGTAGCCTTTAGGGACACTTCAATCTGCCTATGAAACGCAGCAATGATGACAATCAACAACAAAGCTTCATGCCGCAATGCATGCTGGGTACCAGGATTGTAGAAAACTCTCTCTTAACATTTACTCTCACCATTGTTGAGATTTGTATCCAAAGTGTTGATGTCTCTGAAGCAAAAACCACAGCTGACACATTTGCAGCAATCTTATTCAATACAGTTTGTTTTTAGATCAGCATAGAGTGTCACTCTTATACATTTCAGTTCTTTATTCGTATTTTATCATTTCATATTTAAATGTTAGGCAGCATAACATAAAAACAATCAAGCTTAGATGACATCATAGACAATTCTCCTTCCTCAAGCAACAAACAAGTTGCAATTGCTACAAGCAAAAACACTATTGCAATGCTAAAGAGCAGAGTCCGTTCTGGAAGGTCAAGGTACAAAAGCCTAACTAAAGGGAACACTAATCACCATAGTGGTGACTTCAAAGGAATCTAAAAGAAACCCAAACTGTAGATTTAATGTGATAAATGGTAAATATCCATTTGACTTACACGTCACGTCAGAAAGAAGATTTGTCTACTAAATCACATGTGTGGATGCTGGAATAGTTGAACACTTGTATCTTGTTCTGACAGCATTTGTTTAGGAGTTAAACATCATCCATGTTAGAAAATAATTTGCAAGCAAGTTGTAATTTTAGGTTTCAAACAGAGATGGTGATAGAGAGGCAAAAGTGAAAGATTGCCAATGTTTGGTCTCAAGATGCATATCAGAATTGTTTTTGTAATGTTTAAAAAAAACTACTTGAATGTTTTGTTATAACTAAGGCCTTGTCTTGGATAAATCTAAACCCTGTCTGGAAAACTAATGTTTTTTAAGCTTAAAAAACAATTTAATTGTTTTAGTGACAATTTAAGACAAAAAAGCATCAAATTTCGAGGTTGATTTAGCAACTTTCCAATGCAAAAGTTTGAAAACTTAATCTTAAAAACTTTTGTTTTGGATGAAGCATTGTATAAACCAAGGATCTTTGCACAGTATTTTTCAAGATAATATTTTTTATGATGATAATATAATGAAATATATTATCAGTATTATGATACTCATAAAATCATATTATTTTATTCCTTTATTTTCAGACTTATATATATTTATGTACTGTAAAGCTGCGAAATCTGAAGAATGTACATTAGGCGTGTTTAAGAAAACAGATCTGCAGTCCTTTCAATAGAGAGTTGCTAGAGGATTTAAAAATCCTGGTAGATCACATTTTACTAAAGCACGTAACAAACATTTTGGGACACGGAAAGATCTTGTTTTCCCGGACAGGGCTAGACCCAGACTAAAATGCATGTTTGAGCTGCCTTAATTTAAAAACATCTTGCCCTGACATATCTTAAAGAGCCCCTTTCATGGATTTCAACTTTTTAAAGCTAGTTACAGTATAATGTAGCAGTTTTGAGCATAAAATAGATGTGCAGAGTTACAAAGCTCACAGTCTAATTTATAGGAAGATATTCCCTTTAACTGAAGGCATTTTTAATGTACTACAGTAAACGCCTGAGATGTAGTTCTACAGTTATTTCCGTGACATGATGACGTAGACGTGTGCATTTGAATAATGCCCGCCCACTAGCTGTTTATACCCGCCCACTTGCTGTTGTCAGAGAGAACTGATTTGTTAAATAGCCCAAGTCTGTTTGCTAAAGGTATTGCGGAGTTATTGATTTAATGTAAGAAGCTGTTTTTTTATGTGAGGGTAAAATAATATTGTACAGTATGAAGAGTAAGTGAAATAGTGGTTACAGTTTATACAATAAACAGTTGCAATACAATTCCTTCGCACTGAAACCAGAAACTATATTTCTCCTCTCGTCATTTTTGTGATCACTGCTTCCTTAAACATGTAGAGGTCAAGGCTGGATTTGTGCAATATTTGCTCCTAAAGGATTAATCTGTTCCTAATTTGTTACCTAGTGCTTTAGGATCACAACCAGTATACATTATTATGTGTAGATTTATTAGTTGTGTACGATCGTGATGCTGTGGAAAACATAACAATTAGTTAAAAAAATTAAATAAACTGACATCATAAATGGGAGTTTTTCACGCGTATTTGCGCCATGTTGTGTGGAGAATTCAGTAAATCATACAAAACCATACACTGTTACAATGTAATCGTTTCAAATCATGCAGTATAGTGTTACATTGTAAACTTGTAAACTTCGGAGGACTGTAAAATAGATCATCTCTTGTGCGTGCACGTTAAATGAAGGGTAGCTTTTAACATACTGTAGTCTGTTGTATGTCTTTAACATACTGTAGTCTGCTGTATTACTCAACTGCTGTTTAAACCTGTATAGCTCTAAATCGACAAGCAAATGCATAAACGACGACAATTGTTGGTGTATAAAACGAATGAAGCAGTTCTCGCTTACAAGCTCATTTGACAAGAGCCGCGTGCCGCGGTAAAAGTTTGAGTAGTAAGTGGAGAGAGACGGAGCTTCTATAAACCTCATAACCCCTCTTACATTTATACCCAGTGCCGTGTTTCTCAATAACGTTGTTTTTAATTAAACATAGCGTGCTATGAAGACTTTAAAACCTTTATTACTTAATTACGATGTTAGCGGCTGCTGTCCATGGGAATGGTGCTGAATTGGTAGACAGCGATCTTTCTGCATCCATAGTTCAAACAGGCATGTTTATACATTCATTCATACTTATTTATAGCTAGATTGTCTATTCAAAGAGAGTAAAAATTATTTTGTATCCACTGCGCCTTTTTGGCAAGAAAGTATTTGGCTACTTTCATAAAAAAAAAACTAGACTTTGCAAAACAACAGTAGGCGCGAAACTATCTGCACTAGAGCTGTAATCGGGCCTTAAAAGTTAGGGCCGAAATGTCCGGAGCCCGACAGAATGCAGCCCGAACCCGAACGTATATTGACAGCTTTTTAAAAGCCCAAACCCGTTTACAGCCCGACATTATTTAAATGTGCGCACACACACAGCTTTTACACAGCATTTGTCAAGAATGAGAAATGTACACAGGTTTTAACATTATTTATTCATGACTAATAATCTACACGCCACTTGGAAGTTGAAACAAAGAAATAAAATAAGTCATCTGTAACATTGTAACATCTCGTTCTAAATAGGCTTATGCAATACACTATAAATATGCCAATAAAATTATTATTTCTTAACGAATTAAATTAAGATAATACATTCTGAATTAAGATGGGTATTTGGCAATAACGAAATTAAGAGAAAGGCTCCGCGGGATTTGCGCGTAGGCACTTCTCTCCATTAATGCCAACATTAGTCTATATCCTCTGTCTAAATTATGTATTTAAGACTCGATTCATATTTAGTTATACATTGAAAAACCTACTCACCAAGATTAGGCTACATGTTTTTGATGAGGAAAATCATTAAATCCACTGGAAATGAATTCAGCGCGGTCCTGCTGCGCTACTGATAGTGCGTCCAGCAGCATTGAACTTGACCGCTCATTTACCTCACAAAGCCGGAGCGCAAGCCCGAGCCCGGTCCGAGCCCGTGTAAAATATTACAAATGAAGCCCGAACCCGCCCGAGCCAGTCGGGTCCCGACAGGTCCTGGCAAAGATGTTCAGTGTGTTTACACGAGAGAGTTTGGTCTGCGCTGCAGAGAACGGGTGTATGGTATTTTATTTTAGCGCAGATGTTTGGTGTCTGGACATCGACTGTGTTTATTATTATAAAGCAATTCTGCACCAAGGTTTGCCGTCATGCTTTTACACAGTGAACGAGAGTAAGGTTATTATGTGACAGACAACTAGTCCAGTTCTCTTCAGTAGGCTACACAGCAGAGCTTCACCAAAAATGACAGCAAGTGGCCACGATCAGACTGCTGCACCTGTGCTGTGCTCTCACTCTGTCTAAAAAGCCCCGCTGTGACATAAAGCGGTTTTACATTACAGACACTAAATATCTATGCAGACACTTAAATGAAGAATTGTAATACAATAGATTACCTTTATTTCTGAATATGGAAAATTTACAGATGTCTGAATTTTTGTGACCCTGTTGTTGCAGCCACAACACATCCGAAGTGTAAGGCGGTTACAAATGTAGCATTGTGAAGCATCCTGCTCAATTCGTCCTTGGGAAGGATTTTCTGTTATATTTGTTTCTTTCTGCAAACTCTCTGAATCTGATTCAGGCTCAAACTGCAAGGCAATACCGATGCAATAGCCTACTAGAGGCAGTTTACAGAGACCATTTTGTTTGATTATCTGTACTCGCTTGAGAAGCAGAAACCCGATGATGGTAATGGGCATTTCGAACGCTACAAGGATTGACCAATCACAATCGTTTAGAATCCCTGACCAATCAGAGTATACTTGCCGTTTGTGGGGGTGGGGCTTTGAAGAGACGCGCTGCAATCAAGCGTTTTAGAGAGATATGTTGCAAATATCTATATTATGAGAAAAATAATGCGTTTTTTTAACTTTAATTCAAACAACAGATTTGTGGTAGACCACAACAATAAATATATAAACTTTTTTGTGGTCATTTAAGTGGCTCTTTAACATATATCAGTGTAATTTTTTAGTTTTTAAACGTCTGTGTTCAGTCAGTTCAGTTATTGATTCCATTTCTTTTCTCTCAGGTGTATTTAAATACAAAATAGTTGCTTCACTTTAAAATCTGTTTTTAATAACTTTAAAAACAGCTTTAATTCATATAAACAATATTTCACCCAAACATTGTTCCCACCCTGAATGTGTTTATTAAACAAAAATATTTTTTAATCAAAAGACCATATCATGGTTCATAGTGTGACTCAGGGATATAGGCCTACTTTGGAGTTGCACAAGAGCTGTGAGAGGAACAATGATCTTTCAGTCATTACCTACAACCTAATGGCATACAGTATGGTGCATGTTGGCCTTAAATGTAACAACATATTAATTTGAGATCTACACATTTTTTGCATAAATAACTTAATAAACATAGCTACATGTTGGTCTATTGATAGCATATAAGCAATCAAATGCTAATGATATCTTGCCTTAACTGTGGTCAAAAATTCATGTTTTGCTCTCAAAAATTATGTAAAGAAATAAAATACATGTACTTAACTGTTGTGAAAAAAAAAACACTTTAAAACCCCAGCAACAGCTTCTTACGTAGAAACATATTGCGTTTGTTGGACACATTTCCATGTGGTATAATTACACACTGCTTAATTCTGTCACTTTCTATTTATTATAAACATCTCGTGAGTGCATTGCAGCAGTGCGGCTTTAATTTGACTTTCACGTTCCATTTTTCGCCACGAGTGAGAATAATCATAGCCGAAGTCGAAGCATTTTAAACATAATAAATACTTAAAATATTAAATGTAATATGGAAGTTTTTTACAAACTAATACAAGATCACTACATTTATTTTTAGATTAAATTCAAACTAGCGAATCTGCGTCTCTGAAACGCACTCCTCCTCAACACGCCATATTTGTTTCAGCAATATATGCTATGTGTTGGAGTAATCGTTAGCTAACACGTTTGTTTTGTTTTCCCACCATTAGCAGCACTGTTTATGGTTTTCTAAACAACTTTAACTCATTTCGCGTGTCTTGAGGATATTATAAGGAATGTACCGGCGCGGGGGGAGCAAGAAGGATAACAATAAACCAGCTAAAGAGCAAAGCGACAGCAGCAAGTATGCGGAGCTACTTGTCTTCGGCTACGCCTGTAAGCTGTTCCGGGACGATGAGAGGGCTGGCTACCACGATCAGGGCAAACACCTTATCCCATGGATGGGGGACAAGAAGATCATGATCGATAGGTCGGTTTTACAAACCTAATGGGAATAATTACTTAACCAACTTAATGTCTTCCAAAGGGGACCTTGGATGTTGTTGTTTTGCTGCACAGGAGGAGCTCATGGCATTGTGTGATGTTTACATTGCAAAAAATGAATAAAGGATACTTGACAGATGACAGACTTAAGATTTTGGATTTTTGTAAGAGGAAAATGCAATGAAGAATGCTTGTTAGAAGTTAGTGAAGGGTGTTTGGATGCAGAGTGCAGGCCCTAGGACAAATAGGACGTAATAATAAAAGTCCAACGTGAATATCATTTGTGTCATGTAGTGTTATCAAAATTTATGTAGTAATAATAAAGATAATAATATGGGTCCAATGTCCTGGGCATGTGAGATCTCTGCTTCTTAGCACTTTGGTGAATTTGTTGTTGTCACTGCAGGTGCAAACAGCAAATTCAATTGAGGGTAAACTGTAAATTAGTCTGTGCATTAAGGTGGTTCATGCATACATTATACTTTCCTCTGTGAATCCATTCCTATTTATGCATAGATCCAGTTCTAACTCTGTTCTCTTGCAGGATGGGATTTGGAAATGTGCAGTCGTTTTTCTCCCTTATTTTAATTTTTTGCACTTTTTTCTTCAAAAAATGAAAGTTGCTTTCAAAACCATGCGAAAGTCAGAGGTTTTCACTGAGCCACCTTAATTTGCATTGATCTGTTTCTTGTTTCCAATGTGTATGTGTGTGTCTCTCTATCACGTAATCCAGAACTTATTTCCTCAGCAATTAAGGCTAAGGGGTCCTGCCAGGCCCCTATTGCCACCTCATCGCCCACTTCTCTCTTTTGCCGAAGAAACTGGAACTGAGAAGTGGAAAACAGGAGCGAGCGCAGGAAAATTTCCTCCGTATGGGTTCTTACGGATAGGTATTTATGTGTTCGGGCTTGTGTGGATGTACTTCTTTTACAGTTTATTTAGGAATGATGATGTCTCAAAAAAGACAAAGTTGGAATGGTTTATTGAACCGTGTAAGGTAAGAGGAGAGTTGTTGTTTGCGATTTCATTACTCAGGCTTGTTGCGTCTTTTTAAGGTTTAGATGGATTTAGTAAGTTTAGTTTGCAAGTTCACTCATCTGTTGCTCTGGAGTACAGCGTAAAAGCTGTCTGCTATTCCGCCCAGGCATTGTTCAGTTCTTGCGCCTCTTGTAAGCCAAGTAGAAATCATATAGTATTTATATATTGATGAATATACAAGCGAAGGACTTTACCTGAACGCTTCTCCGGTGTGGTGAGTATTTGTTGCATGTAAATGCACAATCGATTTCTCCCACTTTTAACCAGGTGATTCGTATTGCAGGTACGATGGCCGCGGTCATTTACATGACCTTTCGGAATATGATGCCGGCTCGTGGAATCACGATTACCAGCTGTCAGAGGAAGAGGCCAGGATAGAGGCTTTATGCGATGAGGAGCGGTACCTTGCCATGCACACCGATCTTTTGGAAGAAGAAGCACGGCAGGGTAAATGCCTTGTTTACTTGATCATACATTTTTTGTCATCTGTACAGTATTGACAGACAATTTAGAAATCAGATTTAAATCCTAGTTTGTTGTTTGACTTGATGTTGCAGCTCGTGAATCCGTTCTCCTGAATTTCAGCTAAGGCACTACAAGCATCTTTGTTTGACTGATTTATTCTTGTTTATTTTGAGGGAACTGTAGTGTTATCCAGACCCCAAAGCATCTGCGTTATTGATCCTTTAAGAGCTTAGCAGTGCTTGTTAGTTACAAAAAATTCACTTTTTTTTTTAAATGTGCCCATATTTTGAAAGGGCATCTATTGCATGGTTTGATGAATCATGCAATGCATGCCAGACATTATACACAAATGTGCTCTGCTACTTTTTTGGCTAAAATGGTCTCCTAATTTATAAATGCTAATGTCTTATCAGGCACAGAGGTTTTGAATGAAGAGTTCATCCAAATATAGAAATTCTCTCATAATTTATATACAGTACTGTGCAAAATTATTCGGCCACCAACACCAGATTTGTTGTTTTAGAAGTTTTAATGTCCATCCATATTTATTTTTCAATCTTATTAAGTTACAAACAGAAAATATAGGAAATATGTACAAAAAAAGAAAAAAATAATTTTCAGGACTAAATCTCTTTAGGCATCGTCGGTGTTTAGTGTGACATCTCTTGACACTAAACACATCTTGAGCGTTTTTTTGAGCAGAATGAAGTAATAACACTGATTTGCAGTTACTTTATTAACAGTAATCATTTTTAACATCTGGGGGTGGATAATAAATAGACAAAGTGTTCTTTTAATGCTGGGGTTGGACGGTCCTCTGTAGTATCGCTATTCTACCACTAGATGCTCTGCGTACGCATACTCCGAGGTGTGCTTATATTTACACACATTTATACTAGAGCCCGACCGATATGCATTTTTTGGGGCCGATGCCGATACAGATATTAGAGAGTAAAAAAGCCCGATAACGATATATCGGCCGATATTCATTATGTGCATATTATAGTACAGTACACATACTACAGTATATTATACTACTACAGTACTGTACATAGAATACACTATATACATTAACAGAATATACTATATATAAATACTTTTTGCAATGATCACTCTATGATCACACCACAAATGTGGTGATTAAACACTTAAAATGACGTGACAAAGACATGTAATATAGGCAGGTGTGTTTTACAAGTTAACAATAAACTATATTATCCAAAATGATTCTGATATAAGTGCACAAAACAGTAAACTTGACTTATTATAAATAACTTTAAAACACAAACAAAACAAAATACATATAACTTAAATCATTGTCAGTTTTGACAAGAATAATGTTATATTGGGCTTATTTTAAAAAATGAAAACTTATAAAGTCATTGTTTATTAGCTTTAGAGTAAGTTATGGACTTCACAAATTAATTAAAAACTTACCGTTAAGACGACAATGCTTGAATTACTGACAACATACTGATGTAGGCTAATGTTTAATGTACTGCACAACTTTTTTATAACACGAACCCACAGTTTAGGACTTTAAACTTTTATAAAACTAAAGCGTCTGCTCTCCGCCTCTTTTATTTAAGAAAGGGTGTAAAGTTGCGCGAGCTTATTTAATCAATTGCTTTGAAATGAGCATGTAACAGCAAAAGCAGCTGTACTCCCACAGACTGCGCGTCAGTTTAAGCGCGTCCTTTCTCCGCCTCGCGTCATTTCTTCCGCTTGCGTTTGAAACAACTCGCAAGTGGACAAAAAAGACTGATTAAAACCACCAAATGTAAACAGGAATGTGTCTCTCTCGTCCGCTTATAATCCAATCGACCAAAGCGCGTCTTAATACCAGGTGTAAAATGTATTGAAGAAACCGCGTGACTGCCGCGCCCGCCACCTGAACTGAGAGACTGACTGAAGTGAAGGGGGTGGGGGATTGGCTGATGTCACTACAGTGAGTGACCTGAGTCGCCATTAGCAACCAATAGGGCGCACTCTGCTGGACAAACAAGTACTTACATCTTTCAAAAGCATTAATTGTGTTCTGTAAGGAACGTTCATATAGGCTTCATATCTGCGGCTAATACAGATATATCTGCGACATGCTCATATCGGCCGATAAAATCAGCAAAACAATAAATCGGTCGGGCTCTAATTTATACGTATAAGTGCAATTTGATAAATTCCACACTTTGCGTAAAACTGTTCCTACGCACATATTACGCACACTTCTGTTCATATCATGCTTGATAAATGAGGCCCCTGGGGTTTAAATCTGTCTCTTTTGTCCACTTTTGACCGCTACTGTTTTGAAATATCGCATTCATGATCGTGGATGAATCGCTTGCGATTATGAATGCGCGATTTCCCTTCTTGTCAGTGAACTACAGCTTTGTGAAGTAATGCCGATCTATCTGAAAGCAGCTGATTGCGATTTATTACTATCAAGGAACCGGCTTTACTGACAAGATGCTCGTGACAATCGTGTGCGATTAATTGTGCAGCCCTAATCAAAGAAATGACCTTTATAGTTGGAAATAACTAAAGTAACTTGTTTCACGCAAGTGAAAATGTATGTTCATTGCGCTCCTTTGCAAAATCTGCTTTTTAACAAAATATTTCAATTTTTAGTGCATTTCATTTATTAATCATTTTTACTTAAAGGAAAAGCATTGAAGTAGGACAGGGGTATACAAATTGTATAATTCCAAGTGAGACAAAAGTAACAGAAAATAAACTGGAAAGATTAAAAGGAAATGCAAACAATTCTGGATTATATCGAAAAAGAAAATGCGCAATAAACACCTAATTAAAAAAAATATATATGTATATTTTTGGGACCCCTAGAACCTCATGGAGGCCCCCTAGGGGTCCCCAGACCCCAGTTTGAAAACCCCTGCAGTATGACACTGAGTAATAGTAACATGTATTAATATTCACAGCATACAGTTCTCAGTTGCCAAGTGATGTGGCAGCTTGATGCATTGGTGTGAAATTGAAATGATAGATAGTTAGTTAGTTAGTTCACAGATGTGCATTTATTGCCTTTTCAACAAGGTAACTTCGGTGAATGTAAACCATCCAATCTGGTTTATAATCCTTTGTTTAGATTGTTTATAAACTCGGTTATATAGATGTCTAGTAAGTCTTTTGAGTGCACTCCAATTCAATTCAGTCTGGCACAATAAATAACTCTTACAACTCTCTATAAATACACTTGCAGGTTAAACCGGGCAAACGTGATGCTCATCTGCTTAAGAGACACTTTAAACATGTTTGTAAAACAAAGGTGTAGAGAAAGTGGGAGTGAAATATGGTGTCCTTTGCTAATGCTGACAGTACACGAGTCATTTTCTCCAGTCATTATGTTGATTCGCCCTTCAGGTGGGGACTTAACCTTATTAAACTAGGCTGTTATCAGTCTGTCTACATTAACAGCCTTTAGGATATAATAAAGCATTTTGATTGTTTTATATTGTACCGTCCTTGTACCCTGTTGTAGTTCTGCATTTAAACCATTAACAATTGAAACACATGGTGCCCAACTGGATGTGTATATTTTGATTAATATTTGATTGCATCCTGTTGCGTTTTTGGCAAACTTACACTTTTTTTTTCATTTTCACAAGGAAAGACCCGTTTTTTTCATTGTTTATATAATACAGCTTCTATATAGCACAGTGATAGAGCATTGCGTTAGTAGCACAAAAGGTCATGGGTTTAAACCCCGTAACACACATACATACTACTAAAAATGGATACCTTGTAATGCACTGTAAGTTGCTTTGGAAAAAAGCATTCCCCATTAAAAAGATCTGTCTGAAATCGATTCTGAATCGCAAGGCTCCGATTTTGTGTTTCATGCACAGCTCTGTGATCAGTAGGAAGTCCTTATCAATCTAAACTAGCTTTGAGTTTGAGTCGTTTATAATGTGAATTTAAAAAAGCAACACTCGTCAAACACAATCATTCAAAATATTTTTATTATCATGAAATACCTGAAACAATCTGAAGAACAGCGATATAAATATCCCTTTAGACATTTCCTGGAATAGTTTTTGTAATGCTACTTCTGTGGCACAAATGGCGTTTCTACAACGGAGCGCCCTTTGGCTTTTGGATGTGGCGGCATTTCACCGTAATTCATTCAAATTCATTCATTGAGAAAACGCGCATTTGCATGATTAATCGTCACAGCCCTAGTATTTCTCATGTTTTTTTAGGTTGAAAGAAGCACTGGGGACCCAATTTTAGCACTAAAACATGGAAAAAGTTAGATTTTCATGCTATGACCCCTTTAAATCACAAACCCGAGCAATGCCTGTGGAATAATTGACTATTTATGAATGATTCCTTAAATAAAAGATAGCTCACTGAAGGTTATAGTCATCTATAAAATAAAGCCTTAATGTAGTTCTATACATTAAAGCTGAGCTGATCATTGAATATGGTTGAGAAGAATAAAATAAAATGCTTTGGGAGTATGAACACAGCTATAAATGTTATAAATGTTTCAGAAGTCAGGTAAATGTTTTTTTTTTCTGTAGATTACAATTGTTCTGCTTTATTTGCAGGAGGAAGAGTATAAAAGGCTGAGTGAGGCTTTGGCTGATGAAGGCACCTACAATGCAGTGGCTTTCCGGTACAGCGCGGACTACTACGACCCCTCCCAACCCACTGAGGAAGAAGAAGCCAACAAAGAAACAGGTGAGAACCACAAATGTACAGACACAACTTCAGAAAACACACATTGGTTGATGTGTCTCTGACTCATAGATATGTACACTAGATGTCGCCTTGGGGTTCTAAGCATGTAGTCTCAGCCTCAGACGTCACGCCTACAAACTGTTGGCTGAACGTCTGATGTTTTTCGTACACTTTTCTGGACACTATTTTTTGATTGGTTGAAATAAACCGGATTTCCACAAGATGCGAGTGTCACAATTAGTTTCGGTCCCTGGAAAACAAAGCTCTGACGTTCCATTGAGGAAGAGAATCCTGTTCACGTGGATAATAATGACCAGTTATCATGATCAGCTAAACACTCATTGGTGTGGCTGTTGATGAAGTGCACAACGTTGTTCTATGGTGAGTATTGTTGTTTATTTAGATGCTATTCGGTTGCGGCTGGTTATTTCAATAACTGACTTGATGCAAGCCGGCTCGTTATTTTGGGGAGTCCGAAACGCGCCGCTAGACGAAACAAACTGTGATTGGTTGTTTGACATGTCGGTCAAACAGCTCGTGGGCGGGCTTTGTCCAGAAAAAGCAGCGAAAAACCCAGACCTTCAGTATTGAAGGTCTGGCTACGCGAGACTACTAAGCATGCGTCAAAACCGCCGCCATCTTGGAACAGGGGTCTTGTCATAGGAAGTAGCTAGGTAATGCTACTATCTCTGCCTGTACTTCGAATTCATGGACGATGCTGGATTTTTTTGCTACGTATGGATGTTAGACCAACTAGCACTATGCATTATATTTAGAAATAATAGATTTTCTTAATATCAAAACTTTACATTTTCTCTGAACTCAATGTTAAATACATGTCTTACCGGTGGAACGAAAAAAAAAAACAACAACTAGAAAATCGCATTCATGCCGATTTATGGTTATTATTTTCGATTACACCTTTGCCTACAATGACGCTGATGCAGAGTAAGTTTCAAGATGGCGGCTCCATTTGACGCATTCATTCCAATGAACTGCCGTAGCCAAGGCGACATCTAGTGTACATATCTATGTGTCTGACTGAGGAGGCTTTTGAGAGTATATAATATGTACCATATGTGCCCTTCAGACATCCTTTTGCACATGAGCCTGAAAAATGCTCCGGGATAGGATAGACTGTTACCCTCAGGTAAAATGTGAAGCGTTTAAAGCCTCTAGGCACTGGAAAGCTCAAAGTTTAGTAAAGGGCGAGTGAGTGTGGGCTGGATATGCAGAGACTGTTAATGACCAGCAAGATCCAGCTGCTTGATACTTAAAGGAACAGTATGTAGGATTGTGGCCAAAACTGGTACTGCAATCACAAAACTTGTGGCTAAAACTGTTGCTGCAATCACACAACTGGTGGCCAATACACAATATGACAACATAAACATCAGTTGAGGGCTGCAACTCCACTTTTTAAATGACAATATCCTGGCTGGACCACTTTTGTCAGTGACATAAGTAATGGAAATGAAAATGATTTTTTAATGTTTAGTGACATATCAGGGCCATTTTATAATTAATTGATATACATTTCTTACATACTGTTCCTTTAAACAGTAACATCAAACAATTTGCATGTGCAAATTTTGCGCTAAAAATTGAAAAAAGTGTCCAGTTATCCCCTTGTTTCTTGGTATTGTACTGTCTATTCACACCTTCTTGCATGAGCACTGTTAGAAAAATCAATATGCTGTTAAAGGTGCGCAGGGGTTTAAACCCACTGAGTGTTGTGTTCCCGCTCCCTGGCACGCAGGAAATTTCAGAGCGCAAGGGCATCAATGACGCGCTCGGATTAATGGCATCAGGTTTAAGAAGGTGCGTTCGTGATTGTAGTGTTGCCAGCTGCCCTTAAAGTAAATCAGGTTTTTTGTCGACCAATCCACAAATGATTAAAAAATAAACAAATGAGTAAACCATTGCCCCGGCCCACGATACTATCGTGTTTCGGCGATTTCACTATTTGGCATATTGTACAGTGCTAGTCTGAATTGAAAGGCATGCAAACTTTTTGTTCATTTGCAAACCGTTGCTGAGAAATGGTGTCTGCTGCCACAATGCTAAATGTTTTATAAAAGAAACCTGTCAGGATCGAGTCTTTGCTAACAGATTGTAAACACGAGCATTTTAGTCGATTGATGGGTCGTCTTTTGTCACCATTAGCGACAGTTGCAAAAATTCTGCAAATTTGATAGCAATAAGTATATACGGTTGCCTATGTGACACCTGTTTAGATGTACGTTTTTTTATTTAGAAAAGAAATATGACTTCTTAAAGCAGCCAACATGGTTGCTGGCTTGTGTATGTAACACCTCGGGCACTTTGTATCTTCTAGATCAAATTAGCTCCCACAGTAACAGGGAGCTTATAAAACAGACAAATAGTCTTACAACTTGGTGAGATTTGCACTAATGCACCAGCCACATGTATCTGTCTCGAGCCTGCCTTCCCATTCGCAATGAATTCTGCAATAAATTTTCATTTTGTTTTTACCTGTCCTGGCCAATTTGGGAGAAGCAGAGGTTTGGAAGAATGGCTAGAGAAGCATCAGTAAACAGAGCTGACGGGCCTCGTGGCATCTCAGGAAGTTGGAGTAACTCGAAATGAAACTTAAAATGCCTCTGGTTCTTTAGCCGTAGTTAAAGGAGCATTACAGTCGTGTGTGCTTTATTGTTTCATTGTATGTTCATTTTCTCTCCCTTGCAGCTGTGATTCTTCAACTCTCTTAAAGGGATAGGTCGCCCAGTAATACAAACTTTGTCATTTAATCCCTCTTTTTTAATCTGTAGAATACAAAAGAAAGTGCTAAGCAAGATGTTACAGACTCACAATTTCTACGCTATTTACTTTTATTGTATAAAAGCAATATCAGACATCATCGCCTTTTGTTTTATTAAAGAAAGCAAGTCACAAAGGTTTACATTTATTCACACCATAAGTAATGAGTAAATGATGACCGATCCATGCCATACTGTTCAGATTTTTTCTCTCTTGTTTTTTCCCCTTTGTCAGATCAAGAGACACAGGAGGAGGAGAGTGAGGAGCCATTTGTGGCGCCCCCTGGCCTTAGCATTCCTCCAGATGTAGAGCTGGTAAGTTTATAAAGTACATTTAAATATGTGACCCTTCCTGACTGTCTTTAATATCTATCATTATTGAACTTCAGGTTCATCAAAAGAAACTTATTTCCACTGTTAAAGGTTTTTGGGTTAGATGTACTGTTTAACTGTCTTTATTGTAATTATTTAATGTAACTCGCTCCACCTCTATAACATTTTCCTTTTTGGCTGACATCATCAAGCCCTTTTTTTAATGTCTCCCTTCCAATTACCCAGCTTCTCACACGGAAAAGCCACATTTTTATGATTCAGTAAAGTCTGAATGAAGTCAGCTAAGAAGTTGCAGAGTCAGATTCCACAAGGGGGCATTTGTGAGAAATTCAAAAATTTGTTGAGCAAGTAAAGACACTTCTGTTTTAAAGTTTCAGATATTGGTGGGGGATATAAAGGTCTTCCTTTTGCATAACCAGAACTAGACTTTTATATTAGCAGAATTCCTCATTTGGTAGCGTATGTATTCATTGATCTTTTACTCTTCTGTACCTGTGGCAAAAAAGAAAATTGATCTGGCCTTATTGTAGAATTAGAGCTCAGAAGTTTCAATCCTCCTTTATTCTATTTAACCAGAGATTTGTCTGCACTTTTCCCACCAGGGCTTGTTGAAAAAATATCCATATGAACCCTTATGATTCAAGTTGACTACTTATTGCAAAAACGTCTGATATTCACTTTTTGGTGTCTGGAGGGAAACTCCATTATCATTTTCTAAACCTCATATTCTTTTAGCATAACTTACTGTCCTTAGTGCATCTTCAATAGAGTTAAAGTGGATGGCGACCATGGATTGTCTAGCTCCAGATGTGGTTAAGTCACCTTCTTTGTAACGAAAGCATCTTGAAAATTCTGCTTTAAATAACTACCATTGTGTTTATTTATAGACGTCAGGAGGGTTCTGTTATCGTGTGTGCACACATAAATCGAAGCGAATATTGCTTGCTCTAAATTACTTGCAGGATTTTTTTTGCATCACTCTCGCGAATTAAAACAATGCTCTCCTTCATTTTCTAATACAACTGGACGTGTCAACCCAGACATGTCAATAAGCTCTTAGCTGATTGGCTTATGCAATGTGTCATTCCAGTTTCCCACTCAAGTAAAAATATGTAACTTGCACTAAAGGCACGATTCCGGCAAATCACAATGCACAATTCGTGTCGTCCCGGTGCAAAATCACATCTGTTTGCATTTTAAAATTGACTTTGTATGTAATCTACTCACGCATATAATTAAATTAGCTTGAAAATGACATGAAACAGACATAAAAAAATCACCAAATGAACACAGAAGTTACATTTTTGCTTGTTTAAATTTTTGTTGCAATGTAGCATTGTTTTTAACTCTTTCCCCGCAATCGACAAGTAATTATTAACTCGTCAATTAAGAGACGATGCTTCCCTGCAAATGACAAGTTTTTCCGGCAATCCGTATTTCCACTATTTTCCACGGCACCAGGTGCCGGTCTTACCCAACTTATAAAACCTGAAAGTAAACAGTGCAAACAGTTTAAACTCTGTGTATGTTTTGAGGATCGCTTCTTCACAAAAATGCAATTATCTCAGCTTTTTGCCCCAAATTTTTAATTTTTAAAAATCCTACACTTGTAAAAAGATTTGCTGTAATTATGCATCTGGTTGCCAGTAACTTACTGTAGAAGATAAAGACTGAAAATGTTTTATGTTCATTTAACTTTAAACAAACTGTTGTCAGTAAATAACATAAATGTAAAATCTATAAGTTACTGGCAGCTAGTTTTTTAGAGTATTCCCATTTTTGAGAGATGATACAGGGTTTTTTGTATCAAAGTTGTTTATATATTTAAAGAATATTTTCTGGTATGTATTAAACTTTTGTGAAAATCATAGATAATGCTGCCGTTGGCTGGCAACTTTTTTTTTAAACGCTGGTGGGAAAAGAGTTAAAATGGCTTTACCAAAAACGAAACAAATCACAGGAAACTTTAAAATATATACAATACAATACATACAGAAAAGAATACATGCTTGCTGTTATTGCTAATTTTATGGGTGAACTTCCCATTATGTTTCTCTACCCTGAAAAACACAATTAGTTTAAAGTCTGCTTCATTCTTTGAAGGGGCTTTGTGAATTATTAATGGACAACTGCAGTGATTACCTTGCTTATTGTAAAGCACATAGCTCCAAGCACCGAATGAATCCGATCTTGAGACAAAACGTGGGATTGTTTATCTTCAAATTAGCAAGTCATTACTTGACGCTCTTGGTCTCTGGGGCGTTGCATCCTCTGTTAACCTGGACACTGAAGCTAAAGAGCAGGCCTGTTGAAGGTTCTTCTTGCGTAACATTATGCTTTATCTTAATGAAGGATATGTGTCATTATCATATATTATTTAAAATACATCATTGCCATAAATCAGCTCGACACATAAATATGATTTTGTCTGCAGCATGACATATTTGCGACTAGAGATTTGTGACTTAAATTTGCATATGTAGCGGGAAACGAATTAATGAATGCCCTGGTTCGATTCATGAATCACACTCGCTCTTTTACGTGCACGTTGCTTTCTGTGCGTGAAAAATTTCTGAACCTTGAAGTCAGTTATGATGAATGCTCTATGCGGTTTTCATATTCAAATTTTAAGCTGCTTATTTTTATAAAGTTTCGCCTTGTTCACGCTTGGCTTCTTTGTCTTACAGCCCGCGACCACCAAAACGCACGCCATCATCGAGCGCACTGCCAACTTTGTGTGCAAGCAGGGGGCTCAGTTTGAAATTGTGCTGAAGGCAAAGCAGTCCGGGAATTCCCAGTTTGACTTCCTGCGGTTCGACCATTACCTGAACCCATACTACAAGCACATTCTGCGAGCTATGAAGGAGGGAAGGTACACACCAGCTTCAGAGAACAAGCAGGACAAGTCACAAGGTACGCCCACATGGTAAAGCATTGCATTAGCAGCTCAAAGGTCATGGGTTTGATCCAGAGAGGACATTAATATTGATCAAATCTAATGCGGGTGTTTAGATCGAATGCACTCTGCCAAATGCATAAATGAATGCGGTTTTGTAATTATTATTTCTCAAAATAATATTTTGTTGTATAGATCATACATTTAACAAGGGTCAGATTATACCCTTATTATTTTAAATGCAAGAAAAGTAAATTATTTTAGCTTTATCAATTAAAGGTGCAGTGTGTACATTTTAGCGGCATCTAGTGGTGATGTTGTGAATTGCAACCTACGGCTCAGTCCACTGCTCACCCTTGCTTTTGAAACGCATAGAGAAGCTACGGTAGCCTTTACTGGACAAGCATGTCATCGTCGGACACAACTTAGTAAAAAAAGTTTGTCCGTGAAGGGCTTCTTTAGAAACATGGCGGCACAAAATGGTGACTTTCATGTAAGGGGACCCTCGTGTATGTAGATAAAAACGTCTCATTCTAAGGTAATAATCACATAAGGGTTCATTATGGTCTTTATACACCCCTGATCATATAGTTTGTATATCATTTTGCATTTATAAAGAGATCCTTCTTAAAATTACACACTGCACCTTTAATAAAACCAAAATGATTTCCATTTAAAACAGACTCAAATTCTGACAACTCGGATGACGATGATGGCGATGGAAACTACCTCCACCCGAGTCTATGTGCTTCTAAGAAAAGCTCTCGCCTGGAAGAGATAATAAAGGTACCACTTCAGACACACCACATACGGCTCAGAAATATTGGTACACCCTTTTGATGTTTTGGTCCTTTTATACTGATTATTAATCTTGCGTGCTTGATCTAATATCATGCCATCATGTAAGTTCTTACTTAAAAAGGGCTGGCGTGTAATTAAGCCCCCTGTTGTGCATCATAAGGTTAAACATCTATTTAAGCTTACCTAACAGTCCATATGCTTCGGCTTTTAGGTTGTTTTTCAAGTTTCTTGTAAAGTCGCCAATTGTTCAAAGAGCACATTTTTAAATTTACGTCAAATTGGTGTTAAGTTGTTATATTTCTTGGCAGAATTGGGCCTGATATCAAAGGATCTGACATCAAAGCGTTTGCTTTTTCATATATTTGTTCGAAATGAGCAAAGGAAGCTCATCCGACGCTTAAAGCTTTGATTTTCTTGATTTTAATATTCTGTATGTTGAGCCGTGAGTTGCTCCGTGTCATTTTAAAGAGAGACACACAAACAAACAGGCGCAATGAAAGCTTAAACTAATATGTTTTCTGATTCGGATTCCTAAAAGAAGAGTTTAGTCTTCGTCTTGAGGGTATGAAGTTGGCTTCAATTACGAAGTTTATATAAACTTTTAAGACTCATCAATCTTATGTGCGTGTATGTGAGTATTGCTTGAATTGTGAGAAATTGTAACCTATCTGCAGGAAGTATAAATGGGAACATTCACAAATCTTGTGCTTGAGGTCTGTCTGAATGTCATGTTTTCCTGTGGATTAGGCAGCCGGTGTGTTCAGGTACTTTGGGGATACAAGATATATGCCAACATCGTGTTATCGTAGATTGATAGTGTCACAGTAAGGTAACCAATCCTTCTTAATGAGGAAAGCAGCTTTATCAAACTGGGTGAAAATACAGACGCATCCGAATCTGTGTGCTGCCATATTGTCCCCATTCTGTCTGGGGTGAAACATTACCGATTTACCAGATCTCCAGCTTTATCTTTTAGAGATGGTATTCATAGCTTTTTCCTGTACCTAATGCATTTTAGTCTACATAAGATGAGTTGATAGGTAAGGGAAGAGCCAGTTTTATACTTTCAGAACAGTAAAAAGAGCAATTTTTTATTAAAGAGCATCAATGGTCCACTTTTTACATTTCCTTTGGTGTGTAAAGGGGGTCGCACATCGGATGCGCAGCTTAGTGCCGTTCTAAAAAAATCGAACACATTTTTATGAGTATACGCACACCGGCTCCGACAGGTGGTGCCTGTCCGCACCGCCCAGCTATGACTCAGGAAGTTGCACAAATCCCTGTTGCGCCTGAGAGCCACTCACATAGTTTAACATTAAATAACATCATATTTGTCCCAAATCATTAACGATTAAAATTGGCTGCTACATATATTTTGCATTTTGAAGTAGACGCTATCCGACGAAGCTTGCGCTATTTAATGTGCACTTCCGGTTTACAATAACTCCGAGTTGTCCTAGCAGCGACTCGATGTGGCACGGCGCTGAGTTGCGCATCCGGTGTGCGACCCCCTTTAGTGTGTATAAGTACATGTTAACGATATGCAAAAGGTACATACCCCAAAGTAAACGATGACGCGATTTATCGTCTCCAACATAAATTTCTTTTCTTGGACTACAACAAACACACAGATTGTAGGCAACAGTTTTCTTCCTGGGATTGGTGGTGTAGACAAGACCGACATTATCATAATTCCTCCCGCTTTGGACTCTGTAAGTTAACTCCTGTTAGCATTGCATTGTGCGCAAATCTTTCAAACATGATAGGGAGCGTCACATTTCCGGCCGACATCAGAGGTATTCAGACCATCACAATGTACAGATTAGCTGCCCAATCAGGGACACAGAGCTTTTCAAATCCGTGCGTTTCAGGAACAGAGTGAAATTTTGAGTTATAAAATGTGCGTTATGTGAAAAATAATGTTTTTTAACCATAATCCACGCGAACACATTGCATTATACCAAATATACAAAATAATGTAGTTTTTTTAGCAATGTAATAGGTGCTCTTTAAGGCTACTTGAGTAATAATTTTTGCTAAAGTAGTAATGAGAGATTGCTTGTAGATGGCACCTCTAGTGGGAGGCAGTGGTACTGCAGCTTTACAGCCTCATGTTATCGATGGTTAAGGAAAAAAGTAGGAATAATCCGATTGATCGGCTGCAGATCGGTATCAGACGATAACTGCATTAAACGACTCGATCGGTACTCAGTCATCAAAGAGCTTGCATATCAGCTTAAAAAAAAATCGGTATCGGCATTGGTATCGGTCAACAAATTGGTGAACGGTTTCGGCCTGCAAAAATCCTGATCGGAGCATCCCTAGAAAAAAGGAAATAAAAAACAAAGGTAGCACTCTTTAAATGACACAAGATTGAGTAAATATTGCTACTTTCAATTTTTTGGGGGGAATTAACCCTTTAAAATATGTTCATGCAAGTCTTCAGTCAGTGAGCCATAGAACCTGAAATTTTACATTTATGCATTTGGGAGACCATTGAATCCAAAGTGACTTACAGTGCATTACAAGGTATACATTTTATCAGTATGTGTGTGGGATTGAACCTATGAACTTTTGAGATGCTGAGTTACAGGGAGACCTTTTAACACATTTGTGGATGCCGGACAGTTTGAAGGCTTGAAATAAAGTAGAAGACACACAAAGCCGTCAGCATCGAATGATAAATACCTAAAGGTTACTTCCATAGAGGAAAGAAGGAAATCTAGCGAAGTGCTTGCAAAGCAAACGGTGCATTATTCAGCTGTTCAGACATCTGAAAAGAAGTTATATTGCTGGGTAAGGGAAATAAACTGTTCTTGCTGGAAGGTAACAAGCTGAGGTGATTATAGTTTGCCAAAGTCTATAAAGCTTTTTGGCTCATAGGATAGCCGGCATGTCAAAAAAACTCTTATACGTACAATGTTGAAGGATATCTTAGAGCCTTCAAACATAGTTCGATCCTACGAAGAAGATAAAGGCAAAAGCAGCCGAAGTCAAAAGAAGGATTGACAAGTTCTGAAGAAAACGCCCCAGAGCCACGTGAAAAAAACTACAGCGTGACGTGTGAAAGTGTATCCAAGCCAATGCACAAAAAATTGCTTGGTATAAAAACTGATTTATTGGCTTAACGTTTTTAAGCAGTTTAACAGCTTTAACATTTTATGGGTGGACTGTATTTACACCATGAAATGTAGCATGCGGCCCATTGCCCTTTTCTCCCGTTTGTGTTAGCCTCTGCAGGTCATTGACCCGGATCACCCGTTGGCAGCGCTGGTTCGAAAAGCCAAACAGGAGAGAAATGGTGCTGTAGCCAAAGTGGAAGAAGAGCAGCAACCTACAGCAGCAGCCGCACAGGCAGAATACAGCTCTGACCGTGAGTATGACCTTAAATCCACCTTAAATCAATGAATGAAATCAAACTGTAGTGCACTTAATCTTAAAATGAGATTGAGCGCTTTTAGCCTGGATTTCACAGTTTGAATAATGCGAAGGCTGGTACCTATAATGTGCCAAAGCACAAGAAATGTGGCGTATAAAAGAAAATAATAATGAATGAAGGCATAAATAGCAATTAAAGCGATACTTCGCTTTACAAATATTACAAATATTAATAAATTACACCATGATTTACTCGCCCTCAAGCAATCCGAGATACATACAGTACTGTGCAAAAGTCTTAGGCCACCATGCCAGAATTAGATTACAGTAGTTGTTTTTGCAACGTTATAGTGATCATATATAATTGTTTCTCAGTCTCTTTAATAGAATACATCTATACAGGAATACAATACAGGAAATGTGTATATAGTATTAAAAACTGTATAAAAATGTAATTTGATGTGTCAAGTTTTTAGGGTAAACTCCCGTTACACTTGAGCAGTAGCAGGAACTGCATGATCTCTTAAACCTAAATAAAATTAAATCCTAATTTTAAAAATCCTAACTTCATTCTGCTCAAAAATGCTCAAAATGTGTAAAGTGCCAAGAGAGTTCACACTAAACACAGACAATGCCTTTTTTGTACATATTTTCTGTATTTTCTGTTTGTATCTTAATAAAATAGATTGAAAAATAAATATGGATGGACATTAAAACTTCTAAAACAACAAGTCTGGTAGTGGTGGCCTAAGACGTTTGCACAGTACTGTATGTCCATAATCTTTTAGACAAACACATTTGGAGTTACTTGGCAATGGCATCATTACCTGAAGCTAGTTATTATAGTTATATAGTTTGAAATATGCATATTTTTTGGCACCGTCAGAAGACCTTTTTATTAATAGAGATGTTCAGACACCCTTTTTCTCTTCCCGATTCTGATACCTGGGCTCAGGGTATCGGCCTTTGTGTAAACATTGTGTTGTTCGAGGTGATGTGTCTTTAAATGCTACTTTTTACTAGTTTTAATGTTGCTAATGTTTGTGCCAACCCTCGATACGGCAGAATGGCATATATGAGACATGTCGCCGTTTACTGGCCGTCCAGTCTGAAAAACTGCCAAACAGCGGACATACTGCTGGTGCATTTTTATTTCTTCGAAAAAAACTAGTTCCAATTTGCAGCATTAAGCTTTGCTAAGGGATATAACAATATAAATTGTATTGGATCGGTACATGGGTTCAAGTACTCGCTGAAACCGATGCAAACATTTTTTGTGGCTGCATTTCTGATGCTAGTATCAGATTCAGAACAACCCTATTTATTAATCCCTTGGAGCCATGTTGATTACCTCTGTGAAGGATGAGTGCACTTTTTGGGGGTATAAAGTCAGAAGTTGTTCCCTTATCCCTATTTTCTACATTTACATTTTACTTTTATTCATTTGGCTGACGCTTTTATCCAAAGCAACTTGCTATATATGTCAGAGGTCGCACGCCTCTGGAGCACCTAGGGGTTAAATGTCTTGCTCAGGGACACAATGGTGTGTCACAGTGGATTTGAACCAGGGTCTCTCACACCAAAGGCAAGTGTCTTATCCACTACGCCATCACCACCATTTTCTACCATTGTAAAGCTTGAAAGAGCAGAGACACCCCTCTACACTCACACAACATATTTCGGTCTTCATCAGTTCAGTTTATATGAACAAGTGGTGTTGGAGGTTTCACCACTGTGCCTGAGCCAGTCTTAAACCCCATTCACTCAGACCTTTGGTCCCAGAAAATACCAGACAAGCTTCTGTCTGAACGCAAACACGTCCCGTAAATCTTCTGGGATCATTGCCGGAAAGAGGACCTAGAAAGATACCCGGAAAGCCCTCTGTGTGAAAAAGAAGCCGAAACAATGCCGTAATGGGCAACAAAAGTTATGGTTCAGCTCTTTAAAATGAGAGATTTACATGCAGATCAACATTCACAAACAGACTGAAGCAGTTATCAGGAAATGATAAATGAGATGCCTAAACAATGCTGGGCGTGCCGTAGTGAGGACGCGTGTCATGGCAACATGAAGTTGCTTTAACCCTTTAAAATGATGGATTTACATGCAGATCAACATTTACAACGAGAAATGTCAGCAAACTGGACCGACGCAGATATCCGGTAAGTTAAGTCAGCTCATCACTTACTGCGCTGCAGCGGAGGTCATTCAGCAGCGTAAAAGAATATCGCGTCTCGTGCTCATTTGAGGTTATAATAAACAAAAATGCCCGCGTGTCATCGCTCCTCAAACTGAGGTTTTAAATGCATATTAACAATCATGATGAAAAATGTGTAAAAACTGAATTAAAGCAAAGATCAGGGAACTTGTCAAATATCCACTCTGAAGCTGAGATCATTCACCAGCATAGAACGGCGCGTCATGCGCTCCTTTATAGTCTTATCATAAACAAAAAAAAAAACAGTGGTTTCTGGAGAGAGAAATAATAAATAATATGCAAACTTTAGATCCTGCATAGAAGATAGTGCAGGACTTAAAAAAGGTCACGTGTCTTTCCGGGACTTTGCAGATTCCAGCAAATCATTGGCAGTGTGAATTAACAAAAAAAATCAAACGATCCCGGATCCAGGGTGCATTTTCCATGTTTTTTTTAATGTCTGTGTGAAAAGGGCTTTACACTGTATCCCTTTTCACACAGAGATTACGGAAAATACACGGTAAAAGCGACCGGGATATGTCTGGGATAGTTTGATTTTTGGTTCATTCATACTGCCATTGATTTTCTGGAATCTATGCATGTGTTCAAACACTTACCGTAAAGATCTTGTAAAGACATGTGACATATTTTTCCACAGCATCTAAAGTTTGCTAATTATCTGTGATTTCTCTCTCGAGAAACCACGTGCGTGCATTTTAGTTTATAACATGATGCGTTATTCTGCCATGCTTTCCGTGAATGTTATACCAATGTTACTAAGTCCACTTTATTGGAGTGATCCCAGAACATTTACGGGACGGTTTGTGTTCACACAGAATCCTCTCTGCCAATTTTACGGAAATTTTCTAGGACCAAAGTGCTGTGTGAATGGGGTTTGTGTGTAGCAAAATTTTTTTGTCTGAGGTAAATTCTTGGCATGCCGGTAAAGGAAAAACGCATATTCTCTTGAGAATAGCGTGTGGGTGAGGACTGCAATGCCAGCTTTTTAAAGACCATCTTGAATTATTTTAAGGATGATTGATTTTTTGGGGTGTCCTTGAGTGAACATGGCAGGGATGCTGACCCTTCATTGTAAGCAAAGTTCATTAAATTAAGTACCAAAGTGGGCAGAGTGCCCAATGCGTACTGCTTATCTTCAGTCAATTCTAATTTCAAAACCTTAAGAGGCAGTTTTTCACCCCCGACTCGTGAATTAGCTCTCTTGCGTTTTTCCTGCCGACACTCGGAAGTGTTTTTTGTCTAATTACAATGCAAAGGGGGGCAAATTTATTGTACCCAAGTGAGTAACAAGAAGTTTTGTCCTAGAGTCTCCCACTTGCATTTACGTTTAGTCCTGTGCTTTTGCTTCCAATCGATAGGATTTGAAGGTACTGTGGCGAATTAGCAATTCCTCTTTTATTGGAAACGGAGAGCGTACCGCTGAGCTGGTAAGATACACTCAAGCCTTGAGCTTTGATTTGTCTCAATTAGCTTGACTGAAGGAGCTCCGCTGGTTTCTCGAAGAAAATTGCAGCGGGATTACAACGCCCGAAAGCCATTCCATGGACAGCTTCTGAACAGAAAAGCTACTTTGACTGCAAATGTGTATTTTCTAGGATAAACAGCATGACAAAGAGATGTTCTGTTGGCTTAACCACACTCAACCTATAATCTGACTCCAAATGTAAGGGAGTTATTTTCCCAAGACTGCGGTGGATATCTGTGGTCTCCTGTGTATTTTTCTTTAAGGCACACTTGGCTCTCATCATTGAAGTTTGGTTAAACATTGTCCCGTCTCAGGTTTGAATTGGTTCCCCTTGATATATTTAAGCTGGTTGCTCGAGTTTTAACCGCCTGAGATGGTGAAACAAAGAATACAGATTCTTTCGGTTAACTGGCAGCAGGAAGTTATGAGATTGCACACCCGACCTCGAGATGTCTCAGATAGCCTCCTTAATGGCCACTGGCCATAGTTTAAACAGACTTCAGATTTATTTTGTTAAGCACGCTGTCCTGCACGTCTATCCCAGAATGCTCTGCTCATCGGTCACTCGGGCACCACACTTAACGCCAACCTCATCCCACCCACTAACCCACAAACTCATCAATCCAGTTTGTCCATTTCACACCATCAGAACAATTACTCTTTCATTTCACCAGGGTCCAGCGCACATCATATATCTGCAGCAATATAACTCCCATGATTAATGCAATGGATTAAATATGTCGACAGATGGGAGGTGCGACCTTACCAACTGCTCAGTTACTTGACCAAGACTGTGAAGCCAAAAGAATAAGTGTGTTTTTATGTAATGAGTCGTCATAAGCTGCGTACATCTGGGTGGCTATACGGTAGGGGTGGAACGATACATGTATTCGTTTCGAACCGAATCGGTATGGGGGTCACGGTTCGATGCACGAATTTAAACGGAGAATACACGGTATGAAAATTAAAAAAACTTGCGTGCATTATAATTAATGTAATGCGGAACTAATGTTAGATACGCGGGTTCTTTATGGACAGCTAATCTGTTGCCCCGCTTTAGCTCTGAAGCTCTGATTGGCACCGATGCAGCCGAGCTCCGCCTGTGTATTGCGCTCTATCAGAGCTCGTCTACATTCTCTGTCACTCTGCAGTTTTTTGTCAGGTTGACGGTCGAGTGAGTGAGTGAGTCAGAAAGCAGCGACAGCGAGTATGGCAAATGGTGGTGAGGATCTGCCGGCCTCTTTAAGATCGCAAGTTTGGGAAAACTTTAGTTTTCCAGTCAGTAGTACAGGCGAGAGAGTGGTGGAAAAGACGAGGAGTTTGTGTCAGCGTTGTCAGCAGTTTTTGGGTATGTGATTGGAAATACATCAAATCAGGGCTCTCAAGTCACCCGCATTCACCACACGCATTTCAGTTCACAGGCCACACCTTGTATTTCTCACGCTGAGAAGTGGGAGATAAATTGTCCTGCTATTTATATTTTTTTCTATTTTTATAATTAATGGACAAAGCGCAGGAATACGCAGAGCAGTTCTGTCGAGTTCAGCTGCTTTCAGTTTTTTAAGTGTGCTGAACTTCACGCAGCGCCATCAGCGTCAGACTACCGCGAGAAATCTTGCGGAGGAAGCTGATTTAAATCGCTCTCGCGTTACTCTGACGTCATCCTCTTGTCGTTTCTTGCAGCGCCTGATGAAGTCGTACACACCTAATAATGCATCCTACAAGCCTACATTTGTTTGTTCTTTAGTAAATTAATATGAAATAAATGTGCTAAAATGTCATTTAAAAATGTATTTAGGTAACTTGTAATACATTTGAAACCCATCTTTGTATGAAAGATGAGTACAAGTTTATAGATATGTTAAATGCATTTCAGTTCATATTCATGACATCTCACAATAACACAGATAAGGACACCTATGGTTTTAAGATTATCTTAAGTACTAAAAAAATTTGCCTTCTGCATTTTTGTTTTGCTTTTCCCTCCATTGTACCGAAATTTAAACCGAACCGTGACGTCTGAACTGAGGTACGAACCGAACCGTGACTTCTGTGTACCGTTCCACCCCTACTATACGGTAATACACATTGTTATGCCACATTGAAACAGCCAGCTTGAAGGTGCCAACAGGATTTGCATTAGTGGGGCTCAAATGTTGATCCAGATGGCAACCATCACCTCATCATTCATCTTTCCAGTCACAACCGGTTGAGTTTTTTAAATAAACTGGATGTGAATGATTTTTATGACGTTCGGTTCGCTTGATCTTCTTCTGCAGACGTAGACAGAACAGCCTTGATCTGTTCAGGACTTTGGATTAATGGTTAAGCTTTCAGCCAACTATGATCTCCTGTACGGTTTTGAACTGTTCAGCAGTACGCGCTTGTCAGCGTAAGCATATATTTGTGTTCCTCCAGGCATTCAGGAGTGTCTGTTGGTTCATTCATTTTTACTGTAAATCCAGCTAGCCGTGTGCAGATCATAACTCTCGTTCTTTGGACCTTCTGCACCTCTGTGCCTTTTTATCTCCAAAGGGAGGTGTCATGAATGATTGAATGAGGGTATATATTTATCCGCATGTGCAACTAAACTTTATTATAGTTTATCATTTTTTATCTAAATTTCTCAAACACCCCCCCTCTCTCTCTCTCTCTCTCTCTCTCTCTCTCTCTCTCTCTCTCTCTCTCTCTCTCTCTCTCTCTCTCTCTCTCTCTCTCTCCCCAAACACACTTGCAGGCATCTTCTCACACCCAGTAAGTCATGAAGTCAGTATAGCTGTGTCCAAATCTCTGATGCCCTCTTCATCCCCCTCCTCCGCCTCATCTTCTTTCAGCTCTCTTTGATGTGCGTCTGCAGTCAAACTGAATGTTAAACTCCTCTAAATGCGCAGACTCCGTCTATGGGTCTCTTAGGTTCCCCACATCCTTTTTTTTCAGTACACAGAAGTACCCAGGAGATGGCGTCACTTTTATTCCACTCCTTTCAAATTTCAATTTGTTTTTAGTATTTCATCATCATTAGAGCGTTGCAGGTTTAAGTCTTTGCCTTTGTAACATGCATAAACGCTTCAATTAAAGGTTTACTTTAGTGTGCGAATTCAATCTTCTTTTACAAATCTGTGTGTCCTTCTTCTGTGAATGTTTAGGATGTTAAAATGCTTTATTTGTTTTGTGTTTTATTTCCTAAATTGATATTAAGGGCAAAAATGACACCTGGCAAACCACATTTATGGCAGCTTGAGCGCCCATTTTGACAAAGATCCCTCTGGACATTTTAAGTTTGCTTTTTGATTTAGAGAACAAAGTCATACAGGATTGAAATGTCAGGATGGTGAGTCAGTGATGACAGATTTTTCGTTTATGTTTGAACTATTTCTTTACATCTTAAACGTTTAAATTTACATACCTAATATGTGACACCCTGTCTGTCAAATTCAAACTGAAGTTTCATTATGAGTTTAGGAGCATCAAAGTTTGATTTCAGTCATTGATTTTACACTGATTTCAATCTTTGACATGGTCTTAATTTTTAAGTCTGTATTAAAGATATCAAGGTCATATTTGCACAAAATTGTCAGCAGTTTTCACAGACAGGGTCACGTATGTGCTTTAATTGATTGTGTTGACTTTAACGGAGCTTAACACTGGCTCTGTATGTGTTATATGCAGTATATACACTCACCTAAAGGATTATTAGGAACACCATACTAATACCGTGTTCGACCCCCTTTCGCCTTTCTGCCTTATTTCTATGTGGCATTGATTGTGCTGAAAGCATTCTTTAGAAATGTTGGCCCATATGGATAGGATAGCATCTTGCACTTGATGGAGATTTGTGGGATGCACATCCAGGGCACAAAGCTCCTGTTCCACCACATCCCAAAGATGCTCTATTGGGTTGAGAGCTGGTGACAGTGGGGGCCATTTTAGTACAGTGAACTCATTGTCATGTTTAAGAAACTCATTTGAAATGATTCGAGCTTTGTGACATGGTGCATTATCCTGCTAAAATTAGCCATCAGAGGATGGTCATAAAGGGATGGACATTGTCAGAACCAATGCTCAGGTAGGCCGTGGCATTTAAACGATTCCCAATTGGCACTTAAACGATTCCCAATTGGCACTAAGGGGCCTAATGTGTGCCAAGTAAACATCCCCCACACCATTACACCACCACCAGCCTGAACAGTGGTAACAAGCATGATGGATCCATGTTCTCATTCTGTTTACAATAAATTAATATAGTTATATAACATCAGAATGTCTTAACATAAATTGAGACTCATCAGACCAGGCAACATTTTTCCAGTCTTCAACTGTCCAATTTTGTTGAGCTTGTGCAAATTGTGGACTCTTTCCTATTTGTAGTGGTGAGTGGTACCCGGTGGGGTCTTCTGCTATTGTAGCCCATCCACCTCAAGGTTGTGCGTGTTGTGGCTTCACAAATGCTTTGCTGCATTCCTCGGTTGTAACTCTTTTATCAGCTTGAATCAGTCGGCCCATTCTCCTCTGACCTCTAGCATCAACAAGACATTTTTCCCCACAGGACTGGCGCATACTGGATGTTTTTCCCTTTTCACACCATTCTTTGTAAACACTAGAAATGGTTGTGCGTGAAAATCCCAGTAACTGAGCAGATTGTGAAATACTCAGACTGGCCCGTCTGGCACCAACAACCATGCCACGGTCAAAAAACCTTTCTTTCCCATTCTGACATTAATGAGAAATTGAACAGGTGTTCCTAATAATCCTTTAGGTGAATGTATATTAAATTTGCTCAATAGTTTTTTAGCCATATGCTTTTGCATTTAAATTTCAGAGATTTACTGCAATTTTGGCTTATTATATCCTATGATAATCCTAAACAAACACGCCCCTACCCCAATGGAATCTGGACCTTCTTTTGATACACACGCCCCACACATGCAACCCAGGCAAAAATGTCAGTTAGTAGACAAGCTCCTTGCTGCTGATTGGCTACAAGTGTGTTTTGGTAGTCGGCCTGACTCCCTTTCACAAAGTGTTTTGCAAAAATCATACACCCCGTCTTTAAAGGGGACATATTATGTCAATTTTTACAAGATGTGATCTTAGTCTCAGGTGTGCCTAAAATGTGTCTGCATTTGTTATAGCATGTTAAAATTTAAAGGGAACATATTATGTCCATTTTTACAAGATGTGATCTTAGTCTCATGTGTGCCTAAAATGTGTCTGCATTTGTTATAGCATGTTAAAATCTGGGTGGTAGCAAAAAAGTTTTCATATGTGGCTCACACTGCCAACGTACATTTATGTCCAAACGCCTTTTAAAAGTGGGTTTTGCATAATATATGCCCCTTAAGTTGAGTTCAGGAGTAACAGGAGGGCAGATTGATCCTAATAATTTATGCTCTATAATAATGCTCTCTTTTTATCTCCAACTTAAAAGGAAATGTAATTAGAAAGACAGTGATTCAGACACTGATTATTTCAATTTTTAATTTGCATCAACAGCGGAGTTACCTCAATGGCTGTTCCTTGGTCTTTTAATGAAAGCAGAAACAACCTTATTTTAATGTTTTTTCAATTGTCTACCCATATAAAGAGCTTCATTAAAGTAAATGTATATATAAATATACACCTTACTTATTGTAGGGGGAGATGAACAATAATTTATGCTCATAAGAATATCATTTGTTCTTGTTTAAAATCGTTTCTCTACAGCTAACATGGCGGCAATGTACTACGGCTACTGTATGCTCCCCGATGGTACGTACTGCCTGGCCCCGCCTCCTCCTGGGATCGATGCCAGTGCCTATTATACCTCAATGCCCACTAGCATGATGCCAGCACCTTCTGCATCAGCGGCTCCTCCTCCACCTCCCGGCACCACACCCACGTTGGATCCTGTGGCCGCAATCCCATCAGTCCCTGCTGCAGTTCCTGTCACAGTGACGGCTCCTACCTCTGCCACCTATTCGGCTCCCACAGGCCCTTCTGCTTCCAGGTTTGCACGCCACATTTATTTCTGCTCTGTGCTACTGCTGAAAAAAATCTTGGATGTGTTTATTTATTTTCTTTTCATTTCTTCAGCTCTCGGCCTCAACAAACCACCATTGCCCCACCGGCGACTGTCGCTGCTCCTGTCGCTGCCATCATCCCCCCGCCTCCCGATATACAGCCTGTCATTGACAAACTAGCTGAGTACGTGGCCAGAAACGGGGTGAAATTCGAGACTAGCGTGCGTGCCAAAAACGATCCCCGGTAAGCAATTACGCCCCTGTTCGTTAAGCTCATCTTTTAGATTTGACAGTCTCATTGCTGCCATTAGAAAGGTGTAATGTGTAACCATAAACTTTTATCTATGTGTGTGTGTGTGTCTCTTCTAAACCCTAAAGATTTGACTTCCTGCAGTCCTGGCACCAGTACAACTCCTATTATGAGTTCAAAAAGCACTATTTCATGCAGAAAGAAGGTCTGAATGTGCAGGAGGTAATATCAGCGACATTTTTTTCCTAGTCAATTTGTCTTTCACCTATTCTTCGTTTCTTTTAAATGTATTACTAATTACTAGGGCTGTCGAATGTATTCTTTAGTGCAGTACTTGCGTGTTAAATCTTGCACCATGCCTTACACCAAAAGGATGGTTTCTGTCATCTGACCAATTCAGGCTTGAATTAGTTCAGCCCATTCATTTTTATTACAGCAGGGTCTCCACGGGTCCTTAAAAATCCTTGAAAGTTTGTAAATCTGGGGGGGGGAATTCAAGGCCCTTGGAAGTTTTTGAAAATAAACATACATAGATACAGGTCATTGAAAGTGCTTGAATCTATTTTATGCAAGAAGTTTTCTGGGAAAAAATCAATTTTATTCCCTGTGTAGTGTAAAATAAAATAAAATTGTATAAAATTTCTAGACTTTTTAAGCACATTTGCAAAAATGTTCGCTTTAAATGCTTATATCTTCTGTATGCAAATGTTGATTCAAACCAAAATGCTTTTTTGCATAGTTTGACTAATGAAAAATCTCAGGTTACATATGTAACGGTTGTTCCCTGAGAAGGGAACGAGGCGCTGCGTCTCCCTTGCCATACTTCCTGCGTCCCTGTAACACGGTCTTTGGCAATATTTCAGATAGCGATATACTTCCTGGCTCCCCCTTCACCCTGTCTTTGTGGTTAAGCCTCACCATTTGTTAAAATGTATATACACATTCACACACGCTTACCCCTGGAGGCGTCCCCAAAGTGTCATCGCAGTGACGCAGCGCGAGTTC
Source organism: Misgurnus anguillicaudatus (assembly GCF_027580225.2). NCBI lineage: Eukaryota > Metazoa > Chordata > Actinopteri > Cypriniformes > Cobitidae > Misgurnus > Misgurnus anguillicaudatus. The sequence continues at coordinate 25,734,952 of NC_073345.2, forward strand.
CCTCGAAAGGGAACTGTAACAATGTATCTTTAAAGGTAACACAATGTAACCTTACTCTCACTTGAAATGTGTCCCCACATTTAGTACTTGAATTTGAGGCTATCGGACCTAGAAAGTCCTTGAAAGGTCCTTGAATTTGAAGTTAACTAAAGTGTGGGAACCCTGTACAGGCTCCTCGCTACTTTTTTTTAGCTGTTCATGACTGTGGCTGCTATATTTAAGCAGGCAGAAAAGCAATTGAGATGTGGACACGGTCAAAAAAATATTGATACTGCATAATTTTTATAACCTTAATGGGATAGTTCATTCAAAAAAAGAAACTTCAGTTATCAGTTGTTGTTGTTCTAAAACTGTATGAGTTTCTTTATTCTGTTAAACATAAAATAAGAGATTTTGATAAAGATGGCAAGCACACGGTTGATGGTACCTATTGACTTTTATAGTAGGAAAAACAAATACTATTGAAGTCAGTGGGTGCCGTCAACTGTGCCATCATTTATCAAAATATCTTCTTTTGTGTTTAGCAGAGCAAAGAAACTCATACAGGTTTAGAACAACATGAGAGGATTAAATGATAACAGAATTTTCATTTTTTTTGGTGAACTGTCCCTTTAACTTAATGTAGACAAATTACAGTTCAGTGCGTAAACAGATTAGCACCTTATGGTCCTCTAGTTATATAGAAACAGTGGGATACGGTGCAGTGCAATACTGCGATTTAGTATAATGGCAATTCAATAAAGCATTTCAGACACTGTAATATAAGGTCAATTAGTAAACCATAGAAGTTTTGTGCGGTCAATACTGAAACGGTTTGCTTTGATCCAGTGGTTTTACTGATATATTGTGGGGGCAAATTCTGCAGCTATTTATCAGAGCATAAATATTACAGGATGATAATCATCCATTGAAGAATGTTATTTTACCCGAATCAGTTTAAATTGGCAAATACTTTTCCCTTGTACAGGCATGCCCGTTTTTAATAATTTTTCAAACTTCATTTAAGACTTTATTAAAACCTCATTTCAAAAGTTTTGCACAATGAACAGTACGATGCATATACACACACACACACAGAGAAAAAAACAAACAAAAAAAAATCTCATGGAAGATGTTCAATTATAATTTTATTTTCAATTATATTTTTTCTGTGAACATACAATTTAGATTCAAGGTTGTTTTGCCATTTTAGTCTTATGTTTTAGGCTGTGCTGGTCTTTACATTACAAATGAAGGGCTCTGATACAAAACCCTCTATTGTCGCTTTTCCATTGGATTGGCATAAATTTGGGGGCTTTTCCACTGGGTGCAGTACATAGTACTGGTTAATTTTTTAGTACCAACTTGGTTGAGGTTCCAAGCGACCGGAGCTATTACTAAAAACGTAATGTGAAAACACTGTAGATCACTGATTGGTCTGAGAGAATCGTGACGAGTGACATGCTAAACGCAAGATAAGCTTTACCTTTGCGCTTGCAACAGCAAACCTGTTGTCATCTGTGCTTTGTTCCCAAACTCCCTTTTAGCGGTGAAAAACATCCACAGGTTAAGAATCAGAAACACCATACTAGTGTTTTCCAGACTTGCGGTTTGTGGCGGCACATACACGACGCGAATGTCCGCATGTACGGCATTTTGCAAATTTAGGCCCCGTTTACACGTACATGTTTTTTTTTTGAAAACGGAGACATTTCCTTTTCATGCAAATGGACAATTCGCCTCTAAAACCAATTCTTTCAAAAAACTCCAGCCAGAGTAGAGATTTTGAAAATCTTCGTTTGCACGTTTGTATGTAAACTGAGACAAACGGGTGTTTAGGCAACCAACATCACAGTATGTGCCAGAGCTCGCACCTACGTCAAAAGTTCGACCTTGTTCAAAAGAGGAAGAGGAAGTGATTTGTTGCTATTTTCGGGATTCTGGTTGGCTTACGTGGGCTTGAGCTTCTCGTTACACCGCCACCTACAGGTTTGGCATGCTTTTGACGGCATATATACACGTGTACCTTAAATGAGGCTCAGCGTCATGGGTGTTTGTACAAAAACTGTCATGTGAGACAGAGATAGTGATTAACGCTATGTGCAAACATTTATTTTGATTTTGTGGCGGACTGAAAAATAAATTCATGTATGGGAACGTCAATACGTATAGCAGTCCAATAGTCCTGTGACCTGTAGAAATACACACAAGGACATGAATAAAATAGTCTTTAACTACCTCCTGTAACTTTTCTGGCCATTTTTTCTGTTTTGCTTTGTTTTTTATTTGTGTTGTGTCTCTAATGGTGTGTGTGATGCCGTAAATCCATTACACTGAGGCAACTTGTCATTTTTCTCGTCATTACCGACTATTAACTCGCTGGACATTCTTAATGGATTAAGAGGCAAGATGGACTTAACTGTTCAGCTGTGCATTATTAAATATGAAGAAAATATCAAGAGTGAATTAAAGTCTTCTCGTAAGTGCTCTCCCACGCACAGCCCTGGCTAATACGAATTTTGATCATAACAACCTAACATGATGTTTATTGTGAAAGAAGGCTGTTTAATGAATGTTTGTGGGGGAACGCATGCTTTAAACAATTGTTCACCCATGACTCTTAACCTAACCGACCCGTTCTTATCCTCTTTTTTATTAAACCAATTCAATCCACTGCAGTTATGTTTTACTTGATATACTTTCAGGTGCACTTTAATGAAAAAAAAATTCAAAATATGTATTCCAGCTCTGTCACTGGGGCTGTACTTTTTCTTATTATGCTGCGTTCAGACCAGCCATGGTAGAGGCGTCAAGCGCGAGTGATTTCAATGTTAAATCAATGTAAAGACGTGTTGATGTGCATCTGGAGGTCTCGTGGCGCGAATGAGGCGTTTAGCGCGGCGTGGTAGATGCAATTTAGCCTCATTTGCGCGTCTAGTTCTAATGGCACAAATTGAAAATTGCCGCGGGGAACGCTCAAGTTGATAAATTTGAACTTTTTGCGGAAAAACGTGTCCTGTTAACCAATCATGAGCTTGCTCAACACAGAAAGCGAGCGGAGTTGCAGAAGCCCCTCCCACGATGCGAATTTCTGCGTGTATGTCTCGATGACTTGAATTTCACGCAAGAATGAAGCGAGTTAACTTTTTAAAATAAAGTTACAATTTTTAAGCCGCAAACTAGACGCGGTAGATGCAAATTTTGATGCCTCAAACGTGGCTTTTGTGAACCCCCAGTTAGTCCCTGGTACATATTGGTTCCAAATGTATACATATCTGCACCTAATGGTACACATCAGGACCTTTTTAATTTGTACTGCCCCAGTGACAGCTGGGGTACACATTTGGATAATTTTTTTAACAGTGTGGGCACTTAATTGATTTTGTAATGGGCTGACCAAAGACCACTGGAGCCAAGATGAAATCATATCACCATCTGTTGTCATCTGTTGGTTTTTCATTGCCGCAAGCTGGGGTTCTTTGGATTCCCCTTTGTTTTTTAGGGCAAGTGCCTTTTGCTTTGGGGACGCCCTCGGTTACGCTTCGGGATAAACGGTTTGTCATTCAGCCTGCATTCATGTCACAGACTGATTTCTAGCTATTCGTATTTTGCAGCTGTAACTCACCATAAAGTTGTTATTGCCACTGGAAACTGAACATTTTCTTTAAAGGGGCTACATGTAGGTTATTACTTAAAAAACTTTAAGATAGAGTTTTCATTTGTATATTTATGAGCCAACCATAATGTAATAGAAAGAATGACACCTTGACTGTCCTCCACGGTTGTCTCTATCAGCCTGTAGGCTGCATCAGCATGTCATGCGTGTGCTCGTCTACTTGGGCGTTCCATATAGACGCGTACGCCAGCCATTAGTAAACAGCGGCAATCGCTAGCATGTTTCAAATGGCCTCTGTAGACGTAAAGAAGCGACCAACCTCCAGCACAATCCAGACACTCACGGAAACTCCTCGTAAGTTTAAAAAAAATCCTTATCTAGTGCGGCCAAAATAGAGCGTGACCGGCGTCGGGGCAAAGACAAGAGTAAACATCGAATTGGCAAAAGTTACTGTCTTATATGAATTATCTTTATTCAGAGCATGAGTGCATTAAGATTGTGAGTGTCGGGAGTGTGTTTTACAGTGTCTTGTTACAAAACTTTTAGAAGTAGACTTCTGTTGAAAATATAAAGTAGCACTGCAACATTTTACTAAAATATGGTCTGTCAAACAATAACCTTACAGTACTGTAACTTTTCTTACATTTATAAACATGCTGATGAATCTCAATAAGCTGTCTGTGGTTGCTATGGCAACTCTGGTTGTTGTGGTCTTGCTCGTATGAGTGTGCCCACTGAGAACGAGCTTGAGACTGGCTGCAGTTTCTATAACGGCCACTGGTGTCAGTAACGGTTAGAAATTTCAGAACCTACGTAGAGCTCTTTAAGTCTGACTTTCAAAGACAAATTGAGATCAATACTAAGTTGTGCAATTTAGCACATTTTGTATACTGAACATGCATCAATTATCAATTACATACCTAGTTTGCATCTTTTTTTTTGCAGCAGCAGCAGCAGCCCTAAAAACGCTTCCTGTGTTTGTTAGTAAGTAAAAAGAGAAAATTAAATGGGAAATGCCAAACCTGTTCACTGTGGGATGTTGGTAGAGAGTAGACATTGTGGCTTTTAGTGTCCAAAAACAAGTAGTGGCTTAGGTCAGACTCGATTATGTATAGTGCTGTAAGGACCGATTTACATAATGAGATGTGCAACTAAATACATTGAATAATGAATACATTTTATCATCCTCTATCAACGAAGATGTTGCGTACTTTACAGCTGTAAACATCTAATACGAGAAACTAATGTAAAAAGGAAATAGGCACTTCAGTTGAATAAAATAGAGGAAGTTGTATTAGTGGGAAAAATTGGAAGAAATGTTCTGTTGTCACGACTCATGAACGCAACATTGCTGTTTCACAGCAGTGCCTGTTTTTATTTCTTTTGCTTTTCAGTGATGTCGTCTCTAGAGACAGAGCTGGCCTAGTACAGCTTTAGATAATTTTCTCATTTGATCTAAACTTTTTGCAGTTTAATATGTTCATTTTTGATTGTTTTCCACCTTTAATTGTGTATCCAGCTGGGTGGCAACCGTTTTCAGGAGCCGGATGTTTCAGACACTTAAGAGATTGGCTTTGGTTTGGATGCATAATTGTATCGCACTTTCCCCTAGATCAACTTATGTAGAGTTTCACATATCCCTTGCGGTTTGTCTGAAATGGCGATTAGGTTTTATATCAGAAATGTTCTTGGAAGATGTCCGAGGAATTGTTAATGTGTTCCTTATGGATTTGCAGAACTTTTTTCCTGCATGCATACGTTTAGTTGAAGGGTAATGCCTGTGGCATTTCACAAAAGGCTTCGATTGGTCTATCTTATGTTGGTCAGCCAAATTGGTTTTGGGTTGATGTGTCAAGTGTTTTTTTTATTCTATTAATTATAAAAATGCCTGTCTGTCAATATTAATCTGAGATCGTAAGCATTATTTCAAATTATTACACACTACACTTTTCATACATGCTGCTATTTTAAAGCACATCATTTGAATGAAAGACGCTAACAAATGAAAACCTAAGCATCTGTTCTGCTTTTGCCAGGTAAAGTGAGGTTGCTGTATGTCAGCACTCATGCACACTTCAGTTCGCTCATATCTGCTTCGGCATGAAAAACTTTTACTTGTGTTGATTGGGCAGACTTCTGAAGGTTCAAACGAAGGACAGAGGACGCCCCAAGCGTGTGGGTGAAGCAATTAGTTTCCTTTAACTCATGTGCACACGCCTCAAGGACATCATCCCAGAACCCCTTTTTTAGAGCATCGTGATGCGCATTAAGGGTTTATGTGGTTGGTCATATTTTACTAACACCCGCTGCCCTTTTAAAACTCATGTACGACCAGGCAACTAAAAGCTTTAAGATGTTTTTGAAAGGCAGAAGAGTGCAACATTTTATGTTTTTATATTATGCAATGATGTTTTCTTTTAATAAAGATAACTGGAAATCGTACTCGCATCTTTAACATTACATTTACGCATTTGGCATACGCAGTGCATCCAAGTTCCTGGGATCAAACCCACAACCTTTTGTGCCACTAATGCAATGCTGTACCACTGAGCTATAAGAACATATCTGATCTTACCTCTTTAAAGGAAAACACCACCTTTTTTATATCTTACTATGTTTTTTACCTAAACTTTGACGAATTAATACATACCTATTGATTTTTTTAAACGGATAAAAACGAGAACTATGTTGTATTGGCGGAAGAGCACTTAGTTTGTAGCACTTCGACCTCAGCGCACAGTAACATAATTACTCCTGACGACCTCAAACTTCCGTCAATATTACTGCGCCCGAGGTCGAAGTGCTGCAAACTAAGTGCATCCGCCATACAATAGTTCTCATTTTTATCCGCGTTTTATTTTGTGCCACCATACTTACTCTTGTAACTACTCATGTAACACTCTTTAAAGCAACACTAAAGAGTTTTTGCTCTTTGCTGCCCCTACAGGTTGGAAGCGGAATTGTCCATTTCCACTGTCGTAAATAATTTAGCCTACTGCAGCAAAGCTGGCTCTGATTGGATTGTAGGTCTGCCGTAAAGCAAGTTTTTGTAGTTTTCACTCAAACTACAGGACCGCGAGCCGACGGTTGGAAACTTCTTTAGTGCGGTTTTGGCTGATAGAGGGCTGCAAAGCGAATGTGAAAGTGCCGTTCACCCTTTTTCCAGTTGATGAACGACTGAAACTTTTTTTTGGAAACTTTATTTTAAGGTAAAAAACTCTTTATTGTTGCTTTAAATAGGGAAAACATGGGGGTTTTTGTGGCTTCTAAGTTCATCCCTGTTTGGATCCTAATGCTGCGTTTACACCAGCCGCGGTAGAAGCGTCAAGTGCAAGTGATTTCAATGTTAAGTCGATGTTAAGGCGCGATGACACGCATCTGGAGGTCTCGCGGCGCAAATGAGGTAGGGCTCCAGACTAACTTTTTTCACTAGGAGCACAGTGGCCCCAACTGAAAATTTTAGGGGCGCAACCAGAAAATGTAGGGGCACATACTGTAAATCAGCATGCTAACCAAATATTCACATTTCTACTAAGTAATACACTGTATTACTAATAAATACTTTGATGAGAGATGCAGAAAGTACAATGTGCTGTTTTAAATTTAGTGTCACATCACAAAAAAAGGTCAAATTTACTGGTCATACATGTGCGACTGGATGTAAAATTCAGCGGCACATTTTCAAATTTTGGTGGCAGTCTGGAGCCCCGTGAGGCATTTAGTGTTGCGTGGTAGATGCAATTCCACTTCATTCGTGCATATAGTTTGCGCGAATGGTGCTTTTTGTGCATTTTGCGTTTGATGCAATTTTGTGGCTGAAGCCCGAGTTGAAAAATTTTCACTTTGGCGGATTTTCCCGCCGTTTTTTAAGGTGACCAAATACAAACCGGTAACTCTCTTGATAAATGCACAATCAACATCAGCCATCTTGCAAACAGACAACCGCGTAGCACTTGCACCTCCCACAACAAGCGAATTTCGCCTCTGACGCGCGTCAAATGCTTGCTTTTCCGCCTGTCTAGATGTGTAAATGCATTCAAACTGTTCAAGCGGCAAACTAGACGCGGTAGACGCAATTTTGATGCCTCAAGCGCGGCTGGTGAAAACACAGCATAAGGAATGAATGGGGCTAGGCTGAATGCTAACACATTCACACGACGCGCTGTCCAAAGATTAAGTACACACATTGAAAAAAGATAGGCATGTATTAATTTGTGTAAGTTTAGGTAAGAACATAGTAAAATATTGAAAAACGGTGGTGTTTTCCTTTTAAAGTTTCAAAGAGAAACAATAGACGACAAAATCTATTAAGGTCGCACTTGATTTTATCCATCAGGGAGCCGTTGATGGGCCATAAAAGTGGGTGTTTCATACAGGAGCCCATCCAGAACTAAATGCAAGTTAGTAGTGGAATGAAAACACCTATCGTAATCATGCTTGATCAGATCAAGACTTTGTATTGAGGCAGTAAACAATGTCAGTTTTGCTTTGCCAGTTTTGACACAAACATATATTAGCTGCATTTGTGCCTCTTTCCATACAATTAAAAACTCAAGTTAACTTGATTTGCTAAGTTCAGCAAGCCCATGAATTTATCAGCTGTAACCAGCATTTAAACTTGATGTTCTGGGATTGTCTTCAAAGCGAGTGACATTTGGTTCAGATTTTTTTTTTTCGATCTCAGCAGAGTCTGGCTGCTTTTAGACTTCTATATTTAACCGCATGGCTTGTTTTTTTCCCTTTATATTATTTTTTTGGAAATATGCAAGGAAACTGATGCTGTAAAAAGCTTTTACAAGGCAGAATTGTGTCTGCACAGTCTCAAAGTGCTGTGGTTTGGCTTTTAAAGGAGACTGTTCAGGCTTTTGAATGAAGTTTAAGGTCAAGTGATGAGTAGGTTCTCAAAGTTGGTAGGTACTGAAACTTAGCGATTTTTGAAATTGCAGCTCAGGCTTGAATATAACCTTTCTCTAGCCGTCATCAGTTCTAGCATGTTATGTCGCTGTTCTTGTATTCTCTTTGAAGAAGTTTTTTATTTTTTTTAAGGGTTGTTTTTGAACATACTGTTTTTTATGCTTTTTACTTTTATAAATCTCCCTTGTCATAGCAGTTTTACACATCAATTATCCTCTCAGTAAATAACAAAAGACACATGACGTGAACTCCATTGCTGTAGTCTCATTGGTAGTCGCCCCCAAAGGGTGTTCTTCATTTTCTCAACTTCGTCGCGTAACATGACATGCCCATCCTGTCGCAAATGGTCACTGCCTCTAATGCATATCCAAGCATATCTGGGTCACCATCGACTTCCATAGTGGAAAAAATAATACTATGGAAGTAAATATTTCCTCCAGATGTGTTTGGTTTTTCAAAATACCTTAATTTTTTGTTGAGGTTATAGGAATAGTCTACCCTTTTGCCATATTAAACTATGTTATTACCTCAACTTAGACGAATTAATACATATCTATAATTTTTCAATGCGTGCACTGTACAGCGCTAATGTGTTAGCATTTGGCCTAGACCCATTAATTCCTATGGTACCAAACAGGGAATCCACCAAATCCGTGTTTTCCCTATTTAAAGACTGTTACATGAGGAGTTATACCAGTAAGTATGGTGCCATAAAATAAAACTTAAAATACAAAGTTGTATATTGTTATCAGACTTGAGAGAGAATTTCTATGTTTTCCTAACCTACAGTATTAGCAAGTTGTTGTTTTTTCTTCTAGTTCAAAGCTTCAAAGCATAAATAATTTTGGTGTAGGGGCAAGTATTGTATATTATATTTTGTTCTGCACATTTAAAAGTTGACTTTAAAGAATCTTGTTATCTTTCTCTTCTTGAAGCTACTTAAAATTGCCCCCTTTACATAAATATCAGTGGTTAACAGTTTTGCTCTTGTGTGGCATTCTGGAAACCTCTGTATTTATTTTTGCTCGGTTTGATGGAGTCCTTGTAAATATTTCCCTGCTTATTATAATCAAGACATTTGGCTGGTTCCTCGAATTCATAAATCATAAATATTGTTTTTGTGCAGCCACATTTGAATTTGCCTGGGTAAGGCAAAAAAGCTGTGGTGCTGAGGGTTCCAGATCGGAGGTTTTGGCACACTCTTGGGCTTAAATGAAATGGTCAGCCTTTTAGCTGCTTTTAATGAAATGTGGAAACATTTCTTTCTCGCTCCAGACCTCTGTGTAACTGAGCTTTCATGTGATGTTTATTTTCATCCGCTAGCTTTTTATTACATATAATGGAAAAGAGCTGGTTGGTATTTTATTTGTCGTAAGAGCGCATATCTGTTCCCCCAACAATTATATAAATCCATCTGCTGTTTCCCACACAGACACAACAAATATTGCAACATGTTATTAAAAATTTGACCGAAATGTTTCCATATCTTATTTTTCTTCTGCAGTAAATTTTCACCATGCACTCTGTGGGACTATTTTTAACTATGGAATACAGTAATACATATCGTCCACTTATAATCTGTGTTCATTTTAATCTTCAAAAGAAATGAAGTCGTCCCCTCTGCTTTCCTTCTTGCAATGTTTCACTGCCAATATTTCACGTCCTTCTTAAACTTGGTAAATTAAAGCTCTCATTTTTTGAAATGTTTGTTTTTTAGCCCCTGGTTATGTTTTCTGCATTCCCTTTCATATCCATTAGACAGCCTTGAAAACATGAGAGGAGAGGGATGGGCATTATGTTGCTGTCTGCACTGTCTGAATCTTCCAAAAAACATTTGAGGTTAATTAATTACATTTTTACACAAGCAACATACACATCTCTGCTACAAATGACTACTTGAAGTTTGTTTCTAGTACTTACTCTTCCTGGACAATTATGCTAAACGTGACAAGTGCAAACGTTAAAACTTACCCCATAGGTGAGGTTAATTGTAACAGGCAGGGGGTTAGTTGTATCACTTGCTAAAAATTAAGTTTGCATGCAAATATTTCAATACTATTTTGTCTATATACTTGAAGTGGATATTGTTTATATATCTGTCTATAATAGACATGTATCCACACTGTATTCATTCATTCAACCCTTTTATTTCTAACAATAGTTCAATTATAAATGGATACAAATGTCTAAATATGTGAGAAAAGCAGCACAATTATGACAAAACTTTTTTATATGTGACCCAGTCTAAAAATCATACTACAGTTTCAAAAATAAAATTCTGAGATAATAAGCATCAAAGTCTGATTTTAGACATTAATTTCATTAAGATTTCAATCTTTGACGTTACCTTATTCAATTAATATTAAAGATATGAACAAAAATAAATTTGACACATGATTTTTGATAAGACAGGCACATTTATTTTGTTTGGCAGCCAGCAATCATGCGTGTGTAGCCTATTTAAACAACGGCAAGAATTACGCCAATGTTAGCGGTTTTCATATCGTAAGTGCTGAGGGGTTAGTTGTAACACCGCGTTACAATGAACTCGGCTGGGTCAAAATATTTTCAAGCCCACCAATAAGTTGCTAAGAGCTGGAGACATATTTCAAAACGATGCTATGTTTTAGTCAACAAAACACTGATTAATATGACATAACATTGGATTTGGTATCATACACACCCAATTTAAAAACCGAAAAAAAGAAAACATATGATAAAAAATGTACTTACATGCCACCAAAACACTCGTTCATCAATAAACTCTCTGGAAAAACATTATACATTTCCAATAATTTGCGGGAGATTGTCTATTGGCAGCGTGAAAAAAAATACCGGAAAACCAAAAAGCTCAACCTTGTGCAACAATGTAAACAGTCCGTGTTACAACTAACCCCGCGTTAGTTTTTGCCCTGTGCACCCCTACCCCAGCTGTCACTGGGACAGTACCGGTTTTGGACCTAAAGTTGAAATAACAAGTACCTTATAAAATGTACATATCTACGGAAGAGGATTAGGGCCACTGGTGAAAAAAATTTTGAATTCTGACTTTTTTCTCAGAATTCTGACTTTATTCTCAGAATTCTGACTTTATTCTCAGAATTCTGACTTTATTCTCAGAATTCTGACTTTAATCTCAGAATTCTGACTGTAATCTCAGACTGTAATTCTGTAATCTCAGATTTCTGACTTTATTCTCAGAATTCTGAATTCTGACTGTAATCTCGGAATTCTGACTGTAATCTCGGAATTCTGACTGTAATCTCGGAATTCTGAATGTAATCTCGGAATTCTGAATGTAATCACAGAATTCTGACTGTAATCTCGGAATTCTGACTTTAAACTCGGAATTCTGAGATTAAAGTCAGAATTCTGAGAATAAAGTCAGAATTCAAATATTTTTTTCACCAGTGGCCCTAATCCTCTTCCGTACATATCTGTACCTAGTGGTTTTATTAGTACCTTTTTTAAAGGGTACTGCCCCAGTGACAGCTGGGGTACATGTTTGGAATTTTTTTTGTGGGGTGGCAAGGGTCTTGAGCACACATACACAGATAATTTGGCAATACTGTATATTTTTGTACAGTTAGGCTGGAGACATAAAGAAAAGGTGCTGGTATCTCAGCAGTGCTTAAAAAAATTCATGTTTTGTTGATGTGGGTATAAGTGGTGTGCATTTCAAAAGTTTTTGGCATGGCCTCTTTATTGTATGGATGTACCCTACTGTAATCACTATTCCCGCTTTAAAAAGGAGCTCTTTTACGGAGGTTACTATACCTTGTGTTAAACCCTCGATGCTGCCTGCAAATTTACTTTGTCACATCGCAAGCCTCCATATTTTTTCTCCCACGTTGCTTTAAAAGCACAAGCTGTAATTACTGTAACTGGCAGGCCATTAGCAGGAGTACAAGTACTGTTCACATTGGTGTTGATTCAGCAGGCATATTTACAAACCCAAACCTCTAATTTAAGCCCACAAGCTGATTCTGTGTCTTTAAGTGGCTTTGTTTCATCAATTATGTATTGTATCTGTAATTAGAGGTTCTACAGTATTTCAAGCTTATTGTGCTCTATAACCTAGTTCATTATATCTGTTCTAGTTCTTATGAAAAATATCCATTGCGAGGCCCTGGTCATTAAATTTTTATACTTAAAAGAGTTTTGATATTTTCACTTTGTTTTTAAAGGAGCTGTATGTAACATTGACTTCTAGCGCAAAATATTGTTTTTTTTGTATCTTTTCCCAGCCCCTCTCTCGGGTTGCATTTTTACATTTGCAATGTTTTTTGTTGTCTGCAAATTACAAAGTCGCTCGTGTGGATTTTTAGAACTCAATCTCTTGCTCAAGTGGTGTCCACCGGAGGTCACATTTATGGGCCATTGCGGCCTCATTTAAGCAACTGGTCGAAATACACTATTTGGTAAATTGGGAGTGAGAAGAAGCACACAGACCAAAACAAAAAAGGCATTTTGACATTTCAAAAGAGAATAACTAGCAACAGCATTCACTCTAATGGCTGGGTTATTTTTGACCCATGTTGGGTAAATATTGGACAGAACACACCGCTGGGTTAAAATTGACCCAATGTTAGGTTTTTTTAACCAAACTGCTGCGTTATTATAACTCATGGTTGCATAACAACAACCCAACATTGGGTAATTTTTTAACCCAGCATGTTTTTTGCCCAATATTTATCCAACATGTGTCAAAAAAATAAGTGTTCTTTTTCAGAGAAACAGATATGTGAACTATGTTTCCTCAATATCTACAAAAATATGATAGGTTTTTTATTTAGTATAGCTCCTTTAAAGCTATGTTATAAGTTTTGGATGGATTGCGCATAGAACGCTTAACATAACAGCGTGAGGTGAAGCCAGCGCAGAGTTCGAGCGGCCATCTTGGTATACCCAACAGGGTGTCATTGACTTCCATTCAAAATCATCATCTAAATGTACCCGCTTTACAGCGTATCAGTCACACAATATTAATTTTTAGGGTATGTTTACGTAAATTAATTGTTAATTCTGGTGTTATTTGCAATTTTTATGTTTTAATCGGGCAGGATAATGGATTTATAAAAAAAACGTTAAGGTGAGTGTGTCTGCTGCATTCAGTTTATGACACGGGTATAAATAACGTTTTTTTTTTTGACATTCAGCTACACGGTCAGCGTCATTTCTCTCTTATAAGTTTAGGTAACTTGTAAGTTTAGATAACATAAATACAAAACCAGCAAATTATTGCATGCACATACAGTACAACGCATTATTTATTTAGATTTCAGAATGAGCACGTTTGTCATTAATACTAAATATGCTGCGGTCGGCCGCTGATCTGATACTGTAATGGAGATGAATGTATAAAAACTGATAAAAAAAGCAAAATTTTACTTTCAGTAAATAATTATGTACATGCTTAGGACGTTCGCGTTGTAATAATGTACAGGGTAACTTCAGATATAAAAACGAAGACTTGTAAAGTGATTTTTTTTATCATTAAAATAAACGTCCATTGATTTAATAGAACATTTGGGTATACCAACATGGCGGCGCGGTGGCTTCACAATCGTGACGTCATGCGCAATCCAGTCATTTATATAGATCAGTGGCCGCGAGTGACAAGCGAACAGCCAATAACAAGTGTAGCTGTGGGGTTCGGTTGCACCATTGCCATATAAGAGGAAAAGCATGAAAATGTGTAAAAATGAGTGCTGTGGCCGAGGTGATTGTCGATAATAAATGGAAATGTTCGCTTGCCAGTGTGGCAGTTCTTTGTTTTTTGCATCTGACCAGCATCGGAACAATGTTGTGTGTAAGCTGTGCATACATGTGGGCTGTGTAGTGGGTATACTTCTTTTCCAAGACCACAACTGATAGCGCATCACAAATGTATTTTTATCATTAATTTTATGCAGTTTATTCAGGTTTGGCATATGATGTTGGCATTGTTTAAGCATTTTTTAAGTTTCTCCCAATGACAATTTTTCTAATTTTATTACTAAAAACACCTTCATTGTGTTAAGTGGATGGCAAGCCATGGAAAGACAGTTCAAAAAAATGGTTAAGTTGATTTCAGCTCTTTAGTGTTCACTTTTATTTGCTTGTAGACAAAGATAAATTCCCACATATCTGCAATGCCTTTGATTATTTTATCAAGTTCTCTGATGGCATACACACACGCGCGCACACACACACACACACATGCATGCACACGTGTACACACACACACACACACACACACACGCAGACAAGAAGTGCCTTTTATCATAAGTGTTTTAATGCAGTGACTTTCACTGGTCTTGGTCTTGACTTGGTCTCGGCCTGTCTTGGTCTTGGTCATGACTTTGTATCGGTTTAGGTGGTCTTGACTACAACACTAGCTGGCTCTGTCTAGGTTATTTGCATAAGGCGATCTGATTTTCTGACGCACGCGTTGCCGCTTGAAAAGAAATGTTCAACATCTGCCGGGAGCAACGGCAGTGACGCGGCGCAGACGGATCCACAATTCAGTTCGGCAACGCATGACGTTACTCATTGAAAGTGAATGAGAAGCGTTAATCGCTTATGCCCCGTGTGAATGTACCGTTAATTGTGACGAAAATGCTCCAGAGAGAGCATTTAGAGTTTATTTAACACCAAAATTTGTGTGTAAATAAAAACTTACAGTGGTTAAATTAAAACTTTTTTTCTACTTGTCATTTTTTTTTAAAGTTTGTTGTAAAAATGTATAATTATCGCTGTCAAATGATATAACACATTTTATCAATAATAAACATTTTAGCTCTATCACCCAGCACTAGGTTTACATACCTCTGCAAAATGTACTATTTTAGAGAAACAAAGAAGATCATAAACATTTGGCTTTATTTAGTACTGTCCTTAATATGCTATGTCACATAAATAACAGATGCTTATAGTTGTCCTCGGTGTGCAGATCTGTGCACTGTTTAAAAATGGGGTCAAATAAGCAGAAGTTTCTGGAAAAGCAATGAAAATACAGCACCTGGAGGATTAAGACAAAAGCTTAAGACAAACAAGGGACTCATTAAAAAAAATATTACAAAACAAATACCGTCGTTGATCTTCCAGGTAACAAAATATAATGTTAAGAATCAAGGATATGTAAACTTTTGAGCTATTGAGTTTTTTATTCTTTGGTTGTGGGCTAGGAGGGTCGTGCTAAATAAAAACAAACAGCAAATTTTTGATTCTATATAGTTAACATGACAGCCGTATGACAATTGCTTTTGAATCTTATCTGTATACCTATCTTTAAATCGATCTCTCTCCTGCTGTTTCTCTCTCGCGCTCCTCCACCAGTTCTGTTTATCGACTTCCTTCAGCCATCTACATTCTTGTCATCTATCTTCATAGCAAAGTTAGCTCTGCGGTCACCATTCGAAAATCTTTGTTCTTGATTTGTGCCAGAGTCCGTTTGCTCGCTCTGTGGCACTTCAACACACCTTTGAAGAGGTGAAGGCTTCAAACAGAGCTTCAGTCGCCTCACTTTGTTTGTTTCCTTTCACAGTTTGTTCCATCGGGAACTTGAACCTCAAATATACTCAAGTTCACCTCAACCGCCCTCCTCCAGCCCCACTCCGCTCACCTCATCACATCCATCTCTTGTTATACCAATTTGTTTTCTTTTTTATCCGCTTTTGTAGATCTCCGCTGTGCTGTGAGGGGTGGGAAAATGCTCTCGATGGGCGGCATTGAGTTGGTAATGATCACCCAGGCGTGTACGGGCCAATGCGTTGATGACTTGATTAGTGGAAATAATTAAACTGAACATAAGGCTGTTTATTTACACCGGTTAGTTAAGACGACAAGGGCAGTATCTCTTACAAAGCAGATCATTCCAGTAAATTCCCCTTTTGGCCTCTAAATTGTTGTCGTTCGCCTTCTTCCCATGCTGATTCCCTGCCAAGCATCTGCTTTTGATTTAAATAAGAAATCTATGTTTTCTTGTTGACTATTTTTATTGTTACACTTCATGTTCCCTTTCCTAGCTGAACCTTCAGAGAGTTATTTCTTTACATTCTGCCAAGTTGTCTGTACAAAAAAATGTCATGCTGCTGCTCAGTATAAATCATTTTTCTAGCTCGTAGACTCATGCCTAGTGATGTGTGATGAGTTTTTGGTGCAGAACGTAGTTTATTTAGTTTGGCATCAGGTTTGTTTGGTTAAAGTGGACGTTGCTTTCAGAGCAGTGCAACCTCACGGGGCTGACTGTGTGGGGGTCTGGATATAATCAGACTGGCGTAATTTGCAAAAGCGATCTGTTATGGATGAAGATGTGATGATGGAGGAATGATGTTTTGCTAGCAACAGTTTGTACACAGCTGCTGCTGACATTCTCAATGATGATGCAACCGTACTGAAGTTCAGAGCCAATAGATACATTAAAGCAAGCCTGCGGGGTCAGTGGGTAAAATATAAACTTTTATTTATTTTCGAATGTCAAAAAAATTCAAAGTGTAGGGCAGCTGGCGTGTGAGACATTTATTAGAAAATACTGTAGTCTGATTTATAAAAATTACAGTCTATGAGGTAAAACGTTCTGGAAGTGGCAAGTATGGGCAAGAATGGGTGCTTTTTATTTATTTAGTAATCATAGCAGCATCATATGAAAAGCTCAGATGCAAAAGCCGCTAAACACCACCTTGATAAAAAAAGATATAATGATATTAACAGAATGTTATTGGCATGTGTTATACATTTGGGTGATTCTCACGAAATCTAGACTTAAAAGGTGTCCAGCATCAGATTTTTTTGCGCATATAAGATTAAGGTCTGAAATTACTATAACCATTATTTTTAGAGGATTTAAAAAATATTTCCTATAGAATTATTTACATTTTTTAGATTATCATTATAAAAAATCATGTTGCGGTAATGATAATATTACATTAAATATATGCATTTACAAACTCATGTTTCGGTAATGAGAACTAAAAAGTTGTCTAGGTACTATAACAAACAAAATTTCAACTTTTATCTGGAGAGAAAAAATAAGAACTGCTTACCTGGTAGCCATCTTGAGGGTCACAGTCAATTATGTCCCTTCCAACTATTTTTTTAAATGTTAGTTCCGTGAAGGATTAAACAATGATTGAAAATTGTTGCGGGGGATGAGAAAAATTTTCTTGGACACATTTATACTCATTATTATTGTTTCTACAATTACTAATGATAACCAAATACCAATGTTTCTTTACTGTAAATGTTTATAATATAACATATTTTTAATTATACATATTTCGATGTCAAAGAACCAAAATCCAGTCATGGACACATTGTGGTAATGAAAATTGTCCCCTTGAATGTGGGGGGAAAAAAACAACAAAATTTGTTTGTATGATGTCATTTGAAATCATGTGCAAAATAGTACATGAAGAGATGTTTGTAACTGTATGCTTCTTATTTTGATACTCTTACTTTGCATTTACTTTTTTTATCAATGTTTCATGACACCTCATAAATAAAATTTTACGAGAATCACCCATTTATCAAATACTTTCGCTTTAAATCTGCTTAATCCCATTTTAGAGATTAGAAATATCGGTTTGTTGGCAGAATCCATTAAACGCCACGTTGATTTTTCAGCAAAGTCCTCAAAGTGCATGGAAGATAAGTGTGAAATGACCGTGAATCACGAACCTTAGGTCCATCATGAGTACTTGAACTTGAATATAGCCTGAATGTGGCAACCACATGCGTAACATCTCCCACTACTGTGTTGCTCATTTACAAAAAAACTTGTCAGATGCACTTGGGTAGTGTGCACACCAACGCGTTTAAAGGCGGGGTGCATGACTTTTGAAAAACACTTTGGAAAAGGGAGTCAGGCCGAGTACCAAAACACACTTGTAGCCAATCAGCAGTAAGGGCGTGTCTACTAACCGACATCGTTGCCTGGGTTAAGGATGTGTGGGGCGGGTCTATCAAAAGAAGGTCCAGATTCTATTGGGGTAGGGGCGTGTTTTTTAATCAATAATCAACATTGGCTTTCAAAGATCATGCACCCCCCGCCTTTAAGCCGGCGTATGTTTTCAATTGTTTGCAATGTAAGCGCTGTGCTTCTCAAAAACGTTTGCAGCTGGTGGGTTTTGTCCGCTCTCACCACTGAGCGCCGAGAGTTTTCAACTTTGGGTGAAAACCTTAGCTCGTCAATGTCCATTCTCCCTCGGCCGTCCAATCACAGTGGGGAAGGGGTGGGACAAATATCACAACAACCAAGCGCCGCATCGTTCAACGATGATAAACGAAGCAGAAGTATCATGGCAATCAAAGTGCTTAGCTGAAAAAGCTGCCAAGTGGCTACAGTCTGCGTCCACCTGCCGTTTTCAGTCGCTTTTAGAGGGTTTTGCATAGCATCATGATCTCTGCAGGGCTCGACATTAAGGCTTGTCCGCTTGTCCGGGACAAGTGGATTTTTTTGTAGGACAAGTGTAAGAGAAAATTAGTTGTCCGACTGGACAAGTTAAATTTCAAACAATGTTACTTCACGTTATGTGCCGTTAACGACAGAGCAGAACGCGCAGCGCGAACACTGAGCGGAATATTGAACAGAGAGCGTGGCACGCAGACACACACACACGTTAGCATGTTACTGTTATTGTTACTAAACAAGCTGCGCGCGCATTAAACCTGATCGCCGAACATGGAGGGGCGGGAGTCGCGGGACGGGATGGAGTGAAGTGAAGAGTGATGTTTCTTCAGGCTCCGGCGTGAATATAACTGACAGGCACTTCAACCGCGTTTTCATCACTGTGACACAGCTTACCCATGTTTTGCCATTATGGAGCTACCCTCTCATGTCATGGCCCATCAATATGTGTTTCTTTGGCCGATTTTAACAGTAAACAGGATTAAGGGATTAGGGCCTTTACATGAAAGATGCAGACATTAAGTGGCATCTTTGTAAAGGAATCTTTCATTGGGTTTCCAAGAACACATTTTCAAGAGACTATGAACAACATCTGATTTGTTAATGTTCTTTTGATGATGTAGGTTGACAGCAGAGGTTTAATTTAACATCTCCTTTTCCACTACACGGTTACTTTGTTCTTTTTTAATTCTTGTTATTTTTCAAATGTCTGGTCACGATCTAAACCCCAGCATTAATTCCTTCATCATCTCTTCCATCTTTGGCAGAAAGTTTCTTATCTGGGTTTAATGGCCCCGCGACCCTCCTTTTTACCCTAGGCTGCAGTGAGAATCTTCGAATAGTCTTTAATAGAGCTGTAAAATATTGAAAACTTCCATTAGAGACACTAAACTTAGGCCTAACTCTTTATTTCTTCTGCTCTATCTCTCTCTCACTATCTCTCTCTCTCTCTCTCAATCTCTATCTCTGTTTTATCTTGCTGTTTTGCATCTCATTTTTAGTCCTGCTGACTCGAACAAAGATTTGGGTCACTGTGAGGAAAAACAACATCTCATTAGCGCAGGCAGCCGATCGCCATCCCACCGCGTGGTTCCCTCTTTCTTTGCGCCGGCTGGTGGTACTGTATGTTTTTGCTGGCAAATAGTTGATAAACAAAAGCATCCGTCCTGAATTGATCTCACACCAAGTGGCTTTTAAACGGTCTGTCATAGGTTCCTCTGGCACAAAGTGTTCCCAAATTCGCACTCGTCCATCAGCGTTACCTGAGATCTTAATACAGCATGGGTCCAATTCACAGCTCATGCACTGTAAAAAAAATCTTTTTGCATTTAAATATTTAAGTTTAATCAACTTAGATTTAGAAGTATTTTCATCTGTTTTGACTAACTTATTTAATAAAGACATAACTAAAGCAAATTCAAAATAAGTTACAGCAACTCATCACTTGTCAACATATTTAAAATAACCTGTAAATCCTAGTTGATTAAACTTAAAAATTTAGGTGCAAAATATTTTTACAATGTATTAAGAATAAAACTACAATTTAATTAATATACTTTTTCTAAAAGTAGAGCTGCTAATAATGATGTTTTTTAAATCAAACATGAAAATATTTAGCGAAATTTTGTTAGCGATTATTTGATTGTTGCTGTAAAGTTGCTTTGCAATGGTTGAAAGCTCCATGTAATATATTGTATTTCTTGTAGGCCACAGTTTTGTATGTTTGGCTATGGGTTAAGTTTAAAGGGGACCTACCGTAAAAAATTTGACTTTTCCGTGTTAAATGCTATAATTACGTCCCCAGTGCTTTTATTAACCTAGAAAATGTGAAAAAGAACAACCCAGTAACATAGTTTTGGTAAACCATTCTCTGCAAGCAAGTGAAAAAAATAGGCCATTAGAATTTTGCTCCCCTTGAGATGTCAGAAGGGGATGTTGTTATAACAATACCCCCCCACCTTAATCTTCAACTATCCAACCATGCCACTGCCATTTAGTGCAGAGAGAAAGAGAGAAAATGATTGACAGCACAACTGACTTTCAATTTCAACAATCCACCATTATGGTGATCAGTGTTTGCATTTTATCAACTAATTTGAATATAGAAGGACACACCCAAAAGTGGCACATTTTTCCTTAAACCTACAAAGCAGCAATTTGAACATGTTATAATACATTTTCTATATTGTATTTTGAGCGTACTCTGGGGACACCAAATATTTATTTGACATCTTCAAAAAGCTTTGTGAAATGTCACCTTTAAATTTTACCCATTTAAAAAAAGGCCACAGAGTGAGTGGCAGTGAATAAAAGTTTAAAGTTGTAAAATACTGGTTGTATAATGCGTCATGACACTTTATATTAAATGCTTCATAGACGTCATGAGTATGCAGTTTAATGTTGGCAGGTCACACTGACACTGTGTGTCGTTTGAGAGGTGATTTAACCGAAGTATTTTACATTAGCTTATTAAAGTATTAAGTTGCCATTTCCATTTTGCAGGAAGGCTGACAAAAACTGAAAAAAGAAGGTTATAAAAAATGTTGTTTAATCCAAACAGTTAAACAGTATTTGTTGTTGGACATCAAAGATAAGATTTAAATTGATCTTTTTTTCAAGTTATGATAGCAATAAAGTTATGATTTTAATATAAACAGTAATTTAATGAGGGTGCTGATAAATTAAATGCAATGTTATAAAAATCTAAGAGTATAAAATTTGGTCTTACCACTTGTGGCTGTTTGTTACAGTTGTTAGTTTTGTTTTATCTTACAATACTTTTATATTTGATCTTTTTTGAAGACCTTATAGACATGCATTTTTATGATTAGAGGATTAATACTATAACTCACTTTCTTTTGTTTCTGCACATTAAATCAACACATGAGAACATAAGAATTCACAAATCGCTTCAAAGAATTAAATGAACTCTTATATCTAATGTTTTTTGTTCTTAATTCAAGCCTGAATTATTTATATTTCTCCCACGTCTTCTCGCTCTTGCCTGTGCGGCATCTAGGAATTATCATGGCTCAGAATAACCACACATACAGGCACAAAGAAAATCTGCTGATTTACAGACAAGCTCTTGAGAAACTCCTTACATCCACATCTGAGAAGTTCATCTTTAACCTATCTTTGCCAAGTAAAGCAAGTTTGTACTTTTCCCATCTTTTTGGCTTTCAGGGTGCCCTGGTTTACAACAGTGGGGAGGACGGCACATCCAACTTCTCTTCCGACAAGCAGTCCAACGAGGGCAAGCTCATTAAAGGTAAGACAGGTCCATGCTCCATGATGGAGATACCACCCACAAGCTGACCCCAGAACAATCTTGTCAACCATGGTGACATTTCACATTCTCACACATACACGTAACAGCACTGTCCTATTTTTCCCATCCTTAACTTTTGCAAGAGCTGTGTTCATGGTGAGCAGCCACATGTGTTTATTACGTTTTAAAGATTTTAAGTAGGAATCTATCTATTTTTTTGTTTTTTAAGCAAGAGAACAAAGAGTATTAAAGATGATGATGATGACATTTGCAGTTTTTCTCCAAAGTTGCACTTTGAAAAATATTTTTTTTTATCACAAAGATGACATAGAAGCAGTGGCGGCTGGTGCTAAAAAATCAGTAAAAAAAATCATTATCAGTAATGAACTAATCATGGTAATCATTCACATTTATTTGTAAAGAGAACAGATGAACAGAGACCGTGCATCACTTTACATGTTTAACATCACATGAAGCGGATAAATAAATATTTTTTTCTCGCAGTGACAGAAAGCTGAGGAGATAAAACACGCAAACTTTAAGATGAATTTACCTCAGATAAACAACGCAGTTTTACTTTTATTCTGGAGATCGTGTGCTCTTACGCTTCGGTTAACGCGATCTGACACACACTCGCACGTAAACACACACACACGCATGCAAACACACACACAGTAAAGTTGCCTAATCACATACGTTGCCACAAATTTGACCAAGTCACGGAAAATACCGGATTATCTGAGCATCATGTCCACGCAAAGGCAGCTTAAAAGCAGCACAAAATTTCGCACAGTAAGTTATATCACGCAGACTTATAAACAGCAAACAGGGAAATAATAAAAGGCATTTGACTTACATAGCATCCAGCTAACGTTAGCCAACTCCGTTTGCCATAATTCCTGGAAAGCATGTAAACTTGACCACGATCACTTCCTGCTGCTAAATCTGGTCCAAGTTCCTTAATGCTTTATTTATTCTTCAAATGAACTCGTTGTAAAGGGTGATTTTAAATCATATTTTCTTTAATCTCAAGGTATTTCACATGCTTTCACTGATCAGTACTGTCTCTAGCAATTACATGGCAATCTGCAACGCGGTTATGAGACTCTGAAAACGATCCAATCACATAAGGTCAAAGACATAAAAAACTATTCTGATTCGCTTACAACATAAGTGGGAGGGTTTGGGGCGCACAGTCCTGTGCCCCAGGGCGGATCCGAAACCAGCCAATTAGAGCTCAGCCTCAGGTCACTTGTTTTTACCCTTTTTACTGACCTACATAGACACTCATTAGTGGTGCGCCCCAGACACACAAACATGACACACACACACAACTAATTTTTTGTAATTTTAAATGAATGATAACATGACTCACAGTGAAATAGTATAACTAAACGATTTTATTTTGTATTAATTTGCATTGTATATTTAACTTTTTTGTAACATGTTAAAGTAGCGTTCTTCTCTGGCAAACTTTGGGGGGCGGCGCCCCAGCACCCCCTAGTGCCAACCGCCACTGCATAGAAGCACATTGATGCCTTGGAAAAAAACACAAAAAAATGGTCTTTCACCCTCGGTATGATAAACCCAATGTGGATGTTAATGGGTTTTTTTTCTTACCCATTTATCCATAAAAAAAGATAGAAAGAAATTCTGCCTCTCTCTTTAAGGGTTAATTTCTGTTGATGTGCTTTATCTGTGTCACCTATTGTTTAAAATGGAGAGCGGCCAGCATCTTTTGGACACGTGTCACTGCTAAGGTTAATTCAAATAAGCTATTGTGCTTTGCAATAATAATCATGTCTTTGACCATAATGGCAGTCACCACGGGGCTGTTTTGTTTTAGGTGAACAAAGTTAACAATAATTGCTAAATAAAGAGATCTAACGCGTATTTATTACTATCCACTTTCCAGCATCCTTTGCGCCCATCTGCTTCGCAATAAAGTCTAAAGAAAACGACATGCTGCCCCTGGAAAAGAATCGCGTGCGGTTGGACGACGACTCTGATGAGGATGGGATGAAGGGAGAGGGGCAAGAGGGGATAGAGTTGGCGACCGGAATGTCGGAGGATGCCAGAGACCTTCCTCACCCTCCATTGCTTGAGGAGAAGAAACCAACACTCTCTCAGGAAGAGCTGGAGGCCAAACAAGGTACTTTAGGATTTTTTCACTAGGCTTATTTTACAGGCACTAAACCCTGTTCTGCACCATTGCCCATCTTTTTAAACGGCAGACACATCAGCACTTTAAATTACCGCCTAGAGAGCACAGAAGTTAAGTTTCATGAGCATTTTCTAATTAGACCGATTCCTTCACAAATGTTTTTCAGGATACACTTTGTAAATTGACCGAAAAATACTTTGTTAGGTGCTTTGCGGAGTTTTACGGGAAATAAGCCGTGATTGATTCCTTCGCCGTAATTGTTCTAGTCCAAATGTAATTTCTTATTGGCCACCAGCCTAGATTCCAGACATATTTTACTGTAATAAGATAAGGAATATTAAGAAAGAAACTGCGGTTTATCATGATCACATTAAGCCATGAGTTACTTCGGGTTCCCGTGCACTTTTGGTGCTTCCTCATTCGTCCTGTGACCCTCAGAGACTGGGGTGATCCGATCGCTGTCACTTGGCAATGACTGGCAGTGTATTAAATTACCCTGTGGGGGCCGAGCCCCATAATGTAATAAATCTGTCCAGTCGGACCATCTTCACTAGAGGCAATAACTGTCCCGTGTAATTAAGAGGAGTGTATCACACTGTTAAAATGAGAAGGACACCATTCAATCAAACAGACTCACGTTGCCTATACAGGAAATGAACCCTGCAACCGTGTGTAGGTGAGCATGCAAGCGTTGTGTGCGACTGAACACAGAATAGATTTCTGGTTTTGAAAAATGTTCTGTCGAACAACAATAAGGATTTTTCTGCTCCTTTTCAGCCAGTTGACCCAGAACTTTAAGGCTTTACCTGCCGATTTATTTATTTTTTTACCAAAACTTTTTACCAAAAAGTTTGTGAACAACTTCTACAGTTTTTTTATTTTATTTATAAAGGACCATTACGTACCATTATCTGTACCTTGCAAATTAAGAGGTTGTGCACACCAAAACTTTTAAACTCGGCTGAAAACGCCTGGAGGGCGGCGAATGCCAGATGTTTTTCAGCTGAGTGCCAGCTTTCTTCAGCCAAGCGCTTTGGTAGCTCTGATACTTCATCTGTGAGACGGCTGGTTGCTGTGGTAATGTCCCGCCTCTCCTCCACTGTGATTGGATGACCGTGTGAGAACTGACATTTACGAGCGGAGCTTTCCACCCAAAGTTGAATATTTTTTAACTCTCAGCACTGAGCGTGGAAAAACCGCAGAGCGCCGGTTTTCAGGGCGGAAGTAAACCGCTAGCTGCTGGCTTATTTGAAAAACGCAGAGCTTCCAGTGGAAACAATTGAAAACATTCGCCGGCCACGGATGTAAAAGCATTGGTGTGCACGCCCCCTAAAGCAGCAATCTGTAACATTTGCCTCTTTATCGCCATCTCAGTTTGAAACATAAAATTGCAGGTTCCTTTGCAAACTCTTCTTTATATTTGTTGAGAAATAACTGATATTTCCTGCCAACTCTACTTACAAATTAACATTGTCAATCTTAGCAATATAAAGAGTCGATTTTAACCACTGATTGCTTATGTACTTGCTCAATGTTTAATGTTTAACGAAAATAGTTATGGATTGCAGCTTTAAAGGAAGACACCACAGTTTTTCAATATTTTACTATGTTCTTACCTTAACTTCAACGAATACATTTCTATCTTTTTTCAATGCATGCACTTTATCTTTGTACAGCGTGTGGTGAATGTGTTAGCATTTAGACTAGCCCCATTCATTCCTTAGGATCCAAACAGGGATGAATTTGAATCACTTAGTTTGCAGCAGTTTGACCTCGTGCGCAGTAATATTGACCGAAGTTTGAGCAAGAGGGGGAGTAGTCAGGAGTGATGATGTTACTGCACGCCAAGGTCGAATTGCTGCAAACTAAAGGAGGTCTCACACCGGACGCGCAGCTCAGCGCCGTGCAACGTCGTGCCATTCTAAAAAATCGTTAGCAATTAACATTGGCTGCTAATGTATATTTTGCATTTTGAAGTAGACGCTATTTAATGTACACTTCCGGTGTACAATACGTCCAAGTTGTCCTAGACGCGATGCGGCACTATGCTTCTCGTCCGGTGTGCGACCTCCTTAAGTGCTCTTCCACCATACAATATAGTTCTCATTTTTTATCAGCTTAAAAAATCGTCACATTTTATTTTCAGCCACCATACTTACTCGTGTAACCAGTCTTTAAATGGGGAAAACATAGAAGTGTTTGGTGGCTTCTAAATTCATTCCTGTTTGGATCCTAAGGACTAGGCTAGGCTAAATGCTAACACATTCACGAAGCGCTGTACAAAGATTATGTGCACGCATTGAAAATTATAGGTATGTATTCATTTGTCTAAGTTGAGGTAAGAACATAGTAAAATATTGATAAACAGAGGTGTTTTCCTTTAAAGATAAAGTATGTCATTTCTGCTCTGCCATTGGCACTAAACATAGTTACAATAACTGTGTAGTTTCCTGTATGCTCTGAATGCACAGGACGTCCCACACAGAACTGGCGCCATTAGTCAAGTAATATTTAAAGTAACAGTATGTAAGAAATGCATATTTATCAGGGCTCAAAATTAACTTTTTTATTTGGTAGCACTGGTGCTCCCAACTTTAAAGAGTTAGGAGCACCAGCAAAAATGTAGGCGCATCCATCCAAAAAATTTAAAACACCACAACTACAATGTAAATGTTAATAAATTTATTCTTTACACATCCAGGCTTTACACATGGCCAGCATTTAAAATTTGGTCTTCTATTTTATTATTATTATTTTTTTTTTTGCTGCATAGATTCCTAAATTAATACCCAAATGCTGTTGAAATACTATAGCAGCAATAATAATTTAACAATTACAGGTAACATGATTAAGATTACAATAGAAAATCTAGCAAACACGTAAAACACTGATTAATTGTGACATTACAAAAGTGACCTTAATATAGAAGGCTAATATATATTGGTATTGATAACTGCATACCCGGATGCTATTACTACTAAATAGGCAATGTTTTAAAAATACAACAAAAACATACCATCAGCATTGTCCCCATCAACATGGGCCACAAGGATGTTTGTCGGATGTCCATTCACCAGCGCATGCGCACATACATTATCAAACACTATGACAGACAGGTCGGTGTCTCCATTCATAATGAACACATTTGTCGAGACACGTCTTGTGTTTTTGGCACTTTCGGCATGTTTAAGCAAGGTCTGGCGCTTAAAATATTTTGATTCCGCCACCAACACCGTTTGCAGGATTTACAATAAAACACAGTAAGTACAACGAGCCATTTTCATTGCGGAGCCACTCGTAATCTTTAAGCCACTCTCTCCGAAAGGTTTAAAGTCAAGTCTTATCTTCCGGTGGTGAAGTCGCATTTGAATCCGGATCGTCGTCATTAATGCTCGTTCTCGTCATGCTCGCGGTTCGTCTTTTCATATTTCCGCGCCTCACATACCAACGTAGCACGGCAACTAGGAATGACTGACGCTCATATTAGCCAATCTGCGGTCTTTATTAAACGCAAGAACTTAATGGTGAAATTTGATTGGTTATGTAACGTTGAGAGAACACTGAACCTGGGACAGCGCCAGCACGCAGCATCTCAATCTGAAGTCGCACCACAACAAAATGGGCAGTCGCACAAATGCTCCCAAATATATTTTAAGGTCGCACATGTTCAATTTCGGTCGCATATGCGACCAAAATGGTCGCAATTTCGAGCCCTGATTAATTAATCATAAAATGGCCCTGATATGTCACTAGACATTAAGAAATCATGTGGTCTGGCCAAGATATTGTCAACAGTGGTCTGGCCAAGATATTGTCATTTAAAAAGTGGAGTTGCAGCCCTCAACTGATGTTTATGTTGTCATTTTGTGTATTGGCCACCAGTTGTGTGATTGCAGTACCAGTTTTAGCCACAAGTTTTGTGATTGCAATACCAGTTTTGGCCACAATCCTACATACTGTACCTTTAAACTTTTAATTGACACACTCTAGCTTTAAAAACAACAAATGCATTGCTAAACAGGCGTTTATG
The DNA here is from genome assembly GCF_027580225.2 of Misgurnus anguillicaudatus. NCBI lineage: Eukaryota > Metazoa > Chordata > Actinopteri > Cypriniformes > Cobitidae > Misgurnus > Misgurnus anguillicaudatus. Next base: position 25,763,316 of record NC_073345.2, read on the forward strand.
TATAAAGTATAAATGTTTAAAGCGACATGTTTTGTCAAGTATGGAACATATCCCAGTGAGTATTGAACACACGCACGCCCGGATCAGTGGGTAGCTATCCCTACAGCGCCGGGGGAGCAATTTGGGTTAAGGTGCCTTGCTCAAGGGCACCTCAGTTGCACCCTGCCGAGCTTGAGACTTGACCGGCAACTCTTAGTTTACAAGCCTGACTCTCTAATAATCTGTATTGACGGCCATATGGATCAGTTTATGCTTCAGTCAACTGACCTTAAATTTTCACGCACTGGCAATCTGGTTATTCCTACTGATAAAGTTTAAGCTTGTTTCTATTATGTTGTCACTGTTGCGATACGGTGGTGTAGTTTACGAGAGAGGAATATTGAGCAAGTTGGCTTTGCATCTTGATTCTTATATTAAAGTAATTTATTTAAACCATTTAAATGTGACCGGATGGGGCGAAGCTGCCCGAGCACCGTACAGTAATACTCCTGGAATACAGAAAGGGTAATTACAGTAATAAGACCAGATGCCCAGTGAAAGTTTACTGCATGAGGAAATGAGATAAATAACACAGCAGAACTGAAGGCTTCACTCAATGGCAAACTAGCTTAGATTGCACTACCATCGACCCGTCCGGGGGAACATAATCTGTATTGATGGGCTGTTAAAAGATCACAGATGCACTTTGTGATTACAAGAGTCCAGATTCAGCAAACGTTCGCTCTGTTTCTTCTGTGTCCCACTATTATCTTTGGTTTATTTACTGAGTACAGTAGAAATATAAGTGTGTGTTAGATGATGATTTACATTGGGCTGATTCTTTGCTGTCTTGTGTGGTTAAGTGCTTTGAGACAAGAAAATTTATTTACACCCCTATGTGTCTTTCCCGGGGCACACCTGTTTACTTAGCAAATTATAATTTCAGAAAGCAAATCTCAAAAGGTAGCCTTATCGGATTTAGTCGAAACGTTATTTACAACCTCCAATGCACATTGCCTAATGAGATATAAACCAAGGAAAGAGAAAACACACATTCCTTTTCCATGTGCCGCATTAAATTAACAGGTGGGTTGCGTTGAACAAAGCTTGACATATTGCATAACAATTAGGGATACACCGAAATAAATTTTTTGGCTGAAGCTAAATTAAACAAAACACTTAGCTGAAGGCCGAATACCAAACAACCAAACATGTTTTTTTTTTTTCATTTTCCCAATTAGTCCTAATTTTTTACCATTTAAAGGATAACACCACCGTTTTTCAATATTTTACTATGTTCTTACCTCAACTTAGACAAATGAATACATACCTATCTTTTTTCAATGTACAGCGCATCGCGAATGTGTTAGCATTTAGCCTAGCCCCATTCATTCCTTAGTATCCAAACAGGGATGAATTTAGAAGCCACCAAACACTTCCATGTTTTCCCTATTTAAAGACTGTTACATGAGTAGTTACATAAGAAGTATGGTGGCACAAAATAAAACTTGTTTGGATCCTAAGGAAAGAATGGGGCTTGACTAAATCCTAACACATTCATGAGGCGTTGTACAAAGATTAAAAGTGCACGCATTGAAAAAAGATAGGTATGTTTTAATTCATATAAGTTGAGGTAAAACATAGTAAAATATTGAAAAACGATGGTGTTTTCCTTTAAATAAGTTACACTTTTAGAGTGTACCTTGTAACAATATAACAGTATTTATTTTGCATTATTCACAGTGAACAGTTTTTTAACATTCCAGCAGGTTTGTTTACACCTGGTCACTTCATGGATTTTCTCTGATCAGATAGCGGAGTTGTTATATTTACATTCGGCCACATAAATGAATAATCCGTTTATAGCTAAACGGATAATAATCTGATCTTGTATTCCAGCACAAAACTTAAAGGTCTCGTTCTTTCCGTGGTTTTGAAGCTTTGATTGTGTTTACAGTGCGCAATATAACATGTTCATGTTTCACGTGTAAAAGACGCTGTATTTTTCACACAATTTACTTATCTGTATACCGCTGTTATCACTGTCCTCTATACGGGCTGATATCTTCCTTGTTCTGTGAAACCCATCCTTCAGAAATATGTATCGAGTTCTGATTGTGTTGCTTGTTTAGTGTGTTGTGATTCGATAGCAGCTTAGCTTGCCGTTAGCTTAGCTGGCGACTGACGTATTCCTGTGGGTGGACTTTAGTAAAAAAACTGTTTTTAAATATAAATGAAACTTGTAGTCCTGTATGTTTTCGGGTGTTTCCCGTACACTTGCTTTCACCAACATGTTTGCCGCATGGAGCATGCGCATCTCTCACTCTGCACTGTTTGCTATTAGATCACGTTAATGTTTATTTGGTTTGTTAAAATGTTTTGATATTTTCTGCAAAAAATGTGGTTGCCGAGCAATTGGTGCATCCCTAATAACAATCTATTGCAGTGTTTTATCTAGGAATGAATGCAAATGTTAAAATAACTGAATCATGTAAAAGTTGCACCTTTCATACCTGGTGTGACTTCCAAATCAAGGTTATTATAGTTTTGCATTTTTCATTAGTTTTTATTTTTATTTCGTTTTGACTTTTTGTTTTCAAATTCAGTTTAGTTTTAATTAGTTTTTAAAGTGGGTTTGCTAGTTTAGTTTAGTTTTTATTTTTTGAAAATGCTTAGTTTTAGTTTAGTTTTTATTAGTTTTAGTGTTAGTTTTAGTCTTTTTCGTAATTTGGGTTATTTGTCAGGGGCAAGAATTAAAAAAGGTCAGAAAAAGAATTGTGTGATAATAACTCAACAAAAAGTTCAACACTCCACAGTAAGATGTGATGTGTGCCAGTAAAAAACTTAAAGAGCCAACAGACTAAAGAAGACATACATGAACCGCATGTATTCAACCCATTTTTGGGCCACAACAAGACATTTCTGTCAGACTGTCAGGGAGCTCAATCTGAGAAAAGAACATGACAAATAACCAGAGGTGGAAAGAGTAGACAAAAACTTTACTCAAGTAAAAGTACAAGTAACTTAAGAAAAAAATACTCAAGTAGCAAGTTACTAGTTACTCATGAGAAAAAAATATACATGCACACACAGTATACAGTACACACCACAAAGATTAGGACTGTAAAAGTTTGCTGTGGAGACCAGAAATTGGTAAGATGAATATCAGTGTGTCAGAAGTACAGAAGTCACATTTTATTAACCTTCAACACATACATGCTTTAACAACAAAGACAAACAGCCTTTAATGCTGACTTGTATGTTGTGCCCAAACGCAAAACTCAAAAGAAATGGATCAAACTGACACTACATATGTGTGTGAACAATTAATGCATTAGGACACAGTTCATCACTTGAACACTTCTGAGTCAATGGTCTCAACGTGGCCACATTAGATAGTATTAAAATACAAACGTGTTGTGTCATTGAGTTGGATAATTGTGCATGTTAAAACAGGTGACAGTTCTGTACTTTTGTCTATTCATCTTTTAATGTTTAGACATTTCTTGACTCCACAGCAAACTGAGGATTTTTGCATGTTTTGTCTGAAAACTTTTGAAAGGCACGTAGGCCTACAGTAGGCTATATATATGTGTACATTTGCAAAATACACAAACAGTACATATTAAAGAATACTTTAGACAAACACAGAATAGACAAGCATTTCTATGAAATTAACTTGTGTCTTAAGGTTGATGTATACAGCTTATAGCTGAAATATCAGACAAGTTAACCGACACAGTTTTGCATTCAGTTATGGTCTGAGGACATCGACAGTTTACACTTACATGAAATACAACTAATTTTAGACAAAACTCATGTTTTCTTATGTTGTGAATCTCATGTCACGTCTGTGTGTGTGTTGTGAGAAGCACTTACATTATACACAGTACAGTATACAGCGAATCAGACGTCAATCATAGATGGACTTTCTTCATTCAGTCACGTGTACACAGTGCTTCTGGAGGTTGCGCGCGTTTAAATGTTTCTGACGACGAAAAGGTCGCGCGTATATAATGGCGGGTACACGTGTGAAGCTTAGCTTTTAGTTAAAAGATTTGTAAAATCATATTCACGTAATCCAACAGTCTTTATGTTCTGCGTGTTTCTAGACACGAGCAAAACCGCATCAGACGATTCAGTTTTTGAAGCGATCTAAACAATTCATTTAAACTGATTCGCGAACCAATTCAAACAGTTTGACCCGTTTGCTTTGTAAAGAATCGACTCAAAAGACTCATTTACTTGCAACACCCTGTAAGGAATCAACTTAAATGAGTCATTAATTCGCGAATGTGTGTGTGTTAGGCGCGAGTGAGAGACGCATGGAAATTTGAAGCTTAATGTAATTTGCTCTATGAAAGACATTAACAAAGACGAAAACTAAGGACATTTAATCTATATTTTTATTTTATTTTAGTTAGTTTTGCCAGACACACATTACAGTTTAAGTTAGTTATCGTTTTTTTGTAATGCCTCGTTTTTATTTTTATTTCAGTTAACGACAATGTTTTTCCCCACCTAGTTTTCGTTTTTTCGTTCGTTTTCGTTAACGATTATAACCTTGTTCCAAATTGAAGAAAGGAACGAATGAGCAGTCTGCTTTTTACATTAGCTGAATGGGCATCTTTTACTAAACCACAAATGCCAGCATTTTTTTTTTTTTAACAGTGGATATCTGAAATAATTTGAGTTACTGCTTCTCATTTCATTGTGGTTTGTCCCCGAGCTCCCTCACTAAGGCAAGGGCACAGTGCAGAGGATAAGATTAAATCGTAATGGGACGCCGAGGCTCCAGCTTTGTTTTTGTTTCAAGCCTGTGCAAATAACTCATAATTGCCACTTTTGTTAAGGAGCTCTGCTGATTGAGGAACATCTCAAACAGTTGCTTTCTAATTTTATATTTTCTGTTTTTTTATTTCCGTGTCTTGCTTTTTCTCTCTCTCCTGCTCTTATATTCTTTTAGCTATTCTGTCACCGGTGATGTAGTGAGGCATTAACCTCTGTCTCCAGTCGTGTTTGTAACTGGTTATATGTGGCTGTCCGTGGCCTATTTTTAGCTTGGACATTGACAGTGTTGCTTTTCTCGTTCTTGCATACTGTAATGTCATGTTTTTACCCCCAACCTTTTTGTTATCACTGAACAAAACCTACAAAATTACACATGAGTACACTGCCAACTCAAAATAGCTAAATTGAGACGCTGTCATATTGAATAGTCTGTGGCCAGGCAGACTTCATCTTCTGAGTAAAATATTTTTTTGGATGTTGGAGGAAACATTTTCCGCTTAGTACAAACAAACACCCCTCACTTCAAGCAAGCAAGCAAGCAGGTTAAATTTTAGTGGTGAGAACATATGCTGCGTATAAAGACAAATGTGGTTATGTCAACGCCTGCGTGTCTGATGTTTCATCTCCTTTCATTTCACAGCCAAACAGAAGCTGGAGGATCGGTTGGCCGCAGCAGCTCGAGAGAAGCTGGCTCAGGCGTCTAAAGAGTCTAAGGAGAGGCAGCTTCAGGCTGAACGCAAGAGGAAAGCCGCTCTCTTTCTGCAAACTCTGCGTGGTCCTGAGGCTGAGGTAAAGCGACCTGAGGAGACTCCAACTGAGGTTTGTGTGAGTTTTTCCAGCATTGACCCTCAACCACTGTGTACACTCAAGGCTACAATTTTCTGTCCTTTTAATAGTATGTACCGAATTTAGATGGAATGCTTACTTCTCGAGATTTTGTAGACATGAGGGGCTGTAGAAGTCGTACCACTTGTCTGCCTTTACAATGCCTCTGGGCAGTTATTTTATAAAGTCCTGTTTACTTGAAAGACAGGTGTTTTTAAAAATCGTGTGCTGGAGTCACAATTAAAAATCATATTTCTGACCAACAGTTAAATTTGGCTTCAGCTGTACCATAACTTGTTTCTTAAAGCAACACTCAAGAGTTTTTTTTACCTAAAAATAACGTTTCCACTAAAGAAGTTTCCAACCGTCGGGTCGCGGTCCTGTAGTTTGAGTGAACATAGATATGTACACTGGATGTCGCCTTGGCTACGGCAGTTCATTGGACCAAATGTGTCAACTACAGCCGCCATCTTGAAACAGGGGAACCCCGCATCAACGTCATTGTAGGCAATGGTGAAACAGAAATAAAATCACCATAAATCGTCATGAACGCGATTTTCTTGGTAATGTATTTAGCATTTAGTTCAGGAAAAAAATAAATGTTTTGATTTTATGAAAATTTACTTTTTCTAACTGGAATGCATAACATCCATACGCAGCACAAAAGTCCGGCATCGTCCATGAATTTGAAGTACAGGTGGAGATAGCAGCTTTATCTAGATACTAAGACCCCTTTTCTAAGATGGCGGTGGTTTTGACGCATGCTTGGAGCCCCAAGGCAGCATCTAGTGTATATATCTATGTTGAGTGAAAACAACAAAAACTTGCCTTACGGCAGACCTACAATCCAATCAGAGCCAGCTTTGCTGCAGTAGACTAAATTATTTACAACAGTGTTAATGGATAATTCCGCTTCCAACCTGTTGGGGGAGCAAAGAGCAAAAACTCTTGAGTGTTGCTTTAAGCTCAAAAACTATTTTTTTTAGTTCTCTTTAGCTACCGTGCATGCACACAGTTTGGCAAGCGCCTCATGAGACCACACGGGGCGTAAGCGTTAACGCTTCCCATTCACTTTTAATGGGTGACGTCATGCGTTGCCGAACTGAATTGTGAATCCGCTGCCGCCAGTGAGTGCCGTTGCTCACAGCAGAAGTTGAACATTTATCAACGTTTCAAGCGGCAATGCGTGTGTCAGCCAATCAGATCGCCTTATGGAGATAACTTAGGCAGAGCCAGCCAATTATGTTTATGGAAGACCGGAGCATGTGTTGCGGCCACTGTGGTTGGTTGTTGGCCACGCTTCAGACAAGCCTTCCGTCAAGCGTTAACGCTTACGCCCTGTGTTAATTTACCGTTATGGTCTCTCTCTTGAATCCAACATGGAAGTGACTTAATCTGCAATTAATCGACGGGCCGCTAGAGACGGGCTCCAAAAGAGAGTCAGTTTCACTTATGATTAAAGTGACCAACTTTGTCGATTCCCGCCTTGGAGGTCCTTTCCCGATCGCACTCCCCCATCTCCACCCAGCACTTTATTTTCAACTCTCCTATTTACAAAAAGTGGTTTTAGTCTATTGGTGCTTTTCCATTGCACAGTACCCCACGGTTTGGGTCGGGTCAGCTTACTTTTGGGAGCTTGTCCTCTGGGTGCAGTACGTAGTACCCGATACATTTTTTAGTACCACCTCAGTCGGGGTTCCAAGCAGCCTGAGCTGATACCAAAACGTGATGCGAAAACACTGTAGATCACTGATTGGTCTGAGAGAATCGTCAATACCAGGGTCATTTCTATTATGTAAAGATTAGCTTTACCTTCATGCTAGCTTGCGTTGTCTAAAGTAAACGTGTTGTCATCTGTGCTTTGCTGTAAGTTCTCAAACTTCTTTTTAGCGATGAAATACAGGTTGAGAATCAGGAACACCATAACAGTTTTTTTCCAGACTTGCAGTTTGTGGCAGCACATTCGGGCTGCGCACGTCCCCATATATGCCTAAATGCAACTTAAACGAGGCTCAGTGGGGCACGTCGACCGACGCCACGGGTGTTTGTACAGAAACTGTCATGTGAGACAGAGGTAGTGATAAACGCATCCATTTGTGGTGGTCAATTTTTATTTTGTAGAGGACTGAGAAATAAATGAATGTATGGGAATGTACAACAACGCTCTCACTTGTATGATGTCACAGCAGTAGGCAGCGCAAATATAACGACACGCCTATAATCCCTCCCACTCCGAAGTGTTACTAAAATCGATGGAAAAGCTAACCGCGCCAAAGTGAGGTGAGCTGACGCGACCTGAATGGTAAAAATGTACATTTCAGGTGTGCGTTTGTTAACTACTGGGTTCGTTTTGATTGCATTGCTTGATGTGCAGTTTGGTTCACTCTACGTTTCAGAATCATGCACCTTGCAAAAATAGTTGTAGGTTTCAGTGTTTTTATTTCACCTGTCAGCATCATATCAAGACTTGTGCTCGATGACCCTGCTCCAGTTTTCTTGAGGTTTGTTTAGTCAAGTCCCCAGGAAGGAAAACAGCCTAGTTTATCGATCCGTCAAGAGTCTCGAGGAAATGCTCATTACCACAAAACGATTTTCGACAAACGTTTTCTAGCGTTCTCCCGAGGAGTAGCGTAGCTTTGTTAGCTGACAGACCAGATGAGATGTGTAAAGACTTCGGTAATCTCTTCCCAGTCGTATCTTTATGCGCTTGTGGAAGGAGGAGTTCCTAATTAGTAGCGCTGACAAAGCCGGAGTCTCTCAGGAGAAGAATATGTTTGTGCTCGTACGTTTGTTTATTTTGTGTCTGTGTTTGTAGCCTTTGAAGGGTCCTTGGGGATTCACAATCGATTTGCATTAACTTTTTGGCTGAATGTGGCAGAACGAAAACGATTAAGCGCTGCCATTTTTTACTTTGCCGTTTATGTAAGATAAATGCTTAACCCAGAAATGTAATTTGTCATGATTTATTCACCCTCATGTCATTCCAAAGCCATTTCACATAGTTTCTTTTGTCGAGTTTAAAAGAAGACATTATGAAGAATGTTACAATTATCATACAGTTTAGAGATGTAACTATTTTTACGTTTATTGGTTAACTGCGATATAAATGTCCAACTGTTAGTATTACAGTGTCTCTCTTTTTATTACGTTTAACCGTGCCAGTGTCACGGCTCGCAAACCCTTGTCCAGCTTCAACCAATTTAAGCAACAACATGAAACAAACACATTCATTCTGGTCTGCTCCCCATGTGTTTGTGATGACAATACTTCACTGACTGTGAATTTAAATCCAAAAAAGTTTCACATTTAGGGAAATATAGTCGTACTGACACATGTTAATACTTAATATTTCTTTAGAATTATCCATCTTTTCTATTCATTTACCATTAAATGATATGATCTGATGACTTTAAAGCTATTTTGTACTTTGTTTGTGTCTTCTGTGATTGCTGTGAGCACAGGTGTCGTACAGCTTACTTCTGGGTCATAAAGTACACCCGATTTCTCAGAACATTCGCAGACAGATGACTTGCTGATTTGTCCTGTGTTTATATGAAAATCGGATTTACTCACTCTTGTATTTTATCTGAACAGGGAGTCAGCTGACATTGGCTTAACCTAGCACCCTCTTCTATACGTTACATTATTCAGGGTTCCCACAGGTCCTTGAAATCTTTGAAAGTTTGTGAATCTGGGGGAAATAATTCAAGGCCCTGGGAATTTTTGAAAATATACATACATAGACACAGGTCATTGAAAGTGCTTGAATCTATTTTATGCAAGACGTTTTCTGGAAAAAAAAAACATATTATTCCCCATATTAAATCTACCCATGTTTGAGAGGTGATTACAAGAGAACTAATGAAGGTAGGATGAAACGGGTTTTTGGTTTTTTTTGTTTCAAAGCAGAGGGTCTGTTCTTTCATCTGATATATTGTTTGTTTATATATTTAAAGAAGAACATTTTCTGGAAGGCATTAAACTTTTGTGAAAATCATGAAAAATGCTGGCGCTGGCTGGCAACTTTTTTTAAAAACGCTGGCGGGGAAAGAGTTAAACAATTGTGAAAGGCACTATATAAATAAAATTGAATTGAATTGAACACAATGAACTTTTACATCACAACCCCCACGAATTGTGCCTTGATTAATGTTAATGTTTTTTATTTGATGTTTATGCGAACCAAAGTGCACTTGCATGTAACATAAATTTTAAACTTGGTTCACCTCTGTAAATTTTTTACATTTCTAGAAATTGTTCACAAAACCATGATGTAAATTTTTTATACCGTTTCATCTCTAATACAGTTACCGCACATCAAAGCTATATTATGGCTTCAGAAAACGTGACAAATGTCTAATATACTACTTTTAGGGAGCCTGTTGTCACTACATGCTAGCATTGTATAGAAAAGAGCATCTTTATAAAAGCATCCTTTAAAATCTTTGTCTTTGTGTTGCAGAGAAGACATGATTCTAGTAAAACACGAAAAAGTAAATGACGACCAATTTTTCATTTTTGGTACTTGAGGTTGACTCAAGATTATCCTGTAGCTTAGTGTAACATAGGTGTTACTTTATTGAAACACAGCACTACCTGGTTAGTACACAATACACAATGGGATAAGTGTGTACATTGTGTGTATATCTCTCGGGATAAAGGTGTGTAGTTTCTCAGCTTGCGTGTCTGAGATCGTAATGCTGATCTACTTCCAGCTCACTAATGGCCATCGCTACCTTGGTTCAGTTCAGATTTCCCCTGGTCCTCTCCGTAGCCTGAAAACACACATTTCTCCTCCAGAAAGTTTCCAGCGAGAGCTGTCCGTAGAGAGAGCAAGTGAATGAGGAAGGTAAAAGTGGAGGAGAAGCTGTTAAGATGAAGAGAGAGAAAGTGCCGAAGTAGAAGAGCAGAGATGACTAATCTCACCGATTGTCTCCACAGGTGTGAGGTTCAGCTTCACTGTAATGAGGCCAATGAAGCGGGAAATCAGGAGAAGCAGCTGGTGGATTTGCGACTGCCTCCTTTGGGCTTTTACCCGAGTCTCTCTCGCACGTATGCACAATGCGTCTCGACCGTCTAATCCATTATGAACGTTGCTTCTGCTGCTTTCTCTTTGACGCCTGATTATTTGAGCAGGATGGCTTATTTAGTTCCCACCTTATTACGGTCACGTTCACGCAGTCGGTGTTTGGTATTGACGTCTTTGTTTACTAAGTTGCGTGGCTCTAATATTATATTGCTTGTGAGATTGTATGGACGCAACTGTTTTCTTGGGCTTAGCTGCTGTAAACAGTGACTAATGTTTATATCCATAACACCGGAAATTTACATGACCTTATCTATTAAACAAGTCCATTATAGACACCAGCCCATTCATTAAATCTTAATTAACAAACTGCAGCTTGGGATGTTTTGGAGCGTAGCCTTTTTGGTCATTCTGTGTTTATTTAACGCTTTTAAAACAATACTTATGACTGTATTCTGCAGCAGTGTAAAAATACACTCGTACCACATAAAAATACTGGACTATTTTCAAAGAGGACTAATCCAGTTATAGAAAATGTTTATTTTTTACTCCACAATAGATTATAACTACCAGGTTTGGTTTGTCCCTTTTTGACCCAGAGCTGGGTTGAAAATAACTTGAATACGCTTGAAGATGCATCTTCTGAAAGCTCAGGCTCTCATCATTCACCCTTAGGTTGGGCTTCATTTGCTAATTGTTAGCGTTTATTGGCTAATCGCTAGCACTTATTCACCAATCACTAAATTAAATGTTTTCTGGATCCCTAAAGCCTCATAGTTAGTCACTGTTTCTTCCTAAAGACCTGTATTGTGCTGCCGTATTCGTCTCTCTGTTGCATATATAGTACTGTGTAAAAACTTTGGCCACCAGGCTACGATTATATATGCTGTTTAAAGGGACACTCCACTTTTTTTAAAATATGCTCATTTTCCAGCTCCCCTAGAGTTAAACAATTGATTTTTACCGCTTTGGAATCCATTCAGTCGATCTCCGGGTCTGGCGGTACCACTTGTAGCATAGCTTAACCAAATCCAATTGAATCTGATTAGACCATTAGCATCGCGCTCAAAAATAACCCAAAACTTTCAATATTTTTCCTATTTAAAACTTGGCTCTTCTGTAGTTACATCGTGTACTAAGATGATGATATTACGCATTGCCTAAAAGTAGTCCCCTTGGTAACTTTCAATAGCAGGGGACTATTTTTCGGCTGCTGTGTAATATCATTGTGCCTGCTGCAGCCATGTAAGCAATAAGCAAAGTCACTGATTATTATGTCAGAATGAGAGTATAGTTCCTAGCCATATCTGCCTAAAAAAACGCAACTTTTAATTTTCCGTCAGCCTTAGTACACGATGTAACTACAGAAGAGTCAAGTTTTAAATCGGAAAAAATATCCAAACTCTTTTGTTTGAGCGCGATGCTAATGGTCTAATCAGATTCAATGAATAATGCTAAGCTATGCTTAAATTGATACCGCCAGACTCAGAGATCAGCTGAATGGATTACAAAACGGTAAAAATCAAATGTTTAACTCTAGGGGAGCTGGAAAATGAGCATATTTTCAAAAAAAGTGGAATGTCCCATTAAAGTGTCAAGTGTTTCGTGTGACATCCCCTTATATCTAAACAATAGTTGGAACCTAAATGAAGAGAACCCCTAATTTCTAATCTAAAGACTACAGGACTTCAGTCTCCTCAAACGATGTGCTTAGTGCCAAGCAGACTGGAAATGGCAGAAATTAACTGGGGGGCTCTAGGTTTGGGGGGATTTTAGATTAATTTTAGACGGGTTTAAAATAACATAACATAAAAAATCTGTTTCCTCCATAGACTGTAAAAAGATGGACGTAGCATCCGTGACGTCACCCAAAGGTTTCTGAATATTGTTTATGAAGCCTATAGTAGGCGGTGCCTCCTGTTGCTGTCTTGGCCGCACGTCACCTCGCATCACTCGCGGATATCCTAAGATGGGTAAAGAGGCAGGACCTGGGTGAAGCTGAGGTGGCTGGTTGCTGAAACCACACCCACCTAGCTCGACTCTAGTGACAGCAGTAGATGTTCAACCGTTACTAAAGTGGCCACGTCCTTAATTATGCAGAACTTTAAAACTTAATATTATTTAAGCGGATGAGTTATAAAAAAATGCACCCCCCTCACAGTTGTCATGAAGGGAAAAATTTGCTATACAGACCAAAAACTATTTTTGTATCAGGCTGTAAACATATTATTTTCTACTGTAAAGTTGGGCATTTTAACATGAGAGTCTATGGGAATTGACTCCCTTTTGGAGCCAGTCTCTAGTAGCCAGTTGATGAATTGCAGTTTTGACTTTATCAGAGAGATCAGAAGGTTGCCCCTCGGTTTCCTCCCAAGTCCCAAATGTTTTCTTGAGGTTTTTAAGTCACACATAGACTTTTAACAATTTAACAATAAATGTGTCCTTAGGTTAGAAAGGTTATAAATTTAGATGTTTAGTTAACCAATATTTTAAATAAGAGGAAAATCTGAAATCGAACAGATACATCAGTCATACAATGCCACTGTGACAAGTCATGTGACAATCTTGATAATGCATTATAGCCCTGGGGCCAAAAGAGGTCACATTCAAAACTTTTGCCTAAAGAAGACATTTTTTTCCCCATATTTTCTATTTGTGTTTAAATATGGACAGCCAAAAAATAAATATGGTTGGTCTATAAAACTTTGCAAAAGCAACAAAGCTAGTGGTGCCATAAGGCTTTTGCACAATACTGTAATCCACATATCCATAAATTTTCTGCATTTCTAATGGAAATCCATATTTGTGGTGATCGGTTGCTCCCACGACCACTGCATCATCCTCTGAATCATCTCCACAAACCATCATTTCCATTTTTGTATTGTGACTCAGTAGTGGTGGACGATTTTATAGTGATTTTAGATGATTTAAGCCTAATGCCCGCTGTGATCTCTGATGCAACTGATTGCCAGCATTGATCTTTGCTTTTCTTCCTTTTCTTGAACCCTCTCAGTTGAAAAAGCAGCACAGCTGAGACGCGTTGAGAATTCACAGAGCTCCTTCTGTGTGTTTGTGGCTCCCTCCGCCCCGATTTACTGCCTCTGGCGCTTTACTGATTGCTGTGGCAACAAAAATCAAATCTAGCCAATTCAGCATGCATCTGGTCGCGTACAGGCACGTAGAACTAATTACATTAGCTCCCTACATTTTACCAAACCAAGCAAGTGTGCATATATTCATTTAGCTCCTGTGTTACACGACACTGTGTTTTACGGAGGCCAGGAGGTCATAAATTTTCGCCGTGTTAGAACAACAGTTTTTTCGTTCCATCTCAACCGGCTGTGACCGTGCGAGCGCTTTTCCTGGAGATGGAGTAGATGCCCTCTGGCAATCCAGTGTTTGTGGTAATTCGTCTCTTGTTTGCCGGTGTACATTGTCACGCCACAAGATCACCGAATGTGATCTTACGACAAGAGAAGGCTTAGCGTACTGAACTAGCCTTGATCTTCACTGCCGTCACAGGGATTAGCTACAACCTGTCGTCACGCTAAATTCTGTTGGCAGATCTCTCTCCGAAATTGCCAAGTTTGAAATGGGAAATGTGTACAGTCATCTGTGCACAGTGATCTGTGCAACTGCGCAGCAAAAGCCTGCAGCTGGAAGCCTCATGTTGGATCTCTGTGCCTCGTTCAGTAACCTGTCCTATTTGTTTCCTTTAGTTTTGCATTATTAGCTCATCCTGATTTCTATTATTTATTTGACTTTCTTTTAGTTTTTATTGGGAAGACTTTATGATAAGGTCCAACTTTATTAGCCAGTTTATTGCGATACTCCAGCCAGATATCCAAATTACCCCATGATTTACTCAACCTTCAAGCAATCCAAGATCAGTGGTGGTTCGTGACTGCTCTTTCGAGGGGCGCAAATTCAAAATAAGTGTTCGGAGTGTCATGTGTGTGTTGCTCGTGTTTTCAAAATATATGTTTGTTGCATCATGTGAACCATGTGCATTACGTGTTTTGTCAAAATATGTGCGTCAAAACCGTTTATGAGACGCTCACGTTCACAAAATACACGCAAGACACTCCCTTAACAGTAAACTCTGATTACGTATGAGATTAAGCCAGTATCTGGCAAACGCGAGCATCTCTTTTATCATAAACCCTTTAGACGCGTCTATCAGGGATCAGGGATTCACTGCCCAATGAACCTAGAAACGAATGCTCACGACCCTAAAACTCTTTTGTGAATTTCGTGAGTCCAAGATGGTGTCTTTACCGGAAGCTAGTAATTAATTATACAGATAACAGGCAGCCGTGTCATACGTCAGCCGCGTCACTGGCTTTATGCGGCGCCGCAGTCGGATGACGTCAAAGTACTGCGAGAGCTATTTAAGAAATCTTACGGAGTAGTTTAATTTCAACTCACTCTTGCGATACTTTGACGTAATCTGTCTGTCAGTTTTTGCAGCGCAGCATGAAGTCAAACACACACAAAAAGTCACACAGCCATCGTTGAATTCGTTATTTAATTGGCTACATGTTTTGTCTATCAATATTTTCCATGAAGTCATTGGATGATGGAGGAATGAGCAAGCGATTGGTAACATCCTTAAAGGACGTGACGTTTTCGACGGCGCTGTTTGGATTATCTATTATACTACCTCCCCACTGTTAAATACAAACTTTGAAGAAGGGTTCATGTGTTTAACGGAACGTAAATTACCGGAGTGTAATCTCATATACAGTTGTTACAATGTAAATAGTCTTCAGATTGTATATTATATTCTATTACCAGACGTTTATGCGAAATCTGATATAAACAATAAACTATATATCTATATTTCACGGATTATAGGCATTTGTGGAATTTCAGAATCTGTGAATAACTCAAAATGCCCCAGATCCGACTTGTGTCCCTACTTTCCGTGACTGATCACATTTTTCCAACATTTCTCAATCTTTGCTAATGTTAGTATATACAAACGCAATTAATTCAAGATTTTATCATTGTTACTTTACAGATTTGACTTAAAGTCTTTGAAGAACGTATAGTACGCGTCGAGAGCTTTCGGTTACAATCATTATTTCATTTTTGACGAATGTGGCATTTGGCGGCTTTTGCATCTGAGGTCTTCATTTACATATAAAAGCAGTATATAGCCTAATATAAAGTTGTATTGTTTATTCATTGTGCATTAACGTATGTTAGCAGATATGTAAAAAGGAATAAGTAAATGTCGAATTTAACAATGAATACATAAATAATAAATGTATTGTTCATTGTTAATTACATCAGCTAATGAGTTAATTAATATGACCTTATCATAAATGTTACCAGTAAACACAACGAAACTGGAAAAAAGGTCAAATTAAAAAAAACAGGATGAGCTAATAAATCAAAACAAAAGGAAATTAATGTGCCATAATAGAGTACATTACTCTTCATGCTGCATAGTGTATTAACTTATGTTACCTTATTGTAAAGCAAATTCGAAGACGGAGCATCCATAGAGAAAGAGATTGACACACACCAGACACAAATCTCTACCACATACTCCATTTTTCCCATGACCTGATTTACCCGCAAGAAGAGAATATTTTCTGTTGTTTCGTTGTTTAATTGTGTTCTGGCCTTCAGAGGCACTTTTGGTTTGAAACAGTTTGCTTTGGTCAACATTTGCTTTGTCACTTGAATTGTAAGGTGTTGTGAAGTGTTTTTGCACAAGTGAGTAGAAATGACTGACACACACCACCCGGATGCTGAGAAAGTCTTTTATAGTTGGACTGAAAGCATTTTCAGCAGGTAGCGGAAACCTTTAATTTTCTCTTTTACTTCCTTTGTGCTGTGTTAAATAGGGGCCGGCTGAGTTGCAGCCGTGCAGTGCTCTGTTATATAAAACACATCAATGTCACCTCGGTTTTACTCTAAATTAAAATATTTTAGAATAAGGCAGGGACTATGTCACATTGTAGGGTCAATCTCTCTACCAAGCGAACTAGACAAGCTGCCTTGCATAGTAGGAAATAAGCTATAGTCAGAAATTAAAAACAGTATAGCTATTGCAGGGCTCAACATAAAGGACTACCCGGTAGCCCGGGGCAAGCGTGAGAGATGTTCGGGCAAGTAAAAAGTATTGCCACTTTCCCGATCGGGCCAGTGCTTAACCCTCAGTCACTAAAATATATTTTCATCAATGTATATTATTTAACATCTTGGAAGCAGACAAAAGAAAGAAACAATTTGCACAATTTGCTGTCAGTTTACAGGTAAAGCAGAAAAGTTGGGAGCCTTTTTTTGTTGGAACATGTCTGTTGTATATGTATACCATTATGTTTAACTTTTGAATTATTATTTTTGACTTTTTTTATTGAGGCCAGTGAAAATTTTGGCAGGGCAAGTGAAAACCTGAACCACTGGCCCAGAATAAAAAATTATTTGCGTTGAGCCCTGTATTGTATACCTCAGTGATGGTGCAAAGGTCATAGGTTGGAACCAAGGGAACACGTGTGTCGATAAAAAATTATTTTTTGTAATGCGCTGTACGTCGCTTTGCATAAAGGTATCTGCCAGATGCACAAGTGTAAATATAAAAACACAAACAAGACGACTGATTTCTTGAATTAAATTATGTATAATAATTATGTATATATAAATATGTATATATACACGCAATGCAAATATTTCTTTATTATACACAGTACACGCACATTTATTATGTAAATTCTGTGAACGATAAGTCGCCCTAAGTAAAATTGCGAACGTGATTTCGCTCTAGCATGCCACCTATTTAGCATCTGCTATTGTATTTTTTTTTAAACCGTTGCTTGTATCCAAGATTCTCTTTCTTAAAAAAATTATGTTTGAACTAGCAATGACCACTAGGGTGGTTTGTGAAGTGTCTGGAGTAAAAATAAAATATTATTTGTTTTAAAGGGGCCATGGCATGAAAATCTGACTTTTTCCATATTTAAGTGCTATGATTGGGTCCCCAGTGATTCTATCAACCTAGAAAATGTGAAAAATATGATCATAAGGAGCCCTAATTATAATAATACCACCCCTTAATCTGCACTATCCAACCACAGCACTGCCATTTAGTGCAGAGAAAAGCAGAATTGAGTTTTAATTGCAACAAACCACCATCATTGTGATCAGTGTTTGTATTTCATCAGCTCATTTGCATTTTAAAGGACACACCCAAAACGGTATATTTTTGCACACACCTACAAAGTGGCAATTCTATAATAAATTATTTATATGTTATTTTGAGCTAAAACTTCACATATGTGCTCTAGGGACACCAAAGATTTACTTGACAATTTTAAAAAGTCTTGTGCCATGGCCCCTTTAACCGACCTGGCTTTCGGTACACCTCTTAAATGCTCAGGTTTGAGAACACAACTAACGGTTGTATAATATAAAACTGTGCCTAATATAAAATCTGCCATTGAAAAGACATTAAAAAGGGCTGCTGTTCTTATAAAAGACTTTGTGTTTGTACATTTAAAACAAAGATAAGGATTGTGAATCATTTAAAATATTCTTTAGAAGGAACATTGCATGCCTTTAGATAGGAAAAATCTAGACAAAGCAGAATGCGTTTTACAGTAACTACAAAAGTAGACATTGCTATTTGCAGTGTAACAAACTTTTGTATGTCTGGTGCCTTAAAAAAATCAAATCCAAGCGATTTACAGGGTTGCCATGGGCCGTTTCTGGTTTCCAAGTCATCACTGATTTTAAGACTACAATATAAACAACCGTTGTTTATTCAATCACACATTTAGGCTAATTTTTTACACTGCATTATCAGGCTCATGGCATCTCAGGCATAGGTCAAGAAAATTCAGCTTTATAGTCAGTAAAAGTCAGGAAATTTGCCATTAAGCTTAGAAAGGGAACTCTGGATAAAATCACTTGGGTCAGTCTAGTCCTCTGTATCTCTGGCTTTGGCAACGTAACTCACCTAAACATTGCAAGATTTAATAGCCTCTGATTGTGAGCCATTAGATGAATATGTGTCTCTTAAGAGGTTATTTGAATCACATCCACGTCATTGTATTCTCTTCATTTTCATTAGTAATGCGTGTTCTTGGAATCACATAATAGTCGGGCATCTAATTGCGACAGCTACTTCACATGTAGGATGAAAAACTCGTCCATTTGTTTTTACTCTTCCAACAAGAACAAAGTACAGAAAATTATAGTACTTTGAATAAACTGTGCGTGGGCTGCGAGGTCATCAGTATTTGCTTTCCTTCGCTTCGTTGCTTTAGGAGGTTCTGCCAATAGCACAATTGCTTCAGGAGGGAACATCTGACAGTTTATGGCCCGAAGTTAGCAGTCTTCTCTGACTACTGTTCCGGAGTTGGATCATTGACATGTTTAAAGACAAAACAAAGTGCCCGACTCACCTTACAACCGTATTGGATTTGTTCTGGTGAGGATGTCAGTCACTATAAGGGAGGGTAAAGGACCACTTTGTTTTTAAGATGCTACACACCTCTCTGCTCCTACTCTTTAAGCAAATACTTTGTTTCGCATTGTAATCTGCCACTTAACAGTCTAAAACTAGCTTTATATTGATCCAAGGGCTCAGACAGACTACAATGTAAAGAAAGGTATTCCAACCAGAGCCAACTTGGTCATCATGAAAGTCGGATGTTCGGGTCTTTTCCCAAAGACAAAGACCAAACTAGTGGCTTCCAGATTTGTCATTTTTGCCTAAATATTGGCCTTTTGTGTCCATATTGTGTTTTCTGACTTGTCAAACAAATAGTAGATAATGTTAATATTAAAGGAATATTTTTCATACATCTAGTGTACGTGAGATGCTAATATGAACTCTTTAGTTACACCCCAGTGACAGCTACGAACCATTCTTTGGTTATGGCTAGAAGGGATACAGCTATGACTGTATTGCTGTTTTCATCCTAATCCTACCCCCAAACCTAACCCTAAATCCAATATTTCATGAGATTTAGGCTGTAGCTGTATCCCCTATAGCCAGAACCCCATTTTTTGACCGTGCAGATAGTTCTTGGATGTTTTAAAATTCCAGTTAAGCCCTATTCGGACGGGATTAGAAAATCGTGCTTCTCAGAGGTCTGTGTTTTTAATTCCTTCCTAATCGTCCATGTCTGTGTTTTTCTCTCACGATTTCCATAAAAATTCCAGAGTATTTTACCTACTGTTTTTCTCCAAACTCAAAGGTCCTTTGAGAAATGTAATCCCGTTCGAATGTGAATGTCTGTGTTTGCCAGCATTATCTTTTGAAAACGCGGTTCTTTTCGTGTTTTGGCCAACGCGATCAGCCGTGATGTCTTACTAACACGCGTGTATTGTACTTCCTGAGTCCTATTTATTCACATATGGATGTTTTTTCCATTCAGCGGATAAAATAATTACATCAAGACAAGCCAAATCTCGAGTCAGTTTTATAAAACACAGGCTACTTTAGTAGGATTTGTATAAATTATTTTGATTTGTTAAAGGGACATTGAAGCTCTTTGTGTTATTGTTTTATACTGTTGTCTGAGGTCTACTTATGATGTTCGCGTGGTTTTTACATCGAAAAACATTAAAAGCAACAAGTAATAGGCTATTTTGTAACATGGTTCTGAGGCTGTCTGGAAAAATGGTTCGTTTGAAGGGGCGGGCCACTTTGAAGACCTGGACGTAAACGCCCACAGTTATGATTGGATAGCTTCATTCCCCGTCATTACATGTGGGGAATTGTTTTGAAAACATTAATGTGGAAAAATAGCAGCGAACACATATATTTCCGAGCCACAAAAGCTTCTGGATGCTAGGGATGATAAACACAAATAACAATACGTATAGTAAAGTATAAACAAAACTTCAAACCCGAAGTGACTAAATTACCGTATGCAACACCGTAAGCGCGCATCAGAATCTAAACTGCGGCTGGTAAGTCCTTATCACTGACTTTGTATATTTCTATTGTGCTTGTGAGGTTGCTCTTACATACACGTAACGTTACAATTATATGATAAAAAAGCTTTGTTGAGTGTTGGACCTTTCAAATGCAATTTGTTTAAATTACCATATATAACACAGTAATCGGGCATCATAATCTAAATCACTTCTGGTAAGTCCTTATCACTAACTTTGTATATTTCTATCGCTATATTACAGTTGTATTGTTAAGTGTTGCACCTTTATTAATCGTTTAATGTTTTTAGTCAATTAAAATAGTCAAACATATGTATTTAGACACAGATGTTACAATCAGGACATATCAAGCGATCTCTAAAAAAGCAATAGTGAAACGTAGTAACTTACTAAAATGTTTTACTCACATTAGACCGCTGTGCCATTACTGTCAGATCCAATATTAATGGTACAACATTACTTTTAATCACAGTCTCTGCAAATCCAGCATCAACTTGTGTCTTCGTTACAAATGAATCCGCGGTACACAATGAAAAAGTAAACAAACACTCCCCACGCGAGCTAGAACGTCTTTAAAAGAAACTTCAATCACGCATTTCTAATGTTAGTTTCCAAGGGAAGGTTATACAGCGACTGTGTTCTTCCGCAACCGAACACTCCGTTTGCATTAGTACTCATAACAGATCACCGTGTCAAAATAAAAGTCTCTCAGGAAAATGTATTTAAAAGTAATTTTGGTTACATTTGGCAATCTTTAAAGACATGTTTACTGATTGAGACACTGCATACGGTTTACTTCGCCCCTGGCCCCCCACATGTGTCACAAAAAGCAGTCCTTGCTATTTGAATTTGAAGGTGGGGATAAAAATCTCTACAACATCACACATTGGCACATTCCTGAACCGACTGTTTTCTTGGCTTGGTTCCTTCATTTAAGAGGACATTTTTAGTTCTAAAGCTTACAGGATGTTCATTAAAGTACTCTTATATAACAAAATATCAAGTTAAAATTGACTATTTGATTCATCACTCCTTTAAAATTAAATTAAATAATTAATTGTCCTGTAATTATATTACATTTAAAGCAAAATTTTGAAAATGTTGAAAGCAAATCCTGTCCGAATAGTGCTAAATTGTTATTTTCCCGTTTTAAATATCCCTACAAGTACTGTCGCTTTCCCTCGTATGTTTTCATGGGTGCGTTCTCTGTAAGGGTGCGTGGTCTTTGTAAGTAGCACATTTAAAAAAAAAATGAAATAACAACAATTGCCTCGCAGCTTGAATTAACTTTTCCGGTCTTTGTTTTATTGTGTAACAAAATAAAATTAATGAAAACTGCCAAAGAGCGCTGGCAGAATTAAAAACCCACCATGAAATGAAAGGCCTGTTTTCGGTTAAGGCAGTTTTGACTAGAGCTGTGCTTTTTTCAAGCTCATACAAAACAGAATTAAAATGGAAAATGGAATCGATAGACCCCGAGGAAACGAGGCGATCTGAAACTGTAGAGCCTGTCGACACCGTGCCTGTGCTCACCCTAATTAGTTTATTCATAAATCCATTGTAAAAATTTTAAAGCCTACTATAACTTTTAGCCTGACCTGAATGGAGAAAATTGCCTACGGATTAGCTCGGCAAAAGACTCGGAAAAGGTCTCATGGAGCGTTCGGCATGAGACGGAAGCCATGCTTGTTTAACAGCATTGCTTTTTATAAGATTTGATTGGCCCTTGTTTCATGTTCATATTGTTGCGGGGCTGAATGCGTGTTTGCGCAGATGATGTCAGTGAGGTTGCTTCAGTCTCTGGCGTGCTGGCATTTTAACAGCGAGCTCTTACAACTCTGACAGCAATATCAGGATGGCTGCGCATGTATTTGTGTGTGTAAATGCTTTGTTTGAGGTTCTCCGGGGAAATATATAGTTGCTTGCAGGCCTCAACAGCATGGTTTTTTGGTATTTTTATCTGACATCTCACTGTAAGAAAAAATCTGAATAATGCTACTTTTAGGGGCTAAATATACAAGAAATACATAATCATAGTGATATTATTCACTTTAGACTAATATTGAAATGTAAGGCACTTTATGCCAGTTGGTCATTGCATTGTTATTGGTTTGATGAATATGGCATAAATTGCTCACTCTTGAGCGTTAAATCTCCAGCAGCTGTTCTGTCTTAGACTCTTTTATTGCTATTGCTTTTTCCTTTTAATCTTGTTTCTCATTACTGAAATTTCATTATTAAATGGAATGCACAGAAATGATGTGCAGTACTTTCTGGATGCAGTTTTTGCAGTTGTACAAAGTGAAAAGTCTCAGATTTGACTACAATGTATTGTCCTTACTGTTATCCTTTTAGGAGTCTGTGGTTAATATAAATGTCACAAAGTCATTTTTTTTTCATTAAATTTATGGAGTTGATTAGACGCTTGTATTTATAGCGACTTGCAGTGAATAACACAATATACATTTTATTTCAGACCATGCTTTTCAAACCCATGACTCCAGCACATGCTGTTCCAGCTGAGCTGTATTAATACATGTACATACATTACTGTAAGCACACGCACATACCTTTTTTGTTGTTGTAGTCTGTGTATTGCGAGAAAAGAACAGAATGTGAAAGTAGGGTAAACCAAAGACCTTATTTTAGACCAAAACTGTTGTTCTATAAAACCCATTAGAAGTTTCTGTGTGGACCTGTTGCTGAAAAAAATCCCAGTGAACCAATGTATAGAAAAACACTGTATTAATGGCACAAAAATCATATAGGTTAACATTCCCCATACAACTATAATGAGGTGTTCGGACTGCATATAGTGACCCATGCAAAAGTAACAAGCACAGATTATTTAAAGGTGCCATAGAATGGAAAACTGTACTTACCTAAGCATAGATGAATAATAAGACTTCTGTACATAGAAATGCCATATGGTGAGCCTCAAACTCGATTGTTTCCTCCTTATGTAAACCTTGTGCGTGCAAAAGACAAATTGTGACGTTACAGTCTGGATGTACGCACCAAACATAAAAATGAAGATTAAATGAATTACAATATTGGTAAGATGTTAAAAACAAAGTTTTGACTGCTAAGGTAGCGTTATATGCTAGTTTATGCTATATGCTAGCGTTTAGGCTGAAGTTACATTTTGCAGGTTCATACAGAAAAAAACAAAAACTTACCACTCAGAAACATCAATTTTCAATCGCAGAATAATTAATTATTCCTCAAAATCTGTATATTCGTCTGATACAGGCTCAAACATAATGTCTGTTTGCACACACACAGAGCTACTGAAATGAGCCGCTCTGAGAAGCAGCCAATCAGAACAGAGCTTAATATTCATGATCCTTTCAAATAAGGTAATAATAGACCATTTAATTCTAGGGACAAATCCTATAGTAACTATACATCTAAAATCATTTTTTGCACTTAATAAAGCCATATACCTTCTATCAGAAAACAATGTAACATCATATTAAATGCATTCTTTGGCACCTTTAATAGACAAAACTCAGAACAAAAAGTACAGTTCTACTTTTGGATAACTAGTGAACTTGCGATTAAAGCCCCCAAAATGTATCAGGCGGTCAGCAGAAGGACTGTCTGAGTGTAACAGTAAACTCTCCCTTGCGTCACAATTACCTTCTCTTTCTGTCATGTTGATTTTTGCCTGAATGAGAGGCTGACATGAATTGTTTGATGTAGGATTATCACATATTTCAGTGGTCGATACCACAGCCAAAGCTAATAGGCTATTGAACACACTGCAGTAATAAAGAACAAAGAAAAACTAGAGCTTTAAATTGCACAAGGTTTTAATTTTTGCTTATTTATTGGTTATCCTTGTTTATCAAATTTAGTGCCCTTGGTAGAGATTCAAGTATATTAGCACAAGCTGGTACTCCAGGGCCATGGCGCATTGGGCATTGCCTTTCTCTGATGTGTTATTTACTTTATAATTGATGGACTTTTTGTATCTGAGATGTTCAGTTTGTAAGAAGCCCTCCTGGGGGAAGTGTTTCCAGCAGGTGCGGCTTTAACAAGGCAGGCAGCACCCGGGAGAGAGCAAGCTCTGATTAGTGACAAAAGCTGGATACCAAGGTGAGGACCGGTGTCACCACCCTCTGCTTTTGTGTGCGTAAAGCAAGCGTGCAGGGATTCGTGCTCTGTTGCTGAATCATTTGGTGTGGATTTTCAGCTGTTGTTGAAGTCTTTGCTTATTTGACACTGAGTAACAGGCCAGGCCATGATACTAATTTTCTCAGATTGTACTGTTCAAGCTTACAGGTGAAATGTCATGTTTTTCGATGTAAAGATGCTTTACGTCTACTAAAAGTAAGCCATTCCTAGGATGGTTTAATGAAAAGTGTAAACACTGTAACTGTGGTGCTGTCAAACATTGTTATATTTGTTTGGTAATTACATATGGTCCAACATGAAAGCACTAGCCTAACCTGAAGTGGTTCAAGTTTGGGGAGGGACTATGCTGAACTGATGGGTTATTCAGGTCAAAAAGGTTGAGGTCAGAAAGGGGTCCAACCCAATGTTGGGCCAAAAGGGGTCCCACCAGTGTTGGGCCAAAGGGGTCCCACCCAGTGTTGGGTCAAAAGGGGGGCCAACTCAGTGTTGGGTCAACAATGGTCAAAAGGGGTCCAACCCAGTGCTGGGTCAAAAGGGGTCCAACCCAGCATTGGGTCAAAAGGGGTCCAACCCAGCACTTGGTCAAAAGGGGTCCAACCCAGCACTGGGTCCAAACGGGTCCAACCCAGCGTTGGGTCAAAAAGGGTCCAACCCAGCGTTGGGTCAAAAACCCCGTTGCATTGTAATTTAACAATGCTGGGTTATTTTAATCCAAAATTCTGTGTTTAATTTAACCCAACAGGTTGGTTTGTTCTCTTTTGATCCAACGTTGGGTTGAAAATAACCAAGCCTTTTTAAAGTGTGTTTCTTCTTTATAGAAAAGTGTTGGGCCAAAAGGGGTCACACCCAGTGTTGGGCCAAAAGGTATCCAACCCAGTGTTGGGCCAAAAGGGGTCGCACCCAATGTTGGGCCAAAAGGGGTCGCACCCAGAGTTGGGCCAAAAGGGGTCCCCCCCAGTGTTGGGCCAAAAGGGGTCCCCCCAGTGTTGGGCCAAAAGGGGTCCAACCCAGTGTTGGGACAAAAGGGGTCCCACCCAGTGTTGGGCCAAAAGGGGTCCCCCCAGTGTTGGGCCAAAAGGGGTCCCACCCAGTGTTGGGCCAAAAGGGGTCCCACCCAGTGTTGGGCCAGAAGAATCCAACCCAGTGTTGGGCCAGAAGAATCCAACCCAGTGTTGGGTCAAAAGGGGTCCCATCCAGTGTCGGGCCAAAAGGGGTCCAATCCAGTGTCGGGCCAAAAGGGGGTCCAACCCAGTGTTGGGTCAAAAGGTGTCCAACTCAGTATTGGGTCAACAATGGTCAAAAGGGGTCCAACCCAGCGTTGGGTCCAAACGGGTCGAACCCAGCGTTGGGTCCAACCCAGCGTTGTGTCAAAACGGGTCCAACCCAGCGTTGTGTCAAAACGGGTCCAACCCAGCATTGGGTCAAAACGGGTCCAACCCAGTGTTGGGTCAAAAACCCCGTTGCATTGTAATTTAACAATGCTGGGTTATTTTAATCCAAAATTCTGTGTTTAATTTAACCCAACAGGTTGGTTTGTTCTCTTTTGATCCAACGTTGGGTTGAAAATAACCAAGCCTTTTTAAAGTGTGTTTCTTCTTTATAATTTTAAACTATAGCTCTTTACATTTTTTTTAACTAATTTACTTGTCAGTCAAGCCGTTGATTGTTTTGTTTATGATTACCCGGCAGTTATATAATCAATGCATTTCTTTTGAAATGGTTATTTTCCCTAGTGGGACCTTTCCAGAATTTCAGTAATGGCTGTCTTGTGTTGTTGTTACTGTACCTGGCAGCTCCTCACAGATATCCATTCATCATATTGGCATGCAGCAGAAAAACAAGCCAATTATGTAGTCTTAAAAGCCACATTTCCACATATCGAAAGCGTTCCACAAGCATAAAAACATTCTTGGATTAATCATACAGAGTTATCGTACTGTTGGGAATCGCATTTTAGATTTTTCTGTTCTCATTAATTATGGCATTTGTGGAATGTGATGCATACAGGTGGATGCGATGCAGCAGCAGGAGGTAAATTCAATGCAAATATATTATTCTGCATATGTACAGTTACTTCTGCCTTAGACAGTTCTAAAGAGAAGGACTGTAATCTATAAGTCTCTTATAGACTAAACTAGTTTAATAATATAAATAAACTTGATTTTCTTGTTATCCTAATCTGGGAGTTACTCATCTGCCTCAATAACAAAACTTCTGTATTTGGACGTCTTTGCCATTTTATAGATGCAATTACTATAAGAATAAAATTTAATTTAATTTAAATAAATAATTTAGGATGCTCTATTGACACACATGCAATATAATATACATAACTATATTACCAGTGGTGTATAAACACCTTACATAATAAACTGTTATGTTTTATTACCTTAGAATGAGCGGTTTCTATCTATTTCTATCTTTTAGTCGCCAAAAAAGCTAGCTTAAGTCGGCAAATAAAACGCCAACACTGATGAACATGTAACAATAAATAATGAATAATTAGGTAAATATAATTTCTTAATTTATCTTTGTAAAGAAACCTCATTGCTTGACTGGCTACTCTTTGCTATATTAATTGATATTTTGTTTGTCCTCTGTCGACCACCATAGCTTCTCTATGTGCTTTGAAAGGGGGGTATGCGGTGCACTGAGCCATTCCTTACCTCACCTCTAGATGCTGCTAAAATTTGCACACTGTACCATTTCAGTACAAAATTTATAACAATATACAATAGCATTCACATCAATATGTGACTATATTCCAGTGTTGGGGGTAACGCATTACAAGTAACGTGCATTACGTAATAATATTACTTTTCTGAAGTAAGGAGTAAAGTAAAGCATTACTTTTTAAATGTACACATTTACGAATTACTTTTTTAACCTGATAAGGAACACTGTGCCGTACACTGTACACCCCCTCCCTTGCACGTGAGGCTGCATTACGTCATTGTAACTTTGAAGCAGTAAATCTTCAAAATATATGGTCATGCGGCACATCGTTGGAAAGCTTAGACTTGGGATTCTATTAAGCGCATAATATGATTTTTAGCAGTCATAAAACTGTAATCTATAGTTGTTAGTTACCTGAACAGGGCGGCGCCGATTTAGGATATTTACTTACCTTCAAAATCTTCCCTTTATACGCTTCAGTGAAATTGTCCAAAACAAATTGTTCATAAATCCCCAAAAGTCCAAGGAAATGGAATATCCAAGCCTTTTAATCCAAAACGATTTGTTCATCCCACAATCTTGACGTTTCTGACCGAATTACGATATAAATACTGTATACAATTAGTTCACTAAAGGACATTCGTTCGAATCTCACTTTTCATTCATGATTTATAATGAATATATTCGGATGTCACGTTTATTGTGCAACGTCTGAGGAACAAATACGCCCCATTGTGAAATTTCAGCCGTTCCATAAGAAGTTAAAAAAGTACTTTTTGAGTTTAATTGATTTCAATAAAAAATTATGTACTGAATTAAACTAAATGTAGTCACATTATGCCCTTTATGCGTACACGCCTGTGTGGGAACAGTTTGAGTCAGAAACTGAGATGGCAGGCCAGAGCTTGACATTTTTGTGATGAAATATGACATTTTTATATGCAAAACTTTTTAGATATAAAAAACACCTGCAATGCTTGAAAGAGATTAAGCCTCAGCCAAGAAAAAGTAACGCAAAAGTAACTAAAATGTAACGTAAGCATTACTTTCCATGAAAAGTAACTAAGTAACGCAATTAGTTACATTTTGGGAGTAACTTAATATTGCAATGCATTACTTTTAAAAGTAACTTTCCCCAACACTGCTATATTCAGGTATCTTTGTTGAACTCGAGCCAAATTCATTTAAACTGCAGATATTTTTAATATCCCTGTTTGATGGGAATGAGCAGAAAGTAATTCTGTTCTGTAATCTCTCAGCTTTGAAACCTCTCCCTTTGAAACTTGAATTAAATGACTATTAAAAGCAGTATGGTTGTATTATATGCTGTATCAAAAAGCTATCATAAAAGCTAGTGTTATCTTATTGCTATATTGCTTTGCATTGTTTGCACAGACTTAAGGGAATTGAGGCAATGAACTGGCCTCTTAGTCAGTTTATTTTCCCATAATCCCTCACTTGGCATTCAGGACAATGTAGTTCCTCTCTTTAACCCTCTGGGGTCCGACCATTTTGGGACACTCTCAGAGGTTCTGACATGCTCTTACATTTGGTCTTTTTTCAGTTGCTTTAAAACATAATAATGGGAAGTGTCTCATACCACTGCGTTCAGCACAAACTGGGCAAAAATATTATATGAGCTACATGTATGTACATGTTTGTATTTTTGAGAGAAAAATGTTTATGCGTGGTTTTTAAAAAAGCAAAATTTTTAAGTCACTGATATAAGTCCACAAAACCCATACTAAACATGTTTTAACAAGACTTTCCTAAACATAATCTAGTAGTCTAGAGTTTTTTCTTTAAAATGATGTGACAATCACCATGCCTACTTATTCACATAAAACAATGTATTCATTTAGAAATTGTAAGACACTTTTTGTTTAGACGGGCTGTATGCGAGAAGGATTGATTGACAGCAAGCAAACAAAGGCTTGCATAATGAGCTGCATAATAATGAGGCAGGAATGTAAGAATGAACTACAGTGAAGAATGTGAGGACAAATGTATACATGTTTGTTTGAGGTTTATTAAGTTAACAATATAATTAAAATAGAAATGATGGTTAGTAGGACATTTTAAGTTTATTTGGAAACATACCCTATTCCTAAAACTTTGTATAAACTAAGAAACTGATACACAACAGAGCTGTAAACTTCATGTGGCCCATGTTACCATATAACTTTGTCCAAAAAGTGTTTTTCCACTTCATAGTTTTGTACTGATGAGAGAGATGCAGACCTCTAAGAGAGTTATAAACAGCTGTTAGCATAAATTGTCCACAGAAATACCCTTACTTATATACCTGATGGGTAAATGTCACTTATACTAAGTTACATTCATATACTATCTTGTACATAAACTTAATCTCAGATAAACATCTGCAGCAATTAATATAAAAAGCTGTTTTCAGATGACTGTTTTCAGATGCAAATCCCCTTATCGTCTAGCTTCTGTTTTAAACGCGTTTCTGTAAGCGAGTATGAACTTTAAAAACACATCGCAAATGGATGTGCGCGAGCTCGCGTCTCCGTGTAAACAACGCGGAGCTCATAATAAACGGTGTCGCGTGTAAAGCGCAATGTATGAAATTACCTTGCATGTAAACAATATGGAATCATTTTACAGCAAATCCCGCAGTGCAGCATTTACTCAAAGTTGCCATGACAGATACGAAAGTGAATAACTGTGTCTTAACACTGTACAACATGTAACAGATATCCGCCATTACGGGAGGTCACGCGTACTCGTTTGTAAATAAGCATGTAAACATGGAATCATATTACAGCACACACTTAAAAGATACAGCAGTTCAGGCTTACTGAAAGTTTCCATGAAGGATATAAGTGAATAACTGTGTTTAACACTGTTACAGCATGCAACAGTGAAATCCGCCATTACGCGAGATCGCGTCCGTTTGTAAACAATGCGAAACTTTTTCAATCCGAAGCGTATAGTCTGCTAAGGTTGCTTAACGTTACTGTATGTAGGCTGAACTGCACAAGCCATGAGCATACTAAGTTACATGATAGCAAATATAAATGGTATAAATTAACTGTTAACATTACTTACTTCTAATCCAGCAGTGCGTTCTCCATTGTTATTCTTAGGTAACGTTAAAGAAATGCTTCTCTTCCTCAATGTCCAGACATAAATGAAGATATTCCTCACGTGTGTGAATAAAGTTTATAATCCAAACATGCGGTAAAGTCTTTAAATCTGATCAAACTTTACGCTTTGCTTGTTATGGTTGAACAGCTCGTGTCTTCATTACCATGTCAACAGCTGTGGGCGTGACCAAATTACAGATAATGAAGTCAGCCAGGAAAAACGGTACTCTCTTTACTTCAATGCAGATTACATAAACAGGCAATATTTGTTTTCGATTATATTTAGCTTGTTTAAAAGTAGAGATTTCAGGCTTTTTTTTTGGATGTGTGTATCATGCTTGTGTGACGAGTAATCGCGGAGTTTCAATTGATTTTTGTAACGTGTTTTGAGAGACAGCTGGCGGAGACAGAAATGTCTGGATGGACACCCTGTTTATTTTCTTTATTTGACAAAAACACAAAGATCTGTTGTTATTGTGAATGAACACATATTAAAGAAGACCCTTTACCGTTTCAAATGATGTCAAACACGTAAGTGTATGATTATTAATGATGGAGTATTTTAAGTTGATTCTGCCATGATAAGGAAAAAACACGTCAAAACGCGGCCCCGCGTTTTTGGACCCCAGGGGGTTAATGCCTCTTCTTTTTGCTATCTTCCCCTTTTACCCACATATCATTCTCCTCCCTCCTAATACTGGGTGATTTAGAAGGCAGCTTTCAGAAACTCATCACCAGCTGACCTCAAAGATCTTGTAAGATGAAGTTTCCTAATACTCTGTTCAAAAGTCAGGAGAGATTAAAGCATCCTCATTGTCCTTAATAATCCCACAATTATGCATTCCTGTTGTTTGTAGTAGTAAGAGTATAGTGCTTGAAAGTAATGTACTGTGGTTAAGCTATCATATACTGAGCACATGGATGAAAATGTGTGGTCGTGGGGAAAGTAAAACTTTTCACTGAGGTGTAAAAATGAAGTCTTCTGTAATTATGAAGATAATAGCTTTTTAGGCTCCGCTGGATGTGTGACGCATTGTGCGCAGAGAGAAATCATAAATAAATTCAATTCCCTGAAGTACCTTTTGAAGAATTGTCCTAGACTCCAGACTCGCCACCTGCTCCTTCAGAGGAAAACGGCTAGTTCACACAAGGAGGTAAAAGATTTTTATCATTTACTTACCCATATGTTGTTACAAACCCCCGTGTCTTTTATTCATCTGTGAAGCACAAAGGCAGAACGAAAGCCTCAGTCACATTCACTTTTATTGCATCATTTTTCGTACAATCAGAATGAATGGCGACTGACTCTATCAGTACCTAACATTCTGGCTTTTGTGTTTTAAAAAGCACTCATGATTTGAAGTAGAACGTGACAGGGTTTTTTTTTTGGGGGGGGGGGGGTGTGAAATATCTCTTTGAGAAACAATAGCCTTTCATTTAGAGAGGCTAAAATAATTGTGTTTCTTTTCAGAAAGCCCAAGCTATTTAGTAGCATAAGATGTCAGTTTGGTTGTCTTTGCCAGAGACAAAGTCTCAGAATCCTCAAAATACCCAATAGAATAAAGTAATGTTTTCATTCACGTTGACGTTATTTAAAGTAAAACGCTGTATGCACTTTCACTAGCTAGAGAGAAAGAGAGAGATAGGCTCTCTAGAGATTTCCACTGCTGCCCATGCATTTAAATGGCTCTTATAATCCACACCAGATCTCCTTATGCAGTTACTGTTTGGAGGAACTCTCTAAGATTGAGGTGATTATGTCAAAAGTTAAGGGAAATGGATCTAGTGTGTTTCTCTGAAGGTGCTTTACCACAATTTGTGGCGTGGTGTGTGGGGGTCATTCCTGTTATACAGGTTAGCATGGAGCAATTGCAATTTTTTTCCTATATACAGCAACCCACAGACTACTACAAATCTGCCTTATAGGAAATTGGTATGTGTCAGGTATAGGGATAGCGTAAGGTCAGCAGGTTACAGTTGCCCTCATTATAGGAGTGATTTTGACAGTAAAAGTAAAATGATACTAACCATTTAAAAAAAATAGTTTTATGAAGGGGTAAAATTCGATTCTGTAGCTTGGTAGAGCATTGCTATAGCAGCACAAAGGTCATGGGTTTGATTCCCAGGGAACACACATATGGATAAAATGTATAGCTTGAATGCACTGTAAGTCGCATTGGATAAAAATGGCAAGAAAATGCATTAATCTAGATGTACAAACATTCTTGTAAAGCTTCTGGGGCAGTAACTTCTCATTGTAACTATCAATATAATTAGAAAACTGTCTCAATGGCAGGAAAATGCCAAACAATGAAACAATGCTTTTAACATAAATGTAATTTTAATTAGTGGTGGGCAAATTATTAATTGCGATTAATTGCATACAAAAGAAAAGTTTGTGTTCACATAATATATTTGTGTGTGTAAATATTATGTATATTTAAATACACACATATACATTTATACATTTAATATATATATGTTGTCACGGTTACGCATTTGGACAGAACTTAAAGGATTAGTGAATTTTATTAAAAGAAAAATCCAGATAATTTACTCATCAACATTTTGGATGACATGGTGGTGTCTTTCTTTGTTCAGTTGAGAGGAGGTTGTGTTTTTTGGGGAGAACATTGCAGGATTTTTCTCATTTTGATGGACTTTGATGGAGGCCAGCATTTGATACTTAACTCAACACTTAAAAGTTTTTTTCAACGGAGTTTCAAAGGACTATAAACAATCCCAAACGAGGCATAAGTGTCTTATCTAGCAAAACCATTGTCATTTTTGACAAGAAAAATAAAAATATGTACTTTTAAACCACAAGTTTTTGTCTAGGTCCGGTCAAGAGCGACCTAACGTAAATGCGTAGTGACGTAGGGAGGTCACGTGTTACATATATAAAACGCACATTTGCGGACCATTGTAAACAATAAACTGCCACAAAGACATTAATTAGTATCAGTTGACATACAACAACGTTTCGCTGTCGTCCTCTGTGACCTCTTGATGTGATGACGTATTGCGTCGGGTCACGCTAGCGCATCACGACCGGATCTAGACGAGAAGTTGTGCTTTAAAAGTGTATATTTGTCATTTTTATTGTCAAAAATGACAAATGTTTTGCTAGATAAGACCCTTATGCCTCGTTTGGGATTGTTTATAGTTCTTTGAAACTCCGTTGAAAAAACTGTTACGTGTTGAGTTAAGTATTAAATGTTGGGCTCTATTAAAGTCCATTAAGATTAGAAAAATCCTGCAATGTTTTCCTCAAAAAACATAATTTCTTCTCGACTGAACAAAGAAAGACATCAACATTTTGGATGACATGGTGGTAAGTAAATTATCTGGATTTTTCTTTTAAGAAAATGGACTAATCCTTTAAAGGATTACTCCACTTTCTTAAAAAAATCCTAATAATATACTCACCCCCATTGCATCTTAAAAAAAAATTATTTCTTTCATTCAAGAAGAAAATACGTTTTTTTTTTTTTTTGTTTTTTAGAAAACATTCCATGATTTTTCTCACTTTATTAGACTTTAATGACCCCAAAAGTTTACAGTTTAAAATTGCAATTTTAACGCAGCTTAAAAAAAATTGGCATAAGGGTCTTATCTAGCAAAACGATAGATAACTAGGCACTTTGAAAACCTCAACTTCTCGTCTTCCACAAGCTGTGTGACGCACTAGCGTAATGCGTAATGACGTCAAAACGTCACGCGTTACATATGTGAAACGCACAGTTGCGACCATTTTAAACAATAAACTGACACAAAGACATTAATTGGTATCATTCCAAATACAACAACGTCTGAACAGTCTTATTTATCCACACTTGTAAACACTGGGGCGGTAGTTTTGCATATGTCATGGATTATGTTGTGCGAAACACACTGCTAGTGCAAGACGAGAAATTGTGGATTAAAAGTACATATTCTTTATTTTTCTTGCCGAAATTGACAATCCTTTTGCTAGATAAGACCCTTATACCTCGGTTGGTATTGTTTAGAGCAGGGGTTCTCAAAGTTTACATTCAAAGGTCCAAATCTGAATTCTCATCATTTACATAGGTCGGAAAAACTTTATGTAAATCATTTGTTTATATAACAAATCAACACAAATAGTTTGGGAAAAACATAAGTGTATTTTGCATTTAAGCTAAAAAATAATGTTTTAAACATAAACACAAGAAATATTCCAAAAGTAACCAGGTGCAAAATACAGAGCAACCTAATTAGAGAAATGGCACAGTTTGTTCTCCATCAGATGCATAAACCATGGCAAAAAAAGTGTGGTTGGTAGGCAGAGACACAGACCTAAATTAGGGGTGCACCTATAAATTGGCTGATGATTCTTGCTATGCTTCTTAATGAATTACGGTGAAATGACGCTACATCCAAAAGCCAGGGGGCGCTCTTGGGCAGAAACTTAATATGCGCTGCACACGAAGAACCAGACACACGGAGCTCCAGGAAATGTCTTAAGGATATATTTATATTGCTGTTCTTCAAACCATTTCAGGTATTTTCATGATAATAAAGAATATATATAATGATTATGTTTGACAAGTGTTGCTTTTTTAAATGCATGTTTTAAAGACTCAAACCAACAGTGCTTTTAGATTGATATGGAGTTACGGATCAAAAGCGGTAGTACATGAAGTAGCTGTGCATAATATCTGGGTGTGATGGCTACAGCATCACACAGGAAATTTTTAAATAACTTGTTTTATTTTCAGACCAGGAATACTCTTAAATCTAAAAAGAAAAAAACGAAACGAATGGTTTACAAGTTTAATATGCATTTGTAAAGTAGCAAATGCACACATTTAGCAATCACATAGGAATTAATGCACTTGTAATATGAAGTGGGCACGGCTCCGGATAAAGTTCCCGTCGGGTCCGGATCCGGACAGGAGTCCGGACTTTGAGAACCCCTGGTTTAGAGCCATTTAAAGCTGCGTTGAAACTGCAATTTTAAACCGCATTGAAACCGGTCCAATAAAGTCTAATAAATTAAGAAAAATCATGGAATGTTTTTCTTAAAAAACTTAATTTCATCTCGACTGAACAAAGAAAACATCAACATTTTGAATGACATGGGGGTGAGTTAATTATCTGTTTTTTTTTTTAAGAAAGAAAAGTAATCCTTTAACTTCCGGTTTCTGTTTGTTTAATGGTCTGGCCAGTGGCGAACAAATACCGTGTCAAAAATTACAAATATTTTGGTTGGCTAAAGATGAAGGGAGACTGCAATCATGCATCATCAATGTGAAGGGAGATTTGGCATCTGATCTGTAATTAACATTTTATACATTATATAGTACCCAATTAACACAGTGACATTCAGTGTTGATACCACAATTTTTATGTTTTTAACAATCTTTCTCTAGTACTTTTTTAATTCTTTAAACTGTCATGCAAAACACTTTAAAAGCCGTAAAGATGATGTTAAACAAACAACTGCAGTGGTAAAAGTTTGGTTTCCGAGAGTGTTTCCAGAGAATATAATCTAAATAGCTGCAATTTAACCCACTTAAATGTGTTGTTCTCTGCAAGACTGAGGAACAGATGGATTAAAATGCTGTGTACTTTTCGCTGAAGAATTTAACACCAGGGTTTAATGACTTGCTTTGTATTTGCATAACACTATGTCCTGTGTCAGGATATCTGATTGTCATTCTCGGCTTGCAGTTTTCTAAGCAGTGGTTGGTGGATATGTGATTTATAAAGGCTGATATAACTGTAAATATCTAAAGAAAGTGGTGGTTTATATATGTTACCATGTCTTTAAAATCTATGAAAAAGTCTCATAATCTTATTCTGAGATTAGGAACATCCAAGTTTGATTTCAGTCAGTCATTTCAATCTTTGATGTGACCCTCAGTCAATATTAAAGATATCAAAGTTATATTTTCAGTTCACAGAATGTTCTTTCACATTATGTACAGTAGGATGCTTTTGTGTAGAAAACACTAAATCACACAAAAAATACTTAAATAACTTGGTTTTAACAGACTTATCACATATATTCATTTTAGCGAATTATACATATGATACGCAAACCGTAGACTTTGGAATACATTAATTGTTTTGGGGGGATAAAAAATGGTTTATTGTTCAAACATGCATGTTATCAGTCAACAGCCTAATATCTTCTGATTAATCTGTCTTAGCTTTTAAAGACATAAGACTTTGCACCGACCCCAAAACTCAAAGGAGAATTGACTGAGCCACCAATGAATGACTTGCCGTTTGTTTTTACCCATTTCCTTTTGTCACAGCCTGAGGCTGAACCAGCATTGTGTGACTTTATTGATCGATACATCACAAATACAATCTTCAGATTTCACCCATGTTTGTGAGCCGGGACCAAATGAAAACGTTGTAGAAGGAGATAAAAGGTGTTAGGCCTTTGCACAGATTTTCCCTTAATTTAGCACCTAAAGGAGTTTTAATAGTATATTGGCTCAGCTGGTTTTAGCACTGTGAAGATTTGTTTGGACGCTTTCTTGTTTTGAAAGTGTACCTGACTGAGATCTATAAGTTTGTTGACTTGATATTCTGGCTTCTGATCTGTTTTTGGTGGTGATTGATAAGAAAAAGGAACATCACTAATATTGTTGCTTATATCTAAAAATAAAGGTTTAGTATACCTGAAGTATAGCTCTAAAAAGGCTGAAGTCTAAAATTTGAATGCAAAACAAATGTTGCTTTTATCAGAACTTCTGTAAGATATTTAGCAGTGTTGGATCGATGGTATAGTGAGCAGTGCTTCAGCAGAGCCGCGCTTTTGGCAGATAATTTTTTTTTATTCATCAAATTTGCACTTTCAGCAGAGAAGCGCAGTGTTGGATCGATGGTATAGTGGGTAGTGCTCCAGCGGAAATGCAGACGCACTTTCGGCAGAGACGCGCTTTCGGCAGATAATTTTTTTCAAAATTCATCAAATTTGTGCTTTCAGTGAAGACGGCACTTTCGGCAGAGACACACGCTTTCGGCAGAGACGCGCACTTTCAGCAGAGAAAATGTTTTCAAAATTCATCAAATTTGTGCTTTCGGCAGAGACCCGCGCTTTCGGCAGAGACCCGCGCTTTCGGCAGAGACCCGCGCTTTCGGCAGAGACCCGCGCTTTCGGCAGAGACCCGCGCTTTCGGCAGAGACCCGCGCTTTCGGCAGAGACCCGCGCTTTCGCCAGAGACCCGCGCTTTCGGCAGAGACCCGCGCTTTCGGCAGAGACCCGCGCTTTCGGCAGAGACCCGCGCTTTCGGCAGAGACCCGCGCTTTCGGCAGAGACCCGCGCTTTTAACGGAGAAAATGTTTTCAAAATTCATCAAATTTGTGCTTTTGGCAGAGACACGCGTTTTCGGCAGATAATGTTTTTTCAAAATTCATCAAATTTGTGCTTTCGGCAGAGATTTTTTTTTCTAAAGTAATCAAATTTGCACTTTCAGTGAAGACGGCACTTTTGGCAGAGACACACGCTTTCGGCAGAGACGCGCACTTTCAGCAGAGAAAATGTTTTCAAAATTCATCAATTTTGTGCTTTCGGCAGAGACCCGCGTTTTCGGCAGAGACCCGCGTTTTCGGCAGAGACGCGCGCTTTCGGCAGAGACGCGCGCTTTCGGCAGAGAAAATGTTTTCAAAATTCATCAAATTTGTGCTTTCGACAGAGACACTTGCTTAAACACGCGCTTTCGGCAGAGACACGCGCTTTCGGCAGAGAAATTTTTTTAAACATTCATCAAATTTGTGCTTTCGGCAGAAACCCCGACCCAAGACAAACCCGAGAAAATTAGACCCGAGTCTGACCCGGGCAAGTGGCAATTTTTTTATCCTGGCTGGACCTAAATGTAAATGGCACCGATGTATGGCACCGATGTGTGTGCAGTCTGCAGTCCTTCTTGCACCAGGTAGACAAAAAGAAACCAAGTGGCCTCGCAACCAATTTGGCCCGCTGCTCCATTTTTTTTTTTGTTATCTGACAACGATACCACTATTCACTAAAATGTGCTTTTAAAATTGATTGACAGGTCTGGCGCAATAAAAATATACCTACAGCCAGCCACATGATGTCAATATCGCTCTTGGCAGAGGGGGAGGGGGCAAAAACGCATTCATTTTAAATTACCCGAGACCCGATGACGCTAATATTATACCCCACCCATTTCCGAGGCACACGTAAAACTTTTAGACTCGAACCCGCTTGTGTCTCTGGTCAGACCTCGGGTTTTCAGATCTAAGCGGACCCGTGAAGACCTCTAGTTTGATTATCGCCTCAGGTCCCGTACCCTTCTTTTTTCTACCCTATACATTCCGGTCCTCACCTTAACTAATGTCTGTCAAAGCAAAATGCAACCAAAAATAACTTTTTAAAGATTTTTAGCAGTGACAACCATAGAAGTCCATCACATTATCAAATTTTATTTATTTTGAACCATATACTAATATTAATAGTTATTGTTTGGGCAATTTAAAACCCATCTTTAAAACCCACCCAGCACTAATTTTATTGTTTTGGTGAGGGTAGACGTAAGAACTGAGACTCGCTTTCCTTCAACGCTTATCTAACCTAGTGCCAAACCCCTTAAATTCCACCATTTAACCCCAACTAGCGCCTGATATTTCAAGACAAAAGCTATCAAATTCAATATGCCTGCTAATCTTCTCATCTAGACCACCTACCCATAATCCTCCTGCCCTTAGCTCTCTTTTACATAAGACACAATCCCAACTGAGCAAGATAAAGAATAACACAATTTCCAGATTAATTGGAGCGCGTTTATAAATACTCACGGAAGATATTGCGTCCTGGTTTAGTTAAAGCTCTCCAGAGCCATTAATATGACCTGAAGCTCTTTGATTTCGAGACGCACGTTCGTTCCGGTTTTTCGTCTTTTTGTTATTTTCTGCCTTGTGATAAAATAGACTTTTTATTTTGTGCATGTGTGAGTCAAATTAAGATCCGCAGATGGGGTTTTGACTTTGCGAGCTGCAGAATTGATTGATAAAATTTCATTTCTGATGTGAAACCAATGCAGAAGGGATCTCATTTAACCAGACAGACACATATTGAAGTGATTACTACAGAGAGAATGGCCAATTATCTTCCCTTCAGGCCCATATTATGCTGCAAACAACCAGTGTTTTAATTAGCACTTTTTTCTGGGGGAAAGAGGGAGGGCAACTGTAGGGACCCTCGAAAAAAGACTTGGACACAGCTTGCGAGAGTTGCGACATACATATAAACTAACACTAGCTGCTTTTTTGCACACAACACAGACACACACCGATGGCAAGATCTCTCTAAATTGGATACGGTCTCTGAGAATACTCAAAGCCAGTTGTGTCTCTATTGATTGGGGCACATGCACGAATTTAGAAAGCCACTGGGACCGCCTTTCATCTCATCTGTGGCTTATTTTTGTCCATTTGAGGAGCCCTGATTGGATTTTGCTCATTAAAATGCTAAATTCGCTTTCATGTGCTATCTCACTTAAGGCTCCGGTTCATGTGTCACGCGTCTAATCCATCTCCCTTGTTTCCACAGCCACTGGTGTCGGCTCTTCCCATAAGCGCTCTCTCTCAACACACGTCTCGCATACCGGGCCTTGACTACCAGGTTGTGGAAACCGCACAGGCGAGGAGCACAGATGGCCAGGCTTCTTACCTGACCACCACTTCAACCTCCTCACGCAGGCCAGATGGGGACAGAGATCAAGAACGGGACAAGAAAAAGAAGAAACACAAGAGAAGGTCACGGTCCAGGTCTCGTTCAGGGTCCAGATCAAAATCTACATCCAAGCACTCTTTACCCAGTGCCTACCGGTCCTACAGGAGATCCAGGTACTTATAGCAGCACTAGACTTGCTATATTTTATTGAGCTTTTATAAAGCCCTTGCTAATTAGTAAAGCACCATGCCCTGGGCTGCTGAAATGTGATTAGGGTTTTAAAGTGCTTTTTTAATCCTTTTATTCTTTTAAAAATGCATTTATCTAGCACCCTTTTATGTTAAATGTAAAACGTGGTTTTAGGGCATGAATGTCGCAATAGATCACTTCTTAACCTTTCAGAAAAGGAGCTTAAAAATACATTTCCAGGACAAAACTATATGAGGCGTTTGGGTAAATTGGTTATACTGTAAAATGCAAGAGATAACAAAAGACAAATGCATTCCACTTAAAGAAATAACACGCCATGTAAGTAGGGGTGGGCGATATGGGGAAAATATCATATCACGATTGGTTTAGGCAAAATCACGTTTTTTTTTTTTTTCATATAGGGCTGTTACAATAGTTAAATAATCGTCTCATCGCGATTGTTTGACCTCATCGCGATGATTTCAGATCACCGCAATGATTGCCCATCTCTCTAAAAAACACAAGGGGGAGCTGCAGCGCCTGTATAAATGAGACGGTATCAGATTACTTTTAAATATGTGTTATGTGTATTAAAACTTACTGCCAGATAAACCTTGCAAAAGATTTAATTTAAGTAATCACAACAAAGTGTGAAAATTATTTCATGAACAAAAAATGTACGAGAATTAAATGTAAAAGCAATAAAACAGGCGATTAATCATCATTATCATTGCAATTTATTAGACAAATAACCGTCAGCCAAAATTAATAATCGTGACAGTCCTCTTGCCATTACTGAGCCTAAATACAGCCATACTAATGCCCCCATTTAAAAAATTCAGTCCTACAAGGTAACAAATATATGCGCAGAAAGTGCACGTACAGTATGCGTACAACAACGCATGCACGAGAAAATATTGAGACAGGACACTCCACTACAAACAATTAAACAAAGAAAATAGACAGCATTTGGACAAACACTATAGTTTTCTCTTCTTTTATTTTCAATTATTTCAAAGAACAGAAAGCTGTGAAGCATTTTCGTCACTATAATGTTTGAGTCCTGTTCTTTGTTTCCTTTACAAACTTAGTTAAAGGTAAATGGTAAATGGACTGCATTTATATAGCGCTTTCATAGACCAATGGCCATCCAAAGCGCTTTACAATTTTGCCTCACATTCACCCATTCACTCACACATTCATACACCGACGGCGGTGTCAGCCATGCAAGGCGCCATCCAGCTCGTCGGGAGCAGCTGGGGTTAGGTGTCTTGCTCAAGGACACCTCGACACTTGGTCAGGTGGAGCCTGGGATTGAACCACAAACCTTCCGATTTGTAGACAACCTACATGAACCACTCAACCACTGCCGCCCCAGTTTGCAGTGGTGGACCGGCTACTTTTCTTCACGTATCCGAAATTTTTTAATGTACTGTAAATGTTGCAAATCAGTGCTGCCCTGATGGCTTGGTAGAGTAATAATTTGAATAAGAAATCATTTGTATGTGATCAGAGCACGGCCATCCGCGCGTAGCCGCAGTCAGTATACTTTGAAAGCTCTGCGAACATGTGCGTGCGCGAGACGAACGCGGACAAAAGGTATACCTGTTCCTCGCCTTTATGAAGCGCGCCCCTTGTCGCGTACTTGATATGGGCACGAATCACGATACAACGATGTTTCAGACAAAGTGTATCGTGGAGACATTTTACCGTATTTTTCAGTCTGTAAGTCGCGT
Source organism: Misgurnus anguillicaudatus (assembly GCF_027580225.2). Classification (NCBI taxonomy): domain Eukaryota; kingdom Metazoa; phylum Chordata; class Actinopteri; order Cypriniformes; family Cobitidae; genus Misgurnus; species Misgurnus anguillicaudatus. Next base: position 25,805,379 of record NC_073345.2, read on the forward strand.
TTTTTTCATAACTTGGCTGGTGCTGTGTCTTATAGTCAGGTGCGCCTTGTAAGTCAGTATGAATTAATTCTGACATTTATGAGGCAAGTGACAACATTACCGTCTACAGCCGCGAGAGTCCGCTATAAGCTGCTTCTGTATTTTTGTAATTCAATAGATTCAGTAATGTGGAATGACGAGTATGTGAACTTCACGCTAGTTGGCTTGTTTGGTTAATTTAGACTATTCAACCTTCCAGGTAAGTTCTGTATGGTATGGTTTATCGTTTAAATAACTGATAATATTACTTTAACATACAGACATCTATTCAGCCTGCTGTTCTGTCTGCTATTGTTTAGTTGAATAACTTGCCTTTCCAGATTAAATGTCTGTTCTTCGGCTTGGATTATGAAATTATTTTCTAAATAAACACGACGTATAGTCCACACTCGTCTTAATGACGCATGCTTATACTCCAGTGCGGCTTATAGTCCAGAAAGAACGGTAACCGTTCACGATCAAATATTGTCATATCGCACACATGTAAGCATTCACAATGCAGTGGAAAAACCTTTGGATTTAATGATGGGTTTTGCATTTAGGCATCAATAACCTCCACCAAATTTTCTGTAATTGCATTTTATTGCTCAGCAGTCATAAATATATTCAGCTTGGGTGCAAATCGGATCATATTTTATGACCAATTTATGCAGAAATCCTTGGGCCTGGGGTTAAATATTTGTGGGTGGGCCTTTCTCAACTTCTTAATATACAGCAGACAGCGAAGTAATCGGACCCCCACTTTGGCCCTTCAGAAATCTAGAAAATTCAAGGGTATGCATTCGCTTCATGCAACTGTGATGCATAATTTAAGATGCTCAGTGTATTCAATATGTGTTAGGGTGGCCTGTCAAAAGTTTGCATCCCAGAAACTTTGATTCAGCCCCCCTCTCTTAGACACACGCACACCTCTCAACTCTCATTCACCCCTCCACTGCCCTCATATTCAATTCGTTCTCTTTATTGGAAATCAAGGACAATTTGTCATTATGCCCCGCTGAAGTTGCGGTAATTACAGTGCCCTCATCATGCTGTCCTGACACGTCTTAATATAATTTCTGGAGTTTAAATCATTTCGGCCTCAGGATTTAAATCACTTACAGTGTGTGAAAGGCTAGATTAAATGGCTCTCTGTTTTGCTCTCTCTATTTGTCTCTCTCTCTCTTTCTCATTCATTTACTCTCTGGCCCACTGGCTCATGGCCTTGGTTATATTTATACCCAGGCTTGCTGAACATTGGCAAAAGTGTGGCTGTAACTTCGATGAACTTGCTTGAGGTGAAATATGGGAGGGTCAGACCGCTTCGTCTGTTGCCAGATAAGGAGTGTCTGTGAACGTTTCTCCCTCTGACTGTGTGTGTATATATATTTTTTTCCGTAAAATAAATCTTGTGTCTGTAAAAAAGAGAGATTGAGATGAGTTTTGGGGGTAGAATCGCTTCTTAGACTACTAATCTAGTTTGGCTAAGCCCCTGTGGGGGCCTGGAGATATCGGCCCGGCTTTAGCAATGTTCGCCGGCTAAGAGCTGTGTGAGAAATCTTTCTATCCCCGGCGGTTTCCTTATTTCTCTGTTATTGAACTGCACTTCATCCGCTTACTCCATAGCCGGTGCTGACTGCAGCGTCTGCATTACGATGACAATCCCAGCTTCGTGACCGCGGCTGGTCTAATCCAGATCTTTTCACCTCTGCACTTAATTTCTCATTGAATGTGGATCCTGGCAGCTTTGCCCTTCATCGGTAGACCTCAGATGATCTGAGATAATGAGAGTTAATGGCAGTGGACCTGAAAGATCAATCTTTCTCCAAACGTGGCTTTTCACACACATATTTGTTACTCATCTACATCATGAGGCTATGGCATTCATTAGCAGGCCTGAGGATGCACATGTGTCCTTGTGGTTGTGACCCCGTTGAGTGGGCTACAAATCGGGAATTTGTTTTAATGCAGGTCAGCAGATGTTCCCGTGTTGGTTAGCCGGCCGGCACATCTTGTTTGAGTGTCTGAGTATTTATGCCAAGATGGAAAATGACTGCTCAGCTGTCACCTTTCGTACTGTTTTCCCGTAATTTGCATTCTGGCGAGCACATTGTGAATTTAATGAGTAGTTGACTCTTGTGGACTTCGAGGCAAAGAGCTAAAGTGGATGAGTCAAGGCTTCAAAAGCTAAGAGTCAGAGGTTTTTACAGTATGTGGTTATGAGGTCGGGGGCCATTTTGGATAAAAAGCCTTTTTGTGGAAATCAGATCTTTTCATTAAACAGCAAGGCATGCAGGTACAATGCAGGCTTGGTAATTTTTCAAAACAATAGACTTCTTGTGCAGTGAACTGAGTTGGAAGAAATACTTAATATGTATAATCAGTATAAGACTGATTATTGTCCTTTGAGAGTGTGTACTCATAAATATTAAACTTAGGCAATTAGTGACCCTGCCTGTATAAACCTCAGCTAAAGTAATTTTTGCGATTTCACTTTTTTACATAAAATCATCCTATATAATGTAAAAAACATTCAGTGAAAAGATAACCTTGCTATATTTAATATTGACTTTGTACAGTCATGTCAAAGATTGAAATCAATGAAAGAAATCAAACATTGAATTCGATTGAGATTTTAAATTGGGTTTTACAGGCAGGGTCCAGTTGTGCAGGCTCCATTTACAACTTTATACTCACCTAAAGGATTATTAGGAACACCTGTTCAATTCCTCATTAATGCAATGATGTGATGGTGTATGGGATGTTTTCTTGGCACACTTTAGGCCCTTTTAGTGCCAATTGGGCATCGTTTAAATGCCACGGCCTACCTGAGCATTGTTTCTGACCATGTCCATCCCTTTATGACCACCATGTACCCATCCTCTGATGGTTACTTCCAGCAGGATATGCACCATGTCGCAAAGCTCTAGTCATTTTTTTAAAAGGTGAAATGGGGATCAAACACAGTATTAGTATGGTGTTCCTAATAATCCTTTAGGTGAGTGTATATAGATAATATTCATCTTTGCTGTATATTTGATTAGATTTTTTTGCAGAAATGACATCCTTTTGTTTGTATACTTAATTTTTAAGCGATATATTAAGCCAAGCGATATATTTATTTGAACAGAATTCACTTTTTAAGGACTACAGAGAACAGGGGGTTTGTCCTACAGCCCTCTAATTCCCGGGTATATGACGTCAATATGCGTTTTTTACTAACCTCCGCCCACAGGAATGCGCCAGTCACCAGCTAAGCTAAGCTGCTGTCGAATCACAACACACTAAACCAGCTACAGAATCGTTACACTCGTTATGTATTTCTGAAGGAGGGACTTCATAGAACAAGGAAGACATCAGCTTGTTTTTAGGACGGTGAAAACAGCGGTATAGAGATAAGTAAATTATGTGAAAAATACTGTTTTTACACGAAACATGAACACGTTATATTACGCACCGTAAACACAATTAAAGCTTCAAAAAGGCAGGAAAAATGGGACATATCATGAAAATCAGAATTTTTCCATGTTTAAGTGCTATAATTGGGTCCCCAGTGCTTCTATCAACCTAGAAAATATGAAAAAGAACAACCCATTAACTTAGTTTTGGTAAACCATTCTGTTTGAAAAATTAGGTAATTGAAATTTGGCTCCCCTTGTGATGTCAGAAGGGGATAATACCGCCCCTTAATCAGCACTATCCAACCACAGCACTGCCATTTAGTACAGAGATCAGCTCGTTTGCACATTAAAGGACACTCCCAAAACAGCACATTTTTGCTCAAACCTACAAAGTGGCCATTTTTACATGCTATAATAAATTATCAATATGGTATTTTGAGCTAGAACTTTACATACGTACTCTGGGGACACAAAAGATTTATTTGACATCTTTAAAAAGTCATGTGAAATGTCCCCTTTAATGTACAGACAAACCAACTGTTAGTTTAAATGAACCCCCGTCCCAGGGGTCGATCGTAGCGCTGTCGATAACACCTCGCTCTTTTCTTATCATTGCAAAAGAGACTCTCATACACTGTTGGTTTTGAACGTACAGATATGCTTTTGGCAAAATGAAGAAATCAAACAGGATGCACGTACTGCTGTTTTCAGTGAAGTCAGTGAAGTGCTACAAAACCTTCTCAGACCCCAGAGAATCAACTATGCCATATTGTTTCTGCTTGTGTCAACCCATTAATAGGTTAAATTTTAAATATGAATATTTTCTAGGTTAATTTAAACCAACAGTTGAATTTGTCCATACCCAACCATTGTTCAACAACAACAATTGTTCACACTACCCAGCTAGTTTAGAATGTAAAAAAATTGTTAATAGTGGCTTAGATAGAGTTTTTCATATACGTGACATTGGGCCACAAAACCCAAGGTCATAATAAATCAATACGCCCCAAGAAGCAGTGGGTTACTAGTGCATTTTATAACAGCTAAAGGGGTGTTGTTAGGCATGACGCGAAGGGTTATAAAGCATTAGCTGCTATAAAATGCACTTTAACACCACTGCTTCGCAGGGCTTATTGCTTTTATAAAACAGTTACTAGCAGGTTGCATAGCAGGTTTTCATAAAATAAAACACAGCAAATAAGTTGTAATTAATATTAGTACAAATATTACTCTACCGCCAAACAAAGTTGTTCCTCAAGTGTGTCTGCAACAAAGCACAGTTCCCAAGCAACACAGACGCAGCAAAAACACAATGAAAATATGATGAAAGACTGTGGTGTTTATTTTTATATATCAACATTCATCTAATTTTTACATTAACATTTATATTGTGCAACTGTAGAAGTGTGGATCAAATATGCTGGGAAGCATGCTTAACCCTTTTGACCGTCAGCGTTTTAAAAATCAGAATGAAGGACCAGAACTGCCCATTTTATATATATGTATATTTAGGTACGCATATAGTAAATAAATAAGCTTTCCATTCATGTATGGTTTTTCAGGATAGGACAATATTCGGCCAAGATACAACGATTAAAAAATCTGAAATCTAAGGGTGAAAAAAGCAAAATATTGAGAAAATCGCATTTAAAGTTCAAAGTCCAAATAAAGTCTTTATCAACACATATTGCTAATGAAAAGGTTTGTTTTTGTGCTCTTTACTGGCTTACCAGTGTAATGACCTTGTGGACTGAATTGGGGATAAATATAAATCAAACTTGAATGGGAAATTCCCAAAGAGCGGGTATAGCAACAAGTAAAGTTGTTTGGAGTCTAGTTTCTAGCCCAAATTTTTTTCGTGATTTTAATGCATCCACTTACAGAAATAAGCTTTTGATATAATTACGGTAGGAAATTTACAAAATATCTTAATGGAACATGATCTTTACATAATATCCAAATGATTTTCGGCATTTAAAGAAAAAATAATCAATTTGACTTATACAAGGTATTTTTGTTTTTTCTAAAAATATACCCATGCGACTTAAGACTGGGTGATATGTATAAAGAGCTAAACCCCTAAACTTGTTTTAAACTGTTTTATCTAAGAAAAGGAAAGTAAATATAGCTTATATATTTTTTTCTTCCAAGGCCTTCGTGTACTAAAGAGTGTTGGTTTTGCCGATGTATCAGTTGTTAGATCACGCGTGACTGCAAAGCAGTGTTTCGGGAGAGTCATTTGCTCAAAATTACTCACTGTAGTATAATTTTTATTACAGCTCACATTAATAACACGTCCTTATAACAGCCCGACCCGGCAATAAAATACAAACATTAAATGAGCAATACTAGGATGAGAAATAATTTGCTGTAAACCGGCAAACATGGGTAATGTTGTGTCTCCAATTTTCGTTAAGCCTGATAATAACACCCCAGTTTGTAAGCGACTCAAGTCTTTTGTTATTTACAACCCCCTGACACCTAACATCTCTCATCTCCAACCAACACGTCAACAGCAGGGACCGGCCTCACATTTATCCCTAATGAGTTTATCTGTCCGGTGTAGCAGAAAAATGGAGAAAAAAGAAAACTCGCACTGAATGCAATTATAATAACTGGATGCGAAATATATTTTGGTGAATAAAGAAATCTCTTATTCAGATAATAGCTTTGAGACCCCTGCTCTAGATTCGATTTAATGCGCTTTCTTTCTTTAAAAAATGTATATTTTTGTTCTCCCCGCCTGTAACTGACCCTCATATTTTTCATTGCTTTTCTTTTCTTTTAGTACTTAAATTCCATGTGCGTGTGTGTGCACGAGAGGTTTATTTTTATTTGCATCATCTATCTGTGCGGGTGTTGTATATGCCCGTCTCATTGCTTCGCAACCTACGCACACCTGCTATTACCAGCCCTTCCGTTTTGTTTCTGAAGTGTCTTTGTCAACATCAGATTACATTTTCTAAGGTTCGTTGAAGATTGCTTCATATCGTCATTGAACATTAAAAAGCTCAGACACCATTAGATACGGCTAAAAGAAAGACTTGAATTGAAAGATGCTGTCATGCCCTTCAATTAATTAAGGATGTAGATAGACCCTAACCTTCCTGTTCTCGGCCTCGTCCCTAATTCTTGTTAAAATTTCATTTGTTAAATGTGCCGAAAGAGTTCAGCGGTGTCAGATTGCTCAACGGCTCCATACTTCAGTTGTGTTAAATAAAAGTTCTTCAGAGAATTGAAGCGTGCAAAAGTCAGACAGGAAAGGTTTATGCCAGATATCTGAGTGCTTTCTTTAAATAAATGAGAAACGGATCCTTTGAGTATTGGCTTGCGTAGTAGTTTTTACAATTTAAGATTGATAGCAAATAGCTAAGGCAGGGAATTTAATCATTACACACCCACTGTATTGTAACACCTTCTATAAGCAGATCATTAAATATATGATCATATTAAAAATAAGTTGTGCAACATGCAAAATTGTTTATATTTTGTTTTAATATACGTTAATGTTCTGCAAGGTCCATAGATCCTAGTTAGATATAATAGATCTAGTACAGTCTCTCTGGGTTTATTTTGCGATAATGACTGTCCGTTATTCTTCTTATCACACTGCTACTTGTCAAATAAATAAATAAACAGACATTAAATTTTAATTTAAGCTATTTTGTGAGAATAAATAGACCATAGAGAAAAGCAAGACACATAACAACCCCAGGAATGAGTTGCTTCGTAGGACAATTAATTATAAAGTTTAGTTTTTATTATACAGTACAAAAAATATTTGATGCCACGATCCACCAATCAGACGCAAGCTTTCCAGAACTTAAGGCCATACAATAACACAAACTGTCAATTAAATGAATTTTAGTAGTAATCCTTAGTAGACCATGTTTTGTCTTTTGTTCACTTTTCATGCCCCTCTCTCCTCTCACAGGTCTCAGTCTCGTTCCCCCGGCCGAAGGGATCGTCGCGCTCGCTCACCGGAAAGAAAACGTGATGAGAGGGAGAAGGAGAGTTATGGCACAAGTGCCTATCGCCTTGGCAGTAACCCAGGCCTGAGCCGGAGGCGCTCCCGTTCAAGGTGGGCAACAGCAGAGCTCAACCGCTAGGCTAAAGGCTCACCAGATCATTAACCTCCTGTTTATACAATAAATATTTATTACTGTACTCTTCCTAATGAAAACACAGAATTGGTGGGTTTCAACTACATTAGCGTTTATTCATAGCACTTAAAATGTCTGCCTGTCTGCAATTATGTTAAGATTTATAGCTGCCGCTCTTTGCAGCGAGTGGATGGAGTTGCTTTTACTCATAGAAATGGGTCTTGACTCCTCTCAGTCTACTGTAGTGTAATAAAACGTATGAAATAATATAGGCTTGGGTACCGTTTACATTTTAATCATACCAGTATCGGTACGAGAAATTCAATTTCGGTACTTTACTTTGTGTGGTAACAAAAACATTTATCTTAGTAAAAAAATTAATACAAACTTCTCAAAAAAAACATTTTGTTTTGTTTTGAAATATTTTACACACTCAGCTAAATAAATCTTCTTTCTACCTCTCAAAACTATCCCTATAACCTCCATGGCATAGGGTGAGTACACAGTCACACTCGTAAAAATTATGTGAACGTCAACCAACACCGTGAAAATGTTTTTTTCCAACATCCAGGCTTTAGTGCAAATAATTTTTTTACTTGCCCGGTCAGAGTTTTACTTGCCATGTCAAAATTTTCACTTGCCCTACCAAAAAAAGCATCAATAAAATAAAATAGACCTGCCTATTTTTTATTGTTTATAGCCCATGTAACTCAAACTCAAATAAATAAGGTTACAATACCAAAAACTGTTGAAAAAAATTTCACCCAAAATTTTCAAATATTGACCTTAAAATTGTTGAGTTCAGTTGCCAACCATTAAAACACATTTTTTTATTTGGTAATTTTGCTAATTTTAAGAAAGTGGTCCATTTGGTAGAGCATGATGCGATTAATTGCAACTAACCTCAATTTCGAAATGCATAGTAAAGCTACGGTATATGTAATAAAAAACACTTAACATTTTTACTATTTAAACCAATATTGAATGCAAATATTTTCATTAGAAATTTTAGCCTGGAAAAAAGGCCTGAATTTTTGCCTAGTATATGGCCAGTTGCTTAAACACACACCCCACTTTTTTAAAAATAGGCTCATTTTCCGGCTCCCCTAGAGTGAAACACTTGATTTTTACAGTTTTGGAATCCATTCAGCCGATATCTGGGTCTGACGGCACCACTTTTAGCATAGCTTAGCACAATGCATTGAATCTTATTAGACCATTAGCATTGCACTCAAAAATGACCAAAGAATTTTGATATTTTTCCTATTTAAATCTTGACTTGATTACTTTCAATAGCAGGGGACTATTTTAGGGCACTGCATAATATCATTGCACCTACTGCAGCCATGGTACGGCAGCAAAGTCCTTGATTTTTATGCAAGAACGAGAGCATAGTTCCTAGCCATATCGGCCTAGAAAATCTAAATTTTTATTTTTTCTGTCGGTCTTCGTACACAATGTTACTAAGTTTTAAATAGGAAAAATATCAAAACTCTGGTTATTTTTAGCGCGATGCTAATGGTCTATTCAAATTCAATGGATTGTGCTAAGCTATGCTAAAAGTGGAAGCGCCAGACCCAAAGATCGACTGAATGGTTTCCAAAACGGTAAAAATCAAATGTTCAATTCTAGGGGAGTTGAAAAATGAGCCTATTTTCAAAAGAAAGTGGAGTGTCCCTTTAAGCATAGCATAAATCTCTAAAAACTTGAGTTTAATATGTCATCAAGTATATAAAGTCATATATAATGGTGACATGAGAAAGTACTGAATAGTAAAAATCAACCATTTTAAACAGAATGACAGAGAGAAACATCTGTTTGTATTTACTGCAGCTCTGATAAGGTTTCATTTTAAACCCTCCAGTTGTATATCACCGCAGAGCCATTTGGCTGTTTGTCAGCATGCTGTTCACGGTGGTGAAAGTGCTTTCCTAGTGTTTCCTCAGAGCGACTACCCGGCCCGGTCTCTTCGGAGACTCTAATCCTTCTTTTGAAGAGGTCAATGAGACTTCATCATCTCCATCCTCTCGCGATCTCGTTTCTCCATCCTTACCAATATTATCTAACTGACGCCTCTGAGGTGCTAAAGCAACACTGAAAGAGCCGGTCATGGTGGCTTCTCAGATCTCGGACGGCTTTTATGTCACCGGTCTTTATCTGGGCGGTCCACTCTCTCCAAGTCCTTGGCTCAGTAGAGAAGCGAGGCAAGCTTTTTTCGCACCTTCAAAGGAAAAATATAAGGCTCAGCAGCATCTTACATTACATCCTCGACTCTTTGTAAGGAAAGAATTGAGAGGGTGAGATAGATGGTTAGATTACTATCAACAAGCGCGTTTCAGTGTAACTGCAAATAAGAGGTTTAGTTTGATGTAGGATGATGGGGAAACATCTCAGGCGGCAAGCACTTTTCATACTTTTATAAGTGCAATTTTTAAGATCAAAAAAAATTGTTAGACTTCAGGTGAAGAAGTACACTACTGAATTGAAGTGTGCTCTGTCTTGTTGTTTCTGCAAGGACGAATCAATGCATTTTAACTTCTTTGTCTCAAGGACTTGATTTCCTCTCTTCAAGATTTGTTTTGTCATCTTGCTGCATTGCAAGGTAATTAGAGGTCACTGTGCCTATTAACTGATGCTTGGGTGCTCCTTTAAAAACATATTTTTTATTTTTTTAAAGGACAAACCCAAAGAATTCAAATAAAATATTTATAAATAACAGACAAAGGCCACTTGATATGGACTGTGTTGTTTGTGTATACTCGAGAGTGAGTGTGACTGCTTGTATGCATATTATATACTGTATGTGTGGCCTGTTTGCGGCTCAGGGTTCTTCATGACGTGCGGTTGATTTGAGTCTTCACACATACTGCTTGTCACTTGGTCCCCGAGCCCATAAGAAAAGCAAAATAGTGGGGATGTAGGGAGGTACTTGTCGCTCCAGGTCTTTTCTTTTATATTGATTTCTTGTTTTTGTAGCACATGAACTTGTTGAAAAATTGAAAATTCATTGAAATCATCTTCTCACCCTTCCAAACCCATACTAGTTTCTTCTTTCTATGAAACGCATGTGTGGAGATTATATATTGATCAAAAACCACCATGAAAGAATAATAAAATTAGTGTGTCTGGAGTGCTTTATCTATCCACGTTTACTCCCAAAAGTCATCTCATAGCGGTTTAAAGAAACAAAATATGCTAATTTTCCAGCTTGCCTAGAGTTAAACATTTGATTCTTACCATTTTAAAATCCATTCAGCTGGCGCTAGCACTTATAGCATAGCTTAGCACAATCCATTGAATCTGATTAGACCATTAGCATCGTGCTAAAAAAATTAAATTTTCAATATTTTTCCTATTTAAAATTTGACTCTTCTGTAGTTACATCGTGTACCAGAGCATGTGAGCGGTGCGGAGCGGGTAATTTGTTAGTTTGAGAATCTGTAAAAACAGCTAGCAATAAGTTATGGAGTTCAAATATTGTTTTTAATGAAGTCGCCAGCCTTATATATAAATGAAAGAAATGAAACTAAGATGACAGAATAACTGTAGCGTCATCTGCATCTGCAGTTTTAAAGATTCAAATTACTTTAATCTAAATGATCAACACATACAAAGCGCCATAACATAACTGACTGCTTACCAGCATTAAAACCACTTAAAATAAAAACCTTTATAGTTCTTTGTGTATCTATAGCGTCCGCTCCGTGAAATGAGGAAGCTGCAGCCAAAAACGCCGGTGCCTTTATTATTAACTGACTGAACACTTGACTCTTACTTGGACATTAAGATATTAAATTTTTTCATCAACAGTATCTGCGTGAAACATTATAAACATTGATGATAATCTGCCGACTCGACTGATTCAGCACGTCCCCTATTTTACAGAGAGTCCGCTTAATTAACGGCTTTTCGTTCGATCCTCGTGAGCTAAACATTTTTGTTTGGTAATTTGTTCGTGCATAGGCTATATTTCTACATCTTTTCGACCAAGTAACACTCGGTATAAAATGAAAGTTGTTATAGATAGCATTTAAGCTTGTTCTGAAATTATGACAAATCAGTCTGACTAAAATGATCTATCCAGATTAATTTAGCCAAAATAATGATTTATTCGTTTTCATACTAGATAGATACACGTTAATTTATCTACTAATATATTATTGAAAATGCCATAAATAAATACTCATGACCTTCTGTATTGCATTCGTTTTGTACATTTACAGGTTCAAAAATTACTGTCTAATTTTAATTTCTTTAAAATTAAAGAATATAGAATTAATATTACGGAGCTCCGTATCAGTTAAACTAGGTCTAATAGCCAACACACAACTGTACATAACTGCGACTTATCAGCTAATACTTTAATTAAATGCAATTATCCAAGAACGTCAGTACAGAAAACAATTAGGCTTACTAAATATTTTTTTTATGTCGGAGCGGGATCTGAGCGGGAATTGGTTTATTTGCGAGCGTGAGCGGAAACTTAATGGAGCGCTTGCTTGGGCGGTGAACGACTGAGTGGAGCGCTTGAACAGTAGAGCGGAATATATAGCGGAGCGCCACACCGCTCTGCTTCGCTCACATGCTCTGTCGTGTACTAAGACCAACAGAAAATTAAAAGGTGTGATTTTCTAGGCAGATATGGCGAGGAACTATACTCTCATTTTGGCGTAATAATGAAGGATTTTGCTGCAGTAACATGGCTGCAGGAGGCGCAATGATATTACACAGCAGCCAAAAGTAGTCCCCTTAGTAACTTTCAATAGCAGGGGACTAGTTTCAGGCACTGCGTAATATCATTGCGCCTGCTGCAGCCATGTTACGGCAGCAAAATCCTTGATTAGTATAAGCCAAAATAAGCCTAGAATGTCTAGAAAATCGCAACTTTTAATTTTTCGTTGGTCTTAGTACACGATTTAACTACAGAAGAGTCAAGTTTTAAATAGGAAAAATATCGAAACTATCGTTATTTTTTAGAGCGAAGCTAATGGTCTTATCAGATTCAATGGATTGTGCTAAGCTATGCTAAAAGTGCTAGCGCCAGAACCGTAGATCAGCTGAAAGGATTTCAAAACTCTAGGGGAGCTGGAAAATGAGCGTATTTTCAAAAAAAGTGGAATGTCCCTTTAATCGATGTGATTTATACTATAACATGAAATGTGATTGAAATAGTATTCCCTTAATATATAATCTTGTGTTTAAGTTTAAAAATTCTCTCTTTTAGATCGCCCCATGAGAAGAGGAAGAAGAGTTCAAAGTCTTCGCACCGTTTGAAGGGTTCTTCATGTTCACCCTCAGCATCTCCTGACAGAGGTGGAGCAATGACCAGAGTCTCTGCAAGCCCCTCCCCCACCGCAAGCCCCACCCCCAGCTTAGGGCAGTCCAGGTAATGGTCATCACCCCAATCAAAACCTAAGCATGCGTTTCAGAGATCAGCTGAAGTCAGCTTCAGTCAGAATCCTATATTGTAAAACTTTTTTTTGCACTTTGTTGCAATATTAATTCAAGCTTTGCTGAGAGCGCTATGGCACCCTGTGGGTGAGGCACAAAGACAGCCTTTTTGGATTTGGAGTTACGTTTTTTTTTTTGTACGATTTGACAACTTGACTAATTACCTTCTGAATGAGGATTGAAAGCATTAGAAGCTCTGAATCACCTCTGGTGACGTTTTGATTTGAAACCTTGATATATTTTTTCGACAGCTCAATATTCCTGGAATGTAGAAGGAAAGCGGCGATTTAAATCTTAGCGTTTTATTTAGCTGATTATGAATGGAGTTTCATTCAAACACCTAAAAAGAAACTAACTGCATGGGGTTACTGGATATAAAAACAGACTTTTTTCAAAAAGTTGTTTTAAAGTTTCTTGGCCTTTAGCTGTTTTTCTTTCTCTTACCTCCCGCTGCACTCCTCTTACTGCTTTTGTTTTATTTGTGCTGCTGTCATTTTTCTTCCGGCACCCGTGAATATTTCATGACCTTCTCTGGTCGTTGACTTTCGGGCATCAGATCACCAGTCACCATTAATTTTGTATTACGGCATTTTTCACCTCCTCTACTAGTTGACAGACATCTGTTTCTTTGTAGCTCTCTCTCTCATTTTATCTCTCTCTCTCTCTTTGTTTATTAAACAGGGATGGATCTCAGGAGAAAGACAAGCCAGTACCACCAACTATTGTCTCTGCAGTTCAATCCAAAATCACTCAGGTATGTAATAATAAATGAACTCCCAGAGTCACTATGCTTCTGTGAAAGTACTTTTGTGCACCTCTTCCTGTAGTGTAGGCACATCACACTACGTCAGGGGTCTCCAATGTGCCGTCAGCGTTTTTTTTTTTTAGTTGCCAGCCAGCGGCAGCATTTTTGATGATTTTCACAAAAGTTTAATGTCATCCAGTTTAATGCCTTCCATTTTGCCTCTACGTCGTCTCAGACAACAACATGTTTGTCCTTGAAATTCTTGAAAGTTTGTGAATCTGGGAAGAATTCAAGGCCCTTGGAAGTTGTTGGAAATATACATACATAGATACAGGTCATTGAAAGTGCTTAAATCTCTATTTCCTGTGTAGTGTAGGATAATATCATAAAAATTCTAGACTTTTTTTAAGCACACATGCTAAACTGTTCGCTTTACATGCTTATAACTTCTGTATGCGAATGTTGATTCATACCAAAAAGCTTTTTTGCATAGTTGTGTTTGACACATGAAAACGTCTCGGGTTACGTATGTAACTGTTGTTCCCTGAGAAGGGAACGAGACGCTGCGTCTCCCTTGCCATACTTCCTGCAACCCCGATAATGCCGTCTTCGGCAATATTTCAGGTAGCGATATACTTCCTGGCTGTCTTTGTCATAAAGCCTCACCATTGGTTGAATTTTGATATACACATTCAGACGCACTTACCCCTAAAGTATCACCGTAGTGACGCGGCGCGAGTTCCCTCGAAAGGGAGCTGTAACAATGTATCTTAAAAGGTAACACGATGTAACCTTGCTCTCACTTGAAATGTGTCCCCACATTTAGTCCTTGAATTTGAGAGTATTGGACCTGGAAAGTCCTTGAAAGGTCATTGATTTTGAAGTTAACTAAGGTGCGGTGACCCTGTATATATTTTAACATTTAAATAAATATTTAAAAAAAAATTAAATTAACAATGGCTTGCCATGTGATGTTATATTTGTTTCTTTTTCTTCAATGTTTAAGAAATAATATACATATTTTTTTATTATTTATAGAAAATAAATAATAAAAGTTTTTCTACTTGAAGCATTTTAAGGCTAAATCAAGTTTAATTGTGTGTTTAGTGTTTCAAACCCGTAACCGTAATGTTACAGGAACATCAATATCTTTCTCCCTTACAAACACTGTAACAAGCTCATGAAACTTTCTTTTACTTCCTCACTTGGTTTAATTTACTGCCAAAGGGGAAACGCAGACATAAGTGTGAAGCAGAGCTGACGAGACCTTTAGACGCTTAGTAAACCTTTAATGTATGTAATTTAAAGTCAATCTCAGTGGCTTGTGTTTGCCGGGCTTTACGTGCTGAAACCGAAAAAATACATTTATCTGGTTGCGTGACCTTGTCGCCAGCGGTGGCTATGTTTGTGTGCCCGCGTGTATGTTTATGGTTGAAAGGGAGCTTGTCACCATCGCATGCTGATTCAATGCAGCTGTCAGTCTTTCCAGCCTTGTTTTTGATCCCTTTACTTACCTGGCGGGACTGAAATGCAACAAAAGCTTTATTCTGTACTTTTTCTTTTCCCTATTTTCCCATGAACGCAAAACGCAGGTTGCTGTAGGTCATACTGTAAAGTCAGTGTCTAAATGAAATGATAAACAAACCATACTGTCAGGAATTTTGCATGCAGCTGATAGGATCCCAACAAAAGCGGTCAAGCAGATAGTCCTCTCTGTTTTAAAAAAAAAATAACAGGGCAATGCCGTGACATGGCTTCAGATTTTTGTCTGGATCACAGCGTCTCGAAATTGGCTCTTATTAAAACCAGCAGCCGCTGCCTGAGTCGATAGTATCACGGTTAACCTTGACAAATAACTACAGGCAGAAGTGTCCGCAGGCCTGAGCACGCCTACATTTCTTGTAATTTCACTGCGAGGTCCCCTATGTTCTTTTTCGGCCAGGCAGAGACAAACTCCAGACACTGCAGACCACACATAGATCCTGTGGTACAGATATAAGTTTCAGCTCGGCTCAGTTTGATCCTTGCCTGCAGCTCTACCACGTGCGTCTGCTGCAGATCCTCCAGAGGAAAATGATGTGCAGTATTGATAGAGAAAGAAGTGCTCTCGGGAGGCACACCGATGGAGACCGGTGGAGTTTTACAACTGCAAATGAAAAAGCTGTAACATTAAAGGCAGTGGAAGCATGTTCTCCGTCTCCCCACTGCTCCCTTGGGATTTTATGGACGTTATATCTGCCTGTCAGCCAAACAACAAGGGACGCTGCTTTATGGAGCTCCCGGTGGAACACAACGGTCTCTTTATTTCATGTGTTTTACGTTTTCCTCTGTCTCTAAAAGTCAGGCACTTTTTCTTATTTGGCAGTGTTAACCACAGGCTGCGTGCCGCGGGCGGCAGGTGACTGATGGTTTGATTAGAAGGTGTGTATGGTGGATTGCAGTGGGCGCCCAGGCAGGTTATTAGTTCTTTATTAAAGGATGATGTGTACGGGGTAAAACCCCATTCACACAGCACTTTAGACCCAGAAAATTTCTGTAAAATTGACAGAGAGGCTTCTGAGAGGATTCACATCCTGTAAATGTTTTGTGTAAATGCTCCCATAAAAGGACCTAGTAACATTGCCATAACATTTACAGAAAGCATTTTGTGTGAACAAGATGGAGAAACAATGCCGCAAGCGGCGTGCCATGTCCTCGCAACCAGAAGTTTTGGTCAGTGAAATGTCGGCAAACTGGACTGAAGCAGAGATCAGAGAGCTCGTCACTATCTGTGCTGAAGGTGAGATCATTCACCACAGAACAGTGCATCACGCATTCCTTATGATCTTGTCATTAACTAAAATGCGTTCTCATGGTTTCTCAAGAGGGAATTCATGGATAAATAGCAAACTTTGTGGGAGAAACCTGACAAAGTGCAGGACTTTTAGCTCTTTCGCCAGCCAGTGCCAGTATTTTTCATGATTTTCACAAAAGTTTAATGATGTCCATAAAATGTTCTTCTTTAAATATATAAATATACAATATTTCATATGGACGAAACAAATCCTCTGCTTTCAAACAAAAAAAAAACGTTTCATCCTACCTTCATTAGTTCTCTTGTAATCACCTCTCAAATATGTGTAGGTTTCTTCAAAAACGCCAAATTTTGAGCAAAAGGCTGAGATAATTCCATTTTTGTGAAGGACTTTGATAGAGATCAGATTCAGCGCGATACATACACAAAGTTCTTACTCTTTCACGTGAGACTTTACTTCCAGGTAAACATAAGTTACGGAAATACTCGTAATTGGCAGGGAAGCGTTACGAGTTAACTCGCCAATGGCATTGAAAGAGTTAAATATGTCACGTCTTTACGGGATCTTTATGGTATGTGTGCGAAGGCACACACAGATTCCAGAAAATCATTGGCAGTGTGAATGAACCAGGAACCAAATGATCCCGGACAATCCCAGCTGCATTTTCCGTGCATTTTCCGTAATCTCTGTGAAAAGGGCTTTAAAAAGACCAAAAAAGGTTACACTTTATTTTAAGGTGTCACTGTTACATTGTAATTATGTATTTAAGTACCAAGTAATAATCATCACAACATGTACTTACATTGGGTTAAGCTAGGAATAAGGTTTGGTTTAGGATTAGTTGCATGTAATTATGCATAATTAACTGTTATTACTATAATAATTACATGTAACATGTGTAACAAAGACACCGAAAAAAATAAAGTGTTACCCCAAAAAATAATAAGCGTTCGATCCCCTAGTTTGCCTCACTATGGGGGGGAGACATCTCATACCAACTATGGATGCATCAATATATCGGCATATACTCTGTATCGTCAGATAGAAGCAAATTTTTTCCACTATCGGACTTGAGCTGATGTTTAAAAAGCAGATAATCAGGACAAATTATATCTTGGCAATCAAAGGGGGCGAACAAACACAGTAGAATTTGGTGACAATATAGATGCACCAATTTTATATTTATACCCCTGTACCGATAGCCGATTATTCAGACTGATATCTGTCAATACCGATAGTTTAGTGGTTATATTAACTTGCATTAAAGGACACTCCACTTTTTTTGAAAATATGTTCATTTTCCAGCTCCCCTAGAGTTAAACATTTTATTTTTACCGTTTTGGAATCCATTCAGCTGATCTCTGGGTCTGGTGGTAACACTTTTAGCATAGCTTAGCATAATCAATTGAATCTGATTAGACCATTAGCATCGCGCTAAAAAATAACCAAAGAGTTTTGATATTTTTCCTATTTAAAACTTGACTTGGTAACTTTCAATAGCAGGTGACTATGTTCGGCTGCTGCGTAATATCATTGCGGCTCCTGCAGCCATGTTACGCCAGCAAAGTCCTTGATTATTATGCCAGAATGAGAGTATAGTTCCTAACCATATCTGCATAGAAAATCACAACTTTTAATTTTCTGTCGGTCTTAGTACACAACGTAACTACAAAAGAGTCAAGTTCTAAATAGGAAAAATGTGGAAACTTTGGTTGTTTTTAGCATGATGCTAATGGTCTAATCAGATTAAATGGATTATGCTAAGCTATGCTAAAAGTGGTACCGCCAGACCCGGAGATCAGCTGAATGGATTCCAAAACGAGAAAAATCAAATGTTTAACTCTAAGGGAGCTGGAAAATGAGCATTTTTTTTATTCTGAAGAGTCAATTTTCTAAATGTTATTAATTCATATAATGACCATTAATATTGAACATTTTCCTGTGGTGTTTCTTTACATTTTCTATACAGAACTCAAATTCATAGCATTTTCCTGTTCTCTTTTTATTGACAAGATATATGGACTGATAGTAAAAACATCCAATAGTGTAAAAAAAAGCTTTTATTGTCCGATATATCGGTGCACCTCTAGGTGAAAAAGTTGCAGTTTGTATGGTCTGAACTTATAAGCAAAACTTATTGTTATGAATCGGTATTGGCAGATGTCATTCCAAGTAATCAAATATCGCTATCGACACTGAAATTTTGTATCAGTGCATTCCATAATACCAAGGATGTGTCCAAAATAGCCCCCTATACCCTCAAATAGTGCATTTTAGAGAACATCCTTTTTTTGTGACCAAAGTCAGTGGACATTATTGAGTCCACTCGTTCAATCCCACAATGCACTGCAATAATGAGTATTGTCCACTGAGGCTTGCCCCAAATTTAATTATTGTGTATTTTGGCGGAAGATGGCACCTGCACTGCAAGGCTTTTAGCGAGCTCAAGTGTCTGAATTCACTCAATCATTTTCATTCACTATAACTATACTGGTGAACTAATGTTAAGAATAGTGATTGCAGGTATAGGGGGCTATTTCAGACACGGCCCAAGTGTACTTTTAAAGAGACTGGGTAAGAGTGCAAAGGGGGGGATATGAAAAAAGTCTGATTTTCGTCCTTAGTATCTAGGACATGAGTAAATTGAGGAGCTTTTAGGAGCATTCTTCAAAATTGCTTTTAAATGACCCAGGCCTGTCACCAAAGTACCACCTCTCTGAACTTGAAGTGGATAAGATGTACTTTGAACTCTGATAATGTGAGTTAGAATGTGGGTTACCTGTCAAACTGATCAAGGTCTGGACCCAAATAACTAGAAAAGCGAAAAGCAATTTGGGTGTTAGTTACGTGCATATTGCAGAAATGTAGTTCAGTGTCAGAAAGCACAAAGACGTATGTTCATATCGTGAGAGAGAGAAAAGAGTCGGGCATTCACATTCTTAGATATTTTTACGCCTCAGAGTCGTGGTCTTTTAATGAGCTCTAATCATGCTGAAGATGTCTTCATTTCATTGCACTTATCTGCTGGAGTCATTTAAAGGCTTTTATCCCAGCTTAGTCCTGTAATTGTATTGTATTAGATAATCATACTGTGATCTAAGATCCATGTTCTGTCCTTTCCTTTTGGGTAGCACTGTTTTTTAGTCCATAGACACCTTCAAGAAGTAGTATATTTTCTTATCTCGCCTTAGCAAATTGTTCAGCCACACTGCATTGTGAGTAAAACAGCATCACTTCAATGTAAGGCTCCTGTAGAGGGAAACAGTAATAGTTACGCCTGGTCAGCTAGATGGCGATTTACTGGCTGGATGAAAGTGTTAGTTTTGGACGGGAGGTTACGTCCCCTTTGTACCTTCTCATAAAATGAGGCGTGACTTTTTCCAACCCACATGAAAGCCATTAGATTTAGTTTTTATTGGCGATAGAGATCAGCCTCAGCACTCTTTTATAGTGTTTTTTTGCTTCTGTTAAAAATCGTCTGGAGGGAAAGGCATGCCGATGCCTGCATGTGTGACATTCGTGCTTCTCGTGACCACTTGTTTGTTTTACGATTAATTTTGCTGGGGTTTTATTGGAATTTTCGGGTTAATAACTTTCTCGTGGTTGGATGAGGAGGTGGAGGGCGGCGGTGGCTTAATTTAGAAAACATCAATGAGCAAACCTTGCTCCTATGACAACTGCAATTTAGCCACCTGTTCCAGAAGGATCATTTTCCAAGTTTGATATGTAATCTCCAGGATGTGGCAGAGGATGATGTTAAAGCCGTCACCAGAACTAATAATAGGCAGAAATGTATTGAATCGTAGCGTAGCTTAATAACTGTGATTTCTTTATACATTTGTGATCTTGTCTTTGAAAACCCAGCAAAAGTAATTTTTGTAATGTACTGTTTTACATAAAATCATAATGTAAAGAACAATCTGTGAAAAATAACCTTGAAATATTTAATATTGACTGAGTAAGGTCTTGTCAAAGATTGAAAGCGATGAGTGAAATCAAACTATAATGCTGCAGATCTTTTCATTGGATTATGAGACTTTCTATCATGAGCCTAAAAACTCGACAAATACGACTTCCAGAAGACACACTGGATATCCTAACCACGAAGCGTCACAGAAAAATGGCACATATAGTCACCCTATACAAAACAAAACAAAATTAAATGGATGACTTTGACCAAATGTGATCTTGGACCATGAAACCAGGCCTCATAGCACGGGTATATTTGTAGCAAGCCAGTAATACATTGGAGGTGTCAAAATTATTCATTTTTATGCTGAAAAATCATTAGCATATTAAGTAAAGATCATGTTTCATATTTTGTAAATTCCCTACTGTAAATATATCAAAACTTTATTTTTGCGAGTGGATGCAGTTACTAAGGACTTCATTTGGACAACTTCAAAGGATAACACCACAGTGGTTCAATATTTTACTATGTTCTTACCTCAATACATACCTTTTCTTTTTTCAATGCGTGCACTTAAAGGGATGGTTCACCCAAAAATGAAAATTCTGTCATCATTCTGTCAACATGTTGTTACAAACCTGTATAAATTTCTTTGTTGTGATGGACACAAAGGAAGATATTTTGAGAAAAGTTTGTAACAAAGATATTCGTGGCCCATTTACTTCCATAGTATTCTTTTTTTTTCTTACTATGGAAGTCCACATACGATTTTACAGAAGAGGATTAGGGCCACTGGTGAAAAAAATTTTTGAATTATGACTTTAATCCCAGAATTCTGACTTTAATCCCAGAATTCAAACTTTAAAGTCAGAATTCTGGCATTAAAGTCAGAATTCTGGCATTAAAGTCAGAATTCTGGCATTAAAGTCAGAATTCTGGCATTAAAGTCAGAATTCTGCGATTAAAATCTGAATTCTGCGATTAAAATCTGAATTCTGCGATTAAAATCTGAATTTTGCGATTAAAATCTGAATTCTGAGAATAAAGTCAGAATTCTGAGAATAAAGTCAGAATTCTGAGAATAAAGTCAGAATTCAAATATTTTTTTCACAAGATTAAAGTCAGAATTCTGAGATTAAAGTCAGAATTCTGAGATTAAAGTCAGAATTCTGAGATTAAAGTCAGAATTCTGAGATTAAAGTCAGAATTCTGAGATTAAAGTCAGAATTCTGAGATTAAAGTCAGAATTCTGAGATTAAAGTCAGAATGCAAATATTTTCACCAGATTAAAGTCAGAATTCTGAGATTAAAGTCAGAATTCTGAGATTAAAGTCAGAATTCTGAGATTAAAGTCAGAATTCTGAGATTAAAGTCAGAATTTGGGGATTAAAGTCAGAATTCTGAGAATAAAGTCAGAATTCTGACTTTAATCTCAGAATTCTGAGAATAAAGTCAGAATTCTGAGAATAAAGTCAGAATTCTGAGAATAAAGGCAGAATTCTTAGAATAAAGTCAGAATTCAAATATTTTTTTCACCAAATTAAAGTCAGAATTCTGAGATTAAATCAGAATTCTGAGATTAAAGTCAGAATTTTGAGAATAAAGTCAGAATTCAAATATTTTTTTCACCAGATTAAAGTCAGAATTCTGAGATTAAAGTCAGAATTCTGAGATTAAAGTCAGAATTTTGGGATTAAAGTCAGAATTCTGAGAATAAAGTCAGAATTCTGACTTTAATCTCAGAATTCTGAGAATAAAGTCAGAATTCTGAGAATAAAGTCAGAATTCTGAGAATAAAGTCAGAATTCTGAGAATAAAGTCAGAATTCTGAGAATAAAGTCAGAATTCTGAGAATAAAGTCAGAATTCTGAGAATAAAGTCAGAATTCAAATATTTTTTTCACCAGATTAAAGTCAGAATTCTGAGATTAAAGTCAGAATTCTGAGATTAAAGTCAGAATTCTGAGAGTAAAGTCAGAATTCTGAGAGTAAAGTCAGAATTCTGAGAATAAAGTCAGAATTCTGAGTCTAAAGTCAGAATTCCGAGACCAAAGTCAGAATTCTGAGAATAAAGTCAGAATAAAGTCAGAATTCTGAGATTAAAGTCAGAATTCTGAGATTAAAGTCAGAATTCTGAGATTAAAGTCAGAATTCTGAGATTAAAGTCAGAATTCTGAGATTAAAGTCAGAATTCATTTTTGGGTGAACTATCCCTTTAATCTTTGTATAGCGTGTTGTGAATGTGTTAGCAAAAACATTTAGCATAGCCCCATTCATAAATTGTATCCCCATCGGATAAAAATAAGAACTATATTGTATGGCAGAAGAACACTTAGTTTGCAGCATTTCGACCTCGGCACAGGTACGACATCACTCCTGAGAACTACCCCTCTCGCACAAACGCCGAGTTCGAAGTGCTGCAAACTAAGTGCTCTTCCGCCATACAATATAGTTCTTATTTTTTTCTGCTTAAAAATCAGCACGTTTTATTTTGTGCCACCATACGTACTCATGTAACTACTCATTTAAAGGTGCAGTGTGTACATTTTAGCAGCATCTAGTGGTGAGGTTGCAAATTGCAACCAATGGCTCAGTCCACTCACCCCTTACTTTTGAAACACATAGAGAAGCTACGGTAGCCGCCACCGGAAAAACATGTCATTGTCGGAGACAACTTAGTAAAAAAGTTTGTCCGTTAAGGGCTTCTGTAGAAACATGGCGTCACAAAATGGTGACTTCCACGTAAGGGGACCCTCTGTGCATGTAGATAAAAACGTCTCATTCTAAAGTAATAAAAACATAACAGTTCAATATAAAAAGGTCTTTATACATCCCTGATTATATAGTTTTGTATATTATTTTGCATTTCTTTCAAAAGATCCTTCTAAAAATTACCCACTGCACCTTTAATGGTCTTTAAATAGGGAAAAGATGTGTTTGGTGGCTTCTAAATTCGTCCCTGTTAGGATCCTAAGAAATGAATGGGGCTAGGCTAAATGCAAACACATTCACAACGCGCTGTACAAAGATTAAGTGCACGCATTAAAAAAAGATAGGTATGTATTCATTCGTCTAAGTTGAGGTAAGAACATAGTAAAGTATTGAAAAACAGAGGTGTTATCCTTTAAAGACGATTTTTTTTCAATATATCCTAACAAACCATACATCTATGGAAAGCGTATTTATTCAGCTTCCAGATGATGAATACATTTTCAATTTAAAACAAGCTACCAATTAGAGCTCAGAATAGATCCCATAATAAAGCATCCTAGTGAGACGTCAACAACCTGTTTGCATATTCTAAGCACATTGTGGCTATTTTATAGATGCTATAAAGTATTTTTCTTGATATTATGTGAATAATTTTATTTATTAAAAAAACAGTAACACCACTAACGTGCTGATCAGTAAGCAAATATGCATAAGCAGTACATTTTCTCAAGCGTCACATACACCCTGCAGGCTTCTTTTAGCATTTAGATGCTCACCGGCAAGTTACTAAGGATGAGGAGGGGATTGCTATTATACAGCCCCTGAATCCTGATTGAGGTTTTCTTCTACAAAATACTACCAGGCAGATTTAGCAGCTGGGATTTCCACAGATACGAAGTCAATCTGAATTTCAAATCGCTCACAGTTGCATGCAAGGTTTTATAAATTCATATATGCTTGTTGTCATGTGCGGTTTACACTAAGATTAGGTATGTGTTCCCAGATCTCTCCTTCCCTTCAAATGCTAACTTTTTCTCTCTCTCTCCATACAGGACCTCATGGCTAAAGTTCGGGCTATGCTTGCTGCCTCCAAAGGCCTTCAGCCGAACTCCTCCTGAGAGAGCTCCCAGCATCCAGACAGGACTCTCATCCAGACGCCTGGGATGTTTTTAGCCTTTACCGTTTGCCTGTTTGGACCTTGTCTCTGTAAGATGTTTTTATTTTGCCTCCAGATCAGCATTAGGCACAGAGGCTAACTTTATGTTTAAGGTGGAGATCGACCACATGGTGGAAACCAAGCAGGTGTGGAAAGAAACAGACCAAACAGCAGATGGCTGGAGCTACGACCTGCTGTGTGTTTTAGCTGCAAAGCGACAAGAGGAAAGAGATAGTGAAGCCGTTGAGGTTTAATTCCTAAAAACAAATTTGCATATCCCCTAAACTCTTTCCTTTGTTATACGGCTTTATGCCGGAGGAGCTTCTTTACATCCTTCTGTGAAGGCTAATGATGTTTATTCTCTCTCTCCTCCGATCTCCCCTTCATTTGAAGCTCACATCTTTGGTTTTGAAGTCTCGGCCTTTGGTTTTTCATTTCCAAGTTTGTACAGGCCTAATTTTGCAGCTTCTTTGTAACACGTTTGACTGTCAATAAAGTTTGAAATATCGAACAGCGCGTACCCTTATTCTCTTCAAGTGACACCTCATCATGTTCCCCGTCTGTTTTTCATTTCCTGCACCTGCGAGTTCTGCCCTTTTGGCCGTCGGTGCATGTACGCATATCCCAGCGTGCCCTCTGCATGATGATTAGCCCTTGGGTTTATGCTGAAGGGTCCAGATGATTGACGGCCTCCAGAGGGGGAGAGCATGACAGCCACTGGTGGAATTGGTGGGTTTTTTTAAGCGAGCTTTTAATCTTGTGGCGGTTCAGATCGCAGCGGCTATGTGGTGTGTCTCATTTCAGTCCTGTGAGAGAGTTGAATGGACTGGTTTGAGATCCCCGGAGCGGGACGTTCCCATGAAATCCATATTAATGCGCACAATCCAAAACTGGCTTTGACAGTTTCCCGTGTTCAAACTATATTTCAGTGTTGATGGAAGTACAGTTTTTTTTAAATAAACTATAGGTTTGATTTATATTTGCCAGACGAATAGTGTAAACTGGTGCTTTTTTAAGGTTCATGTGTTTTCTTTTTGGTTGTAAGTTTGTCCCTGTACAATTTTTAGCTGGCCTGAAACATGCTAATAAGGCCACTATTAAAATGTTCTTGTTTATGAATTGATGCTTGAGGTTTCATAATTGCACCAATCACAGTACTCTTAACGTTATGTGCTTTTGAAAAGAACAGCTTTAGTCAACAGTTACCATCAGATGTAGTATTTTATATCTTTCTCATATGGTTACAATTCTCATTACACAATTGTTAAGAAATTTTAATCGCTTTCTTCCTTTTAGGTCGCTCAGACAGCTGCAGCATTTCAGTTGAACTATGCACCTGATTTTTTTATGGCTGCAAGATATGTCGAAATTACCGGAATATCGCAAATGTGCATCAGGGTTATGGTTTCATTTTTTTAATCCTATTTTTTTCTTCAGTTTAGTTTGAGTTCTGTTTAGTGGTGCATAAATAGTTTATATTTTGTTCTTGTTTTTTAAATAATTTTGTTTAGTTTTTGAGTTTTAGTATTTAGTCTACGAGGTAATATATTAACTCTTTCCCCTCCAGCGTTTAAAAAAAAAGTTGTTAGCCAGCGCCAGCATTTTTTATGATTTTCACAAAAGTTTAATGCCTTCCAGAAAATGTAATTTAAATATATAAACATACAATATCAAATGAAAGAACAGACCCTCTGCTTTCAAACTAAAAATTTTTAATCCTATCTTTATCTGTTCTCTTTTATCACCTCTCAAATATAGGTGTGTGATTCTCGCGAAATTAGACTTATGAGGTATGACTCATGAAGCATTTTGATAAAAAAGTGAATGCAAAGTAAGAGTATCAAAATAAGCAGCATACAGTTACAAACATCTCTTCATGTATTATTTTGCACATTATTTTTAAATGACATCATACAAACCTATTTTTTTCCACATTTAAGGGGAAAATTTTCATTACTGCAATGTGTCCAGGACTGGATTTTGGTTCTTTGACAGGGACATATTTATAATTTTAAAAAATCTAAAAAAAAAAAGCTTCAGTGCATGTTATACTATAAACATTTACAGTAAAGAAACGTGGTATTTGGTAAATGTAGAGACAATAATAAGGAATATAAATGTGTCCAAGAAAAATGTTCTCATCCTCCACAACAATTTTCAATTATTGTTTGGGCCCTCAAGGAACTGACATTTTCAAAAAATAATTGTTGGAAGGAACATAATTGACTGTGACACTCAAGATGGATAGCAGGTAAGCAGTTCTTATTTGTTCTCTCCAGATAAAAGTTGAAATTTTGTTTGTCATAGTATCTAGACAAATTTTTAGTTCTCATTACTGAAACACAAGTTTGTAAATGCATATATTTAATGTAATATCATGTTGCAGTTATGATAATTTTGATAATGATAATCAAAATCAAAAATCAACCTTAATCTTATATGTGCAAAAATATTGGCTTCAGTGGCTTTTTTAAAAATCTGGACACCTTTTAGGTCTGGATTTCATGAGAATCACCCAGGTATAGGTTTCTTCAAAAATACCAGATTTTTAGCAAAAAGCTGAGCTAATTGCTGAACGATTATCAAAACATTCATGGAGTTCTTACCGTTTGCCCTAATGAGTTGCTTCTGGGGTTTTTAAGCTGGGTAAAAGTGCCACCTGGAAATAATGGTTTGCCGGAAAAACTCATCATTGGCAGGGAAAGTGTTAAATGAATGCACACAGTGGTGGTTTTCAAATGTTGAAAATATGAGACACTAAGCCAGGCGCGGAGCTATGGGCGGGCCTGGGCCCGCCCAGATTGACAGCTGGCCCGCCCAATCAGAAATGTAAAAAATACTACTCTGTATAGTTAGACATGTATACTACTTTATGTGGTGTAATTTATCTATTGCATGTTATGTTAAAAACAGTAAAATTATAAGTAAGCCTGATAACAATTTAAAAACTATTAAAGCAGTTGAATGTTGCGTTATAATGAAATATTCCTAGCTTTCAGCCATGATCACTTTGAGAACTTTTTTGCAAGCAAGTAGAAAACGTATTTTGAATAACAACACGTTATAAATATGTGCTGCGCGCTTTCCTCTCAATAACATAAACACACAACAAATATGACAGCGGGGTAAAAAATAGAAAGAAAACATCTGATCATAGTAATGTTGTTTGATATAGCGATA
Source organism: Misgurnus anguillicaudatus (assembly GCF_027580225.2). Classification (NCBI taxonomy): domain Eukaryota; kingdom Metazoa; phylum Chordata; class Actinopteri; order Cypriniformes; family Cobitidae; genus Misgurnus; species Misgurnus anguillicaudatus. The sequence goes on from NC_073345.2 coordinate 25,832,849, forward strand.
TAGCAGCACTATAAGTCACGCCACGTTTATTGCTACACTTTATACAATATAGCCTATTGCTTTTAAGCAACAAATAGCCTATCATAACAACCTATAAGCCTACTGTGTAATTGAGACATTCATTTAAGAAATGCATTAAAGCAGAAAGACGTAGGCTGCGGAAATATAGTGGGTTCACTTCAATCCACACCACAGACGTTCTTGGTTTGCTTCTTATTTATTAAATCGAGGCAATTGTTTGATCAAACATTGATTAATATTAAGATACAATTTATACAAAACGAAATTCACTTTAAAGAAAGTCTTTCTACAAAACAAACCTCGCAAAATCGCTTGCCCGACGTCCATTACGGGCTATGGCAAATTCCTGTCGGGCTAAAAAAAATGATGCGCCTTGGCCGTCGGGCGGAGGAAAAAATATTGTAATGTGTTTGCATTCTCTCAGATTTAGTTAGGTGATTATGTTGTATGTAATTCGGCGTCATCTTGTTAGCCACTAACAAGTGAAACTGTCAGGAAATTAAGTGAAGGCATTAAATCCAATATTCCTTTTGTTCATGTCTGATATGCGGGCTCCTCGGCTCCGCTCTTCACGAGTAGGCTTGCTCTTGTGCTCATCAAAAAGTATATTAAATGTTTATTTATTTGTCATTTCGTTTAACCCCAGAGTCTAACATTATTCTAGCAATTCCCTTTTTCTTTCTTTATTTAGTAAGTTAACTTAAATAAGTGAGAACGAAAATATATTTTTAGTGATTTGCATGATTTGCATGAAGAGAATATGATGTTAGAAGCTTCATTTTAAGCATTTAGTAGCCGTATTTATTTAAACACTTTAATAGGTTATTTAAAAAAGTATAAGGTTTTTTTGGGTTCATTTATATTTCCTGTCACTGTGTGCATGTTCTTTTTTGTAGGCTATGAGAGCCCAATATTTTTTTTTTACCAAAAATGCTTAATAAATGTCACGTTGCATTACAATTTAAAGTATAAATAATGTCAAAAATTTGACGTGCAGTTCGGGTGTGTGTGTATGCTATTTAAATTAGTGTTCTGAAGTTTTGACGAATTTTATAGACTTGTTATAGTTTCTTATTCAAAAGTGACACCCATAGATTCAGGCCCACCCGGACTTAATCCATGCCCACCCATATGTCACGTTCTGCATCCGCCACTGCACTAAGCTGTTGTTTTATTATTTAAAAATCTGACTTTTCCATGTTTAAGTGCTATAATTGGGTCCCCAGTGCTTCTATCAACCTGTAAAATGTGTAAAAGAACTAACCAATAACTTCTTTCTGGTAAACCATTCTCTGCAAGCATGTGTAACAATATGCAAATGAACTTTGGCTCCCTTGTGATGTCAGAAGGGGAAAATACTGCCCCTCAATTGGCACTATCCAACCACGGCACTGCCATTAAGTGCAAAGATCAGCTCATTTGCATTTAAAGTGCTCACCCAAAAACGGCATGTTCTGGCACTGGCAGCTGAGTTTTGAACATACTGTATTGTAGTTTGTTAATGATATTTTTTGTAATCCAACAAGTAAAGCATTACAATATCGATTCGTGAAAAAACAAACGTATTAATCAGCTTTTCTGCAACATTAAAACTTAGCATAGGGTGTACCCTTGCAATGTTTCTGAAATGACAAAAAAGTTTTAATGGTATTCTGTACGTGAGGCTTAAATGTTAAATGAGCATCAGATATTACAGTAGGTTCTTTAGTTTTGTTTGAAACTACAGAACAGAGACATTGTTAAGACAGAGAAAATTTGTAGACATTAATATTTTAATCTCAGAAATGCAATGTTCGAGGAACGCAACAGTAGTGTGATCATCAGGTTTTGAGTGAATGTAGTGAGTGTCGTCTGCAAAAAAAGTGGTACTTACTGTAAGACCAAAAGTCTGCAAAAGATGACCAAGAGGAAAAAATTTCATACTAAAAAGTATAGGACTCAGAAGCGAACCCTGATGCCAAACACAGATTCCAAACAGGTGAGTAAGATAGATGTATATTTTATTATTATTAAAATTGAATTTTACAAACTTCAAGCAGTATTGTATCGTATATCGTACATGGTATACCAATACGCAAGTATCGCATTTCCCCTTCAATATCAGCCGTAACTTTTTTGTTATGGTTTCCAACGCAAACTATCACTTTGGTAACTTTCTTTTTAATAGTGCTTTTAAATTTCCTAAGAAATGCATGTGTCAGTGCACACTGAAAACCTGTAGCTGTCATTACTGTGAAAATGTTCTGAGTTTTTTTTTTGCATTTTTGATCCTTCTCAACTAACAACCTAATGACTGTTAAATCATCTCCTTTTTCTGCATTTCTAGCAGTATAGCGAGTCTTTCATACAAAACGAAAGGTTATTGCCAGAGTGAATTGCGCCCCTTTTGAATGTCTCTGTTTGAAAGAGTTTAATATTTCAATGTGACAGTTGTTAAGGGCAAATTTCAGGCCAAGTCTATATAGGCAGTTGACTAATTGTAATCATTAAGTGGAACCATATTAACTGGATTGAAACTCTAGGCATCATCTCTAGAGGGTTGTTTTTGGCATCAGCACTGACCCGCTGTCAGAGCCGCTGGATGGAAGACGGTTCTGGCATCAGGGTCCTAGGGGTCTGGGGTGTCTTTCCCTTGCCTGAGAGCCTCCGTTCATCATCGCACTCCGGCAATCTGCTCAGCCGTACAAAACAAACAGATCACTCTCTTCTTTTTTGGCGAAGGCTTTACTCATTTCAGGCTTGTAATGGCTGCGATATTTTCCATTTGGTGGCTGGATTGCCTCGCATAACATTAAATAATGAATTTGTATGCAATTACTGTAAATGCACCTCGTAACTTTGTTGATTTGATTGAAAACCCAAGGATTCGCCCACCCGTGCTGTCTGGGTTTCTGTGTGTGACAAATAAAACGGCTGTGCCGCATCCAAGAGGGCCCTCGCTGAGTTTTTCGGGGCAGATTGTGGAGGCCGTTAAGGTGATTTGTTAACTTTATGTGTTTTCAAAACTACTGCTTTCCATATGGCCTTGCCAGTGGGCGATGAAACTCCAACAGGAGTTTTCTCATAGACGCTATCACGCATGCATGGGGTTTGTTGGGCATTTTGCGTCTCAAGGTTGCTTTGGGTGCTGATTTGCTTAAACTCCACACATGCAAGTATAATGGAAAGTATATACGGTACATGCACACATGTCGTACCCTGTCTAGCCATTATGAGAATATAAGAATAGAGTGGTATTGTGTGACATGGGAGATTTAGATGCCAAAAATAATTCAGGGTGGGCGCGGAATGACGTACCACGGTCTGTACTGGAGCTTTATGTTCCTTCTCACCGCAGTGGAAACCCAACCAGAATGAAAAGAGCCGCACGGCGACTCCATGGAAATCCAATCTGGACCCAATTCATGCTATAAAATTAAAAATCCAGAAGCATGTGCTGAAAGCTTTGACTTCTCTTGATGTGGTTGTTCAATGGTGGGATGCTGTGCTTTTCAAAAGTTGCGGCTTAAAAACTCCTTCAGCTGCTGTGCTGAATTGCCCACAAGGGAATAGAAACTCAGTCGGTCTTGTGAATGTCTGAATTGTTTTAACTTTTGTGAAATAAAGAGCTTTTTTAGAAGTGCAAGGTATAAAACCGAAAGGAATGAACATGAAATGCTAAAACGCTTTAAAAAAGATTGTATGCGATGTAGGTGATGGGTTGCTAGTAAATTGGAAGACTTTTATGTGGTAAATGAGACATTTCCGTTTCTTTCTCATTTTCTTATTTTTATGTGAAAGAGGAGATGAGATGCACAAAGATGACTCAAATGAAAGAGCATATCAAATACTAGGAATATGTGCTTAAGGTAAAAACTTCAATATATAGTTTAAAACATTTATGAATGAAAGTGAAAATGATTTTACTTGTAAAACGTAATGCACGACAGTGTAAAGCAACTATGCAGTTATATCACAATATTGTAATCCTGGTTATGATAAGCTCTGTTACTCTATGGCCTGGATTTACAGACAAACCTTAGGGAGCGATCACATTATCCCAACCATACCGTGCCCAAACGTGTTTGAGCCCCAAACCTAGTTCGTTTGCCAAGTGTGATCGCTTTGTACCATGCCCAGGCGGACTTCATTTGGACAACTTTAAAGGCGATTTTTTCAACATTTTACATTTTTGCACCCTCAGATTTTTAAATAGTCGTATCTTGACCAAGTATTGTCTTTCTGTATCTTAACAAACCATGCACCAATGGAAATCGTATTTATTCAAATTTCAGATGATGTATAAATCTCAATTTTAAAATAAATTGACTCGACTGGTTTTGTGGTCTGGGGTCACATATTTGGTTTGACTCAGCAACGTTTTTGATTTCTTTACAGTACTGTGCAATAATCTTAGGCCAACACAACATCAACAGCTTTGTTGTTTTAGCAAAGTTTTAATGAGTATCCATATTTATTTATTTATTATTTATTTATTTTATGCTCCCTTTATTAAGATACAAACCGAGAATACAAGAAACTAAAGTCATAAGATTAGAATTAAAAATTGCAGTTTTAATTAATTTAGGTGTAAGAGATCCCACAGGTTCCTGCTATTATAGGAGACACTTTAGCTAATAATTTTATTCTGTTTTTTTAAACTGCATACAAATCTTAAAGGGATAGTTCACCCAAAAATGAAAATAATGTAATTAATGAGACCCTCATGTTGTTCCAAACTTGTAAGTCCGATAGCTTGTTGACCCTTCATTGAAAATCTATTTACGGTGTACTGTCCATGTCCAGAAAGGTAATAAAAACATCATCAAAGTAGTCCATGTAACATCAGTGGGTCAGTTGGAATGTGTTGAAGCATCAAAAATACATTTTAATCCAAAAAGAACAAAAATTACGACTTTATTTAGCATTGTCCTCTCTTCCGCGTCTGTCGTGAAGCCCATGTGCAAGACTAAAGTCACGTGACTGCAGTGAAGCGGATGACGTGTTATCCTCAGACATGTTTGGGAAGGTTTTTTTTTAAACTTACAGCATGCGTCTCCCTCAGACTGTAAACGAAGCTCGGGTGCACAAAAAAACAGCTGGGGCGCACCAGATAACACGTCAGTCACGTCGTACTTCATCCGCGTCACTGCAGTCACGTGACTTCAGTCCCGCGCATGCGCCCCACAACAGACCCGGAAGAGAAGACAATGCTGAATAAAGTCGTAATTTTTGGACAAAATTTAATTTCCGATGCTGCCACACATTCTAACTGACCCACTGATGTCACATGGACTATTTTGATGATGTTTTTATGACCTTTCTGGACATGGACAGTATACCATAAATAGATTTTCAATGAAGGGTCAACAAGCTCTCGGACTAAATATAAAACATCTTAAACTGTGTTCCGTAGATAAACGGAGGTCTTACGAGTTTGGAATTACACTATTTTCATTTTTGGGTGAACTATCCCTTTAAGGATTTCTATTTAAATAAAGAGACCAATAAATAATAATATGGTCACTATACCACTGCAAACACAATAAATCTAATAGTGGCATACAAGACTTTGCACAGAACTGTACTTTATGATGACCAGGTCTTTTGTGTACACATCCTGAATAAATATATACCTTGAATGCACTCAAGTGTCGCACGTCGCTACAAAGAAAAGTGTCTGCCAAGTGCATACAAAACACTTCAGTAATAGACTACAACTACTCAAGTTCTTTACATCCCTAGAAATAAATTTAAATGTAAGGGTATGTGGTGCAGCATATGCAGTGGTAAGAACGTACATGGAAGGTCAACCAACACTTTCTTATAGGTTTGCTTCATATCCTGTAATCTTCAGTTTTTGTATACTGTGTGTGAGATGATTGTCCGGGAATCCGGATTGAACCGATGTTGATCGTCCACAGTCTTTAAGGCTTAAGTCCCACACTTGTCCTTAAAGTCTCATCTCCCACACAGACTTGTGGAAATGGGTTGCATTATCTCTCCCGTGGCGATACCATGTGATCGCTCTAGCTGGCTGTCTGCAGATTTCTTCTGCAGATGTGAGAGATCTGTGGGATGATATAATCACAGTCTCCAGTGTAAGGTTACGGTTTCATTTACCCTTTGTGTCTGTTTTTATGAGCGGATTCAGTTTGATGTTATTCAGCACTCAATTTCAGTGAGCTACATACATTTTTGCAAGTGTGGATTACATGTGTATAAAGAGAAAGGGTTTAATTTGGCTAATCTTCACTGGCAGCTTATTGAATGGTGAATTATTTAAAAACTATATTTGGTTAAAAAAACTTTTGAAAATCATGCTTTACAGCGATTTGAGATACTGTCTCTTGAGATGCTGTTCACCAGATTTGATTTTGTAATCTTTGCCTCTTAGCATGTTTTTCACCTCTTTTTATGAGTTCACCTCAAGGACTGTAATGTAGAAGACAAAGGTTTTGAAATCTCCCTTCTTACACTTGCACAGGCGTGACAGGCGTTTGAGGCAGTTTATCTCCAAGGTCCTTCACCTCACGAAGGGTTGAATCAAGTAAGAAGGCTTCCTTCTTTTTACACCTGCAAGATTTTAATTTCAGCCGGTGGTTGAAGTAGCCTTGAAACGCTCTTACCCTCCCCTTTCCTGTTTACAGCACAGCTATTAGTCTCGGCTCTGAGGTGCTTTGTGTTTTTAGTCTGGAAAGCTATGCATTAAAGGGAACATTTCACAAGATGTAAAATAAATCTGTGGTGTCCCAAGGGTACATATTTGTATGTGAATTTTTAGCTCAAAATACCATATAGTTAATTTATTATAACATGATAAATTTGCCACTTTATGGCAGTGTCATGGTTGGATAGTGCAGATTAAGGGGTGGTATTATAATAAGATCCCCTACTGACATCACAAGGGGAGCCAAATGTCCTTGACCTATTTTCAAATGCTTGCAGATAATGGTTTACTAAGTCTAAGTTAATGGGTTTCTCTTTTTCACATTTTCTAAATTGATAGAAGCACTGGGGACCCAATTGTAGAGACTGTCCTCCAAAAAATAACGACCTCATTGGTCGTTTGTGCAAGCACCTTATTACGACGTAAAGTGACGTATTAAGGGATATGTGTCCTCTAGTGGCAGTAGCTTATACAACCTGTTGTTACATTTTAAGGTTTTTGCCTTGTACATCATATTAGACACATTTAATTTTATAAATTTGTAAATGTAGAAACGGTTTCATAAACATTTATGATTTTAAAGATATTTTGGAGCATCTAACTCCCTTACCCTAAACCCAACCACTTTTCAACCATATAAAACACAAAACGCAAGTAAAAATACAGTCACGGGTATTTATTGCATAATTAAGCAATATCGCTCGAGTAGGAGCCTACGGCCTCGTGCCTCTGGCCTAATCACAGCCGTGATAATATAGAGCTATATCACACGACTCCGAGAGCGATATTGCTTTTATACAACAGTTCGACGGCACACTTTGAAAAACGAAAACTAGAAAACAACAACGGAGTTATTTTAAAAGCCTCTTTGTTTGAGAACTACCTCTTCCGCCACGGATTTGAGGGCGGCCAGAATGACAGGTAACACTTTCGGCTGCTTTGAATCTCATAATAACTCAATGGACGGAAAAGCCGTTTCTTTATATTACCGTTTCTTGGTCACAAAGTGTAGTTTTAAGTTTAATTCAGTCTAGAATATATATGTATTATATTTAAATCTGCAGTCGATTAGTAAAGATAGCGCCTGTTTGAACGTTTGCTTAGTAAGATTCGGTACGAATGAGAACCAAAGCATGAGCGGACGTCAGTGTTCACTCGCCCCGCTGACCACCGCCCTCTCTGGGCTACATCTCAGACAGGGATTCCCTGGCTCTCATGTTGGCCTTGTTTGTTTTTGATCGTCAAAATGAGATCAAATCAGCAGTATTTGGTGTCATGATCAAACTATTACTTGTTTTTTAATTCATATTTAGTGTCTTTTGTGTTGTTATTGTTTTGGCGCGAGGTAAAAGTTAATAAAACTATACTTGTGTAACGTTACTATTGCTTTCTCATTTATTCTTAACGTGATACGAGCACTCGATTATTATTATTAAACTTTGTTCTTGTCAGTACTATATAAAACGTTTTTTTATAAGTGTCAGAGAGATGTTTTTGCATGCTGCTTATAAATATATCAGTGGCGATATCTCATAACATGTTTTAATAGTCACGTCACGATAAAGTAAATGATCAATGTCCACATTTAAAAGCTGCTGTGCTTACCTGCAGTTCCACGGTGTTTTCGCGTTCTGAGAAGAAACATCCAAGTGTTAATCGTCCACACGATGTGACAAGACATAACTTCCATTAAGTTTAACGTAACATCCAAGAGCGCTGATCTTTGACGGAATAATAACTTGGGATACACACACTGATTTACGAGCTAGTGAACTAATGAGACACACGGAGAGTGATTAAAAACAGCGCGTTTGTGTGTGTCCGTGTGTGTGTGCAGTTTCTCCATTCAGAGATGAGCCTGTTTAGAGGACCTCCATTCACTAGGTGGCGGAATGATACGAAAGGTGAAGCGGTTACTGTGCCGTTATCAGTAGAATATTGCATGCCTCTTAGCCAATCAGATTCGAGAACCAGAAAGAACTGTTGTATAAAATAATATAAAAGTATTATCAACCATTTGCAGTCGGTCACAAGAGCCAATAGCGCTTCACATTCTTAGCTGACGTAATGATGCAATCGTTCACGAGACACATGAGAGCCAATGCTTTTTCACAATCATAGATGACAAAAGTTGTGACTGTTTTGCATGCTTTGTTTATATTGTATAATAAATTAATGGGTACGTTATTTGCCCTAAATGCCTGAATGGTGTAATGTGTAATAAAATACAATTAATCCTGGTGGTTTAAATTGAATATCTTATCCCAGTACATGTCATCATAACAAAAGTTTCACCTATTGCTGGTAGATGCGCTAATTTAGTAAATGCATCTATTGGTCGTATTTGTTGAAATGGACAAACGACCAAACTAATCGTATGGGTTGGAGAATAGGTTGCAATTATATCTCTTAAAGTCTGGTTTTCAAAAAGGATGAGGAACGATGAAACTGTATGTTAGCATCAAGTATGGCTCAAGGTCTCCAGTCGGACCTTTCCGCGTTAACCTCACTATTGTCCTTGGGCTGGCACATGGAAAAGACTGAAACGTTGAAGGTTAATGATGGCGGCTGGCACTGCCCACCTCATTCACTTGAGGATTCAATCAAATGCCTTCCTCCCACCGCCAACATCACCCTCATAAATTCTCCAACCCAGCCTGCCCGGTGTGCCGCTAAATGTCAATTTGACTTGCAACCTTGCCGTGATCGAGACACCGGTGGTACCAGCCGTCTGCTAAAAAAAACTTACAATCAAAACGAAGCGGTTTCGGTTTGAGCCCGTCTAATTATCCTCTTATGAATATGAGCAATTGCTCGCCTCGGCGGGGTGCGCAAAATCGCAAGGCGAAGTATCCGCTTGCTTTTCTTTCGATTGCTTTGTTTCTCTCATTAACAACCCACTGAGTCCTGAGAGAGGATGTTTTCAATCTTGTAGCGTTTGTGTTTCTTGTGTAACGGGAATAAAAAAAGCATTTAACAGGGTTCAATCACAATCGTGGGTGCTGTGTTTAGATTTCTCACCCTTCAGAACAGCGTGTTCAGACTGATTAGACTTAAAGAGAGCAGAACGAGTGTCTGAGCTTTGGTGTTACTCTTGTCATATTGTAGCCTACAGGGAGATTCAGGCTGCCTTGAGGAGGGTAACCCTATAAGCGCTTTTCATCCTCGCTTCAACTTAGTGTAATACAGCAGACACGAGTAGTTTTTCAAGTGTAGACTACTACCAATCCATCTCTCAGTCTCGTGTTGTATAGATAAAGGCAGACAAATACTCTATATGTAGTGTCCCATTTAACATTTAATAATGTATTTGTGGCCCCACTGATGTGGACTTTATAGCGCACCGATATAAACCAACCCATGTGTACACTCAAAAAGAGTGTTATGAGGGCTGAGGGTGCTATTTAGGATGGAGTTTGCTTTGTGAGATGTTTACAAGCTTACTGTATTAATAGTCTCCAGCGGATCTGCGGATGACTGTGATGGATGTTGCACTTATTCATTTTGTATGCTTAGCTACCTGTACCGGGACTTGCCATTTGATTTGCACTTCGGAGTGAAAGCGCCTACGAAGAATGTAAATGGAAAGATGTTTTAATGGGGCAGCTGTGAAGGATGGATATCATTTCTGCACTGCAAGATCCTAGGAGAATAGGATCGTAAGCACAATGCATTCGTAAAATGCCCTTGTTTTATTTAGAGGCTGTTGCATTTTAATGCGAGCGTTTTCGTTTTTATGTATCGGGAGTCATGTGAGGTAAGACCTTATTGCCGTGGTGACGGTTCGTGACCCCTTGACACCATGACCTCGTCTGCGTCTGGTTTTGATTTGTGTAAAGGTTTGCTCCTCTGTTCTGACAGGTTTTTCCCAGACTTATGAAGTCTCGTAAGGTGGTGTCAGGAGAACAAATCAGTGTGCTCACCTCACACCTCATGAATAACCACACTTGCCGCACGACATTTAATACGGTCCCTTCCAAATCCACTACTGTTTATAGAAAAAACACGCAGGGAGACGGTTGGAGGCAGTTAATCGTGGGGGTGAAGTGATCTCGCCGGCGATATGAAGCTGGAAACGACAAGCGTGATTGCGACATGATTACAATTCGGCGAGGGGCGTAATTTACCTGCAGCATCCCATTGTGTTTGTCCTGTGGCATACACCCACTCTTTATCAGAGAGAATAATGGCTTCATCAGTTCTCATCTCTTGTGCGGGAGCGTGAACGCACCTCTTACTCTACCGGGCCGGTTAGCGGCTGTAAGGATGATGCAGTATCAATTTGCTGTGAGAGAGGAGTTTGGTTAGGGCGTCTGATGTTCGGTGTCTGGAAATCATGCATCTTTTCACCTCGAAATTGCAAAGCGTTGAGCTCACCTTCGGGCACTGCCACTATCAAATATTGTTTTCCTTTATCTTTGTAACAAATAGAAGCTGATGCATCAATGTTCCCAACCCTGGTAACTGTCTGTGTGCTCCACCTAATTGGCTTCCACATTTACGCTGAAGGGCTTGTAATCATTCTGAGTGCCAGTAATGTTTTGAGTGATGTTCACCATTTCATTTTCGCTTTGTGTGCATTTTTTTCCACGACACCTAGTGAAGAGCTATAGTGGAATATGGTTATGGTGATGCTTAGCCTTGGGCCTAGTCCACACGTACAAGGTTATTTTTATAAATGGAGTTTTTCACTCTTTTGTGAAAATAATCTCCATGTCCACACAAACACGCAAAAAACCCAGTATGAAGTGTTGTCAATTGTTGCTAACAATTTGCTACATCACTCTTAAAATAGCTGGGTTATTTTTAACCCATGTTGGGTAAATATTGGACAGAACATGCTGGGTTAAAAACTATTTAAAAATGATGTTGCAACTATGGGTTATAATAACCCATCAGTTGGGTAAAAAAACAGCATTTGGTCACCCAGCAGTGTTTTCTGTCCAAAATTTACCCAACATGGGTCAAAAATAAAATTTTTGATTACAAATGTTGTCGGGCATCATTTGATGCATGAAGATCTAAAAAAACAATTCCCAACCAAGATTTATTGTATATAATAATATAATATAATATAATAATACTTATTACCAAAGTATTTCCTTAGCAGGGAACATGGTTTTAAATGTTTTTAATAGGGCTGTCAAAAAATTAATCACAATTAATTGCATACATATTAAAGTTTGTGTTTGCATTTTATATTTGTGTTTGGATTGTATGTTAATTATTATGTATATGTAAATACACAAACTAAAAAAAATTATCATTTATATATATATATAAATATTTAAGTAATTAAATATATATATATATATATATATATATATATACATATATATATATATATATTTTATATATTCTTTAATTATTAAAAACATTTAAATGTTCATATGTGTGTTTTTTAAATATACATAATAATTACACACAACACACACACATATTACGCAAAAATACTTTTATTTTGTATTGGATTAATCACGATTAATCTTTGCCCAGCACTAATATATGTGCGTAATTATTTCGTATATATAAATATACCTGTAAATGTTTCTTAAATACATTCATGTGAGTGTGTTTATATAGGCTATACAAAATAATTACACACATATATTATGCAAAAACAAACTTTTATTATGTAAGCGATTAATCACGCTTAATCTTTTGACAGCCTTGGTTTTTAACAAAGTTAAAAGAGTTGTTAGTCGAGAGACCATGGTACAGTTCACTTGTAAACTTTTTTTAAATTCATAAAAGTTTTGTTCATCTGTGAAGGTTATCTTCTTGTACAAAACGTCTACGTTTATTTTGAGCGATACTCCATATGAGGTTGGCCTATATACGTCATCGTATACGGCACTCTATATTAAACATCTAGGTTTCATTTTCACTAAACTTAGGTGCTGAACTGTGTATACAGTATGTCTCCCATTCTTTCTCTGTCTTGTACAGAAAACACACAAGCATCCAACTGGTAGAGCATTGTACAAAAGGTCATAGGTTTGAACCTCATACTGATAACTGTTATTGTATATCTTGAAAGCACTGTCACATTGGATATAAGTGTCTGCCAAATTCATAAATGTATGTCGGCTTTCCGCTGGACATTAAGCTTCATATAGCTGATTATTCTCTGTAGAGTCCAGATAGAAAGAGAGAGAGAGACAACTGAAGTGGTGAAGAGAAAATCCTCTTTGTTTAACAATTCATTGTGTTTCATTTTAATTGTTCAACTGTTTATTCAAGATCATATTCCCACAAGGTCTCAGCTGGACCCCTGGCATTTGTTTCTCTTTATTTGAAATGTTTTTTAAATATTTTTTATAGAGCTGGAAGTGAGGACCGTAGGGGCTCGACCTGATTATGCATCGGGGTATTTGATCATTTTAGCTTTGCAGCTGTTTGTTAGCTGTGGAGTGAAAAGTAGCTCAGGGTGAGTCGCATTATGCAGGTTTTGGACTCCTGCGGTTCTGTAAACAGACATACTTAAATTATTTGATTCTCTATGCCCATTTTTACCTCAAGACAAAATCTTTTACCACAATGTAGATGTCAGATCTTATGTGTATATAAACATGCAGCTGTGCATTGGATTGCATGGGGGAGGTAAAATAAGAGGATGTCGACAAAAAAATATAACGGCATTGTTTTTATAAGCACAGTGTTTTTGAGGTGCTTATAAAAGGAGTCTTAAAGGTTCTTTATGGAGCCATTTTGCCCCAAAATGTTTCTTCTTTGGCATCGTGAGGCACCTTTTTTTTTTAATTGCAAGGCAACTTAAAGTGCATTCAATCCCAAAAAAATGTATTAGTATATGCTAACTATCGAACTCATGATCTAACGCAATGGTCTACCAAATGAGCCGCAGGAACACCGTATTTACCAAAAGGCAACCTTTTGATCTCTTTGATGAAGAGCCAATACGGAAGTGATTTAAACTGCAATTCATCGACTGGCCAATAGAGGCAGGCTCAAAAAGGACAGTAGAAAATAATAGGTTTACAACCTGGTACAAAAATTGTTTTGGGTTTGTATCTAATTTGTTCTTCGTTACACCTGTGAGCGGGGTGAATTTTTTTGTAACTCATCCGTTTAAATTATATTAAGCCTTAAAGTTTTGCATAATTAAGGGCGTGGCCACTTGAGTGACGGTTGAACAGCCACTGCTGTCACTAGAGTCGAGCTAGGCAGGCGTGGTTTCAGCAACCAGTCACCTCAGCTTTACCCACATCTCACCCTTTTTACCAATTTTCGGATATCCAAGAGTGATACACGGTGACGCGCGGCCAAGATAGCGACGGCAGACATCGCCTACTTTAAGTTTCAAAAACGATCTTCAGAAACCTATGGGTGACGTCACGGACGCTATGTCCATCTATTTTCAGTATATGGTATTTACTTTTAAAAACAAAAGTTCCTCTAAAGCTCGAAGCATAGTCTGTTTTACGTGTACGCGAACGTACGTGAACAACCTTGCAAAGTATCGCTTATTTGACTCCTACGTGTACACAGACGTTCGACGGATGCACATTGCAACAAAATGCAATGCATCTCATGGGATACATACTACATTCTCCTATAAGTGCATGCGCAACCTACACATACAATGTATGCAGGGTTTAAAAAATCCAACGGTGCGCATATAGTACGCACACACACTCTGATGATGGAAAATTGCATCATAGGCACTGTACACGGACCCTCGGGTATGCGTAAAAACTTGACTATACGTCTTCGGCCTTAAAGGAATAGTCTACTCATTTTCAATACTAAAATATGTTATTACCTTAACTAAGAATTGTTGATACATCCCTCTATCATCTGTGTGCGTGCACGTAAGCGCTGGAGCGCGCTGCAACGCTTCGATAGCACTTAGCTTAGCCCCATTCATTCAATGGTACCATTTAGAGATAAAGTTAGAAGTGACCAAACACATCAACGTTTTTCCTATTTAAGACGAGTAGTTATACGAGCAAGTTTGGTGGTACAAAATAAAACGTAGCGCTTTTCTAAGCGGATTTAAAAGAGGAACTATATTGTATGGCGTAATAGCACTTATGGGAGTACTTCGACTCGGCGCTATAACACCCTCCCTCTCCCATTATGAGAGTGAGAAGGGGAGCGGACTTTTCAGGCGAGTCGAAGTACTCCCAAAAGTGCTATTACGCCATAAAATATAGTTCCTCTTTTAAATCCGCTTAGAAAAGCGCTACGTTTTATTTTGTACCACCAAACTTGCTCGTATAACTACTCGTCTTAAATAGGAAAAACGTTGATGTGTCACTTCTAACTTTATCTCTAAATGGTACCATTGAATGAATGGGGCTAAGCTAAATGCTATCGAAGCGTCGCAGCGCGTTCCAGCGCTTACGTGCACGCACACAGATGATAGAGGGATGTATCAACAATTCTTAGTTAAGGTAATAACATATTTTAATATTGAAAATGAGTAGACTATTCCTTTAAGAGTCTCTTTCGGACTGTATGGGTCCATAAGGAACCTTTAACATCCGCAAAACCTTTCTGTTGCATAAAAGGCTATTTGTAATGGATAAAAGTTTATTAGACTATATAAAGGTAAGAAGAAATGGTTTTTTCTTAAAAACCTTTGACTGTGAGGTTCTTTGGGGAACCAAATTCTACCATCTCTGAGAAAACCCAGCACCTTGACCTTGACCTTGAAAATATCAATATGAAATCTGCTTGATTTTAAAATGTTTTCATTTAACTTGCTGCACAAACTGCATAATGCTGTTTATAACCACTAAATCATAGCTGACAGATGCATAAAAATGACCTTGTCAATCTGGAAAAGCAGTCGTTTCGAGAATGACCCTTATAAATGATTCATCCAATCCTTAGTCTTACTACTTACAAACGCGCCTATAAAAACCAGAAGTCAAAGGTCAAATAATACAGCCATGTCGAAGACTCCCCAGACATCCAAAGGTCAGAGCTATGCAATTAGACAAAATTAAACCGTATAATCTCATACAGACCATAAAATGGTCTGATAGTGTCCCTCCTTTACTAACGTAAAATTAAATTTACCCACTGTAATCCATTTATGCATGTCTGGATTCCGTTCATCTAGCCTCCATCTTTTCCTAAGACCCACACGCTTCATGCTCCAAAATGTACACTGTTTAATAAAGCCAATTCAACAAACTATTTTGATTTTTAACTTTTATAAAAACAAGTTGAAACTGTTTAACATAATTAGTTAGGTTAAAGTAACAAAATTATATGTTGATTTGACAATTTTTTTACAAGTGTTTGAAGGAAAAGGTGGGCAACATTTTAACATCTGAAGAAGGTTTTTTAATAAAAAAATTCATACATTTGTGTTTATATGTTAACTCTTTCACTGCCAGCGTTTTTAAAAAAAAGTTGCCAGCCAGCGCCAGCGTTTTTTCATGATTTTCACAAAAGTTAATGCCTTCCAGAAAATGTTCTTCTTCAAATATATAAACATACAATAAACCAAATGAAAGAACAGACCCTCTGCTTTCAAAAAAAAAAAACGTTTCATCCTACCTTCAGTATTTCTTTTGTAATCAGCTTTTGAATATGGGTAGGTTGCTGCAAAAAAACCACATTTTGAGCAAAAAGCAGAGATAATTCCATTTTTGTGACAGACTTTTCATAGAGCTTGCCATATGGCAATACTTCCGTCATTGGCGGGGAAGCGTTTTCTCTTGAGATATCTCGTCAATGGCGGGGAAAGAGTTAAAGGGGTCATGGCATGAAAATCTGACTATTTCCATGTTTAATTGCTATAATTGGGTTCCCAGTGCTTCTTTTAACCTAGAAAATGTGAAAAAGATCAACCCATTAACTTAGTTTTGGCAAACCATTCTCTACAAGCACATGAAAAAACAGGTCATTGAAATTTGGCTCTCCTTATGATGTCATAAGGAGCTCTTATTATAATAATACCGCCCCTTAATCTGCAGAGAGAAATAGAGAGAGAAAGTAATTCACAGCACAATTGAGTTTTAATTGCACCAAACCACCATCATTGTGATCAGTGTTTGCACTTCATCTGCTCATTTGCATTTTAAAGGGCACACCCAAAATGTCACATTTTTGCTCACACCTACAAAGTGGCAATTTTAACATGCTATAATAAATGATCTATTTGGTATTTTGAACTAAAACTTCACATATCTGTGCTCTGGGGACACCAAAGATTTATTTGACACTTTAAAAAATTATTGTGACATGGCCCCTTTAAAGTAACTTTTCTTACACATATGTTTATGAAAGACGCAAATATATGGTGTAGAAGGGCGCTTTCACATCATCCATCAGCTCCAGCATACCTCCAAGCAAACCTGAATCCTCTCTAACAACCATTTTGCTCTCACGTTTCCTCTTGAGCAAGAGCTGCGCTTTAATAAATAAATAAATAGCAGGGGTCGAGACTTCTCTGACTGGCAGCTCTAATAATCTGTGCTTCCTCTCTGTCAATCCATCCTCTATTCAATTGCATCATCTTTTCCTAGGCTTAATGCAAAGGATAACAAGGAAAAATAACAACGCGCTGACATCGAACCCGGGCAGGCTCTTGTTTTTAAAGTATTACTGATGAGAAGTTCACAATGCTTCATTGTGTGACGGGGTGTTAAAATGTACCCTCCGGGTGACAGTTGAAACAGATCAGTCATTTTATAACCCATACATAAGTGACAGGGGTGGAACAGTGGAGCGTCGCAGGATTTAACATTTACTGTCGAGGGGCCGCCAAGGCCGTGTCAGTGTGCCGAGGGCTTGCTGTTTAACAGACCCGTCATCTTTAATTAGAAACCGACCCTCGGATGGAGCTCATGTTTCTGGCTAAACATACAGGCAGCTAACGCTTTTATACATGAAGCTCCGGCCCAGACGTTCCTGGTTCCTGTGGAGTGTGTACACAAGGAGAGGTTTCTCTGGCATGTGCTGTGGGTGTTTTTGAAGGCAGGCATGTGGATGTATGTGCATGCTAAGGGTTTTGGGGGGGTCGTTGGGGGGTGAAGAATGTGCCATGTACTGGGGAAGGGCATAAACCTTGGACGCACCTGTTTTATAGATAAGCAGGGATTTGGATCAAAGGATTGGACTGTAACACATGATGTGCTGGTGTATATGTAATCGATGTTCTAAAGATGTATTCCTGTTGGTTAATTAATAGAGAATTGTGTTGGCAACGCAAAGGTTATGGGTTTTAATCGCAGAATGTATAGCATGATTGCATTGTAAGTCACTTTGGAGAAAAGCATTAAAGGGATAATTTATACAAAAATGAAAATAATGTCATTAATGACTCACTCTCATGTCGTTCCAAACTCGTAAGACCTCCCTTCATCTTCAGAACATGTGATTGGTGCGGGCAAAAATCCTCGATTTTGCGGAACGTTTTCTTAAAAAATGCGATGGAATATGCGGGATATTTATGCAATTTATGCGATGGAATTGCGAGAATTTGTGAAAATTGCGGAACTTGCAAAAACTGCGGAAACTTGCAAAAGCTGCAATGATGTTCACGTCACGTAATCACGTCACTTCATAACTTTCCCATGGCAATAGAGGACACGGCTGCGCTTTTGGGAAGTAAATACAACATTTTTCAACTTTCTGCTAATATATATGTGACTTTTTGCTACGAAAATGCGGAGATTATGAAATCATGCAAGCCCCGCATATTTTGTGCGCGGAAATATGTAATTAATGCGGCGAAAGTGCGTCGTATTTGGAAAAAATGCAGCCCTGCATAAATATGCAGACTTTGGCTGATTATGCAATATATCGCGCGATCGCACAATCACGTTTTTCTGGAGGGACTGAGTTTAAGATGTTTTATATTTAGTCCGAGAGCTTGTTGACCTTTCATTGAAAATCTATGTCGTACTGTCCATGTCCAGAAAGGTAATAAAAACATCATAAAAGTAGTCCATGTGACATCAGTGGGTCCAAAAATAACAAAAATTATGACTTACGACTAAAGTCACGTGACTGCAGTGACGCGGATGGTGTATGACACGGCTGACGTGTTATCTGGTGCGCCCCAGCTGTTTTTTTGTGCGCCCGGGCTTCGTTTACAGTCTGAGGGAGACGCACGCTGTAAGTTTAAAAAAAATCTGAAACATGTCTGAGGATAACACGTCATCCACTGCTGTCACATGACTTTAGTCTCGTAGTGCGTAGATTTTCAGTGAAGGGTCAAAAAGCTCTCGTACTAAATCTAAAACATCTTAAACTGTGTTCCAAAGATGAACGGATGCCTTAAGAGTTTGGAACGACATGAGGGTGTCATTCATGACATATTTTCATTGTTGGGTGAACTATCCCTTTAACCAAATGCATAATTGAATGTAATGTGTACATTTTTGTGATTTACTCTTTTCTACATAATGTAAAGAATATATAATAATAACCTTGATATCTTTACATTGACTGAGTAAGCTGTTAAAATTAATCTGTAATCAACTTTTAATGCTCCGAATTTCATCATTAGATTATGAGACTTAAGGCTAGATCTCATAAGATGCGTTTCTATTACCCTTCAAATTGCACAAATTGACATTGTAAATTGAAAATACGGCCAATGGAAAGTGTCAATTTTGTAAAAACTCCTTATATAGCAAAACAGGTTTTTTAACGTTCGCATGAGGTGGTTTTTTAGGCAATTCGGAAAAGGTGTACTTCGCAAAACTGCAATGGAAACAGTTTATTCACATTGTCAGATCATTTGATTCAAGAAAGTCACGTAATTATTCTTTATGTACTATGTACGGTATGTACTAAAACCTCCCAGAAACACCTCAGTACATGTCTGCTTCCAAGTATAAGAGGCTTTCCTTGCCAATAATGTTTGGATAACAATCCGACATCTCTTTTGAGTTAAAATAATGCACTATTACTTCCAAGAAACACCTCATACATCGTCGCTCATTAATTTTGATAATACTCTTACCTTTGGTTAAAAATAATGCCTAGTGCGTTGGATGGGATATTTGTAAGCCTACATTCAGTCGCATATCATCCATTTATGAAAACCAGAGTCACATATAACACAGAGTCATATTTGATGGCACCAGTGTTGCCAAGTCTGCAGTTTTCCTGAACAATTAGGCTAATTTTGGAACAGGTTGTTCATCTTCTATCCATATTAATAATGATCTCTTCTTATGGAATCTGAAATTTTGTGCAATGCATAAAGGTAAAATATGTATTTTAGTTATGGAAGTGGTTTTAGTCTTGGCATTTGGCCTATTGATTGACTATTAGGCTGGTTTTTGTGACGCAGACCTGGCAACCCTTGATCACTTACAAAACTGGAAGAAACTTTCTCAATTCTGCAAGCTTTAATCTTATTGGTTGATATATGGATATAAAGTCGTGTTTACAATACAAACACAATATTCAGAGTTTTGTTTGAGTGACTAGATCTCCATAAAAGTGTACATATTGTTTGTAAAAGTTATACTGTATACGTCTGCATGTTTTTTTTCAAAGCCAGAAAATCAAATCGAATACATTTTCTGCCTTTTCTTGCTGTTTGCAAAGACTGCTAATACATTATTTATGTGAATTATTTTTCATGTTGGCCTGTTATGTAATAATGTTGCCCTGGTATAATCTACTTTAAGACTGCATCTAAAAACAAATCAAACTGTGATTATTTGCATTAAATATGTTATTTTTTAAGTAGGTAGACTACCCTTTCAAAAATTACACCTTTACACATAAAGACCACATATTAGTACCTCAGGGGTAAATATTGGTATCTTAAAGGTACATATTGGTACCAAATGTATACATAATGGCACATATTACTTTTTAAAGGGTGCTGCTCTAGTAACAGATGTGGTTTGACGATTTTTGTTTGCTTTTTTAAGCATTTCTTTCCTTAACTTACTGGGATGTTGTTTTTAAAGTGTTTGTTTAAGTATGTCATTCCTTTCAATTACATTTTTGCTTTTTTCACTCCCAGATAGTTGTAGCTTTGACACAGTTGTGAAGAGCAGATACTTTTTTCCAGCCCATATATTAAAAGTTTGGCATTGGCTAGCAGAGGCACAGGCAGGAAAATTGATCTGCTTTTATTTCCTCACAAAAGCTGGAGATTTAAGATGCGTTGGGACTTTGGGACTGACCATTGTTTAACGCCTTTTACAACCGAGCTTTGCGAGAGGCTTTGAGGCTGTGCAGTCCTGCCATTTAGGAAAGGATGCCCTGTAGCCATCTCTCTGCACCCGGCAGCCCATAAAACAACCTCATTGTTCGTGAAATTCCAGACCTGTCCATCTCACACAAAGGAATCGTGTATTCGGTGCTCTGGATAAAACGTGTGTGGCCACTTGTGACTTTTTAAACCAGGCTTAAATGGATCAGCTTGCTCTATAAAAGACCAGCTAACAGAAAATTACTCTCCAACACACATAAATGGAGATTCAATTCATGGCTGAACTGAAAGTTTGAAATGCTGGGATAATCAAAAAGTTTTTAGATGCTGGAACTTGTCTGTGTACTTTTATCTTGGCAAGCGCAGGTCTTCGGTGAAAACATAATTTGCCTGGTTTCGTTCGACTTGCAACTCCGACAACAAAGGCTCCGTCTTTTCACGGCACTGTGCTGTACAATTATTTTGTTGCCTGGTGTATCTAATTAGCAGAAGAAAGGGAATACATGTGTTGTTTTGTGGATTATCTTTAGCTTTAAAAGTCATCTACCCCCGAGCATCTTCTTGTATTGGATAAAAGCCTCAGTGTACTGTAAATGTTTAGCATTTCTATAACAAAAAAAACTCAAGGGAAAAGTAGTTGTAACACCATTAGTTCAATGACATTGAAATGATCTACACTCTTAAAAATAAAGGTGGTATAAAGGGGTTTTCATAGAAGAACAATTTTTGGTTCCCCGAAAAACCTTTCAGTAAGGTTATTATAAGAATAATTTTCTTACCTTTTTATAATCTGTACAACGTTTTTCTACTACAAAGAAACATTTTTATGCAAAAGAAAGGTTTATGGATGTTAAGTAAGGGGTAATGCAGCTGGTTGTTATGGCTGAAATAAGCATTGACAGTGTCATTAGGACCCAATGCGAAGCGGGAAGGGTCTTGAATCACACTGATGGTGCTTATTTTGGGCTATTTACCTAATAAGTAAGGTAAAGAACATTAAATATTGATTTAAAATATTTTATTTGCTTATTTTTAATGAATGCAGACCTTGCGGAAAACCCATTTATTTTCGGAATTAAGGTAAGATGTTGAAATGTCACAGTATATGTTATTAAGTGCATATTTGTAGTTAATTTTTGTCTAACATTAAACTGTACCTGTCAAAATTATTTGAAGCATCATGGTTACTATATGTTATTAGTTTTGAGTGGTTGTTATCTTGGAATAGACGGTTTTATCGGACGCACACACGTGCGGTGACGCGATTATAAGTCTGGTCGGAACTTTACTTTCGGTTTCTGTTTGTTTAATGTTCTGACTAGTTGCTAAACTGAACTCTTGAACAAATACCTCGTCGAAAATAACAAATGTTTTGGTTTCCTAGGTAATCTACGTGTTGTTTATTTTGCTAATATTGTTTATATAAATAACTTATTTTAAAAGGACGTTGTTGTTGTTATTGATTCCTAGCGGAGTTTACCGGAAGTTACGTGTTTTCCACAAAAGTCACTTGTTTATGCAAATGTTGGGACTGGCCAATCAGAATCAAGCATTCCAACGCTATATGTGTAATTCATACATATTTTACGAGTTGGCTAATTCGTATTAAAGGACAAGTTCGGTATTTTACAATTAAAGCTCGGTTTTCAGATTGTTTATGGTGAAATAAAACGGTTTTGACTGAATTTTCGACATTTGCGGCTGCCCTGAGATTTTTTGCTTGTTTGCGTTTCACCTCACAGCTCTACAATGGGTTTAATGGTGCACTGGAACAATCCTTCCTAAAAATGCATTAAACTTTCGTTTACAAAGAGGTGAAACTCACCGAGTGGTCAGGGGTGTTCACTGATATGCTCACACAAAAAATCGCTGCAAAAGATGCTTTCCAACAGGTGTTTTAGCATTCGGTGTTAACTTGTGGACCTATTTTTCCAAACGCCCCACACCCGTACATTCTTCCGCTTAGAGCTTGAATAATAGACACTCCAGCCCAGATGGTGGCGCTAATCCGCCTTTGCCAATTGCAAGAATAGAAACAAAGTTCCCGGCGCGGAGTAATACCGTACCTCACAGCACAACTAATACAAGTCAATGGAGTTGGCAAAAACTATGATAAAACCTGTTGGAATGCGTATTTTGCAGCGATTTTTGTGTGAGCATATCAATGAACACCCCTGACCACTCGGTGAGTTTCACGTCTTTGTAAACGAAAGTTTAATGCATTTTAGGAAGGATTGTTCCAGTGCACCATTAAACCCATTGTAAAGGTGGGAGGTGAAACACAAACACGCGAAAATTCTCGGGGCAGACGCATATGTTGAAATTTCAGTCAAAACCGTTCTATTTCATCATAAACAATCTGAAAACAGGGCTTTAAGTGTAAAATACCGAACTTGTCCTTTAATTCATACAACCACATTCGTAAGTTTTGGACGTAAAACGGCCTTGACCCCTGTGACGAAGGGGTAAGGTGTGGGGTTAGGAGTTTGGTTTCGTTTTTTTTTTTCATGAGAACCGTATGATTTTGCACTATTAACTTTGTATGAATTTATACGAATTAGCCAACTCGTAAAATATGTAAGATTTTTTGTGAGATCAGGCTGAGCATTCCAAGGAGGTTCTTTATAGAACCATTGAGCCAAAAATGGTTCTTCTATGGCATCATAAAGCACCTTTGTTTATAATGCCCACCATACAGTTTGGGGTTTTTTGGAGCAGAAAAATGATTTACAGACATTGAAATAAACAATACTTCCCACCCAGTCGCATTAAAGGTCACCAGTTTGCCAAATGTAATGGTGAAGCTTTTTGGCAACCATCCTCAGGGACACCCTTTAGACCTGTCAGCCAGCACCTTGTCTCGTCTCCTTGTCTTACATGCCACACTTGAATGCATTGTAGATATTTTCTCCCATAAGAGGCACGAGAAGGAGAGAAAAGAGATTGAGTATAAAGACATTTCCTCAGTACTCACGCGGCCCAATTTACTGCTCTCTCGTGGGACCGATGCCTTTTGTTCTACTTCTCCAGTGATTCAGGTACCCAACGGCATGAAAGAAAATTGAGACCTGAATTTTATAGCTGAGGTGACATATGTTACGTCTGTGCCGGCGTGCAACTGTCTTACATGATATTCCCGTGATGTCAAACAGCAGGAAATCATGCTCCTGGATCCTTCAGGCAAGCCACAGTGACGGAAATAAGCAGCACTGTGCTTGTTATGATCTGTTAAACATTATATAATGTTTATATAATTCTGTATAAAGCTGAATCACACATCTTTGTTACGTAAATACACGTTTGACCACATTTCACTCTTGAATTTGTTGGTTTTAGTCATGCAAGTTACTCATTTGAATGTACAATGTGATTCCTGTTGTTCAAAGCTGTATGTAAAGCGTAATGTTTTTTAATTGTTCAGTGCTTCAAATTATTTCAAAGTTATCAAAAGGAACAAGAAAATAAATTAAATCATGTACTGTAGCATCTCCAAGGACATACCTGTAAGTTGTATTCTGCTTACCTACTGTACAACAAGCTATACTCATCTGAAGGAAGACAGGCTTATGAGATTTTTTGCAGAAAAAACATTTAATTTCAAAAGAAAATCGTAAAGTTTGTTACAGCCTTGCCACCTATTCTGACATAGTCATACCTTTTCATTCATTAAGCAAATGGTTTCATTTTAATTTTCAGTTGTTAATGCAATAAAAACATAATGCGAGCGTCAAACTGAGCTTATTATTCAGGAAGAACAGAACCTATTAAACTGGTCTCAACATTGAGTTGGTCTACCAGTAATGCATATCAGTTTTGTTAATGCATATACAGTATAGATATTGGCCACTAGTTCTTATAGAATTATTTGTTGCAATATTTTTGTTTGTCAGCAGACTGTTGGGCTCAATCACCCAAATGTTATTGGCTGTAATGCATTTTTAAATGATGGTTTTTGTGAAGTTATTTTGAGGCTCAGAACAATCAGTCCCTCCAGAAAAACATGATTATGCGATCGCATGATTCAATGCATAATCAGCCAAAGGCCGCATATTTATGTGCGGGACGCATTTTTTCAAATACGCAGATTTCCACATTCAAAATATGCGGGCTTGCATAATTTCATACTGTAATCCCTGCATTTTTGTAGCAAAAAGTTACATGTATCTTAGCAGAAAGTTGAAAAATGTTGCATTTACTTCACACAAGCGCAGCCATGTCCCCCTGTTGCAATGGGAACGTTATGAAGTGACGTGATTACGCGACGTGAACATCATTGAAAAGCTGCAACCCCAAACGCAGTTTTTACAAGTTCCTGCAGTTTTTGCAAGTTCCCGCCGTTTTTGCAAGTTCCCGCAGTTTTTGCAAGTTCTTGCAGTTTTTGCAAGTTCTTGCAGTTTTTGCAAGTTCCCGCAGTTTTTGAAAATTGCCGCCGTTTTTGCAAGTTCCCGCAGTTTTTGCAAATTGCCGCCGTTTTTGCAAGTTCCCACAGTTTTTGCAAGTTCCCGCAGTTTTTGCAAGTTCCCGCAGTTTTTGCAAGTTCCCGCAGTTTTTGCAAGTTCCCGCAGTTTTTGCAAGTTCCCGCAGTTTTTGCAAGTTCCCGCCGTTTTTGCAAATTGCCACCGTTTTTGCAAATTGCCGCCGTTTTGGCAAGTTCCGGCAGTTTTGGCAAGTTCTTGCAGTTTTTGCAAGTTCCCGCAGTTTTTGCAAGTTCCCGCAGTTTTTGCAAGTTGCCGCCCCACAGTTTTTGAAAGTTCCTAGCAAGTTCCCGCCATTTTTGCAAGTTCCTTCCCTTTTTTGCTAATTCCTGCTGTTTTTGCAAATTCACACAGTTTTTGCAAGTTCCCGCAGTTATTGCAAGTTCCTTTTTGCAAATTCCTGCAGTTTTTGCAAGTTCCTGCAGTTTTTGCAAATTGCCACAGTTTTTGCGAGTTCCCACAGTTTTTGCAAGTTCCCACAGTTTTTGCAAGTTCCTAGCAAGTTCCCGCAGTTTTGCAAGTTCCCGCAGTTTTTGCAAGTTCCCGCAGTTTTTGCAAGTTCCCGCAGTTTTTGCAAGTTCCCACAGTTTTTGCAAGTTCCCACAGTTTTTGCAAGTTCCTAGCAAGTTCCCGCCATTTTTGCAAGTTCCTTCCCTTTTTTGCTAATTCCTGCAGTTTTTGAAAATTCACGCAGTTTTTGCAAGTTCACGCAGTTTTTGCAAGTTCCCGCAGTTATTGCAAGTTCCTTTTTGCAAATTCCTGCAGTTTTTGCAAGTTCCTGCAGTTTTTGCAAATTGCCGCAATTTTTTTCAAGTTCCCACAGTTTTTGCAAATTCACACAGTTTTTGCAAGTTCCTTGCAAGTTCCCGCAATTTTTGCAAGTTCCTGCCGTTTTTGCAAGTTTGTTTTTTTGCAAATTCCCACAGTTTTTGCAAGTTCCTGCAGTTTTTGCAAGTTCCTTGCAAGTTCCTGCAATTTTTGCAAGTTCCCGCAGTTTTTGCAAGTTCCCGCAGTTTTTGCAAGTTCCCGCAGTTTTTGCGAATTCCCACCGTTTTTGCAAATTCCCGCAATTTCATTGCATAAAATTGCATAAATATCCTGCATATTCCATCACATTTTTTAAGAAAACGTGCCGCAAGATCAAGGATTTTTGCCTGCAACAATCACAAAAAAAAACATTGAATTTTCTGGAAGGACTGATTGTAACAATGTTGCAGCCTTTGGTTTAGCATCTGAAAATAATCCCATCTCATTTGAAATAAGGGAGTCTTTTGGCAGCTTCTACAAATCCTTAGGATAACAATTATTGGGAAAGTTATCAATCTTCTCTTTTCATTTCTCATAATGATGCCAAGGGTAGGTTAGGGTTTCTGCCAAATCATCTGCTGTGACCTTATTAAATTGCCAGCTTTGCTTTAATGGAGTAGGTGGTTTTAGAGTCAAAGAGCAAATGGCTGTTATGTTATTTTTGCAATTCACAAAAAGGTTTTATTGTAGTGTATACATGGCAAAAAGGCTCTGAAACGAAGTATGTGAATGAATGATTTATTTTCTCAGCTTAAGGGCCGATGTGTGTTATTGGATGTTCAGCAATATTATTTGTTTTTGCGAATCGTAATGTGTACGTGTGTTTATTACTGTAGTAATTGTTACTCTGTGCGTCTCTCTCCAGTAATGTTTGTGAAGAGCAGCAGGGCTCTTCACTATCAGATGAGGAGCTCTCCACAGCTCCAGTTCGAGGGCCATTGAGCAGCATTATGCAAGAATCTGATTTTAATTCAGAAAATATTGGTTTGTTAAACAACAACATTGTCAATTCCTGTACCCAATCCAAATGCTCATATTATGCTAATGAATTTCGCTGTTTAACTGTAGCCTAAGTTAATGTGCAGTTTTGACTTTTGATCATATTCGTGTTAAATAGGTAATATTTCATCGCTTTTTCTGCTGCGTCAGTGATCCTTATCTGATATATAACTGCATAGCAGCACAATCCAATTCACTGACCGCAGGGCCTATTCTTCAGATTGTTCATCATTAATTTGCTGGATGCGACTCGATGGCCCTTTGCCTTTGGGTGCAGATTAAAAGATATTCGTCCAAGAAAATGTCAGTAGATTCGCTTTTGATTGAGGTGGGAGGCTTTTATTCGCTTCAAAAGAATTGTTCCCTGTCTTTTGTGTGTGATATTAATGGGTCAATTTGGCCTTCTGGGTCTCTATTGCACCACTGAAATATCATTTTTTTGTCTGTTTTTTTTTTCAGTTTTTCTCTGCTTTAAAAAAAGAATAACAAAATGTTTTTTACACAGATTTATTTTGCATTGTTTGCACTTAATATTCCCAAATATTCATTTATAATTTTTTTTTGTTTTTGCAGTGTATTCTGTACCTATATGTCACTCTATCGCTAGCTCTATTTGTCGTTCTATCATTTTATCACTCTATCTGTCATTCTATCTAGCGTTCTATCACTCTATCTGTCTTTCTATCTAGCGTTCTATCCCTCTGTCATTTTATCTAACCCTCTATCTGTTGTTCTATCTATTGTTCTCACCCTAGGCTATATCTGTTGCTATATCGCTCTTTCTGTCGTTCTATCTAGCGTTCTATCCCTCTGTCATTTTATCTAGCGTTCTAACACTCTATCTGTTGTTCTATCTACTGTTCTCACCCTAGCGCTCTATCTGTTGCTCTATCGCTCTTTCTGTCGTTCTATCTAGCGTTCTATCACTCTGTCTGTCGTTCTATCCATATGTGTTGTTCTGTCGCTCTATCTGTCGTTCTGGCACTCTATCTGTCATTATATCTATCGTTCTATCACTCTATCTGTCGTTCTATCTATCGTTCTATCATTCTCTCGCTCACCCTAGCGGTCTTTCTGTTGCTCTAGCGCTCTTTCTGTTGCTCTATCGCTCTGTCTGTCATTCTATCACTCTATTTGTTGATCTATTGCTCTTTCTGTCGTTCTGTCACTCTATCTGTCATTATATCTATCATTCGGTCACTCTATCTGTTGTTCTATCTATCGTTCTATCACTCTATCTGTCATTTTGTCGCTCACCCTAGCGCTCTATCTGTTGCTCTATCGCTCTTTCTGTCGTTCTATCTAGCGTTCTATCCCTCTGTCATTTTATCTAGCGTTCTAACACTCTATCTGTTGTTCTATCTACTGTTCTCACCCTAGGCTCTATCTGTTGCTCTATCGCTCTTTCTGTCGTTCTGTCACTCTATCTGTCATTATATCTATCATTCGGTCACACTATCTGTTGTTCTATCTATCGTTCTATCACTCTATCTGTCATTTTGTCGCTCACCCTAGCGCTCTATCTGTTGCTCTTTCGCTCTTTCTGTCGTTCTATCTATCGTTCTATCACTCTGTCTGTCGTTCTATCCATATGTGTTGTTCTGTCGCTCTATCTGTCGTTCTGGCACTCTATCTGTCATTATATCTATCGTTCTATCACTCTATCTGTCGTTCTATCTATCGTTCTATCATTCTCTCGCTCACCCTAGCGGTCTTTCTGTTGCTCTAGCGCTCTTTCTGTTGCTCTATCGCTCTGTCTGTCATTCTATCACTCTATTTGTTGATCTATTGCTCTTTCTGTCGTTCTGTCACTCTATCTGTCATTATATCTATAATTCGGTCACTCTATCTGTTGTTCTATCTATCGTTCTATCACTCTATCTGTCATTTTGTCGCTCACCCTAGCGCTCTATCTGTTGCTCTATCGCTCTTTCTGTCGTTCTATCTATCGTTCTATCACTCTGTCTGTCGTTCTATCCATATGTGTTGTTCTGTCGCTCTATCTGTCGTTCTGGCACTCTATCTGTCATTATATCTATCGTTCTATCACTCTATCTGTCGTTCTATCTATCGTTCTATCATTCTCTCGCTCACCCTAGCGGTCTTTCTGTTGCTCTAGCGCTCTTTCTGTTGCTCTATCGCTCTGTCTGTCATTCTATCACTCTATTTGTTGATCTATTGCTCTTTCTGTCGTTCTGTCACTCTATCTGTCATTATATCTATCATTCTATCACTCTATCTGTTGTTCTATCTATCGTTCTATTACTCTATCTGTCATTTTGTCCTCACCTTAGCGCTCTATCACACTTTCTGTCGTTCTATCACTCTATCTATTGTTCTATCTATCGTTCTATCACTCTATCTGTCATTCTGTTGCTCACCCTAGCGCTCTATCTGTTGCTCAATCGCTCTTTCGGTCGTTCTATCACTCTGTCTGTCGTTCTATCACTCTATCTGTTGTTCTATCTTTCGTTCTATCACTCTGTCTGTCGTTCTATCCACTATGTGTTGTTCTGTCGCTCTATCTGTCGTTCTGGCACTCTATCTGTCATTATATCTATCGTTCTATCACTCTATCTGTCGTTCTATCTATCGTTCTATCATTCTCTCGCTCACCCTAGCGGTCTTTCTGTTGCTCTAGCGCTCTTTCTGTTGCTCTATCGCTCTTTCTGTCGTTCTATCCCTCTTTCTGTCGTTCTATCACTCTATCTGTCATTTTGTCGCTCACCCTAGCGCTCTATCTGTTGCTCTATCGCTCTTTCTGTCGTTCTATCTATCGTTCTATTCTGTCTGTCGTTCTATCCATATGTGTTGTTCTGTCGCTCTATCTGTCGTTCTGTCACTCTATCTGTCATTATATCTATCGTTCTATCATTCTATCTGTCATTCTGTCGCTCACCCTAGCGCTCTTTCTGTTGCTCTATCACTCTTTCTGTCGTTCTATCACTCTATCTGTTGTTCTATCTATCGTTCTATCACTCTATCTGTCATTCTGTCGCTCACCCTAGCGCTGTTTCTGTTGCTCTATTGCTCTTTCTGTCATTCTATCACTCTATCTGTTGTTCTATCTATCGTTCTATCACTTTATTTGTCATTCTGCCGCTCACCCTAGCGCTGTTTCTGTTGCTCTATTGCTCTTTCTGTCATTCTATCACTCTATCTGTCATTATATCTATCGTTCTATCACTTTATCTGTCGTTCTATCTATCGTTCTATCATTCTCTCGCTCACCCTAGCGCTCTATCTGTTGCTCAATCGCTCTTTCTGTCGTTTTATCACTCTATCTGTCGTTCTATCACTCTATATGTTGTTCTATCTATCGTTCTATCGCTCTGTCTGTCGTTCTATCCATATGTGTTGTTCTATCGCTTTATCTGTCATTCTGTCACTCTATCTGTCATTATATCTATCTTTCTATCACTCTATCTGTCGTTATATCTATCATTCTATCACTCTGTCTGTCATTCTGTCACTCACCCTAGGGGTCTTTCTGTTGCTCTAGCGCTCTTTCTGTTGCTCTATTGCTCTTTCTGTCATTCTATCCCTCTTTCTGTCGTTCTATCACTCTATCTGTCATTCTGTTGCTCACCCAAGCACTCTTGCTGTTGCTCTATCGCTCTTTTTGTCATTCTATCACTCTGTCTGTCGTTCTATCTATCGTTCTATCACTCTGTCTGTCATTCTGTCGCTCACCCTAATGTTCTTTCTGTTGCTCTATCGCTCTTTCTGTTGCTCTATCGCTCCTTCTGTCATTCTTTCACTCTGATTTGTTGTTCTATCTATCGTTCTATCACTCTATCTGTCATTCTGTCGATCACACTAGCGCTCTTTTTGTTGCTCTATCGCTCTTTCTGTCATTCTTTCACTCTTATTTGTTGTTCTATCTATCGTTCTATCACTCTATCTGTCATTCTGTTGCTCACCCTAGCGCTCTTTCTGTCGTTCTATCGCTCTGTCTGTCGTTCTGTCACTCTATCTGTCATTATATCTTTCATTCTATCACTTTACCTGTTGTTCTATTACTCTATCTGTCGTTCTGTTTATCGTTCAATTCGCTCTGTCTGTTGTTCTATCTATTGTTCTATCCTTCAATCTGTCGCTCACGTTAGCGCTCTATCTGTCGCTTTATCACTCTATCTGTTGTTCTTCACTTTATCTGTCCTTCTATCTTTCGTTTTATCCCTCTACCTGTTGTTCTATCACTCTCTGTCGTTCTATCACTCTGTCTGTCGTTCTATCACTCTATCTGTCGTTCTATCACTCTATCTGTTGTTTTATATATCGTTCTATTGCTCTGTCTGTCGTTCTTTCTATCATTCTATTGTTCTGTCTATAGTTCTAACACTCTATCTGTCGTTCTATCGCTTTATCTATCGTTCTATCTCTCTGTCTGTCATTCTATCACTCTATATATCATTCTATCACTCTATCTGTCATTATATTGCTCACTTTATTGCTTTATCATTCTATTGTTATTATTCTATTATTATCGCTATCTATTATTCCATTTATCTATCATCGTATTTGTCTGTCTGCCTGCCTGTCTGTCTGTATGTTTATCGTCCTATCGTTCTATTGCCATATTTATCTATCTATTTATCATTCTATCTATCGTTCTCTTCTATTTATCCATCATTCTGTCTATCCATCTTTATCCAATCTATCTAACCTGCTCAGGTTTGTCTGTCCGTCAGCCCGCTCTTCTGTCTGTCTGTCCGTCCATCCATCCATCTTTATTTCTCCTCAGGTCCCCAAAGGGTCTGCAAATATCAATAGATGAATCAATATGAATTAAAAATAAAATAATCCACTGATAAAAGTTTTTCAATAGACATGTAAATTCTGCTGTCTATACAATTGTTTCTGAACCATCATCAGAAGCATGCCAGCATTGGAGGTAGCAATGCTTGCACAATCTTCAGCATAGCGATGTTTTAAAAATTGGCTCAAGATGGAGGAGTTTTTGAAATCCCGATTAAATTTGCTATTAAAGCCATCTGTTTGTATCCCATGGCAGAGCGATGACAATGGTCCAAATTAGACATCAGCGAGTAACAATACTGGCATGAGTGATTGTTGTTGCTGTGCCAGACTCTCTCCTCTTCCTCTGTAAGTGTCAGTGAAGTCTGTTTCAAAGGGCTAAATGATTACAGAAATACACCAGTGTGAGCAACATAAGCCAAACTTTGCTGTCCCGTTGGACATCTGGCACCGGCAAACTTGCCAGGTGGAAGTGATGTCACAATGAGAGGTTTAAAGAGATAGCGTAATGTAAACAAAACTCTTACAATACATGTAACCTTACTTACTGTATGTTTAGTCTCTGTTAACATCAATTTAGCAATTTCTTAACACTAACCATCCGATTGTTTTGACAGATTTCGCTTTGCTCTGAAGTCTTATGACTTTATGGGATTATTTTGTACACTTCAAAGTAACATATGGGGTGGAACGCCTCATCTAAAACTAGATGCCTGACGTGGGAATATCTGTATCTGCTCTGTTTTTTCATGTGGAAAATTACATGGCATCTCGAATGGTACATTCGCTTGCCAAGCGGGGTAAGAATACCCGCCGGTTATCTTAATACACCCAACGTCTGGGGCGGAACCGAGGACCACATGTGGCATGTTTAATTCAGGGCACCATGTGCCTACATGTGCACTGGGTCATTAAGGTGCTGTAATGACAAGTCACACTTCCAAACCTTGCCTCAGTAGGCATCACAGGGATGCTTCCTATGTAGTAAAAGTCTGATGCAAAAGGTGGGCAACCAAATTTATTGCCTCCTAATATAATTTTGTCCACATTTTAATAGCTTGATTTCATTCAATTCTTAAATGTATTGATAAAATATGATGAAAATCTCTCTAGGCTACCACAAACCGTGTGTATATCAAGTTTGAGTATTGCACAGTTCTTGCATTGGCTGAATTGAAATCATTGAATTGTGAGTTGATTCTCCAGTGCCCTTTCCAGCTTGAGCATTATTAGTATGACACATGGAGTGCCTGCCTGTGTGTCGCATAGCAATTCAGGTTTCATTTCATTTAGGATGCTGCTGCTGGGTTTCGTACCTCCAATAAGCATGCGTTGGCAAGTTTAAAAGCATGGAGAACATGATGGCTCAACACTAGTTGAGAGCCTCTTCCCTTCCCCCAGTTTTTTTACTCACAAAGACTATAGTGCCATAGTAATCAAGGGAAAAGCACAGAGCCCCCTTCCCGCAAAGATCCGGTGGCTAATTAATGGAGTACTTTGAAAGGGTTATCCGTACGGACCGTAGGGATCCATAAATCAGAATTCCCTCCCCCTTACTTTCCATATACCGTAAAACCAGTGTCACTATAGGGAGCAAGGAGGCCGGCGCCCCCTAAAATTGTCAAACAAAAACACATCTGAGCCCGGACCTATTATCAAAATGGATTTAGGGAGTGAAAGAAGGACAATAGGACATAGGATGAGAGGAAAGCCCAAGGGAGCGAGACATGAAGCCAAAGCTCTGTAATGTTCTGCTACACCTTCATTACTCAGCGAAGGTCAGCAAAGTGTTTCGGACACAATGTACAAAAAACGAAACCAATCCAATGTACTGTACAGAGCTGGAGTGACAGTCACGGGAAGTCATCGAAGCGGTAAAGATAATCCAGTTTAAATGAGAAATGTGAATGTCATTGTAACCCCATTTATCTGGATTAATCCATCGATAGATGCATGTGCACTAATGGTTAAAGTGATTAGGATTGATATTTGTAAAGCCACCAGATGCACTTGAGCATATTGATGGAAGGTTTTTCCACTTTGCTTAAATTAGTCAGCATTTTCAAGGCCTTTAAAAATAGGGAAGGGTCATGAGTTGGGTGCAGACTAAGTATAGACACATTTTTCAAGCTTTGCCCTATGGGTGTTGAATGGGAAACCTCATCGGTCGGGCACGCTGGCTGGCCTTTGTCAAGTTTCACACATAGCAGGGCATGGCATGTTGAGATCTTCCCGCCGTGAGATCCTTCAACCTTTCATCTTGACATACCACCCACACCGAGACTCTAAGAGCCATCTCAGTGTCACAGACACATCACTTATCAAGTAACAGATAATGTGTAATACCAGTAGACTTCACATTATTATATTTAACATTGATTTCAATCTTTGACATGGAGTACTTTAACTCTTTCCTGCTATAGCATTTTTTTTTTGAAGTTGTCAGCCAGCGGCAGCATTTTTTTTAATGATTTTTACAAAAGTTTAATGCCTTCCAGAAAATTTTCTTCTTAAAATATTTGATGAGTTTTTTGGTGATTGTTGCGGGCAAAAATCCTTGATCTTGCTGCCCGTTTTCATAAAAAATGCGATGGAATATGCGGGATATTTATCAGTGATGCGTGGGTCAATGTATAAACACCCGACTAACGTTTTCAACTAACCCGGCCGCAACTCGGACCGCAAAATATATATATATATATATATATATATATATATATATATATATATATATATATATATATATATATATATATATATATATATATATATATATATATATATATATTGTACCCAACCCACTCCCTTGCCCGCATTTTTAAATGTAGTAATTGTTTAAAAAAGTTAATTGGCATCTTTATTTCAAACGACTCAACCGACTGCGACCCGAATATCATTAAAAATATTTTTGGATGACTTGTAACCGCGGGTAACTGTGGGTGTCTGCAGGCACCCGCTCATTTCGGTTCAACGCGCGCATCACTGATATTTATACAATTGTATGCAATGAAATTGCAGGAACTTGCAAAAATTGCGGGAACTTGCAAAAAATTGCGGGAACTTGCAAAAACTGCTTGCAGCTTTTGCAGCTTTTCAATGATGTTCACATCACATAATCACGTCACTTCATAATGTTCCCATGGCAACAAAGGACATGGCTGCGCTTGTGTGAAGTAAATGCATCATTTTTCAACTTTCTGCTAAGATATATGTGATTTTTGCTACGAAAATGCGGGGATTAAAATCGTGCAAGCCCCGTATATTTTGCGCATGGAAATCTGCAGTTTATGCTGTGAAAGTGCGGCGTATTTAAAAAAATGCGGCCCCTGCATAAATATGTGGCTGATTATATGTTGAATCATGCAATCGCATAATCAAGTTTTTCTGGAGAGACTGAATATATAAACATAAAATATATATAATGAAAGAACAGACCCTCTGCTTTCAAAAAAATTTTGACCTTCATATTTCTCTTTTTATCACCTCTCAAATATGGGTAGGTTTCTTCAAAAACACAATTTTTTTTGCAAAAAGGTGAGATAATTCAAATTTTGTTAAGGAATTGATAGGGATCAGATTCATAGTGATCCTCAAAACTTACACGGACCTACAGCGGTTTGCCCTATGGCGATACTTCGGGGTTTTATCCACCTGTTGGATAATAGCGGTATTGCGGAAAGCTGGACATACTTGTCATTTGCAGGGAAACGTTTTCTCTTGGTGGGGAAAGAGTTCAATTACTTTACTCAGTCAATATTAAAGATATCAAAGATATATTTTCACAGAACGTTCTTTACATTGTGCAAGATTCTTTTTTTTTGTAGAAAATGCTTTGTCTTTAACTAACATTGCAGATAGACAGCTGTAAGAGAAGGCGATATTGTTCATCTCTGAGAACAGAGAACATAAAAAGGCATGCTAGAAATGCAATATGACAAGAAATTGCTGAGAAAATGTATATATTTACCTGCCTAGCACTATTCATTACAGCGGTGTTATTTCTCTAGGAGTGTAGTACAGTATATTGTTATCATTATGCTGTAATATATCCTCATGTCACTATCGTTATATGTCTGTATTAAAGCAAACGAAATGTATTATCAGGTGGGCTGTGATCTCCATTAAATTGAGAAAATGCCCGAGGTATCTGTATTATGACATAGGTCCTTTCTGCATTATACCTATAAACTGCAGGACCATAATCATCACAGACAGCCGTAGACACATACACACATATATATATAATGCAGGATTCAGTCCAGTGCTCACAGAGAAGATGAGTTTTTAGATGTTCATGAAAATTGTAGAGGACTCGACGTTTCATCTGTCATTTTGTACTTTATTGTAATCAGTCTTATGACCTTATACTGACTGGGTGATCAGTATACGATCAGGTGTTTTATTCCAGGGCAACACAAAATTTATATACAACACATCTTGAGATAGAATATCTTAGCATAGAATTTAGTGTCTGGTGAACTTGTAGCACTCAAGGTGATACACGCTTGAAACTTTCAGAAGTCACACTGAAGTTAGATTCAGGTTGATATAGTAGTTGAAACGATGATGACAATTGTTGTGCATCCTTATAGGTATTCAGTCCGAATTTTCCACTGTACCTCAACTATGATGCCCACTGCACACTGAGCACAGCCAATTGAATTATGGTCCATCTACAGACGGATCTGTGGCTTTTACCGTAACAATAAATCTTACAGAGTGAGAAATTGTGACACTATCGACACATGCGCCGTATAAGTTTAAAACTCCAACTCCGACGTGCAGCAGGTGTTCGTAAATACTGGCGGCGTCACTTCTGACAAGCTGTGTGATTAGAAAGAGAAGATGATTTACAAGGTCATTTGTCTCCTTTTCTGCAGGTTGTGGAGCCGCAGATGTACTGAAAGGGCAGTAAATCTGACCCTCATGCTTACACCCCAGGCCTGCCGGGGACGTAATCTACTTTAGAGAGGTGCACTGCAACACTCGTCTTACGAGGAAATGAGTATCAGTTGTTACAACATCAAAATCTGAAAAATGACTATGGCAGTCGAGTTGTTGTCAAGCACCTTTAACTGAAAGGACAAAAGCGTCCACTTGAACAGGAACTTAAGTTTAACAAGAACTTAAGTTAAGAGATTTATGTCAATAATTATATTATAAGCTATATATACAGGTGCTGGTCATATAATTAGAATATCATCAAAAAGTGAATCTTGTATATTATATTCATTCATTACACACAGACTGATATATTTCAAATGTTTATTTCTTTTGATTTTAATGATTATAACTGACAACTAAGGAAAATCCCAAATTCAGTATTGAATATTACTTAAGATCAATACAAAGAAAGGATTTTAGAAATCTGGGCCAACTGAAAAGTATGAGCATGTACAGCACTTAATACTTGGTTGGGGCTCCTTTTGCGTGAATTTCTGCAGCAATGCGGCATGGCATGGAGTCGATCAGTGACCTTCAGCTCTTCTGGATTGTTGGGTCTGGCATATCGCATCTTATTCTTCACAATACCCCATAGATTTTTCTATAGGGTTAAGGTCAGGTGAGTTTGCTGGCCAATTAAGAACAGGGATACCATGGTCCTTAAACCAGGTACTGCTAGCTTTGGCACTGTGTGCATTTGCCAAGTTCTGTTGGAAAATGAAATCTGTATCTCCATAAAGTTGGTCAGCAGCAGGAAGCCTGAGGTGCTCTAAAACTTCTTGGTATATGGCTGCGTTGACCTTGGACCTCAGAAAACACAGTGGACCAACTCCAGCAGATTTCCACTGACTGTGGAAACTTTACATTGGACCTCAAGCAACATAGATTGTGTGCCCCTCCTCTCTTCCTCCAGACTCTGGGACCCTGCAAAATTTACTTTCATCAGAGAACATACTTTGGACCACTCAGCACCAGTCCAGTCCTTTTTGAAGGCGAGACGCTTCTGACGCTGTCTGTAGTTCAAGAGTGGCTTGACACAAGAAATGCGACAGCTGAAACCCATGTCTTGCATACATCTGTGCGTAGTGGTTCTTGAAGCACTGACTCCGGCAGCTGCAGTTCACTCTTTGTGAATCTCCCCACATTTCTTAATGGGTTTTTGTTTCACAATCCTCTCCAGGGTGCGCTTATTCTTATTGCTTGTCCACTTTTTTCTACCACATCTTTTCCTTCCCTTCGCCTCTCTTTTAATTCCCTTGGACACTGCTCTGTGAACAGCCAGCCTCTTTTGCAATGACTTTTGTGTCTTGCCCTCCTTGTGCAAGGTGTCAATGGTCGTCTTTTGGACAACTGTCAAGTCGGCAGTCTTCCTCATGATTGTGTAGCCTACAGAACTAGAAGGAGAGACCATTTAAAGGCCTTTGCAGATGTTATGAGTTAATTAGCTGATTAGAGTGTGTCTTCAATATTGAACCTTTTCACAATATTCTAATTTTCTAAGATACTGAATTTGGGATTTTCCTTTCATCAAAATTTAAAGAAATAAACATTTGAAATATATCAGTCTGTGTGTAATGAATGAATATAATATACAAGTTTCACTTTGTGAATGGAATTAGTGAAATAAATCAACTTTTTGATGATATTCTAATTATATGAACAGCACCTGCATATATAAGCGTGTGTGTGCGTGCTTAAGTTGCGTACGTGCGTGTTTTACATAGAAATATGTTTACACATGTTTAAAAATGACATTCTTCACACGATGTCATTTCTTGTGAGTGGCGCCCCCAAGATTTGCTTTCATTTCTTGCTTTAATCATACACGGTTACACAGATTGAAATTTCAGTTTGGTCCTTTGATGTCTGATAATGCCATGGTGCATGGGGACGTATCATGCGCAGTGTTTGTGATATCTAAATAATGCTCACGTTCCTTGGAGGCACTCTCTAATAAGGTGAAAGGGTTTAAAATCTGTCTTTCAGCCACCTATTGGATTACTTTTTGACATTTAAGTTGCTGCATATACTGAAACAAGCATTTCCGTAAACTTCAAATATCATGGCTTCAAATTTTTTCCTTAATTGCTTTTAAGAAACACACGATTGCGGCGCCCTTTCAGGGGGGGGAAAGCAGTTTTTTTGGACAAAGCAATGTTTTTTACACTATAATTGTTAAAAGAAACTACACTTGAATTTTTTTAGGGAAGATGTAAGTGTTGTTTGCCCATGCAAACCGTTCTGTGGTTGCCAGGGTGTTGTGTTGCTAAGGTGTTCTTAGGTTTTTAGTGGATTGATTTATTGTTTCTGTGGGGTTCTTCAGTGTTTTAATGGTGTAGACTACTGGCTCAGATGAAAAGAGGTCACTCAAGTTTTTGATATCTGGGTCACTTTTTTAATGCAAGCCTGTGGCATTTATTTGTCCCAGTAATCATCTACCAGGTGAAAATAAACATGCTCAGTTAGTAATAGCACACCTCTCCTCAAAAAGAGACAAATAAGGCATCATTCAGGGCTGTAGCATAACCTTTTATGGTGTATTCATACTTGTATTTCATGTGGATTTCATCTCATGAAGATATTTAACCACATTTCACCACTGACGGCCAAAAATATATGAAGAGTTTGGTTCCAAAACGCAATAAATCCATTTTGACCAATTTTGGTAAAAACGTGTTTTCTATACCAAGAAAGTGACAAGATGAAAACAACTATTTTCTGTTACAAACTTTCACACAGCATCTTTAGGTTATAAAAACATAAAAAATTCAAATCCATAAGTTGATTTTCAAAGATTTATTATAAAAACGGATAATTTTTTCCACAAAATGCAATAAATCCATGACAAGTTTTTATTCAAAATGCTATAAATCTATTGAATCAATAGCCTATATAAATGTGCATTCATCTTTGCCATGTTATATTCATTTAGTTGACTAGTTGTACACACTAATTAAAAATATAAACATTAATGTTATTAATCAAAACACTTACTTTGTCATATTAAGAACCCTGTCATTGCGGTTACTTGACGTCTTCGCTTAACGTCTTTCACAGCGATCAGCTGTAAAATGTTTTTGGTCCTGCTCGATTTTCGTTGACTTTGAGTAAAATTATGGAAAGTTTTTAATAAGATCCTCTGGGGTCAATGTGTTAGCATGAGAAGCTTGATGCTGTCGGGAGAACAAGCACCCGTCTCCCGAGTGCCTTTCAGGGAAATTATTAGATGTTGATGGCTTACGTTTCTTTCCCATCACAGAAAACCATCACAGGTTTATCAATGCAATTAAAGTATTATTTTGTTTTGTTTGTTGATCACAAAGTACAAAGTAGATGAGGAAAACTAGGACTCCGTGTACTCAGCGCGCCGCCATGTTTGTTTACATTGCGGGAATGGTGCGCTGTGGGATTTATTGCGTTCTGTAAAAAAGGGGGAGTGGCGTTTATCGCATTTTGGGAAAAAAGGGAGAAAAGATGACAGAATAACACGGCGGATATTGGATTTTGCGTAAAATTAAGAATTTACTTTTAACTACTGACCTGATATAATGCTGATTTTGGCAGTAACTCATTTTTTTTCAAAAATGGCGTTTATTGCGTTTTGGAACCAAACTCTTCATATATTTGGGGTGTCGTGTGTGGCTCGTCATATCCAAATATGCGTTCGGTGTGTCATGGGAATGTGCATCGTGTGTCATGTCAAAATATGTGCTTGCTGTATACGTGACGAAAGGGTTCGTGATAAAAGAGACACTCATGTCCCTTACGAAGCATCTGTAACAGGCACGTATTTAGACATGATGCACGGTGCACATATTTTAACATGACGATCCACAGACATGATGATGTTTTGACGAGGTTTTGCATTTGTGCCTCCTCGAAAAAAAAGTCTTGATGGACCAAATGTTAATGAGGCTCTTTACCTTTCCATGTTTGCCCTCTCCTCATTTTGTTTTTGCATACACCGCTCATCCCGCTGTAAAACGCGTGATTATCAGAGGCGTGTCTTGTGATATCTGTGTGTTGCGCTGCCGCTGCTACAGTGCATTCACATATCAGTCGAATCGCACATTTTGTTTGGAAGCAGACAAAGATCCACCTTTTCAGTGGTTTTGGCAGCGGTGGCTCATGACTGCTCATCCGAGGGGCGCAAATTCAATATGTGTTTTTTGCGTCATGTGAACCATGTGCATTACGTGTTTTGTCAAAATAAGTGCCTGCTGCACACACGTCAAAACCAATTACGATAAAAGAGACGCTCACGTTCACAAAATACACACAAGGCACTCCCTTAACAGTAA
This sequence comes from Misgurnus anguillicaudatus, assembly GCF_027580225.2. NCBI lineage: Eukaryota > Metazoa > Chordata > Actinopteri > Cypriniformes > Cobitidae > Misgurnus > Misgurnus anguillicaudatus. The sequence continues at coordinate 25,873,970 of NC_073345.2, forward strand.
ACTCTGATTACGCATGAGATTATGCGAGTATCTGACAAACGCGAGCGTCTCTTTTATCATAAACCCTTTAGATGCATCTGCAGCAGGCACCTATTTTGACAAGACATGTGATGCACATACTGTAGGGTCACTCGATGCGCAGAACACATATTTAAAAAATACGAACCACACACATGATGGGCTACGTACATGTTGTGACGAACTTCACATCGAGCGCCCTCGAAAAAAGTAGTCACCGGCCGCCACTGGGTCTCGGTCCGCTTGTTTAGGGGGCACCAAAGTTTAGGTGGCAGCATTCACATTTACTCAAATGAATCTTACTAACTCAGCAATCGCATTGCGTTTGTTTTAATCGCCCAAATATGACATGATATGAACACACCCTTAAAAATAAGGGTTCCAAAAATTTACTGTATGGTTCCATAAAGAACCTTTAACATCCACTGAACCGTTCTAGTGCAAATAAGGCACTTTGTCGTAAAAAATAATTATTTAGACCATTAAAAGATAAGAAAGAAATGTTCGTTCGAAACTTAGAACCTTTTTTTAAGCGTGTACACGGCACAAGTTACATGCTAAGGTTTAAGGCACATATTTAGTGGGTTAGGATAACCATTCTTTCCATATTGTTGTAATTATTTCAGAGCAATTCTTCAGACGCATTGAGGACACATTTGTATATTCAGTCTCAGAGTTAAGCCTAAAATGACACTAGTGGCCTCTGTTTGTTTGTACATGCTCAGAATTAATATGGAACCTTAGCAAAAAAAATGACATGTTGTGATAAACAGACGATTTCAAGCCCAGCCGAGTGACCCACAACTCAAGCAGACAAATTTCACCCCATTACACAAGCCAGAACTCTGCATTTGTAATGAGTCTCTCTCTCTCTCTCTCTCTCTCTCTCTCTCTCTCTCTCTCTCTCTCTCTCTCTCTCTCTCTCTCTCTCTCTCTTCTGATAATTGTGCAGCTGAACTGCAAAAGGAGACTTTCTATTAAAGAAAACCATGAAATTTGAACTCTGTGACTGGGGGCTTTGATCATACCATGGTACTGTACAATGTCTTCAAAGGCTGAAAATTGCAAAACTTCTCTCTACAGGAGAATTTCTCTTATTAGTGCCTCATATGTAGTCTGGACTAAAAATCACTTGATTTATGCTAGTTTTGGTGTCTGACACAATAAATTGTGATGTTGCTGCTTCACTGACTCTCACATTTCCAGACCTTGATTGGAAACTCTTGGGTCCTCAGGAAATTTTTGTGGCTAAAGTCTGTTTTATAGACCATTTTGCAAAGATGTTAACAACACTGGTCCAGAAACCTGTTTCAGTTTGTAACTGTTTTCTTTATTTCACATATCTTAAAGAGACTAAATCATGAAAATCAGATTTTTTCCATGTTTAAGTGCTATATGGGGCGGTTCACATTTCACATGACCTGCAGTGCGGCATTGTGAAAAGTTGAAATGTTTTTAACTCGATGCGGATGCGCCTGGAAAAAAACGAGCGCATACTTGCACGCCTACTTTTGAAATAACCAACTTGCGCACATAAAAGACCCGATATGTTAACCGCCCCTAATTGGGTCCCCAGAGCTTCTATCAACCTAGAAAATGTGTAAAAGATCAACCCAGTAACTTAGTTTAGGATAACCATTCTCTGCAAGCATGAGGAGATTTGGCTCACCTTGTGATGTCAGAAGGGGATAATACCACCTCTTAATCTTCACATCCAACTATGGCACTGCCATTTAGTGCGGAAATCAACTCCCAAAAATTGCAAATTTTTCCTCACACCTACAAAGTGGCAATTTTAACATGCTATAATAAATTATCTATATGGTACTTTGAGCTAAACTTCACAAACGCACTCTGGGGACACCAAAGATGTATTTGACAAAAAATGTCCTTGTGAAATGTCCCCTTTAAAGATGTTTGTTTACATTTTTAATTTAGTTCTATAATGTTCTGTTGGTTGTATTTTATCACAATGTTTTGGTAGTGTTAAAAAACTGAAACAGGAAGTGCTTCTGGACCAGTGTTGTTTACATCTTGCAAAATGATCTATGGTTTAGACCAACAAGGAAAACAATCCAGAGAGTTTAGACTTGAAAAGAGTTTAAAATTTAATGGCGGGGTGCACGACCTCTGAAAGCCAATGTTGACATTTGAAATCACCTTAACAAACACGCCCCTACCCCAATAGAATCTGGGCCTTTTGATAGACCTGCCCCACACATACGCAACCCAGGCAACGATGTCGGTAAGTAGGCACGCCCCTTACTGCTGATTGGCTACAAGTGTGTTTTGGTACTCGGCCTGATGCTCTTTTCAAAGCGTTTCTTAAAAATTGTGCACCCCGCCTTTAAATTAAATTAAATTAATTAACAATGTTTTTTTACATTTTATCAGCTGTTTCTCCTAAGGAAATTGTCAAAAAACGGTCCCAAGCTGTCACTAGGGCAGTATCCTTTAAAAAGCTCCTAATATGTACCATTTAGGTACAGATATGTATACATTTTGTACCAAGATGTACCTTTATGGTACTAATAAGAACTCTATAGATGCAAATGTGTAGTTTTTGGCCAATTTTGGCTTTTTTTTGACAGTATAGACCGTAATGAGATTAAATGGATAGCATGTCAAGACTTTTGCTTTAAGTCTACCAAATTTTGTACTTTTAAACATCTCCTGGGTCTCCTCTAAATCTCCATTGTGCTTAAATTTGCTCAGACACCAAAGTCTGCAGAAAAAACATCAAATAAGAGATTTCAATATTTATCTAAAAAAATATTAGGGATGTTCCATTCACAAGAATTATATATCTCTATACCATACTCAAGATGGAGAAACATCTGAAACAGCATTGACACTTACATAAAAGATAATGGTAGCAATATCCATGCAATAACATTTTCCCCGGAAGGGTAGATTTATAGGTACAGTACAGCAGGTAGTTTGCCCTGTAATATTTAAGGTTTTTAAATTGATACTCGTGGGGTTTCTTGTAATTACAGTATCTGTTTCATGAGAACTCTCTGTGGTCTTCAAATTCACAAAAATGTTCAAAAGAAGCATAGACCTTTGACACAAATAGATAATGCTGGTCTTGCTTCACTATTCATCCTCTCTTTTCTTAATAACATCGACCGCTTAGCGTCCAACTAATTAAAGCCACCCTACGCTAAGTTTTAATTACACGGCCGGTATGTGGCAGAGATCTAAAACTACAGCTCCAGTCGCCAGTTCATCATTGAAAATAATTGTGTCTCCTCCGGTACACTGCAGCCAGCTGTACTTAAACATAAGCACAAAAGCCAGAGGAAAAAGCCCACGGAGGGGTGTGTTCACAAAGAGGTCCCAGGTGCTTTGGTCGGCAGAGCGGGACGAACTCCAGACTGGAATGGCACAGAATAAGACACCGGCACAGCGCCAACTGTCCTGCCACTTTCACGTCTGAGTGGGAATGGAGTTATACGTAATCAAGTGACAAGGCTCTTGTTATTTTATTTTAAAGAGCAGACTGGCATACAAAAGAAATGTAATAGGTAAGAGGAGGCAGAATGTACAAATGGTTGAATTAGTAGAGCCCATCCTCCTCCTGCATCGTGCCTGTGCCAAAACCAATATAATTAGGCACCTTACCCATCTCCACCTCACCGGTTGCTTTCTCTCTGTTTTTATTCACCTTGGTCTTATTACTGTCACTAACAAAGCTATATTGAGGTAATTAGCAGAGCTGCTAAAATGCTTTTAACCCTGCATATTCTTAAAGCACTTGGGTTACATTAATTGGTGTTATTCATTTGTGTTATTTATTGCTGTGTGCACTATGGCTTCATTTTAACCAGCTGAGCACCCAAAGGCTAAAGATTTCGAAAGATATCTTCGAAACAGACCTATTAATTGTTTAAAATATTGGTTCTTAAGGTAAATCTATTTTGTCCCATAGTATTGATTTGACTAATAATGATAATGATATTTTTTTAAGCTTAATTGGTAGAGTATTACATTAGCAGTCCAAAGGTCATGGATTTGTATTCCCAAGGAACACATAAAGTGATCAAATGTATATGCACTGTAAGTCACTTTGGATAAAAGCATCTGCCAGATGCATAAATGTAAATGTATAATGCTGTTCAAATCCATATGTCTTTATGCTGTAAGCCGTAATTTTTACTGGTAAACTCAATGAAGAAGCTTCTTATATCTGTGTACATTGTATTTGCGTGCCGTTTGAATGTAGATTTATCTTGATCAAGTATTTATGTCTTACTTAAAGGCTGATGAGGTCTGGTAATGATGCAGCCGTTGGCGGCAGACATGTTTCAGGAGACTGGCGATGTAGGGTGGCAGATGGGTGGATTTTGCTATTAATTCCCGGGATGAATTGGTTTCTTACATCCCCTGTGGCAAGTCTGTTTGTTATATGACAAGCATCTTGCTGCAGAGGCAAAGCAGCATTGAGCCCACACAGCGAATGCATATAAAAATTCACATAAAGTCTGAACAAAGCCTGTGCGCAGACTTAGTTTTTTGCTTATCCTATACGAGAATAATAAAAGGCAATAAGATTACACCTCATGCAGACACATGGATGTCGCAGATGTCGAAGAAAGATATTACAGTAGACTTGATTTGTATACGGATTGGTAAGACAAGTGCTTCTGCATATATCTACATTTAAATATTTACAGGTATTGGCCACATATATCTAAAAGCACTCTGCGTTTCTTCAATCTCAAATTACAGCAGCTTTCGGATTTCAGTATGCAAGACTGCCTCCGGGGTCGCCCTGTAATTTATTCCGAAAAGCAGTTGTTTGGTTTCTTCTGACGATAAGGTGCAGAGAGTTAGTGAGCATGTCATGCACCACAGGTCAGAAAATATCAAATGCAATCAAATTCAGCCAAAATTGAACCTTTCTTAAAATAATTTGAAGGTGTATAGATTCATTGTAGCCCCGAGTTACCCTGAAACGTAAGTGGATTGAAATCTGCGGTCACGGCACATTGCTTATTCATTCATCAAGCTTAATGTTAACAATGCAACAACGTGCCTGCGGTTTAAAGTGGTTAAGTAAATTATTAATCAACAGCGCAATTAGTAACCGCTTTATTTAGTTGATGGAATTAATCTTTCAAGCAATTAGCTTTAGTTTAATACTTTCACCCAATCAGTGCAATGCTTGTTTCAGGTAATAAATTTTTGTGTTTTTATTTTTAATGTATTAAAGTGGTGCCGTGACCCGGATGGTATTGAGGTTTATGCAGTGGCGGCTCGTGACTGCTCACCCGAGGTATAAAATAAGGTCCAATATAAGTGTTCGGTGTGTTGCTTGCGTGTTCAAAATATGTTTTTGTTGCATCATGTAAACCATATGCATCACATGTTTTGTCAAAATAAGTGCCTGCTGCACACGTGTCAAAACCGGTTATGATAAAAGAGATGCTCATGTTCATAAAATATACGCAAGACACTCCCTTAACAGTAAACTCTGATTATTCATGAGATTATGCGAGTATCTGGCAAATGCGAGCGTCTCTTTTATCATAACCCTTTAGATGCATCTGCAGCATGCACTTATTTTGAAAAGACACATCATGCACACAGGTTCACTCGATGCGCAGAACACATATTTTGAAAAAAGGAACCACACATGACAGGTTACATACATGTTGTGACGAACTTCGCATCGAGCGCCCTCGAAAGTGTAACAGAGGGCAGCTAGTGTGTGAAAGCTGTGGGGTAAAACTTAATCCCGGATCTCAAGATGGCCGTGGCCCTTATCATCCTTGCTAGTGTGCCCAACTCCCATGCCGGACTGGGGCCGGAGCGGTTACATGTGGATGTTTTATACTGTGGAAAGATTAGTTAATTAAATGCTGTTATAAACAAGATTTTTAAACAAATATTAGATAATTATTGTGTGCTTAAAAAAAGTGCAGTATGCAGGAAAAATTTAAGGATTCCCATTCTTCCCTTTTCAGTTTTTATAAGGAAAAGAGGAAGCTTATTTTCCATTTATTCATCTGGGTTGAAAGAAAATCTCATGTGGCTGGAAAGGACCTGGGTATCAGTGTAGTCCTAATGTTGATTTAAACATGACATAAACAGGGTTAAAAACAACACTTGCAATTAAAAATATGTTTGACCCCATTTGTCCTGTTATGTGTACTCAAATTGAGCTATCCAGTACAGATCTAAAGAACAAAGACACAATGCATGAACAACTTTCTTCAGAAAGCTTACTATTTTACTGTGCCCCTGGAGAAAAGTTAATGGGTTAGTTCACTCCAAAATGAAAACAGTCTGTCACAATTTACTCACCCTAACTTCCTTTAAATCTCCTTTTATGCTCCACAGAGAAAAGTCATATGGGTAGGTACATAATGACTTCAAGTCATTTATCTGCCCTTACTCTGATAAGTTAAATATCAATTCACAAGGCTTCTACTGACCCTACTGACAACAATGGCTTTACTGGCCTGGCTAGCACTATAGCACCCACCTGCTAGTTATATTTCTGCTTTGAACAATTTAATATATTAGATGCTATGCCTTTTGGCGAGTGAAAGGTTGACATGGAAGGGGAATGGAAGAGGTCTAACCAGCGAACATAAATCAGGGTAACATTTTAACAAACTCCCCCTCCCTGTTACCGCAATGCCAGAGTCATGTAGACTTATCTGATCGAATCTGCTTCTGTCTGACGTCCTCCACCAATTAAATTTTCTTTCTTTGATTGAAATACACAATCTCATCATAAAGGAGGAACCTTGAAAGGTCTCGTAAATGACTGCAATTATGGTTAAAAGCGTCGCGTCCAAAATGACTGTGATGCGGCAGATGCTGATGTACGGTCTGTGTTGGTTTTTGTGTATACATCTTTTGTCCTCACTTGTTATTCAGTTTAAAGATTGTGATTTACTGTAGACAGATATTACAGGCACCAGTGTGTTTAAAAGCAGCATAAAGATAAGGTTAAGACAAGGATGTTTTTGTTATTAGTGAAATAGTAAAGTTGACACCAAGATAGAAAATAATCTATTAAAAATATACTTTAAAAAGGTGTATATTTTCTACATGTTGTACTATTTTTGTCAAATCCAAGTATAGTTAAGTGTATTCAATGTATTAACTTCAACTTAACATCTATTTGATTCAACTTCAAGTGTAAATAGTATACTAAAATGAAACAACTTTTTTTAAACTTCAAGTGCACTAAAATACACTACTGAAAATCAGGATTCATGAGCAATTAAGCACCCTTACAGTACAATTGCATTGTATCACTATTCTAATGGAAGTACACTTAAAAAGGCATTGCAGCACAAATTATAGTTGTGTTTAAGTACGTTTTGTGCATACACTAAAAGTATAGTTTAAAAAAGTACATATTAAATACTCTTTAAATAAAGCACAACAAGTAGAAGCATACTTGTTTTATATGTACTTCAATCATATTTTTAATACACTAAAGTATACTACTTTTTTACCTGGGCATCCAAAGACTTTTCTCGAATCTGTTGAGTTTGACTTACATTTCTGATTTAACACCAGAACATGATCACATTGCTACAACCAGGCTGCAGTGTTCTTGGGGGATCTCTTTACAAGCTCAGACAAGTCAGCACCAATTTTATAGGCAGTGGTAGTTATAAAGATAATACATTTCCAAAAAGAACTGAAAATAACTTTTGTCTATTTGATGTCGTCATTTTTAAGTGTAAGAAAATGATGTAGTAATAGTAAAACATGTATTTATTAAGGACACAGGTTTAAATCCCGAGCTAATATATTTCTTTTAATAAACCAAATTGAAACTAACCTTGATAGTGATCGGCATGCATTTTCAATGTTTTGATAAGAGCACTTCATGTTACACACAATGGAAAACATCATATACATTTCAAATTTAAAGTAAATTGTCCACAGCATGAAATTAAAATGAGGCGTGTAGTTTCTGCATTATTGACAAAAATGTTAGCTACAAAATCTTGAGCAATTCCTTCGTTATGAATGTGCCATTTTCAGTCAAAAGTTTAAATATAATTTATCAGAGAATGATTTTATTACCAATATATTGAACCATATGTTTGTTTTCACAAACCTCTAATGATAAAGTCAAGACATCAGTAAAATTTCAGTATGTGCATGAGTTTTCTGTTTTAGATGAGGGAAATATACATGTGTTCAGTTTTTGGAAGACAACAGTATGAATTCTTTAAACCAGAAGGGCTTACATTTAAAAGACATATATTACATATAATACAATATATTTATTTTAATTTTCATGTGTGCATTTTTGGGGAAAAACTGTTATGATGTGCCACTTCTCTGACAGTTATGAAACACAACATATTAAAAAGGTTTAAAAACCTTAAATAGAGACCTTGCATGGGTATTTAGGCAACCAAATCTGAGATCAGTATGGTTAAAAATAATTGGTGAAAACTTTTTTCATGCTAAGATTGACATCTGCATGGAATTGCTCTCTATTTTGTCAACAGTTGACCCACTAGCAATTACAGGACTATTGTATTGTATTGTATTGTATTGTATTGTATTGTATTGTATTCTGTTATATTCTATTCTATTCATATACTGTGTATAAAGTGTATATATTTATTCAAATATTTATAAAAATATGTATTATTATTATATAAATGTATATTAATATTAAATTAATATATATCTTTATACTTTTTTTTTAAATACTATGACTCCATTTGTATATTTGATTGCTTCTATTGTTCTTCTCATTTGTAAGTCACTTTCAATAACATTTGTAATTGTAAACTTTATTTTTAGGATAAAAATTTGATTTTGGGGGGTGTGGGTTGCATTTAAAATGTACTTGGCTGGCTTGAATTTTAGGAGGCATTCTGATTATTCTTGCAGGTAAATGGCATGTCTGTTGTCATTTTTTTCTCCCATCAGTCACTAAACTGAAAAAGGCTTTGACAGGTTGATAACAATACTTTCTTTAAAACTGCAGGGTGGTGAGTCCGAAAAATCAAGTCAAAGGACGAGAGCAGGGGTTTCGAGATAAGGGGATTTTTTTTAGACGGCGCAGGACAAAATGTGAATGGAGCTGGAGATGCTCCCCTGAATAAAAGTCAGGGACAAAGGTCAGGTCAAACAATGTAACTAAAAATAAAGCACAGAAGTTTTAGTCTCAAAAAATGTATTCTAGTTGCACATTTGCAAAAGTAGAAAACATTTATTAATTTATAGGCCTATTATAGTACTTCCAATTGATTTATTAAAGGAAACGGCATTCACACCATATTAAATTTACGTATTGTAACATTAGATAAAACAAAAAATGTAGGGCAGGTTTTTATTTCATCTATCATGACTACACTAAAAAAGGTGTTTTACATTAAAAAAGTATTAAATAAATGGTTAATCTAGAACCTTTGACTGTTTTGTTGGAGATGAGACATTTGTGACATCAGCCGAACAAATAATGCAGAGCAAATTGTTGTTTTGATTACAAAGAAAAGAGTGATTTAAAATTTCAAGTTGACTTCAGATTTGCTATTTCTGGGTAGTAGTAAAGTCTATTAAAGTAACCATCTGTGCTGTTCACAAGTCTGTGTGTAATAGAAAAACTGTTTGTTGAGATGGCTTGCAGATAAGGTCTACTGTAGCTAAAGTTTGAAGTAGTACATTTCTCCGGAGAGCACTTTTGAACTTTAAACACCTTTGAAATCACTTTTCTAGTTGCTCTCTTTTGTGAGGCACATTATAAAGTGCTTCCCTGTAATATAATTATAAGCCATTTCCTTTAGATGTGTGATGGTATCTTATAAATTACTATGTTGTAGTCTTCTCATTTGTTGACATTGGAATAGGCACCATTATTGATCAGTAAGTACTCCTTTAACCTTCTGAGTTTCATTGCAGTTATTTTTTACTTTTGTAGGCAAGCGTTTCGATTTAGTTTTTAAAAACGCTTTTGTCCTTGAGCTGTTTGCTCCAGTGCTTAAATCTCGAAATCTCTGCACACATTCAGCCACAGGAAAAGATTAATTAATGCCCAGATGACATTTCTGTCTGTTTGTTTATGTTTTTAAAACTGTAATCTTAACCTGTCCAATGGGAATGCCCATTAGGCCTTTACTGGAGCTGAGGATTTGACATTCTTTGCTTTAGGATAAAACACTCTGCATTAAAAATTTCACACACATATTGAGAAAATCTTCCTGGGCTTTTTGACAATATTTGTTTATATCTGTGCACGACGCTGTATTTAAGTAAAGTCACAATTTGAAGTTTATATTAAAGTAGATGTATATCAGCATAGGACGGATATCTGACGGATATATGTCAGCATTTAGATTTAAATGAATATGGTTGCTTAGTGGGACAGAGGATTAGCTGCCTGGTCTATAACATAAGAATCCACTCCTGCTGTTCTGAATTTCTCTTGTGATTTTCTTTAAGTTTCAGCATTCATGTGCAACTGTTCAGTGTGAATGCTTCAGTTTTTATCAGCGACATCTTTTGTCCTACTGTATCATGCAGACAACACTGAACATGGTGCTCTTTCTTTATCTCCTTTATACTCGACCAAATCAAACTCCAGCAGTGCGTAACATTAAGAGACTTTCAATAGAGTTTCAGCAAGGTCTGTGACTATGCATTTTAAGCCCAGAGATCTAATATCTTTGTTCACAATAAAACACTTTTAGTCTGCTGCACTGTTTTCCCACTCAAAATAGCTTTCAAGAAAGCTGTCATGTTTACATCGGTGACAATATTTCAGGGTTTCAGAGTTTAGTGTGAACCAATTAGTGGAATCTAAAAGAGATATTTTAACGTGTTTGCCATTATGGTTGACTGATCTCACGGAAAGTCGTATTACAGTCACGAAAAATGTGATTAATTTATTTGTGTCCATGGCATGAAATTCAGCTTTTTTTCTTGTCTTCAGCACAAATGTCTTTGTTGTGTCACCCGAATTTCCATAAATAGATTTTGTGTCCCTTGCACGACTTTCTTTTTCGTTTCATTTAATGTATTGTGTACTACCAAGCCACTTAGGTGACATTGGAGTAAAAAAAATCTAAAGTTTAATTTCATGTGCTCACGTAAAACTTTCATGTGCTCACTCGAAACCTTCATGTGCAGAATTTTTTTTAAAGTTTAGTTTTGCATGCCCACGTGAAACTTTCGCGTGCACAAGCAAAAGTTTCTTGTGCGCACGCGATAGTTTCACGTGAGCACGCAATAGTTTCACGTGAGCACGCGATAGTTTCACGTGTGCACGCGATAGTTTCATGTGTGCACGCAAAACTAAACTCGATAGTTTCACATGCGCACACGATAGTTTCACTTACTTTTTCATTTCATTTAATGTATTGTGTACTACCGAGCCCCTAAGGTGACATTAGAGTAAAAAAATCTAAAGTTTAATTTCATGTGCTCACGTAAAACTTTCATGTGCTCACGCGAAACCTTCATGTCCGTTTTTTTGTCATGCGCACATGAAACTAAACTTTATTTAATTTTTGCTCCATGTCCCCTTAGGGGCTCCGTAGTTTTCTCATTGATTCTGGGCTTAGAATCATTTTCCGTTACATTTTTAGACATCCTAACCCAAACCCCAACTCTAACCTCAAGTGGCAATGATTTAAAAATGGAAGAAATAAAAGAGAAAACAATACATAAAATGACACAAAAAAAGTCGTTCAAAGGGCACGAAAAACTATTTATAGATATTTGTGACACGACAAAGACATTTGCGCTCAAGGCACGAAAAAAACCGGAATTTCTTGCCATGGACACGAACAAATTAATAAAAAATTTCGTCACACGACTATACAGTATAAAGACGTTAGCGAATGAATGGTTTACCGCTTGCACACCGGGCTGTTATTGCAGAGACATTTCCATGCCCCTAATTTAAATGATGCGGCATAAAGCGAAACGGGATTGTGTACTTTACATTTCAGTCATATGGCCTATTGGTTGGCCATTCAAAGCTTCCACCATGGTTCCTAGACCCTCATTAAAAGGTCTGGCTACGTGATACTAGCCTATATCTTACTTGCTTAGAATTTTTTTTTTACAAATATTTAGCCGTGTAGCAACAATGTGTGTTTTTCTAATCAAAGCTATTGTTTACATTTTGGTTTAACTATTACCAAGGACAAATGCCATTTGGAATGAAACAACAGTTTATCTGGCTGTGACATTCATCCACCACAAGGTCCAGCTTTGCACAAACATCCAGTTTTGTCAATCAGAAATATCAAAATGCTGTAAAACGAGTAATTATTTGTTAGCCTTTTACTCTTTACAAAGTCTAAAACAATTATAGAGTATTTAAGTTGTGCGATAGATGTTACACTTGCAAATCCGTAGATTAATGCAATTGTGGTGATTATGCTTTTAAAATGGTGTTGTGCTCTCAGCGATGCCTTTTGAAATTCATTTGTAGTGAGGGTGAATAAATAAAACTGCTCTGTATTTTAGATGCGCAGCAGTCTTTGCAGTGAAAGGAGTTTGCTTCTAGCAAAATTACACTCTATGTAAGTTTAATAAGCTGTCAGTACGCTCCTCTGAATGTGTACAGTACAATCTGATCTTGCTGCTCTTTAAAGGCTAAGGTGGTAAAATGTATTCATGCGCTGCTAAATGGATACAAGTCGACTTACTGATGAATTCTTTAATTGAGGGTTTACAGGTTTAATCAGGATAGCTGCATAATTTTAGCTTCTTACGAAATCAAAATTGTTTAATATTCAATACAAGCTGAATAACCAACAATTAATGTAATCCAAACTCTCAGCATGTACATCCGCATTCACATTAACTTTCTCTGTCATGACTCCAAAGGGCTCTTAAGAGTTTTAATAGATCTAACTCCTTCACTCACACAATGCTCAGTGAATAGCAAAATGTAATTTTCTCATAGTTTGCATTTAATTGTGTAAAAACAGATACGGGCAATGCTGTTACTGTCTTTGCAAGACACATCTATGTAATGAGTACTTAAGACATTTTATTAAATCTGATGTTAACCGAATTAAGTAGACTATGTTAACTTTCCCAACGCATAGGCTCAGCAATGCTGGTTCTTTTCAGTACGTTAACTTTATGTTTCCGTAAAAGGATATCGTTTTTCGAATTTGGACGCTTGGTAATCACACTGATGTTGCTGGATTTTCTTGACAGATGTTTCGGCCCAGATCGAGCTTGCGTTTGATTATTGACACGCTGGGGAGAGGCTGCCATCCGGTATAGTCCTCAGTCAAGCCTGTTCGTCTCTCTCTCTCATTTTCCCCTACAATCTCCATTAATCTTTTTTCCCACATTTAAGCCACCCCTGCTTTTATGCATCACGCTACCACACCCCAGTGTCCATTACATACGGTTTTTCAGTCAACAGATATGCTCCACCACTCCCGTCCTTCATTCCCTGAGGCCAATGCCTAGTATTTCATATGTCTTTGCATTACATTTCAGGGTTGTGTCCCTTGAAATGTGCATTAAGTCTAAGACTATAACTCTATGTGTAGGCTGGTGATTAAGTGAAAAATGTTCTCTGATGGTCTGTCAAGTGTACCGTCCCACATGATCCATGCTTTACTGTCAACTCCCCAACGTTTTTAAAAATAAATGTGATACACACCACCATACAAGAATCATTGGCTATATGGTTCCATAAAGAACCTTTATCATCCAAAGAAGAACCTTTCTGTTTTGTAAAAGACTCTATGTAGTGGAAAAGGGTTCTTTATAAAAATGTAAGAAAGAAATGGTTCTTTTAAGAACCTTTGACTCAATGGTTCTTAAGGCAACCAAAAACCGCATCACTGTGACCCTTTGTACTTCAATTTGTAGAAGTGTTTGTGCACTTTTTAAATGCATGAATATTTTTAGATTTATGGAAGGAAAAACTATTTTTAGCTGAATAAGAATAAAAAGTCATAATTTAAAGGACAGTTTTGTGCTATTCTATAATAATCGGTGTTACTGAGTAGTACCAAGGATCTGCTTGTATTGTTTGTACTGTATGCACGAAAATCCCAAAAGAAATATACAAGCATCTCATTAGATCGCTTTAATGTCTCATATTTCTCCATCAATGAGACGAATGGGGAGAAAATTAAAAGGTTTTTATTAAATGTCTTGCATCTGAGATATTTCTCCTGCATGAGAAAAAACAGAAATTAAAAGTATCTCCAGAGTTTCTAAAGAGGTTTCAGCAATGCTCAGATTTGCCACAGTCTGCAATGAAATCAATGTTATTGACGATTTCATTAAGATCTCAAACAATTTTCCCAAATCTAAAATATTTTACCTATAATCATCATTAAATTCATAGCTTCATGCGCTTAATATGTTTTAAAGGTGCCGTAGAATGAAAAAAACGTCCATTTCCAATCTCCAGACAATTGTTTATTCCTCAAAATTTGTATCTTCTGATACAGGCTCAAACATTTGCTTTGGGAGCTACCAGCTATTGACTGACATGAGTCGTGCTGTGAAACAGCCAATCAGAGCAGAGCTCAACATTAATATTCATGACTCTTCCAAATACAGATATAACAGCCCTTTTCATTATAGAGAGAAATGCTGGTTTTAAATGGACATGTAAACACTTTCTGGATCATTTTTGTTAAGTAAAGATATATTCTATCAGAGAACAATTTAACAAACTATATCAATGCCTGGCACCTTTAACAATTATCTCATTTGTTTTATTTCTCCTAAGCATTTTTAGGAAAAACATCTAATTTGATAGGCTACATTAAACACAACTTAGATCTCCCGTCAAATCTCCTGAGCAATACATTTTTCCTTTGGGTTTTTTTAGTGACCTTGATTAAAATCTCAGAACAAAGCCTCTATTAAATCACGATAATACTTAGTTTACATAACATGTATAACTTTCAAACGTGGACTTTTAATTTTGATGTTTTATAGGCGGAGAAACACAAAGGGTTCGTCATACAGCAGTCAGCGGTGGTGACCCCCCTCCCATCAGAGAACTATACAAGTTCTGCACGCGCTTACCGCACATCAGTCCGCTGTGTTCGGCGGGAAGCGCGCTACGGCACTTCTCCTCTGACAAGAGCTGCTCCAGTCTCACTAAGGACTCGTTCCCTGCTCAGCAACATTTGACTTTGGGTCTTTGGAAGTGAATATACGACTCATGATTCGGACAGCTCGTGAAGACCATAGCTCGTGGCATTTTGACTGAAGACATGTATGACTGAGCTGAGGAGGAGATTAACTGTCATCGTTTGTTTTCTACGTGATATGTGTTTCACGTGCTTGCGCACCACAGTGAGGTAGTTTAACTTGGACTCTTTTTCGTGGACCGTTAACGTTTAATGCCCTGGATTTGGGTGATTTATTCGGTGGATGCGGCGGAAAGAAATATCGTTGTGTGAACACCGGTGCCGGTGAAATGAAGTCTCTCAGTTTCCGAAAGTGGAAATCCTCCCGGAGCGTTTGGATTATTTACCCAGAGATGATATTTCTGCCGATTCTTTGGTTTCTATCCCAAACTCGGGCGGCCCCGTCTATATCAACCGAGCAGATGGATATGGGGGTGGTAGGTGCTCATTCAAGCCTGTCTTTCTACTAATAATGATCGTTGAAGCGGCAATGATAAAAAGGCATTGAAAGAAAACCTGTGGCCCGTGGCGATGGATAATTACACGTATTAGACACGTTTGTGAAATCTAAAATGTAGTCACACTTTCAAATCCACTCACGCACTGGATTTACTTCATGTATGTCTTCACAGAGTCAACTTTGCCGCCGCGACAGTTTTGTCAGCAGAAGCGCGAGCGAGTCTTTAATTATAGAGACGCGCGCTTGTGTGGGTTATTTTTTATTACCCCGATTTTACACTAACGTCGTATTCATCGTGCAGCACCCACAGTATTCCTCATCACGACTGGTTATTTTCCAGACGCGTGGGTTGTATTTCTGCATAACGTATTTTGTATTTTTCACTTGCGCAATAGGAACAGGAGAATGTGGGTATGTTAAACTTTGGAGATCTGCGCACAGATGCACGGTCGTTGACATAAGGCATTTATTTTTATGTCTGTCTGTAGTCATGATTAAGCTCAACTCTAAGCCTTTCCGTCATAAGCCCACTTTCATGTGCGCGGTCGCATATTATCCATGATCACTTCACTTATAATTTCACGCACGCTTAATGTACTGTACTGTACTGTACTGTATGGCTGCACATCTGTCTTTACGGGAGAGCTTTTGGGCTGTTGCATTAAAACTGTGGCATGTTTGTATAAAAAAGTGGTTAACTCCGGTTTAACTTACTTTTTGTTGAATACGTTCATGTTATTTATTTGTTTATTAATTTATTTTTAAATTACGCCACATGCACACCAGACAAGCATGATCAAAGAACATATCACTTTATAACAAGTTGGTAGTTTTAAATTGTTGACAATTTTTAACAACTTGTGTGGAAAATGTTAAGTGAGTTTGGAAAGGCATAAGGAAGGATGAATTGATTTTTGTACTATAATGCATTGCATATGCTGTGTGACTTGATAGCACTGACCACACTTAGACGTGAATGGGTGATTTCTGCTATGGACTGTGTTTCATATTGTGTTTTATTGTGTTTGGCTCAAAAATCTCAAAGGGCACGTGTCCTTCAGTTTAATTGTGCATGGCGCTTCTGTTCTGAGTTTCAGATTATCCCGCTTGGATGTGCATCAGCAGAACATGCACGCCTTTTCAGTTTACTTAAGGTCTCTCTTGTTGAGTGATTCGTTTGTATTGTATGTAGCCTACTTGTTTCTTTAAATAAATTGATTTTTGTAATCAATTTTCTTTATATGTTTATACCCAATAACTTTCTGGGAGCAATTCGATACTAACTATGAACATCGATCTCTTCTAGTCAGATTTTCCCTCATTAAATTATTCACATTTGAAAGCCACGCACGCTTCCAATAAATATTTGTTTGGACGTGTAAGGTCTCCGCAAGGCCCGCCTTCTGTAATGACCCTCACAAATCCAATCCGATGCCACTGAGCAGTTGGCCTACACTATAATTGATAGTTGATGTGTGTGACACTCCATGTTATCAAACCTCTGATTGGTAAACGTGGCCAAGACATCCAGAAAAGGATCTCCGCTGTGCTACCCTGACGGGTTACAGCTTTCAGTGACAGCAGCTGATAATAACACCGCACTTACAGGCAGACACTTCTTTCACATTACATCTCCCACAGAGTAGTGTCCTGGCACTCGCCCCACCTTTTCTTGCTGTGACCACATGACAAAATCACAACCAGAGCACTCCACTGTTATTAGCTTAACGCCCCAGACCACTCATGTCTGAATAAAGGCTCGGGGAGACGTGTCCACCTCTGTGGGGATAGACTTGGCTCTGTGGGCTGTTGGCACACAAAAACACCTGACACAGATGATGCTTTTAGGGAACTAAAAGCCATGGATGATGAGACAGAAGGCGAGGTATCATTATGCTGGGGTGGACAGGTGTTAAGTAAGAGGAACGTGATGGAGCAGATGGGTGTGTGGCATGCTGATAGGGTTTACAGTAAGGCTGTTGCAGAATGGGCCGAGTCAGGGCAGTAGTGGCTGTGAACCTGTAAATCTTTTTCCCCAAACCATGAAGCACCTGGGTCCCTCCTTCCATAATTTACCTTGTAGGAGTAATACAATGTAAGCAAAGCATGTGGGTCATTCTACAGAAAAGGTGGAATTCGGGTGATGGAAATTTGCTTAAATGAACTTCTTTCAACATACCCAAAACTTTTATAATAGCATTAACTTGTCAAATCTATGAATCCGCAAAACGGGGAGCTTAATCAATTTTTTACTTTTTAATACATTTTAATAAAGAATCCATGAGTCATTTATTTGTCATTGGTGTTACCTGTGATTTAAACAACATTAATGTTGATACTAAATATTTTTTCTAATTACAGCTTGTGTATTTAGTTAAAGGTTGAGTAGAGGAATGATAACAGCAAGAAAAATCATTGATTATTAATATTTGTTTAATTAAATTCTTCATTTTTACCCAGCATTGTATTAAATTGTTTGATTCTCAGTTTTACTTTTTTCTTTAAAACCAACAAAAACAAAAATATTCAACCAAAAAGGCTTTGATGCAAAGACTGAAATATCAACAATGTTTTACATCCCATATCAACAACAAAATATTACTAGAAAGTACAAGAAAATACAATTATAACACCAAAACTTGGTTTAACACCAATGACACAATGTAACACCAATGACACAATGTAAAACCAATGACAAAATTAGAATATAATAATAGATAATGAATATGATAATTTCATAAAAATTTCCATTTCTTTTTGTTTTTATGCTTTTATGTTGGTCAGTTAAAGGAATAGTGCTTAGGAAGTACTCATTAGAGAAGTAACACTAATGACAGTTACACCAATGATGGTAACATCAATGACAATTTACAGAAAAAACTAATATTTTAACAAAATGGCTGCCCTTAACCATGTGCCATTTTATCAGAGATGTAACAATCACATACATATTTAGTATAATGTATTTTTATGTAAAGATCTTGACACTCCCAGCTATAAAAACGAGTAACACTAATGACATCCAAAAAATCTTATCTCAGAATTCTTAGATATATCATGATATTTTAGACAAATAAGGTAAGACATCTCACAAACCTTTTGCCTTCCTCCACTGCACTTCTTTCACTGACCTCTTGACCCATAAAAAACTTCAAAGAGCTGATGCATTGTCTCAAAATAAAAGTGCTTTGGGTAGGGTAACACCAATGACATAAATTTGGGGTACAAATATTTATTTGATATTATTCATATTAATAGTGTATTTTTACCATTTCAGTGTTGTAGTAATTTCATACAGGGTTAAAGGTAAACGTAAACTTGATTTGTTTTACAAAAAACATGGTTTTAAATAATACGTACACACTTCAACTTCTATGTATGATCAAAGGGACAGGGCAATTTTCAGGACCAGACATTTAAAAAAAAGTAAAAAAAAAAAAAGAAAATGAAATAAATAAACTCTCTCATCATTTTAGGGACAGTCTATATTTATTAAATATATATCATTATGGGATTTTGGGGTCAAATTAAATGATTAAGGGGTCTGCAAAAGCAAGGGACAAGCATTTCCACTTTTTTTGTAGAATGACCCATCTACAGCAGGCATCACATTTATTCAGTTAGATTCCTGTTATTTTGCATAGCATGTTTCTGCACATCAATTAGTTTGAGCAGCATTGTTTTAGCAGTGCAAATGTTCATGGCTTCAATCCCCTTACTGATATAATGAATACCTTGTAGATGTACGTACAATGTAAATGTTCTTGTAGTTCACCTGTTAAGGCACCAGCAACACGAAGGTCATGTATTTGATTCCCTGGCAACGCATAAATAGATCAAAAGGACATTGAATGCATATGCTTTGTTTCAAAGCATCTACTAAATGTGTGAATATAAATGCATGAATGCAAGTTGTCATTTCCCTAAGTAGGAGTTGATGTTCTATACAAAGGAGTTTGCTTTATATGCTGGCATTATAATGCATCACATGTTGCTTTGTGCCTTGAAATCCTGGGAGCCAGACTGCTGTAATGTCTGTAACAAGAGCACCAGCTGGACCCATCAACAGATGCATGGGGCAGCGGATGGGCTTCTTTTCCCTCAAACAATCTTTCCAGCATTTCTCATTTTGCCTGACTCCCTCACTAGTGCCATGCTCATTATAGTACATACCACACATTAGCACACACAGGTCCAGAGTGACATGTCCGTGCCACCGCCAAATAGAGCCGGTTTCCTCTGCTGTCATGAATCTGTCCATCATCCATTATGTCAGTTTGACTAATGTGCTCACTCACTGGCTCTCACTTCTAATCACCCAGAAAGACTTCAGCATGGGTTGCATGAGCCAACGATTGACATCCGAAAGGAAATGGTCATGAGCTGACACAGGCCTTGAGGAGACTAATCAAAATAAAAACGGGATAAGTAAAAGAGCGCAGTGCACTAAAAGTGGGCGTACCGAAAAGAACTGGTAAACATATAATCAATAGCATTTCTCTTTGGCTGAGATAGACCTGTCTCTCTGGAATAATGTACTGTGGATTGATTTGCGGCGGAAAAATCCCATTAATTGTGCTTGTCAGATGAAATGGGCTCCTATGTGAATTTCCTTAGAGCTAACAAAGAGATAAAACCGTACAGCCTGATATCGTAAATGGTCTGGTGCTGGGTGGGCCTATGTAGTACTTCATTCCATGTCCTACTTTCTATTGTCGTCGTGAAATGTTATGACCTCAAGTCTATTGCGAAGCATCTTGAGGGCGCAGATTTGGGACAAGGAGATTATTTCAGGAATGGGCTCTGTGGAGTGAATGAGAATAGATTTGGCACATCTGGAACTGATGATGAGAACTATGCACCTGTTTTCTGCTGGTATGGTTTAGATACTGTATGAAAGCCATAACTTTAATGCTTTTTAGGCGACCACCTCTGACATTGCTCAGAAGTAATGATACAGAATACAACAGGAAATGTCAGAATTAAGTAGACACCTGGTTTAAAGTTTGGGAGTTGCAGTAGTAGTAACTTTTGTATCTCAATGTTTTTATTGGAGAGGGAAAACAATAGGACGAAAATCTGATCTCTTCATGTGCACTCATTCTAAAACACACTAGAGAATTCCTGGATTGAACCTTTAGATGGATAGCCAAATAGGCATTTAAGGTGCCTCAGATGCTGTTTTAGTGAAGGATCAAAGTCTGATGGCTTGGCATCTAGAGCAGCTCATTTCCCTTAGGCTAATGCCTTGCAGGGTTCTGACTTATTCTGTCCCTGTATCCTATCTAGATGAAATCTAAAGCAATCTGGATGCAGGGTTAGGCACATGGTTACCACACTGTAATGAGACCTATCCCAGGTGGCAAATATGTTTAACACAAATGCCTCAGGTAGCAACCCACACATGGTAGGGCTGGATGGTATGGTCAAAACTTTCCCGATAATTGCCGATATACTACAGTCGATACAGTATAAATCCGATAATGGTATGAATTTTAAAGATAAGAGTGCATGATCTGAAAGCCGATGTTGACATTTGAAATCACCTAAACAAACACGCCCCTACCCCAATAGAATCGGGACCTTCTTTTGATAGACCGGCCCACACATACTCAACCTAGGTAACGATGTCAGTTAGTAGACATGCCCCTTACAGCTGATTGGCTACAAGCGTGTTTTGGTACTCAGATGCACCCGAACTTCCGTCAGTAATAAATGCTGTAATGCAGGGGTCTCTTACTGTATTGACTTCCATAGTACTTCAACTGAATTAAATTTTATTTATATAGCATTTTTACCATTGTTTAATTGTTTCAAAGCAGCTTTACATTAATAAATTCAGAAACTAAAAAAAAGAAAAATCATAAGACATAAGCAGCAGAATAAAGCGGTTAAGATTAACCGTACTTGCGTAGTAATAATGTAACATATGTAAGAGGGTGCTAAGTTAAGCTAATGTCAGACACTCCTCAGGGTTTAAAAAAACCCTAGGAGAAAAACCCTGTGGGAAAAGTCCTAGGAGGGGGAAAAAACCTTGGGAGAGAGCCAGACATAGCTGATTCTATAAAGGATATAGTAGGTACGATATTTTACAATTTTATGGGGATTAAAACAAAATATATATGTATATATACACGGATAAGTCTGACATCTGACATTTTCTCATCTGTCGTTCAGTTTGTGTTGCATTACATGTCCTGCTCTCCCTGTGTCACCATTGGAAGCTGTGACTTGATGCAAGTGACAGCTCTTCTCCAGGCAAGCCTTCCAAAGTCC
The DNA here is from genome assembly GCF_027580225.2 of Misgurnus anguillicaudatus. Lineage (NCBI taxonomy): Eukaryota > Metazoa > Chordata > Actinopteri > Cypriniformes > Cobitidae > Misgurnus > Misgurnus anguillicaudatus. The sequence continues at coordinate 25,895,849 of NC_073345.2, forward strand.
CAACCAGTTTAATTGATCGCTTGGCAACAATGATATGACGCAAGGTACAGATAAGCGATTTAAATTCGATCAGGCATTATGTTTTCCTCGCTGTCTCGGAAGCCGCCCTCTGGGTTGCTTAGCTACAAAGACACCACGGGAGCGCGTTTTGGAAGGAAGAAGCACCTTGACCCGCGTTTAACACGTGTTTTTAGACATGATGTGAACAGAGGTGGGATGCTGTAATGTATATCACAATATCAGAAATGTGTTTATAAACCATATCACCGTTATTGGAAAAAATACTGCATAATATATTGAATTATTGTCAAAAACTCAGGAGCGCTGCTATATCTTGTACAGTGTGTGCTAGCATTCTTTTTAAACATACACTGGCAAAAGCACCCGAAATAGCTCTATGCACAAAGATGATGTATTTATTCTTGCTTGTTCTGAACATTACAGGCCAGGGTAGTGATTATACTGAAAGGTTCAATGATAAACCTCAGAAAACAGAGTACCCTGTAATAAGTTAAATGCATGAGGGAATGAAAATACCAGGACCGTACGCCAGCAGCTAGCTCACAGAACCAGATCAAACTTGTGTGGTAAAGGAAGCAAGAAAGACGTCTCTCCGATGCACGCAATATTACGAGCTTTCCATTGGTTCTTTAGAACCAAAGCTGCTGTAGTTCCAAAACCCCAAATTAAGTCCATGTGCACTCTTGGTCTTATTTTAGTTGATGGGTACCCCATCCTCCCCTGACAGGCTGGGATCAAGGGCATCTTAGCAGTGGCTATCCAAACGACCAACAGCCTCTTATAATTACTGTGGTTTGGTGTTGGTTTGGCATGTTTCTTTTTAAGTCAAAATAACCAAGGAAAAAGTATATCTAGGGTCAGAAAAATATGAACTACCAGAAACCATGAAAGCAACAGTGGGGCGTCTCTTAAATTGCTTGCAGAATTAAGCAGTTTATAAGTGTGTTGTTTTTTGGCTTTATTCAAGTCAACGGTGTCCTGATTGTAAATACTGTGCATCAGCAAAAGGCCAGGTGACTTAAAAGCAGCCTCTCGAAATTGGTGACAAACCCAATTATGGCCTCTGGTAGGATTGTTCATTTTCCAGGTCTTTTGAGAGGTGCACAGCAGGTCCTCCTGTAGTTTGTCTATTATTTGCATATTTCAGTTCTCAACCAGATGACAGAGCGAATCGAGAAAAAAGGGAAGAAAGGCCGTCTCAGACGCAAGGGTGCCACTGAAATCATTTTGTGAGTGACTGCTTTTGATGTGAAGAAAAATGCTGTAAGATGTTGTTAAGTTTAAATGACATGGGTTATTCCCGTCTGCTCCCTGTGAGAATGGTAGAATGGAGGAAAGGCACCTTTGAGCCAGCAGAGATATTTTCTTGAAGGCTTGTTTGTGTACTTTTACAGAAAATCTGTGCTGTAGATTTTAAAAGATTCAGGATGCTATGACTGACCTGACAGTGTCGAGTAAATAGTTTATAAGGCAATTTCTCAATTATAACAAAAACAACTAAGCGGTATTTATTTTTGTATTTGTAATAAAACTAACACAACAATCGTCTAATCTAATAAGTTTTACTTGAGTACCATTTAACTAATCACAATTTTCTTGCAAAATGAAAATATTAATTCCATAAAGATTAATATGTACCTCATGTCACAACCTCACAGACCTCTTTTTTAGTATTGTAGTATTGTGAAATTCCTTAATACAGTGATACACCTTAGGGTGCATCAGGTGTGTTTGATTAGCTAAACTCTGCAGATACACCGGCCCTCCAGGACCAGGATTGGTGACCCCTGCCTTATGTATGCTTTTAAGAATTGTCGGAGATGGTTACCCGGCTTAGGTTTATTAAACTGAAACAGGTAGTTCTATAGGACATGTTTGGAATAGATTTAGTTAAATGCTATCCAACAGTACCTTGATATCAGTCATGTCAATTGTATGTCAGTACAGGGTGACACAGTGGATAAAGCTTAGGGCTTGTAAACAGTAGGTTGCTGAGCTGATTGGAGCTTAAGCAAGGAGTGCATCTCAAGACATCATGATTTTGTCCTTGAGCAAGGCTTTTCATCCAGGAAGGTTGTACAAATAAGAACTGTAGGGCCCCGGACGGAATCACAGAATCCAAGCATAAAAATCGTTTTTAGCGGAATGTCACGGAATTTGGCAAATTTTGGATTTAGTCATTTTTAAAACCCATTGTTAAAACCCACATGTTATATTGCGCAGCGTAAACACAAACAAAGCTTTGAAAACACAGGAAAAGCTGTCGCTTTAAGATAAATAATAAATAAGCACTTATTATTAAAGGCGAAGTGCTCAATGTTTGAAAGCCAATGTTGATATTTGAAATCACCTAAACAAACACGTCCCTACCCCAATAGAATCTGGACCTTCTTTTAAAAGACCTGCCCCACACATACGCAACCCCGGCAAGGATGTCGGTTAGTAGACACGCCCATTACTGCCGCTTGGCTACAAGTGTGTTTTGGTAGTCGGCCCGTCTCCTTTTCCAAAGCGTTTTTCAAACATTGTGTACTCCGCCTTTAACTGAACCTTCTTATTTGAACACAACAATATTCATTTAGATTGCATACTTGTTTAATGAATAAGTGCACTCTGGCTTGTTTACGTTAATTAAATCCATTTTGTTAAATTCAATCAGTATATTATAATGAATGTATGGCTGGACTACCTGACATGACATCTTCATATAAATCTGCCATTTAATTTTTCTGAGTGCAGCATGGCAGATATTGCTACTGTATTTAGCACACCAGTGACAATATTTTTAGTATCCTTGGTTTCAGTTCATTTTCTCTGTAGGCATCTTATAAAATTATAGTATAATAAAATGTTCTAAGCCATTAACTGAAACCAGCCGGCTCTGAGATGACTCATAACATTAAAAACTTTGATTCAAAGAAAAGGTCTGAAAAGAGGTAAAGTTGTTGTTCAGTTACATGCATTAATTAGTTATTGAAGTCATGAAGCATTGCAAACTATTTTTATGTAAACTATATATATATATATATAGTTCTCTGATCTGTGGATCACATGGGCTTTATAACTGGCATCTTTTTTCGAGGGAGCTTGATGGGAAGTTCGTCACAACATGTATGTAACCCATCATGTGTGTGGTTCCTTTTTTCAAAATTAGGGATGCACCGATACGGACATTTTGGGCGATACCGATAACCGATAATTCTTTATATTTGGGGGGCGATATATATATATATATATATATATATATATATATATATATATATATATATATATATATATATATATATATATATATATATATATATATATATATAGGCCGATAAATATTCATATTATTTTCACAATTAAAAACTCCCAGACTGCGGACATCTTGTCTTTGCGCTAGACTAGCATACTCTTCTTAAGCCCGCAACACATGTCATCTTTGTGCTATGTCACAAAAAGCACCAATCAAAACTCCACATGGCCAGCAATGAGCAAGTGAAGTGGTTCAACAAACCAAAATAATCCATCATTTATCGGCTTTCATTTATCTGCCTAATTTTGCTATCAGACCGATAACTGATAATATTAAAAATAAGCATCGGCCGATATATCGTGCATCCCTATTCAAAATATGTGTTCTGCGCTTTGAGAGATCCTGTGTGCATCACATGTTTTGTCAAAATAAGTGCCGGCTGCAGACGCATCTGAAGGGTTTATGATAAAAGAGACTCTCGCGTTTGCCAAATACTCAAATAATCTCATGCATAATCAGACTTACTGTTAAGGGAGTGAGTGTCTTGCGTGTATTTTGTGAATGTGAGCGTCTTTTTATGATAAACAGTTTAGACGCATCTGCAGCAGGCACTTATTTTGACAAAACACGTAATGCACACAGGATCTCTCAAAGCGCAGAACACCTATTTTGGAAAAAGGAACCACACACATGACCCTCCGAACACTTATTTTGAATTAGCGGCCCTCGAATGAGCAGTCACGCGCCGCCACTGTAACTGGACTTTGTGCAAGCCACTTTAAGGGATAGTTCATCCCAAAATAAAAATTCTGTCATCATTTACTCACCCTCAATTTGTTATACACTCTTAAAATGAATGTGTTAAATTAACACATCTTGTGTCTAGTTAAGGACAACACATCTAGTGTGTTGTCCTTAATTTAACACATCTCTGTGTTATTTTTGGAACAACACACTTTGTGTTGTTTTAACACATCTTGTGTTGTCCCTTTTATTTATATGAACTCTAAATCAGCACGAAATGACACATAATGTGTTAAAAACAACACATAATGTGTTAAATAGTTTAACACAAAGCAATGTGTTAAAATTAACTCATCCAGGGTGTGTTAATTTTAACACATTGCTTTGTGTTAAACTATTTAACACATTATGTGTTAATTTTAACACATTATGTGTCATTTCGTGCTGATTTAGAGTTCATATAAATAAAAGGGACAACACAAGATGTGTTGTTCTAAAAATAACACAGAGATGTGTTAAATTAAGGACAACACACTAGATGTGTTGTCCTTAACTAGACACAAGATGTGTTAATTTAACACATTCGTTTTAAGAGTGTAGACCTGTAAACATTTCTTTGTTTTGCTGAACACATATGAGCAATTTTTGTAACCAAACCGTTTATGAGCACCATTGGATTCCATTGTTTTGGTTTTTCCTAGTATGAAAGTCAATGGTGCTCCTCTTTTGTGCTTCATTACAAATATCTTATTTGTGTTCAGCAAAGCTAAGAAATATACAGGTCTGTAACAACTTGAGGATAAGTAAATGATGACAGAATTTTCATTTTGGGATGAACTATCCCTTTAAGTTTTTCCACTTAAATGGGCCTTGCTTTATGCACATGCTGAAACAGAAAGGTACACCACGTTCTACTAATGATGTTTGTCCAAGGTTAGTGAATAGCTGAAGGTTTGATTTAATGAACCTAACAGTAATGTGTGAAACAGCCAAGCCTGGCAATTTAAAGAGGATGTCCACTTACTTTTGGATAGTGTACAGTTTCATCGCTTAACAGTTTCAATCTCAGAGTAGATATTGTCAAAAATCTTTCTCTATGAACAAAATTAATGGATTTTATTACTTCCAAAACCGTACTCTTACTCTCTGTTTGTCTTCATTCACTGCCGCAATGATCTGGTCCTCGTTGCACCCTAAAATTCAATAAAACTTTGGGACCTGGCAGAAATCAAATTTGGTTTTTGGCAAGAACAGGAGTTATAGTCATATCTTTTACTGCACAACAACTTCCATAGCTGTGGTAAGAACAACATACATGTCAGTTTATGATTTTTGTTGACCTTCTTTCACAGCATTTGAAATGGTCCCTAGCTGTCACTGAGGCAGTACCCTGTCAAAAAAGTACACCTTACAATGTAAAATAAATCTTTTGTGTCCCCAGAGTACATAAGTGAAGTTTTAGCTCAAAATACGCCATAGATAATTTATTATAGCATGTTAAAATTCCCACTTTGTAAGTGTGAGCAAAAATGTGCAGTTTTTGTGTGTGTCTTTTTAAATGCGAATGAGCTGATCTCTGCACTAAATGGCAGTGACTTGGTTGGTTAGTGCAGATTAAGGGGCAGTATTATCCCCTTCTGACATCACAAGGGGAAACAAATTTCTTTGGCCTATTTTTTCACATGCATGCAGAGAATAGTTTACTAAAACTAAGTTAGGTTGTTGTTTTTCACATTTTCTAGGTTGATACACTTCAAAAAAGTATGTTCTTACTTAGTATTTTGGTCTTGTTTTCAGTAGAAATATCTAAAACAATCTTAAATAAAGATGTATTTTCTTGATTAGCAATAAGGCCTAAGAAAATAAGTCTAGTTTTTAGACATAAAATATACAATTAAAGTGAATTTGTGCTTAAAACAAGCAAAATTGTCTACCAATGGGGTTAGGAAATTTTGCTTGAATTAAGTGTTTAAGAAAAAAGAAAACTTATTTCAAGATTTTTTTCTCATCCCCATTGGCAGATATTTTTGCTTGTTTTAAGCACAAATTCACTTAAATTGTATATTTTTTGTCTTAAAACTAGACTTATTTTCTAAGGTAATTTTGCTCATCAAGAAAAGGCATCTTAATTTAAATTTTTTTAGATATTTCTACTGAAAACAAGACAAAAATATTAAGTAAGAAAGTCATTTTTTGCACTGTAGAAGCACTAGGGAACCAATTATAGCACTTATACTTGAAAAAGCCAGTTTTCCTTATATGTCCCCTTTAAAAAGTTTATATCAGTACCTTAAAAGGACATTTTGTTACCAAGGAGTGCATATTAGTACTTAAAAGTTATATATTGGCACCAAATGTATAAATATCTGTACCTTAATTGTAGGGATGCACCGATACCACTTTTTCCATCTCCGATCCGATTCCGATACCCGAATTCTGAGTATCGGCCGATTCCGATACCTGCCGATCCGATACTACTGTATTTTTCTTGAGCAATTTAAATTACACACAGACACAGACACAGACACACACACACACACACACACACAGACACACACACACACACACACACACACACACAGACATACACTATATAAATGTCTAAATCTAGCATAATATAATTATATTATATATAATTATACTTTTAAATTAAAAACCAATAATTTAAAATGATTTACAAGTTACAAGAACATTAGTAATTATTAACCATGGCAGTGTTTAGGAGAAAATAAAATAGGCACGTTTGATCAAATAAGTATGCTAAATATATTTTCCTTAATTGCGCAAAAAGTCACAGTAAAAAAGCTTTAGTGTGCAGATGGTTATTTTGGGAATTATGCACTTAACCGGACCTTTTATGCACATTTCGGGTGCAGAATTGATGCGCCTAAATCATATTGAGTGCGCATTTTGCGCAATACTGTGCTTCCTGGGTGCAGCATTGATGCTCTAGAAGCGTCCTCACACTCACATGGGAATCCTCGCACCGCAATGGAATGTTACATTCATAACTATTAAAACAAAGAGATTAGAGGCATCGTGTGCTCAGCACATACTGAATTGCATCCATCTAACAGCTTACTGAGACTTTATAAAATCAGATCTTTAAAACAGACTACAGTTATTGAGTGTTCGTGTGTTGAATGACGCGTTTCATCCGTTCGCTTCACCTGTGCATTAACTCAGCACATAGTGAATTGCATCCATCCAACAGCTTACTGAGACTTTATAAAATCAGATCTTTAATAAAGCCTAACGTTACAGTTATCTTGTGTGTGTGCGTGTGTTGAATGACGCGTTTTCATCCATCCGCTTCTCATCAGTGGATTAACTCAGTTTGCATGTAAGTTACAGTGTTTCTGTGAACATTAATATCTTTAAATGTGCGTTTGTTCCTTCACATGAAGCTATTGAGTGTAAGATGACTTTGATTATAGTACATAAAAACGTTTATGGTGCTTTTATAATACTTTGTCGTTTTAATCGCTTGTCAGTGACAACCATGCGTAACGCGCAGTATCGGAACTGGATCGGTCCTGTTAGTCCGATATCCGATCCAGCAAAAAAGGCCGGATCGGCCCCGATACCGATCCAGAATATCGGATCGGTGCATCCCTACTTAATTGTACATATTAGGACCTTTACCTGTTTACCTGTTACCTTCAATGACAGTGTGGGACCATTTTTTGACATTTTATTTTTTACTGACAGTGTATGGTGTAGTGTAGTAAATAATTTTCAGGTAAATAATGAATATTTTCACAAAAATAAGCCGGAAGCATTGCTTACGATAAGTAGATTAAAACAAGGATAAATTCGAAGGCATTGCTGATGCCTACATCACCTAGCAACTGCACAGCCATGATAGTATATTGCTAGCGCTGGAGAGACAAGACAGGGAAGATTTAAGATTCAAGAGGCATGACCATGTCTGCCACCTCTAACCCAAGCTACAATTGCATCATTTGTCAAAGAATTAGCATGTCTCCAAAGGAGTTGTATAATCACCAAACAGCCAAGCTGATCAACATAAAAGTGGAAGTTACGCCATTTGACGCAGTACTATTAGTAGCCAAAGCGAGAAATCATCCGATTTCTCTGATTGTGTATTTATCAAGGGCCTCTCATGGGTGTTTTGAACTTTTCGAGCTATTTGTTTGTCATGGAATGTGTTAAATATACTGAAAGAGTGCCTTTGGGCCATTTCTTTGAATGTTAAAAACATATTAAATAGACTGCTGGTAATATTTTACTTGCCCACCCGGTTTGCAGTGTTAATAGCCGGGTCAATGGGTCTGTCTCGAGAGGGAAGTAGTAGTTTTTAGTGAGCTTTTATGCTAATTTTAGGTTTAAAGTAGCTCCTTTAGGAAATAAAGCATCCAAATAAATGTAAATGTTCACAGCAGACAAGCCCTGGGTGAATAACTTACATCCGAAGACACTTGTCCCATCTGCAAACACCTTCATTGGCTCTCTTTTTAGTTTTACCATAGCTTGTTAACTTTGATTATGCTTCAGTGGGCAGTGAGCTTGCATATAATAATGTGGTGTCAAAAAGTCAATAGGTTGGCAGTCAGCAACCACACTGGCTGTACTTTATATCAGCACACTGTGATTATCTGTGATTTAAGTCATGCTGATATACAACCATAATTCGTTCCTGCTCATGTAAATATTGCTTTTAGTTTCATTCATCCTTTGTGCGCACCTGTATCTTGCGCAGAGAGTTAAAGTAGCTAAATGTTAACAGATTAGAGGCAGATTCCACAGCTATGACCCCTGAAATTTTAACTGAAACATTAGGGGAAGTAATCAGCCGATGACCTCTTTTTTTGAGGGCGATGCGAAGCTCGTCAAAACAAGTATGAAGGCCATCATGTGTGTGGTTCATCATGTCAAAATATGTGTTTGTCGCTTCATGTGAACCTATGTGCATCACGCGTCAAAATACATACCTGCTGTAGATGCTTCGAAGGGGTTAGTCACATGTGTAATCACTCGTGTGTAGTGTTAATTGAGTGTCCCTCTTTTATGATAAAACCTTTCGACCTGTGTGCAGCAGGCACGTATTTTCACATGATGCACATAGGTTGACATGACGCATCGAACACATATTTTGACATGACGAACCACACACATGACACTCCGAACAGATATTTTGATTTTGCGCCCCTCGGAAGAGAAGTCTACTTCGGCCACCAGGGTTGGGGGAATTACTTTTTAAAGTAATGCATTACAATATTAAGTCACTCCCCAAAAAAGTAACTAATTGCGTTACTTAGTTACTTTTCATGGAAAGTAATCCTTACGTTACTTTTAAGTTACTTTTGCGTTACTTTTTTACTTGGCTGAGGCTTGATCTCTTTCAGGCCTTGCAGGTGTTTTTTATGATCGCAAAAATGTCAAGCTCTGGCCTGCCATCTCCGTTTCTGACTCAAACTGTTCCCGCTCAGGCGCACAGAGTGCCTAATTCTACGTTAATAGGTTTAGTTTAATTTATTTTTAAATTGAATTAATTAAACTGAAAAGTAACTTGCATTACTTTTTTAAAAAAGTAACTCAAATATTAATGTGTACATTTATAAAGTTATGCGTTACGTCAGAAAAGTAATATTATTACGTAATGCGCGTAACTTGTAATGCGTTACCCCCAACACTGCCAGCCACTAAAAATAATGCTATTTGCTTTCATGGGACAAGCTTCCTGGTCTAGCTTTGTATTCTTTGTTTACCTAGCAGATGTAGACATGCAATTCTTGTAATGATGAAGCTACACATTCATCATCTTTGTCATCACCCCGCTGTCATCTTTATGAGCCTGGCACTTCCTCTCCTCAGGGCTAATGCACTAGACTGAGTGCTTGTCAAACACCAGTGTGCGCTGGGCCAAATCCCAATTTGCTTTGTAGCATTAGGATAATAGGCAGGCGGTATACTTTACGGATACTGTGTGCCTGTGTTACTATCAAATTATCAAATTAAATTACCATTGTAATTGTAAAATATTTCCTTGATTCAAAATTGAGCATATCTTGTGTGGCTTTAATCTCAACTCCACAATGTAATATTAATGATTCTTTGCAGTGTTAAAGTAGGTCTGAGGAAATTCCAAATGTGCAATACAATGTCGTGATTGAGAAAGCTGGGGTTTATTCAGAAGTGACATTGGGTAGTTCAGAAAATGAAATAAGCCATATAGTAAATAGTGTTTTACTTTAAAATATATCAGTACTGTTTCTATTTTCTTTTTTTATAGGGCTGCACAATATTAGACAAAAAATCTATGTGCGATAACTTGCTAGCTGGTGTCATAAAGAACATAAAGATTACCGTAAAAACTCATCAGGGAAACGTAATTGTCAGGGAAGCCAATTTTCTCTTAATTGACAAGATGACTCGTCGTCGGGCATGTTTTAGTGCTTTATACTGTATGTCTACTTCATTGAAAATAATTTTTTAGGATGTAAGCGGTGCATGCAACACTACTCTAGATCAGGAAAGCACTAATAAAAACCAAAGATCTCGCAAACTTACGATAACACAATCAATTAGAGTAAATGGCAGATTACAATATAAGAATGAGCCATGGCTGTGCCAGTACTATGCAAAGGCAAAATTAAAGCACGGTTGGAGGACTCTTATCAGTGCTTCAGTACACAACATCTCTTCTGTTGGTCTCTTTTCATTTCAAAGGTCAGAAATCTCTTGCTAGCGACGTGTGACAGTTTTATTGCTCCTAGTGCCCATTCGGTTTCAGAGATAAGTAAAAAACAAAGCCTTTGGTTGGTCGTTACTTATCTTTTGAAATATTGCAGGACATTTCATTCATTGCTGCACAAATTTAGGCGAACGCACAAATTTATACTGGACCACAAAAGAATAAGATGTAATTTCTGCCTTTCCCTTCGTTTCGTAGATGCTAATGCATCAGTTGACATTTAAATGTTGTAAAATCACAGGCTCCTTCCAGAATGGTCTGTTCATTTTTGCATTACCTAACAGGACCTTCTGGGTTTCTTAGTAATTTCATGAACTGATTTTACTGTAGCGTTGACCTTATCTGGTCTACGCTCATTCGGCTAACACATGGAGTACGTGTTACTCTCCTGCTCTGTGCGTCCATGCTGGATATACAGTGTAGTTGAGCAGCTGAGTTTATGCTTTGTTAAAGTGCCCTGCAGCGAGACCCAATGCTTACATCACAAAGCTTGTAAGTCTGGCCCTATAAGACTGAATATTATGAGCTAATTAGCAGTTATTAGTGTCTCCTGACCCCTAGATCAGTGGTTCTCAAACTGGGGGCCGCGAGATGGTGCCAGGGAGGCCCTAGTTTTATAACATTTTATAAAATAAAAACAATTGATCATGAATTCTTTGCAATTAAACCTAAAAAAATAAGGCTAGTAACCAACAGCACTACTTTGTATCATTCAATATGTTTTGCTTTATTAAAAGTTGAGTTTTAGAAAAAAAATTTGTCATAAGTTTTCTTTGGGGGGGGGGCCGCGAAGGAATGTGAAATACACAAGGGGGCCACACGCTGAAAAAGTTTGAGAACCACTGCCCTAGATCATGTGTAACATGAAGACTCTCTCTCTCGGTTATAAGACAAACCTTGATCACACGAGTCCATGCACAAGATCCTTGCCCCCGTTGCACTGTACCGTACAGAGAACAGACATCTAATTTCGCTTGAGAACAATGGTTCCAAGCGTGCAGTAAGAATTGATTCACTGACTCAGAAAAGGGACACAAAGCTATTTTTACACGTTTCTCACTGAGTCACTTCATTCAGCAGTGTGGGCATTCATGTTTGTTCGTAATAAGCTGCCAGAATGGAAAAAGCTGTCAATTGTCTAGTTTTTCCTCAAGTCTCCAACAGTTAATTTAGTAGTAAGGGAGCATTTTCTTTTAAAATGTATTCAGTAAACGCTTACTTGGTTGATGGAGAAGTCGCGCATAACAAAGCATCCTTTTGTTATTTTATTTTATACACCGTGCTTTCAATGTTATCAAATTGAGCTGTTTGTCACAGTCCATTTCAGAAGGCAGCCTCCGCAGCGTAACTGTAAAGTTGGATGCAACTTTTCATATATTTCTGGGCGTTTGTTCATGCCTATGAATACACATATTCTCCTGTCAACACTCAGGGTTTTCAGCTGCAGTTGCCACCATTCCTCGGACGTGCCTTTCAGACTGCGTGTGTGTGTGTGTGTGTGTGTGTGTGTGTGTGTGTGTGTGTGTGTGTGTGTGCGCGCGCTTATGCAAGTTTATCTTTGCGACAATAGTATGGCTGAACACGACAGCTGGTCTACATTGGCATGCCTTTAAAAATATAACCTGAAAAATGACTTTCGGACATGTGTTACATACCTCCTCATTACGTATGAATAATGTTTTTTTGAATTTAGAACAAAGGTACAGTAATAATGTATGAATGGAATATGGAAATTCACATCCAGCTTATATTTTAGATATTTAAAATTTTTACACTCAATAATATATCTAGACGTTGGTTGTTTCTCAATTCCAAGAATGCAAAAAACGGACTTGCATTCTCGTGGAGATCGGTCTTGCCAGGCGACATTGAAAGAACGAACTTAAAAAGACAGCAGAAACCCACAACGCACTTGTAAGAATTGAGATGTGATCTTTCTGTTGGTCACCTGACCTCTTCAGATTTAACATCGGAACATTCATAGTGACAAACATACCATTATCTGCATGATTATATACATCATTTAATTGTCATTTTGTAATGGGAAAACGTAAATATTTCAGATACCTTGTCAAGAAATAATAATATAATCTAAAATAAGAATCTCAATTAAGATTAGTTGTCTATGCCTATAAAATATACATTTAAATATCAAATTTGGGTTTTTTATATGTATTTAATACTTAAAATGTTAACAAACAAACGTTTATTTTAACCAGCGTCTCAATTTATATATATGTACAAGCATTTTTGTGTTATTGTCGCTAAGAAACTAAAACTTTCCTTCCTCCGCCATTGTTTTGCCGCAATGACTTCTGGGGCGTAAAGTGATTTCAGTGCGCAAGTCTGCACTCAATGCATATCAAGAACACATCCGGGTATTTTCATGCATTTTCATGCGTCCTCTGTATTTGCTAGGGGTGGGACGGTACATGAAAAAACATCCAAACCGTTCGGTTCGGAGCGTGTGTGTGTCGCATGGTTCGACGCATGAGCAATGTAGCCTTGTGCCTGTATGTTAGTGATGGGAGAAACGAAGCTTTTCGAAGCTTTGAACCAACTGCTTCGAAAATTGATTCAGTTTTTCGAAGCAGTTTGAAATCCACACACCCTGGCGACCCCTGCTGGTCAAAATAGTGTAAAAGCAGATGTGTCCAAACATTTTACACTTTTTTTACAAAATAATAGCAAGATTTTTATTAAAATATGTTAAAAAATTATTTAACTTAATTAAGACATAGTTAAAAGTGTATTATGTGTTTTTAGTTTTATTTAGGGCAAACAAATGATTAAAACTAACTACCCTTTTAATTATGCACATTTTTAAATCTGTCTTTAAACAAAAAGTAGACAAAATGGCAGTGTTATTAGTCAGAAGGATAAATGTTTTATGAACTTTTATAATAAAACTGACCCGAGTTCACCGAAACATATTAAACACTGGTCATGTGATCAACTCCCCCTAGTGGTGAACCATCGGATTTTCGAATCGTTTCGAAACAGTTATGACGTAATGAAGCCTCGTTTGCTAAAATCACGTGACTTGGGCCAGTTTGAAACAAGCTCCGAACCACTGATTCGAAACAAAAGATTCGTAAATGTTTCGAAGCCTCATGAAGCAGTGCTTCGAAAACGACCATCACTACTGTATGTTACCTTAAGCCTTCTATACTTTCGTCTGGCTACACAGCGCGAGACACCGTTTGGGGAGGTGTTTATACTCGATGCACAGACTGGGTGCCGGCATGATGAGATGTCATGCTCGGCTAGATTCACCTGTCCTGGAACTCGTGTTTCTTGGGTTGCAGAGCCGCGCACAAAGTTACAAAATTTGGCGAAACACCGCCAAGCGTAATGGGGTCGCCCACTCCGCGTTGACGGCATTTTTGCCGCACGTACCCTTGCGCTCGTGTGGGCGTGTCAAGTATAGCTACACTGAAGTTGGCAGTTTGATAAATGCAAGTTAATTCTGCAGTTTAATCTTTGTGTGCTTCAAGTTCAACCTTTGTGTGCTAAAAGGCATATAAATTCCTGTAGAGATAGCAATACACATTCTTCTTTTTTTGACAAATAAATGAAAAGCAAGTCATCAATGTCTTCTCTCTTGCTGTATTAAAATCTCACCTAGCTTTCCCCAGAGATGGTCCCAATAATATGCTTAAAGTCAAGTCAAATTCAGTTTGTGCATGATTACATGATATAACAATTTTGTTAATACTGTATCCTAAATTGTGGATAATTAAGCTATATATCATATCCTGAAGTAAATTTCTGGAGTGTTAATGATTAAAAGAAAAAACAACAACAAGAACCTTACAGAACCGAAAACCGTGACCCTAAAACCGTGGTACGAATCGAACCGTGGACTTTGTGAACAGTGCCTCCCCCCCAGTACTTGCGTTCTTGAGAATTGGAATTTAACTTTGACGGTTAATGATGACGGAGAGTGAGAACACAAGGATGCAAGATGCGAGAACACTGAAGAACGCAAATTGAGAAACAGCCATAAACTTAATACTTAAAGCTGCATTCTGCAGTTTTGGACACATAACTGCTAAGTTCAGTTTCACACAATGCATACGTGAGCTGCATGTTTGCAGCATATATTTTTTAGCACTTATATTAACAAGTGTAAACAGCACAGCAGCAGAGCTGAAGCAGCTGTACTGCAATCGTTTCAGCACTGAGTCTATGTGACATCCATACATAATTTCTATTAGGGCCCTATGATTTCCGTGATGCGGAAAACGCAGACAGAATCATGTAAATCCAAGCATAAAAATCTAATTTGATGTACAACGTGGAATGTCACAGAATTTGGCAAATTTTTAATTCAGTCATTTTTAAATCCGATTCTAACAAATTTTTAAATGCTATTTTTTTAAGTGGTTTTATTAATCAGCAAATGACAGAAATGCGCGGAAACATTTTCCTTTTGTGCAATGTTGGACCTAAAGAAAGTTATGTGCGTTTCTCGTCATGCATTGCAAACAATAACAAGCATTGCCTCAAGTTTCGTCAAAGGCAAGAACACAGCAGTCAAAAGAGGTACAGTATACTTTCTTCCGGTTCACCTTGAGCACACATACGTCCACACAGCTTTGAAAGTTTACTTACAGGACATTCACAAATTCAGAAAAGATGAAGAAAAGATCCAATATACTGTATGAGTGTGCTACTGTGCGTTCCCACTCTAGGACGCAACGAGATGCTCTTCACATCTTTTTACCAGCGTGTATACCTCGTTTGTATTCCTCAGACATGAGTGCTCACGAAGCGCGTTCTTGTTAAAGTAAACATAAACAGCTGGTTTATGTTTATATTGAAACAGTGCAGTCTTAAAGCTGTCTTGGGTCTTAAAGTGACAATATAGCCTGCTGCTTTCTGTGTCAGAAATGTTCATTACACACCAAGAATGTAAATCACTCACTACTCTTACTGAACAACTTTTGCAGCTGCACATTTAATTCATATAGTGAGGACTGTGCAGTGTTTTATTTGTATTTATTGCTAAGTTAAATCATAGATTGTTGACAGACAATTTCTAACGAATATATGAAGAGTTTGGTTCCAAAACACAATAAATCCATTTTGACAAATTTGGGTAAAAACGTGCTTTCTATACCAAGAAAGTGACAAGATGAAAACCACTATTTTCTGTTACAAACTTTCACATAACATCTTTAGGTTATAAAAACATAAAAAATTCAAATCCATAACTTGTCAAAGTCCATGACAGTTGTTTTTTTTCAAAATGTTAGAAATCTATTGAATCAAATGTGAATTCATCTTTGCCATTTTATATTCATTTAGTTGACTAGTGTTATACACTGATTAAAAAAATTAACATCAATGGCATTAATAAAAACACTTACTTTGTCATATTAATAACACTGTCATTACTGCGGTTATACTTGACGTCGTCGCTTAGCATTTTTCACACCAATCAGCTGTAAAATGTTTTAGTCCTGCTTGATTTTCGTTGACTTTGAGTAAAATAATGGAAAGTTTTTCATAAGATCCCCTGGGGTCAATGTGTTAGCATGAGAAGCTTGATGCTGTCGGGAGAACAAGCGACCATCTCCCAAGTAAATTATTAGATGTTGATGGCGTTTCTTTCCCGTCACAGAAAACCATCACATGTTTATCAATGCAATTAAAGTATTATTTTGTTTGTTGATCACGAAGTACAAAGTAGATGAGGAAAACTAGGACTCTGTGTACTCCTCCTTTTACACAGAACGCAATAAATCCACTCCAGAAATTACAGCGCACCATTCACGCAATATAAACAAACAATGGCGGCGCGCTGTAATTTCTGGAGTGGATTTATTGCGTTCTGTGTAAAAGGAGGAGTGCCGTTTATCGCATTTTGGGAAAAAAGGGAGAAAAGATGACAGAATAACACGGCGGATATTGGATTTTGCGTAAAATTAAGAATTTACTTTTAACTACTGACCTGATATAATACTGATTTTGGCAGTAACTCATTTTTTTCAAAAATGGCGTTTATCACATTTTGGAACCAAACTCTTCATATTTACTTCTATACAGATGCCTGAAAAGTAAAACAAGATGAGTATTTTATTGTTTTATACTGTTGTCTGAGGTCTACTTATGATGTTCGCGTGGTTACATGGGAAAACATAAAAAATAGGCTATTTTGTAACATTGATTAGTGGCTTTCTGGAGAAATAGTTCGTTTAAAGGGACAGGCTGCATTGAAGACCTGGAAGTAAATGCCCACTGCTATGATTGGATAGCTTCATTTCCCGTCATTACATGTGGGGAAATGTTTTAAAAACATTAATGTGTAAAAATAGCAGCCAAACACATATATGTTTGAGCCACAAAAGATTCTGGGGGCTAAAGATGATATACATAAATGACAATACGTATAGTAAAGTAGAAACAAAGCTTTAAACTCGACGTGACTAAATTACTGCATACACCACAGTAAACGCGCATCAGAATCTAAACCGCGGCTGATAAGTCCTTAACACTATCTTTTTATATTTCTATTGTGCTTGTGAGGTTGCTCTTACATACACGTAACGTTACATACCACAGTTATAAGTAGGGATCGACCGATATGGATTTTTTTTTTAGCCGATGCGATACCGATTTTTTTTTCCATCAGCTTTAGCCGATGACCGATACAGGCTGCCGATTTTCTTTAGCCGATATTTGGAGCCGATACTGCTTTTTCTCATTCAGTTTATATCATAAAAATGACACAATGATAAAACCAAATGTTACAGCTCTTAATTTAAAAAAGGAACATTTATTGAACTACATTTAACAAATAGTAAGGTTAGGTAGAACAAGTAAGAAAATTCAGTGCTGCTTAAAATACATAAAATAAAATAATAATTACACCATTGTACACAGTAGCAACAACCAAGCAGCATAACAAGGGGAACACTTTACTTTATCCATGAAAGTAACCAACTATTTACAACCTATTTAATGCTTAGGTCTAAGTTTTAGTGCACTTAACTTAATCTCTTGTAGAGCAAATGTCTTTAAGAAGACAAGGAAAATGTAAACAGCAATACTGATCAAAAAACAACTTAAAAAGAATTCTGAATAACATGCCAATTGCCCCACTTCTGTACCTTACACACCCTCTTGCCCTATAATAAATGCGAGGGATAGTTAGTTTGCCTCAGCTCGCTTAAAACGCATAAAACTGAACAAATACATGAGGATTTGTGTACGGACTTCGGTCAGATAGTAGAGCGTGTGCACGTGGGAGAGGTGCACTGAGACATGGATGAGAGAGTGCATGTATCTTTGCGCTCCCAGTGAACGGAAATGTTGACAAAACGTACAAAAAAACACTTCTCCGGTCACATAAAAGTCATGTGGGAACTGTTTGGAACTAAGTGCTTTGGGTCATATTTCTTATTTTTTTTCCCTGACGAAAATTCCGCGAAACTCCGTGTTAACAACCATAAACGTATGCAACCATGAACTGCGCTCTCCACAATGACGAGAAACTATCAGCAATGGATATTAATTTTTAGCCTTTTACTACTACATATATTTATGGAGATGAAAATTAAAAACCCAGCATGTCCAGCTATGATCAGCTGTTCGGCTGATGACCTGCGTTCGCTTGCGGCATTATGAGCACGCGTCGTGTCCAAACGTCAGACTGGTGGTCGCTGAATAAAACTCCTATAAATACCACGAAATCACGGAACAATGTCAGCATTATTTAATCCTATGATGTTCGTAACAGCTGCCGTATGCATACGGTTGGCCTAAAGGCTATTTGAAGCTCCCTAAATACAATGGCAAGCAGTTTTATAGGCATTTGCGTTTTCCATTATGACCACCAAACTTTCTTAGCTATGATTGCACGCACATATAGAGCAACGTGCTTACACTTTCAAAGTATATGGCAATATTTCAGTCAAACAGTTAAAAGATGCTTTGAAGTTTAAAACTTACCAGAGCAGGCTTGGAGCGCTCCACTCTGCTAGTGGGGGGAGGGGCAATGCACGAGCTGCAGGCAGCCTCCAGGAACACAGAGCTGCCTGTGGGCGCCTGTCTGTAATTAATGCCGGGGAAAAGCTATCGGCGAACGCAAGCCGCGAATCGGCCGATGCCGATACACCTAAAACCTGCTAAAATCGGCCCGATGTATCGGCCGGCCGATATATCGGTCAATCACTAGTTATAAGATAAAAAAGCTGTGTTGAGTGCTGGACATTTCAAACGCAACTTGCTTAAATTACCGTATACAACACCTTAAGCGGACATCAGAATCTAAATTGCGGCTGGTAAGTCCTTATCACTAACTTTGTATATTTCTATCATTATATTACAGTCGTATTGTTAAGTGTTGCACCTTTATTAATCGTTTAATGTTTTTAGTAAATTAAAACAGTCAAACATACGTGTTTAGACACGAATGTTACAACAGGACATATCAAGCGATCTCTTACAAAGCAATAGTGAAAACTTAAATTAAGTAAAATGTTTTACTTACTGTGCATACTGCTGTGTCATTTTAGTCAGATCCAATATTAGCGGTGCTTTTTATCACAGTCTCTCTGCAAATCCAGCATCGACTTTACAAGTGAATCTGCGGTAAACAAAGTAAACAAATACTCTCCACGCGAGATGGAACTTCTTCTTGTTCCCAGCCTCCGAGTTAAAGTTATACAGCGCCTGCATTCTTCCCAGGCGGTTCTTCCACAACCGAACACTCCGTTTCCATGGGTATTCATAACAGATCACTGCGTCAAAATAAGAGTCTCTCAGGAAAAATGTAATTAAAAGTCATTTTGGTTACATTTGGCAATTTTTAAAGACATGTTTACTGATTGTTGAGACACTGCATGGTTTGCTTTGCCCCTGGCCCACACGTGTTTCACGCAAAGCTGTGGGCGGGGCTACAAAAGCGGTCGTTGTGTGGAGGAGATGTTTAAATTCTAATCTGACGTCATATTTCAGCACATTCCTGAATCGACTGTTTTCATGGTTTGGTGCCAAAAACTGTCATATATCAGTAAAGAGGACGTTTTCAGTTCTCAAGCTTACAGGGTGTTCATTTAAGTATGATGACCTCTTATATAACAGAATAAAAATAATTTTTTTGATTCACTGCCCCATAAACATTTGGTTGCTTGTCAGTAGCATAGTTGTAGAGACAGCCAAAAAACGCCAGCCTTTATGTAATTTTTAATAACACTTTCAATAAATTGTTGTTAAATTGTATTTGTTTAAGGTTTTCACTTGATAATATATGCTTTTTGACTACTGAAATTTTATTTAAAGGTCACGTATGGTAAAAACTGAAATTTTGTGGCTTTTTTCATGATAACTGAGGTCTAGGGGCTATGTAAGTACCATATAAGTTTCAAAACAGTCATTTAAGAGTCAAATTCACACAGCCTGCTTGAAGTAGCTGTGAGTTAAAACAGTTCGTTTGTACTTCCGTAAAATCGTGATGTCAGGAATACACAGTCGCCGCCTTCAGTCTCCACCCCGAGCACTTTCCACCATCCACCACCCCACCCCCTTTTTGCCAAACAAACCCCTAAGTTATATCACACCACGTGAGAAAATGCTGTTCAATTGATGGATGTCAGGAAACTAAACCATTGCAGGCTTCTGAAAACATTAATATACGAGAACAATGGCTAATATTCATTTAATTAGAAATTCCTCAACAATTAGTTCAACTTTAGCCGTCTGATCTAAACATTTCACATTCGGTGTGGCAGGTCAATGCTGGTTTCTCCAGGACTCTACTCATCAAAGATGTTGCATTCCTTACTTTGTTGGATCCGATCTTAAATCCACAACCCGTAAGTAAACACATATTAAGCAGGGCTGCACGATAACTTGCACGCGATTGTCACGCGAATCTCGTCGTTAGTAAAGCGGCATCACCTGCTCTCAGAACCGGCTGCCGGTTGCCGCTTCTGAAAGCAGCTGATGGTGATTTACTACTAATCAATGAACCGGCTTTACTGAAGAGATGCACGAGACAATCGCATGCGAATTATCAGCAGTCCTAACTTTTAAAATACATTATGGAAACAGAGAAAACTGAAATGATATATTGTAAACAATTATGCAACGCTAACGTGTTTGCTAACTAGATGCTAAAGTGTTGTTTTGTAACGTTAAAGTCTTTGGTAGCCACCGGTTTTGATAGAATATCTGTTGGAAATCAGACGTTGTTTGTATTCTTAAGTTATAAGCCCTTTTGGTGTCTGTTTGTTTATTGAGTTAAACATGGTAAGGTTAAAATCTCTTAGTCTCTGTGTCTATTGGTTTACTAACCTAACATTTAGTGTCCAGAAACTAACACTTACTGTAATTCCATGGGTAACTTTATTTCAACTGCATATTTCACTCACAAATAACAAGCCTATCAGAAGAGAGGCTCATGAATATTACTTATTACATGCCAAAACGACCTGTTTTTAGCAGAGCTCCTGAAAGAGGAGCTGTAAAAAATATATAGAGATTGTTTTTGGTACTTAAACAGCAAATATATATTCTTAAGGTCATCATAACCTAAAATAAAACTCTAGAAAGCCTAAAAATATGTGACCTTTAACCATTAAAACCAGAATCCAGAAAAATAAAAACAGAAAACACAGAATTTGAAAATAAATAAAACATAATTTGGGACAAAATAAAACGGATTTCATAAGGCCATATTCTATGACTCGAACTACTGATCCACGCGTTAATTGTGTTAATGTGATTGGTTACATATTTGTAATGTTGTAAACAAGCCATGTTGATTTTTTTACCAAAAAAGTTACCAACTGCTGCTTTAAAACAAACCTAATCCCATACTGTTTCTGTAAATCAGCTAGTAGAGCATAGTGTTAACATTGCAAAGGTCATGGGTTCCAACCCAGGGAACACACAGATAAAAAATGTGAGATGTTTAGATGCAAAAGCCTTTAAACACCACCTCTGTCTAAAATGAGAATGATATTAACCGAATGCTCTCACATATAATACATTCATCAAATACTTTCGCTTCGAAATCCTTCTGTCATTCAGAAAACCGGTTTATTGGAAGAATCCAATGGAGAGTCTGATAAAAAATGCTCATAAAAAAGGTTTTACATCTAAGCACTTCATGTATAGATTGAATGCACTGTAAGTCGCTTTACATAAAAGCCTCTGCCAAATGTGTAAATGTGCTTACCTATTGACTGTTCTTTCTTCATTATATCCAATCCAACTCATCCTTTTAAAAAAATATAAAATTAAAATGTTGAGTTGCTAAAGTTTTGTCAAACTTTTTATTTGAAAAACGAATTTCTTTAAAAGGCTTTGTGAAACATTCATTCAGTCCAGTGCGTCTAAACTTTTGACTGGTACTGTACAGCGTGCATTTATAACTGTGAGTGCACCAGGCAATCTGCTCTTATGTTGGGTTAAGAATGGTGTAGTATAACTCTTGTTTTTCCACTTTAATTCTCTGGAGGTTTATTAGGGGCATGTTGGAGAGTCTGTCAGAATGCAATACGTGACTATATGACTTCTTACTTTATGTGGAGCATGTATTCATCTTTGCAGTAGGCATGCTGTTTCAGACACGTTATAATTCTAGTTTGTGAATTTTGGCTGGCTGCCATGTCGGGCCAGTGGCCAAATAGATTCAACATAAAGTGATTACGGAGGTTCGGTCTCACTATTTTAGTTGTATTTAACTACTGTAATAGAAAATTGTTCCTGACATCAGGCTTTGTTTGTTTTATATCCCGTGCCGGCTCCTGTTTACCATTCCCAGTGGGAAAAGAAGCTGAAACGTGAGCACACATAAAAAGTGACTACTAGCTGCCTTGATGTGTGATTTCATCATTTCTTTCTCGCTAAATATTTCATTGAAAATATGTTTGTAACTCTGTGTGGCGAGGATGGAAATGACTACCTGCTAAATTGTGCCAGCTGTAGCAAGATCAAACGTTGCTAACTTCAGCAAGGATTTTCGCGAAATATTTGAGTGAATGTGATGTGCCGGAGCTTTGTTAAATTTGGAACCATGCTCGCTCTCGTACTTCTCTAACACAAATTGGAGAAAGCATGTGGAGAGACTGTGGCGTAAAGCAAGAGCAGGAAAACGAAGAAAAAAATAGGCCTATCTTATTTAAATGTGTCTTGCTTATTCCGTATGCCTCTTGCACACCATTGAATATGAATTGATTTTCAAATCATCGGGTATACGTGGTTTGGTAATGGCATTGTGCTTGGTGTTCAGTTTGAGGAATGTAATTTCATTTTATGCAGTCTAAGGCCACTGCTTGGAAACTCATTTGCCGTAAATACAATCACCTCCAGTGGCGGATCGTTGACTGCTGTTGCAGTAGAGATGAGTCACGATGGTTCGCACGTCGCCCAACACCTGATTAGTTCTGTAGTGAGGTCGACCCGTTTAATGATTCCCAGCTCGAGGTACGTGTTCCAGGGGGTACTTGAAAAGATTTGTTTTGCTTTGTTAAACCTATAAAACAGAAATAATGATCTAATAGGATTTTGTGTGATTGACCAGAATTTTATGAAAGACAAAGAATCTCACCTATACTGTTTGTTGGTGTCAATGAAGAAGTTAAAATATACTGGAATAATTTATCTGGAGATTTAAAGCATCATTTACCTTTTGTGAAACATGTTAAAGGTTATTTATGGAACCATACAGACAGACAAGAAACCTTAAAGGCATAGTTCACCCAAACCTAAAGTTTCGAACCTGTATACAGTAGGGGAGAGCGGGCACAACCTAACGCTTTTTGGTTTTGGCTCCATCATTAAAAATATTTGATTTTGATTGATTATTTTCTGAACAATCAACACACACATCTCTGCTACAAATGACCATTTGAAGTCTGTTTCTATAACTTACCATTCTTGGACAATTAAACCAAACATGACAGAAGTGTAAACATTACAACTTACCCCATAGGTGGGGTTAATTGTAACAGGCAGGAGGTTAGTTGTAACACTTGCTAAAAATTAAGTTTGCAGGCAAATATTAATTTTTAGACAACTAGTTAACTAGTCATTTAGAAACTCACCGGCTAGTTGCCTTTGGAAATATGTAATTTAGTGCACGTCCACCCTTTATTTTGCATTCTCTGTCTTTTCACAACCTTGTCTTTTCTCCATATTGAGTCGCAGGGAGATAAAATTAAGCCGGCCGTTAGCTTGACACAGAAGGATCCTGTTTGAAGGATGTGGCATATTGATCTCTTCAAAGTGTCTAATGAATCTGTTCGCAGGTGTCCACCAGTGATTCCCACAAAGATTTAATGGGGCGTGATGTCCATTAGCCTCTGGTCCCAAATGCTTCTTATGAAACGGATTTGACTGATTCCCTCAGTTCTGTCTCATTGTTCTCACCTCAGTGTAAATTGTTTGTGTAATGTAATGTTATTTCTGCTGCAGTATTTGTTACTGTCAGCTCACAGGGAAATAAAACCCGAATCAGATTTCTTTAATTTCTCTCTTGTTTTACCCAGACACCAATGGGAATGCTTATATTGTATTACATTTACTGACTCTTATGTTATTTCAAACCTGTATGATTTTCTAACTTGTGTGAAACACTAAAATATCTACCAGAATGTCTAAGGAGCTTTGTTCATAGAATGGATAACTAATAAACCGTGTCTTCTGTAAGTTTTAAAACTGCTCTCAACAAATTGTGCTTAGATTCAAAGTTTGCAAGTCAAAGACTGACCTCAAACATTTCTCATCAATCCAAAGAAACAGGACGTTCCAGGTTCAATACAAGTTACGTTTTATTGACAGCGTTTGTGGCACAATGTCGATTGCCACAGAAAATTAATGTGACATGGAGAGAAATTATTCCCTTAGTTAAAAGAAAAACAAAAACAGTACGCACAAAGGGACAGGCAATAAAAATGACACTTTTTAAATGTATTGCTATCAGATCTAAGACATTTATACAGTTAGGTCCATGGATATTTGGACAGAGGCACATTTTGTGTTGTTTTAGCTGTTTGCCAAAATTTATTCCAGTTACAGTCATATAATGAATATTGGCTTACAACACTCTCAGCTTTACTTAGAAAGCATTCACATCCAAATTGGCCGAAGGCTTTAGGAATTACAGCTGTTTAATATGTAGCTCCCCCTTTTTAAAGGGGTCAAAAGTAATGGGACAGTTGACTTTAAAGCTGTTTTATGGACAGGTATTATCTATTTCTTAAATAATATTATCATAAATAAAGGTCGGGAGTTGATTGAAGTGTGGCATTTGCATTTGGAAGCTGTGGCTGTGAACCCAAATATTGCGGTTCAGGGAGATCTCCATGCAAGTGATACAGAGGTTTCAAAAACATAACAATCCATCAGAGATATAGCAAAAAAACATTAAGAGTAGCTAGATCCTAAATTTGGTACTACATTCTGATTTAAAAATATCACACTGGGGAGCTCAGTAACATAAAAATCCTGTATATCTATATTGAATAACAGTGGTGGATGATCGCATTATCCTCTCCATGATAAAGAAAACCTGTCTAGACCTTTAACGTCCGTCATTCATGCGGACATTATTTAACAAATAGACAATACCTGTCCATAAAACAGTTTTAAAGTCAACTGTCCCATTTTTTTTGACCCCTTAAAAAAGGGTGAGCTACATATTAAACGGCTGTAATTCCTAAATCCTTCGGCCAATTTGGATGTGAATACTTTTTAAGTAAAGCTGCGAGTGTGCACTGTAAGCCAATATTCATTATAAGCTGGAATTACTTTTGGTAAACAGCTAAAATAACACAAAATGTACCTCTGTCCAAATATTTATGGACCTAATGTGTAGGCACGAGAGTAGTGTAATACAAACGCTTACTGATCATGATAAAATAGTCAAAATTATGTACCCTAGCTGTCACTGGGTTTGTACCCTTTCAGAAAGTACAGCTTTGCACCCAAAACGTAGTACCTTAAAGTACAAGTACTCCAAAGGAACATATTAGTACCAAATGTATACATTTGTATCTGTACCCAATGGTACATACAGTATTATGGTACGTTCACACGGGATGTAAGTATTAACGCTTCCCATTCACTTTTAATGGGTGACGTCATGCGTTGCCGAACTGAATTGTGGAGAACATTTCTCAACCTTTTAAGAGGCAACGCGTAAGTCAGCCAATCAGATCGCCTTATGCAAATAACCTAGGCAGAGCCAGCCAATTACGTTTATGGAAGACCGGAGCATTTGTTGTGGCCACTGTGATTGGCTGTTGGCCACGCTTCATACAAGCCTTTCTGTCCCGTGTGAATTCACGTTATAGTGTGTTTACACCAGCGTGGTAAAGGCGTCAAGCGTGAGGGATTTCAATGTTAAGTCAAGACGCGTTGACGCACGTCTGGAGGTCTCGCGGCGCTAATGAGGCGTTTGGCGCGGCACGGTAGATGCAATTCCGCCTCATTCACGCGAATAATGCGAATTGAGCGTCTTGTGCAGTATGCGCGAATTGTGTATTTTGTGCATTTTGCTTTTGCACAAATTTGCGGCTGACGCCCGAGTTGAAAAGTTTGAACTTTGTCGGATTTTTGCGCTACGTTAGCCAATCAGGAGCCTGCTTGCTGCTGTAGAGGCAGCCCCGCCCGGAGTCACTCATTCAACATGAAGGAACACTTGATATTGTCCGTAAGCAGTCACCTGGAGCTATACGACACAAGTTGTTATTTTTATAAAGACAGCAATTAAAAGGACCTCACTTGGAAGAGTGTCATTGAGGACGTTGGGCAACCTGGTAAGTTGTAAATACACATTTCACTTTTGAGTCACGTGATGTTTATCGACCCGCGCCGTTTACTTTCCCCCTATAGTAAGGTTACCAAATACAAACTGGTAACTCTCTTGATAAATGCACAATCAACATCAGCCATCTTGCAAACAGATGACCGCATAGCACTTGCCCCTCCCACAAGAAGCGTATTTTGCCTCTGACCCGCGTCAAATGCTTTCTTTTTCCAAGTAGACGCGCGAATGCATTCAAACTGTTCAAGCAGCAAAGAAGGCGCGGTAGACGCAATTTTGGCGCCTCAAACACAGTTGTTGTAAACGCAGCATTAGGGCGTTTTAAAGGGTAGTGCAGCTGTGGTACATGCTGGGGTATATATTTTGACAAATTTTTCTTATATCGAGTTTTTTAGTTTGGTACCTTTTGCACAATGCATGCATGAACTTTAAATAAACTGGATATGTGTGATGCAAAGCCAAAAGTTTGTCCGATTTGAGAACATACAGGTCAAATTATAAACAGATCTTGCGCTTTTGTGTGTTTTTAAGTTAAAGCTTCGCTTTTATTGTACTGTAAGTGCATTACTGCCTACACACTCAGTTTTGCTTTTTGTGGACACAGCAGAAAATTAAAGCAGACAATTTTGAAATGCAGGGTTACCACACACACAGTATATCATTGATCCAAGCCCTGGGCAATGTTGATCAAGTGACACCCATCAGTCCCCAAAGAAAGCGAGCACGTCTAAACCGTTTATATTGTCACACAGCCCTGTTTAATTTTGTGTGTGTTTGTGTGTGCATCTGTTTGTGTCAGTTCAGATGTCTAAACAGACTGACAGCGAGACAACATGTCTGATGTGTCTAACTAATATACCAATAATGTATTAAAATGTAGCCACTTAGGCCTAGTTAGACACACTGCTTTATAACATAAATACATTTTATATGAGTTAACTGGGAAAAGGTATAGTTTTAGATTGATTTTAGCTTAAGAAACAAATATATGATACCATATGTTATTGAAACGTATTTGGCTGAAATTTAAATCGTCACATTTAAGTCGACATGAGCTGCGATGGCATCACAATGGTTATAATAGATAGATTGGACTAACTGTTGTCACTAAACCAATATCATGTACATCTAGGCTATCATACTGTGCTCAAAATGTCACAAAAATTGTCAAATTGTTGGCATTCACTGAGCTTCAGTAACAGCAAATTGACAGTATATGGAGGATATTGTGACACAGCAGATCTTATTCTAGGTGAGAAAGCACAGAAGATGTTTTATATAGCTCATCTACAGATGCAGTACGGATGTCTTATTTTTTCACTTTATTGACGCTTTGTGCTGTAGATGATAACACTACGTCTTTATCTTTGTAAAGAACAATATCGCATACGTACAATTAATATGTAAGTGCCATGGCAGGTTGTTAGCAAAAAAAAACCTTTGTGTTGATTTGGCAGGTGGCCTGCGTCTGAGAGATGATCGATCGCTCGTTCCTTGATTATGTATTAAAGCACTTCTGCTCTGAATTCATGACAGTGTTTCTGGGTCGATTTGCTTGGCCTGCTTGTTTGTATTGCTACAACACTGCCATTTTGAATATGGATGACCAGAGCTGCCCAGACAGCTCTGCTTTATCGCCTTGTTTTTTTTTATGTCCATATCTTTCACTAACCCTCTTCCTTCTAATCTTTCACCTTCTTCATTGCAGCTCATAAAATTCAGGACATGGTTCTATAGTAAAGTGGATATTTCTTACAGTGTGAGGCTTAGGGCTGTGTTAAAAATATCGATACGGCGATACATCGTCATGAACTTCTGGTGATGTGTACATCGATAAAGCTGCTTCCATATCGATTCAGATGAACTTTTGAAGGTAGCTATTTTTTATGCAAAAATTCTTGTTTTGTAACCATTATTATTAGTGGTGTGACTGATCGTATTTAATCTGTGATCCACACGGAGGAGCCGCATTTGACCCGCTATTTTGAACTATTGAACTACTTTTTATTGACCGGTTTTATGGCATGCTTGTTTGCAATCTCTTACCGTCTTTACTTGGTAGATTTGGCTGGATATTTTGTTAGCTGGATGGCTGGTTTCCATTCTTTGCCTCGCCTGCTATGATGTCTAAATCCTCCCTGTTCCCTAGTGCCAAGTATACACAATAAGGCTGTCCTAAGCCCAGTGTTCATTTAAACACTCACAGGTTTTGTTGTTGTTGTTGTGATGGTGCATACTTCGCTATATCATGTATTTTTAGTATTAACTAAAATAAAGGATTTTTTGCTGAAATTTGCTGTTGTATAAATTTATGCACATAGCAAAGTGAGAGTTGATTCACATCAACAAACAACATTGAGGATTTGATGGCAAATTCGACAAGCTTCAGTCTTGTACTGTGTGCTTGGTTTAGGCTTTGTTTACACTTTTGTTTGGCACTGTCATTCGAACATTCGCAGTGTGTATGTGCTGCTTATTGTGCTGTAGAGGCGTTTATACTTTTTGGAAAAATATTAGCTGTACTTTGCTGAACTTTTTGTTTACCTTACATTTACCTTTTTCAGCTTTTAGCAATAGTGGAGAAATACTGTATTTAGGATGGTATAACTGCAGTTCAATATGATATTCAAGTTAGTGCGGAAAATTCCAAAGCGCTGGGACCTCCATAATTGGCGTAACTTTAAACCAGGACACACCTAACCCTTTGCCCATTCCTACCCCTGCCTGCCCTTTTTGGATTTCACGCCCCAATTTGTAAAGCAGTGAAGCACCAATCTATAGTTATATCTGCTTGGAAATACATACTGTCAGTTTTCCATGCACACAGGTTCTACCTGGTGGCCATCTCGTGAATTACCTACTGAGCTTTCTGTCATTTTGAAGAAAAAAAACGATCATGATCATGAAGAAGTGCATCTGAACAGTAGCCAAATCTTTTTCTAGTGACCCACTCCACAGCAATTCTGTCTCCAAATTGTTCTTCTTGCAATTTAGCAGATGTTTTTCATCCAAAGTGAGGCTCAATACGCTAATTGCAGAGCCAATCAGTCTGTCTGCAGCAGAGTGAGGTTAAGTGCTATAGCCAACTGTGATTGAACATGAAAGTGATCTCCAAAACTCTCCAATAGTTTCATCAGCCCTACTTGATGTTGAACTTGCAACTTTTATGTTAGCAGGCCCATGCTATTCACCACAGCGTTGCCACACCCTAACAAACCCCTGCAGAAAGGTATTGTGGTAGTAGCATGGTACAGTAAAAGTGATTGTATGGCATTTAACTAAATGATTACGTATAAAGGCTTGTACTTTGGCTCTTTCCCATTCGTGTTTCTTCTTTAAACTAGTGTCATTAGATGAAGTCACCACTCTACTAAACAAGTTAAAGCCCTCTAATGGTCACAGTGATGTTCTCCCGACAATACTGTTTAAGCAGGTCTGTGATAGTATTATCTCCTGCGTTTTGGAAATAATCAATACTTCTCTTCTAACTGGTGTGGTTCCGGATTTTTTTAAACACGCTACTGTTGAACCTGTTCTTAAAAACTCAGTTTAGACCCTTTGCAACCTATTAATTACAGGCCTATATCTCATCTCCGTTTTATGGCTAAGATTCTAGAAAAAAGTGGTAGCAGAGCAGCTTACTACTTTCCTAGAGATAAATGATATTTTTGATAAATATCAGTCAGGTTTTCATTAAAAACATTCTACAGAAACTGCTCTAAGCAAAGTTTCAAGCGATATTTTGATGTCAGCAGATTCTGGGAAGCACGCAGTGTTAGTGTTATTGGACCTTACATCAGCATTTGACGCCATTGACCACAGTATCTTGATTGATAAACTTCAGGATCTATTAGCGATATCTGGATCAGCTTTAAAATGGTTTACATCTTACCTTACCAGTAGAAGTTTTAGTGTTTTTATAAATCAGACTATGTCAGATACTGCAGGCTTATCGAGTGGTGTCCCTCAGGGTTCTGTCCTGGGACCGATTCTTTTCCTTTTGTATATGCTCCCTCTAGGACATTTAATTAGCCAGTTTAAGGATGTCTTTCATCATTTGTATGCAGATGATATTCAGTTATGCTGTTCTTTTAAGCCTACTGAGTTATTTAAACTGTCGTCTTTAATCAACTGTCTGAGTGCGATCAAGCAATGGCTTAATGACAATTTTTTAATGTTGAACTCAGCTAAAACTGAAACTTTAATCATTGCCCTTGAGCAGAGCATTCCTCTGATAAAACAGCATCTCAGTGACCTAGGCTCATCGGTACAGCCGAGTCTCAGGAGCTTAGGTGTTGTTTTTGATGCAACCATGTCTCTGGAGAAACGCTCGAAGCAACTTATTAAAAACTGTTTCTTTCAATTAAGAAACATTTCTAAGATAAGAGCTCTGGTATCAAAGGCAGAGCTGGAGATTATAATTCATGCATTTATTTTGTCTCGATTAGGCTATTGTAATAGTCTCTTTATTTTCCTTAATAAGAAGGACTTGGGCCGTCTTCAGACAGTCCAGAATTTCGCTGCTAGGCTTTTAAACCATACAAGTAAAAGGGCTCATATTTTTTAGCTCCTGTTTTAGCTTCACTCCATTGGCTACCAGTGCAATTTAGAATACATTTCAAAATTTTGGTTCTAATTTTTAGAGCCCTACAAGACCCTCACGTAGTTTGAGATCAACAGATCAGAGATATTAAGTTTACCCCCCCGTACTTAGTTTAAAACAAGGGGGACAGTTCGTTTCAAGCTGTGGCACCTAGGTTGTGGAACGCCTTGCCCCTTCCATTCGTTGTTTGAACTGTGTAGGAACTTTTAAAACTCAGTTGAAAACCCTTCTTTTTAAAGAGGCTTTTAATAGACTGTAGGGTTGTTTAGGCTGGTTTAATGTGTACCTCTGACGTTTAATGCGTACTTCTGTTGTTAAGATGTTTGAATATTTTTATAAATGTTGGGTATTCTTCTTTTGTTGTGAAGCACCTTGTGATTTTTATCTGTGAAATGTGCTATAGAAATTAAGTTTACTAACTTACTTACTTACTTACCCTAATTCCATAATAGTGTTGCTGTAGCTCAATTGGTAGAGCTGTGCAAAGGTGCATGGGTTTGATCCCTAGGGAATAGTGATGAGCGGGTGGTCTCATAATCCCCAGGTAACTTACGGGCCAGGTTGGGGTGCGTAAAGAAATTGTCACTTTATTTGTGGGTTGGATGCGGGTCAATTAAGGTCATGTTTTTCCTGATCCTATTTTTGAAACTTTAGTTGATGTGTAAGGTTGCTGTTAGAGCATAAGTAATACCCGCAAAATGATAAAGCTCAATGAGACGAGCGATATATTTTCTTTAACAGAATTCCCCTTTCAAAGCCTACAGCGAATGGCCGGTTTGGACTACAGCCCTCTACTTCCTGATTAAATGATAATAATAATTTTTGACTAAGCTTCGCCCACAGGAATATGTCAGTCGCCAGCTAAACTCAAACGGCTCAGGCTAAGCTAAGCTGCTGTCCAATCACAACACACTAAAAAGCTACACAATCAGAACTCATTACATATTTCTAAAGGAGGGACTTCATAGGACAGGGAAAATATCAGCCTGCTTTTAGGACAGTGAAAACTATAGAGATAAGTACATTTTGTAAATATACTGTGTTTTTTTTAACCACGAAACATGAACACATGTTATATTGCGCACCGTAAACACAATCAAGGCTTTGAAAACACAGGAAAAACGGGACCTTTAGAAACGAAATAAAAAATGTATGTTGCATGCAATTCCCTTTAGCGTATATTAAATATTTGGGAATATATTTTCATATTTTATTAGGTTCTTTGATAAGGTTAAAATACGTAGGCCTACGTTGCAACATAACCTGATGCCCCCAAACCTTTGTCCTCATGTCATGAAAGCGCCAAGCAACTCGCACTGCCAGTCACAACAAACAGAGAAATAAAAGTGACGAGGTGCGGGAGAAATTAAGGTTGGGAATTTATGAATAGATAATACAAACACTGCTTTGTAAATATTGATTCATTCGCGTATGTTGTTGCCAGTTTACAGGGCGATCTAATCTAATGGCTGTTTCCAAGCACTTTTAGACTGAAATAAAGCCTATTTTCATTTACATTACAGTGCCTATGTCTATTTAATGGTCGCGGGGTGGGGCAGTTTGTGAAAACAGTTAGAGTGGTGTGGGCTGGGGTTGGCCAAAAAAATTCATTAAAGCCCATCACTAGGGAACACACACAATTATAAATAAATATATAGCTTGTAATCTACTTTATACAACAGTTCTTTCTGGTTCTCGAATCTGATTGGCTAAGACCTATGCGATATTGTGCTGATATCGGCACTGTAACCGCTTCACCTTTCGTATCATTCCGCCACCTAGTGAATGCCTGGAGGTCCTAAGCAGGCTCATCTCTGAATGGAAAAACACAGACGCGCTGTTTGAATCACTCTCCGTTTGTCTCATTAGTTTACTAGCTCATAAATCAGTCTGTGAATCCCCAATCGGAAGTTATTCCGTCAAAGATCAGCGCTCTTGGATGTTACGTTACAGTTAATGGGAGAAATGTCTTGTCACATCGTGTGGACGATTAACACTTGGAAAGAGGAATAGCCTATAAACACTCGTTTTTTTTTGGAGCTATATTTCTTATCAGAACGCGAAAACACCGTGGAACTGCAGGTAAGCACCGCAGCTTTTAAATGTGGACATTGATCATTTACTTTATCGTGACCTGACTATTAAAACATGTTATGAGATATTGCCACTGGTATATTTATAAGCAGCATGCAAAAACATCTCTGACACATCCGGCACTCGGCCTGCGGCCTCGTGCCTCTGGCCTAATCACAGCCGTGATGATATAGAGCTATATCACACTCCTACTCGAGCGATATTGCTTAAGTAAAGCACTATGGATAAAAGTAACTACCAAATGCATACGTCAATGTAAATATACAATTGGTTTATCCGTGATTTTTTTATTACCACAGTACATGTCTGTTAAATCACTTTATTGTGGTTTCATGTCTAAAAATGATACTTTTTATAAGTAAACCTTTTTCAGACAGCGCAGTTTTTCCCGTCTCAGGTTTCCTTCCTCTTGGCATCTGAAATAATCTGCACTAACCAGATGGTAACAGCTGGGTGGCAGTCTCAGGGGATTGTGATATGAAGGCTTTTCTTGAGTAATGCTGGATTGGGGGAGATTTCTCATCCATACTTTCAGTAAAGCCGCAAGTTTGTATTTTGAAGAGGAATGGAAGCAAATGTGGATAGCATCAACACAGAGGATTAATTCTTACTTTCGCGGTCTGTAATCCTGCATAAATCTTACACAGGATAACAGCAGGCCGAGAGAAAAAACAACGTATCAGCATTCAGCCTCTTCTGTGTTTGAAAAACAAATTCAAGCTTGTCCAAAATCATGTATTTCAATAGATAAACAGCGTTTACCCAGAATATTTGAGTAACTTTTTGGACTTTGCACATTTCAAAAAGCCCACAGAAGTCTTTTGAGGATTAGATTGAGACATTTCAGTTTAATTTCAAAGAGATCTTTAACTTCGAAGTTTGATAAGAAACTCAATCTTAAGCCTACATTTGGGCTATGAAACATCTTTTTTGTTTTTTTATTGGGAGAGCATTTGTCTGTGAATCAATTTGTATATTAACATACACTTTTATATATGTATTGATTCATACCAAAATGCTTTTTTGCATAGTTTGACACATGAAAACTTCTCGGGTTACGTATGTAACTGTTGTTCCCTGAGAAGGGAACGAGATGCTGCGTCTCCGTTGCCACACTTTCTGCGTCCCTGTAACACCGTCTTTGGCAATATTTGATAGCGAAATACTTCCTGTCTCCCTCGTCACCCTGTGCTTGTCGTTAAGCCTTACCATTGGTTGAATTTGATATACACATTCAGACGCACTTACCCCTGGAGGCGTCCCCAAAGTGTCACCGCAGTGACGCAGTGCGAGTTCCCTCAAAAGGGAACTGTAACAATGTATCGTAAAGGGTAACACGAGGTAACCTTTTTCTTACTTGAAATGTGTCCCCACATTTAGTCCTTGAATTTGAGAGTATTGGACTTGGAAAGTCCTTGAAAGGTTCTTGAATTTGAAGTTAACTAAGGGAAGCCTAAATAAAGCATTCAACTGATATATTGGTATAAAGATCCTTAAGGTACAGTAATGTACAGAAAGGTACAACGTTGTATTATGTTTAGCATACATGTAAAAGTACAAAATGGCAAGAAACCGAACAAAACTGTTGTTAAACTGTGACTACCATGCATTTATATTATAAAAAAGTAAAACTGAATTTGAACTGAGATGAGTACAAAAGGTGTCATTTGATCAGGCCGGCCAAATTTATTCTGAGTCGGTCTAATGAACATTTCGTAGATGGAAAATAAAGCTCATCACCCACTTTCTCTGACATTTACCCTGTAAACAAGCTTAAATTCACAGCAGCCATGAACAGACGCTGTGACAA
This sequence comes from Misgurnus anguillicaudatus, assembly GCF_027580225.2. Classification (NCBI taxonomy): domain Eukaryota; kingdom Metazoa; phylum Chordata; class Actinopteri; order Cypriniformes; family Cobitidae; genus Misgurnus; species Misgurnus anguillicaudatus. The sequence goes on from NC_073345.2 coordinate 25,930,861, forward strand.
CCTGACAGGCATCTCTGTGTCTGGAAGATCTCCGCTAATGATTCACTTCCTTTCGAAGTGAGATGATGGAACTTAGTCAAATGAGCCTGTTAACTGGACACAGCAGGCTGGGGTGGGCCACTGTGTTGAGATTCAGCGAATCATACAGAGACAATCACACTCTTCATAGGACAGATTTAGCCGACTGACCGCCGTGACTCTTCACTGGGGTAGTGAAGCGGATGAGGGAAGTGTCATTTGACTCTTCTGCTCGACCTTTTGAAGCTCTGTATGAAAGCACCCACTGTGATGACAGCGCAACCCAAATTGAATCATAGATGTCACATGATGTGGGTATTTTAATGAGATGTTTGTGAGGAGGTGAGCAGGGGAGATGGTGGTCAAGAATAGTTGAATGCTCTCACGGTTTCTCTCTCCAAAGCATTGATTGTAGGCATTTTACAAGAATAGATATAAAACAGGCCTGAATTTCTAAGTGGTCTGTGAGAATAGGGGATTAACGTGCACAAAAAGGTTTAGGAAGGAGGTCAAACTAAATATCAGGAATAGTTTGATTTTATATCTACTTTATTTCAGGCAATGTTTGCAACTTTGTTACCAAAATCTAAGAAAATGGTAACACTTTACTTGAAGGGATGTTCATAAGACTGACATGACACATTCATAATCATGACATGACATGTGTCATGAACATGAAGGAGATTTTTTGCATGTTTATGACAACTGTCATTAAAGGTGCAGTGCGTAATTTTTAGGAGGATCTCTTGACAGAAATGCAAAATAATATACAAAACTATATTATCAGTGGTGTATAAAGACCTTATATAATGAACCGTTATGTGTTTATTACCTTAGAACGAGACCTTTTTATCTACATACATAGAGGGTCCCTTTACATGGAAGTCGCCATTTTGTGCCACCATGTTTCTACAGTAGCCCTTAACGGACAAACTTTTTTACTAAGTGGTCTCAAAAGATGACATGTTTTTCCGGTGGTGGCTACAGTAGCTTCTCTATGCGTTTCAAAAGCGAGGGGTGAGCAGTGAACTGAGCCATTGGTTGCAATTCATAACCTCACCACTAGATGCTGTTAAAATTTACACACTGCACCTTTAAGTGTCATTTGTTTAATTACTGTATGTCATTTTTAATGCAAAGATGTCATTGTTTGAGATGTCTTTGTTATGACAAGTTGACTTAAAGGGGCAATGTGTAATTTTTAAAAGGATCTCTTGACAGAAATGCAAAATAATTTTCAAAACTATATAATCAGGGGTGTATAAAGACCTTTCATAATGAACCGTTATGTGTTTATTACCTTATAATGAGACGTTTTTATCTACATACACCGAGGGTCCCCTTACTTGGAAGTCGCCATTTTGGGCCGCCATGTTTCTACAGAAGCCCTTAACGGACAACATTTTTTTACTAAGTTGTCTCTGATGATGACAAGTTTGTCCGGTGGCGGCTACCGTAGCCTCTCTATGTGTTTCAAAAGTGAGGGGTGAGCAGTGGACTGAGCCATTGGTTGCAATTCACAACCTCACCACTAGATGCCGCTAAAATGTACACACTGCACCTTTAACCAATACGTCATAACTTGTCATGACAACTTGACATTACCAAGACAACATAACTGACCACTTTTTACCCCCGATACAAATTGAATTTGTTATTTAAACTAAGTGTTAGTTCCCTGTCATATAGTTTTATAACAGCATCATGAATATTTTTCTTGACCTCGACTACAGTGGTACAAATATAATTTGTCATCAAAATGTCATTAAGTGTTAATACTCTGTCAAATAGTTTTATAACAACATCATGAATATTCTTCAGTTCATAATGGTTTTTATAAGTTTCCTCCAGGTGTTAAAGAAAAAAAATCAATCATTCAATAATAATAAAAATTGATAAAATTCTATTTTATTGCATTTGCAGACCGATTCACCTAAAATTAAATGAAAACAGTATGGATTAAGCCGTACAGCGTTGGGTCCATATCGCTGGAAAACCTAATTAAATTAATTAAATGTTTTTTGTTTTGTTTTTCTTCTATGTCAGAAAATTTCAGAACCCTCTGTGTGAGGAAGAAAAAGTTCTGTTAGTTGTCAGTTTTTTATGTATTGCGCACATACATAAAGTTAAGTATAATATTTTGACATGTCTGTTGCATTTTGTTAAGGTATTTAAAATTATTTTACAGAGTATTAACACTTAATGAGATTTAAATGAAAGTTTAATGTAATGTTAACCCATAAAGCTAGGTCGTTTTTTCAAGTTTGATAATTATTCTGCTGTCCTGTTTATGACAGATTTATGACAAGTTATAATGTATTGGTTTATGTCAAGTTTTTATAACAAAGACATCTCAAACAATGTCATCTTTGCATTAAAAATTACATAATTGAACAAATAACACTTAATGACGGTTGTTATAAACATGCATAAAATCTCTTTCATGTTCATGACCTGTCATTCATTATTATAAAGGTGTCATGTCAGATTTATGAACACCCCTTTAAGTGAAGTGTTACTGAAAAAACACCTAGTTTAAAATTATTTGCTGTATAAAGAGTGACAGTACAATCTGAATTAGATGAAGTACCTACTTATCGACCGTTAAAACAGTACGCTCTATATACTGTAGTATGCATATGGTTAGTGTGAATGGAATTTGGACGTACTACTACTTCTTCTTTGTTGGGTGGCTCATGGATAGTAAAGTGTCCATCGAATGCACACCCCAAAATCTTGCCGGAAGTAGTAGGTAAAATTGGGACTTTTCACCTAATGTTTATGGAATACTATACAGTAATGGAATAGGCAGTTTCGGACGCAGCGACTGTTTTAGTTTTATGTCTAGAGGCGTAACAGTTAATGGCATAACTGTTTATTAGAGCATGCTGATGGCAATTAAATGTCTGCTTGAGATGCACAGCTGTGAAGAAGTTAATGTTGGCTTTTTTATTTCTTTATTTGGTAACACACACTTTCTCTCTGTCTCTCCGTATCGTTGCATGTTTTCTGACGATTTGGATTAAAGCATCTGGGATTTGGTTTCTGAAAGAACACAAGCCAAAGTTTTAGCATCCAAATGAAGAAATTTACACCCTGCAGAGATGAGATTTGGTGCTTATAGATGCTCATGAGTTCAGGGATTGTGGTGAAAACACTGGCCTAGTGTGGAGATACAGGGATTACAACACAGTTTCTTTTTTATTTGCTTTGCCCTCTGCTTCTATCCACTACAAACTCAATGTAACTTCAGAGGTTAAGTCCCATGGCAATCCCACCTGTCCAGCACTAGATCAGCTCTCGACCTTTGACATTTCGATGGTGTGATCTTCAGGGCCACAGTAAAAAGATTGCCAATTCAGTCTGGAGTCACGTTCCTCTGCTCTCTGCTCTATTGTGTAATGTGAGTGGAGAGGAGGAAAGATTTCTACATGCTAAATGGCATTCCGAAAAAAGTGAAAATGTTTTTCTAATGCTGCGTCAATCACAGCATCTCTCCAGCACATCAATATCAATTAACATCTACTGTGTATTAAATATTAAAATGTAATTAGTCCTGGATGTATTTAGAAACCAAGTCAGGTCTCATGCCCTGCATCATAGAGTGCTAGGCACAGGAAACACTGATCTTGTGCTCCTTTGAGCAACACACCACTTAGCAAGAATGCTGTCTGTGTCCCGTCAGACCAAAATCAAAGTGATAGCCCCATAGGCATATGCCAAACAGCTTGTTTATACATTCCAACAGATATTCAGATGAGTTTTATAAAAAGAGGCAGAAAAATTGTGACAATGCTTCGTTCTCCTGCATATTTCAGAAAGATTCAACAATGCAGACAGATTTGAGGAGGATTGCAGGCATTGACTGACTGCTCTGCAGATAAATGCTAAACCCCGGCTGACAGGCAAGGCAGTGCAGCCAGCCTTAAAGACCACGGGGAGGAAAGATAGACAAACGGGTCCATTTTCTTCATGTATTGTTCACGTCCCCTTGAGACTTGATTTTTTTGTCACTTATCTTAATGCATCTGTCACAATAGCAGTAGTCAATACAAGCTAAATTTTTATAGACATTTCTTGATCAAAACTAATAATTAAAAACTGTTATATACACTATAAAAAGTTGGTTTAACTTAGGGTGTTTTCACATAGTTCATTTTAAAAGAACCAAACCCAGTTCACTTAAAGTGAATTAGCCGAATATGACCTCAGTCCTTTTGGTGTTCACAATATAGTGGACTCAAAAGAGGACCTAGTTCATTTTTTGGTTCTCTTCAGAACTGAAGTGATCTCAGGCCCTTTCTTGTTCACATCACAACTTCATAAGAACTTAGATCCCAGCTTTCTATGCAGCAGCTGATTTTGATACAATGTCAAAACGACACGTAAAGCGGACCGGGACCTCGAACCACAAAAGAACCCAAAAACGAACAGTACTCAGACCACCTCTGGATGTGGTCTGAGTTTGGTTCGCTTTTGGGTCCTTTTAGGGGGGTCTGAGATCACTTGGTTTGTTCACATATACACCCTGAACTGCTCTGAGAGCGTTTGGAGGGCTCAAACGAACTAGGTGTGAAAACACCCTTAAAAAAGTACGTTACCCGGTTGCCTTCAATTTTTGAGTTAATTCAGCTTCACAAAACAAACTTTTTGAATCAACCATTTTTTGTAAAGTTGAATTAACGCAACATTTTAAAAAGCACCTATTTCATTGCTAAAATCTCTGCATCTCTTTCACCATCTCTGTTTGAAATATTAAATTGCAAATTACTTTACGTACTTTTTAAAAAAAAAACATCTGACATTTCGTACGATATATCACAGAGCTCAAGGACTTATGAATCATTATTAAAAGCTTAGGCCCAAATCCATTTCTAACCCTACACTTTTTCCTAACCCTCTATTTAGTGCATTCACGTGAAGGACTAAGAAAGTCCCAATTCTCTTTTAGTTGGAGGAATAGGGGAAAGGAGAAGGGCCAAAAAACCCCTTTAAACAAAGATTTTTCAGGACCTCACTTCAAACGAAGAGGTAAGATGCGAGTATAAAGTTTTTTTTACTTTAATAAAGTTTTTAATGACAAATAATCATTTGTTTTATGTTACATTCAATCTTGTGTTCATATTTACGGTCATGTAATTTAAAAAACTCTTCGCAAAAAATCGCTAACGTTTGCTAACATATCACGCGTTGCTAATTGCGCAATAATACAGCAACATAGACAAATTGTAACCTCCTGAGCGCGATCGCGTCCCAGTTTCCCCTGACTGAACGCATCCACTACACGACTAATATACGAGTGATAATCCACTACAGTTATTTGAACAGACACATGAATAGACGAAGGGAGAGAGCATCTGAATCGCTAAAAGAGGGGTGTGTGGTGTGCTGTTTTTGGGCTTCCAGGGCCACTTTTTATTGGGCCTTAGTGTTGTGAATCGTGGTGAGGTAAGGAGGAAAACTGATTGTTTACATTCTTGCTCAGTAACTGAATTTTGTTTATTTTCAGCAAAAAAATAGCATTCATTTTAATGTTGTTGTTTGATTTGTATTGACAACATATTAGACGCAAAACATTTCTTGTCTGGTAATACATTACAGGCTGTGTATGAATAGTTCACCAAATCAAGACCTAAATGCATTGAACAGAATTTATTTATATTTGTTTGACTACAACTCCGTTGACAGATGCCAAAAAGTAAGCAGCAAAAAATGTTTCTCCATTTCCAGGTTGCAGTGCCTCAAATGTCAGATTTTCTTGGGTAGAAAAAAACCCATTAAGGTGCTCTCCTATTCCAAGCCCTTTCCACTCGATAAAGTCTTTCTTTGTGAAGAGATGTTTTATGCATATTGCAATTGATTGATGTCTCGGACTATTAGCCTCTCTGCAGCACATTAGTATGTTAACCTTTCTCTGTGTGGCATAATGATCCGTGCCACCTCCTAGAGAATGAGGTGTAACATACGGCAAGAATTGACTGTAGAACACAGAAAAATCACTATGTTAGTTCAGGGATATAAATCTGCGCTGTAAAACTCCTCTGTGCGAATTCTAAAACTTCGGATTGCTTTGATACACATACAGAACTGGGACTCACTCGTGGCAAACACACTGTTCAAAGCATAAACAACTGCGAGTGTATTTTCAGGTTTATTCAGTGTTGTTGGTGTTCAGGGGGGGTTATTGATTCTTCACTCATATGCTATGAAGATTTTATATCCTTTTCACCACCCTCACCTCCCCATGCTGAAGAATTCATAGAGATTTTGGTATTGGCTAGTGAAGTAAACCTCTTCTCTCCTACCATTGGCTTAATGGTGCAATGTGTAACTTTTAGAAGGATCTCTTGACATAAATGCAATATAATATACATAACTACACTCACCTAAAGGATTATTAGGAACACCATACTAATACTGTGTTTGACCCCCTTTCGCCTTCCGAACTGCCTTAATTCTATGTGGCATTGATTCAACAAGGTGCTGAAATCATTCTTTAGAAATGTTGTCCCATATTGATAGGATAGCATCTTGCAGTTGATGGAGATTTGTGGGATGCACATCCAGGGCACGAAGATCCCGTTCCACCACATCCCAAAGATACTCTATTGGGTTGAGATCTGGTGACTGTGGGGGCCATTTTTGTACAGTGAACTCATTGTCATGTTCAAGAAACCAATTTGAAATGATTTGAGCTTTGTGACATGGTGCATTATCCTGCTGGAAGTAACCATCAGAAGATGGGTACATGGTGGTCATAAAGGGATAGACATGGTCAGAAACAGTGCTCAGGTAGGCCGTGGCATTTAAACAATGCCCGAATGGCACTAAGGGGCGTAAAGTGTGCCAAGAAAACATCTCCCACACCATTACACCACCACCACCAGCCTGCACAGTGGTAACAAGGCATGATGGATCCATGTTCTCATTCTGTTTACACTAAATTCTGACTCCACAATCTGAATGTCTCAACAGAAATCGAGACTCATCAGACCAGGCAACATTTTTCTTCAACTCTCCAATTTTGGTGACCTTGTGCAAATTGTAGCCTTTTTTCCTATTTGTAGTGGAGATGAGTGGTACCCGGTGGGGTCCTCTGCTGTTGTAGCCCATCCGCCTCAAGGTTGTGTGTGTTGTGGCTTCACAAATGCTTTGCTGCATACCTCAGTTGTACCGAGTTTCAGTCAAAGTTGCTCTTATATCAGCTTGAATCAGTTGTCCCATTCTCATCTGACCTCTAGCATCAACAAGGCATTTTCGCCCACAGGACTGCCGCATACTGAATGTTTTTCCCTTTTCACACCATTCTTTGTAAACCCTAGAAATGCTTATGCATGAAAATCCCAGTAACTGAGCAGACCGAAATACTCAGACCGGCCCATCTGGCACCAACAACCATGCCACGCTCAAACTTGCTTAAATCACCTTTCTTTCCCATTCTAACATTCAGTTTGGAGTTCAGGAGATTGTCTTGACCAGGACCACACCCCTAAATGCATTGAAGCAAATGCCATGTGATTGGTTGATTAGATAATTGCATTAATGAGAAATTGAACAGGTGTTCATAATAATCCTTTAGGTGAGTGTATATTATCAGTGGTGTATAAAGACCTTAAATAATGAACTGTATTGCTTTTATTATCTTAGAATGAGCCTTTTTATCTACATACACCGCAGGTCTCCTTACATGGAAGTCGGCTACCGTAGCTTCTCATTGTGTTTCGAAATTCAGGTTGGTTTGCAACCACTAGATGCTCTAAAAAACACAATACACCTTTAAGAGAGAAATGTTTTGTAGTTACTGGTTCTAAGTTAGACATGTAACATGCTTGAGGATTCCAGGCATCACCGAACACTGACCTTGATCATAAAGCTGATTCACTCCTCATCACTGGCTTTAGACCGCTGAGGCTGCTCCGTGTTTTTGGACCTTGGAGAGAGAACGATGTGTTTGATCATAGTCAACGACCCTGGTAGAGTTGATCTTTTGGAAAATGTGACTCAATAAAGGCTGTAACGGCAGTCTGTGATGTCTTTTTGGGTCGCCTCTAGCCATTAAATGTTCGGAGATGTCTTTACAATTGAAAGCTTTAGGTGTTGCAATAGTCATGGTGCCTTGGATCATGAGGTCATGTATCATTGTGGTGCCACAGGTATTGTTTATTGAACCGACAAAAGCAAGCACACCCTCTTTATGTCTTCTTATATCTTTGTCAGATGCAATTTGAGGTATCATTCATTTTTGTAGCACAAACCAAAGTGGCAATGCTGTAAGTTTAAGGGACTTGTTCAAATCCCCAACCCCAACACACAAACTTCATTCACACAGCACTTTGGTCCCAGAAAATACCAGTGAAATTGCCAGACAGACTTCTGTGTGATCACAAACATGTCCCGTAAATGTTCTGGGATTACTCCTGGAAAGAGGACCTACAGTAGTAACATTGCCGTCAAATTTCCAGAAAGCCTTCTGTGTGAATGAGACGCAGAAACAATGCCGTAAGGTGCATGCCGTAGTGAAGACGTGCGTATCATTGCAATATGAAGTTATGGTTCAGCTCTTTAAAACGGAGGTTTTAAATGGACATTATCATTCACGATGAGAAATGTCTGCAAACTGGACTGAAGCAGAGATCAGGGAGCTTTTTAAATATCCACTCTGAAGCTGAGATCATTCACTAGCATGACAGAACGGTGCATCATGCGCTCCTTTATAGTCTTATCATAAACAAAAATGCACACTTATACAGAGAGAAATAACGGATAATAAGCAAACATAAGATGCTGCGGAGAAAAATCTACCAGTTGCAGGATGTGCACGTGTCTTTACAGGAACTTTACCGTATCTGTGTAAACGCACACACATATTCTGACAAATCATTGGCAGTGTGAAAAAGTCAAAAATCAAACGATCCCAGACAAATCTTGCATTCATTGTCCATTTATTTTCCGTAATGTCTGTGTGAAAAGGCTTAATAGCAATGCTTTTCTTTGGAAGCTCTGTTTTATTTACTGATGCCAAGGTGTGATAAAAGAAATAGTGATAACAGAATGTAGTAATTCAACATCACACCACCCTCGATGTGGTCAAACAGCAAGATGTCCTGTTCTGTGGTACAATGAGCACTTCTTGGGTAGCTGTGCTGCTGATAACAGCATGCTATGTGAACGCAAGTAATTTATATCGATACTTCTGTATTTGTGTGTGCTCATTAGAAGATACAGCACAAGGCCTTGACAATGAACAGTGATGCGTCATGCATCAAAATCTGAGCCAGCGGGTGAAGAGCTCACACAGAGAGAGTAAACCTTTTCTCCACACTTTTACACAGTTGGATAATGTGTCAACACAGAAATTATGTCAGCTGGACGTGAGGGGGAAACAGTGCAGGCGGCAGTCATACTGTAGCAGCATTGTGCCACTAGCTATAGACGTGGTACATCAACCCACATTTGGTACTAATATAACTAATAATAAGCTATGGAAGGTATGGCTAAGTTTTCTGTGTTTTTTATCTGCAATAAACGGAATTTACTATATATATATATATATATATATATATATATATATATATATATATATATATATATATATATATATATATATATATATATATATATATATATAAAGATTTCATTTAGATTACATTGTACATTCTTTTTTGTTTGATTAAGACTGTTTGACTTTGTTTTGTGGGAACCTTATTTTTTATATTGCCAGCAAGCAACTTAAAAGATGTCTAATAGCCCTCCAAGGCCAAGCACAGCCCATACCTCTAAAACAAGGCAAAATTTGGGATGTCAGTGAAAATTTAATAGACATCTAACCATAGCCCAAAAATAAATGACATTAATTAATATCCCTACTGTAAAATCCAGCTAAGACCTCCATAAGCCAGTCCCTCCAGAAAAACGCGATTGTGCGATCGCGCGATATATTGCATAATCAGCCAAAGTCCGCATATTTATGCAGGGCTGCATTTTTCCAAATACGACGCACTTTCGCCCCATTAATTACATATTTCCGCGCACAAAAGTATGCGGGGCTTGCATGATTTCATAATCTCGCATTTTCGTAGCAAAAAGTCACATATATATTAGCAGAAAGTTGAAAAATTTTGCATTTACTTCCCAAAAGCGCAGCCATGTCCTCTATTGCCATGGGAACGTTTTGAAGTGACGTGATTATGTGACGTGAACATCATTGCAGCTTTTGCAAGTTTCCGCAGTTTTTGCAAGTTCCGCAATTTTCGCAAATTCCCGCAATTCCATCGCATAAATTGCATAAATATCCCGCATATTCCATCGCATTTTTTAAGAAAACGTCGAGGATTTTTGCCCGCAACAATCACAAAAAAACTCAGCGTTTTCCTGAAAGGACTGATAAGCTGGTGAGCTGGTTTTAGCTGGTCTCCCAGATTAGTTTTAGCTGGTTTTGCTGGTGTTTGCCAGGCTGGGAGGACCATCTTAAACCAGCTACTGCCATCTTAAACCAACTAAAACCAGCTACCAGCTTATGCTGGTCTTAGCTAGATTTTTCAGTAGGGTAAATATAATAAAGAAATAAATAAATATCACACATCTCTGAATTTACTTTGGCAAAAACATGTAACCAAATTCAGGTTTATTTTGGATAGAAGTGGGTTACTCATAGCCTGACTGTATTCGGGTCTATAGTCCAGTTTCTTAAAAAAAATCTGGATAATTTACTCACCACCGTGTCATCCAAAATGTTGATGTCTTTCTTTGTTCAGTTGAGAAGATGTTTTTTGAGGAAAACATTCCAGGATTTTTTTATGGACCTTAATTGCAGTTTTTAAAGGGTCTTATATAGCGAAACAATTGTCATTTTTGACAAGAAAAATAAAAAATATGCACTTTTAAACCACTACTTGTTGTCTTCCTCCGGTCGTGTGACGCACCAGCCTGACCTCACTTAACACGTCATCACGTCAAGAGGTCACGGATGACGTATTGAAACTATGCCCCAGTGTTTACAAGTGTGGAGAAACAGGACTGTTCCAACGTTGTTGTATGTCGAATGATACTAATTAACCTGATAAGGAGCACTGTGCCGTACACGGTACACCCCCTCCCTTGCACATGAGGCTGCATTACGTCATTGTAACTTTGAAGCATAACATCTTCAAAATATACGGTCATGCGGCACATCGTTGTAAAGCTTAGACTTTCGGGATTCCATTAAGCGCACACACAAAGCATCATATGGTTTATAGCAGTCATAAAACTGTTATCTAGTTGTTAGTTACCTGAACCGGGTGGCGCCGATTTAGGATATTTACTTACCTTCAAAATCTTCCCTTTATCCGCTTCGGTGAAATTGTCCAAAACAGATTGTTCCTAAATCCCCAAAAGTCCAAGGAAATGGAATATCCAAGCCTTTTAATCCAAAACGATTTGTTCATCTCACAATCTTGACGTTTTTGACCGAATTACGATATAAATAGTGTATACAATTAGTCCACTAACGGACATTGGTTCGGATCTCACTTTTCATTCACGATTTATAATGAATATATTCGGATGTCACGTTTATTGTGCAACGTCTGAGGAACAAATATGCCCCCTTGTGGAATTTCAGCCGTTCCATAAGAGGCTACTGTCTATGTGTCAGTTTATTGCTTAAAATGGTCCGCAAATGTGCGTTTCATATATGTAACATGTGACCTTCTGACATCATTACGCAATCACGCAACCAGAGGAAGACGAGAAGTTGTGGTTTAAAAGTGCATATTTTTTGTTTCTTTTCAACTGAACAAAGAAAGACATCAACATTTTGGATGACATGGTGGTGAGTAAATTATCTGGATTTTTTAAGAAAGTGGACTAATTCTTTAATCTAGACGGTAAAATAAAGGCTATTCCTTGCTGGGTTGCTATGAATGCACTTTAAGTTAAAGGGATAGTTCACCCAGAAATAAAAATTCTGTCATCATTTACTCACCCTAATGGTGTTACAAACCTGTATACATTTCTTTGTTCTGACAAAGGAAGATATTTGGAGAAATGTTTGTAACCAAACCAGTTGTGGACCCCATTTACTTCCATAGTATTCTTTTTTCCTACTATGGAGGTGAATAGGGTCCACGAAGGGTTTGGTTACAAACATTTCTCAAAATATCTTCCTTTTTGTTCATTCGAACAAAGAAATTTATACAGGTTTGTAACAGCATGAGAGTGAGAAAATTATGACAGAATTTTCATTTTTGGGTGAACTATCCCTTTAACATTAAAGTGTACACTACAAGTGCAATGCATACTAAGAAGTGATTGAGACTGAACTCTTAACTTCATCTCTTTAACCTTGTTTTAATTACCTGCTGTTAGACTCCAGCACAGTAAAGTTTCCGGAGTTGCAGAGTACAATAAAGTTAGTTTCAAGCAGTGAACTTTTCAACTCTTCAGTTTTGCTGATATAAAGACAAGGTATGAATGCAATATTGATGGTTTTTCTCCAGTTGCTGACGTACTGGAGTGTCTAGCAGCATTCTAGTATTGTTTTTCAATTTTACTTATCTCACTTGTCAGCCCCATTTTCTAAAACCGATTTAGAGATTTGTTTGAACACTTTTGTTTTGCAGGCCTATGAAATGCCCATCATCTCCAGCACAACTTTCCTCTTCTGTAAACTCCAAACTCCAAAGAAAATATCATAATGCTCTCATAATATCACGAGTCAGTCAACTTTTTGTTGTTAATCTCTTTCTGCGCATATAATTAATTTTGTCGTGACTGTGTTTTTCTGACATTTCTAGACGATGAAGGTAGCGTGATCGATCAAGCGAGGAACCTTTCAAAGATCATACATTTTAATGAACCAATTTATCCTGGCGCTGTGTTTTAGCACAACGGTTTACGAAATTAAATCAAGGCGCAAACAGTTTCCCCATAGGCCAAAGTCGAACTGCAGCTTAAATATCTCGCCGTTCTGCAGCAATTGTGCTGTGTAAGCACACAGCAACTTTACTAATGGAATTGCTTGAGTTGTGGTCTCACTTTTAGGTCTGAGTTATTCATCACGGCCACCACTTGATCAAAACACCATTGAAATTCTGTATGGTCTCTGGCTTAATGCACAACAATAGATAAAAAACAACTTTGAGTGCATGAGGATCTTTATTTTCTCCTTAAATTTCCATCTGAAGCTTCAATGGCTTGATAACAGTTATTTAGTGCAATCGAGTAATGTGTTGTTATTTTGTTTATAGAAAGAAAGAGGAAACATCAGGAGTATTACTTAATAAATTGTAGTTTTCATTTTAAAATGTAGGACTCTACAAATGTACTGTAATGCAAAGAGCAAAAAAAATACGAAATTGACATTTTACTCAATTGAGACACTGCCTGGGAAACACAGCTAAAATCATTTTTATGATTTACTGTTTCTACATGAAATCATCCAATTTAATGTAAAGAACATTTTGTGAAAATATAACTATGGTATCATAAATAGTGACTGAGTAAGTCATGTCAAAGATTGAAATCAAACTTTGATTCTTCTAAACTCATAATTAGATTGATTTCATAGACAGGATAACAATATAACATTCTATATTAATGGCAATTAAATTGCATTGCTAAAAATAACCCTCCTAACTCTTTTGAGTAAGACTATTGGCCCTATTTTAACGATCTAAGCACCTAGTCTAAAGCGCACAGCGCAAGTGCACTTAAGGCGTGTCCGAATCCGCTTTTGCTACATTAACGATGGGAAAAATGGTGTATGCGCCTGGCGCACAGTCTAAAAGAGTTGTTCCTGTTCTGTAATGAGTAATGGGTGGGTTTTGGGCCTAACGTGCAATAAACCAGTTTCATACCATGATGTTGCCCTCCTAACTCTTTTGAGTAAGACTATGGGCCCTTATTTTAACGATCTAAGCACCTGGTCTAAAGTGCACAGTGCAAGTGCACTTAAGGTGTGTCCGAATCCACTTTTGCTACATTAACGATGGGAAAAATGGTCTATGCGTAATGTGCAATAAACTAGGCCTGTCAAACTCGACTCCTTTTAAGGATCCGGGTTATTGTGAGTCACTCACTAAAGTGATCCGGGTTGTGTGAGTCACTTGAATCACTTGAGTCAGTATTGCTAAATCACCAAGGAAACTCAGTACAGACCCACTTGTAACTGGCTGATCCACGCAACTCGAGATTCTCAGAGCCGGAAACATTGCAGACCATGGGACTCGCTCTACAGATCCACTAACCGGCTGATTCGCGTGAATCAGCTGGAGCCGGTTAGTGGATCTATAGAGAGACTGCAGTCTCCTCAAAAGCAAATCCACAACAAAAGCCTTTCACTTCTGAGATAACATGCTTATAGGTTTTAGGTTTGGTGTGTATGGTCGACCATTTTAAAAAAATAAGCCTAATAATAGCATAATAATATAGAAAAAATGTGTCCTGCTTATGTAGCCCCCAGAGCCAGAGAGACAGTTTGCGCGTATCAGCCGGTTACGGATCAGCCGGTTACGAGTCGAGAGATTCTCGAGTCAGAGCAGATTCGCAGGTCTCTCGAGTTTGCAATGTTTCCGGCTCTGAGTGAGAATCTCGGGTCAGTTTGCGGCTTGCGCGGATCCGCAGGTCTCTCGAGTTTGCAATGTTTCCGGCTCTGAGTGAGAATCTCGGATCAGTTCTCACGCCGATCAGCCGGTTACGAGTGGATCTGTAGTGCGAGAAAAGTCTCATCAATAATGTTGAAAGAGGTTTAGGTGTGTGGTGGCGCTGTTTATGGTTTTTCATTGAATTGTAGTAGGACTCAACTGATCCGGGTTAATGACACTAGAGACTCGCGACTCATGAGTTAATTTAAAGATCCGGGTTAAAGATCCGAGTGAGTCAAGACTCAAACAGGTCTACAATAAACCAGTTTCATACCATGATGTTGCCCGTTTCATATTGCAGAATCCCACTTTGATCTCACATTCTCTATGGTGCCAATCATAACGGATAACTGTCAACCTACTGTTACCTACTACGTGTTGCTTTTCGCACCTCTATTGATTAGTAAAGCTTCTGTGTTTTTATGTGCAGGTTGAATAATTTCATGCCTTGCCTGTCTGAATACAAATTTGGTCTGTGTACGTACTCTGTTCTGGGAAATCCATGGCTTAGCAATCGATATAGCATTTTGATGATGATAAATTTACGACGTTCCTCAGGCACGCCACAGAGGAACGTGTCTTTAACAATTTATTTCAAATATGGATGTGTTTTTCCATTTATTGGAGATGTTACTGCCCTCATCCGAGTGGCCTTATCAGCAGTTGGATGGTGGAAATTCTCACATACCAAACAGTATCACAAGACTCACATATCTCTGCAAACGTTGCCTACCTGATGTTTGAATTGCAATCACTGTGTGAACTGGTGTGCAACTACTAGAATTGTAATAACTTTAAAGAAGTAAAGCCTGTCCTTCTGATTCAGGTATATGACTATCCAATTGTAAATGTTTAGTTTTTCTGTTGTATATTTTAGGGCGTGTCATGCTTCATGATTTTGAAAATACTAGTTTTTGCCGACATTCGCACTGTGATTGCGATTCGTGACATCGTTTCAGCCATAACTGCGTGTGGCTGAAACTAGCAAAAAACACTGCGCCAGGTGTATTATAGGGCCATATATCCCAAAGGCTACTATTTTTCTGTAATATGCTTTTTAAGTCTAAAAAGGTGCCAGTTGTGCCTGACAATTAATGTAAAAATGTAAATATATGTTGTCTTAAAAGGTTTTTTTTCTACAACAGGATTGGCTGAGCAAATATGGTTACCTCCCACCACCTGATCCTGTGAACGGACAGCTTCAGACAAAGGAAGCGCTGACCAATGCCATCAAAGCCATGCAGAGGTTTGGAGGCCTGGAGGAAACTGGAGTTTTGGGTTAGCATGCACTTTTACTGAAGAAACTTGCTTTTTTGCCATTTCGGTTTTACCACCTACTGATTTTTTTGGTCAGGTAGCCTCAAATTTACTTCAACTGGCATTTTCTATTGCATCCAAAAGGACCAGAAATATCGCTCTGTATTGTGTGTACATATGTCCAGGTTTATTTTATGCATGTATGTGTTTCTCCACAGACCAAGCAACCTTGGGTTTAATGAAGACCCCACGCTGCTCGCTGCCTGATGTTTCGGAGCCAGATATGTTAGCAGGTCGAAGAAAAAGAGGGCTGGCTCCTCAGACCAAGTGGAACAAGAGACACCTTTCCTGGAGGTACGTTTTTCACAATGCTGTATCCATCAGACACATCAGACATATTATTGGGTTATTAATCATACAGGTCTGAGCAAAACAAATTCAAGATCTTGAAACGTACTGTATAAATGCGGTGCTGATTGATTCAAAAGCCTACAACATCCATCTGACGTGCATAGACTAGCAAATATGACACAAAATATCTGGAGTACCCGAGTGCCCAGTAGACTTATCTGTTGTGTACCGAGCAGTCAAAACATCAAAAATTCAACAGTGCAGCTTTTTCTGAGTTAAACACAAACCTGGTTATTTGAAGATTGATGATTGTCATAGACTGGTACTGCCTTTTCCAATTTTTATCACAAAAAACTTTCCTCGACACCAGTGGTTTCTGAGGCTGTCAGTTCTGAAGCTGGATTGACAGTGTGAATGTGTTTGTTCCTGAAGCGTGTTGTGTGTGTGTGTGTGTGTGTCAAGATGATGTATTGTGTAATATCGCGTCTTGTTTACAGACACTTGAGTTTGAGTTTCATACCATGATGTTGCCCGTTTCATATTGCAGAATCCCACTTTGATCTCACATTCTCTATGGTGCCAATCATAACGGATTACTGTCAACCTACTGTTACCTACTACGTGTTGCTTTTCGCACCTCTATTGATTAGTAAAGCTTCTGTGTTTTTATGTGCAGGTTGAATAATTTCATGCCCTGCCTGTCTGAATATAAATTTGGTCTGTGTACGTACTCTGTTCTGGGAAATACGTGGCTAAGCAATCGATATAGCATTTTGATGATGATAAATTTACGATGTTCCTCAGGCACGCCACAGAGGAACGTGTCTTTAACAATTTATTTCAAATATGGATGTGTTTTTCCATTTATTGGAGATGTTACTGCCCTCATCCGAGTGGCTTTATCAGCAGTTGGATGGTGGAAATTCTCACATACCAAACAGTATCACAAGACGTTGCCTACCTGATGTTTGAATTGCAATCACTGTGTGAACTGGTGTGCAACTACTAGAATTGTAATAACTTAAAAGAAGTGAAGCCTGTCCTTCTGAGTCAGGTATACGACTATCCAATTGTAAATGTTTAGTTTTTCTCATGTATATTTCAGGGCATATCATGCTTCGTGATTTTGAAAATGCTAGTTTTTGCCGACATTCGCACTGTGATTGCGATTCGTGACATCGAGAAGGCGACTGTCACGGCGGCTTGTAAGCCTTCACAATGACAGCACGCTGTGTGATAAGGTCAAGGGGAAAGTTCATACAAAATGAAAATCTGTCATCATTGCCTTACCCTGATGTTGTTCCAAACCCCTAATTTTCTTTTTCTGTGGTTTACTCTGTTGTTTTTTGGCAATTAAAGCAAAGCAAAGATCTGAGGCTGCTAAGCTATAAAATAACTAAAAAACCAACTTGAAGTGGTCTGAAGTTGTCCATCAATTGATTTATGTGTAGAAAGACGGGTTTTTAAATCTTCTCTGTCTATCATGTCATGTTCAAATTTTTCACGTTGTGATTGGTTAACAAGATATTTCAGAACATTGTTATTTGGCCTCACTGATGTCTAATCACCGCAGTGGTGCAGCGCTATCACTTTCTTGTCGTATGTATACATATACGTATGTATGTATGTATGCAGGGGTTAAATTGGGATTTGTTATGTGTGGGGCGCTCTGTGTGTGTAGGGGGAGTTGCGAGGGGTAACATGTTTAATACTGATGACAGCAAAGCCACTGGTGTATTCAGTGACATCCTTGACCTCCGATAGGATTTGTTTCAGCTTTGAAGCTGTGCCAGAGGTTGACCGAAAATAGCACCTGAACTGCATTAAATGTTGTGAATCTATGTGTCTGACACCCTATATGCCACCCTAGGGCACAAATCCATGAAATCCTTGAAAGTTTGTGAATCTGGGGGGGAATTCAAGGCCTTGGGAAGTTTTTAAAAATATATATGCATAGATACAGGTCATTGAAAGTGCTTGAATCTATTTTATGCAAGAAGTTTTCTGGAAAAAAATCCATATTATTCCCTGTGTAGTGTAGATAATATCATAAAAATTCTAGACTTTTTAAGCACACATGCTTAACTGTTTGCTTTAAATGCTTATATCTTCTGTATGCGAATGTTGATTCATACCAAAATGCTTTTTGCATAGTTGTGTTTGACACATGAAAATGTCTTAGGTTACGTATGTAACTGTTATTCCCTGAGAAGGGAACGAGGTGCTGCTTCTCCCTTGCCATACTTCCTGCGTCCCTGGAATGCCGTCTTTGTCAATATTTCAGATAGAGATATACTTCCTGTCTCCCGCGTCACCCTATCTTTGTTGTTAAGCCACACCATTGGTTGAATTTGATATACACATTCAGACACACTTACCCTTGGAGGCGTCCCAAAAGTGTCACCACACTGACGCAGCGTGAGTTCCCTCGAAAGGGAACTGTAACAATGTATCTTTAAAGGTAATTAAATAATGTAACCTTACTCTCACTTGAAATGTGTCCCCACATTTATTCTTTGAATTTGAGGGTATTGGACCTGGAAAGTCCTTGAAAGTAATTTGAAGTTAACTAAGGTGTGGGAACCCTGACAATTGATTCAACTTTCAGAAACGGAAATTATAAGAATCATACAACCTCCTTGACTAATTCTAGGCATAAAAAGGCTCAATTAATACGAAAATATACAACATATTCGCAACATGTTTTAAAAATTAGCCATAGAGATTTCCTATGCTGATCTTAGGTCACCACCAGCTATTAAATACAATTACTATAGTTCTGATTGATTTGTATAATCAAAAATACATGTTTTATTAAAAACTATTCCATATATATATATTCAGTGTTTTACAATTAGTATATTGTAAGAATTTGAGTGACATGGCTTTACATACTTTAATTCCTTTACACGTTTCAAGTCTTACATTAAGTCTTCTATTCTGACCTGCATGGGCATCTGATGTCTAATACTTTTATTCTTATCTCTCTCTCTCTCTATCTGTCATCTCTAATGTCTAATGACCCTGTGCATTCTCAAGGTTCTGAATGAGATGTGTTGTATTCGACTTAAGGCAAGGCTGCATAGACATTTAATTAAGCACGTAGTGACAAAAATAATTGAGGCAGCGTACAAAATGAAAATCACGCATTCCGTTTTCACAGGTGTGTATCACGAGCGTGATGCCTACCCTCTATAGGAATGAATGAAAACGCGTTATTCGCTTTGTGTCAGTGCACACGCACCAGACCCAGCGGGCACACTGGCGCAGAGCAAGCAAATTGGCCAAGCAAATATACTCAATTGCTTCACATTTTGTGTCTAAAAACACTGCACCACTTTCCTCCTTATTTTCAAAGCGTGTTGGTGCTCCAGAGCGTCTGCTGTTGCTAAGTAACCTAAGCATTGCTTGACGTTATGAGCACCCAATGGCGGAAAAAGAAATTGTGTCTATAAACACGAATGTTTGTTAAGAAACATATATCTGATCCTCGTTTACATTTTTATATTTCAAAATATATGTATGCATTATATATAAAAGCCTACATGCATCAATTCACCCGTACACGAGCACACACACACACACACATATTTTATAACCACCACATTAAAGTGAATTGGTGCAATACTATCGCGGTGGTAAAATACTGCCACCATCACAGTTCTAAATTTATTAGCTACATAAAGTGTAAATATTATTTTTGCAAGATGTTATACAAGTCTCAGGTGTGCCTAGAATATGTCTGTGAAGTTTCAGCTCAAAATACCCCACAGATCATTTGTTATAGCATGTCCAAAATGCCCCTATTTGGGTGGGAGCAAAAAAAATGCCTAAAATGCAAATGCAAATGAGATTGCCCTGACCCTTTCCTTTAAATACAGTCCGAGACATTTATATCTTTAGCCACATTAGCTACAACGTGCTAGCATACACATTTAAAAAAGCTTTGGGGTATAATTAACAGTCAGTGTTCGCGGGCGAGGCTTCATCAGTGTGATGTCACATTGACAAGAGAATCAAAACAGCATGTCTAATGAGACCGTTTTTGTTTTAAAAGAAGTGGAGGATGGATTTTTGTCATTGTAGGGTTGTTGTGTTCACACACTGCCAAAACGCATTTATGTCCAAATACCATGTAAAAGTGGATTTTGCATAATATGTGCCCTTTAAAAACCTTTTTGTTGACCCAAAGGGCCTTTGTAGTATATAAATGAAGTATTAGACTAGAAAGAATGGCTCTTTTAAGAACCTTTTACTGAAAGGTTCTCTGTGGAACCAAAAATTGTCATTTTTTAGCATCTTTATTATTAAGAATTGAACCTAGATGAGAATCCTCCCAGAACTACAGCCAGTGAACATCTATGTTTTGGTTTTTCAGACACTTTTGACATTCTTTCATGGTTTTCAGCATTTTCTGTGCCTGTCATTTTGTCCCAACCCACGTTCTCAGTGTTAATGAGTTCGCCCAGACCTTAGCGACTGACCGCCACCGAACTGTCTAAGAGCTTTGCTGGGGTGAGATGACTTCTATAACAACAGTGAGAACTCTATAAAGCTTGTCCCAGGCCTGTCAGGAGCTTTGTACCTCATCCTCAGCTAGAGGTGCTTCAGTACTTCAGGTGAGAGGCCAGTCGCTGTAATAAAGCTCCTAATGGCTTGTTTTAGGAGCAGTGATAAAAAGCCTTGCTCGTGTCCAAACCAATTGAAAGGGGATGTATAGAAACAGACAGGCAGAAGGGGGTGGAGACAAATAGAGAAAGACAATGATGGATTCTGAGTGATTATTGTATGGCACTGTAATCCAGGTTTGTGTGAGATGAGATGTTTTAAAATGGCGTGGGCAGGAAAGGAATCAATACTATGGCACATATACACACAGTGTAAACTTAGTGCCTTGATCAGCTCAAGTTGACTCTTTTTGTTCTTTGTACACCTCAAGATTCTTCAGGAAAGCAGCTGTTTTAGCGTTAAAGAAACCATTCACCCTGAAATAAAAAAATCTGTCATTATTTACTCACCCCTATGCCGCTTTCTTTGTGGAATGTAAAATTTTAATCAATCTTTATGCCACTTTTATGCATATATTGACGGTTAATTTTAGGGATCGACCGATATGGATTATTCAGTGCCGATACCGATTTTTGTTTTATCGGCCATTTTTCTTGAGCGGTTATTTGAAGCTGATACTGCTTTTGCTCACTCAATTTACATCATAAAAATGACACAATGATGATGCCAAATGTTACAAGTCTCAATTTAAAAAAATTACATTTATTGAACTATATTTAACAAATAGTAAAAACAGGTGAGGGTGCTATGGAACCATCTTTCGATGTTGTCATGGAAAGGTTTGTTGTTTTTAGTCACATGGCCTGCAATCGCTTGAGGCTTCCAGCACTCTGTCTGTAAAAAATGCCGGAAAAAATTGGCGAACACGGCAGCCACATATCGGCAGATGCCGATACACATAAAACTTGCAAATATTGGCCCGATATATCAGCCGGCCGATATATTGGTCTATCACTAGTTCATTTTACATTTTATGCATTTGACAGATGTTTTCATCCAAGGAAACTTACAGTGCATGTTTTTTATTAATACCTTTTGCAAAACTAAACAAATGCGCTACCACTGAGTTATACAGGTTTATATCGACCACGTCTGTCGAATCTAAACATTACCATAAAAGTAAATTTTAAAAGATCATCCCTACTGACAAAACTTTGCGAATTCTAATGGTTTTATTACAAAAACCATTATCAACCATCAGCTCTTTACCGTTAAAAGCATTGCAAAATAATTTGGTGTGTTTTGGGTCTTATTCCAGTAAGATTTAATGGTGTTTGATGGATTCACATCCGCCAGATAACAACTCACTAATAGAAACCAACATGTTAGACACCCAAAGAGACCATTAAAGTTTCCATAAAAACCAATACAATTCCCATTATAACCATTAAATCCATTATAATTTCTATGATGTTTTTTCTTATTTTTCAGCAGGGATTTGACTGCAAATTATTTGTTGTTCCAAATCATTTTATAGCTTTATGTGAGAAACAAATTAAATAGATTTTCTGCCAAAAATATGTGCAAAATGAGGAGCAAATATTTTTTCTTTGGTGTTTTATGGGAAAAGCATACAGAAAAACATTAGAAATGTGAGAAGGTAACACTTTAAAATGATGTTGCATTTGAAGAGCTCGGATGCAAAACCCTTTTAGTGCATTTGACATGTTTTCCTGTAAATGAGCATTATTTATCAGACTCTTAATGGATTCTGCCAACATTTCTGAATGACCTGAGGCCGGGTTTAAGCATATTTTAAGAAAAAATATTTGAAGATCCTTGGGTTATTATCATTATCTCTTTAAAGTTGCAATGAAATTGAAATGAAAAACTATATTTGTTTTGAAAAAATTTGGCATTTTTTTACAAATGACTTATCTGTGAGCTTCATATTTTTTAAATTCATGTGCCCTCATAATCTTTCATTAAAATGCTAATTAAGGCGCAATGATATTACGCAGCGCTCGGAAATAGTCCCCTAGGTTACTTTTAAGAGATATATAATATTGACTTTCAATAGCATGGGACTATTTTCGGGCACTGCGTAATATCACTGCACCTCCTGTAGCCATGTTATGGCAGCAAAGTCCTTGATTATTACGCTGGAATGAGAGTATAGTTCCTAGCAATATTGGCCTAGAAAATCAAAACTTTTCAATTTCCGTCGGTCTTAGTACACGATGTAACTACAGAAGAGTCAAGCTTTAAATAGGAAAAATATCGAAACTCTTTGGCTATTTTTGAGCACGATGCTAATGGTCTAATTGGATTTATGCTAAGCTATGCTAAAAGTGGTATCGCCAGATCGGAGATCAGCTGAATAGATTCCAAAACGGTAAATATCAAATGTTTAACTCTAGGGGAGCTGGATAATGAGCCTATTTTCAAAAAATGTGGAGTGTCCTTTTAACAATTACAACCTTATTGTTGTGCTTCCTGGTCCGCATGACAGCATTCACATTACCAATTTTGTATACAAACTGTGCCCTGTTTTAAACTAAACTTTCTGTATAAAACGTATTTTGAAGTCTGCTCGTGTCTGTTTATATTATGACATTGCAGTGAGATTAACTTTTTATTGAAGTAATTGCCTTCAATTAGTACAAATCCAGATCCCGCTGTCTACATTTGTACAGCATTCAGAGCCAGTAGATCATCATTTGCCATCCAGGACAGCCCCTCATCACGAGTTCATCACTTCACATTAGACCCTCACCAGCACGCTTCAGGGCCACCGCCTGCTCATTAACATCCTCATTAATTACTCAAATAGATTAGGAGTGATTGCTCTCAATGACAATGTGTGTTTTCCCTCAGACTTTGTGTGTCTTCAGGGCTGATCTCTTAAACTGATTAGTAGGGAAGAGAGTGAAATGGCTTCATGATAAGCATCTGCTTCCACACCACCCTCCATTACCCCTATCACATTTCTGTCTATCAGAACCCTCGATGCACCTAATCCTTTCCCTGCCATCAGGAAATTGGAATCTCTCACAATGGTTGAATTGCCTCTGAGCGAGACCTATTGAGAGTGTGAAGGAGCTGTGATTTTGGTATCATGGGCATCTTGGTGTGCGCTTGAGAATTCAGCCCAGATGCCTTTACACAATGGGCATCAGTGTGGTAAATCATTACATATTGGTATATTGCCAGATAATCCTATCTATATCTATTCGGAGAGCTTAAATTATCTTTCAGGCAGGGTAACTAAAATCATATAATTTGTTTAGAAATATTACTGCAATTTGGCTGATATGATAAACATTTACAAATTACTGCTGGTAGGATGTCAAGAAGACATAAAAGAACAAGTAAATAAAAGACAGAAGAACAAAAAGTTTAAAATCACATTAAGACAGCAACTACACTGCAAAAAATGACTTTCTTGCCTAGATTTGTCTTGTAGTTTTTAGACAAAAAATATCAAATTTAAGTGAAATTATGCTAAAAACAAGCAAAAAAATCTGCCAATGGGGAATTTTTCTTGCATTTTTTTAATTAAGTGTTTAATAAAAAGTTCAAGATTTTTGCTTACCCCATTGGCAGATTTTTTGCATGCATAAATTAAATTCACTTAAAGGTGACATAGAATGATTGAACGGGGTATTTATCCTTGTTCTGTGATGTGACATGTAGACAAAAAAAAATTAGTTTGGGTCTGTAATGCCTTAGAAGCTTCCTAAAAACCTCTCTCAAAAAGCTCTATTAGGGGGGGGGAATTTAAACAAGTGGTTTTGCACCTATTTGGCTCCCCCTACTGGCTTAACTTGCAATCTCATTACTGATTGGCTGACTTTGCTGCCACTCTAAGGGCGCACTCACACTATCCAAACCAAACCGCGCTCGGGCGCGTTTGACCCCCAAAGCCTGGTTCGTTTGACTAGTGTGAGTGCTCTGTTCCGCGCCCGGGCGCAGATTGGTTAATCGCGCCGCGGCCGGGTTGCAGAGGTGGGCCGGAGCGCGGTTCACTTGGGCTCAGGCGCGGAAGGCTGTGGTGTGAGCGCAATCGCGCCTGGGCGCGCTTCAAAAGGTGAAGACGTCAGTTGCGCGACCACTCACCTTCATCTGCCTCCGTAAAAACCTTTTGATGCGTGCAGCGGGTTACGTGAATGTCCACGCTGCGCACGTGACAGATCAACTAAGCAATATGATGGCATGTGAGAGGGCTGTCTGTAATCGCGCACCAAACGACTCCGATTAAAAAACACAGACCTTTCATTACCGTGGGTTCCAGTGTTCAGTGAGAGCTTTACTTCCTGCTTTTTTCAAAACAATCGCATCTTAATGACGAAAGCGCGCCCGGACTCGGATCGATACAAGTACAGTGTGAGTGCGTGCACATGGGGGAGTAGGGAGGGGTGACATTCGCGCTGGGGCATGGTTGGTTTGGATAATGTGAGTGCGCCCTAAAATGTAGCCAATTATTTTAAAGTGGAGGGACAGTTAGATGCCTGTGATGTCATAAGCATCAGTTTTTCAGATTGGGCGGTTTTCTGGCTGACATTTCTAAAAGAGGAATTTCAAGAAAATTTACACCTTGAATATCATAATCAATACTGTTTATGTAGATAGAATTAAAGAGGCCCCAATACAGATCCTTGAGGAACACCTTTAACAATCTCCAATAGTCCTGAATTTTCCCTCCAGTCTGAACACATTAGGTTCTATTACTTAGATAGTGTGCTGTGCAACCACCACGTGGTGAAGATTTTTTATCTCTGGGCGTAGAAATAACGGAAAAACGTCTTTGAAAGGTGCTGCGCTTTCATTGGAAACAATTGTAAATATGCACTGGCCACAAGCAAAAATGTAAGAGAAACATGCTGTGTGAAAATCTGTTTGTGGTGGTCAATTTTAATTTTGTGATTGGTATGCCACAAATAAATAAATGAATGTATGGGCAACATATAATACTGATATGCTGATATAATTCTGAAGTATTTTTAGTTGTGGTTGTAGTGGTAATATTAATTTTGTTCTTTACATCGTAAGTATTACTCTGAAGTGTTTGCCACATGCAGATTGCATAATTACTTAATTAAATCACAGCCTTAAGATGTAGAGATCTTTAAAATACCATGCTGGTTTTAGTGCACTCTCAGTCTGGATGTGAGTGATCAGGATAGATTTGATGTTTGATTAACAACACCATACGGTAAATGTCGTATCTGGGCCACTGAGCTGCAGGGGTCAGACACACAGTGAGAATTAGAAGGGAAAATAGTCTTTTTAAGCTTGTTCCCCTGATTTTTTTGCCTTTTTCTCTCTTTTCATCCTTTTCTCGCCCATATAATCCGTCATAGCACATGGAGACAAAGGTGGAGATTGTAACTGAAAATGAAAGCTCAACATAAAAGCATCTATGCGCCACTATGATGGTCAAACTTTTCAGAGCCTTGTTTTTAGCCTCTGTGTTAGCTTCTGATACTTGTATAACAGCCAGGCAAGATGGAGGAAAAACAGCCTTGATTATTCGCCAATTTAATATTGCCTTCATTGAAACCCTGGTGAGGGCACATTATGAGGAGAATGGATGCAAAATTGTGCTTGAAATTCATACCTCCTTCCCGACCTCCCTAGATTTTTCGGATGACCTTGCATTAGGTCTCTGTACTTTGGGCAAAGGAGACTGCAAATGTACTGAATGCAAACTATATCTGACAAGAAGTTACAGTGAGATGGAATGTAATGCATAAGAAAATCGAGTGTCTTAACTGACTAATCAGAAAAAATTGCAAGGGCACTCAAGCTGTGTCCTAATATCTTTTCATAGATTATTCATGGCTTCACTTAGGCTTATTGATGATTTATTGATAATAAGTGTGTATCCTATTTACAATGTAACAAATTCCTGTTAAACATTTACATTTTTAATAATTCATTAATTCAAATAATTCATTTCAACTTTCTTGAATAGTGAGGAGTTGCTTTAATTTTTCATAATTGATTAAACTTAAAGGAACAGTATGTAAGAAATGTATATCAATATCAATTAAGAAATAATTTTCATTTCAAATACTTATATCACTCACAACAGTGGTCCGGCCTGGATATTGTCATTTAAAAAGTGGAGTTGCAGCCCTCAACTGATGTTTGTGTTGTCATGTTCTGTATTGGCCACCTGTTGTGTGATTGCAGTACCAGTTTTAACCACAAGTTTTGTGATTGCAATACCAGTTTTGGCCACAATCCTACATACTGTTCCTTTAATGCATACACTAAACTTAAACTTAATAGTGATTTCCCAGACAGGGCTTATCCTAGTCCCAGACTAAAGTGCATGTTTGAGCTTAATTTAAAAAAGCTTTGTACTTACATATGTTAGTGCCATTGTTTTGTCTCAAGACGCAAACCAGTATTGTTTTTGTAAGGTTTGTTTGCAAGAGCTACTTACATTTTTTATTATAACTAATTAAGGCCTTCAGGATTAATCTAAACCCTGTCCAGGAAACCGCCGCAATAAGTTGATTAAAGGGGACATTCCAGAAGACGTTTTTAAGATATTAAATAAATCTTTGATGTCCCCAGAGTACATATGTGAAGTTTTAGCTCAAAATACCATATAGGTAATTTATTGTGGCATGTTAAAATAGGCAATTTATGGGGCTGAGCAAAAATGCACCGTTTTTGTGTGTATCCCTTTAAATCCAAACGAGCTGCTCAGGTGGGCGGAGTCTCAAGCGCTCCCGCTGTAGAGCTGACAGAACATCGAGGGAGATTCTCTCACGAAAGAAGTTAGTGAGCGATGTTAAGCATTATAAATATGATCAAGTTTAAAAAGTCAATTATCTGTTTTATGCATACTAAATACATGTTTATCAGTAGATGGGGAACATTGTGGAATAAAAATAAAGACTTAAGGTCTCGTGTTGCCCTTGTTTTAAACAGGCATAATGAGTTTCAGCATGTTACAATAAAATACACGTCCACAAACACTCAGAAGTTTGCTTTTTGACCAAACCACATGTTTAATGCTTAAACTTTAGAGAAACAGATCAAATGACATGTTTAAGTTTATTGTGCACACATATTGAACACATTCGCGTTTCTGTCAGTCTCTCATCTATTTTGTAACTCCTCATTCATTTGAAACTTCAGAGAAACATTAAACAACATATTTACTTATTGTGTATGATAGTGAATACGCGTTGCTCACTCACTCTGTCTCGTGTAGTGCATTAATCCTCGTGTTCATTTATATAAACTTCAGAGAAACATATTAAACAACATAACTTGCTTGAAAGCGAACCGTCGCGTTGCTCTCTCTCTCTCTCTCGTTCGTTCGCTCACTCGCTCTCTCTCTCTCTTGCATGAAGGTAACGTTAATCCTTTAGAACGTTAATTCAATCTTTAGAAAGATTATTAAAACTACAATTTATAAGATTGTAGGCTCCTGTTGGTGTTTGATGGAATACAAACCCGTCGTGCTGTCAGTCATTCTTTCTCTCTCTGTCTATCGCACTCGAGGTAGCCTCATGGTTGGATAGCGCAGTTGAAGGGGCGGTATCATTATAATTGGAGCCCTTACCTACGTCATGGGGGGAGCGAAATCCGCATGACCTATTTATTCACATGCTTGCAGAGAGAGCCTTACCAAAACAAAGTTACAGGGTTGCTATTTTTCATGTTTTCTGGGTTGGTAGAAGCACTGGGGACCCGATTATAGCACTTAAACATGGAAAAAGTCTGATTTTCATGGAATGTCCCCTTTAAACTTAAAAAAATTAAGTGCAACAAAATTTTTACAGGTAGGTAAGTTGATGGAAAATGTATTTAATTGTATGTTAATGTAATTGTAGCTCCCCTTTGTAAATTTTACCATGTTTTATTTATTTATTTATTTATTTATTTTATTCTTTTGCTGTCTTTTTCGCATATTGATTACCATTTCCATAACCATGGTGTTTTTTTACTGTAGTAAAACTACAGTTAATTTTCATAGGGGCTGTATATTCTCCCAACTAGTCAAACACAACAATATATGTTCAAAAAATTATGTGAGTTTGGGGCCAAACTATGGTTTTGACCGACCAATGGTTTAACCGGCAACCTTGTTGTCAACAGTTGGATGTAGATTGTCTACAAATCGGAAGGTTGGTGGTTCAACCCCGGCTCCACCTGACCAAGTGTCAAGGTGTCCTTGACCAAGACACCTAACCCCAGCTGCTCCCGACGAGCTGGATGACACCTTGCATGGCTGACACCTCTGTTGGTTTATGAATGAGTGAGTGAATGGATGAATGTGAGGCAAATTGTAAAGCACTTTGGATGGCCATTGGTCTATAAAAAGCGCTATATAAAAATGCAGTCGATTTGCCATTTTAACAGTCCAGATCTTAAACCACTAAGCCACACCATGATCCCTGAGTTTCATTTCACCTTAAATTACTCAAGCTCTTGATTTCTATCTATCTGCGGCTAAACTAATGTTTTACATGAAGAACATTCCGTGCTAAATGTTTCCTTTGTGATCCAAGGTCTCAAGGTGTTGCATTGCGTAATTGATGTTTGAGATACCTAGCATTTTCAGTGCATATCTGCCGAAAGTCAAGCCAAAGAGGTGGGATGAATAATGTACAATGCATGTAGCACATCACCGAGAGAGCGGTAGAACACAAAGAGGTCACTTAACTCATTTTAAATGCGTCTGAAGGCAGCGTTGACCCTGACAAGCTGCTCTTGTGCATGTCCTGCATTTCCATTCACACCCGCTGTAAACTTATCATCTTACAAGCCTTGATCTCCATAAAACCTGACTGACCTTGAGCATCCAGTGACAATACGCTGTAGGCACCCAGCACCCACTCCAATGAGAACGCCAATGTTCTGGAGAATTAATGGATTGCCTGGACCTGATGCTGGTTCAGGTAGGATAAGTGTATTCTGCGCAAAGGGCACACTTCTTACTGGGCACTTGCAGAGGAGGCACTTTGAAATTAATTTCTCATCGATTTGTCTCTTCTTGGAAAGAGGGCTCAAATTGCCCTTGGAGGAAGCGATTACTGTGATTGTGAGGTGTAAGTGGACCTTCATATCACTCTTACTTGTCTTGGAACTACCTTGACTCAAACAAAAAAGGAGAAAAGGTGACAGATTATGTGTTTGTCGAAAGTTAATGCAACAGCAATTACTCTGGAGTTGCTTTAAATTAGAAAGAGATGGCAGAGGGGTTTCAGACCTGTTTTTAAGAGTCAGAATATCTGGTGCTTAAGTGTTTATGTCTGTCTAAGAATGGTCTTTAGAAAGGATTACTGTCTGTTTCAAGCTGATGATGTGTCCTATATGTATATATGTGTCCACGTGTGTATGCACATGTTCATATAATCATTTTTATGATGCACCACCAGTGTTGGGGAAAGTAAATTTTAAAAGTAATGCATTACAATACTAGGTAACTCCAAAAAAGTAACTAATTGCGTTACTGTGTTACTTTTTATGGAAAGTAATGCTAACAATACTTTTTAGTTACTTTTGCATTACTTTTTCTTGGCTGAGGCTTGATCTCTTTCAGGCCTTGCAGGTGTTGTTTATGACTAGAAAGTTCTGCATTCAGAAATTCCATATTTTATCACAAGACTCAAACTGTTCCCAGACAGGCGTGTACGCATAATATGAATACGTTCAGTTTAATTCAGTACATCATTTTTTTATCAAATGAATAAAACTAAAAAGTAACTTGCATTACTTTTTTTAAAGTAACTCAAATATTAATGTGTACATTTAAGAAGTAATGCATTATTCGTTACTTCAGAAAAGTAATATTATTACGTAATGCACGTTATTTGTAATGCGTTACCCCCAACACTGTGCATCACAATGTCAATGTAAAAGATTACTGCATCTAAAAGCACGTCTTTCTATGAGGTATGCAGGACACTGTAAATGAAGTACATTTGATATTTTTAAAGTTGGACTGCTGTTGAAAGTTCTTTAGGATGTAAAGTGCTCAATCGACCTTATCAAAGAAGCAGAGAGAAGCTGGAGCAGAGTTTTAAAGCGGGCTTTGACAAGAAAGACGAGAAAGAGCCGCAACAGTAAAAGTGTGAGGGAGACAGACTTACATCTTACATTTCACAAGTTCGAATTAACATGTAATCAAATGTGAAATAAGGCATATTTGGCATGCTGTCCGAGGCGAGAGCCACGAGCTCAGAATATTAGTACTCCCCTCTTCTTAACTGGGATAGATATAGAGACCTTTGTGCTAATTGGTTGGATTATATGATCTTGCTCCTACCGAACTTAGTTTTAAACTTCATTAAAAATTGAGGATGCAATGCATTGTGATGCATTATAATGCATCGAGATATAGTGAGACCAGTGACGATTTACACCCCTAGGCATTAGTTGATATTTGTATTTAGCATGGACTATTTTGGAAGTGGATGTCTATAATATACAAAGTGTTATCCAGTATATACAGTCTGGGAATTGGCTAAGATTCACTGAGAGGACTATATATGGGGACATCATAGTATTTTATATTTTTTAACCTTGATCTAAATAAACAATGAAAAATCATAATGTAGCCTACAACATTTAAGTATGACATTTGCATAGTAATTTAGAGGCTATTACTTTGGATAAAAGTGAATGTTTTTGCACTGTAAAAAGTGAAAAGTTGGATCAACTTAAAAAATGACTTCAATTGGTAATACTTAAAAAATTACTTAAATTGGTAAAAGTTGATTTAAAAGGTGTATTTAACTTGAATTTATGACCTTAAGTTAAGTTGTAAAAAAAACTTTTTTTAAGTTGATCCAACTTTTCATTTTTACAATAGGTACGTTTACATGCAACCAAATAATCAGTTTGTAATAGTATTGATGGCTCAATTGTATTGAAAAGCCTTTATGTAAACACCTTAATCAATAGGATTGAGGACGATCGGATGCAAATTTGGATCGTATTGAAGGGGGTGGTGTACTTCGATCTGTGATCCGATCTGCAGGAGAAAAGTAGTCATGTAAACGCGTGAATCGTAGTATTTTCTCAATCGGATGCAAAAATACATTATGCACATGCGCAGAACATTTGTGCTTAAGTTCACGTATTATATTTACCTCTTAAATCACATGATTCTCATCACAGAAACATGCAATAGCACACAGTATTAAGGTAAAGTTAATGGGGTCATGCGCTGTACACGTGATGTACATTCTGCAGCGTTAATGTGTATTTTTAAAACATTAGGCTACTTAAAGCAATATAGAGTTGTGCTTTTTGATGTGTGTTTTCATTACCTATATCTGAAAACTTCTTAAGAACAACTTTCTCCAACTCCGTTTTGACTTTTATCCAGAGATAAAGTGTGAACTCGTTGAGAGATGCTGTAGCGTTGCCAAGTCCTCTGCTTTTTTCGAGTTTATATTTGGGCTACTGTTTCCACCAGTTTTTTTTCTGCGGGTTAAAGATAAAATTATTTTGTTGCTTAGTTATTGGTATTTGGGCTGTGAATTGTCATTGGAATGCTTTTGGCCTAGTTTTGAATGTCCATTTGGATGTTTGATACGCTAATCTGGCAACCCTGGCTGTGCCCTTTTACAGACGTTCGGTTTAGATTCTATAGAATGTACATGTAAGCTAACATTTAAATCAGATTGCAATGTTTAGCGTGCATGTAAACTATATCGTCGTAACCTTCAATCGTATTAAATTCAGTCAGATTGACAAATAATTTGTGCATGTAAACATTAGGGTTGGGTACCGAAATGCGGTGCCCTTATGGCACCGAAGCCTATATGGGCGGTACCTACCGGACCGAATCAGAACACAGATTTCGGTGCCTCATTTCGGTGCCTCTTAATGCATGAACGGTTGACTGAAGTATTTTGCTCTCAGTAGCGCAAAAAGCATAATCACACAAGCACAGCACAATCGCTAGTTAAATTATACTGCACTCATATGGTGTAAATAATTTCCTCACAAAATTCACGTGAATGTGAAAGTCGGAAAGATTTGATAATACAGAGGATTCAAGTTTGATTTCTTCGCTTAACTTAGGTGAGTTTGTTCATATTTTACATTATTGTAGTTTTATATTGATAAAAAACGGAAACCAATCATTTGTTTTGAAAAATCTAAGGATCTTAGATTTATTTATGTTATAGGGCGGATAAAATGTTTACCGTCTATTCGTTTTTGTTAAACGTTAAGCAAGTCATTTTACATTTTTATTGTTATTCTGTTTTAATAAAAAAATAATAATGAACAAATAAGCATTCGTAGTAATGAAAATTATGTCAATTAAATCTTTCATTTATTTGTGTTTTAACGCAGATACCATCCGTCGAATTCGTTTTATTAATAAACAAGCAATATAAGCAAGTTTGTCATTGGAGCTATTATTTTATTGGAGTTGAGTTTTTCGTTAAGAGTAATAATGAACAAACATTTTAAAAATTTATTTTATTAATAAATGGAAATATTAAATAAACTAATGTTAAATATTAAATAGCCAACTTTTAAACTTATTTGCCAAATATGTTTTCATTTAAAATATGCGCTGTGTTTAATACGTTTAAAATGTGACAAAATCCTCATCTGCACATAATAATACAAATCGAACAAATTTTGTAAGAATATATGTCCAGGTTATTTTTATATTCTGACTTAAAAGAACAACTTGGAAAATGAGATCCTCAGAGGAGCGCGTGAATGCCGCAATTGATATGACGGCAGCTTATTTTATATTTTATATGGTTTATAAAAAAAGGGAATATCCCGCACACTATTAACTTCCAAAAAGCATAATTTTGCAAGTTAATAGTGTGCGGGATATTCCCTTTTTTTTTTTATAAATGTTTGGTGGACTTAATTGTCTCTTCATCCAACGCACCTAACCGGAACTAACAGGTGTGCGACATTGTTCTTCTATTTTATATTTTATATGGTAACATTCCTTCAGAGAATTTGCTAAAACGTATTACCTCACTAATGTTTTTATTAGTACTTCGGCTGATATTGGCCTGAGATGGGCCGCGGCAGTCACGAGTGTCAAGTTCATCGGAGACAAGCAGAAAGCGTCAAAACGTGAATGGTTTTACAAGCCGATAAGAAAATATTTTGGGTGAATTCCAAATGCCGTTTTGCGCCATTGAAGGGCACTTCACGAAGAGGACTTCGCATGAACAGTCGATCCAAATAAAGAGGAAAAGACGCTGTATTTTATTGCTCTATTTGCAAAGTGTGTTTAATTAGCCACACTATGAGACACACAATTGCGCAACTTTCTCAAGAGTTCAAGAGATCTGATCTTCGAAGGGAATAGGACATACTGTAGGGAGGATCACTTTCGATTAGAACTCGCCCTTTATCTTTTTGTGAGCGGCAGCCGCGTAGGCTTTACCCAATCATTGAACAGATTATTAACAACCAATCATAGAACATTTTTCTGAGCTCAAAGTGGACTGTTGAGAAGATTTTCATAAAAAAGAAATCAAGAATGCAGGTCTTAAAACATGATGGTGCTTTAGGCAAATCATTAATAAACAAATGACAAACAGAGAAGAATTTTCATAGTGTTTTATGCTGTACTTTCATCTACCATCTTTCTGTGACTCTTTTTTTCAAAGTACCGCTTTAGGCACCGTTTAGGCACCGGAACCGTTTGAAAAGTATCGATTTGGCACCGGTATCGAAAAAAACCCAAACAATACCCATCCCTAGTAAACATAGCCAATGTGTATGTTTGATAGGCTGAACTATAGTTGACATATCATGACATCATGTTAAATAATGCAGTATTTAAATTAACCGTCCGTGATGCATTATTTTATTGTATTTGTTTGTCTGTGTACGCTGAGGTTTGACCTTTGCATCGCGTCTCAAACCAGTACAGTATGTTTCCACTTCAACAAAGAAAAACTGCTCTGTGCTTACAACGCTCTGTAGCCTTGGGGTGTGAGTAAACTTTATGTGTGCTGCTGTCAATCCCACAATCCTCTTGGAAAGCCTAGCACTCAAAACACTCATTCATCCTTGCTCAAAGTGTGTCAGTAGAAATATACAATCAATTGTACCTTGTGTTGTGCAACTGTGCTGCTTGCATTCATTTGTTTTGAGAACATGCACTTCAAAATCAATTGGGCTCAAATCCTTTTTTTACACGGTATATAGCATACACATCCAATGCAGTAGTATGCAGTTATTGTACTTTTTAAACCAACCTGATCTCACGAATTTTTGTGGTATAGTCACTAAATATTTTGCTCATTTATCCATGTCATTGTCACGGATCTCCGCATTTTTTGTTATTTGTCCTATTTTCTTACCATTGTCGCTTCGGTTTAGGGTTAGATTTACATAAAAACCAACTCTAACTTTAACGCCAAGCGACAATGGTTTAAAAATCTGAAAATATAAAAAATAAATCAGAAAAAATAGTATAAACCAATACTTAAAGTGACATCCTAACACAAACACCAAATCGAACCCTAAACCGAAGCGACAATGGTTTAAAAATAAGAAAAAGCAGTTGAGTAACAATACGTGACAATGACACGGAAAAGAAAGTCTGTGGTACAGCCACGGAAAAATGTGGAGATCCGTGACAATAATACGAATAAATCAGCAAAATATTGCAAAATATAACTTTGTGAGATCATGTTGCAACAAACTCATTTTTGATTTAGTAACCCAGCAAGCAATTGTGCATTTAAATAGCCGTCCAAACATAGCCCAGATGTCTAGGCTAAAACAAGCAGCGAGCAAAATTTAGGCTGTCTGTGAAAATTGAATAGACATCTGTTTTCTTGTACTCACAGGGTGAGGACGTTTCCAAAAGAGTCAGTGCTTCTGGGACGGGACACGGTTCGGGCGCTCATGTACTATGCCCTCAAGGTGTGGAGTGACATCGCCCCCCTCAACTTCCATGAGGTGGCAGGGAATGAGGCAGACATCCAGATTGACTTCACCAAAGCGGACCATAATGA
Organism: Misgurnus anguillicaudatus; assembly: GCF_027580225.2. Classification (NCBI taxonomy): domain Eukaryota; kingdom Metazoa; phylum Chordata; class Actinopteri; order Cypriniformes; family Cobitidae; genus Misgurnus; species Misgurnus anguillicaudatus. Next base: position 25,966,613 of record NC_073345.2, read on the forward strand.
TGGCTACCCTTTTGATGGACCCGGTGGCACGGTTGCCCACGCATTTTTTCCTGGAGAGCGATTTACAGCCGGTGACACACACTTTGATGATGATGAGGCCTGGACCTTTAGGTCGCCAGGTGAGTGTGAATGAGTTTGTTTGTTACCTCAACTGCTTCTGGCATGGCAGAACGGTACGTGCTTGCCATTGTATTGTTTATCGGCAGTGATAAAGGGAGTTTAATGTAAATGGAGTGTCTTGCGTGTATTTTGTGAACGTGAGTGTCTCTTTTATCATAAATGGTTTTGACGCGTGTGCAACACGTGATGCACATGTTTCACATGACACTCCGAACACTTATTTTGAATATGCACCCCTCGGATTAGCAGTCACGAGCCGCCACTGAAATATTTATACACAAGGATCCTAATGTCATGTGACTTTTTCATTAAAGTTATGAGGCTCTCAGTTTTAAGAGGCACCTCCAGACCAGAGGTGCTCACGTTTCTCCTGTGGCTGCACTAAACATGCGGCTGATAATTAGAATGGGGGCCAGGTGGGGTCCCCATTACCCAATCCTGCCCAGTCAGTGAACCCTTGCTGGGATTGGATCAAACCACCCTCTGCTTCCTTCTCTCCCTAGTGGTTGTGGACCATATGCTCAGCACTGCTATGGACAGCAGTGTAGGCTATCCCAATTAGACCCAGGCAGCTGTCCGCACAGGCCTTTGGCAGGTGCGTAATATGAGGGTTTTGAAAAAGTGGAAGCCTCCCCATCCCACAAAAAACTGAACCTTTTACCACTCACTTACAGCTGGGCATCTCGCCCCCCATCTGTACTGTGTCTCTTTGTGTGTGTTTATTTGACCCTTCGCAGCCATTTCCATGTTTTCACTTCATTAACTGTCCATCTAATGAGCAGACCACCCGCACCTGGTCCACTCCATATGGTTGTCAAGTACCTCCTCTCATCATCACCAGATATTCATTATGGCTCATTGTAAGCAGCCCAAGAACTCGGCATCAGCCAAAAAATCTTCCTTATTCACCTGTTATTTTTGGCGTTCGATCAATCCTCCGAGACTGTACTCGGTTTACTTGAGGTATTCTGAGATGACACAGGTGGCATCCATTCAGGTTGTAGCGCTATTTGAAATTTAAGAGAGACCGGCAGCTTTCCTGTGAGTGGGCGTGGTTTCAGCGCAGACAGAGGACACGCCCCCAGCGTTTGAGAGCAGAGAATCCTGCCTGTTTTTCCAAGATTTTTATAACTTATTTTATTTATTTGCAGTTTTTAATCATTCAAATCTCGCTGGGTGGTTAATATCACATGGATTATAGGAAACAGTTTACTTCCTAGGATTGGTAATGTAGACAAGACTCACATTATCATAATTCCTGCAAGTTAAATCGTGTTAGCAACTGAATCTTTCAAACATGGTAAGGAGCGTCACATTTCCTGCTGACGTCAGAGATATTCAGGCCAATCACAAAGAACAGATTAGCTGGCCAAGCAGGGACACAGAGCTTTTCAAATTCATGCATTTCATGAAAGAGTGAAATCTTGAGCTACAAAAATGTACAGTATGTGGAAAATAATGTGTTTTTTAACTACAAACCACACAAACACATTGTATTATACCAAATACACAAAAACATTTGGTCTCATTCACTAAGCATGCGTACGCAAAAATTTGTGCGTGAGATGTGCATATGGATGTTTTCACTTACCATTTGTGATTTAACAAAAACTTTTGTATCAAAATGTCTTCTAAATGTACGAAAAAAAACTAAAACCACTCGTACGCAATAATCATGTGCACTAGAATCAAATACTAGTCTATAATGTTTATGATAATGTTGATATATAAAATTTACATGATTATATTTTATATTATAATATTTTCTGTATTATATATTATTATATGTGATCTATATTATTATTATTATTATATACATTATATTATATATTATTATAGCCTACTTATTTTTTCTAAACATATAAAGAAGATGCGTGTAATTAATTATCTTCACGCTTTTTTCCTAATTTTTTTAATCTCTATTTGAAAGTCCACTTAATGCCTAATGTAAACGTCATGTACATGTAATAGAAAGTTCAAACTAGGGCTGTCACAATAATTAAATACTCGTCTAAATCGCGATTGTTTGACCTCATTTCAGATCACCACAATGATTGCACATCTCTCTAAAAAACACAAGGGGGAGTTGCAGCGCCTGTATAAACGAGACAGTATCAGATTACTTTTAAATATGTGTATTTGTAGGTAAACCTTGCAAAATATTTCATTTAAATAATCACAACAATGTGTGAAAATTATTTCATAAACAAAGAAAAAAATGTATGAGAATTAAATGTGAAAGCAATAAAACAGGCAATTAATCATCATAATTGTCACAATTTATTAATCAATTAACTGTCAGCCAGATTTCATAATCGTGACAGCCATAGTCTAAACGTCAATCACTTGATCTCCTGTCTGTTTTATTTTATATACAGATGCGTCTCTGTCATATTAATTAAATGTCATATTTTTTAAAGCATCCAATACTTCTTTAACGTTACTCCGGTCGGTGAATAACACTGGCTTCCTCCAGCAACAGCAAAACCTCCCAAATAAAGAATGCAAAGCAAAACAGAAGTTTACCGATAATAAATATGATCTGGATTTCTTTTCGAGCTCTTTTGCTTCTATGACATACTGCTCTAAAGTTTTCCGTGGACCAGCGCTGCACTGCGGAAAACCCTTATGTGGAGCTGGTTTGGGTGTGTTTTATGCAAATTACCAAGCTTGTGCACGCGGCCGCTCATGTAGAACACTCCAAATTCACTACCTAAGAACAAACTCATGTGCGTACGCACGTGTTGTGAAATAGGCGGAACGTTTTCGTGAGAAGTTCAAGTGTGCGTATAAATACGTACGCAATTATTAGTGAAGAAGATCCATTGTTTTTTAGCTTTAAAATAGGTGCTCTTTAAAAACCTTGAGGTTAATCTTTTTCATAAATAACTGGCTTATCATACAAAGAAGTGATTGAGCGATTGCATTTTCCCTCCCTGCAGTTGGGAGAACTGTAGGCATATTGTTTCTGACAGAAACAAAGAAGTTTCCTCTTTGAGGCAGGAAACAGGAAAGCGAAAAATATTTTATGTGTACAGCATAATAACTTCTTAATTGAGACTAAACAAAATCCGTAATGCTTAATTTAAGATCGCGTGTATCCTTGTACTTGTTGCTCAACGGCAGAGGCAGCTTGTGTTCCCATGGGTCAGATGAGTGGAATTGGAGAAGCTACTTTGTTATCCTCACAGCAGGCAGATTGCTTTTATTAATTATGTCTCCGCTGGCTGCTCGCTAATGCAGACTGATGATTGTGGCCAAAAACAAAAGGCTCATTAAACAGGTGTTTTTTTGATAAACTTTTTTGCCGTCCACTGCGAGCCTGTGATTTGTAGTAGTGCGTGTGCCTGCACGTTTGTGGAAAGCCGGAAAGCTCCGTGCTCCATTATTGGCCATTTCGTTGACTTTCCTTCTTAACCTAACTCTCTTATAAGGAAGGTTATTTAAGGGAATCATCAGTCTGTAATCTATGCCTCCCTGATGTTAATACCTTTCTGATCACATAAGCCAAAACGCACGTATTTGCTCACCAAACAGGAGGATCTGCAAAGCTCTAACCTTAGCTTGAGCAATCTTTTGAAATCCAGCGGAAGGCTGTTAACATGCACGGTGTAAATTATGGTATTAAAAATATAGTTTACACTCATTTACTTTCCCCAGCATCTCTGACAGGCACCTTCAGCTTGCTGCTTGAGTCTGCTAGATGTACCAGATGTTTTCCAGTGTGCAAAGTCCTAATCAGATTGCTTTAGATCAATCTGTCATCTGCCGCGTATCCTTCTTTGCATTCTGAGCAGCACAAAGCTCATCTGTATGAATCGTAGCCTGTGTTAAAGGTCCCGTTCTTTCTGTGTTTTTGAAGCTTTATTTGTGTTTACTAGGGATGCTCCGATCAGGTTTTTTGCAGGCCGATACCGATCACCGATTTGTTGTCTTCGTGATCGGCCGATACCAATGCCGATACCGATTTTTCAAGCTGATATGCAAGCTCTTTGATGACTGTAACTTTTACCTTTTTTTCTAGATAAAGTAATACCACAGATGTTGCCTTTACTTGTAATTAGGTATATTATTGTTTTAATAGAGAATCAAATAAATTAGCACAACAAATATTTCTTCTGCAAAGAGAAATTTAATATGCCTTTAAAAAGGCGTATGTCTGTAAAATCTAATGAAAACACTTCACAGTCTTTACTGTATGAATTAAATATACACGCATTCGTATGAAGTACAACAGTTCTTTAGTGAAGAGCAGAGAGTGATTTTATTGAGAGATGAATTAGGTTGCTGTAGCTTTAAGACTTGACAGAGATCGCTCTGTTCACGTGCACTGATGACCGGCTGCTGTGTGTGCGCGCGGCGGGTGTATGCAGACGAGAGCAGCTGTGAGGAAAATTAAAGTTTAAACGCTCAAAACTTTAAAACGCATGCAAATAATAAACTTTTGACATGAGTATGCAATTGTCCGCGACAGATATGTGTTGTATACGCTGTTTGATGGGGATGTGAAGACGGGTCGCGCTGTAGGACCGGACCGCGTCCGCATGCAAATAATAAACTTTTGACATGAGGATGCAATTGTCCGCGATAGATATGTGTTGTATACGCTGTTTGATGGGGATGTGAAGACGGGTCGTGCTGATAGGACCGGACCGCGTCCTCATAGAAAATACACATATCTCTGTAAAGGCAAAGAGAGAAATGCAAATCTGCACGTCGCTCATGAGCCACGGGTTATAAAAATGCTCTCACTGCGTAAAAATGGTCTCTAACTGCAGCCGCATTGAGGAGCCATATGATGACAAAAGTAAACAGAAAGATCGGTTCACGAGATCGGCAAATTTAACGAGGACCGATCGAGTCATTTAATGCCGTGATCGGCCGATACCGATCTCTGGCCGATCGATCGGAGCATCCCTAGTGTTTACAGTGCGCAAAATAACATGTGTTCATGTTTCATGTGTAAAAAAAGTATTATTTATCAAACAATTTATTTATCTCTAAACCGCTGTTTTCACTGTCCTAAAAACGGGCTGATGTCTTTCTTGTTCTGTGAAGTCCCTCCTTCAGTTCGTTCTGATTGTGTAGTTTGTTTAGTCTGGTGTGATTCGACAGCAGCTTAGCTTAGCCATTTGAGCCAAAGCTGGCGACTGACGTATTCCTTTGACGTCATTCAACTGGGAAGTAGAGGGCTGTAGTCCAAACTGGCCGTTCGCTGTAGGCTTTAAAAGAGGACTTGTGTAAAAGAAAATATGTCGCCTGGCAGTGAACTTTGAACTTTATCATTTTGCAGGTATTATTTATGCTATTGCAGCAACATTACACACCAACTAAAGTTTAAAAATGAGACCAGGAAGAACGTGACCTTTAAACATATCACCCTCTAGCAATTAGATGTAGCAGTAGACTAGCAGGTACTATTGGGTTTAGTCCAATAAAATTAAGTTCATTTTGATTTTTGCACAATTTTCTGCAAACTTATTATTTATCTTCTTTAGTTACAATTGAAACAGCAACAAGCAATTGATACTGTAATATTTAAATAAAAACTGTGATCTGTAACTTCGATTAAAATAAACAAAAATCAGTTAAGCGGGTACATCAAAACCACAATTCGCAATGCTAATCTAAAGCCTGGAGTATAGTCTGTTTTTACGTGTACACAAACATACACACAATCAGAAGCACAGCCTTGCAAAGCATAGTTTTTATAAGCGACCTACTACGCAGTTGTAAGCAGTTACAAACATCTGGCGGTGGGCATCCAGTGTGGACGTACTAATCTGATGAAATTTGCGTCACGTGCACTGACCGTGGAAACTTGCGTATGTGTAAAAATGGAACTGTACTTGTAGTTTTATAATGATAATTTATCATTTGAGCTGTCGGGTACAATTTTGTGCGTAATATCAGTATGACATAATTTGAATTTATAGACCGTTTCATTGGACGCACGTGCGGTGACGCAATAAGCGTCTGGTCCGAACTTTGCTTACGGTTTCTGTTTGTTTAATGGTCTGACTAGTTGCTGAAACTGAACTCTTAAACAAATACCTTGTCGAAATAGAGCTGCACGATTAATCGTTAAAAGATCGTGATCTCGATTCGACCCCCCCAAACGATCTTAATTCAGCATTTCGACGATTCAGGTAATTATATTTTTAAGGAGGAAAGACGCAGTTTCGTCAGTTCTCTTGACAACACGCAATCACAGCGGCCGTGATGACGTCTTGACGTCTCATTTATTATTGCGCAAGCCAGATGTGCTTGTGCTCGGTCCACTGGTACAGCGGATGCTTTCGCTGAGAAGTTAGACAGAAAGAAACAGAAACTAAAGAGAATGAGTGAGGCAGAGCAATGCGCAGGTACGTCCGACAAGAACCTTGACGTTATTTAGTACCAAAAAGAGGATCTTATTCCGGATCTTATCCCTTCCGAAAGGGTTTTTAGCATAGGGGGAAACATTGGCTGCGTCCAAATAACCACACTTGCTGTCTTTGCACTTGACTGCTTAAATTATGTTTTCTTGTATTTGGCCCAAGTGTAGTGGGCATGAAGATTAAGCGTGCATGTAGATTTATTCACCCGATGGACATTCACGCTGCCAGCGAGAGCAACAAAGAATGCTTGAATGCATTCTCTTGTAATCTCACAAGTGGAGGTTTCCACCTTCCGATTGGTTGGCGCTGCACGTTTCCGCCTTGCGATTGGTTGGCGCCGAACCGCGTCATTGTCACAACTGGGAACATGAGATCAGGAAGTAGGACGCATGTGCAGAGTTCGAGATGAATAAATAACATTTAATAATAACCAAGAAACAAAACACTAGAATCAAACAACAGGCAGGTAAATAAACACAGGAACACTAAAACGTAGAACACAGGAACAGACAGGGAATCAGCGACAATCATCCGACAAGTGCACATACAACAGGCAGGGGTATATATACAAACAGACTAACAATACACAGGTGTGATGAGGCAGGTAATTAATTAACAAGAGTCCAGGTGACGACAATCGGAACAAACACAAAACATGACACGGATTCCACCGTGACAGTCATAGCTTATTACCATAAAGTAATGTTAATCCATGTCTACTTAAAATGTATATTTTAATTTTTTCCTTTAAATAAAATGAATACATAATAACTCTACAATTAACATTAACTGAATTTAAAGATTATGTACACTTATCTGAAACTTTCAGAAGCATAATTCTTTGCACCTGTAAAAACTAATGTTAAACTAATGTTCAGGGGTTGTACATCTTTAAAATTAACAAAGTTCTTCAGAATCGTGATCTTAATTTTAGGCAAAAGAATCGTGATTCTCATTTTATACAGAATCGTGCAGCTCTACATTGAAAATAACAAATGTTTTGCGTTCCTATGTAATCTACGTGTTGTTTATTTCGCTGGTTATTTAAATAAACTACTTTAAAAGGACTTTGTTGTTATTTATTCTTCGCGGAGTTTACCGGAAGTTACGTGATGTCCACGAAAGCCGCTTGTTTATGTTGTTACTGCTGAAACCGTCTATACCTTTATGAGTTTATTTATTCTGGTGAAATCCAAAAATATATATATTTATAAAATGTTGGTAGCCACAAAGTTGACTGGAACTCATTGACTTCCATAGTAATAATAATAATTCGTTAATAGGAAAAAAATACTATGGAAGTCAATGGGTACCATCAACTGCATGCTTACCATTATTTATTAAAATATCAAATTATTTAATTTATTAAAATATCTTCTTTTGTGTTCATCAGAATAAAGATACTCATCCAGATTTAGGACAAAGTAATTGATGACAGAATTTTCTTTTTTGAGGACTAATTTGCATATCCGAGCTGTGTGATTGAGTATAGGCGTTGACTAATTTGCATATTTATATACTAAATGAGACAAGGGTGTAGAGTTACATTTAAGCTGTTTAAAAGCATTAAAAAAATACTGTGACAGGTATAACTTTTATATATGTTATACGATGCTCAAAAATGTGTTTTAAATGATAAAAGTATTGACTACAGGGGGACTTTAACTAACGGATATCTGTTGAATCTTTAGTTGAAGTGCATTATGGTAATGCAAAGCAGATAGTGCCAAGCAGGTAGTGATCCACAGCTTATTCAGAGCCCTAATCTTAATGAGGAAGTCACAGGTTTAATCCACTCATGCAAGAAGCTTGACTAGCTGTGTTCTGCTTTCACAAACTGTCACGGTTATCGCATCTTTCACAGCTTGTAGGGTCTTCTCAAGGGTCTTTCTAAACTATATCTGTCTGTCTGCCTGTCTGTCTATCTGTCTATCTATGTATGTAGTCATACTTTTCTGCCTGTCTATCTATCTTTCTGTCTGTCTATCTATCTATCTATCTATCTATCTATCTATCTATCTATCTATCTATCTATCTATCTATCTATCTATCTATCTATCTATCTATCTATCTATCTATCTATCTGTCATCTGTCTGTCTGTCTGTCTATCTGTGTAGTTCCAGAGTTGTGGAAGTGCGTACATTGTCTTTTCTGTCTGTCATCTGTCTGTCTGTCTATCACCTGTCTGTCTATCTATGTAGTCATACTTTTCTGTCTGTCTGTCTGTCTGTCTATCTATCTTTCTGTCTGTCTGTCCGTTTTTCTGTCTATCTGTCTGTCTGTTTCTCTGTCAGTCTGTCCGTCCATCAGTCCGTCTGTCTGTCCGTCTGTCTGTCTGTCTTTCTATCTATCTATCTATCTATCTATCTATCTATCTATCTATCTATCTATCTATCTATCTATCTATCTATCTATCATCTGTCTATCTGTCTGTTTGTCATCTGTCTGTCTGTCTGTCTGTCTGTCTATCTATGTAGTCATACTTTCCTGCCTGTCTATCTATCTTTCTGTCTATCTATTTATACTTTTCTGTCTGTCGTCTGTCTATCTATCTATCTATCTGTCTGTCTGTCTGTCTGTCCGTCCGTCCGTCTGTCTGTCATACTTTCCTACCTGTCTGTCTGTCTGTCTGTCGTCTCTCTCTCTGTCTGTCTGTCTGTCTGTTTGTTTGTCTATCTTTATGTCTCTCTGTCTGTCGGTCTATCTATCAATATGTGTCTATTTATTTATCTATCTATCTATCTATCTATCTATCTATCTATCTATCTATCTATCTATCTATCTATCTATCTATCTATCTATCTATCTATCTATCTATCTGTCTATCTGTCTATCTGTCTATCTATGTCAGTAAATAGTCTTTCTGTCTCTCCATTCCAACAATTCCAATGACACTTTCATGGCTCTGACTACCTGGATATTACAATTTCTCTAGGCCATTTAACAAAAAAAGTGTAAATGTTCCGGTTGCGTTGCTCAGATTTGTCTGTGTACTGAAACAAGTGCAGGGGTAATGAAAAAGGTGAGTGACATTTAATGACACACAAACCTCCCCATCAATCACAGTCTCATTGTGCTGAAAATGACAGTGTCTCTGAACCACTAGGACTATTAGAGATTTAATCACCATGTGTTGAGGACATAACTGCACTGGATGTTTTATGGTTTGTCCTTTTGAAACAAAGTATTCAGGGTTCACTCACACTGGAAGGAAAAATCACTTTACTGTCTCAATTGTTTCTACTAGTTATCAGTGAGAAAAATCGAAAGCTGGAGTAATCTCACCTCATGAATTTTAGAAAATATCTCCACATCTGTTTGACCTCCATACAAATGTCAACAATTTGTGTCTCTTGTGATTTAGCTTTTGTTTATAAGAAAAACCCTACTGGAAAGTCTGGTAGCTTTGTTGTGACACATGGCATTTAGAGTCTAAATGATGTTCGAAAATAAATGTTAGCTTGTCAACTAGTTACCATGTTCCAGAAACAAAAATGACTAGTTTTAAGATGATTTTCCAATGCCAGCTGATGTGTTAGCTAATGATCATTTTGGGCCAGCTATTAACTATGATCCACAACACATAACATAAGCTAAGTTTCCAGCAGGACCATCTGTTATTGTGAATAACATTTTAGTTGAATTACATTCAATAAAACATTACTGAATATTACAAGTCTTTTCAGCTGACATAATGTTGTATATAATGCAATTTAAAATAACTACAAATGCATAAAACATTCTCCTAGAGTGTTATTACACAAAACCGACATTATAGTCCTAAATTTGTCTTCATTCTATCCTCTCCCATCAGATTCACACGGGATGGATCTTTTCGCAGTGGCTGTGCACGAGTTCGGTCATGCCATAGGGCTCGCTCACACTTCTGCCATTGAATCCATCATGCGTCCGTATTACCAGGGGCCAGTGGGGGATCCGCTGAAGTACAACCTTCCATATGAGGACAAGGTTCGAGTTTGGCAGCTTTACGGTAAGAGCCTTTATTTTTTCTCTGTACTCCAGCACGTGCTTTATCTTCATCAGTAAGCTGTAAACAGATAGCGTGGCAGACTCCGTGTGCTAGAGGTCCTCAATCAAACATGGACACTCTGCTATCACTTTTTGAATCTCTGATATCTCTGGATTGTTTCTGGGGAAGTGCGAAGTGACATGCCGAGACAAATCGAAGGCATGGTGTGCAAAACAAATAGATGCTATAATGCCATAATGTGTAGTGGAACCATGCACTGCATGTGCCAATTGTTAAGCTGTGCCCTGAAGTGGACTTCATGGGGTTCTCGGCCATCTTTATGTGAGATTCCAGAGTTGTGGAAGGCGTACATTATCTATCTGTCTGTCTGTCTGTCTTTTCATAGATTTTTGTCTGTCTTTTTATCTATCATCTGTCTGTCTGTCTGTCTGTTTGTTTGTTTGTCTGTCGTTCGGTCGTCTGTCTGTCTGTCTGTTTGTCTATCATCTGTCTGTCTGTCTATCTATCTAGTCATACTTTTCTGCCTGTCCATCTATCTTTCTGTCTATCTATTTATAATTTTCTGTCTGACTATCTATCTGTCTTTTCTGTCTGTCTATACATACATTTTTGTCTGTCTGTTTATCTATCAAGTTATGTCTTCTGCCTGTCTATCTATCTATTCATACGTTTTTCTCTGTCTGTTTATCTATCATCTTTCTGTCTGTCTGTCTGTCTATCTGTCTCTCTGTCTGTCTGTCTGTCTGTCTGTCTGTCTGTCTTTCTTTCTGTCTTTCTTTCTGTCTGTCTTTAATCTGTCTGTCTGTCTATCTATGTAGTCATACTTTTCTGCCTGTCCATCTATCTTTCTGTGTATCTATTTATACTTTTCTGTCTGTCTGTCTGTCTGTCTGTCTGTCTTTTCTGTCTGTCTATATATACATTTTTGTCTGTCTGTTTATCTATCAAGTCATGTCTTCTGCCTGTCTATTTATCTATTCACACGTTTTTCTCTGTCTGTTTATCTATCATCTTTCTGTCTGTCTGTCTGTCTATCTTTCTGTCTGTAATCTGTCTGTCTATCTATGTAGTCATACTTTTCTGCCTGTCTATTTATCTTTCTGTCTATATATTTATACTTTTCTGTCTGTCTGTCTTTTCTGTCTGTCTATCCATAAATTTTTCTCTGTCTGTTTATCTATCAAGTCAGCCTTTCTGCCTGTCTATCTATCTATTCATATGTTTTTGTCTGTCTGTTTATCTATCATCTTTCTGTATGTCTATCTCTCTATGTCTGTCTGTCTATCTGTCTGTCTTTCTTTCTTTCTGTCTGTCTGTCTGTCTGTCTGTCATCTGTCTGTTTTTCTATGTAGTCATACTTTTCTGCCTGTCTATCTTTCTGTCTATCTATTTATACTTTTCTTTCTGTCTGTCTAGCCATATGTTTATGTCTATCTGTCTGCCTATCTATTATCTACTTATCTATACGTTTCTGCCTGTCTGTCTATCTATCTAGTCATACTTTTCTGTCTGTCTATCTGTCTGTCTGTCTGTCTGTCTGTCTTTTCTGTCTGTCTATCCATACATTTTTCTCTGTCTGTTTATCTATCAAGTCAGCCTTTCTGCCTGTCTATCTATCTATTTATATGTTTTTGTCTGTCTGTCTGTTTGTCTGTCTGTCATCTGTCTGTTTTTCTATGTAGTCATACTTTTCTGCCTGCCTGTCTATCTATCTTTCTGTCTATCTATTTATTTATACTTTTCTGTCTGTCTGTCTAGCCATACGTTTATGTCTGTCTGTCTGTCTGTCTATCTATTTATACATTTCTGTCTGTCTTTTTATCTATCATCTGTCTGTCTGTTTGTTTGTTTGTCTGTCGGTCGGTCGGTCGGCCGTCTGTCTGTCTATCTGTCTATCATGTGTCTGTCTGTCTGTCATCTGTCTGTCTATCTATGTAGTCATACTTTTCTGCCTGTCTATCTTTCTGTCTATCTATTTATACTTTTTTGTCTGTTATTTGTCTGTCTGTCTGTTAATGTAGTCATACTTTTCTGCCTGTCTATCTATCTATCTATCTATCTATGTATGTATCTATCTATCTATCTATCTATCTATCTATCTATCTATCTATCTATCTATCTATCTATCTATCTATCTATCTATCTATCTATCTATCTATCTTTCTGTCTTTCTATCTATTTATACTTTTCTTTCTGTCTGTCTAGCCATATGTTTATGTCTATCTGTCTGTCTATCTATTTATCTACCTATCTATACGTTTCTGCCTGTCTGTCTGTCTATCTATCTAGTCATACTTTTCTGTCTATCTGTCTGTCTGTCTTTTCTGTCTGTCTATCCATACATTTTTCTCTGTCTGTTTATCTATCAAGTCAGCCTTTCTGCCTGTCTATCTATATATCTATTTATATGTTTTGTCTGTCTGTTTATCTATCATCTGTCTGTCTGTCTGTCTGTCTGTCTGTTTATCTATCATCTTTCTGTATGTCTATCTCTCTCTGTCTGTCTTTCTGTCTGTCTGTCTGTCTGTCTGTCTGTCATCTGTCTGTCTATCTATGTAGTCATACTTTTCTGCCTGTCTATTTATCTTTCTGTCTATATATTTATACTTTTTTGTCTGTCTGTCTTTTCTGTCTGTCTATCCATAAATTTTTCAAGTCAGCCTTTCTGCCTGTTTATCTATCTATTTATATGTTTTTGTCTGTCTGTTTATCTATCATCTGTCTGTCTGTCTGTTTATCTATCATCTTTCTGTATGTCTATCTCTCTATGTCTGTCTGTCTGTCTGTCTGTCTGTCTGTCATGTGTCTGTTTTTCTATGTAGTCATACTTTTCTGCCTGTCTATCTATCTTTCTGTCTGTCAATTTATACTTTTCTGTCTGTCTGTCTGTCTGTCTGTCTGTCTGTCTAGCCATACGTTTATGTCTGTCTGTCTGTCTGTCTATATATTTATACATTTCTGTCTGTCTTTTTATCTATCATCTGTCTGTCTGTTCGTTTGTCTGTCGGTCGGCCGTCTGTCTGTCTGTCATCTGTCTATCTGTCTGTCTGTCTGTCTGTCTGTCTATCTATGTAGTCATACTTTTCTGCCTGTCTATCTATCTATCTTTCTGTCTATCTATTTATACTTTTTTGTCTGTTATTTGTCTGTCTGTCTGTTAATGTAGTCATACTTTTCTGCCTGTCTATCTATCTATCTATCTATCTATATATCTATCTATCTATCTATCTATCTATCCATCTATCCGTCTATCTATCTATCTATCTATCTATCTATCTATCTATCTATCTATCTATCTATCTATCTATCTATCTATCTATCTATCTATCTATCTATCTATCTATCTATCTATCTATCTTTCTGGCTTTCTGTCTATCTATTTATACTTTTCTTTCTGTCTGTCTAGCCATATGTTTATGTCTATCTGTCTGTCTATCTATTTATCTACCTATCTATACGTTTCTGCCAGTCTGTCTGTCTGTCTATCTATCTAGTCATACTTTTCTGTCTGTCTATCTAGTCATACTTTTCTGTCTATCTGTCTACCTATCCATGTGTCTGTCTCTCTCTCTGTCTATCCAAATCTCCCTATCTCCCTATTTTCTGTCTGTCTATCTAGTCATACTTTTCTATCTATCTGTCTGTCTGTCTGTCTGTCTGTCTATCTATCTATCTATCTATCTATCTATCTATCTATCTATCTATCTATCTATCTATCTATCTATCTATCTATCTATCCATACATTTCTGTCTGTCTTATCTATCATCTGTCTGCCTGCCTGCCTGCCTGCCTGCCTGTCTTGTCTGTCTGTCTGTCTGTCTGTCTGTCTGTCTGTCTGTCTATCCATAAGTTTCTGTCTTTCTGTCTATCTTTATGTCTCTATTTATACTTTTCTCTCAGTCTAACTGTCTATCTATCTATATGTGTCTGTCTCTTTGTGTCTGTCTATCCAAATTTGCCTATCTATCTTTTTGTCTGTCTGTCTGTCAATCTATCATCTGTCTGTCTGTTTATCTATCATCTGTCTATCTATCGGGGGCCTCATTTCTAAGGGTGATGAGGGAGATTACCCCCTAATAATCTAAACTAGCAATTAACCCTCTTAATATGTATACAATAAATAATAAAAACATATGTATAGATAGCGTTATATATATACCCTTCACTGCTTTTGCTTTATCCTTTTACCCCACCCACTCAAATATGCTTGTCTTAATCTGAAGCACCCCTGTAATTTATAATGATTGGCACCACATGCCCCCTCTGTGGGCTGCCCTTTTCTTGGATCCCACCAGGCAAAATCACAGGCCACGAGCGGGGAAATCGGAGCGCAGAAGTGATTTGGCTTGTATTAGGGACTATTGATTTAATTACATAGCTGTGTTGAGGCAGACGAGGAGAGCGGGGATTAATTGGTCGTCGTCACCATGGTTTAAGCCCTGCTGATGTACATGCAAAATGCCACATGCCACTGTGCAAACACTCATGTGGGAGGCGAGGAGATAGAGAGGACAATGTGATGTGGATGGAAGGACAGAGATTGGATCCGAGACAAACAGATTAGTCCAGAAGCCCTGGATCTCTATTCTAGCTGAGAGTAGCAGGTGAAAGCTGGCCACACATCTTAATAACGTCGAATAAATTAATGGAAAACATATAATCGGAAAGCAAATGTTAAATGTTTCGAGTTTAGTACCACTAATTTGTGTCACATTAATTAAAACTTACAGAGACGCTTCATGAAATGTGTTATAAAAGACTTACTGGCAAAGAACTTGTTTTTGTTTGATTAGTTTGACATTTGAATTGTTTTACATAATCGTATTATTCACAAAACGCTGAAATATTAATATGTTTGAGTAATTATTGTAAGCGTAATGGGGTTCGTCCAAAAGTCAAGAGTTAAACTTTGTTTAAAGAGTAAAGTTAAACACATTTTGCACAAGTTCAGCCTAACTTGTCTTTTCATTTGTCAGGTGTTCGAGACTCTGTATCGCACACAGCACAGCCAGATGACCCCTCCCAAACGGCTGAACCTCCCGTCCTGCTTGACCTCCCAGAAAACAGATCCACAATCCCGTGAGTACAGAAACTACCTGCACACAAATCATGCAGCGTGTCCTGAATTTTTTGAATCGCAGAGATGGCCGTCCATCGTTCAACATCATAGAGTATGTCTGGACTTTAAAATGCATGCATACCAGGCATCCTGAGGCAAATACCAAAATGACACAAATTATGGACTCAATTTCTTACATGCCGAGTAAGCAAGCTGTAACCACATCCGAGTTCATGGCGCACCTCATCGTTTCTCTCCTCCCGGCGGATATGTGCGACAGGTAGATTTAGTTTGACAAAGGTCAGTAATATATTCTTCACAGAGTGCTTGGCTAATAAACTGTGAATGAAGATCTTTGTTAATAAAGTGTCGCCGAGTTCACGCTTACAAAAGATGCTCTGTCGCTGTAATTGCTCCATCATTAGCAGCCCGACCACGTCAGAGTGCTAAGTCAGTCATTAGCCATGAGGATAACACGTTCAGACACTTCCATTGCAGGTAATAACAACTCTTTTGATCTGTTTGGTCTTTAAAGAAAAACACATCAGACTGTTATATATAGCCAAAAAAATATATACCTAGCCAAAAAATACTTGTACACAGACACTGTTAAAATAAACAGTGGGGGCAATCATTGCTTGATTCTGATTGGTTAACAGATCATCAGATTTGTTGTTTATAAGCGTAAGGCTAGGAAGTGGTTCCGATTAGCCAATGATCATGGGAAACATTTGTGTTCCTGTCTGTGAAATCCAAACTCAAGTCTCAATCTAATTATAAGATAAAAGAATCAACGTATGATTTCAATCTTTGATATCAAATTAAATGTATGAAAGTTATATTTATATTACCCTTATGCCATCCGAGATATACAGTATATGAATCCCTTTCTTCAGCTGAACATAAACAAATTATTTTATATTAAAGTAATGTCATTATATGTGGCATGCATGGAAAAGCTCAAAAGCACCCACATACATCATTAAAGTAATCCAAATGTCATACTGGTATATTTGTAGCAATAGCCAACAATGCATTGTATGGGTGAAAATTTGGTTCAATTCAGTTTTATTTATATAGCACTTTTCACAATTGTTTAATTGTTTCAAAGCAGCTTTACATTAATAAATGATAAAACATAAACAGAAGAATACAGTGGTTAAGATTAACCATACTAGCGAGTGTAGTAAAAATGTAATATATGTAAGAGGGTGCTAAGTTAAGCCAATGTCAGCAGACTCCCAAGAGGTTTAAAAAAACCCTAGAAGAAAAACCCGGTGGGCGAAAAGTCCTAGGAGGGGAAAAACCCTGAAAATTATTGATTTTTAATGACAAAATCCATTTTGACATTTTGTAAATTTCCTACTGTAAATATATTTTAAAAATTATTAAAAAACGTGTGTTGCTAAGTAGGGCTGCTCGATTATGGGAAAAATCATAATCTCAATTATTTTGGTAAAAATCTTAATCTCGATTATTTAACACGATTACTTAAATGACTGTAAAAACATGCATTTATACATGCATACATACATATACCATATTTTAAACACGATCGCTTGAAATGCATATAACTTTACAAACATAAACAGGATTATTACCTAGTGATCTGACTTCGGACAGATGCATGAACGCGCATCTCTCTGAACGTGTGAAAGAGAGAGACAGAGAGCGGCGCCACGATGCAGCTGGTTATATTTTAAACGTGAGGGATAGTTTGCCTCAGTTTGCCTTAAATACATAAGGATTACTACTTGTGTTTCGGACTTCGGATAGATGCGAGAGCGTGTGCACGTGCGTGCGAGGCACAGCTGTTTATGACGCGCTGGATTTATAACTCAAAACGAAACAACAGAAATGCGGCACACTACTCGATTTCCCTCAATAATCTTGTTTTTGCAATCGAAATGTGCAAAAAACGATTAATTGCACAGCCCTATTGCTAAGGACTTCAGTTGAACAAAGGAGATTTTTTGCACCCTCAGATTCCAGATTTTCAAAACGTTGTACAGTATATCGCCAAATGTTGTCCTATCCTAGAAACCATACATCAGTGGAAAGCTTATTTATTCAGCTTTCATTTAATTGACCCGTTATGACTGATTTTATGGTTCAGGGTCACAACCCAGGTGTAAAAGTAGTGCACTTCCATAATGTACTTGAAGTGCTCTAGTTTTACACACTAATTTTGTACTTAATATACTAAAAATTCTTCTTTAGTACTACTTAAGATAATTGTAAGATTATCTAAGTGTACTTGTTCGGCTATGTTGAGATACCATGAATATAACCTAAAAAGGGGATATTTTACAACTTTTTTTTAAGATGTTAAATAAATCTTTGGCGTCCCCAGAGGAGTTGGATAGTGCTGATTAAGGGGCGTTATTATCCCCTTCTGACATCACAACGAGCCAAATTTCAATGACCTATTTTTTTCACATGCTTGCAAAGAATGGTTTACCAAAACTAAGTTACTGGGTTGATCTTCGATACTGGGTGGATCTTTTGATACTCTCCGATGTGATCTTTTTCACATTTTCTAGGTTGATAGAAGCACTAGGGAACCAATTATAGCACTTAAACATGGAAAAGTCAGATTTTTTATGATATGTCCAATTTTAAAATACTATCTCTGTATCAAAAATTTATTTAGATAACACTTGTATGAAACTTAAACCCAACTGGTTGGTTCAAGTTTACTACAAGTGTTAACTAAATACATTTTTAATACATTTTAGTTCATATTCATGGTGTCTCACATAGCAAAGATAAGTACACTTACATGTTCTTAAAATTATCTAGTACTAAAGAAGAATGTTTAGTATGTTAAGTAGAAAATGTGTGCTTGAAAGTAGAGCACTTTAAGTACATTATGGAAGTGTACTTCTTTTTCACCTGGGAAAGCAAACAATATATGTATATAATGGAGAACTATTGATATTTTGAGCTTTTTTAGCTATTGATAGCTGCAATATTCATGGAAACACAGAGATAGGCATTGGTGGTGGCACATTGATAATATCAAATCTTATTGTTTTTTCATGTCAAATTACAAAACATTATGACATCTGTCACAAGACATTCAAGTTCCTGAAAAATCCCTTGTTAGAAACATATCTAATTAGAGAGCCATGTAATAATGAACATTTTCACATGTTGCCATTACCACCTCAAAGTGTGCATTCATTTCCAATACTTCAAACAGTCTGCTGCTTTCTCTACATAATGAATGATTCACTCGTAGAAAGACACAAACACTCTTATTTCTAGCAGTTCTTTGCCTCAACACCCCTTATGAGACCATTTCTTCAAAGTTTCCAATTCTCATTGTTTGTTCTCTCAGACCTGCCCGCGACGCCCCTGACCGATGTACCAGTCACTTTGATGCTGTAGCCCAGATTCGAGGGGAGGCTTTCTTTTTCAAAGGTATAAACAATCGGAAGTCCTGGCTCAGTAATTGACAATTCATGCTTCTGTCTACATAGACTTCAAAAGGGTTTTGGTTTCTATAAAGATGAAAATCAAAGATCTGACGATCTAAAAAGTGAACGGGACATGTTACAAACCTTATCAGCATGACTCATAAATATTAATGTGACGTTCAACCAAAGAGTTACATTATATGTACATGCAAATATTTTTCATACGCTAAAATCTCTCATCAGGAAAATATTTTTGGCGCCTTACACGTGAGAAGCACCTGGTGTCACTAAGGCCGGCTGAGATTCATCGTTTTTGGAGGGGGCTGCCCGCCAACCTGGACAGTGTGGATGCTGTTTACGAGCGACCTGGAGACCATAAAATAGTTTTCTTTAAAGGTATGTGCTTGAAATGAATCATTTATCAGTTATGCTTTCTAAGGCGGGCATCACTAATAATGAAAAACTTTTAAAAGGAGAAAAACAAACCATATCTAGGCACCATAACATTATGAGAATAATCAATAGATGTGGTAGGGCCAGTATACACTAGCAAACACCCACAGTGCCCTGGCATCCTAAAGCACAAAAAACATTATATTTATATTAAAGTAAAACCTAAGTTATAGATGGACGTGCTTATTGCTGTTACGATGCTTGATGTGCTCTGTGGTAAATGCGGTAATCACAGTTAGTAGTCCTAGTACATCTATCAAAGGCAGGAAAAACAAGATTATGTTCAATTTTCCATCTGTGACAGATGATTGTTTGGTTATTACATTACATCATTTCAAGCAAAATGCTCCCTCGAGCGTAAACACACTCTCTTCCTAAGAAAATATTCAAAAAAAGTCAAATGGAATGCAATGCTCTCGAGATATGTAAATGTCGTTTTTATTAAGAGTAGGCAATAATGTGCACACCATCCTTCAAAGATGTATAATACGAGAGCATTTGAAGCTCTTTAAAAAGAGCACGCGTTATACATTTAAAGGATTTCACTGTATTTCACAGCAGGTGAAGCCTTTTATATTTCATCACCTTACAGTAAGATGTTGAAATTCTACTCTCGCACCTCTCCAGGAGGAAAATATTGGGTGTTCAAGGACAATAATGTCGAGGAGGGCTATCCACGGCCCGTCAGCGACTTTGGCCTGCCCGTGGAAGGGGTGGATGCGGTGTTCGTCTGGCTGCACAATGAGAAGACGTACTTTTTCAAGGACAGCCGTTACTGGCGCTATGACGATCACCTGCGGCAAATGGACCACGGGTACCCAAAAGACACAGCGCTCTGGAAGGGAATCCCACCTCAGCTGGATGATGCCATGCGATGGTCTGACAGTAAGTCTTTTTAGTTTTGCCTCTAGCTCTTTTTCGTTCTTTTATTACTTTGAACCAAATGTATACATGTAGGACTTTTTATATGGTACTGCACCCCAGTGACAGCTTGGGACCATTTTTCGGACGGTATATTATAGCTTTGGTGTTGATCGACAGTTCAAATTAGCTGGTCAACCAACATGGTCTTTCTGATAAACCTGGTTAATCAACCAGAGGTTGCTAGTTACAATAGTTTTAAGGTGGGGGAGGTTAAAGCTATTTCATGCATTCTGACTTACAATATTAACACTGTTTAAAGGGACACTCCACTTTTTTGAAAATATGCTCATTTTCCAGCTCCCCTAGAGTTAAACATTTGATTTTTATCGTTTTGGAATCCATTCAGCTGATTTCCGGGTCTGGCGGTATCATTTTAAGCATAGCTTAGCATAATTCATTGAATCTGATTAGACCATTAGCATCACGCTAAAAAATAACCAAAGAGTTTAGATATTTTTCCTATTTAAAACTTGACTCTTCTTTAGTTACATTATGTATATTTTCCCCTGCTATTGAAAGTAACCAAGGGGACTATTTTCGGGCAGTGCGTAATATTACTACGCCTGCTTCAGCCATGTTGCGACGGCAAATTCCTTGATTATTATGCCAGAATGAGAGTATTGTTTCTAGCCATATCGGCCTAGAAAATCGCAACTTTTAATTTTGTGTCGGTCTTAGTACACAATGTAACTACAGAAGAGTCAAGTTTTAAATAGGAAAAATATCGAAAATCTCTGGTTATTTTTTAGCGTGATGCTAATGGTCTAATCAAATTCAATGGATTATGCTAAGCTATGCTAAAAGTGGTACTGCCAGACCCGGAGATCGGCCGAATGGATTCCAAAAAGGTAAAGATCAAACTTTAGGGGAGCTGGAAAATAAGCCTATTTTTAAAAAAAATAGTGGAGTGGCCCTTTAATGACAACATCACTCAAAACGATTCCCTTTCTGACTTATTCAGACCTCCAAGTTATGATTTGGAAATGCACAACTGTACAGTATCTCTAAAGCTAACACATGAACCAAAGTGGAGGGGATGTGCAGGATTTTAAGATGCAATTCCCCTTTGGAAGAAACTGTGATTTTATTTAGATGGAGAGGATGCTAGCCAAGCAGGTGCTTTGATTATGTGGTTGTCATGGCAGCGGTTGTGAGGTCTGTGTGAGTGGAATGGAAAAAAGGCTGTAATGTCCTGTCATTCCTAATGCATGCTATTGTGTTTCACACACAGCATGTGTCTTATAAGTGAAGAGCTGGTGTTTGAAATGCCATTGTAGATCAAATCAAACCTGTTTCATATATAATCAAAGCTTATAACGTGAATTTAATACAGTGCATATATAGAGCTTGGCTTTCCTTTGATGTTTATTGTCTTGTGCATGGTGGTCTACTAGTTGGTGAAGGGGGTAAATTTAAAGAGACAGCATATTTGAGGAGGTTCTAGTTGGCTGCCATTGTTGTCAGTTTGCTAAAACTATAAAAGGTGCCCCTATAAATCTTTTCAAGCAGGACAATTGCATTAAATTTACCGCATTCATCAGCAAATGACGAAACGGTTGCTGTCGGGGTTCAGACTGCCTGCTGCGAACAGTGATTCTGTTATCGTAAATTATCCGATGATTCATTTCTGGGTGAACTGTCCCCCATCAACTCGTTTTTCAGCCCACTGACCTGTCAGTTTTGAAAATGTCTGCACATCCTGAGTACACACACCAGAACGCTGTCAGATCTTTTTTCCTGCAGTGGTGGTCCTGTAGACAGCGTTGTGTGGGGGCGGGAACGTGTGCTCATCAGGTTTCATCCTCTGAGGCTTTCCCAACCCCACTGGTTTTGCTCATAGCTGTTTGTACTGAGAGCAAGAATAGGGCCAAACTCTAAAGTGACAGTACTGATCTCAACAGGGGGGTAGAAGTATCAGCCTGGGGAGGGATGGTGATCCTGTTCAAAGAGACTGAAGCACTAAGGGACAATTTCACCAACAGAGAGAGAGATTTTAGATGGGACAATTGTCAGAAACAGACTTTACAAGAGCAGTCGCATTTCATCAAATGTCCAATCATGCTGCTCTCCATTTGAGATTCGAGACTATCCGGGGAGCTTTCAATCCCTCTGTATTTAATTTCTGGCCCCATAAAAGCTCTGATAAATCACCTGTCAACACACAACTGAGTGGCTGTCTGATTTTGATCTCAGTCTGTGTTTACTGGAACCAGTCTGAAAACATCTACCAAACCGGTACAGGGATTTCTTAAAAACGTATTTAGTGAAGTACCCCTCCTGTTCTTGATTGCTAATAAAAATTTTATTTACAGACCCAGATGTCCAGTACCTATTACAATAACCATTATGCAGAAAATGTCAAATGTATTTAGCTTACTCTTTACATGGTTTAAATGTGAAATAAAGGATGATAGATAGATGGACGGATGGATGGACAGATAAATAGATAGAAGAATGGACAGACAAATAGACATACAGAAGGACATACAAACAGACAGATAGATGGATGGATGGATGGATGGATGGATGGATGGATGGATGGATTGACACACAGATTGATTGAAAGGACAAACAGATAGACTGAAGGATAGAAAGATAGACAGACAGAGATATACATAGACGAAGGACAGATAGATGGGTGGAAGGACGGACAGACACAGAAGGATGGACAGAGAGACAGATAGATAGGTGGAAGGACGGACAAATAGATAGATGGAAGGATGGATAGATAGACAGAAGGACACACAGAGAGATAGATAGACCAAAGAACAGACAGACAGGCAGATAGATAGACAGACAGATGGACACACAGACAGAGATAGATGGAAGGATGGACAGACAGACAGAGAGATGGACAGACAGACAGACACATAGATAGCCAGATGGACACAGAGAGATACATAGACTAATAGACAGACAGAGAGATGGATGGATGGACAGACAGATAGGCAGAAGAACAGACATAGAGATAGACAGACAGACAGATAGATAGGTGAAAGGATGGACAGATAGATAGACGGTAGGATGGGAAGATAAACAGACAAATAGACCAAAGGACAGACAGATAGATAGACAGAAGGACAGACACTGAGATGGACAGACGGATACATAGACTAAAGGGTGGACACACAGACAGACAGATAGACCAAAGGATGGACAGACAGATATATAGACCAAAGGATGGACAGACAGATAGATAGACCAAAGAACAGACAGACAGACAGATTTATAGATGAAAGGATGGAAAGACAGACAGATATATAGACCAAAGGATGGACAGACAGACAGATAGATAGACCCAAGAACAGACAGACAGATATATAGACCAAAGGATGAACAGACAGACAGATAGATAGATAGATCAAAGAACGGACAGACAGATAGATAGACCAAAGGATGGACAGACAGACAGACAGACAGACAGACAGATAGATAGACCAAAGAACAGACAGACAGATAGATATAAAAACCAAAGGACGGACGGACGGACGGACAGACAGACAGACAGACAGGCAGAAACAAATAGATAGGTAGACAAATAGATAGACAGACAGATAGACATTAGCATATGGCTAGACAGACAGAAAGAAAAGTATAAATAGATAGACAGAAAGACAGAAAGATAGATAGATAGATAGATAGATAGACAGACAGACAGATAGATAGATAGATAGATAGATAGATAGATAGATAGATAGATAGATAGATAGATAGATAGATAGATAGATAGATAGACCAAAGGACGGACAGACAGACAGATAGATAGACCAAAGGACGGACAGACAGACAGATAGATAGACCAAAGGACGGACAGACAGACAGACAGACAGATACATAGAACAAAGGACAGACAGACAGACAGATAGATAGACCAAAGGACAGACAGACAGATAGATAGACCAAAGGACGGACAGACAGACAGATAGATAGATAGATAGATAGATAGATAGATAGATAGATAGATAGATAGATAGATAGATAGATAGATAGATAGATAGATAGATCAAAGAACGGACAGACAGACAGATAGATAGATAGATAGATAGATAGATAGATAGATAGATAGATAGATAGATAGATAGATAGATAGATAGATAGATAGATAGATAGATAGATAGATAGATATACAGACAGACAGACAGACAGACAGAGAGAGAGAGAGAGATGAACGAACGGACAGACATACAGGCAAGACTGGCAGACAGATGGACTCATGGATAGGTAGACAAATAGACAGAATCTCACAAAACAGGAAATAGATATAGTTTCGAAACAGAAAATAGAGTCAAATGTTGCAGATGTAAAATGATATAAATAATAAATGACAGCTGGACTGTAAAATTCCTTCTCTGTCAACTTTTATCATATTTTTTCTCTTTCCACTCTTTTGCACAGGTGCATCGTATTTCTTCAGGGGAAAGGAGTACTGGCGTGTAGCGGGCAGCGATATGGAGGTTGAAACGGGTTATCCCCGTTCCATCGGCAAAGACTGGCTGGTGTGTTCAGAAATGCAGTCGGACTCTCCGGAGACGCAGAATAATTCAAACACGAGGCTCCACGGGCAGCACCACGCGGACCACGCGGAAAATGGCTACGAGGTGTGTTCGTGCACTTCAGACTCGGCCTCGCCACTGGGCACGCGACTAACCCTCTCGCCCGCCTGGATCTTAGCGCCGCTCTGGACACTCGCGCTCTCTCTCTCCTCTGCTCCCCTCTGATAAGGGCAGAGCCACAGGCCTGTACTCAAAAACATTTTAGGACTGAAGTATACGGTAGCCTGTGGTTGAAGCGAGCAACGAGAGGATCTGGAATAGCCTCAAAGTGATGGAACGGCCTCAGCACTTCAATCAATGAAATGATTGGCTCCCATGTTTTTGTTTTGATTGGTGGAATATTCTGTTTTATTATTACTATTATCATTATTTGCGATTCTTTTTAAATCATTTTAGGAGATTGCTAGGTACACAACCAGCATTTTGAGCCGTTTTCAGGCACAGTAATAATTATGATCATGATTAATAATGTTAAAAAGTAGTGATATTGCTGATAATGGGAGGGTGACAGGAATGTCTTTTAAATAAGGGCTTCCTATTGGCTGACATTTATGAGTCACAATCTTAACCTTTCCCTGCTCCAAGTGCTTTAAAAATCCAGTCGCTCGTTCATTATTGGCACTTTTTGGCCATTTTCTTATTACGAACATAATCCTTTGCGCATTCTGCAAATTCCTTATTATAATCCAGCTCTCCGGTCCGTTTTTTCGCAGTGTATAAGCAATTATACCTTTTATATCGACTGTATTTTTGTAAGAAGCATCACAGATATCATCGCTTTAAGCAATGACAGTTCTTAGAATCGCAACTGACTTCAGTTTTATAATAAACATCACTGTTGTTTAGTTTACCAAGGGCATGCATGATTCACATTCATCTGTGGATCACTAGCTGAAAAGATTTTACAGCTTTGTTTATAAAGGCATTCACTATTTTTTCTGTATTTTATCTTTGCAATTCACATTTTTCCGATCAGAGAGCGTGAGACATTTTGAGAAATGCAGATTGGGAGGATATTTGGCTGCCGAAAGTGCACTCCAATCTTATATGGGATAAAAGCTTATATACTATATATAAAAACATATATATATATATTTAAGGTAAAACTTCTATGGCAGTTGCAAAAAACAATGTAAATTCTGATCTGTCTTTTATATGGTGAAATATTTTTGTAAAAAAAATAAAAAGGAGTGGGCAAGTTTGCGTGAGGAGAAAAGTAATTTCATATATTGTTTTGTACAAATATGACAGGTGTTGTCACATCAGCAGGAACCATATTCGCACCTGTGTTTATTTCACCGTATTCACCCAGAAATGCCAAAACAACATTACGTCACGTCGCCACCAATCCAAATTGTCACACCACCCCAGGACTCGTTTGTGTTTGTTTGTTTGTGTGAAGGTACACTACATGCTTCTGCTGTAACTGTTGTCGTCTCTGTCCCTGCTTCTGTTTAAATCAATGACAGGCTTTATATGATAACACTGAGCCCATACTGAATATATATCACACAACGGGGATGAGAACTATCCGTCTCCTTGGTAATGAGCATTCGCTACACCACGTATGGGAAAAATGCAGACATGAGCGTGATGTAGACATCGAGTGTGTGGAGGTGTGTAGAAAGTAAGCCAATTACAGAATGATGTACTGAACTTGGGGATAACCAAAAAGCTTGAGAAGGAAAACTTTTCATCAAAGGTTCTGGATCTACTAATTACTCTGCTTGGCTGCCTGGAGACTTAACTGTGCCCATAGGTAAACAGAAGAGAGGTCATGTTTCAATGACTGAAACTAAATTTATTGAGTCAGGGGACTTTCCTTGGATTTTGGATTTTCTAACGACTATTCCCTTTGAATCCCAAAAATGGTTGAACGGATTATACACCCATAAATGTCCGGTTAAAACAATTATGGCTTGATAGGAAAGTACACTGTCAGCAAAGCTACTTCAAAAAACTACACCTTTGCACCTATTGAGTTCATATTACATAATATACATATTAGTACCAAATGTATACAATAAATTATTAGCGGCCGGTGACTTCTTTTTTTATGGGCACTCGATGCGAAGTTCATCACAACATGTATTTAGCTCGTCATGTGTGTGGTTCATCATTTCAAAATATGTGTTCAGTGCGTCGTGTGAACCTATGTGCATCTTGTCAAAAAATAAGTGCCTGCTGCACATGCGTCTAAAGGGTTTATAATAAAAGCCAGACACTCGCATAATCTCATGCGTAATCAGAGTTTACTGTTAAGTGAGTGTCTTGCGTGTATTTTTTGAACGTGAGCGTCTCTTTTATCACACACAGTTTTGACGCGTGTGCAGCAGGCACTTATTTTGACGAAACGCGTGATGCAGATGGTTCACATGATGGAACAGACACATATTTTGAAAACACGAGCAACACACATGACACCCCGGACACATATTTTGAATTTGCAACCCTCGGATGAGCAGTCACGAGCCGCCACTGGATTATAGCCATCATAAGGAGACTTAGGTGATTTTTCTTACTGGCCCCTTCAAAGTCCACACCTAAAACTCACTGAATAAATTTGCGGAAATTTGAAACTTGGAAAATAAACTGCAATTGTACATTCAAAGGAAAGCTTTAACTTGAGTTGCAGAAGGCATAGGAAAACATTAATGATGAGGTTTTGAGGCCAGAGAGATGTGCTGATTTAATTGCTGCAAAAGGTGGACATACCAAATATTACATTTCAAATTGGATAAAACAGTACGACTCACTTCTTTTGATATTTGGGGTGCTGGGAGCAACCATCATTATGAAATCAAATCATGTTTTAGAGGCAAAAAAGATCAAGATATTCAGATCTGTCAGGTGATCTAATAATTTTGGCCAGGGGCGACATGCACCAAGTTTTTTAAAGGGGAAACATCGTGCACACTTCACACTGTAATCCTAATTATTTCAGTAATGTCTACAATACGTTAAAATTATATAGGCCATATTCTCATGGACTACACAGACAAAAAGGTAAGAAGCGTTTAGTTAATTTTATTGCTATTTTACACATGAATGAAAAACTGAAAAAAATCAACTTTAACACTGACAAGTCATTTAAAAGTTACATTGATGAGTTCTGCAGCCATGTCTGTGATTGGCTGTAATGATCAACATTGCAAACAGGGAATGAAGAGAAACCTTTGATGCAACTTAAATAGATCTTAATAAAAAGGCTGTCATTTTTCATTTATTTTCAAATTTTAATTTAATTGCATTGAAAGCATGCAATTTTAAAAACAACCTAACCTATAAAAAAGGCCTATTTATTAGGCTGGTCCTTATAATGGGTCAAATTTCTTTTTTTAAAATGTTCAACTCTCACCACCTAAATGTGTTAGGATATCAATAAAAACGCACTGTGCAAAATTTTGAATTGTTCCTACAATATCTAGAGGTTGCTCAAAGCCTTTGAATATTTCCGAAATCACAAATTTTTGCAAAAACTGTACCATTTAAAAACGCACAACAAACATAACTTTTTTCCAGTTATTTTAGTCTCTTCTGATCCGGGTAACCATATAGTGGACTTGCTTCGTGTTGCTTCAGCCATTGTCTCAGTGTATATTGTCTATTGTGCTTCATTCACATTGAAGCTTTCTTGCTTTGAAAGACTTCACAACTAAAACAGGAGTTTTATTTGCATGGAGCGTGGTCAAATAAGTCTATTGCTGCCATAAGTATATAATATTAAACAACTATACATGCTAGCACAAAGTATCACATAGTACGCAAATGTGTTAAACTTCAAAGGTCTTGAGCAACCTCTAAATATTAATTAATATTGAAAAAATGTTGCCCAATTTTTTTTATTCAAACATATTGGTGGGGTGAGAGTATAAACTTTTAAAAGTTGAAAAATAAGGATCACCCTATACTATTTATATAAATTTTTGCATCATATTTGAGTATAGCATTAGGACTTTTTTAGGGATGGTTCTAGGGACAGTTTTTGACCATTTTAACAGTGTAACTCTCTTATATTTAAGTAATGGTGATGCCACAGTTAACCACTCCAGACACATTGACATGTCCAAATTACAAAATAAAATAAAGAAATGGGTTTGTGAAGATTATCTTGATAGACAAAACATGTACACTCTTTAAAATAAAGGTTTATAAAAGTTTACCTTTCTATTATTTAAAGCAGTGGTTTTTAAACTGGGGTCCGGGATCCCCAGGGGTCCCCCAGAAAAGACAAAGCAAAAATTGTGAAAAAAAATCTATGCCAATTATTTAAGATTACTGTTTTTATAATATCACAATAACTATTTACCATCTAACACAGTTTAAATGTTTCTTAATAAAAAATATGGATATAGAAAAGTGTCATATGCTAAAAGTTCATCATATAAACCCTTTGATCTAAAGAACCTTTATTCACTACGAAGAACCTTTATTGAAACAGAAGCGATGTTGGAAATCCTTGGATGTTGAAGGTTTTTTAAAAAACCACTCGGCCAAAAATTGTTCTTCAATCCCAAACAGCAAACGACTATAGGTTGAATCTGCACAGAATCTGTGCTGAAGTCCGCCAGTGCGGATCTGGCCCGAAGTCGTCTGCTGTCTGGGATGGCATTGTGAAACACCTTTATTTTTAACCTCCTAAGACCTTGCATGTCCACATACATGGACATCACATTTTTTGTTGTTTGCACCATATTACTTAATTCTGTGTACCTTGTTGTACACAAACGTGGATAGTTACACTGCTTCATGTTCAAAGAAAAATATTTGGGTATTATATTTATTGGTTCTTCCTAAGCCCAAATAGCTGGAAGAATTTTAAAATGCAAGCCAAACCACCAAAGATCGGGTCTTAGGAGGGTAAAAGTATAAGTATCATAACCTTTTGTTGATCACAAAGCCATTTTTTGCAATATTCCAAATGTCTACAGTAAAATCCCATTGACTTTGAGGGAACCAGTTTGAAGCACCATTATGGGTTGGCCTACAAATATGTCATCCCTGCAGCTCTCTATAAAACAGCATCAATGAGACATCTGTGTATCTGATCATTTTCACGAAAACTCTCTTACCAAATCCGCACTAGCCTGCTCTGATGGGTCTAGTGGAAGGCATTCCTTATGTTTTAACACACCATGTGACAATTATGAGCAATATGAGGGTAGATTTTCCCTTGCTGATACTGCAGGGATTTGGACCAAGTCACAGTAAGAAACCCACCAGATGGTTCAAGCAGATCCAATCCCTCCCGGACCGCTGCGATTCACTCAGCCTACACGAGCCTGCACTTCTCAATGTACAACTGACGGTTAATGATAACCTTTTGCCTCTGACACACATGATGTACTCAGTGACTGTGAGTGATGCGCCTCTGCAGTTTCACTTGATAAGCTGACGGGTGATTCATGTGAACACCGGGTGTGCTGCCCAGACCACTTATACCTTTTCCGAACCAATTTTACACCCAACATTACTTTCCTGCAGCAGGTCGGGGTTATAAAGCATCTCTATTTAAAAACTTTTCTGACATCCTCAAGTGCGTCACACTGAGTTGAAGTGTTTGTCTTCATAGCAAAAGTGAATGGCTTTTAATGTCACCTTTACTGCAAGCACTCGTTACCCACTTTACGCAGCGTGCGTCAAACGTATAGGACATAAGTTGTTAGAACTTGTTAACTTGTAAAAATGGGTCACGGTGATAAATGCTCTCAGTTGGATCCTTTTAACGCCTTGTCCCCAAACAAGTTCATCTGCCAAGCACAACATTCAGACTCTTTATCAAGCCTGCAGTGCCCTCTTGTGTTGGGATTAGAAACATTGGACAAGTAGACGCCTGAAAAGACACCTGAAAATTTTGACCCCCTCATTTATGTGTTTATCACTGCCATCAGATCTCTAATGTTCTCCTCTTAAGTTTCATTTGTGCATATATGTTCTGGATCTACATTGTGAAAATACAGTATGATAATACAGTGCAATACCATTCTGTACCATACTTTGATATATGGCACAGAAGGAGGCCAGAAATTTATTTTGGCTTGGGACCAATTTGCCACAAAAAAGGATTAAAATGACATTTAAAAGCGTTTAAAATGTGGGCTCAAAACATGTCCATGTCCAAAGCAAATATTTTAAATATATTTGGGTTATTTTGTTTCGGGCCTGTCTAATTGGTTAGGAAAAATACCTCTAGAAGGTAAAAAAAAGATTTGAATGTACATTTCGCATACAACAAAAACATTACACTGTAAAAAAATTCGGTAGAAATTACAGTGTTATTGCAGCTGGGTTGCCGGTAATTTACTGTAGATTTACATTTATGTTATTTACTGGCAAGAGTTTGTTCAAAGTTAAATAAATGTTAAATATTAACAAGTCTTTATCTTTACAGAATAAAACTATACAATAACAGCCTCATGCAAAGCATTCTGGGAACCAGAAATCATCATCAACCTTTTTCTGTTTTTTGCTTCAGATTTTGTTTCCCAGAATGTTTTGCTTGATGCTGTTTTTTTAGTTTTACTCTGTAAAGACAAAGACTTGTAAATGTTAAATGTTCATTTAACTTTGAACAAATTGTTGCCATCTACGGTAAATTACCGGCAACCCAGCTGCAATTTCTACGTTTTTTACAGTGTATCACATAAAAATACACATTTAAATATAATTTTAAATATATTTTAAAATATACAAAAAAGGCCAAAAATATATTTTCTAAAATATATTTGAAAGATGTTTACAAAAATGCATTTTTATCTGTTGGCTTATATAAAATAAATATTTTTTATAAATAGCATTTATTTTCAGGTTGCATTGGGAAAAGCTCTATGTTACAAACCTGTAAACAAAACTGGTTTGAAAGTTGTTGTTTTTTCATTTAATTTTAATTTTTATTTTATAAATTATAAACTTTTATATTTTTCGCCAGGAAAAATATATTTTTGCCAGGGTTGTCAAATTGGAAATGTGTTTGTTGCCCACTTGCCCCTGAAATAGATTTGGAAAATCTGATGGTATTTTAAGGTTAAAACTAAAAATATATTTAATTAAGCTTTACTTTTTATAAAATGTGTTTAGCATATATTTACTGTAAAACATTTTGTTTGCAAGAAAATTATTTTTTTGCCGTTTGGATTAAATGTTTACATTTTTTTACATTAAATTATGGTACTTAATGAGTAATACACTATAAGAAAAATATAGTCAAAAAATGTTGTCATTTGGGGTTGTATCCTTTCATAAAGTAAACGTTTGCACCTAAAAAGCCCATAATAGTATACCTTGGAGTAACATAAAGGTACCAGCTGTATTCATATCTTTACATAAATGGAACATAATAGGACCTTTTAAAGGGTACTGCCCCAGTGACAGCTTGGTATATGCCATTTGATTTACATAGTTCCCCAAAGTGCTTTTGTCCAAACAAGCATATGGTAACCTAATCCATTACTAGGGCTTGGTGTAACTGTAGCCTAATGTAGACTACATTGAAATTTAAAGCTTGTTTAAAAAATAGAAAGCTTGTAGCAAACTCACAAATGCTAAAACTCTGCAAGTATAAAACCCTCATTAAATAAACTTTATTGTTTATGCTTTAGTATTAACTTTTTGCTTCTCAATTTTATCAAATAAATCTGACTTAAAAACTCAAACTGTTCAATAAATTTAATGTCCCAATAAATACCCTTCTCTGCCTCTGGAGTTTATGTATGAAAATGAACCCTGTTATGTGTTTATGGTCTTAAAGGATCAGTGTTTACTGTTTCATAATTCCCTATGCATGGCTAATCTTTAAAGCATGTCAGGCCATTATCTGATATGTAATGTAGGCTACTAAAATATAATTTTGTTCATTTGTTCATTCAGCAGATGCTTTCATAAAGCCACTTACAAATCAGAGAGCATTTAGCAGTCAACAATAAATCACAGCAAAGCAAAACAGGTTGAAACTAGGGGGATAATAGTTAAAAATAGTTAAGGATTACTCAATGTAAGCAGAAAAGGTGTGTCTTGGTTGTTTTTTTAAACATTGTGTAGCACTTATCTCACTGCAATCGTAATAACTATGCTACTGGACCAGTTCTAGGTTCGTTGAGTGGTGTATGTTATATTAGAAAAGACACATGAGACATGAAAACTTATATAAATTAATTAGCAGTTTACTGAACAGGAATAAGAATGGAATAGGTAAGTTAGTAAGATAAATAGAATAATTAAATAAATATATAAATTATTCAATAAATGTATTGATAAATATTTACCCCACAAAATGTAGATCAATAAATAATCAATAAATATTTACAGTAAAAGATGTGTCAATAAATAATCAATGTAGATCAATAAATAATCAATAAATATTTACAGTACGATATGTATAATAAATAATTTTAAATCCTTTATATTTAATCTTTTCTTATTTAAATAAGTTTAAATGGATTTAACTGGTTTAAGTATGGGTTTATTCTGGTTAGTTTTGTTCTTAGACCGGTCTATTAAATTTTAATCAGCTCTTTTAGAACAGTTGCTTTAACTATTTTTAAGCTATTTGTTTCTAGTTTTCTTTTAAGTTAACTCTTCTTTAAGGGAACAGGTACGTATTTTAGTGTGCTTATGTTAGTGTGATTGTTTCACTTTATAGGGTCTAACTCTTTCTTTGCAGGTAAAATGTAAGGATTTAAATGTTTCTTTTGTTTGTGCAATTGCTACACTTTGGAGTCTCACTTTAACAGAAAACATAAAAGAAAAAAAAATACAATACATCAACCAATTTTCATTCATACATTCACCTATTCACCAATTTCTCTATTCAATAAATCTAAATTATTGTGTTGCAATTTCAGAATTTCAGTTCAGAGGATCCGTCCAATTCGATGTTTTCAAAGGTCAATGTCCAATGTGATTAAAAGAATATAGCTCAGTGGTTCACTTTGTTCATGTCAAACCGTGTAAGCGATCAGAATGCGGTGTTTCAGTTCTTGCAGGTTAAAGATCCTTGGGTTGGCTCGCCATCTAGTATCCAGTTGAAATATCTGTTCATTCGTATGCTGTCTCGCAATACGCTGATTATCCAAAGGTTCGATCCGGTGTCGAGCTGTCCACAAACTTTTCCGTGTAGGGGAAAAAAACCTGGCCAAAACCGTCTTCAAAACACTCCTCAAAACCACCGCTAAGATGTTATAGGGTTGATTTTTGATGAACAAAATATTAGAAGTGTTAAATAAGCCTAATTTTGGAGTTTAGCTAAAGGTGTCTGGATTCCGTGTGTATCTTATCGATTTCCGTTAGCGTCTGCCGTTAATGTTAAAAAAACAAAACAAAACAGCTCGTGCATAACTGTGAAAGTGTCTTAAAGGGGCAGAGGGATATTAAACTAAAGGGATGGTTCAACATCATTAAAAGAATTGAAACTTTTACAAAATCAATATTTTAATATATTGTGTGGTTTCTAAATAACGTATTTATCTATTTATTGCAATTTATTAATTATATTATATATTATTATATATATTATTTATTTCACTAATATTATTTATGGTTCTATTTGAACTGTGGGTTACATCCTCCCCTCCTTTCCTGATGCACGTCCCTGTGCATCCTATTAGCAACTACACGGCCATCACTCTATGTGACTGCCAGGAGTTTGGCTCATTTAAAGAGTCTGAGATGACTGCACTCAAACTCTGAAACAATGACTGCACTACTGTGACTAAGGGATTTCCTAAGTGGGGGTAAGTAAGTCTCTTTGTGGGTTGTCTGTGTCTACTAGACTTTCTTAGGTGGCTTCCATTCTCTCTGGCATCTTCCTGTAGATTTGCATCAGGTAACTTATTCTCTCCCAGGTTCATGTCAGATAAGTTATTCTCTCCCGGATTCATCTCAGGTAAGTTATTCTCTCCCGGATTCATCTCAGGTAAGTTATTCTCTCCCGGATTCATCTCAGGTAAGTTATTCTCTCCCGGATTAATCTCAGGTAAGTTATTCTCTCCCAGATTCATCTCAGGCGAGGTGTTCTCTCCCGGATTCATCTCAGGTAAGTTATTCTCTCCTGGATTCATCTCAGGTAAGTTATTCTCTCCTGGATTCATCTCAGGTAAGTTATTCTCTCCCGGATTCATTTCAGGTAAGTTATTCTGCGGATTTACAGGTAGGTAGGTTTCATCTGGTAGACTTGGAACAGTTATCACAGAAGCAGCCTCAGGAAAAGCTTTAGCTACATCTGGAAGGTCTTTCTCAATGGTGGACACTGTGAAATGTCTTGGCTTCCTCGGCTCTGTGTTTCTCATGAAGGACTCTATGGTTGCAGGGGTGTGGTGAACACCAACGGTATCTACAACCGTGGCATCATGCCCATAAAAGTAGGTGATATCATGGTCTTCGGAACCAGAGTCTTGACATTCAGATTCATATGACTGTTCACTCCTTGGGCACTGACGAGTCCTTGGACGTCTAGGTCTCTCCTTGATGGACTCTTCAGATTCAACTGGGGTAAGAGAAAGAAACCCACAAGGCAGTAGCAGGTCTCGATGAAGAGTTCGTATCGGACCATCTTTGGTTTCAGGCCTCACAACATAGACTGGGATGTCTCCAGACTGTTTGATGACAACATACACATCAGATTCCCACTTGTCTGCCAACTTCTGCTTGCCTCTGAGGCGAACATTCCTCACCAGGACTCTGTCGCCTTCAGTCAGGGTGGAATCAACAACATGCTTGTCAAATCTTGCCTTATTGCGATAAGCAGTTTTTTTTGCATTTTCTGTTGCTACCTTGTAGCTTGCTTCCAGTCGGGACTTCAGGTTGCGGACATACTGTGAGTGAGAGCCTTGCTTGTAGTTGACAGGTAAGCCAAATGCTAAGTCTACTGGTAACCTTGGTTGTCTTCCAAACATGAGTTCATAAGGGGTGAAACCAGTGACTTCACTTCTAGTACAGTTGTAGGCATGTACTAAAGGCTTGACATATTCTCGCCAGTGACTCTTCTTCTGGTTCTCTAGGGTGCCTAGCATGCTCAAAAGGGTCCGGTTGAAACGTTCAACAGGGTTACCTCTTGGATGGTATGGAGTAGTTCGTATCTTACGGATGCCTGCTATGTCACACAGCTCCTTGATAGTCCGGGACTCGAAGTCTGGACCTTGATCACTATGGAGTCTTTCTGGGATGCCATAATGGACGATGAAGTGGTCCCAAAGGCATTTAGCAACAGTCTGAGCCTTCTGGTTTGAGGTGGGAATGGCCACTGCATATTTCGTAAAGTGGTCCGTGATGACCAGGATGTCTTTGGTGCCACTGGAGTCCGGCTCTAGGGTGAGAAAGTCCATGCATACCAGCTCAAGAGGTCGTGTGGCTGTGATGTTCACAAGAGGTGCAGCTTTCTCTGGTGGGACTTTACGCCTCGTGCAGCGGTCACAGGTCTTGATCTTGGCCTCTACCTCAGCTGACATTTTTGGCCAATAGAAACGTTTGCAGACAAGGTCAAGCGTCCGGTCTACACCCATGTGGCCCATGTCATCATGGAGACTCTTCAGAACTATGGGTCTCAGATTTTCAGGTAACACAAGCTGGTAGTGAGTCTGTGCACCCTCTTGTCGTTTACGGAACAAGACGCCATCTAAGATCTCCAGCCTGTTCCACTCTCTGAAGAGGAGGGAGAGCTCAGGGAGTTCTTTTCTGAGAGATGGTGGAGGTTTTTCTCCCAGCTCCAGCTGTCTGAGTACTGCACTGATGCAAGAATCTGCCCTCTGCTTCTCCCGCATCTCAGTGGGTGTTATCATCGGGATGACGTTCACACCGTCTAGCTGGCATTCCTCTTCAAAGCCCTCTGGAATAGCACTTGAATGGTGGGCAAGCGACATAACCAAAGTAGTTCCAGGCAATGTTCCTTCATCATGAACCATGTGCTTCTCACAGATGGCCTTGATGGTGCTTTCATCCATTTCTGTTGACAGGTGTCTTTTTGTGAACTGCTGTATCCTCTCCATCTCTTTCCGGGACGATGAGTCATCAGGTAGCCTATCATGTGGACGTCTGGACAGCCCGTCTGCATCCTGATTCTGCTTCCCAGCCCTGTACTGCAGCTGGAAATCGAAGGTTGACAGATCAGCTAACCACCTGTAGCTTGTGGCATCAAGCTTGGCAGAGGTAAGTATGTAGGTCAATGGGTTACTATCAGTGACAGCAAGAAATGGGCGTCCGTAGAGGTAGTCTTGAAATTTTTCTGTAATTGCCCACTTAAGGGCAAGAAATTCCAACTTGTGGGCAGGGTACCTGCTTTCACATCTTGATAGACCACGGCTTGCATAGGCGATGACTCTCTTCTGTCCTTGTTGCTCCTGGTAGAGTGCTGCACCAAGACCTGAAGTGCTGGCATCTGTATGCAGGATGTAGGGCAACTTGGGGTCAGCAAACCCGAGGACAGGGGCAGTGGTTAGCTTCTCGATGAGAGTGTCAAAAGCTGTTTGGCAAGTGGTGGTCCATCTGTCACCGAAGAGGTCTTTTGGATTGTAGTACTTCTCACTATTCACTGTGGTCTTAAAGCCTTTTCTCAATGGGGGATATCCAGCAGTGAGGGCATTGAGAGGCTTCACAATCTTTGAATAGTCCTTAACGAACCTACGGTAGTAACCGCAGAATCCCAAGAATGCTCTCAGTTCTTTCAGTTTAGTTGGTCTTGGCCAGGTTTTTAAAGCTGTTATTTTCTCTGGGTCTGTTTCAACTCCCTTCTCAGACACAATGTGTCCTAAGTACTTCACGGAGGTCTGGAAGAATTTGCATTTCTCGGGCGGTAACTTCAGGCCGAACTCTTTCAACCGGTTGAGCACCCGCATCAATCTTTCCTCATGCTCTTGTAGTGTTGAGGAGAAGATAATCAAGTCATCCAGGAAGACGAGAGCCTGCTTCATGTTCAATCCTCCTATGCAGCGTTCCATGAGCCTCTGGAATGTGCTTGGGGCATTTGTTATCCCCTGAGGCATCCGGTTGAATTCATAGAATCCAAGTGGACAGACAAATGCAGTTTTCTGCTTGTCTTGTTCCTCCATTTCGATCTGGTAAAATCCAGATTTGAGATCGAGCACTGAGAACCACTTTGATCCCGTCAATGCTGAAAAGGACTCCTCCAGATTGGGTAAGGCGTATGAGTCTTTGATCGTCTGCAAGTTCAGCTTTCTATAGTCCACGCAGAGTCTAACATCGCCATTCTTCTTCTTGACGACCACAATCGGCGAGGAGAAGGGTGATTCAGATTCGCGGATGACTTCTGCATGAAGGAGTTGCTGGATGTGGTTTCGTACAGCCTCGATGTCCTGTGGGTGTATAGGCCTCGCTCTGTGCTTAAAAGGTGTCTCGTCACTAAGCTTTATGTGATGTTTGATCTTGTCAGTACGGCCAAAGTCAAGGTCGTGCTGCGCGAACACCTCAGGCATGGAGTTCAACTTTTCGGATATTCTGTCTTTCCACTTGTTACATATTGGAGAGTTACTGAAGTTAAATTCAATTTTTTTCTTGGGGGTCAGGTCTGTTGAGTGTTTGGAACCAAGAGTTTGAAGAGACTGGGCACTCTTGATGGCATGGATCTCTGCTATCACAGCCTTAGGGGGTAGAGTTATGTCATGGTCTGACTCATTCTTCAGAATGACTGGTAAGCAGTGGGGCTGCTTAGATGGCAGGTTTGCTAGCCCGTCAGTTACCAGTATGCCACCTGGTAACGAAACTGCTGTTGGTGACTCTACTATCACCCACTGACTGCAGTTAGTTGTTCTGCAGCTCACTGATCCTTCAAAGACTCTTGTCTGACCGGCAGCAATGGTCTCAGCGTCTCTGCTGTGTAGTCTCACTTTCCCCATGCTTGAATCAAAAGTATGTCTTTGTCTGGCTCCTAGAGTTTTTAAGACTGCTCTGTAGCCATATGGAAGGGATTGGTAGTTCTGAGGAGTGACATCTGCATACTGCTCATAGAGAACATCTAAAGCATTGGTTCCTACTAGTACTGATGACAGAGTTGAGCGCATATCAGGTACAATTAACGCTAGTGTAGGAACGTCAATGTCCACTCCAAAGGTGCTCCTAGGGAAGCTGATGGTGACTTCGATGTAGCCAAGGTAAGGCACTTCCTGACCATTTGCTCCCTCCACCTCAAGCAAGTCACTTAATGAGTGGATGGGAAGATGAGACAGGGTTTCTTGATAGAAGGAGTTTGGGATTGTCGTGACTTGAGAGCCTGTGTCTAATAGGCAGCTGCATACTTTGCCACATATGGTCACTTGTGCAGTGCACCGTGCTCCAATCAGTCCCTTGGGCAGGTTTGCTGACTGTCTCTTGGTGGTAGAGTTAGAGAACATGTTGGAAACACGTCGTTTCTGTTTGGGACACTTTGTCTGTCTCCCAGTCCCTGTTTGTCCCTCTGCAGGAACTGGCTCTAAAAATTCTTAGGCTCTGAAGTGCTGTTTACAACATCCCATGCTTGCTGCTTTTCCTTCAACAGCTTTCCTTTTGAGGCTACCAGAGAGGGATTTGGTTCACCATCACACTGTGGCTTGATG
Source organism: Misgurnus anguillicaudatus (assembly GCF_027580225.2). Lineage (NCBI taxonomy): Eukaryota > Metazoa > Chordata > Actinopteri > Cypriniformes > Cobitidae > Misgurnus > Misgurnus anguillicaudatus. The sequence continues at coordinate 26,006,054 of NC_073345.2, forward strand.
TGTCCATCCTCTCCGCACCTGAAGCAGTACCAAGGTTTTGGTCTCCTGCTGCTGTTGGTCTTTTTATCTTGGCTGTGAGGTGTGGGAGTCTGAACTCCCATAAAACCAGGTGTGGGCACCTTCAGTTTGGGAGCTGGCTTAGCATGGTTCTTTCTTTGACTTTTCTGCGTGACACGTTCGAGCTGGGTTTGTAAATCTGCTATTTGCCTTTTCAGATCTTGAATCTCTGGTGAAGAAGAAGATAAATGCGATGTACTGCATTCTTCATCATACTGCACACAAATGCCTTGGTAATGGGATGACACCTTGGGTTTTGAGGAACTGAGATGGTGCTTCATCCGAGATGCTTTGGAAGCTCGCCTGTCTTCTGCTGTGCGGAGTAACAGCAGCAGTTCTGCAAAGGTAGGTGGATTTTGCTTTTTCTGCTCCAGTTGCAGCTCAGATATCAAGGTGTTGTCCCAACAACCTCTGACAAATTGTCTCAGAAGCTGCCTGTCAAACTCACTTGCAGAGACACCCCCCCTCCTGAGGGTGGCATTCAACATCACCTGCAGCCGTTGGAGGTAAGTTGAGGGTTTCTCACCACTGTCTTGCATTGTATTGAGATACTTTGCAAATAGGTTGTCGCCATCTTCAACGGTGCTAAATGCAGAGTCCAGGATATCCAGATATACACTTGGAGGTGTTTCGGGTGTCGGGTGCTTCGCAGTGTCAATGGCAGGTGGCGGGGGGCTTTCGGGGAGCTTCCGTGGTTTGTGCAGGTCTGATTGCCTGGTGTCTTTGAGAGGAGGTCCCACATTGGAGCGCCGGGTCTCATGGTCTGCCTCATTGTTGGGTCTGGGGAGATGCCCAGAAAAGGGTCGGATTCTTAGGGCTGTGTTTACATGCATAGCAGAGTCTTCATTTCGCACAATGTGTTCAACGATTACTTTCTGAATTTCTGGTGGATTCATGTCACAGAGTTTCAGAACAGATGGTGTCTCTTTGGCTGGTGCTGGAGGTGGCATCCAGTCGCCGCCTGGCTGGACATGCTGCTCTGGAAATGTGTTCTGAGGGCCAACCTGTGTGGCTCTTTGTGGAAGATGTTGCTCAGGTGATTTCAATTCCATGCTGTCACTTTGAGTCTCGGGATTCTCGAGGTCAACAGCATTGCTGATGATGGAGAGTTCTTCTTTAAGGAGAGTTGCAAGGTCCTTGCCAGTCTGCTTTGCTATCTCCTTCAGCTCAGAGAGGTAGGTCTGTGTAGCTGTTTTGCTAACTACAGGTGTGTAGACACTAGCTAGGGTTCTAATGCAGTAACTGTATTTAGCTGGGGAACTAGTGTCAAGTGTGTAGGGCAATAAAGATGCAAGTGCCTGTACAGCTGTGCCATATCTATATTCTATAATGACTTGCTTGTCTGAGTGTGCTGTGTGTGTGGAGTCTATTGGGATTATTCTTTCGATGGAACCATATTGCTTAAGAAAGTCAAAAAGTTCTTCATCTGTTTCTGTATCGGTAATGCCACTAACGATAACAGCATTAGGGACTTTTACATTGTTATGCTGGACTGCTTCCATGTCTTGTTAAGGTTAGACTCTAGTTTTAACTCTATTTTATTTTGATTAATACCACTCCTGGCTGCTGGCTCGCCAAATTTTATGTAGCACTTATGTCACTGCAATCGTAATAACTATGCTACTGGACCAGTTCTAGGTTCGTTGAGTGGTGTATGTTATATTAGAAAAGACACATGAGACATGAAAACTTATATAAATTAATTAGCAGTTTACTGAACAGGAATAAGAATGGAATAGGTAAGTTAGTAAGATAAATAGAATAATTAAATAAATATATAAATTATTCAATAAATGTATTGATAAATATTTACCCCACAAAATGTAGATCAATAAATAATCAATAAATATTTACAGTAAAAGATGTGTCAATAAATAATCAATGTAGATCAATAAATAATCAATAAATATTTACAGTACGATATGTATAATAAATAATTTTAAATCCTTTATATTTAATCTTTTCTTGTTTAAATAAGTTTAAATGGATTTAACTGGTTTAAGTATGGGTTTATTCTGGTTAGTTTTGTTCTTAGACCGGTCTATTAAATTTTAATCAGCTCTTTTAGAACAGTTGCTTTAACTATTTTTAAGCTATTTGTTTCTAGTTTTCTTTTAAGTTAACTCTTCTTTAAGGGAACAGGTACGTATTTTAGTGTGCTTATGTTAGTGTGATTGTTTCACTTTATAGGGTCTAACTCTTTCTTTGCAGGTAAAATGTAAGGATTTAAATGTTTCTTTTGTTTGTGCAATTGCTACACTTTGGAGTCTCACTGTTGTGTATGTTGTTAACATTGTTATTTAACTACAACACTCACTTTAACAGAAAACATAAAAGAAAAAAAAATACAATACATCAACCAATTTTCATTCATACATTCACCTATTCACCAATTTCTCTATTCAATAAATCTAAATTATTGTGTTGCAATTTCAGAATTTCAGTTCAGAGGATCCGTCCAATTCGATGTTTTCAAAGGTCAATGTCCAATGTGATTAAAAGAATATAGCTCAGTGGTTCACTTTGTTCATGTCAAACCGTGTAAGCGATCAGAATGCGGTGTTTCAGTTCTTGCAGGTTAAAGATCCTTGGGTTGGCTCGCCATCTAGTATCCAGTTGAAATATCTGTTCATTCGTATGCTGTCTCGCAATACGCTGATTATCCAAAGGTCCGATCCGGTGTCGAGCTGTCCACAAACTTTCCGTGTAGGGGAAAAAAACCTGGCCAAAACCGTCTTCAAAACACTCCTCAAAACCACCGCTAAGATGTTATAGGGATGATTCTCGATGAACAAAATATTAGAAGTGTTAAATAAGCCTAATTTTGGAGTTTAGTTTAAGGTGTCTGGATTCCGTGTGTATCTTATCGATTTTCGGTTAGCGTCTGCCGTTAATGTTAAAAAACAAAACAAAACAGCTCGTGCATAACTGTGAAAGTGTCTTAAAGGGGCAGAGGGATTTTAAACTAAAGGGATGGTTCAACATCATTAAAAGAATTGAAACTTTTACAAAATCAATATTTTAATATATTGTGTGGTTTCTAAATAACGTATTTATCTATTTATTGCAATTTATTAATTATATTATATATTATTATATATATTATTTATTTCACTAATATTATTTATGGTTCTATTTGAACTGTGGGTTACAATTGGCTACAAACCTACTGCCACACTTGTATTTTATATGTATCAATTTCCCAAATGCTTTTATCCAAAGTGACTTACAGTGCAATACAATAACATATTTTTTATCAGTAGGCTATGAGTGTTTTTCCCTGAGTTCCCTGAGAACCCATGACCTTGGGCTGCTATGCAATGCTTGCTATACAAAAGCACTTTAGCAGTTAATTTTACGTTATGGTTGGTTATATGAGACCTTGCTAGATATTGTATAAAACTGAGGGGTCCAAGTTAAAGTTAACTTATTGTATTTTTGTTTAATAGCCTACGTTAGAATTAAAAAACAGTAATTGGTTTTCTGCAGTGTCGCCATATATCCCCTAGGGGTCGTACAGCCACCATTGAGAACCCCTTTTCCGTTTTAAGACATTTTTGATGTTACATTTTGACATAATCGTATTTTGATAATCGTATTTTAGTACTGAGTTAGTTTGTGAAGCAATTCGTTAAGAAGTAAAATTAATTTATATATTTTCTTTTTTTATAAAGCCAGTTTTCTTTTGTAACCTACTAAAAAGGAATACATAAAATAAGCTACGAAATATAAAAAATCTCAAAAGCTAGTTGAATTATATTTGGCTAAAACGGGTATATTTCTAAAAGATTTTAAAGAATTACAAATAAAGCCAGGGGGTACATTGCATTCACAAACAAAATAAAACTGCTAAAAATAAATAAATTAAATAAATAAAAGTGCCAGAATCAAAAGATAGAATAAGTTCAACAAAAAGATTTTTTGTCAATTTTTTGTTTTGTTTTGACATTGCATGTGACGTGTCGTGACAGTTCTCCTGACGTCAACGCTGAGCTTTCATGAAAAGGTCTCGCGCATGCGCAGCGCTGCAGACCTCGTCTAAATTGAGGTCTTTGTTGAGACCAACAGACACATCTTGCTCAAGCGTTTTTCAAACATATCAAGGCAATATACTAAAAGAAAACACTTCTTGATACAATTACGACTCTGCAAGATTATTGTAATCTTAACTATACGACGCGAGGATATGCCCAGACTTGACAACATCGGATGTACACAAACAAAACCTGCGTTTTCGTTTTAAGGTGGTATTTTCATCGTACGTCGTTTTATTTAAACATTCGCGACCAGTGACCGATAGACATGGGGAGCTGTCATAGTTAAAAGGAGTTGATCTCCTTTTTTCCTGGATATCATGAAAGAAGAGAGGAATATTTTTTTGGAAAGGCTGCCCATGGCATGCAGCAGAAGTGGGGTTCAACTTTCCAGCTGCCTCGTCCAAACAGAGGAAAAGGGGAGAGCAGACAGAGGATATTTGTGGGTCTCCCATAGTTCACATAAATAATCAACAAGCAACATTTGGGATCGTTGTGAGATATGGAGACTGTCGGGAAATTTGAGTTCAGCAGAAAGGATCTTATAGGACATGGTGCTTTTGCAGTGGTGTTCAAAGGCAGAAATCGAGAGGTGAGAAAATATATTACCTTTTTTTATTTACCTTGAATATTTGCAAATGTAGTGGTTTGATGATCGTGTATACAACTTTTGTTGTTGTATGCGCACTCCATTGCTGCAGACCTGACATACCACCTTAAGTATACTGTAGGCCTCGGGTACAACAGATGGAGGGGGAAGAATAAGAGATTAAATGCATAATACAGTATTAATATTACACGATCTGCTGTTATTACATATATATGGGGTATATTTGTATACCATCCCTTATAGATGTTTTTCTAAACGTAAACATCAAGGCATTTTAAGTGATATTTCCGGTTTTGTTACTCTGGGCTTTCATGTCAATCTTGACAAATATTCATCAAGATACTGTAAAACAAAAAACACATGCACTCCATTGGTAATTAACTATGGACATGTAACCTTCAAACAATTATGCCCAAGCCTCTAATGTATATTTTCTGCACAGAAGCACGATTGGGAAGTTGCAGTCAAATGCATCAACAAGAAGAATTTGGCCAAATCCCAGACCCTTTTAGGAAAAGAGATCAAGATATTAAAGGTAACCTTTGGTTGCATTTAACATTTCCAGCACACAAATTCGAGCAGTCACGTACAAATAATCTTTTATTTGTTTTTCCCAAGGAGCTGAAACATGAGAACATCGTTGCATTACACGACTTTCAGGTAAGATGATTGTAATATTATAACACTGCAGGTGTTTTAATAAACAGTAATGCCATTGTTTCCCCAAAGAAATAGCGGTTTTGTTAACCGCTTACTATCGCAGTTGGTTTAAGTCACAAACACTTGATGGCGGTTTCATGTTTAAGGTGTCAAAAGCAGATTGAATTGATTGTGTGTTAAACCTTTCCCAAGTGTGAATTGTTTCTGATTGCATTAATTTGATTGGTTCGGAGCAGTCACGTGTTCTTGTGTTGACATGACATGTGCGCTTGCTTTAATGGTTAACGTACGGAAAGCTGTGTTGCGGTGCATTATGGGTATTTGAGTTCTGTTTGCACATTTCATTCTTATTAATTTAGAATAGATTTATAGATGTATTATAGGTGTATAAACGTTTATATAAATATGGGAGCAACGCTTAAATCATAAAAAATATATATTTATTGATATTTTTAATTATTTTATGATAACATTAACCCTGGTTTTAATAATGTTTAGCAGCAATGTTTATTTGTGGATTGATTACTATTTGTATATTCATAGTTTTACTACAGATATCTTTTGTTAAACAATTATTTTAAAGGGATAGTTCACCTTAAAATGAAAATTCTGTCATCATTTACTCATCCTCATGTTGTTCACAAACACAAAAGAAGATATTTTGAGAAATGATGGTGGGCACACAGCAGATGGTGACCGTTGACTTCCATAGTAGGAAAAAATATTTTGGAAGTATTGTGATAATTGATGAATAAAATATTGTAATAATTGATGGTAAGCACATAGTTGACTGGTCCCATTAAATTCCATATTATTTTATTCCTACTATGGAAGTCAATGGTCACTATCTGCTGTGTGTTTACCATCATTTCTCAAAATATCATCTTTTGTGTTCATCAGAAAAAAAATCATACAGGTTTATAACAACATGAGGATGAGTAAATGATGACAGAATTTTCATTTTAAGGTGAACTATCCCTTTAAGAGCAATTACATGGAAACACTTTTTTAAATGTCAGGGTGAGAGATATCAATGTTTTCTTTTGAGTACTTACTCGTTTCTTTATTCAGTTCATTGGCTCTCAATAAAGCATATCTTGTATAACAGTGCAAGTGAAACCTTTCTGTCCAGACTGGTAAAATGTTTGATTGATGTCTTAACACGTTCCTTAAACAGTTGGTTTCTTCAACCCTCAGGGTCATTGTGAGGTTAATGTGTCAGGCGTGTATCACTGCCGGTGGAAGCCAGTTGAATTACAAAAGAGATGCTCCACCTTGTTCCTTTTTAATGTGTTTCCTTTGATGCATTATGTTTGCATATTCATAGATTTAGTCCCATGTGTCCCTTATGTTACGGCAGCAAAGTCCCTGATTATTACGCCAGAATGAGAGCACAGATCCCAGCCATATCCGCCTAGAAAATCGCAACTTTTCATTTTTCATTGTCTTAGTACACGATGTAACTACAGAGAAGTCAAGTTTTAAATAGGAAAAATATTGAAACACTTTGGTTATTTTTTAGTGCGATGCTAATGGTCTAATCAGATTCAATGGATTGTGCTAAGCAATGCTAAAAGTGCCAGCGCCAGACCCGGAGACCAGCCGAACGGATTCCAAAACGGCAAGAATCAAATGTTTAAATAGGGGAGATGGAAAATAAACATATCTTCCAAAAAAAATAGAATGACCCTTTAAAAAAACCAGGATACCCATCCAAAAACCCTGGTCGGACCATAATACTATTAAGTTTTTGGTACCATGTTGGAGCCGATGGTGTAGTGGGCAGCGGTCCAACATGTGGTGCTTTCGCACTTTTGGTGACCCGAGTTCGATTCCCGGCTCGTGGTCATTTGCCGGCCCCATACCCCTCTCTTCTCCCTGTCCTCTCCGCTATCACTGTTAAAATAAAGGCAAAAATGGCACAAAAAAAAACTTAAAATAAAAAAGTTTTTGGTACCATTAACTATTTCTAGTAAGGATCTTATTCATGCAAATTTGGTAAGGTTCACTATACAGACTACCTGTTCGCTTCTCACATCTCTTGGATGGTCACCACGTTTTACTGTGGTGTTGAATGTCTGTGAACTGAATGCCATTTAAGTTCAAAAGATGGTCTTGCTCACCCGGTGCATGTAAATGTTGGATGGAGATGCAAGAGTTAATCTGGACATCTTTTTATTCCAATAACACGTCATATCAGAGAGAGCTACGTAAACTAATACATAGTTTATAATGTATAAATGTATAAATATCACACTTCACAGAAATCAGTAATAAGGTATGAAGGTGTAAAAAATGACATCTCTGCTCAACATTCCCACTAAGACAGACTGAAGTTGTAGCATTTTCATTTTAAGTTAGACTTAGTAACATTTCACAGATGAAAACTAAAGTGGAAAAAATTGACATTGATGCATTTGGTAGACAATTGTATTCAAACTGCATGACAAGATAAACATTTTGTTGTGTGTTTCCTGGATTTCAACCCATGACTTTAAACACACCGGTTGATCTAAAGGAACATGACATGAGCAATATAATGGATGCGATTGAATCGGACTGCATTGCATTAAACATCATAAAACTTTATTACCCTTATCAACATTTTTCATGTAAGGATGACGGTTAAAAAGAGCAACGTTGCACTGTTATGTTTCCCATCCATCTGAATCGCCAAATTCTGCGCTGCTTCATCAGGGTCCCTCGAGTGTTATTTGTCACTAATCAGCACTTTCAGGTTTGCTGGTTGGTGAAAATGGGGGTTGCGTGGCCTCCACTAAAACCAAAAGCAAAACTTCATTAATGCTGAATCAGCAGCACGGATCAGCTGATTCGGCTCGATTGATTGGTTGCAGGGGGACACCTAAAGGGTGGAGGTCAGCTGTTGCTAAGTGATAAGGTCTTCTACATGCGTTATTCTATTTTTCGAGAGCCTTCATGCATGGGCTCTGAATATAACGGGATTGTGGTGTTGTAAAAACTGCCGTGATATAGCAAACAAAACATGCAGGAGCATCATGTTTCAGCTGATGTTTTTGCTTTGATGGTAGTTATGTGAATAGTTTAACGATTTGTGCCTTTGTGGTTTGTACTAAGCAGATGCTTTGCATGTTTGTTTATGATGATCACCATGATAGAGACTCATTCACGTTAACACCTGGTATTTATATCCGTCTCTTTTGTCCACTTTTGACCGTTTATGTCCTGATTACTTTGAGGGGATGGACTATGGGCGAGTTAAAACACGAGTTATAGACCATTTTAAAAGATGTAAACACTACTGGCCCAGAAACACTTCCTGTTTCAGTTTGTGACTGTTTTTTTTATTATTTCACATATATTATTATCTTTAAGATGTTTGTTTAACTTTTTGATTCAGTTCTATATGTTCTGATGGTTGTATTTTATCCCAACATTTATCTAGTGTTAAAAAACTGAAACAGGAAGTGGGTGTTGTTTACATCTTTTGAAATGGTCTATAGAATTTACGGCTTTATGTTGACCCGCACTTATATTATGTGGGAGTTTGTTGCTTGTGTTGTTAGTAAACATGCTGCACAATGTTTTGTACATGTATATGTAGGGTGGCCATTCGTGCCAGTTCCGCCGGACACGTCCCGACCGCATACGTCATCAAGGTTTAATATTTCAGGTTTGATTTCAGAAAAGCAACCGTTACATTTCAAGGTAAGAATAAAACTACAATAATTCTATGTCTTAAAAGAAATAAATCTTAATTTTCTAATGTATTTTAACTGAAATGTGAGAACCTCGATGACGTATGCGCGCGACTTCCGGAGAACGAACCCGTAAACATGCTCGGGACGTGTATGTAAGAGCTTTCTCAGATTTCTTTTAGGGCAATTGATGAAATAAGCTTGCGCAGCTTTTACAAAATGAAACAAAAATAAGAGGCGGAGAGCAGCCCCTTTCGTTTTAGTAATGATAACCTAAAAATTGCATGAACGCTGTGGGTTTGCTCTAGACGTCTGTATTTAGCACCATCCATTTGTTATTTGATAGACCAAAGCTGCAAAATCAGTAGTTCCCTTTATTTTAAGTTGCAGTGCACACGGAGAATAGAAATCGGTCACCATCTCACAGTTCACATACATTGAATTGTGAAAACAGAGAGTGTTAACTAAGCCTTTGCCATGTACCCTCCCCCTGCCTTTTTGTTAGCCCATTATGGCCCTGTGCAGAGAAACACACTCACACCATATGTGAGACAATCTAAACCAGCCTCAAGTCAAACTGGATTAATGTCAGCCGACACAAATAAACTGGTTTTGTTTTTCACTGTAATATGTATTCATTTCAAGTCCTGCTGTCAACATATTGTTAATGTTATGCATAGATTTGATCAGGGTATGTTAAACAATTTATAAAGTGGAAATGCTTATGTTTAGCCTTTTTGTAATTTAATATAATTTATAAAATTATAAAAAGGTTGAGTGCATTAATAAGGGCATGATGAACTGAAGCTTCTCCTTGATAGCTCAGTGGTAGAGCATTGCGTTAGCAGCGCAAAAAGGTTTCGAACCCAGAAAACACATATACTTATAAAAACGTATACCTTGTAAGGCATTGTAAGTTTCTTTAGATAATAGTAGGGCTGCAAAACGATTAATCGTAAATAATTGTTTGCAGAATAAAAGTTTTTGTTTACATCGTGTGTGTGTGTGTGTGTGTGTGTGTGTGTGTGTGTGTGCTGTGTATAATAACCATGTATAAATAAATACACACCAGGGTTTCCCACAAAAAATGTGTTAGTTAAGGTGGTAGGGTTGGGCGGGTGGCCACGGGCGGGTATAATCAAAGGGGCGGGGTGTACCATCATGATGAAAATGAAAACATTTTTATTAAAAACACTCAAATAAAACTTAATTTTGAAGAAACTATGACAGAAAATGAACACGTACTAGATTATTAATGAATTAAATGTTTTTAACAGATAACTTTTACGGGAATAGCTCCGTGATGAAGTGAAGCTAAAGGGTTAATAAACACAAACTGAAGCAGATGTTGTAGAACGTCTGGCGAACGATGATTGATAGCGTGAAGATTGCAAAAAACTGATTATTTCCCACTATTAATTACATTATCTTAAAGGAGTGTAACTACTGTAGCATGTAAATAATGCACATAAATAACGTGAGCAAGAGCGTGCTCAACAGTTAACGTTATATCGAATCAACAGGCACGTGCAACCTAGCTAACAAAAAATCATCAGATAACTTACTTTAAAGCAACACTATGTAGTTTTTTTACCTTTAAATAATGTCTCTAAAATAATTTCAGTGATAGAACAACTTTTAACTGGACAAATTGTACTGTTGCTCCAACCTGAGCAGCCTCCTAGCTGCTACAAGCACACTCTGAAAGTGGCAGTGGAGGGTAGGAAACACAGCCCCGCCCCATCCCCCTGCCTGCAGAAGAGTGTCTGATACCAGGCACTGTTGCGCTTTTCAACCATATGGGGGAGCTGTAAGTCATTTTTACATGGAAACTACATAGTGTTGCTTTAAATTTGCAAGAACTATAGACTAATACAATAACAGGCGTCCATGCTATTCTCCGAGATGCATTTGATGGCCTTTTGTGCAGCAAATTATTATTATAATTTTTTTGGACGACCTAGTTAAGGCGGTAGGGTTTCCCAGCTTAGGCGTGCCCCAGAACTCCAAAGTATATATTTAAGAAATATTTATGTGTATATACATTTTTAGATTTATATATAATTTATATTATACATAATTATAAATACTTATACATAGTTTTTTTTTCCTCAAAATTGCATGTGTATTTATATATACATAATTATTATACACAGTACACACACATATATATGATGTAAACGTCATGTCAAAAAACGTGTCTGCTGCAGATGTTTGAAGGGGTTTATGATAAAAGAGACACCCGCGTTTGCCAGATACTTGCTTAATCTTGTGTGTATTTAGAGTTTAGTGTTAAGTGAGTGTCTTGCGAGTATTTTGTGAATGTGAGCGTCTTTTTTATCATAAACTCTTTAGACGCGTGTGCAGCAGGCACGTATTTTGACATGATGCACGTGGTTCACGTGATGCAACGAACACACATTTTCACATGATGAGCAGCAACACACATGAAACTCCAAACACATATTTTGAATTTGCGCCCCTCGGAAGAGAAGTCACCGGCCGCCACTGGCGTAAATATAATGTAAATGCCATGGACTTGTGTGAGATTTGTGAAGGAATTCAATAAAAGGAAAATATGACCATGGTCAATGTCAAAGGTTTTTGTGAATGAATTTCTAAAGTACATTTTTGCTGTCAGATGTTCAATGTGGTTTTTGGACCATAACTGTACATAATGTGTTTGTTTACTGATTGTAATCCCAGTGCTTATCTCTCCTTCCAGGAAACAGCCAGTTCTGTGTACCTAGTAATGGAGGTAAGGTGGCATGTTTTCCCATCATCTTTGCTTGTGTACTTTGTCTATCCTGAATCAGTTAACACCTGTTGTTAACTCTGCACTGGGGCCAATAGAAGACGGCTATAGTTCTTAAAATACACACTTAATTATGGTACATTTTTACGTGTACATGAGGGTCCATGTATAGTGTGCAACTGTGCATGACACAGTTTTCAGAAGAATGCCATCGGATTTTTTAAACCCTACTTGCATTGTACGCATAAGTTGCGCATGCGCCTACAGAAGAATGTAGTATATGTAGCCCAGGAGATGCATTTTGTCGCAATGCACAAGCGTCAAACATCTGTGTACATGTATGAATAAAAAAAGATACTTTGCAAGGCTGTGTGTTTGACTGTGCATAAACGTAAAAAAAAAACCCTAAAAAAACGAACTACTATACACACTGAGCTTTATGCTGGATTCACACCAAATGCGATATAGGCGTCAAAAACGCGCTATTCGCACATAGTTGGACGCTTGAATATTTTAAGTTTACTCGCTTCATTCGCGCATGAAATTCTACTCATTCGAGACATTCACGTGGAAATTTGCGTCATGGGAGGGGCTTTTGCAACTCCTTTCGCTTCCTGTAATGACATCACTACTAGAGCAAGCTCCTGATTGGTTAATGCGGCGTGATTTTCTGCAAAGTTTAGATTTTTTAACTTGTGCGTTTACTGCGGCAACGCTCAATTGCGGCATTCACCCGTCAATTCACGTTATTCAGACGTGAATTGACCTCCAGATGCACGTAAATGCGTCTTTACAGTGATTTAACATTGAAGTCATTCGCGCCGGATACTCTATTCGCATTTGGTGTGAACGCAGCATTGGGCATGTCTGAATTTTGGCATGTTTTATATAATACTGTGGATTTTTCGAGTTTTTCTGATTGCTTACATCTGCCAGTATTTCCATTCTCCGAAAGCTTTTTTGAGTTCACAAAGGCAGCAGGGAACATAGGAAGGAAGTCTATCAGCATCACACAAAGGGAAATAACGGCCTATCTTCTCTAAGTGATTTGGTTTAATATGCATCTGAATACTTTCTCTACATGCGGTGAACTGAGTCCTATTCAGATGCAGGGGTTTTTCAAACAGCTTTGTTTGAAACTGAATAGAAATGCTGTGTATTGCACTGCTTTTTAGGATTAATGTGCTTCAATGTGCTTTCTTGTTTAGTACTGCAACGGGGGAGACTTGGCCGACTACTTGCACTGTAAGTATATAAGCAATCTGTGATGACCTGACTTTAGGATTTTACTATTTTTTTGTGGCTTTCATAGCATGACAACCTCCTTTAGAAAATGATGTGTTCATTATTTGTAATAAATAATAAAATAGGCGTTGTCAAATTGGATTAAATTCAGAATCCATGGGGCGTACAAAACATCTGCTTTGACAGAATAGGGTTTATACTCTTTACCCTCATTAATTTTTGTAATCATTTTGTCATTTATTTAAGCTTGAGTGATGAACAAAATTATATCAGATTATTTCAAAAACATGCAAATCTAGACAGGGAAGTTAGGTTGTATGGGAAAACGGATCCAAGGAAATGCAGTGCAACATTTGTTTAAAGAAAAATATGTGAATTTCAGACACAACAGTATTTGTTGTTTTTAGTTTGCTCTGTATTAATGAATAATAAACAATTAAAAATAAGTGAATCACTAAAGCGCAATACATTGCTTGCACAAGCATGCACTGACATGGTTAACGTGTTTTAAATTGTGGAAGCACTGCGTGGTGTATTTGAATACAATTTGCCTGTCAAATTTGTAATGTAACCTGTTAGAAATATATTTATGGTATAGACGGTGTAGAGATTAAACATCAGGGATATAAACTTTTTTTAAATCATCTATCTTAACGTTATATTGTGAACAAAGTGTCAAACTACTGGTCTAAACTGGACGATCCCTATGGAAACTTAATGGTGTCATTAAAATGTATTAAAATCTTAGTTTTATACCCAAAGTGGCTTCTTTGCTTTGAGCATAATTAGTACTGTATATTGTATGTATTGTAAAGTCTGTATATGAACTTGACTAATCTTTTCTGTAAATCTCTTTTTTAGCCAAAGGCACTTTAAGTGAAGACACCATCCGAGTGTTTCTACAGCAGATTGCAGGGGCCATGAGGGTCCTTCAGGGCAAAGGCATCATCCACAGAGACCTGAAACCCCAGAATATCCTGTTGTCCCACCCTGCAGGCCGAAAGTCCCACTCCAACAACACCTGCATCAAGATAGGTGTGACATGCATCGATATGTTTAAGCATCTAATGTATCATTTTTAAATGTTAGAAAGTGTGTGTGTGGAGGTACAGCTTCTTTAAGAGTCATTTTTTTCAGTTTTGTGTGCTTGCGAATGCAGGTGTCACTTTCATTGTAATTTTTTTTAAGTTTAAGCATTTAGGCCTGCACCAACTTGTTCTGCGTCTTTTGCTGTTACTTTTCTAAACAATTAGACTTGCATGCCATATACTTACATTGAAGGTGGTAAATCTTGTTAAAGCATGGAACTAGAAAATCTAATGGTGCTTTTCCATTGCATAGTACCCCACGATTTAGGTCGGGTCAGCCCACCTCACTTTTGCTTGGTTAGCTTTTCCATTTGTGCTGTCTACTGCTGTGACACAATACAAGTGAGAGCGTCATTGTACATTCCCATACATTCATTTATTTCTCAGTCCGCCACAAAATTTTAATTGAACACCACAAATAGATGTTTGCACATCATGTTTATCACTACCTCTGTCTCACATGACAGTTTCTGTATAAACACCCGTGGCGTCAGTCGACACGCTCCGCTGAGCCTCTTTTAAGTTGCATTTAAGCATACAGTATATGCGGTCATGCGCGTTGCTAATGTGCTGCCACAAACTGCAAATCTGGAAAAAAAAACTGGTAGGGTGTGTCTGATTCTCAACCTGTGGGTGTTTTTCATCGCTAAAAGGGAGTTTAGGAACTTATTGCCGAGCACAGATGACAACACGTTTGCTCAAGACATCGCAAGCTAGCACGAAGGTAAAGCTAATCTTTTACATTATAGCGGTGACGCTGGTAGTGACGATTCTCTCAGGACAATCAGTGATCTACAGTGTTTTCGCATCACGTTTTGGTATCAGCTCGGCTCGCTTGGAACCCCAATCGAGGTGGGACTAAAAAAAGTATCGGGTACTACGTACTGCACCCAGTCTTACCCCAAAAGTAAGCTGATCGACCCAAACCGTGGGGTACTATGCAATGGAAAAGTGCCAATAGACGGTTTCAGCGATAACAACATAAACAAGCGGCTGTCGTGGTCCGCACGTAATTTCCGGTAAACTCCGCTAAGAATAAATAATAAAGTTCTTTAAACGTAGTTTATTTATATAACAAGCAAAAAAACAACACATAGATTACATAGGAAACCAAAACATTTATTTTCGACGAGGCATTTGTTCAAGAGATCAGTTTTGCAACTAGTCAGACCATTTAAAAAAAAAACGAAACCGGAAGTAAAGTTCGGATCCAGACGTGTATGGCGTCAGACTTGGAAGTGGGTATTTTGGATTTGGGCAACTATCCAGAATGCTCTAGCTGCCAAAAACCAGGGCCTTGGCAAACAACCAAAGTTTTCTTAGCACTATGTCGACATATTCACTTTTCCTTATGAAAATGTTTCCGGTTTGCATTATAATTCCTCCACATTATAAAACTTTTTTGTTTAATTTAACTTAGTGTTTTTGGTTATAGCACATACAGTCTTCACAGACAATTGAGCCTTGATCAGATGTATAGTATATATGGTTTAGACTGAAATAAATGAATTTAAAATGTTTCCCAGTGCTCTGTACAGATTTTGTGCTTGATTTGTTTTTAATTACAGCATGAAAAGGCAAATGGAAACTCTGTGGGTTTGTTTTATTTGCTGATTAAAGACATCTGCAAAGTTTACCTATTTTTCCACTCATATACTGCTTGCACATTTATGTCAACGACATTATTAACTTTTAAACGGATGCCAAAAATACAGTGTGTTCTTTCATCTAAACCTACCCTATATCCCATCAAGTGGTTTGAGATTACCCAGAATGCACTGCTGCACCACCACAGTGGTTAAGATCTTGCTTGTCTTTTCAGCTGACTTTGGCTTTGCGAGGTACCTCCAGAACAACATGATGGCTGCTACGCTTTGTGGGTCCCCTATGTACATGGTAGGTATATTTAATTTTTCATCCAGACTTTGCACAAACATGTGCGTGATAAAGATTACACCTATTACTACTAATCATAATCACTATGATCACATACTGTTTACCAGGCACCAGAGGTTATTATGTCGCAGAACTATGATGCCAAGGCTGACCTGTGGAGTATAGGAACCATTGTGTTTCAGTGCCTGACAGGGAAAGCGCCATTTCAGGTACGCACCACACTTATTTTGATTAGGTTAAGCAGAGACATTAAAGACCGGATGACTTTAAATGCATGAATGTCTTTGCATTATATGACAACACACCAAATTTAAAAGCCAATTTTAGTTCTCAATGAGGGTGAACATGCTTATAAGCATTCTGCATGGTTGTGCATTTCATATGTCTGGTGTACCACAGGGTATGTTGAATTTTCCATAATTGTTACCATAAATTTGTTTCATCTGTCTTGTCTACAGGCCAGCAGTCCCCAGGACCTCCGCTTGTTTTATGAAAAAAATAAAACGCTTAGCCCAAAGTAAGTGTGACAGTATCCATCTCGTTGCTTAAATAGATACAGTTGATATGTATATTTTTGGGCATTACAGTAATTCCTTCTAAGCTAGCATTTTCCAAAGTGTGGGGCGTGCCCCACTGGTGGGAAATAGGAACATTACAAGTGGAAGTGACATACAAGAATGAATTAACGTCGGAATGGTAAATGAAGCTAAACAAATAATTTAATGTGGAGAGGCGGGTATAAAAGTTAACAATGGATAAGTTTGTGACACGGAATGAAAAGAAAACTCGAGATTTGGCACCAGCAAAGAAAACCAAGACAGACAGTGGACTTAATCAACCAAAAAGCCAGCCGAAAAAAAGTATGATGAACTTTGTCAGAGACAAAATGCAAACATGGGTGCATTATTATTATTTACTTTTGAACAAAGTCTTATTTCATGTTTTAAAATATGATGTGATTAAATACATTTAAGTTAAACTTAAAGCCTAGTTGATTGCCATATTGTTGGGTAATTGGGGACAGGTGGGGCTTGGAAACCTTCCCTACCTCCAAAGTGGAGGAAAAAGTGTGAGAAACACTGCCCATTTGTACGTTTTTCCAGCCCAGTGTAAACCCCAGTAAAAAATTGCTTCGTTGAACCCCATTCACACAACATTTTGATCCCAGAAAATTTCAGTAAAATTGGCAGAAAGCCTTCTATGTGAACAAAAGTCCCCATAAATGTTCTGGCAATGCTTTCGTAAAAGGAAATTAGTAACATTTACATAACGCATCCTAAGCAAACTCCAGAAACTATGGAAAAAATACCAAGTGCAGGACTTTAAATACCTTGCGTGTTTAGGTGATCTTTATGGAATGTGTGTGAATGAACCAAAATCGAACGACAAATCCCAGACACATTTTCCGTGTATTTTCCGTAATCTGTGTGTGAAAAGGGCTTTAGAGTAATCTAACAAACTCAACAAAGCATTATAGGGTCAACCAGTGGTGTGAATTTAGCCCGGGATTATTCGTTTGTCTAACCAATAGCTAATATGTTGGTGGGTTGGGAAACCTGTTCGAAACCAAAATTTACCTTTTGTTTGTCAATTTTGTTTGGTGACACAGAAGTTGCACCTCTGATCATAGTCAATTCCTCTGTTTTGATTGGTTTGATTGGTCTTTTGATTTTGAATTATGTATTGAGCTCTCTCTCTCTCGCTCTCTTTCTGTCATAAAGCATTCCCAGAGAAACGTCCAGTCATCTCAGGCACCTGCTGCTTGGACTTCTGCAGAGGAACCATAAGGACCGTATGGACTTTGGTCAGTGTCTGAGAGCTTAACTCCACTAGTTATATATAAGGACATTTGTATCTTTTCTTTCTCCTTATGCAATTCCTCGTGGAATGTCTCTGCTTTAACAGATGAATTTTTCAAACACCCTTTCTTAGAAGCAAGCTCCTCTATGAAGAAGTGTGAGTTACTAGCCCGCCATCCCATCCATTTTATCTCACCATGTTAATGTTATCTAACATCATGTATCTTTATGTCCTCCAGCTGCTCCGGTGACCCTGACTTGTTTTCCTAGCTCAGCCTCTGCAAGCTCATGCAGTAGTTCATCTACATCACACCTGGCTTCTCCTCCTGTAAGTGTGTGTGTGTGTGTGTGTGTGTATTTACTGTCTTTATTAAATCAATGTTACTCAGATAAGTCCTGCTGTAGTTCAGGGCTTTATCACAGACGTCAGGATAAGCATGGAACAAAGAGACACTTTCTTAACATTTTATGGTGGCTTGCAACATTAATCGGGGAAGAGCCACGTGTGAGTCAGCTCTGTGTTTTGTGACAGTTATGGGTCTCCTGGTATCGAAATTCTGGGTATAGGTCAGCAGCAGCATTTTTAAAAACAAGGCCATTGAACTTCCACGTCAAGCTTATGGGTTTGATTCCAAAACAACACTTAAACTGACCAAAATCCCCCATGATTTATTCACCCTCAAGCAATTTGAGATACAGACGTCCATTATCTTTCAGACGCAAAACATTTGGAGTTATTTTAGTAAATGTCCTTGCTCTTCTTGGCTTTATAAAAATATAAAACAGGGATCAGGGAACAACTTCTGACTTTAAAAGACCAAAAAAGTACATCCATCCTTCACAAAAATAATCCACATGGCTCTAAGGGGTTAATAAAGGTCTTTTGCGAGTTTGTTTCGATGCAGTTTTGTAAGAAAAATATCCATATTTCAAACTTCATAAACGAAGTCTATCAAAAGAAAGTCCAGATTCTATTGGGGTAGGGGCGTGTTTGTTTAGGTGATTTCAAATGTCAACATAAGCTTTTAGAGATCATGCACACCGCCTTTAAATTCCTATTATTTTATGTAAATGTCAGGTTTATGTATATTATAACATTTTTGATAACATTTGATGTTATGTTATATCCCCAAATATTCCAGCAATCCCTTGCGGAGATCCAGCAGGTTCGTGCGAAAGCATTGGCCTCCCCTACCCAGGATTCTCCAGGCTACCTTAAGGATTCGGGCGGTGGTGGAGGGGAAAGCAGTAGCAAGAACTCATCGTGTGACACGGATGACTTTGTCATGGTTCCAGCTCATTTCCCCAGTAAGCTTTATTTCCTTTGCCTACGCCTGTGACCGCCCTGTTAGAGTAGGTGTTTGTCATTCAACTCGTATGTCCTTTATCTATTTTTTCCCCTTTCTTTTTCTATTTTTGTAGGTGACCTCACCTGTGAAATGCCAACAGGAAAGGTTCTCCAGGACAGTATGATGTATAGTGGGTGAGAATGCTTTAATCTTTACAGAGAGTATCTATTTCCCGCTTACTTATATTTATGCATAGCTATAGCGAAACTGTCAAGGAAGCAGAATAGTTATGTCAATATGCATTTAAATTTGTTTAAAGGGACACTCCACTTTTTTGTTTTTTTAATTTTTACAGTTTTGGAATCCATTCAGCTGATCTCGGGGTCTGGCGCTAGCACTTTTAGAATAGCTTAGCATAATTAATTGAATCTGATTAGACCATTAGCATCGCGCTCAAAAATAACCAAAGAGTTTCGATATTTTTCCTATTTAAAACTTGACTCTTCTGTAGTAACATCGTGTACTAAGACCGACGAAAAATGAAAAGTTGTGATTTTCTAGGGCGATATGGCTAGGAAGTATACTCTCATTTCAACGTAATAATGAAAGATTTTGCTGCCGTAACATGGCTGCATCAGGCGCAACGATATTACACAGTGCCTGAAAATAGTCCCCTGCTATTAAAAGATACTAAGGGGACTATTTTCGGCTGCTGCTTAATATCATTGCGCCTCCTGCAGCCATGTTACAGCAGCAAAGTCCTTGTTTATTTACCCCAGAATGAGAGTATAGTTTTAGTACATGATGTAACTACGGAAGAGTCAAGTTTTAAATAGGAAAAATATCGAACCTTTTTGGTTATTTTTGAGCGCGATGCTAATGGTCTAATCAGATTCAATGGATTATGCTAAGCTATGCTAAAAGTGGTAGCGCCAGACTCGGAGATTGGCTGAATGGATTCCAAAACGATAAAAATATAATGTTTAACTCTAGGGGAGCTGGAAAAAGAGCATATTTTATAAAAAGTGGAGTGTCCCTTTAAAAAAGAGTGGAAGTAATAAATAAATAAAAATGGCTCCACTTTTGCATTATTAAATAAGTGAAATTGGCACTAATATCACCTGAAGGACGTTTAACTTTACGATAGTCAGGTTTAGGATTTCACAGTTAGCGTCTTCTGTCTCTGCTCTGTGTTAGGAGTTCCCTTCTTGCATCTGGAGGTCAGTGCAGTCAAGGCAAGACCCCTCCACGTTCCCCTTCCTACAGCAGCTCCCCGGGACCCAGCGGGTAAGAACACAGCAGGGTCGGCGGCGATGTCGAGTAACCTGGATTTTTTGCATTTAGTAGCCAAGCCTATGAATGAGTTCCTCCTGCCTGCCAACGGCTTCTTGCTGATTGGGTTTCTGGGTCATTAGAGATGGATGAGAGCCTTATGCTTTCATCCTCACAGGGGAAATGAGTCCTGGATTGGCCGAAGCATCGAGTCTTTGATATGGACACAGATCGTCCTGTTCTTTTTATTATTAAACGATGCCCTTGAAAGCCATTGTCATGCACAAAAGACACTCGTACAGCTTTCTTATCCTGGCTCAAGCTGTTATGCTTTCAAAGGAGTTGTTTATCTCCAGATGTGTATAAATGTTTGTATTTTATCTTTCAGATTGATCAAATAATGTGTGTCTTTTTCTGTTTCCATTTTCTCCTCATTATTTTTCGCTCCATGGATCTGCATTTTTCGGTTCATTCTCAGCAGGCCGAGTGAGTTTTCTGGGAGTAACTATAGCAACTATGGGCAGTCTGCACCCATTCCTGTCCCCACACAGATTCACAATTACCAGCGCATGGAGCAGAACCTCCAGTTCCCAGGTCAAGAGGAATCTCCAAGGTGGGTGAAGATACATTCCTAAATATTTTTTCTGTATGTCTGGGTTGGCTCCACTTTTAGGGTATATTTACATGGCAACAATTTACTGAAAATATAAATGTTTTTTAAAGGTTTGCATGGACATCATTTCAAAAATCCACACAGATCTACGAAGATTACTTAAAAAAAAAAAAACGTATTGTGCAGGCCAGTAGTTGGCGATGATACACAATGTCTGAATGCGTAATACACATATCAGGGTGGGCTCTCACTAAATACTTGTTGTATCGAGTTTAAAGTTTAAACTTCGTTTGGGTTTGGAGTATAATATTTGGTATAATATAATTTCTGTAAGATCGAACAGTAATAAAATCGTACTCTTGACCGACTCGAGAAACACAAAGTATTTAGACACCAGGGGCCTCATTTATAAAATGCTGCGTAGAAACCATCCTAAATTTAATCTTACCATCATTTATCGAAAATGTAGGGGTGCACCGATATATCGGCCGATGTTGCTTGCTATGCTTCTCAATGAATTATGGTGAAATGCCGTTACATTCAAAAGCCAGGGGGCGCTCTCGTGCAGAAACTTAATATGCGCTGCAGACAAAGAACCATACACGCGCAGCCCCAGGAAATGGCTTACGGATATATTTATATTGCTGTTCTTCAAACCTTTTCAGGTATTTTCATGATAATAAAGAATATGTATAATGATTATGTCTTTATAACAAATGCATGTTATAAACGACTCAAGCTAATAGTGATTTCAGATCGATAAGGACTTACTGATCAAAAGCCGTAGTACATGAAATAGCTGTTGATAATATCAGCACGTATTATTATTGTTTATACCACGGGTCTGTTGAATGCTGCATTCTGATTGGCTGAGAAATGTTCTATGGGTGTTGATTATTTTTCTGTAAACCGCACACCTATCTTTTCAAATGTCTTAAAAATAGGCACCAGAGCAATGTTTGTGGTAACCGTGGTATAAGCGGAATAATTGACTCCGGTCCTTTGAATTATTTGAAAATAATGCACACCTGCGGTGTAACGGCACTCCGCTTCGCGTCGTGCCGCATTACCACCTTGGTGTGCATTATTTTCTTATAATTCAATGGCCCGTCGTCAATTATTCCTTACATATCAGCGTTTATCGGTGCACTTCTACAATAATGGGTATGTGTGATTCATAAAACGAACGTACACACAAAAAACGAACGTACCCCTTTCTTTCAGATGTGAAATTTATAAATTGCAAATGATCTTGAACTTGTGCGCAGCTGAGCAGTTTCAGATCTCTACCTTTAAACAATGCCTAAAAAATGTCATTGACATATAACAGAGCACTTGTTAACTTTTAAACTCTTTTCGAGCAGCAAGAATGGCTTATATTCCACAAACCTGCAGCAATCAGACAAGCAAAAGTGCGTACGTCTGCTCAGACCCTGACATGGGGCTAAGCACTTTTCCACGTCAAAGACAGTTTAATAAATTTGTTGGGTACGCACACTTTACAATCAAGTCTGTGCTTACGCACACTTTATAAATGAGGCCCCAGGGGTGGCACACCCTCCTGAAAACATTTCAATCGCCCCCTGGTGGCTTACTACAGTATAAGCTCCGCCTTCTCTATGTAAATCTATTTTTACCAACAATGGTTTCTTTTATTTTTATTTCTTCTTATCATGGTAATGTACTTTTAAGGGTTTGTTTTTCTAATATGTTTGGTTTAAATTGGTTAATAGATGCTATTAACTCTTTCCCTGCCATCGGCGAGTTGTCTCGTCAATCCGCAATATCGCTATTATCAACCAGGTGGATACTATCTTATAAAACCTGGAAGTATCGCCCTAGGGCAAACAGCTGTATGTCTGTGTAAGTTTTGAAGAAACCTGTCCATATTTGAGAGGTGATAAAAAGAGAACAAATGAAGGTAGGATGAAACGTGTTTTTTTTAAAGCAGCGGGTCTGTTCTTTCATTTAATATATTGTATGTTTATATATTTAAAGAAGAGCATTTTCTGGGAGGCATTCAACTTTTGTGAAAATCATGAAAAATGCTGGCGGGGAAAGAGTTAATAAGGCTTGAGATGACTTGATTTGTGTGTTTGAGAAACGGGGAAATAGACGGGGGCTTGAAACCGGGACTCATGCTCACGATCACTACTGCACAGACTGTTGGCTCCAAATGACATCATTGGCGCAAGATGTTAGCGGCCATTTTTAAGATTTTTTTTTACAATAGATGTCTATGTAGATACGTCGTCTATCTATTTTTACAGTCTATGATGCATATCTATAAAGTCAACGTTCTCATAAATTCAACTTTTCATATTTAACAAGGAGATGATAATAGTATTGTTTTTAATAAATTGCACTTTGAAACCTGCTTTAAAAGTCAGATTTTTTTCAGGCCCCAAAAAAAACAATTGTTATGTAAATAAACTTCCAAAATGCATAAAATTGGTTGTGTAAATTCCCTTTTAGTGAATGAGTAAACTGAATTGATCTGGCAACCCCCCACAGGATATTGAATTTATTGAGTTATATTGAGTCATTGAACAGAGGAGTCATTTCATTATAACAGTTTTGCTGCAGAGCATAAATAGTTTCATTATTGCTTTTACCCTAAACACATTTGTCAAACGATAACTCTTTTTTTTTCTCTCTTTCGCTCTCTCTCTCTCTGACAGGTCTGGCACAGTACAGAGGTGTGGTAGTGGAAGTTTTCTGTCCTCTGGAAGGTCCGGCCCCTCACCGCCTCAGTTCGGAGGGCCTGTTTCAGCTCTCACATCCCGCAGACTGTCTACAGGGGGAGCAAAACCTTTTCAGCTCTCCCCTCAGGGTAAGTTTCTGTTCAAACCATAATGTGACTGTAATAAAGCTAATATAGTAACCCTTGTGTCTTAAACTGTTTGTCTCAAAAGTGGGCACTATTCCTGAGTTGCCGGGCCAAGTTTGCCCAGCGAGTGCAGAAATGAGTCACAGGAGTTCTAGGGGTGGAGGTAAAAGTGCACTTCCTCTTCTCTTGTTTTCTTTTTTGTTATAAATAATATGCTAGTATTGAGGAACTTACTTTTACTTACTAAGTGCTGACTAGTCAAATTGATGTAGTTGCGTCTATTGTGTAATTGTTTTTTGGTGAATGATCTTGTTTTTGGATATATCCTTTAGAAACCAAACCTCGCCCGCAACAGGGACTGGGCACACGCCTCAACAGCGCTCCCTGTTTGCTGGAGGCAGCTGGTGGATGCAGGCAGAAGATCAGGAAGCAGCATTCAGACCCAGTTGTAGTCCCTCAGGGGAACGTGATGCCCTTTCGAACTCTGCACTCCTCTCCCAGGCTCAGTGAGCTTATGCAACGCAGCCCCCTGCCAACCATCCTAGGATCTCCTACCAGAGTAAGCCGCAATACCTGTTCATGTGTCTATAAATGATCAAAAGGCTTCTCAGGTTAAACTTTTACTAATTCAAATCAAACAAATAATGAAAAATATCCTATCCCAGAGCCATGCCCCCGTTTGAATTTCCCAAGCCCCCGAGTTCCCCAAACATGGTCACATTTCTGACCCAGCAAGGATTGAGACCATCTCAAGGAGAGCCACCTGCCTACCAACCTGAGGAGAGAAAAGGCTTTGGGAGGTGAGAGAAGAAGCTTATAGTGCATTTTGTCAATATGTGTGTTCCTGGGGTTTGAACCATACCTTCACGTTTTGCCCGGATTCTCCCGTATTGTTCCATTATTTCACGACATGAAATCATTTCCCGTATTTCTCGCATATTTTAAAAAAAACTCTCATTGGCCGTCTAGTGTTTAGACAAAAATATCAATGTTAATTGAATTTTTGCTTAACACAAGCAAAAAAATCTGACAATGGGGTAAGAAGATTTTACATAATTTTTTTCTTGAATTAACTCTTTTCCCGCCATTTACGAGTTAACTTGTCAATTAAGAGAAAACGCTTCCCTGCCAATGATGAGTATTTCCGGCTTTCTGCAATACCGCTATTATCCACCAGGTGCTCTTCCACAAATTATAAAACCCAGAAGTATGGCCCTAGGGCAAACCGCTGTATGTCCGTGTAGGTTTGAGGATCGCTCTGAATCTGATCTCTATAAAAATCCCTTCACAAAAATGGAATTATCTCAAGTTTATGCTCAAAATTGGTGTTTTTGAAGAAACCTACCCATATTTGGGAGGTGATAAAAATAGAACTAATGGTAGGATGAAACATTTTGTTTTTGTTTGAAAGCAGGCGGTCTGTTCTTTCATTTGATATATTGTATGTTTATATATTTTAAGAAGAACATTTTCTGGAAGGCATTAAACTTTTGTGAAAATTGTGAAAAATGCTGTGCTGGCTGGCAACTTTTTAAAAAACACTGACGGGAAAAGAGTTAAGTGTTTAAGAAAAAGTAAACCTATTTCAAGAATTTTTTCTTACCCCATTGGCTTGTTTTAAGCACAAATTCACTTAAATTATTATTTTTGTCTAAAAAATTTAAATTATTTTCTAATCAAGAAAATGCATCTTAATTTAAGAATGTTTAAATATTTGTACTGAAAACAAGACACCAATACTAGGTAAGAAAGTACCCATCTATTCCCTTGCATAGTAATGGGGGTGGGGGGTCTGGATAATTTCCCTTTGTTCCCAATGTTGACAGGCATGGTTCGAACCCATGACCTTTGTAGTGTTTACTTTTTGTTTTGTTCTCTTTTTCACTTTTTCCTTCTTTCTCACTCACACTTGTGTTGGGGCAGGTCTCAGAGCACTGGTCGCCTGTCTGACGTGCTCCTAATGGCAGCATTTGGAGGGCAGAGAGGACAAAAAGGAAGCATGGAGAATCTCAATTCAGACAGAGCCATCGACATCACAGGTGAGCTTATTAACACGTACCTTATTTAGGCATTATAGCATCTAAAATGTGTCTATTATGTCTAAATATGCTAAGCAGTCAGCTTGACCACCCTGCAAGACCACCATCTGTCTGTACTTTTTTAACAATAGCAAGTACTCTTAAAGGATTAGTCCATTTTTTTTTTTAAATCCAGATCATTTACTCACCACCATGTCATACAAAATGTTGATGTCTTTCTTTTTTCAATCGAGAAGAAATTATGTTTTTTGAAAAAACATTCTAGGATTTTTCTCATTTTAATGAACCCCAACACTTAACAGTTTTAATGTAGTTTAAAATTGCAGTTTCAAAGGACTCTAAATTATTCCAAATGAGGCATAAGGGTCTTATCTATCGAAACGGTTGTCATTTTTGGCAAGAAAAATAAAAATATGCAATTTTAAACCACAACTTCTCGTCTTCCTCCGGTCGTGTGACGTGCCAGCGCGAGCTCACGTAATGCATCATCACGTCAAGAGGTCACAGATGACGTATCGAAACTACGCCCCAGTGTATACAAGTGTGGAGAAAGAGGACCGTTACGACGTTGTTGTATGTGGAATGATACAAATTAATGTCGTTGTGTCAGTTTATTGGTTAAAATAGTCCGCAAATGTGCGTTTTATGTATGTAACATGTGACCTTTCAGCGTCATTACGCAATTGCGTGAGGTCGCGCTGGCTTGTCACACAGAGACGGAGGAAGAAGTTGTGGTTTAAAAGTGCATATTTTACATTTTTCTTGCCAAAAATGACAATCATTTTACCAGATAAGACCCTTATACCTTATTTGGAATCATTTAGAGTCCTTTGAAACTGCATTAAAACTGTTAAGTGTTGGGGCCTGTTAAAGTCCATTAAAATGAGAAAAATCCTGGAATGTTTTCCTCAAAAAACATAATTTCTTTTCGACTGAACAAAGAAAGACATCAACATTTTGGATGACATGGTGGTGAGTAAATTATCTGGATTTTTTTTAAGAAAATTGACTAATCCTTTGAAGTCCTCATGAAATCAAAACGACTTTCTTTTTATAAATATATATACAGTCAATAAATGTGAAAAGCCACGCCCACCATTAACTGATACCAAACATTTTTGTAATGTTTTTTTTTATATAAAGTTGAATTTACTCTTAAAAAACCTTTTGCGCATCTACTCACAGCGCCCTCTAGTGGTGGACATTTCTATGTGGGTTCAAGTAGCCCAGCTCGTGTGGTGTTCACTGTGGGTTCTCCACCCAGTGGAGGGACACCGCCCCAAAATGTTCGCTCAAGGAAGTTCTCAGGTGAAGAGAGATTTCTTCTGTTTTGATTTTACATAAATCATTCAATGCAGTACTGACTAGACCTTCTCTGTGTCCCATAGTGGGTTCTTCAAGTTCCATTAGTCCAGTAGGCTCCCTCACCAGCCGCTATCCACAAACAGGCTTTTGCATGGATGGCTTTGACGGGCCTTCCAGTCCTCGCTACAGTTTCAGTGACCCCATCTCAGCTGTGACTTTTGAAGTCCCTGAATTACCAGAGGAGACCCTGATGGAGGTAAGCGCCAGCGTTTACAATTCAATCAGAACAGCATAATCCAAAAGTTTGGGTTAACATTTGGACCTCTCTCTTTCTCAATTGTAGCAGGAACATACGGAGGCTTTGCGCAAGCTTCGGTTCATGCTAGACTTCACTCGCTGCATGGTGGAGGTGGCTGGAGATCGGGGTGGAGATCCGGAGCAGACAGACCCCTCCTCTACCAGCCTGCTTCAGCAACAGAGCTTGGTCGCCGACCAGATCAGCTCACTGAGCCGAGAGTGGAGGTGAGGATATTTTCAACATCTTTAGACTCTAAGGGCAAATTACAGCAATTGTAGTCATTAAATTTGTACCTTGAGTGCAATGTTAATTGCTTCAAATAAAGGAGTCAAATGCATGAATGTGAACGTTTTCTTCTGTGTTCTCTCAGTTATGCTGAGCAGTTGGTGCTTTATATGAAGATAGCAGAGCTTCTGTCATCTTCACTACAAACAGCCATGGAAGGCATCAAGCAGGGAAAACTTTATCCCTCTACCACCGTCAAACAAGGTTAGCAGACAAGCGTTCTTCTCATCTGGGTTTGATCCCAGGGATCGCATTTACTGATGTATAGTTCTAATGCGTTGTAATGCTGTGTACACACCAAACGCGAATCATTGCATATCTTGCTCTAGATTACTTCGCTCTACTACTAATTACTAAACTCTGCAGGACTGCGGCTCTCCAGGACCAACGTTCGCCACCCCTGAGCTATAAGTATAGTGCTGTTTTTCTAGAGCCTATGCCATTGGTCGATAGAATCGACGGCGTCGACGCTGATTTGTCGACATCATCAATATTTTTAAGGATTCCATTATTTTTCCTTTTAAATTTTGTCTCACGCTAAAATACACACCACTAGTAGGCATAAACCTTAAACCCTGTCTATCGCTGTCTCCACCAGTCGGCTCAGTCCACCGTTTTCAAAGATGCGAGGTCGAGTGCAACGTCAAACGAGTTAGTTTGCAAAAGTTTTAAAAGTCGAAGGGGTCTAAAGTATGGGAGTACGATATGGCTGTTTTGTTAGTATATCACATCAGTACCAGCTCGATGCATGAACATCTGAAGAGAAAACCTACTGGGGATATTCATGATGATGAGCGCCTCCAAGGCAAAGCTTACTGTTTTTTTTTTTGTGTGAATTAACTCACAAAGAAGAGCACTTCATTTGCAGCACTTCGACCTCGGGCGCAGTAATAATTGGCAGGTTTTTGAACAAGAGGGGGAGTAGTCAGGAGTGATGATGTTACTGCGCGCCGAGGTTAAAGTGCTGCAAACTAAGTGCTCTTCCGCCATACATCATAGTTTTGATTTTTTATCCGCTTAAAAAATTGCCACATTTTATTTTGTGCCACCATACTTACTCGTGTAACTACTCATGTAACAGTCTTTAAATTGGTAAAACATGGAAGTGTTTGATGGCTTCTAAATTCAACCCTGTTTGGATCCTAAGGAATGAATGGGGCTAGGCTAAATGCTAACACATTTACAACGTGCTGTACAAAGATTAAGTGCACGCATTGAAAAAAGATAGGGATGTATTAATTCGTCTAAGTTGAGGTAAGAACATAGTATAGGATTAAAAAACAGTGGTGTTTTCCTTTAAACCGTTCATGAGCTCCATTCACTTCCATTGTATTCTTTTTTCCTAATATGGAAGTGAATTGGGCTCATTCACATTCTTCAAAATACCTTTCTTCTATTTATCAGAACAAAGAAATTTATGCATGTTTGTAACAATATTAGAGTAAATGATGAGAGAATTTGTCATTTTTGAGTGATTCTTTTTAAGTCACTTTGAATAAAAGTGTTTGCCAAATGCGTAAATGAGTGATGATGTAATTGATTTTCATCAAACCCTCATTCTTGCATCCTGGGTGTTATTCTATATCCTTGTTGCCTTAAGCCTGAAGTATAGACCTTTTGCGAGTCAACGTCACAGTTACGTCACGTGCACAATGTGGTGGTAGAAAAACAGTGGAAATGAATGAGACACGAGTGAAACGAACAATATAACTCACTAGAACATGTTTTGTTGTGGTGTTGAGTGTCAGAATAGGAATGACAAAATAGATGACCTTTATTTTTTAGTATACTGTCGTCAAAGACACCATTTGAAGATAAACGTAGGTGTTTATGGTTGCAATAAGCCCTCAACCGGACAGACAGGAGTGATGAAATCATCTGAAAATCTTTTAATAATTAGAATAGAAAATAATTAGAGAAGATATCCGGTGTTCTGTCGAAGTCTGTTCCCTCTATGTGTCTCTTATAGCGTTTTCATCACGTTACGTTTATAATTTGTTAAGAAAGATTAAAGATTTGAATAAGTTCATAATATCAATAATATTACCATTTATTAAAGTTTTCATATTTTCTCGTTTTCTATTACTTCTTTTTACCTTCTATCTTAGCCTATTTCTTCTTCCTGTTTGTTTTAAATTATGATGTTTACTAATAAATATATAAACATTTAGCACATAGACACACGATGTAAAGTGTTAATAATATATAAACAGGCCTATACAAATTAATTTGTATGTAAACATAATAGTTTTAGAACAAACACGTAGGCTAAAAATATAAGGAAGAAATTGAAAACAGGAAAATGATGAAATATTTAATAAATGAAATTATACAGAATACATGATAGTATTGCTCTTATAAGTACTTCAGCGATTCATACTGTACAAATAATTGATTTACCCATAAAGAACAATACATATACATTACATACATGCACACATATCAGTAGCCAAGTCATTTAAACTGTTAATTTATTTAAAAAATAAACGTAGCTGGGTGAAAACGTTATAAGAAACATTACACTTATATAGGGGCAACAGACTTCTACAGAACACCGGATACATAAAAATCATAGTTTAACACTAAAACACTTCACACCCCTATTGCGGAGCTGTCACTTTCTGCCACCAGTTGTGCTCCGCCCACAAAAAATGTCATCTCTGTTTGCAAACACGCAAAAGGTCTGTAGTTTTTCACGCGAGGGTTGGCGTACAACGTGTGATGCAGATTTCTCATCAGAATAGTGTGCGCAGTGTCAGATATTTGTAACCGTGTGTACCTTGTACATTTACAGGAGTATGTATTGCAATTTGTTGAAATACTCATGCGTCCAACATCTGTTTTGCGTATGTGTACGATGGCGTAAAAAAACTATACTCCAGGCTTCAGCAGCAGCTGTACTAAGTTTTGTAAGTTGACGAGTAGATGATGTAAATATGTAATAATGTTATTCTATTCAGTGGTCAGGAAACTGAATGATCTGTATAAGTCCAGCGTGGTGTCCTGTCGATCTCTGAGCGTTCAGCTGGAGCGATTCTTCTCCCGTAAACATAAACTCATGGACCACATCAACAGCATCACAGCTGAGAAGCTTCTCTTCAGCCACACTGTACAGATGGTAAGAACTGTGTCTGTCACCACCTCAATATTGCAATGGGTTTGATTCCAGGGAACACACATTTATAAAATGCATCACAGTTGTTTGTAGCTAGTGTGTTTTTTTAGCTTTGTGCGTTCTGGTCTTACAGGTGCAAGCTGCTGCTCTGGATGAGATGTTTCATCAGGGCGAAGCATCAATTCAGCGCTATCATAAGGCTTTGCTGCTTATGGAGGGTCTGTCTCTCCTTCTTACAGAACAGAGCGACATCCTCAGCGTCAGCAAGTGTAAGCAATACCAAACATAAAAACAACTTCTTCAGCATGCATTTTAATGTGTATGAAAGGAGCAGTGGCAACGCTGAATTATATATTTCCATAACAAACATGATGTTCCCTACAGGTAAGCAATGCATCGAGCGCCGTCTCAACGCACTGCAGTCGGGTCTCTGCGTGTAAAGTGTCTCTATCGCACACTGCTGTCAGTCAGTCTCATCCCAAGAATGATCTGCTTTTTTATTTCATCATTCAATTTTGCATTCCTACCCCCGTGCACCTCTTTTTGTGGTCTGTGGGCATAGGAACAGCCCTCTGATTGGACCAAATCAGATGGACAGCAGATGTTATATTGCTGAGGGCTGATGGGGATGATTCTCCTAAACATCTTTATAGACGCAAAAGACTCTGTATTTATTCCATAATCTACTATAGGCCACCTGCCGGTTCTGTCTAGTATGTACTACAAAGTGTCACATTGCTTCAAGTTTCCCATCTCAAGACGGGTCTGGTACAGGATGTGTTATAATGGGTTGTGCAATTTGTAGTAACTGACCAAGTTTTTCCACCCTGACAACAAAAAACTTTTATTTCTGTATTTATAAAAACTGCCTGTTCACTACATGTTAACTTATAGAGAGAAGTTAACAATTATGTTAAATATTATAAGTATGTATGAGGGGAGGGTGCTTTGGGATTTTTTTAGTTGAAGTCGGTTTGATTGGTTGGCTGTCGTACTGCTTAGTATCCAGTCATTAGAAATTATAAGTAATTAATTTGTCAATTTTATGCATTTGTTGAATGTTGCAGCAGTTACCAAGGCCCACATTCTCCTGTATTTCACAGGCGGATTAACTTTATCTATAATTTAGTGAGGATAAAATTTGAAATTTGGTGACCAGTCAATTAGAAACGTATCAAAACCAATTATTTAAAAGACATTCCTTGCTTTACAGAATGAAAACTGTATCAAGCCAGCAAAATCGTGTGTAGCACTTTAGTGAATGTTTACCAAATAAGAGCATGTCAAATACCATTATCAAATGTTTAAGAAATTAATATTTGTGTGTTGTGTTTGGACATCTTTTCCTTTTAAAAACGCTATTGTTGATTTTAAGTTTTTTGGCCTTTTTTAGTCACAGTTTGGATCAGGACTTAGACTGGTTTAAAGGGACACTCCACTTTTTTGGAGGTGTGCTCATTTTCCAGCTCCCCTGGATTTGGACATCCGATTTTTGCCGTTTTGGTGTCTATTTAGCTGATCTCCGGGTCTTGCGATACCACTTTTGGCATGGCTTGGCACAATCCGTTGAGTCTGATTGGACCATTGGCATCGCGCAAAAAATAACTTTCTATATTTTTTCCTATTTAAAACTTGACTCTTCTGGGGTTGCATCGTGTTCGGGGACTGACCGTGAGTTGGATGTTGCGATTTTCTAGGCAGATTGGCGTGATGGGCGGGGACTTTGCTGCCGTGGCATGGCTGCGGGAGGCGCAATGATATTAAACAGCAGCCGAAAATAGTCCCCTTGGTAACTTTCAATAGCAGAGGGCTATTTTCGGGCAGTGCGTGGTGTCGTTGCGCCTCCTGCAGCCATGTTGCGGCGGCAAGGTCTTTGATTATTACGCCAGAATGAGAGTATAGTCCTAGCCATATCTGCCTGGAAAATTGCAACTTTGGATTTTCTGTCGGTCCTGGTGCGTGATGTGGCTACAGAGGAGTCAAGTTTTAAATAGGAAAAATATTAAAACTCTTTGATTATTTTTGAGCGCGATGCTGGTGGTCTAATTAGATTCGGTGGCTTGTGCTGAGCTATGCTAGGGGTGCTACTGCCGGACCCGGGGATCGGCTGAATGGATTCCAAAACGGTGGAATCGGGTGTGTGACTCTGGGGGAGCTGGAAAATGAGCATATTTTCAAAAAAAAAGTGGAGTATCCCTTTAAAGGTTGTCTTAAAAAAAATTATAAACTTCCAACATGTCCAACATTTATCATTGACATCAAAGAGAGGCAGAATTCATACAGAACTCCAAATGATGCCTATCATGTTCCTAATGTCCACCTAGATTAAATTAAGACTTTAATATCCATTTTAGTGTTTGTTTCGAGACATAATGTACTTCCTGTGGGTCGTGCATGCATCTTTGTGTTTTTCCTGTTGCTGTTGTGAATGGTCTCAAGCAGGTATCTGAAGGACACGTCTTAAGAATAGACTGTTATACATTTTTTGCACTGTTTGTGGATTCATTTGTTGTATAAGCTAAGGACATTCAAAAGTGGACCATTTAATTTAAATGCCACATTTTCCCCACTTTGTATGAATATTCTGTGCTTTTATCCTTTATTTCATTTGTGTTGTGTATGAACAATGTGTTTTTCTGTTGAAGCTGATTTTATAATGTGCCTTTAAAGAAAAAAACTGAAACACTGAAAAAATATATTGATTTATTGTACTTTTTGTATATTGTTGTTGTTATGAAATAGTCTGGAGTGAATTGTTTTTGTTGTTTTCTGATTGGTTAAATTTAACCCGATTAAGATAAAGTGGATTTGACTTTGTTTTGCTTTTAGTTTGTGTGTGCGTGAATGTGCTTGTGTGTAAAAGTATAATGCGTGGAATAAATAAGTTTTCTTTGAATAAACTGAAGTGCAGTGTCAACATAAGCTTTTATTTCTAATTCCCACAATTCCAAAGGCCAGTTGACATCATATGCATTTTCTGCCTGTAATGCCTACCACTTCAATTCAATCAATTTTAGCACATTTGTTTTGTTTTTATTGACGGAAATCATCCCAATGGGGCCAAAGGAATAACATGTTTTTCACAATCTGAATTGTGAATTTCATGTAGTGTATCTTTGTGTTAAAACTGGATCAAATACACATTTAAATGATTCCATTTAGTTTTTATTGTATGTATGTTAAATCACTGAATAGCATGATGCATTTGTCAGTTTGTCTGGAATGTAATGTTCATATTTGATGTTAAGTATTAATTTCATATTCAAAATCTTGCATTTATGCAATCACTACATTGATGTCTGACAGCATCATATTCTGTTCTTCACATATAATGAACCTCTCTCAGTACCATGTGTATATAGACTGTAAAATATTGCTTTAAACGTGTACATTGAAGGATATATTGCTTTCCATCACCCTTTCCCCACCAAAGAAAAATGTTAAAGTTCACAATATTTGTCTGTTCGGTAAAATCAATATTTCATGTACACTCTCATGATGTAAGATTTTGCTTTAAAAAGTAAAGCCCCAATAAAGAAGAAAAGTTAAAAGATGTCCTGGTTCTTCATTTACTGACATTAGAATCGTAAGTGAAAGTACAGGCAACAAAATCTTCCCTTGGCCGTTTTTCAAGCGGAGGGCTGCAGCCTCCGGAGGCTGCATACGTCATAAACATAAACTTGTTTCAGATTATTAACAATTATAAAGTTGACTATTATACTTAATACATTGTTGTAATATGCTTATGACTTGCAAATGTAATGCTCTGTTAACAAATAAATCAGGCTTGATGACGTTCGATGCATATGCGAGCTCCATAGGCTGCAGCCTTCCGGTTGAGAAACAAGGCTTGTTCGACTTCATGCGGCGCCGCAAGAACAGACAGCCGGATGACGTCAAAGCTCCGCGAGAGCGATTTAAAAGCAAACTCCTCGTATGATTTCGCGAATAGCTCTCGCGGTGCTTTGACGTCATCCGGCTGTTGGTTCTTGCGGCGCCGAATGAAGTCAAACAAGCCTAATGTCTTTGGGTTTCTTTCATGCGTGTTTTTTAAGAACATCTGGCAACCCATTATATTTCTCGCGATATTTGACGAGATGTTAAAGTTCAGCCACTCCACGTGGGTGTTATCGTTCTACAGATGAGGTAAACCATACTGATATTAAAAGACATACAAATCTCTAATTTCTTGGTTAAGTTAACACTTACACAGATATGGCGGATAAACACCAGCGGACGTAATAAAAGCTATCGAGCTACATACATTGAAGAGACTGAATGTCATGACATGCTGAATTTTTGTCGGGTCGTTGATGTTTTATCGAGTCAAAGGTTAATTCCAGCTATCAAAATCAAAGGTAAGTTCTAATCCTGCGTTCTGTTTTAAGTAAATGTCGCACGTAAACTTAAAATGCACGTTAAATGTATTTCAGGGTGGCCAGATCCCATTTTAAAGTCCCGTTTGTTTTGCGTATCCTGCAAAATGACCGAGGATCCAACAGAAACAAAAGCTTTGAAAAGATCAGCAGATGATGCATTGGTTGAGACCGAGCATGAAGACAAGAAACTTAAAACGGATCAAGATCAGCAAAATGTTGACAGAAAACACCCGAAGAAGAAGGTGGCATTGCTGATGGCATATTCGGGCAAGGGGTATTATGGGATGCAGGTGAGTTAAACTAGTGAAAGGATTGCTTCATGAGCACAAGTATTTTAACTAACAAATATAATAAACACTTGCGTCTTTCATCCAGAGAAATGCAAAGAACTCCCAGTTTAGGACCATCGAGGATGAACTGGTCTCGGCTCTTATCAAAGCAGGATGTATACCTGAGGGTCATGGAGAAGAGATGAAGAAGATGTCTTTCCAAAGATGTGCACGAACAGATAAGGTCAGTGAAATTTACTTAGTTCCCTTGTGAAAGTAATAGAAATCATCACAGAATTTTAATGGATTTAATGTGAATTGTATTGGTTTAATGGAAACTATAATGGTCTCTACATTTGATCAATATTTATTGATCAGGCTTTCATTTTCTTTTGATCTCATCTTTCACTATTGCTTTGCCAGGGTGTTTCTGCTGCAGGACAAGTTGTGTCTCTGAAGCTGTGGATGATTGAAAACATCCTGGCCAGCATCGATGCCCATCTGCCACCCCACATAAGAATTTTAGGTATGACCACCATAAGCTTTTTTGTTTTGTGTCTTTTATCCCCATAACGTTTAAATATCTTCTCACATTTGCAGGTTACAGAAGAGTCACTGGTGGCTTCAATGCCAAAAACAACTGCGATGGCAGAACTTACTCTTACATGCTTCCGACAGTCGCTTTCTCCCCAAAAGACTTTAATCAGGAAGACATGTCGTTTCGTTTGACCTCCGAGACCCTTCTGAAGGTCAACCGTTTGTTCGGCCTATACAAAGGCACCCACAATTTCCACAACTTCACTTCGCAAAAGGGTCCCCGGGACCCCAGCGCCAAACGCTACATCACTCACATGTCATGCGGGGAGCCCTTTGTAAAACAGGATGCGGAGTTTGCCGTCATCAACGTAAGAGGCCAAAGCTTCATGATGCACCAGATCCGCAAGATGATCGGTCTTGTGATCGCGGTTGTTAAAGGATACGTGGGTGAGGAGGTGATCGAGAGGAGCTGGGGGGAGGAGAAGGTTGATGTTCCCAAAGCACCGGGGCTCGGGTTAGTGCTGGAGAGGGTGCACTTTGATCGTTACAACAAGCGCTATGGTGGAGATGGTATCCACGAGACTCTGGATTGGACTGAAGAGGAACCTGCTATTGCTGCTTTTAAGGACAAGCACATTTATCCAAGCATCGTAGAAACTGAGCTTCATGAGAAGTCCATGGTGAATTGGATGGCTACGCTATACATCCATAATTTCGAAGCGACGGTGACGGGAAACCAAGAGAACAAAGTGGGTATTGTTTTGTGGCTGAATATTCGTAAATAATACTTTTTTACTTGACGGTGTAAGCAAAACCATAATTGTTCTGTTATCTGTTTGCAGGATGATGATGATGATAATGGAAATGCATCTGACTGATGACAACGATGGAAGTCTAACTGAAATGCTGAATAGCAGAACTTTTTTATTATTATTTTATTTTTTCCTTACTTCCCTCAAGCTTCCTGAATAATGCAGATTCTGAAATAAAATACTTTTATTACAACCCTTCTGTAATCCTCATGATGAATATGTTATATACACTGATGCTTTTATTTACAGTTGTTATTTCGCTTATTTTGTTGATATTTTGTAACAGTTTCAATAATGTTTCACAGTTTTGTGTTATTATATACTGTTGATCTCAAGTTTACCATGGAGTAAACAAGACTTTATATGGTGGTTTGTTACTTGTTAATAGTTTCTAATGAGACAAATAGTCCACTTCCACAATGAGAAAATTATTTAGTATACTTTTGGATTGCTACAATTTTTTTTATAGTAATTTTATATCACTTAAATTTATAGAATAGTATTCGGTAGTATTATTGTTATTAAATTGCACTAAATACTTGGGTATACTCTAATATTTACTAATCACTGGTAAAGTTCAATAATATCACACTGTCTACAAATATTACATCAATTTAATGTTTTAAATACTAAAGTACACAAGTTTTTTATATATATATATTTTTAACTGTAGTAATACCATGGTTAATTTTTATAAGGACCAAATGTCAATTAAAAAATAATTTATGAAAATTTTTAGAATAAAAATATTATGTTCGATATATTTTTAGATTAGAAAGCGTTTATGATCTAGTCTACTTGAACGGTTTGGACTGATTTATAAATGACTGGAATTTATAAATTCACTGTAATAGGCATCACATTTAAAAATTCGAGTTTAGTGTAACAATAGAAATATTAAGAGACCAAAAATTATTTATATGAAAGGTTAAATACAATTCAGTTTCTTGTATTTAACATTTTCCGTTGTTTTAGAAATCAATCGGGCTGCGCAGACCGATCGGCTCATGACATCAAAGTACCGCGAGAGCGACTCGCATTTGATATCGCTGTTGGCTGAAAGCATACAGCAAACGTCGAAATCTCGCGATATGTTTGGTTTAGAGTTAGGTGAAGGTTTGAGTTGGATTAGGGTAAACTAGCGTTTCTGGCCAGATGGGATACAACTACGGCACACATCCAATAAAATATCTAGGTTTGGAGGAAGAATTAGGATAAAACAGCACTCAAACGGCGAGATTTCGGCGTAAAACAGTGACTGGCCACAAGGGGGCGCTGACGCTTACACGCGAACACTAAACGGTACTGTGCTGAATGATTGCTGAACCAAACATGGCGCCGTCCAGGGATCGCAACGTGAAAAAAGGCGACGCAGGAGAAAACAGTCAAATTTCATATAAGAAAGCCATAAACACTAAATCAGAGCGTGTACTTCAAAACAGGAAACATGCCAACGACATATTTGACGTCATTGAGTATTTGCAGGTGCGTGTTTAGTTCATAATAATAGACATGTGGTAAATTCAGCAGTTTTAAATTGATAATTCCAATTTTTTAATCTTTTTATTTGCAGTCAGATAAAGAGAAAGAAATAATTTGCGCCACCAATGCCTGCAGTAAGATCTTTTGTGAGTTGCTCGAGAGAGGAGAGCTGTATGTCGGTCAGCTGCCTACAGAAGATGACCTGATTCATGGTGAGATCCCACTAATAGAACTTTAATGGTTCTATATTATACTATTTCCAGTAGAGACCATTGTTACCATTAAATCCATTAATATTTTTGTGGTGGTCTTTACTAGGCACAGCTGAACTTTTTTTAAAGCAAATTTTTTCCATGTCAGGTGGTCGCAGTGCTGACGAAAAGTATCACATGTTTATGAGACACAGATACAACAATTGTGTGGAACTTCTGCTGGAGAATATGGGTCACAATGATTTTCAGGTGAAGGAGAGTGAATTATGAAACAACAGAAGTCATAATTTACATTTATGCTTTTTTTATCCAAAGCAGCAACTTAAGTTGCCCTTTTGCTCTGCTAACACAATGCTCTACCAATGAGCTATGTGTGATTTACTGTCTATTGATGAATTTAAAATATTGATGTGTATTCAGTGTTTCTATAAATAATTTGATAAAGTTATATCAAATAAACAATAGCTAACTAGCTGAGTTCAGTCTTCATGATTTTCATTATTTTTTAGGAGAGTTCCCTTTGTGCAATAATGAAATTTGTAGCTGCAGAGGGCAAACATCCTCTTCAGAACCTGGACTGGAGTGAACATTACAGCTTTCCCAGAGAGCTTATACTGGTTGGTTATCTTTATAACAGTAGATCTTGACCGTTTTTTATCACTGAATATGGAAATAATGTCCTGTTTATTTGCCCCTCATGTGAACAGGCATTGGTGGAGCATCTTCTCTCAGAGAAAGAGGACATGGCCCTCCTCATTTCCAGGTTTCAGGAGTTTCTGGAGATGGATGATGTGCGGTATTACGTCATGAGTTCAGTTCGAGACAACATTACCAGAGTCATGGAAAGAAACAAAGGGGTATGGAAATATTTTACGTTGCCAAATATTTCATATTAGTTTCATTTTAAAAGCAGTGTTTAGCTTCATAAATAAGCCTCCTTTAAAAATTAATTTTCTTTATTTTTCTTTACTTTATCTTCAGTATTGCTTTAGCTTAAAGGAATATTCAATTTTCTTAAAAGAAAAATCCAGATAATTTACTCACCACCATGTCATCCAAAATGTTGATGTCTTTCTTTGTTCAGTCGAGAAGAAATTATGTTTTTTGAGGAAAACATTGCAGGATTTTTCTCATTTTAATGGACTTTAATAGAGACCAACATTTAATACTTAACTCAACACTTAACAGTTTTTTTCAATGGAGTTTCAAAGGACTATAAACAATCCCAAACGAGGCATAATGGTCTTATCTAGCGAAACGATTGTCATTTTTGACAGGAAGGGTGACAGGTGTACACTTTTGGAGCACAGCTTCTCGTCTAGATCCGGTCCAGCGCGACCGGACGTAAATGCGCAGTGACGTAGGGAGGTCACATGTTACATATAAAACGCACATTTACAGACCATTGTAAACAATAAACTGACACGAAGACATTAATTAGTATCATTACACATACAACAACGTAGGAACGGTCCTCTTTCTCAACACTTGTAAACACTGGGGCGGAGTTTCGCGTTCGTCTTCTGTGACCTCTTGACGTCATGACGTATTGCGTGGGGTCACGCTGGTGCATCACGACCGGATCTTGATGAGAAGTTGTGCTTTAAAATTGTATATTTGTTATTTTTCTTGTCAAAAATGAAAATCGTTTCGCTAGATAAGACCCTTATAATACCTTAAAGGCAGAATAGGCAGGAATTATCTAGGAAGGCTTTTTTGCAAGTTTGTTTAAGCTGACTTTGTATATCAGTGCATGAGTAAGGTGTAGGTACTCTGAAAGGGAGAGTATGGGGATCGAGTGTCTGTATACCTCTCGGCACTGTTTTAAACACAGCTAACTTTTCCATTCACTCCACCCCCTCCCTTCTGGGTTTCTTCTTAAGCCACGCCCCCAAACACATGAACGCGCGAATTACCTCAGACAAGCGGAGAGGAAGGAGCGCGGTGCATGTAATAACATCAAGTCACAATCACATGTAATAATACACCTAACTTTATCACTAGGAATATAAACAGATGGCTTTTATAAACGGATGGCTTTTAGTACTCACTA
The DNA here is from genome assembly GCF_027580225.2 of Misgurnus anguillicaudatus. Lineage (NCBI taxonomy): Eukaryota > Metazoa > Chordata > Actinopteri > Cypriniformes > Cobitidae > Misgurnus > Misgurnus anguillicaudatus. Next base: position 26,046,665 of record NC_073345.2, read on the forward strand.
TTAAGCCAGTGTTTTGCATGGAAGAGTTTCTGTGATGAAAGCATTGTTGACTCTGACGAGGACTACACTCCGCAGACAATACCGCTACCGCATCATCGACTCGAGGAAAAGCCACGCGATATTTCCTCTCGTTTGATTGCTTCATTTATTCCTTTTTTGCCTTCGCTGACTGGATATGCCAAGATATGCAGGTACTGTAAGATGTGAATGCAGTTTCTGTGAGTTGTGAATGCTATTTCTCTGCTGTACTATTGCTCTTCCTATTGCCTCGTGCACGTTCAAATCAATCGGGTGTGCGCATGTCTGGGCAGATCCCTTAGCAACGGGTGGAGCCATGGTCGCGAGAGAGAGTGATATTTGAGCAAGCTAATCATATGTTTCGTCCCGGATGGAAATAATTGACTGTGTTTGACACGGTCGTGAGAGGTCTGCAGACACTCGAGTTTTGTACTCTCTTTTTTAGAGTACTTACATTTTGATTATGCATTTGTGTGTGGGGACGGTTTAGACAGACTTGTGGAGGAGTTTTTTGGATAATTCCTGCCTACCCTGCCTTTAATAATAATAATACCTTACATTTATATAGCGCTTTTCTCAGTACTCAAAGCGCTTTACATATGAATGGGGGAATCTCCTCAACCACCACCAATGTGCAGCATCCACCTGGATGATGCGACGGCAGCCATATTGCACCAGACCGCTCACCACACACCAGCTAATTAGTGGAGAGGAGACCGAGTGATATCGCCAATTAGTATGAGGGATGATTAGTAGGCCAATGGGCAAGTTTGGCCAGGATGCCGGGACACACCCCTACTCTTTTCGAAGGACATCCTGGGATTTTTAATGACCACAGAGAGTCAGGACCTCGGTTTAACGTCTCATCCGAAGGACGGTGCTTTTTTGACAGTATAGTGTCCCCATCACTATACTGGGGTGTTAGGACCCACACAGACCACAGGGTGAGCACCCCCTGCTGGTCTCACTAACACCACTACCAGCAGCAACCTGGTTTTCCCAGGTGGTCTCCCATCCAAGTACTGACCAGGCTCAGCCCTGCTTAGCTTCAGTGGGCAAGCTGTATTGGGCTACATCTTATACCAAGATGAAAACCACTATTTTCTTTTACAATTGTTCACATAGCATCTTTAGGTTATAATAACATTAAAAATTAAAATTCATAATTTAATTTTCAAAGAGTTATTATAAAAACTGATACTTTTGTCCACAAAATGCAATAAATCCATTACAAGTTTTTTTTTAGATGCTATATAATCAATATTTATATGTGCATTAATCTTTGCCATGTTATGTTCATTTGGTTGACTAGTGGTATACACTGATGAAAAAATAAACATTAATGGCATTAATCAAAACACTTACTTTGTCATATTAAGACCATTGCTACTATCATCCTTGGGACGTCGTCGCTGAACTTTTTTGACAGCGATCAGCTGTAAAATGTTTTGGTCCTGCTCGATTTTCGTTGACTTGAGTAAAATTATGGAAAGTTTTTCATAAGATCCCTTGGGGTCAATGTGTTAGCATGACAGAAGCTTGATGCTGTCGGGAGAACAACCAACAGCCGGCATTTTTCCGTCTCCTGAGTGCCTCTCATGTAAATTGTTAGATTTTTGATGATTTTTGATGGCTTACGTTTCTTTCCTGCCACAGGTTTATCAATGCCATCAAAGTATTTTTTTGTTTTCGATTGTTTGTTGATCATGAAGTACAAAGCAGATGAGGAAAACTAGGAATTTGTGTATTCAACGCTCCGCCATTGTTGTTTACAATGCGTTGAATGATGCGCTGTGACATGTTGAGCGGATTTATTGCATTTAAAAGAGGAACTATATTTTATGGCGTAATAGCACTTTTGGGAGTACTTCGACTCGGCGCAGTAACACCCTCCCTCTCCCATTATGAGAGTGAGAAGGGGAGCGGACTTTTCAGGTGAGTCGAAGTACTCCCAAGGGTGCTGTTGCGCCATGGGGTATAGTTCCTCTTTTGGGTCCGCTTAGAAAAGCGCTACGTTTTATTTTGTACCACCAAACTTGCTCGTATAACTACTCGTCTTAAATAGGAAAAACGTTCATGTGTTTGGTCACTTCTAATTTTATCTCCTAAATGGTACCATTGAATGAATGGGGCTAAGCTAAATGCTATCGAAGCATCGCAGCGCGCTCCAGCGCTTACGTGCACGCACACAAATGATAGAGGGATGTATCAACAATTCTTAGTTAAGGTAATAACATATTTTAATATTGAAAATGAGTAGACTATTCCTTTAAAGGCTGGTTCCATGATCTCTGAAAACCACTGTTGACATTTGAAATCACAGAATCTGGACCTTCTTTTGATAGACTCGCGCCACACATACGCAACCCAGGCAACGATGTCTTTAGTAGACACGCCCCTTACTGCTGATTGGCTACAAGTGTGTTTTGGTAGTCGACCCCACTCATTTTTCCAAAGCATTTTTCAGAAATCGTGCACTCTGCTTTTAAGTGACTTAAGATAAAATTGTCTGCTTAATTGAAACTGTATATTCCTGGTGTTTTAGGCTGTGGTTCCGATCTATCAAAACAATGTTTTCACGCTCCTCTCATCCATCAACATTCCTAGTCAAGCATCAGAGATGACCAACTTCCTTGTTAAACAAGAGAGTAAGTTTGAGTTTTTATGCAGTTGTGATGCTTTACATTAAGTTGATGTATTTAAAAGTTCACACTCAACAATTTTCTATCATTGACTTCAGCAAAACATGAAGACTGGAAAGCTGCCAAATTAAAGGTGAGTGCAAGCTCCTGTTGCTTAGCTTTTTTTGCTTTTGCTTGTGGTTATTGAGATGATAAATCTGTGTATTATAGGAGCACAAGAGAGCCTATGAACAAATGTGGCTGGTGTTTCTTAAGTACAAGGTAAAACAGCGGCTTCAGATGATAAAGTGCTTTATGAAGTTTTGATGTCACTTTCTGCAGATGTGATATGTTACATGTTTTATGTATTTCTGTAGTTACCTGGTAGCATGTACAAGAAAATCCTGGTTATCTTGCATGAATCTATAATGCCACAGATGAGTGATCCTACACTGATGATTGACTTTCTGACCGCCGCCTATGATGTTGGTGAGTGGAGTGTTTCAAATGTTGTCCCAAGTCTTATTATTAACAGCTACATTATCACATTACTCAATATTGTTTTCTACATGCTGTGTTTTATCCAGGCGGAGCGATCAGTTTATTGGCTCTAAATGGTTTATTTGTCCTCATACATGAACACAATTTGTAAGTATTTAATTATGAAAAGCACAGCATATGTATGTATTCGTTCTGTTTAAATTTAGGATTTGTCATGGTCAAATTGAGTTTTTTTCCTTTTTTTGTGTAGAGATTATCCAGATTTTTATAAGAAGCTGTACAATCTACTGGAGCCTACGCTTTTCCATGTTAAATACAGAGCACGCTTTTTTCACCTGGCCAACATCTTCCTCTCTTCATCGTAGGTTTACCATTTCTTTTTAATTATTTTAAAAAGTCCCCCTGTGGTGCAAATCAAGTTTTTATTGTTGTTTATGTCTATGTGGTGTTTTATATGCTTTAAAGGGGACCTTTCACATTTGACTTTTTTAAGATGTAAAATAAATCTTTGGTGTCCCCAGAGTACATACATGAAGTTCTAGCTCAAAATACCATACAGATAATTATAGATTATTTAAAATTGCCACTTTGTAGGTGTGATCAAAAATGTGGCGTTTTTAGGTGTGTCCTTTAACATGCAAATTAGCTGATCTCTGCACTAAATGGCAGTGCCATGGTTGGATAGTGCAGATTAAGGGGCGGCATTGTCCCCTTCTGACATCACAATGGGAGCCAATTTCAATATCTATTTTTTCACATGCTTGCAGAGAATGGTTTACCAAAACTAAGTTACTGGGTTCTTCTTTGTCACATTGTCTAGGTTGATAGAAGCACTGGGGATCCAATTATAGCACCTAAAGGAATACTCAATTTTCTTAAAATAAAAATCCAGATAATTTACTCACCACCATGTCATCCAACATGTTGATGCCTTTCTTTGTTCAGTCGAGAAGAAATAGTTTTTTGAGGAAAACATTGCAGGATTTTTCTCATTTTAATGGACTTTAATAGAGACCAACATTTAATACTTAACTCAACACGTAACAGTTTTTTTCAACAGAGTTTCAAAGGACTATAAACGATTCCAAACGAGGCATAAGGGTCTTATCTAGCGAAACGATTGTCATTTTTGACAAGAAAAATAAAAAATATGCACTTTTAAACTAAAACTTCTCGTCTAGATCCGGTCGTGATGCACCAGCGTGACCCCATGCAATATGTCAAGAGGTCACAGAGGACGAACGCAAAACTCCGCCCCAGTGTTTACAAGTGTTGAGAAAGAGGACCGTTCCGACGTTGTTGTATGTCGTATGATACTAATTAATGTATTTGTGTCAGTTTATTGTTTAAAATGGTCCGCAAATGTGCGTTTTATATATGTAACACGTGACCTCTCTACGTCACTACGCATTTACGTTAGGTCACGCAGGAAAGGACCTAGACAAGAAGTTGTGTATTAAAAGTATATATTTTTTATTTTTATTGTCAAAAATGACAATCGTTTTTCTAGATAAGACCCTTATGCCTCGTTTGGGATCGTTTATAGTCCTTTGAAACTCTGTTGAAAAAAACTTTTAAGTGTTAAGTATTAAATGTTGGGCTCTATTAAAGTCCATTAAAATGAGAAAAATCCTGCAATGTTTTCCTCAAAAAACATAATTTCTTCTCGACTGAACAAAGAAAGACATCAATATTTTGGATGACATGGTGGTGAGTAAATTATCTGGATTTTTTTAAGAAAATGGACTATTCCTTTAAACATTAAAAGTCAAATTTTCATGATATGCCCCCTTTAAGACAAACTATGTGCAAATGTATTCATTTAACACCATTGCTGAGTATTTTCTCTATAAAGTTGAAGTTTTCTAAAGACTAAAGTTTAAAATCATCTTCGATTCCTACGTCACAAGCATGTAACCAATTACATCATCACAGTTGAATGAGTGGATTGGTAATTAGAGCCATAGATGTATGGATGCCGCATAGACTCGATCACAGCACTGCTGCTTCAGCTCTACATTTGTGAAACCGAGCATCTATTTACATATATCTATGATCCGAGGTGGTGCAAAAGAGTGGAAGCTGGGACTAATTTGCATGTTTATAGATCTGTGTGAACTAAATGAGGCAAGAGTGTAGATGTTTTAAAACAGGAAGAAATCACTGTCACAGGAAAAAACTTTTGCATATGCTGTTATGATGCTCAAAGATGAGTTTTAAGTGATAGAATTATCGACTACAGGGGGACTTTAAGATAATTCTAAATTATTCTTGTGCATATAAACACATGGACTGTACCTTTACAGACATCTGCCAGTATATCTTGTGGCAGCTTTTGTAAAGCGCCTGGCTCGTCTGGCCCTCACAGCGCCACCTACAGCTCTTCTAATCCTACTGCCTTTCATCTGTAACCTCATTCGTCGGCATCCCTCATGCAGGGTCCTCATTCACAGACCGAGTGCAGCTGAAGGTTTGTCATTGGTTTTCTTGATGCTCACACATCTTATTTTAGAGGTGACATCACAATAAATACAACTTCGTTTGTGGTCGTATTTGGTTACTGATTTTTGGCCAAGTCCCTAACCCAAAACCTAATCTTCCTTTCAATATAGAATGCCATAATTCCTCTGTTTACCTAGTGTTAAAGTATTGTTACTGTTACAGAGCCATGTGATGACCCATATGTGATGGAGGAAGAGGATCCAGCTCAGTGTCATGCTTTGGAGAGCAGCCTATGGGAGATCCAGGTGAGACTTAAACAATTGTAGACCTGTCTGTTTGGTTTTATGCGTCTTCATGTTGTAGGTATAAGCCAAGCTATAAACCATAAGATGTGAGAGGCTGTTTGCACAATTTCTTGATCTGTTTTTGTAGACGCTTCAGAAGCATTATCATCCAGATGTGGCAAAGGCTGCTATGGTTATAAATGAGCCACTTTCAGAGGCCGAGGATGACATTAGTAAACTGCTGGAACTGTCTACATTTGAGGTAGTTAGCAGTTTTTGTTACAAGAAAATAATTAGCAAATTCTGATTATAATATTTGGCAGTTTTTGTTGTTATAATAAAATCAAATATGCAAATCTGTTTTCTTTGACAGCTAATGGAGAGAGAACTGAAGGCTAAACAGAAGACCGTACCACTAGAGTTCGACACGGCCACAGAGCTCCTGAAGAGTTCAAGAGAAGTTCTCGGCGTGCACTTTTCTCTAGATTAACCACCTGTTTTGCATATCATCAGTTTTTTCATGTTTATTTTATTTTTATTATATAAAAATATCTGTGCATGAGCTTTGGCATTGCTTTAGCCATTTAATAAACATTGTTTGCACATGAGCTTGTGTTTGAAGGTGTTTTGGACAGTACTAGTCCATTGCTTTACGATATTATATAGTAATAGCTGTAAAGACTATAACATATTGTATTTTATTATTATTATTTTTTTTTAAGTGAAGTAAAGTGTGTTCTATAAATCTATAAATACATAAAATATATATCATCATTCTGTTTTTGTAAAGGGAAACTAATATTCTTCTCCAGACCAGTAGATGTCACAAGCTAATCTTAACGCAACTAAACACTTCGTAGAAGAACAGCAGCGATGGCTTTACGCGTAGCTGCGCATATTATTCGCTGTATGACATCAAAGTACCGCGAGAGCGTTTCGAAAGCTGTGCTTTTTCTTCGCTCTCGCAGTACTGTGATGTCATGTTCTTATTAGTCTGCTCAGCGCCGCATTACGTCGGACACGCCTTAAATGACAGGCTTCTTTTCTGTACTGAACTACTTAATAGTCTTGGGGTTTGTAAGTAACGCGTTTGCTAAAATGTCAGCCGAACGTCTCGCTAAAATCCCCGAGGTTGATATAGATCCGAATGGCGTGTTTAAATATGTCCTCATACGCGTGCACAGCAAAACTGACGACGAGTCACATGTGGATATTGTGAGAGGATACGCATGGGCCGAGTATCACGGTAAGAGCCAAGTTATGCTTTTGAATGACTGACAGGTGGAAAAGAAGTGTGTGCACTATTAGCAAGTATAATACCTATACCATGAATTTTAGTAAATGCATAATTAAAATGAACGCTGCATTAGTTGTATGGTTTGTCTTACAAACGTTTCCTGCATTAATATTTAGGAATCCTGTAATAAACACAAGTGTGTAAATAAAACTGTTCAAACTCTAATGGTTTCCATACAAATACCATTAGCTAATTACCATTAAAACCATTACTTATTCCAGATTTAAAGCTGTCCAGATAACATCGCACCAATAACCCAATACATTACCAGTAGAGACCCAGAGAGACCAGTATAGTTTGCATTAAAACCAGTTAGATAATTTCTATTGTTTATTTCAGCAACCAAGATAACAAAGCTTGAACATGTGACTTTAATGACGTAATGTTCTGCATTCAGTGTATCTATTAAAGGGGACATTTCACAAGACTTTTTAAGCTGTAAAATAAATCTTTGGTGTCCCCAGAGTACATATGTGAAGGTTTAGCTCAAAATACCATATAGATAATTTATTATAGCATGTTAAAATTGACACTTGTAGGTGTGAGCAAAAATGTGCCAATTTTGGGCATTTCATTTAAAAGCAAATTAGCTGATATCTGCACTAAATGGCAGTGCCGTGTTGGATAGTGCCGATTAAGGTGCGGTATTATCCCCTTCTGACATCACAAGGGGAGCCAAATTTTAATTACCTATTATTTCACATGCTTGCACAGAATAGTTTACAAAAACTTGTTACTGGGTTGATCTTTTTCACATTTACCATATCACAAAACCTTCATAACACTTCGTTTTCTCCTAAGCTGATATATATGATCGTGTTTCTGGAGAGCTGGAGAGAGCAGGTGGGGTGGACTGTGAATGTCTCGGAGGTGGACGGATCAAACATAACAGCGCTGAGAAAAAGATTCACGTCTACGGCTATTCCATGGTAAACAGTCTGTCTATTCAATGCATTTATGTGTATGACACTAATTTATACAATAATTCATATTGTATACATTTGTTTCAGGGCTTCGGAAAAGCAAAGCATGCCGTTTCCACTGAGAAAATAAAGGCTTGTTACCCAGACTACGAGGTCACTTGGGCAGATGAGGGGTATTGAGAAGTTGTTCCCAACTTGTCGGAGCAATGGACTGTTTCAGGTTGTGCCAAAGTTGGAAAAAACATGGACATATTTACATGATTCAGATGTGGATGGATAAAACGACAAATTTTTACATTAAAACCAGAGGTCATTTTCTGTATTATATTTGTATTAATTGGAACTTATTTCAAAAAGGAAGAATGTATTTGTGGTTATAAACATAGCTATTTAATTTAACAAGATAGGAAATGATGCACTAAACAGGTTAGTGGGGAAGGTTATTTATTTTATGGTATACTATAAAACTATTATATAGCTAAAGGTGACATCCTGAAAAGGATGTTAACTCAAGGGAAACAAGCACTCTACAGACCGTTTTATTATGCGGTCAGGTTAAATAAAGTCACAATACAACTTTAATGCACTTGCTTGAGTACAGTAAGAAAAAGTTGTAATCATTCTCATTTCTTCCGCTTGTCAGCATTGTTACTTGAAAATCTCATTAAAATGTGTAATGATATCTTCCCAGGTAAAAATAAATTATATTTGAATGTATTAAATTTAGGGCTGGGCATAGATTAATCTCATACAAAATAAAAGTATTCATAATATATGAGTTTTTGCTGTGTGTAAATATTATGTATATTTAAACACACATACATATACTTATAAGATGTTTTTATTTATAAATATTTTTTATTTATATATAATATATAAATATATATATATAGTAGTAGTAGGCCCCTTCTGCCTCGAAAGACAATGGCTGCGCCTTTATTTTCAGACAATTATTTTTGTTGTTGGCAACATCTGGAGTGGCTCAGTAGTCCTATTCGTGCATATCAGTCTCTGCCACAATTTAGGCAGACAAAGCTGGATGGCAGGTTGGAGTCATGGCTTGATTTCCTCTCCTTCCTGCGACTTCTTTTGTCCTTCAACTGCTGGAGTCTCTTCATTTCTCCCCTTTGGATTCCATCACTTACTATGGTTTTCCATGCACTGCGTTTTTCTGCAAGTGACTCCCAGGTATCAGGGTTTATACCAGTGGCTTTCAAATCACGCTTGAAAACATCCTTGTAACGCAGTGCTGGTCGGCCTACAGGACGGTGTCCTGTTGCTAGTTCACCATATAGTATATCCTTGGGAATACGGCCATCCTTCATACGGCGCACATGACCTATCCATCGGAGCCGCCGTTGAGTGAGCAAAGTGTGCATGCTGTAGGAATTTGTCTGTTCCAGGACAGATGTGTTTGTGATCTTGTCTTCCCAGGTTATACCAAGGATTCGTCGCAGGCAGCGGAGATGGAAACTTTCCAAGCGGTTTTCCTGTATGGCATATGTCGTCCAGGTTTCGCTGCTATACAGCAATGTGTTGAGAACGCATGCTTGGTATACTTTGAGTTTGGTATTCAATGAGATGTTATTGTTGTCCCACACTTTCTTGCTGAGTTTGGACAAAATTATAGCAGCTTTTGCAATACGCATGTCTATTTCTTTATCAAGCGACAAGTGATTGGTGATGGTGGAGCCCAAATACGTGAACTTATCAGTGTTTTCCAGCACATTGTTGTCAATTTTGATTGATGGTGGTGAAGGGACGTTTTGGCTCATGACATTGGTCTTTTTAATGCTGATCGTGAGCCCAAACTCTTTGCAGGCATGGGAAAATTGACTGAGCAGCTGCTGTAGTTCTTCTTCAGTGTGCGCCACCAGGGCTGCATCGTCTGCAAACAGCATCTCTCTAATCAGTACTGAGCGGACTTTAGTCTTGGCTTTCAGGCGGGCCAGATTGAACAACCTTCCGTCACTCCTGGTGTGTAGATGAACACCTTCTGTGGAGTGTCTAAAGGCAAATGTTAACAGCATGGAGAAGAAGATGCCAAACAAGGTTGGGGCAAGGACACATCCCTGTTTGACGCCACTCTTGATGTCGAAGGGTTTAGAAGGTTTGCCATCACAACTTACTATCCCCTTCATGTCATCATGAAAAGAAGCTATGATGTTGAGCAACTGTGGGGGACAACCAATCTTCTGCCTCAGCTGGAACAGACCCTTCCTGCTCACTAGGTCAAACGCCTTAGTGAGGTCAATAAAGGCGATGAGGAGTGGCATCCGCTGTTCTCTGCATTTTTCTTGAAGCTGACGCACAGAGAATATCATGTCCACTGTACCTCTTTTAGCCCTGAATCCGCATTGTGACTCTGGATAGATGCGGTCAGCAAGGACTTGCAGTCGTTTTAAGATCACTCTAGCAAACACCTTGCCCACCACGCTCAACAGTGAGATGCCCCGGTAGTTATTGCAATCTCTGCAGTCACCCTTGTTTTTATAAAGTGTAATGATCTTAACATTTCGCATATCATGAGGCACCATCCCTTCTCTCCAGCTGAGGCACAAGAGATCATGCAGCGGAACCAGCAAAGCTGGTTTACCACACTTGATGATTTCCGGTGGTATGCCATCCTCCCCTGGTGCCTTGCCATTGTCTAATTCGTTAATGGCTTTGCTGAGATCTTCTAAAGTTGGCTCAGTGTCCAGGTCATCCAGCACTGGCAGGTTTTCAAAGCTGTCGAGGGCTTCTTGGGTAACAATGTTTTCTTTGGAAAAGAGTTCCAAGTAATGCTCAGCCCAACAACATATTTGCTTGTCCCTGTCAGTATGACATCTCCTGTTTTGGACTTCAGGGGCACAGTTTTCCTTATTGGTATGCCTGTTGCCTGCTTAATCCCCTCATACATTTTCCTAATGTTGCCAGTGTCTGAGGCTTCCTGTATGTTGTCTGAGAGTTGGAGCCAGTAATTGTTTGCGCAGCGTCTTGCTGTTCGTTTTGCTTCATTGCGAGCAGTTCTCAGTGCTTGCATATTTTGCAGACTGGGGTTTCGCTTGTAGTTGATCAGTGCATCCCGTTTGGCTTCAATGACTGGCTCCAATTCCATAATGTTGGCCTCAAACCAGTCCGTGCTCTTGTGTTCTTTCTTTCCATATGTCAAGAGTGCAGAGTCAAAGATGGTGTTTCTAAGGAAAATCCATTGATCTTCTGCATTAAGTCCTTCTCTTTTGGCCAAAGTTTCTTCAAGTCGCTTGATGAACTCCTGGTTTTTGTCAGCGTAGGCAGTTTTGCTTGTATCGATCTTTGGTTGAAATTTCTGTTTCTTATGGTGAAGTTTCTTGGGCTTCAGTTTGACCTTGGAGGCTACCAGAGAGTGGTCAGTATCGCAGTCGGCACTGTGGTATGCTCTGGTGTTACAAACACTGTTCAGGGAGTCCTTCCTAGTAATAATCAGGTCTAGCTGATGCCAGTGTTTTGACCTGGGATGTCTCCAAGATGTTTTGTGACATGCCTTGTTCTGGAAAAAGGTGTTTGTCACGCAGAGTTTGTAATAGCAACAGAGCTCTAAAAGTCTCTGACCATTTTCGTTCATGTTTCCTATGCCTTGATGACCTAAGATGCTTGGCCAAGACTCTCTGTCTGCACCAACCCGAGCATTGAAGTCCCCGAGAAGATAGACTTGTTCTGATGATGGTATGCCCTTGATGATATGGTCTAATAACTCGTAAAACTGGTCTTTGGTCTCAGTTGAGGCTAACTGTGTTGGTGCATAAATACATATAAGATTTATAACACCTTGTACTGTTGAAAGACGTAGGGTAAGGGTTCTCTCTGTACCACCTGTTGGTGGTTCAATCATACTTTGTAGACTGTTCTTGACGGCAAACCCCACCCCATATTCTCTGAATTCCTCTGCACCCTTTCCTTGCCAGAAAAAGGTATAATTTTTCTCCTTCAATGACCCACTTTTTGGCAGACGCGTTTCCTGCAGAGCTGCTATGTCGATGTTTAGCCTTAGCAATTCACGATCAATTACTGCTGTCTTGCGAGTGTCATCAATGGCTTGAAGGTCTTCGGTCAGTCCAGTACGCATAGTGCGTACATTCCAGCTTGCAATACGAAGAGCTGGAATCTTCGTTTTATCCTTTTTATTTTTGTTTGGTGCAAGGTTAACGGTCAGCTTGTTGAGCGCTGCTCTTATCTCCAGGCACCCACTGGAGCAGGCAGACCGTGGCGTGTCAACACCTAACTGGCCGGGGGCTGCCCGGCTTGAGGCGGGGGGTAGTTGACAAATGGAATACTAAGATCCCTCCCACCATCAAAGACAACCCGTGGCGTCCCACTCTACGCCAATTGAGCAGGGACTTATAACCCGTAACTGCTGTCCTCCGTGTTGTGCTCTCGCCAGATGGCGAGACTGGAGTGGCCTCTCCAGGGCGCAAATAACCTGGGCAAGTATATATGGAGGCCTAGTGCTGCCCAAACGACAGGACCCCCCTCTCGGCTTCGCTGGCAGAGTCCAATGGAATGCTATACATTACTTTTGGGGCCAGCTTTTTTTGCAGGAGTTGTCGGGTGAAAGCCATTTTTGACATCCACCCGCCTACGGGGCTCCACTCCGGATTTTGTCTCTGGATATCCTTCCATAGCCTTTTCCATGATTGGATATAGCCACAAGGCAGTGGAGGTTTTAGTATCAGGGTTTTCCTTCCCCTAGACGAATTGCCTTCCTAGGCTTATGAGCTCCGTCTGCCCTAAGCAACTGGTTTTAAGGCGCCAGTGATCCGCCTACGACCCTTCTCCTGTTAGTTGAAACAGTTCCGCCGAGCTTAGAAATCAAGCCACACGTGAAGGCCAGGAGCTGGACTTTGGTTGTCAGAGGCTATTAGAGACGCACGCCATAGGAAGCATTTTTTAGGTAGTGGGAGCTTGTCCCCACTACCACCTCCTGGCTGTAACAACCTTTTGGAACATATATATATATATATATAGACACACACACACACACACACACACACACACACACACACACACACATAAATGTGTGTTTATTTATATATACATAATAATTACATAAAGTACAAACTCATATTATGAAAAAAAACTTTTATTTTGTATGAAATTAATCTAGATTAATCTATGCCCAGCAATACTAAAAATATACTTAAATACCAGCAAGTACATATGTAGTACATTGTTATTTTTGTGCTAAATAATAAGGGACAGTTTCCCAGATAGTGTGTAGTGTTTATTTATAAATTATGCTTTTAAAAATAAGGCCTAGTCCTGGCTTAAGCTAATCCTTGTCCGGGAAACCACCCCTTAAAGTTATACACTTCAAAATTACAAATTAAAGGTATACTTTAACTTCACTACTTCTTTAGTGAACAAATAAGTATACTAAATCTATTAAATATAATATTACATTAATAACATATTACATTTGAATATTATTAGCAACACCAGATAAGTTTTACTAAAGCATTTGTATAAATTACAGCATTTAAAGTGACACTATCAAATCAGCAAATTTTTCATTTAAGCCCAGAAGTAAACATTTTTATTACTTGAATGTAGGTTTTACTTGCACAAACCATAGAAATGCACTGCATTTGTTCAATAAATTTGTCTCTTTTATTGCAAATTCCTGTTTCCTGTCACTTCTGTTTTATCAAGGTTAACCAGCGAACATAACCCTAGCAGTGATTTACAATTTTGCTACTAGAAAGATCAGAATGTACAGTGCTGTTATATAGTTACATCTACAGATGTATCTGTTGTGGGCACCAAGCCTTCTGCTTTATTCTGCAAAGAGGGAATAGGTTTATTAGGATTGATATGACAGTCGTCTTGGGGTTAAAATGTAAAGTCCAGGTGTTATCTTTATGTGGGATCGGGAGGAAGGAAGGCAGGTGAACTTAATAACTTCACATGTGGTCGGACTTAGCTTTTGCTCACAGCAGACCGAGGCAAACTTTGTCACTTGGACACTCTGATAGAGAATTAAATCATGGCTACACGCCACTGGATTCTCTTCATGTGTTTTGTGCTGAATATCTGCCACTGTGGTGAGATGAAGTCTTTTATTTGTTTTGTTTTTTAAGTGTGTAGTTGTACATTGCTTTTGTACACTGTATGCGGTAACAGTACAGCACAAGTATCTTTAACTTGTTATCAGTATTCTTATAATGAGCTTTAAGTTAAATAAGTATAATTTCAGTAGAAATATTAATGTGTTTCAATGTTTTAGTAAGAAACACCAGACAATCAAATGTTTTGAGACTGATTTAGTGAATCATAAAACATTTCTGCACAGTATAAAACACGTCCTTGTATGTGGGAATGAAGGCTGATATCTGACATTTGTGTTTCGGTGACCTTTGACTGCGTTATTGCCACTTCGGCATCTGATTACTTAATAAACCTATGTGACAACATGAGCAGTGGGATTTATAAAATCTTGACCTTGTTTTTCTTGACCCAGAGATGAAGCCTAAACCCAGACTAAACTGTTAACCTCTGAGAGTGACTAGTATAAATTTGACTTATATTGGCCTACAGTAGATCTGTTTGTGTAGGGCAGGGTCTTCAACTACCCTTCTTTGAGGGCCAGATTTTAAAATTGTAAATATGATGCGGGCCAAACCTTTACTTATATATATTTTTTACTTTTAACTTTTACCAGTTTAACATTGAAATAGCCATATGTTAATAGTTCAACTATGAACATGTGCAAGTGCAAATAATCAACACTTGCAGAGCTCTTAATATAGACGGTTTCATCGGACGCACATGATACACGTCTGGATAAAATTGCACTTAATGTTATCTTTTTTAATATTTTAAAGATATATAGACTAAACCGCCTTTCAATTGTACACTTCATTCAGGTGAGACTGTCGGAGTTCGCGTTCTAGTGGAAGTCGTAATGAAATTTCAGTGTAAATGTAAATCCGTGTCAACATGGGAGAGAAGCTCATTCCAGCGCAAGAGCCTTTAATATATGAATTTATACCACGGGTCTGTTGAATGCTGCATTCTGATTGGCTGAGAAATGTTCTATAGGTGTTGATTATTTTTCTGTAAACCGCACACCTAATTTTTCAAATGTCTTAAAAATAGGCACCAGAGCAATGTTTGTGGTAACCGTGGTATAAGCGGAATAATTGACTCCGGTCCTTAGAATTATTTGAAAATAATGCACACCTGCGGTGTAACGGCACTCCGCTTCGCGTCGTGCCGCATTACCACCTTGGTGTGCATTATTTTCTTATAATTTAATGGCCCGTCGTCAATTATTCCTTACATATTTTTAGTTAATAATAATGAACTTATCATTAATAAATTGTTTTTAAATGATTCAAGTGTTTATGATAAAGTTAAACAAAAAAGTTAATAATTTTCACCTTGTACAGTGTTTTGATTGAAACACACTGAAAAACATCACTTCCTGTCAACGTGTCACATGTGATGTAGGCGCACAAGTTTACTTTTTTTTAAAGCATCCAAACAAAGCTCAAATTGGTCCTATAATTACGCACCCGCAGATGGTTTAAATCAGACAAAGATGACCGGCAGGCTGGGTGAAAATGATTGGAGGGCCGCATATGGCCCACGGACCGTCAGTTGACTAGCCCTGGTGTAGGATCCCATAATTTATATATCATACATATACTGTAAACATAAATACATGCATATATTTTCATAACTATATATTATTTTATTTTATTTATATATATTAGGGCCGGGAAAAAGATTAATCGCGATTAATCGCATACAAAATAAAAGTAATTTTTTGCATAATATATGAGTGTGTGTTGTGTGTAATTATGTATATATAAATACACACACACACATTCATGTATGTATTTAAGAAATATATATGTGTGTATATATATTTATTTATATTTTTATATATTCTGTATTATATATAAATTAAAAAATTGATATATAAATTTAAAAAATCTAATATGAATGTATGTGTGTGTGGTTAAATATACACAATAATTACACACAGTACACACACACATATATTATGCAAAAAATCACTTTTATTTTGTATGCGATTAATCGCGATTAATCTTTTCCCAGCCCTAATATATATATATATATGAAGAGTTTCGTTGCAAAACGAGATAAATCCATTTTTTAACATTTTTGTCAAAACATGTTTATTATTATGTTTATTACTACTTAGCTGTATTTTTTAAGTTATGAAGGTTTAAATCAAAACAAACCAACTGCAGTTGAATTGATATTAATTGGAATGCACAACCAAAAAACGAGATTTCTGAACAAATAAAAAAAACGGTGGTTATCTCGTTTTGCAACGAAACCCTTCATATATATATATATATATATATATATATATATATATATATATATATATATATATATATATATATTGAAGACGATGTTGTTAGCTGTAATGTTATTGCATTGTAGTTGTAAATCCAGGTTATATTTATGCAATTCAATGTTATTTGAATGTTAAAAAATACGTTACATTAAACGTTATTTATTACTCCAGCCGTCACATTTGGGCGTGTTGCCTGCATCATTCCACTAGAGAATAAATGTGACTTTGTTTGCGAATGCAGTGACTGCAGCGATGAGAAGGACTGTGGTAAGATTCTCAAATTCTCTTACTTTATTATATACTGCACATCTGTATGTTATTTATCTTCCTCTGCTTCTCTTGCTTTTATGTTTTGGGTTAATATCAGGTTACAAAGCACCGGAATATGTGTGTGATTTTGAGCATGAGGGAATGTGTGGATGGACTGCCGGGTCGGATGAAGGTGGGTACGTGTGGCAGAGACAGCAGAGAGGAAAGACTCTTCCTGACAGCGGCCCGTCTTCTGACTACACTATAGGCACCTCAACAGGTACAGCAGAAATAAACTTACATTACATTTATATTTATGCATTTGAAAGACGCTTTTAAAATAAAAATATTTTTTAATCATTGCATGTTCCCTGGGACTCAAACCCATGATGACCTTTGAACTGCAATACAATGCTAAAGTAATAAGAGATACAGAAAATGAATAAATGAATAAAACCTCAACAAATAAAAAATCCTATCCTATTTATTTATAACTTTATATATGTGTTTCTTCTCATGCAATGCTTTTCCCCCCAACAGGATGGTTTATGGGAGTGACTGCTGTATCTTCAAACTCTTCCAGGCATGCTGTGCTCATTTCCCCCAAGATGAAACAATCATCCCCCACTTGTCGCATTCGGCTTGGCTACTTCATCTGGGATGCAGGTCTACATATCCATCAGTTATGAAATGCACAAATTGAATGCATTTCAAAAGTTCATTTTAACAAAAAAATTATGATGTCAAAAAAAATTTGGCAAATTAAAGCTGATTGGAGGAAACTATATAGATGCTTTATCATTCATTTTGTGTGTATGTTGCAGGTCACACAGGCCTCGGTGACGCCCCTCTTTGGGTATCGTTGAGGAACGCTGATGGTGTGGAGGCAGTGGTTTGGAGGCCTGAAGGTATCAGTGTCCGTGGCTGGAGGGAGGACACTATCTACTTGGGACGTATTCCGGGTTCTTTCAATATCCAGATTCATTCCAGACGCTCAAAGGGGAAGCAAGGGGATGTGTCCATCGATCAGCTGGAATTTTTGGACTGTGCCCCGCCATCTGCAAGTGAATCATGCAGTCCTGGTTTTATGAAGTGTAAGCAGGGCGGATGTGTGGAGGACTTTAAGGTGTGTGACAGTACGGATGACTGTGGTGATGGAACAGATGAAGAAAACTGTGGTGAGAAAACTGTGGATTATAACGTATTCGTCATGAAAAATGTAATTACATAGAGTTTTATGCATACCAAAAATCTCCAAACTCTTCATTGGCCATCTATACTACAGTTGGGCTTGATGCATTATGCCAAAACCAGCCAAACCTTGAACATTTTTCTCCTGTTTTGGTATCTACTTATTTACAATGCACAGAGGAGTTCATGAGCTGTAACTTCGAGGATGGCCTTTGTGGGTGGGACCTAAGAACAATATCATCCCTGCTGTGGACAAGGACCAATCAAATGAATATATCACTGTCTGAGCCTCATAAAGGACCTGGGAGAGACCACTCAAACAATACAGTGGCGGGTAAAGACAACTTTTGATGATGATCAATTTAAGATGACATGAAATCAAATCTGACGTTTTCTTGGTTTAAGACTGGGCATCGGAAGAAAAAAATGTGGGTGGGTCAAAATATTTACAGGAGTAAATGTCATTTTCTTGTATTTTGGTGCTTTTTAATTAAGCAATTGATTTTTTAGCCTAAAAACAAAGTATGTCAACACAAGAAGGACATTTCTTGAAGACTTCTGCAGAATAAGAATGAATACATTTTTGCTTATCAGGTCACTTCTTGTACGTAACCAAGCAGGACGTACCAAAGAGTGATTGGGCATCTTTTCAAAGTCCTCCCCTGGCACCAACCAACGACACGCATCCATGTCGGGTATGTGTTTTGTACCATGTGTCATGTATTGGATTTCTTAAAGCTTCTTAAAGTGACAAAAACATGAAACACACACATTACACTATGATCCAGATGGTAATGTACACACATCAGTTTGGCCGTGTGTCCGGTGGGCTGTCAGTGTTGGTGGCGGAGAAAAAGATCTACCCCGTTTGGGAGCGTGGAGGTTCTCTTGGGGATCTCTGGGTAAAGGCAGAGGTGGAACTTGTAGTCAACAGCACATTCCAGGTACATTTTGTATATCTCAATGTCACTGAAGTCATCTTTTTTCGTGGGCGTTTGATTGCGAAGTTTGTCACAACATGTATGTAGCCTGTCATGTGTGTGGTTCCTAATTTCAAAATATGTGTTCTGCGTTTTGAGAGATTGTGTGTGCATCACGTGTTTTATCAAAATAAGTGCCTGCTGCAGATGCGTCTAAAGGGTTTATTATAAAAGAGACGCTCACGTTTGCCAGATGCTCGCATAATCTCATGCGTAATCAGAGTTTACTGTTAAGGGAGTTTCTTGCGTGTATTTTGTGATCGTGAGCGTCTCTTTTATCATAAACGGTTTTGACGCCTGTGCAGCAGGCACTTATTTTGACAAAACACGTGATGCACATGGTTCACATGACGCAACAACACATATTTTAAAAACGCAAGCAACACACATGACACTCCGAACACATATTCTGGATTTGCGCCCCTCAGATGAGCAGTCACGAGCCGCCACTGAATACAGTAACTTTTAATCTATTAAAACTTGTTTTTAATTCCCATAGATTCTGTTTGTGGCTGCCATACGAGACCAGGATTACGGAGGGATTGCTATTGATGACATTGTGTTGTCCCCTGAATGCCGCTTGACCAATGGTAATTTTAACTGTCTTTTGATTTTGATGTTTAACTTTGTAATTGCAATTACATTTTGTCCTTTTTTGCCCCTGCATATAGAGTCAATGCCAAAGCCAGAATTTCCAAAGTCTCCCCCTCATCCCTGCACAGAGGACAGCAAAATCTGTGACTTTGCTATAGATTGTTTGAAAGGAGAAGATGAAGCTCAGTGTGGTGAGCGACGTTTATGTTATGAACTTATGTTCATTGTGTGTGCATGATTGATATCTGAAGTGGTTAAATATAGATTTTATCCAAAATTTGGTACTATTAAGATTTTTGTGACAGGATTCTTAAAGCTACATTTTCATTGCCGTAATGCTGTAAACGTTTTTTTGTCAGGGAAACGCCCTAAGGGGGTGTGCACACCAAAGCTTTTAAACGTGGCTGAAAACACCAGGCGGACACCGACTGCCAGCTTTTTTTTGTTTATTCAGCTGAGCGCTTTGGTTGCTGTGATACTTCTGCTTTGTTTATCAGATGCGCTGGTTGGTTGTTGTGATAATTGTCCCATCCCTCCTCCACTGTGATTGGACGGCTGTGTGACATTGACGAGCTGAGCTTTTCACTGAAAGTTGAATATTTTTCAACTCTTGGCGCTCAGGAGAGTGCCGGCTTTCACTGCTGAAAAAACGCCAGCTGGCTTTTTAAAAAAATGCTGAGCTTCCATTGGAAACAAATGAAAACATACGCCGGCTGCCGGCATAGAAACTTTGGTGTGCCCTCTAAATGATTGACCTAAAGTACCTCCTAAAATATTACGTAAATATTTAATAGCACAATTTCATATTTAACTTCAAAAACATTTATTTTTCATCCATTTTAATGTTTCAGTAGTATTTTACATAGTTTTTGTTATTATTACCTGTTATTGGACCTTTATCTGGTTATTTTCTTTTAAGAATGAATACATACCTATCTTTATTCATTGCATGCATTTAATCTTTGTACAGTCCATCGTGAATGTGTTAGCATTTAGCCTAGCCCCATTCACTCCCCAGGATCCAAACAGGAATGAACTAAAAAGCCACCAAACACTTCCATGTGTTCCATATTTAAAGACTGTTACATGAGTAGTTACACGAGTAAGTTTGGTGGCACAAAATAAAACATGATGATTTTTTAAGTGAAGAGTACTGTATTGTATGGCGGAAGAACACTTCGACCTCTGGTGCAGTAATAATTGACAAAAGTTTGAGCGAGAGGGGGAGTAGTCATGAGTGATGATGTTACTGCGCGTGGAGGTCAAAGTGCTGCAAACTAAGTGCTCTTCCGCCATACAATATAGTTCTCATTTTTTATCTGCTTAAAACATCGTTACGTTTTATTTTGTGCCACCATATTTACTCGTGTAACTACTCACTAACTTTAAAAAGAGAAAACATGGAAGTTTTGGTTGCTTCCAAATGTATCTCTGTTTGGATCCTAAGGAATGAATGGGGCTAGGCTAAATGCTAACACATTCACGACGCGCTGTCCAAAGATTAAGTGTGCGTATTGAAAAAAGATAGGTATGTATTCATTTGTCTTAGTTGAGGTAAAATACTGAAGAACTGTGGTGTTTTCCTTTAATGACACAAAAACGTATCTGTCCATTTTTGCACGAGTTATTAGTTTTCAGATATATTGTAGCATGCGTGCAGAATAATCAAATGAAATATATTTATTTTTAGTACGTAGGTATTTAGATTTATTTCAAATGATTTATTTACATTTTTATGATTTCATTGTAATGAATTACTTTTTTATTAACTCACGAACCCCCTGCAATACGGTTCAACAAACCCAGTTTGGGAAACCCTGACATAATGTTTTGAGTATTGCATGCTTTTCTTAAGTTTATTTCTAGTGATCAATCGTATTATTGTATACTGGGTTGTTTCAACCAAAATACTGGTTATTGGGTAAAATATAAACATTTTCTGGGATAATTTAACTCAATGGCTTGGTTGATCTCTTTTTGACCCAACGCTGCTACTTAAGTATTTTTACTTTCTAGATAAAAGTAAATTTTCAGGTATTTGTATTTTATCTTTTTTTTTTTTTTGGAAAACATACATTCCAAACTCCAAAGCATATTATCATAATTTTTACTCCACTACATTTCATAATTTCAAGTTTTTGGTTTATATTTAATATTTAAGTACATAAAACATCTAGTAATTTTTGTACTTTTTCCTTAAGTAAAAAGTACTTTCGTACAATTTTTATGTAATAAGGAATTAAATAAATTTTAATATGCCATATAAAATGAATATACAAAGTATGATTCTATGCTTTATAATGTAGTGAACATTTTTTAATAAAGTACATTTTTTCCCAAGACAAACACTTTTTTCCACAACATTTTTAGAGCGTTTTTTACCATATAAAATGCATACAACATTCCTTATAATTTCTTTGTTTATTTTTATTATATAATTATTTTTTTTATATATATGAAATATGACCTGGTTGAGTGACTGCTTTCAATACTTGCTTTCCACTCATGCATTGAAAGAACTTAAAGGAACAGTATGTAGGATTGTGGCCAAAACTGGTATTGCAATAACAAAACTTGTGGCTAAAACTGGTACTGCAATCACACAACTGGTGGCCAATACACAACATGACAACATAAACATCAGTTGAGGGCTGCAACTCCACTTTTTAAATGACAATATCCTGGCCATAACACTGTTGTCAGTGATATAAGTATTTGAAATGATTTTTTTTTAATGTCTAGTGACATATCAGGGTCATTTTATGATTAATTGATATAAATTTCTTACATACTGTTCCTTTAATATTTTGCAATGCTTCTTTAATACCTCACAATCATATTATAGCCCAAGTTAATGATGTTTACACAGGGGACTTCTCATATGAAAACGGCAGCTCTGGTTGGACAGATACCAGCATAGGAAGTCAGGCCTGGGATTTAAACCTCAAGTATAATGACTCGAGCAATGGTAAAGAACACTCTTACTATATTCCATTAATGCCTATGTAACTATAATCAGTTGCTTTTTTATATGCATATTATTTATATGTCATTAGAGACATTCCTGTATGTGACTTCCGCTCCTGGGCAGCAGCTAACAGAAGCTCAAACTCGTACTCCTCTCCTGGGCCCATCAGGTCCATCATGCACCCTTCAGTTCTCCTACAGTCTTACTGGCAGTAATCCACACATAGGTACAACATCTCCAACATCACTCCTGATTCTTAATGTATCTGTTGGTCAGCATGATACTGCATATCCTGACACTATGGGTTGTGTCTGTCATTTGACAGGTGAGCTGTCAGTGTATGTTGTAGACAGTGTGTTAGGGACTCAGCCTGTTCTGTGGGAAGTTGCGGGGAGGACCAATGAGACGGCAGGGATTTGGCTAAAACAGGAAGTTTATGTTGGAGCCAGGGAACATCGTTTTCAGGTTACTCCAAGCTTGATGTCAAGACTATTCTTCCATACAACAATATGATCATTGGCTATCTTGTCTGCATGCGATTTTAGTTTATAACTTTGTATATTAGTTTAGGTTTGTCACTCTATATTTTCTCTGTTCTCAGTTGGAGTTGAGGGCTCGCGCTGAAAAGCTCAGCTCGAGCTCGCAGATCGCAGTGAAGGACGTTCACTATGTCAACTGTTATCGTGACTTCATTCCCTCCAGTGGTTAGTGGATATCATTTTTTAAACATAATACATAGAGAGATGTGAAATTATCAAATTTTTGTCTTCTAACAGATCTGTCGTGCAATTTTGAGGTGAATTTGTGCGGGTGGTACCAGGACCAAACAGATAATTATGACTGGAGTCTCATCAGTGGAATGGATCATACCATCTATGATGGTTTGAATGCTTTAGTTTTATAAAGAATTATCCTACCAGTTTCCTACATACATTCACGTCTATGATGCATTTTTTGGGTTCTCTATCTCAGGTAGGAGTCTGGTGGTGGACATGTGGAACAGTACTCTGCGAGGTCTTTATGGGCGTCTTCTTTCTGTTAGACAGGAGGCCGTCAAAACTGAACATTGCCTCTCCTTCTTCTACAAACTTTATGGACCAGACACAGGTGGCTATATTCCTATCTTTAAAAATATAAACAGTGAAACTGTTTGTAAAATCCAGGCCAAAGTTTTATAATCTAATTATGGGATTAGGAGTATCAAAGTGTGATTTTTGTCATGTGTGGTTCTTAATTTCAAAATATCGTCGAGTGATCCTATGTGCATCACGTGTCTTGTCAAAATAAGTGCCTGCTGCAGACACGTCTAAAGGGTTAATGATTAAAGACATGCTCGCGTTTGCCAGATACTTGCATAATCTCATGCGTAATCAGAGTTTACTTTTAAGGGAGTGTCTTGCATGTATTTTGTGAACGTGAGTGTCTCTTTTATCATAAACGGTTTTGACGGGTGTGCAGCAGGCACTTATTTTGACAAAACACGTGATGCACATAGGTCACATGACGCAACAAACACATATTTTGAAAACACAAGCAACACACATGACACCCCGAACACTTATTTTGAATTTGCGCCCCTCGGATGAGCAGAAACGGGCTGCCACTGGTCTTTATTTATCAAGAGCTATATTTTAAGTTTCCCAAGTAATTTAAATAAGTTGATACATTGTTATTATATTATGTCTTAAAATTAATTACTCTTTCCTAGGTGATCTCGCTGTAAAGTTGTTATTTCCGGATGGCACAGAAGACCTGCTATGGATGCGCAGTGGTGCTCATGGCAATGTCTGGCATGAGGGTCATTGCATTGTCCCTCCTCAGCTCACTGCCTTCCAGGTGCACATAACATCTGTTTTACCAATTGTGACCTTGGACCACAAAACTAGTCATAAGTCGCACTGGTATATTTTGTTATGTATTTATATGCCATCTGAAAGTTGAATACATAAGCTTTCCATTGATGTGTGGTCTGTTAGGATAAGACAATATTTGATCGAGATAAAACTATTTGAGAATTTGGAATCTGAGGGCGCAAAAAATCTAAATATTGAGAAATGTTTTAAGTACAAATGAAGTGCTTAGCAACATATATTTCTAATGATAAATACATTTTTTCATATATCAATGGTAAGAAATGTACAAAATATCTTCATGGATCATGATCTTTACTTAAAGGGATACTACACCGATTTAGCATTCAGCTTTGTATCTGTAGAAACCCGGCAGTATTACTGAATGACCATGTTTCCCTCCATCATTTCCCCCTGAGAGGAGAGATATCTGCATTTTGGTTCTGCAAAAAAGTCCTCCGATGATGCAAAAATCGTCATATTACATCATCGGAGGACTTTTTTGCAGAACCAAAATGCAGATATCTCTCCTCTCAGGGGGAAATGAGGGAGGGAAACATGGTCATTCAGTAATACTGCCGGGTTTCTACAGATACAAAGCTGAATGCTAAATCGGTGAAGTATCCCTTTAATATCCTAATGACTTTTGGCATAAAAAAATTATAATTTTGACCCATACGATGTATTGTTGGTTATTGCAACAAATATACCCATGTTGCTTATGACTGGTTTTGTGGTTGTAGTTTTTGCAAAACACGGTCAGGGCTGCCCAATATATCATTTAAATATCTACACCGCAATGTGCGCACCTATGTCACATTGCAGAACATACAGAGCATTTATTATTTTTCAAAAGGAAAACTATTTTGAATTCCTTTGCCATATTTCCACTGTATGAGAATGGATTCCAAAGACAGAGAGAAATATCACAGATACAATATCATTTCAATTATATTTAACTTTGTAAAAGACATGGTGGTACCAATTAATATGGGACCCTGGACCACAAAACAGTCATAAGGGTCAGTTCGTTTTATAAAATTTAGCTTTATACATCATGAAAGCTGAATAAATAAGCTTTGAGGTTTGTTCGGATAGGACAATATTTGGTCGAGATACAACTATTTGAAAATCTGAGGATGAAAAAAAATCTAAATATTGACAAAATTGCCTTTAAAGTTGTCCTAATGAAGTCCTTAGCAACACATTTTACAAATGATACATTTTTTATTTACGGTCGAAAATATACAAAATATCTTCATGGAACATGATCTTTAATTAATATCCTAATGATTTTTGGCATGAACAAAATTGACTAATTTTGGTATTTTTAGCCATATATAGTTACATATATACCAGTGACTGGTTTTGTGGTCCAGGGTCACATATGGTTCTGATGGTTTTATTAATATTGCCATCCCAAGGCAATACAAAGAAAGTTGATTCCTCTCAAACAGAGCTTTTCAAGTCATCTGGCGAAGTCATACAGTCCAAATATACATTATCAGAAAAACAAACTATCACGATGCCAGTTTTCCACCAATATCATGCAGGCCTAAAGACAATTTATATGTTTTATTGTTACATTCAACTGACAAACTTCTCTCTGTGCAGCTGGTTTTTGAGTCCATACGCTCTGGTTTTGATGGTCAGCTGGCTATAGATGACGTGGCCTTCGTGACAGGGTCGTGTTCTTTGCCCACCATGTGCTCATTTGAGAGTCAAACCTGTGGTTACACCAGTTCTGGAAGAGTCAGATGGGTCCACCAAAATCATGCATCAAGTGGAACCGGACCAGAAATCGATCACAGCCTGGAGACGAATAAGGGTAGGAGAAATATTCTCTGAATTGTGTAAATAAATGACAAGACATGAATAATACATATATTGTTTTCTGGGCAGGTTTCTATATGTTGGCACACAGTGGTGTGGATGTTCTTCCCCAGGGCAGTGAGATGACCTTGACCTCACCTGAGCGCATAGGTTTAGGTCACACTGAATGTGTACACTTCTGGTACCACACAGGAGGAAAGAATCCAGGCAAGACACAACACATATATATTTGTGACTCTAAAGTAAATATTAAAGATATCAAAGTTATAATTCATTTTTGCTTTTTTAAAGGCATTGAAAAACATCAATATATATATAGAAAATATTCATTTGCATAATTTCCCACACAGGCACTCTTAATGTGTATGTGAAACCGTCCAAGGGAGACAGGATCATGTTGTTTTCCAGCACTATCGGGCAGGGGGATACATGGCGTCACGGCCAGGGCAATATCAGTTTAAATGGGAACTGGCAGGTAGGCTGCACATTATAAAGGTCATGGTACTGATGTTAATGTTGTCATGGTAACAGCATGTAAATGGGTTTGTGTGTGTTGGCGATGTAGCTGCAGTTTGAGGTGGTGGGAGGAGGCGGACTAGACACTTTTATTGCCATCGATGACATCACATACTCGACACACAGCTGTCCTACAGCAGGTATGAATTATGCATTTACGTTTACGCATTTGGCAGATGCTTTTTTGCAAAGCGACTTACACTGCATTACAAGGTATACATTTTTTAACAGTATCTGTGTTCCCTGGGTTCGAACCTATGACCTTTTGCGCTACTAATGCACAATGCTCTACCACCTATTTAAAACTTGACTCTTCTGTAGTTACATTGTGTACTAAGACCGACGGAAAATTGAAAGTTGCGATTTTCTAGACAGATATGGCTAGGAACTATACTTTCATTCTGGCATAATAATCAAGGACTTTGCTGATGTAACATGGCTGTAGGAGGCGCAATGATATTACAAAGCGCCCGAAAATAGTCCCCTGCTATTGAAAGATACTAAGGCGACTATTTTCGGCTGCTGCGTAATATTATTGCGCCTCCTGCAGCCATTTTACAGAAGCAAAGTCCTTGATTATTACACCAGAATGAGAGTTTATTTCCTAGCCATATCTGCCTAGAAAATCACAACTTTTAATTTTCTGTCGGTCTTAGTACACAATGTAACTACAGAAGAGTCAAGTTTTAAATAGGAAAAGTATTGAAACTCTTTGATGATTTTTGAGCGCGATGCTAATGGTCTAGTCAGATTCAATGGATTATGCTAAACTATGCTAAAAGTGGTAGCGCCAGACCCGGAGATCAGCTGAATGGATCCCAAAACGGTAAAAATCAAATGTTTAACTCTAGGGGAGCTGTAAAATGAGCATATTTTCCAAAAAAGTGGAGTGTCCCAAGGAGACCCGCGGTGTATGTAGAACAAAGACGGCTCATTCTAAATGAATAAAAACAATACAGTTCATTTTGTAAGGTCTTTATACACCACTGATAATATAGTTATGTATATTATATTGCATTTCTGTCAAGAGATCCTTCTAAAAGCTACGCAATGTACCTTTAAAAGGTTAGGTTTGTTTTTTGTAACTTTTTGATGTTTTATGTGTCTGTGCATTACAGACAGCGTCTGTGATTTCGAAAGAGGTCAATGTGGTTGGTCCAACACTCAGAACTCATCTGTGGATTGGTTAGATTGGGAGCTGACCAATGTGCAAGCTGAAATGATCTACAGTACACCACCATATGATCACACATCAAATACAGATGAAGGTGATATATGCAGGTTTTAACAAAACTATATGTGACCCAGTCTGTGAAAACCCAGCTATAAAGTCATTTTTTGTGATTTATTGTTTTCTAGATAAAATCATCCTATATAATGTAAGACAATTCTGTGAAAAATAACTTTGATATCATTAATATTGACTGCGTAAGATCATGTCAAAGATTAAAATAAATCAAACTTTGATGGCCTATAATCTCATAATGTAATTACATTTATTCATTTAGCAGACCCTTTTATCCAAAAATTAGATTAGGTTAAGAGACTTTAGCCTGGATTTCGCAGACAGGGATACATATTCATTATGCTAATGATGAACTAATAGTTAAACAGTAAATAATATTCATCACCAACTCGAAACATGCAAAACTTACATTCATTTTGAGGAAGTAGGTTTATTTTGGTCCCCTTTTTGACTCCAGGGTACTTCCTGTTCCTTCCCAACTCCATGCGTGACACTGCTATGCAGAATGCCTGGCTGTTGAGTCCTCATCTGCCAAAAACCAAAGCAACCTGTCTGAGCTTTTCGGCTTATCAGCCAACAATGTGTAAGCCTTTTTTTTTATGTATTACATTATTGACTGTTCAGTTATACATTTGCTTAATTTAGTATCTCATACTTTGAAACCCATAACATTTGACCCGCTGGATAAAAATGTCCAGTAAATGCATGGATGTAAATATAATGTAACATTATCGCAACGTTATGATAATTGTAAATATTGTGGTTTTCAAAAGATGACAGTAAACTTATTGTGTGGAGGCTGTCTGAAGACACCAGACAGGAATTGCTGACCCTGGATGAGAGTGGTGGAAGCTGGAAATATTTCAGTGTAAACATCACCTCAGAAACCGAGTACCAGGTGATCACTTACATAAAAATCAACTTTATTCTACATTCTACATTTATTCTTATAGAGCACTAAGTGTGTGTTTACTGATTGAATGTGGTTTAATGGGAGGCAGATTGTATTTGAGGGATTTAAAGGAGAGAAAGGTGTACTGGCCCTGGATGACATTCAGTACATGGTTGGAGCAAACTGCGGTGAAAAGAAAGACCCAAGTAAGAAACATGCCATTTTTTTTTAATAACTGGCATTTGGATGTGTACACTGAATTTTATATACGTGTAGATGTGAAAAATATTGGGTAGTAACGAAATAAATCTAATCAGAAAAAATGGTGCCAAGCTGTCCTCGGGCAATACAATTTAAAAAGGTCCTTATATGTAGCATTTATGTACAGATAAGTGTAAATTTGGTACCAAATGTGTACCTTTGAGGTTCCTGTATTTACTCTTTGGTACCAATAAGTACCTCTGAAGTACTAAAATGAACATTTTAGGTGCCATGGGTACCTCCCTAGTGACAGCTAGGGACCATTTTTAGACCATTTATTCTGACAGTGTAATCCGAATACAAAAACAAACTTGCAACTTGATTGTTACATTCTAAAAAGCGCTTAGTTAGATTACAGTTATTTTATGAAAACATGTTAACTTACCGATTAATGCAGTAAAATGCAAAAATATAGTATGGACTGTGTCCTTAAATCAAATAATTAAGTGTTAACTACAGCATTTTTTATCATTTCAGCCTCACCATCTTCCGGCAACACTGGAGCAATAGTGGCATCAGTCATAGTCGTAATTCTTCTCTTGGTCATTCTCTCTGGCTTACTGTTGTTCTACCTAAAAGCCAAACAGAGAGCAAGTGCTTTACAGGCCTCAAACCCATCTGAAGTCACCTTCACTGGCTTTGGCAATGACCTGTATGAAACAGATCAGTGTAAGAACTTTACCGTCATTTTGTCATATTCTTTATCAGAATTAGTTTGAGATCAAATAACAATTATATTTCTTTGTTTGTAGGAACCTGTGGCAGCTGTTAATACAGTAGCATATAAGAGACCATGTTTATGTGATTGTGCCACTTACTGGCAGCATTCGGGAAAAACGGGCAACATCACAGCAGAAGAACTGCTTGTGTCGCCATGGCAGGACTAGCCCGGTCATCAAATGTACACAGCTCCTTGTTTATAATTCAGTCAGCATAATGCCTTTCTATAGGTTACTATTGATGGCTTTATGATTAATAATAGTATTTCAAAAGTATAGTGGAATGCTTGTTCATACATGTAGTCACATCCAAATTTATTTAGAGTCTAATTTAATATATGATATGGAATAAATAGGAAAGTACAGATACTGAGAAAGCAAGCAATGAACAGTTTTGGTGTAAGTTTACTAAGGCATATTTGACCAGTGTATGATTTGTCAAAAAAAGAGTGCACTACATCTTTAAGGGTACAATGTACTGTTTTGTTTATTTTGTAAAAGGTGACAATTAACTAGCTTAGGTGATGTCCAATTCATAATGACAAGGTTTGAGAGAGTCAACAATTTAATGTTGTGACTGAGATAACAGTGTTTCCATTTTGCATATTTAAAAATGTACAAATAAATAGCGAATTTATTATTTAAATGAGTCTCTTGTGTAATTAAATATAATTTAATTATGAAATATAATTTATTATTCTTATAACTGCTTCTATTTTGTTTTGCCTATTTTATAAATAAAAAATATATTAAGAGAAGTAGTAATGCAGACAGACGCTAAACCAAAATTGTGTGACGACGTCTCTTAGCAACGGTGATGTCTCCACGGCAACATCCTCTAGATCCGTCTGTCGGAAAGCCCTGCCAGCAAAATACAACAGTCAAATTGAACATGCTTAAAGTCTCAAATAAATACGTATAATAAAATTATTAGAGAGACTACATATAGCGCTGTTTCTGAATGACTTTGGAAGCGCGAGACGATGCATAAACGCGTGAGGGATGACAGACACGAGCGAGTGACAGATCTGCAGTGAAAGTGATGCTCTTCGACTAAACTCTTGAGTATTTATCCTTGCAGTCTGTATTGTAGAGGACCTGTGTAATATCGAGTTGCATTTATCGCTGGGATGGAGCCCGGTGTGCTTATATTTTTACTGTACGTCATGATAGCGCACGAGCTGGTGTGTGGACTGATGCAGTATAGAAGACAAGCAGCAAAGCCACATAAACGACTAATGTGGCGCTCCAGGTAAGGTGTGTGATTGGGACTTTCCTAGATAACACATGCACATTTATACCTTCTTAACTTTTAAAGGGTCATGAAACTCAACACTTTTTTGGGGATGTTAACATATACATGTTGCACAGTGCTTAAAACGGGAGGTTTGAGGTGTCTAAATTTAAAAACAACTTGCACTGACATATCTTAACATATATATCAGTGCCATTGTTTTGTCTCAAGATGAACACCAGTATTTTTTATGTAAGGTATGTTTGTAAAAACTACTTAAATTTCCTAATAAGGCGTAGACCTGGCTTACAAACCCTGTCCGTGAAACTGCCCAACAAACAAAGCCACTTAACTCTAATGGTCACCGGTTACAAACCTAAGATATACACACACGTATATACAGTTGTGTTCAAAATTATTCAACCCCAACTGAAATTGATTGTTTTGGCCGGTTTGACATTGATTTTGATCATTCAGTCATCCTGCTTACAATTACATCAAAGAGGCATGTGTAGGTCAGACAAATATAACAAAACATTTATAATGAAATAACCACAAATGTCTTTTCTGTGCTCACATCATTATCAGTTTTATTCAACCCCCAAGTGACATTCAATCTTAGTACTTAGTACAACATCCTTTTACAGTTAAAACAGCTTTTAAACGTGAAGCATAGCTTGACACAAGTGTCTTGCAGCGATCTACGGGTATCTTCGCCCATTCATCATGGGCAAAAGCCTCCAGTTCAGTCACATTCTTAGGCTTGCGCACTGCAACTGCTGTCTTTAAGTCCCACCAGAGGTTCTCAATCGGATTTAAGTCTGGTGACTGCGATGGCCACTTCAAAATGTTCCAGCCTTTTTTCTGCAACCATGCTCTAGTGGATTTGGAGGTATGCTTGGGATCATTGTCCTGTTGAAAGGTCCAACGTCTCCCAAGCCTCAGGTTTGTGACGGACTGCAACACATTGTCATCCAATATCTCTTGGTACTGAAGAGAATTCATGGTACCTTGCACACGCTGAAGTTTCCCTGTACCTGCAGAAGCAAAACAGCCCCAAAGCATGATTGACCCCCCACCATGCTTCACAATAGGCAAGGTGTTCTTTTCTTCATAGGCCTTGTTTTTCCTCCTCCAAACATAGCGTTGATCCATGGGCCCAAACAGTTCTAATTTTCCACAGAACACTATCCCAAAACTTCTGTGGTTTGTCCACATGACTTTTGGCATATTGCAGTCGACTCTTCTTATTCTTTGGAGATAGCAAGGGGGTGCGCCTGGGAGTTCTGGCATGGAGGCCTTCAGTACGCAGGGTGCGCCGTATTGTCTGAGCAGAATCTTCAGTACCCACATCTGACAAATCTTTTCTCAGTTCCTCAGCAGTCACACGGGGACTTTTTTCCACTCTCCGCGTCAGATAGCGCACAGCAGTCACAGTTAGCATCTTTTTTCTGCCACGACCAGGAAGCATTTCAACAGTGCCCTTTGCCTTGAATTTGCGAATGATGCTTCCTATGGTGTCTCTTGGTATGTTTAACGTCTTTGCAATCTTCTTATAGCCATTGCCCTTCCTGTGAATAATAATCACCTCTTCTCTTGTCTTCCTGGACCATTCTCTTGACTTCACCATGTTTGTAACCACACCAGTAAATGTTTAGAAGGAGTTGAGTATCACAGTCATTTTAAAGCTGCCTAATTGGTGCTTATTAGGCTTTATTGCTGTTCCCTGACATCCATAGGTGTTTTCAATACCTGATTGAAAACACTTCAATGAACCTCTGTTCTTCAGAGTGGTAGTTCTTTAAGGGGTTGAATAGTTGTGTCAATGAAGAATTCACAAAAGAAACATTTACTACTATATTACAAAACCAATTGATGTCATTTTAGTTGCATATGGTTCTTTAAGAAGTCATTGTAGGATTTAATTCTGAATACAATTACAAATGTACACTAAATTCCCTAAAACCCTTAACAGCATTGGGGGGTTGAATAATTTTGAACACAACTGTATTTGCCCTTTTGGTTAGATGCTGCTAACTGCTCTGAACTTGTACTTGACAATAAAGTTGTATCCAGTCTAATCTAAGAAATTTTCTAATAATAATTGGTTTTAATGTTAAAAATGCTTAATGCTTTTCTAACTGTGCTGACTTTATTCTTTAGTGCTCGTGTTTGTCATGGAACCTGGAGGGTCAGTAGCCAGCCGGTGCGAAACAGGAGGCAAGGCTTAAAGAAATGTGGACGTATTGTAAGGAAAGTGTGACATGAGGGCCATGGAGGAGCTGTGTCCGCACACTAAAGCGATGCTGGGCTTCTCACTGCCTTTTAACTGTTCATAATTGAAAAGTGATGTCAAGTGATGGTCCAGGGTGATGTTTACATTTGTCCAACTTATTGTAATTCTGTGGACAGCTTCGTTTAAAGAAATCGTTCACCCAAAAAGACACTTTTAAAAAGTGACTTCCATTTTAGCCTGTGTTTGGAAAAACGATGGCATAATTAAAATTTTTGGGCAAACTAATCCTATTAGAATATCTGTCTGACCATACATTTAGGTTATTGACTTAAAAGCTGCCTTTATCTTTAAACGACATATGGCGACTTATTGAATATGAGTTGTGGTAGCAAGGATCTCCAGCAGAGGTCTGGATACTGTGATCACAGTCTTTCTCTGTTAGCGCTTTGCACCAGAACATTGAGTTTAATCCCAGATTGCTGGAATGGGAAATAATTCAACATCACTTGATTAAAAAAAATTCTGCTAAATGACGAGAGATTAATTTTGTAAACTTGATTTCTATGTGATTTGTATATGACATTCTTTTATACATTTTTCTCCCTTTGTCTGTGTTTAAATAATTGCAATTACAGGCTTTGGCTGTAACAAGATTATATGCAAGCTGGCATGCTGTTGTCTTGTGCATTCAGCAGACCGTGTAACCCAGTGTGTTTAATTTTCAATAAACAAGCATTTTAACTTCAACTACAATATTTGTAATGATTTTCTTTCTGAGCCTGAATAAAAAAAAGATTTGGATCCCACTTACTAGTTTGAACCCAACCAAAGAGCACCTTCTGGGACTCCTAAACGGAGGTCCTTTCAGCAAGAAGCCCCCCTAGATTCTCTCCTGGATTAAAAAGAAAGATTTGTTGGTTCAATTTAAAGTTTTAAGTAAGTTTCCTGGTCTCCTTAAAATTTTGAGTTCATTCAACTTAAAAATATCAGTTGACCCAAAAAAGTTGTGTAAAAATGGTTGTGTCAACTAATATTTTTAAGTTGAAATAACTTACTTTTTTAAGTTGAGCCAAGTTAACTTTTAACAGTATTTTTTACAGTACAATAAAGTGATTTCTCATGTTTCTCATGATTTTTAGATTTGTCTGATCAGAAACGTTCAGATTTTTATCTTAATGTATACGCACAAGGTTATTGTGGTTTACTTGTGTAACTAAATCCATTTTAAAGTTAAATAGTTGTGCACTTAAACATGCAGTACAAACAGTCGATGTACTTTATCAGCTAAAATATAAGTTGTTAATGATGGCCAGTTCAGCAGGGACTCGCAAGAGATCTCTGGGCTGTATTTTGGCACATTCAGAGGTGATCTGGACCATGAACCAGGTCCTCTGGGATGTCTTTTTGCTGATGTCTCTTTACAGTGGAAACTTGCTGTGTGCAAAAGGTAACTGAGGTGAGAAAAGTCTTAGCAAGTAGATTTATCTAAAAGTGCCCATCATGTACATCTCTCATTGTTGTCTCAGGAGAAATCAGACTTTAGCAGAGCAGGTTTCATGAGTTTATAGTGGAAACGTTCGTGTTGCTTTGTCATCTCAGGGTTAAGTTTTAGGTCTGCTTCTTTTTTTACATCACACGACATATATGCCTTAAATGTGGTTGCTTTAGCAAACAGACTGCAGTCTGGATGGACTGGAGCCTTTTACAACTTCACTGAGTAAGTAGTTATTTTACATATTGACTATACTTTGTTCCTTTATAATCATTTATACACTTATACTGGGATGTTTCAACCCATGGTTGGGTGTAAAATATGGACAAACCCAAACGCTGGTTTAAACTACATCCTGCATACAACCCAGCATAGGTTACCCAACAATTGTGTTGTCTATAGTTTACTCAACCATGGGTTGAAACAACCCAGAAAGTACATATTTAATAATTATATGTAATATGTAAATAGCATATTAATATACTAAATGCATAAAGCAAAGGAATGTGAATATAAAAAATGTTTTTGTCTCTCCAGATTTGGTGTTGACTGTAAATACTGTTTAGCATGTATGTATCAGACAGCTCTTGCCTTAGAAAGGCCCTTCGCCAGCAATATCTCAGTCTGTCCCAGGGAGACCACTGTCACATCACTTACATCTGGATCGATGGCTCTGGAGAGGGTCTGCGTAGCAAGTCTCAAACCATGGATTCTGAACCAAAGAGCATAGCCGGTACTAGCCTTTTGGTTGAGTTGACCGGCAATATCACCAACATGCCATTTATGCTGGTTTGCTTGTCCCTTGCCAGATTTACCAGAATGGGAGTTTGATGGGTCCAGTACAGGCCAGGCTGTAGGATCCAACAGTGACATGCTACTCATTCCTGTTGGCATGTTTAGAGACCCGTTCCTTTTGGATCCTAACAAGCTGGTCCTATGTGAGGTGGTCAAGCACAACCGAGAGCCTGCAGGTAATAAGAAAATAAAACCTTGTTATCTTTAAGATATAGATTATGAGATAAGATTAGATTATGAGACTTCAGCCTGGATTTCAAATTTGTTCTCTTAGAATCAAACCATCGTAATAGATGTAACAAGGTCATGGAGATGGTCCAAGAAGAGCTTCAGCCCTGGTTTGGTATGGAGCAGGAATATACTCTTTTAGGATTGGATGGACACCCTTACGGCTGGCCCAGACTTGGCTTCCCCAAGCCACAAGGTTAGAGATTGTTCATTTTCGTGTGTTTATGTCTTCAAACGCAGAAAAGATTAATGCATTAATAGAAGATCTTTGACATTAATTTGATTGTATCTTTTCTCTGTCAGGTCCATATTACTGTGGTGTTGGTGCTGACCGGGCCTTCGGCAGAGACATTGTGGAGTGCCATTATAAAGCCTGTCTGTACGCTGGCATTAAAATCTGTGGCACTAATGCAGAGGTCATGCCATCTCAGGTAACAAAAATAGTTTGGGTGTTGAAGAAACTAACCCTACATGTCCTGGATGGCCATATTCTGATCTCTCTCTGCAGTGGGAGTTCCAGGTAGGGCCGTGTAAAGGAACTGAGATGGGAGATCAAATGTGGATGGCTCGATTCCTGTTGCACAGGGTCTGTGAAGATTTTGGTTTGCTGGCTACCCTAGATCCCAAACCCGTGAAAGGAGATTGGAATGGAGCTGGTTGCCATATCAATGTGAGCACTGTGCACACAAGAGGAGAAGGAGGAATGGAGTATGTACTGATAATGCACATACACATAAAGTAGGCTACACATAAAAAACATAATGCAAGTCTGACGGCCATTATTCTCTCCTCTACCCCATGCAGGTACATTGAGCAAGCCATTGAGAAACTGAGAAAGCGACATGTTGAGCATATTCGAGTCTATGATCCACATGGTGGCGAGGACAACAAGCGACGCCTCACAGGTCTTCATGAGACCTCCAGCATCCATGAATTCTCTGCAGGTGTTGCCAATCGGGGTGCAAGCATTCGCATCCCTCGTCTGGTGGCTCTGGACAAGTGCGGTTACTTTGAAGACCGCCGTCCTTCTGCTAACTGTGACCCATATTTAGTGATCTGTACAATTGCCCGCACATGCATGCTGGAGGAGGAAGATGAAGTAGTTGATCTGGAATAAGAGAATCTACATAATAGCAATTGTATGTCATTTTAAATACCTAAAAGGTTAGTCCTATATACAGAACATATTACACTTTATATTAAAATATTTATCTCTTTATCACCAGAATAAGAATGATATGAGTAATATCATAATATAATATGAATTACTTGTAATGTATGAATATAAGTTATAGGTTTAAATTTACCATCCTTTTTTTGTCAAGTTTATTTATTTATTGAGTGAATTAAGTAAATTGCAGGTTAAATGTACAATAATGTCATGTTTGCATTCTCAGATCTATTAAGTTAGTAAAAACACTAATGTGATGGCTAAGCTTTTGTCTTGGGAGGACTGCGCTGCTTGATGTGCTATTCTATTGGCTGTCCATAAGGGGGAGTAATAGGCAAATGTTTAGGACTCTGTCTACTCTTTGCATAAACAGATACATGTGGAATAAAGTTTTCCTTTGAAACAATCTGAAGAATGTTTCATTGTAAGAGTTCCAAGCAAGTGTTTTGTGTTATAGAATTGAACTAAATTAAATCCACTACCAACACAATGGTATTTTTGTACACAAAACATATTTCTACTCTATTACAGTATATGGTATATTTTACCATAAACTATGATATAGTTATTTAACCAATAACTATATCAGTTATTAAAAAATATATACCGCAAAGAACAGAAATATGAACGCTCAGCTTTTGAAACGTTCTCGCGATACTGTGATGTCATACCCCGAACGGCTTGCGCAGCGCCGCATGAAGTCGAACGCGCCTGAAAAATATGCGCGTGACGTCAAAACCAGTCGGGTAGCGTCACCGATCGTGGATGGGTGGAGAGGTGAGAGCCGCAGGTGGGACGTGAAACCGGCTGCTTGTCTCCCGTTACTTTAACCGACGATAGTATCCGCAGTCGTGCTCTTTGGAGACATGGGGAAGCTTCAGGAATTTGAGATTACTTTTACAAATAACAAAGTGGTTTACAACCCCGGCGAATCGATATCAGGAACTGTGAGAATTAAAACAAGCCAGCCCGTACAGTTTAAAGGTAAGCAGCCATATACCTTACCGATGGTTACTATAGGAACACGAATGAAATCTTCACGAATTAACGTGAACGTTACCTCCGTTAAACCGTGTTTGATGATGTTTAAGCAGTGCACATCCACATGTTATCGCGCGTGAACGTGGACCTGTCGCCATGTGATGTGTTGCATGTTGACATTTATGTGCCTTAGCATCTATTGCTGTTCGATTGTATGTTTATTTGACGGTTGGTTTGTTATTTTAATTCGTTTAGACTTGTAAGTTTTATATTGTAAAGCTCAATGAATCGACGCCTTAATCCACATCCTGTTTTTCGCGTGCTGCTGTTGTTGGTTTCGGTCCGAATTTACCATCGAACTGAACCGCGTCTGATTCGTTGTGTGTTGTATGTTCGTTGTGTGCTTTTCAACAGGTGTGGTATCCTTCATGTGTTTTGCACACTTGAAATGCACCTACAGTACTAAGGTACATAAAGATTTGTTCAGCTTTTTTAAGACGCAAGGTTAAAGAACGCAACAACGAGGTCTTTAGAAGTTTAGCTGACACGGCGTCAAGTTACGCGCCACTGGCAACCAGCTTCTTGCGACGCAACGCAAGTGTACGCAGATCAGCGGTGTCTAACGATTTATATTTGTTACAAAATAACCAAGCACTAAGAAATATGTTGACTTTAGCTGTTTAAGCTTTTTTAATACAATGTTAAAGAATTGAAGTCATCCTGAGATCCCATTGGAATTCTTTCTGTCCCCCTAACACTGTTCTGAACTATCAAGATAAGAAAGTAGGTTAGGTGTTGTTCACATTGTACACAAAGAATACATTGTAGGTGTTTCGACTGAATTGTGTAGGTGAGATTTACTGTAAAGACGGACAAACCACAAGGGAAAGTGATGATGAATCGGAGCTTTATTGCATTATTTGCATTCATCAGGATCAAAAAGAGCTTTGTTGTGGTTATTTAAGGTACAATGTAATTACACTACATTTAGTAGTTTACCAGACAGGGTTTAGATTAATCCAGGACTAGGCCTTAGTAATAATAAGACATTTAAGTCGTTTTTACACACATACTTTACAAAAAAGATACTGGTGTGCATTTTGAGACAAAGCAATGGCAATGATATATTTTAATATATGTCAGTACAAGGTGGTTCTAAATGAAGGCAGCTCAAACATGCATTTTAGTCTGGGACTAGGATAAGCCCTGCCCCAATAGGTTTTATTATTAAGTGTGCTCCCTGGTACACATACCCATGACTTTGTGCTCTACCAGTTGAGCCACATGAACTACCAAAAATTGAAGAGAAAAATATAAAATATTAATGCGACGCTCATATGATGTTACACCACTGCTACACAACTTAAAGAAACCACACCTAGGGGAAATGATTGGCTCTATGGTCATGTTTCTGTTCCTTTTTGTATCTGGCAGCATACATGTGACCGTAACATTCTGTGGATTGGCAGATTGCTTCTGTGAAATGCATGACTGGTGATGTCATTCTAAGGAGAAAAGTGAGGTCACATGACTGGTGTGATTACTCATTCCTACACTTTAATTCATTAGTTCTTTCTGCGTTTCCTATTGGGGAGGAGTTTGCCATTCACCTTGACTTAATATGAACAAAGCTCTTAATGTGTCTCGGTAGCATTTCCTCCAGGAGACATTGTGCATTGGCAAAACTGCTGGATGAGATCATGGATATGCATTATTGGGCAGGTTCCAATCGGAAGTGAGCATCGCTATGCAGAGCCCTTGACGTGGGAACTCTAGAGGAAGAAGGGCAATTGTGACTAGTTATATAGCTGTTTGGAAAGCACCTGGTGAAAGGAGTAATAAAAACATTTTCATCTGGGACAGCGATTTGAGTAGCATTCTCTTTCTTAAAGAATTATCCCATTATCTCTTTTAAGAGAGCCTACACTGAAAGGAATAGTCAATTTTCTTAAAAGAAAAATCCAGATAATTTACTCACCACCATGTCATCCAAAATGTTGATATCTTTCTCTGTTCAGTCGAGAAGAAATTGTTTTTTGAGGAAAACATTGCAGGATTTTTCTCATTTTAATGGACTTTAATAGAGCCCAACATTTAATACTTAACTCAACACTTAACAGTTTTTTTCAATGGAGTTTCAAAGGACTATAAACAATCCCAAACGAGGCATAAGGGACTTATCTAGCGAAGCGATTGTCATTTTTGACAATAAAAATAAAATATATACACTTTTAAACCACAATTTCTTGTCTAGATCCGGTCCTGAAAGCGCCAGCGACCTCACGCAATACGTCATGACATCAAGAGGTCACCGAGGATAAACGCGAAACTCCGCCCCAGTGTTTACAAGTTTGGAGAAAGAGCACCGTTCCTACGTTGTTGTATGTCAAATGATACTAATTAATGTCTTTGTGTCAGTTTATTGTTTACAATGGTCCGCAAATGTGGTTTCATACATGTAACACGTGACCTCCCTACGTCACTACGCATTTACGTTAGGTCGCGCTGGACCGGACCTAGACGGAAAGTTGTGGTTTAAAAGAGCATATTTTTAATTTTTCTTGTCAAAAATGACAATCGTTTTGCTAGATAAGACGCTAATGCCTCGTTTGGGATCGTAGTCCTTTGAAACTCCGTTGAAAAAAACTGTTAAGTATTAAATGTTGGGCTCTATTAAAGTCCATTAAAATGAGAAAAATCCTGGAATGTTTTCCTCAAAAAACATAATTTCTTCTCGACTGAACAAAGAAAGACATCAACATTTTGGATGACATGGTGGTGAGTAAATTATCTGGATTTTTCTTTTTAGAAAATGGACTATTCCTTTAAATTCTTACTACATCTTAAAATGAAAATCTGTTGTTTACTTACTGTCTTTCCAAACCTGTCTTTGTTTCTTTCAAGACTGTTGGCTTGGACTGTTGGTTTGTTTTGGCAGAAATTCATAATTGTTTTGCAACTTTGTTTGGTTACGCTATTGTAACTAGGTCCAATTCCAAGTTCAAAGCCTTAATGCATGCTTATTTGTTCGTCACATATTATATTAGCGAGCGCTCAGTCCAGCCATAGACGGTAAGTGATGTTACTCATGAAACAGCTGTACTCTGTTGAGTTTGTTTTATTTACAAAGCTGCTGACTCATGTGTTGATTGCCTTATCTGTGCTTTTTAAGTCTTGGCATGGCCCTGATAGGCACTAAGGGTGTTTTTTTCCAGTGTTGCTGTAGGCTGCAAAAACTTTATTAATAAAAAAGAATGAAAATCATGGCATTAATTCTGTCATGTTGTTGTCTTATTTATACCACACCCCGCATTCATTGTATGGGGTTACTGGGCGATGCTGGCCATCAGAGGACCAGACAGCTTTGGCAGCAGACATATAATCCTTCTTAACTGTTCAAGAGGGGCTTTCTAACCTTTTAATCAGTCGGTTACAGAAATCCTCAAGTAGACAAGATTGCTTTTACCTCATTGGTATCTAAAATTAAACAAAATATGCTTTGAGCAGATTTATTAATTTAAAATTGAAGTCTTTCAGGAAGAAGTGCCAAGCATATTTGATGATTCATCTTTTTCAAAGTCTCCTATGCATGTTCATTTTAAATACTTTATTACATCCAGCGTGATATCAAATAGAGTTTCGTGATTGAGATAAGCTTGTTTGCAAAGCTTTGGAGCATTTTGATTGTCCCTGTCTCAAGAGACTCTCACATGGACAAGTTCCTCTATTCATTACCCCTGGACATTGAGTGATTGGTCTTGTAAGGCTACACCACTGTTATTGAGGTTGTTATCATCACGATGCCACTCCGTGTTACACACTGCATTTCTCTATGTGTTTGTTGATGCACTGCTTAGTGTTCAGCAAAATGCAACATTCCCCATTGTAACAGCCAGTATGGTATCCACACCCTGGTTT
The DNA here is from genome assembly GCF_027580225.2 of Misgurnus anguillicaudatus. Classification (NCBI taxonomy): domain Eukaryota; kingdom Metazoa; phylum Chordata; class Actinopteri; order Cypriniformes; family Cobitidae; genus Misgurnus; species Misgurnus anguillicaudatus. The sequence goes on from NC_073345.2 coordinate 26,088,458, forward strand.
GTGTTGCAATCTTTGGCGCACCACTAAAATATTATGTTTTGCCTGAGGCCGTTTGTCCCTCATAACGGAAATCGGAGGTCTCAAAAGTCATAATTTATTAAAGGAGCGAAATGTGTTTGAGTTAGGTAGGTGATTTTTTGCTCAAGAGGATTTATCTGAAAGATCAAATGCTTTACAGCGTGGATCTTCACCTGGGGGTCCATGGTGCTTTTACCGGTGATCCTCCAAATATTGTTTGGATTATGACCTAAATCTGATGATAGGTAGAAGATGAAGATGACTTTGTAGATAAAGTGGTGGCCATCATAAGGAGATTTAGGTAATTTTCCCTAGGGGCCAATCACTGCAAATACGTTTTAAATGCTTGGAAACGCAAGGTGCGCCGCACTGGCTTTTTCAGTCACTTTAAAGGAAAAACCACCGTTTTCTATATTTTACTATGTTCATACCTCAATTAGATGAATTAAAACATACCTATCTTTTTTCATTGCATGCACTTTATCTTTGCACAGCGCGTTGTGAATGTGTTAGCATTTAGCCTAGCCCCATTCATTCCTTAGGATCCAAACAGAGATGAATTTAGAAGCCACCAAACACTTCTATGTTTTCCCTATTTAAAGACTGTTACATGAGTAGTTACAAGTAAGTATGGTGGCACAAAATAAAACGGAATTCGTTTTTTGGTCATACCGCCCACCCCTAGTAGACATATCAAATATTAAAGTCAAAAATGGATAAAAACAATACTAATCGCGACTTTTTTCGAAAATCGTTTTTTTACGTGTTCAATTCAAAATCGATTCTCAAAGGCCACAAACCGATTTTTTTCCATATGTATTTCCGCAAACATTGAACGTAAGATTAACGTTAATCTAAGTACTAGTCTTTTCCACTCGACTGTAGGGGTGGCACGGTTCATGAAAAAATTCCGAACCGTTCGGTTCGCTTGTCTCGGTTCGGAGCGCGTGTGTGCCGTACGGTTCAACGGTTCATGGCATGCGCAATGTATGTAGCCTCGTTCCCTGTATGTGACCTCAGATAACGTGTTCCCCTTTCGCGAATAGCGCGAAAGAAGAGGTGACTGGTGTGGAGAGTGAGTGCTGCCGGTCATGTTACGTGTAGAAATGGCAAAAGGGAGAGAAAAAGAAGTATGCCCGCAGTTGGAGGATGCGCCAGCGTCGTATAAGTTTGGTGTGTGGAAATATTTTTTATTTCATGTTACCTATGATGACAACGGAAATAAAACAATAGATACAGCCACACGCGACAGCCTTCTCTCCGACCATTTATCTAATCTGAGGTAATGAACACTGTTTTACGTCTTTTCGTATTCAGCGCTATTTTTAGCCTTTCGTTGATAAAACGAAAGCGGCTGATTTCCGCGTAGTTTCATTTTGCTAGCGTGTGAAAGTTGCGCGATCTTATTTCATAAACTGCCCCTTAAAGTAATCAGGACAGAAGTGGTCAAAAGTGGACAAAAGAGACGGATTTAAATATTACAGGTGTAAACGTTATGTTTCTCTCTCGTTCACATATTCTCTCTGCAGTATTTAAGCAGCCTCTCAGTGATAAATCTTAAAGCTACACCGAAGTTAGCATTTTGAGAAATGCAAGATATCTTTGTGTGCTAATCAAAGTTCATGTAGATGGCAATACACATTCTCTTTTTTGCCAAATAAATGAAAAGCATGTTGAAATCATCAATGTCTTCCCTCTCGCTGTGTCAAAATCTCGCCTGGCTTTCCTCAGGGATGTTCCCAATAATGTGCTTAAAGTCAAATTCAGTTTGTGCATGATTACATGATAACTTTTTTTAATACTGTATCTTAAATTATGGATAATTAATAAGATAATACATTTTTGGAGTGTTAAAAAAATAACAACAAGAACCGTACTGAACCGAGAACCGTGACCATAGAACCGTGATACGAACCGAACCGAGGCTTTTGTGAACCGTGCCACCCCTACTCGACTGTTATGACTTTTTTCAGCATACATTTTTTCATATTGCATCAAAATTGTATTGTATTTAACATAATTGTATGCATTTGAAAATTAGAGATGGGCTCTGTTTTAATGTACCCAAGTGAACCTAAAATACAGGAGTTTATATAATTTTGTTTTATTGGTTGCCCTTGTAAACTTATGTTCACTGTTCTTTTTTTAGAAATATAGTATTTGTATTAAATCTATATTCATTGAGTTGAAAATCGAACCGAGAATTGAAATCAAACCGATTTGATAGCTTGCGAATCGAAATCGAATCGATCTGGAACATCTGAATCGATACCCAGCCCTACTACTCACATCATCTGATATTTGATGTGCTCAGAGCAACCATCATTTTAAAATAAAAATCATGTTTTGGATACAAAAAGTCAATATATTTTCAAATCTGTCGGATGTTCTAATAACTTTGGCCACCACTCTATGTAGTCGATAATTAGATTTTAATGTTTCAGTTTTGAATGAAAACTTATTCATACTTTATGCCAAACCTTTGTTTGAATGTTGACCTCCTGATCCAGAATGTTCACAGTGATTACGGAAAAGCTTTTTATTCCTGTAAACCCTGATGATACAGCGTGCCCCAGCAGGCATTGAGGATATCTCAGAGTTAACAAGAACTCCACGCCTGCTTCTTCTGCCAGCTGTAAATAGCAAACACACTGAGTCACAGTGAAACCGGTTTGTTGCTTGTGGGCTTCCAGCCCTTCATATGTCTAGGCTTAGGGGTATTATTATCAAAATAGAGCGACCGTTTAATTAACACTCTTCAGATCCTAGTCGTGATTTTAACTCGGAGAAAGGAATGCAATATCTTAAGGGCGATTTATAGTCGTGCGTAGGTCCTACGGCGTAGCAGCGACGGCGTAGGTTCCGCGTCGGTTTTCATTTATACTTGTGCGTCGCCGTCCGCGTCGACGTGCAAACACACGCGAAACCGCTGGTTGGCAGTAATCACGCGTGTAACCACAGTAGCAGCAGAAGTCGTCACAGAAGAAGAAGCTAAGCAAGTAAACCCACAAACGAAGAAGAAATAGCAACTTGTTGTGTATAATTTGAGAAGATCAGCAATGATGGAAGTAAATAAACAGCGACTTATGTTTCAGTTTGAGTTAAATCACTCCTCAACTTGGCTCATCTTTGTTTTCACCGTCTCAAACGGAAATACCTATGACGCAGTTTTTTTACCTGACGGAAGGGGTTCTGGTGGACCAATCACAGCGCTTACGGTAAGCGTAGAGCCGACGCGCTGCTAGAAATTTTGTGAGGTGCGCGTCTGGCTACGCAGAGCTAGGCACCGGCTACGGATAGCCTACGCCGTAGCTACGCCGTAGGTCCTACGCACGACTATCAATCGCCCTTTAGTAAGCAGTAAAGTTTCCCTTTTCATACCTTTTAATGGTCCTCCTAATATGCGAGCTGCATTTTGTGGGTCTTTTTGTCACAGCTCCACAGGCCTCAAGAAAGTCTCTCTCACTATCTCTACATGTGTGTCTCTCTATCTCATCCTGTTTCTTGCTCTTTCTCTCTCTTCCTCTTCAGGCTGTCAGGACAAGGAAGGGTGAAGATGTCTATTTCTGGCTTTTAGATAAGGCAGAACCGTCTCACAAAATGAGGGTTGCAGCTGTAGCATTTATAAAAGAGCAGAGGGCTGAAAAGTGGGACAAATTTACTCATGTTATTTTGTTTGTGTCTAATGATGCTCTCAACTTCTTCAATAACTGTTTTTAAGTGTAAGCTTTTGTTTCACTTAACAAACATTAATGACTAACACATCTGAGTCGCTGAACATCCTCTGAAATTTTAGAATGTTCCCATTGTTAAATTAGTCTCAACGGGAAACTACAAAAATCCCTATTTTCCATATCTGTACTATAAACTAACATGTTATTAAAGGACAAGTTCGTTATTTTTGATGCTGATGCTGGCCCGAGAATTTTCGATTTCTGTTGTATCAGCCCCCACCCTAACAATGGCTGCATAGGTGCACTGAAACTCACCGAGTGGTCAGGGGTGTTCAATGATGTGCGCACACAAAAATCGCTGCAAAAGATGCTTTCCAACAGGTGTTTTACCATTCGTTGTAAATTTGTGGACCTATTTTTCAAAATATTTTTCAAAACCCCTGACCACCTGGTGAGTTTCACGTCTTTGTAAACAAAAGTTTAATGCATTTTAGGAAGGATTGTTCCTGTGCACCTATGCAGCCATTGTAGAGGTGGAGGCTGATACAACAAACACCCGAAAATTCTCGGGCCAGCATCATATGTCCAAATTTCAGTCAAAACCATTCTATTTCATCTGAACAATCTGAAAACAGGGCTTTAAGTGTAAAATACCAAACTTGTCCTTTAACTTTTGCTGCAAAATCTACTAAGTACAAGACATGGTAAACAGTTGCATCATCACTGAATGTGCAATTAGTTAAATTTATAGGTAAAAATTAAGAAACTGAACCACAAATTAGGTGACGTTGCATGTGGCTGACATGTTCGGGTTGTATTCAGATTCAAGTACTCACAAGGGACCCAAGTTTGAATGTGATCCACAGTCGTCTTCCCTGTACTTTGAGGGGTTCGTGAAAAATCAATGTGATGTTTAATGGATTCTGCCAACAAACCAGTATTTCAGGATGGCATGATGCTGAAACTAAGCGGATTTGAAGTAGAGATGCACAAATATAAAAAAATTCACCAATTCTGATAGCCGATTATTCAGACTAATTTCAGCTAATGGGTCATTCCTGAGATTTGGTAATATTTTAACTTGGACTTTTTTAAATTTTGAACAACATATGATTACATTTCTAAACACCCCGCATTATTAGGCACATATCAAACCTTCAAATAATAATATTTTCCCATCTCAGGCATTAATAGCTTTTAATTATTTTCAGTTTTTTTTTTTTTAGATATCTACACCTTTTTATTCTCAACTCCGTAATAGACAAAATTGAATTAGTTTAAACAGGATTTTACACAAAACTTGTTATAAAACAAACATCTACCTAGTGCTCATGTGTCCCTCTATCATACCAATTCAATGACTTTAAATGTAAAATTTATAATAATTTTCACATTTGTATGTGATGGAATATCCAAATTGTTTGTCTGTGGTCTCTTTATTTTAGTAAGAAAAAATTTAAAGTAGATGTTTCACAAAAAAACAATTTTACTGTTTTAGCCCTTTACCACCCGACATGTTATCATCAAGAAATGCTTTCATTTCTTTTTCTTTCTTATTTTATTTTCCAAAAATATTAACGTGACAGGGTTGAGAATACTGTAACAGGGTTGAAAGGAAACATAGGCCTACTTTAATTTGTATTTGTTTAATACGAAAATGACACTCAAACAAAACACTATTTTATTTTAGGCAACCATGAAATAAAGACATAGTCATATTTCGTTTATTTTTATTTTTACTTTATTATCTAAACTGCAGTGAAAACTTAAACAAAGAAAACTACTGCAGACAGTACAGTCGTTAGTAACTTTCAAAAAATGAAATAAGAAAAAACAAAAATAGGTAACATTCACTAGTTACACACACACTTGCACACATATATCACTGTTTATATTGAAAATCTGTCATTTTGTGTGTGTGTTTTTTCCCCAAATCGGTGACACCACTTATGAACTTGGCAATTAAAGAGTTAAAATCATGATTTTTTTTTTGTGAGATTTGGTAGTTTTGAAAAAAATCTTCATCTGATACATTTTATAGCCGTTTAATGTTTTCATCCACTAACAACACAAAAGGGTAGTAAATTTGAACAATGCACAAGGGTTCATTTTATGTAATGGGGTTGAGTTGTTAAGCTTGACAGACAACTTCCTGTGAATGATGTCAAATATTGGAGTCTAAATTATTATGGCTGGAGAATGATTGGTGTGATGGGGTAGAGTTCAGACTGAGGGACGTAACTTTATAAGTTGTTTTTTGTCAAATATCTTGCTTTTTTTCAAAAGCAAAAAACACAAATAAATACTTGCATTATTGCCAAAAATTATAGACACTGTGCACATTTTATAAATTTTTTTCCAAGTACAAATTCAGTGAAGAACCTTAGGGACATGACAAAATGCTTGCTGTAAGACAGAAAAAAGGTTTTTATTAATGATAAAAAATTATTTAAATGCTATAATTAATAAGGACATACCAAAGTATTTTGAAAAGCTTTTAACATTTTATTTTGGTGAACCACCACTTTCAAAAATCTAGGGGAATGAAATATCACTGAATCCTAGGAATGACCCCAATACCAATAGTTTGGTGGTTATATTAACTAAATTTTGACGATTATTTTTAGTTTGAATGTTATTGGTTTATATAATGACCATTATTATTAAACATTAAACAAGTGAAAATTATTTTACATTTTGTATAGCTCAAATTCATTACATTTTCCTGTTCTCTTTTGATTGACAGGATATATTGGCCACAACTATCGGCTGTTTTTAAACTAGCGGCCGATTGTGTGAAAATGTGCTTTTATTGACTGTTAACAATTGATTTGCCGAACATATTTGATGAACATATAATATGTGCCGAGTGGATTCAGTCATTATCATTATATCATTTTTGACAGAGATGGCCTTTATAGGCACTTTTGCATCTGAGCTCTCCACAGTTATCACTTTCCATCTATTTCCATTTATATTCAAGATTTTCAATTCAATCTTCTGCATTCTTCTTCATTTAATGGATGTCACTTCCCAGCATTGCCCTGAGACAGATTTCTACTTCTTTCTGTGGTAAAGCCTTTCGGAAATGTCATACTTAACCTTCATGGCCTTTCTTTGTTCTCATCTCTTTGTATGAATGGTCTTCAGGTCAAATGACTGTAACCGAAAGAGTGGCCACACCTAAGAAATCATGATTCACAGTATAATAATGAATCTGTGGAAGAGTGGGCTTGAAGCTGGAATTTAACACATTCCTCACAGTTGGTTTTAAGAATCCTATAGGGATGCTCTGATCAAGATTTTTGCAGCCGATACTGTACTGATTTGTCGTCTTTGTGATCCGCCGATTCCAATGCCGGATACTGATTTTTCTAGATAAAGTAATACCGCAGATGTTGTTTTTGTTATATTACCTGCAGTAATTAGGGAGCCTATAATTTTTTTAATAGAGAATCAAATAAATAAGCACAACAAATGAAGAGTTTGGTTTCAAAACGTGATAAATGCCTTTTTTTTAAATGAGTTGCCGCCAAAATCAGTTTTGTATCAGGTCAGTATTAAAAAGTAAATTCTTAATTTTACACAAAATCCAATATGTGCGTGATATTCTGTCATCTTTTCTCCCTTTTTTTTTTACCAAAACGCGATAAACGTCACTTTCCCTTTTGTAAACAACAATGTGGCGCATTGAATACACACAAAATCCTAGTTTTCCTAATCTACTTTGTACTTCGTGATCAACAAACAAACAAAAACAAAATAAAACCTTTGTTGGCCTGTGACGGGGAAGAAACATAAGTCATCAAAATCTAATAATTTACGCGAGAGGCACTCGGGAAACGGAAAAATACCGGTTGTTGCTTGTTCTCTTGACAGCATCAAGCTTCTGTCATGCTAACACATTGACCACAGGGGATCTTATGAAAAACTTTCCATTATTTTACTCGAAACCATCGAAAATCGAGCAGAACCAAATTTTTTTAAAGCTGATCGATGTCAAAAAAGTTCAGAAACGACGTCCCAAGTATATCAGCAGCAATGACACTGTTCTTAATATGACAAAGTAAGTGTTTTGATTAATGCCATTAAAGGCGGAGTCCACAATGTTTGAAAAACGCTTTGCAAAAGGAGACGGGCTGACTACCAAAACACACTTATAACCAATCAGCAGTAAGGAGCGTGTCTACTAACCGACATCCTTGCCGGGTTGCGTATGTGTGGGACGGGTCTATCAACAGAAGGTCCAGATTCTATTGGGGTAGGGGCGTGTTTGTTTAGGTGATTTCAAATATCAACATTGGCTTTCAGACATCGTGGACTCCGCCTTTAATGTTTATTTTTTTAATCAGTGTAAAGCACTAGTCAACTAAATGTATATAACATGGAAAAGATGAATGCACATTAATATATTGATTCAATAGATTAATAGCATTTTGTGGAAAAAATTATTTGTTTTTATAATAAATCTTTGGAAATCAAATTATGGATTTGAATTTTTAATGTTATTATAACCTAAAGATGCTATGTGAAAGTTTCTAATAGAAAATAGTGGTTTTCATCTTGTCTCTTTCTTGGTATAGAAAAGGTTTTTACCGAAATTTGTCAAAATGGATTTACTGCGTTTTGGAACCAAACTCTTCAAATATTCATTGTACAAAGAGCAATTTAATGTACCTTTTAAAAAAGGCTTATGTCTGTTTAAAGCAATGTAAATGAAAGCTCTTACAGTTTACTGTATGAACTAAATATACACCCATTTGTGTAAAGTACAACAGTTCTTCAGTGAAGAGCAGAGAGTGATTTTACTGAGAGTCAGGTGTATGCGGACAAAAGCAGCTGTGATGAAAATGAAAGTTTAAACTGTCAAAACTTTAAAACGCATGCAAATAATAAACTTTCGGCATGAGGATGTCTCTGTGACATGCCTCTGTGGTGGGCTTTAAAATTAGAGAATTTATGACTTGTTTGTGTGTTTTGGGTTGAGTGTTTTATAGATGGACAGAAATGAGGTTAGTCTTCACCTGACAAAATTTTTGGTCCGTTACCGGAGCTATCTTGTCGGAATGTGGTTGCTATGCTACCAGTATTCAAAAGTTCTGGTCCCAGGAGATGTATGGGGTTTCCCAGTCGATCTCCTTTGTGTGCAGGTTTTCCCTATCCCATTCACACTGAGACAGAGGACAAAGACACTTTTACCTTCCTAACCAGAGTGAGCTAGATCAATTGTACAGAAGCTTAAACAGGTCATGGTTCTGGGAAGACAGCATGTTTGAGGGCAGTTTAATTAATGGTTATATCAGTGTTATGACAGTATGTTGATTTTAACACACACTCACAAATGTAATAATAGTATAATATATAATGAAACTAATCAATCTATTGATGTTAATTATACAGTACATAATGTATTTATATTAATACCTGTAATAGTTGCATTATTTTAGGTATTGTAACTTCTTGTGACATGCAGCTCTTTTACTCTGTAAAAACTGTCTGCTGGTTTTTGTGGTTCTAAGGTCACATGGATTGCTTTCTGACGAGAAATGCGGTGTAAACATTTTTACAGTAAGCTACTGTAAATCAGTTTTTCCCAGGTACACTGTCAGAAAAAAATGGTCAAAAAATGATCCCAAGCTGTCATTGGGACAGTACCCTTTAAAAAGGTCCTAATATGTACAATTTAGTATGTCCTAATATGTACAAATGTTCCTTTTGAGGTACTAATATGCACTCTTTGGTACCAATATGTACCTTTTGAGGTACTAATACAAACTCTCTAGGTGCAAAGATGTACTTTTTGAAAGGGTACAACCGCCCTGGTGACATTTACACTTGCCTCATTTACTTCAGTTGAATCGTACCAGAGTTTGATTGCTCACTTGGTGCGGTTCGTTTGGGCTGGTGAGAATGCAGCAATCGAACTCTGGTGCGCACCAAAAGCGGACCAAACAAGCGGACCGAGACCTCCTTAAAGAGGTGGTTTCGGTACATTTCAAACAAACTCTAGAGCGGTTCATATGTGGTGAGAACAACTGACCTAACTGCAAAAGTACTATGCATTTTGGACTAAACCAGTTGCCGTAGATAGCTGGCAGTGCATTATCGGTAAGTTTTTGTTGACAGTTTCTATTAGCAATATTAGCACAATGACAGGTCGCGGAAATACCTGGAGTTGGGAGGAGGTGTGTGCAGTGGTGTTGTCTTCGCTGTTTTTAATGCATTAAAAGGATGATTTCAAGCCGCATCCGCGATTCATTCTGAAAATGAACAGTTTGTCTAGAGTACTGTATACAAACTATGTATAACAACCACGGAGACATAATTACAGCGTGCAGCCGTCTGGAATTTCTGGAATTCTGCGCACATTGATTCTGACGAGAAGCAGTTTAGGAAATACGTTGAAATACATGTGGCCAATGAGTGATGTGGATCTTATCACATGACTGAATTTTGGTTCGTTTCAACTGGTGTGGACCAGAGCAATCAGTGTGGTGTGAAAAGGAACCAAAACTGCTAAAAAAGCTACAATGTATTATTTTTTGCTTTTGGTCCAGACCAAATGAACCGAACTACAGATGTGAAACACCCTAAAAAATGTTGGGTTGTTTCAACCCCTGGTTTGGTCAAATACGGGCAAACACAACTTTTGTGTTACAAATAACCATACTGTATGATGGGTTGTTGTTACCAAACTATGGGTTTAAAATTACTCAACAATTGATTTGAAATTAACACAACTTTTGGGTTTGTCCATATTTGACCACCTAACTATGGGTTGAAACAACCCCACATGTTTTAGATTGTGAAGACCATTGTTGGACCATTTCTGTCTGACAGTGTAGACTTTTTAATTTGACTAAATTGATTTTCGTAAGAGGCAAATGTGCGCCAAAATATGAGAGGTGGCAGCTACTAGGTGGTTGCGTAATGGCCCACCTCAAAACGGCCCATCCTGAGTCATTTGAATGCTTAGGTCTATCCTTCCTGTTTGTGAGGGAAAATTTGTAAGTCTGGTTAGACTAGACTAAAGTAAAGTAATAGCATTATGCGTAAACAAGCTCCAAACACCTGGGGCATATGGTTTCAGGCTACCTAGAACACTCATCTCAGTTAACCATGTTTTTTCATGATTCTTCATTAGTAAAATCAGGTTCAGTTAGAAATGTTCCTTGGCTTTCATTGCCTCTGGATATTATGAATTACATACTGTAGAGGGATGGTTGTCTCTGTCAGTACAAATTTAATTGCAGATCTTTTATCAAGCTGCCAAGAAGAGCTCCTCTTCCATTTTTTGGAGAGCACAGAAGAACACTCAAGATTTTCTGGAGATTGTTTAAGCACTTTTATGTCCCTTTATTACAAGACTCAATGGCTCTTTCTATATTTAACAGTGAAATGAAAGAGCACTCAAGGACAAAATCAAGAAAAACATGTTTGGATTGATGACACATTGTTTCAATAAATTTAATGATTTTGTGACCGTATAACATAAATCTAGTGACACTGACACAATCATTATCAATACTATAGTTTCTTAGCAGTACTATCCAATCTCATCCCTGTGCAAAGAATTCACTGTAAAAATAAAAAATGGACAAACCCAACCATTGAGTTAAAATGTTTTTATGTTGGGTTGTTTCAAACCAAAATTAGTCCCTTCAAAAAAAAAGCATGATTATGCGATCGCATGATTCAATGCATAATCAGCCAAAGTCCGCATATTTATGCAGGGGCCGCATTTTTTTAAATACGTCGCACTTTCGCCGCATAAATTGCAGATTTCTGCTCGCAAAATGCATGATTTCATAATCCCCGCATTTTGTAGCAAAAAGTCATATATATCTTAGCAGAAAGTGGAAAAAAGTTGCATTTACTTCACACATGTGCAGCCATCTCCCCTGTTGTCATGGGGAGTGTCAAGTTCCCGCAGTTTTGGCATGTTCCCGCAGTTTTGGCAAGTTCCCGCAGTTTTGGCATGTTCCCGCAGTTTTGGCAAGTTCCCGCAGTTTTGGCAAGTTCCCGCAGTTTTGGCAAGTTCCCGCAGTTTTGGCAAGTTCCCGCAGTTTTGGCAAGTTCCCGCAGTTTTGGCAAGTTCCCGCAGTTTTGGCAAGTTCCCGCAGTTTTGGCAAGTTCCCGCAGTTTTGGCAAGTTCCCGCAATTTCATCGCATAAAATTGCATAAATATCCCGCATATTCCATCGCATTTTTTAAGAAAACGTGACGCAAGATCAAGGATTTTTGTTTGCAACAATCACAAAAAAAAAACGTTTTTCTGGAAGGACTGCAAAATATTGACCTTTTATAGGTTATTTTAAACCAATGGTTGGGTTTGTCCATCAATCCCTCTATCCCATCCATCTCTTCATCCATCCGTCCATCCTCAATCCTCAATCCTCCAACCATTCCCATCCCCAGCTCATACACAGAAGTAGTTTAATAATGCTTTTCTGTATTTAGTGTATTATGATGCAAAATAGTAGCCGCAAGCATTAGCTATAATCGCAATGACAAGATAGTAAACAAATGCTAGATAAATAGCTTCTGTCTTCAGGTAATGCATACTCCGAGGAGGACACGGTGTTACAATATGTAAGGAAAGACCACAAACATAGAGAAGTGATACGGTTTAAATCAAGGTGACCTTTTCTCAGTTCAAATTCTCAGTTTGCTTGCACTAATCTACTCCCTGTTCCCTATCAAAGCAGATATGTGGTTACCATCCCTGGAGGAGTAAATCCCCCTCTGAATACTCCCTGTGATTTCAGCTCACTCATAAATTCTAGTTTATGAAAAAATTTCATGTTGAAGCACGTGGTTCTCCGTTCCTCACAAATTTGTTTCATTGTGAGAAAAGTCTGTCGAACAGACACAGCTCGTGTGATATTCTGCGACGGCTGGCCAAATGGTGTGTGAAATAATATTCTTTCACTTCAGCTTGGCGGATAGTCATTATTTACTCATGAGAGCTGGAGGGTGAGAGACTGAACTCAACATCTCAGTCTGTTAATAAACTACAACCTCGGCCTTGAGGAATCAAAGCCTCAGTGATTAATGTTTTCACACACAAACCTAGTTTTGGTCACTTATCTCATTGTACTATCATTGGCACAGTCCACTTGTTACTGTATGATGTCATGTGTGTCCAAACACAAAAACTTCCTGGTCCAAACTCATGAGACAACAGTAGGTATTTGCAGAATATGTGAATCTTTTCTCTTATTGTTTTGAGATCCACAGCATCAGAATCATGGGACAGGATGGACCTGGGCTCTGATTGGTGGAAATATTTGAGATGAGGTACAGTGTAAACAGAACATGACCTGAAATCACAGCTTGTTGTGTAATATTGCCTGGTTAAGCTCCTTATACACACTACAAACAGACAGACAGACATTAAAGGCGGGGTGGACAATTTTTGAAAAACGCTTTGGAAAAGGGAGTCGGGCCGTCTACCAAAACACACTTGTAGCTAATCAGCAGTAAGGGGCATGTCTGCTAACTGACATCGTTGTCTTGGTTGCGTATTTGTGGGGCTGGTCTATCAAAAGAAGGTTCAGATTGTATTGGGATAGGGGCGTGTTTTGTTTAGGTGATTTGAAATGTCAACATTGGCTTTCAGAGATCGTGCACCCCGCCTTTAAATAGGGCTGTCACAATGATTATATAATAGTCTCATTGTGATTGTTTGACCTTATCGCGATGATTTCAGATCACCGCAATGATTGCACATCTCTCTAAAAAGCACAAGGGGAGCTGTAGCGCCTTTAAAAACGAGACCGTATCAGATTACTTTTAAATATGTGTTATGTGTATTAATATTTACTGGCAGGTAAACCTTGCAAAAGTTTTATTTTAAAGGAACAGTATGTAGGATTGTGGCCAAAACTGGTACTGCAATCACAAAACTTGTGGCTAAAACTGGTACTGCAATCACACAACTGGTGGCCAATACACAACATGACAACATAAACATCAGTTGAGGGCTGCAACTTCACTTTTTAAATGACAATATCCTGGCCGGACAACTGTTGTCAGTGATATAAGTATTTGAAATGAAAATGATTTCTTAATGTCTAGTGACATATCAGGGCCATTTTATGATTAATTGATAAAAAATTTCTTACATACTGTTCCTTTAAATAATCACAACAATATGTGAAAACTAGATAGAAAAGTTTGTTGACAAACTTTATGTTGGCTTGCCAAAGCGTAGCTTGAACGTTTAAAAAGGTTTGACAGATGTATAGTTTAGTAGGCTATCTGGCTGTTAGTATGTTTAAGTATGAAGCTAGCCTGATTTAGCATGAAGCTAGCATGATTAGCCTGAAGCTAGCATGAAGCTAACATGGTTAACATGAAGCTAGCATCAAGATAGCATGATTAGCATGAAGATAGCATGATGCTAACATGAAATAGCATGAAGCTAACATGATGCTAACATGAATAAGCATGAAGCTAACATGATGCTAACATGAATTAGCATGAAGCTAGCATGATGCTAACATGAATTAGCATGAAGCTAGCATGATGCGAACATGAATGAACATGAAGCTAGCATGATGCTAACATGAATTAGCATGAAGCTAACATGAATTAGCATGAAGCTAGCATGATGCTAACATGAATTAGCATGAAGCTAGCATGATGCTAACATGAATTAGCATGAAGCTAGCATGATGCTAACATGAATTAGCATGAAGCTAGCATGATGCTAACATGAATTAGCATGAAGCTAGCATGATGCTAACATGAATTAGCATGAAGCTAGCATGATGCTAACATGAATTAGCATGAAGCTAGCATGATGCTAACATGAATTAGCATGAAGCTAGCATGATGCTAATATGAATTGGCATGAAGCTAGCATGATGCTAACATGAATTAGCATGAAGCTAGCATGATGCTAACATGAATTAGCATGATGCTAACATGAATTAGCATGAAGCTAGCATGATGCTAATATGAATTAACATGAAGTTAGCATGATGCTAATATGAATTAGCATGAAGCTAGCATGATGCTAACATGAATTAGCATGAAGCTAGCATGATGCTAGCATGAAGCTAACATGATGCTAACATGAATTAGCATGAAGCTAGCATGATGTTAATATGAATTAGCATGAAGGTAGCATGATGCTAACATGAATTAGCATGAAGCTAGCATGATGCTAACATGAATTAGCATGAAGCTAGCATGATGCTAACATGAATTAACATGAAGCTAACGTGATGCTAACATGAAGCTAACATGATGTTAACATGAATTAGCATGAAGCTAGCATGATGCTAACATGAATTAGCATGATGCTAACGTGAATTAGCATGAAGCTAGCATGATGCTAACATGAATTAGCATGAAGTTAGCATGTTGCTAACATTAATTAGCATGAAGCTAACATGATGCTAACATGAATTAGCATTAAGCTAGCATGATGCTAACATAAATTAGCATGAAGCTAGCATGATGCTAACATGAATTAGCATGAAGTTAGCATGATGCTAACATGAATTTGCATGAAGCTAACATGATGCTAACATGAATAAGCATGAAGTTAGCAAGATTTATTATGAAATTAGCATGAAGCTAGCATGAAACTAGCATGAAGCTAGTATGACTTAGCATGAAACTAGCATAAGGCTAACATGACCAAAAGACCCAACCCCCATGTCTCTATGATGTTCGGATCCAGAGATATAAGGCTTTGTTTATTATGTTGCTAGGGTGCTCATATTTGGTTGCTAGGGGCGTGGCTTAATACCTCAATAAGAATCCTTAGAGACTGATTGGATGCCTGAGTAAAATGAGCCCACCCCCATGTCTCTGTGACACTGTGCTGCAAAGATATCCATCTGGGCATTTTATAATGGCAGTCTATGGGAGATGTTGCTAGGGTACCCAAAAATGGTTGCTAGGGGCGTGGCTTAACAGCTATGAGACGATCCAGAGAGACTGATTGGATGCCTGAGTAAAATGAGCCCACCCCCATGTCTCTACGACACTCTAAAGTGAAGATATTCCATCTGGGACGCTTTTATTCCCTTATATGGGCACGTTCCTTGCCCCATTATAAGTCAATGGGGAAATTTGGGTGCCTCTTACACCCCAGGGGTGAGACTTACACCCCAATGTGATGTATGTTCTTACAGAGCCTGCCAGCCTCTTCAAATGTGGTAACCCACAAGTTTCTACAAATTTCTCGCTTGCAGCTATGACCCGTCAAAGTTTGTCGCAATGTTAAGTCAATGGAAAATTTGGGGTGTTTGAGCGCCCCGTTTAGGAATTCGGTAGGTCCCATCAGTTAGAAAAGATATAGCATAAATCTACGTACCAGTCTTAAAAGTTTTGTAAAGTTTTGTGGGTGTAGCTTGAAAGCTCTAGGAGGAGTTACTGTTAGAAAAAGTGTGGACCAGAAGAATAATAATAACTAGATAGGTACATTTCCTGAAGAAAATGTGAGTGGTGCTTGCCGTGGCAAATTTTTGGGGACAGTATATGATCATACTTCCAGTCACGAGTAAAACGATCCAAACCCCGTCTCTATACGATGTTCTGATGCGGAGATATACGGCTTTGTTTATTCGGTTGCTAGGGTACTATATTTGGTTGCTAGGGAAAAATTTGACTTCCAATAGTGATTACACTCCGGGTCACGAGTCAAACAGTCCAAACCCCATGTCTCTACAATGTTCTGATACGGAGATATAAGGCTTTGTTTACTCTGTTGCTAGGGTACTGTATTTGGTTGCTAGGGGAAAAATTGGCATCCCATAGTGATTACACTCTGAGTCACGAATCAAACGGTCCAACCCCCGTGTCTCTACGATGTTCTGATGCGGAGATATAAGGCTTTGTTTACACTGTTGCTAGGGTACTGTATTTGGTTGCTAGGGAAAAAATTGGCATCCCATAGTGATTACACGCTGAGTCACGAGTCAAACGGTCCAACCCCCGTGTCTCTACAATGTTCTGATGCGGAGATATAAGGCTTTGTTTACTCTGTTGCTAGGGTACTGTATTTGGTTGCTAGGGAAAAAATTGGCATCCCATAATGATTACACTCCGAGTCACGAGTCAAACGGTCCAACCCCCGTGTCTCTACGATGTTCTGATGCGGAGATATAAGGCTTTGTTTACTCTGTTGCTAGGGTACTGTATTTGGTTGCTAGGGAAAAAATTGGCATCCACTAGTGATTACCCGCCGAGTCACAAGTCAAACGGTCCAACCCCCGTGTCTCTACGATGTTCTGATGCGGAGATATAAGGCTTTGTTTACTCTGTTGCTAGGGTACTGTATTTGGTTGCTAGGGAAAAAATTGACATCCACTAGTGATTACCCTCCGAGTCACGAGTCAAACGGTCCAACCCCCGTGTCTGTACAATGTTCTGATGCGGAGATATAAGGCTTTGTTTACTCTGTTGCTAGGGTACTGTATTTGGTTGCTAGGGAAAAAATTGGCATCCACTAGTGATTACCCGCCGAGTCACAAGTCAAACGGTCCAACCCCCGTGTCTCTACGATGTTCTGATGCGGAGATATAAGGTTTTGTTTACTCTGTTGCTAGGGTACTGTATTTGGTTGCTAGGGAAAAAATGGCATCCACTAGTGATTACCCTCCGAGTCACGAGTCAAACGGTCCAACCCCCGTGTCTCTACGATGTTCTGATGCGGAGATATAAGGCTTTGTTTACTCTGTTGCTAGGGTACTGTATTTGGTTGCTAGGGAAAAATTTGACTTCCAATAGTGATTACGCTCCGGGTCATGAGTCAAACGGTCCAAACCCCGTGTATCTACGATGTTCTGATGCGGAGATATAAGGCTTTGTTTACTCTGTTGCTAGGGTACTGTATTTGGTTGCTAGGGAAAAAATTGGCATCCCATAATGATAACCCGCCGAGTCACGAGTCAAACGGTCCAACCCCCGTGTCTCTACGATGTTCTGATGCGGAGATATAAGGCTTTGTTTACTCTGTTGCTAGGGTACTATATTTGGTTGCTAGGGAAAAAATTGGCATCCCATAATGATTACACTCTGAGTCACGAGTCAAACGGTCCAACTCCCGTGTCTCTACGATGTTCTGATGCGGAGATATAAGGCTTTGTTTACTCTGTTGCTAGGGTACTGTATTTGGTTGCTAGGGAAAAAATTGGCATCCCATATTGATTACACTCCGAGTCACGAGTCAAACGGTCCAACACCCGTGTCTCTACGATGTTCTGATGCGGAGATATAAGGCTTTGTTTACTCTGTTGCTAGGGTACTGTATTTGGTTGCTAGGGAAAAAATTGGCATCCCATAATGATTACACTCTGAGTCACGAGTCAAACGGTCCAACCCCCGTGTCTCTACGATGTTCTGATGCGGAGATATAAGGCTTTGTTTACTCTGTTGCTAGGGTACTGTATTTGGTTGCTAGGGAAAAAATTTGCATCCCATAATGATTACACTCTGAGTTACAAGTCAAACGGTCCAACCCCCGTGTCTCTACGATGTTCTGATGCGGAGATATAAGGCTTTGTTTACTCTGTTGCTAGGGTACTGTATTTGGTTGCTAGGGAAAAAACTGGCATCCCATAATGATTACACTCTGAGTCACGAGTCAAACGGTCCAACCCCCGTGTCTCTATGATGTTCTGATGCGGAGATATAAGGCTTTGTTTACTCTGTTGCTAGGGTACTGTATTTGGTTGCTAGGGAAAAAATTGGCATCCCATAATGATTACACTCCGAGTCACGAGTCAAACGGTCCAACCCCCGTGTCTCTACGATGTTCTGATGCGGAGATATAAGGCTTTGTTTACTCTGTTGCTAGGGTACTGTATTTGGTTGCTAGGGAAAAAATTGGCATCCCATAGTGATTACACGCCGAGTCACAAGTCAAACGGTCCAACCCCCGTGTCTCTACGATGTTCTGATGCGGAGATATAACTGTTTGAATTTTATGTTGCTAGGGTGCTCAAAAGTGGTTGCTAGGGGCGTGGCTTAATACCTATGTAAGGATCCTGTGAGACTGATTGGATGCCTGAGTAAAATGAGCCCACCCCCATGTCTCTATGACACTGTGGTGCAAAGATATCCATCTGGCCATTTTATAATGGCAGTCTATGGGAGATGTTGCTAGGGTGCCCAAAATGGTTGCTAGGGGCGTGGCTTAATAGCTCTGGGACTATCCTGATAGATTGATTGGATCTCTGAGTAAAATGAGCCCACCCCCTTGTCTCTACGACATTGTAAAGCAAAGATATCTCATCTGGAACTTTTTTAGTCCCTTATATGGGCATGTTTCCTGCCCCATTATAAGTCAATTGGAAATTTCGGGTGCCTCTTACACCCCAGGGGTACAACTTACACCCCATTGTGGTGTATGTTCATACTGAGCCTACCACCCTCTTCAAATGTTGTAACCCACATGTTTCTACAAAATCCTCGAGTGGAGCTATGACTGGTCAAAGTTGGGCGCAATGTTAAGTCAATGGGATTTTTCGGGTGGTTTTTCGCCCCCCTTTCGAAAATCCTGCACCCGATCCCTTAAAAAAGATATAGCACACCATTCCTCAATAAACCGGTCAATTTGGGCCCTCTTTTATGGGTCTACGACAAACCGTGTGGGACGAGTTACGCGCCGAAATTTATGCGACATAAGAATAAAGATATAAAAATAACTAGATAGAAAAGTTTGTTGACAAACTTTATGTTGGCTTGACAAAGCCTGGCCTGAACGTTTAAAACGGTTTGACAGAAGTTTAGTTTAGTAGACCATCTGGCTGTTAGTATGTTTAAGTATGAAGCTAGTCTGATTTAACATGAAGCTAGCATGATTAGCATGAAGCTAACATGATGCTAACATGAATTAGCATGAAGCTAGCATGATGTTAATATGAATTAGCATGAAGGTAGCATGATGCTAACATGAATTAGCATGAAGCTAGCATGATGCTAACATGAATTAGCATGAAGCTAGCATGATGCTAACATGAATTAACATGAAGCTAACGTGATGCTAACATGAAGCTAACATGATGTTAACATGAATTAGCATGAAGCTAGCATGATGCTAACATGAATTAGCATGATGCTAACGTGAATTAGCATGAAGCTAGCATGATGCTAACATGAATTAGCATGAAGTTAGCATGTTGCTAACATTAATTAGCATGAAGCTAACATGATGCTAACATGAATTAGCATTAAGCTAGCATGATGCTAACATAAATTAGCATGAAGCTAGCATGATGCTAACATGAATTAGCATGAAGTTAGCATGATGCTAACATGAATTTGCATGAAGCTAACATGATGCTAACATGAATAAGCATGAAGTTAGCAAGATTTATTATGAAATTAGCATGAAGCTAGCATGAAACTAGCATGAAGCTAGTATGACTTAGCATGAAACTAGCATAAGGCTAACATGACCAAAAGACCCAACCCCCATGTCTCTATGATGTTCGGATCCAGAGATATAAGGCTTTGTTTATTATGTTGCTAGGGTGCTCATATTTGGTTGCTAGGGGCGTGGCTTAATACCTCAATAAGAATCCTTAGAGACTGATTGGATGCCTGAGTAAAATGAGCCCACCCCCATGTCTCTGTGACACTGTGCTGCAAAGATATCCATCTGGGCATTTTATAATGGCAGTCTATGGGAGATGTTGCTAGGGTACCCAAAAATGGTTGCTAGGGGCGTGGCTTAACAGCTATGAGACGATCCAGAGAGACTGATTGGATGCCTGAGTAAAATGAGCCCACCCCCATGTCTCTACGACACTCTAAAGTGAAGATATTCCATCTGGGACGCTTTTATTCCCTTATATGGGCACGTTCCTTGCCCCATTATAAGTCAATGGGGAAATTTGGGTGCCTCTTACACCCCAGGGGTGAGACTTACACCCCAATGTGATGTATGTTCTTACAGAGCCTGCCAGCCTCTTCAAATGTGGTAACCCACAAGTTTCTACAAATTTCTCGCTTGCAGCTATGACCCGTCAAAGTTTGTCGCAATGTTAAGTCAATGGAAAATTTGGGGTGTTTGAGCGCCCCGTTTAGGAATTCGGTAGGTCCCATCAGTTAGAAAAGATATAGCATAAATCTACGTACCAGTCTTAAAAGTTTTGTAAAGTTTTGTGGGTGTAGCTTGAAAGCTCTAGGAGGAGTTACTGTTAGAAAAAGTGTGGACCAGAAGAATAATAATAACTAGATAGGTACATTTCCTGAAGAAAATGTGAGTGGTGCTTGCCGTGGCAAATTTTTGGGGACAGTATATGATCATACTTCCAGTCACGAGTAAAACGATCCAAACCCCGTCTCTATACGATGTTCTGATGCGGAGATATACGGCTTTGTTTATTCGGTTGCTAGGGTACTATATTTGGTTGCTAGGGAAAAATTTGACTTCCAATAGTGATTACACTCCGGGTCACGAGTCAAACAGTCCAAACCCCATGTCTCTACAATGTTCTGATACGGAGATATAAGGCTTTGTTTACTCTGTTGCTAGGGTACTGTATTTGGTTGCTAGGGGAAAAATTGGCATCCCATAGTGATTACACTCTGAGTCACGAATCAAACGGTCCAACCCCCGTGTCTCTACGATGTTCTGATGCGGAGATATAAGGCTTTGTTTACACTGTTGCTAGGGTACTGTATTTGGTTGCTAGGGAAAAAATTGGCATCCCATAGTGATTACACGCTGAGTCACGAGTCAAACGGTCCAACCCCCGTGTCTCTACAATGTTCTGATGCGGAGATATAAGGCTTTGTTTACTCTGTTGCTAGGGTACTGTATTTGGTTGCTAGGGAAAAAATTGGCATCCCATAATGATTACACTCCGAGTCACGAGTCAAACGGTCCAACCCCCGTGTCTCTACGATGTTCTGATGCGGAGATATAAGGCTTTGTTTACTCTGTTGCTAGGGTACTGTATTTGGTTGCTAGGGAAAAAATTGGCATCCACTAGTGATTACCCGCCGAGTCACAAGTCAAACGGTCCAACCCCCGTGTCTCTACGATGTTCTGATGCGGAGATATAAGGCTTTGTTTACTCTGTTGCTAGGGTACTGTATTTGGTTGCTAGGGAAAAAATTGACATCCACTAGTGATTACCCTCCGAGTCACGAGTCAAACGGTCCAACCCCCGTGTCTGTACAATGTTCTGATGCGGAGATATAAGGCTTTGTTTACTCTGTTGCTAGGGTACTGTATTTGGTTGCTAGGGAAAAAATTGGCATCCACTAGTGATTACCCGCCGAGTCACAAGTCAAACGGTCCAACCCCCGTGTCTCTACGATGTTCTGATGCGGAGATATAAGGTTTTGTTTACTCTGTTGCTAGGGTACTGTATTTGGTTGCTAGGGAAAAAATGGCATCCACTAGTGATTACCCTCCGAGTCACGAGTCAAACGGTCCAACCCCCGTGTCTCTACGATGTTCTGATGCGGAGATATAAGGCTTTGTTTACTCTGTTGCTAGGGTACTGTATTTGGTTGCTAGGGAAAAATTTGACTTCCAATAGTGATTACGCTCCGGGTCATGAGTCAAACGGTCCAAACCCCGTGTATCTACGATGTTCTGATGCGGAGATATAAGGCTTTGTTTACTCTGTTGCTAGGGTACTGTATTTGGTTGCTAGGGAAAAAATTGGCATCCCATAATGATAACCCGCCGAGTCACGAGTCAAACGGTCCAACCCCCGTGTCTCTACGATGTTCTGATGCGGAGATATAAGGCTTTGTTTACTCTGTTGCTAGGGTACTATATTTGGTTGCTAGGGAAAAAATTGGCATCCCATAATGATTACACTCTGAGTCACGAGTCAAACGGTCCAACTCCCGTGTCTCTACGATGTTCTGATGCGGAGATATAAGGCTTTGTTTACTCTGTTGCTAGGGTACTGTATTTGGTTGCTAGGGAAAAAATTGGCATCCCATATTGATTACACTCCGAGTCACGAGTCAAACGGTCCAACACCCGTGTCTCTACGATGTTCTGATGCGGAGATATAAGGCTTTGTTTACTCTGTTGCTAGGGTACTGTATTTGGTTGCTAGGGAAAAAATTGGCATCCCATAATGATTACACTCTGAGTCACGAGTCAAACGGTCCAACCCCCGTGTCTCTACGATGTTCTGATGCGGAGATATAAGGCTTTGTTTACTCTGTTGCTAGGGTACTGTATTTGGTTGCTAGGGAAAAAATTTGCATCCCATAATGATTACACTCTGAGTTACAAGTCAAACGGTCCAACCCCCGTGTCTCTACGATGTTCTGATGCGGAGATATAAGGCTTTGTTTACTCTGTTGCTAGGGTACTGTATTTGGTTGCTAGGGAAAAAACTGGCATCCCATAATGATTACACTCTGAGTCACGAGTCAAACGGTCCAACCCCCGTGTCTCTATGATGTTCTGATGCGGAGATATAAGGCTTTGTTTACTCTGTTGCTAGGGTACTGTATTTGGTTGCTAGGGAAAAAATTGGCATCCCATAATGATTACACTCCGAGTCACGAGTCAAACGGTCCAACCCCCGTGTCTCTACGATGTTCTGATGCGGAGATATAAGGCTTTGTTTACTCTGTTGCTAGGGTACTGTATTTGGTTGCTAGGGAAAAAATTGGCATCCCATAGTGATTACACGCCGAGTCACAAGTCAAACGGTCCAACCCCCGTGTCTCTACGATGTTCTGATGCGGAGATATAACTGTTTGAATTTTATGTTGCTAGGGTGCTCAAAAGTGGTTGCTAGGGGCGTGGCTTAATACCTATGTAAGGATCCTGTGAGACTGATTGGATGCCTGAGTAAAATGAGCCCACCCCCATGTCTCTATGACACTGTGGTGCAAAGATATCCATCTGGCCATTTTATAATGGCAGTCTATGGGAGATGTTGCTAGGGTGCCCAAAATGGTTGCTAGGGGCGTGGCTTAATAGCTCTGGGACTATCCTGATAGATTGATTGGATCTCTGAGTAAAATGAGCCCACCCCCTTGTCTCTACGACATTGTAAAGCAAAGATATCTCATCTGGAACTTTTTTAGTCCCTTATATGGGCATGTTTCCTGCCCCATTATAAGTCAATTGGAAATTTCGGGTGCCTCTTACACCCCAGGGGTACAACTTACACCCCATTGTGGTGTATGTTCATACTGAGCCTACCACCCTCTTCAAATGTTGTAACCCACATGTTTCTACAAAATCCTCGAGTGGAGCTATGACTGGTCAAAGTTGGGCGCAATGTTAAGTCAATGGGATTTTTCGGGTGGTTTTTCGCCCCCCTTTCGAAAATCCTGCACCCGATCCCTTAAAAAAGATATAGCACACCATTCCTCAATAAACCGGTCAATTTGGGCCCTCTTTTATGGGTCTACGACAAACCGTGTGGGACGAGTTACGCGCCGAAATTTATGCGACATAAGAATAAAGATATAAAAATAACTAGATAGAAAAGTTTGTTGACAAACTTTATGTTGGCTTGACAAAGCCTGGCCTGAACGTTTAAAACGGTTTGACAGAAGTTTAGTTTAGTAGACCATCTGGCTGTTAGTATGTTTAAGTATGAAGCTAGTCTGATTTAACATGAAGCTAGCATGATTAGCATGAAGCTAGCATCAAGTTAGCATGATTAGCATGAAGCTAGCATGATGCTAACATGAAATAGCATAAAGCTAGCATGATGCTAACATAAATTAGCATGAAGCTAGCATGAAGCTAACACGATTAGCATGAAGCTAACATCAAGTAAGCATGATTAGCATGAAGCTAGCATGATGCTAACATGAAATAGCATGAAGCTAGCATTATGCTAACATGAATTTGCATGAAGCTAGCATGATGCTAACATGAATTAGCATGAAGCTAGCATGATGCTAACATGAATTAGCATGGAGCTAGCATGATGCTAACATGAATTAGCATGAAGCTAGCATGATGCTAACATGAATTAGCATGAAGGTAGCATGATGCTAACATGAATTAGCATGAAGCTAGCATGATGCTAACATGAATTAGCATGAAGCTAGCATGATGCTAACATGAATTAGCATGAAGCTAGCATGATGCTAAGATGAATTAGCATGAAGCTAGCATGATGCTAACATGAATTACCATGAAGCTAGCATGATGCTAACATGAATTAGCATGAAGCTAGCATGATGCTAACATGAATTAGCATGAAGCTAGCATGATGCTAACATGAATTAGCATGAAGCTAGCATGATGCTAACATGAATTAGCATGAAGCTAGCATGATGCTAACATGAATTAACATGAAGTTAGCATGATGCTAACATGAATTAGCATGAAGCTAGCATGATGCTAACATGAATTAGCATGAAGTTAGCATGATGCTAACATGATTTAGCATGAAGCTAGCATGATGCTAACATGAATAAGCATGAAGTTAGCAAGATTTATTATGAAATTAGCATAAAGCTAGCATGAAACTAGCATGAAGCTAGTATGACTTAGCATGAAGTTAGCATGAAGCTAACATGACCAAAAGACCCAACCCCCATGTCTCTATGATGTTCGGATCCAGAGATATAAGGCTTTGTTTACTATGTTGCTAGGGTGCTCATAATTGGTTGCTAGGGGCGTGGCTTAATACCTCAATAAGAATCCTTAGAGACTGATTGGATGCCTGAGTAAAATGAGCCCACCCCCATGTCTCTGTGACACTGTGCTGCAAAGATATCCATCTGGGCATTTTATAATGGCAGTCTATGGGAGATGTTGCTAGGGTGCCCAAAAATGGTTGCTAGGGGCGTGGCTTAATAGCTATGGGACGATCCAGAGAGACTGATTGGATGCCTGAGTAAAATGAGCCCACCCCCATGTCTCTATGACACTGTAAAGCGAAGATATTCCATCTGGAACGTTTTATTCCCTTATATGGGCGTGTTTCCTGCCCCGTTATAAGTCAATGGGGAATTTTGGGGGCCTCTTACACCCCAGGGGTGAAACTTACACCCCAATGTGAGGTATGTTCTCACAGTGCCTGCCAGCCTCTTCAAATGTGGTAAGCCACAAGTTTCTACAAAATTCTCGCTCGCAGCTAGAACCCGTCAAAGTTTGTCCAATGTTAAGTCAATGGGACTTTCGGAATTTTTATTTCCCGTTTTAGGAATTCTGTAAGTCGGATCCCTTCAAAAAGTCATAGCACACTTCTTCAGACCAGTTAAAATGTCCGTGGAAAATTTGGTGGATGTAGCTTGAAAGCTGTCGGACGAGTTAGCTGCAGAAATTTAGTCTCAGAAGAAAAATAATAATAATAATAATAATAATAATAAGTTTAACTACAATAACAGTATGTTGGCTTTGTCAAGCCAACATAATAATAATAATAAGTTTAAATACAATATCAGTATGTTGGCTTTGTCAAGCCAACATAATAATAAGTTTAAATACAATATCAGTATGTTGGCTTTGTCAAGCCAACATAATAATAAGTTTAAATACAATATCAGTATGTTGGCTTTGTCAAAGCCAACATAATAATATCCCTGAGGAATAGTAATAGTGATGCCTTGCATAAATGCAAGCACCACTAATAATAATAATAATAAGCTTAGATCGAAGAACAGTATGTTGGCTTTGTCAAGCCAACATAATTATAAATTAAAAAATATAATGTAAAATTATGAGAATTAAATGTCAAACCAATAAAACAGGCAATTAATCGTTATAACCGTTACAATTTATTAGACAATTAACCGCCAGCCAAATTTCATAACCGTGACAGATAGCTTTAGGTATAATACAAAATAATAATGCTCTGAATCTGTGATAATGCACTGAACTTTGATAATATGATATGGTTCTTTTGGACAAGGGAGTGTCCTAATATCTCTACAAAAATACTCATCCTTTTCTTTCTCATTTCTTCGCATGCAGCTGTTAGTTTGACCTTGTATTGATGGCAGTGATGTGAATAGCGGATGTATTGTAGCCTCCCGGGCTGATGAACTGATCTGAGCAGTGCTGATCTATGGCTGCTGTGGATTAAATGGTGTAATAGGCTCATAAAGGGAGTTGTGATGAGGTCAGACCGAAGAGAGAAAGCTGGTGCTCTTCTCTGGTACTAATTGCTCCTGAAGTTTTAATGAGGACATGGGAGTTTAGTTACACTCGGTCTGGAGCTGAAGATGAGATCCTCAGCTCGTGATGCCATGCTAATGATCAAATATAGACTTGTTTTCCTACTGAGTCTAACCTCTGTGTTCAGTTTGTCGTATTGATTGTTTTTTGTTAAAATAACGGTTCACTCAATGATTATTCTGTCTGTCATTTTTGTCACCCTCATGTCAGTGCGTTTGCTACTAGGGGTGTCACGATTCTCCATATCCTCAATTCGATTACATTTTCGATTCTAAGGTCACGATTCGATTCTCGTTTTTTACATTTTTTTTGAAAGCACAAAAAAATGCTATGCCATTTTTAGACTAGACTTTTATGAAATATAATATCTGACCTTAAACCCGGAGATGCCCTACTATGTTAGTCGTGCTGCCGGTGGAAAAATATGGTACACGCACATACCTGATAAAACAAAACTTCCTGTCAGATGAACATTCCTGTCAGTACTTTGCACCTTAAAAACGCGCTTTTATTACCGTCAGATGAGATTGTGCGGATATACCCCAAAAAGTCATGTTTAAATGCTGTTTTCATAACTCTTAAGCAACTGAAATAAGTTGTTGTGAAACTTATGCTGCATTAACACCAGCCGCGGTAGAGGCAGCAAAAACGCGCTATTCGTGCATAGTTGGACGCTTGAACATTTGAGTTCACTTGTTTCATTTGCTTGTGAAAGCCGCATGTGAAAATCTAGGCATTTGAGACATTCACGCTGAAATTCGCGTCATGGGAGGGGCTTCTACGACTCTGCTGAGACTCCGCCACTCCGCTTGCTTCCTGTAATCACGTCACTACCACAGCAAGGTCCCGATTGGTTATCGCGGCGCGGAAATCCACCCGAGTTGAGATCTTTCAACTTGCGGGTTTTCAGCGGCAACGCTCAATTCGCATGGAACGAGCCATCTGCGCCTCTCGTTGCGCGGCATTCGCGCCTCTTGTTCCGTGGCATTCATACCTCTCGTTCCGTGGCATTTGCGGCTCTCGTTCCGCGCCATTTGCGCCTCTCGTTCCGCGCCATTTGCGCCTCTCGTTCCGCGGCATTTGCGCCTCTCGTTCCGCGGCATTTGCGCCTCTCGTTCCGCTGCATTCGCGCCTCTCGTTTCGCTGCATTCGCGCCTCTCGTTTCGCTGCATTCGCGCCTCTCGTTTCGCTGCATTCGCGCCTCTCGTTCCGCGCCATTCGCGCCTCTCGTTCCGCGCCATTCGCGCCTCTCGTTCCGCGCCATTCGCGCCTCTCGTTCCGCGCCATTCGCGCCTCTCGTTCCGCGCCATTCGCGCCTCTCGTTCCGCGCCATTCGCGCCTCTCGTTCCGCGCCATTCGCGCCTATCGTTCCGCGCCATTCGCGCCTCTCGTTCCGCGCCATTCGCGCCCCTCGTTCCGCGCCATTCGCGCCTCGCTTACAGCGTGTACCGCGCCGCAGGATGCGTAATCGCATCTTTGCATTGACATCTGCCATGCTATCTTTTGACTGGCTGTAGCTAGCTAAGTTAGAGGAGGTTGACTCGCAGCACTCAACACATGTTTTTTTCCTGCTTGGCAAGCAGACCAGACGTGACATGGGGGTGTGGCAGCATAGTCGATTCCATTTTTTTATTCGAAGTTCGAGGTTGGGACTTAATTTCAATCGATTTCCCCACACACTTCATCCCTTCAAAGCTCTCACTTCGGAGGCTAAACCCTTCAAGAGGCTTAAGGCGTAGGGATGAGCCATGAATTTTTGTGAAATTAATGTATATATATATTTGTTAATGTATTTCCACATTTTCATTTTCTGATGGGGAAGTTAGTAGCACAGTTAAATGAAATTACGAAATTAGTCAGTGTTTATAAATAATTTCTGTCATTACACTAGTCTGATGGCAAACTTATTTAAATGGGTTTAAATGGTCATAATGTATTCTATGTTAACATCATAAACAAATTATGCTTTCTTCCTGCCGATGATGTAAGTTAATGGCCCGGTCTCTTTTAACCGATATCATTAATTTTATTAATAATACTGTTGACTCTTTGAAGTTGACCGCAGCAAAGTCATTTCTTTGTTTTCAAGGCTTTGAATGTAACAAGAAAAACCTGACTTTACAAACACACTGTAATGCTTTTGTGTGTCTTTGCTCCAGCTGATTCATATCCAACTCGACAGTAAACAAGGAAATATCAGTCTTACCAAAATGCAGCTGTCTGTATCCACGCCATTGCAGACGGCCCTTCCTAAGTCCTGACTCATTCTATCACCATGATCTCATGGGGTCACATTTGCTCAGACTTGCGATTCAATTCAGTGCCGATTGGTTGAAAAGCTGCCAGTTACTAAGGAACTTTTTTGGGATATTTTATGGAGCTGGGCTGTTTTGAGTTTGACACCAGACCAGAATTGTAAAAATGCTTGTTTCTATCTATCTAAATTCATGCGTGTTTTGGGATATCTCTTAAACTCTGGATTGAAACGAGGAGATGCACATACATTCTGAAATGCGTTTATGGAGTTTTGTCTGTGCGTTCTCATGTGCAATTTAATATATATGGAAAAGACAATGGCATCTCCTATTACAGCAACTTCCATTGTTCTTATGCTCCCTTTCCACCAGCAAGAACCAGGTGGTAGTTCAGAGCTAATGCTTTTGCTGGTTCTTAGTTGCCTTCTAAGAACTGTTTTGCCTTTCAATGCGTTAGAGAGCCGCCACAGAGCCAAGTCTTACGTCACTGGATACTTCTCATCTTTCCCAGCAATGTTAGCACAGCAGCGCCAAACACACCATCAACAGTGTCACATTATTATTATTATTATAGTCATGGCTTTACATAACTACATTGGCATCCAAACTCAGCGAATCCAACATGTACTTGCAGCAGGGATGCACCGTTCCGATATTCTGGATCGGTATCGGGGCCGATCTGGCCTTTTTTGCTGGATCGGATATCGGACTAACAGGACCGATCCAATTCCGATACTGTGCGTTACCCATGGTTGTTACTGACAAGCGATTATAAGCTCTATAATCAAAGTCATCTTAATACACTCGATAGCTTCATGTGAAGGAACAAACGCACATTTGAAGATATTTAAGTTCACAGAAACTGTACTCGAAACTGGGTTAATCCACTGGTAAAGCGGACGAATAAAACGCGTCATTCAACACACGTACACGCACAATAACTGTGGGTTATTTTAAAGATGTGATTTTATAAGTCTCAGTAAGCTGTTGGATGGATGCAATGCTGAGCACATGATGCATCTATTCTCTTTGTGTTTTAACTGTTATGAACTTTACTTTCCATTTCGGAGTGAGGATTCCCATGTGAGTTCGCTTTAAGTGCATTAATGCTACGCCCAGGAAGCACAGTATGATTTAGGTGCACTTAATATGATTTAGGCGCATCAATTCTGCACCCGGGATGTGCAAAAAAACGTCCGGTCAAGTGTATAATTTTCAAAATAACCATCTGCACCCTAAAGATTTTTTATTGTGACATTTTTGCGCAATTAAGGAAAATAAATTTAGCGTACTTATTTGATCAAACATACCCATTTTATTTTCTCCTAAACACTGACATGGTTAATAATTAATAATTTACTTGTAAATCATTTTAAATTATACTAAATGTAGCAGAAAGCACTATACACATTTAACATTGTGTGTGCGTGTGTGTGTTAATTGAAATTGTTTAAGAAAAATACAGTAGTATCGGATCGGCAGGTATCGGTCGATACTCAGAATTCGGGTATCAGAATCGGAAAGAAGATGGAAAAAGTGGTATCGGTGCATCACTAACGTGCAGCTTGATGTAATTTTTAAAACACTATAACGGTCATGACTTTGCATACCTACACAGGCATATTTGAAGAAGAAAATTTTCTTAAAGGCATTAAACTTTTGTGAAATCATAAAAATACTGGGAACTTTTTTAAAAAGCGCTGGTGGGGAAAGAGTTAAGAACCACTTTTCCTTGCTCCGAGCTAGTGCTTTGGGTGTCGAAAAAGAACTGATTTGAAATTAAGCTCTGGTTCTGTTCTGTACCGGCACTCAACTGCCTTGGTGGAAAATTGGCATTAGTGATATTTGGCATCAAGTTATCAGTAAGTTGCGATTTTGTTCTCTTCAACTCACTGGATAGAAATCTGCTATTTTCAGTAATTGTATGTTGGTTGGGTCAAATATGGGCAAACCCAACTGTTAGGTGCTACTGTAAATAACCCTATGCTGGGTTGTTGTTACCCAATCAAGGGGTGAAACAACCCAGTATTTGACACAAAAGAAGATATTTTGATAAATGATGGTAGGTTGACAGTACTGAAATTCATAGTAGGATTTTTATAGTTTTTTCTACTATGGAAGTCAATTAATTTTGGGCCATATGCCCCATTTTGAGATCGTCCTATCGTCAGCCTGTGAGATCGCCGATACACGACAACTGACAAATTACTTTATGACAAGTCACTTGATTGGTGAACAAAAAAGAAGCAAGGGCAACACTGTCATGACTGCAACCTTCTTAAAGCTGATGCCATTCATCCAATCATGTCATTAAATCCATCTAAAATTTCCTGTGTGCCAGGGAGCAGGAACAACACACTCGCAGGTTTTAAACCCCTGTACTCCTAAAAACCTCTCTAGTGCAAGGAAATGGCAGAGCCGCGCGTATTACAAGCTCATGTGCAGGGAAAAGTCCGAATCATGCGTATTACAAGTTCAGTCTATGCGGCGCGCATTTAGGTCCGAGCAAGAGTCCAAGACTCGCGCATTAAGTCCAGGTGCGTGCGTTACAAGCTCTTTCGCGCAAAGTGAAGCCCACAAACCCTTTTATGCGAGGAATAGCATGCAATGACGATAGTTGGCGAAGGTTCTTAATATTATCATCATAGTTCACATTATCATGCAAAACTTTGATGATAATATTAATACCATCGGCAACTATCGTCATGAAAGCCTGCTATTGGCGATATGTCTGACGATCATCGATACACCATACTATCGTCTATCGGCACAACTTTAAAGTCAGTAGGTAACGTTAACTGTGTGCTTACCGTATAATTTAGCAAAATATCTTCTTTTGTGTCATACAGAAGAAAGAAACTCCTACTGGTTTAAAACAAGATGAGGGTGGGTAAATGATGACAAAGTTTTCATTTTTGGGTGAACTCTATACCTTAAAAATCACCCAGAACAGTATTTACTTTCAGACACATTCAAAGCAACTTGCATTGCATTCAATTTATACATTGTTTTTCATCAGTATCGGTTTTCCTGGGGAACGAACCCATTGACATTTGCATTACTCATGCAGTCCTTTATCAGTTCAGTTACAGAAACTTAGCAACCACAAAGCAATGAACTGACAACCACCCAGAACATCTTTGCATCATAATGGCAAGTTCTTAAAATGTTTAAAGATAATAGTTTTATCTGTAGTAGTGTTTTTTTATATTTGTAGTACAATATTTTAGCTGTTCATTCAAGATTTTATGGTGTGTGTGTGTGTGTGTGTGTGTGTGTGTGTGTGTGTGTGTGTGTGTGTGTGTGTGTGTGTTTGTGTGTGTGTGTGTGTAGAAAAAGTGACGTGCATATACAAACATTTATTTGTGTTATGTCACAAAGGACCTGTGCTGGCAGGGACATTATCAATGCACATGGGCGGCACTGAACAGAATATAATTTCAAATAGACAATAAACCTTCAGACTGTTCTGCTTTTGTCTTAGTCTGACAATCGTGTTCAGTACAGGGTGTAACTGTGCAATCGGTTGGTTTAGTTTACGAATATGTCTTTTGTGTAGTATTCTGAGATGAAATTTCATTTATAATAGATGGTTGCAGTGTCTCGCAGTGTGCTGTTGATTGGCAACAGTGTTGCTTACTCTGTGTGTGTTAGGAAGCAGGTTCAGCCCATGCTGTCTTCCCGTGTGGAGGGGTTGTAATAAACACAGAGGTCATGCTGGTCACCCACTGCAGTAAGCTATGTAAGCAGCCAAGATGCATGTAAAGGAATCTTGTATTAAAGTTATATATCAAACCATTTTGGTAAATTACTTTGTTAATCTTATTTGAGTCAATCGATGGATCAATGCTTAACTACGTAGCTGCCAAATAAAAAAACTCACATGCTATAATCTCAATTCATAATCACTTGCTGCATGTGTGGCCTATTTCCATTTTGTGAAGGATTCATTTCCATCTTGTTGTTTTGTTCGTGTGGAGCCGTGAGACTCACAATGAATCCAGCTGTCCCAACTGTGTGATGTTTTTATGTGAATTCCCTTTTATTATGTATACATGCATATATCAGAGTATCCTGCAGAAAATTTGTTATTTAAGGTGGTAGGGTTGGGCGGGTGTGTTTATGCCGGGGGCGTGGCAATCAAAGGGGCGGGGCATATGTGTCATGATGAAAATTTAAAATATTTTTTATTAAAACACTCAAATAAAACTTAATTTTGAAGAACCTATGACACAAAATGAACACATACTAGATTATTAATGAATTAAATGTTTTTAACAGAAACCTCTTACAGGAATAGCTGCGTGATGAAGTGAAACTAAAGGGTTAATAAACACAAACTGAAGCAGATGTTGTAGGACGTCTGATGAACAATGATAGATAGCGTGAAGATTGTAAAAACTGATTATTTCCCACTAATAATTACATTATCTTAAAGGAGTGTAGCATGTAAATAATGCACATAAATAATGTGAGCAAGAGCGCTCAACAATTATATCAAATCAACAGGCACGTGCAACCTAGTTAGCAGGTTGCTCAAAAAACAAAATCACCAGCTAACTTACTTTAAATTAGCAAGAACTATAGACTAATACAATAACAGGCTTAAATAAACCCAAAACATAAGTCCACTTACAGTTCTCACAGACAGCGTTTTATCAACTGGGTATTCTCCAGACAGTGACAGTGACTTTCTATTATATTGGCCGTGTGGCGCGCGTGCACGCTCGCGGTGTGAAACACGTCCGCGCTATTCTCCGAGATGTTTCATCAACTGGCTAGTTATCCTACAGACAGTGACAGACCACGTGTTTCTCTTATTTGGCCATGTGGCGCGAGTGCCCGCTCGCGGTGTGAAACACGTCTGCCCTATTCTCCGAGATGCACCTGATAACCTTTTGTGCCTCATTTTTTTCCGACCTATTTAAGGCGGTAGGGTTTCCCAGCTTAGGCGGGCCGCCCGAACTGCAAAGTGCTGAATATGCACACACACCAAATATGTGACACTGGATCACAAAATCAGTCATAAGGATCATTTTTTGAAATTGAGATTCATGTATCTAAATAAATAAATAAGATTTCCATTGATGTATGGATAGAGCAATATTTGGTCATAATACAACTGTTTTAAAATCTGTAATCTGAGAGTGTAAAAAAATCTAAATATTGAGAAAATCACCTTTAAAGTTGTCCAAATACAGTACATTTACAGTACATTTATTTTTTGTCATGACCGACTGTTTTTGCATATATTTAAAATGTATGTTTGTTTTCACAAATAAAAGTCACATGTTTGTCTTAAAAACGAAACTCGCAAATGCAAAATTTAGGCAATAGCATATGTAATTTAAATACGTGGGACACACTGAATGTATTGAGTAAATATTTGTTTACAAGCTTTGCGTTTAATGTTAATGTAGTGGTAGTCAACAGTTTCCTGATGCCAGGAGAGGTTCCCAGATGGCACATAGCAGATGGCACCATGGTGGCGTAACGCCTCTTGATTCGTTCATGAATAGTTTGAAACTCTGAATCTCTCATTTGGATTTCTTTAGGCTCCTTTGCCAGTGTGCCAGGGAAGGCACCTGCCTGGAACAACAGCGTGTTGCCATCTGTCACCACCAGTATTTTTGTACCTAGTGCTGCTGCTTCAATTAGGTTTGGCTAGAAAACAGCCTTTTACATTCCCTGACTGTGTGCTTTACTTATTTGCCGCTGTGTTAAAATGGCTTCCTCTGTATAAAATGTATTCTTTGACTTTTTATCATCTTCTTTTCATTTGGATGAAAACATTCAGTCTGAAACATCTCCAAAAATAGCGCCTCATTTCTATGATGAGTGTACTGGGATCTCGCACACCCTGCCTGAGCAGTTTATACATCTGTTTGGAGCTCATTCACGCCAGCTGTTCATTTTTATCTCCAGCCATCACAGTTTTGTCACTGGCATCCTTTTTGAATGGGAACAGGAAATTTGATGTGAATAGACAACTCGGAAAATATATCCAGCCCTTGTTTTTGTGTCGTGTGAAAAGGTTGTTTAAATATTGTGTGATTGTCGCCTCCTACCTTTGTGAATGTGCTGAATAGTATCTCGTCCTTTCAGAGATTGAAGCTGTAATGATGGTGTTTGCTCTGCCCTGCTGTTTTAAGTCAATCCAATTGAGATTTCTTGGGCTGTCCACCAGCCCGTTACATAATCAGATCAGCATGTGGTCACATGGCCGTTTTTCAGTCAGTTTTGCACTTTAATTCAGATTTGTGCACACTGCTTGACAGGGTCACACCAAGTGTTGTGTTTAAGCTGTAGTCTTGACCCATGGACTGCTCAGAGTCACACAAGTGTTTAAATGTTTGTCTCATGGCACCATGCTGCAGCAAAGGATTGTGACTTTTGCTTTAGATGAAATTGCAAAAGTAACATTTTTCAGTTTTTGCAAACCATCTCGAATGCATACTGTGATATGCACATTTGTGGTATTTTGCGATATTTTCAAACAGATTTCATACACTTGTCTTTCAATGGTTGGACAAAACAGATTTAAGATCTGTATCTTGTGAATTTTTTTAGACCGGCAAAGCTGGTTTCTGTTGCGTGTGATACCAGTCCAGTTTTGTAGACTGAACAACAAAATTCAGCATTTTCAAAACTGATTAAAACTCAAATGTGACCCTGGACCACAAAACCAGTGATAAGGGTAATTTTTTTTAAATTGAGATCTATACATCACCTGAAAGCTGAATAAATAAGCTTTTCATTGTTTATTATGATAGGACAATATTTGGCTGAGATACAACTATTTGAAAACCTGAAATCTGAGGGTGGAAAAATCTAAATATTGAAAAATTGCAAAAAAATGCAAGATAAAAGTTTATCTACGGTAGGAAATTTACTAAATATCTTTATGGAATCCTTACTTAACCTCTCGATGCACAGTAGCTCGGGGGCGGAAAGACGGCAGTTTTTTTTAACGCTGATAACAATATCTATATATCCTAATGTCTACAAACAATAATAATATTAAAATAACTATTCATCTGTTAAAAGGTCTATGGGTTTAGCATCAGTGTATTCTCTCTGTTTTGAGATACAGATGCTCTAGCGACATAAATATAGTATTTTTTTACAGTATTCCAGATGACAACATGAAAAATATAAACGGGACTCTTTACCTTTGTGTTGATATAAAGATCGCGAATCGAATCCAGTCTGTTTCATATTTGTGAATAACCCATAAAAACTCTCCAATAAAGTACATCCAATGACTATTTTTGTCCACTAATGCATTTAATCCGTGAAATATAGATATATTGTCTATTGTTTACATCAGATTTCGCATGAACGTCTTGTAATAGAATAGAATATACAATCTGAGGATTATGTACGTCGTATTACACTCACGTTCAAACCCGCGGTCAATCATAATATCCAAACAGCGCTGTCAAATATCGTGACGTCATCTGACCCGCTCGTTCCTCCAATGACTTCATGGAAAATATTGATAGACAGAACTTGTAGCCAATTAGATAACAAATCCAATGATCTTTGTGTGACGTTTTATTTCCTGGTGTGGAAACGGCATTTTATACGCTTACATAAGGATAAATAATAATAAGAATGAATGTGTATGCATGTAAACAAAATACTTTTATTTTGGGGCTGACTGGCACCTAGAAAGGCACTAGTCTTACAAAAACTCTTGCAAGAACCTCATTTTTGGGCCTTTTGACCTCAAACGTGAAACATAACTTCTGTCAGGCATTAAACTTTTGTGAAAATCATGAAAAATGCTGGCGCTGGCTGGCAACTTTTTTAAAAACGCTGGCGGGGAAAGAGTTAAGAGTTCAGTTTCAGCAACTAGTCAGACCATTAAACAAACAGAAACCGGAAGTAAAGTTCAGTCCAGACGCTTATTGCGTCACCGCACGTGCACCCGATAAAACGGTCTATAGACGGTTTCAGCAGTAACAACATAAACAAGCGGCTTTTGTGGTAATCACGTAACTTCCGGTAAACTCTGCGAAGAATAAATAACAACAAAGTTTATTTATATAACAAGCAAAATAAACAACATGTAGATTACATAGGAACGCAAAACATTTGTTATTTTCGACAAGGTATTTGTTTAAGAGTTCAGTTTCAGCAACTAGTCAGACCATTAAACAAACAGAAACCGGAAGTAAAGGTCAGTCCAGACGCTTATCGCATCATCGCACTTGCGCCTGATGAAACGGTCTAGACTCCATAGTCAGTCCTCAAATAAGATATAATAAATGATTCAGATTTGAGAACAGGATGAACAAACGTTTAGTAATCTGGTCTGAGGCTAGACAAGTGTGACGTTTAGCATGACTTGGTGCTTTAAGAAGTCTGACGTTGGTGTGTGTGTGCATTGGTTTTGTTTGTTCAGGTAGTTGTGATTTTATCCTTTTGGGTACACAATGATCGAACCTTTGTGGAGAGCTTAGCATTAAGCAATTCAATTGCAAATAAGGATGTTCGTTATAGACGCTCCATACAAAAAGGCTTTTCCATCTGGATGAATACAATTTGTACAGAATGTTCGTTCTGTTGATGGATGGGACGAGTAAACAATCGGCATTCTTAACATTTTCATTCTCAACGTTTTCCTAGACCTAAATGTGAGGAATAGATCAGATCTCTTTTACTGTGGTCCATTCTTATTCAAATTACTCTTATCAGGCATGTCCTTACATCATTTTATTGTCTTAAATGGTTTAAAAGACTAATACAATAAAGGTGTGAAAGGAGATTTGCCAACATTTGTGGTAAACAATCTTATCAGAGGTCAAAAGTGCAAGGTGTGTCAGAAAAAGATTTATGAATTTATTTAATGTAAAATTATAGTTCCTTAATACATACAAATAAGACTTTATTATAGTAATTTTTGAATAATTATAATAATATTTTAGATGTATTACTGATTACATTTAATTTGAAAAATACTTTTTATTATTTACAGTATCATATTGGATTTATTAAAAAAAAATGTTTGTGTGGGAATGGGATGTAGGTGAAAATTCTGAGCTTTATCAAATAAACCACATTTTCAGAAGGTTTGATCTGTTGTATTTCTCTTCTTTTTATGCAGCCATCAAGGTGAACTGCGTGGGCTCGTGCGGGATCTCGTCCAAACTGAATGATGCCTCATGGATGGTGGAGGAGCGATACTTGAGCAGCACGCTGTCTATAGCCGACAAAGGTGAGGAAGACGACCTTCAGACACCAGCTGTCTTGAAGTTTAGTGGTTTATAAAAAAAACACCAAAATGGCACCATCTTAAATAAAAACTTGCTTACATTGAAATCAAAGGACTTCTTTGTTCATTTGCGTATAGTCATGTTGCTCGGTCAGCGGTTTGTGTCTGGTAGGTTTCCCGTTCTGAGTATGTGTCTGTTTGGGTCTTCCTGTCTGTCTAAATGTGTCTGATATCACGTAACCCTTAAAGTAGGTATGAGCTCTTTTACTTGAACCTTTCTTTTGACTGTTTTAAACAGTCTACATGCTAATAAGGTGCATGCGTGCGTGTGTTTGATGTTATCTGATGAAGTGTATGGTTGGTATATGTATAGACTCAGGAAATGGTTGCTGCTTTAAGAGAGAATTCACCTCAAATTCACTCTCAAGTTGTTCCATTTTCTTAATAAAAATTTACTCACCACCATGTCATCCAACATGTTGATGTCTTTCTTTGTTCAGTCGAGAAGAAATTGTTTTTTGAGGAAAACATTCCAGGATTTTTTTCATTTTAATGGACTTTAATGGACCCCAACAGTTAACAGTTTTAATGCAGTTTACAATTGCAGTTTCAAACGATCCCAAAAGAGACATAAGGGTCTTATCTATTGAAACGATTGTCATTTTTTGGCAAGAAAAATAAAAAATATGCACTTTTAAACCACTTCTCGTCTTCCTCTGGCGTGACGAGCCAGCACGACCTCACGTAATTGCGTAATGACGTAGAAAGGTCAC
This sequence comes from Misgurnus anguillicaudatus, assembly GCF_027580225.2. Classification (NCBI taxonomy): domain Eukaryota; kingdom Metazoa; phylum Chordata; class Actinopteri; order Cypriniformes; family Cobitidae; genus Misgurnus; species Misgurnus anguillicaudatus. The sequence goes on from NC_073345.2 coordinate 26,127,496, forward strand.
GTGTTACATGAAACACACATTTGCGGACCATTTTAAACAATAAACTGACATAAAGACATTAATTAGTATCATTCGACATACAACAACGTCGTAACGGTCCTCTTTCTCCACACTTGTAAAAACTGGGGTGTAGTTTCGCATACGTCATCCGTGACCTCTTGACGTAATAATGTATTACGTGAGTTCGTGCTGGTGCATCACAGGACCGGAGGAAGACGAGAAGTTGTGGTTTAAAAGTGCATTTTTTTTATTTTTCTTGCCAAAAATGACAATCATTTCGCTAGTTAAGACCCTTATGCTTCGTTTGAATCGTTTAGAGTCCTTTGAAACTGCAATTTTAAACCGCATTAAAACTTTTAAGTGTTGGGGTGCATTAGAGTCCATTAAATTAAGAAAAATCCTGGAATGTTTTCCTCAAAAAACATAATTTCTTCTCGACTGAACAAAGAAAGACATCACATTTTGGATGACAGGGTGGTAAGTAAATGTAAATGATTTCATTGCTTCTGCTATTAATGTGTCATTCACTGGAAAAGGAGAATGGTTGGAAAGGATTGGTCATCACAAAATTCTTCTTTTGTGTTTCACAGAAGAAAGGAAGTCGTAGGGTTTAGCATTTCCTTTTTCTCTGTTGTGATGTTTGAAGCTGTTGTTCACTACCTGTTTGTTTGAGCCAAGCATGAGAAAAAGTGATATTTTTAGCTAATGTTTGATCTGTAGCTTTTAAATCTTAAACCAATTTCAAACCTTAACCCTTAAACGAACATTTTATATTACATTTTATAAAGCACAATTCCATTAAGACAGTTTTTTCTGATACAATCTTGCAATCCAAAAATGCAAGGAAGTACATCTCAACCCACGTTCAGGTCACACAGACTCCTTATGTTCTCGGTGAACTTATGTGCACTGACAGGTCTTTCCCATTAAAGTGCTTGTTAGTACACATGCTCCAGCTTGTCCTGTGACCATTTCCAGAAGACCTTTAAGTGTCTGAATCAGATGAGCTGAGTAACAAATCTCGCACGAGCCTGCAGGCCGATAGAGATGTTAAATGTTTTCGCTGCCAAAAAGTAATGCTGTCTGCCCATTAGCAATTTAAGTTCCATTCTACAAAGCTCAGCAGTACTGATGTGCAGGTGGTGGAGGTAGATTTAGATTTTCCACCGAGATTTAAAAACTGGGTGTTGTACTGTGTGAAGTCACAGCGCACGGTTAGATGCGTTTTGGAATGTTCCATCAGACATGCGAGAGCTGATGCATTGGCAGGGTACTTTCTAAGAAATTCAATAGACTTCTGTTTTTGCATGATTCTGCTCGGTTGCATCTATTATGTACACACGGTTGAACTCAGTCTTGAAAGTTATTAACACTTTCGCTTACCAAGCAATGCAATAGACAGCAAACCGTTGTAATTGGTTAAACTCTGTTACACTGTTTTTGGAATTGCTTGATTCTGATTGGTCAGTCACAACATTACAAGCTAGAACTGATTCATGCAGAAACTTGACTGAAACTACATGCATGTTTATTGTAAACATGTATGCCAGCATGTAAAAAACTTCAGTCATCTGAGAAGCAAGTGTGTAATAAACTAGAAATATTATGGAGGCATCTGGGTTATTCTGAATGCATGTTGACACCCTTTTGAGTTTACTTGCGCTATGTTTACCTGATGACGATGTAGTAACAAACAGAAAAGTCATATGAAAACACACACTGTCAAAAAAAAAAATTGTTTAGGGGCCAATGACGTGAAGTTAATTATTTTGTGTCTTTATGGTTGTATTAAATGTAAAAGGGTTAACATTTCAAAATTTATTTTTCCTGTTACTTGCATACATTCTCTTTTTTTGAGGACCAAGTCAAAAATTTCTGGTTTTATTTCATTTTAAAAGAATATTTGGGGGATAATTGCAAAAATGTCAGTGTGGTGTAACCGATCTGTCTCAATTGGTGTTTATTTTTTTAAATGATAATAAAAATATATTCATAAAAAGGTGGAATAAAATATAATCATCTAGTTTAGTGTAATATGATTTATTTACATTTACATTTTCAGGTCCATTCAGTCTTAAAGGAACAGTATGTAAGAAATGTATATCAATTAATCATAAAATGGCCCTGATATGTCACTAGACATTAAGAAATCATTTTCATTTCAAATACTTATATCACTGACAACAACGGTCCGGCCAGGATATTGTTATTTAAAAAGTGGAGTTGCAGCCCTCAACTGATGTTTATGTTGTCATGTTGTGTATTGGCCACCAGTTGTGTGATTGCAGTACCGGTTTTAGCCACAAGTTTTGTGATTGCAGTACCTGTTTTGGCCACAATCCTACATACTGTTTCTTTAACTTTCATAAAAATGGTGCAAATGTAATTTTTTAAAATTTAAAATTAACATAAATACACTATGTGTGTTGAAATAAACCTGATGCATGCTTTTAAAACAGTTTTTAAAAAAGATTTTTGAATTTCTCATCTTGCAAAACCGTTTTTGTCACTGACCCTTATGCTGCATTCACACCAGCCGCGGTAGAGGCATTGAGCGTGAGTGATTTCAATGTTAAGTCAATGTGAAGACGCTTTAATGTGCTTCTGGATGTCTCGTGGCGCGAATGAGGCGTTTAGCGCGGTGCTGTAGACACGTGAATGGCGCGAATTGAGCGTCACCGCGGGAACGGGCAAGTTGAAAAATCTGAACTTTGGCGGAAAAACGTGCCGCGTGAACCATTCAGGAGCTTGCTCTAGTAGTGACGTGATTACAGGAAGCAAGCGGAGTCGCAGAAGCCCCTCCCATGACGCAAATTTCCGCGTGAATTTCACACGCAGCTTTACGCGCGAATGAAGCGAGTAAACTCAAAATGTTCAAGCGGCACACTAGACACGGTACACGCGAATTTGACACCTCAAAAGCGGCCGGTGTGAACCCACGGTAAGACAGGTCCTCAAGCACTACTAAAAACGCTGTATTACACGTGCCAGGCCAGTAGATGGCCATGTTACTTTGTAAAGAAACACAACACGCCTGCGCACATATGCATTATTTTACGGAGTGATGCATATAAACAACAAAGGCGACAAAATCAATGTGATGTTGTGAAGATGGACTATACAAGTGACCTTTGATTATAAAGCGGCAAAAATGTTTAAACTTTGTTGGAGAAGCAATAATAAACTCAATATCTTGAGCAGCACAGAGTCCATCAGGCCACCATTGTTGTTTTGGTTATACTCGCTCATGCCTACAGACTGAAAAGCAGCCCTGGTCATCTTTGTCTATTCTTTTTGACAGCAGGTAGGGCAGTCACAATGATTAAATAAATCGTCTCATCGCGATAATTTGACCTCATTGCAATTATTTCAGATCACCGCAATGATTGCACATCTCTTTAAAAACACAAGGGGGAGCTGCAGAGCCTGTATAAACGAAACAGTATCAGATGGCGCCCCTTAACTGACAGTGTGATCCGATACATTGCAAAGCCATTCAGTACAGTGGAAAAAAACAAAAAGTAGTATGAACTGCCAGGTAAAACATACATTTCCGAACAAAAATTATTTCATGAACAAACAAAAATAGTTTGAGAATTAAATGTCAAAGCAATTAAACAGGCAATTAATCGTCATAATCGGCAAAGCTTTAAAACAGGTAATAAACCGTCATAACTGTCACAATTTATTAGACAGTTAACCGTCAGCCAAATTTCATAACCGTGACAGCCCTAACAGCAGACACTTTATGAAAGGGCTCTATCGCTGTAAATCATTTCCCTGTCTGACGTTGGCTGATGACGACACAAAGTTCTCATTATCTACATTTCTTGTTAACTATTTAAAGGCACAAGCTGACAGCTTGGATAGTCTGGTTGACTTGTTATTAGTCACACCTGACTTGTCAAACAAACTTGTTCCACTTGTTATATAAAACTCAATAGGGGGGGTTAATATTTAATGTTGCAGATCGGATCACAAGTGGACGAGAGATGCATTCATACTTCTGAAATATTTTGCTTGAATGCATTGTAAATCGAAGTGCCTGTCAAATTCATTTCATGAATGGCTGGAGTTGCCTAAATCGACCCCGAGTCCTGAATTAATGCTTGTCCTTTGAAGTACCGATATGGCTACTTTTACAGAACAGCTTCCTTCCTCCCAAACAATAAAAACTCGGCTTGAACAGCAGATAACTCTCTGCTGCTCTCAGACCTGCTGTGTGTCAGTGAACTCCCCGTCATTTTCTCTAAGAGGCCTTTTCCTGTCTTACGGGCCGTGACATGTAAACAAAAAAATTATTTACACTGTGATGATGACCTCATTTTATTCTCGTCCATAAAGGCATCGTTTCCCAAAAATCGTTTCATGTTGTTCTGCCCATACATTAGGTGTGTGTTAAAAGAGGACAACACCCTAAAGTAATTGTACTGCCAAACAGTCACAGGAGGAATGCTTTCACAGTATTATGTATGTGGTATGGATGCGAATTCTTGTAAATGTTTGGCTAACCTGATTTGTGGAGTTTGTTAATGCTATTGGTGTTCGGTACGTGCTAAGATTGTTTATCCTGTTTGAGTCATACTGTCCTGTGAGATTTCCACCACACCTCATTATCAATATACCATTTTCTATTGATAGTGAAGTAAGTAAGCCTGTTTTAGCTCTACTTATATGGAATTATGGGATATAAAACATGCATGCTTAATAATAATTTCATAGCAGCATTAAAAATATATAGTACAGGTATACTGTACAATAATGCTTTTATTAGAGTAATGTGTATTTTAATAAAATTATCACACTACCACAAAGTTTTATCATCAATCTGTATTAAAAAAAAAGTTTTTTTCTTGGTCTGTCTATCTCTCTTACAGTTACTATTGTCTCTAAAATTGCAAAGACGATTTCCTCTATTGTTTTTCACTGTATTAAGTTGTTTCGGATTAAAGTATCTGCTAAAGGTCCAGTTGTAAATGTTAAAGGGACACTCCACTTTTTTGAAAAAATGCTAATTTTCCAGCTCTCCTAGAGTTAAACATTTGATTCTTACTTTTTTGGAATCCGTTCGGCTGATCTCCGGGTCTGGCACTACCACTATTAGCATAGCTTAGCATAATCTATTGAATCTGATCAGACCATTAGCACTGCGCCAAAAAATAAACAGAGATCTGATATTTTTCCTATTTAAAACTTGACTCTTCTGTCGTGTATTAAGACAGACGGAAAATTAAAAGCTGCGACCTTCCAGGCAGATATGGCTAGGAACTATACTATCATTCTGGCGTAATAATCCATCACTTTGCTGCTGTAACATGGCTGCAAAAGGTGCAGTGATATTACGCAGTGCCTGAAAATAATCCCCTGCTATTGAAAGATACTAAGGGGACTATTTTTGGCTGCTGCATAATATCATTGCGCCTCCTGCAGCCATGTTACGGCAGCAAAGTCCTTTATTATTACATCAGAATGAGAGTATAGTTCCTAGACATATCTGCCTAGAAAATCGCAACTTTAATTTTCTGTCGGTCTTAGTACACGATGTAACTACAGAAGAGTCCAGTTTAAATGGGAAAAATATCCAAACTCTTTGGTTATTTTTGGGCACGATGCTAATGGTCTAATCAGATTCAATGAAGTGTGCTAAGCTATGCTAAAAGTGGTACCGCCAGACTCAGAGATCGGCTGAATAGATTCCAAAACGGTAAGAATCAAATGTTTAACCCTAGGGGAGCTGGAAAATGAGCATATTTTTTTTTAAAGTGTAGTGTCCCTTTAAAGGGCACCTATTATGCAAAATCCACTTTTACAAGGTGTTTGGACAAATGTGTGGGGGCAGTACAGTACCCTACAATAAAGAAATTCACCCACTGCTGCTTTTTTTATTCCAATTAAACCAATGATATTTTAATTCCCTTGTTACTTTAAAAAAGCCCCGCCCACGTCCACTGACTGACATTACTACATTACATAGTTTCCACCCTTAGCAGATAGTACGCTGTCCACCGGCAATAGTGAGATATTATTGTCTCACAGGAATCAGATCTATTTGAACTGAAAGCACTCGCTGTCTTTTTTGGTAAGGGAGTGAGTAGCTGTAGCTCATTTGCAATTAAAGGTGTTTTTGCTCCCACCCAAATAGGGGCATTTTGGATATGCTATAACAAATGATCTGTGGAGTAATGTGAGCTTAAACTTTACAGACACATTCTGGACTCACCTGAGACCTATATTACATCTTGTGAAAATGAGCATAATAGGTGCACTTTAGAGCTGGGTTGATCACACATTTGAAGTGTTTGTCAAGTGTCCAAATACTTTTTAAAGCCACTAAACAGTGAAATAGTGGGGTTAAATGTGATGATACCGGGGACCAGTGGCGGCCGGTGCGCTCGATGCGAAGTTCGTCACAACATGTATAGCCCGTCATGTGTGTGGTTCGTAATTTCAAAATTTGTGTTCTGCGTGTCGAGTGAACATATGTGCATCACGTGTCTTGTCAAAATAAGTGCGTGCTTCAGATGCGTCTAAAGGGTTTATGATAAAAGAGACGCTCGCGTTTGCCAAATACTCGCATAATCTCATGCATAATCAGAGTTTACTGTTAAGGGGGTGTCTTGCGTTGTATTTTGTGAATGTGAACGTCTCTTTTATCTTAAATGGTTTTGACGCATGTGCAGCAGGCACTTATTTTGACAAAACACGTGGTTCACATGACGCAACAAACACATATTATGAAAACACAAGCAACACACATGACACTCCGAACACATATTTTGAATATGCACCCCTCGGATGAGCAGTCACGAGCCACCACTGTTGGGTGGGGACCCCACATATTCGGGTTCCACAAACAATTTAATATGGCCCAGTTGTAGCCTTGGCACTGTTTTCAATGCAAATGTGCAGAATAGGATTTCTATAAATATATAAATTGTATGTTTTTATTTTCTCTGTCATTGCAGGTAATCTGTCAGCTGGTGAGCACAGCTTTCCTTTTCAGTTTCTAATTCCAGGTAATTCTCTTTCATTTTACACTTAGCATTTCAAAGCAGTTAAAGCGCAACTTAATGTTAGCTATTAACTGAACATAAGGTGTACTTTAAACCTCAGAGGTGTTAAGCAGAAATCACTCAATTGTGCTGAATGAAACTCTTCTTACACACTCATCAAAGCATAAATACATTTTAATCGTGATCTAACGCCAGCCGTATAAAGTTTTTCTTATAGCTCCACCCATTCCTGAACACAGACATGCACCATCATGTGCCATTAGGAGTGATTGAACTAAAACATTCCTCAATGCGTTATTGCTGCACTCTTATGGCCTGTATTTGCGCCCCCTGCTGGTAGATTGTATGAACTATTGGGGGTTAAGCCAACTGCATCTGTCCCACTTTGAGGCTTTGCAGCACATTGTTCGGATGCTTTGGGCATCCTTAATTATGCAGATATTTTTGTGGAGAGGTGAAGTAGACATTTTTAGGATAGTTATATTTTAAGAGGTTTGATAGGAAGTTATACCTAATGGAGTGGTTTCCCAGACAGGGATTAGTTTAAGCCAGGACTAGTCCTTAGTTTAATTAAGAAAAATACTAGTTTTAAAAAACATGCCTTACTAAAACATTACTGGTGTTCATTTTGAGGCTAAACAAAGGGCTCTGGTGTATTTTAAGATTTGTCAGTGCAAGTTGTTTTCAGTTTGGACAGCTCTTACATTTATTTTAGTCTAGGACTAGTCTAATCCCTGTCCGGGAAACTTCCCCAATAACTTTTTAATCTCTTAGTAGCTCAAACAGAAGAGGATTGCATTAGTAATGCAAAAGTCAAGGGTTCGATCCCCAGGAATTGTAAGTCGGTTTTGGCAAAACGGTCTGCCAAATGCATAAATGTATTTAAGTATTTGAGTTTTTTGCTTATGCTTGAACTTATATTTATTTATGAATATTTTATTGATTGTGGGCTCTGGGGTATTCATGTCAGATATTTTGGCTATTTACCAATCAATATAATATCAAAAATATTATTTATCAATATTACACTATGTCTGTGAAATCCAGGCTAAAGTCTCATAATCTAGTTTAAATTTAGTTTAAATTATTTCACTTATTGTTTTACATCGATTTTACATGATCTTAGTCAGTCAGTATTAAAGATATCAAGGTTATATTTTCACAGAATATTCTTTACATTATGTAGAAGAACGAGTTTATGTAGATAGATAACACAAAATAATCACAAAACAAAAAAAAAGGTTTGCTAGGTTTTCACAGGTAGATGACATATTACAAAATTATTTGATTGTATACGAGAGTATTTGGCCATCTTTAATATAACTTGATTTACCTCCTTTTTAGGATCTGTTCCAACCTCCTTTGAAGGCCCGTTTGGAAAAATTTTGTACAAAATACGGGCTTTTATTGACACGCCACGTTTCTCAAAGGACTACAAGACCCAGCGGCTCTTCTATCTTCTCAATGTGCTCAACCTCAATGAGTTGCCGGATATAGAGGTGAAAGTCCACCCCTATTTCTGATTAAATGCATAAAAACATTCACCATTAAAATACCTTCTTGTATTCATTTTGAAATGATAAACAGTCCTGTGAATGGATTTCTGGAGATTAAAATATACCCATTAAAAATTATTGTCAGTATTTTAACCAAAAACTTGGTTGACAGTACTTATTTTTTTTAAGTAACATCAAAGCCACAAATTATGCCACAAACATGTATTACAATTATTTTTTATATATATTATTCGTTAAATTATGTAAATGACATTTTATATGTGCTAGGAAAGCTTTTACTATTCTCACAAATGAAGACTTGTTCTCAAAAATGCATCTATTAGTTAAAGGATTAGTCCATTTTCTTATAAGAAAAATCCAGATAATTTACTTACCACCATGTCATCCAAAATGTTGATGTCTTTCTTTGTTCAGTCGAGAAGAAATTATGTTTTTTGAGGAAAACATTGCAGGATTTTTCTAATTTTGATGGACTTTAATGGAGCCCAGCATTTGATGCTTGACTCAACACTTAACATTTTTTCAAAGAACTATAAACGATCCCAAACGAGGCATAAGGGTCTTATCTAGCAAAACGATTGTCATTTTTTACAATAAGGGTGACAAGTATACACTTTTAAAGCACAACTTCTCGTCTGGATCCGGTCATGATGCGCTAGCGTGACCCGACGCAATACGTCATCACGTCAAGAGGTCACAGAGGACGAACGCGAAACTCCGCCCCAGTGTTTACAAGTGTTGAGAAAGAGGACCGTTCCTACATTGTTGTATGTCAACTGATACTAATTAATGTCTTTGTGTCAGTTTATTGTTTACAATGGTCCGCAAATGTGCGTTTTATATATGTAACACGTGACCTCCCTCCCTACGTCACTACGCATTTACATTGGCTCGCGCTGGACCAGACCTAGACGAAAAGTTGTGGTTTAAATGTACAATTTTTTTTTCTTGTCAAAAATGACAATCGTTTCGCTAGATAAGACCCTTATGCCTCTTTTGGGATCGTTTATAGTCCTTTGAAACTCCTGCAATGTTTTCCTCAAAAAACATAATTTCTTCTCGACTGAACAAAGAAAGACATCAACATTTTGGATGACATGGTGGTGAGTAAATTATCTGGATTTTTCTTTTAAGAAAATGGACTAATCCTTAAACATTACATTCTTCAATATAAATGATTTGCCTCACTTGCATATTCATAATATCTTCTTTTCCCAGCAACCCAGCTGTGCTGTGACAACAAAAAAGTTTAACTACCTTCTGGTCAAAACAGGCACGCTCATGTTAAAAGCGTGCAGTGATTTCAAAGGATACACTCCCGGACAGGTCATCAAACTCTCTGCTGAGATCCACAACAAGTCTGGTAAAGACACAGGCTGTGTGATGGCCAGCCTTATACAGGTGACTCCGCCGACCTCTAGTTTCATTCAAATGCAGTGCTAGTTTACCACTGTTATACTAGTTAAAGGTGTACATATTAGTAGGAAGATTATTGTCATACAAGATCGCTGCTTAACATTTTTCTCTTTTCTTTGCAGAGGGTGATATATAAAACGAAGCGGCCTGTGTGTGACCTGCGACCCATAGCGGAGGTGGAGGGTGCTGGAGTCAAGGCGGGCAAACATGCAGAATGGAGGGAACAGATCATCGTCCCGCCCCTTCCACAGTCGGGCCTTACGGGGTGCAGCCTCATAGACATTGAGTATTTTCTCCAGGTATGGGACAGGGAAGCTTAAAGGGACACTCCACTTTTTTATAAATATGATCATTTTCCAGCTCCTCTCGAGTTGAACATTTGATTTTTGCCGTTTTGCAGTCCATTCAGCTGATCTCCGGGTCTGGCGGTGCCACTTTTGGCATAGCTTAGCATAATCCATTGAATCGGATTAGACCATTAGCATCGCACAAAAAAATAACTAAAGAGTTTGGATACTTGTCCTATTTAAAACTTGACTCTTCTGTAGTTACATCGTGTACTAAGACCGACAGAAAATTAAAAGTTGCGATTTTCTGGGCGGATATGGCTAGGAACTATACTCTCATTCTGGCGTAATGGTAAAGGACTTTGCTGCCGTAACATAGCTGCAGCAGGCGTAGTGATATTACACACTGCCCGAAAATAGTCCTTTTGGTTACTTTCAATAGCAGAGGACTATTTTCGGCCAGTGCGTAATATCACTACGCCTGCTGCAGCCATGTTACATACTTTCAAAAAAAAGTGGAGTGTCCCTTTAAGGAGAATTTCACTTGTTTCTTCTATTATTTCATGTTTCTGTGCTTTGGCAACGTTTTACCAATAAAGCTTTTTTGAATCTTTGAAAGAGAGTATATTTGTCTTCCCACTTTCAGGTTTCACTAAAATCACCTGAAGCTGTGGTCACGTTACCCATCTACATCGGGAACATTGCAGTAAACTTGACACCTTGTATTCCACCCCTACACCCCATCGCCGCTCCCATGCCTGCACCTCCAGGCATCGGCCCCGGAGCTGTGGTCCCCAGCGCGCCACCTGTGGAGGATGAGCTGGGGGCCGGAGGAGTAGCCAGCGAGGCGATCCCCACCAAAAGTCACTCCCAGCAGGATCCATCCGGTGTGCCTTTTCTTAGCGCATCTGGTCCAGCCCTGGCACAGAGCCAACAGCATGCTTCAGACGGATCTGCACCGGTGTTTTGCGTGTCCACGGGGGCCACCATACCTTTCTTTACAGACAGCAACACAACCCCGGTTCCTACTTCTTGTCCACTGATTTTGCCCCCTGAATACAGCACCTGGGAGTATCCACATGGTGGGTGATTTTTAGTGTAGAGTTCTCATTAAATTGCCTAATGCTACATTTGTTTGTGTTTTTTACACGTTTTCTTCTTATTTTCAGAACCACCACCCACGTACGAGGAAAGCTGCAGTAGCAACAACTCTAGCTTTAACAGTAGCATGACGTCATAGACAGTTGGGTCTCCAACCATGCAATTTCATACTGCCCCCTGCTGGACAGTACAGACATTTCCTGGCCATTCTCCTCCATGGACCAAATATCTTTACTTACTTCAGAGAAATCATTTCTTTATCCGATCGTATCTTTTGGTTTTATCCCTCATACTGTCATTTTAACAGAGGTAAAATCCTGGATAAAAACGAGGAGAAGGTTTATTCAGTGCCTAAGAAGATGTAGCACTCCTGAGCAACCACTAGGGAAAAAATGCTCCTAAGATTTTACGAGAGCAATACCAGCATTTGTAAAACTTGTGAGTCACACAGAGAACACTCATTCAACCAAGACTGGCCTTACGTGCGGCTCATAAAAAAGGCTCTGAATTAACCACCAACCCGAAACCCATGCATCTGTATGACTGAAAGGATGTGAACAATGCACCCACAATCTGTGAATCTCAAAACACTGGGATACAGAGACGGTTGTTCTGGAAAGAACAAGTTTTATTTATTGATCATGATCAATATTTTTAACTTGGCCAGGTGGTCACCCCTGTTTCTTGAATGCTTAAGGGAACAATGTATTGCATATGATTTTCGGGGGGAAAAATATTGATTGACCAGATATCAAGAGATGTTCTGAAATAGGAAGGTGTTGTGTCTTCTTTTCTCTGCTTAAACATTTTCCCTGGATTTGTACTTTAAAGTATTCCAGCTAATGTGCAAGATATTCAGACTGTGAAGTGTTCAGATTGTGTTGTGGTAATGAGATGTTGGAAAAACCAGATTTTTTGCCATGCAGCATTGACATTTCTAAAGTGAAACATTCGAGTCTGATGCGATCTGTAATGTCTGTTTTCTGTATGAGTTGTTTGGTCATTTGCTTTGATATTTCTCATATTTGCCCACAGGAAAATAAGTTTAATGGTGGATTTCCAGCGAGGCCTTAAGCTGTGCAAGGATTGTGGTGTACGGTCGTTTAATATGGCAAACCATTTTTATCTCGATCTGTTGTGAAGAATTTGGAAGCACAAAAAGGCACTTTTATAGACCTCATCATTGTGTATGTGTGTGAATGTATGCCCCCCTACCTGGGTGATTCTCACGAAATCCAGACTTAAAAGGTGTCCAGCATCAGTTTTTTTAAAAAGCCCTATTGAAGCCAATTTTTTTAGAGGATTTAAAAAATATTTTCTATAGAATTATTTACATTTTTTAGATTATCATTATAAAAATTATCATTACAGCAACATGATATTACATTAAATATATGCATTTACAAACTCATGTTTCGGTAATGAGAACTAAAAAGTTGTCTAGGTACTATGACAAACAAAATTTCAACTTTTATCTGGAGAGAAAAAATAAGAACTGCTTACCATCTTGAGTGTCACAGTCACTTCCAACACTTCCAACAATAATCAAAATGTTAGTTCCTTGAGGGCTTAAACAATGATTGAAAATTGTTGCGGAGGATGAGAAAATTGGTCTTGGATACATTTATATTCCTTATTATTGTCTCTACATTTACCAATGATCACCAAATACCACATGTTTCTTTATTGTAAATGTTTATAGTATAACATGCACTGAAGCTTTTTATTTTTTAGATTTTTTAATTATAAATATTTTCATGTCAAAGAACCAAAATCCAGTCATAGACACATTGCGGTAATGAAAATGTTCCCTTTAAATGTGGAAAAAACAACAAAATTGGTTTATATGATGTCATTTGAAATCATGTGCAAAATAGTACATGAAGAGATGTTTGTAACTGTATGCTTCTTATTTTGATACTCTTACTTTGCATTTACTTGTTTCATGACACCTCATAAGTTTAATTTCGCGAGAATCACCCATCTGTATTTTTACCAAATGCATATTTCAGTAAGATTATAAGTGTTGTAGTTAAGTGTACTACTTGATTCAGTCAAAGAAAGATCTCTGTTTCTATCAAGCTAAATAATGAAGTCTTATTTTACTCCATCGTGTTTTCAAGTAAAAATGTTTAACCACTATGTACCAATCACAGTGCTGATCGAGAGGAATCGTTTATATTTGTATGAAATCAAACATTAAGGAATCTTAAATTTAGTGATTTTATTACAGACGGCCACTGTGACGTCTGACAGCGCAGCTAAACTCAATTCAGAGTCAGTTTGCGCCTTTTCACTGTGTAAGTAGCACTGTGTTGCAATCTCAGCGGTTGCAAAGATGGCTAAAGACGTTCAAACAAACAGTTCGGACTTGTTCTATATTTACATTTACATTACAACTACTGCCTTAAATGTGACATCACTGGTCCCATATTAATTGTAGCGAACACATAAAAATGAAATTACTTTTTGAGATAATACTGCAGCTTTTACTGTTCTCCTCGCATGTCTCTCTTGAGCCTCTTTTTGTGGGCTTAATGAATGTTAATGCGTCTGAAAGAGTCCTGAGAGATGGTAGATGTTAGTTTTTTATCTAGCATCTTTGCGTATTGGCGAAGCGTTTTAAATGCTTAATTTACATACGTTTTATATTTTCCTGTTCACCAAAGGTTTAACAGCTTTATCAAGTTATTTTGTCATTGTGTGGTACTTTCCTTCCTATTTTCAGCAGGTTTATAAAGTAGCACGATTGTGGATCAATGTTAAACACTGTATGTATAAACATATTGGACAGAATCAAACTTGTACAGCAAAGTAATAAAATCCCATAAATTCTCCAATATGTTGCTCATTTAAAATTTGTCATTTGAATTATTGATTATATTCTTGTTTCTTATTCGAAGATTTAATTTTGTTTGACGGTGCCCATTATTTTAAGTTCAAATGTAATCTCTGCCATTGGTTTAGTGAGTCATTGGTTAATAGCCATTGTTTTAGGTGACTGTTTTAGGCAGTGCAGCCTTTCTGAAATCTTGCCAATAGTTAATGCAGTAGTTTAATGCCTCTCAGCACTATCCAAAGTTTAGAGCAATAATACAAACAGTATATTAGATCAACAAACATCAACAGCAGATGATTACAATTGAAATAAAGCTCAAGATGCTCGAGGGTGAACATGACCTTTAGCCTCCTTATCCGGGTTCAAAATTGTGTGCAGGCTACTCACTTTAAAGGAAAACACCACCATGTTTCGATATTTTACTGTTCTTACCTCAACTTGGATGAATTAATACATACCGATCTTTTTTCAATGCGTGCACTTTTAATCTTTGTACAGAGCCTCGTTAATGTGTTAGCATTTAGCTTAGCCCCATTCATTCCTATGGCTCCAAACAGGAATGAATTTAGAAGCCATCAAACACTTCCATGTTTTCCCTATTAAAAGACTGTTACATGAGTAGTTACACGAGTAAGTATGGTGGCACAAAATAAAACGTTTGTTTGGAGCCATAGGAATGAATGGGGCTAAGCTAAATGCTAACACATTCACAAAGCTCTGTACCGAGATTAAAAGTGCACGCATTGAAAAAAGATAGGTATGTATTAATTCATCTAAGTTGAGGTAAGAACATAGTAAAATAAAAAAAAAGTTGGTGTTTAAGAGTGGATCCATACTGATACACCCACTTATCACCAGTGTTGGGGGTAACGCATTACAATTAACGTGCATTACGTAATGATATTCATTTTCTGAAGTAACGGGTAAAGTAACGCATTACTTTTTAAATGTACACATTAACATTTAAGTTACTTTTTACAAAAAGTAATGCAAGTTACTTTC
The DNA here is from genome assembly GCF_027580225.2 of Misgurnus anguillicaudatus. Taxonomy (NCBI): domain Eukaryota; kingdom Metazoa; phylum Chordata; class Actinopteri; order Cypriniformes; family Cobitidae; genus Misgurnus; species Misgurnus anguillicaudatus. The sequence goes on from NC_073345.2 coordinate 26,142,671, forward strand.
AGTTTAATTAATTCGAAAAAAAAATAATGTACTGAATTAAACTGAACGTATTCATTATGCACTTTATGCGTACACGCCTGTGTGGAAACAGTAAGTCAGAAACTGAGATGGTAGGCCAGAACTTGACATTTTTGTGATGAAAAATGCAATTTCTGAATGCAGAACGCTTCAGCCAAGAAAAAGTAACTAAAAAGTATCGTAAGCATTACTTTCCATGAAAAGTAACTTAGTAACGCAATTAGTTACTTTTTTGGGGAGTAGCTTAATATTGTAATGCATTACTTTTAAAAGTAACTTTCCCCAACACTGCTTCTCACAATCCAATTAATCCTTAATGAAGAACAGCAAGTTGTTTTCCCATTTTAATATCATGTATTCTAAACATTATTATTATTAAAACATTTGGTGCTCAAAATGTAGTTCAGAATATGCATATAACTTCAGCTTAGCAACCTAACATACTTTCATTTCGAATATGATTCTAATGGACACAGTTTGATGGATGGCAACAGAGGGAAATGGAGGGGGAAAAGATCAAGGCAAACGGCTATACCTCCAGCACTGCCTGCTGCCTCTTGTTGCCATAGAAACTGAGCCCCAATCCATCATTATCACAAAGCCATGCAAGGACACGACCATCAGCATATAGTCAGCATGAAGCACACAATGTGAAGGGCCCAGAAAGGGAAGTCATGGAGGTGAGAGATCATGCACGGAGTGCGTTGATGGGTGGTAAAAATTAGTCATGAATCATGCGGATGCATATCAATTGTCTGTATTTTAATTCATAAAATAAACATGTATGCTTAAGACCATGCATTTATGCTTGTGTTATGTGACAATAAATCTGATTTGTCTTTGCAAAACTACCAACAGTAGACAAATCAGATTTATTGTATAAATTCCCACAATTTGATGATGTTACAATAAATGTGATTTGATTTGAAAAAACACCAAAATGCATATCAATTACCAATATTTGATGGTGATGTTATTTGATTTTGATGTTATAATCCACAAAAAATGCATAGGTCTATCAATCCCCAATAATTGATGGTGTTACACTAAAAGTGGTTTGATTTTTTATTTTTTAAAGTGCATATCAATTCCCACTCTTTGTTAATCAAATAAAAACATTAGCCTATGATCTTAATAACTTAAAAAACAACACTGATAACAATTAAGAGGGTCTAAATATAACTAGAAAATGCACTTCCAGAGGAACCGCAAAAGTGTGCTTGCTCTGGTGCGGTCATTAACGTGATTTGTGAATAGCACCTTTGGGAGTACTTCGACTCGCCTGAAAAGTCCGCTCCCCTTCTCACTCTCATAATGGGAGAGGGAGGGTGTTACTGCGCCGAGTCGAAGTACTCCCAAAAGTGCTATTACGCTATAAAATATAGTTCCTGTTTTAAGTCCGCTTAGAAAATGTTTTATTTTGTACCACCAAACTTGCTCGTATAACTACTCGTCTTAAATAGGAAAAACGTTGATGTGTTTAGTCACTTCTAACTTTATCTCTGAGTGGTACAATTGAATGAATGGGGCTAAGCTAAATGCTATCGAAGCATCGCAGCACGCTCCAGCGCTTACGTGCACACACACAGATGATAGAGGGATGTATCAACAACTCTTAGTTAAGGTAATAACATATTTTAATATTGAAAATGAGTAGACTATTCCTTTAAGATTGTAGAAACATGGTGGCACAAAATGGCAACTTCCATGTAAGGGGACCCTCTGTGTATGTAGATAAAAACATCTCATTCTAAAGTAATGAAAACATAACGGTTCATTATATAAGGTCTTTATACACCCCTGATAATATAGTTTGTATATTATTTTGCATGTAGATAAAAACGTCTCATTCTAAAGTAATAAAAACATAACGGTTAATTATGAAAGGTGTTTATACACCCCTGATAATATAGTTTTGTATATTATTTTGCATTTCTGTCAAGAGATCCTTCTAAAAATTACACACTGCACCTTTAAAGTAGGCCAGAGTTCACGTCACCAAAAACAGCAGATATAAGCTGCATTTTATTGATCATAAGCTCATTTTTAAAATAAGCGATAGGAAAGAGCGACAGCAGCACTGATAGCCTAATATCATTGCATTTCTTTACTATTTATGAATATGATTGTGTGTTGAGCGTCTACGACAGGGCTATTCAATTAGTTTGTCATGAGGGCCAGAGATATATCAGTGATGATGACGACATATACATTTAAACATACTCATGTTGTATTTTGAAACTGCATAACAACAAAATAAGTGCATTGTACAATATACTTTTTCTACAAACATGTATTTTCAAACTGCATACAACAAAACTTGTGCATTGTAATATGACCAAGTAGGCTTTATCTACATCCAGACATGTTTGTATTTTGTATTTTAAAACTGCATAACAACATAAGTGCATTGTAAGATACCCGAGTTCTATTCTTATTCTACATTTAAAGGTGTAAATAAGAGCCATATCTACTCACTTAAGTACACATAACCAAAAGTTTATAATATGGAACATAAAATTGTTTTATGCAGTTTTTTGTCAAAGCTTATTATTTCACAACCCTTTATTTAAACTACGACCGCCATCTTAATAACTGGCAAACATTAGGCTAGCTTCTAATAAGAGAAATTATACTTTTAGATTTCATCAGAGCAGTAAATTCACGTGTATGTTTGTCAGCGCGATATGCATACAGTGGTGCAGGACAGATGCTGGGCTGTGAGCGATGGCCGATTAACTTACTCGTTTAAATTGCATTCTTTTGTGAGAACGATGACTCGCATAATATTTGAGCCTTTGCTGTATGAGCAAGCACAGAGAAAACATTCGTTGTGGCGTTGACTAATGAATATGGATGATCTCTGTTCTTCTCTTCAATGGAGCGGGGCGTGGCTCTTTATAAATAATGCAGTAACATGAGAGACGGTACATCTCCCTCTTTTAATACAGTTAACAACGAAGTACAATATTTGTTTTCGATTTCACTTACACCATTTAAAAGCAGACATTCCAAGCATTATGTAGACATTTATCTTATGTTTCTATGAAAACAATTCGTTAAGTTACAGCTCATTTTTCTGACGTGTTTCTGAAAGGACGTCACTAAGAGAGAGAGCAAACCCGCATTATGTTTATTTTCTTAATTTTGCGAAAAGCACAACATTCTGTTTTTAATGGGAGTGGACAGAAAAAATACTAGACACTTTAAAGTTTTAAATGATGTATAAATCATATATGTAAGTCCAAAATCAGCAGAGTTATCCAAGTCTCTTTGCGGAGTGATTGAAAAATAAAGATTTTGCGGCGCCCGCGCCTCTGTCGACCCAGACTGTGAAATTAATGATAAAAGAAAATATTTCCCTCAGTGATTGACAGCATAATGCAATCAATCGTGTTCCCGTTCAACAGTAGCTAAGCATACGATTTAGATATATGTATCTTCTTACCTGAAGATCATGTAAATGGCATATACGCAGTCTTCTGGCAAAAGCTGTGTTTTTAAATGTGTCATACATTTCTGAAAGTCATGACTGTTTAAATACACTTGGCGTCACATGCATGATTTAAGGTAAAGTGACACTTTTTCGCGTCAATTCACAATCATTTAAATCATGCAGCTGTCATAGATCCGACGCCAAACGATCACGCGAGCGAGGACGCGATACTGACGCGAGCGAAACTAATACGTTTACAATGTATTACATTGATGAAAAAGGGAATTAAACTTGTCGTGCCATATATCACTGAAATAAAAGAAAGGGATTAAAATATGTCTGAATCATATAATTCCTACCTGTATGTGAAAATGCACGTTCTCCAGAGAGCTCGCGTTGATTCAAGCATTCAGAATATAAAATCCATTTGCAGTTTTGCGTCCGAAACCGCATACTGTATAGTGAATAAGATGAAGTTTTAGGATTTTAAAAATATGTATCCAGGATTCCGCTGTCCATATACGATACGAAGCTTGGGTGCCAGCCGATGGTGCTGCGTGCCCCACGGGCTCTATGCAGCAGAGTCTCAGGCTGTGGCCTCTTCTCCGGGCTTCTCTGCTCTCCGTCTTTCTCAGCTCTTCGCTGTATTGTGGCTCTTAAAGGAACACTCGATTCTCTCAACAGCTCTTCTCTATTCCATTTTGCCATTTAAACCTTAAAACTACATCCCGCCATTGTTATTCAAACTTTTCCACGGAGCAATAGCCTGTTAGCTTAGCTTCTAAAGATGGCTGCCGCTATCTTTACATTCTGTCTAAAAAACACGTTTGAACGTAAAGGCTGCCCTCTACTGGTAAAGGCTAATGACATTTTTTATTTTTTACACAGGTTTTAATTGGACATTTTAAAGTGAAAATAACATAATATAGACATGTTACTGCAATGTTTTTTTATCTTGGGCATCTTCACATTGGAGTAAAGAGTTCATATAAAATTTTTGGTTAATAAATGTTACAGACATATTGAGATTTGAACTACTTCCTGTTTTGGCGGCGTTGACGCACATTTAGTTTGGGCTGTGGCGCGCAAACGCTTCCGAAAATCAAAAATCCTTCTAGTAACTTTTGTGAGGCTCGGTCCAAGGATCGCGTACGTGGAATTTCATGAAGTTTGGACAAAATTTGTGACCTGTGAAACTTTTTTAAGGTTTTGTGTTCTTTCCAATATGGCGGCCGAACGACATGGATCTGTGACTTCATCCTCTCAAGCAACTTACACCGGTACTGCCCGAACATTTTAAAGTTTGAACGGTGTCTCTGCGTCAAACGGTCTGGTCGCTAGAGCTGACACAAAAAATCTACCCGGGAATAATAATAAGAACTAGAAAATGCATTTCGGGACGAACTGCAAAAGTGTGCTTGCTCTGGTGCCGCCGATTTAGTTTGTGCATCCTCACATTGGAGTCCCAAGTTCATGTACAAAGTTTGGTTTCAATACGTGAAAGCGTTCCTGAAATATAAACTACTTCCTGTTTGGCAGCGTAAAATTTTAGGAAAAAAATTGTTCTTTTGATGTTGTGCATCCTCACATTGGAGACCGAAATTCATGTACAAAGTTTGGTTTCAATACGTGAAATCATTCCTGAGATATAAACTACTTCCTGTTTTGGCGGCGTCCACGCACATTTAGTTTGGCCTGTGACGGGCAAACGCTTCCGAAAATCAAAAATCCTTCTAGTAACTTTTGTGAGGCTTGGTCCAAGGATCGTGTACGTGGAATTTCGTGAAGTTTGGACAAAATTTGTGACCTGTGAAACTTTAAGGTTTCCAATATGGCGGACGAACGACATGGATCTGTGACTTCATCTTCTCAAGCAACTTACACCGGAACTGCCCGAACATTTTAAAAACACACACACACACACACACACACACACACACACACACACACACACACAGAAATTTATACAGACTTGTAACAACTGTTTCTCTAAAATTTACCATAAAAAAAAATATTTCACTCAGTGATTGACAGCATAATGCAATCAATCGTGTTCCCGTTCAACAGTAACTAAGCATCAGGGACGTGCACAGGAATTTTAAGGGGCAGTTGCTCTAACCTAAAAAAAGGGCACCTCCCTCCACAAAAAAATGCTACATCCAGACATGTTCGTATTTTGAATTTTAAAACTGCATAACAACATAAGTTATGCGTTACTGGAGAGCAGGGAGACAGTTCTGTCTTTAAACTGTCTCCCTGCTTTTATTACTCAAAACAAAACTGACTCGATGGCGAAAGGTCGGAAGACCAAATCATATCCACCGAGGAAATGTTTTTCGTGTTGTTACAGTAACACTTTGTTTACAGTTTTGCGCTGCTCAGCCTGGATTACAACACAATGCGTCCGATTCGCGAACTGACTCCTTTGAACGGATTCGTTTGAATGAACGGTTGAAACAACAGATCTGTCCCAACTCTAAACTCACAAGACGTCACTGTCAGCACAATCAGACACTTATAGCGCCTCAGAAAGGAGAATGTAAATCTGTTTAGAAAGATTTGCCCTAAATAACAGTCTCAACTAAAAAACATAGACATTTATTACTATGTTAACTTTATGATGAATAAATATTTTATCAGGTCTACCAAATAAGGATTTTATCCTAAAAAGCAATAAAAGACATGGTAAAAAAACTGATCATAGATGATGACAGAAGAGTGTAAGGTAATATCTGTGTCTGATAAATGCATGGTGCATAGGAGGTTGTAAAACTCTTCAGAAAGACCAGTCATAATTTTTTTAAAAGACTTTGACTTAAATAGTGACATTTTTACATTTAAAATATCTGCTAATGATGAGAACATTTTGATAATTATGTACATATAGAAAATCGGCCTAACATATCGGCCATCAGCTGCCCTGATTTCTAAATATCGGCATTGGCCAGAGAAAAAGCCATATCGGTCGACCTCTACGTGAAAGCATTCCTGACACACACACACACGCACGCACGCACACACACACACAGAAATGTATACAGGCTTGTAACCAGGGGTGTTTCCAGCATTGAAGGACATCCGGGGTTTAGCACAGACCATTTTATGTAAATACAGGGATCACAAGCCTAGATAACCCGCTCTAGCTAGCCTAGAACCAACTATAACAGCTATGCTGCACATGTTCAGTGTTTTCTTATTAATTTTTTTTAGAATTGTAATTTAAATAATTTTAATTTTTGGGTGAACAATCCCTTTAAAGTGTCCTATTTTCACACACTAGTTTTGTACATAATATACCAAAAATTCTTCTTTAGTACTTAAGATAATCTTAAAAACATGAGACTTAATGTAGGCCAGAGTTCACGTCACCAAAAGCAGCAGATGTAAGCTGCATTTTATTCCTCATAAGCTCATTTTTAAAATAAGCGATGGGATAGAGCGACAGCAGCACTGATAGCCTAATAATATTTCATTTCTTTACTATTTATGAATATGATTGTGTGTTGAGCGTCTACGACAGGGCTATTCAATTAGTTTGTCATGGGGGCCAGAGATACATCAGTGATGATGACTACATATACATTTAAACATTCTCATGTTGTATTTTGAAACTGCATAACAACAAAATCAGTGCATTGTACAATATACTTTTTCTACAAACATGTATTTTCAAACTGCATACAACAAAACTTGTGCATTGTAATATGACCAAGTAGGCTTTATCTACATCCAGACGTTCGTATTTTGTATTTTAAAACTGCATAACAACATAAGTGCATTGTAAGATACCCGAGTAAGCTTTATTCTTCATTTAAAGGGGTAAATAAGAGCCATATCACACTCATTGAGAATTTAACTTATTTACTCACTTAAGTACACATAACCAAAAGTTTATAATATGGAACATAACATTGTTTTATGCACTTTTTGGCAATGCTAATTATTTCACGACCTCTATTTAAACTACAACCGCCATCTTAATAACTGGCAAACATTAAGCTAGCTTCTAATAAGAGAAATTATACTTTTAGATTTCATCAGGGCAGTAAAATCACGTGTATGTTTGTCAGCGCGATACGCATGCAGTGGTGCAGGTGCTGGGCTGTGAGCGATGGGCGATTAACTTACACGTTTAAATTGCATTCTTGTGTGAGAACGATGACTCGCATAATATTTGAGCCTTTGTCTGCTTTGAACTTCGGAGAAACGCCAGGATCTTTTATCTAGTTCACAAAAATCGTTTCCTTTATTAAGACATCTAATGTCATTGTGATCGTTGAGCCGACATATCAGACAACAACTGTCGGAAGAGGAGTTGTTGTAAGCTGGAAATACAATAAATAAAGTTAAAACAGCCATAGAGTCCGTGGTCTCTGCATCTTGACGCGGGCAGACCAAAGCGCGAATACACGTGAAGGGGTGACTTGCGCTCTGCATCTCATGCAACAACATATGCACGCGCATCAAGATTGCGACCCTGTCCTCTTGCTTTCCATGTGAAATCAATGCTTCGCTGAGTGATTGACAGCATAATGATTGACAGCATAATGCAATCGATCGTGTTCCCGTTAGTTAAGCATACGATGATATATAACTTTCTTATCTGAAGATTATGTAAATATACGCAGTCTTCTAGCTGTGGCAAGCTGTGTTTTAATGTCTCATACATTTCTCAAAGTCATGACTGTTTACGTTAAATAGACTTGGCATAACATGCATGATTTAAGGTAAAGTGACACTTTTTCGCGTCAATTCACAATCATTTAAACCATGCAGCTGTTATAGAGCCGATGCCAAACGATCACTGCTACGCGAGGACGCGAAATTGACGTCTTTACAAACTAATACGTTTACAATGTATTACATTGATGAAAAACGGAATTAAACTTGTCATGTTATATATTACTGAAATAAAAGAAAGGGTTTTACGTCTGAATCCCCGAAACATTCCTACCTGTACTGCACGTTCTCCAGAGAGCTCGCGTTGATTCACGCCTTCAGAATATAACATCCATTTGCAGTTTTGTACACAAATGTATATGAGAAATATTAATATTCCATTGGATTTAGTATCAAATAATCCTCAGTATATATAGTTTTCAATAGGCACGGACTAAGTTTCGGTCTAGTCACGTGTGAAGGCAAGGCAATTAAACACGCTTGGGCTGCCCTCTAGTGGTAAAAGCTATATGACATTTTTATTTTTACATAGGATTTTATTGGACATTTTAAAGTGAAAATAACATAATATAGACATGTTACTGCAATGTTTTTTTTATCTTGGCCATGTTCACATTGGAGTTCCGAGTTCATATTAAAAAAATTATAAAGATATGTTACAGACAATCTGAGATATGAACTACTTCCTGTTTGGGGACTATGCCATAGGTATATTTTGACCTGTTTTGGGCAAATGCTTCCGAAAATCAAAAATCCTTCTAGTAACTTTTGTGAGGCTCGGTCCAAGGATCGTGTACGTGGAATTTCTTGAAGTTTGGACAAAATTTGTGACCTGTGAAACTTTTTAAAGGTTTTGTGTTCTATCCAATATGGTGGCCGAACGACATGGATCTGTGACTTCATCTTCTCAAGCAACTTACACCGGTACTGCCCGAACATTTTAAAGTTTGAACGGTGTCTCTGCGTCAAACGGTCTGGTCGCTAGAGCTGACACAAAAAATCTACCCGGGAAAAATAATAAAAATAATAATAATAAAACTTAAGAAGAACAATAAGTGTGCTTTTGCAAGCACACTTAACTAGAAAATGCACTTCCAGAGGAACCGCAAAAGTGTGCTTGCTCTGGTGCGGTCACTAACGTGATTTGTGAAATGTAAAATTTTAGAATGTTTTTTATCTTGTGCATCCTCGCATTGGAGTCCCAAGTTCATGTACAAAGTTTGGTTTCAATACGTGAAAGCATTCCTGACACACACACACACACACACACACACACACACACACACACACACACACACACACACACACACACACACACACACAGAAATGTATACAGGCTTGTAACCAGGGGTGTTTCCAGCATTTAAGGACATCCGGGGCTTAGCACAGACCATTTTATGTAAATACAGGGATCACAAGCCTAGAGAACCCGCTCTAGCTAGCCTAGAACCAACTATAACGGCTGTGCTGCACATGTTCAGGGTTCGACATTAAGGCTTGTCCGCTTGTCCGGGACAAGTGGATTTTTTGTAGGACAAGTGTAAGAAAAAATTAGTTGTCCGACTCCTCTATGAAAAATCCCTTGCTCTGCCACTGATTAGCAAAACACAAAAAATACATTATATTATAAAACTTTACCCGGACAAGTGACTTTTGTGCATGGACAAGTGAAACACAAATTTACTTGTCCGAAGGACAAGTTCCTCAAAAAGTTAATGTCAAGCCCTCAGTGTTTTCTTATTAATTTTTTTTTAGAATTGTAATTTAAATAATTTTAATTTTTGAGTGAACAATCCCTTTAAAGTGCCCTATTTTCACACACTAGTTTTGTACATAATATACCAAAAATCCTTTAGTACTTAAGATAATCTTAAAAACATGAGACTTAAAGGTGCAGTGTGTATATTTTAGCGCCATCTAGTGGTGAGGTTCCAAATTGCAACCAACAGCTCAGTTCACAGCTCACCCCTCGCTTTTGAAATGCATAGAGAAGCTACGGTAGCCACCACAGGACAAACATGTCATGATTGGAGACAACTTAATAAAAAAGTTTGTCCATTAAGAGCTTCTGTAGAAACATGGGAGCACAAAATGGCGACTTCCATGTAAGGGGACCCTCGGTGTATGTAGATAAAAACGTCTCATTCTAAAGTAATAAAAACATAACGGTTAATTATGAAAGGTGTTTATACACCACTGATAATATAGTTTTGTATATTATTTTGCATTTCTGTCAAGAGATCCTTCCAGAAATTACACACTGCACCTTTAATGTAGGCCAGAGTTCACGTCACCAAAAGCAGCAGATATAAGCTGCATTTTATTGATCATAAGCTCATTTTTAAAATAAGCGATAGGAGAGAGCGACAGCAGCACTGATAGCCTAATATCATTGCATTTCTTTACTATTTATGAATATGATTGTGTGTTGAGCATCTACGACAGGGCTATTCAATTAGTTTGTCATGAGGGCCAGAGATATATCAGTGATGATGACTACATATACATTTAAACATACTCATGTTGTATTTTGAAACTGCATAACAACAAAATCAGTGCATTGTACAATATACTTTTTCTACAAACATGTATTTTCAAACTGCATACAACAAAACTTGTGCATTGTAATATGACCAAGTAGGCTTTATCTACATCCAGACATGTTCGTATTTTGTATTTTAAAACTGCATAACAACATAAGTGCATTGTAAGATACCCGAGTAAGCTTTATTCTACATTTAAAGGGGTAAATAAGAGCCATATCACACTTATTGAGAATTTAACTTAGTTACTCACTTAAGTACACATAACCAAAAGTTTATAATATGGAATATAACATTGTTTTATGCAGTTTTTTGTCAATGCTAATTATTTCACGACCTCTATTTAAACTACAACCGCCATTTTAATAACTGGCAAACATTAGGCTAGCTGCTAATAAGAGAAATTATACTTTTAGATTTCGTCAGGGCAGTAAAATCAGGTGTATGTTTGTCAGCGCGATACGCATGCAGTGGTGCAGGTGCTGGGCTGTGAGCGATGGGCGATTAACTTACTATCTGTCTGATTATTTAGGCTTCAACGTGGCAAACTCAGCCTAGATTCATGAAGATTTTAACAGAGGTGGAAAGAGTAGCCAAAAACTTTACTTAAGTTAAAGTAAAAGTAACTAAATAAATAATTACTCAAGTAGAAGTAAAAAGTATGCAATGAAAATAATACTCAAGTAGCGAGTTACTAGTTACTCATGAAAAAATAAATCTAGATATATGCACACACACGCACACACACACACACACACACACACACACGCACACACACAGTGCCCTCCATAAGTATCAGAACAATAAAGACAAGATTTTTCTGTTTGATGTGGAGACCAGAAATTGGTAAGATAAATATCAGTATACCAGAAGTTTAGAATGTCACATTTTATTAACCTTTGTTTATGTTTCAACACATACATGCTTTAACAACAAAGAACAACAGCATTAAATGCTGACTTATGTGTATTGTACACAATCAAACTGATCCTACATATTTTATGCTTTTCATGTGTAAACAATCAGGACACAGCTCAGTGCCCATTAAAAAAAATAATGCGACAGATTCTGTACTTTTGTCTCATGTTCATCTTTTAATGTTTAGACATTTCTTGACTCCACAGCAAACAGAAGAATACTTATGAAGGGCATTTCTACAGTATGTGTAAAACTGCAACATACACCAACAGTATACAGAAAAATGTAGCTTGTAGCTGAAATATCAGACAAGTAAACTGACAACAGTTTTGTTTTGTATATGTATAAAGTTGGAATCTCCTAAGATGGTCTGAGGACATTGACAGTTTACACTTAGACAAAACTCATGTTTTCTTACGTTGTCATGTCACGTGTGTTTTGTGAGAATCACTTACATCATACAGTACATTAAACAGCGAATCAGACGTCAATCATCGATGGATTTTCTTCAATCTGTGCTACAGTGTTTCTGGAGGTTGCACGCGTTTAACTGTGTCTGACGACGAACAGGTCGGCGGTCGCGCATATGTAATGGCGGGTACATGTGTGAAGTTTTGCTTTTAGTTAAAAGATTGGTAAATACATTTCCACGTCACCCAACACTGGTTATATTCTGCGTGTTTCTACATAGGTTACGAGTAAAACAGCTTCGGACGATTCTGTGTTTGAAGCGATCTGAACAATTCATTCAAACTGATTCGCGAACCACTTTAAAACATTTGGCCCATTCGCTTTGTAAAGAGTCGACTCAAAAGACTCATTTATTTGCAACACTTTGTAATGAAAACGACTCAAATGAGTCATTAATCCGCGAATGCGCCAGAAACACAAGATAGCAATTTAAAAATAAAATACAAATTTCGTAATTAATTAAAATACCGATGCCAAACGATCACTGCTACCCGAGGACGCGAAACTGACGTCTTTACAAACTAATACGTTTACAATGTATTACATTGATGAAAAAGGGAATTAAACTTGTCGTGCCATATATCACTGAAATAAAAGAAAGGGATTAAAATATGTCTGAATCATATAATTCCTACCTGTATGTGAAAATGCACGTTCTCCAGAGAGCTCGCGTTGATTCAAGCATTCAGAATATAAAATCCATTTGCAGTTTTGCGTCCGAAACCGCATACTGTATAGTGAATAAGATGAAGTTTACGATTCTAAAAATATGTATCCAGGAATCTGTCCATATACGATACGAAGCTTGAGTGGCAGCCGAGGTTACTGAGTCCTCCACGGGCTCGCAGCAGAGTCTGAGGCTGTCGCCTCTTCCCCGGGCTTCTCTGCTTTCTCTTCCTCAGCTCTTCGCTGTATTGTGGCTCTTAAAGGAACACCCGATTCTCTAAACAGCTCTTCTATATTCCATTTTGCCATTTTAACATTAAAACTACATCCCGCCATTGTTATTCAAACTTTTCCACGGAGCAATAGCCTGTTAGCTTAGCTTCTAAAGATGGCTGCCGCTATCTTTACATTCTGTCTAAAAAACACGTTTGAACGTAAAGGCTGCCCTCTACTGGTAAAGGCTAATGACATTTTTTAATTTTACACAGGTTTTAATTGGACATTTTAAAGTGAAAATAACATAATATAGACATGTTTCTGCAATGTTTTTTTTATCTTGGGCATCTTCACATTGGAGTAAAGAGTTCATATAAACATTTTGGTTAATAAATGTTACAGACATATTGAGATTTGAACTACTTCCTGTTTTGGCGGCGTTGACGCACATTTAGTTTGGGCTGTGGCGCGCAAACGCTTCCGAAAATCAAAAATCCTTCTGGTAACTTTTGTGAGGCTCGGTCCAAGGATCGCGTACGTGGAATTTCATGAGGTTTGGACAAAATTTGTGACCTGTGAAACTTTTTTAAGGTTTTGTGTTCTCTCCAATATGGCGGCCGAACGACATGGATCTGTGACTTCATCCTCTCAAGCAACTTGCACCGGTACTGCCCGAACATTTTAAAGTTTGAACGGTGTCTCTGCGTCAAACGGTCTGGTCGCTAGAGCTGGCCAAAAAAATCTACCCGGGAAAAATAATAATAATAAAACTTAAGAAGAACAATAAGTGTGCTTTTGCAAGCACACTTAACAAGTGCACTCGTGTCCCTATATCAATAATGAGAAATAAAGCGCCCCTCCAAGTGGCTGAAAGAAAGTGAATCCGTGACGCAACCGAAGGGGGCGGAGTCTCGGGCTGAGGAGCCATGGCTTCAATGAAAACTGAGGTAAGAGCAGAGCAATGATGCCACATTGTAAGTTCGTTTCTCGGCTTTATTGTTCATTTTGTTTAACTTGACTTCACGGTTTAATGACAGAGGGTCTGGGTCGTCTAGAACAGCGGGACGAAGCTTTAAACAGCCGTCCCCGGTGTCGTTTCTTCCCGGGTTTTTCAAAGAGCCCGCCCGGCGGTCCGTTTCGGTGTGAAAACTCGGTGCTTTGTGCGAGCGGGTGCGCGTGAGGCTTTTGTGAAGGCACATATTGGGGCGGCCTCCCCTGCAGTGGCGACTGCTGTCCACCCCGGAACATGAATAAAGTTCTCTTGTGCTTTGGTACACGGGCTGATTTACGTTATGCTGGTTTCCGGGCACCGATACTGTCCGGCTTCAGATGCTGCTGTGTAGTTCTTGTAAATACAGCAGCAATGCACGTTGTTATGTGATTGTGGGGCATTGTGATCTTCTCTCAGACAAACATACACACAGCTGCGTTTTATTTGTACACATTTAAATAACCTAAGCAGTTTGCAGTGTGTTTTATGCAGGAAGCTACGGCTACGAGCTAGTGGCTGCTAAAGCAGTTGTTGTCATGTGTTTTATGATGAAAGTTAAGTTATATGTGCAATTTGTAAAAAGAATTTTGCTCAAGTTTGTATTTGTGAGCGTATTTTGTTGCCCACATGTTATGCCACCCGGTAAATAAGGATGTTGGTTTTCCTGTTTTCATTTTCAGGTTGACTCGCTTATTAAGTATGGCAGATGATACTGACGGCATTACATGTATAGTAGTGCATGTGCTGACAATAATGGTTTGTCAAGAAGTTGTTTTATGATGCTTACTAAATAATTAAACAATATAAAGACATCAAACAGAGCTATGGTTAAGATGGAGGGAACCAACACGTATTGACCGACAGGGGGAGCTCTGTGATTGTTTCACTTCAACAGTTGATAGTGGCATCCTCAGGCAGGTATGAGGGAAAAGTACATAATTGTGAATGAGAGTATGTGGTGTGAATGCAAGGAGCTGCTTCATAGTTTATCCCATATTTGGGAAAATGCTCTTTTAGGCAGATGAAACGCATCACATATAAAGAACTAAGTCTTAATGTGCCACACATTCAGACATATTTATTCTTGTCTAAATATCATTGTTTTTAAAGGTATAACAGAAGGTATTTTCCCAAATTTTTTAAAAGAACTGCCCCTCCACTTTTAAAAAAAAACGCACATGCATTTTTTTCCTGCTATACCTTTAAGCTATTCCCACAGAAATATTGGGTCTCATTCACTAAGCATGCATACACACAAATTTGTTAGTGAAATATGCGTTTGGACGTTTTAAAGGCACTCTAAGCGAATCTGTGTGACGTCACTTTTTGTTGAGGTTTGAACTGTTTTCAAACAAACGGAGCATGGCTAACTCCTCCCCCTCCCTTCCGTGCTTTCATGAACGCGCCTAACCCCCACCCCAAATCCTTCTTGTCGTTTATTGGCTGGAACACTTTGTTATCATTTCTGGTGGTAGGTTTGGCCACTTTATATTTATTGCAGTTTGTGGAGCCTAGGCTGTCTACAGAGATCGCGTGTTTTTACAGTTTGAGCAGCGGACAGGCAGCAAGGAGATGATTGCTGTATGTAACAAAAAATGTTTTATGGTCTAAAACGCGTGAATTCACTTAGAGCACCTTTAACTAACAAATCATGAATCAACAAAAACTTTCATACTAAAATTTCTTCTAAATGTTTGCAAAAACGTATGAAAGTTTTTGTTGAATCATGATTTATTAGTTAAAACATCCACGTTTTACGAACAAATTTGTGCGTACGCATGCTTAGCGAATGGGTGATTCTCACGAAAACTTGGTTTTAAAAATGTCAAGCATGAAAATGTAAAAATTGCTTAAATTTAATTTTTTTCCCACCAGACATTGAAAAACAAAGTCTGGAGTAAATGGGAACATTAATTTAAAAACTTTTACTTATCATTTAACACTCTTTGTAACATAATTTAAAAAATTAGTCCTAAAAAATCTCATTACCGCAACAGTCAGAAAACATCAACACTGACATATTTTCAAAATGACATGACAAACCTGAAAGAACATAATTTGGAGATTCTGCACATGCATTTAAAATCAAAGTATTATGCTTCTATTAATTAAATTAACATTTAATAAGCATCTGTTGCGGTAATGATAATCAAAATGTTGTGTAAGCATTCTGACAAGACAATATTTCAAATTAACTGTAAAAAAATTATCTTACTTGGTAGCCATCTTGAAGTAACTGGTCCATGTGCTTGGTCACTCAAAATCAAACTTCATTAAAATTCTGTATGTGTGCTTAAACTGTTCTCAAAAAGTGTTGCGGAGGATGAGAACATCAGGCATGGACACATCATTTTCCTAATTTTTCTTCATTATTATTATACATGAATATTCAGTAAATATTTTTTCTGTCATCTAAAGTAGTCTAGCAAAACATCCATTTATTTTTTTCTTAATATTTTTGTGTTAATTTGATTAAATTACAACATAACGCATGTTTAAACACAGCCAGACACATTGCGGTAATGAGAATTTCAGCAGAAAATGGGATAAAATTTACAATTATAAATTCTTATGTTGAAATCACACATTGTGCAAGGTAGAACACAGTATTGTGTTAATTCTGATGCTTTTTAATGTTACTATATTACACATTTAAAGCTAAAATCATTAGTGCCGTGGTGTTTCAATGGTTTCGTGAGAATCACCCGAATAAGACCCATTGTTCTTTGTTAAATAACTCTATCCAGTGACTCAAGTGTCCACTTTGTTGCATCTAGGCTTAAATATTTTAGGCATTGTTGTGTAACTGATCTGTAAGTGCATGTCTTCTACATGTCTACCATGAAGTCGTATAAATCTAATAAAAATCCAATATATATTGGAATCCAATATAAATCCTCACTGTTAAAATGTATGTTGTTACCCAAACACCATGCGAGTTACTAATGCTTGCTGTTTTTTAATCAAGTTAATAAGTCATAGTTTTCATGGTTTTTCTTTCTGCTTGTTTATAACCTAGCTACAAGACTGCACTGTTTTAATTGTATAATGATAAAGGACATCATTTAAATGCTATACCGCAAATGAATGATGTTTGTGAAAATGAATGTGTTCAGTGAATTAGACTCTAACAGCCAAAGTATAAAGCTAATGAAGCCCATGGTATTATTACTTATCTTGTCATTGGCTTTATTAACGATCAGTAATATTGGGTGCTCTTTAACACTTGCCCATTGTCCAAGTTCTTTTTTTTGGGGGGGTGGGGGGGTTAAGGTTTGATTATGTTTATGGGTTACACTGTAATGCGTTTATGCTTCGTTTAAAAAAATCATATATTTTCCCTTAATTTTGCACCACGGTCCATTCTCATAAAAACAGGCTGTTTAGTTCTGTTTTGAAAAGCCCCCTATGTTGCGTGTTCCCGGGGGCAGGGTTTATGTCAATTTTTGGGGTTTGTGATGTCACTAACGCAGGAAGAGGCTTAGTTGTAGGCAATTCAGCCGTTCCCTGTAGTTTTTTAGAAGTGATTTCTGTTAAGCAAGTAGCTCCCGTTCCATTAAACTTTGTAACTTTGCAGATGTTGTTTATGCTCAAACAGCAATGTTACACAATAACTGCAGGTAAAAAAAGTGGATTCAGAATCAGCTTTACCTTAAATTAATTCTGAATACAGGTTCCAGGGAAAGCAAATATTTTTATCTTCTCATAAGGTGGTGCATGCTACAAACATTTTAGCTTGAATGTTTAGGTAGAGGAAATTCTCTCATTTGCCTGACACTATTCTTCAGCTCCTTCTATCCTATTTAGAAAAATGGTTAGGAAATGTACATTCACACCTCAGTGGCTGAGCCAAGCTAATGGAGATATTGTGTGAAAACCTTTTAAAAGGAAATGGTAGCAAAAATATATGTAAAAGAGTTGTTCTCAAAAAACTCATTTGGTAGAGTTTTTTGTTGCCAGCCCATGAGTTCAATTCCCAGATAATGCGCAGTTTGCACACATGATAAAACAGTATACTTGTATCATTAGATGCTTTGGATTAAAGTGTCTTTCAAATGCCTAAATGTAATGTAAAATGTGATACTGGTGTTTTTAATATATTCATAATCAGTAAAATTCCCTATTTAATTTAGCTGTAAACACAGCATTGACCTTGAACAAACCATTTTTAACGCATAAAGGAGCGTAAGCTTACAGTCGAACGCACAGCCTTGCAGAGCATCATTTGACTCATAAACGTGCACTGATGTTCGACACATGCGCATTGCGAGAAATTGCAATACCTCTAGTGGCCTACATACTACATACTCCTGTCCGTCCATGAGCAACCTACGTGTTCATTGTATGTGAGGTTTTAAAAATTCGGCAGTGCACGTAAAGTATGGTCAGTCTTCTGATGATGAAAATTGTGTTACGCGCACCGTACACACACATTCACATACACATAAAAAAAGTGGACTATACCTCGGCCTTTATACTTTTTTATATGAATATTGGGTTAAAAAGGCTTACAATATATGAGCTAACAGTGTGGAAAAAGCTGAGAGTAAAGTGGCATTTAAGCGGGCCTAATACTTTTGCGTTGATTGTGCGGCATAGTAGTAGCCTATGGCGTAGCCTGACGTGCACCTCTCCTAAAACGTTACCGCATCAATGCTACGCGAACCACAAACGCTGGGATTGGTCTGCTAGAACCCCTCCCGTCAGGTCAAAAAGATCACATTTCCTCATACGAATTACTTTCTGTAATAATTTATCTATCTGACCTCGGTTGACGTTTTGGTTTTTGGCCTGGCAGTAAGTTCAGTGCATGCACTCGAGAGGTGATGGATACCTTGTATCAGCCGCAGTTCATCAGCCTGTATAATGGCTCGAAAAGATTAATCATGTTCGCTCGAGATTTACATTTATTCATTTAGCTGACGCTTTTATCCAAAGCGACTTACAATTGCTATATATGTCAGAGGTCGCATGCCTCTGGAGCAACTAGGGTTTAAGTGTCTTGCTCAGGAACACAATGGTGTGTCACAGTGGATTCAAACCCAGGTCTCTCACACCAAAGGCGTGTGTCTTATCCACTGCGCCATCACCACAACATGGTGGTGAGAGATGTTACGAGGTTTTAATATCTGTGCTTTCATAGCCTAGTGGTTAAAGAGTTGCGCTTGTAACATGAGAGTTAAGGGCTCATTATAGTTGTGCAGACCGCTGGTAGGCAGTATCCACGTGTGTAACCACAGTAGCAGCGCGACCGTCAATGAAGAAGAAGCTTGGCAAGTTAACCCACAAACGAAGAAGAAACCGCAACTTGTTGTGTATGATTTGAGAAGACCAGCAATGATGGAAGTAAATAAACAGTTACTTTTGTTGGAGTTTGAGTTAAATCACTCCTCAACTTGGCCATTCTTTGTTTTCACCTTCGCAAAGAGAAATACCTATGACACATTTTTTATCTGACGGGAGGGGTTCTGGTGGACCAATCACAGCGCTTGCGGTCTGCGTAGAACTGACGCGCTGTTAAATTTTTTGCGAGGTGCACGTCACGCTACGCAGTGCTACGCACAACCTACGGATAGCCTACGCTGTAGCTACGGCATAGAACTTACGCACGACTATAAATCGGGCTTTACCGGTTCAAGTCGGCAAGTTGTGACTGAGGTGCCTATGGGCAAGGCACCTTAACCCCAATTGCTCCCTGGGTGCTGTAGGGAAAGCTGCCCACTGCTCTGTGTGTGCGTGCCTACGTGTTCACTCTCACTGGGATGGGTCAAATCAGAGGTCACATTTTGAGTAGGCCTATGCGTTCCATACTGGACAGCCATGTCACTTTCACTTTTGCTTTCCTTTTTATTTAACTTTATTAGGGTATGAGCCGCAAATGCCTACCCTATGACACCTGCCTTGTAGAGCTGCAAGATTAATCGTTAAAAGATCGTGATCTCGATTCGACCCCCCCAAACAATCTTAATCCAGCATTTTGACGATTAGGTAATTATATTTTTAAGTAGGAAAGACACAGTCTGGCCAGTTCTCTCGACAACACGCAATCACTGCGGTCGCGATGACGTCTTGACGTCACATTTATTATTGCGCAAGCCAGATGTGCTTGTTCGCTTCACTGGTACAGCGAATGCTTTCGCTGAGAAGTTTAGACAGAAAGAAACAGAAACTAAAGAGAATGATTGATTGAGGCAGAGCAATGCGTAGGTACATCCGTCAAGAACCTTGGCTTTGTTTTAGTACCGAAAAGAGGATCTTATTCCGGATCTTATCCCTTCCGAAAGGGCTTTTAGCACAGGGGGATTGGCTGCGTCCAAATAACCACACTTGCTGTCTTTGCACTTGACCACTTGACTGCTTACATTACGTTTTCCTGGCCATAATGATACAATCCAACACAAACACAGAAATGGAAATTTTTTATATATATTTTGGTGCTTGTTAACAAAAATTTTATTCTGAAGCAACAACCCAAACACGTACAATAAAAAAAACTAAACTGAGAGACAACTATCAGTTTGTGAAGTATTCATGAAAAATTGAAAATGAACGTTTGAAACCAATATTTCAATTTGATGGTGCAAATTGAAAAAAGAACTGCAAAGTGTTACATAAACCATACTAAGAACTTCTATTCAAATTAACTTCTAGATAAAAAAAAGTGTTTAGTTATAGTCTAAGTCTGACAGACTTGGACTCTTTACCGTCACTGATGGTTCAAGTAATCGTTCATGGTTATTTTCAACTCACTAATGTTAACGGTCGGCAATCACACTATTTGTGGCGTTTTTTAACCTTTCTATTATTTTATAATGTAGTAATATAATGTAATCTGGGCAATCAAGACAGATAATCCAAATTTTGGGGAAAGATTTAAATTAAAGGAGCTTTAAATCATCAAAGCCAGCTGTCTTTTATAGCCGATAAAATGGTTCAAAGCAAACCTTTGACATTTTAAAACATTGTCATTAAAAACACTTTGTTTTTGTTTCATTTTAATCAGAAAGCTTGAAATCATTAGGTAATAGATTAAGCAACAGAATTGTAGACCGAAGAAGCCATTGATTCTAGCTAGACCTCGTACCATGAAATGGCTGCAGCGTTGTTTTTTTCTGCTCTTCCTTCTTCGTGAGGAACAGCAGAGCTCCATCTGAGCATGCTCAGTGTGGGCCATGTCAGAGCTGAGAGCTCATCATGTGACCTGTGCGCAAGGACGTGCATGAGTGGGAAGATAGCTAGACGTTGGAGAGTGTAAATTTGTTTCCTCCTCCCCATGAATGGAGACCAATGTTTAAAACCGGTACAGCCATGTTTATCCTCTGATTAAAGCATGATTATATCCAACATTTTTGCTTTTGTGGTCAAGCATTGCCAGACACATGGCCGGTCCCTTTGGACCGCTAGTAGGCTTTTTATAAGAAATTGAGTTTGTTTTGCATCTTGGAAAAGAGTCTTTGGATCTGGTGTGTTGAAGGTGATCTGATTCATCTGTTGTGTAATTGGTCAACTAATTAAGCTGATTGCCAAATCACATTCAGGGATCTGAGAAAGCCTTGAAGCTGGAAGGAAATGACACCGATCCTGTGGTTACCTTGAATCTGCCAGGCTGGAGTGTTTTTTGAAAAGGACATTTTGAAAAAGTTGGGTTTAGCTTAGCTGTACCTCAGAAACGTAACCAAACTTTAATCGAACTTTGACAGGCTTTTTCTTGCATGGTTTTTTAAGAGAATTAGAACTCTTTTCACCATTCCTTTTAGTTCATCAATGTGTCAACCAAAACCTGTATATCTCTAAATCATATTGGCCTGGTTTCACAGGCAAGGCTTCGTTAAAGCCAGGACTAGGGGGATTGTTTCTTAAACGAAGAAGCCTCAATCCAGTTCATCTCAAGTCTTAGGCACGGACTTAGTAGTGGGTGTCTTGTTTGGTTTGGTGTGTCCAATGTCAGACAAGAAGAACTTGCAAGTGCATCTCTAAGTATCCAAGCAGAGCAAATTATTTGGGCTACAATATGTTTGATGTTTTTTGCTGACAGCTGAGTAATTCCTGCTGTAAAAAACAATAGAAACCAATACAGAAATTCTATTGGTTTCCTTTAAAATACCACTAGGAACCATTAGCGTTTAACATTAAAACCATTTACAAATACATATTTGAGACACATTCTAGTAGGATTTAATGGTCCCACCAATAGAACCCAATCGGGGCTCAACGCAACGTTTAGGTTTTAACTTAAATTTTTACTGGCCCCACCAAGAAAAGATTTCAGTGTCACATATTTAAAATAATAATTCAGATGTCGAATATAATTGTATAAATATACATTTTATTTATTATTTGTTAAAACAATTGGCAATAAAGTTCAAGGATTATCGGCAACCCTTTTAGACACCATGCAGCTTTTCTCATGAGCTTCGAGGTTTTGCTCACGATAGTTGCTTGTTCCAACGACAAAGGCTCCCGACTTGTCTGCTTTACCAGGAAAATGACGGCAAACTGAAAAACATTGCATAATTTCTTTCGTCGTGTTTTGCCCAAGTAAATGTCTGCTTCCAAGATGTTAAAAAAGTACGATTTCGTTTGGCCTCATAATTAGAGGGTGCCGCTGTCTTAGGCCCAATCCCATTTCTCTGTCTTACCCCTACCCCTTGGTTTTGCACATTCACGTGAGAGAAAGGGCTATTCCAATTGGGCCTTACTCTCATGTGAATGTGCAAAACTAAGGGGAAGTGGGAAGACGGAGAAATGGGATTGGGCCTTATAAGGTAGGAGAAACCTCATGACATTACTGAGAAGTTGACGTTCGCAAAGCTTAAAATGTGTCTCGATGGTAAGATAACATAAGAATACAGAAAAACGTCCACAGATAAAAAATCTATGTAAGTGACTGAGAGCGAAGAACTAGCCCAATCGGGCAAGTGACAATACTGTTTACTGTCCCGAAGTCTTTCCACTTTGCCCTGGGCCACCTGGCACTCCTTTATTTTGAGCCCTGCCAATGCATACCAGTACAGACCCACACAGAGACCATTATAGTTTCCATTACATCCAATACAATCCCATTAAATCCAATAGAACTACTTTGATGGTTTCTATTGTGTTTTAGCAGGGATGACATCGGCTGGCACTGAAAATGCAAACTACTGCTCCTTCGATTGAAACTCGGCACACGTTGCTCTGTATTCCTGCTCTTCCTGTGTTGTAGATTCCAGTGGGGTGAATACTGGCAAAATTCTGCATTTGTATGCCTGGAACCTTCTGGATTGATCACATTGAGTTTGTGGGTGTTTATGTGGCTTGTTAGAAATTCTGTGATTAAAAGAAAATTCTGAACAACGGATTGGGGACTGTGAATAGCCACACACAGTTCCAACCCCCATCTCTTTCTCTCTCTTTATCCCTTTCTATTCTGTTTCTCCATTTTTGCTCCTTCATCTCTTTCCTCTTTGTTTCTATCTTTCCCTCCCTCATTCTAGTATTCTGAGAAAGAAGAATAGCAGAAGATATCTTACCCGTTTACAAACTGCACTGTATCAAACTACAGTGAAATGAATTTCAGTCAGTTTTGAAGAGTCTGATATTGTAAACGTGGTTTATGGGAAATGGTTTGTCTGATTCACAGTAGTGTGATTTATGCTGTGGTATGACAGGACTACAGAATGGCACAGAATAAACTCCTTTAAGCTGATGTCGCTCCATGCTGTGTCAATACTGCAGTATTTTGGCAGAATGACAAATTGTGGGACTTTCCTGCCCCCGGCCAAGGTTGAATGACAAGGTCTTGTGGCACCGTTGAGCAAAGGAAATAAAAACCCAAGATCATGTTCATGGCTTCATCTTCATAGTCCACAAATACGATGCATTTGTCTAACCATATTTTGTAATGTCATTAGATGTATGGAATAGCTGTATATAAGGATTTTGTCATTAATAATAATACCAAAGAGAGCAGTTTCAAAGCTGTTATAGCATTTAGGCCTCCTGCTTTGTCTTTAGCATTGTCAATATAGATTTGTGCATGTAAAAAAGCAAATGTTACTGTGTTGTATTAGGGAGAAATGAACAATTTCCCAATCTATTTAAACAGATTAAATTTCATTTTTATTGACAATAGTAAAATCAGATAACTAATGAAATATCATAGTTTGTTTTTGACTACAAGATTAGTTACAGATGCTAGACCGTACCTTTTAAAACCCATTTGTTTAGGAGAATAAGGCTTGTTGTTTCTCAGATATTTTACAGAGCCACTATGATGCTACCATTTGAAATGGGATTTGGTTTACATGCGTCTTACGGAAGTGCAGCGTTTTTACCCCTTTAATTAAATGTAATGGGTTTTACCATGATTGGATACAGACAGATTCCTAAAGATGCAATTGTGAATCTTTCTGCGCCTGCATTTGCCTGTGCTGTTTACACCAAACTTACACAACCAAACACCATAATTTAAAATAGGAGCATGTAGTTTTCTTCATTTAGTTGCTGTGTAAGATTAAAACCATAAAGGTTGTATCTCAATATATAGGTTGTTACAGATTTGATTCGCATCAACATAACAAACCATCCAGGCTCCCACTGGTTTCTCAGGCCCTTGCATTTGACAATTGTGCCCTACTAAGTGAACATAAAGACCTCTTGAGAGACAAGAACAGATTAGGGACAGCACACAGCCTTGCTCCTGGTTCCTGCCAGAGTAGAGCTCCA
Source organism: Misgurnus anguillicaudatus (assembly GCF_027580225.2). Classification (NCBI taxonomy): domain Eukaryota; kingdom Metazoa; phylum Chordata; class Actinopteri; order Cypriniformes; family Cobitidae; genus Misgurnus; species Misgurnus anguillicaudatus. The sequence goes on from NC_073345.2 coordinate 26,167,317, forward strand.
CCAAACCTGCTCTTTCACAGCAATGAAATGGCTGCTTGAGGGAGAAAAAACATGAAATTTGAACTGACTGAGCATGCTCAGTGTAAGGTTTAGGAAGCTCGACCAACAGAGGGAGCCTGTGGGTCACATGATCAACAAGCCGGTTGAATGCTTGCATGCGGGAGGAGAAGAGAAAGGAGCAGTCGGCTCGAAGCTCTTTCTCCATCGGAGGCCAACGTTTGAAAGCAGGTATGATACAGATGGCGGCACACTTTTGGTTCTTCATCTTGCGGTTTTGAGTGTGCATCATTCGAGACTCGTCATCTTGATTCCTTGTATTTTATCATCCCTTTCTCATCTCTGCATTCATGTTAGGTCCATTGTGGACCACTTGTTCTGCTGATGTTCAAAGGAGTGGGACGCACTTAAATATGACAGAAATATGGCTTCATCTCAAGCTTTGAGACACAGCTGCCCCATGATCCATCGGTTTCAGGTGAAACAAGAGCAGATTTGTTTTGAGTTCTCAACAGCAGCTTGTACTTAAGGTTGCATTTGAAATCATAAAGTATGGATGTCGAAAGCAGCCATGTTTTGGAAAGAATCCCAGGGATTAATACAGTCTGTGGGCAGATGTGGTTGTATGTCGATACCTGACATTGATTTGGGGCATCTTCGAATACTGGACAGCAAACACGTATTGGTGTATTTCTATATGACCACATTTGATTTTATTTTTCTCTACTGTTATTTCTGGACCTTTCTTTCGTTTATATTGTATGGTCAGTTGAGAGGAATCCTAGAGGCCTTACACTGAATCTAGTAAACCTTAAAACTTAAGTTAAGGTTATTTCGCATTGCATTGTGGGATACTGCATTCATCATAGTCGACTTCGCTGTATACGGCAGTGGGTCATGACTCATTTGGGTATACCACGGTACAGATACAGAATGCATACATTAATATGCTACTTCAAACATTGTCATAGTGTTCATGAAGAAAACAAACAAGTTTGCAGGCCTGGGCCTGTTGAGGGATCCTAGACTGCCAATGAGAGGAGACTTGATCACATTACACATACAAAAAAGAAGAAAGTGTCATTTGCATTTTTGTAAGTTTACGAGGAATTGTCATCTAAAACATTTTGAAGAGATGATTTAACAAGGATCAGTTTGGTGGTTTGTCTTTGCAGCTGCAAGATCTGCATCAGCTTAAAGCATGTGGCTCTTTTTTATATACTTTCTGTTTGCTTGGCATTTCTATTAATATCTTTGTTTAATCAGAACTGAATAAAATTATGCCAATTTATATGGAGTTAAACATATTTTGGTGTCATTTTGTAATAAAATCCTTCCTTGTTTATAAAGGGCTTGTTTCTGTGGATTGCACTGTTCTTTGGCTTATGTTTCGGTTTCTTCATTCACTGTCATTCATGCATGAGTCACAGCTACTTCTGATGTACCGCACGATTCAGTATTAAACTGCAATGAATGTGTGAATCATCTCATTTTTCACGTGGCCTCAAGATGTCTTTGCATGAGACGTGTGTACCTTCTGCAGTGCAGACACACATTCACCTGTCTAGGAGCCCTTGCACACCATTCACCAGTTTGTTACAGGGTTTTGCGGTTTGGAAAATTGGCTTCTGATGCACTTTGATCTCTGATATGACACAAACTCCAAAGTGGCCCTCTAGTCCAAAGCATAGATCATTAGAGTCGATTCTTAAAAATGCTGCTGGCCTTTTGGTTAATTCTTAGCAGATACCGGAGAAGCAGATTATGTCCATAGCTGTGAAGTTATGTGAAAGCAATGCTGTGTTTGCTCTTTCCTTACGCAATGAAATATATCATTAGTGTAAAAACTATATCCCACCCAGCTCTTGAGAACGTAAGCTGCTTTGGTCCTCATTTATTTGTGAAGTAGACGTCATTTAGCTATTAGCTAAAGAGATGCTGCAAAGTTGTTATTATGTTAATATGCATAATAGTTTAGTTTCCATTCTTGATCATTATTTAAGTGTAAATTCTTAAAATGAATGTTAGATCGAGTGGATCGGTGCAGATTAATGTGGCATTCCTATCACAAGTCTGCCCAAATCCCAATCCAATCCCCCTTACCCAGTGAAAATCAAATTCTCCGTCTGGCTCATTGTGTCAGTAAACAGTCTGGTTACAACATGGTGGATAGGAGCACAGGCCCTTCCCTTCCATTTTCTTTAGTGAGCATGCTCCATCTCTGACCTGTAGGGGGCCATGCTCTCTTTCAATGAGAGGAATGTGGATCTCTTGTATCCGAGATCCACTTCAGCTGGAATGCTCGTAGGGTATTTTGGTAAAGAAAAGGTCACTGGAAAATCTTTTAAGGTAAAACTGTTGAGATAAAGCGGTGGTACTGACAGGATTTCTGGTTGTGATAAAAGAATGTGACACAATTATTGAGGTTAGAAATGGCAAAACAAGAGGGGATTGACTAAATATGACTAAATTCTGCCCCCCATGGCAGCTTTGAATGCATTTTAGTGCCTCTGCTTTAAACTGCAAAAGCTTGGGTCGTGACTATTGGGTCAGAAATACATCTCGTTGTATGTCGTATGTTAATTCATATTCTTTAATTTATGTGTTTGACTGCTACACACTGGGCTGATTTAGGCTACTAAGTTTAGTAGGTAGTGCTCCACAGTTAAGTCCATTATAGCATCTGAAGCTTGTGCAAATAATTAATTGGTGTTATCTGGCTGTATACCGAATTGATAAACAAAATATGGTTCTCATAAAAATGCAAAGGAAAGCGAGTAAGACATTTATGAATTTGGAAGATGCTTTTATCCAAAGCTACTTAGTGTATTTAAGCCATGTAGATGTGTTCCTCAAAGATCGAACCCAAGACCTTTGTGCTGCTACACAATGGCTTACCAGTTCAGCTACAGGAAATTCATGTAAATCACATTATACTCTATAGTGTATATATGCGCCTAGTAGATACTTTTAATATTTTCTCTTCTTCACCACTTTTACCATATAAAATACCAACCATGTCCATGTATTATACATTCATGCTTGATTTTAATATGTATGCTATATGTTTAGTCATGTTGCCTAGATGAACATGGTTTGCTTCTTGAGACATTTCAACAGCAAAAATGCTCTCAATTAATTTCTTTAGTAGATAAGCATAACCACAAACAAGATTCTTGCAGCTTAATATTTTTTATTTTGTAAAGAAGTAGCACTCACTGATTGTAGATGTTTGGTATTCAAGGTGACCGTTATGTTATACCAGAGATGTAGTTGAATTCATCCAGTTCTGGGGTAGTCTTGGGTAAGATGATGCCAGTAGGTGCAGATCTTGCAGGGGGACTTTTATTATGAAGTGGCTCCCCTGGTGGTGAGCGAGGGGAATAGAAAGGCAGACGACCTCCTTTGTTGCAAGAGGAGCTCAAACGAGTGGCAGACATTTTCTAGTCGTGCAAGGGAAGGCAGCCCGTGCCTCTGCCAATCAGAGAAGGTCTGGGGATCGAGATTGGGCGAGGGAGGGGCAGAGCTTGGTGGGGAACGCTTGAATTTGTCTGTAATTGCTGCACCCTCTGACCTACCTCTTCCTTTTGAGCCTGGTCGCAGAGATTCACTTCTGTAGTTGTAGGCTGGTATGTGCAAGTGTTATCTGATATAACTAGATGCACTACGTCTGTTGCATGGCTTGGAGACATCTGAGGAACAAATCAACAAGTCTGTCTCATCATCTCATTCTTTGTTGTTTGCTTCCTATCCACGGTTCATTTTTGCATGTTTGTTAACATGTTTGCAGATGAATTGGGTAAAGCAACTCCTTGATGAAGGCGATCACCCGACTCTGTTGCAGTTGCAGGTTTCTCCTGGCTACTTGGGTACTGATGGATGTGGTAGCAGGATGAGTAAGAACTCAAAGGATTATGCATCATCCAGGACTTCTTACCAGGCCAGAGTGATCTTTTTGATCTTCTCAGTCTGATTGGTTTCTAGAGCTGATTAAGATCATTCATGTATTTTGCTGTCCTGTTAAGTGAGGGTCTCCTTGGCACCAAGAGCCTTATGCATTAATGCTCTTTGTATAGTGGTTTATTTGTTCATGTTATTAGATGTGGAATATCTGACATCATTAGCACAATATTGCAGGTTTGATGGTACGATTTAGATTGCTATGATTCTTTGTGCTGATTCGGATGGGATTGTGATCGCCCTTTATTATTACAGTGTCTGTCTAGGTGTTATTGATGGTTGACCGTGGCTGTTCTGGCCATTATCTGACTTTCTTCATTTAAATTAATATGATTTTTTATCAGGATGGGATTCAGCCTCTTAGAGGACCCCGTATTATGTACTGAGATTGCATTCAGACTGGGTTAAAAAAACAAATGATATTTCCCAATTGGTCATTTCTTTTTAATTTTTATCAAGGCCTACTGCTTAGGCCTCTCAATACAACATCTCTCGATACAACATCTTTCTTATTATTTTTTTGCAAGGTGATCAGAAACTCTTACTGGAAACTGGATGTGTTCCCAATGGTTTGTTTTGCTTCAGTAGAAGAGATATTCCACATGGACTTTATCAGATTCAGGATCAGCCCAGGGGAGAGAACAGCTGTGTCTTTCTGCCTCCAATGGACCATCAGCCTACAACGAAAGCAACAGATTTGAGAGAAAGAGAGAGGGAGAGATATTGTCTGTTAAAGGAAAGCAGAAGCATGCTAAACTTTATCATTCTTTATCTTAATCATGTTATCGCCACTCACATCCTGGTTATTTTCAGGATGGTACATCACAGATTTAATAATGGAGTGATGGTGGTAAATGAAGACTTGATTGTTTTTGTGTGGGTTTTGTCTAAATGTTTTGTTGGGTGTTTGTGGAAGTCAGTTATGGATTGCAGTGACTCGAGTGATTGACAGCACAAAGCATTTTATGTCAGCCAATCAAAGCCTTTGTTACTGAGATGTTGTTTGGACTGAACCTTTTGGTTGTGGTTAAGCCTCTCGCATTCCCAGGCATTGTTTCTTTTCAGATCACCAGTTAGAAATGTAGGTGTTTTTTGAAATGGACTCAACAACCTTAATGATTATCTTGATCATTCATTTGATCTGAATTAGCAATTTGATTTTGCCACTTTATTTGTTTTAAACAGGCTATTGCAGGTTTGGACTATGTCAATTTTGGACTGTGAACTTTGATGCAATCTTGACCCCTCGGAATGAGACCAGTTTTTGTTACTTTTGATTCTCTTTGTTTACATAACATGTCAGTACTTTTTAATGCACTCCAGAATGATATACAGTACTGTACCCATTTTGCCCTAAGCCACAGACTGACAAATACAGTGTTATTTTGGAGCATTTGCAGTCAAAAAAAATCACTCCTACGTTAAAGATTTGTGTGTCAGGGCTGTTTTTTCCAGCTAAAGCGACTTAGAAAGGTAAAGCATCTTCTATCCTTTAGGGATATGGAGGCTGTTGTTCATGCTTTATTATTAAAATTTCTTATATGCTGGAATCAGTCAGTCATCACTTTCACGAATATAGATTGTCTAAAACGCTGCAGCGTACTTTTTGACTGGGTCTAAAAAGAGGGAAAATTTTTCACTGATACAGGTTTCTCTTCATTGGCTCCCTGTAAAACAAACAAAAGCATATAAAAATCATGCTTGAAAACAAAGGAAGACAGATCCTTTTCAGTCGACGCCCAAAACTTTGGAACACACTTATTAACATACTTTTTATGGTCATGTTTATATTGTGTGCTTTTGTTTGTTTGTGAAGCAAACTGGTTAACTTTTGTGTTTTAAGGTGCTATACAAATACATTTGACCTTGACCTGTGCTTAGGAGGCCAAGCACATCACCAGCTTTGTTGTTTTAGCAAAGTTTTAATGTCCATCCATATTTATTTTTCACTCTTTTTATTAAGATACAAACAGAAAATACATGAAATATGTACACAACATTAAAGACAAAACAATTTTCAGAACTATATTCTCTAGGCATCAGTCATTATTTAGTGTGACCTCTCTTGGCACTTAACACATCTTGAGTTTTTTTAAGGAGATTGAAATCCTGAAGTCATTCGATTAGAATTAGAAATTAGGATTTAATTTTATTTAGGTTTAAGAGATCCTGCAGTTTCCTGCTATTGATCAAGTGGAAGGGGAGTTAACCACAAATACTTGACACTTCAGCTTATACTTTTATACTATTTTTAATACTACATACACATTTTCTTTATTTTCTGATTGTATTCTAATAGAGACTAAGAAAAAATAATATATGATTACTAAACCATTGCAAAAACAACTAATCTAATGGTGGCATAGTGGCCTAAGACCTATGCATACTACTGTATATTACCCTGCCTGTGAAAACCTAAAGCCATTTTTTGTTTCCTTAAAGGACAAGTTCGGTATGTTACACTTAAAGCCCTGTTTTCAGATTGTTTATGATGAAATAGAACGGTTTTGACTGAAATTTGGACATATGCGGCTGCCCCGAGAATTTTCGGGTGTTTGTGTTTCACCTCCCACCTTTACAATGGGTTTAATGGTGCACTGGAACAATCCTTCCTAAAATGCATTAAACGTTCGTTTACAAAGACGTGAAACTCACCGAGTGGTCAGGGGTGTTCACTGATATGCTCACACAAAAATCGCTGCCAATTACGCATTCCAACAGGTTTTGTCGTAGTTTTGGCCAACTCCATTGACTTGTATTAGATGTGCTGTGAGGTACGGTATTACTCAGCGCCGGGAACTTTGTTTCTATTCTTGCAATTGGCAATGGCGGATAAGCGCCACCACCTGGGCTGGAGTGTCTATTATTCAAGCTCTAAGCGGAAGAATATACGGGTGTGAGGCGTTTGGAAAAATAGCTCCACAAGTTAACAACGAATGCTAAAACAGCTGTTGGAAAGCATTTTTGCAGCGATTTTTGTGCGAGCACATCAGTGAACACCCCTGACCACTCTTTGTAAACTAAAGTTTAATGCAATTTAGGAAGGATTGTTCCAGTGCACCATTAAACACATTGTAGAGGTGTGAGGTGAAACACAAACAACCGAAAATTCTCAGGGCAGCCGCATATGTCGAAATTTCAGTCAAAGCCGTTCTATTTCACCATAAACAATCTAAAAACAGGGCTTTAAGTGTAAAATACCGAACTTGTCCTTTAAAATCATAAAATCAAAACTGTGGTATATTTAATATTCGCTGAGTAAGGCCATGTCAAAGATTGAAATCAAACTTTGATGCTCCACACCTCATAATCAGATTATGAAACTTTAGCCTAAATTTCATAGACAATGTCAAAAATTATATTTAAATCGTTCATAAAATCTCTTTGATGCAATTATGTTTGTTTGTTTTCAGCCCTCCGGTTTGGCCAATGGGAATACGGGCAAGAGGGAATCCATGAAGTCAGAGGGCACGAAAGAGTCACACAGTGATCAAGAAGGTGGTAAATAATAGTGTTTTTTATATACAATGAAAACAAGTTAGTGGTCTTTATTTTTCAATAACAGCTGAACATTTTACAGGTAGGCCTATAATTTAAAGGGAAACTCCACTTTTTTTGAAAATATTCTCATTTTCCAGCTCCCCTGGAGTTGAACGTTTGATTCTTGCCGTTTTGGAATCCATTCAGCTGATCTTCGAGTCTGGCGCTGGCGCTTTTGGCCTGGCTTGGCACGGTCCATTGAGTCTGATTGGACCATTAGCAGCGTGCTAAAAACCCCAAATAGTTTCAGTATTTTTCCTATTTAAAACTTGACTCTTCTGTAGTTACATCGTGTACTAAGACCGACAGAAAATTAAAAGTTGTGATTTTCTAGGCAGATATGGCTAGGATAGTCAGTGACTTTGCTGATGTAACATGACTGTAGCAGGCGCAGTGATATTACGCACTGCCCGAAAATAATCCCCTGCTATTTCAAGTAACCAAGGGACTATTTTTAGCGCAATGTTGATGGTCTAATCAGATTCAGTGGATTGTGCTGAGCTGTGCTAAAAGTGCTAGCGCCAGACCCAGAGATCAGCTGAATGGATTCCAAAACAGTAAAAATCAAATGTTTAACTCTAGGGGAGCTGAAAAATGAGCATATTTTTAAAAAGTGGAATGGCCCTTTAACCATACGGAAGAAATCTTAATTTACTTATATACTTATACTTATATCCATTCTGACCAGTCACACTAGTCATTCTTGCAAATCTGACCTAACTTCATCTATATTAGCCATTTACATAACATTCATCACATATTGACATAAAGACATTCATCACATATTGACATAAAGACATTTTTCGGGTAACTGGAATGTCAGCTCTAAACCTCTCACATTGACTTATTTTATTTTTTTGAACTTTGCATCCAAGCATTATTTTATCCAGTCCATCTTCCTTTGTTTACCACGCCATTATTTTTGTGATGTAGGTGGAGATGAAGATCACTCGAATGGGCGGGCAGACCCCCTCAGTAAGCCCGCAGAACTGAACGGGACCTATAAAAACACAGACACAAAGCGAAGCGAGCAGGACCTCTCTACGCAAGGGTCACCAGCCCGATCTTCAGTCATGGAGAATGAACTTTTAGAGACCGAGTTGCCCCATGGGTCTACGGTGGGCAGTAATGGATATATTTTAAGCAAACAGAAGGAGGACACAGTCTCTACCCCACACAGGACTAACTGGTCCCCCATTGGGGGTTCCACGTTGGGGCAAGGGACTAAAAACTCTCCTTCTGCAACATCCACATTGCGATCCCCTGAGCAGGGCTCTCCGAACATTGACACAAGCCTAGGACCAATCCCAAATGAGAGACGCGCTGAAACAGAAACTAAAAATGGCATAGCGCCAAACACGCCCCCGCCCGTAACGATACACCGTGCACGCAAAACGATGTCAAGGCCAGCCTCGAACCAGACACTAAAGGTAACTAAAAAATTTAACTGAGCACTCGGCAGTGAAGATCCTGTATGAGCCTATAATGCATGCAAAGCAAGATAGTTCTTGTTTTGTGGTTATCAAGCATGTTTTTTGTTCCTGCTACAGTTTTTAAATAGGGAAAATAAGGAGCCAATTGTGGTGAAAAATGACAGTGTGGACAAACCAGAGGCAGTGCAGCCATCTCCAATCCAGAATCAGCTACCTCAAAGCCAAACTGATGCCACATCTGTACTGACGACGACCACACCAGCCAAGCCACAAACAGGTTACAGACCACACTACTTGGTGTGATATGTACATGTATGCGTTACTTGAGTGACCTACTGAAGGTTTTTGTTTTTATTTAAAATGTGTTGTTTTGATTTTTTACATACCCAAGGTAAACCTAATAGTGCGCTCACACCGCTCACACAAACGAGGCGTTTAACGCAAGTGATTTACATGTTAACTCAATGCAAAAATGCAGTAGACATCCTGCGACGCGATTCGCGCGAATGACGTGCCACGAATTGAGCATTTTGTGTGTTTGACGCACATAACGCATGATTCACATTTGAAAAATCTAAACTTTGGTGGAATTTTGCACAGCGTTAACCAATCAATGGCTTGCTTTTATAGTGACGTAATTACGATGTAGCGAGCTGAGACAGAAATACGAAACCACAATAGAGGACAAAATCATCATCGCTGTTTGTGGACCCCCGGAGCTGTACGACACATCTTCGTACTTTTATAGAAACAGGAATAAGTTTTTTGCTTGGATGAAAGTGAGTGAGGAGGTCGCGCAATCTGGGGTGCATTTCCCAAAAGCATCATTAGCCAACTACTGCCGTAAGTTTGTCGTTACTGACAAAGTTTAACGATTTGGTGTTTCCCAAAACCATAGTTCAAGCGAACATTAGCAAGCTGCATCGCAAGCTTGTGTGGTTTGAACAACAGCTCTTCACCTGTCGTTAGAAGCGTAGTTTCTTGTTTTTATAATATGTAGACTTGCGTTGATTTGAAACACAATAGGCAAAAAAATGTAGTGCATTCTATATCCATAATTTTTAATATATAAACTTTTTTATTTGTAAACAAATTAAAGCCTTGTTCTAGAAAACTGCACATGTGCACAGATCTACGAGCTTTAAGACCCTGGGGAATCCCTGGGAGGAGTGACGTAAAAGGGAACTTGCGCATTAATTAAATATCTTGAAATAAACCAACAGAGAACTAAATCACAATAACAAAATCAGTCTTCTGATGCAATGTACGTTATTTACAGCAATAATCTGACATTAAATCGATCCGATTAATTAGTACTACACCTTCCACGTGACATCATTAATGTTGTTGAACCAATATGTTTTAAACAACGAATGTGCGACGAAGTTACAATGTTTTCGGAAACAGTCTTAACAAGGTGTAATTTGTTTCTCCAACTATGAGCATATTTGCGTCTAATTTCACGATTCATGTTCAAGCTTCCAACTACGTGCGAATAGCACGATTTATTCGCTTCATTCGCGTCTGGTGTGAACGCACAGTCAGGCTGCCAAAGCAAATTTAGTTACATTTATCTTATTTTCTATAAGAAGTAAATACAATTGTTGTCTGAACTGACTGCTCACTACCACGTCAACAACACAAGCTGTGACGCAAGACAAAGTCAAATGTCTCAGACAAAAGATGCCGCTCCAGTTGTGGAATACAGATTGAATGAGATTTTATATTGTCTTCATAAGAAGCTTGCACGTTTCTTCTCATTCATATAAGCTGCCCATTAAATCTAGACCTCTCTTGCTCACAGTAGCATCCATGTCAAGGAAGAAAAAGAGAAAGATGGGAACATACAGCCTTTCGCCCAAGAAGAAAAACAAAGTCTTGAAGCAACGCACAGTTTTGGAGATGTTTCAACGTATCTCGCAGTCAACACCCAACCCTCAGGTCAGAGCTTGTGGTCTGAATTTGAAATGCTTTTGCATTGATATCTTATTGTTTTGGATTTGTCTTTTGAACTGAATTTTTGTTAAAGGGGACATTTCGCAAGACTTTTTTGAAATGTCAAATAAATCTTTGGTGTTCCCATGTACATATGTGAAGTTTTAGCTCAAAATATCATATAGATGATTTATTATAGCATGTTAAAATTGACACTTGTAGGTGTGAGCAAAAATGTGCCGTTTTGAGTGTTTCCTTTAACATGCAAATGAGCTGGTCTCTGCACTAAATGGCAGTGCCGTGGTTGGATAGTGCAGGTTAAGGGGCGGTATTATCCCTTTCTGACATCACAAGCGGAGCCAAATGTCAATGATCTATTTTTTCACATGCTTGCAGAGATAAAAGCACTGGGGACCAAACTATAACACTTAAACATGGAAAAAGTCGAATTTTCATTGTATGTCCCCAATAACTCTTGAAGCAAAGCTCAGAAACGTCTCAATTATGTCGTTTAAAGTGGATCTTGTTTTTGTCTTTGCTGCTCTGCAGCCAAAAGATGTAGTGCATGTAAATGGAGAAAGAATGGAGATTGAGTCTGATGATGAGGAGTCAGAGGAAGGAGATGACATGGAGGATGAGGTGTCTACAGAAGATGGAGCCAAAAGTTCTCAGGATGAATCCAATATGGCTTCGGTTTCTCAGGTGGAAATTTATCCAAAATGCTGTAGATAATCTACCATTATTCATGAGCCAATGTTTTGTTCTGGAAAATTTCTTCATTTACATTTTATTCAGCAGGGTCTTGAGGAGTCTGAGGAGGAGTCACAGGAAGGTGAAGAGGAAGGGGATGAATCAGACTTGGTGAGTTCCCAAACGTTATCTTGTATCATTGAATTTTAGAAGACACAATGTAACTGAGATAACTGTCAATAGTTTGTTTCAATATATTCAATTGTGCCCTCCTCAGAGTTCAGAGTCGAGCTTGAAGAAGAAATGGAAAAAGAAGATAAAGGGAGATCAAGCCTGGCTACGACCATCAAGAAAGCGAAAGAGGAAATTGAAAGCACGGATTGAAGGACTGTCTGGTACAGCAATTTAAATTGAATAAATCACATTAAATGATTCATGATACTCAATGTAACTTGTGCTCCTATTATTTTACAATTCTGATTACAAAACTGGTTGATAAAAGCCTCTGAAGTCACACTACAATTTTAGCATGCTTAACACATTTACAGACCCTTGCGTATTTAGGCAGCAACTGCACATGATATTTTATTTGCACATCATGGATTCTGCCATGTTTGCTACATTGTTGTTGCTTTTATTATAATTGTACAAAAGGGATTGTGTGATAGTTGTATAGACCATGTACTGCTCACACATCTTCAGATAATACAAACATTGAGGGGGGAACTTACATTTTGATATTTTGTTGTTCTGTGATTTACATATTTAAGAAGTTCTGAATGACCTCACTAGACCACTTCGGAAACTCTGTTCGAGAGGAATAAACTTCTGCTTTGAATTTCTTTTATAGTGATTTCTCAATGCCATTTGAAATCGTTCCCATACAGTCTGGCAAAGGTATCCGAAATAGTTTTTCTTTTGAAAAAGATGTCCTTCAAGTTCTGCAAGTATGATTGTGCATTGCGATGTTGATACAGAAATGATATATCGCACCGCTCAAGGTCAGAGTTCATCAAACTTGAACTTTGGAACACAGCGAAATGCAAATTTTTTCCACATGAGTTTGCGTTTCTGGTCTGCTGCAATCGAACGGGTAGGAATAGAAGTCTATGAAACAAAAAGTCTAGTCTGACTGGCATTATTATACACTCTAAAAAGTTTGTTCAACCTAAAAAGTAACTTTCCTGGTTACTTTCCTAAAGTTAATTAAACTTAAAAAACATTAGTTGACAACTATTTTTACTATAGTTTCGACAAAAAGTTAATTAAACTAAAAGGTTTATACTTTTTTTTTTTTAAATATGCTCCTTTCCAGCTCCCCTAGAGTTAAACATTTGATTTTTACCATTTTGGAATCCATTCAGCTGATCATCGGTCTGACGCTACCACTTTTAGCATAGCTTAGCACAATCCCTTGAATCTGATAGCATCGCACTAAAAAATAACCAAAGAGTTTCGATACAATGGTAAGAATCAAATGTTTATCTCTAGGGGAGCTGGAAAATGAGCATATTTAAAAAAAAAAAGGAATGTCCCTTTAAATTGAACCAACGAATCTTTTTTACAGTGTATCTGAAGAGCATAATTTTTTTTTTGGAGACTCCAGGTCAACACTGGTACTTTCATGATCAGTTTTATTTACAAGTTCGTATGTCTGTCCAATCATAACTCCAGGTATGGATACCCAGTCTCAATCAGAGAGCCAGAGTCCACCATCAGCACCTTCGGATCACAGAAAGGAGTATAAAGAAGTCCCACTAGATTCACTAAACTTGCCAGCACAGGAGGCCTTAATGACATCTCAAAACACAGGTGATTTTAATTTAAAAGGTCCCCTTAATTTTATATCTGAAACAGGATGGTGTTTATCTCGCACTGCTTACATTTTTTTCTGTATGTCCATCTGATCTGAAGCTGAGACAGTAGTACAAGGCTCATTGCATGATTATTGTCAGGGTTTGTGTTGGACCACCATGTTGGCTAAAATGAGTCATCATCGCTTGAAATGCTTTACTGATGTGACACCCCCTGGTGGTCATGCGTTCATTGCTGTGTAATCCATATTACTAGCATATTAAACACAACCTACTCACAATTTTCAAACTGCTTAACAGTGATATGGATTGGATTGTATGTTTTTGTGTTTTTTTTAATGCATGTACTTTTTTGTTGCATCTTGATTGTACAGCACTTTGGTCTGTTGGTGCAGTTGTAAAGTGCTCTATAAATAAAGGATGTGAAGTGATTATCTTTCAGCAGCTTTTTGATTTCAAATGCACGTCTCTATTTGGTCCTGGTTCATGATTATTAGAGTGGTGTTTCAGGGCCAGCGGAGAGCACAGATGCTGATATGGTACAGGAACTTCCTCTTTGCAGCTGTCGAATGGAGACACCCAAGAGCAGAGAGATCCTCACGCTGGCGGACAGGAAGTGCATGGCGACAGAGAGCGTTGATGGCCAGGTGAGGTGCCTGCTCTTGTGGTTATGATCTTGGTTTTATTTGGATGTGAATGTTTTTATTGGACATGGCATGAGGTTTAAAGCCCGTTAGTCCCAAAATGATGATGATAACCACATTAAAGCCATCATTTTGATCACTATTCTGATTGGTTCCTTGTTGTTCTGTGACAGCTGAGTCGATGTCAGAGCGCAGTGCTGAAGCACGAGATGATGAGGCCTTCAAACTCGGTCCAACTGCTGGTTTTGTGTGAGGACCATCGCACAGGCATGGTCAAACATCAGTGCTGTCCAGGCTGTGGCTACTTTTGCAGAGCAGTGAGTCTTTCTCCTTTTCATAGAGAAGATCCTTAAGATCCTTCAGATTTTATTTATTTATTTAACCTTTATTTAGCCAGGTAAGCACATAGAGAACACGTTCTCAATTGAAACGGTGACCTGGCCAAGATATAGCAAGGTGCAAGACAAGATCTTAGTATGTGTGGTCTTGAACTGAGAGATTGATGTCAGTTAGTTTAGATTGAACATTAAAGGGATAGTTCACCCAAAAATGAAAATGATGTCTTTAATGACTCACCCTCATGTCGTTCCAAACGCGGAAGACCTCCGTTCATCTTCAGAACACAGTTTAAGATGTTTTATATTTAGTCCGAGAGCTTGTTGACCCTTCATTGGAAATCTATGTACGGTGTGCTGTCCATGTCCAGAGAGGTAATAAAAACATCATCAAAGTATGTTATGAAGCATAGAAAATACATTTTGGTCCAAAAATAACAAAAATTACAACTTTATTCAGCATTGTCTTCTGTGTCTGTTGTGAAACGCATGCGCAAGACTAAAGTCACCTGACTGCAGTGACGCGGATGAGGTGTTATCCTCAGACATGTTTGCAAAGTTTTTTTTTCAAACGAACAGCGTGATCCCTAAAAGTGTAAACGAATCCCGGCGCACAAAAAACAACAACAAAAAAAACAGCTGGGGCGCACCAGATAATACGTCAGCCACGTTGTACGTCACAACAGCAGCGAAAGACAATGCTGAATAAAGTCGTAATTTTTGTTATTTTTGGACCAAAATGTATTTTCGATGCTTCAACACATTCTTACTGACCCACTGATGTAACATGGACTACTTTGATTATGTTTTTATTACCTTTCTGGACATTGACAGTATACCGTATGTAGATTTTCAATAAAGGGTCAACAAGCTCTCGGACTAAATCTAAAACATCTTAAACTGTTTTCCAAGGATTACCGGAGGTCTTGAACAGAGTTTGGAAGACATTAGGGTGAGTCATTAATGACATTATTTTAATTTTTGGGTGAACTATGTTTTTAAGGCACATGCTAAAAGGACACCAAAGACTTACAGATGTTTCATGTGCCCACCATGTAGGGTACCTTCATGGAGTGCCAGCCAGAAGTGAACATCTCCCATCGTTTTCATCGTGCCTGTGCCTCAGTTCTGAACGGTCAAAGCTTTTGTCCACATTGTGGAGAGGAGGTTAGCAAAGCCAAAGAGGTCACCATTGCCAAGGCTGATACGACCTCCATTGTGCCTCTCACCACCCAAGGTCCATCGACCCCCAGCACTTCAGAAGGCAAAGCGGACACCACAACCGGAGGGTATGTAAAAAAGCTTTAAATGGGATTTATGCAAGTACAGTAGGACAAGCTTGAAGATCAACATCCTTATACAGCGGCGAATATAAGTATTTGACATCAGCATTTTTATCAGATTTCTAACTTTATTATTATGACTCAACTTGTATACTTAAATGTTCTGGTTTCTTTGAATGAATTCAATGTTTGGTTTGCTGGCGGCATCTGGTGGAAATTTTGTGTCAATAGCCCACTTAAAAATCCCCTTACTGATAAAAATGCTGATTTGTCAAATACTTAATTTCCCCGCTGTAGATCCTGGAACAGTAATGGAATGGTCAATGATGGATAGAAATGTTTATATCTTGATTTGTTTTTTTATAAAAATTAGTCTAGATTAAAGCAAACATTGACCAACTATTTTGGTCTAGGATTATTATTATTAAATCAAATGGATTTACTGCTATTTACAGGTCCACTCGGCTGTCTGTTCTTGGGGAGGGAAGTGCGGACAGCTCCTTATCCAAACCTCCAGAGTCGCTTGAAACATCCGTGTCACCTCTGGGCTCCAAATCAGGGACTGTGGGAGCAGGAACTTCTACTGGACCTCTAACAGGACCTCCTAAAGAAACTCTGGAAAGTGTCCTGCTGGCTCTGGATGCAGAGAAGTAAAGAAACACTGCTATTTTTTGACTATTGTTTAAACTAAATTAGCCAGATTACATTAATTCAGACTATAAACCTCTCACTGCTTCATTTCCATTTATAGACCCAAGAAACTCCGGTTTCATCCAAAACAGCTATACATTTCTGCCAAACAAGGTGAACTGCAGAAGGTGCTTCTGATGCTGGGTAAGAGACTGTGATAAATGTTATGGTTTTGTCCATGTACGTCTCCTTTGTGCTGGAAACTTTCTGTTCTGTTAATGCAGTGGATGGGATAGACCCTAACTTTAAAATGGAGAGTCAAAGCAAACGTACACCGCTTCATGGAGCAGCCGAGGCAGGTCATGAGGAAGTGTGCCACATGTTGGTTCAGGTGAAGTTGCCCTACTTTCTTTTAACTCTAAATGGATATTAATGTATAGTTATAGTCATAATTTTACATCCTTTAAATTTAAAGGGACACCCAAAAGTGACACCGAACCTCAACAACAGATTTGACTCGCATTAAAAATCTTGGATGTTATTTATGTTGCTTATCTTTAAATCTCTTATCATATTTCTCAGGCTGGTGCAAACCTCGACATTTGTGACGAGGACCAACGAACCCCTCTGATGGAGGCTTGCGAGAACAACCACCTAGACACAGTACGCTACTTGCTGCGGGCTGGTGCTATCGTATCTCACAAGGTCAGCACATCATCCGTTAAAAACTGTTTTGTTTAAATACTGATCTTGAAGGACCATTCTTTTTGTTTAAATCAATGTAATGGCCAGCTTCCGTTTCATAAATAAGTAAACTGTTCACATCCTGTTTCTTTTTTTTCCAGGATGTTGAAGGTTCAACGTGCCTTCATCTTGCTGCTAAGAATGGCCATTTTGCCATTGTTCAACATCTGCTGTCCACAGGCCTCATAGATATTAACTGTCAGGTATGGAGTAATTTGTACGTAAACACGCTTGCGTTTTTCGGTTATTAGTTACACTCCGTTAAACACAGAAAATTGACCTGTTTTGTAGACATCTAAACTAATGATTAAAAGTTGTTTGTTTCCCCGCCCGTGTAATGAGTTTCTCAAATATAAACAGCTTTATTTGTTTTGGTAATTTATTTTGATGACACAGACATTTAAAATACATTTTTCAACCAAACTGTGGAGTTTATTACACGCCAATTATTTTGTGGTTTTTGTTTGGTTATCTTGCAAAACACAACCCCTGAAATTCCTTAAAGCAACATTATTGATGGAAAAAGTTTTAAAATGCTTAGTGTTTTTGTTAATGTTTTCACAAACTTAATAAAAAACAGTATTCTATACTGTTAAGTTCCAAAAAGGTAAATTAAACAACTGAATAATTGATAAGCCTAGATGTAAATGCAACTAAACGACCAAAATGAGATGACGATATTGAGCGAATGTTCTCAGCATGTCTTGTTTGTTCATCAAATACCTTTGCTTCAAATTTGCTTAAAGGGAATATCACACAAGACTTTTTTTAAGATGTAAAATAAATACCTCACAGATGATTTATTATAGCATGTTAAAATCCCCACTTTGTATGTGTGAGCAAAATGTGCCATTTTTGGGTGTGCCCTTTTAAATGCAAATGAGCTGATCTCTTCACTAAATGGCAGTGCCGTGGTTGGTTAGTGCAGATTAAGGGGCGGTATTATCCCCTTCTGACATCACAAGGGGAGCCAAATTTAAATCCCCCTTTTTTACATGCTTTCAAAGAATGGTTTATCAAAGCCAAGTTACTGGGTTGTTCTTTTTCACATGTTCTAGGTTGATAGAAGCACTGGGTACCCAATTATAGCACTTAAACATGGAAAAAGTCAGATTTTTATGATATGTCCCCTTTAATTCCGGCCTCAGGCCATTCAGCTTAACTCCACATTGATTTTTCAGCAAAGTCCTCTAAGTGCACAGAAGATGATTTGTATAAACGACCGTGGATCACATTTTGCCAAAAAGCTTGCATGCACTTAGAGGGTTTTGCAGCGAAAGACAGTCAAATTTGATAAAAACCAATGAAATGACTAAAGTGACATTTGCAAAAATAAATAACTAATAACCTTTGCATTGCCATTTTAAAGTGAAATTACTAAACCTAAACATAAGAGCCTGTTAATTTACAAGAAAACATGCATTTAGAGGGTTTTGCATCTGAACTCCTCAATTATAATTCATGAGTTTTAGTTTTCATTTGGTATAATTCTACCAAACTTTAATTTAGTCTAGAATTTAAACATAATTTTAATACATTTATGGTTTTTCTGTTCCAGGATGATGGCGGCTGGACAGCAATGATTTGGGCCACTGAATACAAACATGTAGACCAAGTCAAACTACTGCTCTCCAAAGGGGCCGATGTCAGCATTCGAGACAAGGTTAGTTTGCCATTTTAGTAAAAAAAAAAAATTGTGTCACTTTTGTAGCTAGCTCCTAAAACGTACAAAAATTGCTTTGCTTCTTTTCACCGTTGTAATTGTGAACTTGTATTCCAGGAGGAAAATATCTGCCTGCACTGGGCAGCGTTTTCTGGCTGCGTGGAGATCGCAGAGATCCTGCTGGAAGCGAAGTGTGATGTCAATGTCATCAACATCCACGGAGACTCACCGCTGCACATAGCAGCACGGGAGAACCGGCACGAGTGTGTTAGGTGGGTAGACTTGAGTCGGGACAAATTTCCAGAGGGAATGATTTCAGGGTGTGACTTTCTTGAAAAATCAGAGGTTTGGAGATAATTGAATGCAGAAATGTTACTGCATGTTTTTTGTAAAAAAAAAAAAAAATTTTATGGAAACTTTTTCAATAAATCTAATATTCGAACTCTAGACGATTACATGTCAATCAAACTGTACACCCACTAAAATCCGACACTCTTGTAGCACGTTCCTGTCACGGGGGGCAGACGCAAGTCGGAAAAACAAGGAGGGAGATACACCCATGCAGTGTTGTAGCCAAGGTTCAAAGGTTTGGAGCGTCCTACAAGCCAGCAAGAAGCAAAGAGAAGCTAACAACAGCCAGAGCGTCCCAGCAGGGAAACTTCTGAACAGGTACAGCTGCTTAACGCTCTAATCTGCGTTCATCAGCTCACAATATTGACATCCTAATCTATTTGAGAATTAAGGCCAAAACAACCCTGTACATCACAGTTCAATTTTTGTTGTTGTTTAGGGATATCGCAAGAGGCTACGAGAAAGTTCCTGTTCCATGTGTGAATGGGGTGGACAGCGAACCTTATCCTGACAACTACAAATATATTCCTGATAGCTGTGTGACTTCCCCAATGAACATTGACAAAAACATCACTCACTTGCAGGTAAACAAGCTCACAGCCTTCTCCTCTTATTTTTCCTCTATGGCTTTCACCGTTGTAAGAACAGACATAAACTGTGTTTGTGCTTTTAAGAAACATTAATTGCTTCACGAGTCACTTCCTGTGTAAGTGGGCGCTCTTTGGCCAAAGCACCAGACCTTTTTACTGACCTTTTCAGTGGTGACTGAATGGATGATAAACCTCTAAATAAAAAATGTAAATGATGGATGATTCTTCTCTTGACAGTACTGTGTCTGTAAAGATGACTGCTCTTCAGCCAACTGCATGTGTGGCCAACTCAGCCTGCGCTGCTGGTATGATAAAGTAAGTCAGACCTTTTACGCTCCCCATCCATAGCGCAAACTAAACTGCTTTGTATTCAATGTTCCTGTGGCTTAGTTGTCGAGCACAAAAGGTCATGGGTTTGACCCCCAGGCAACACGCAGATGTAAAGTTTACAATATAGCATTTATGCACTTTAAGTTGCTTTGGATAAAAGTGTTTTCCAAATGCATGAAAATAAATGTAGCTTGGATGTTAAACCTGCAAATTGTGAAGACACTTAAGAGAGAAAGTACTAAACCTCTGTTAATATCTTTTTGATTTGGCAAACATCTCCACCTAGAGGTTAAACTTGCAAAACACAAGTAGTATGATGATGTGGCCATAATAATAATAATAATAATAATAATAATAATAATTATTATTATTATTATTATTATTATTATTATTAACTGTTAGCTGTGCTAAGACAACATATTATTATTATTATTAATAATATTAATAATATAATAATAATAATAATAATAATATTATTATTAGCTATGCTAAGACAACATATTATTATTATTATTATTATTATTATTATTATTAGCTTTGCTAAGACAAAAATGTATTATTATTATTATTATTATTATTATTATTATTATTATTATTATTATTATTATTATTATTATTATTAGCTGTGCTAAGACAAAATTGAGATTATTATTATTATTATTATTATTATTATTATTATTATTATTAGCTTTGCTAAGACAAAATGTATTATTATTATTATTAGCTGTGCTAAAACAAAATTGAGATTATTATTATTATTATTATTATCATTAGCTTTGCTAAGACAAAAATGTATTATTATTGTTATTATTATTAGCTGTGCTAAGACAACATTTTATTATTTTTATTATTATAATTATAAGAATTATTATTATTATTATTATTAGCTATGCTAAGACAACATATTATTATTATTATTATTATTATTATTATTATTATTATTAGCTTTGCTAAGACAAAAATGTATTATTATTATTATTATTATTATTATTATTATTATTATTATTATTATTATTATTATTATTATTAGCTGTGCTTAGACAACATTTTATTATTGTTTTTATTGTTATTATTATTATTATTATTATTATTATTATTATTATTATTAGCCGTGCTAAGACAACATTTATTATTATTATTATTATTATTATTATTATTATTATTATTATTATTATTAACCAAGCACAATGTGTGTTTTCTTTTTGTCAGGAGAGCCGCCTGCTGCCCGAGTTCTGCAGGGAGGAGCCGCCCCTCATCTTTGAGTGTAATCATGCCTGCTCCTGCTGGAGAACCTGCAAGAACCGTGTAGTGCAGAACGGACTTAGGTACCTCGCACCCAATTACATTGTAGGCAATACATCACCTTAAACACTATTAACTCCTTTATGTCTGTGAAATCCAGGCTAAAGTCTCATAATCTAACTATGAGATCAGGAGCATCAAAGTTTGATTTCACTCATGGATTTTAATATTAAATATATCAAGGTTATATTCTTTATACTATGTAGGTTTATTTTATGTAAAATTCACTCCAAAAACATATTCAGAAACACGATGTGCACCCGTGTTCCAACTTTTTATTGACTAAGTCGGCATCATTATCAGCCACAGGCAAAGTCATTATTCATATCACATTCGATTTCAGTGTTTGATGTGAAAATAACCTTTCCTAATAAACTGTCTTTCAGGGTAAGACTGCAGTTGTTCAGAACACAATTGATGGGATGGGGTGTGAAAACATTGCAGGATATCCCGCAAGGGACTTTCGTTTGCGAGTAAGTTTTCTTATTTCCATCCACTGTGAGCTTCATTGACTCTTTATGTGATTCACTCAGGTATGTGTTATATCTGATTTTTGTGAGGTGTTTCAGTCTAGCTGTGTTTGTGTAGATGTTTATTTGATGTGTATGAATCTGATTGTGTGTTTAGTGTCTACAGTCTAATGTCTCATCTGCTTGCAATAGATACGTGGGTGAGATCATCTCTGATGCAGAGGCAGATCTCAGGGAGAACGACTCTTATCTTTTCAGTCTGGACAGCAAGGTAGGACGTTTTTAAGATGCATACAAAATCACATTACCTCCCGTGTCTGTTTCCGTAAATAGCATACTGTCTGTGTTTTGGCCTTGAAATATGTTTATTTCTGGGGTTGCCCTTTTTTGGCAAAGAAAAATGTTTTGAGCATCTATGCTAGTGGTTTCCAGCATGGGCTCCACGACCCGCTTAGGCGCGGGTTTCGATATACACTCATCTAAAGGATTATTAGGAACATCTGTTCAATTATTCATTAATGCAATTATCTATCCAACCAATCACATGGCATTTGCTTCAATGCATTTAGGGGTGTGGTCCTGGTCAAGACAATCTCCTGAACTCCAAACTGAATGTCAGAATGGGAAAGAAAGGTGAATTAAGCAATTCTGAGCGTGGCATGGTTGTTGGTGCCAGACAGGCCGGTCTGAGTATTTCACAATCTGCTCAGTTACTGAGATTTTCACACACAACCATTTCTAGGGTTTACAAAGAATGGTGTAAAAAGGGAAAAACATCCAGTATGCGGCAGTTCTGTGGGTGAAAATGCCTTGTTGATGCTAGAGGTCAGAGGAGAATGAGCCGACTGATTCAAGCTGATAGAAGAGCAACTGTGACTGAAATAACCACTCGTTACAACCGAGGTATGCAGCAAAGCATTTGTGAAGCCACAACACGCACAACCTTGAGGCGGATGGGCTACAACAGCAGAAGACCCCACCGGATACCACTCATCTCTACTACAAATAGGAAAAAGATGCTACGATTTGCACAAGCTCACCAAAATTGGACAGTTGAAAAACTTGAAAAATGTTGCCTGGTCTCGATTTCTGTTGAGACATTCAGATGGTCAGAGTCAGAATTTGGTGTAAACAAAATGAGAACATGGATCCATCATGCCTTGTTTTCTTGGCACACTTTAGGCCCCTTAGTGCCAATTGGGCATTGTTTAAATGCCACGGCCCACCTGAGCATTGTTTCTGACCATGTCCATCCCTTTATGACTGCCATGTACCCATTCTCTGATGGCTACTTCCAGCAGGATAATGCACCATCATTTCAAATTGGTTTCTTGAACATGACAATGACAATGAGACCAGATCTCAACCCAATAGAGCATCTTTGGGATGTGGTGGAACGGGAGCTTCGTGCCCTGGATGTGCATCCCACAAATCTCCATCAACTGCAAGATGCTATCCTATCAATATGGGCCAACATTTCTAAAGAATGCTTTCAGCACCTTGTTAAATCAATGCCACATAGAATTAAGGCAGTTTTGAAGGCGAAAGTGGGTCAAACACAGTATTAGTATGGTGTTCCAAATAATCCTTTAGGTGAGTGTACTTTGAGCTCCAATAAAGATGCCTAAAATGTATCTTTAATACATTTTATTTAAAAAATATATACTTGCAAATATACTCTTGTGAAAAAAATCATTTCAATTTGACAACGTAACGGCAAAGTTAAATGAAAAGATAGATGTAAAGGGTTTGGGGGCAACTACACAAACACCCAGACCTGGCAACACCCCTGGCCAACCACAACACCTATATATTATGATGGTGGTGATTAAAAGACCATGCCTCACTAACATTTTCTGCAGAAAATATAAAAATCTAGTTTATTTCTATCATAATTAATTTGTTGTTTTTTATTGCATCTTTGAGAGATTGTACAAGTCTTGCACTCATAAACAGTATATATACTTCATTCTAAGAGCACCCTGCTAAAATCATTGTCCTGTTGTTGTTTGTCACTCTTGTTCCAGGTCGGTGATATGTACTGCGTCGATGCCCGTTTCTATGGTAACATCAGCCGCTTCATAAACCATCACTGTGAACCGAATCTGTTCCCCTGTCGAGTGTTCACTTCACACCAGGACCTGAGGTTTCCTCACATCGCCTTCTTCGCCAGCAAGAACATTAATGCTGGAGATGAACTGGGGTCAGATTTATATCTTTTATGATCATTTACTTTACCAGCTAACTGGAAACATGATCAGTTAATTTCATATTTAGCATAACTACGTATAGACGTTAACTTCCCATCATGTGCTGCATCATGCCCTGTACCAGGAAGGACCTTTAGCAGTACATATACATTTATTTATTTATTTATTAGGTGATTCTCACGAAAAACTTGGTTTTAAAAATGTCAAGCATGAAAATGTAAAAATTGCTTAAATTTACTTTTTTCCCACCAGTCACCAGACATTGAAAAACAAAGTCTGGAGTAAATGGGAACATTCATTTAAAAACTTTTACTTATCATTTAACACTTTTTGTAACATAATTTAAAAAATTAGTCCTAAAAAATCTCATTACCGCAACAGTCAGAAAACATTAACACTGACATATTTTCAAAATGACATGACAAACCTGAAAGAACATAATTTGGAGATTCTGCACATGCATTTAAAGTCAAAGTATTATGCTTCTATTAATTAAATTTACATTTAATAAGCATCTGTTGCGGTAATGATAATCAAAATGTCGTGAAAGCATTCTGCCAAGACAATATTTCAAATTAACTGTAAAAAATGATCTTACCTGGTAGCCATCTTGAAGTAACTGGTCCATGTGCTTGGTCACTCAAAATCAAACTTTATTAAAATTCTGTATGTGTGCTTAAACTGTTCTCAAAAAGTGTTGCGGAGGATGAGAACATCAGGCATGGACACATAATTTTCCACATTTTTCTTCATTATTATTATACATGAATATTCAGTAAATATTTTTTCTGTCATATCAAGTGTCTAGCAAAACATCCATTTATTTTTTTCTTAATATTTTTGTGTTAATTTGATTAAATTACAACATAACGCATGTTCAAACACAGCCGGACACATTGCGGTAATGAGAATTTCAGCAGAAAATGAGATAAAATTTACAATTATAAATTCTTATGTTGAAATCACACATTGTGCAAGGTAGAACACAGTATTGTGTTAATTCTGATGCTTTTTAATGTTACTATATTACACATTTTAAAGCTAAAATCATTAGTGCCGTCGTGTTTCAATGGTTTCGTGAGAATCACCCTATTAGATACCTTTATTCTTTATTCGTTTGTTAAAAATGAGCAAATAAAATATTTCAAATAAATTTTTAATGTTCCTTACCTTACTTATGAGTCATGTAATAAGCAGAATAAGGTACAGGCAGTCAGTTTTTATCGCGAAATAAGCCCCTTCAGTCTGGCACAAGGCCCTTCGCGTCGAGTCCTGATCACAGTGTTGGGATTATTTCTGCGATAACAACCTGCTGCCTATACATAATGCCTTACATAATTAAGTGTCAGATATTGGAGACATCCAATGTGTGTGTTTTGGGAACCATTGCACTACATGAAACAATATGGATGGTACAGATCAGTGAACTTTGCAATGCTTTAATCCCTCTTTCAAATTCTTATCCATCCATAGATTTGATTACGGTGATCACTTCTGGGACGTAAAGGGAAAATTGTTCAGCTGCCAGTGTGGTTCATCCAAGTGTAAACACTCAGCAGCCGTCATCGCCCAGAGACAGGCGGACAGCACGCCCGGCGACCAGCAGCCCAGCGCCCTGCCCGATACCAGTTCATCTACCCCATCGAGCCCCAGCTAGACTCCCCCAAACTTTATAATCTCTAGCATCTGATATCTGGTTCTGTACTTTCTACCAGCCTCTCACCTACCACCACCAGCATGGGCACACCTTTGACATCACTAACAGTGCCCGACAAAGAATAAACTCAAGCAAGCCTGGGTTGCTTGTGCTATGCCGTTTGGACAACCTGATTCAGGAGTAAAAATGCTCAGCGATTGCATTGCAAATGTTCTTGGTGTACAGAAGGTGAGAACTGCACTTATGGGCTGGACTTAAAGTGTTTCATTTCATCTGGATAATAGTAAACTTGGTCCAGTGTCATAAAACGAACTCAAAATGGATCCGTTCTCCCACAATTAAGGCAATGTTGGGGCCACTGCCGTTGATTTTGTTAGCGCACAATTCATTATGTTTTACGATTTCTGACGTTTTCTATTTCTTCTTATCTTTACAAACTTGCTTTTACCGTAGTGGTAAAGAAAAGATCTGAAAGTTTCCGAATGAATTTGATGTAATGATCATTCAGCTCTTCGCACATTATCTTGCAGCCGTTTGTATTTTTTATACATTTACAGATAATGGATCATGATATGATATTGAAAGATCGACCCTGTGCTTCCCAATACAGATACTTTCTCATTACAACTTACAAAAGTTCATATATGGAGCTGTATTAACATCACACAGTATATAGGCTTCTGTATGAGCTCTGTACGTGGACACATGCTGTCCCCTGATTGGCTCACAGACGCAGGGCGTCGTGCCAATGCTACCAAAATACAATAAGATGTCAAAAACTGCACATTCTTGGCCTGTTTCTCCAAGTTTGTAAAGTCCAGACTTGGACTAAAGATACTTTACGATGCTAAAAATAATTCCTGGACAAGACTTAAACTAAATCTATATCTTGAAGCAGCCCTGTGGGTCATTTCTTGCATGTTACAGGTGTGAAAATACGAATTACCTGCATCATCATCATCACTGCAAAAGAAACTGTAAGATATTTCTGTACGTACCTTCGGTTACAATAACAGAATGTGTTCACATGCTTTAGGAATAAGCATGAAAATGTAGTTCTGGTTGAATGAAATGCGATCACGATAGGAAAATGCAAATGGTGCTGACAAAAAGGTTTTTGTTATGTTTATTTTTTTAATACTAAGTGAATACAAGTTGTAAAATACGATGACGCGTTTCATTTTTCATTCATTTGTATTTTTAAATTTATCTCTGTTTTCTTACTATAGTTGACATTTAGCCTGTATTAAGTTTGCTTCATAAGTTCGTTGATGGTGAAGCTTTTACTGTCTTTTTAAATGTCAATAGCGTAGTCATGTGCTTTGTGCAAAACAAGACGTATAGACGCACAAAACTGCAAAAAATGGAGAAAACGACAAAAAAGTCAAAACTGTAACATATTTCTGGACAGTGAAACATGATGCACAATCCAATCGGTTGTGTTTTTCTTTTTCAATAAATTTACTACTAATAAAACCAAATATCTCTGTTGTTTTTATGCAGACAGAACAAAATTCATGTTTTTGGGACATGAAGCGCTACATGATGATGATGAAAGCCACTGGATGTGAATGATAATAAAAAAATGGCTCTCCTATTTGTCCAACATCTTTTAAAAACACAGTTTTGAGTTTCACTTTTAGGCAGTGCATCCATAAACAAGTCTATAAATGCAGGAAGCTTTATTTCAGTTTTATAAACTGTCTCTTCCTGATTATAGAAAGCATTGCTGTAATTGATTCAGTGAAATACGGGCTGTTGATAGATGACCTCTGGCCTGATGATAAAAGGTTTTAAACTTGCAGACAGGAAACCGCCTTTCCGCATTCCACCGTGACAATCTGTGAGACTTGACTACGACTCTGCGGTCACTATGAAGCGTTGTGGTTTGTGGATACAGCGTGTTACAAGAAACTGATGGATTAAAATTAATAGAGCTGCACAAGATTAAATAAGCGAGGTCATGAGGTCAGCACAACGTAACTTTAACTGGGAAGAGAGAAAGTCCACTGTGATTTATGGTAGGACATTGAGGTTTCTGTCTCATAATTGGTTTTAAAATGAGTTGTTATGCACCTGCGAATGAGCTTTCTACTTATTTTAGTGATGATGATGCTATAAATAACTTGCTTTAGGGACATTTAGTGGCCGTTAGGTATAGTTAGATGACGTGGTTTAAACCATAAAGTGATTTTTCATTAAAAGTGAAGTATTTTTTTTACCTGATTATTTGCTTTGAGACTGTTTGAATGACAACTTTTTTTAAATCAGAATACAAAGAGTAATCTAATACAAAGTCAATGATGAGAATAACGTATGATTTTTTGTAATTTGTTATGTGGTAATGAGATTTAAAGAAAAAAGTGCTTAGCTGTCAAGCAAATGACAACGCAAAAATCTTTCATTGAAAATGTATCAATTTCTTTACATTTCATTAATTCTTAAAAAATATATTTTGTATTTGTGACCCTGGACCACAAAACCATTCAAAAGTAGCACTGATATATTTGTAGCAATAGCCAAAAATACATTGTGTTGGTCAAAATTATCTTTTTATGTCATAAATCATATGTCATAAATCATAAATATTAAGTAAAAAGATATTTTGTACATTTTCTACAATAAATGTATCAAAAAATGTATTTGGGACAATGTGGTTCAATTAAATGTAAAAGGGTTAAAATTTTTAAATAAATTTCAAAACATAAATATATTCATTAAAAAATGTGACATAATATATAATTATATTTTAATAAATATATATATATATTTTACATCATTTGTCAAAGATTATTTAGAAAACAGCTGCTTTCAGCAGCATTAAAATTTACATTCAGAAATAACTAATAAAATTATTTTAAAATGATTTTTTTTATTACGCCTTTTTTAGTACGCGTATGCCATCAAGGTGGAAAAATATTTAATTTTAATATTTAACATTTAATTTGGTGCAATTGGGGGTTACACCATTTAACATTTTCAAGTCCATTCAGTCTTAACTTTCATAAAAAATGTGCAAATGTAATTTTTTATTGCATAAAATCAACATAAATTAACTATGTTCATTGAAATAAACCTGATGTAGTTTTTTTAAAAAATATATATATTTTTAAAGATTTTTTTAAAATATATTGCCAAACCTTTTTTGTCACTGACCTATTTATCATTTGCTATGGACTTCATTGGTACAAATTTAAAGGCAATTTTCTCAATATTTTGATTTCTTTGCACCCTCAGATTTTCCATAGTTGTATCCTGACCAAATATTGTCCAATCCTAACAAACCATACATCAATGCACAGCTCATTCTTTCAGCTTTTGGATGATGTAAAAATCTCAATTTCAAAAAAGTAAATATTTTACTTTGACCAGACTTGTTATTGATCCACTGCCAGTTTATGTTTAACTTCACAGGAAGCCTTTTGTGAAATCTTTAGAATTGTAAACATCTAACATGCACTTGTCTTACTCTCTTAATTTCACTCTTTTATGTCTTTTTGGTCAATCTGTGTTCATTATCTCTTCCTAACAACAAAGCTGTTCGATTGGCTACATTTGGAACATGGCGGATGTTGACCGTGGGCTCAGAGTTCAGTTCCTGGGCTGGAACCTCTGAGCCACCAGATGAGCGGAGGGGAAGAAGGGGAGCTATAACAGAACTATCAATTGAAAACGGTCTGTATGTAAGCCGGGCATCACTTGATGGGCAGAAACCTGCAGAAGCCAGCAAATATGACACTGTTATTGAGCTGGAGAGACCCAATGAGCAAAGAGATACAGACATCATCAGTGCTCACGAAATGTTTCAAGATAGGTGAGCAGAAAGAGATAAATGACATTTGTGTTTTTAACCATCTTCTGTACTGAAGCTTTAGACTGAGACTGAATTTCATAGTAATGAGAATCTGAAATCTAGTTTTTAGCCACAAGGGGGTCTAAAGGTTCAAGGGAAAAACATCTTAAGTGGCACTTAAAGGGGTTGTTCACCCAAATATTTAAATTCTGTCATCATTCCTCACCCTTATGTTGTTACAAACCTGTAAACATTTCTTTGTTTTGCTGAACACAAACAAAGATATTTGTAATCAAGCAGGAAAAGCACCATTAACTTCCACAGTAAGAAACAAATACTATGGAAGCCAATAGTGCCTAAAAACAGTTCGGTTACAAACATTGCTCAAAATATCTTCATTTGTGTTCAGCAGGACAAAGAAATTTATACAGGTTTATAACAACATGATAGTGAGTAAATGATGACAATTTTTTGTGAACTATCCCTTAAAAATGTAGAAATGTAGAACTAACTTTTCTTTTGCATTTTTGCAATGCTTTCTTTGTCATTTTTGTTACTTTTAACCAACTGATCCCAGATCATTTGTAGTGGGTTAAGTCAGTTCCTCCATGCTTGTACAGATGCCATGCAGAGTAACCAGAGGCTCACATTAATTATTGATTATGAATGGGTTGTACTATACTGTAAAAAATACTTTGCTGCCTTAATTAAAAATTTTTATTGAATCAACTCGGATTTACAAGTCATTTCAACTTACTATTATTTATCTTGACTAGAGATGAGTTGTTATAACTAAAGGTGAGTTGGTATAACTTATAAAATTAAGTTGACTTTTCTCAACTATATTTTATAAGTTGTGACAACTCATGTCTGTTGACATGACTTGTAAATCTGAGTTGATTTAACAAAAAATTTTAAGGCAGCAAAGTATTTTTTACAGTGTATGTTTAATACAAAAAAACTGATGAAGCTAATACTTTAAACCTAACAAACATGTTTTTGAGTAATGTTTAGCCTTGACAAGTGCACAAGTGAGTATAATTAACAAAATTTACAACACAACTGAGATTTTAAAGTGGTTTTCTTTGTATTTATCATTTGGTAAGATGTGTGTGCACTGAAATCCTTTCCACTGCAATGCCCTACAGTATTTGAGGATGAAGCTTTGGTATGAAGTAAAAGACAGACACAGATTTGTTCCAAAGCCTGAAGTTTCTTGTGAGATTTTTGTGCCTTTGGATCTGGCATAGCTTCATGCACACAGAAAATCCTTTACACTTGCTGACTTCAAAGCCGTGGGCTTTACATGTGAACGTGACGGATAGTTTCTTTGGATAGAGAATCTTTGCTCTGTCTGAGTGACTGTTGGCTCTGGGCAGAAAGCGTGAATGTGTGTTTTAGCTTCCCCAGCAAATTCCTATAAGTGATAAGTCTCCTGCTTAATATAAAACTATAGTAGTCAATCTTCTTTCATGTAGCTATAAATGTCTAAATCTACGGATGTATGCAGGTTGTTCTTTCAGCCAACATATCTGTCCAAAGGAATAAGCCACTTGCACCATCATTATAGTTCTGGATGTGTGCCTAAAACATTAAAACCTAATGAATTAAAATGACCAACCCCATGAGCAAGGTCAGAACTGATTAGAGGTTAATTCTCAAATCATTCCTTTGCTTTAGTCTCACCAATCCTAAATGTAATGTTTATGAGGTGTTCAGTGGTTGTGATTTCTGGCCCCAGTGTGACATTTAAACATAATATACAGAATTTCTAAGTAAAATCATTTTTGGATGTATATGCGCCTCGATGCATTTACTTACTGTTTTCACTAGATCTACTGTAAACCAACAATCCAACATGAATGGTTAAAGATAATAACTCATTGATGATCAATTAAGACCACCCCGCCCCCCGCTCTCTCTTTTCAGCAGGTGGTCCTCCCTATAGGGCCGCTTAAAGTCACGTGCAGTGAGTCTCGCGCACTCATTTGGCACCGTGCGCGCCGTGGCAGCAGGTGGAAACGAAAAGCGCATCATTTCGGAACAAACACACAGCCGTGTGCGCGTGAATGCAGGATACCTTCAACCCGTTTATTGACATGCATTGCATTTTAAGCCATGTTTCGTTTAGTGTGACGCGTAAATGATGGTGTGCGCTTTTGGTTTCGTGACCTGTCAGCGCGTGGATCGGTGTCGTGTTGGATAGATGTGGCATGATTTGTACGCGTACGCGTTTTTCTTTGTTTTAAATGCACTTCAGTGGAATTACAATCGTATGACAAGTTTTCTTCGTTTTTGCTGTTTGCCCAATGGAGTGAATGTGCGCGGTGGAATTGCCACAAAGGGCAGACTTTCTTGTTTTACACGCAACTAATGGGGAGTTTAAGTGGTTACAGATGTATTTAGTGTAATGTTCATCTTGCGTCTTTTATTCAATGCCAGTTTGGATTTTACCTGTTGGATATCTGCATGTCTAGGATGGCTCGCTTTGGAGACGATCTGCCCACCCGCTATGGAGGTCCACCGGGCGCTGGGAGAGGGGGAGCCCGGGCAGGAGGTCCCCCGGGCGGTCAAAGAATGTACAAACAGTCGATGGCTCAGAGAGCCAGGACAATGGCTTTATACAATCCCAAACAAACCAAACAGAACTGTTTCACAGTCAACCGGTCCCTGTTCATCTTCAGCGAGGACAATGCCATACGGAAATACGCAAAGAGAATCACCGAATGGCCATATCCTTGATGTCCAAATATCACCTTTTGACATTAGCACTACTTCTACTATATTCATCCATTCATAACATTATGTGTCATTCTTATTTACGCACGCAACAACGCATGCACGTTTTGTTCAAATTTGACTCAACCCAACTGATAAATTATGCGTATTTTTGGTAAAATGGTGATTGGCAACATCTGTTGTGTTTACGCACTAAGGCAGCCGGTGCTCGTGTCGGGGTGTTGGCTGATGCACCGCTTTTATTTTCTAACTGGAGCGTGCCAAAGTCGAGCACTCGGGCAGATGAAAAGTAAAACAAGTGCCGACCAACAAGTGCACTCTTGTTTTAGTCAATAGATGTCCATCTTGTTTGTTTTCACTTTTTGTAATACCTGGAACAGACGGAGCATGTGGTTATACTGTATAAGAATCATGGTTTATCACGTTTTAGATTTGAGAATTTGTTTTCTTCAAAGTGGTGAAATAATCACCATGCAAGAGCAATTCAGTGCCTCAACCCCCTCTTTAAAATCAAGAGGTCAAGAGATGTTTTGTATCACTGCTGTTCAGCCAAGCATGCAAAATTGTGTGATTATCAGTGTAGAGATATTGATTTATTACAACAACCGCTTCAAACATATCTGTATATTGAGAACTGTTGGTTTTATAATATTAATTTTGAAAAATGTATGTTAGGTTAGTTAGTCTTGATGGTATAAGCACTGTTGTGCTGATGTTTCAGGACCTCGGAGAGCGCTCACGCTTCTCGGTACAAATGACTCAAGATTCAAGATCTTCATTGTCATTTGAACTTTGGTGCAGACGAAATTGTTATTTTGTCCATTCCTCTTAAAAAAGCAGAAGGACATAAAAAATCAGCTACAATAGCAAAAGAAATCTAAAAGTGCACAACAAAGGACAAAATGTTTATTAGTACTTCCTCTATATTTTCTATTTATTTTGTTTAAAAAAATAAATTTTGTGTTACACTCAGTTGTAGTTTATGCATCCGTTAAATTCTGGGTGTTTCTACAGTGGTGTGCTGTGTACTTTAAAGTCCCCCAAGGGGCAACAAGAATAATATTGAAGTGACCATTGGATCTTTCCTTTCCTGCATGAATAGCAATTCCATAAAGATTATAGCTGTAGGGGACAGCTATGGAATCGGAAAAAAGGATCCTCTAAGAATGAAATGCGATAAAGATGCTAGCAGCCCTGCTCTATACAGTACTTCACTATGCTATAGTATATATAAAGTATGTCACTTAGAATGGCATAGATTTTAATACTAAACAATGACATCAGTGGGCTTACACAAACATTTCATGAATGCATGAGGATGGAGAGCGTATACGATCGTAGGCTTATCTTTAACTATTTTACATAATGGCTAATTCAAATGAATTGCACAATTATAAGAAAAAAGCAATAATGAAGACCCACCTAAACCCTACATCACTAGGATGAAAGCAAACTATTCATTTGAATCCACCAACTTGTAAAATAGTTACAAGTTGTTGTGAGATTGTATTGGATTGCAGTTGCTCATGGGCAAGCATTTAAATGTCTTTGTGTTTTATCATTGATTCAAAAAGATTGAACATTGAAGATTGTCATTTCCTTTATAGAGGCAGATGTTGTAAATGATTTCAGCATTAGGATACCAACAGGAAAACAATGCTACTATAGCATTGTTGCTGGGTTTGAACATGGCCATCTTGGGGTGCCAAGGACACAAGCATGCATGGTGCCCATTTTATTGATTGATTGAGCTTAGAGGCATGTGAGTTGTGCTGTGTTAGGGTCGCTTTCTCCTCATCTCCTCTATGGTTGTAGGGGGTGTTGATTTACTGTTTAAATGAGACAGACCCTTTGTCCTTGGTGTGATATGTGAGGAAAATCTCAAGCCGTTTCCCCCGAGGACGTTCTTAAGATGCTCCTCAAACATTATGACTGTACACCAATGTGCAGTGACAATTAGAACAAAGCCATTTTCTAACTTGATTTCTTAGTGATGCTATCCAAACATTGTCTTGCAACCGGTGATTTTGATGTAAGGCGAATAGTTCAAGTTATTGTTTTGGTTAGTTGACACTAGTGGCACAGAAACTTGACTTAAATACACACATAAATCAGCGCATCCACATCAGATTGTAGATGTCTCATCTACTTGTTATGAATGTTATGCATGTGTTGATATTTTTCCTTGACTCCATCACTCCATTTGAGTACCTGATCCTCAGTACCATCATTGCCAACTGCATCGTGTTGGCCCTTGAACAGCATCTCCCAGCTATGGACAAGACTCCAATGTCTGAACGCCTGGTAAGCAATCCTCTGCTATTCTTTATTCTCATTCTTGTCTTTATTTCCTCCTGACTGGTCCTTTCAAAGGTTTTATTGATTTAGACATCCATCCTTGTCTATTTGATATCCGATTTTTATCTCTCAAATATGTCTACTATATATTTTTTTTTAAAAACCTCATAAAATTATTTGGCAAGTTTCGTTTTCTTGTCAGTGTTGATGTATTTCCTGTGAATACAAAGCGAATAAATGGTATAACTGTAAAAATAGAAAATACTACACATTTTAAAGGAATAGTTTACCAGAATATGTCAAATCTGTCATAATTTTTTCACATTCATTGTGTCCCAGATGTATATGAGTTTCTTTAGATAAACACAAACACAATTTTATATTAAAATGACATTGTGTTATTTTCTAATATGGCAAAGCTACAAAAAGCACATCCAACTATCATTAAAGTAATTCAGATGACTCCGGTGGGTTAATATATCAAGAGCTTAGATGAAAAAGGGCCTCTGACATGTTTTCTTGTAAAGCTTTTCTCATATGTTTAGGTTTAGTAATTACACTTTAAAGGCGGGGTGCATGATCTCTGAAAGCCAATGTTGATATTTGAAATTACCTAAACAAACACACCCCTACCCCAATAGAATCTGGACCTTCTTTTGATAGACCCGTCCCACACATACGCAACCCAGGCAATGATGTCGGTTAGTAGACATGACCCTTACTGCTGATTGGCTACAAGTGACTCCCTTTTCCAAAGTGTTTTTCAAAAGTCATGCACCCTGCCTTTAATGGCATTGAAAAGGTTATTCAGTAACTGAAATGCCTTGTTTTCACAAATATAATTTTAGTAATTTCATTGGTATTTAGCAAATTCAATTGTGTTTCATACAAAAATCTCTACTTCTAAAAAACGTCCCTAGTCACTCTTAACCGTCTTTACTGGTTAAAGGTAAAAGGCAAATCGATCCCCTTTAATTGGGCACTTAAATGACTTCTGTTAAAGAAAAATCATTTAACAGGTTATGCCAAGAAACCGTTATTTTTATTCTGAATGGCTTGAGGCTGAGATTAAGCAGATTTGAAGCAAAGTATTTGATAAACGTATAATACGTCCCGAGAGGACTTGGTTACAATCATTATTTCATTTTTGACGGAGGTGCCGTTTAGCAGCTTTTGCATCTTGATATGTTTTCTGACGTAAAACAATGTTTATAAGTTAAAACTGTTAAAGGCGTGGGGCATGATTTTTGAAAAACACTTTGGAGAAAGGAGTTGGGCCGAATACCAAAACACACTTGTAGCCAATCAGCAGTAAGGGGCGTGTCTACTAGCCGACATCGTTGCCTGGGTTGCGTAGTGTGGGGCGGGTCTATCAAAAGAAGGTCCAGATTCTATTGGGGTAGGGGCTTGTTTGTTTAGGTGGTTTCAAATGTCAACATTGGTTTTCAGAGATCATGCACCCTGCCTTTAAAGGTGCCAGAGAATGCATGTTTCATTGTTTTCTGATATCTACATAGAAGGTATGTAGATTTATTAAAATTCAGAACCGTAGGATTTGTCTTTAGAATGAAATGGTCTGTTATTACCTTATTTGAAAGGGTCATGAATAATAATGTTGAGCTCTGTTCTGATTGGTTGTTTCACAGAGCAGCTCATTTCAGTAGCTGTTTGTGTGTGTAAACAGACCTTATGTTTGAGCCTGTTTTAGATGAATATACAGATTCTGAGGAATAATCAATTGTTTGGAGATCGTTAATGGACGTTTTCAAGTAGTAAGTTTGTGTTTTTTCAGTATGGACCTGCAAAACGTAACTGTAACGTCTATAGTAGAACTTTAGCCTAAACGCTAGCATATAGCATTAACTATCATAGCGCCAACTCAGCAGTCACAACTTTGTTTTTAGCATTGTAACAACATTGTACTTAATTAATGTGTTGGGGCGTACATCTAGACTTTTACGTCAAAGTCGGTGTAATGTTGCAACCCTGTATCAGGAAAGTATGTACCTATGGTCACGCAAATGTTTTATTCTTTTCCATGACACTGTCACGTTTTTCCGCTTTAATCGTGACCATATCACACATTTCTGTTTACGTGTCATTGTTACATATTGGTTACTCAACTACTTTTTCCTATTTTCAAACAATTTTCAGTTCGGTTTAGGGTTACATTTGGTGTTTGCGTTAGGATGTCACTTTAAGTATTGATTTATACTATTTTTTTCTGATTTATTTTTTATATTTTCTGATTTTTAAACCCTTGTTGCCTGGCATTAGGGTTAGAGTTGGGTTTGGTTAAGGATGCCATTTTATGTAAATCTAACCTTAAACCGAAGCAACAATGATAAGAAAACAGGACAAAACAGTTGAGTAACCAATATGTGACATGTAAATAGAAATGCGTGATACGGTCACGTTTAAACACGGAAAAACGTGACAATGTCACGGTAAAGAATCAAAAATTTACGTGACTATAGGTATACGTAATTTCGTGATACTGGGTTGCATGTTGAGATTGGCCTCTTTTTCAGTGGTCTTTTGCATGCGCAGGGTTTCGATAAAGAAGAACAATCGTGTTTGAGGCTCACGATATGTCATTACCATGTACAGAGCTTGTATTATTCATCTGTGCCTATAGGTGAATACAGTTTTACATCCTACGGCACCTTTAATAGTTTGAGCTTATTTAGTGATTGATATGTTTCTATCAAAAATGTATTGTTATGCTTCAGATGCCATGTATTACCAGATGTTTTGTATTATATGCCATTTTCTTTAATTATGAAAGAATTGTCAACTTTCAGAAAACTATTCCTTTAAATGTCTAAAATTGTAGTTGTACACTAGCATACAGATGGCCTCAAGGCAAATATGCATGGACTAAAAGCCACAGAATGCTAAATTCAAATTCCTGGCGTCTTCAAAAGAGAGAAAACGCATGGACAGGACATTCTCTGAAGAGCAGAGAGTAAGACAGTGAGATATCAGCATGTATTTGGCTTGTTTTTCTTTCCACCCACAGACCCGACAATCCCTCTGGAGTATATTGATTGATCATTTTAGCGGTCTTGCACTGGTAGCGTGGGTGACCAGCGAGCCTGTCGGAGCAGAGGCTCTTGTCAGAAAGCCCATCCAAAGCGCTTCACACAGGAGCCGTACGACTGCCTCATTAAAACCCAGCCTGCTGGGAACCATTGACAAATGCGCGCGTAACACCGCTTCCCTGTGATTCGACCCTTAACCATGCGGAGAGACTTTGATCCTTCTCTTTTGCTCATATGGCCCACTCACGACAGCAGTGAAATTGTGTCTGCTGAGTCAAAGTGATACAGCGTAGCTGCTATATAATGCAATGCTGCAATATTTAAGCCGGTACTGGACTGCCTGGAAGATTAAGGCAGTAATTTTGTTTGTAGACGGTAATGTTGGATTTCAAACTCCCCTGAGGAGCACAGTGATCACAGAGAAATTACATTAAAAGCTGATGGGTCAATCACAGCCTCATGCTGTATCCTAGTGCTGTTTTTGGCTTGTAGTCGGATTGAAACACAATAGCAATAAGTTAAAACATTTTTGCTTAACATTTTAAAAATAAAGGGTTGTTTCAGCCCACAGGTGAGTAAAATATGGACAAAACCCAACTGTTGAGTTATATTAACTTAGTAAATGACCATATTTGACCTATCCATGAGTTGAAACAACCCAGCAAAAGTAAATTTAAACCAATTTTTAGGTGTGTCCATATTGTCTATATTGTTGTGTGGCCGTAGATCGTACGTTGGCAAAATTCAGATTTGGGATTTGCTTTTTTAAAGACCAGGGGCCTATACCAAGAAGCCGGTTTAGTTGGCTAGCCAGGTAAGTTAAGGCAGTGGCGTAGCGTCTGGGCATGCAGGGTAAGCACGTGCAAATGGGCCCGGGCCAATAGGGGGCCCGGCTCTGGGCCCGTCCCAGCTTTTAATTAAAAAGCAAATTCTATTTAATTTTTATTTGTGGCCGCAATAAATATATTTTTGTATGCATATCATGTGTAGTGATTATATAATGTCTAATTTCTCCGTCATTTCTTCTATGCGATTATTTTATTTTTTTTGCACTCCGCTTCCACCGTAGACTACTATGCCATAATTTTTTTACATGACGCATTGCCGCGCCAAAATAAAAGATAATGCAGTGTGAGAGGTTACTATAGCAGCTATCTACATGAACATTAAGGATGGACAAATATAAACATAAAAGTGGGGCCTTAAAGAGAAAAGAAAAGGCGGAGAAGTTAGTCACGAGTCAAAAACTACCCAAAACATTTAGTTTTTCTTTATTTAAAGTAAAAAAGTCAACTAAAAATATTTGACTACCTTATTAAAAGTATATGTTGTTAACAGACCTGCGCGCCACAGTTAACAGTGCCAACAGGCAAGGTTGGTGGGGCTTTGGCTTAAGGGGGCCCGTACATTTTTTTTGCATATGGGCCCTCGACTGACTTGCTACGCCACTGTTTAGGATTAGTTTGTGCCAATTTTGGGTACTATAAGAATAGCTTGTACCAACAAAGCTTGATGGCATTGGTTTGGTTTTGTCAACTTGAACTAATCCTGTAACCCTGAGTTTGTATGGTACACTGTAAAATATACTTTGCTGCCTTAAAACTTTTTGTTAAATCAACTCAGATTTACAAGTCATGTCAACAGAGAACATATATAAAATATATATATATGAGAAAAGTCAACTTAATTTTATAAGTAATAACAACTCACCTGTAGTTATAACAACTCATCTCTAGTCAAGATAAATAATAGTAAGTTGAAATGACTTGTAAATCCGAGTTGATGCAACAAAAAATTTTAAGGCAGCAAAGTATTTTTTACAGTATACAGTCCCAAGGTTGCAATGGATATTGCAGATGTTAAAATAATCCATTAAAGTAGTGTTGTTAAGTTCTTTATTGTTTAATGTATCAGCTGCCACAGATTGCATCTGGGAAATACGACCTGTTAAACTCATCAGCATCATCTGTTTGGTTAACACAGTGATGCAACCAACAATTCCCTACCTGTTGCGGAGCTCAGATCCTCTCCTGATACTTAAACACTACAGACAGGATGTTTATTATTAATAAACTCTTTGAATCTATACATAATAGATTGAAATATGCTTCACGCAGCCGTGCTCACTCTTTTTTCGGCTCCCATAAATCATCTGTTACGCGCAGTCTCGCACCTGCTCCCGCAAGCACATTTCTGCCAAATGATTTCATAGAGAAAAGCATAACAGGTGCTGTCTAGCACCAGAATGATAATTATGATATTATTGACTAAACATACACCAATACAGTCTGATGTTGCTCTGGGGAGTATTCAGCATAAATAATTTTTTGTTGTAATTATTATTTTGTCTGTTAATGGAATGTTATATAATCTGTCGCCAAAAGCAGCATAATTTTTATGACAGTACAAATGGTTTCTATTTTTTCCCATTAAGCGCCAAGCTTTATGTGTCATGCTGTTTTGTAGTGACGCCTGCCATATAAAATTATATCGCAAGGATAAGTTTTCCATCAAACAAGTGTTGTAAGAAGACTTGTTTGCCAATTGGGTTGATAATTGCACTCATAAAAAGGCAGGGATTTCTGAGAGCAGAGCGGTATAGAGGTTAGTTTGGTGTAAGTGCCCGTGGAGCCATAGGACTCAGGTGACATTAATGGGACGAAGTTCAAAAGCAATGCAATATGTGCTAGCCAGGAATGAAACTCTTTCTAAGAGATTTAAAGTTGAAAGCACATTTTTTCAGCAGAATCTTTCCATCTATCCATCTATCCATTCAAATTATCTTTCAATACATCTATCCGTCTATTAACCTATATATAGTATATACAGATAAATAATTTGTATATGTATCCATCCGTTTGTCCGTCCATCCATGCATCCATCCATTCATCCATCCATGCATCCATCCATCCATGCATCCATCTATCCATGCATCCATCCATCCATGCATCCATCCATCCATCCATCCATCCATGCATCCATCTGTACATCAATGCATCCATCAACCCATCATCCATCCATCCATGCATCCATCTGTACATCCATGCATCTATACATCCATCCATCAATCCATGCATCCATCCGTACATCCATGCATCCATCCGTACATCCATGCATCAATCCATCGTCCATCCATCCATCCATGCATCCATCTGTACATCCATGCATCTATACATCCATCCATCCGTCCATCCATGCATCCATCTGTACATCTATCCATTCATGCATGCATCCATCTGTACATCCATGCATCCGTTCATCCATCCATTCATCCATGCATCCATCAATCCATCCATGCATCCATGCATCTATACATCCATTCATCCCTCCATGCATCCATCCATCCATCTATCTGTAAATTCATTCAAGCATGCACCCATCCATCCATCCATCCATGCATTCATCCATGCATCCATCCATCTGTTCATCCACGCATCCGTTCATCCATCCGTTTATCCATCCATCCATGCATGCATCCATCCATCTATCTGTACATCTATGCATGCATCCATCCCTCCATTCATGGATCCATCCATCCATCTATCCATGCATCCATCCATCCATCCATCCATGCATCCGTCTGTACATCTGTGCATCTGTGCATCCATCTGTACATCCATGCATCCATCCATGCCTCCATCCCTCCATGCATCTATCCATGCACCCATTTGTACATCCATTCATCCATCCATGCATGCATCACTTTGTACATCCATGCATCCCTTCATCAATCCATGCATCCATCCATCCATGCATCCATCTGTACATCCATGCATCCATCCACACATTAATGCATCTATCCATCCATTCATTTATAAATCCATGCACCTATTATGCATTCGTCTATACATCAATCTATCCATCTATCATCTCAATTACGGCTGCACATTTTTGGGAATTTTGGAAACTTTCTATGGAAATTACATGACAATATATGGGAATTTTGACACACGGATAAAGATAAGTCATATTTTGAGGAAGTTAATATGTATGTAATACAGTTTGTATAAATTACCAAAATTTTACAAATAATTTCCTTTAATTCCTTAAGTTTCCAACTTGGAATATTTCCACATTTTTTTTTAGCTTTGCACCCTAATCTCAGTCTCCATCCATCGAATCTACCTACCTGTCCGTCCATCTGTCTGTTTGTTTGTCTATCTGTCAGACAGATTTGCACCAGGGTCGCATGTTCGCTCTACTCATCATAAAGCAGGTCCATACATCTTGACCTATTCAACTGTATGTGTGTCACGTAAAAAAGTGAAAAGATTCAACCAATTTTCTTCCCCCAGCTTTCTATCTTTCTTCTTCCATGCTTCATTACACACTCTCTTTGAAAGAAAAAGAGTCATCCTTCTGTTTCCTCTCTTCCTCCAGGACGACACAGAACCCTACTTTATCGGGATATTCTGTTTCGAGGCTGGCATTAAAATCATCGCCCTGGGCTTCGTCTTTCACAAAGACTCCTACTTACGCAACGGCTGGAATGTAATGGACTTTGTGGTCGTTCTGACAGGGTAAGTTCACAAACATCTATGTGTGGACACATTCCCGAGTCTTTGGGAATAAAGCAGTGTTATTTTTGCAACACTACAATATCTGTTACAATATGTTCTGGCACTGTGCTGGCACTGGTACTGGCTGTCACTGGGGTGCTACTTTTTAAAAAAGTACACATATTTACCTTTGAGATACCAATATGTACTCTTTCGGTACAAATAATGATCTTTTTAAAGGGTGCCGTCACAGTGACAGCATTTGTACTTTTTTTCTGAGAGTGTAGTTTGGTTTGCATGTGTATTGATGTGAACAGTACCCCATGGCTAATCCTTTATTAAATCAGGAGATCAGCTCACTCAGAGACATAAGTTAACAAGTATATTTCCTGTTGAAAAGACTACCTGGGTGCATGGGTGCTGGTACCAGGTTTCAACAATCTTAACTAGAAAAAACACCATGGTTAGCCAACTTCATCAGGGAGACTGGTGATGGTTGAGCAACATTTTTGTCATGACTAACCCAAACCAGCTTGGGCAGCATATTCATGCTCGCTGGTCTTTTCAGAATGGTTCATGTAATGCCCCTCCCCTCTCTCTCTCTCTCTCTCTCTCTCTCTCTCTGTCTCTCTACCATGTTTACCTTTGTAAAACACCATGCATTGATGCACACTGCTGTGACACCATGCTGTCTGAATCACTGATGCAGGATTACATGTTTATGTTGCTAACATGATGATGACATGGAGCTAATTAAATGTTTCTTTTCTCTGTGTGATTATAAGTGACTTTAATACCTCCAGGGTATTTCAGTTCAGCCAAATTTTGCACAGATGACTTTGACCTTGCCCCGTATGTAGATTTTGGGGGTACATCACTCTTTTGCGCTGTTGTTTCTATCGGTTATCGTTACCTGGACAACAACAGTCTGGCCTTACGCTGTCCTCCGGCAACCTATTTAAGCCATGATACAATAGCATGTTCTGTTCTTATTCGTGTTTGCTTTCTCATTTCTTGTCACTCTGAAATCACATCAGTAGCTACAGCTGTGAATTACCCATCAATCCATTCATATATCTTTCTGTCCTGCTTCATTTCTCTCATTGTCCATCCTCTTGGTGTGTACGTGCATGCTTGTGTATTCCAAGAAATCCTGGCTGAAGGTTTGGTGGTGTCATTTTTCCTGTCACTTTAGATTCCTTCCGAAAGATAATTCAGTTCCTAGAGAGGTACAGTGACCGCCTTCATCGCAAGGCTGAATTTTAATGGGCAGCGTACAGATCTACAAGACGCCGGCTCGGCAGAGGTGACAGAGAGGGCGGCACTGTAAGGGCGAGCATCAAAATGAGAGACATTTTCAGGCAAGGGCTTAATTAGAAATGAAGCTAGTTTGGAGAAAGGGGAAGAGTGCGGGCGCCAGGATGCAGACGCAGACCGTGACTGCCATCAGTGTGATAAATGAGAAAGGTCCGTGTTACACCGTGTTTTCTCCAAACCATTGTGCCTGTCTCCCAGGCTTTAATATTTTATGAGTTATACTATGCTTAACAGCCATGATAGCTCAATAATGAATTTGGAGTATATAATTTTTGTGACAGTTTGTGTTCCCTAAGAGGTGACCCTTGTTTCTACCAGTCAAGCTGCAGGAACACAGAGGCGACTCTTAGACAAATCCTCCATGGTTTCATTGACCCTTCTCGTTAAAAATGAACTGTGGGGGTAACTTACTGATAGCTTGTAAAAGATAGTGCAGAGTATCCAATTCAATTTGATACAGTTTAATTTTAAAGCCACTTGTTATCTCTTCATGTATCTCCTCCTCAAACAAAATGTTAAATGCTCTCTCATTTGTAAGTTGCTTTAAAGTGTCTGCTAACTGAATGAATGTAAACTCACTGTCCACATTGTGTAACTGTTCAGATCCGATCTGTGCGTCCTGTGGTGTTCAGCGGTTTTCCAGATTATCTGTTTCTATGGCAATGATGTCGCGCTGGCACGACAATCTGCCTTGACGTCTGACGTGTTTACATTTTACATGACGCGACAGCATGACGTACCTGAAAAGCTACACAAATGCGATCAGAGTGAAATGGATTTCCGGAAATTCGATTTGAAAAGCATTTCAAACCACCTTTGGATGTAGCCTAAAACGGATTAGAAAAAAACGGATTTCATGTGGGTTTTTGGGCGTTCACATGTTTTACATGTAATTGGATTCCAATCGTATATGCATCAAAATCAGATATGGACTGACAGTGTGAACAAGGTCTTAATTTGATTTAGTTAGCTTAGTTCAGTTCAGTTAATTTCAGTTCAGTAAAGTGATGTTCAGATTTAGTTCAAATTCAGTTCAGTTCAGATATGATTAAGTTCAGAATTCAGATTCTTTCCCTATTTGATTTAGATTCATTTTTTAATACATTTTTTATAAAAAAATGTATTAATTTAAAATCTGATTTGATTTGGATAAATTTTTTATTCATATTTGATTCAAATTCGATTCATATTCAATTCCAATTGGATATGCATCAAAATCGGATTTGGACTGACAGTTTGAACAAGGTCTTCATTTGATTCAGTTAGCTTAGTTCAATTGCAGTTCAGATTCAGTTCAGATTCAGTTCATTTCAGAATCAGATACGGTTCAGATTCTACTCCGATTTGATTTAGATTTATTTTTTATAAAATTTTATAATTTTTTTATTCAGATTCGATTCAGATTCGATTCACCTCAGCTCGACACGACTCAATTGAGTTCAATTCAATTTATAAATGTATAAAAATGCTTTCACAATTTTCCATTTTTACAATTAATTTCAGTTCAGTGCGGTTCAGATTCAGTTCAGATTCAGTTGAGTTCAGATTCAGTTGAGTTCAGAATCAGATATG
The DNA here is from genome assembly GCF_027580225.2 of Misgurnus anguillicaudatus. NCBI lineage: Eukaryota > Metazoa > Chordata > Actinopteri > Cypriniformes > Cobitidae > Misgurnus > Misgurnus anguillicaudatus. Next base: position 26,212,157 of record NC_073345.2, read on the forward strand.
GTTCAGATTCTATTCCGATTCGATTTAGATTCATTTTTTATAAATTTTTTATTCAGATTCGATTCAAATTCGATTCAGTTTCGATTCGATTCAGATTCGATTCAAATTCGATTCAGATTCGATTCACCTCAGCTCGACACGACTCAATTGAGTTCAATTCAATTTATAAAAATTGCTTTCACAATTTTCCATTTCTACAGTTAATTTCAGTTCAGTGCGGTTCAGATTTAGTTCAGTTCAGATTCAGATGCGATTAAGTTCAGATTCTTTTCCCCATAGACTTTTTATTAATTTTTTATACATTTTTTATTAATTTTTTTTACTCAAATTCGATTTGGATTCAGCTCAGATTCGATTAAGTTCAGATTCTATTCTGATTTGATTTAGATAAATTTTTTATTCAGATTCGATTCAGATTCAGTTGAGCTCTGTTCAGTTAATTTCAGAATCAGATACGGTTCAGATTCTTGATTTAGATTCATTTTTTATAATTTTTTTATTTTTTATTCAGTTCGATTCAGATTCGATTCACCTCGGCTCGACACGACTCAATTGAATCGATTCAGATTCAATTTAGATTCGTTTCAGATCAGCATGACACGAATCGATTGCGTTCAATTCAATTTAAAATGTATATCTATTGCTTTTTTACAATTTTACATTGTTGCAAAGCAGCTTTACAGTAAATGCATATTTGTGAACAAGAGGTATAAAGCAAATATAAAAACAATATATAGTATACATGTTGTTATTATTACATTTTTCATAAGAGTACATTACATTAGGGCATATTACAAATAAAAAAAATAGGAGAATAGTTGAATAGAATAGTAGTAATAATATAACAAACTATGTGCCCAAAACATCTCTTTTCCTGTTAGACACAACCATGAACAGGGTTATAATAATGTTGTACAGTACAGGTTAGTTTAATCATATAAGGAAATATTTAATATGCATCCCTTGATATACAGTTTAATATTGGACTTGGTTTCTAATGAAAAAATATGCTGCTTCAGGATTTTACTCGACTTGTTATCATTCATTAGCAGTATTCACAGCACCGTGCCAACAGGCAGCCTTCATACACCGCTGTTAATCTTTTGTATTTATAGTTTAATTTTCATATGCATGATTTTCATATCCAATCATTCATTCTCAGAGCCAGCTTCTGTTCTGCAGTTGAGGCTGGGCCAGATTCGTACATTTAGATTTTAATTATTTTATTTACTGTATTCTCTAGCAAGGTAGAAAGATATAAATAAATGTGTAAATATTTGTTATGTGTAAGGGACGGGTTGCGCATATGTATCTCTTACTATGCTATGATTCATTCTGCCTTTAAGATGCCAACCAAACAACTGCTCATTGTCGAGATGTGATATTTAGTTTGGTTAGGCTAAAGTAATAAATGTATGCCCCTGTACACATTATAGAGGAGTGGTTCTCAAATATATACAAACATAAAATACATTCATTTATTATAAATTCTGTGTAATTCAACCTAAAAAAATAAGGCTACTAACTAACTAACAGCACTACATTGTATAATTTAATATGTTTTGTTTAATTCAAATTTTCTGTTGGGGAGGGGGCACGAAGGGATGCACAAGGAAGGCGCATGCCGAAGAGTTTGGGAACCACTACTTTAGAGTTAGCAGGACATGTCAGCTGTATATCTAAATATAGTGCATATATATGAGTGTGTATGTGTGTGCTTAGATAGAAAACAAAAGACGTTCGGCCACGATTCTTTCTGCTCTGATTCTCTGGAAAGATCAGCTTAGACGACCCTAAACTAGACTTAACTTAATCTTTAGTTGTTTAATGAATAGGTCGGTGTATCACTGTTGCTCTGGGCAGAAGCAAACCTTTGATCTGTAACCATCAGACAGCAAAAGCCTCTAATAGAGGGATAAATCTGCCTCTCTGGTCTCTCTGTTCAGATCAATAGAGCGATGTCTAGGAGAAACAGAGAGAAAAGAGAAAGACGGAGTGCTTCTATAATGGAAAAAATAACAACAAAATGGTTCTATTGTTGATTTAGGTCTGTGGTGACTTGCTGTCGTCATTTTAGCCAGTCCAGGCCATAGACATGATCATAGATTTGTTTTTCGTTTACGTATAGTGTTCCTGCAGCTGCAAGAATTACTATAGCAGTGCGAATGTCATGGGTTGGATTCTCAGGGAACACACATACCGATCAAATGCATAGCTTTGAATGTATCTTAAAGGGACACTCCACTTTTTTTGAAAATATGCACATTTTCCAGCTCCCTTGAGTTAAACATTTGCTATTGAAAGTAACCAAGGGGACTACTTTTGGGCAGTGTTATTACGCCAGAATGTGAGTATAGTTCCTAGCCATATCGGCCTAAAAAATCGCAACTTTTAATTTTCTGTCGGTCTTAGTACACGATGTAACTACAGAACAGTCAAGTTTTAAATAGGAAAATATCCAAACTCTTTGGTTATTTTTTTGCGCGATGCTAATGGTCTAATCGGATTCTATGGATTGTGCTAAGCTATGCTAAAAGTGGTACCGCCAGACCCGGAGATCAGCTGAATTGAACACAACAACCCTAAAATGAAAAAAAATCCACCCTCTCTTTCAAAGCAGTCTTATTGGATATGCTGTTTTGATTCTCTTGTTAATGTGATGTCACACTGATAAAGCCCCGCCCACGGTCACTGATTCACCGGTTAATTTTACACAAAAGCTTTTCTACATATGCATGCTAAATGCGGCTAAATATACTATTGTCTCAGACTGTATTTACAGGAATCAGATCTGTTTTTAACCGAAAGCAGTCGTTGTCTGTTGGTAAGAGAGTGAGGAGCAGTAGCTCATTTGCATTTAAAGGTATAAACACAAAAACAAAATGCTCTCACACAAGGCATTTTGGACACTATAATTTGTAGGGTATTTTGATCTGAAACTTCACATACACACTCTAGGCATACTTGAGATTTATAATACATCTTGTAAAAATGTGCAATAAAATGTTCCCATGGATAAAAGCATGTACCTAATGCATAAATGTAAACTGATTATGAGCAAATCTGTACAGAATCTCCCTCCCATACTAATTTATTTTTATTGGTTGACACGAGTTTATTCAAACCAATCCAAACAAGCCCTCGGGTCATATTGGTTCATCTCTAGAAACTTAGTGCTCCTGCATCTATAGAGCAGATGATGGTTCACGTTAGCTTGTTACCATGGTTACAAACCCACCTCCCCCTTCTGTGGTTACATGCGGCTGAACATTTAGCCGGTAAGTAACAACCACATCTGCGGTTGACCTGTTCTGACCTTTAACGCCACTATGATGTCTTTGTGTAAGTCATTTAAAAATGCCATTAATCGCCCTGACAGCACCCAAGGCTTCAGGCTCGCACTAGAAAAATGAGCTACCTTTCCCTTAACAATTATTGTTATTGTTCTGCTTCCTTTATTTGCATGTTCCGGAGCTCCAGGACCTGCCGGAGAACAGGTTGCTAGAATATTTTGTCCGTCTGGCACCGGTCCATCTTAACATCAAAGGCTTGGTGGTGTTTGGCATCATGTGTGTCCCTCTCAGAATATTCAGGGTTCCGGTTGTCGTTCATCAGGCTTGTTATAAAGTCTACTTATCTAGGGATACAAAGCACTGAGTTCAAAGACTCATGTCCAATTCTGACGTCTTTCATGCGTTTCGGATACAATGAGTTGCTTCAAGGTAGCCGAGACCTTGTCTCTCTTTGTTTGCGGCGGAGTCAAAGAGGTTCATAATGGAGTGCCATTTGAACGTGTGCCAATGTGTCTTTCTGAGGCTCCTGCGCTAGGTTTTGAGCTGATTAAAATTCTTGTGTTTAGTGGAGTTTGTTCATGAGTCAGTGTTTTTGAACAAATGGTTTAATTGAATGAATCATTCTCGTTCACTTAATGCCCTGATATTTTTGTTCAGTCAAGCCCCCACCTTTCACATGAGCCAACCAGAAGAGAAAATTCAACAAAAGAATTATAAACATGTAATGATAGATGTCCGTGTATAATCTATATGACATAGAAACTACGGCTATTATTGCAGCCCAGTCACACGAAATTACGTACGTATAGTCACATAATGTTTTGATTCTTTTTACAAATCTCAAGCATCTTTAGTTTATAATAACATTAAAAATTCAAATCTATAATTTAATTTTTTTTTAATATAATTTTTTCTCGCAAAATGCAATAAATCCATGACAAGTTTTTTTTCAAAATGCTGTAAATCTATTGAATCCATATATAAATGTGCATTCATCTTTGCCATGTTATATACATTCAGTTGACTAGTGGTATACACTGATATAAAGTAAACATTAATGGTATTAATCAAAACACTTACTTTGTCATATACTGTCATTGCTGCTGTCATCCTTGAGACTTCATCGTTTAACTTTTTTGACAGCGATCAGGTGTAAAATGTTTTGGTCCTGCTTGATTTTCATTGGCTTCTAGTAAAATAATGGAAAGTTTTTCATATTATAAACATGTAAAAATGATAGATGTCAGTGTTTAATTTATATGACGTAGAAACTACGGCTATTATTGCAGCCCAGTCACATGGAATTACGTACCTATAGTCACGTAATTTTTTTTTTCGTGATACTGTCACGAATTTCTGCGTTTTTTCGTGAACGTATCACAAAATTCTGTTTATGTGTCATTGTCACGTATTGGGTACTCAACTGTTTTGTCCTATTTTCTTACCATTGTCGCTTCGGTTAAAGGTTAGACTTACATAAAATGACATCCTTACCCAAACCCAACTCTAACCCTAACGCCAAGAGACAATTTTTTAAAATTGAGAAAATATAAAAAAATAAATCAGAAAAAATTGTATAAACCAATACTTAAAGGATTAGTCAATTTTCTTAAAAAAAATCCAGGTAATTTACTCACCACCATGTCATCCAAAATGTTGATGTCTTTCTTTGTTCAGTCGAAAAGAAATTATGTTTTTTGAGGAAAATATTCCAGGATTTTTTTCATTTTAATGCAGTTTAAAATTGCAGTTTCAAAGGACTCTAAACGATCCCAAATGAGGCATAAGGGTCTTATCTAGCTAAATGATTGTCATTTTTGGCAAGAAAAATAAAAAATAGTCACTTTTAAGCCACAACTTTTCTTCCTCCTCCGACTGGGTGACGAGCCAACGCGACCTCACGTAATTGCAAAATGACGTCAAAAGGTCATGTGTTACATATATGAAACGCACATTTGCGGACCATTTTAAACAATAAACTGACACAAAGACATGAATTAGTATCATTCCACATACAACAACATCGGAACGGTCCTCTTTCTCCACACTTGTAAACACTGGGGCGGAGTTTCGATACGTCATCCGTGACCTCTTGACATGATGACGTATTACGTGAGGTCGCCCTGGCGCGTCACAGGCCTGGAGGAAGACGAGAAAATGTGGTTGTGGTATCATTTAGAGTCGTTTGAAACTGCAATTTTAAACTGCATTAAAACTGTTAAGTGTTGGGGTCCATTCAAATGAGAAAAATCCTGGAATGTTTTCCTCAAAAAACATAATTTCTTCTCGACTGAACAAAGAAAGACATCAACATTTTGGATGACATGGTGGTGAGTAAATTATTAGATTTTTTTAAAGAAAATTGACTAATCCATCAAAGTGAGATCCTAACGCAAACACCAAATGTAACCCTAAACCGAAGCGAAAATGGTTTGAAAATAGGAAAAAGCAGTTGGGTAATCAATATGTGACAATGACACATAAACAGAAATTCTTGATACGATCACGAAAAAAAAGCGGAAATTCGTAACAGTATCACGAAAAACAATAAAAAAATTATGTGACTATAGGTACATAATTTTGTGAGACTTTGTAGATTATTGTGGTCATTATACTATTATAAATGTATATCCCACATATCCCACAGTTGACTACATGGATGAAAAATTGTACATGGACTGTTCCTGTATGTTTTCTTGTTATTCCCAGCACTTTCAAAATCCCAAGGGAATCTTTCTCTTCTTCTGAATCTTTTTGTCTTTCGGTCCTTTTTTCTCTCCTGTTGTATTCTTTTATGCTTCATGTCTCACCTGATGCAAACACCCAAATCCGCAGTTTCCAGCTCTGAATCCTGATAGTATGATTGTTATGAGAGGAAGTCATTGTAGGTCATCTCTTTGGGAAAAGCATGATAACATTTAGAGAACATAAAATCATGATAACATTTAGAGCAAAGAAAATTACAGTAACATTTTTTGTCTTCCTGTCGCGCTCCTTGACATGTCTCTTTTTTTAAAAGCCCAAAGCTCTCAGGCCAGCTTTGACTGACATTTACTATGACTGGTGACCGCAGTTCCCTTTTCTCTGTCTGTCCTCAGCAGGGTGCAGGAGGAATTTTGGGTCACAATGTAAAGCTGTGTCTTTTTCTGCTGTAATCACTGTCTGCGTCTGCACTCTTAAAAATAGAAGTGCTTAAAATTTCTTCATAGAAAAACCATTTCTGTCATGCGTTTTTATAATCCAAAGAACCTTTAATCACTGCAAAGCTCTTTTCTTTTTCAAACCAAAAGGATTTTTGGAAGTTAAATGTTTTTTATGTTTTTTCTACGGCATCGTGAAGGACCGTTATTAGTGTGTCTTATGGATGTTTCACACTTTACACGGCAGTCTCAAATTTCATTTTCAATAGAAGACGTGCGGAAAGCAGCAAAATGTGAAACACTGTTGAAAATAAACATAGCCTTCCACTACACGAGAAAAGCTGTAGTCGCTTGCCGCGTACTGTGTGAAACTACTCTTATTGTTTCAGGGATGTGTTTTCCCAGTTCTATTTGCACTTTCTCTTCAAACATGTTATTCCCAACAGGACTTTAGTTGTGGATTTAATGTATTTAGAAGTTTGTTGTTATCTGCAAAAACACAGTCTCGCTTATTTCAGAGACCAGACTTGACCATTTCAATATATGCTGATTCATTCTGCTTTGGTTTTTCAGCTGGTGCTTAACACTGCATTTTACCAGCAAAGCTGTTTGACTGGCATGGTCTTTATTATGAAGCTAGTTAAGCTAGTTAAGAAACCTGATGGTATATCAAACATATCAGAATCCCATCTGAAAAAACAGCATATGCTTGGGCATAAATATATATGCAAGGGCATATTTAATCTCAATTAGGAAGAAAGCCAAGTCTCCTGTGCACAATTGTTTATATCGAGTCTGTGTCCATCTCATTTATTTAATTCACGTTGCTGGCCAGATGGCACGCCTGCCCTGCGGTTCTCTAGAAGAGCAGAGTTTTGTCGATTATTTTCTTTTCCAGTTCACAGTTTCAGGTTGTGAAGTTTAACAGTGACTCTGCACTCGATCAGTCGAATGAGGTGAATTGAATCAACTAAATAATTATGTGACAGTCATATAATACCTGCTGCTAAATCAACAGCAAATTGGATTGTATGAAACAAAGACAGGCTACAGATGCTGTTCTCAATGACTCAATGGTGTATTACTGTCGTAAAACAGAGACAGCAGCATTATGATAAAAGACACACATGTTTACTGCAATAAACATGTTGTTGGTTTATTTATTTATTTTTTGCTTGTTTTAAGTACAAATTTACTTAAATCTTATATTTGAAGAGTTTGGTTCCCAAATGCAATAAATCCATTTTGACTAATTTAGGTAAAAATGTGTCTTCTATACCAAGAAAGTGACAAGATGAAAACCACTATTAAAACTTTCACATAGCATCTTTATGTTATAATAACATTAAAAATTCAAATGCATAATTAGATTTTCAAAGATTTATTATAAAAACTGATTTTATTTTTTCAAAATGCTATAAATCTGTTGAATCAATATATAAATGTGCATTCATCTTTGTCATGTTATATTCATTTAGTTGACTAGTGGTATACACTGATTAAAAAAATAAACATTATTGGCATTAATCATTCAAAACACTTACTTTGTCAAATTAAGAACACTGTCATTGCTGCTGTCAACCTTGGGACGTCGTCGCTGAACTTTTTTGACAGCGATCAGCTGTAAAATGTTTTGGTCCTGCTCGATTTTTGTTGACTGAGTAAAATAATGGAAGGTGTTTCATAAGATCTCCTCGGGTCAATGTGTTAGCATGACAGAAGCTTGATGCTGTCGTGTGAGAACAAGCAACAGCCGGCATTTTTCCTTCGCCCGAGTGCCTTTCACATAAATTATTAGATTTTAATGGGTTACGTTTTTTTGGCACAGAAAACCATCAGTGCCATCAAAATTACTATTTTGTTTTTGTTTGTTTGTTGATCATGAAGTACAAAGTAGGAAAACTAGCATTCGGTGTGTATTCAAAGTGCTGTCAATATTGTTTGCAATGCGTGGAATGGTGCGCTGTGATTGGTTACAAGGATGTATTGCATTTTGAAGAGAAAGAGGACTGGCGTTTGTCACAGTTTGGAAAAAAGGGAGATAAGATGACAGAATAACACGGCGGATATTGGATTTTGCGTAAAACGAAGAATTGACTTTTTAATACTGACCTGATACAATACTGATTTTGGCGGTAACTATAAAAAAAGAAGGCATTTATCGTGTTTTGGAACCAAACGCTTTATTTTTTTGTCTAAAACCTAGACTTATTTTCTTAGGTAATTTTGCTAATCAAGAAAATGCATCTTGTTTTCAATAGAAATAAAAAAAAATCTTAAATCCAGAAATACAAAATACAAAGTAAGAAAACCATTTTTCTGCAGTGTAGTATAAATGTGGGCAGTGTTGGGGAAAGTTACTTTTAAAAGTAATGCATTACAATATTAAGTTACTCCCCCAAAAAGTAACTAATTGTGTTACTTAGTTACTTTTCATGGAAAGTAATACTTATGTTACTTTTAAGTTACTTTTGTGTTACTTTTTCTTACTTGGCTGAGGCTTGCCCTCTTTCAGGCCTTGCAGGTGTTTTTTTATGGCTGAGAAGTTCCGAAATTGCATATTTCCCTCGCAAAAATGTCAAGCTCTGGCCTGCCATCTCGGTTTCTGACTCAACCTGTTCCCGCTCAGGCATGCACACGAAGAGTGTGTGATTCAACGTGACTATGTTTAGTTTATTTAAAGGAATAGTCTACTCATTTTCAATATTAAAATATGTTATTACCTTAACTAAGAATTGTTGATACATCCCTCTATCATCTGTGTGCGTGCACGTAAGCGCTGGAGCGCGCTGCGACGCTTCGATAGCATTTAGCTTAGCCCTATTCATTCAATGGTACCATTTAGAGATAAAGTTAGAAGTGACCAAACACATCAACGTTTTTCCTATTTAAGACGAGTAGTTATACGAGCAAGTTTGGTGGTACAAAATAAAACGTAGGGCTTTTCTAAGCGGATTTAAAAGAGGAACTATATTTTATGGCGTAATAGCACTTTTGGGAGTACTTCGACTCGCCTGAAAAGTTCGCTCCCCTTCTCCCTCTCATAATGGGGGAGGGAGGGTGTTACTGCGCCGAGTCGAAGTACTCCCATAAGTGCTATTACGCCATAAAATGTAGCTCCTCTTTTAAATCCGCTTAGAAAAGCGCTACGTTTTATTTTGTACCACCAAACTTGCTCGTATAACTACTCGTCTTAAATAGGAAAAACGTTGATGTGTTTGGTCACTTCTAACTTTATCTCTAAATGGTACCATTGAATGAATAGGGCTAAGCTAAATGCTATCGAAGCGACGCAGCGCGCTCCAGCGCTTACGTGCACACACACAGATGATAGAGGGATGTATCAACAATTCTTAGTTAAGGTAATAACATATTTTAATATTGAAAATGAGTAGACTATTCCTTTAAGGGCGTTATTTTTTTATCAAATTAATTAAACTAAAAATTAACTCGCCTTACTTTTTTATAAAAGTAACTCAAATATTAACATGTACATTTATAACGTAATGCGTTACTTTAATCGTTACTCAAGAAAAGTTATATTATTACGTAATGCACCTTACTTTGTAATGCGTTACCCCCAACACTAAATGTGGGTAGTGTGAATGAAATTCGGACGTACTACATCCGGCATGTTGATGCATCACGTGACATAATTGCAATTTAACCGGAAGGAACAGCGGTTTTCCTTATGTGTTTACATCTGAATTAAGCCGCTCTACTGCTTTCCGACATTTCTAAATATGACAATACCTCTCCTTCTTTGTTGGGTGACTTCTCTCCCAGGGACTCACAGGATGTCCATTGAATGCACACTTCTTAAAAATCTTGCCGGAAGTAGTAGGTCAGGTACTTTTTTTGAATACTATCAATTTGGACATACTACTTGCGTCACCCGATTTCCGTCCTTTTGGACGCATCGTCTGTTGCTGTTCACAGTCACTCAGGGACTATTTTTGCTGTAAAGAAGCCTTTGTATAACCTTTTTTTTATATTGTAGAAAAAATAGAAATTAGAAAGTCATTATTTATAATTTTTTTAATTAGTTTTATTGTACAATTAAGACAGTTTACTTGTATTGTACTGCTATTTCCTGTCAGGTGACCTGAGATTGAATAAGAATCATGAATGAATGATTCAGAAACTGAGCAGCTCAGCACCTGCTTCGATGTGTCTTGCTCAATTCTAAGTGAAGATTAATATCCACTATGTCAACAGAGAGGGTCAACAGATGCCCTTGTCAACGTATGACAGCCAAGCAAGCAGCAGGTGGCACAGATGCACTGTCATTCTTCATTTTCACGTCCATTCTATCAAACATCAAATGATTATTGCAGAAGTAGTTGTTAGGTTGCACGTCTGCCATTGATCTTGCGGTATTCACTTTCCCGTCTGTGTCTGAGATGGCTACAGCGATTCTGACATTGTTCTTTTGAATCTTTTGTTGTTGCCCTGTGAGCCGTCTTGGTGCCGAGGATTTTGTTGTGCGCCGTGTGTGTTTGAAAGAAGGAGAGAGGTCAGTACATTGTAGAAAGATTGTGACATTTGCGTCTGCATCTTTACAGAGCTGTGCTGTGTATACCTCCCCCTAAGGGAGGGGGTCACCTTTCGCCCCCCTGTTTGTCTCTGTGTCTGTAGAGCAGACCTTTTGAAGTACACTTGAAGGGAAGGTTCGGGCAGGGGTGACCCGAATAACAGGTGACACATCATACATCAAATGCATGCTCATCTAGTCGATTTTATGATGCTCAGGGAACAACAAGTGCTTTTGAGCATACAGCGCCGTAATGGTGATGGGTACAAGAGTAATTCACCGCTTCTGTTGTTTTTATCGATTTTGTCATTATCGTCGTCTGGTCTGTGGTGATTTTGTTTGCCATCTTATGGTCATATCTGGAGAGCTTCTCAATAGACAGCTGCTAAATGTAGGCACTGAGCAGTGTTGGCACCACATCAGTACAGAATTTGAGGCTGTGTGAATTTACATTCTGCAAGAATAATAGGTTATGGGTTATGAAAAGATTGTCATTGTTATGTGATTATTTAATTATATGGTGCTTGGTTAAAAATGGCATAAACGGTGGCTGTTTCTGCATTATGCATTATGTTTACATATACATTTATGCATTTGGCAGAGGCTTTTATTCAAAGCGGATTACAGAGCATTCAACGTACATTTGCATCAACATGTGTGTTATCAAACTCATGACCTTTGCTTTGCAAATGCAATGCTCAACCAAGCTATATAACACTATATGTATACTCTGTGCAGTATGCACATCCATATGCATGAAATACCCTGATGACCTAATATCAAAAACGTGATAGTGCAGTGCAGAATGCAATGAGCTTGACCTTATCTTCCATCTAGATGTACTATCAGACCTGTTTTTAAGATTTGTATTTATTTTCTTTTTATTTGTTTCTGACATAAGTAATCTCTATATCACATGTTTACATTGTTTGAAATGCTTTTATTATGCATACTGTTCTAATAAAATAGTAATATGTGACCCAGGGTAGGGTTGCACCAGTCGTTCGTAAGTTCTTACTTAAACTGGGACGTAAAGTCCAAACTAGAGGCTTAGTAACTACTAGCTAGTTTATAACTAACTCTTTACTTAATTCGGTTGCACCATTTGTTCTTAAGGCAGAACGCAGCTAGTAGGTCGTAAGCTCTACGTAAAATATTGAGTTGTCGCATAGAATGACGTCTATTTTTCTTAACCCAATCACAAGCCTTATAATGGGTAAACAGGAAATAGTCTGAACAGTACGTAAATTCAAACTCATTCTTGTCTCGCCTAAACTGAAAGTTAAAAAAGACGTTAAAGCAAACGTTATCGAACTCAAAACATTACACTTTTAATTAAAATATCTAGCCCACACATGGAGGAGAAAATAAACAGGAAGAAATTTTAAATCTTATTTTAATTGATGTATACACAGAAAATTAAACAGTTGTTGAAAACTCGTTGACGAACTCGCGGCTCTTCATAATTTATACGAGCTCATCGATGTAATATAATCTGTCTGACATCCTATTCCAAGCGTTATTCATGGACAGAGGCTTCCGTAAATATTTAGTTACAATGTATTGTTACGTTTAAACTAAGTTTAATGGTGCAACGCAAAAACATTTAGTAATACGTAAGTTGTAACTTAGTGCCGATTTACATCGTAACTAAGCTACGTTGTAACTTACGCACAGCTGGTGCAACCGGCCCCAGGACTACAAAACCAGTCATAACTTGGGTAATTTTTTAAAAATTGATATCATCTTAAAGCTGAAAAAATAAGCTTTCCATGAATGTTTGTTAGGGGAGGGCAACATTTGGCGAGATACAACTGTTTGAAAATCTGGAATCTGAGGGTGCAAAAAAATGTAAATGTCCAAATGAACCCCTTAGCAACACATTTAACTAATGAAAAATGATTTGTTTGATATATTTGCGGCAGGAACATGATCTTTACTTTATATCCTAATTTTTTTTGCACATACAATGGCTTGTTAGCTAATGCTACAAAAATAGCTATGCTACATATGACGATTTCTGTAATCCAGTGTCTGTAAGAGCTGTCAAAATGAACAAGTTAATAACACGTTAAAGCTAACCGTTTTTCAATATTTTACTATGTTCTTACCTCAACTTAGAAAAATGAATACATACCTATCTTTTTTATATCCGTGGCGTGCACTTTTAATCTTTGTACAGCGCTTCTTGAATGTGTTAGCATTTAGCCTAGCCCTATTTATTCCTATGTCTCAAAACAGGGATGAATTTAGAACCCATCAAACACTTCCATGTTTTCCCTACTTAAAGACTGTTACATGAGTAGTTACACGAATAAGTATGGTGGAACAAAGTAAAACTTTTGTTTGGAGCCATAGGAATGAATGGGGTAAGGCTAAATGCTAACACATTCACGAAGCGCTGTACAAAGATTAAAAGTTCATGCATTGAAAAAAGATAACTATGTATTAATTCATCTAAGTTGAGGTAAGAACATAGTAAAATATTGAAAAACTGTGGTGTTTTACTTTAACGCCACTAATTGTATTAACCGTTTACATTCTGAGGCTATTTTGGGGATTTTTCGCCTACCCAATTTCAAAAGCTTCCCATACCCATGCTAAGGTGCACATACAAAAGTTTGGTATCATTTTACAGGAAACCCTTTGAAATTTAATAAAATACTGTTGAAAGTTCTAAACATAATAATGAACATCTAATAAACACAAAAATAAATAGGCGCTTTTTGATGTTTCATTAAATGAACATTAAATAACACAAAAAAGTAGTGCTTTTGGTTAGTAGCCTTATTGTTTTAGGTTTAATTACACAGAATTCATGAAAAATTAATGTATTTCATAAAATGTCATAAAACTGGGCCCCCCTGGCACCATCTCGCGGCCCCCCTGGGGTAAACACCTAAAAAAAGAATGATCTTTTCAGCATGTCGAATTCAAAAGTTATTTTTATTTTACTGAAGGGTGTGAAAATACATTTTTCACATAAAAATTTATATTTTGTTTTGCACATATAATAAATAGCAAGGGATTATTAATACACACAACCAAAGAAAATGCTGTGAATGGACTCATTGTTTAGAGTAGGACCTAAGATTAAAGATGGTGTAGCATTTGTTGTAATCTGTGCTATCTGAGGCAGTTCACAAGCAAGTTTCCCATGTGTTTACAAAAGACGATTTTTTACCTCATTCATTCGACGATTGTTGGATATTGATGATAATAGAACAAATATTATATAATTATATAATTTTTTTTTTTAAAGTAGCCCTTCAGATTGTTTTATCCATTGTGGTGTAGCCCTTGCTTACAAAAAGGTTGGAGACCCCTGGTCTAGACTCTTGCCCATAGTTTGATAAATTGAGACGCAGCTGTAGACAGTAAATGTGACCAGTGGCGTCTAAATGATTTGGAGGTTTTCATAAAAATAAGAACATTAAGCTCTCGTCTAGCGAATCCAATGCTCTAAATGGTCATTAAACTGCTTTTTAGATGTACCATCCTAAATGCTTAACTAATACACAAATGATGCGTCTCTATCCACTTGCGCGTCCGAGATGTTGGTTTTTAAAACATGCAGGAATTAGAAAATAAAGTGCAGGACTTGCTTGATGTTAAATAATTATTAGGAGAGATAAAGTTTGGGACCTGATTAATTTTAAAAGTTATTAAGAGCGACAAGACTCAAAAATGATTTTTCTCATGCTGACTGACACATCAGATGTGTAAGTGCCGCCCCCGATATATGCACAAATAGACAGAATTACAGTTTAAAAAATATCAATAATTGTTTTTTAAAAACAATGACGATGTCTAAAGAAGACATTAAGTCCTGAAAATTTTATTTTTCATTTTTCAAACTCATGACATCATGCGATTAATCTAGATTAAAAATTGTATCTTTTGACATCCATAATTTATAAATAAAATATAATGTAAAATTAAGGTAAATTTAGAACAAATAAAATGTGTGATTAATCGGGAGTTAACTCATGACATCATGCGATTAATCTAGATTAAAAATGTAATCTTTTAACATCCATAATTTATAAATAAAATATAATGTAAAATTAAGGTAAATTTAGAACAGATAAAATGTGTGATTAATCTGGAGTTAACTCATGACATCATGCGATTAATCTAGATTAAAAATTTTAATCTTTTGACATCCATAATTTATAAATGAAAAATAATGTTAAATTAAGGTCGATTTAGAACAGATAAAATGTGTGATTAATCGGGAGTTAACTCATGAAATCATGCGATTAATCTAGATTAAAGCAACACTATGTAGTTTCCATGTAAAAATGACTTACAGCTCCCCATGTGGTTGAAAAGCGTAACAGTGCCTGGTATCAGACACTCTTCTGCAGGCAGGGGGAGGGGTGGAGCTGTGTTTCCTACCCTCCACCGCCACTTTCAGAGTGTGCTTGTAGCAGCTAAGAGGCTGCTCAGGTTGCAGCAACAGTACAATTTGTCCAGTTAAAAGTTGTTCTATCACTGAAATAATTTTAGAGACATTATTTAAAGGTAAAAAAACTACATAGTGTTGCTTTAAATATTTAAATCTTTTGACATCCATAATTTATAAATAAAATGTCATGTTAAATTAAGGTAAATTTAGAACGGATAAAATGTGTGATTAATCGCGAGTTAACTCATGACATCATGCGATTAATCTAGATTAAGTATTTTAATCTTTTAACATCCATAATTTATAAATGAAAAATAATGTTAAATTAAGGCCGATTTAGAACAGATAAAATGTGTGATTAATCGGGAGTTAACTCATGACATCATGCGATTAATCTAGATTAAATATTTTAATCTTTTAACATCCATAATTTATACATAAAATATAATGTTAAATAAAGGTAAATTTAGAACAGATAAAATGTGCAATTAATCGCGAGTTAACTCATGACATCATGCAATTAATGTAGATTTAATATTTTAATCTTTTCACATCCATAATTTATAAATAAAATAATAGCAATAATAGGTAATAGGTATTCAGTGTGTACTGCAATATATTAAATATATTACAGTACACACTAAATACTGCCTAGCATAAATCAAATAATTGTATTCATGCATAACATGCCATAATTCCCAAAGCCTTTGCTGTGACTTATGGGAAATCCTGTGGGTTTTTTGTACTCCATGTCATGGCTGTAGATTTTTTTTCTGGTCAACTGCAAGTGTTTCTCATTGGCTTAAGAGAGGAATATAGGAACGGATGGGGGGAAATTGCTTTACAAAGCTTTATGTTCTCTGTGTGAAGTCTGTTCAAAGGACGCAGTCTGCCACTCTCTGCTTATCAGTCTGTGAGTCAACACACAAGCAGGAAAACAATCTGCCTGCAAGAGCTCGGCTGCCTTCTTTACTGTCTGCTGTTGGGGCGTATAGCTTGTTGTTTGTCCTTTTTAAAAAGTGTAGCTAAACAGACCAAAGTTTGGAGATAGGCAGTGCATCTAAACATTTCCTCAATGCACACAAAAGCCTGGTAGGTAGACTATTGATAAGTCATAATAAACACTTTGTTAACCTGTACTGTATACTGATTTCTGTAAACCGATGCCAGCGAAGTAGCGCAGACTGTGAAGTCGTCTCACATTGCCTGTGTGTTGGCTGTGTTTGGGTCCAAGTTGCCTTGGCACACCAAACGGACAGCGGGCAGGTTGCACATCCATTCTACACTTGCGGAAATTATAAAATACAAAGCCAATAAAGACAGACAGTTGGTTTACACTCCTTTACGGGCTAAAATGCTTATTTAAATAAACGGATAAGCTGAAGTGCAACGTTCAATGTATCCTTTACCTCTCTGTGTCAGCTTTAAAAAATGTGTCATGGTATTTTTAGGATGCGTCAGGTCGGATGAAGTGTTACGGCTGACTTCACAGCTCTCGCGTAGCAGCTTTAAAAATGGTTTAATTCAGTAGCATTCATCTCCTGTGTGACAGAGACAATGCACGCTGTCACAAAGCACTTTAATGTAGTTTTCAGAATGGCTGCAGACCCTTGAGGCGGTCAAAGAGGAATACAAACAAAACACATTTTATTTGTGTCTCTAAACCTTTTATTAGTCGCTCAGCTGGAGTTTAGACATATTTATGTAGTTAGTTTATTAGTGAAATAAAGGTTCATGTGAGCGTTCATGTTGTTACTGTATAGCAGAACAGCTCAGACTTTTGGATGACCTTCGGCTGTGGCATTTATACCGCAGTGTTCACGTTGTTTCCTGTCACCTCTGTTTAAAGAGCCAGCCAGCATATCTGACAGTAATATTCATGTATAATATTCACTTTGTCATTTACACCTGTACGATAAGGTTTTTTTTAATTTGTGTTATTTTTTTCTTTTAAAAATATGTATTTTTTTCATAAAATCTAAAAATGGGAAAAGGTAGAATGGGTGTATTTATTTTTACTTCTACATGTATTCATTTAGCAGACACTTTTATCCCAAGTGACTTACAGTTCTTTCAGCCAATACATTTTTTCCTGAAACCCGAACCCATGACCTTTACACTGCTAATGCAATGCTCTACCATTGAGTTACCACTTGTGAAATGAAAGAGCACTTTAAAGCTATATTTCTAGTACAGTTGGGTGATTCTCGCGAAATTAGGCTTATGAGGTGTCATGAAACATTTTGATAATAAAAGTAAATGCTATCAAAATAAGAAGCATATACAGTTACAAACATCTCTTCATGTACTATTTTGCACATGATTTCAAATGACATCATACAAACAATTTTTTTTTTCCACATTTAAGATGAAAAATTTCATTACCGCAACGTGTCCATGACTGGATTTGGGTTCTTTGACATGGAAAATTTTATAATAAAAAAATAAAAAGTTTTAGTGCATGCTATACTATAAACATTTACAGTAAAAAAACATGTGGTAATTGGTGATCATTGGTTAATGTAGAGACAATAATAAGGAATATAAATGTGTACAAGACCAATTTTATCATCCACCGCAACAATTTTCAATCATTGTTTAAGCCCTCAAGGAACTAACATTTTCAAAAAAAGAATTTGTTGGAAGGGACATTATTGACTGTGACACTCAAGATGGCTACCAGGTAAGCAGTTCTTATTTTTTCTCTCCAGATAAAAGTAAAAATTTTGTTTGTCATAGTACCTAGACAACTTTTTAGTTCTCATTACCGAAACATGAGTATGTAAATTCATATATTTAATGTAATATCATGTTGCGGTAATGATTTTTGATAATGATCATCTAAAAATGTAAACATTTCTATAGGAAATATTTTTTAAATCCTCTAAAAATAATGGTTAAAGTAAGCTCAGACCTTAATCTTATATGTGCAAAAAAATTGGCTTCAATTGCTTTCTTAAAAAATCTGATGCTGGACACCTTCTAAGTCTGGATTTCGTGAGAATCACCCAGTTGTGTTTCTTTGATTCATGAGGACTTACTGATTCATACAAATGTAAACTTGAATGTGCATAGGCCGATTACATGATATCATCATTGTCACAGCATGCTGATAGTTAGACTAACAGGCAAATTAGTTGTTGTATGGTTCATTAATCGCCTATTTGACTTTAGTCTCACTGTTAACATGCCTTCATTCAGTCATGTAATAACAGTCATTTATGTAATGCGCTTTCTTCCAGATCCTACCAAGTTACCAATTTTAATGCAGTTTCACTTAATAGCTTAATTATGCCACTTCTTTTCATTTTGATCAAATCCTTTGGCTGCGTCCGAAACCGCATACTGTACAGTACGTACTGAATGAAATGAAGACAGTAGGCACTGTATAGTATGAATCCTGGTAGTATGAATGCGATTTTGACGTACTACATCCGCCATGTTGATACACCACGTGACATACATTGTCGTCATGTCGTACCAGCGCAAATACAGTCGCATCGTCGCTTTCCGCCATTTCCTAATATGACAACGCCTCTTCTTCTTCATGAATAACTACTCTCCCGGGGCATTATGGGATAGTGAAGTGTCCATCGTATGCACACTTCAAAATCTAACCGGAAGTAGTAGGTCATCCGGGTACTACTATGTATTCGGACATATTACTCTCCTCTCCTACTGCTTTTCGCTTACTATATACTATGGAGGTAGGCAGTTTCGGATGCAGCATTAGTCTCTTTCTAAGAGAAGAAATTTCCAGAATACATTGCGATGCTGCATAAAGTGTTCCAAATCTATTAATACACTAATCTACTATATGTAGTGAAGCAGATGGCTAGATGTTTGAGGAGAGGTTGCGTTCAGTGAATGGTCTCTAGTGAAGACACTTGAGATACACATCTGATGATGTGAACAGAGATGGTCCCAGGAGATCTAGAGGTGAAAATGGAAGTGATTCACTTGTGGATACTGGTTTTCATTTTTACTTATTTGAAGAATATGCAATGTGAATATAAAGAATCCATTTACGTTTGGTCACATAAAGTGACCCTGCCCGTAAAAACCCACGTAAAGTCATTTTTGTGATTTACTACATCATCCTACATAATGTAAAGAACATTTTGTGAAAGTATATCCTTGACATGACCTTAGTCAATATTAAAGATATAAAAGATTGTGAGATCTAACTTTGATGCTCCATCTTTAGATTATGAGACTTTAGTCAAAAAACCCACACGTATAGAGCAAATGAACTATAAACAATGTGTTAAATGTAGTTTTAGTTAAGCAGAGCTTCAAACGCAGCACACTTGGGTTGGTCCTGTACAGCGAGTGACTCATATGATGAACTGCTCTCATTATCATGCCATTTTTTGAAGACAGGGCTCAGAGCATCAGGAGGCCTTTTAGTCGCCATGGCAATTGATTTAGCAGTGTTCCTTCGTGCTGTGCGTAGAACAGCCACAGGGAAAAAACCTAAAGCCTGATTAATATAGACTTGTGACCATTTTGCCATTAGACATGATGATGCCAACCTTAAAGATCCTGTGAAATGAAGACTATGTTAGCATTAAATATATCTAAGGGGGCCTGCTTACACCTGGTTGCGTTTCAGTCCATCGGATCACGAGTGGACAACGCTAAATACAGCTGTAAACATGGTGTAAAAGTTTTGAGCGCGTCCAGTTTCGAACACATTCAGAGGTAGTTAAAAAAAACGAATTTGACCAAATTGCTTTTGTGATGTGATCGAATGTGTTCGAACAGAAAAGACCGCCTACCAGTGGCGGCCAGTGACTTCTTTTTTGCGGATGCACAATGCGAAGCTCGTCACAACATGTATGTATCCCATCGTGTGTGGTTCGTCATTTCAAAATATGTGTTTGGCTCGTCATGCACTTCACAAAATGATTTTCAAGAGAAAAAAATCTTAGTATTTTTGTCTTGTTTTCAGTAAAAATATCTAAAAATTCTTAAATGAAGATGCTTTTTCTTGATGAGCAAAACGACAAAGAAAATAAGTCTAGTTTTTAGACCAAAATATCAAATTTAAATGATTTTGTGCATAAAATAAGCAAAAAAAAAATCTGCCATTGGGGTAAGCAAAAAATCTTGATAATTTTTCTTAAACACTAAATTTAAAAAAATCAAGAAAATGTAGCTTATCCCATTGGCAGATTTTTTTTGCTTGTTTTATGCACAAAATCACTTAAATTTGATATTTTTTGTCTAAAAACTAGACTTATTTTCTTGGGTCATTTTGCTCATCAAGAAAAAGCATCTTAATTTAAGAATTTTTTGATATTTTTACTGAAAACAAGACCAAAATACTAAATAAGAAAGTCATTTTTTGCAGTGTTCATTTTTGTTTCATTTTGCAAGTGTGGGAAAGTTTTGCTAACTTATTTCATCAATTGCTTTGAAATATTAGAGAAAGTCCTTATATATATACAAAAAATATACAAAAATGTTGTGCAGTATGTTTACTAACAACACAAGCAGCAGGATATATTTTTAGTGCACGCCATTTTAAACCCACACTGCAAAAAATGATTTTCAAGAAAAACATTTCTTCATTTGTCGTGTTTTTAGTAAAAATATCAACAAATTCTTTAATTAAGATGCTTTTTCTTGATGAGCAAAATGACTCAAGAAAATAAGTCTAGTTTTTAGAACAAAAATATCAAATTTAAGTGATTTTGTGCATAAAACAAGCAAAAAAATCTTGAAAATTTTTTTAAACACTAAATTCAAGAAAAATATAAGAAAAATTTGCTTACCGCATTGGTAGATTTTTTTGCTTGTTTTATGAACAAAATCACTTAAATTTGATATTTTTAGGTTTAAAAGCTAGACTTATTTTCTTGGGTCGTTTTGCTCATCAAGAAAAAGCATCTTAATTTAAGAATTTTTTGATATTACTGAAACAAGACAAAAATACTAAGAATTTTTTTTCTTGAAAATCATTTTTTGCAGTGCATCATTTCTCCTGCTTGTGTTTTAATGACTTGCCCATACTGCAAAAATTACACACTTTCTTTCTTAGTATTTTGTCTTGTTTTAAAGTAGAAATATCTAAAACTTCTTAAATTGAGATGCTTTTTCTTGATGAGCAAAATGCGCTTTTGAACAAAAAATATACTTAGTGATTTAAGTAAATGTGTGCTAAAAACAAGCAAAAAAATCTGATGTGAGAAAATGTAGCTTGAATTAAGTATTTAATGAAATCTTATTTTAAGATTTTTTTCTCACCCAATTGGCAGATATTTTTGATTGGCACACATTCCCTTAAATTTTATATATTTTTTGTCTAAACAATTATGTAAGAATTTTTAGATATTTTTACTGAAAACAAGACAAAAATACCAAGTAAGAAAGTCATTTTTTGCAGTGCAAAGACCATCAACTCAAAGTAATCATGACAGAAGCAGTCGAAAGTGGACAAAAGAGATTAAAACCCCAGGTGTAAATTGACATGCGTCTTTCTCGTCCACTTGTGATTCAGTCGCTCAAAACGCATCTTAATACCAGGTATTAACACAGTGTGCTCTAAAACATTTAGCATTTAGATATACAGTAAGAAATGTACAGTCTCGCACTGCTGCCATATCAATGATTTTTATGACATCATTCTGCACTTCAGCTTCTAACTATTGGCTTTTTTTAAAAGAGGCACTCATTATGTCCCACGCTAATGTCCTGTTTTAGTGAAAATTACGTGAATGCATCGAAGAATGCTGGTTCTTTAATGAGGTTTAACAAACGATGACATTCCTAATCTGAAATGACGCACATTTGATTTGTGGAAAAAAGCGATAAGCTTTACATACAGTACAGTGTTCTGAATTTTTTTAGGCAAAATGCCTCATGCAATTTATTTTAAGCTGAAAAGCCTCAATTTTAGTTCTGGGCATAAAAGACAGATTCTTCAAAACTGTTTTGGACGTTGACCCAAGAAATTGCTATATCATGAGTGTATATAAACTGTATTTTATTTTTTTGGTGAACTGTTGTTGTACATGGACCTCAAAAAGAACCAAAAATTATTTTATAATGCCTTACTGACATTTCTCTGTAAGAAACATTCAGTGGGTTAGTAAAACAAACATATTTAATTAGATTATGTTGTAATGCAAACACTGCTTTTATTTAGCAGACAATTTTGAAACCATTACCTTTGTTTACAAAAACAGTAGCTAGATGTTAAACACCCACCTGCTTTCAGCAATTCTTTTATATGAAGCACTAAAGAGCACTGATGTTGCTGTATGACCTCTCTCTCTCTCTCTCTCTCTCTCTCTCTCTCTCTCTCTCTCTCTCTCTCTCTCTCTCTCTCTCTCTCTCTCTCTCTCTCTCTCTCTCTCTCTCTCTCTCTCTTGTTTTTTTTTATTTTTAGCCTCAGGCTTTTATGCCAACAAGTCCTTCTTTCTCCTCACCTGACATTTAAATGTTAGTGCTAGCTCAGATCTAAATAAAACCCCCATGATGCTTTGTGGCAGTTGTAGTCCCATTGGGTTAGTCCTTGTATCTCCATTCAAGGGTCTCTCAGTTTACCTGTCCCTTCAAAGCACACTTCTAAGGATCTGTGTCCCATTGATGTTGGGGTGTAGCGTAGCACACCGGCCCACCACAAGTGAAGCCTATTTAATGTAATACAGCATACTGGACAGTGTAGTGTTATGGAGTAAATTACAGTATGGAGTAAAATCTCTCTCTCTCACTTTGCCAGTGTGTTGGGTTATTGTTGATATGTGTTTTGTTGTGCCAACTTCAAAATGAAAGTCAGCATATGATTTTCCTCTCTCTGGCTTTTGTCATTCTCCTCACCCCCCTCTCCCCTGCTTCCCTTCCTCTGTATTATCTCTGCTGCTGTGCTCAGTAAGCCTGATGGACTCATTGTCATCCTGTTGCCTTGTTTCTATGGTGACACAGAATTACTTTTTCCAGTGTGGTTTACGTTTCTCTATCACTCAATCACACACATGCAAACACGCACATCAAATCCCCAAAACATGACAAATCTGCAGCTACTGTCAACTAAAGTGCCCCAAACATTAGGGATGGAAATCATCATGATTCAATTTGCTTTCATTTCAGGGTCACACAGTTAAACAATGCTTTATTGGGTAAAATATGGACAAATCCAACTGTTGGTTCACATTAACCTAGAAAATGTGCATATTTAATCCAACCATGGGTTGAAACAACCCAGCATTTGTTTTGCACAATGACAATTAATACTGTACTTGTATTTGCCATAGCATTTATGTTTCTTACTTGTTGAATTAATTTAGAATTTTTATCATGAATCTGAATCATGATATTACAGTCAGTAAAAATGGTCAAAAAATGTACTCCAGCTAGCTGTCAGTACCCTTAAAAAGGTCATAATATGAAGAGTTTGGTTCCAAAACACGATAAACGCCATTTTAAGAAAAATGAGTTACCACCAAAATCAGTATTGTTTTAAAAAGTGAATTCTTAATTTTATGCAAAATCCAATATCCACCGTGTTATTCTGTCATCTTTTCTCCCCTTTTCCCAAAATGCGACAAATGCCACTCTTCCTTCTTTGCAGAATGCAATAAATCCACTTAAACAATCACAGCGCACCATTCCACGCATTGTAAACAACAATGGCGGCACGTTGAATATACACACGGAATCCTAGTTTTTCTTATCTACTTTGTACTTCGTGATCAACAAACAAACAAAAACAAAATAATACTTTTAATGGCATATTCTGTGGTGGAGAAGAAACGTAAGCCACTCGGGCGACGGAGAAATGCCGGCTGTTGCTTGTTTTCACACACAGCATCAAGCTTCTGTCATGCTAACACATTGACCCCAGGGGATCTTATGAAAAACTTTCCATTATTTTACTCGAAGCCAACAAAAATCGAGCAGGACAAAACATTTTACAGCTGATCGCATCCCAAGGATGACAGGAGCAATGACAGTGTACTTAATATGACAAAGTAAGTGTTTTAATTAATGTCATTCATGTTTTTTATCAGTGTATACCACTAGTCAACTAAATGAATATAACATGGCAAAGATGAATGCACATTTATATTTTGATTCAATAGATTTATAGCATTTTGAAAAAAATATGGATTTATTGCATTTTGCGGAAAAAATTATCTGTTTTTATAATAAATCTTTGAAAATCAAATTATGGATTTGAATTTTTTTATGTTATTATAACCTAAAGATGCTATATGTGCTAGTTTGTAACAGAAAATAGTTGTTTTCATCTCGTCACTTTCTTGGTATAGAAAACACGTTTTTACCGAAATTTGTCAAAACAAATTTATTGCGTTTTTGAACCAAACTCTTCATATGTACCATTGGGTACAGATATGTATACATTTGGTACCTATATGTACCTCTGAGGTATTAATAAGAACTCTTAAAGGTTAAGTCCATTTTCTTCCAGATCATCACCATGTCATCCAAAATGTTGATGTCTTTCTTTGTTCAGTCAAGAAGAAATTATGTTTTTTGAGTAAAAAGACCAGGATTTTTCTCATTTTAATGGACTTTAATGGACCCCAACACGTAACAGTTTTAATGCAGTTTAAAATTGCAGTTTCAAAGGACTCTAAACGATTCCAAATGAGTCTTATCTAGCGAAACGATTGTCATTTTTGGCAAAAAAAGCACTTTTAAACCACAACTTCTCGTCTTTCTCTGGTCGTGTAATGCGCCGGCGCGACCTCACGTAATACGTCATCACGTCAAGAGGTCACGGATGACGTATGCGAAACTACGCCCCAGTGTTTAGTGGAGAAGGACCGTTCTGACGTTGTTATATGTCGAATGATACTAATTAATGTCTTTGTGTCAGTTTATTGTTTAAAATGGTCCGCAAATGTGCGTTTCATATATGTAACACGTGACCTTTCCACAGCATTACGCAATTACTCGAGGTCGCACTGGCGCGTCACAGGACCGGAGGAAGAAGTTGTGGTTTAAAAGTGCCAAAAATGACAATCGTTTCGCTAGATAAGACACTTATGCATTGTTTGGGATCGTTTAGAGTCCTTTGAAACTGCAATTTTAAACTGCATTAAAACTGTTATGTGTTGGGGTCCATTAAATTCCATTAAAATAACATAAATCCTGAAATTTTTTCCTCAAAAAACATAATTTCTTGTCGACTGAACAAAGAAAGACTTCAACATTTTGGATGACATGGTGGTGAGTAAATTATCTGGATTTTTTTTAAGAAAATTGACTAATCATTTAAGTACTTTTTGAAAGGGTGCTGCTATAGTGACAGCTGGGGTACATATTTAGAAATTTGACAATGTTTGATAATATTTTTTGATCAAATTGCAATTGAAACTGCATCACATGTATCACAGTATATCATACTAGTAATACCTGTGCATTATTTCTTTCCCACAGTTGACCAAAACTGGTGCCTTAATTTTAAACCTGACATTACATTCATCCCTATTTCCCAAGCCATTAAACAGCAATCAAAGTTCCTTTCCCACCTTTTCTACATCCAGACGCACTGCTGAGAACATAAAAATGACTTTTCTCAAGGTCTAAGGGCACTTTTCATGGAAATCATGGAAATCAGTGTCCCTTTAGCTCTCACATCCATCCACCAAAAAGACACATATTTTTCCTCCCGCTTTATCCTGTTGTTACTAATCATGGTGGATTGTGATCATATCGTATCTAACTGACAAGGTTTTCTTGTTCTTCTGAGCCTTTTTATATGTGACTGCTCTTTAAATTTGGGTGGAGATGCTCTTCTTCCCGTTTGAAGCTCTGTTTGTCATGTGTCCCAGTGAAAGTAATTATAGTCTTTCATCCACATCATGCATTTGTGTAAATAAACTAAACCGCTCCCCCAGGTATAATTTGCAACTTAGTCTGCATGAATATTTTCTCCAAAACTTAACTTTCTTTAATCTTGTCTCTTGATTCAGGTTTTTTTATTTTTTGTAGGGGGCTCTCTGGGACTTGGTGTTTTTAAAAGACAGCTTGGTGGTGTAGCTGTAACATTAAATGAAATGCACCTCCCTCTAGCTGTGTTTTAGGAGAGACATTGAACTAATGGCTATATTTGGTCTATTTTTCTCAAAATAATATAATGTATGTGCGATAAGAAATATTGAAGAAGAAAAAAATGGTTGCCAGATGATTACCAAAACCCCCGCATAAAAGGGGACAACATTCCCGAGTGTCCCCCTCCCTCTGACAACAGCCGCATTGGTATTGTGACAAAGTAAACAAATGCAAATGTGTTTTTGTGCATGACAGAGATAGTATAGATGCTAACCGCAGTTGTTTTTATGATAGTGTGGGTTTGTTAAAAGAGCGGTCTGTGTAATTGTAAGTCTAGACAACAGACAGCAGACCATTTGGGTTGGAATTGTGCGGCTGGCAGGACTGTGAATCAGCGCAGCTTTCCAAGTAGAATCTGGTGTTTTTCTACTTCATTTACTGCAGCTTTAAGCCATTAAATCTAACGTCTGCTTTGATGATTGAAGATCTGTTCGGCCTACCTACATGCTACCAGCAGTATCTGTGACAATAAGCTGAAAATGACTTTCTTATCTGACCATATAAACATCAATTCACTCTTTACGAATGAGCTTCCAGAAAGAATTGTGTCAGAATCCCAGTGGGATTTGACACCTGCTGGTGTTACATGCCCATTTGATTTCTGAATGGACAGCAGGGCCTGATCACAAACGCAGAGGAACTGTGTAAACCCTGGGAATGGGGTTGAATCGTATCAAGAGGGCCAGGTGAAATGTTCCTGTCGTATGAACTACAGGGTCATATATTTTTTGAGTAACACTGAGAAAAAAAGTTTCCACCGAAGTGAAAAGGATCAGAAATGATGCTTACAGAGCATCACTCGGTTGTGGCTAGAAGAGATACAGCTACAGCCATAATCTTGTAAAATCTCACCAGATAAGCACTGTCTTTATCTTAATCCAGCAGAACTTGAAACACAACTGAAACTAAACAACATGTCAACTCGATTTACAGGGTCAGTCTAAAACCCCCAAATCATTTTATCCTAAGCTATAAAATTGCATAGTGCAAGTAGTGTTAAAGCTCCTTAATAAGCTCCTCTAGAGTTAAGCATTTGATTTTTACTGTTTTGGAATCGATTCAGCTCTCTGGGTCTGGCGCTACCACTTTTAGGATAGCATAGCATAATCCATTGAATCTGATTAGACCATTAGCATCGTGCTCAAAAATAACCAAAGAGTTTCAATATTTTTCCTATTTCAAACTTGACTCTTCTGTAGTCACATCGTATACTAAGACCGACGGAAAATTAAAAGTTGCGATTTTCTATACAGATATGTCTAGGAACTATACCCTCATTCCAGCGTAATAATCAAGGACTTTGCTGATGTAAGATGGCTGCAGGAGGCGCAATGATATTTCACCCTACCCTGAAAATAGTCTCCTGCTATTGAAAGTTACCAAGGGGACTATCACAACTTTTAATTTTTAGTCGGTCTTAGTACATGATGTATCTACAAAAGAGTCAAGTTTTAAATAGGAAAATTATCTAAACGCTTTGGTCATTTTTGAGCGCGATGCTAATGGTCTAATCAGATTCAATGGATTGTGCTAAGCTATGCTAAAAGTGGTACCGCCAGACCCTGAGATCGTCTGAATGGATTCCAAAATGGTTAAAACTCCAGGGAAGCTAGAAAATTAGCCTATTTAAAAAAAAAATAGGTATAATAAATAAAATACATTTTCAGAGGTGACATTTATTGCGGTACAACAGGGAATTGATGGCGCACTAAGACTCACTTCTACCCACAATGAGGTCTGAAAGTGCAATCGAAGTTGAATCAAACTGTGCCTAATTCGTCATCCTGCCGTCGTGCTAATGAGCAGTCAGCTCAGCTCATCGGATTACGCCCCTTCCTTGAGCGGAGAGCGTCAGAGGGAGATCCATCAGCTGCCGAAACGTCTGTTCCACTATTACCTACATCATCATGGTAAATAAATAATGATCTGCCCATCTCAAAGAATAATTATTGTCATTTTGTTAATATGTTTTCTCAAACGTACGGCCCCGGGGCCTTTAAGGTCAATGAAGCATTGACTGTGCCGAGCCTGAGACCTGAAAGAGGTTCACTGATGCGTAATGAAAATGAAAACTCAACAATTCAGGCTTCCGTAAATACGATTGGTTTAAAATAACCTCTTCTGTTTCTGCTCCCTCACAGAAGGAATCTGTGGAAAAAATATAGTCGGTGATAATGTTTCTACACTGTTTCAACACATTGAGACTTCTGTTGTTTGTGATCAACTCTGCAAATGAGCTTTCGTTTATTTTGCTGCCAAGTTTAGCCGTCACATTTGGATCATTAGTGATGTGTCGTGTCTTGGCTGTTTTATAAAGCATGCAAATCTGTTTATTAAAGGCGCTGGAGGTTATGCTGCGTCAAGGAAAACTGTAAATGCATTTATTGTAATGGAGATGGTGTTTTGCAAATATCAATTTCCTAGTCGTCTCCACAGCACTGCACGTAGGATGAAACTAGATGCTTCTCTAATCCAACCAAACTGATTTAATGAATCTGCTTGTTAGTTAAGACTTTATCACCTGAAGGTAAAGTGTGCAGTGTGGGAGGAAAATTATGGACTAAAAAACATTTGATGTAGAGAAAAACTAAAATATTGCTGTTTAAAAACATTCATTTTTGCTCTGACAATGTTTCAATCATTCTTATCCGCTCAGTTTGGCCAATAGTGGCCATTTTGTGTATTCTTTATTCTGTTAAAATTATTGTTATGTAAGCTCGAATTGCCACGCCCCCTCATCTAAGGACCTACTAATGTGTTTATCTCATGAATTCCTCAGGAAATGACTCAGAGTACAGCAAATTCTTCATTTTCATTGAATGTTTGTGTCCTAAACAGGCAAATAAACCCGATAAAAGGGTAAAAAAAACATGTTCCACTGTTCAGTGTTATTCAACCCCCACGTTCACCTGTAGTGTACACCTGTGTGCTCGGCTGACAAAGAGACTTGACAGGAAGATGGAGCGAGTCATATGTCTGGCTTTGATGTTTGTTGTGACCTGTGGCACAGGAAATGAAATGTAGACTTTATCTGAGGGGCTACCGTGGCTCTCGAAATGAGATTGTGGTGTGTAGGAAAAAGTTTTTTTACACTATAGATCTATAGTGTGTTATTCATTGAATGTTTTAGATATCTGTCCATAATATGGGCTTATAACTTATACTTACTATATTGTATGTGTTGTCTTTTCTGTTGCAATTTTAATAGTGTTCCTGTGGGGCAGGTAGTTTTAGTAATGATTCATGTCATAGGTCACCAATCAATATGAATGTTATTGGCTTTAAAGTAAAAGTACTACATCATCAATCATTTACTCACCCTCGTGTCCAGATAAATCCATACTGGCTTTCTTTAGAGGTACCTTTGTTTTGCAAAATCGTAAGGACAAATGATTAAAACAAAACAAACAAACTACAGCTTGAGCAAACAGGTTTTTTGTCTTGTACAGTCGTAAAGGAAAAGAACCCATCTGCTTTGTCCAGTATACGTCTGTCCGTTCGTCCGTCCGTCTATCTATCTATCCTCTTATCGTTCTATCCATCGAACTATTGTCGTTCTGTCTGTCTGTCTGTCTGTCTGTCTGTCTGTCTGTCTATCTATCTATCTATCTATCTATCTATCTATCTATCTATCTACTGTATCTATCCTCCTATCGTTCTATCGTTCTATCGTTCTATCTATTGTCCTATTGTCGTTCTGGCATCTGTCTGTCTGTCTGTCTGTCTGTCTGCCTGTCTGTCTGTCTGTCTGTCTGTCTGTCTATCTATCTATCGTTCTATCTATCGTTCTATCTATCGTTCTATCGTTCTATCTATCGTTCTATCTATCTTCTATCTATCGTCCTATTGTCTGTCTGTCTGTCTGTCTGTCTGTCTGTCTGTCTGTCTGTCTGTCTGTCTATCTATCTATCTATCTATCTATCTATCTATCTATCTATCTATCTATCTATCTATCTATCTATCTATCTATCTATCTATCTATCGTTCTATCGTTCTATCGTTCTATCTATCGTTCTATTGTTCTATCTATCCTCTATCTATCGTCCTATTGTCATTCTGGCATCTATCTGTCTGTCTGTCTGTCTGTCTATCCATACATTTCTGTCCGTCCGTCCATCTATCTATCTATCTATCTATCTATCTATCTATCTATCTATCTATCTATCTATCTATCTATCTATCTATCTATCTATCTATCTATCTATCTATCTATCTATCTATCTATCTATCTATCGTTCTATCGTTCTATCGTTCTATCGTTCTATCTATCGTTCTATCTATCGTTCTATTGTCGTTCTGGCGTCTGTCTGTCTGTCTGTCTGTCTGTCTGTCTATCTATCTATCTATCTATCTATCGTTCTATCTATCGTTCTATCTATCATTCTATCTATCGTTCTATCTATCGTCCTATTGTCGTTCTGGCATTTGTCTGTCTGTCTGTCTGTCTGTCTGTCTGTCTGTCTGTCTGTCTGTCTGTCTGTCTGTCTGTCTGTCTGTTTGTTTGTCTGTCTGTCTGTCTGTCTGTCTGTCTGTCTGTCTCTCTATCTATCTATCTATCTATCTATCTATCTATCTATCTATCTATCTATCTATCTATCTATCTATCTATCGTTCTATCTATCGTTCTATCTATCGTTCTATCTATCGTCCTAATGTCGTTCTGGCATCTGTCTGTCTGTCTGTCTGTCTGTCTGTCTGTCTGTCTGTCTATCTATCTATCTATCGTTCTATCTATCGTTCTATCGTTCTATCTATCGTCCTAATGTCGTTCTGGCATTTGTCTGTCTGTCTGTCTGTCTATCTATCTATCGTTCTATCTATCGTTCTATCGTTCTATCTATCGTCCTATTGTCGTTCTGGCATCTATCTGTCTGTCTGTCTGTCTGTCTGTCTGTCTGTCCGTCCATCTATCTATCTATCTATCTATCTATCTATCTATCTATCTATCTATCTATCTATCTATCTATCTATCTATCTATCTATCTATCTATCTATCTATCTATCTATCTATCTATCTATCTATCTATCGTTCTATCGTTATATCGTTATATCGTTCTATCGTTCTATCTATCGTTCTATCTATCGTTCTATCGTTCGATCTATCTATCGTTCTATCTATCGTCCTATTGTCTTTCTGGCATCTATCTGTCTGTCTTCTAGGCAGGTACACAAAATAACTGTAAAACTCAAATTTGGATTTCACAAGGTCTTTAAATGTACATTTTTATCTGAATACTCTTTAGAGTTGCCCGTTCTTAGATATTATGAGCATCTCTTGAGTGGTGGCTTGTAAGTGTTCAGATAAATGAAGCTTTGAGGAGCACAGCTGGGGAGACACATCCAGCCTAGATTCTGGTTGATTGGTGAGCTCTCTTTAGGCACTTTGAGGGGTTGGGGTGTAATTGAACAGATGCTTGCCGGATCCGGTTTATATTTGTGTGGCCCTGTCTAACGACAGAATGTTATTTCCCATCACAGTGAAGAGGTTGTGTTGAAGTGCTTAAAATTTTGTCATAACTTACTTTTGTAAGTCACTTTGGATGTGCTAAAATGTAAAATATAAATATCTCTTTTAAAGGGATAGTTCATCCAATAAATGTCATCATTTACGCACCTTCATGTTGTTTCAAACCTGTATACGTTTCTTTGTTTTGGTGAACACACAGATAGATATTTTAAGCAGTGTTTGTAACCAAATCGTTTTTGAGCACTATTGAGTTCCATAGTATTTTTCTTTCCTATGGAAATCAATGGTGTTTTGTTTCCTGCTTAATTACAAATATTTTCCTTTGTTTTCAGCAAAACAAAGAAATTGATACAGGTTTGTTACAACTTGAGAGTGAGTAAATAATGGCAGAATTTTCATTTTTTGGTGAACTGTCACTTTAAATTGGCCCTAAAATCATCCTACATAATATATAGAACATTCTGTGAAAATACAACCTTGATATCTTTAATATTGACTGAGTAAGGTCATGTCAAAGATTGAAATCAATGATTGAAATCAAATTTTAATGCTCCTAATGTCCTAATTACGAGACTTTAGTCACAGACAGGATAACAAATGGCAAAGTAAAATAATTTTGAACAACTATTTATTTTACACATTGTGCATACTTGAGCAGTTTTGCATTGCTATCATTGCAGTGAAGACTTTTTGGTTAGCTTTGCAAATAGCTTTAGCAAACAGGCTGACATTTTGGCAAATTTGTATGAGAGATTGGAAGAACCAGAGACAGGAGCAATTTACACTCGGCATGCTTTTGCAGTTAACTTCCAACTGTGCATGCACAATTACCCATGATGCATCAGTGGTACATCAGCGAGCATGAAAAAAGAGCTCATTTTAATGTCTTCCTGCTTTCCATCTCACTCGCTTTTTGTCATTCTTGCTCCCTCCCTTTCCCCCAACAATATCTCTCTCAAACATATACACAGTATTACTCTTCATCCAATAGTGCTCATCAGGGACTCTATTTAGATAAAGGAGTTACATTAACTGTAGGAGTGCTTGTATATGCATGAATGCACACAAGTGTGCAGTAAATCAATGTATACAGTATGCAGGATTAAGCAACAATAAATTGCTCGTTCATGGCTTTTATATTTTTAAAGGGGTGGTACAATGGTATTTCATGCATTCTGACTTATTAACACAGTTATAGAGTTGTTTCCTCATGCCAAATGTAGGCAAAGTGTCAAGAAAGCAGTTGGCCATGTTACAGAGTATTTCTGTGCCGAATGCACTTCGCCAGGGTTCGTACAAGTTTCTGAAAGTTTTTTTTGATTACGGGTCCAGCTGACGTTTCAGGGGTTTCTATACGTATCACTTCTTTTTATGGGCACTTCCCCCGAAAAACCCCACCCACCCGTCAATCAGCGGGAGACGCTAGAACTTACAAACATCATATCACGTGACAACTTTGTTTACTTTCAAAACTCAACAATGGCACGAAAGATAAAGTGTGTTTTTGGATGTAAGGAGAAGAAAGCCAGCCTTATGGAAACAATGGATATAGTTTATTATCTGGGGTAGCAGCGGAGTTTTGTGTGTGTGTGTTTGATGCGTGGATTTCATTGAAAAGTCCCAACTGGGTCATGAGTTGCATGCGGCAAGTAAGACTTCTGTCTTATGTTGGAAATAGGTGCGTGCATATTATATAAATGACACGAATATGTAGTGAATCCAGTGGCGTAGCGTCTGGGCATGCAGGGTATGCACGTGCAAATGGGCCTGGGCCAATAGGGGGCCCGGCTCTGGGCCCGTCCCAGCTTTTAATAAAAAATTAAATTTCTATTTAATTTTTATTTGTGGTCGCAATAAATATATTTTTGTATGCATATCATGTGTAACGATTTCTTATTTCTTCATAATGTCTAATTTCTCCGTCATTTCTTGTTTGCGATTATTATTATTTTTTGCACTCCTCTTCCGCCGTAGACTACTACGCGATAATTTTTTTACATGACGCATTGCTGCGCCAAAAAAAAGTAAACACAGTGTGAGAGGTTACTATAGCAGCTATCTACATGAACATTAAGGATGGACAAATATAAACATAAAAGTGGGGCCTTAAAGAGAAAAGAGAAGGCAGTTAAAAACTACCCAAAACATTTAGTTTTTCTTTATTTAAATCTACCCTTTAAAGTAAAAAAGTAAAGTAAAAATATTTGAGTACCTTATTAAAAGTATATGTTGTTAACAGATCTGCGCGCAACAGTTAACAGTGCCAACAGGCAAGGTTGGGGAGCTTTGACTTAAGGGGGCCCGTAAATTTTTTTTGCATATGGGCCCGGGACTGACCTGCTACGCCACTAAGTGAATCATAATTTAAAAAGTGTTGCATGACTCGTACGCGCTCCTCCCGAGGTAGTAACTCCTTCATTTTTTCGTACGTTATCGGAAAGAATCTGTAAAGCTAATCTTTCTTTTATAAATTTGATTAAACTAAAGACTCTTCAGAGATATAAAGGATGTAATACTACTCTATAGGTACTCCAGATTAACATCAGAAATGCAGAAACAGCGTGTGTTATGTGAGCTTTGAAGA
This sequence comes from Misgurnus anguillicaudatus, assembly GCF_027580225.2. Classification (NCBI taxonomy): domain Eukaryota; kingdom Metazoa; phylum Chordata; class Actinopteri; order Cypriniformes; family Cobitidae; genus Misgurnus; species Misgurnus anguillicaudatus. The sequence goes on from NC_073345.2 coordinate 26,246,674, forward strand.
AAGTTAAGATGTTTCTCCACTTTGAATTCATTTAGTATGTTGTCACCCTTGATGCATGCTTTTTTCTTGCTGACATGCTTTTCCTTTAGACCTTTATTATGAACGTGAGACTAGTATGATGCGGTCAGCCAATCCTTTCAAATTTTTTCATCCTGTCTTATTTACCTGAGCACTGGTGCCTGTAATAAAGTAATGACACTCACTGCACCTCCCTCGGGGCCACCGCTTTGCTCCACCATAAATGTGTCTTTTGTTAATGGGTCCGTTGAAAGAGAACGAACAGACACTTTTTAAAAAGACACACTATTTATCTAGCTCTGATGCTGAGCAATTCACAAACCACTAATGGTTTGCACTATAATGTAGATATTGGTGGCCTGTGGTGGACATTTGAAATGGAAATACAGTAAGAACCCCAAAACTCAAGGTAGACTAGACCCCTCCTTTTAAACTTTATGATGCTAACGGGAAACTGAGGGCTTTACAAATATTGTGCTTTATTTCTTTTTTAGTGTTACATTTACGCATTTGGCAGACACTTATCCAAAGTGACATACAGTGCATTACAAGGTATATCATGTGTTTTTTATCCCTGGGTTCAAACCCATGATGCAGTGCTCTACTATGAGCTACATTACTGTATATAGTAGCACTAACAGTATAACCAGATTAATGATTATCAAGACTTGTATATCCAGAAACTTCATTATTCACAATGATAATGGACTGACACGCATGAGGTTGAGTCTCAGCGATCACTGCGATTTTCTGATGTGGATGCTGTGTCCTCAGCATCCATTTTTTATGCAAACTGGATATGACTAATACATGGAAACATGACAGCAAGAGTAGATTTAGTTTTTATTGGTATTTTCATCAGTTAGTACATTTGAACCAGGGGACACTTTAAAGGGCCGGTGTTAATAAAAGCTATTGTTTTTGCAGAAACTGATGGTGAAGAGAATTAAAGGAGGTGCTGATGATGTAACTTTTAGACTGACATTTCAATAGTGGCAGTTGGGAGATTATTGCAGCATTTGGAGTACTAGAGACGTCCCTGTAGAGACATTGCCGTACTGTTGCCTGCTGTTTTTGCTACGGTGGAGACAAACATCAGCAAACATCAGCTTAAGGGAGCACGGAGAATGAGAGCAGATCTGCTATTAACTGAAGGATGAATGCAGTGATGTGTTTAAAGGAACAGCACACCCAAAAATACAAATTTGTATATTCATTTATTTAGCGTTGGAACATGTATGTGACCTGTTGTAGCAAAAACACCTTTTCAATATATTACTATGCTCTTCTTTTCCCTATTTAAAGGAATATTCCATTTTCTTGGGGGAAGGGTCCGGATAATTTGGTCACCACCGTGTCATCCAGAGGGTTGGTGTCTTTCTTTGTTCAGTCGAGAAGAGGTTTTGTTTTTTGAGGAAAACATTGCAGGATTTTTCTCATTTTAATGGACTTTAATAGACACCAACAATAAACACTTAACTCAACACGTAACAGTTTTTTTCAACGGAGTTTCAAAGGACTATAAACAATCCCAAACGAGGCATAAGTGTCTTATCTAGCAAAACGATTGTCATTTTTGACAAGAAAGGTGGCAAGTATGCACTTTTAAAGCACAACTTCTCGTCTAGATCTGGTCGTGATGCGACAGGTGACCCCACGCAATACGTCGTGACGTCAAGAGGTCACAGAAGACGAACGCGAAACTCCACCCCAGTGTTTACAAGTGTGTTCCTACGTTGTTATATCAACTGATACTAATTAATGTCTTTGTGTCAGTTTATTGTTTACAATGGTCCGCAGATGTGCGTTTTATATATGTAACACGTGACCTCCCTACGTCACTACGCATTTGTGTTAGGTCGCGCTGGACCGGACCTAGACGAAAAGTTGTGGTTCAAAAGAGCATCTTTTTTTTCTTGTCAAAAATGACAATCGTTTCGCGAGATAAGACACTTATAACTCGTTTGGGATTGTTTATAGTCCTTTGAAACTCCGCCGAAAAAAACTGTCACGTGTTGAGCCAAGCGCCAAATGTTGGTGTCCATTAAAGTCCATCAAAACGAGAAAAATCCAGCAATGTTTTCCTCAAAAAACATAATTTCTTCTCGACTGAACAAAGAAAGACATCAACATTTTGGATGACATGGTGGTGAGTAAATTATCTGGATTTTTCTTTTAAGAAAATGGAATATTCCTTTAAAGTATTCCTTGTTAGTGCTGCAAACTAAGTGCTCTTCCGCCATACAGTTCTCATTTTTGTCCGCTTAAAAAATTACCACGTTTTATTTTATGCCACCATACTTACTTGTGTGGCTACTCATGTAACAGTCTTTAAATAGGGAAAACATGGAAGTGTTTGGTGGCTTCTAAATTTATCCCTGTTTGGATCCTATGGAATGAATGGGGCTATGCTAAATGCTAACACATTCACGACACGCTGTACAAAAATTAAGTGCACGCATTGAAAAAAAATAGGTGTGTATTAATTCGTCTAAGTTGAGGTAAGAAAAAAGTAAAATATTGAAAATGGTGGTGTTTTCCTTTAGAATACATTTTCTGGTGTAGATCAAAACAAGAAAAGATCAAAACAAGAAAGAATGCTCTATTGCTATTTTCTATAATATGAAAGTGGATGGAACCTCCAAAAATGACATAAAAATAAAATCTCCACTGTAACTATTTTTTGTAAACTATACTGTTTGTTATATTTGTTGGCTTTTCTCTTGTGTCTAGTTTATTGTGTGTATGTGTTCAGAATGACAATAGCATGGGTAACACAAAAGGCTTTTTTAATTGTGTGTCATTGTGTGTGTGTGCATGTGTCATAAGTACGTCTTTATGGGTGTAATTGCAGCATTGTGACAGACTGCTGTGTTTGTGTGATTGTGTCTTAGTGTGTGTGTCTATTGTCTCCAAGCCATTAAAGCTCTCTGTATGATGCTGGTGCCTTGTGGAAGGCAAGATGACTTCATTAACGCTCTGTTCATGGGTGCCATGGCAATGAATCCAGTTGGCACTGATACACCTGTCGTTGTGGGTCATGCACCTCCAGACAGCATCACAACAAAACTCTGATGCTGACCTTTGACCTCTGCTGTTTTGATCGGGTGTGACATCTTAGAGCTTGTTTATACCTGGTATTAAGATGCATTGTGGTCAGTCGGATCACAAGTGGATGACAGAGACACTTTCCTGTTCACATCTGACGTTTTAATCCACTTTTGTCTACTTTTGTACGCTTCTATCATGTTTACTTTGATGGGATGGTGGTCTATGGGTGAGTCGTTTTAATGAGCAGGAGAAATGATTGGTTTAAGTTGATGCAGACTAATTTTATGTTAGCGTACTGCTGCTTGTGTTGTTTTAAAGGGCAGCTATTTCATTGCTAAAAACAACGTTATTTTGTGTATTTGGTATAATACAATGTGTTTGCGTGGTTTATGGTTAAAAAAACACATTATTTTCCGCAGACCGTACAATTTTGTAGCTCCTGATTTCACTCTTTTCCTGAAATGCACGGATTTAAAAAACTCTGTGTTCCTGATTGGCCAGCTAATCTGTACATTGTGATTGGCCTGAATACCTCTGGCGTCAGCAGGAAATGGGACGCTCCTCACCATGTTTGAAAGATTCGCAATGCTAACAGGAGTTAACTTATGTTAAAGGATAATTCCGGTATTTAACACTTTGAGTCTCATTTCTGGTTTGTTTTGGATGAACTACAGTGATGGACACAGAAATTTTGACAATAGGTCGTGTCTTGACTTTTCGACTCATTTAGAAGCGTCTCTTGACTGCTTCAGAATGGAAGTCAATGGCCATGCACAAAATGTCATTAAAACAACACTTAACGTTCATTTTCAAAACTGTACTACTCACCGAGTGGTTCATGGTGTTCGTTGATGATTAAAAACAAATATATTGGCGCAATGTATGATTTCAATCCGTGTTATTTGCTATAGTGGAACTATTTTTTCAGATACCTCACAACCGCGTATATACTTCCGCTCTGTATTTGAGTCTAAAGCATGAATGAACATAGTCCAACAAACTGTAATAAAACGGTAGCATACTTTCAAAATCAAGTTTATTTATAACACTTACACCATCCAATATGTTTTTTTCATCGGCAGAACAATAAAGAAGATATTTTGCAGAAACCCCAGTGCTCCGCCATGCAAGTCAACCGATCCGCACACTTTAAGAGCTAAAGCATATATATCCAATACAACAGTAATCCCCCATAACTCCGTGTGACATATTGACGTCTTGTGAAGCAAATCAATCAGTTTTTGCAAGAAACTGAATGTTATTTACAACATGATTAGCGTGAATGTCAAAGCAGGAAGCGCATTTTCCGTTTGAGGCGATCTCTTCCACTGGTGTGCGTTTGGTGGCTGTTGGCTATGGATGTTGGTCTCTCTGCGCCACCTATAGAGCGGGAGCGTGAAGCGCACTTCCTGCTTGGCAAAAGCTCTGCATTAACGCTGTAAAATATTTATATATATATATATTCGAATCCCCAAACTGAAATACGGAACGAATATTCGAATATTCTGGTCCAGTCCTACAAATATGGGAAAAATTTATTCTGAGAGAAACCGAGCGAAAAAACAACAACCACATGCACTCTAAAAAATATTTAATCCAGGGCTGGGTAACTATAGGACAGAACACATTTCTGGGTTAAAATGACCCAAAAAATTGGTTGTTTTAACCCAACTGCTGGGTTATTGTTAATCAACCATGTTGAAACAACCCAATAGTTGGGTTAAAACAACCCAATAGTTGTGTCGTTTTGGCCCAGAGGTGTGTTCTGTCCTGTGGTTACCCAACCCTGGGTTAAAAACAACCCAATATTTTTTAGTGTGTGTAAACAGTCCCTTTTCCTTTTCCGGCGGCGGCGGAGTGATATATCAGCGAGCAATGAGTCTTCCAGAGAAGTCAATGGAATTTTACAAAATGCCAAATAAAACACGACAGAAACTGTATTTCGCTACACAACTTGTTTTTAATCATCAACGAACACCACGAACCACTCGGTGAGCAGCACAGTTTTGAAAATGAACGTTAAGTGTTGTTTTAATGACATGTTTGTGCATGGCCATTGACTTCCCTTCTGAAGCAGGCAAGAGACGCTTCTAAACAAGTCAAAAACTCAAGACACGACCCATTGTCAAAATTTCAGTGTCCATCACTGTAGTTCATCCAAAACAAACCAGAAATGAGACTCAAAGTGTTAAATACCGGAATTATCCTTTAACACCAGCCGCAGTAGAGGCGTGAAGCGCGAGTGATTTCAATGTTAAGTCAATGTGAAGACGCATTGATGCCCGTCTGGATGTATCGCGGCGTGAATAAGGCGTTTGGCGCGGAAGACGCGATTCCGCCTCGTTTGCGCGTCTAGTTTGTGCCTGCCGTGGTTCGTGGTAGACGCGATTTTGACGCCTCAAACACGGTTGGTGTAAACGCAGCATTACAGGCTGTGAGTCCAAGCGGGAGGAATTATGATAATGTCGGTCTTGTCTACATCTCCAATCCCAGGAAGTAAACTGTTGCCTACAATCCGTGTGTTTGTTGTAGTCCAAGAAAATAGATTTATGTTTGAGACGATTACTTGCGTCATTGTTTACTTTGGGGTTTGTACCTTTTGCATATCATTAACATGTACTAATACACACTTACACACCAAATGAAATTTACAATTGTGAATCGTGGGCTCTTTAAACATTGTGCTCGGTACATCACATTAGATCAATAGGTAGAGAGTAGGCGGTCTTTTGTGGCTGCTCGAACACTTTCGACCATGTGGACGTCTACACCACAAAAGCAATCTGGTCAAATGCGTTTTCGACTACCTTTGAATGTGGTCGAAATTGGACGAGGTCAAAAGCTTTTACACCCCGTTTAAACCTGTATTTAGTGTTGTCCACTTGTGATCCAATTGACCATTTTAAGTGTACTGTAAGGTGTAAACAGGGCTTGTGGCAAGTAATAAAGAGAGACGTGGCAGAAATGATCTATGACTAATTGATAGCAGATGGCCTGAGATTGCACTCACTTATCCAAATGAGAGGAGTCAAAAGGTGCTGAAATTCCTCAAAAAAAAAAAAAAAAAAATTGGGGGGCTTTTAATCACTGTCCAACCTGAGGACGATTTTATACTAATTATACAGATTTAGTTTTGTGTAAGGAGACAGTTCACCCTAAAAAAGACAGACTGCAGCTTCAACTAAAGTCTTTTTAAGATAAAAGTACAGGCCTACTGGCTTTTTTTAATGTGAAAAATACTGTATTTTCTTGTACCAACATGTTTTTATGCTCTTTCTTGTATTGTCCTAACTCTTACATAAAGGGTGTTTGATTCATCAAATCCCAATTTGCCAAAAGGAAGCTTGTAACATATTCAATAAACACATCCCTCTGTATTCAGCTTCATCTTGTTTCTTGATCTCAGTGCTGAGGTTGTGAGGTGACTCTGTGCCCGAGGCTGACTGACAGCTCTTCCTCAGACATTACATGATGATCTGAAAGGGATAAGTCTCTTTGTGAAACCTGTGAAAAACTCAATCGCACCGCTGTGTCTGTGCGCAACAGTAATTATAGTACAGCGCCCCCGCTGAGGGTGAGATATCCCACTCGCGTGTTTGTAGTACCGACTTTAGCGTGTCTCATTCAGCAGAAGTCAGCTGCCCTTCGCCCCTGGAGTGGAGAAAATCAGGAGCTGTCAGTCATTTTTAGTCCAACATTGTCTGGCTCTGTGAGTGTATAGGCACACTTTCAAACTTAAAACGAATCTCTTACTGCTTTATTCTGGTATGACTGCGTGAAATTACAGCCGTATGCCATACTTATTCTGACATCTATTGTCTCTATACTGGTTATGTTATGTGCAAAGCCAAATCTGCTGTCAGTTCATCTGCATTATTTTGTTTTGTTTGAGTTGTTTGTTCAATCGGCTTTGTTTTCTGCAGAATTTGTAAAGTGTTTACCTGGCAGGAATAATGATCATGTACTATTTTTTTTCAGTGTTAATATATGAAGAGTTTGGTTCCAAAACGCAATAAATCCATTTTGACAAATTTCGGTAAGAACGTGTTTTCTATACCAAGAAAGTGACAAGATGAAAACCACTATTTTCTGTTACAAACTTTCACATAGCATCTTTAGGTTATAAAAACATAAAAAATTCAAATCCATAACTTGATTTTCAAAGATTTATTATAAAAACTAATTCTTTTTTCCACAAAATGCAATAAATCCATGACAGTTTTTTATTTCAAAATGCTATAAATCTATTAAATCAATGTATAAATGTGCATTCATCTTTACCATTTTATATTTATTTAGTTGACTAGTGGTATACAATGATTAAAAAATAAACATTAATGGCATTAACCAAAATACTTACTTTGTAAGAACACAATGTTTTAGCATGAGAAGCTTGATGCTGTCTGGAGAACAAGCAACCGAGTGCCTCTCGCGGAAATTATTAGCTGTTGATGGCTTACGCTTCTTTCCCGCCACAGAAAACCATCACAGGTCCAGCAATGCTACCAAAGCATTACTTTGTTTTGTTTGTCGATCACGGAGTACAAAGTAGATGAGGAAAACCAGGACTCCGTGCACTCAGCGCGCCGCCATGCCTGGCTTAACTGCGTGAATGGTCCGCTGTAATATCAGAAATGGATTTATTGCGTTCTGTAAAAAAGCAGGAGTGGCGTTTGTCGCATTTTGGGAAAAAAGGGAGAAAAGATGACAGAATATCACGGCGGGTATTGGATTTTGCGTAAAATTAATTATTTACTTTTAACTACTGACCTGATATAATACTGATTTTGGCAGTAACTCATTTTTTTCAAAAATGGCGTTTATCGCGTTTTGGAACCAAACTCTTCATATTTTCTCCTATTGGATTGTTATTATTTTGACTCTATTAATTTAATGCCTTGATCTGTTCATTTAAACATTCAGATCACCCTTTTTGAAAACATTGTTTTTGCAATTTCATTTAGTTAGTGGCATGGAAATGTTGGTAACGCAATGCAATAAGGTTGTAACATGCTATTATAAATTTAAAAAATCTTTGTTATTGTGATTTATGCGAATGCAATTGTTTATGTTCATTGTGCATTGACTAATGTTTACAGTTACAACTTTTGATTTTACAATGTATTAGTGAATGCTGAAATTAATATGAAGTAAAATTAAAGGGACACTCCACTTTTTTTGAAAATATAACAGCTCCCCTAGAGTTAAACATTTGATTCTTATCGTTTTGGACTCCATTCAGCCAATCTTCGGGGCTGGCGCTAGCACTTTTAGCATAGCTTAGCACACTCCATTGAATCTGATTAGACCATTAGCATCGCACTAAAAAATAACCAGAGAGTTTCTGTATTTTTCCTATTTAAAACTTGACTCTTCTATAATTACATCGTGTAGTAAGACCGATGGAAATTAAAAGTTGTGATTTTCTAGGCAGATATGGCTAGGAACTATACTCTCATTCTGGTGTAATAATCAAGGACTTTGCTGATGTAACATGGCTGTAGCAGGCGTAGTGATGTTATGCACTGCCCGAAAACAGTCCCCTGCCATTGAAAGTAACCAAAAAAAGGTAAAAATGACCCTTTAACAAATGAAAGTGGTTTCAAACCTGTATACATTTCTTTGTTCTGCTGAACACAAATTAAGATAAAACATTTTTTGCCAATCTGGGGCACCATTGACTTCCACAGTAAGAAAAAAAAATACTATTAAAGCCAATGGTGCCCTGGTTCGGTTTGATTACAAACATTTTTTCAAAATTTCTTTCTTTATGTTCAGAAGAACAAAGAAATGATACAGATTTGGTACTAGAGATCTTCTTGAGGCCAAAGAAATGTACCTGAACCGAAATGACCCGAATCACTTTAACCAAAACAGACGCGCATAAATCAAATCTTTTTATATTTTAAGAAAGACCTGACCCAAGACAAACCAGAGAAAATTAGACCCGAGTCCCACCTGACCCAGTGGCATTTTTTTAAACCTGACTGGACCTGAATGTAAATCTGAATGTGGATCTAAGTGGTCCCGTAAAGACCTCTATTTGGAACAACTTGAGATTGAGTTAGTGATGACTGACCGAATTTTAATTTTTGGGTGAACTATCCCAATAAAGGTTTACCAAAATGTTACACTTTAGGTTTAAACGGGCCCGGATTGGCCATAGGGAGGACTGTTCTGTTTTTTGGCCGAGGGGCCGGTATTGTCATGCCACCGGGTTGAAGGTTGCTGTAGTCTGCTAGCACTTATCCAACCCCATTTGCGCAATTTGCGGGTGGGAGATGTCGCCACCGTTTTATGCCAAGTTGATTGTGTCCCGACTCCAGACCACTTATTGGAAGAATTCTTGCATCAGGGTCCATTAACTCTAAAACACATGGAAAACGCAGGATGCTCTGTTTTCTATGCATTTCAAAGCGCTCACCTGTGAACACGAGTTTTGTTTCAGCCTCCATATTTCAGTGCGTTTGCTGCACATCTAGATTTAAAATAAAATTGAGCGTGACTTAATAGGAAAAGGATCTACAAATCGTAATTATTTTTAAATCTAAATCTTAGATGTAACAATGAATTATCTATGAATAAGCTTTATTCTATTGCAAGACCAAACTCATCAGTTTATTGGAATTTTTTTTTTTGAAATTTTGAAAGTCCATTATTTTGTTCATATTTGACACAAGGTAGTAAGTATCTAAGTAATACAACTTAAGAGAAGGATTTGTATTTTTCCGTCTATTTTCCCTGCATACTTGATCAAGCTGGCATGTGTATTGTATATCAGGGGTTTCCAAAAAAAAAAAAAAAAAAAACAGAAATATAGGGGAAAACACAAACACATTCTCTTTCAGTAGTTTTGAAATAAGTTTAATTGACTAATCTTAAAATACAGTAAGGGCTGCATGACTATGGCAAAAATCATAGCATGAATTGCAAGGCAGCCGAGAACAGTGCACTATTGCAGACTTAAAGGTTACTGAGGATTTAATTATATTATTTTAATATAGTAAGTCATGAAGTAAAGTGGGCCGGTATAGTGCTTCGTTCACACCAGTTGCGGTAGAGGCATCAAGCGCGAGTGATTTCAATGTTAAGTCAATGTGAAGACACGTTGACGCGCGTCTGGAGGTCTCGCGGTGCGAATGAGGCGTTTAGCGTGGCGTGGTAGACGCGATTCCGCCTCATTCGCGCGTCTAGTTCGCGTGAATGGCATGAATTGAGCGTTGCCGCAGGACACACGTGAGTTGAAAAATTGGAACTTTGACGGAAAAACGTGCCACGTTAACAAATTAGGAGCTTGCTCTAGTAGTGACATGATTACAGGAAGCTAGCGGAGTCGCAGAAGCCCCTCCTATGAGGTAAATTTCCGTGTGAATGTCTTGATGACTAGAATTCCACACGTGGCTTTCACACGTGAATGAAGCGAGTAAACTCCAAATGTTCAAGCATCAAACTAGACGTGGCAGAAGCGAATTTGACGCCTCAAACAGGGCTGGTGGTGAAACTCCAGGGCTGAAAATAAGTCCCACTCCGGCCCTGCATGCGTTTAAATACCAATCACCAAACCCAAGTACATAACCCAAGAATCTCCCTGCAGTAGTAAACATTTACATTCACTTTGACAATTTTTTAACAGATAAAAGTAAATATAAGATAAATAAATTCAGGCTTTAACCATATATGTGTATGAGATTTCCCCCAAAGAAAAGTTACCACGTGTATGTGAGTGTTTATGACAAATACCTTAGCAGATATTGTTCCCAGTATTATTTTCTGTGTCCGAGTTTACTGACCTCATGTAGAGATATTTCCTGTCATCGAGGAGCAGGATATTAAAAATCTCTCTTTTCGCTGCCAGCCACCCTGCTACATTTAAAATAATAAGGTGTCGCTCTCTCACCAAACCACTCACAGCATCCCCCTATTAGAATCCTTTACAATAAGCATTGTATATATAGAGCATTTATATTAAAGTTTACTTTGAGAAATCATATAAAAATAGTCAGTAGTGGATTTGAAGGTTACATATATACTTACTTTATCATACTTTACATATTATTAACCAATTCAAACTAATACAATAGCCTACAGGAAAATGTATTAATGCTACTGAAAAGTAAAATGTTATAAATATAAAATGAAAATGTAAAATATATATGATGTTCGGTTGCTCTATGTTGCCAAAGCATATAAATCAGACGCATTATATAGCTAATCTGCTATGAATTTTTCATAGTTTATGAAATGTGTTATTTATGTGTTTATTTTGCATACAACATAATACAATATGTTACAGCCCCTAGCGTGTACTGCATGTGAACTGTAATTTCTCTGTTAGTAGATGTGTGGTTTGTTTTATGGTCTTTAAATTTTGCATGAGCTTAGACTCTGTGTCATTACAACTTTAATTCTCCTGTCAGTCCAGCAGAGGGCGCTTTTGTATCCACACAAGACAGATTGTTGAAAGGTCAACTGTCTTTAAAAAGAAACAAGGTTGAAAACTTTGGTTTACTCCTCTTCTGTGTTCGACTTTGTCCTCCTTCCCCCTGTCTTTGGGAAACAAGTAAAGATAGATTGCGGGGGTGTTGCGGCAGGCAGCACTGTCATATTTAATGGGGCATATCTGCTCATGCTTACAAACCTCTGCATGATCCCTCCACCGCAACCCTGCCACCATCATTCCCTCACATCTCCCCTGCCCTTCTCTTTAGACATCCATCTTTCAATTTCATCCTTTTTTTCTTCATTTTTAAGCTTTTCTGTAAGTCGGATCATGTGTCAGTAAAAAAAGAAGCTGCTATTCCAAACTGAACAACTGTAGACACTTTTTGCCTGCTGCAAGAATGATGTTATGCTAAAATTACATTTTCTGCTGTACAGCAGTGGCGGATGCAGAACGTGACATATGGGTGGGCATGGATTAAGTCCGGGTGGGCCTGAATCTATGGGTGTCACTTTTGAATAAGAAACTATAACAAGTCTATAAAATTCGTCAAAACTTCAGAACACTAATTTAAACAGCATACACACACACCCGAACTGCACGTCACATTTTTGACATTATTGATACTTTAAATTGTAATGCAACGTGACATTTATTAAGCATTTTTGGTAAAAAAATTATTGGGCTCTCATAGCCTACAAAAAAGAACCTGCACACAGTGACAGGAAATATAAATGAACCCCAAAAAACCTTATACTTTTTTAAATAACCTATTAAAGTGTTTAAATAAATACGGCTACTAAATGCTTGAAATGAAGCTTCTAACATCATATTCTCTTCATGCAAATCACTAAAAATATATTTTCGTTCTCACATATTTAAGTTAAAATAATGTAATATTTTTTCCTCCGCCCGACGGCCAAGGCGCATCATTTTTTTTTAGCCCGACAGGAATTCGCCATAGCCCGTAATGGACGTCGGGCAAGCGATTTTGCGAGGTTTGTTTTGTAGAAAGACTTTCTTTAAAGTGAATTTCGTTTTGTATAAATTGTATCTTAATATTAATCAATGTTTGATCAAACAATTGCCTCGATTTAATAAATAAGAAGCAAACCAAGAACGTCTGTGGTGTGGATTTAAGTGAACCCACTATATTTTCGCAGCCTACGTCTTTCTGCTTTAATGCATTTCTTAAATTAATGTCTCAATTACACAGTAGGCTTATAGGTTGTTATGATAGGCTATTTGTTGCTTAAAAGCAATAGGCTATATTGTATAAAGTGTAGCAATAAACGTGGCGTGACTTATAGTGCTGCTATATCGCTATATCAAACAACATCACTATGATCAGATGTTTTCTTTCTATTTTTTACCCCGCTGTCATATTTGTTGTGTGTTTATGTTATTGAGAGGAAAGCGCGCAGCACATATTTATAACGTGTTGTTATTCAAAATACGTTTTCTACTTGCTTGCAAAAAAAGTTCTCAAAGTGATCATGGCTGAAAGCTGCTCGGGAATATTTCATTATAACGCAACATTCAACTGCTTTAATAGTTTTTAAATAGTTATCAGGCTTACTTATAATTTTACTGTTTTTAACATAACATGCAATAGATAAATTACACCACATAAAGTAGTATACATGTCTAACTATACAGAGTAGTATTTTTTACATTTATGATTGGGCGGGCCAGCTGTCAAAAATGTGCTAAAACCCTCATGCCCCCTATTGTAAGACTCCTCAAGCTATTACCGTAAAGGACAAGTGTGTCATTTTTGTGTCACTTCTATTACCAAATATAATGGAAAATTTGTATTTTCAAATAGGTATCGAGAAAACAAATACTTTCTACAAGATGTTCCTGCGTCAGACTGTTCGAGAAGCACATACAGATGTGTTTCATAGCAGAGGTTTTCAAACTGGGGTCTGGAAAATATCAAGCAAATATCAGTTTGAAAATATCAAGCAAAATGTGATATTTTTATGTGTTTATCACTCCGTTCTTGCAACATACGTACTTCCAGTGTGTTTTTCTCACTATAGTGCCCAAGGTTTGTGTTCTTCGTAAAGCACCAAATTTATTGTAAAAGCTGCAGCAGTACACATACATTGCTCTAAGTGTACAGTAGTAATTATTTAAAGGCGGGGTGCATGATCTCTGAAAGCCAATGTTGACATTTGAAATCACCTAAACAAATACGGCAACGATGTTGGTTATTAAACATTACCCCTACTGCTGATTGGCTGCAAGTGTTTTTTGGTACTCGGCCCGACTTCCTTTTCCAAAGTGTTTTTCAAAAATCATGCACCCCACCTTTAAGTTTAGAAACAATATATTGTCTATAACAGTGGTTCCCAAACTTTTTCAGCGTGCGGCCCCCCTTGTGTATGGTGCATTCCTTCGCGGCCCCCCAAAGAAAATTTGTGACAAAAAACTGTTCTAAAACTCAACATTTTAATAAAAAATACATTAAATTATACAAAAAACTAGTGCTTTTGGTTAGTAGCCTTATTTTTTTAGGTTTAATTACACAAAATTCATGATAAATTAATGTATTTCATAAAATGTCATAAAACTGGGGCCCCCCTGGCACCATCTCGCGGCCCCCCAGTTTGAAAACCACTGGTCTATAATACCACACTTACTATTTATTGGACTTTAATGAACACTTACTATTTATTAAACTTCAGTGAACACTTTAAAAACACTTTAAATGTTTTGCATAAAAATATTGATGGACATATATTATGAAGGGGGTCCCTCACAAAATGTTACCATATCTAGGGGATAAAGTTATAGAAGCACCACAGTGTTAACACTTTAGTCAAAACAGCTTTCGAGCGGCTTTTAGCTGTCTTTGCATATTAAGTTGGGATAGGAAGATGTATTTTAAAGAAACCGTTTCCATTCAGTCCTTCCAGAAAACGAGATTATGCGATCACATGGTTCAATGCATTATCAGCCAAAGTCCGCATATTTATGCGGGGGCCACATTTTTTTAAATACGCTGCACTTTTGCCGCATAAATTGCTGATTTCTGCAAGCAAAATATGCAGGGCTTGCGTGATTTCATAATCCCCGCGTTTTCGTAGCGCAAAATTAATATATATCGTAGCAGAAAGCTGAAAAATGTTGCATTTGATTCACACATGCGCAGCCATGTCCCCTGTTGTCATGGGAATGTTAGGAAGTGACGTAATTACGTGACGTGAACATCAATGAGAAGCTGCAAACAGTTTTTGCAAGTTCACACAGTTTTCACACATAAAATTGCATAAATACCCTGCATATTCCATCGCATTTTTTAAGAAAACGTGCCGTAAGATAAAGGATTTTGGCCCACAACAATCACCAAAAAAACTTCCCGTTTTTCCGGAAGGACTGTCCATTATTTTCAGCAAACATTATAGCTTTAATTTGATGAATTCATCTGTGTAACATGTAATAAATTGAATTAAAAACTGTAATCGATCAACAGTGCTAATATTTACATGCACACCCATTCGTCCGGTTGGTTCTGCTCCATAGCTCCTTAGGGGACGCATGGGCTCATGTGCTGAACGCCAGACAGTCCCATTGCCTTGGCAACATCTAATGGCTGTCAGATCAGCACTGCCACCGCGATGATGGGATTAGATTAGATTAGTTTATGCTGATTTCTCAGAACACACGCACACACACACACACACACACACACACACACACACACACACACACACACACACACACACACACACACACACACACACACACACACACACACACACACACACACACACACACACACACACACACACACACACACACAGGCTCGTGTTCAGTGCCGAGTTTTCTTGTGATGCCCCCTTTAAAATTCATTCACTGGACTCCTGACTGATCTAAAGGACGATCCAGTCATTTGATATAATGTGAGATTTGAAAGAAAGGCTTGTTCATCTATTTTTAGATCAAACCTGTGGTAAATCTTTGTAGATTTCTAATTCTGTAAATATTTGTGTATAATCTGAAATCACTTATGACACAAACAAAAAACTGTTTCATCTTAATTTTTCAAAAAGGCCAAATTAAGCAAAAAGCTGAGATAAATGATCTTTAAAGGAACATTATGTAAGAAATTTATATCAATAATTCACAAAATGGCCCTGATATGTTACTAGACATTAAGAAATCATTTTCATTTCAAATACTTATATCACTGACAACAGTGGTTGGTCCAGGATATTGTCATTTAAAATGTGGAGTTGTAGCCCTCAACTGATGTTTATGTTGTCATGTTTTGTATTGGCCACCAGTTGTGTGATTGCAGTACCAGTTTTAGCCACAAGTTTTGTGATTGCAGTACCAGTTTTGGCCACAATCCTACATACTGTTCCTTTAACAAAAGTCATTTACAAAGACGCAGATTCAAAAAATGGTTAAAACATACACAGAGTTTTTATTGTTTTTAAATCAGTGGATTCATAAGTGTTTTATCATTTGAGTAGGAGCGCCACCTAGTGGATAATAGCGAAATATGCATTGCCGTCAAAACTAGTCATTGGCAGGGAAACATTTTTTCTTAAAGGTGTAGCGGAGGATTTTCTCGAATTTTAGAAAAGAACCGCCTTCTCCACCTTTTAAAAAATGCAATTGTGCAACACTCCTGATTGACAACAAGGGGGACCAATAGTCTTGATGATCCACCCAGAAAAAAGAAAATCCTCCGCAATACCTTTAATTGACGAGATAACTTGTCAATGTCGGGGAAAGTCTTAAACATGTGTGTGTCCTAAAATATATTGACCAATGATTTAACCAAATATAAAAAAACTGTGTAATATAAAGTAAATATTTTTGTGTTCTAGGATCTTAACCACTTTGGGCTCACAATTTGATTTGAGGACACTGCGGGCCGTTCGAGTGCTGAGACCCCTCAAATTGGTGTCAGGAATTCCTAGTAAGTGTCTGATGGTTATAAACAGTCCAGTTTGTATTGTTTGATGTTGTCAAGTGATAATATGAAATATTGGTCATATACACCAACATGATCTCACAAAGTTCCGTGTTATAGTCATGGAATATTTTGCTCATTTAAATAATATTCCAAATGTTCCATGACTATAACACAGAAATTCGTGAGATCAGGTTGTATACATCTACACACACCAACTAAATCTTTCTCTCTTTCTTTAGGTCTTCAAGTAGTACTAAAGTCTATAATGAAGGCAATGGTTCCTCTTCTTCAGATTGGACTGTTGCTTTTCTTTGCTATTGTCATGTTTGCTATTATTGGTGTGGAGTTCTACATGGGCAAGTTTCATTTCACCTGCTTTAAACAAGATACAGGTATGTCTGCTTCAGAAACCGCACATTTATATTACAGTAGAAAGTATGTGATGCTGAGTTGTAATTCATTCTGAATTTCCTCTACCTTCCTTGCTACTAATATTTACCCATAATATTTAACCTATTCTGTGTGCTGTTCAGTCCATTACAAAAATTAACCATGGTTTTACTATGCTATAGTTAAAGCATACACTCTTCAGGGGGTCGCACACCGGATGCGCAGCTCAGCGCCGTGCAGCGCCGCGTCGAGTCGCGTCTAGGACAACTCAGAGGTTTTATAAACCGGAAGTGCACATTAAAAAGCGCTAGTTTAGTCAGATAGCGTCTACTTTGAATTGCAAAATATACGTTAGCAGCCAATGTTAATCGTTAATGATTTGGGACAAATATGATGTTATTTAATGTTAAACTCTGTGAGTGGCGCTCTGTGGTGGCGCGACAGAGATTTGAGCAACTTCCTGAGTCAAAGCTGGGCGCCGCGGACAGGCACCACTTGGCTACGCCAGTGTGCGTATATAGAAAACAATGTGATTTTTATAGAACGGCGCGGCGCTGAGCTGCGAGTCCGGTGTGCGACCCCCTTTAGAACGGATGTGTTTAAAACAACACATTAGTGTTGATTTTGGGACAACAAACTAAATGTGTTGTCCTAGAATCCACCCATCTCTGTGCTATTATTAAAACAACACATTTTGTGTTACTTTAAACACACCTTGTGTTTTATTTTTACACAAAATCTACACAATCTACATTTTGTATTGTAGAGTATTGTAAAAATCATTAATCACACATCTGACACTTTTAAGCTGGAGTACAGTTTGTTTTTTACATGTATCTAAGCGAATGTATGCACACGGTCGAACGCACAGCCTTGCAAAGCATAGTTTATTTGACTCGTATGTGAACACAGACGTTCAATGCAAGCGCATTTGGACAAAATGCAATGCATCTCCTGGGCTACTTTCTACATACTCCTATACCTCCACGAAAAAAGTAAGCACGATTACAAAAACCTGGCAGTGCGGGTACAATGCTAGCATACTATTTCGTTGACGAAATTGCCGTCACCCGCACTGTACGCAGACCCTCGGGTATGCATAAAAAACGTAACTATAATTCTAGCTTTACACACACAACACATAATCAAAAGAGTATATTTTCACGCTTAAAGGGACACTTCACCCATTTGCATTAAGCTTTGTATAGTTAGAACCCCAGTCATGTTTTTGAATGGTCATGCATCATTTCCTCAGTTGCCGCTGAGACAGGAGAAATACAGATTTCAGTGTTGCACTTCCTTCTTTCAATGATGTAAAAATCATCATATTGCATCATTGAAAGAAGGAAGTGCAATATCTTTGTTGAGGGAGTGAGACTACAAACACCCCTTTTCTCAGTCAAATAGGCACCAAATTCTAAATGTATGTTACATTTCGACTACAAATATGATGCACTTTCAATAAAGATTAATGTTTCTACGGGTGAAATGCCCCTTTAAGGTACTTTAAGGGTGTAAATATAAAATAGTGTGTTGCATTTTTGAGGGGTTAAGGGGGAGGAGTTGTTTTCAGCAGGAGCATGAAGAGCCACCAGATCTGCACAGCATGGCTCTTGAAGCTTTGTTGTGCCAGCTGAGACCATGTGTGTGCATGTTTGTACTGTAGTTGTGTGTCTATGATGTGAGGGATCTTGACATGTCTTTAATGTAACGTGTGTGAATGGTTTATTTCAGTGTGTGTGTAATTAGCTGGTGTTAATAATTAGGTTTTGGCTGAGCTGCTAACATGTGCTCAGCTGCTGGCCGCCTCACCCCTCAATCAGCATCATCAGCAGGTGCTATTATGCTTGAGAGAGAGTGAGAGAGAGAGAAAGAGAGAGAGAGAGAGAGAGAGATTTTGTTGTACTAATTTCCTCTCCAAATGCATAAACCCATTGATCTCAGTAATCAAGATGATTGTAGAGTATATACTTTACACAGAGTGTGTGCGTTTGACCTGGTTGGAAGGGATGAATATAAAGTATATATCGGCTGGATAAATGCAGGTTTTTTTTCTGCTGTTATATACAGAAAGCTAAAGTGGGCGTATTGATTTGCTATTCTGTTTATTGCTATTACATTTATTCATTTAGCAGACGCTTTTATCCTAATAGACGTACAAACGAGACATGACTTTTTAATAGTCAGTAGTGTTTAGATCAGTGGTCTCCAACATGGTGCCCGCAAGGTGAGTCTGTGTGTTGCCCGCCAAAGCACATTCCATTAATAGCCTCAAAATTAGTTTTTATTTATTACATTTTTTATATTAGCTTGGATTTTTTATGTTTGTTAAAGGGGACATACCATGAAAATCTGACTTTTTCCATATTTAAGTGCTATAATTTGGTCCCCAGTGCTTCTATAAACCTAGAAAATGTTACTTATGAAAACTTAGTTTTGGTAAAGCATTCACTGCAAGCATGTGATAGGTCATTGAAATTTGGCTCCCCTTGTGATGTCAGAAGGGGATAATACTGCTCCTTAATCTGCACTATCCAACCACGGCACTGCCATTTAGTGCAGAGATCAGCTCCTTTGCATTTTAAAGGACACGCCCAAAACGGCACATTTTTGCTCACACCTACAAAGTGTCAATTTTAACATGCTGTAATAAATTATCTATAGGATATTTTAAGCTAAAACTTCACATATGCACTCTGGGGACACCAAAGATTTATTTGACATCTTTAAAAAGTCTTGTGAAATGTCCCCTTTAACATTTTAAACAATGGCAAAACATATTAACAAGTAAAATAAAATAAAATCAACAAGTAAAAGAAAAAAGTTTTTTTGTAGGTTTTAAAAAAGTATAAAAAATACTCCTCCATATTGTCTTATCCATTTTGGTAGCACTTGCTTACAAAAAGTTTGGAGACCCCTGGTTTAGATTGTCAGCAATGCGCATGGTTTACAACATTTTATTTGATCCCACAAATTGTGTGAGGGCAGTGCGAGTCATGAATGTTGTATGCAATGTTTAGTCTCTTTGAAGTGTGTAATTATTATGCATATGTGTATAAGGTACATAATATATAGATTTACATTTAACAGATGCTTTTATCCAAAGCATCTTATAACAGCGAGGAAAACAATAAAAGGATTCAACGTACAAAAATGATGGTACAAATGTTGTCACTGGCACAGTACCTTTTAAAAAGGTCCTAATATGTACCATTATGTACCTTTGAGGTACCAATATGCACCTTTTAGGTACAAAAGTAAAAATTTTTAAACCTTCTTGTAACTTTTTTTCTGAGTTGCAGTTACAAAGTTTTAACAAATGTTTGTATGGGTCTCTCCTGACATAGTGACCTGTCTAAATCTTCCTCGCCTTTTTGAAACGTCATTGTGTTAAATATTTTTTTCTCTTTGTGTGTGTGTGTGTGTTTGTAGGAGAGCAGGTTGGTGATTATCCATGTGGTGCAGAGCCTCCCTCAAGACAATGTAAAACTGGAGAAGAGTGCGATGAGTATTGGAAAGGACCGAATTTTGGCATCACAAACTTTGATAACATCCTCTTCGCCATCCTCACAGTCTTCCAGTGCATCACCATGGAAGGATGGACTGATGTGCTATACAATGTGAGTAGGCATGAAAATCTGTGTTTGACAACCGTACACGCACACTCAGTGAGCAACACACACATTGATTGCCAAACCCACAAGATGCTAAATGGGAATGAAGAAGAGAAATATACTTAAAGGATTAATCCATTTTCTTAAAAAAATAAATCTAGATAATTTACTCACCACCATGTCATCCAAAATGTTGATGTCTTTTTTTGTTCAGTCGAGAAGAAATTATGTTTTTTCGAGGAAAACATTCCAGGATTTTTCTCATTTTAATAGACTTTAATGAACCCCAAAACGTAACAGTTTTAATGCAGTTTAAAATTGCAGTTTCAACGCAGCTTCAAAGGACTCAAACGATCCCAAACGAGGCATAAGGGTCTTATCTAGCGAAATGATTGTCATTTTTGTCAAGAAAAATAAAAAATATGCACTTTTAGACCACAACTTCACGTCTTCCTCCGGTTATGTGACGAGCCAGCACGACCTCACGTAATTGCGTAATGATGTCGAAAGATCACGTGTTACATATATGAAACGCACATTTGCTGACCATTTTAAACAATAAACTCACACAAAGACATTAATTAGTATCATTCGACATACAACAACGTCGGAAACGGTCCTCTTTCTCCACACTTGTAAACACTGGGGCGTAGTTTCGATACGTCATCCGTGACCTTTCGACGTCATTACGCATTACGTGAGGTCGCGCTGGCGCATCACACAACCGGAGGAAGATGGGAATTTGTGGTTTATAAGTGCATATTTTTTATTTTTCTTGCCAAAAATCGCTAGATAAGACCCTTATGCCTCGTTTGGAATCATTTAAACTGCATTTAAACTGTTAAGTGTTGGGTTCCATTAAAGTCCATTAAAATGAGAAAAATCCTGGAATGTTTTCCCCAAAAAACATAATTTCTTCTCGACTGAACAAAGAAAGACATCAACATTTTGGATGACATGGTGGTGAGTAAGTTATCTGGATTTTTTTTTTTTTAAGAAAATTGACTTATCCTTTATTTGCAATTAAATAACATTTAACAAAGTCATACCAATTATTTTTCCCCACACAAGTTTCAAGCATTTCTTAATTTGCTATCATTGTGTGGACCAAATAGTAACCAAGATTTAAAATGAACCTTTTGTGTCTGTGGATGAAAGTCATCTAGTTTGAAAAAACAATAAGGGTAACTAAATTACATACTTTTCAACTTTTTAAAGCAAATTGATTCTCTTTATGTTTCCAATTTAATTTGACTTCAAATGTTTGCTACTTCAAATACATTTTAAATTCATTTAATTTAAGTCATTCTCAATTTTGTCATTCTGATATGTGTAATCTCAAAGGCGTCTGTGTTTCTGAGTTATGCATTGTGCTTCAGAACATCCGACAGTCCATGTTCTGCTTGTCTGAGTGTTAAACTCATGAGACCAAAATCTGCATGTGTGCTGATGTGAATACAAAGTGAAAAAAATCTTGCTCTGTTTAATTGCACACAGTCAGATAAAATATGCAAGTGGGCATGTTCACAAAGCGCAGCACCTTTTGACATCATTTCGACCCCCATGCCTACATAAACCTGGCCATCTGTTCTAACCGCAGGTCAGCCATTAACAATAAAAGCCTTGCATGTACTGTATGTGGTTCGCAATACACCGCAATGCCTTCGGGGATTTTAGACTCAACACTGCTGAATGACAGAAGAGACAGATCGCTGTAGTTTCACCTGCTGCCCAGCGTCTCACAGTTTACAAATTTGTGCAGAACGTCAGGTTGGCAGAACATGGTGTTGGGCAACATATGCCACACTGTTACTGCTTCCCTGTCACAGTCTGAGAGACGAATTATGCAAAGATAAAGTCAAAATGTTGCCAAGCCTGTTCGTGTCAAATGTAGTAATTGTGTTGACTTTCTCTCTCTCTCTCTCTCTCTCTCTCTCTCTCTCTCTTTCTCTCTATGTCTCTCTCTCTCACACTCTTTTTCTTTAAATTCCACCCACTTTCTGTTTTAAAATCTTTTTTTTAGCTTTGGAAATCCTGGCTGAGTTTCTTAAAGGAAAACACCACCGTTTTTCAATATTTTACTATGTTCTTACGTCAACTTAGATGAATTAATACATACCTATCTTTTTTCGGTGCGTGCGCTTTTGATCTTTGTGCAGCGCTTCTTCAATGTGTTGGCGTTTGGCCTGGCCCCATTCATTCCTATGGCTCCAAACAAAAGTTTTATTTTGTGCCACCATACTTACTCGTGTACCTACAGTACTCATGTAACTGTCTTTAAAAAATAAAATGGCTCCCTATCCCAGACGAGCCCCCACTTGTTACATACCTCTTTATATGTCTAGGGAAAACAAGAGAGGTAATGTAACAATTAATATTAAAAAGTAAACATAATAAAATAAATGGTTGACCAGACTTGGAACATGGAAGTGTTTGGTGGCTAAATTCTAAATTCAGCCCTGTTTGGAGCCTTAGGACGGAATGGGGCTATGCTAAATGCCAACACATTCAAGAAGCACCGCAAAAGACCAAAACTGCACGCATCGAAAAAAGACAGGTATGTATTAATTCGTCTAAGTTGAGGTAAGAACATAGTAAAATATTGAAAACGGTGGTGTTTTCCTTTCAAGTTTGATAATCCTTTTTTTATAAAACACAAGGCAACTTAAAAAAGCCATTGTTTATGTGTAAATGTATCATATTGCATTGGAATTTGGATCACATGACACCACAGACTGGTTTGGCAGGTTCAGTTCTGAAGCTTTTCTGTAAACATGTCCCTGTAAGAACCAAGTTCATTATTTTACTATCAATTTGTAACTGTTGGAGCTTGCAGTTAAACGGCTCCTTACCCGGGGGCTTGAAATTCATATTTATAAAGGCATCAATGACTGAATGCAATTCTAAATCCATTAGCATTGATAAGCAATGAGCTATAATTGGTGACAAATAGAGTGTAAATGAATATATATTGTTCATCATACGACTCAGATCTTCAAAGCAGCACTGCAGCAGCTGTGTATTCAGTTATTTTTACTCAATTTTTGAGAGGGCCACATTTATTAAACAGATGCAGTAGAGAGCGATGAGAAAAAATAAGAGAGAGAAAGAGAGAGAGATGCTATGAGATGGAGACAAACCATCAGCTGTCTATTAAAGATTGAGTAGAACATGCTGCTTTGAGATGCCGCTCATTGTTGGAATGAAAGATGGACTACATCATGAAATGAGAATTATGGCAGCGCTGTGTTTTCTAGATTGCATGTCAGTGTAACTGGGATGCGAGTTTTTATATTGATGTGTTTATAGCGCTGTCATGGAACAGGCAGAATGGATTTATGGGATTTTATTGGGTTATAATTACTTGACTTTTATCCAATTCTGCAAAACCATGAATTTGTGATTATAGATGATATAAAAGTTTTATGTGAACACAGTCGGTTTACTAAATCATCTTATTTGAGTCTGGCCTTGGTTGTGCTTGCCATTTTCAACCCATCGTTGGATCAAAATAAGACGAAGCCAGCACGTTGGGTTGTAATTTAACCTATGCTTGGTTGTTTTAACCCATTGTTGTGTCAAATCTAAACATTTTCCGGGTTAATTTAACCCAACTGCTGGGCTCCACCATTTCTGACCCAACTCAAGGTTAAAAATAACCCAGCATTTTTTAGAGTGTAATGTTTCTAGTTTTATCTCCAACTATAATGAACTTTGGCCCAGTGTAGCTAGCGGCTGTGGAGTCATGCACACCATGCACTCCTTGTTTCATGCCTGTTAATTTTATTTCTCTCTCACTGTGCTAGATTTTAATAGCTTTCTGCTTAATAAGCACTGCTGTGTCATGTTTGTCCAGGGGTTCTGCTCAGATCCTGTATTAAAGTAACACCCACATGTTGCAAAGAGCTTGCGCATACCGTGTTTTCGTATAAGACTATGAGTCACACTTTTTTTATAACGGCTGAATATAACGTCTGGATATTTTAAAATAAGCATTTAAAACCTTTATTAAATAAAAATAAAAAAGTTTCTTCTCACTGTTTTAGTATTATGTTTTGTATTAAAGGAATAGTCTACTCATTTTCAATATTAAACTATGTTATTACCTTAACTAAGAAGAGTTGATACATCCCTCTATTATCTGTGTGCGTGCACGTAAGCGCTGGAGCGCGCTGCGACGCTTCGATAGCATTTAGCTTAGCCCCATTCATTCAATGGTACCAATCAGAGATAAAGTTAGAAGTGACCAAACACATCAACGTTTTTCCTATTTAAGACGAGTAGTTATACGAGCAAGTTTGGTGGTACAAAATAAAACGTAGCGCTTTTCTAAGCGGATTTAAAAGAGGAACTATATTTTATGGCGTAATAGCACTTTTGGGAGTACTTCGACTCGGCGCAGTAACACCCTCCCTCTCCCATTATGAGAGGGAGAAGGGGAGCGGACTTTTCAGGCGAGTCGAAGTACTCCCAAAAGTGCTATTACGCCATACAATATAGTTCCTCTATATTTTATGGCGTAATAGCGTCACAGCGCGCTCCAGCGCTTACGTGCACACACATATGATAGAGGGATGTATCAACTCTTCTTAGTTAAGGTAATAACATAGTTTAATATTGAAAATGAGTAGACTATTCCTTTAATATTATTCTGTGTATGTTGCGTACATTTCTAAATTGATATACTGTTGGTTAGTTTAATCTACATAAACATGTCAAATTTTCTAAAATAAAATAATATTGGTTCCATATATATTCTAATAAGTCAGTAACGGCTCAGCTGTGTCGCTGACAAGTGTGATGGGCGCGTACAGCAGAAGATGCAAATTATGGATCCTCTGAAGGCTAGACCCTCTCATTTCAGTTCTCTTTGGGACCTTGGACGAGTTCTCGCTTTCGAGTATGCTTTCTTCTAAGGACTCAGCCTTTGAATTGGGACACAGCTATACACAAACCCAACAGTTGGGCTATACAACAATCCATCATAGTGTTATTTATAACCCAACATTTGGGTTTGTACATATTTGACCCAACCATGGGTTAAACAACACAAGATTTTTCCCAAGAGTATGTGATGGAAATGTTTATTGTGTAGATGTGTGTATTTAAATGAGCATGCTTAATAGTTAGAGCATTGCGTATTCCCATGAAACCCACATATTGATAAAACTGCACTGTGCAAAGTAACAAAAATGTCTCAAAAATTTAATAAAAAAAAATGTTGGCTTGTCTGTAAAACATTCGCCTCAACCTGGGCTGCGGAAATGTCTTATTTGATGGCATGTGTAAGGGCAGGCTGCCCAAAATGAGATATTGTGTGTCTGGCAGCCCTGTGACCATACTGCATTTACAGTAGCTAGCACAACTGTTAATCTTACCCTGACAGTCAAATGCTGTCGTCTTGCTATTTTAATAGCCATGGTGTGTTTGTTGTGTAACCAATGCATTCACATCTCATTAGAGCGAGCTGACTCACCAGCCGTCTGTGCACCTTGACCCTGTCAGACAGACATCATGAGTTGTCAGACAAATTCTTGTGCTCATTAAAAATATCTTTAAAAATAGCCCATCGGATTTGACAGAGTACATTTATATTTGGATTGCGCAGTAGTGGATTATTTCTACTGTAGTTCTCTGTCTCTCTCTTTCTTGTTTTTTATGTAATTAATTAGAGTGGTTTTGAAAGACTGCATTGACAGAGATGCAGGGTGTACTATGTCTTTATTATGTCACGGTGTTGGCTGAAGAGTTTGATCACTGCAGTCGAGCGAACGTACAATTGATATCTGTCTCCCTATAAAGATTGACCGACAAATTATACTTTACTAAGCTGATCTGAGAGTTTATTCATGAAGTGATTTAGACAAATTACACTTCACTCTGACAGTTGATTCATTTAGTCATTTAGAAAGATGATGTATCATTACTGATATATAAGCATTTGTGGATTACACTATAGTGCATTGAAAATTAGCGCTATAACATTGTAAAATAGATTATGATAAATATGATCAATATTCTTATAGTTAAACTTATCTAAAAACTAACGTTGGGTTAGTTGTAACACGGACTGTTTACGTTGTTGCATAAGGTGCGTTTTTTTCCCTGTATTTTTTCACGCTGCCAAAAGACGATTTCCCACAAATTATTGGAAATTTATAATGTTTATCCAGAGAGTTATTGATGAACAAGTGTTTTGGTGGCATGCAAGTAAATTTTTCCGTCATACGTTTTTTCGGTTTCTAAGTTGGGTGTGTAAGATACCAAATCCAATGCTATGTCATATTAATCAGTGTCTTGTTGACCAAAACATAGCATCGTCTTGAAATATGTCTGCAGCTCTTAGCAATTTTTTTGGTGGGCTTGAAAATATTTTGACCCAGCGGGGTTCATTGTAACGCTGTGTTACAACTAACCCCTCAGCACTAACGATATGAAAACCGCTAACGTTAGCGTAATTCTTGCCGTTGTTTTAAATAGGCTACACACGAATGATTGCATGGCTGCCAACAAAATAAATGTGTCTGTCTTATGAAAAATCACTTGTCAAATTTATTTTTGTTCATATCTTTAATATTGATTGAATAAGGTCACATCAAAGATTAAAATCATAATGAAATGGATGGCTAAAATCAGACTTTGATGCTCATTATCTCAGAATTAGATTTTTGAAACTAGTATAATTTTTACAGACTGGGTCACATATAAAAAAATTGTGTGTCATATTTGTACTGCTTTTGCTTTTTCTCACATATTTAGACATTTGTATTCATTTATTATTGAACTATTGTTAGAAAAGGGCTGGATGAATGAATACAGAGTGGATACTTGTCTATTATAGACAGATATATAAACAATATACACTTTAAGTATATAGACAAAATTGTATTGAAATATTTGCCTGCAAACTTATTTTTTAGCAAGTGTTACAACTAACCCCCTGCCTGTTACAATGAACCCCACCTATGGGGTAAGTTTTAATGTTTGCACTTTGTTATTGTCCAAGAATGGTAAGTACTAGAAACAAACTTTAAATGGTCATTTGTAGCAGAGATGTGTGTGTTGCTTGTGTAAAAATATAATTAATCAAACTCAGAATTTTTTTTAATGATTGAGCCAAAACCAAAAAGCGTTAGGTTGTGCCCCCCTCTCCTCCACATTTGGTTTCAAAAGTAATACATTTTGTGCTTTTTTAAAAAGTTATATTTTAATAATTTTTATTTATTGTCATTGATCACAATGGTGGTAAAGGCCATAACAATATAATATTTTCTGTAACAGGTGTGTATAGAAAACAACGCTGTGTTGTTTTAACCCATAAATGATAACCCATAAGTGTGTTTTTAATAAAATACTAGTCTTGATTTGTGTTCATTCGGGATGTACTGTATAGATATTGAGCCAGTGAAATTGTACATTGTAATACTCTGCAGTGATAAATTGCTCTGGCTTTCCAGGAAAATGCAATTCCCGAAGTATTTCCTAATCAGTGTAAGGGACAATAGACAGCCTCCTCTGGGTACAGAGCAGTGACTGGTTCACATGGATCTCTGTCCCTCATGGGAGCTCATACAGTTCATCCTGTTCAGCTCACTGTTACTTAATTAGGAGTGAAATCCCTGTGTGTACTGTAGACTGAGACAGTGTAGTGTATACTGCAGTAATAAAAGACCTTTTTAAATGTTCTGCCTTTATCATTATTGTAATGGCAGAACAGATTGTGCTTCCAGAACGCTGCTTCACTGCCTGCTAAATGATAATAGTAAACAGCTACTTTAGTTTTACTTTGCTTCCAGTGCCACGATTAATAAAACACCCCAAGACTTATCATTTATTAAGAGTATTTTTATTCAACTTTATTCATGCAATACAATACTGCACTTATTCTATCACTTTATGCTCAGATATTACTTCATGCTCAGTTTATGGCTTTATTCTCATCAAAAGCCTATTATGAGATAATTCTCAAAACACTGAGACTTTATTTTGTCATGTTATGACTCTGTTCTTAAAATCAATATTTAATGTGCTAATAAAACTGTCGTATTCTTCCCATTTATAGCCACAATTACTTTTAAGAGGAAGCGCATGCACGAGAAAGACATTGTGGGTGAAAATAGAGCAAAAATCGCAATTGCTCTGTATTAGCTGTCTTTTAAGGCATCATGTATTGTATGCACTTTTCTGAAAGGTCAGCAATGTGCTGAATCCTATGATATATAATTTTAGCCTAATTTGATGGCAGCATCACAAGCATCCTTCACATATAAGGCAATCCCATAATGCACTATGCTCTAAAAATAAATCCAAGAGATGGTGGATAAAGAGAGATTTATTGATTCTAGAAGTCATGCATTTATACTAAGAGGCCGTTTTTAAGTACCTTCTATGCTATTCAATATTTGAAGAGTTTGGTTCCAAAACGCAATAAATCCATTTTGACTAATTTCGGTAAAAACGTTTTTTTCTGTACCAAGAAAGTGGCAAGACGGAAACCACTATTTTCTGTTACAAACAGGGCTTTGAACCAGATTTTTTCCCAATTGGTTCGTTCCGAACAGAAACAGTTTCCGGTTTTCGGTTCAACCCTAAAATGTACGTTCCTGAACCAGTTAGAACAAAAAAATAAAGTTCCCGAACCGGTTAATAACGTTCCATGTCAGCTGTGGGACATACAAATAAGTAGGCTGATCATTAGGACATTAAACTTAAATTATTAGTCTACATAATTTTCCTTAAGTCTCTATCTTGTCATCAAACATTAAAAAAGGCTACATTATGTAAGCGGCATAACTGTAATTCTGACATGCCTACATTTGTTTCAGCATTATACATGAATCAAGAAAAGGACAATTTCTGCCATATCGTTTATTGGCAATCAACTTAAACAAATGTTTTTTTTTTTTTTTTAAAGAATACTGTGGTATTTTGAGATCATTGTGTTTATATGTGTCAAGAACAGAAAGATTGTTCACTTGCTTTTTGAAACGCATCTCTCCGTGTATGCAATTTTGAGTGCACTTAAAAACGCGCACACACACAGACGGAGGATGAATTCCAAACGGCACTTCGGGAAGAAGATGCCACATAAAGTAAAAATTACATAGTTTTTAAGTGCTTTATTCGCCAAATGAATTTTAATGGACTACAGTATGACACACAGTAGTGCAACTCTCTCTCAAATTTATACATCAAGAGTTCTGATCTTTGAAGGGCATAGGGATAATCACTTTTGATTGGAGTTGGACCGGACACATTCAACCACATGTGTGTCTGTGCATACAGAAAATTGCTCACTTTAGCGCCTTTTTGAGGTTAAATTGTTTAAAATCCCTTAAGTGTTAACATTTGCAAGCCTTTGAAACACGTGCAAATGATAACTTTCACCCTATTTAAATTTGCCTATTAATCCGCGAATCACAAACATCTTGAGATACTTGGTAGCCTATAATATTTATCTCTTAGAGACTTGGAGTTGATAGGCTACTTGCTGGTGGCAAGCTTCTCATTTCACAGATGAGTCAACAACGACCGGAAGTGAACTTCACCGAGTCATATCGCACAAAAATCTTGTCAAAGAACAAAAAAATAATAGTATTAACCGGTTACCATTATTTTAAATAAACGATTCTGTTCCGGAACTTTTTTTTAAGTTTCTGGTTTCGTTTCTGTTCCTTGCAAAACATCAAAAGTTTCTGCACTCTTAGAACGAATGTGTTAAAAACAACACATTAGTGTTGATTGTGGGACGACACACTAAATGCGTTGTCCCAGAATTCACCCATAACTGTGTTATTATTGAAACAACATTTTGTGTTACTTTTAACACAACTTGGGCCCTATTTTAACGATCTGAAACGCAAGTGTGAAGCGCAAAGCGCAAGTGACTTTGTGGGCGGATCTTGGGCGCTGTTGCTATTTTCCCGGCGGGAGAAATAACTCTTGCGCCAGGCGCAAATCAATAAGGGGTTGGTCTGAAGTAGGTTCATTATTCATAGGTGTGGTTTGGGCGTAACATCAAATAAACCAATCAGAACACTATCCAACATTCCCTTTAAACGCAAGAGCGCAAGTTCAATGGCGGGTTGCTATCATTATGACGGATTTACCAGGCGCACGCCAGGAGCGGTTCACAGCCGAGGAGACAGACGTTCTTGTTAGAGCAGTCAAAGACACAGAAGTTGTTTTGTATGGGGATAGGAGAAACCCGCCCAAATCAGCGTAGGTTAAACAGGCGTGAGAGGAAATAGCTACAATTGTCTCAATTGCAGAGGACATCGCTGCGTCCACCCTCACTGCTGAAAAGGTTTGGGGGCTTTGAAATCAGACCCAAGAAACGCAAGCAAGGTCCAACCCCAAAGTACACTTAGAAATCAAGTTTACATACATAAAGGTTTCTTATGAAAACATTTTAATTATTATTTACATAAAATAAACGTAATACAGCCACACAACAAACTTATGAAAATATTTTAATCGTTATTTGCATGATAATTTTTTAACGCAGCCACACAATAAATAAAAACTATCACCACAATGCTCACCACTATGATTTCCCTTATCTCATGTGTTAAATTTTTTTATTGTAACAATTTATGATTTGCAAAAATAACTGTTGCATCTGTGTAAATTAGATAAGCAAATTGTGTGCGCGTTGTGCACGCTATACATTATGGTCAAGCATGCGCCCTTAAAATAATGAACAACGCGCAACGCGTCACTGACTTTAGACTAGTTTTTTTTGGTCAGTGGCGCAATTGTTTTTTGAAACTGCAAAATAGCATCAGGGATGGTTTGCGCCGGAACACGCCTCCTTTCTTGCGCTGAACCGCCCAGGGAGCGCAAGTTCATTCTCTAATTTGCTGACGTGCGTCTGTGGAGGGAAAAACCCGCTGTGCGCCGATGCAAAATATGAATGATACATGCGTCACTGACAAAGTCAATTGCGCTGGGTGCAAGAAAGGGCCACTTGTGTTATATTGTAACACAAAATCAACACAAAATGACACATAATGTGTTAAAATTACACATAATGTGTTAAAAGCTTAACGCACAAAGATGTGTAAAAAATTAACACATCCTTTCTAAGAGTGTGGTTTTTGTTTTCATTCCGTGAACCGATTCAAAGCCTTGGTTACAAACTTTTACATAGCATTTTTAGGTTATAAAAACGTAAAAAATTCAAATCCATAATTTGATTTTCAAAGATTAATTATAAAAACTGATTATTTTTTCCCAAAATGCTATAAATCTATTGACTCAATATTTATATGTGCATTAATCTTTGCCATGTTATATTCATTTAGTTGACTAGTGGTATACACTGATTAAAAAAAAACATTGATGGTATTAATCAAAACACTTACTTTGTCATATTAAGATCACTGTCATTGCTCGGTTATACTTAGGACATTGTCGCTGAACTTTTTTCACACCAATCAGCTGTCAAATGTTTTGGTTCTGCTCGATTTTCGTTGGCTTTGAGTAAAATAATGGAAGGTTTTTCATAAGGTCCCCTGGGGTCAGTGTGTTAGCATGACAGAAGCTTGATGCTGTCGGGAAAACAAGCAACAGTCGGCATTTTTCCGTCTTCCGAGTGCCTCTCTTGTAAATTATTAGATGTTGATGGCTTATGTTTCTTTCCCGTCACAGAAAACCACCACAGTTTTATTAATGCCATCAAAGTATTATTTTGTTTTTGTTTGTTTGTTGATTACGAAGTACAAAGTAGATGAGGAAAACTAGGACTCCGTGTGTATTTAACGTTCCGCCATTGTTGCAATAACACGGTGGATATTGTATTTTGCGCAAAATGAAGAATTTACTTTTAAATACTGACCAGATTCAATACTGATTTTGGCAGTGACTCTCTTTTTTTGTGTTTATCGCATTTTGGAACCAAACTCTTCATTTATAGAAGAAAATGACAATATGAATATATAAATACACTCTAAAACAAATTGGTGCTATAGTACTAGTGCTCATAATCATAGGGGAACTATTTGTAGTTCTATATAGCACCTATAAAGCACCTATGAAGAACCATACGGGGGTAAATAAAATGTATTGCATGTCGGATCTCCCATGCACTTGCTTAAGTAGATTAGAGTTTATTAAGCAGCTTTAGTTCTTACCAGTACCTCAATTAAAGGCTTTTTCAAAGTGATACACAATCAATGGCATTAGCACCATCAGGGTAATTATTGAGGAGGCAAGATTGATCCACACGTTTTGTCTTGAAAGGCTCCCATTGGGAGATGAATTAAGGAGCAGAAGCTTTAGAGCAAACGCGTCTGAGATTATTGCAGTCCTTTCTCTGAGAATCTGACAAGCATGCGACTTAAGCAAACCATGCAAGTTGCGTTCCACAAGAAACAGTTGAGATATAAAAAAGGATCCCATAATGTATCATTGTGTACAACAGGAGATGCACTTTTTACAAAAAGATTCCCTTATTCCAGTCAGGTTTTCCAAAACATTTATTGCATTAGGATGCGGTTGTAAGCTTGAGCCTGAGGCTTTGCCTATGCAGTTTGCCTTACTGCATGTGGGAGTGGATTTTTAATGGCTTAATTACAGTAATTCATCTATTTAGTTTTGTTCCTCTAGGTGAGACAGATGCCTATTTTCATGATTCACAAGAACATACATACATTATTGTATTTTATATCATGCTGAAATGAATGTAAGTTCACTCTCTGTATATCTGTGTGCACAGACCAATGATGCCTCGGGGAACACCTGGAACTGGCTGTACTTCATCCCTCTCATCATCATCGGCTCCTTCTTCATGCTTAACCTCGTCCTGGGTGTCTTATCAGGGTAAGTTCTTATTTGATTTAGCTTTTTCTACCTTTTCCAGCTACCTCGCAGAGTCATTGACACTTTATGGATGTACAGTTGATGAGTCTTTCAGAAAATTAGTCGATCATTTAAGACATAATGATTATCAGTTTTATGTGTTTTATATTTGTCATGTGTCACAATTCTTCACTGGTGTTTACATAATCAGACTAACACATACTGTACTTGTTCTTGTACAAAGTTTAATGGTCACATGATCAATTGATTGAATGTTTTGATCATGACATCTAGATTTGCTTTTGTTAAAGGATAATTCCGGTATTTAACACTTTGAGTCTCATTTCTGGTTTGTTTTGGATGAACTACAATGATGGACACAGAAACTTTGACAATGGGTCGTGTCTTGACTTTTCGACTCATTTAGAAGCGTCTCTTGACTGCTTCAGAATGGAAGTCAATGGCCATGCACAAACATGTCATTAAAACAACACTTAACGTTCATTTTCAAAACTGTACTACTCACCGAGTGGTTTGTGGTATTCGTTGATGATTAAAAACAAATATATTGGCGCAATGTATGATTTCAATTCGTGTTATTTGCTATAGTGGAACTATTTTTTCAGATACCTCACAACCGCGTATATACTTCCGCTCTATATTTGAGTCTGAAGCATGAATGAACGTAACGTAGTCCAACAAACTGTAATAAAACGGTAGCATACTTTCAAAATCAAGTTTATTTATAACACTTACACCATCCAATATGTTTTTTTTTAATCAGCAGAACAATAAAGAAGATATTTTGCAGAAACCCCTGTGCTCCGTCATGCAAGTCAACAGATCCGCACACTTTAAGAGCTAAAGCATATATATCCAATACAACAGTAATCCCCCATAACTCCGTGTGACATATTGACTTCTTGTGAAGCAAATCAATCAGTTTTTGCAAGAAACTGAACGTTATTTACAACACTAATAGCGTGAATGCCAAAGCAGGAAGCGCGCTTTCTGTTCTCTCTGCGCCACCTATAGAGCGGGAGCGTGAAGCGCACTTCCTACTTGGCAAAAGCTCTGCATTAACTCTGTAAAATATTTATATATTAGGGCTGTCAAAATTAACGCGTTAATAACGCGTTAACGCAAATTCATTTTAACGCCACTAATTTTATTAACGGAGATTAACGCAACGCGCAATTTCTGTTTGTCCCTTGGTCCAGCCCATAGTTGAATGAACAGAGACGCAGACAAATGTGACTCTCTCTAAATGAGTAAAAGGTTTTCATAGAAATAAGAACATTAAGCAAATCGTCTACCAAATCCAATGCTCTAAATGCTCGTTGGACATCTGATATGATCTTTATTTATACGTCTGAGAGGTGTAACGTTACCGTCCTCCTAATGCTTAATCTAATACAAAAATGCGTCTCAATTCATTTTGGTTTCGCTTTTATGCATGACTTATAAAATAGACTGCAGGACTTGCTTGATGTTAAAAGAGTCATTAAGAGAGATAAAGTTCGGTACCTGATTAATGTTAAGAGTTATTAAGAGCGAAAAGACTCAAAAGCGATCTTTCACGCTGACTGACGCGCGTGCACACAGACGCGCGAGTGCGCGACCCGGATAGACATCTACACAAAATTACAGTTTTAAAAATATCGGTTTTGATAAGAATTCACGCAGGTAGGCTCTATAATCTGTTATGTTTTAAGTAAATGTTTGGTTAACTGTTGGGTAAAACTGTCTGATGTGTAACATTATATTAGATCACTTAGATTTTAAGCAGTCTGTCTCAATGTCAATCAAACAAAAGGAAAAAAAGTTGAACATACATTGATGATGTTTTTGCTTTGTGTGTGCTAAATCTATTAGTTTTACCAGTGATTTTAAGGTATTGATGTGGTAATATAATGTATGGATGTGGAAATGTTTGTGGTAATTTGACTCTTTCAACTTGTAGTTCTGTCATATTTTGTTATATTTCAACAAATCATGCATTGTTCTATGTTTTAATAGAGAATGTCAAAATATGAACAACTATTTTTTTTTTAAATAATTCCGACTCAATTTGTCAGCACATGTCACAAATGATGCAGCAGCAAACAAAAATGGAGAAAGAAAAATCTTAAAGGAAAATTCGTATACAAAACAATGGCTGGTGATTCTGTTAAAATGTAAACAGGCTGTTGTTAACATACATTTGCAGAAAGCATCTATATATGTATATATGATTAGAATATTAAAAACCTGAAAAGTGTTAAATTAGGGTAAATTTAGAATGGATAAAAATGTGCGATTAATTTGCAATTAATCGCAGTTAACTCATGAAATCATGCGATTAATCTAGATTAATTTTTTTAATCTATTGACAGCCCTATTATATATATATTCGAATCTCAAAACTGAAAATCGAATGTCTACCCATGGAACGAATATTCAAATATTCTGGTCCAGCCCTACAAATATGGGAAAAATTTCTTCTGAGAGAAACCGAGCGAAAAAACTACAACCACATTTAAACAGCCCCTTTTCTGTTTCCCGGCGGCGGAGTGATATATCAGCGAGCAATGCGTCTTCCAAGAGATGTCAATGGAATTTTACAAAATGCCAAATAAAACGCGAAAGAAACTGTCGCTACACAACTTGTTTTTAATCATCAACGAACACCACGAACCACTCGGCGAGCAGCACAGTTTTGAAAATGAACGTTAAGTGTTGTTTTAATGACATGTTTGTGCATGGCCATTGACTTCCATTCTGAAGCAGTCTCGAGACGCTTCTGAATGAGTCGAAAAGTCAAGACACGACCCATTGTCAAAATTTCTGTGTCCATCACTGTAGTTCATCCAAAACAAACCAGAAATGAGACTCAAAGTGTTAAATACCGGAATTATCCTTTAATGATAATTCCAGAAATTCAACACATAATAGTGCATTTTCATAGTAACATTAAATTGAGCTACAGCTTACAGTAATCTTACAGTACATGTTTGCTGTATATTAAATATAATGTTTCATTTGTATTCCATATATTAAACATGATATTGCATATTTATTTATACAGTTATATAATTTCTCAAACAATCTTACATTAACATTTATGTATTTAGCAGACATTTATCCAAAGTGACTTCACATTTATGATACACATGAGTACATGCATTCCCTGAAAATCGAACTACGGTAGGTATTTCATCCAAGTGTCCACATTTTTTATTTTAGAATGGGTAGTAATATGGGCAGAACATTTCATGCCATGTGTTGGTAAATGAAATATTATAATGGTCTGGGCATGGGTATCGGAACATCGTTTCTGTCAATTTCCTCATCAACCACTGTCAGATCTGCAGAACTTGTAATGCTCATGGTGTCATATCCAGATGATGCTTCGTGGTACCTGTACCTGGGATGCTGAAGCCATTCAGATACTTTTACAACAGAGTTGTAAACAGGGTATTCAAATATGTGGCTCTGAATTGACTCTCCACTTACTGGAAACAGAAAGAATGTTATTAGATTGATTTTTTTTACATACGAAGAACTGAGATGCAAAATCCTCTACGTATGTCTGTCATGTATTCTTGTAAATGATCTTCTTTATTAAACACTTAAAGGTCCCATATTTCAAAGCTTTCTAGAGTTTTATTTTAGGTTATGATGTCCTTAAACATATATATTATTATTTTTAATATATTAAAAAGGTTATTCTGTCTAAATTTGTTTAATGCCGGTTTACAATAGAGAAGTACTGTATGTAGGAAATAAGTTTACACAACAACGATATAGTAATAATCTCATTTTTAGTTAGGGGGCACTCACATTATCCAAACCAAACCATGCCCCAGCGCAATTGTCACCCCACCCTACTCCCCCAGATGCACGCACTCACACTGAACTTTTATCGATCCGAGTCCGGGCGTGCTTGTGTCATTAAGATTCGATTGTTTTGAAAAAAGCAGGAAGTCAAACGCTCTCTTAATGGAACCCACCGTAATGATAAGTCTGTGTTTTTTATTCGGAGTCGTTTGGTGCGCGATTACAGACAGCCCTCTCACATGTCATCGTATTGCTTAGTTGATCTGTTACGTGTGCAGCTCGGACATTCATGTAACCCCGCTGCTCGCATCAAAAGGTTTTTACGGAGGCAGATGAAGGTGAGTGGTCGCGCAACTGACGGCTTCACCTTTTGACACCACAGCCTTACGTGCCTGAGCCCAAGTGAACCGCGCTCTGGCCCACCTCTGCAACCCGGCCGCAGCGCGATTAACCAATCCACGCCCAGGCGCGGTACAGAGCGATCACACTAGTCAAACAAACCAGGCTTTGGGGGTTTGGTTTGGATAGTGTGGGTGCGCCCTTAAACAAAAACTTCACACAAAATACTTACTACTAGGGATTGGCTTGTTAAAGCTTTGCTCCCTTCTGGGAGATGTCTTCTTGGATTTTTCCGCATCCAGATCTACCACTGCAGCCTCCAGCATCTTCTCTATAAGTTTATCTTCACGTTTTCTCCACTCCTCTTCAGTCAGTATTTTTGGTTCACTGAATATTGTTGTTGGTTTTATTTGGTTGTTTTCCAGAGTGAAGTATTCACCTCTGTTTCTTGCCACCATCTGTTCAATCATCTTTAGCAATTCCCTGACTTGAGATCTGTTACTCCAGTCATTCTCTAGGACATGATATCTGTTTTTACACCTTCTTAGCAGCTCTTGCAGAGCTTCTCCTTCACATGCAATGTACTCCTCAACTGGTCTGTCTCTCAACCAGAATTGATCAATGAATACAATTATAGTATGTCTCCAGATACTTTCTCCAAAAAGGCTCATGAGCTCCTCCACTGTTTGTTGAGATTTCTTTGTGAAAGACTCACGCACAGGTAACACAAGCAGAAATGCATGTGGACCCGGAGAACAAACTGTCACACTGCGTAAAATTTCTTTTACATTTTCTGGAGTTGATGTTGACCAGCCTGGTGTGTCCACCACAGAGACTTGACATTCTTCAATTCTGCTCTGTTTCATCACACATTGCATTGTAGGTATTATGTAGTTCTGAACAGAAAGACAATGTTACAATCATAATGTGTAATCATTGGATGATTTTTTGATAAATTAACTGATATTGAAATTCAGGCAAAAGTAGCTAGTTTTTTGTTCATTTTGTATATTGGTAAAGTTGTACAACTCTAGTCAAAGAATATCATGTGTACATCAGTATTCATGTTAAAAATATGCCATGCTGTATTTATTTGCTAACATACGTTTACTAAAATCAGATGTATAGGGGAGAGCGGGGCACAACCTAACGCTTTTTGGTTTTGGCTCAATCATCAAAAAAATATTTGAGTTTAATTCATTCTATTTTTACACAAGCAACACACACATCTCTGCTAGAAATAAACATTTGAAGTTTGTTTCTAGTACTTACCATTCTTGCACAATTACACTAAACGTGACAGAAGTACAAACGTTACAACTTACTCCATAGGTGGGGTTAATTGTAACAGGCAGGGGGTTAGTTGTAACACTTGCTAAAAATTAAGTTTGCAAATATTTGAATACTATTTTGTCTATATGCTTGAAGTGGATATTGTACAACAATGAAAATCAAAGTCTGATTTTAGCCATCTTGATTTTAATCTTTGACATGACCTCATTCAATCAATATTAAAGATATGAACAAAAATACATTTTGACACACATTTTTTGATAAGACAAGCATTTATTTGGTTGGCAGCCAGCAATCATTCGTGTGTAGCCTATTTAAAACAAAGGCAAGAATTACCCTAATGTTAGCTGTTTTCATATGGTAAGTGCTAAGGGGTTAGTTGTAACACAGAGTTACAATTAACCCCGCTGGGTGAAAATATTTTTAAGCCTACCAAAAAAGTTGTTAAGAGCTGCAGACATATTTTGAAAATGATGCTATGTTTTAGTCAACAAGACATTGATTAATATGACATAGCAATGGATTTGGTATCTTACACACCCAACTCAGAAACCTGAAAAACATATGATGAAAAAATGTACATGCCACCAAAACACTTGTTAATCAATAACTCTATGGAAAAACATGATACATTTCCATAAATTTGTGGGAGATCGTCTTTTGGCAGTGTGAAAAAATACTGGAAAAACAAATCCTTCAAACCTGTGCAACAATGTAAACGGTCCATGTTACAATTAACCCATGCGTTAGTTTGTGCCCCGCGCACCCCTACTTCGTTTTTTAAAGATATAAGGAGCTCAGATGCAAAAGCCGCTAAATGCTTACTCAGTAATGATATTAAACAAATGCTCTTGGCATGCATTTAACGTTCATTAAATAATTTTTTCATCCACTTGATCCCAGCGTCAGATCATTCAGAAATACCGCATTGTTGGCAGAATCCATTAAGAGTCTGATAAACAATGCACATTTACAAGAAAACATGTCAGATGATTTTGCATCTGCGCTCTGTATATATTGGTACTGTACTGAAGTACTGTAAATTGAAATACCTCATCCAGTGTCCTCTCAAAACAATTTCTTTGCAGAATAATATTTCCCAACATACTTTTTCCAACTCCTTCTGCTCCAAGAAGAACTCCCCTCACATCTGAAAGATTGTAGTTCTTGTCTAGAATAAAGGAAGTAGTGACAGAATGAAAAATTAGCTGAAATAAATTATTCACTTTTATATTTCATATAGCTTTGCATTAATGGACATTGGCATTGCATTACCATTCAACAGTTCTTGAAGGATGTCTCTTTGTCTGCTTACTTTCATCATGTTTGTGTTGGCTGTTTTCATCTTGAGGTCATACTCAATGGATGAATTTCTGTCTTTTTCTGCTACAAATTGACAGCCGTTGTTCCCCATCACCATTTCCTCGATCTTCTCAAGGAGTTCAATGACTTGTGTGCTGTCATTGTGTTTTGTGCAGTCAAAAACATGATATCTGTTTCCACATTGCTCTATAAGCCACTGTAGATGCTCTCCTTCCGTCTCAATACGTTCCTCAATGGTTGTATCTCCAAGCCAATCTCCCCAAGTGAACAGCACGATTGTATGATTCCAGACGTTCTTTCCTAAAAGACTCATGTGTCCTTCAACAGCTGTTTGATAAGACTTCTTAAATGCTGTGTCAATAGGAACTGTTAACAGAATGGCATCCGGACCACGAGGGCATAGACATACACTGTGTTTTATCTCTAGTTTGTCCATCTCTGGTGTCTTTTCAAGAGGACTGTCAAGATGCCAGCCTGGAGTGTCAACCACTGTCAGCCATCTTCCATGTACTTCAGCACGAACAACTTCACAGCGAACTGTTGTTCTGTAAGCACCAGTTTTAAAAACCTCTGTGCCCAGAATGACATTACCTGCAGAGCTGCATGAAAACCAGCCTGCTCCAAGTATCACAATCCCAA
The DNA here is from genome assembly GCF_027580225.2 of Misgurnus anguillicaudatus. NCBI lineage: Eukaryota > Metazoa > Chordata > Actinopteri > Cypriniformes > Cobitidae > Misgurnus > Misgurnus anguillicaudatus. Next base: position 26,287,337 of record NC_073345.2, read on the forward strand.
TATCCATTAGATGTTGTTGCTTGTCTATTCAGGAGAAAAGTCAGGTGTTACTGTTGACCGCTAAAAATCTCTTTAAGGATAGACAAGGTTATAGCTTATGTTTACCTGTTTTTAGCATTAAGTGTTTCATGACAATCACTTTCACCACATTTTACATGGTTAGCAGACATTGGTGGCCGGTGACTTGCAAAGTTCATCACAATATATATGTAGCCTGTCATGTGTGTGGTTCGTAATTTTAAAATATGTGTTCTGCGCGTTGAGAGATCCTATGTGCATCACATGTCTTGTCAAAATAAGTGCCTGCTGCAGACGCGTCTAAAGGGTTTATGATAAAAGAGACGCTCACGTTTGCCAGATACTCGCATAATCTCATGTGTAATCAGAGTTTACTGTTAAGGGAGGGTCTTGCGTGTATTTTGTGAACGTGAGCGTCTCTTTTATCATAAACGGTTTTCACGTGTGTGCAGCAGGCACTTATTTTGACTTATTACACAGCTCTCTGGAATGCTTGATTCTGATTGGTCAGTTGAGACATTTGCAGGTTTGTTCTTTTCAAATAATAACCGCTCCAAAGTAATAACGCATAGCCGGACTACTTGTATGTTTTAAATTCCTCCGCGCCAACAAAGATTACTGTTTGGCGCCATCTTGTGACAAACACTGGACAACCACAATTAAGAATGGAACATTTTGACATTAATTTTAACATGTACGGAAAAAACAAAACATTTAAACAGTGGATAGAAGAACGAACAACGACAAGACACAGAGAGCTTACTGAGACTGAACTTGACAAAATAGAGCATGACAGCTACGAAGCCAACACCAAAAAAAAAACAGACCGGCCCACCGGTAATCCTCCCGGTTCTCCCTATGGCCAATCCGGGCCTGCAGTGAAGACAGTGAAGCATGGAGGTGCAAGCATCATGATATGGGCATGTTTCTCCTACTATGGTGTTGGGCCTATTTATCGCATACCAGGGATCATGGATCAGTTTGCATATGTTAATTTAAAACAAATATGCCAATAAAATGTTTCAAATTCATATTCATGTCCAGTTGTTTTCTTATGTGGCAAGTAGCCGTGTAATAAGCGGGATAATGTAAAGGCAGCCGGTAGTTATTGGGAAATAAGCCCCTTCAGTGTGATACAGGTCCTGATCACACTGTCGGGGCTTATTTCCCAATAACTACCGGCTGCCTCTACATTATCCCTTACAAAACACGTGATGCACATGGTTCACATGACGCAACAAACACATATTATGAAAACACAAGCAACACACATGACACTCCGAACACTTATTTTGAATTTGCACCCCTCGAATGAGCAGTCACGAGCCGCCACTGTTGACGGCCTCTTTTCAGGTACAACATGAGCAGACACGTTTTTTATCACTGGCATTATGCATTGGAATTTTTACCTTTTATCTGTGATTGGAGTTTCTCTCTTTGTTCCTTCACTGCCAGAAGTCTCTGTTTGACTTTTTCCTCTATTACATTCACTCTTTCATTCCACACAGAGACACTTCTGAGGATGTCAAAGTACTGGCCACTGTTTAGAGCAACCATTCTTTCAATCTTCTCCAGCAGTAAGATCACTTGAGAGTTGTCTTTGTTTTTAATATTCAGAACATGATATCTGTCCTGACACTTCCTGAGAAGCGACTGAAAGTCTGTCCATTTTTTAAAACTGGTCAATGTTCTGTAATCATCATTTGCATCAACGGAGGTGAATAATATAATAGTGTGACTCCAGACATTCTTGAAGAAATACTCTAGATGTTTCGCTATTGCATACACTAGAGGAATTGAGGCATCTAAAGGAAGGAGCAAAAGGAAGGCGTGAGGTCCAGGAGGACATAGTGTTGGGCTTTTCATAATTTCCAGTCTATCAAACTCAGGAATGGTTTCCACAGTGTAATGCCACCACCAGCTTGGTGTATCAACCACAGTCACATGTCGTCCATGTACATCTCCTGAAGCTTGAACAGATCGTGCCGTTCTTCTGTCAGCATCAAAAGCATTTCTTCCCAGAATGATGTTGCCTGCTGAACTTTTTCCACTTCCTCGCTTTGTTCGCAGCTCTCGACACCCGATCATTACCATTCTTATATCAGATAGTTTTTTGTCTCAAAAAAAGTAAAATTTGTTTAGTCATCAAGTTACTTCTATAAATACAATATTGGTTAGCAGTAATTGTAAATATGAGAACATTTGAAAACTTACAGAAACCGTATGTTCCATTTCTCCCCAACACCCCAGTGTTTTGCCCTGTCCAGTATATTGACATGTTTCTTCTTGTTTTACTTGTATCTTCAAAATACTGAAATTGATTATGAGATGCTGGTGTTTTATTATTAAAATCTTTTTTAAATGTCTTATAGTGTATACTGTAAATAATACTAACAATCATACGAATAAATTGGCATCATCGAGCAAAAGCCAAAGGTAGACATTGTTATAAAACCCAGAAACAGTACTGAAAACCAAAGTAGAAAAGTCAAACAAATTAAAATAATTATACAGTACATTTAACACCAGACAAAGACTAAGAAAATTACTTTTATTATAATCAGGTGAGTACAGAGGAAGTTAGCAAATCTTTGATAGTTTAATCAAGTGTTTTAGTTGTACTGTCAATTATTTTACTGTATTTCTGCAGGAACTATATAAAACGTTTTGTTACCCATAGCTTCTGCAAACAAAGTATCTGTTAAATTCTAAATATTATGTAAACTAATAAATACAGTATGTCTTAAAACCCAAACCCAAGTCCCGCCATTTACTGTAAATTAAAGTTAAATTCATAATTTATAGAAAGTTAATTTACTCACCCTAATGTTTTTTGAAAGCCACAACTTAATATTTGTGGATCAGAAAAGGAGCTAAATATTTTTAAAAATGATCAGAGCTCTCAAACATCATGTCCCATTTAGATATTAACTGAAAATCTATTTTTCTACTGTAGGACTGTGTGCAACATGATCTGACATGAACCTTAAACAAAAAACTATTTGGCATGTGGAAACTTCTATGCAATTCATGTTGATTCTTGTTTGTTTTTCAACTCCTTTGGCTACTCGATTATGCTGTTTTTCATTTACATGAGCCACAGTTTAGTTGTATTTTTGCCTTAAACACATTATAATTGTATGTTGAGAGTGCATGTAGACATGGCCATTATTTGTTTTAGTTTTATATATACGTATAGTGTATATATACGTATAGTGACATAAAACTGAGAAGAACTATAAAAAAACTATATAGGCATAAAAATAATGATGATTGAAGATATCATTTTAGAGAGCGGTTTGACAAAATATTATGAACCAGTGATTAAAGGTAACACCAGTGATGTGGCCGGTAACACTTTACAAAAAGGCTGTATTAGTAAACATTAGTAAATGCATTAACTAACATGAACAAAAAATGAACAATATAGTTCCCTTTCAGTCCGTCACTACGACGTCACGTCGTGACCGACGAATTGGGAACTCGCTTAGAGAGACCAATCTGCTTCGTATACTACTAAAACGCCAATGAACTTGGCATTGAGATATTTGCATAATGCTGGCGCCGCCCCGCCAGGTGCGTATATAAGGAGCACGTGCAAATAGGGAAATCAGCTTTTTCGCTTCGAAAGCCGGCTTTATCTGACTGAGAAGCTACTCTCTGCTCTTCTGGGAACGGTTGCTGAAGTTGATTGACAAGCAGTACTAACACAGCGGACGCTCGCAGTATTCCACTGCTCTGCATATTTTTTGTTTGAGTTTAGTGTGTGCGTTGCCTTTCCCTGTGCGCATCATCAGCTGAGCACCTAAAGAGTGATTTCCCTAAAGAGTGATACGTGAGAGCTCTGTGTCTTTTTAAAGACAGCCACTCTCTCGTATATTTGGAGATCAGCGTCCTTTTCAGGATTGCTTTTCGTCCGTGCGATCTTGGATGCGAGAGGTATAAGGGTTCCAGTTACGGTCACGAGCGCTGTCTTCATGCTTGGGCATAACCCTCTTGGATTGCGGAGACGACTGACGTTTCTACGGGAATGCTGTCCGCGCCTTTGCAGTGCTGACGCCGCCGGTTGAGGCTCCGATGGAGACTGCAGAGTCGTGTTCTACGATTTCTGCCGAATCCATTGGACCTCCTTCTGGTCCCGTTCACTTCCGCAGCATCAGAGGGGTGTCCAATTTTTCCTCCGAAGTGGAGTCGTTCCGGAGATGGCGGCCGTGCCCGCTCGAGCGGCGGAAACGGTAGAGTTGGAGAGGTTAACCCCTCTCCGCCCGAACCGTACCGCCCACGTGATTGTTATTTCGGAGCTGCTCGGGCCTCTCAGTCCTCTTGTCTTGTGCCTTTCTTTCCCGACGGCACGAAGAGCTGACGTGATTTGCGGCCATCTGGCCGTTCAGCTTCAGCTTTCACCCCTCACCTCCCTCACCAATGGAGCCGCTAAGGGCGGGGACCCCTTCAGTGGAGCGGGGGGGTTGCGATGCAGCTGCGTTCCTGGAGGGACCACCCAACCCTTCCCTCCCGTGTTTGCAGACAGTCGTCCGGTTACGGGCGCTGTTCGTCAGGCATGTGGAGAGGCGGCTTCAGCCCTGCACGCAATAACGTTGCTACAGGTTCACCAAGGATTTACGAGGGAGGCCGCGACCTTCGGTCGTGCGATGTTCACCACAGTGGTTCAAGATCGCCACCTTTGGCTGTGTCTGGCTGACGGACGCAGGCGAGAACAACTTCTTGAATGCTCCTGTCTCACAGATCGGCCTCTTCGGCGAGCCCGTGGAGTCGTACAGCTCTGCTGCGCAAACTGAGGCGATCTCCTAGGTCATGCCCCGGCGAAGGAGAGCTGCCCCTGGTCCACCATGCCGGCTCCTCAGTCTGCCTCTCGCCGTCGGCGTCCTGCGGCGACCACCTCCGTTCCCCTCCTCGGACCCCATCTCGGCAGCGCGGGGGAACCGGTCGTCAGCAGCTCGCTCCGCCCGCTTAGCCGCTTCCCGTGAAATCGGGAGTTTAAGTGGCCAGTAAACGGGCGACCTGGATTGGCAGAGGATCACTCTTCAGGAGACGGTGATTCGCTCCTTCCCCCGATAGAGGGTCGGGTGGAAAATTCTTGGTTTGCATGTGTTCCACCGGCTGTTTAGCCGGTACCCACTTAACCACACATAGAGTGCATTCCTCTTCCCTCTCCACAACCCCAAAATTCTCGGGCTTTTCGTTTCACTATAGTGAAAGTGTCCGATGCACATGTACTGCGTGCATAAGTCGATGTCCTGCTGGCGAAGGATGTATCGAGCCGGTCCCTCTTACCGAGATGATGATGATAGGGTTTTTCCAGCCTTTATCTCATAGTACCCAAAATACGCGGTGGGTTACGATCGATTTGATTTACGCACCGGCTCTACAAAGGTGGTCTTTTTTTTGGATGATAACGCCGAGGCTCGTATTTCAATATTCAGATCGGTTTGCAGCCTTAGACCTGTAAGACGTGTACTTTATGTGTCCATCTCCCCTCGCCTTAGACCGTTTTTTCGCTCTGCATCGTGGGGTGGGCATATTAATATTAAGTACACCATTCGAGCTGTCTCTCTCTCTCCGTGTCTCCATGAAAGTGCTAGTCACGGCATTTAAATATCAGAGAGAGAGTGTTGTTCGTGTTCTTCTTTATTTATGTCGACTTATAATAGCCCGTTCTTGGCAGACGTGCGCGAACTCAGAGAGTTAATGCTTCGGCATCTCGCTCGTTTAAGTCATCAGGTCGACTGGGTAAGAGCAACTTTGCCCCGTGCAGAGGATCCTTTTTCTCAGTATGGAATTAGACTCGATCAACTAATTGGCGTGTTTTACAAAAGCGCGCAACTAGTCAGTTCTGACTTGCCTCGGTTTAATTCGAGGGAAGTACGCAGTCCCTCTGAAACAATTTCAGAAGCTCCTGGACATATGACAGCATGCTGCGGCTGTGACACTGCTCGAGCTGCGTCATATGAGACCGCTTCAGCGTTGGCTTTACGATCGAGTCTTGAGGAGAGCGTGGCGCACCGGCATACACCGTGTAAACACTACACCTGCGTGTCATTTAAATTTTCCCCGTGGTAGACCCAGCATTTCTGATAGCAAGATATGCCTCTGAGGGGTCTCCTGCCATTCGGTAGCATACGATGCTCTAAGCACGGGTTGATCTGCCACGTATGACGGGCTTGCAGTCTCTGGGGTGTGCATAGCACCCCAACTGCCGCGAGCGGTGCGCTGTATATCAGGGACTTGTACGCTCCGCTATGGAGATGCGAGGGAAGGATGTATTAGTCGACACCGATAACATTGCGACTGTTGCGTTATTTACCGTTAAGGCGGTTTTGCGCTCTCGTCACTCGTCGCATCTTGCTCGTCATCTCCTCCTTTGGAGTCAGAAGCATCTGAGGTCCCTTCGTGCCATTTACATCCCGGGATCGCTCAATACAGCGGTGACGCGCTTCCCGAGCTGCGCCCCCGGCGAATGGCGACTCCACCCCCAGACGGTCCAGCTAATTTGGAAGAAGTTCGCTTGTGCGTAGATAGATCTGTTTGCGTCGCCGGACGATACCCATTGTCGCCTATTTTATTCACTAACCGAGGGCAGCCTCGGCGTGGATGCGTTGGCACACAGCTGGCCGCGGGGGGTGCGTAAATACGCATTCCTTCCAGTGAGCTTTATTGCGCAGACACTATGCAAAGTCAGGCAGGACGAGGAAAGCCTTTTATTAATCGTCCGTACTGGACGACCAAGAATTGGTTTCATAGTTAATGCTCCTCGCGACAGCCCTCCCTGGCGGATTCCCCTGAGGAAGGACTTTCTTTCTCAAGGAAGGGGCACATTTGGCACTCGTGCCCCGACCTGTGGATCTCCATGTATGGTCGTTGAGCGCGCGCAAGGTTTAGGTGATTTATCGCAAGCGGTATCTAACACCATCGACGCGGTTCGAGCACCGTCCACAAGACGGGCTTACGCGCTTAATGAAACCTTTTCGTCACCCGGTGCTCTTCGCAACGCGAGGACCCCAGAGAATGCCCTTTAACATTATGCTTTTATATCTTTAACATAGGTTAGATGGTAGGCTGTCCCTCCGCCATTAAAGTTGATATTGCCGCTATTTCTGCTCATCACTCACTTATCTACGGCAGATCAGTTGGCCAGCATGATTTAATTATTACATTTTAAGAGGTGCTCGCAGGCTAAACCCCTCGCGCCCTCCCTCTTTCCTCCTGAGACCTGTCCATGGTGCTGAAGCCTTCAGGTCTCCTATTTACGCCTTTGCAGTCTGCGAGTCTGAAGTTTTTTATCAATGAAAACTCTGACCCTGCTAGCATTGGCCTCCATGAAGAGAGTAGGGGATTTACATGCATTCTCTGTTGACGATTCGTGCTTTTAGTTAGGCCCTGCTGTCTCGAGTGTAACATTGAGACCCAGACCAGGCTACGTACCCAAAGTTCCCACCACTCCCTTCAGAGATAAGGTGGTGAGTTTGCAAGCGCTGCCCCCGGGGGACGCAGACCCAAAGCCTCAGGACCTCAGACCAGCTCTTTGTTTGTTATGGTGGCCAGCAGAAAGGGAAAGCTGTCACTAAGGAGAGGATGTCTCATTGGATAGTTGATACTATCGCCCTGGCTTATAATCTTCAGGGTATTCTTGCCCCTTTATTTGAGAGCGCACTCCACACGGGGTGTTGCCTCATTTTGGGCTATCGCTCGTGGTTCCTCGCTAACAGACATCTGTAGAGCTGCTGGTTGGGCGACACCTAATACATTCATTAGATTTTACAATGTTCGTATCGAGCCTGTATCCTCTCGTGTTCTTTCCTCACCAGGGAGGGTACGGAGAGCAGACTCGCAAGTCGGCTTGCAGCCTCCGGCTGAGGCTCCAAATTGAGTTTCAGTATGGAAGGCCATCAGAGCAAAAATGCGTAATGGTTTGAATTGCTCTTCCTCCGCTGCCTTGGCAGCCTTTGTTGCGGAGCATTGGCTGTCAGCCTTTCACTAGCTGTATTCTTACGAACCTACGTGTTTGGCTTGGGCTCCACATTGTGTCCCAACGGGTTCCTTTGTGAGTATTATTCCGTGGGGTTAATCCTACCAGCCCACGTTTCCCTTAGCAGAGCACTGCTTTGCTTACACAGCCACGGCTGTCCTTATTCTGTTTATTTAGTCCACCATCAGCCCTTAAGAGGGGCGGTGGCTTCCGCAGCGTTCCTATCCCGCTCTGGTAGGGTGCTTCCCAGTCGCTGGCACTACTGTGGGGTTAAAGGAACATCTAGTGCCCGGCCTTTCTGCCTTATCCTATTTCTCCATTCCCTTAAGGGGATTTGGAGGGCTTTTTGCAGACACTGGAAGAGGTCAGCCCCTAGTGGCGTTTTGGTAGGGATTCACAATTCGTCGGTCACGAGGGTTACATCCGTAACCGAGATGTTTTTCAGCATTTATTAATCTTTGTTAATGTTAGTCAATGTCAATTGAGTTATTAATGTTAGTTTATGGTGCATTAATGTTAACAGTTATAACCCTTTTTCTTTTATAAATGTAGTAAAGGCAAAAATTTACATGAACAAAGATTAGCCTAATAAATGTCATAGAAGTGTTGTTCAATGTTAGTTCATGTTAACTAATGCATTAACTAATTGTTAAATACAACCTTATTGTAAATTAGAAAAAAACTATTTTTTTCTTCAATACAGATCATAACTGTTTTCAGTATGTTACATTAAAATGTAGATTGGTCTAAATTACATCAAAATAGTATGATAGTATGACAATTTTTTTTGATTGACCAAGAAATGCTTCTTTATTTGCAAAGTCAAGGGGCGTTTGCAGCCTAGTGGTTAGAGAGTCGGACTTGTAACCCGAAGGTGGCTGGTCTCACGACACTAATGTAAAGGCTACAGTTTTGTTTCGAAATTTAACTAGTGAGGCTACAAATTAATCCATTCGAATTTTTTTTTCATAATTTATACTGAATTTACTGTACGTGTGAGCATGGGCGTAGATTTAGGGTGGGACGCTAGGGAAATGTCCTTACCAACATTCAGGGAAGACTGAATTGTCCCTAGCAATAATTTTGACCAAAATTAATCTGTATTAATATATAACCACTGATGTCCGTCTTATTCTTGTGTTTTCAATTTTTTACTTATTATATTTTTTCAGGAACCATTTAAATGAGATTAAAAATCTTTTGCAATCCCGTTCTGTAAAAATAACGCTATATGTGGTACATAAACGGTTAACAGCTTTCGTTCTCTGCAATGCCCGCCTCCGTAACTCACATCGCTAATATGATTGGCTTTGCATTTTTTAGTCCCGCCTCTCTAACTCACAATGCTAATATGATTGGATTACCATTTCTTGAGTCCCGCCTCTCTAACTCACATTGCTAATATGATTGGATTAGCATTTCTTGAGTCCCGCCCCTCTAACTCTTGTCTTATGACTCGCTACTTGTGATAGGATGGTTTCACTTTGTACAACGCGCCAAAGTTCACTCAACAAGACGCGCGTGATTATTCGGGCTACAGGTAAGTGAGGAAGAAAGTATTATTATACCCACTGTAACTGTTTCATGCACAAAATACAGAACAAGTTGTGTCACAATGATTCAAGGACAGTGTTCGTTTCACCCAGGGGCGTCGCTAGACCCCTTTTACTGGGGCATGTGCCCCAGTGTAAATCTTTTGTGCCCCTGTGTAAATCTCAAGTTTACATTTTAGCAGTTATTTTCCTTTACAAAGACAATCGCGGCAAAACGGATCTATATGCAATGTAGTTACCCAATTCACTTTTGAGCAGTCGCACTGACGCGTGCACGCCCCAATTCATGTCCGCGTCCACGCACCCATTCATGTCCGTGCGCGACTGTTTTGCCGTGCGCAGCCGTATACAAACACGCGATTGAGTTGGTTTATGAAAACATGACGAGACTAAAGTAAGTTTCCGATCATTGACGCATGTGATGGACATCAGAAACGTTTTGTGCAAAGCAGGAAAAGGGAAGCCAAAATGAGAGATGATGAGTTTAAGGGAGTAAAGACATAACATCTTACCCTGTCAGGGCTCAAACATTAGAGGAAAAATCTCAGGAAAACTTATGTTCAATAGTCTATAAAATTGCATTGTTCACATACAAAAACTGTGTTATACTGTTCTGTATTTTCAGATATGAAATTAATATTTAGTTCACTAGCTCTAGGTCATTACATACAGTAACTAAGATAGATTGTTTTAGTAGCAGTCATAAAATGAAAATATTCTTAAAAATAAAAAAAGAAGTTATTAATCATTTTTATGCCTTTAAACATGTTGATAATGCTGTATATATGTATATATGAAGATGATACTTAAATATTTTTAAATAAATGTTTGTCTTTCCCAGTACTTGTTGCAATGCTGGAATAGTGGGTTAAGCAAAGGAAATTGTATCTTGCACACCGCAGGCTTTCAAGAAAAAAAAATAATAATGGGGGGCCCGTGCCCCAGTAGAGCTTTATGTCTAGCAATGCCCCTGGTTTCACCAATACATGACAATCCCATGTTAACCTGAGGAGTTGCAAACGCGTGTCAACCTTTTATAAATGGGGTAGCAAGGTTATTTAGGGGGTCCCTAATCCATGAAAGAAAATAACCCCAACATGGTAAAAACATGAAATCATGTCATGATTGCTGAATACTTTACATTACTGCACTGTGGTCATTACTTGCACAGATGTAGACATAATGTAAGGTTGCATTTTAAACTTAAACAATTTTTTCACACTGATTAACTGTCTTTTAATGAAAAGAAGATTTAATGTGAACTACAGAAACATTAATAAACGTTGTTCAGGAAACAGCATGATATACATACCTACTTTAACACTGGGATTTTTTGGCCAAATTAAATTAAGAATTAAATATTAATTGCATATTCTTCAATGTTATAAAGTAAATATGGATTCATATATGTTACAAAGTGATTTTCTTTTCTTTTTTGACAAAGACTTAAACAGTTACTGTTTATTAGGCTCTAGGATATAACAAATATAATAAATTGTTTATTATAGTACATTACATTTGGGATGGCACCGGGGGTGGCGAGTCAGATGTCACTGAGTAAAGAGCATACTGAGTTGTCTTTGTCTTGTTTTTGCAATGCGACAATTTTATTTATGTCCCCACCAATGCCAGGAGCAAACCTACGCCCTTGCGTGTGAATGGTAATTTTTATGTATTAATATGCAGATTGTGGGCATTGTAAAGATACAATTAAAAACATAATATTTGGAATGGAAAAGTCCAAGCTTCCTCTTTGTCTGCTTCATCAGATGACCGCTTTGATTCTTTATCCAGCATTTAATATCTTCTCTATAAGTTCATCCTCATGCTTCATCCATACTTCTTCAGTCAGTGTCTTTGACTCACTGAGCCACCTGAAAGCTGTTAATGTTGGCTTGCTTGACAGCTCTTGCCAAATGCAAATTAAAGATGCTAATTGCTGATTGGTCAAAAGCTGTGCTATGCTTCAAACATCTAAATGCTACAGATAATTTAAAGAATAATTTTCTCAAAGGATGGTGTTATTTCCCATTTTAGCGGAGTACAAGATGCAGGTGTTTTGCTGATCTATGAATTGTTGCTTTAAATGACTGCAATGTTGACTATAAGTATTGCTAAGACCTGCAAAAAATATTGTTGAAATAACACACAGAAAACAAGAATTACAGGTAAGTTCAGTAAGTTTAATATACATACATATTCTGTGAACTACTGACAACATTTATCCCAAGTTTAAAATAAAATATAATTTTTTGATTGAGCTGCATTGCATTTAAATAACTTTGTCAATCCTGAGGTTTGCCTAGGATGGATTTCAGCCAACGCAGTCTCACACCCATGGCGTCAATATTTCAATACTATGAGGTACGCGAAATTAAACAGTTGTCACCTGACATTGGGGTTAGGGATAGGTTTGGGTAGGGATGTCATTATGTAAATCTAACCCTAAACTGACGCGAAAATGGTAGAAAATGGTAAGAAAATAGGAAAGAGAATTTCGCGTACCTCACAGCATTGAAGTCCCTAGTTCGTCAAAAAATGACGCGAAAGGGGTACCCTCCGCGTCAACATATTGACGCATGGTCAAGTGTCGTCAAATATTGACGCCATGGGTGTGAGACTGTGTTGTTTCAGCAGACACTGGAATGGAATGAGGATTGGAATAAGGATTTTCTTATTCATTCCTATTTCACATTGTGTCTGTACAGAAGCTGAAGCAGTTAGCTGTACATGGTGCTGTCAGGATCTTCTTGTCTACCTCTAAACATTGATTAAACAGGATTTGTTTGAATCTTTGTGTGACAGCACATAATATGTGTATATAATCTTCTAATGTATACATTAATCTCAGTTGCCTATTCACAAATGCAAAATTCATATTTTATTGCAATTATGAGCATAATTATATTATTCTGTTTACATGAGCTTTAATCCTTTACATAATAATAATAATAATAATAATTTGTTACATTTATATATAGTGCTTTTCTGCAGTGCGTTTGCACCAGAAAGCCCACCACACACCAGCTTTAATCACATTACAATAGTATAAGAGAATTGCATGTAAATATTACCATTATCTGTACTGATATTGATTAGTATTCATATGATCAAATCACTCTTGGTGTGATTGATGGAAGCTTGAAAAAAAATTACGATCCACTAAGTACAGGTGAAAATTTACTGCTGGTCATTGTCTAACATATTAAAAGCTTATATCTTAATGTTGTGATTATTCCTGTTTACAGACTCCATACTGTATAATGCAGGAATTTTTTTATCTAATTCATATTAATAACAGATTTCATATTGTCTGCTGGGTGTTTGGGCACTGGAATATCATCTTTGACTTCCATCTTCTGACATTGAGAACTGGATACAATGCTCATGGTGTCATATTCAGATGATACATCATTTCCTGGGCGTCTGAGCCATTGAGACACTTTAAAAACCGGGTTACGAAGATCAACTTCAAATAGACTGTTGACATCAGAAAATCCAGAATCTCCAGCCACTGGAAAAAACATGGATTTTTGTTAGACATGTAGGTAGCATATATATATACACACACACGATTATTATTATATTAATATAATACAGTAATTTAATATGGTGATGGTGGGACATTAACCATCAGTAAACAGAAACATACTGCTTGGAATTGCACCATCGAAGCTTCCTCTTCTGTGAGATGACTGCTTGGATTCTTTATCCAGATCCACCACTGCTGCCTCCAGCATCCTATCTATAAGTTCATCCTCACGGTTCATCCACTCTTCTTCAGTCATTGTCTTTATGGCTGTTGACGTTGGTTTATTTTCTTTCTTTACTAAAGCGAAGTATTCTCCTCTGTTTCTAGCCACCATCTGTTCAATCATCTTTAGCAAATTTGTGATCTGAGATCTGTTACTCCAATTATTCTCTATCACATGATATCTGTTTCCACACTTTCTTACCAACTCTTGCAGAGCTTCTCCTTCACATGCAATAAATTCCTCAACTGGTCTGGCTGTCCAACAGTATTCTGCAGTGAATAATATTATAGTATGTCTCCAGACATTCTCGCCAAAAAGCCTCATTAGGTCTGTCACTGCTTCCTGATTTGTTTTTGAAAATGACTTATAAACAGGTAACACGAGCAGGAATGCATGTGGACCCGGAGAACAAACTGTCACACTGCGTAAAATTTCTTTTGCATTTTCCATAGTTGATGTTGACCAGCCTGGTGTGTCCACCACAGAGACTTGATATCCTTCAATCTTCCTCTGTTTCATCACACATTGTCTTGTGAATGGATTTGTATCACTGATCTCATAACCCTATAAAAATTTCAATATTCAATATCAAGTTATTATTAATGAAGCTATCAACAAACAAAGTTAGTACAACACTTTAACTCATCAAAATAGTTAAAGCAATTTAGGGCAAGGTTAACTAAATAGGGCAAAGGGCAAATTAGCATGAGAGGGCAATTTAAAAAAAAGCGCTGATTGAAGTGGAAATTTCTGCAGGTGATTACTCACAAGGTGTACGTTAAAGAACTCAATTTAACACATGCTTTTTTGGACATTAAATAATGTGCAAATTCAAGTAAATTGACTACAAATGCAATATTATAACAAAAGCAAAAACAATCATGTCCATGCCTTTTCAGTGCTCATTGTTTACCTGTCTTTAGTAAATCCTGACAGTAGTTTTAATGGCAAAAGCACTTGCGAAAGCTGTCAGAAAATCTGGCCCCTAAAGTTTTCTTTATAAGCAACTCATTTAAAGAAGTAAGTTGAAATTACATGTACAGCTAATTTGTTTTTCTGTAAAAATTTAAGGCAATGTGTACAGTATACCTTTTGATTAAAAAAATATCCATCCAGAATGATGTTTCCAAACGTGCTCTTTCCAACTTCTTCTGCTCCAAGAAGCACAATCCTCACATCTGAGAGATTGTATTTCCTTTCTATAGTTTTAATAAATTTTGATACATAAAACAAACAACTTAATACAAATATTATGTACAGTTATAATTATAAAATATACATTACAAATAATTATCCTTAAATAGTTTTATTTCTCTATAGATACTTTTTTTATTAATGTACAAGGTCATTCACAGTGCTTTTAGGATTGTAGTTAATTATAACAAGTATTATATATTTTGACCACATTTGCTTCAATTGAAAATGTGTAACTGTGTAATTTATCTAGGAACTAACTGGTTTATGTTTAGAACACGTACATGTATATTTTTCACTTGCAATTTCATATTTTTAAAAAATGTAAGCTGTGCACCTACCCCTTAGCAGTTCTTGAAGGATATCTCTTTGTCTGCTCACTTTCATCAGGTTTGTTTTGGCTGTTTTCATCTTGCGGTTATACTCAGTGGATGGATTCTCATTCATTTCTGGAACAAAGTGAAGGCTGTTGTTCTCAATCACCATTTCCTCAATCTTCTCAAAGAGTTCAGTGACTTGTGTGCTGTCATTGTGTACCTTACAGTTAAAAACATGATATCTGTTTCCACACTGTTCCAATAGCCACTGCAGATGCTCTCCTTCTGCCTCAATACGTTCCTCAATGGTTGTATCTCCAAGCCAATCTCCCCAGGTAAACAACACAATTGTATGATTCCAGACATTGTTCCCTAAAAGACTCATGTGTCCTTCCACCCCTCTGCAAACAGGCCTGTTAAATGCTGTGACAACTGGAACAATTAACAGAATCACTTGTGGACCTGGAGGACATAGATAGACACTACGTCTAATCTCAAGTTTGTCCATTTCTGGTGTCTTTTCAAGAGGGTGGTTGTAGTGCCAGCCTGGGGTGTCGACCACTGTCAGCTGCCTGCCATGTACTTTAGCATGAGCAACAGCACAGCACACCGTTTCATGAAAGGTTGTTTTTTCACTAACTTTAAAAACTTCTTTGCCCATAATGGTGTTGCCTGTAGAACTCTTTCCACCCTCTATTCCTCCAAGTATCAGGATCTGTATGTCGCTCAGATGTTGTTTATCATCTAAAACATAACAGTCAAAAATCAAAAAAGTGTACTAATTGCTTAAATAGCCCCTATTTTCTTTTGGTGTGCAAGTGTGTGATATAGTACATGTTAACGATCTGCAAAGTTACACAAGACATATTGAATTACACCGAATACACAAAATAACGTTCTTTATAGGAAAGTCATAAGGGCTCTAAACATTTACATTAAGCAGTTTGTATAATAGAGACAACTTTACATATTTTTGAACACCCTTGCATTTAAACTGAATAACTTTAAACTAAATAATTAATTAAAGGTAGGGTATCTGATTTTGAAAAATGCTAACCTAATAATTGCGTCCAAGTATTGCTTTCGGTTCGAGTTAAATGATTTGTTGAACATTTTTTGGTCTTACACCTTTCACAGATGACATATATTTAGAAAAATGCATTTAGACAACTTAACATAGAGATTTCTATCAGGATGCGAGAAGACTTTAACCAGCATAACTAAAAATGTTTCTGGATCAAATCAGATACCCTGTCTCTTATAGGCAGATATTATTTGCTATATAGTAATGAATTTCCTACCTCTGATGTGTGCATCCAGCTCAGATTTTTCTCTTTTCACAGCAGGTATTTTCTTTGTGGCTTGTTCTCTTTCTGAATTGTCTCTCTTTTCCTCTGAAGAGAACATTGTGGCAATTTGAAAATATTGTTCATTGTTTTTTACCACCATTTTCTCAATTTTTTCCAACAGTGCAATCACTTGAAATCTGTCATGCCTTTCATGAATGTTGAGAATATGATATCTGTTCTGACACTTGCTTAGACACATTTGGAGGTCTGGCCACTTTTTAAGATGTTTTTTTAAAGCTATATCATCATATGGAGCAATAGAGCTGAACAACACAATAATGTGATGCCAGACAGTCTCAGACAAAAACTCCAGATGCTTCTCTAAAGCCATTCTGTAGGGTTTATGAAAAGTACAATCTACAGGAATGACCAGAAGAAAGACATGAGGTCCTGGAGAACATAGTGTTGGACTTCTCTTGATTTCCAGTAAATCAAACTTTGAAGTGTCTTCCAGAGTGTAATGCCACCACCAGCCTGGTGTGTCAACCACAGTCACATGTCGTCCATGTACATTTGCTGAAGCTTGAACAGATTGTGCCGTTCTTCTTCCAACAACAAAAGTATCTTTTCCCAGAATGATGTTTCCGACTGAACTTTTTCCACTTTCAATTCTTCCAAACATTTCCCGACCCCCAATCAACACAATTCTTATCTCAGAGAGTTTGTTGTCTTCAAAAAAAGTTAAAGAAAAAGTTAATTTACATTTCAAAAGACAAGCCTAAAGTCAAACTTGGGAAATTACATGTCTAAAGAGATTTAAAGGCATTTGAAAACTTACTGGAATCAGATATTTGGAAGCTCTCCTGCACTGCTGCGTCTTGCTTTGTCCTTTGATCTGACATTTTTCTTGTATTTCAGTTCTTTGTTTCTTATATCTAAATACTGATAGATTATATAGAAATTTGTTTAAAAAGTCATCTTGACTATTATTTTTAATTAGATAGTATGCATCCAAATGGTTGAGGGCAAGCCAGCTACAAACTTTCCAGCTTGGTAGCATAGATGTAAACAAACCTTTGGCACAAATGTGAAGCATTCTGGGAAAACCCATCAGATGTCACGCAGGAACATTTTCAGAAAAATAAAAAAATAACATCTCTTCATCTATGACATATATTTCTGAAAATATCTATGCAAATTTTGAGGTACTGTGACGTTGGGTGCCTAAACATCTGTTTGTCTCAGTTACATGCAACCATGCAATCAAAGATTTTCAAAATCTCCACTCTGGCCGAAGTTTTTAGAAAGAATCGGTTTTTAGAGGCGAATTCTCAGTTTGTAAACGAAGGGTGCAAATGAAGAAAAACCTGTTTTTCTCATGGTTATATTTTCAAAATAACCATGTTTGTGTAAACAGGGCCTTATTTACTGTATCTCTATAGCACTGTTTTCACTGTCCTAAAAACGAGCTGATGTCTTTCTTTGTTCTGTGAAGTCCTTTCTTCAGAAATACGTAACAAGTTCTGATTGTGTAGTTTGTTTAGTGTGTTGTGATTAGATAGCAGCTTAGCCAGAGCCATTTGAGCTTAGCTGGCGACTGATGTATTTATGTGGGCGGAGTTTAGTCAAAAACTCCTATTTTGACTTCATTCATCCGTGAAGTAGAGGGCTGTAGTCCAAACCGGCTGTTTGCTGTAGGCTTTGAAAACATTTCTGTTAAAGAAAATATATTGCCTGGCAGTAAAGTTTGAGTCTTATACTTTTGCAGGTATTATTTATGCTCTAACAGTAACATTACACACTAACTAAAGTTTGAGAAATGGAATCAGGAAAAACGGGACCTTTAAATAGTATTATAGATTTTATAGATCAACACTAGAATTTATTTTCTATTTTAAACGGTAAATAGAGTAACTTATTATGAGGCTCTTATACAAAGAGAAAATGAGTTCAATAAGTAAAATACATTGATTACATATCTTTTACCACAGTAAAGTGACTTTTACTTGTAATATTTGATTGTTGTGCTTTTATTTTCATTGCCTTTCTTTAAACCCGTTTTTCTCAAAATTGCATTCCTGAAAATCACAGCGATAAGCCGACTAAATATAAGCATAACTTTTGTTTTAGACAAGATATAGTATGACAGTAACAAACAGATTTGGAAAGGGCTTAGTCAGCTTTCACATGATATCAAAACCTAACATTGGGTCAATTTCAACATGTAATGGGTTTTCCCAGATTGCATCACAAATTATTAGCTTTTATTTAAAATACAGCAGACATACAGTACAGTATTTAGGGACAGTATTCTCACAAAACACCAAAATGGCAAAATAGTCAGTAGTAAAAATTTAGTTAATACTGTATGTGTGATTTACTCATGTTGCAAATAGGACTATTTCATTTGAAGTTTAAATTAATCATTTCTCATGTAAATTTGCAACCATCTTTGCACTAAATATGAGCAATTTACAATTTACTTCCTGATAAAGGAAGATTATTAGTAGTAGGTATGATGCATGAATGTGTTAAAAATTTAAATTAAAGTATACCTGCACACCTTTTCCCCACTGTGTTATTTAAAAATACGCAAGTTAACATGATGTTTCTTTAATGCCATTGTTCTAATTTGTCAACAAACACAGCTGATCTAAAAGGTTTAAGATGGCGCTTGCAAGTACAGTACAGTACACAACATTTTCATAAACACAGTAAAACACAGACAACCCATTGCTTCACTTACTTCACATTAAATATCTTGTCCTTTCCTCTTTCTTCATCCTGGTTTTTAGTAGTGTGTCTGCATACAGTTGTAATGATCAAACATGGATTAATTGATAGATTGAATTTTAGTTGTTCAGTCCGAAAAAAATTCCCTGTGCCGTACACATTTTGTTTTCTGTACCTGCCTGTTTAACTTTTACTTTCTCTTGTGTAGTTTACTGTACAAAGGTGGCTCCACCTTCTGTCACCGGAACAGCTGTTTGAAAGGACAGAGCAATTTCAGCAAAAATTTGTGACCATCTTTGAACTAAATATGAGCAAAATTTACTTTCTGGTATAGGAAAATTATATAAGGGCTCAGATAGGATGACAGTAGCCTTACTAGCCAGTAGTAGGTATAAATGCTTGAATGTGTTTAAAATTCAAATGAAAGTTAAAAAAACTGCTCACCTTTGCCCCACTGTGTTCTTTAAAAATACTGTACTGTAAGTTAACGTGATGTTTCTTTAATGCCATTGTTCTAATTTGTCAGCAAACACAGCTAATCTAAAAGGTTTAAGATGGCGCTTACAAGTTTTCATAAACACAGTAACACACAGACAACCCATTCCTTTACTTACTTCACATTAAAAATCTTGTCTTGTGTAGCCTTTCCTCTTTCTTCACCCTGGTTTTTAGTAGTTTGTCTGCATACAGTTTTAATGATCAAACATGGATTGATTGATAGATTTAGTTTTAGTTGTTTCAGTCCGAAAAATTCCCTGTGTCGTACTCCTTTTGTTTTCTGTATCTGCCTGTTTAACTTTTACTTTCGTTTGTGTAGTTTACTGTACACAGGTGGCTCCACCTTCTGTCACTGGGGACAGCTGTTTGAAAGGAGAGAGCAATTTCAGCAAAAATGTTATACTACTTCTATTGCATGAACTGAGACGCATAAGACTGAAAAATTAGTGACAAAATGCATTATTGTGTGTGTATATGTTTGTGTTTGGTCTCAGGGAGTTTGCCAAAGAGAGAGAACGAGTGGAGAAGAGGCAGGAGTTCCTGAAGCTCCGCAGACAACAGCAGATTGAGAGAGAGCTCACTGGATACCTGGAGTGGATCTGCAAAGCAGGTGAGTCTTAGATCTACTTTTTATGTATGTATTTTGCTGTATATCCACACACAATCTTTGTTCTCACTTGCTTAATTTGCTAAAATATTTAAATTATATTTCTTAATGCTAAGGCAGGCAGTTCTATTGTGAAGCCTATAGCACGTCAGCTTTGAAAGCATCTCACTCCCCCTATAGAGCAACAACAAAAGTGGTCTAAATAATTTAAACAAATGTATTGTGTATCTTAATTTGAAAAATATTGTCTATCCTATAGCTTTAACCTAAACATACAGAACATGTATGGTTCTGAATATAATTTATAATGTGATATAATTCATAATACATTTTACTTGAACTTTTTTGTTACAGAGGAGGTGTTGCTGGCTGAGGAGGACCAGAATGCTGAGGAGAAATCTCCTCTGGATGGTGCGTGGTATAGGAGAAAACAGAACAATCCAGGTGAAAAGAGGGCTACTGTAGGGCATGGGGCTGATTTATCATAGTTTGCTATGATAAACCAGGCCAGTGGAAGGAAGGTTATTCTTAAACCTGTAGGTTTGTAGATTTCCTCAAGTTTGCAAAGTGGACGTCCGACAGTTGGATTTTTGTGCACTTTTCCAAATTTTCTAGGAAAATTTAGTCTGGTATGATGTTTTTTGCTTACTAACTATGTGTGTGCGTGTTCATTTGTTTGTTTAGTTTTAAAAAGAGCAAAGAGCAGAAAGGGTAGAAATGACCTCATAAGTGCTGAGGAAGGAGATGAACATTTCACAGACATCTCTTCTGTTGGTAAGGCTTCACCTTTGACCTTGTCTCTTACCAAAAACAGCTAACATACCTGAAACATTTGCTGCACATGCTGGGGCAAGTCGACACCCTCATATTCCTCAACAGTTTCCTGCATCCTTCCACCACCCTTTCTAACCAGAAAATCTGGGTTTGTGCCAAATACAGAGCCCTCTCCTCAGTCAACGTGCCAAATACACAATGCCATTTGTTTTATCTGACTTATTTATAAGTGTGAACTCGAGAAAGAACATGATACTGTACAGCTACTATACATTTTGTAGACTTCAACCCATCAGATGACAACTTTGAAACTCCTGAAGTGTTTCCAACTGTGCCCTATGCATTCGATGTTCAGCCAATGATCCATGGACATGATGTCTAAAGCTAAAGAATATATTTTACTTAATTTGTGTTCCTTTTCTCTAGCGCCTCCTGGATCACCGTTTGCCAGAGCAAGCCTAAAGAGCAGTAAGAATGACAGCTCGTCGTACTTCCGTCGGAAGGAGAAGAGGGTTCGCTTCTTCATTCGACGGATGGTGAAGGCACAAAGTTTTTACTGGATCGTCCTGTGTTTGGTGGGACTGAACACATTGTGCGTGGCCATAGTTCACTATGACCAGCCTGAGTGGCTCACCAGGGCTTTGTGTAAGTGGTGTACTTCTTGTTTGACAAGAGTTTCTTTTTCCGGGTGGATCATCAAGACTATTGGTCCTCCTAGTTGTCAATCACAAGTGTTGCGCAATTGCATTTTTTTAAAAGTGGAGAAGGCGGTTCTTTTCTAAAATTCGAGAAAATCCACACTAAAATTAACACTAATTTGAATTCTGAGTTAAGTTATTAATCTTTAAAGGGACACTCCACTTTTTTTGAAATTATGCTAATTTTCCAGCTCCCCTAGAGTTAAACATTTGATTTTTACCGTTTTGGAATCCATTCAGCTGATCTCTTGGTCTGGTGCTAGCACTTTTAGCATAGCTTAGCATAATCCATTGAATCTGATTAGACCATTAGCATCACGCTAAAAAATAACCAAAGAGTTTTGATATTTTTCCGATTTAAAACTTGACTCTTGTGTAGTTAAATCGTGTACTAAGACTGACGACAAATTAAAAGTTGCAATTTTCTAGGACGATATGGCTAGGAACTATACTCTCATTTTGGCGTAATAATCAAGGACTTTGCTGCCGTAACATGGCTGCAGGAGACGCAATGATATTACGCACTGCCCGAAAATAGTCAGCATGTCAAAAGGCTGAAAAATATTGAAGTATAATTGTTTTAGCTATCTAAATTCCCAGCTCTACCTTGTAGTATGAACGTTGGATGAAGTATGAATGGTTGTGTGTGTCAAGATAGAAACTTGGTTGTTGATGGATAACCTAATCTCTTCTTTCATTTCTACTGGCTGTTAGACCTGGCAGAGTTTGTGTTCCTGGGTCTGTTTCTGACAGAAATGACCCTGAAGATGTACGGCCTGGGGCCCAGAAACTACTTTCACTCTTCATTCAACTGTTTTGACTTTGGGGTGAGTCACATGCTCATGATTCAGAAAGGCCTAGTGAATTCTGATCCAGTCTAATATTATGATCCAGTCGTACAATGATACTCATGACTCCTCAACGCCACAGGGAAAGGCAGAGATTATGACTAAGTGATTTTTTTCAAGTAATTTAAATAAAAGTGTTTTCTTAACAATGGCTATCTGCTTGTTTAAATGAGAAACAACACAAAGCAAACACACATACAGTACTGTAACTAAGAAATTCTTGGTTTATATTGTCAGGTGATAGTGGGGAGTATTTTTGAGGTGATATGGGCAGCGATCCAGCCCGGCGCGTCTTTTGGCATCAGTGTTCTGAGAGCCCTGCGTCTGCTCCGTATATTTAAAGTAACCAAGTAAGTAGATTAATATCTTCTTCAGTCAGTGTATACATTGAGAGTAGATTGTCTCCATTTTATTTACTCCCCTTATCTTGCTTTCATTGCAGATACTGGAACTCTCTAAGGAATCTTGTGGTTTCTCTGTTAAACTCAATGAAGTCCATTATCAGCTTGCTCTTCCTCCTCTTCCTCTTCAGTGTGGTGTTTGCTCTGTTGGGAATGCAGCTCTTTGGAGGCCAGTAAGTCAAATTTAAATTATTTTACATGCTGGTCAAAACACAATGACTTTATCCTGGATTTCACTTTTATATACTCTCATGTTAAATCAAACTTGTATGACATCATTCAGGCACTTTCTTGCTTGTAGCACACTTGAATTTTGACCAAAGAATTAAAGTGAACTCACTCTTCTCCATCCCCACTTATTGTTTATGTTTTGTCAAAATCCAATCCATTCATCCCAATCCGTCCACAGTAATCCCTCTACCCATGTGTTAGAGACTGATGGTGCATGCCAGCAGGGATTTAGATCTTTCCACCGTAAGCTCTGATTATTCAATGTGTCTGCTTGCTTTAATGAACGGCAACCCGCTGACAACAAGCTTGATGAATAAAAGCTTTAGTCACCATGCCCCCACCATGCTATTAGGCTACATGTAACAAATATCCACCAGTCAATTAGGAACCTTGTGTAAATACTTCCAGTTAAAAGATTGAACCCATTAACCCTGAGCTTATAGACAGCGTCTTATAAAGTAGCAGTCTTTTCTGTGAATGCATCTATTAGTCATTGCAGAAAGAGCGTGTGTCGCAGGAAGAGAGGCATATTTAGGATTCACATGGGAAATTATATCCACAACACTCCAAATAAGTCTCCTGTTTGAGAGTAGATTCTTCATTGGGACACAAAATAGTTATGATGCTCATAAATGAGGATGTGTTCTGATAGATGGCGCTTCACATCATGCTGTGACGTCAGTGTTAATTCACACCTTCCACTGGCTCTTTCGTGCACAGCTCTTTAACAAGGGTTTAAAAATGGTGCATGATCGTATTAACTAACCAGGGGTGTGTTTTCTAATGCTGAGTTTACACCAAATGCGTTTCAGGCGTGAAAATCGTGGCTAGACCGATTCAACAGTAAATAGGCTTGTTCGACTTCATCCTGTGCCGCAAAACCGACAGCCGGATGACGTCAAAGTTCAGCGAGAGCGATTTAAAAGCAAACTCCTCGAATGATTTCGAGCATCGCTCTTGTGGTACTTTGACCTCATCATAGTTTGAAATCTATAGTTATTTGATTCTTTGTTTTTCTGATTAATATAAAATTCATATATGTAGAGCAGAGAAATAAGATTTGTTTTCTTGGGGTGCATGCCCTAGAAAAATACTTATATGGACCTCGGTATTTATTAAATTCTGTGTACGGCTCTGGTCAAAGCAAACAGCAAGCACGGGGTATGCGTGCTTGTCAATGATGGCCATTAAATCCGCTGAGTTTTACCAAATGTATTCATATCCCTAATGGTATATATTTTGACCTTTGTAAAGGGTACTGCATGCATGTCCTTGTGACAGCTTGGTTACATATTTTGACAATTTTTTCAAGCAGTGTACCCAAACTATAACGTTTGCAGGTAATTGTACTACAATAATTTTTCAGAAAAGTGCTCTCTATGGTCGCTTTTAAACGAAACTTGGGAGTTTATTGATGTCTTCTATGATTAGGTTGCAAAAATACTTGTGATTTTCAGTTGCTCATGCAAATTAGAATGAGATGAAGAATTTGAGATGTAGCCCTCCAGCAGAACATCTTGTTAAATGAGCCTCTGTCATTGTGCATTGTTTTTATTGTTTGATTGTCTTCTTCGGTTTCGAGGCCCTCAAGACATCATTTTGTTCAGATCTGTTGTCTGCACTAGAAGACAGTGAGTGTTTACATGTAGATGAGATCTGGTGATATAATATTATAGTAATATCTGAATTAGTCTTTACTCACTTGTTTCACTTTCATTCTTTCTTGGTCTAATGATGATTGACTAAATAATGATGATGATGATGATGATGATGATTTTGAACTTGCTCTCTACAGTATCACAGTTGCTTGTGCAAAATTTATGAGCTGAAGTATGAGTAATCTGTGAGGATACTTTTACAGATTTGAACTAAAATGATACATTTTTAAAATACTTCTTTGTTTGTATGGATGCAGTACATTTAAGTTCTTTCTAGTGATAAGTTGATGCTTATAAGCACCATCATTTTAAACTGGTAATATTTGGTGTCTTGCTCAAGGATAAAACATTGAAAAAAGTCTTAATATCAATAACTCATTAACTTTTTGGGAGTAAACAAACTATAAATGACAACAGAGTCTTAATTTTGGCTCTCAAGGCTTTTTACATGGTGTAATCGACCTATTTTTCCAACTAGGTTTAATTTTGAAGATGAAACGCCCACAACTAACTTTGACAGCTTTCCTGCAGCCATAATGACAGTCTTCCAGGTACACTTTATATTCATTTGGTCTCATGAATGCTTAATGTGCGCTTCTTATGAAACAGTTTGTTTTTTGCAAAGAGTATTGTATTTTATTTTGCGTGCCTGACCTGTTTGTGCCTCTTGAAGATTTTGACAGGAGAGGATTGGAATGCCGTGATGTATCACGGGATTGAGTCTCAAGGAGGCGTCCGGAGTGGAATGTTCTCATCTGTCTACTTCATTGTTCTTACACTTTTTGGAAACTGTATCCTAGAGCTTAGCGTACAGACAAAAAGATGTGCAGTACATCTATGTTAAATTTGCTTTCCTGATGAAATACTGCTAAAATAATAATCTGTCTTAAGGGAAGTTCAACTTTTTTTGAAAATATACTAATTTTCCTGCTCCCCTTGAGTTAAACATTTAATTTTGACCGTTTTAGAATTCATTCAGCTGATCTCCGGGTCTGGCGCTAGCACTTTTAGCATAGCTTAGCACAATCTATTGAATCTGATTAGACCATTAGCATCACGCTAAAAAATAACCAAAGAGTTTTAATATTTTTCCTATATAAAGCTTGACTCTTCTGTAGTTACATCGTGTACTAAGACAGACAGAAAATTTAAAGTTGCAATTTTCTAGGCCGATATGGCTAGGAACTATACTCTCAATAATCAAGGACGTTGCTGCCGTAACATGGCTGCAGCAGGCGCGGAGCTATGGGCGGGCCTGGGTGGGCCTGGGCCCGCCCAGATTGACAGCTGGCCCGCCCAATCAGAAATGTAAAAAATACTACTCTGTATAGTTAGACATGTATACTACATTATGTGGTGTAATTTATCTATTGCATGTTATGTTAAAAACAGTAAAATTATAAGTAAGCCTGATAACTATTTAAAAACTATTAAAGCAGTTGAATGTTGCGTTATAATGAAATATTCCCAAGCAGCTTTCAGCCATGATCACTTTGAGAACTTTTTTTGCAAGCAAGTAGAAAACGTATTTTGAATAACAACACGTTATAAATATGTGCTGCGCGCTTTCCTCTCAATAACATAAACACACAACAAATATGACAGCGGGGTAAAAAATAGAAAGAAAACATCTGATCATAGTGATGTTGTTTGATATAGCGATATAGCAGCACTATAAGTCAAGCCACGTTTATTGCTACACTTTATACAATATAGCCTATTGCTTTTAAGCAACAAATAGCCTATCATAACAACCTATAAGCCTACTGTGTAATTGAGACATTAATTTAAGAAATGCATTAAAGCAGAAAGACGTAGGCTGCGGAAATATAGTGGGTTCACTTCAATCCACACCACAGACGTTCTTGGTTTGCTTCTTATTTATTAAATCGAGGCAATTGTTTGATCAAACATTGATTAATATTAAGATACAATTTATACAAAACGAAATTCACTTTAAAGAAAGTCTTTCTACAAAACAAACCTCGCAAAATCGCTTGCCCGACGTCCATTACGGGCTATGGCGAATTCCTGTCGGGCTAAAAAAAATGATGCGCCTTGGCCGTCGGGCGGAGGAAAAAATATTGTAATGTGTTTGCATTCTCTCAGATTTAGTTAGGTAATTATGTTGTATGTAATTCGGCGTAATCTTGTTAGCCATTACTATCCTCACTAACAAGTGAAACTGTCAGGAAATAAAGTGAAAGCATTAAATCCATTATTCCTTTCGTTCACGTCTGATATGCGCGCTCCTCGGCTCCGCTCTTCACGAGTAGGCTTGCTCTTGTGCTCATCAAAAAGTATATTAAATGTTTATTTATTTGTCATTTCGTTTAACCCCAGAGTCTAACTTTATTCTAGCAATTCCCTTTTTCTTTCTTTATTTAGTAAGTTAACTTAAATATGTGAGAACGAAAATATATTTTTAGTGATTTGCATGAAGAGAATATGATGTTAGAAGCTTCATTTTAAGCATTTAGTAACCGTATTTATTTAAACACTTTAATAGGTTATTTAAAAAAGTATAAGGTTTTTTTGGGTTCATTTATATTTCCTGTCACTGTGTGCAGGTTCTTTTTTGTAGGCTATGAGAGCCCAATATTTTTTTTACCAAAAAGGCTTAATAAATGTCAAGTTGCATTACAATTTAAAGTATCAATAATGTCAAAAATGTGACGTGCAGTTCGGGTGTGTGTGTATGCTGTTTAAATTAGTGTTCTGAAGTTTTGACGAATTTTATAGACTTGTTATAGTTTCTTATTCATAAGTGACACCCATAGATTCAGGCCCACCCGGACTTAATCCATGCCCACCCATATGTCACGTTCTGCATCCGCCACTGGGCTGCAGTAGGCGCAATGATATTACACAGTGCCCGAAAATAGCCCCCTTAGTAACTTTCAATAGCAGGGGACTATTAACTTAGTACACAATGTAACTGCAGAAGAGTCAAGTTTTAAATAGGAAAAATATCCAAACTCTTTGGCTATTTTTTAGCACGTTGCTAATGGTCTAATTAAATTCACTGGATTGTGCTAAGCTATGCTAAAAGTGCTAGCGCCAGACCCGGAGATCAGCTGAATAGATTCCAAAACAGTAAAAATCAAATGTTTAACTCTAGGGGAGCTGCAAAATGCAAATGAGTAAATTTTAAAAAAAAGTTGGATGTCCCTTTAATGCAAAACTAATGAATGTTGTAATATGTAATATAGATGCTTCTCTAACCTGATAACAACCAGACACACTTCTCAATGTATTCTTGGCTATCGCTGTGGATAACCTTGCCAATGCACAAGAGCTGACAAAGGTAATCTATTCCAGACTTTAGGGTTTGTAAGTGATGTCTCAAGACCTATGCTTTTCATATAAACTGCACAAAATGATTGACATGCCAACATTGGTTTGAAGTGTTATGATGTGCTAAACAAAAAATTTGACAGGTGTAGTATTTCAGGACACATGATTCAGTGATATCTGTCAGGTAAGGGGAGATTTTCTATAAAAAGACTATCTAGATTTTCGTGTCACCTGTCATAGCTTAGACTTATAGCGTGATAACAGTTCCCATGTGTTGACAATCCAATGCTAAATCTGTGAATGATCCTTCTGCACTTTTGACATATTTGCTGTCACATTTGAACAATATTAACTCTTTACAGGCCTCTGAGATAAACACACTCCTTTCCCAAAATCTCACCCTTTCCCAAAACCTCTACACATACTGTACAGTACACAAACTAAGAATCAAATCTGTAATCTGAGATAAAGCATCAAGCATGCAAAATGATTGACATCCAGTAAATGTCTCAAGGCATTTGCTGAAAACATCTGACCGCATCTCCACACTGTGGCCATTACAACATCCTGAGCAAAATATCTCCCCTGTTACCTTAATTCTTATCTCTAATTGGCTATTAAACTTTCTGTGATACCCTTGTTTACAGGATGAAGAGGAGCAAGAGGAAGCAGCGAAGAAGAGCATTGCTCTTCAGAAGGCCATGGAGGTGAAGGAGGTCAGTCCCATGTCTGCGGCCAACATCTCCATAGCAGCGTAAGTTTCTGTTACACATTGCTCTCTTCAACTTTTGTTGTGCTATTGGACTTTTTCTATTATGTACACCGAAGCTGTTTGTTATGTCCTGTCGTTGTGATTGTTTGATTGATTTTTCAATCAATATCAATGTGACCCTGGCCTTCTCCTACACCTGCTCTGTGTAGTCTGTTCTTCCTAACTTTGTTAACTTTGTGCTTTAGGGTAAGTTTGCATTAATGCTACATTAGTCTAAGCAAGATTCTCTTTTTTACATTTTGTATTTTAATGTATGTTATGTTACCTGCAGAGGTAGTATGATATCATGTTAAATGTGCAAATTTAGCAAGAAAGCATCTGTAAGGTAAAAAAACTATACATAATATATGAATTTGTTTAAGTTCATTTGTTTTGTTTGTTGTTTGTTATGCATGTTTGTTGTCCACAAAAATCAGTATTTTCTAATGATTATTTTCTCTGGTTGTTCCACTTGTCATTACCATTATTTGTTTTCATATGTGTAACTATTTCTTTTTGTTTACAGAGCACATGAAGTTCACATTATTAACCTCAATTTTATGTTATAACATTAAATCACAACATAAATGTGTTTACAAAACTGCAGACCATACACTTTAGTGATGTGGTTTGATTATTGTTTTGTAATTAATTAGTTTGTTAATGTGTGAATTGTTAGCTTTTATGAATAAGTAAAGAGCTCAGATGCAAAACCCTCTAAGTGCATCTAACACGTTTTTTTTTTTGTTTTGTTGAAAATTAGCATTTTTATCAGGCTCTTATGTTTGGGTTCAGCAATTTCTCTTTAATGGCTAATAGTCAGGAATTAAAATGTTTACAAATAATTTAGTCATTTTCATTTTGACAAAATTTACAAATTTGTCTTTCACTGCAAAACCCTCTAAGTACATGCAAAATCTCCACATCTATACAAGTATCCAGTCACTCTTCATTGTCCTTTCTGAATAAAGGTCAAAGGCTCAAAAATTTGGTCAATATCCTAATACTGTATATATGGTAAACCTCTATTAACTCTTTTATTTTTTTTTTTTTGAAAAGGTGCCCGCCAGCATTTTTTGCGATTTTCACAAAAGTTTCACAAAATGCCTTCTGGGAAAAATTTCTTCTACAAATATATGAACATACAAATATATTAAATGAAAGAACAGACCCTCGCTTTCAAACAAACAAACAAAACGAAAAAAAAAAAAGTTTCATCCTATCTATATTTTTTCTCTGCTTATAAACTCTTAAATATTTTTAGCAAAAAGATGAAATAATTGCATTTTTGTAAAGGAATTTTGCTAGAAATCAGATTCAGAACGATTATCAAAACATACACGGAGTGTAAAAATTAATACATTTTTTTGCTTCAGTTTTTTAATGAATTGGATAAGAGCGTCATCTAGTGGATAATCGCGGTATTACAGATTACCATAAAAACACATCAGGAACACGTTTTTTTATGAGTTTGAGTTTATTTATTTAAGAAATGGGACAAAAACATAGAGCATAAAAATTGCCAAATTTAGCCATACAGGCTAGTTTTCATCAGGAACACGCTTTTTATCCAAATGTTTTCTTTTAATGGACAGGATAATTCGTCAATGGCAGGGAATGAGTTAACTGGGTAAAAAAATAAAATTCTTCTTCCATGCACTTAGAGGAGTTTGCTGAAAAATTGTTGTGACGTTTAACGAATTCTGTCAGCAAACCGGTATTTCTGAATGACCCGAGGCTGGTATTAAGCGTATTTTAAGTATTTGATAAACACATAATACGTGTTGAGAGCATTCGGTCAATATGACAATCTTATTTTTGATGGAGGTGATGTTTAGTGGCTTTTGCATCTGAGCTCTTAAATTTTTTGGTGACATTGAAGTGAAGGGTCAAAAAATTTCAAACTGTACCATTTGTAAACAATCATTTCACATCACAAGTCTGTTACTGTGTCTTTTAAGGTGTTACCAATGTTTGTGTCTTGTATTTGAAACACATGGAGTACAGGTGCACAGACAGCGTAAAAGTCACCTGTCTGCCATCTGCTCTCTCGGCACAATTCTGTTGGCGTGTGTCTCATGCGTTTGTTTTGTTCTTGTTTCGCATGTGCAGTTTTGTAAAGCAAAATCGAGATGCAATCTCTCGTAGATCTTCAGTCTGCAGCGTTCATTCACTGTGAGTTCTGCTCTCAATATCTCCTTCTCTCCTCCTCTCTTCCTCCTGTCCTCCTCCTCCTGTTCTCCTTTCCTCTCCTCATTGGTTTTATCTTCTCATTGTTCTCTCCCTGTCTTTTGGATCGTGACTAGTCTCGTTGATTTTGGGGGAGTTATAGCATCACTATAAGTGGTAGACAAATGCTTTCATACAGAGTCCATTTTTTCAGCACTGGCATTTTGGCCATTATCAGCAGCCCTTTATTTTATTAAAGCTGTGTATATGTAAGCGTCTGGTGTTAGTATGGGTATTAGTAGGGTTCTTCTCGTTTTTCTTTCGTATTAATGCTCTTAGAAAGAAAGCGCGCCAAGAATTTTTGTCTAAATTGACCAAATTTTATCTTATATTTAAAAACAAACTTAAAGTCTGAGTGTTATGTAGTCCGTATAATTTTAATATTTGTTAGAATAATGTAATGCAGGTGCTAAGCTGGTTGCCAAGCTGTTACAGGTGGTTTCTAAGTAGTGTAATTAATGTACAGTATAAGTTAGTTAGTCCTAGCATACCTGTCAACTCTCACGGTTTTCCTCGGATTGTATCCCATTGTTTGCCGCCGCATCTGCATCATAGCTTGCCGGAGCTCGCTGTCGGCACTCATTGAAATAAATGACGACGGACGGTGTAAATGTACAGTAAGTCGCTTTGGATAAAAGCGTGTGCCCACTGCATATATGTAATACTATGTTTGCTTCACCTGTGATAAAGCAAGTAGCAGTATATTAGCAGCGCCCCGAGGATGCAGGGCGATACGCAAAGTTACAAAAAAATGCAGTGCACACTACATTAAACTCAGCAGGCAGGTCTACCTACTTCCTGTGTACACAAACGCGCACATTTTGGTGTTTGGTAATGTTGCGTTTGGGAATTTTCCCTTATTTTCAAATCCCAATGTTGACAGGTATGTCCTGGTAAGAGCAGAAATTAGTATAACTTATTAGTAAGCACATACACTCACCTAAAGAATTATTAGGAACACCATACTAATACTGTGTTTGACCCCCTATCGCCTTCAGAACTGCCTTAATTCTACATTGAATTGATTCAACAAGGTGCTGAAAGCATTCTTTAGAAATGTTGGCCCATATTGATAGGATAGCATATTGCAGTTGATGGAGATTTGTGGGATGCACATCCAGGATACGAAGCTCCCATTCCACCACATCCCAAAGATGCTCTATTGGGTTGAGATCTGGTGACTGTGGGGGCCATTTTAGTACAGTGAACTCATTGTCATGTTCAAGAAACCAATTTGAAATGATTCGAGCTTTGTGACATGGTGCATTATCCTGCTGGAAGTAGCCATCAGAGGATGGGTACATGGTGGTCACAAAGGGATGGACATGGTCAGAAACAATGCTCAGGTAGGCCGTGGCATTTAAACGATGCCCAGTCGGCACTAAGGGGCCTAAAGTGTGCCAAGAAACATCCCCTACGCCATTACACCACCAGCCTGCACAGTGGTAATAAGACATGATGGATCCATGTTCTCATTCTGTTTACGCCAAATTCTGACTCTACCATCTGAATGTCTCAACAGAAATCGAGACTCATCAGACCAGGCAACATTTTTCCAGCCTTCAACTGTCCAATTTTGGTGTTTGGTGTCCAATTGTAGCCTCTTTTTCCTATTTGAAGTGGAGATGACCAGGTGGTGTCTTCTGCTGTTGTAGCCCATCCACCTTAAGGTTGTGCGTGTTGTGGCTTCACAAATGCTTTGCTGCATACCTCGGTTGTAGCGAGTGGTTATTTCAGTCAAAGTTGCTCTTCTATCAGCTTGAATCAGTCGGCTCATTCACCTCTGACATCTAGCATCAACAAGGCCGCATACTGGATGTTTTTCCCTTTTCACACCATTCTTTGTAAACCCTAGAAATGGTTATCCATGAAAATCCCAGTAACTGAGCAGATTGTGAAACACTCAGACCAGCCAGTCTGGCACCAACAACCATGCCACGCTCAAAATTGCAAAAATCACCTTTCTTTCACATTTTGACGTTTAGTTTGGAGTTCAGGAGATTGTCTTGACCAGGACCACACTCCAAAATGCATTGAAGCAACTGCCATGTGATTGGTTGATTAGATAATTGCATTAATGAGAAATTGAACCGCTGTTCCTAATAATCCTTTAGGTGAGTGTATAGTACTGTATTTGTAAGCACACATTGAGCTTGTTATTCTACAGTACCTTCTCCCACCCTTAGATAGATGTATTATATATGTGAAGCCTTTCAAAGGCCACTTTGATTTTTTTATCCTTTGACAGTGAAGACGTTTTTCAATATGAATGAAGGCCAAACTAAACAGAGCAGCCTGGGTGTGCTGTCTGCAAGCTGCAGCGGTCATTTGAACGAACATTTTTTTTGTAATGCATGAATTTGTGTGCATTGAAATTCGACTCAAACCGAAATCTTCATGTTGTTTGTGTGCCACGTGTGTATTCAACATTTACATGTATAAGTGTGTCTTTGTCATCTGTTCTGTGTCTTTCACACATCTTGTGTTTTCCTCTCTCTAAACTCCTGTTCATATACAGTGTTTGTTTGTCTTTAACATGTCTGTCGTTTTTGTGTATTGTGCGACCCTGAATGTGTCTCATAGGAGTTATGTCTACACTCCGTGTCGTCGCTTTGTGAGGTATAGTGCCATGGCTCAGGATGTTAATTTTATAATTGTTATCACATCTTTATTTTTTTGTTGTTATTATTAGCACAGCTTGTTAGTACATCATTAGCACTTTTGAGTGCCTTTAGCCTCTCGATAATCTCATTCTGACAATGGAACATCATTTGGACGTAAGTTACATCTAAATGAGATGCATGAATCCCAGGGGCATGACATGTAGAAATAAAACGTCTCTGCCAACCAACCAATTGGCTTTTTTGGAAATTGTAAGACATATCATTCACCACATTATTTTCATTCCCTTTAAAGTCCACTTTAATCGATTACATACCCGACTATACTACAGTATATATCCGATGGCATTTATTTAATTAAATCTCATTTTGATTAACAAGCAGTGGTGTGTACATGGATGTGGGTAAGACACAACATATGTGTGTAATTCAAGTGAACGTTCTCCCCTCCTACTCAGTAAAGAACAGCAAAGGTCCCTTCAGAAGATGTCCATATGGGAGCAGCGCACCAACCAGCTGCGCAGACAAAACGTGCTCAGCAGCAGCGAAGCCCTCTACAACGAATTAGAGCCCGAAGAGCGTCTGCGCGTGTCTACGGCCCTGCACCTCCGACCTGACATGAAGACCCATCACGATCGCCCGCTAGTAGTGGACAATCGAGAAGGCACCACAGAAAACCCTAAACCCCCGACCCCAGAGTTACAAACCTCCTCCGCCCACCAGAGGAAACACCACCGATGTCGAGGAGAAAACGGAGATACGGGAGAGGGGCGACACCACAGGCATCACAGCCGAAACCGAGACCACCATGGGTGCCTGGAGCGCACGGCCAGTCAGGATGGAGGACATAGGTACTATCGTGGACCTGGATCTCCAGAAGAGGGCCGGGAGGTGGAAGAGAGACACCACCACTCGAGGCGGTCTAATGGGAATGGCAATGGTACGGTTGGTAACGGAGGCAGGGGCGAGAGCAGGGTACGAGGTCACAGAGAGGGAGAAGTAAGTAATGGAGACAGAAGGAGACATCGACCACGAATGAAAGCTCAGTCTACGCTAGATGGAGAGGAATTCAGGGAGAAAGGAGGAAGAGGACACAGGTGAATTCTTGAGTGAAATAACTAAAATTTTAACCAACTCTGTATTTCTGCTCTGATAAGATTGGGTTTATGATAAATTATGGCATTCAATTAGCTCTTTGAAATGTGTCTTTTACATAATTG
This sequence comes from Misgurnus anguillicaudatus, assembly GCF_027580225.2. Taxonomy (NCBI): domain Eukaryota; kingdom Metazoa; phylum Chordata; class Actinopteri; order Cypriniformes; family Cobitidae; genus Misgurnus; species Misgurnus anguillicaudatus. Next base: position 26,322,013 of record NC_073345.2, read on the forward strand.
TGTTATTTTGTTCACATTTTTTGCTGTAACAGGGGCAGACCAACAGAAACAGGAGACAGCAGTTTAGCCACCAGCCCCATGCAGTCTCCAACTGAAGAGAAGCCAGAAGACAAAGATAATCTAAAAAACAGCACCAGAGCCTGTCTAACCGGAGTCAACATTCCTGTTACTATTACTGCTCCACCAGGAGAGACCACCATCATTCCCAGTAAGTGTTGATTATCATTTTCAAATAAAATTATATATAATTATAATTGAATAACTTTAAAATAGTGTGCATGAATGTTACATGGTAAACAAGTTTCAGTCATTAAAAGACAGTATGTAGAAGTAGTGTAGTGTAGTGAAGTGTAGTATATATTCAGTATTTTTATTTGTCATACACACAGTTATGTAACTATACAGCTTGCAGTGAAATAAAATTTGTAAAACTAAATAACAGTAAAATATTATTTAAAACTAAAATATTTACAAAATAAAAATGTAAGGGGAGTTTGGAAATGAAAAGGAGTGTAACTGAGTACCAGTTGTAGTGTAGCATAGCATAGGATATCATAGTATGTAGTGCAGTACTGTATAGTGTAGTGTAGTGTAGTGTTCTGTAGTTTAGTGTAGTGTAGTGCAGTGTAGTGTTGTGTAGTGTATAGTATAGTTAAGCAATATCGCTCGAGTAGGAGTGTGATATAGCTCTATATCATCACGGCTGTGATTAGGCCAGAGGCACGAGGCCGTAGGCCTCTGAGACTCCGAGAGTGATATTGCTTTATACAACAGTTCGACGGCACACGTTTGAAAAACGAAAACTAGAAAACAACAACAGAGATATTTTAAAAGCCTCTTTGTTTGAGAACTACTTCTTCCGCCACGGATTTGAGGGGGGCCAGAATGACAGGTAACACTTTCGGCTGCTTTGAATCTCATAATAACTCAATGGACGGAAAAGCCGTTACTTTATATTACCGTTTCTTGGTCACAAAGTGTAGTTTTAAGATTAGTTCAGTCGAGAATATATATTTATTATATTTAAATCTACAGTCGATTAGTAAAGATAGCGCCTGTTTGAATGTTTGCTTAGTGAGATTCGGTACGTATGAGATCCAAAGCATGAGCGGACGTCAGTGTTCACTCACCCCGCTGACCACCGCCCTCTCTGGGCTACATCTCTGACAGGGATTCCCTGGCTCTGATATTCACCTTGTTTGTTTTTGATGGTCAAAATGAGATCAAATCAGCAGTATTTGGTGTCATGATAAAACTATTACTTGTTTTCTTATTCATATTTAGTGTCTTTTGTGTTGTTATTGTTTTTGCGCGAGGTAAAAGTTAATAAAACTATACTTATATAATGTTACTATTGGTTTCCCATTTACTCTTAACGCGATACGAGCACTCGATTATTATTAAACTTTGTTCTTGTCAGTACTATATAAAACGTTTTTTTATAAGTGTCAGAGAGATGTTTTTGCATGCTGCTTAGAAATATACCAGTGGCGATATTCTCATAACATGTTTTAATAGTCATGTCGCGATTAAATAAATGATCAATGTCCACATTTAAAAGCTGCGGTGCTTACCTGCAGTTCCACTGTGTTTTCGCGTTCTGATAAGAGATATAGCTCTAGAAGAAAAAACGAGTGTTTACATTCCTCTTTCCAAGTGTCCACACGATGTGACAAGCCATCAATCCCATTAAGTTTAACGTAACATCCAAGAGCACTGATCTTTGACGGAATAATAACTTCCGATTGGGGATTCACAGACTGATTTATGAGCTAGTGAACTAATAAGACACACGGAGAGTGTTTAAAAACAGCGCGTCTGTGTTTTTCCATTCAGAGATGAGCCTGTTTAGGACCTCCATTCACTAGGTGGCGGAATGATACGAAAGGTGAAGCGGTTACAGTGCCGTTATCAGGACAATCGCATAGCTCTAAGCCAATCAGATTCGAGAACCAGAAAGAACTGTTGTATAGTATAGTATAGTATAGTATAGTATAGTATAGTATAGTATAGTATAGTATAGTATAGTATAGGGATGCACCGTTACCGATACTGGTATCGGTTATCAGCCTCAATACCACATTTTCTAAAGTACTCATACTCGTTAAAAGTCCCCCAATACCGGGGATCGAAACCAAACTGAGAAATGTCTATGTTTGAGCGGCATGTAAGGGGTTAATGCCTCTTGTGTTGTCCAAAGAGGCAGAGTTTACAACAAACTGGAAAACTAGTCCCTTGGTTTTTTGTTAAATTATATGACTAAAGCTGTTACCTGTAAATTTAAATCATGTTTTTTTTTATTAAGTACTGTACTCTGTATCGGTATCGGCAAGTACTGAAATGCAAGTACTCGTAATTCAAAAAAGTGGTATCGGTGCATCCCTAGTATAGTATAGTATAGTAGTAATACAGTATAGTATGTTTTTTATGGCCATCTCAATTTTTTTTAACTTTTTTTAACATTGTTATGCTGCCCTTTTTTATGGAACAAGCTTCCTTATGACATCCGAAGTAGTGCTGACTTTTAAATCTCGGTTAAAAACATATCTTTTTAGACAGGCACATTTTTTTAAGCTGCATTATTTTTATTTTTTTTATTTATTGTAAATTGTCTGTTATGCATTTTATTACTGTTCTATGTTTTACTTTTTGTAAGGTGCCATTAGTCCCATGAAAGACACCTTTAAATAAAATATATTATTATTAGGGCTGAAATATTATGAAAAATTTTAATCTAATTAATTACATACTCTGTGATTAATTAATCTAAATTAATTGCATCCTTTTTTTCTGTAAAAAATTAAATATTTCAATTTAAATGAATCAATGAATAATCAGCATTAGTGACATTAAGGTTCAAAAAGTCTTTTATTATTATTTTCATTGTGCAAATAATGGCCATAACAATCAACAAAATGACCAACAGTAATTTTCTGGGGAAATAAATGCAAAAGTGCTTCAGGAAGATTATTTACCAAAAGTTTAACAGTGCAGTATCATTTACAGGGCTTTTTGTGCAATTGTGCAACATAAACCTTAAATAAAAAATCAGCCCCTTTACCTTTGTTATTACGGGACGTGCTAGGTTGTACCTCCGGATTAACGTTAACTCCTGGATGGTTTGCATTGATGTGGTACTTTAGAGTGGACCGGTGATATGCAAATTCCTTGCTGCAGACATTGCAGACGACTTTATTTTTATCATCACTTTCATCGGGCAGTTTTTTATAAGTAAATGTTCCAATCAATGATCCAGTCACCGCCAGGGTAATTCTCGTCTCCCCCCTTCGTTTTACAGTCGAATAGTGGCTAGAATGTTTCCAGGTTTAAAGTTCAATACGGAATGAATTAATATGCAATATTTTTATTTTTTTGACAGCCCTAATTATAATTATTATTATCATTACTATTATTATAAAATAATAAACAGTAAAATATTAATCTTCTTACTCTTATATTGCTTTAAAGTCATATACAACATGTTTTTTTATGTTGTATAACAAAAAAGCTGTCTAATATAGTGTTTTTTAAACTTTATAGTGCCAAGGATCCATAATATTATGAACCTTTTGTGAGGGACCCCTTACCTAAAATATGTATCAAGTATTTTTATGTATAACAACAAATCTTATTGGCTACACTTGTATTGCACTTGTAAAATTGATTTGTATTGCAGCAACTTGGACAATACATTTTGTTTGTAGCTGCTTTACGAGGATTACAAAACCCAGTGAGTGAGATAAAGGGGACTGAAATAAAGAAAAACACACAAAGCAAATGCAGTATAAACTATGTTGGTAAGAAATGAGAGATAAACCTTGAAACCTAAAAAAATAAAAAATAAATATTACATTCTATTAATAGCCTCAATTTTAATATTTATTTATTACATATTTTTTATTTTAGCTTGCCTTCTTCTATGTATGTTTTAAACAATGATAAAACATATCAGCGAGTCAAATTAAATAAAATCAACAAGTAAAACAAAAAAGTTTCGAATAGACTATATCAAAAAAGTAGCCTTCCAGTTTTTATCCATTTTATCCAAAAGATAGGACCCCTGCCCTAGAACCCCCTGAAGGTCCTTGGACCCCAATTTGAAAGTCCCAGGTCTAATTGTGTGTCCATTTCCATAAAAATGGCTTTCAAGCTAAAAAAATAAAGAATTATACACCTCAACGGACGGTACATTCATGCGGAGCAAAAGCGTTAACGCTTGACGGAAGGCTTGTCTGAAGTGTGGCCAACAGGTCTTCCATCAACGTAATTGGCTGGCTCTGCCTAGGTTATTTGCATAAGGTGATCTGATTGGCTGACGTACGCATTGCCGCTTGAAAAGTTGAGAAATGGCACTGATGCGCCGCAGACAGATCCACAATTCAGTTCGGCAACACATGATGTCACCCAATAAAAGTGAATGGGAAGCGTTAACGCTTGCGCCTCGTGTGAATGCACCGTAAAATTAGCAACCTGGGTATACTAAATAAGTTAAATTAGCATTCTTGTTTCACAGAAAGAAACTGTCTGTGTATATTTAATTTACATTCTACAGAACCATTTTAAAAGATACAAAACAAGCCGACCACATTGATTGTTTCTTTGAAACATGTGACTTTGCTTTATATCTTTGCTGTAATGATCATCTCTTTGACAGTGAACAACATTGATGGTGACAGCCAACTGCTGAATGAAGAAAAGAAAGATCTTGAGGAGCTGGATCAAAACGCTCCTAAACACATCCTGCCATACAGCTCCATGTTTGTGTTTGGTCCCTCAAACCCGTAAGTGGTTCTTATAATAGAAAATAACTACAATAAGTACTAAATCCAATATGTCGCTTGAATTGTTCTAAAAAGACATTTTGCTTATTGTACCCACTTTACAGTATGATGTTATCCTTTTCCTTTTGTAGTGTTCGACGGCTGTGTCATTATGTGGTGAACTTGCGATACTTTGAGATGTGTATTCTCACAGTCATCACCATGAGCAGCATCGCACTTGCAGCCGAAGACCCTGTGCAGGCCAATGCCCCCCGCAACAATGTAAGACATACACACACTGTTCTGTTACCCTTAATCCTTTTGGTTTCAGAAAAAGTTTTTAATGTTTATCTTTATTACTCCAGCTATCATGTCATTGATTAGTTTCATCGTCTATCACTGCAAGGCGGTGTTATAAAATCACTGTTTACATAACTGAAGAACAGTTTTCCAGGGCAATATGGTAGCTCTTGTCTGAACTGTCTTACAGAGGGTTGTCGCCCCACATTGGCATTATATTGTACTTATAGACACTCCCATGGGCCGTTGTTTTTCCTTTCGTTCGACTTAAGCATTTGCTGTTCATGTATGAAAAATGAAAGAGGGAAAATATTCAGCTTTTCTTCTGTGTTTTCTTTTTGAAGAAGAATTTATACTGTATCCAGGGGCGTAAATCCTGGGGAGGTTGGAGGGGACAAGCCTCCCTATTTGAGGGTTGCCCCTGAAAAAATACCATGAAACTATGCGTATTATAAAAAATAAAAAGATGTGTAGTTAAAATAAGTGTGTAGTAAAACAATACAAATGCAAACAGAGCAAAAATGCCTTTTAAGTTTATAAACACCCCTCCCTTGAACTCCCACTTTTTCGAAGGGCACTTTGGGAAGGGGACGTTGCTCAAGATAAAGAGAAATGATGTTGTTTTTCATTACTCTGTTCGCAAAGTGTATTTTAATCGGCCACAGTATGAATCTGAGACACAATTGTGCAACTCCCAGAATTTATTCATCAAGAGTTTGATCTTCCAAGAGAATTGGGCATAGGGATGATCACTTCCAATTGAAATTAACTACTCGGCAAAATACAAAGTGATTATTTTCTCTTTAATGGATGTGATGCAGAGTCATAAAAAATTAGTAATGACTGCACAAACCAAACATGAGCTTATATTCCTAATACTCAAATGGTTTGCTTTTTCCTCAGGTGCTGAAATATTTGGACTACGTCTTCACTGGTGTGTTTACTTTTGAAATGGTTATAAAGGTAAAAAAAACTTTGTCTCACCTTGTCATTGAGTCTTGTCAAGAATTAGTCCATGTCATCCAAAATGTTGTTGTCTTTCTTTGATCAGTCGAGAAGAAATTATCTTTTTTGAGGAAAACATTCCAGGATTTTTCTCATTTTAATGGACATTAATGGACCCCAAAACGTAACAGTTGTAATGCAGTTTAAAATTGAAGTTTCAAAGGACTCTAAATGATCCCAAACAAGGCATAAGGGTCTTATCTAGCGAAACGATTGTCATTTTTGACAAGAAAAAAAAATGCACTTTTAAACCACAACTTCTCGTCTATCTCCGGTCCTGTGACACGCCAACACGACCTCATGTAATTACGTAATGCCGTGGAAAGGTCACGTGTTACATATATGAAACGCACACTTGCGGACTATTTTAAACAATAAACTGACACAAAGACATGAATTAGTATTATTAGACATACAACAACGTCGGAACAGTCCTCTTTCCCAACACTTGTAAACACTGGAGCAGTAGTTTTGCATACCTCATGCGTGACCTCTTGACGTGATGACGTACAGTATTGCATGAGATCGCGCTGGCGTGTCACAATACCGGAGAAAGACGAGAAGTTGTGGTTTAAAAGTGCTTATTTTTTATTTTTCTTGCCAAAAATGACAATCGTTTTGCTAGATAAGACCCTTATGCCTCGTTTGGGATCGTTTAGAGTCCGTTGAAACTGCAATTTTAAACTGCATTAAAACTGTTACGGGTTGGTGTCCATTAAAGTCCATTAAAATGAGAAAAATCCTGGAATGTTTTCTTCAAAAAACATAATTTCTTCTCGACTGAACAAAGAAAGACATCAACATTTTGGATGACATGGTGGTGAGTAAATTATCTGGATTTTTTTAAGAAAATGGACTAATACTTTAAGGAGGTTTTACACTCAACAGCAATCTGCATATTTTGCATAATGTTAAATGAGGTGGCTATTACTATCCCCTTTCAAAAGTATCAGCAAAAATTACAATAATAAGCCACCAATAATAAAACCCACTGTGAAATATAATTCATATTAATGTAAAATACATTGTTTTATAGCGATGCAGATAAGCTTTTTTTGTGCATCATGAAAGTTAATCCATAGCTTTTCTTTCTCCATTTTTGTTTATTTTCTTTGTTGTAGATGATCGATCTTGGGCTGTTGTTGCACCCTGGTTCTTACTTTAGGGATCTGTGGAACATACTGGACTTCATCGTAGTCAGCGGCGCCCTGGTGGCTTTCGCCTGCTCGTGAGTGTCTGTTTATGTCTTTTTTTGTACTTCTGTCAGAGCACCAAAGTCTTGACTGTCAGTTCATATCTATTAAGAGAGCATTCAGTTGAAAATGAAGGAAATAAGATGTGACTGTGTGCCGTTTGGTATCTGGTGTGAGATGGAGTCCTGTGATAAGGGGATGTGTGGTGTCGGTGTGCATTTTTGATCAGTTTAGTATGTATGCACCTGCTGTTAGCTTATAATGAGATCCTAAGCAGTGCCCCCCACCTGTACTAGTGATAAGGTGACAGGTTTAATATTTCCTGAAGGAGATGAGTCAGGTATTGACACAGTAACACTGGTTAGTAGTGGAGCTTGTTAAGCATCATTATTACTATTAGCTACTTATTTGGGGTTAGCAGATTTGCCCAAACCCTTAAAGCAACACTAAAGACTTATTGCTCTTTGCTCCCCCTACAGGTTAGAAGCGTAATTGTTCATTACCACTGTCGTAAATACTGCAGCATAGCTGGCTCTGATTGGATTGTAGGTCTGCCGTAAAGCAAGTTTTTGTAGTTTTCACTCGAACTACAGGACCACTACCCGACGGTTGGAAACTTCTTTAGTGCGGTTTTGGCCGATAGAGGGCTGCAAAGCGAATGTGAAAGTGCCATTCACCCTGTTTTGAGTGGATGAACCACTGAAACTTTTTTGGAAACGTTATTTTAAGGTAAAAAAAAACTCTTTGGTGTTGCTTTAAGCGCAGGAATCAGGAAACCTTAGCACATGTGCTTACCTTGTTTTGCTCCATTTTTAATAGTGACTAAGGGGACATTTACAAGACAACAATTGTCTATTTCCTTGTGTTTTTGACTTTTTTATATACCACACCAACAATCTAAATAAAGGATACAAACAACACTAAAAACGCTGTATTATGCGTGCTAGGCCAGTAGTTGGTGATGCTTTAAAAAGAATCAATGCAAACCTGCGCAACAAATAAGTCCATAAATTGGCAACATTTTGTGAACTTAAAGGAATAGTCTACTCATTTTCAATATTAAAATATGTTATTACCTAGAACTAAGAACTGTAAGCGCTGGAGCGCGCTGCGACGCTTCGATAGCATTTAGCTTAGCCCCATTCATTCAATGATACCATTTAGAGATAAAGTTAGAAGTGATCAAACACATCAACGTTTTTCCTATTTAAGACGAGTAGTTATACGAGCAAGTTTGGTGGTACAAAATAAAACGTAGCGCTTTTCTAAGCAGATTTAAAAGAGGAACTACATTTTATGGCGTAATAGCACTTTTGGGAGTACTTCGACTCGCCTGAAGTCTGCTCCCCTTCTCACTCTCATAATGGAAGAGGGAGGGTGTTACTGCGCCGAGTCGAAGTACTCCCAAAAGTGCTATTACACCATAAAATATAGTTCCTCTTTTAAATCCGCTTAGAAAAGCGCTACGTTTTATTTTGTACCACCAAACTTGCTCGTATAACTACTCGTCTTAAATAGGAAAAACGTTGATGTGTTTGGTCACTTCTAACTTTATCTCTAAATGGTACAATTGAATGAATGGGGCTAAGCTAAATGCTATCGAAGCATCGCAGCGCGCTCCAGCGCTTACGTGCACGTACACAGATGATAGAGGGATGTATCAACAGTTCTTAGTTAAGGTAATAACATATTTTAATATTGAAAATGAGTAGACTATTCCTTTAAGCTTTAATAAACTCACTATCTTGAGTAGTACAAACACAGTCCTGTAGACCACCATTGTTGTTATGGTGTCACACATAGACGCCTTTGTGTAAAACTTGATTTTGTAATTTTTCTAAGCAACTGGTGGACAAAAACAAAGGCGGAAACGAGGGATGCATGTTGGTGTGCACTATTTAGTGTCTAGAAGTTCATGTACAGTAGACTATAAGCTCCGTTGACTTTGATTATCTACACAAGCAACCAGCCAGAACGCCCTATCAACCACTTAGCAATGCCCTGACAACCTATCACAGTACCCTTAAAACCTCATAGCAATGTATTAAACAGCAACTTGGAGCACCTTAGTAACCACAGAGCATCGCCGTGACAACCACACAGAGCAGCCCAGCATCACAATGTCCTGTAAAAACCTTAATGCGCACATGGTTGTGTATGTGTGTTTGTGTGTGCATGCGCTTCGTCTAACAAATGCAAGGTCTAGTTATGAAGTGTGACTCAGTCCTCTTAGTCGTCATATGCAGATGCTTAACAGTCTCTCTCCACCTCAGCAGTTGACAGAAAGACCCTCGGGTGCTTTAAAATAGCTGAAAAAGGGCTGATGGGAAAAACGCTGTGCTTTTGAGAGCAGCTGTTCAGTATGTGTTTTGTTTTCAAGTGCAGAAATCCTCCACCGGCTCAGACTGGTACCTGTGTTTTTGCTGGAGGCATAACAATATGTATGAATGTGTCTTTCTTTAGAGACATTTCTGGTCCTGTGGAGAAAACATACTTTCACAATTGTTTACTAAATATGTACAAATATTTATATGAATACCTTTTATATATATATATATATATATACATATATACATTATACAAGTGTGGCAGAAATCCTTAATATTTAATTTTAAGCACACAACTAAACAAATCAACTACATAATCTGATGTGTCCTAGAAAAATTAATACCACTTTTGTCATACTTGTTGTATATATATATTGATATTTGTGAGTTCCAAAATGCAATAAATCCATTTTGACTAATTTCGGTAAAATCCATTTTGACTAATTTCGGTAAAAATGTGTTTTCTATACCAAGAAAGTATATATATTTATATATATAGCTTTGTCAGTGCCATCAAAATTACTATTTTGTTTTTGTTTGTTTGGTGATCACGAAGTACAAAGTAGACGAGGAAAACTCGGATTCCGTTTGTATTCAAAGCGCCCACCATTATTGTTTACAATGTGTGGAATGGTGCACTGTGATTGGTTAAGTGGATTTATTGCATTCTGCAGAAAAGGATGAGTGGCTTTGTCGCAATTTGGAAAAAAGGAAAGAAAAGACGATCGGATTTTGCGTAAAATTTAAGAATTTACTTTTTAATACTGACCTGATACAATACTGATTTTGTCAGGAACTATTTTTTTTTAAATGGCGTTTATCTCGTTTTGGAACCAAATTTATGCATAGTAAACATATTCAGTGACCTCCATATTATAAAAGTAGCAAGCAGTTTGGATAAAAATGAACTTGTGGGACATCAGACTATTTTTGGGGTATTTTACTCATTGATTGTAACTTGATCTCATGGCATGTTCAGTTCTCTATGATTGTCTTCTGCTTGTGTTTTAAACCTTTGCTGTAATCTCTTTTTTCCTCTTCTGTCTTTCAGTAGTTGATGCGCTTGTGTTTCTGGTCCTGTGGGTCTTAATGTTTCTCATGTAGTTTTCCTCTTTTATCTCTGTCTCTTTCTCGCTTCCTTTATCTGTCCTATCATTTCTTCTCGCTTGCATCGCTTTCAGGAGCTTAATGGGGTACGCATTTGTTTTTACCTGTACTCTGTTTACAAGCCTGTTTGTGTGTGTGCGCGTGCGTGCGTGTGTGTGTGATTGATAAGAGAGTCACTATCATTGATTTTGTTATAATATCGCCTGGATGTGAGGTGTTTACACAGAGTGTACTAAAGAAATGTATCTTTTACAATACCCATAACAATCCACATCTATTATCAAAGACTGCATGAATCTCTAGCCGTATTAATGTTTTTTTATGTGTATGCGTGTATGTGTGTGTGTCTGCAGCTGTACGTTTCTAGTTCTGCGATTTTGTCACAGTGTGAAATGATTTATTGCCTTATTGCTGCAGTGTTTTGATGTGTCTACATGATTTATTTTATAGTAAAATCATATGCAGACAGTAACTGATGACTATATTCACTGCATCACTATTGTAATGTTACTGTAATGTTGCTTTTAAATTTCCTTTTCGCTGTCCGTCATGTCTTTTAGCTCAATGAAAGCTTTCTTCTGCTCTGTTATAGCTGGATTTAATTCTCTTTTGGTGTTGATCTACATTTAGTGCTTATTCTGTGTGGTGATGTGGCTTATTATATGTGTGTTTTTGTATATGTGCATGGTTTCTTCATCAGATCGCAGCAAAGCGTGACCAGGTGGGGACAGTCTAAATATCTATGAAAACATATCGACCCCCACCTTTCCACTGACCGCACCAAAAATACCTCCCCCTCCTTTATCTACCCCCCTTTAGACTTTGTAGAGGTGTGATGGACACACTTTTACCCAATGACATGACCTCTGACCTTTGCAAAATTATAGAAACTACTACTCGTACACTACTGTGTCTAGAGGACAGTTCTTCATCCACCCTGTATGCTCGAGGTCACAGGACAGCTGAATTGGATATGATTATGGTTGTCAAATTGTTTACTTTTACATTTATGCCTTCTTACAGTGCATTCAAGGTAAACGTTTTTATCAGTACAGTATGTGTTCCCTGAGAATCAAACCTACATTATGACATTTTGCCTCGCTATCCCCATGCTTATTATATTTAAAATGATGCATAAAAAGCTTTACAAAACATCTATAAATGCTGAAGACGCTGTTTAGAGAATGAAGCTTGTGTGTATCCAGCTGTTTTTTTGGTGTCATTTGGCAAAGGCATCATGTAAACATCAGCAGACGTTCTGTAATGCGCTTGTCTGGAGAAGTTGACTTTGTTACGCAGCCCATGTGGCTCAGCACTAAAAACAGCAGATGGCTGTTTTGCTCTCTGTGTATTTTAAAGGCTTCTGGAAAGCAAATAGTTCCAACTTTTTTGGGTGAAAATCCCAAAAATTATGTTTGCATTAACAGATTGATGCTCTGTTTTGGAATTGTTGCAACTTTCTGCATTGTGATTATTTCGTGAAATGTAACATCCCCTAATCTCATTAATCTCATTGTCCCTCTTAATTCTCATTATTACTGTAATGCAAAAAACAACTTGGGCTATTAAGAACCAAATGCATTTTATATATAGTACAATAAAGTTGTAACGCTGTACTCACTGAGAGGAGACGAGTGTAGACTAGTGATGCGCGGGTCTGCGTTTTTGCAACCCGCTGGTCCCGCTTTTATGAAATATTTGGCCTGCGAAATATTTTATGAAATATTTTATGAAATATTATTCAACCCGCCCCGCACCACTGTATCTATTTTTACAATCCGCACCGCCCCGCACCCACAACCATTAAAATAGACATACTAGGCATTTGTAATGTAAATAAAAAGAGGCTTTACTTTAGCCTAAAAGTGCTTGGAAACAGCCATTAGATTACATCACCCTGTAAACTGTCAACAACATATGCGAATGAACCATAGAAACCAGCATGGTCATATTAATATAGATATAGGAGAATGATAAACATTTTGAACACTTATACAAGTTTTTTTATTGTCTATTCACAAATTCCCTACCTTAATTTCTCCCGCAGATGGTCTTTTTATCTTTTATTTCTCGGTTTGTTTTGTTGTTGTGGCTGGCAGCTGGAGCTACTTGGTGCTTCCGTGACGTGAGGCCAAAGGTTTGGGGATATCAAGACAAGTTACGCTGTGCAAATCCGTTGTGGAAGTTACATTGCCACGGAAAAATTAGCACAAAATTCCGTGACTATCCCACGGACGACCTGCGCATCTCTAGTGTAGACCCAAGTTTAGCTTTATTAACAAAACGATATGAAACATAAGGCATGGCATGGCCACACGTACATATAAACAAAGCTAGACAAAGACAATGCTACACAATAGGGCTTATATACATACAGGGAACCAATCAGAACAAGACACATCAGGGAAAGGGAAACAAAAAACAACCATCACAATGAACACTTTCAAAGTAAGAGACATGACTACGGAACACAAAACTTCATAATAATAGACTTAAACAAAGAACACAAACACAACTCTTACAATAGTTACAGGACAAGTTCGGTATTTTACACTTAAAGCCCTATTTTCAGATTGTTTATGATGAAATAGAACGGTTTTGACTGAAATTTCGACATATGCGGCTGCCCCAAGAATTTTCGTCTGTTTGCTGTTTCACCTCCCACCTCTATAATGGGTTTATAGGTGCACATGAACAATCCTTCCTAAAATGCATTAAACTTTCATTTACAAAGACGTGAAACTCACCGAGTGGTCAGGGGTGTTCACTGATATGCTCACACAAAAATCGCTGCAAAAGATGCTTTCCAACAAGTTTTATCGTAGTTTTTGCCAACTCCATTGACTTGTATTAGATGTGCTGTGAGGTACGGTATTACTCCGCGCCGGGAACCTTCTTTGTATTCTTGCAATTGGCAATGGCGGATTATCGCCACCAACTGGGCTGGAGTGTCTATTATTCAAGCTCTCAACGGAAGAATATACAGGTGTGAGGCGTATGGAAAAATAGGTCCACAAGTTTACAACGAATGGTAATTTTGTGTGAGCATATCAGTGAACACCCCTGACCAATCGGTGAGTTTCACGTCTTTGTAAACGAAAGCCTAATGTATTTTAGGAAGGATTGTTTCAGTGCACCTATACAGCCATTATAGAGGTGGGAGGTGAAACAGCAAACACACGAAAATTCTCTGGGCAGCCGCATATGTCGAAATTTCAGTCAAAACCGTTCTATTTCATCATAAACAATCTGAAAACAGGGTTTAAGTGTAAAATACCGAACTTGTCCTTTAATACAAGAAGAATTCAAGTTATGCTGACAACCTAAGATGTCATTGTGATTTTCATTCTGGTATTACAGTAATATAAATGAAATTTGTTTAAAAAACATATTTGTCATAAACGTTTTTTTCCAAAAACATAATTTTAAATGTTGCCCTTGGGTTTTAGAATGAAATATGCCAAGGAATCAGGGTTTGTTACAGTATGTGACCTATTACTGTATCATAAACGCTTAGTTTGGACTGGACCTCTTGTGTGATGGGTGGCTGGAGACCAATAGGTCCTCTAAGATCTACACTCTAAAAACTGCTGGGTTATTTTCAACCCAGCGTTGCTTCAGAAAGGGACAAACCAAGCCGTTGGGTTAAATTAACCGAGGAAATGTTTAACAAGGGGTTAAAACAACCCAGCATTTTGGGTTGAATCAAAAGGTGTGTTCCCTTTTGACCTGAGTTGAAAATAAACCAGCAGTTTTTAGAGTGTATGGGAGTATAGTTGACTATATTAGTGTGCACAGATCCACCACCATGTTTATGTGGTGTGTGTGAGACTGATGTACATTGCATGGACATTGCATGCCAGTGTATCTTCACCTCATGGGAGAGAAGAAGCAAGCAGACTCGTCACATAAATATGGCTCTCTATGACCTGTCCTTCAAGTATCCTGTTCGCAATCCAGGTGAAAACATCCAACCAGGCTGGTTTAAATTGTTGTTTGAAAGCTTCTCATCAGTTTTCATAATAGGGCCGACAGTGGTTTCCCCCAATGAGACCATTCATATAATGAATTGTTTTCTGTAGTAGAGCGCTATTTCCCCGACGTATTAAATATTTATAGTCAGCCTCAGAGGTAGGTATGTTTCTGTAAAATATCCTTGCTTCAAAGGCATGCTTTCCACTAACCTAATAACCTCTAGCTAATGTAATTCAAAATTACATGATGGGCTGGAGAAAGTAATTAACTCATTAAATTTATATTAAATTGAGTTTATGCTATATGCATGTGCTGCCAGATGACATCAAACCCTATCAAGTGTGTGTGTGACCCCAAAGATATTAGATTTTGAGAAACATCTCTAACTCGTGGCTTTCTTCACACAGAGGGACCAAAGGCAAGGATATTAACACCATAAAGTCGCTGAGGGTCCTTCGAGTGCTAAGGCCCCTGAAGACCATCAAACGGTTGCCCAAACTAAAGGTAATGTCTTGTCCATTTAACCCTTTATGTTTCTTCTCTGCAGAGAGCCTGCAGGTGGGTTCGAGAGAGCAAGATTATGTAAAAATATTCACCAAAGTGGAAGTAAATTGTTTATAGGAGCTCAATGTGTATTCAGCTTCAGGTGAGGATGGAAAAAACTGATACTGGTGTTTTCTGTATTGTCAAATGTCCACAAAACTCTTACCTGTCTATTATTAAAAAAAAACTGTGTGCATCTATCTTCTGCTATATGGACTGCTTACTGCATACAGTGTAGTATACGATACAATAAATAATAATAAAATATTTATTTTTTTAAAAGTATTGCACAATAGCTGATTTTTTTTTGTACAGGTTATGCAATTACTGTGTGCATGCGTGCGTGTTTAACTACTTAATTATAATTTTCTTAGAAGTGAGCAAAAACTGACGGAATTAGTTTTTTAATTTGTAAAAATGCATAAAATTAGGCTTGGGCTATGGTATTTATAACTTACTCTGTATAAAAGCCATAGAAGTCTGTGAAATGCCCCCAAGGACACATGGACACAAATCGTTTTAGAGACACTTTATTTTCTCATTACATGGCCAAATTGTATGTTTAAAAATACATTATTTTACGCGGCTGAAGATTTGTCACGAGTGGCATTAGCAAAAGTAATAGAGTAATAAATAAATTTTCAGTTTGCCTCACAGTATAAAAATATCACACACAAAGTGTAAGGGTCATTGTAAGGTTGGTTCTGCATGTGAAGATCCCATTAACATTATTGGTGAGAAAATATACATTGCTCAGCCAATAATGATACCCTGAAGGCATAAAAATGAGCAGAAATGACAGAAAAATGAGATGATTTACACCCCCTACCTCACATATTACTGTAAGTGATCGTGTGATTTAGAGCTATTAAGGTTTCACATGAGCTTTATGGTAGTAACACAAGACGATCTGTTGGGCTCAGATGGATTTTAATGAAGATGTGTGTGTGTGTGACGGCAAGGTTGCCGGGGTCTGATGTGTTGTTTGTGTGTCCCCAGGCCGTGTTTGACTGCGTGGTGAACTCTTTGAAGAATGTGCTGAACATCCTCATCGTTTACATCCTTTTCATGTTCATCTTCGCCGTCATCGCCGTGCAGCTTTTCAAAGGAAAGTTCTTTCACTGCACCGATGAGTCCAAAACCCTGGAGAAAGACTGCAGGTACAGATGTGCTTTGACAAGACTGCCTGCATACAGTCTACAGACTGAATAAATGAAAAAACAAAAATTGACAAACAGATAGATAGACAGGAGTTTAGACTGATATTTACATTTTTATGTATCAATGATAGGCAGACAGACAGGAGTTTAGATTGATATTTACATTTGATATATCAATTACAGACAGAAAGACATACACGTGGTTACAGTACATTGATATTTACATTTTTATGTATCAATGACAGACAGATGGACAAATGGTTACATTGATATTTACATTTTTATTTATAAATAATAGACAGACAGACAGGTGGTTAAATTGATATTTACATTGTTATTTATCAATAATAGACAGACAGAGAGACTGGCAGACCGACAGACATGTGGTTACATTGATATTTACATATGTATTTATTAATAATAGACAGACAGATAGACAGGCAGACAGAGAGACAGACAGACTAGTGGTTAAATTGATATTTACATTTTTATTTATCAATAATAGACAGAAAGACAGACAGACAGACAGGTGGTTAAATTTATATTTAAATTTGTATTTATCAATAATAGACAGAAAGACAGACAGACAGACAGACAGACAGACAGACAGACAGGTGGTTAAATTGATATTTATATTGTTATTTATCAATAATAGACAGACAGAGAGACAGGCAGACCGACATACATGTGGTTACATTGATATTTACATATTTATTTATTAATAATAGACAGACAGATAGACAGGCAGACAGAGAGACAGACAGACTAGTGGTTAAATTGATATTTACATTTTTATTTATCAATAATAGACAGAAAGACAGACAGACAGACAGGTGGTTAAATTGATATTTAAATTTTTATTTATCAATAATAGACAGAAAGACAGACAGACAGACAGGTGGTTAAATTGATATTTACATTTTTATTTATCAATAATAGACAGAAAGACAGACAGACAGACAGGTGGTTAAATTGATATTTACATTTTTATTTATCAATAATAGACAGAAAGACAGACAGACAGACAGACAGACAGACAGACAGACATGTGGTTAAATTAATATGTACATTTTTATTTATCAATGACAGGCAGATGGACAGACCAGTGGTTACATTGATATTTACATTTTTATTTATCAATAATAGACAGAGAGATATGTAAATGTTTATTTATCAATGACAGGCAGATGGACAGACAGACAGAACAGTGGTTACATTAATATTGACATTTTTATTTATCAATAATAGACAGGCAGACCGAGAGACAGACAGACAGACAGACAGACAGGTGGTTAAATTGATATTTACATTTTTATGTATCAATGACATACAGAAAGACAGGCAGACAGACAGACAGACAGGTAGTTGCACTGATATTTACATTTTATGTATCAATGACAGACAGACAGGTGGTTAAATTGATATTTACATTTTTATTTATCAATAATACACAGGCAGACAGAGAGACAGATATACAGACAGGTGGTTAAATTGATATTTACATTTTTATTTATCAATAATATACGGGCAGACCGAGAGACAGATATACAGACAGGTTGTTACATTGATATTTACATTTTTATGTATCAATGACAAACAGAAAAACAGGCAGGCAGACAGACAGACAGGTGGATACATTGATATTTACATTTTTATGTATCAATGACAGGCAGAGAGACAGGCAGTTAGATTGATATTTACATTTTTATTTTTATATCATAGACAGACAGACAGACAGGAGGTTAGATTGATATTTACATTTTTATTTATCAATAAAAGATAGACAGACAGACAAACATGAGGTTAGATTGATATTTAAATTTGTATGTATTAATAATAAAAAGACAGACATGGACAGACACACAGACAGACATGGACAGACATGTGTCGGTAAACATTCATACATACACATATCTTAATGTGAATGGGTTAGGATAAGGTGAATGAATGTGAATATAATTGGAAATGACTGTTCATTTCTCAAGGGGGCAGTTTCTGGAGTATGGTAGCAATGGAGTGGCCATAACACAGCCGCGGGAATGGAAGAAGTATGATTTTCATTATGACAACGTCCTTTGGGCCTTTCTGACCTTGTTCACCGTCTCCACAGGAGAGGGCTGGCCAACGTGAGTCTGTATAATTATTCTTCAAAACATGAATATCCATTTTTATAGAGAGGAATAATTCATGCAAAAAGAAAATCCACAACTTAAATCATTTTTAACAACAGACACCTCTGGGTCTCTGAGATCTCTTGCATCCCTACTGTGTTAAAATCACAAATATATTCCCCTCTCTGCAGTTTTAAGTCAATGTCTTCAGTCGTTTTTTCTCTAGCTTGAGTAAATACAGTTATTTACAATACATTTGCAGTTTAAAGTTTTTTTCTAACATAACAATAGAATACCAGTATCAAGTATCAATGTGAGAAGTATCTACACATCTATGTATAATAAAAGTCATCTTGCTCATATTCTCTCTGTGTTTCTTCAGAGTGCTGAAACACTCCGTGGATGCAACATATGAGGACCAGGGTCCCAGTCCGGGTTTCCGCATGGAAACCTCCATCTTCTACGTGGTCTACTTTATCGTCTTCCCCTTCTTCTTTGTCAACATCTTTGTGGCCTTGATCATCATCACGTTCCAGGAGCAAGGAGATAAAGCCATGTCAGAATGCAGCTTGGAGAAGAACGAGGTGTGTAGGACGATCAGGGGCAAGTTAAACGCCTAATTTCACATTGTAAATCATTTTAGCCCTGGGTTAGTGTTTCTCATTTGTATATTTATGAACTCAATTACAGTTTAGACTTATAAGGTTAATAAATGCAAATGCGTGTGTGTAAATATTTTTTATTGGGTCTTTAAAGTGAGTGGATGAGTAGGTGGGAGGATGGCTGACAGCAAACGGTATCAGTGAGTTTAAAATAGTAATGTGGTACATGTTCAAGGTCAAAGTCTCATCATACAGGATATGTACAGACAGTTACAAGATGCCTGGAAGAGTAGCTCTCTTATGAGACTGTATTTTAACTGTGTGAGGCCAACACAGCTGTCCGTCTATGTTTTCACTACCTTGATTCTAAGTTCCTCTGACAAACACACCAGAAAACCTCGGGAGGAGCTACTGGACCATTCAAGCACAAATCTCTATTTCTGTTCCGAAACCTACTGAACAACATTGCTGTCTACTGCCTATGTGGGCAGCATCTTAACTATTATAAAACCATTTTTTAATACTGTAGATATACATCAACTCAGAAGACTATTTTATTTTATCAATAGTATTCAGTTGTAAATAAGTATATGTATATATATATATATATATATATATATATATATATATATATATATATATATATATATATATATATATATATATATATATATATATATATATATATATATATATATATATATATATATATATATATATGCAGGGGTTAAATTGGGATTTGTTATGTGGGGGGGCTCGGGGGGGAGGGGTACTTCAAGGGGTAACATGTTTAATACTGATGATAGCAAAGCCACTGGTGTGTTTCAATGACATTCTCTGATAGAAGTTGATAAGTTTCAGCTTTAAATCTGTGCCAGAGGTTGACCCAAAATATTTTAAAAAGAGCATCTGAATTTTAAATGATGCAAATCTATGAGTTTGACACCCTATATCCATTTGTTGCACATGTCATTATGCACAATTGATCAAACTTTAAAGGAAGTTAAAAGAATCAACCTCCTTGAATAATTCTAGGCATAAGATAGGCTACCCCAAAAGACTAAATTAACAAGAAAAGGTACAACACACAGTACTGTATCAACAACATGTCTTATAAATTAGCCATAGAGATTCCCTATGCTGGTCAGCAGCTAAAACAATCATATAGTTAGGTTTGATTTGTGTAATCAAAATACATTATTTTATTAAACTATACAATAGTTATATCCAGTGTTATCCTTAACACAATGTAATTAGATGAGTGACATACATACTTTAATCCTTTACACGTTTCTAGTCATCTATGAAGTTTTCTAGACGTGGGCACCATTATTACCTCTCTCTCTGTCTCTCTCTCTCGTCAAATGATCCTGCGTGAGAGCGCGTTCTTGAAGTTCTGAGTTTTTTCGCTTGAGTTGCATAACTTGCGCGAAGACGCATTTAAAGGGAAAAGCGCGTGTTTTAGCGGCAATTGCGGCGCCCAATTAGCGTAATTTTCATCGCCCCGTGCGAGGACGCGCCTGGTTGCGTCTTTGCATTGACTTTGTATGTAATCTGCTCACGCAAATCGTTGAACTTGCGTTGGTAAGTATTCCCCATAATGAATGAAAACACATTATTCCCTTCGCGTCAGTGCACACGCACCAGCGCAGCGAGTACACACCCACCAGCGCAGCGAGTACACTGGCAAGAGCAGAGCGCGACCTTCAGCCTATGTGCCGGGGCTTAGCCCCGGACGGCCCCGGCCCAATTTAAACCCTGTATATATATATATATATATATATATATATATTTTTTTTTTTGATTTTTATGCAATGCATTCTGGGATTTGATTGGGTATAGTATTCATGCAATGCTGCTTTAAACTTTGCCAAAAGTATGTGTCCTGGAGAAGACAGATCAATTATAGGGGAGAGCGGGGCACAACCTAAAACTTTTTGGTTTTGGCTCAATCATTAAAAAAATATTTGAGTTTGATTAATTTTTTTGACACAAGCAACACACACATCTCTGCTACAAATGAACATTTGAAGTTTGTTTCTAGTACTTACCATTCTTGGACAATTACACCAAACGTGACAGAAGTTCAAACGTTACAACTTACCCCATAGGTGGGGTTCATTGTAACAGGCATGGGGTTAGTTGTAACACTTGCTAAAACTATAAGTTTGCAGGCAAATATTTTAATACTATTTTGTCTATATACTTGAAGTGGATATTGTTTATATATCTGTCTATAATAGACAGGTATCCACACTGTATTCATTCATCCAGCCCTTTTCTAACAATAGTTCAATTATAAATGGATACAAATGTCTAAATATGTTAGAAAAAGCAGCACAATTATAACAAAACTTTTTTATATGTGACCCAGTCTGTAATAACCATACTACAGTTTCAAAATCAAATTTTGAGATAATGAGCATTAAATTTTAGCCGCTCATTTCATTATGATTTCAATCTTTAACATGACCTTATTCAATCAATATTAAAGATATGAACAAAAATAAATCTGACACATGATTTTTGATAAGACAGGCACGTTTTTTTTGGCAGCCAGCAATCATTCATGTGTAGCCTATTTAAAACAACGGCAAGAATTACGCTAACGTTAGCGGTTTTCATATCGTAAGTGCTGATGGGTTATTTGTAACACAGCGTTACAATTAACCCCGCTGGGTCAAAATATTTTCAAGAACACCTAAAAAGTTGCCAAGAGCTGCAGACATATTTTAAAATGATGCTATGTTTTAGTCAACAAGACACTGATTAATATGACATAGCATTGGATTTGGTATCTTACACACCCAACACTCGTTCATCAATAACTTTCTAGAAAATATTTTTCAATAATTTGTGGGAAATCGTCTTTTGGCGGCGTGAAAAAATACCGGAAAAACAAAACGCTCAACCTTGACCAACAATGTAAACAGTCCGTGTTACAACTATCCCCACGTTAGTTTTTTGCCCCGTGCACCCCTACTTCTTGTCAAACAGCGTTGACTTTGGTAGCATTGATACATCATTTGTGATTAGGATGATGAGTGTAGCTATCTACTCATAGATCTGCTGTTCAGAATGTTACTGAGGACTTAATGATGAGATAAAGCCTACTTTGATGTTTGCAGCGAGCTTGTATCGACTTCGCCATCAACGCCAAGCCCCTGACCCGGTACATGCCTGCGGACAAGCAATCTTTCCAATACAAGATGTGGAAGTTTGTAGTGTCCACCCCTTTCGAATACTCCATCCTGACCATGATTGCCGTCAACACCGTGGTCCTCATGATGAAGGTAAACATCTGATGTTTACCACCTGCTGTGGTATTGTGATGTGGCAGTTTTGGACACGTTTATTGATAGTTAAAATGATAGTATACCCAAAAATTCTGAGACTTGGACACGGATAAAGTGATCCAATTTTCCGTAACTATAACAGATTTCCATGAGATCATGTTGCTCCACAATTCAGTACTACATAGTTCAACATTTTCTAACATTTATAATGTGTTTAGAAACAATTTTCTGAAAGACATTTACATAGTCTGTTATTTACAAGTAGATTGAATCAGTGCTTCCAAGCATAGAGACATAATGTCATTCCTTGGGGATGAGTGTTGTTGCAACCCAGAGTTCATCAGTCGATTGTTTGTTTGGATAGCTGCCAGCAGATAGTGCCCTCCAGTTCTTTAAGCGGGAGTGTTAAGACACTGCAAAGCAATAGACTCTAATACCACAAGACTTCAAAGTTCAGTGATACTAATTATTGCATGAAAATATTCAGCTATGAATAAATCATACCTTGTTTTAGGTTCCTGAGAGCGTGTTTTACAGATTTACTTTAGATTATGTGAATATGTTCAGAGTCAGCATGTTTTTTTCTTTTGCAGTTCTATAAAGCTCCTGACCCATATGAAGACATGTTGAAGTGGCTGAACATCATCTTCACTGCTCTCTTTACACTGGAGTGCATCCTCAAGGTCATCGCCTTCGGTCCTCTGGTAAGACTGGAGACACTGTTGCTGATCTTTAATCATTATTTAAAGCTGTACTGGAAATTCAGGTTTCAAGTAGTTACATCAGTGTACGTTAGACAGGAGCAACCAACTGTTAAGACCGTTTGATGTGCATCGCATGCTGTGATCCACATACACTGCATGCAAAAACAGCTGAAGTCACAGTTTCGGATGGACTGGGTGGGTGTTACGCAATACTGGGAGTCAAAGTGAACACGTTTTATACAACCGATAAGGATAGAAAATATGTTTAAATTCTTCGTCCGAAGGACTATTTGACTGACTTTTGGTTTAAATCTTAAAGGGTAACTGTGTTATTTCTGTGCCATTTTTGTGATGGCACAGAAATAACACTTTTTTCAGATCCGAGGTAAAACAATTCTATCATAAGATAATTATTTAATAAATAAATAAATAGAATAATTATTTATTAATTATCACTTCTGAAGGTCGAAAATGAACTTTTTCTAGGTTAATTCATTCCCCGTCAGCCTTTTTTAAAGCCAGCATTTTTTGTGATTTTCAAAAAAAATCACAAAATGCCTTCTAGAATTTTTTTCTTCTAAAAATATATAAACATACAAATATATCAAATGAAAGAACAGACCTTCTACTTAAAAAACAAAACAATAAACAAACAAACAAACAAAACAGGGAAAAAAGTTTCATCCTATCTATATCAATACTGTATATGTAATTTTTTTTTAGCAAAAAGCTGAAAAATTGCATTTTTGTGAAGGAATTTAGTTAGAGATCAGATTCAGAACGATTATCAAAACATAAACAGAGTTTAAAATTAATAAATTATTTTTTGTTTCAGTTTTTTATAAATTGGGTAATTGCGGTATTACAGATTACTATAAAAACTCATCAGGAACACTTTTTTCATGCAAATGTTTTCTCTTAATTGACAAGATAACTTGTCAATGGCAGAGAAAGAGTTAATCTCAACCAACAGTTGGGTTTGTCCATATTTTACCCAACCGTGGGTTGAAACATGGGTTTTTAGAGTGTAAATATTATGGCATTCTTGCCAAATCAAGCTATAGACGGTTTCATCGGACGCACGTGATACAAGTCTGGATCCGAACTTTACTTCTGGTTTCATTTTTTTAATAGTCTGACTAGTTGCTAAACTGATCTCTTGAAGAAATGCATCGTCGAAAATAACAAATGTTTTGGTTTCCCATGTAATCTATGTGTTGTTTTTTTGCTTGTAAATAAACTACGTTTAAAGTACTTTGTTGTTATTTATTATTAGCAGAGTTTACCGGAAGTTACGTGCGGACCGTGACAGCCGCTTGTTTTTGTTGTAACTGCTGAAACCGTCTATAAAGTAAACCAGACTTCATAATATCTGGCTTTGTAAAATAAATGTTATTAAATTTTGTGAAGATCAGAGCAACGTGAAAAAAAATGAATGAGTGATTTCAGTGGGAAACATTGAGCTCTGTTGGTTATTTCACCACCATTATGGGTCCATTGATAGCATGTACACTGTGATCTCAGCGAGAGGGTAATGGCAACCCTGTGGGTGAGAAGTTTTCATGAGTGTACAGTTTAAGAGCGATTCATAAATCTCCCTTCAGCGCCGGCTGGTCTGACCCACAGCAGAAGGTCTCATCACAAGCTCCATTTGCCAGGCTCATTTGTTAAGAAGCTTTCACAGCGCATGATGCTCGTGTTTACCTCCACCTGTTTGCCGCTCTAGGCTGATGAATGTGTCTCGCTCATGTGCTTCTGACCGTCTTGTCTAGCAGCGCTTGACAAATCCCTGCGGCATTCAGAAGAGGAACGGGCACAGGGCTAAGACACCTGACAGATCAGCCTGCTGTATAAGATCTATGACATGACTTATCACTGTTTGCATTTGAGGCTGCCTGTGTGTCTGCACTTTATTTAGCACACAATGTCACTATTGATATTGCTCTTACTTAGGGTGGATGATGTAAGAGGTGAGAAATTCCTATGATACATACATTGAAAAAGGACCAATGCCATATCTAAAAACCAAAATATCACAGAGACCTTGGTGAGTTTGTTTGACTTGACCTAGTAACACTCTGGCAACCACCTAAAAAATCTTAGCCACTGTATAGCAATGTGGTAAAAATAATCAGAACAACCTGGCAACCACCTAGAACATATTAGCCACAGTATAGTATTTTTTAGCATCTTCAGAACAACCTGGCAACCTCCCAGAACATCTTAGCAACTGTATAGTAATATGGCCAAGTCTTTAGAACAAACGGACAGCCATCTTTGACAATATTGCTACATGGTTGCTAAGATGTTCTAAGTCTTCAGAACAACCTGGCAACCTCCTAGAACATCTTATAACAACTGTATAGTAATATGCTTGAAGTCCTTAGACCAACCTGGCAACCACCTAGATTATCTTAGCAACTGTATAGTAATATGGCCAGGTCTTCAGAACAAACTGACAACCATCTTCGGCCATATTGCTATATGGTTGCTAAGATGTTCTAAGTCTTCAGAACAACCTGGCAACCTCCTAGAACATTTTAGCAACTGTTTAGTAATATGGATGAAGTATTCAGAACAAACTGATAACTATCTTCGACCATATTACCATATGGTTGATAAGATGTTCTAAGTATTTAGAACAACATGGCAACCACATAGAACATCTTAGCAACTGTATAATAATAGTCAAAATCTTCAGAACAACCTGGCAACCTCCTAGAACATCTTAGCAACCGTATAGTAATATGGTCGAAGTCCTTAGAACAACCCGGCAACCTCCTAGAACATCTTAGCAAGTGTATAATAATAATAAAGTCAAAATCTTCAGAACAATCTAGCAACCATCTAGAACATATTAGCAATTTCTATATTAGCAATATAGAAATATGTTCAAAGTCCCTAGAACATCCTGGCAACCTCTTAGAACATCTTAGCAACTGTATAGTAATATGGTAAAAATCTTCAGAACAACCTGGCAACCTCCTAGAACATTTTAGAAACCGTATAGTAATATGGTTAGAGTCCATCGAATAACCTGGCAACCTCCTAAAACAGAAACCGTATAGTAATATGATCGAAGTCCATCGAACAACCTGGCAACCTCCTAGAACATCTTAGAAACCGTATAGTAATATGGTCGAAGACCATCGAACAACCTGGCAACCTCCTAAAACAGAAACCGTATAGTAATATGATCGAAGTCCATCGAACAACCTGGCAACCTCCTAGAACATCTTAGAAACCGTATAGTAATATGGTCGAAGTCCATCGAACAACCTGGCAACTTCCTAGAACATCTTAGAAACCGTATAGTAGATTACCTATAGTATGGTTGAAGTCCATCAAATAACCTGGCAACCTCCTAGAACATCTTAGAAACCGTATAGTAATATGGTCGAAGTCTATCGAACAACCTGGCAACCTCCTAGAACATTTTAGAAACCGTATAGACGGTTTCAGCAGTAACAACATAAACAAGTGGCTGTCGTGGTCCGCACGTAACTTCCGGTAAACTCCGCTAAGAATAAATAACAACAAAGTTCTTTAAACGTAGTTTATTTTATATAACAAGCAAAAAAACAACACATAGATTACCTAGGAAACCAAAACATTTGTTATTTTCAACGAGGCATTTCTTCAAGAGATCAGTTTAGCAACTAGTCAGACCATTAAAAAAAACAAAATCGGAAGTAAAGTTCGGATCCAGACGTGTATCACGTCAGCGCACATGCGTCCGATGAAACCGTCTATAGTTATATGGTCCAAAGTCCTTCGAACAACCTGACAACCTCCTAGAACATTTTTGCAACTATTTAGTAATATGGACGAAGTCTTCAGAACAACCTGGCAACCTGGCACTTAAGATAGTCAGTGCATTGTGGTAGTTTCTTTATAACCATATAACTATAAAATATAATTGAGGAAAGATAGTCCGTGGGCGATCTTAACAAGTCAATGTTTACACGTTTAAGTGTATGTTTATCTTACACAACATGTTCATTGATTTTGTTTATATTTCGCTGCAGTTTGTTTGTTGCAGTTAAGGCCTTTTACCATAAGATAACATTTAAGATGCTTTTAGGTTTTAAACATTGTTGGGATTTAGTTTAGTTTTCTCCTATATTTTTCTGAATGTGTGCAGAACTACTTGAAGGAGGCATGGAACATTTTCGACTTTGTTACTGTGTTGGGAAGCATCACAGACATCTTAGTCACAGAGATCAAGGTAAGTCCTCAGAAACACTTCGGTTTCAAAGCTTTTCAGAATAGTTTTCCAATGCAAAGCACGCTGTTATTATGAAAAACCTTGAATGATATTCAATAAGAATTTGATAGAGACATTTAGTCACACATTCTGTTTATATTGTTTTAGCTTCCGTTTTATTAAAATAATTATGGTACTTAATAAACAGCCACAAAATCTGTGCTGAATGCAATTTAACTGTGCAGCTGCTGATTTAATGGCTTGGTACGGAGTACAAAGTTTGTGGAGGATGCATTAAATAGACATGTTTTGGCATGCTTTAATAGAGTTGTACAGCATCATTGCACCACAACCAATCAGATGTCCAATTTACATAGAAAGGGGTGGTGTTTATGCTACAAAACTGATAATGACTTCATTTAAATTTAGTTACGCATAGTATGCACAATTACAATGACATTTTTTCCAAACATTACAATCTCTCTCTTTGTCAGCTTTCAGTGTTTATTTTTGTGTCACATCTGTGTTGCATTTCTACTCTGCTTTCAGTTTGTGTCTATTTCTGTGTTCAGTGGTTAACATTACAGGCACACTTCAGGAATCTCCCATTGCACATCAGAATCAAGAAACAGAAATTGGACTTTGTATAAAGTGCATTGTAGTACGGCACATTAAACCGATTCGTTCTAAGCAACCTCTTCGTGTTGTTTCCAAATCATTCAGTTTAATCCCTAATGATTGAACTTATAAGACTTAGTGATCCGCTCAAGTGCATATGACAGTCTGGAGATCTCCCCAATGATCTTTGACAGCCACGTCTCTGTGTCTCGGAGAGAGACTCTAGCATCTCCTAACTATTTCACTGTGACTCTATTTTCATGCTAAATCTCTGTTGGCACCTGTCTGCTTCTTTCCCCACCGGACTGCACAGACGGTAAGTGGCTTCATCGGTCATGTCCTGCCTGCGTCTCTGTCCAGACCTCTCCTTCTGTCACACATCTTATGCTAATGTTGATGCTGAGTTCACTAATGTCAGGCTTGTTCAATCCGGAACTAAGCTATGATGACAGGGATGAATTTCCTTATTTATCAGTTTGTTTTACAAAATTTGCATTTCTTAAAGCATGTTATGCAAAGCTGTTGGCTAATAATGCAACAGTATGAGACTAATTATTAACAGAGACATGCATGAGATACTGTAAACACTGTGTCCTAACTAGGCGGGATCCAATAAAGTGGCTGCAGCTTCCAGAGGTTACATTTGTAGGCTGTATACGTCATCAAGATCAGAATATTAGCAATTATAAAGTTAACTATTATTCTTAGTTAATTGTAAATTGTCTTAATAAGCTTATGACTTGTGAATGTAATGCTCAGTTAACTTAAATAAACCAGGTTTGATGATGTATGCAGCCTGTAGCTATATGCGACCTCCGGAGGCTGCAGCCTTCGAATTTAGTAACAGACAGCATTTAGCCAAATGCTTGGCTTTTTTATTAGCATCTCACTAGGTATCCCCGCCCACTATGACATTTTATTGTTTTGCTCCACATAAGTGTACTTATACCTTAAAGTAAAACTAATTGAATAATTAATTGATTGTTTCACCTCACACAATTCAGTTTTTATTCAATTTTATTTATATAGGGCTTTTCACAATTGTTTAATTGTTTCAAAGTAGCTTTACATGAATAGATGCAGGAGAAAACACAGACCAATTGTAAACATAAGCAGCAGAATACAGCGGTTAAGATTAACCGTGCTAGCGAGCGTAGTAATAATGTTCCAGACAGGCTAGCTATTGCGGCATAAGTATATTACCCAGACGAGTTATGCAAATGCTTTGTTCCGGATATGCTAACTATTGCAAGCTAACTATATTTACTAGATAAATGATGTAAATGCTTTGTTAAAGAGAAATGTCTTTTGTTAAGACTTAAACACAGTATGTGTTTAGTGTGCTTATGTTTGGAAACTGCCTGGTTAGGACAGTGTGTCTAGTAACACCTTATCAATAATCTTATCAGATCTAACAGAGACTTAACAGAGGCTGTGGCAGACCCTTTGACTGAACCCTCATGTCGGAATTAGATGCCGAGATTCAGCGATGCAACTCTGATCTCTATTTCCGTCTGTTTCTAGGATAAGCTGATTAATCTGAGTTTCCTAAAACTCTTCCGGGCTGCCCGTCTCATTAAACTTCTCCGGCAGGGATACACCATACGCATCCTGCTGTGGACCTTTGTTCAGTCTTTTAAGGTGAGACCTTAACCTTTAATGTTGCTATAATTTTATGAGGTGGCAAAAGAAATGTATGTTTTAGTATGACCTGCTTTCACCCAAGTGACGTTGGTTTTATGGGTGGGGTTTTATTATTGCTTTTATATGTAATAATCATAATTTTTGTATGATTCACATTAATAAGTTTATATGAATTAGCCACCTTGTAAAACAATTAAGTATTCGTGTGAGATCATGCTGAGATAATAAACAGTATGACAAATTATTATGTCAATTAATACTTCTGAATTGATGAATAGATTGTTGTGCCATCTGCTAAGCTAGAGTATGTTTAAAAAACAAACAAAAGCAGTCTCATTTATTATTTATAATAATACCCCATATCATACCCTGTACATTTCGGTTTGAACCGAAATTTAAAAGTGTTCATATAAACTTTTAAAGAGACATTCCACTTTTTTTAAATGATGCTCATTTTCCAGCTCCCCTGGAGTTAAACATTTGATTTTTACCTTTTTGGAATCCATTCAGCTGATCTTCAGGTCTGGCGCTACCACTTTTAGCATAGCTTAGCACAATCCATTAATATTATATTAAAAATATTATAAAATAATATTACGCACTGCCCGAAAATAGTCCCCTGCCATTGAAAGTAACCAAGGGGACTATTTTCGGGCAGCGCATAATATCACTACGCCTGCTGCAGCCATGTTACATCAGCAAAGTCACTTATTATTACGCCAGTTTGAAAGTATAGTTCCTCACCATATCTGCCTAGAATATCGCAACTTTTTTCTGTCGGTCTTAGTACACGATGTAACTACAGAAGAGTCAAGTTTTAAATAGGAAAAAATATCGAAACTCTTTGGTTATTTGTTAGCGCAATGCTAATGGTCTAATCAGATTCAATGGATTGTGCTAAGCTATGCTAAAAGTGGTAGCGCCAGACCTGGAGATCAGCTGAATGGATTTCAAAACGGTAAGAATCAAATGTTTAACTCTAGGGGAGCTGAGCATATTTTCAAAAAAAGTGGAATGTCCCTGGAAGTGTACACTAGCATGTAGACAAAAGTGTCAATGCTTTGTAAATTTCATGTTTTTTTTAAAAAAAGCAAAACTCCCTACTTAAAAATCCAGCTAAGACCAGCATAAGCTGGTGAGCTGGTTTTAGTTGGTCTCCCAGCTTGGTTTTGATGATGTAGCAAGCTGGTCTAGTTGGACTTAGCTGGTCAGGCTGGAAGGCCAGCTGACTCACCAGCTTGATCAGCTTTGCCAGGCAGGGAGGACCAGCTTAGACCAGCTACTGCCACCTTAATCCAGCTAAAACCAGCTACCAGCTTATGCTAGTCTTTGCTGGATTTTTCAGTAGGGCTGGCAATGAAATCATACATTTAACCTTATTATTGCATGCATTTTTGAGTATGCATTTGAATCTGCTTCTGTAACTTTATGTTCTCCCCTAGGCTCTACCGTATGTGTGTCTCCTCATCGCTATGCTCTTCTTCATCTATGCCATCATCGGGATGCAGGTAACAACCGGTCACAACATCATTAAGACACCATTCACACCCAGCTGCTGTGCCATCTGAGCCAGC
Organism: Misgurnus anguillicaudatus; assembly: GCF_027580225.2. Taxonomy (NCBI): domain Eukaryota; kingdom Metazoa; phylum Chordata; class Actinopteri; order Cypriniformes; family Cobitidae; genus Misgurnus; species Misgurnus anguillicaudatus. The sequence goes on from NC_073345.2 coordinate 26,353,139, forward strand.
TTCACCAATGAATCTCATCTCCAGAGCTGCAGCATGCATCTGGCTTCAACATGATACACTCATTGAAAAAAAAGCTACAGCGATGCATCATAAACTGCAGAGTTTTCTTATCGAAAGCTTCATATCATAGCCTTTATGAAAAAGAAAGCCGTTGGATCCCATCTTTGATTGCATATTTAGGTCGGTGCATGCAGGCAATCTCCCAGATTGTGTTGGAAATGATGGCCTCTGCCATCTAGTATATTAGGACTGCATTGTAAATCAATGCTAATTGTATCCTGTGGGTTGGAGGAAATTACATCATCAGCAAGCTGTATAATCAGCTAAACTCCTTCCACTAACACAACCCTCGTTTCTCCATCCACCATAAAATGACTATGATACCTAAAATGGTCAAAATGGTCTCTTACTTTTACTGGGACAGTACCCTTTTAAAAAGTATACCTTTGTACCTGAAGAGTTCATATTAGTACCTCAAGGGTGCATATTGGTACCAAAGAGTGCATATTAGTACCTCACAGGTACATTTTGGCCCTAAATGTATACATATCTGTATTTAAAATGGTACTGGCCCTGTGCAACTAGGCACCATTTTTTTCTGACACTGTAGTGACACTGTAAGACATCCTAAAGGCTTTAACAGCATTGTTAAAGTATTAATTGTTTTGTAAAATATGTTATTTACGATGTTTTGTCCTATAGACATTTATTAAAAAACCAAACAAAATGTTATGCTTGTTTTAGCGAATTGAGGAAGAAATGTAAATTATTTTTTATAATAATCTTTTGAGATTAACTTCCATCGAACGTTCCTATAGAGGTATTTTTGCCTGGATAAGATAAAAAAAGCTCAAAGTTGTAAAAGTTTGAAATGCACTGCTGACTTGTACAAGCGTATACAAGTTATTATTTGGTGTACTGTTGCACATACAGCATGACAATATGCTTAAAATCTGTCTGTGGTCCAAGATGTATATCTGTTATTATTTATTTGGCTGTCAGATTATTTTGATTCCTTTGGCTGAGTGTCAGTGCATTACCGCTGTGTAGATCTGGTGAGTCGGCGTGTTTATTTATATACTGCGTGTGCTGTCTGACTTGAAGTCAGAATATGAATAAGCATGAGTCATAGTTTATGCAGTCGGTCTCTGTAGCCTTATTAATACTGCAGATACTTACTGTAACAAACCCTCCAGGCAGTCTGAATTATTGACTCCCACCCCTGCAGGTATTTTGATGCGCTCTCGATAGGGAAAGCGTACACATTGTTTGCTCTTCTACAGCAAAACTGCTCACTTTCTCTGTCCTTGATCCAAAACTGAAATGCCGATGTGCTTTTCTGTCTCTTTTAGGTGTTCGGTAACATCCAACTGACTGATGATTCCGCCATCAATCATCACAACAATTTTCGCACCTTTTTTCAGGCCCTGATGCTGTTGTTCAGGTACTTGTATTGCAAAATTACAATATCAAAGGGATACAGTTGTGCTCATAAGTTTACATATCCTGGCAGAATTTATGATTTCTTAATTTTTCAGAGAATATAAATGATAAAACTTTTATTTCACTCATGGTTATTGTTTGGCTGAAGCCATTTATTATCAATCAAATGAGTTTACTTTTTTAAATCAATATGACAGAAACTACAAAAATGACTCTGATCAAAAGTTTACATACCCCTTAATAGTGTGTATTGCCCCTTTTAACATCAATGACAGCTTAAAGTCTTTTGTGGTAGTTGTAGATGAGGCTCTATATTGTCTTAGATGGTAAAGCTGACCATTCTCCTTTAGTTCCGGCTCCGAACTGTTATACTGGATTCACACCAAATGCGGTTGAGGCGGCAAAAACGCGCTATTGGCACGTACAGTAGTTGGACGTCTGAACATTTTGAGTTTATGAAATTCTAGTTATTTGAGACATTTATGCGGAAAATTGGTGATGGGATGGGCTTCTGCGATTCCGCTCGCTTCCTGTAATCACGTCACTACTAGAGCAAGCTCCTATTTGGTTAACGTGGCACGATTTTCTGATAAAGTTCAGATTTTTCAACTCGCGCATTTCCCATGGCAACACTCAATTTGCGTCATTTGCGTGAACTAGACGCACGAATGAGTCTTTTGTGGTAGTTGTGGATGAGGCTCTATATTGTCTTAGATGGTAAAGCTGACCATTCTTCTGGCAAAATTCCTCCAGTTCCGGCTCCGAACTATTATGCTGGATTCACACCAAATGCGGTTGAGGCGGCAAAAACGTAGTTGGACATCTGAACATTTTGAGTTTACGAAACTCTAGTTATTCGAGACATTTACATGGAAAATTCACGTCATGGGAGGGACTTCTGCGCTCTCTTCCTGTAATCACGTCACTACTAGAGCAAGCTCCTGATTGGTTAACGCGGCACGATTTTCCGCCAAAGTTCCGATTTTTCAACTCGTCATTTGCGGGAACTAGACGCGCGAATGAGGCGGATTTGTGTCTACCGCGCGTAAATGCATCTTAATATTTACTTAACAGTGAAAGCACGTGACGCCTCTACCGCGGCTGATGTGAACGCAGCATAAGAAGTTATTTTTGCAAACAGTACAGTTTTAATGATGTTGTGTGTATTTGTGTTATAGGAGTGCTACAGGTGAAGGCTGGCATGAGATCATGTTGGCATGTCTGAGCGACAGACCGTGTGACCCGCTCTCTGGCTCCAATGGAAAAGAGTGTGGCAGTGATTTCGCTTATTTCTACTTTGTCTCCTTCATCTTTCTCTGTTCCTTCTTGGTTAGTGAGAGCAGATCTCAAATTTAAATCTTGGACATACAGTATACTCTTTAAAGGGATATGTTATATGTTAATTTTCCAGCTCCCCTAGAGTTAAACATTTGATTTTTACCATTTTGGAATCCATTCAGCTGATCTCCGTGTCTGGCTGTACCACTTTTAGCATAGCTTAGCACAATCCATTGAATCTGATTAGACCATTAGCATCGTGCTAAAAAATAACCAAAGAGTTTTGATATTTTTCCAATTTAAAACTTGACTCTTCTGTAGTTTCATTGTGTACTAAGACCGAAAGAAAATTTAAAGTTGCGATTTTCAAGGCAGATATGGCTAGGAACTATACTCTCATTTTGGAGTAATAATCAAGGACTTAGCTGCGTAACATGGCTGCAGGAGGCGCAATGATATTACACAGCACCTGAAAGTAGTCCCCTTGGTTACTTTCAATAGTAGGGAACTATTTTCGGGCACTGTGTAATATCATTGCGCATCCTACAGCCATATTACAGCAGCAAAGTCCTTGATTATTACACCAGAATGAGAGTATAGTTCCTTGCCAAAATCGCAACTTTAATTTTCTGTCGTCTTAGTACACGATGTAACTCAAGTTTTAAATAGGAAAAATATATAAACTCTTTGGTTATTTTTTAACACAATGCTAATGGTCTAATCAGATTCAATGGATTGTGCTAAGCTATGCTAAAAGTGGTACTGCCAGACCCGGAGATCAGCTGAATGGATTCCAAAACGGTAAAAATCAAATGTTTAACTCTATGGGAGCTGGAAAATGAGCATATTTTCAAAAAAGTGGAGTGTCCCTTTAAGGGACAGTACACCTTAAAACACAATGGCATCATTTACTCACTTAAAAAAGACACGAGAGTCAGTTGTGGAAAATAATAAGACTTGTTTACAAAGACAGTATGTTTGAATTAGGTTTGGAAAAAAGTTTTTTCCTGTTTACAGAGAATTGATCTTCAGTTGTTGTTTTTTAATCTTGCTTAAAGTAAATGTAAAAAAAAATGTTAGACGTATGCTGAGAACGGGAATATTATCTTATACTTCTGTAACTCTCAAGTAAACTTGTTTTGTTTCAAGGACATGCTGTTTTATGTTTTGTAATGCTGACGAATCTTCTTCAGATGCTGAACTTGTTTGTCGCCGTCATCATGGATAACTTCGAGTACCTGACACGTGACGCTTCTATTCTCGGGCCTCATCACTTGGACGAGTACATCCGCGTTTGGGGGGAGTATGACCCCGCCGCCTGGTGCGTATCACTCCTCCGTGACGCACCTCACTGACAGTTAGAGCCGCTTTAAAATGAGACGACAGCTCGAAAGGATGCCGACTTAAGAATTCAACACTGCGCTGTGTCTGATTTAAGTCTCAGAAATCCTATTTTACAGTGCAGCCATGGCTAACATCAAATCCTCGAGCTTTGTCTGTGCTGGGGACTGCAAATCTTATCTTTTGCATGCCAGCCAATTTTAGTCTCAAGCAGAACGGATTTATCATCTCTGTCAGTTTAACTTGAAAATGCACGGTTGTCTCAATAACCATAAAGTATTTGAATAAATGTGTTGATGGTATGTAAATTTAATCTGGGAATAACTGATCTTAAATGTCTTTATTTTTGTAACCCATGTCTATTTTTTGCAGCGGAAGGATACGCTATACGGATATGTACAATTTGTTGCGCGTAATCTTGCCCCCTCTTGGCTTAGGAAAGAACTGCCCTAACAGGGTGGCATACAAGGTTTGAAAATCTACACGCCTTCCCTTTAAAGGGCGGTGCTGTAAAATCAAACACCCATATAAATGCTTGATGGTGTTGACATTGGATTGGATTACAATTCCCTCCCTTACTAATTTCATTATGGGTAACCATGGAAACTAAAGGAAACAAAGCCAAATGATAAATCCCTCATCCCAAACTAATCCCATACTGTATGTTTACAATGCATATTGTAAATATTTATGTACTTGATCAGCATTTATTTGCTCTATTAAAATAAGGCTTTTTCACAGCTTTGTTTCTGAGTATCTGATTGGTTAGCCGTGATTTGCATCCTAGCATGCAATGACAGAAGCTTCATGCCATAATCTTCATTCCTGATTCAGGAACGGCCTGTATAGTTATGAAGACAGGCATGATCCATCCATCCCCACGAGGGAGGATGGTATCGAATCCCTTTGCCTTCCTTCAGAATCCGTGATAACAATGTTTTGTTTCATTCATATCACTTTTTTTGTTTATCACTATTCCTGGCCTTTCCTTTTCTCATGTGATCTTTCAACCCTGTGAAGTGGACGCATGTCTTACCTCGATATGTACGAGATGCTTCGACACATGTCCCCTCCTCTGGGTTTGGGAAAGAAATGTCCTCCGCGAATCGCCTACAAGGTAGACTTCCCGCCCCCTAACCCTTCTGCAGTAACACCCGACTCTTCTTCAGCCCCTCTTCTGTGCTCTCATTGGCTCATTTTGTTTTCCTTGTGTGTTTTGCTCCTTTTCAGTGTTTCCTCTTTCTGATGTTTTCTGTACTCTAAAGTTAAGATTGAATACTAGGTTTAAATACTTTGAAATTTGAAACGGTACAAAAACAGTCGGCAGAATAAACACGAAGTGAGCTCGGCTGAAAAACCACAAAAGGGTGGTTTCCCGGACATAGATTAGCTTAAACCAGGAGTAGGCCTTAGTTTTATTAGGAAATATAACTAGTTTTAACAAACATACCTTACTAAAACATTACTTCTGTGAATTTTGAGGCAAACCAAAGGGCACTGATGCATTTTAAGATATGTCAGTGCAAGTTGTTTTCAGTTTGGACAGCTCTTACATTTATTTTAGTCTATAGCTAGTCTAATCCCTGTCCGGGAAACCGCCCCAAAGTCTCCCAAAGGCAAATTGCATGGGGATAAATGTGTTACAATCTTTTCCATAGCACATAATAAAAAGTAAAGAATAAAATAATATAAGAATATAAGAAAATTTCAAAAACCGAATCGGTGCCATTTGCATGTTGTAAATCGTCAAAATCGAAGTTGATATTTTTCTTTTTTTAACACTAAATCTAATAACACAAGTTTTACTTTTCAAAATAAGTTTAGGTCAATCTCAGGTAACTAGTTTTTTTTTATATGGTTTCTTAATGGAGGATGGAGGCATTTTGATAAAAGCACTGAAAGTAACAGGACTGAGTTTTTGCAAATACATTAAATATAGCTGCAGTAAATATGTGCTAATAGACACTTTGCAAATTCTAGTGATTTACCAAAATGTTTTATTTTAAAATAATCCAATAACATCAAAGAAATAATATAGGTGACAGGAATGAGCATTAAGGTTGACATTCACAGTCATAGCATCAATAGCTGTGTCCCAATTCAAGTGCTGCAACCATAAGCATGCGACCTTAAAAGATGAGCACTTGGTCTTTCAAGGTGGAAGCCTCAGAAGATCGCGAAGAGAACTGAAATGAAACGATCTAACCTTCGGAGGACCCATAATTGGCGTCACCTGTTGCACGCGCACACCGCGCCTGTAAGCAGGACGCAGCGGAGACATTTTTGACTTATTAAAATAAATATGAAATCAGAAAAATATGAATTTATTTTAGAAAATATGACACGTTGATGTAGATTAAACTATTCAACAGTATATCAAATTAATCAGCCTTAGAAATATACGCAACATAAAAAGAATAATATTAACACAAAACATAACTTATAATACTGAAACAGTGACAAGATTTGTTTTTCTGATAAATACACTTTTATTTAATAAAGGTTTTAATTGTTTATTTTAGAATATCCAGCCATTATATGCAGCCATTGCAGACGTGCAATGAATCTTGGGATATCCTCGCCTGTTAAGGATCCATTCGTTCTATCCTTAACAGCGCGGAGAAATGAGGACGCATTTTGAGGCTTCATTCTAAGCATCCTTTAAATTGGGACGGCCTTACTCGCCTCGAGTCACGCTGCTGTGATGCAATCTTAAAATACGTCCTTAGAAGGTCGCAGCCTTTTTAATTGGGACACAGCCAATATCATAAATTATACAGAAAAGAAAATGAGAAAAGTGACTTTTGATCTTCACATCAAACCTTCAGAAGATGATGTCACTTCCTCTTGAAAATGTGATTTGCGGGATATTCATACATTTTCAGGACTGAATAAAATCCTGGGACATGACTAAAATGTGCATTTATCTAAAATATTATGACTTTTTAATGGTAAAAAATATTTAAAGCAAAGATGGGATATAGACCCACACAAAATGCAAAAAATTAAAGATATCTTAAAAATTGTTTGCTTTATATTTAAAGGTAAAGTATAGAGATAGAGAGCAGGGACAGATAAAAATGCTAAACGCTATTTTTTATTGTTGTATGTAGTTTTTATTAATATTTTAAAAGATTTTGTGTTAGATTAACATTAAGGCCACTTTGCTTAAAGGTGCAGTGTGTAAATTTTAGCGGCATCTAGTGGTGAGGTTGCGAAAAGTCCACTGCTCACCCCTTGCTTTTGAAACACATAGAGAAGCTACGGTAGCTGCTACCGGACAAACATCTCATCGTTGGAGACCACTTAGTAAAAAAAATTGTCCGTTAAGGGCTTCTGTAGAAAAATGGCGGCACAAAATGGCTACTTTCATGTAAGGGGACCCTCTTTGTATGTAGATAAAAAGGTCTCGTTCTAAGGTAATAAGCACATAACGGTTCATTATGAAAGGTCTTTGTACACCCCTGATAATATAGTTTTGTATATTATTTTGCATTTCTGTCAAGAGATCCTTCTAAAAATGACACACTGCACCTTTAAAGGTCACATTCTTTCTGATCCCATTTGCATGAACACATATTGCACACCGTAAACACAATCAAAGCTTCAAAAACACAGAAAGAACGGAACCTTTAATAATTAAATGTATTTTAGTTAGATTTAGTTTTCTTACATTGTTATACATATAATGACCTGGGGACAGAAATGGCACCGATTCGGTGGAATGACCCATCTTTTATTGAGATAGTTGCCTCACTGGTACAGTGCTGCCTGTATCACACATGCCATTCTGCCGCTTTAAGAGCTGTCTTTAGCTTTACACACCCTATTCCAGCTGTCTGAATGGGTAACATTCAAGAGACACACACTCGCGTCTGTCTGCCGGGCTGATGTCTGAGGGCACACAGCATTTGTGTATAAGCTTGAGGAAGCAGTAAGGCTCTAAATAGATCAAATCCCCTCCACCACCACCACCTTACAGCGCTGAATCAACAGGGAGGAAAGAAAAGCAAGCTATACTGTAGATGTGCGCTCACTGATGCGTCCTTTACCCCATTTTATCGGTAGTTGCTGTCTAATGAAGGCGGCGTCTGTTATCTCTGCATGCTGTTATGTTCTTACACACTACTGTACATCTATTCTTTGCTTTTTTATTATTTTTTACCCTGGGGTGTGCTAATGTGTGAAGCGTCTGCTCTGATTTTGTGTTTTTGTTTTCGCCGAACGCTGTTATTGTTCTGTAATCTTGGTTTTGGTAGGTCAGCATGCCTCGTCTCGCCCTCTGGGCATCATCCTCTGCTGAGGACCATCAATGGCTGTCAATAAAGAGCACAAGAAAGGCAGCCATCCTAGCAAACATGTCACGTTTCAGTGCACACTAACAAATGCCATGCGTTTGCATTCTCTACAAGGACAGTATAGTAGTCACTGTACATGTTGTCCGCTTGTATTATTTAATAATGAGACCTTTTAATATAAAGGGCTAAAGATAGTAATTTGTGCTTATTAATGAAGCTTTCATAAGCAATAACTTATTATTTATTCATTTAGCAGACGTTGTTATCCAAAGTTATTAAAAATGTTTATAATTTCATTGTAGACATGAACGCAGTACTGTTTGCTAACTAGAGAAATGCAGACGTCTTTCATTTGCATAACTCATCTGCATCCATCTGCATGAAGTGTATACAAACCATCTCCTCCTCTCATAATTTTAATGTCCTGAAAAGACAATTTGTGTGCTGAATTGTGACTGCGGAAATGACAATCGATGAAAACTAATTTGCATAGCCCGGTGTCCTCTCCAGCACACAAAATCTCATTGACAATTGTTATGTATCACAGCATTACTGTACGTATATATGATATTAATCACACATCTGTGTCCGTGACCTCACAGCGGTTGGTGAAGATGAACATGCCTATAGCTGAAGACAACACTGTTCACTTTACATCCACTCTAATGGGTCTCATCCGGACCGCCTTGGAGATTAAGCTGGCATCAGGTTAGTGCCCGCTTAAAACCCCTCGGGCGAGACGTCCGTCACACAGGTTGCTCCTTAACTGCTGTATAGTTCAACTGTTTTAGCAGTGCTTGTACCCAATGAAAAATTACAGTTTAATTGATAAATGTTTTCCCGGCTGACTTTATGATTGATTAAATAACAAGGTTGTGAGAAAACAGTGGAGTATTATTGGCTGACAGTGATGCAATTTACATACATGCATTATATGCTTATTGTTTTTACAGGCGTTCTGGCACAGCACCTGCGTGACGCTGAATTGAGGAAAGAAATAAATAAAATTTGGCCTAGCTTATCCTCGAAAACAGTGGATTTACTGGTGACACCTCATAAATGTAAGATCTGCACCTCCAATAAAAAATATGTTTTGGCTGAAATAAAAAAATGAGTGATTTATCTGTAAATTTCCATTTATTCATTTGGCAGATGGTTTTATACAAAGCGATCTACTGTGCACCCAAGCTGTACATTTTTATCAGTATGCGTGTTCCTTGGGGATCAAACCTCTGACCTTTGTGTTGCTAATCATGCAATGCTCTACCAGTTAAGCTACAGGAACAATGGAACCATTTTATTCAGTTTACTGAGTATTTGGTTCCACCTAGTGGACATCAGTAACAAATTCTAACCTTCAGGATCTCCTTTCACTTTCTTCTAGATAATGAGTTGACAGTTGGGAAGGTCTATGCTGCCCTGATGATTTTTGACTACTATAAGCAGAACCGAGCCAAGAGACTTCAACAGCAGCAGGCGGCTCCAGGCATACAGAGTAAAACCTTCTCATGTTATTACAAACCTGTATAATTTCTTTGTTCTGATGAACACAAAGGAAGATATTTTGAGGAATGTTTGTAACCAAATCGATCAGAGGCCCCATTGACATAGTATTCTTTTTTCCTACTATGGAAGTCAATATACAGGTTTGTAACAACCTGAGAATGAGTAAATCATGACAGACGTTTAATTTTAGGGTGAACTATCGCTTTAAATAAATAGTTAAAAGTGGTTTACTCATAGCTGGATAATACCGGGTCTAGGATGAAATTAAGGCTATCCCTGATGGATGTATGGATGATGCATGATGGATGGATGATACATGATGGGTAATACGTGATGAATGGATGGATGGGTGGATGAATAAATTGATGGATGGATGGAACACTGATGGATAATACACGATGGATGATACATAATGGATGGATGGGTGATACGTGATGGATTGATGGATGGATAAATTGATGGATAAATGGACCACTGATAAATAATGCATGAAACATGATGGATGGATGGATGATACATTATGAATGGATGGATGATGGGTGGTACATGATGGATAGATGGATGGATGATACATGATACATTATGAATGGATGGATGATGGGTGGTACATGATGGATAGATGGATGGATGATACATGATAGATGAATGGTTGGATGATGCATAACAGATGATGCATGATGGATGGATGGTACATAATGGATGATACATGATGGATGAAAGGATGGATGATATATGAAGGATGGAAGGATGATACATGATGAATGGATGCATTATACATGATGGATGATACATTATGGATGGATGAATGGATATCAATTTATTTAAGCTACATTTAAACAAAAAAGATTAGTAAAGTAAAATAAAATATAAAACTTATGTTTAAATGTAGCTTAAATAAATTGATTGCAACCACTTACCTTAAAAAAATTGATTTAAATTCAATGAATCATTTTTTTAGTGTATGGATGGATGGATGAGGGTGATACATGATGGATTGATGGATAGATGATACATGATGGATGATACATTATAAATACAAAAGTTTAATTTCTGGGTGAACTATCGCTTTAAATAAAAAGTTAAAAAGTGGGTTACTCATAGCCGGATAATACAACTCTTTGCAATTCTGAATAGCTTAAACCTGGCCAAATTCATTATGTTTTGTTTTGCAGAGTAAAGTGGGAGTCCTCTTCAAACCAATGCTTTCTCATACGCACATGCATGAACAGGAACCCCTGGTCTCAAAAGACCCTCCTCCCTGTCAATCAGATTCCACACCACAGTCCCAGCTCCCACCCACAACATTTCACCTGACCAATGGGGATACAGTGTGAGTGCCTTACATTCCCGGTATTTATAGCGCTATTATTTCCTATAGGAATTGGCTAGGACTTTAAAAGCATTAATAAAGGCGGTTATTGGAGTACTTCTTTGTCCAGAGCTAACATTTGAAAAATAGATTTTTCTGTATGTGATTACAGACAAAGCCAGAGCAGTGCCATGAAAAAGTCTCCCTCGGGGGACGTCCCTCAGGAAGTCATACAGGAAACGAACAGGTCACGTGGCCAATCAGACGATGGGACAGACACTTCCAGATCTCAGGTACTGCAGCAGCCTTCCAATCAAATCATGTTATCTTATTCTCCACCAGTTCTTCATAGCACAATCACAAATCATCACAATCACAAATCATCAAATCATGTTATCTTATTCTCCACCAGTTCTTCATAGTCAATAATAACAGACAGGTAAAGTAACTGTTTACTTCATATGGTCTTCATATGTTGCAGGAATTATTAGAAATGACATATATGGAGAATGACTCTGATGTGGGTGGTTACCCTGTGTTGGAGGGTCATGGCAGAGCCGCTTCCATGCCTAGACTTAACACTGGCATTCAGGTATCTCAAAGCCTACAGTACACACAACAAAAATATGCTTTTTTAATAAATTATTTCCTGCAAAGAAAATGAGGTGAATGCTGACTGCTCACTTTCTCCATTAGTTGCCTTTATGAATGGACAATGAATGTGCTCTGATGTGTGAGAAAATGATTTGATTTCATAAGAAAAGTGGATGGATGAATGGATGTATAAATGTTTGGATAATACATATGATGTATGATACATGATGGATGGATGGATGGATGGATGGATGGATGGATGGATGGATGGTTGATACTTGATGGATGGATGGATGGATGGATGGATGATACATTATTGATGGATGGATGGATGGATGATACAGGATGTATGATGTATAATGGATGGATGGATGGATGAATGAATGATACATGATGGATGATGGATGGATGATACATGATGGATTATACATGATGGATGGATGATATATGATGGCTAGATGGATGATACATGGTGCATGATGGATAGATAGATGGATGGATGGATGGATGGATGATACATAATGGTTGGATGATAGATAATGGTTGGATGATACATTATTGATAGATGTATGAATGATACATGATGTATGATGCATAATGGATGAATGAATGATACATGATGGGTGGATGGATGGGTGATAGATGGTGCATGATGGATGGATGATGCATGATAGATGGATGGATGAATGATACATGATGGATGTATGGATTCATGGATGTATGATACATTATGTATGATACATGATGAATGGATGATACATGATGGATGGATGATACATGATGGATGGATGGTTGGATGATACCTAATGGATGGATGATACATTCTTGATGGATGTATGGATGATACATGATGTATGATGGATAATGGATGGATGGATGGATGGATAAAACATAATGGATGGATATATGGATGATACATGATGTATAGATGGTTGGATGATACATGATGTATGGATGGTTGGATGAAACATGATAGATGAATGGATGAATGGATGATACATGATGTATGATAGATGGATGATAGAGTACATGATGGATGATGCATGATGGATGGATGATACATGATGGGATTATACATGATGGATGGATCTATTGATGGATGTATGATACATTATGTATGATACATGATGGGTGGATGGTTGGATGATAAATGGTGCATGATGGATGGATGGATAGATGATACATGATGGATGGATGGATGGATGGATGATACATGATGGATGGATGAATGAATAAATTATACATGATGGATAAATGATACATAATGGATGGATGAATAGATGATACATGATGGATGGATGGATGGATGGATGATACATGATGGATGGATGAATGAATAAATTATACATGATGGATAAATGATACATAATGGATGGATGGATGGATGATACATGATGGATGGTTGGATGGATGATACATTATTGATGGATGGATGGATGATACAGGATGTATGATGGATGGATGGATGGATGAATGAATGATACATGATGGGTGGATGGATGGGTGATACATTGTGCATGATGGATGGATGAATGAATAATACATGATGGATGAATGATGGATGGATGGATGAATGAATGGATGATACATGACGGATGTTACATCATGCACGGATGGTTGGATGATACATAATGGATGGATGATACATTCTTGATGGATGTATGGATGATGCATGATGTATGATGCATAATGAATGGATGGATAATACATAATGGATGGATATATGGATGATACATGATGTATGGATGGTTGGATGAAACATGATAGATGAATGGATGATACATGATGTTTGATGGATGGATGATACAGTACATGATGGATGGATGATACATGATGGTTGAAATTTTTAGTACTCATTCTTTTGATGAAAGGCACATTTTGTCTCTTCAGGTCATTCAGCTGTATATAAAACAATAGTAATCTTTAACTCTTCTTTAGTTAGCTACACTGTAAGTAAATGCATGCTGTCTGTGTGTGTGAGAGAGAGTAAATCTTAACATGCTATCAAGATATTAACTATAGAGAAATGTATCTTTCTTTGTCTTTTTTGTGTTCTAATCCTTATTTTTTTTTTTAGATTTTAACCCCTTTATTCAGATATAAGTGTTTTACATGTTTCATATTCAGATTCTCTCAATGTTGCTTTTTAAATGTAGATCTGTGTATATAGTTTTATTGTTTTAGTGTTTTATTTGCTATTTTTGCCACATGGCTAAAAGACAGTCACAGTGTCCAGCATCATTGTTGTAAATGTTTTGTCCCGTCTGGTCTTGTGTTTGGTCTTCTGTGCTGTCCTTTTTATCTCTCAACTTTCTCTTTACCTGCATTTACAGGTCAAACACATTCACATCTCTCTGTCTCTTTATTCTCTACAGTACATGTCATTTGAATTCTTTTACGCTTTCTTATCATTTATCCGCCATCTCATGTCCATACTTTGTTAACACAATCTCCTTTCCATCATTCATGCATTTCTTGTTATTGGAAGATGAGGAAATTCCGATTTACAGATGCTTTTAGATTCTTTAGCAAACAAATCTGAATCAGTCTAAAATTTTAAACTGAAATTAAAAGTAAAATTCACTATTTATAATCCTGTGGTTTAAAATGAAAACACTAGACAGGAAAGACAACAGACAAAGATACCGGCCATGAGGTATGCATCACTGCATCTGCATTCGAGTGTATACCACAGAAAGCTTCATTACATTGTGCAAACAAATATACACCAGCCTTCAGATAAGTTAACTACTCATAAAAAGTTTGAGTACGTTTTATTTTACAGCATCTTTATGGAAACGGCAATAAAAGTCTTTTTGGTCTTTTTGCAATCTTAACAGCTTTTGTGCATCAACATTTTTTGCATAAAATCTAGGTAAATATACAATATCTTGTTTTAAGATGTTTAGATAATTGTTTTTGTCTTGTTTTTGAATGCATTTATGATTTTTTTATGATTCTATAAATAAAGCCCAGGTAACCATTTATACACCGTGATCATAATCACAAAACACAACCATCATACATTTTTTAACACATTTCACTGACATAATTCGATTCTTATTCTGATCTTATTGCAACCTCTTTCCTCCACCGCTCTGATGTCTGATCCACCTGTCTCGCTCTGTTACCGTATCCATGATTGTCACAGCTGTGTGTGCTGCTGTCCTCACCTATGTGTCCTCTTCCTCTTCCTGCCCAACAGCGGAGCCACATACGCCACACCGCCGGACCGTACCTAGCAGTATGTACAAGTGATCCACCTGCAATCGCTCACTCTCTCTTTGTGTGTCTCTTTCTCTCTCTCTCTCCATTTGCCAGCCACTCCATTTCAGTGTTGGCTTATGTGTGCTTTGTCCATTCCAGTTTATTTAGAATTCACACTTTTTAGTCAAAAAATAAACTTAACAAGTATATAACAAGTTTTAGCTTGGTATAGGGAACGTTAAACCACCAAAGTACAAAAACAGGATTAGAGTAAACAAAACATTGTCACTCTTCACAGTGATTATCAGTGTTATAGCAGTAAGTTGTCCTTATCACATGTGACATGGACATTTTTCAAGTAATTTGTAAAATTACACTGTAAAAAAGATTAGTTCCTTCAACTTAAAATATTAGTTGACTGAAAAAAGTAGTGTAAAAATTGTTGCCAACTAATATTTTTAATTTTAAGGCAACCAAACATTTTTGTACAGTGGTTCAAGATTTAGGACCAATAGGATAAAGGGCCGTTCAAATTATAACAATAACTATAACATCAACTATAATATTTATATTAGCGTCCATATCCCTGGATGATGACGATGCTATTTTGCTCACGCGCGCGGCACTCGCGCAAATCACTTGCCTTTAATGGCATTAACTAATATTGGATATTTTTTGTAAAAAAAACTTTTGCAATTGTTTACATGTCACTGAATATGTAAATATGCTGTGTTGCATTTACACAGCGGGTAACCAGCAGATGTCCGCAACACGCTGCGTTTCCGTAATTCTAAACAGTGAATCTAATAGGTTACCAACACCCTGATGAAGGCCAGTGGGCCGATACGCGTTGGTGTTTTAATGTTTTAGCCCTTTAATATTAATAAAGGCTTTTTAACTTTTGCATCCTACTGAGTGCCTGGACTTGGAATTTGTTTTTTCCAATTATTTTCACAACATTTACCCTTCCAAGAGCACCAGAGGATACAAGGGATACCAGCAGCGCTCCAGTTCCCCTTTGTTTAGCGAATCTAATAATTTGTCTACTATCTTACCTTTTGGTGCAGTCAATATACAGTATGAGGGAAAAAGCATTACGTAGTCAATTTCACAGCAACTGCATCAACGCTGGATACCTGAAGTAATTTTATGTTACGGACCTCAGCAAAGAGCTTCTCCACTGTCGTTTTATGTGCGCATGCACTTCAAGGTTCAAATAGATTTGATTGGCTGTCAATGGTTTATCGTTCATCAGGTGAGGAAAAATCGCTCAGAAAGTGATCTCAACGATATCGTTCTTTTTATCTTTATCAACATAGTTGTGGTGTGAACTCCGCTATTCTTATTATATAAATATATTCTTAATATAAACCGATTTTTAAAAACTATATTATTATAGTTATCGTTAGTGTTATAATGTGATCGGCCCTTTAGACTTTGGGCGGAGCTACCCAATCTAATGCGGCAAAAATGAAACCAAATGACACTGGAAATTATGGCTGAAGCAAAATTCATACTGAGATAGTGCTTGTGTCACTAGTGATAAGGACTTGGTTTAGGAAATACAGTATGTACGTTCTTAAAGATGAAATTACTGTTTATGCTGTTTTATTAAATGTTGTGAGGTGCTTATAAACACAGCTGTGTGCTGTACTGTAAGTATAAACGTGTGTCATTCAGTAAGTTGTGAGTCATCCTAGTTTTGTAAAAGTTGCAACCCTCTCTTCACACATCAATATCCATATATACCTTACACTCTTAAAACAAAAGGTTTTGGGAAGGTTCTTAGTCAGGTCATACGGTCCCATAAGACAGGGGTTTTCAAGGACCCTCAAATAAGATGAACTTTTTGTGAGGGACGCCTTAGAAACATTTAGCCTATATTTTCTTTGTATCTTTTTAGTGTGTTTTTCTTATTACAGTCCCCTTAAAGGATTTTTCCTTTTTTATTTTTTTAATCCAGATAATTTACTCACTACCATGTCATCCAAAATGTTGATGTCTTTTTTTGTTCAGTCGAGAAGAAATGATGTTTTTTGAGGAAAACATTCCAGGATTTTTCTCATTTTAATGGACTTTGGTGGAGCCCAGCACTTGGCACTTGACTCAACACTTGGCGGTTTTTTTCGGTGGAGTTTCAAGGGACTCTGAATGATCCCAAATGAGGCATAAGGGTCTTATCTAGTAAACCAATTGTCGTTTTTGGCAAGAAAAATAAAAAATGTGCACTTTTGGGCCACAGCTTCTCGTCTGTCTCCGGTCCTGTGACGCGCCAGCGCGACCTCACGTAATTGCGTACTGACGTAGAAAGGTCACGTGTTTCATATATGAAACGCACATTTGTGGACCATTTTAAACAATAAACTGACACAAAGACATTAATTAGTATCATTCCACATACAACAACGTCGGAACGGTCCTCTTTCTCCACACTTGTAAAAATCCTGGAATGTTTTCCTCAAGAAACATAATTTCTTCTCGACTGAACAAAGTAAGACATCAACATTTTGGATGACATGCAACTTTGACAATAAATCATGTTTCAAAGCAGCTTTACAAGGAATATAAACCCCAATAAGTAAGAATAAGGGGACTGTAATAAGAAAAACACACTAGAAAGATACAAAGAAAATATAGGCTAAATGATTCTGAAATGTATGTAGCAAGAAATAAGACAAACACCTAATAAATACATTTTTAAATTTGGGGACCCCTTAGAACCTCCTGGAGTCCCCTTGAGGCTGTTGCACAAAAGGTTCTTTGTAGTGGGAAAAGGTTCTTCAGTTTATAAAAAATATGTTTTTAAAGCCTAGACTGAAGGGTCTTTAGGATAACCAAAAATGATTCTTCTATTTCTTTGCTGTTAAGAACCTTTTTAGCGCCTTTATTTTAAGGAGTGTAGTAGCTTTCTTATAGGTCTGTATTCAACGTTTAACCAGTCAGTCAGATGCAAATTTGCATTAGATTAAATTTTAGGTTTTACTTGCAAGAATAAATGGAGTAAAAGAAGTTTTTTTGAAGTTGTGGGAAGAGGGGATGTGCAGCTTATTATAGTTTTTAAAAACTTTTGTCACTAGGTGGCACTAGTGAGTGATACTTGATCAATGCTCAGATACTCAAGCAGCCAAGCAGTAGCCATGGATATGTCTGAGGACCCTGGCATACAGAAAAATAACCTAGTTTATCATGCATACTGAATATATATATCCTCAGTAGTTTTTCTGTAGCTCAATTAATACAGCATTGTATTAGCAGCTGGTTCGAATCCTATAGAACACACATACTGATAAAATATATATATTTAAAATATTTAAATGTAAATGCATAGATTGTTCTACTATGAGCGCCAATGATTTATCTGTGACTGCTGCTTTGTTGCGGATAGTTCACGCAGCAACTATTCCGGCCATGTAGTCTGTGTGTGAGAGACATTTCGATGACAGCATTTACACAGTGTTTGCATCGGACCGTGATGCCGAAGTGTGCGTGTCTCCCTGGCCGGACGAGCGCTCTGAACGTCGCTCTTCAGTGGAAGTGTGTTTTCATGCTCAGCTGGTGTTGTGTATCTGTGACAGGTCTATGTAGTGGTTTGAGAACTCTAGTGGTGTGCTAGTGATGTCTGTTATCTACTAAATATCCTTTCTCTGCTGTTGACTATATTCACTCTGTTCAACACACAGCCGATAGCAGACATGAGTCCCATACGGAGGTCTACGTCCTCGTTGACTCCTCACAGAGGGGTACAGGAGGTCCATCTGAGCGAATACGATCTGGAGAGGCCTAAAGTGGGCCAGACCGCAGCTCAGGAAAGAGCCCATCATCATCATCACCACCATCATCATCGCTGTCAGCGACGCAGAGACAAGAAGCACAAATCACTGGATCGAGCCATCAGTGAGGAGCAGCCGTGCACTACGGGTAGAACGATTTTTCTTTCACTCTTAAAGGGACACTCTACTTTTTTTGAAAATATGCTTATTTTTCAGCTCCCCTAGAGTTAAACACCTGATTTTCACCGTTCTGGAATCCATTCAGCCGATCTCCGGGTCCGGCGGCACCACTTTTAACATAGCTTAGAATAATCCATTGAATCTGATTGGACCATTAGCATTACGTTAAAAAATATCCAAAGTTTCGATATTTTTCCTATTTAAAACTTGACTCGTTTGTAGTTACATTGTGTACTAAGACCGACGGAAAATTAAAATTTGCGAATGGGAGTATAGTTCCTAGCCATCTGCCTAGAAAATCACAACTTTTAATTTTCCGTCGGTCTTAGTACACGATGTAACTACAGAAGAGTCAAATTTTAAATAGGAAAAATATCGAAACTCTTTGGTTATTTTTAAGTTAATTTTTTAGAATAATTTACTCACCCCCATGTCTTTCTTTCTTCAGTTGAAAAGAAATTTTAAGGAAAACCCAGACATAAGGGTCTTATCTAACGAAACAATTGTCATCTTCGGAAAAAAAATGGTAAACCATAACTTCTTGGCTTGCACTAGCCGTGTGATGCACCAGCGCGACCTTACATATTACATAATCACATCAAAAGGTGACGCATTACTTATGTGAAACACACTTGCGGACCATTTTAAACAATAAATTGACACAAAGAAAATAATTAGTAGATTTAATACAACAATTTCAGAACGGTCCTCTTTCTCCACACTTGTAAACACTGGAGCGGTAGTTTTGCATACGTCATGCCTTTTGACATGATAACGTAATATGTAAGGTAACGCTGTCGCCTTGGTAAATCTGATTTTACAAAGTAGGATGTGATCCTAGATTAACACCATTGTTGGTCCTGGATCAACATTTTCATTAACTAATCAGATTGCAGGATTAGGGTGTATGTCAGATTTAGGTTTATGTTTGGGTTAGGAGCTTTTAAAAATTACTTTGTGAAATCACGGCGATCCTGTCGCCTCACAAGTGTGCAAGGCAAGAAGTTGTGGTTAAAAAGTACTTTTTTTTTGCGATAATGACGATAATTTCTCTAGATAAGACTCTTATGCCTCGGTTGGTTTATAGCCCTTTGAAGCTGCATTAAAACTGTAAACCATTGAGGTCCACTAAAGTCCACTATATAGAGAAAAATCCTGGAATGTTTTCCTAAAAAAGCTTAATTTCTTTTTTGGCTGAACAAAGAAAGACATTAAACATCTTGGATAACATAAGGGATGAGTGGAATAATCCTTTAAAATGATCATGCTTTCCAGGAAAAAGTCTGTATTGCCCTCTAAAGTTTTAGGTTTAGGATGTATTAAGTTAACCTCTCTCTTTGACTTAAAAGCGGGACTCACTGACCACCAAGCGAGCAAATGTACTTTAATCAGATTATTATTTTTTTTTATTTGGACATTGTGTCTGGAAATGTCAGCAGGAGTTTTCTAACAGCTCAGATGTATATAATGTGGGGAGCAGTACCAGCATGAGGAGTCACCTACCTGTTATTGACTTGATGACTTCTTTTTGTCTTCTACATCTCATCATTCTAGTCTTTGAAAGCGCTGTAAGGTAAACATGTTTCAGCTGAAGACAGCTGGAGTCTAATCCTGCTGTTCATAGATCAGTCAGCTTTGACTGAGTTGAAATGGGGCAATACATCAGTCCACCGAAAGCTCGTTCACTCGAGCGTGTTTGTACTCGAATTTCAAACACATACAGACACCCACATACATCTTCCTTTACGTGTTTTTGTTCCTCTGTAGTTCGAAAGATCACAACAAACAGCGACCTAACTGAAGCTAACATCCCTGTTGATGTAGTTTAACCCCTGGTGCTCTGTCTGAGTCCACAGTGACTTCCTTAGGGTCGTCATGGGCTGTACATTTTGAGAAAAGCATCGAAAAACCAAAATATTTAAGAACTACTTACGCTTAAAGGAATCGTTTATCAGACAATTCTGTCAACGGTTTCTTTCTTGCGTGGAATCGCTTATTTAAAATGAATGTAAGGCTGTCAAAGCTGTTAGGTTTTACGTAACATCATCTTTTGTGTTTCACTGAAGTGAATCATACAGGTTTGAAACAACATGAGGGTGAGTAAATGAGTGAAAGACAAAATTTCATTCTGTTATCTCTTTAAGGCTTAGGTTTTAACTTTTGGTACACATAGTCAAAACAAATAGCCAAAAAATGGTTGCTAGCTGTCACTGGGGTGGTACCTTTGCACGTAAAGAGTGCATATTATTACCTCAAAGGTACCCAGCAGGCATATGACCGACCTTCAACATTGAAATTTGCTTGAAATAAGGTCAGTTGTTTGTTCAACGTTGAAACAACGTTGAAACAATGTTAAAACTACGTTGAAACAACGGTGAATGGTAAATGGTTGCAAAAGGTTAATAAAATGCTTAAAAATCAACATTGAAATTTGATTTAAATAATGTCAGTTGTTGTTCAACGTTGAATAAATTTGCCAAATCAAAAGGTAATTCAACGTTGATTCAACCTTGTCCTCGACGTTGGTTCAACGGTGAATCAACAATGAAATGCCTGCTGGGTACATATTGGTACCAAATGTATACATATCTGTACCTAAATGGTACATATTAGGACCTTTTAAAGGGTACTGCCCCAGTGACCGCTTGGAACCAGATCGTGCTAGTTAATAACCAATTATCAACGCTTTAGCAACCATCCAGCAACTACAATAGCAATGGGATAAAAAAACGCAACCACACAACACCCTGGCAACCCCCTTAACCTAAGGATGCCAAATAATTATTTTAATACCTGTACTTATTTTTTCTACACATCAACAGATCCAAACGGCGAATCATTGCCTAGGGAACGAGCACGGGAGCGAGACCGTGGACGCTCTCACGAGAGGAAGCACCATTCATCCTCAGCAGCAGAGAGGAAACAGCGATACTACTCATGCGATCGCTATGGCAACCATGAACACAGCCTGTCAGCCGGACCCAGCAGGTCTACATCACCGGGAGAACCACATGACGCAAACATGCTAAAACAGGTCTGGCTCATATTTTGTCTCTTTCAAAATGTCATTCACTATATGCCTAGTTGTCTCACTCTTCACCCACTGTGTTTCAGGGAAGTACCACAGCTAAAGGAAGTTCAATCGTTCATACCTCAGGCACCAGCACACCCTGCCGAGGGCGTAGACAGCTCCCCCAGACTCCCCTCACCCCACGGCCCGCTGTTGCCTACAAGACTGCCAACTCCTCCCCGATCCAGCTCAACACTGCCCAGTCCACAGGGGCCTGCCCCGCTCGCCTTAGTCGTGGCCTGTCGGAACACGACGCCCTACTCAGCGGCAACGCCCACCGCCAATCCCCCGTGCCTGTCACACGTATCGGCTCTGACCCCAATTTAGGTCTCTTTCAGCAAGACTCTGAAGCTGAAGACTTTCAGGATGCCTTGAGCACGTACGGCACGGGCCGTTCCCCCAGGACCCACATGTCCTCAGGCTCGGCCCCCACGTCCATGCTGCTCTCGCGCAGCCAAAGTGGCGTGCCCAACGGGTATCACTACTCTCTTGGAGTGAACGCAGCCCCTGGGTTCAGCGGAAGACCTTCTGGAAGCTACCAGGAGAAAGACAAAGATGACTGGTGTTAGCATGATCTAATCTAGCATGAGTTTTATCTTCTTTAAATGGTGGTGAGCTGGAAAAATGAGTTCCGTCAACAGTTTACACAATTTTCCCATCGAGCGTAAATGGTTTTGGAAAGGTGCTTTCCTCTTGTTTTAGAAAGAAACAGGTTTTACTTTTTAACTGAAAGGATACGCAAGCTAGCTGGAAGGCTTTGTTAATTAATACGGAATTCTTGATGCGCTTTAAGCATGAATAGTTCAGCTTTAAGTGGCTCCCCCCACCTCTTTAATTTCATTAGGGGCCGAATGCAGGGAGACGATCACAGTCATCAGCTGTGCATGTGATCAAACCTCAAACCTTAGTGAAAGAGATCCAGAAAAGTGAAAAAAATACAGGCCTGCTAATGCAGATTCAAAAAGTGAAAATTTTCTTTATATATTTAGTTCAGCTTGTTTAGATTCTTTGCACAGGACACAATGACTGAAAAGTTATTTTTTAGGAATATGAAGGTGTGCTGCTGAATTTTTCTCTGGTTCGAGTGGAATACACTTGCAGTTTTCTCCCACTAAAATATCTGGGCTCGGTTTTCTATCAGACTGCAGCAGAATAAATATCTTTTCTCAGCGTTTCATTTTGTACCTTATAAATGTAAATGATCCGAGTGTAGCTGGACATTATGTAAGGTCTAATCTTTGTCTTACTCTTGAGAGTTAAGATACCAAGTGCCTAAACTTTGAGATTTATTGCCACATCAGTGTGATGCATTATGAAGCATTACGGGGCAATGAACAGACGCTGTAGGTTAATGTGATTGATATTTGTGTATTATTGTACTTCAGCATGTATTTGATGAAAGAGATTTTGGGTTGCACAAAACAGAGACCTTAGTGTTAAAACAATTTTGGTGGATTGTTGGTCTTTTGAGAGTATTGGGTATTATTAATACGATGCAGGTGAAATAAGAAATAATGATATATATAGATATAATGAGGTCTGAATGGCTAAATATGGATGTTGGTTAATGTCAGTGTTGTTTTCCAGTGAGCTTGTTGTGAGATAAGAGGTCATGTCTGTTTCTCACCCATTATATGGTTTATGGATGAGAGAGTAAGAAGTATTAAAGAGCTTTTTAAGGAGAAGTTTATAGTCGTCTCTGCACAATCTTTAAATTTCCACAAAAGTATTAAATTAAAGTGGGTCTTTTTTAATAAAAAGTGTGTTGCAATCTCCCAATATTGTAAGGTTTTTGATGAAAGTTATTCAAATTAAAGTTCTGCCCACATTTTCAGTTTGTGAGTCGGGCTGTGTCTGCAATTGACCCGTTGCCAAACACTGCCTTAAAGTGTTACTGAACAATCCTACCTTAGCAACTGTTGTCATAATATTTGCATTTGCAAGTCCTGTGCTTGTTTAAATTAAAATGTGTAGAAATTATCCAAAAATATTGTTAAAGACAGAATACATGTGTTATTTTCCAAATCTTAAAATAAATCTTGATAAGTACTGTGGATGTCCATGATGTGCTGATCTTCAGTCCAAAATGAACTTGTACAAGATCAGCAGAGTAAACTCATCTGTTAATGTTTTAATCTTAGTGAAGAGTCATTTATCTGTACGTGCAGGAAAATGTTGACTGTTGGCGTACAGTAGGGCTATGCAACAAAATGACACTTTAATAAGACTGCTCCTCATTCTGTAGCTTACCTGCACTTCACAAACTCACAAACTTCAGCACCAGTGGGACCAATTCTGCTTTTCACAGAGATCTACAGATGTGTAGCTCACTAAACCAAAATGCAGCAGGGTCAAATGAATTATCAGATGTTAACGCCGGATGCGTTTCTTATTTGCGCATTCCATGTCCCCTTAAAAAATATACAATGTAGTAGTATTTGTACTGGTTGCACTAGAAAGTAAATGTTATTCTAAATGTACGCACCCTGTCGCAAAAATGGATGGTTAATGTGAAGGCATTCAGTTTATTTACAGTACGTGATGTCAGTGAACTGCCTCCAGACACCGTTTTCATGTTTAGCTGAAAATGAGTGAAGTGCACGGTGCACCCAATAGATTTTTGACTGTCCTTTATTTAGACATCACCTTTCCTCTTGAAAAAAAGAGAAAAAGAGTGCCAAATTTATTTTAGCACTAGTTTGTTTCATGCAGTGCTATGTTCAAATGATCTGTGGCTAATCTCCCTGGATGATGTCATGTTTGCATGTTATGATGACATATAGTATGTGCATGTAGGAAATTGTACACCTTCGTCCATGTTTTTCTATGAAGAATTAATTGGCTTTTTTATTTAAACAATCTTTGATACGCTTACCTCCAGATTTTTGGGACAGATTTGGAAGACCCTCTCTTCTCAAATTGTTGCTAAAAGAATTGTTGGACACAAAGGAGCGATGCACTGGGACTGACTGCCTCACTCCTGATCCTATGATGCCATATTTCTGCTCATTGATTTAGTTTTATTTTTACCATTACATTTTGTATGAAAAGCATTATTGAATTGAGAGACATGAAAATAAAACTTGGAAAACAACTATTATTGCTGTCATTTTTTTTTTTTTTTTGCTAATTCTAATTTGTTGAAGAGATTACACAGAATCTTAAAAGTTGACATGCATTTGTCAAAACCTTTCACTTAAAAATATTTTTATATAATATGTTTTGCAAAAAACAAAAAAAAAACAATATAAATGTTCCATGAGGACTGGAGAAACGTTTTAATATATATAATGTGTGTAGCATTAACGTTTTGTAGTGTTCAATGAAATGTTTCATTGTATTTTTAAATTACTTATATTTTTTTATTAATTACTTTATTCATTATATTGTATTGTATTGTAAATATTGAATTAATTTATTTAAATATCTGATTTGGGATGCTCCACCGTTGTATTGTGCCTGCTGATAGGTCTCGCGTCTCCTCAGAGCTGCGGTATGTTAATGAGTTTGGGGACGCTGCTTCTCGTTGGTCCGCGGCGCCGGAGTGGGCGGGTCCTTTGGAGTTGGACAGATGTGTCGGGGGCACGAGCTCGCGCCGTTTGCAAGGTGCGTTGCGTTCAGAGATGTGTAGGCATCGCCAAACATAACGACTGATTAAAGAGAAACTAGAGGAAGCCGGGAAGCTTTTACCAATTTCCTTAGATTAATCTCATCATCTTCTGGATTTTATTCACTAAATTAGTGAAGTTAATGCGATGAGCGCAGGTCACTGCGTGAAACATCACAGTTCGCGTCGTTATAACTCAGTCAATCATGTTGCTCGAGACTTTTGTGTGGACAGCGTTTTTATTTACCTTTATGAAAGCCAGCATCCCTGAAACTGATCCAACTGAAACAGCAGATGTGGAAAGCGGTTCAGGAATGATGCTGACAGGTAAGATGTTCATCAAGATTTCCTTTCCATTTATGTACATTCATTTAGATTAATACAGAAACCTTTTTCGTGTTGTTTAGATATTTACTTTTTTGTTATATATTCCTAAATACTGTATTGCACTCTTCATTTAATATTTAAATTTGTTGCAACAGTGTTCTGCGGTTTGTTAAACTGTCTAATATTTATACTGTATAATTATTATACATTTTACCTTTACAATCGCATATAACTTAATCTCATCCCTCTTGAAAGGTACTGTAGTAAAATCCCAAGACGCTGTAGTGTTTTTGAACCTTACTATAGTATGCTACAGCATTTACTAAAGCTTATCAATTCACTATAGAGATAATACGTCAGATTACCATGGTATGCATTTTAAAAAGTGTAGTAATTGTTATAATAAAGTAATAGATAATTTACTACAGTTTACTATAGTAAATACTAAAGTATACTACAGCAGTTTTTGTTCACTTTGAACACACATCCTGACACTGCAAGTCACTTTAGATAAAATGCATGCATAATTTTTATCAAATGCATACATTAAATGTAAATTATGGATGTGTTAAACTGATGAGCATCTATAATAGCCTACATCTGCTATTTATCATACAATTTTAACATTGAACACAAGCTTCATGAATATAAACCCATTATTCACTGATATCTGACGTTTCCCTCTTGGAGCCGCTGTTGTGTAATATTTTAATTTATGGTACAGTAGCAGGTGCAGGTAGTTGAATGAATTATTTATCCTGCCTGTTTAAATTCCATTGTGTAACATTACAGACTTTCCAAACACGAGAACTACAAACTTCACTGTGCTATAGCTCAGATTGTGTAAATACACTATACTAAACACTTGACACAGTGATTCCTGCGTAAAGCTCCTCTCCCGTTTTTTCAGGTTTTTGCTAAACACATGTTCAACAGATTTGTGGCAGATGTGAGGGAAGCAAATTAGTTCCAGCATTCTTGGTAAAAGTTAAAGGATGCCATCACCTCTTCAAACATATACAGTCACTTTCTTTCTGAATGCATTCAATCTAAATCTCTGGAAAAAAAATTCTGTTTACTTGCATAATAACATGCACAACAATACACAGTTTGGCGTTCAGCATTAACTGTGCTGTTGGACTACAGACTATCAATATCTGATACATTATTTATAAAGACATTAGTAAATACTGTATAAGAAGAGGTTTCCAAATATAGAGTTGCTTTTAAAGTAAGAAATAGTGTGTTAACCACCTGCATTCATATTTTGTGTTTTGTCCATCTTTGTTCTAACTGGTTAATTTGGAGTTTGATCAGCAGCAGTGTTTCCTTATGAATCATCACCCAGCAGTCATCATTTGTACACTGTAGATGCATGCGATCATGCCCAAGGAGATAAGTTTGACAAATTATGCTTACATTTCTGAGTGCTGTGGTTTGACTTTGGTTTTTTTTTTGTTTGAAATTGTGTTTATTTCTGCTGTGCGCACGTTGGAGTGCAGAAAGGGGTGTTACTTCTATGGATATGTTCCAGACGTTGCAATGTTGCTAAGGGCTTTGTCAACAAACATGAACAAAATCAGCTTTTTGCACCCTCCAATATCACTACCATCAATTGGAGCATCAATATTTAATTTTTTGCCAGTTTTTACATGCATATAGTCTTTCATAAAAACAAGAACACCACCAAAAGTGTGGACCTCACAAGGGATTTTTGGTCATTGGGCTGGTTAAAGAAACCCTAAACCAACTTTTTTTAGTTAATGATCTGTAAGAATGATGCTTTATTAGTGCTGTTCATTGATTTTAGTAAGTTTTTTGACATTTGGATATAAAGTGTTTCAATACTACAATATATGGTGTAAAAACGTCTGAGTGCTGCCCTCTTCAGGTTAAACGGTGGCTACTGCAGTTGAATTTTTTTATTGGATGTTGGGTCCAGAAAATAACTCGTGACGTAAGCAGGTTCAAGCTTACCACGCCCTTGTTACGATCTCACCACACACTTGGTACGAGCTTAGTTCGTCCCCTCTATCTCCGTTGGGATCTGCCCACTTTTCTTGCATTTTTCAAATATTACCAGTGGGTGGAGTCAGACTCTGACCAGGGGTTTAGTTACGCTTTAATAAGAAACTATGAGGCGGTTTCCCGGACAGGTCTCATCCTAGTCCAAGCTAAAATTTAAAAACAACATTTACTGACATATCTTAAAGGGGACATATCATGAAAATCGGACTTTTTCCATGAAAAAATAGGTCATTGAAATTTGGTTCCTCCTGTGATGTCAGAAGGGGATAATAATGCCCCTTAATCTGCACTATCCAACCACGACACTGACGTTTAGTGCAGAGATCAGCTCATTTGCATTTTAAAGGACACACCCAAAACGGCACATTTTTACTCACACCTACAAAGTGGTAATTTTTAGTGCTGCAACGGATCGCAGTTGATCCGTGATCCGTACGAATCGCGACCAATGGTTCGGCTCGCATGTGATTCGCGGATTCATACGCAAATTTAAAGAGGGAAAGTTTATCATTTGAACTTGTTCCAAAGGTTTGCAAATGTTTACATTAAAGTGATTTCAAATAATTTAACCACATAAAAGGCGCTACAGTGAGCAGTTTACTTTATGCACAAATGCACGTGCAGTTGAATGTGTCCGGTGCAGCTCCAGTCAGACGTGATCATCCTTTAAAGATCAGCAGATTCAAATTTAAAAAATGCTGCGTAAAAACCATCCTACATTTGATCTTACGATCATTTAACAAAAATAGATAATAGAATAGAAAACGTGCGTACCCCTTTCAAATCTATAAATCGCAAATGAACTTGAACTTGTGCGTGCAGCCGAGCTGTTTCAGATCTCCGCCTTTCAACGATGCGTAATTAATGTCAGACAAATAAAAGAGCGCTTGTCAATGTTTAAACCCAATTTCAAACAGAAAGAATGGCTTATATTTCCAAAAACCTGCAGCAATCAGACAAGCAAAAGTTCGTACGTCTGCTCAGACCCTGACGTGACGCTAAGCACTTTTCCACGTCAAAGACAGTTTTTATAAATATGGACTTTGCCGTGGATTTTTGCCTACGCACACTTTACGATCAAATCTGTGCGTGCGCACGCTTTATAAATGAGGCCCCTGATGTGTTAATTTTAGAGAGTTGCGTCACTGTATCTCATAGTGTATTAAAATACATTTGGCTAATAGAGCAATAAAAAACAACGTAACTTTTTATGTGGGACGACTATATGCTGCACCGTTTGTAATTCGCCCTCTGTTTGTGTGTGCGCGCGTACTTAATATTGCACACACGGAGAGACGCGTTTCAAAAAGTAAGCAAACATAAAGTCTATCTTTTCTTGACAGGGCACATACAAACAGAATGATCTCCACAGCATTCATTTTCTAATAAAAACATTTGTTTATGTCTACAGTGCGTGTATAGATTAGAAACAGAAACCAGTCTGTGCCTATTTGGTCTTAAAGAGACAGTAACCTTAATTAACCTACTTAAGTCTGTGTCATTAATGTTAATCAAACAACCAAAGACAAAGAGAAAAACACCTCTGAAGCTCTAAAAAATAATAATTACATTTAATTAATACAATAAATACAGTGTTATTATTTCATTGATTCGATTTCTGTATACCTAATGCTAATTTTAGACCTTACTTAATGTGCAACTTTGTTCTATTTTATAAATGTTTGTAATTTCTTGATTTGTTTGATTTTTCCCATCCTTTTTTTTGCTGATCTAAAAAGTGATCCGATCCCTGCCTCATAAACCGTAATATGATCCGAACCGTGAGTTTTGTGATCCGTTGCACCCCTAGTAATTTTAACATGCTTTAATGAATTATCTATATGATATTTTGAGCTAAAACCTCACATATGTACTCTGGGGACACCAAAGATGTATTTTACATCTTTAAAAAAGTCTTGTGAAATGTCCGCTTTAACATACTGTATATCACTGACATTGTTTTGTCTCAGGATGCACACAAATATTGTTTTTTTTTTAAGGTTTGTTCGTAAAAACGACTTAAATGTCCTAATTTAACTAAGGCCTAGTCCTGGATTAATCTAAACCCTGTGTGGCAAAATCACCCTTATTAGTTTAAGCTGATTTTTTTTTTAGTTTTAATCAATCTTCTGTGGTCTCTGCAAACAACCTACACAAGGTGGACTAGGGTTTATGAGCTCATTTTATGATCAGACTGACAGATGAATCCTTAAACTAGTTTATTAAATCCAGACGCCAGTTTAAGAGTAAATGCAATCGCTGAGAAATCTTGTTCGAGCCAGCATGAAAAAACCTGTAGCGTAAGAGATTCAGACTGAAAAGGTGATTGTTATGTAATGTACATGCAACGATTCTCCTCCAGGTAGTTTTTTAACCATCACCTGTTTTAGTGAGCTGGGTGCCAAGTTACAGGCATTTAAAATTTTATTGCTGTAATGCCCGTGCAGCAAATCCCGCTTTGCCCGCAAGGGTTCTGTTGTTTTAGCAAAATCCAAACACAGGTGATAAAAATTTTAGAGGATTGACCAGTTATTCTGACAGATGTGAGTGCTGCCCATCGCTGTGTTTAAACAATTCTTTTAACAGCTTGTCAAATAGCACATACCATTTAGATGACAAACATGTTTGCCCGGCGCTGGTTCATGGCGCTTTGCATGGTTTTAAAACGTGTGAATATGGTGGATTTGAAAGAAGGGCTGCGTTTGTGTCGTGATTGTCAAATGCTGTACTTGAGTCGTGTCCAGCTTTGCTTCTTTCAACGACATTAGTGTCAATGTATTTTTCGAACAGATTAATTTGTTTTAGTTGGACAACGATTCAGGTTTCTTTGGACTTCTTTGAAGGTTCTCATAAAACTAGTCGACAAACCAACTGCTAAAACAACAGTGCCATTATGTATAAAACGCTTAGGTGTGCATAACATTATCAGTGAAACGTTACGATAAGCTTGTGAGTTTATCTGACATCATGCAAAACATGCATAATTATTGTTTTTATAGATGTTTTAACCTTTTGATTTTTATCATTGCTATATAGTTGGCCAACACTCTTGTTTTCTTGATCACCACGTGCCGGATAATTGAGAACAATAAAAACCAAAAGTGTGTCTTTGTATTCTTTAATAAATAGTTTTGCATTAAGGTTAATGCTATCTAGTAAAGCAGGAACATGTGTTTATTAAAAACTGCCATGAAGGATTGTGCTTATTCAGCAGCTGCTTATATCCACACATTCATAAGACTTATTTGCCACATTCATCTCACGTCACATGAAAGAAGTTGTTAAGCGCTTTACCGTATCAGCGTTACACATAATCTGGCTTCTTTCCCCTCACGGGAAATGTTTTGCGCCATGCGATAGCCTAACACGTGAGGTAATTGAATTCAGACACCCAGCGTAAGCCTGTTTTAACATCACACCTGGGTTTAAAATTGTTACCATCCAACTTGTTAAAGGTCACGTCTTATCTCACTGCCTTTGTAAGCCCTTCAGATTACATGGGTTTCTCAGAAAACCATATAAGCCGGACAGATTTCTGTGGTTTGTTTGAACAATGCCAGTGACTTCATTGGTATGTTTTTATAGTAATAAAAGTGAATGTCTCACATGGTGTCCTTGTCATCCCATGAGGGTTGAATAAAGAGTTGGCACCGTGTACTCCGGAGACTCCTGCGAGGTCTGCGGCCTGTCACATCCATCATTTATTAACACTTATTTTTACACCCAATAAAACGGCAATGTAATATTTAATGTCAGTGTCAGACAGACTGGCAGCTGGGGAAAAGTTGTAAATCATAAAATAATAATTATAATAAAGGTTTGGCCTTTGAGGTGTAAGACTTCTTGTCTACTGTCAGAAAAAAATGTCAGAAAATTGCTGTCATTAGGGTGGTACCCGTTGAAAAAGTACACTTTTGCACCTAAAAGTGTTAGGTATTAGTACCTAAAGGTACATGTTGGTACCAAAGAGTGCATATTAGTACCTCAGTGGTACCAAATATAGACCTATCTGTACCTAAATGGTACATATATTACATCTCTTTAAAGAGTACTGCCCTAGTGACAGCTTAGGACAATTTTAAACCATTTTTTCTGACACTGTAGTAGATATACACTTACCTAAAGGATTATTAGGAACACCATACTAATACTGTGTTTGACCCCCTGTCGCCTTCAGAACTGCCTTAATTCTAAGTGGCATTGATTTAACAAGGTGCTGAAAGCATTCTTTAGAAATGTTGGCCCATATTGATAGGATAGCATCTTGCAGTTGATGGAGATTTGTGGGATGCACATCCAGGGCACGAAGCTCCCGTTCCACCACATCCCAAAGATGCTCTATTGGGTTGAGATCTGGTGACTGTGGGGGCCATTTTAGTACAGTGAACTCATTGTCATGTTTAAGAAACCAATTTGAAATGATTCGACCTTTTGACATGGTGCATTGTCCTGCTGGAAGTAGCCATCAGAGGATGGGTACATGCCATGGTGGTCATAAAGGGATGGACATGGTCAGAAACAATGCTCCGGTAGGCCGTGGCATTTAAACGATGCCCAATTGGCACTAAGGGGCCTAAAGTGTGGCAAGAAAACATCCCCCACACCATTACACCACCACCACCAGCCTGCACAATGGTAACAAGGCATGATGGATCCATGTTCTCATTCTGTTTATGCCAAATTCTAACATCTGAATGTCTCAATAGATATCGAGACTCATCAGACCAGGCAACATTTTTGCAGTCTTCAACTGTCCAATTTTGGTGAGCTTGTGCAAATTGTAGCCTCTTTTCTCTATTTGTAGTGGAGATGAGTGGTACCCGATTGGGTCTTCTGCTGTTGTAGCCCATGCGCCTCAAGGTTGTGCATGTTGTGGCTTCACAAATGCTTTGCTGCATACCTCAATTGTAACGAGTGGTTATTTCAGTCAAAGTTGCTCTTCTATCAGCTTGAATCAGTCGGCCCATTCTCCTCTGACCTTTAGCATCAACAAGGCATTTTCGCCCACAGGACTGACGCATACTGGATGTTTTTTTCCTTTTCACACCATTCTTTGTAAACCCTAGAAATGGTTGTGCGTGAAAATCCCAGTAACTGAGCAGATTGTGAAATACTCAGTCTGGCACCAACAACCATGCCTTGCTCAAAATTGCTTAAATCACCTTTCTTTCCCATTCTGACATTCAGTTTGGAGTTCAGGAGATTGTCTTGACCATGCCCACACACCTAAATGCATTGAAGCAACTGCCATGTGATTGGTTGATTAGATAATTGCATTAATGAGAAATTAAACAGGTGTTCCTAATAATCCTTTAGGTAAGTGTAAATACATCACAACTATGACACTATTTTGTGAGCTTTGACATTCATATTGATGTTTTTTTAGCTTGTAAACAAAGCACATCTGCCCATAAGGATGTGGATGGCATGGACAGTTTTGATGTCTCTTCAGATGGATGTTGTTTCAAACAGTAAAGCAGCAACCATGGTAATATCTTGTTCCCGAAAAAGTCAAACACCTGGTATCAATATGATTTATTCATCTCTAATATTTAGAAAAGGAAAGTTGGTCTAAACTTTTACGGATTAAAGCTAGTGTGTTCTGTCTTCATCTTCGGATCATCGGTTTGTGATTTTGTCATCCGCTTTGATTCTCCAGAAATGTGGCTTTTGTGAGTTACGTTCTGTCCTGTAAATGTGAACTGAAAGGTCTTCAGCATCCAGGCTGGAAAAAGCTCAAAAATCCCCCCGGGTAAAAACAGGCGGAGTGTGTTAGGAGCAGTGTCTGTCTGCTGGCTGTCTGACAGAAGTGAGCCTGGTGTAGATTTGGACCTACCTAATGGTACTTTTGGCACCACTTTGCCTTAAGGGAAACCTTAACGCTATCATGATATTGTAATTTATCATAAAAGTGTGGATCAAGGTGGACCCATTTGAAGCGGAACAGCATTGCTGCTTGTATTTCGCATTAAACGTATGCCAGATGATCTCATGTTATTCATAGGCGCTCAGGCACGCACGCATGTATCGGACTATTCAGCTGACAATGCGACCTGTTTCTGCTGGCACGTGCTTGAGGGCCATTACTCTATGAGCTGCAGTTATTCATGAATGACATCACCACAAGCCAATCTGGGAAAATAAACATCTTATGACTTTAGTACATATGGGCCAAACATGGCACACAGTGTTTATAGAACCAAACTATGACTGTGCTGTGTTTATAGCCAGCAGTGGTTTTAATAAGCAGCGGGTGTAATATTTTAAAGCTTTTCTTTTTTAATTTGATTTAAAATGTGTAGTTCTGGTTCAGGATGCTCATTGGTCAGTGTTCTACTGTAGCTGTGCTTATAACTAACAATGTAGTAATATCTTAAAAGTTACCTCGACTTTGAATAATTTCATGCTTTAAATCTTTATATTTGTCAAAGGCTATGTCCACACGAAGCCGGTGCATTCCCTATCCGATCATTTTTTTACCTTGCTCTAAAAAAATAATCCGTAAACACGAAACCACTGAAACCGACTGAAAGCGGTGTAGTATATATGCCGGACCAGTATGGGGTGCTGTAATTCTGCCACAGATATATACTATACACGGAGAAGAAGACTTTGAGCATGCGCATACTGTAACCAACTTATGGTGTTGTCCATTATCGCTTGTTGGTCACCACAATTGCATAGAAGCAATAGATTTTGCTGTAATAAAGCTAGTAGGCTTAAGTAGCTTCTGTAGCACGAACACAATCACGTAGTCCGCCGTTATTGTTGTTGCTGTTACGTGTAACACTTCCGACGCGTGATGTGATGATGTTTTCGCTTCACAAAATATACGGATTGGCTGTACAGACGAAACCGCAAGGGTGTCGGTTTCAGATTTATCCACTTTAGGACCCGGTTTCAAAAATAGCGGATTCAGTCTCCCAAAACGCCGGATCCGTGTGGATGAAATGCCAATACGATAACAAATTTATACGTATGCAGTGATACGCGTCTCCGTGTGGACAGCCCCAAAGTCCATTAATAGAACCATAGGCGCCGATCTCACTGAAATGGCCGTGCACCCACAGAAAAATGCCAGATATGCTCAATTAATTTTTATCAAAAATGCTTTTGTAATTCGGGAACCTCTCTGATTGGTGGATCTCACGAGCATTGTTGGGGAAAGTTACTTTTAAAAGTAATGCATTACAATATTAAGTTACTAATAATACAATATAAAGTAACTAATTGCTTCCATGGAAGTTACTTTTGCGTTACTTTTTCTTACTGGGCTGAGGCTTGATCTCTTTCAGGCCTTACAGGTGTTTTTATGATCGCTAAAATGTCAAGCTAATTATAAAGTAATATTATTATGTAATGCGTGTTACCTGTTATGCATTACCCCCAACACTGCTCACGAGTAATATCTACAATGCTTTAATAATAAGCTGAATAAGGGTCGCTTCACATGTCGCTTTCCTCCTTTCCAAAGCACTTGGGCGCTCCTGTAACGTCTGCCATTTCTAATCAACCTAAGCATTACGTGACTTTGTGCCGAGCATCCACTGTCGGAAAAAAGAAATTGGCGCCTATTGATAGAGCCACATTAATGAGCACCTATTGTCAGATTCACGTTTTTACATTTCCTTTGGTGTGTAAGTGTGTATAAGTACATGTTAACGATATGCAAAAGGTACAAACCTCAAAGTAAATGATCACACGAGTTATCGTCTCCAACGTAAATCTCTTTTCTTGGAATACAACAAACACACGGATTGTAGGCAAAGTTTACTTCCTGGGATTGGTGATGTAGTAAAGACAGACATTATCATAAATCCTCCCACTTGTACACATCCTGTAAGTTAACTCCTGACAGCATTGCATTGTGAGCGAATCTTTCAAACATGGTAAGGAGCGTCGCATTTCCGGCTGACGTCAGAGGTATTCAGGCCAATCACAACGTACAGATTAGCTGGCCAATCAGGGACACAGAGCTTTTCAAATCCATGCGTTTCAGGAAGAGAGTGAAATCTGGAGCTAAAAAAATTTACAGTATGTGAAAAATAATGTGTTTTTTAACCATAAACCACGCAAACACATTGTATTATACCAAATACACAAAAAACATGTTTTTTAGCAATGAAATAGGTGCACATTAAATATTTTCATTACCTCAAAAAATCCCAACCTACTCATTCTTTTTTAAATATGACATTTGTCCTGTTTTTAATTTCACATTCATACAGTATAGCCAATCTTAGTGTTAATCTATAAACCCATACATGTGTTCATAGTCGGGATACCCTTTAAGTGTAACTCGAATTTACCATATCACTTTGCTTCGTGCCTTTTATCCGTGACTTTTCAAACCTGCTTTTATCCTTTCCTTCTTAAATGTAAGTTTAGAGCCCTTTGTTACTGCATGTCTGAGACTTCTGTCAAATCTCTTTGATCTCTTTGCTTGACTTGTCTTGATTAACGGCAGACTTTCTAGCAGGCAGTCCGAGGTCAGACATCATCATGATCCAGTCGTTTCTGAGGGCAACTTCAGAAGCTCTGACATTTGTCACACCTAAATATGTTTTTCTTCATATTTTCTTGATTTGTCTTTGTGTCTCCCCTTGTACAAAAACCAGGGTTGAAGTTTCACAGTTTATGGTCTCTGTCAGACATGTTAATCATCAGAGGCTATGTATAATTTCTTGACATCATGTTCCTACACTTGAAGGGGTTACTTTTGAGCCTTGTTATCCAAGTATTTAGAATTACATCATTGTTCTGCATCCAGGATACCTATACAGTAAGTGATCTGTATCGGAGTTTTCTTACGAGCACTTTGATAGTAGTGTGCATTGCAAGACTTTCTCCATCCACTGCAAAACCCTGTAAACATTATATACGGTTTCCTTAAAGGAATAGTCTACTCATTTTCAACACCAAAACATGTTATTACCCCAACCAAGAACCGTTGACACATCCCTCCACCATCTGTGCGCGCGCACGCAAGCGCCGGAGCGCGCCGCGACGCCCCGACAGCATCCAGCCTAGCCCCATCCATTCAACGGCACCATCCAGAGACAAAGTCAGAAGTGACCAAACACATCAACGCCCCTCCTATTCAAGACGAGCAGCCACACGAGCAAGCTTGGTGGTACAAAACAAAACGTAGCGCTTTTCTAAGCGGATTTAAAAGAGGAACTATATTTTATGGCGTAATAGCACTTTTGGGACTACTTTGACTCGTCTGAAAAGTCCGCTCCCCTTCTCCCTCTCATAATGGGAGAGGGAGGGTGTTACTGCGCCGAGTCGAAGTACTCCCAAAAGTGCTATTACGCCATAAAATGTAGCTCCTCTTTTAAATCCGCTTAGTAAAGCGCTACGTTTTATTTTGTACCACCAAACTTGCTCGTATAACTACTTGTCTTAAATAGGAAAAACGTTGATGTGTTTGGTCACTTCTAACTTTATCTCTAAATGGTAGCATTGAATGAATGGGGCTAAGCTACATGCTATCGAAGCGCCGCAGCGCGCTCCAGTGCTTACGTGCACGCACACAGATGATAGAGGGATGTATCAACAATTCTTAGTTAAGGTAATAACATATTTTAATATTGAAAATGAGTAGACTATTCCTTTAACACCCAACTACGTGTTCAAACTCTGAGTTTTTTCACTTTGCCTTTTTGCACTTGGAGCACATTTACAACGCATCTTAGTACTAGATGTAACGTTAAACAGCGTCTTTGTCTTTTGTCTGACACTGTTTGCACTAGGTTGCACATTTGCACTTTATGTGGCTAGGTTAAACTACTTTTTAGTCTTAGCTCTGTGTTGTTTTTATATTGTTCAGTGTCTTTATGTAGCACTATGGTCCTGGAGAAAGCCATGGTCATTTCACAATGTACTCCACTGCTGTATATGGCTCAAATGACATTAAAGCCTCTTGACTTGATCTGCTTTGGTGGCAGCCCAGATTTTCGTTCATTGTTAAACTAGGTTCTTTAATGTCTTTGTGTGAATTGAGTTTACCGGACATTTTAAGCTTAACGAAATGATTACTGTTCAAGGTCTGCCAAGTAAGAGTCCTGCTAAATGTTTGGCTGTTAGACATTGGCTTTACCACTGTTATGGGTGGCAAGAAATATGAGTACTTGAATGAATAAGCAGACTATGACTATTTTTTAAACATATTATTAATGTAAATGATCAGCCAATATTATGCGTATCCTTGTACCACCAATTAAAATCGAATGAAGACATGTGTTTTGTCAGTGATAACAGCATATTTCACTTTTTTTTCATGATGTTCTTGTGCAGTCATGACGTAAGTGTCCTTAGACTGAGGTTGTGTGTTGTGTTTTATTCAGGTTGTGTGTTGTTTCTTATTTAAAACCTGTCAATGTAAAGACGCTCTGGGTGAAAGTGACTCTTAGCTTGTAACGTTTGGGTCCCTGCTTGTGTTTGGTCTCTGAAGGTCTACGTTTAAATCTAGCTGTGGTTGATGTGGGTGGAGAAAAGATTCAGTCCAGCTTGTAGGGTGTATGGTAGTAAATTTTTTACAAGAACATTTTACAAGCCACTAAATGGCCATGTTGGAGTCATTTATGATATTGTCTTGCCCTTTTAGTGACCGTTTACATTAGGGCTGGGGATGATAGGGCAAAAAAATATAGATTTTTTTGAGAACAGATGACAGATTCACGATTTCGATTTATTTTACTAGTCAACTTAAAACATAAATACAACAATACCACAGTAACATTCTCTTTACAATAACACTCTTTTTATAAGATGTAAGAACATCTGGTTAAAGAAACTAAAGACTATTGATATAGATTCACAGAGTTTGAACTGTTTGACATTAGTGGTTACTTCCGGGTTTTATAAGTTGGGTTAGAGGCCACCTGGGGATGATAGCGGAAATATGGATTGCCGGAAAAACTCGTCAATGGCGGGGAAAGAGTTAAAATCATGTCAAAACATAAATTCACATTAATTGAAAATTAAAATCGCCCAAACCCTAGTTTAAGGTTGAGACACTAGCCTTTGTGTGCTGATGTGATGTGAATAAAGCCTCTGAGAAATTGTCTTTACAGTGACATGCAATAAAGTAGTCATGTCTCTACTGAAAAATCCAGCTAAGACCAGCATAAGCTGGTGAGCTGGTTTTAGCTGGTCTCCCAGCTTGGTTTTAGCTGGTAATGCTGGTGTAGCAAGTTGGTCCAGCTGTGTTTTGGTCACTTTTAAAGCTGGTCTAGCTGGACTAGCTAAAAGACACACCAGCTTAACCAGCTTTGCCGTGCTTGGATGACCATCTTAGACCTGCTACTGCCACCTTAAACCAGCTAAAACCAGCTAGCAGCTTATGCTGGTCTTTGCTGGATTTTTTCAGTAGGGGAATTGGAACAATATGCATAATATCAGTGTATCTACAGTGATCTTTAATAAGTCATACAACAAATGCTTACTTATTGGCTTTTCCGTAACATCACATTTCTGGCTGATCTTCGAGTGCCCTGTGTGTTATAGTGTTATGCATGTTCACACAAATAACCCATCACCAGAGATGTTATTCTTGGAATTTCCAATATCCTGTAATTATACTGTTTTCAATGAAAGTAAATTTATTCTCCCTTCCTTGCTTTAAAATATTAATGAGCATGACTGCCTACGTTTTTTTTAAATGAGGTATGAGTTCATATTTTTTTTTTTATAAAAAATTAGCATCTTATAATGTTTTCCATGTCTGGATGCCAAACCTCAACAAAGGTCTTAATCGGGTTTCACGGAAATCGCTTTAATATGTTAATGCCGACTTGGATAACATGGGTCATGTTATGATCTGTATGTTTTTCTTAAGCTGTGCGTGTTAATCTACACAAATATCCCCCAAATTGCTTTTAAGTAAAATTTTATTGGCTAATGTTCAAAATGGAGTTTGTCCGTAATAGATGATCTACTTATATGATTCCCAAATTAGCTGGTTGGCTTTGCCTGAAATAAGTTGTTCTTGTTATATTAAATTTTTGTCCCACTGCTCATTTAATTTGACCATTTATTCAGACTCCTACAAAGAAACTTTTCTTTGTGTTAGATTATAAATTACATGTCTAAAACCCAGACTCGACAGATGAACGTGATGTTTTTTTGATGTGAATGCAGCCGTTTTTTAATGCTTTCTGTGCAGTGTTTGTGCTGGCATTGTTCAAGCACAATGAACATTCAGACATGTTTGTGCTCAGCTTGTAGCAGGCGTCTGTAGCATCAGGGGTCTGCTGTGAGCTTGTGTTCTCTGTTTTTCTCATCTGGTGCGAAACACGGTTACAAGCGGTCATCTCCTGACCTTCAGATGAAGAGGGGTCCCCTGTGTTTTCTCACATGTATGGTACACACACACACACACACACAAGATGATATACATTTTCACTCTCCGGCCTTGTAACTTTCACCTTAGTATTTATTCAACAAACTATTTGCACCATTTACACAAAATACATAGACACATGGTTCATATAAACAGACTTACAGGTGTGATATTCTTATTGTGCCTATATATTTTGCCTGCCTCTCTGTCTATCTATCTAAATAACTAACTTACATGTTATGTTATATGTTTTGTGTTGTGTTATGTTGTGTGTGTTGTGTTGTGTCATGTGATGTGATGTGTTGCGTGTTGTGGTATGTCTTATTATCAACATGATCTCACGGCAGGTCGTGTTATAGTAAAAAAAAATTGATTTATAAATAAATTTATTTGTGTCCATGGCACGAAATTCAGCTTTTTTACGTGCCTTGAGCACAGATGTCTTTTTCATGTCACTAAGTACGAATTTCTATAAAGAGTTTTTCATGTCCGTGGCACGACTTTCTTTTTCGTGTCATTTTATGTATTGTCCTATTTTTAAATCATTGTCACTTGGGGTTGGGGTTAGATTTGCGGTTTGGGTTAGGATGCAATTTTATGTATTGGTTTCTACATGTTTTTCTTCCGCTTTTAAAAATATTCTCGCCTGGAGTTGGGGTTAAAGTTGGGTTTGGGTTAGGATGTCTAAAATGTAACAGAAAGTGATTCTAACTCCAACCCCAAGCGACAATGGTAAGAAAATAGGAAAAAAGAGAAAACAATACATGAAATGACAAGAAAAAGAGTCGTGCCATGGACACGAAAAACTATTTATAGAAATTCACGAAAGTGACACGAAAAAGACATTCATGCTTATCAAATATTTCGTGACAATAACACGACTTTCGTGAGATCAATCTAGTTATTATATCGTCACTGTCCGATAAAAACCACGTATGTCCATTTTGCCGATTTTGAGATTTTTCGACAAATTGAACGTCCTGGTTAATTTCCGTATACAGTATGCTTCACATATCTAAATGGCCAATGAAAAGTTGTGAAATCATGTCATCTGATTTTCACATATATCCATTTGGTGTCAAAGCTGTCAATCACGCCGCGTATCTCCCGCCCTGTGGAAGCATCTTGCCGGTCTCGTAAAGTTTCATCGAAGCTCAGCACTGGATAGCCGAATAAACATAGCCTGGTGAGACAATGAGTTTCCTTCATCGAGGTAAACGTTTCCCCCCTAACGCCAGACGTACGTCTAGGAGTGACAAAATTACGGTAGGACTGTGCAAACAAAGTATCTGTCTAGCATTACCATGCCAGTGTATTGATTCATTGTCCCTTCTTAGTTTGCAAGAGACATTAAATACATTTATAATTAATATTAAATAAACTAAGTGTATTTAATAAACTAAGACTTAGGCTATTTAATAAACTGAGCGTATTCATCTGTCAATATGAAACGCGACTTGGCCATTCTAATTAAAGATTGGAAGAACGCGTATCGACCACCGTTACTGTAAAATATGCGCGTATGTCCATTTAAACCCAATCATACTGTATGTCTTCAGTTGTTCTTTGCTGAAAAGTACTGTATTCACATACGTGTCTATTAAGATACTGCATGTATTGATTGGCTCTCCACCCGTTTTTCTACCGTAGTGCACTTGTGCTTACT
This sequence comes from Misgurnus anguillicaudatus, assembly GCF_027580225.2. Classification (NCBI taxonomy): domain Eukaryota; kingdom Metazoa; phylum Chordata; class Actinopteri; order Cypriniformes; family Cobitidae; genus Misgurnus; species Misgurnus anguillicaudatus. The sequence goes on from NC_073345.2 coordinate 26,395,109, forward strand.
GTGGTTTTGAGCATTACGCTTCGAAAATGATGTCCCGGTTATCGCTGTGCAATTGTATGTATCACACCAGATCATTTTGCCAAGTTGTTAAAACTCTGCTGTCTCTCACATTTCAAGGCAAGTAATCTGACGCTACCTAATGATCCTTAACATCTTGGCAGATGAATTTCGGAACAGCTATTATAAGCAAAGTCTTCTTTCCTCCGATGGGTCTTTTGAGGTTTTGCTCCAGTGTATTCCCTATGGAACGTTCCTGTTTCTCTGTAGTCGAAGGCTGCCAAGCTCCGTCAATTCAAACAAATCCGAGAGGCTTGAACAGAACTGCAGACACGCCTGACTTAACTCCCGAGATTTAACAAGTCTCTTTGTTTAAAAAATGTCTTGCTGCATAGTTATGCCACGGCCACTGAACAGATATTCTACAATTTCTAAATTTATGACAGGAAAGCAGTAAAGTTGGTTGCCCCTGCAAATATCCACAAGGATCACTCATACTAGATATACAGATAGTACTGTGAAAATGTCTGACCATCACCAGCTTTGTTGTTTTAGCAAAGTTTTAATAGTCATTCATATTTATTTTTCACTCTTTTTATTAAGATACAAACAGAAAATACAGGAAATATGTACAATTTTATTAAAAATAAAATTTTTAGGACTAAATGTCTTCTTTAGGCATCGTCTGTGTTTAGTATGACCTCTCTTGGCACTAAACACATCTTGAGCGTTTTTGAGCAAAAAGAAGTAAAAAGACAAATTTCTTTAAAATTAGAAATAAGATTTAATTTCATTTAGGTTTAAGAGATCCTGCAGTTTCCTGCTATTGCTCAAGTGGAAGGGTGGTTTTCCCTAGAAACTTGACACATCAGTTTACATTTGTATACAGTTTTTAATACTATATACTAGGGATGCACCGATAGGATTTTTTTGGGCCGATACCGATTTCGATTTAAACAGACAACTTCCGGCCGATTCCGATATTAAACACTTGTATACAATACTATACAGTTGGTCTATTAGCTAATTTATTTCTGCATCAAATTATTTTTACTGAACATGGATTGGATCCAATTAACATTCAACTGACCAACATAATAAGAGAGGCACAAATTAAGCTAAAACAAATATAATAAGACAGCATGACAACCTTCAAAGGTGGTTTTTGCTATTCAGCATTTATTTTATTAACAACATCAACTAATTTTTTACATATAATGGATTTCTTTATGCAGTTAATTAATAAACAATCGGTATCGGCCTTTCTCGTGCTATTGCCGATATGCCGATGGTTTCAAATTCATCAAAAATCGGCCGATAAATATCGGTGGCCGATACATCGGTGCATCACTACTATATACACATTTCCTGTATTTTCTGGTTGTATTCTAATAAAGAGATTGAGAAACAATTATATATGATTACTATACAATTGCAAAAACAACACTTCTTATTGTAGCATGGTGGCCTAAGACTTTTGCACAGTACTGTATGTATATACAAACCGTAGTGTTTTGTTGGGATGTTCTTATGGCTTATTTACCATGAAAAGTTGCATTTATACATTGGAAACCTTTATATAAGATTAATGCCCAAGAACAACAAGGGCAAATAAGCATTATGCTATTCATATTGACAAAATAGCACATAACTGAAAAAAATACTGGTTTCCACGTTGTCCAGAGCTAATTGCTATTCCAGAATCTTCAGAAGTGCAACAAGAAAATATAGTAAGTGGAAGATAATTGTTTTTAACTAGGTCTATTTCCTCTCCCTTGAGTTCCCACTTGCACCCAGTGGGATTTTTGCCCCCCGTATCCGGGTGGTTACTTTTGACCTTTATCTTTCATTCGCTTTCCAGATGAGCGGCAGAGCAGATCTGTCTGTGCTTGTGTCAGGTTTTGAGAAGCAGAAAAACAAGAAGCAGATTTTGTCCTCTAAAAATCACCGAACATGGTTTTTGAATAAAAAAGCTTCAATCTAAAGATGTTTTCTCATTGCCTTGGATTTTGTCCGAGTATGGAACATTAGTCACCTAATATTATTCACCTGTTCAGGAAAACTGCCCTGTGCTTTTAGTCTTTCTGAATTATTTATCTGGACCGATTTCATCCACCAACCACATTTTGGGCTGTCAGCAAGCAGTATCTTTTTCTTAAATATGTTTAGCGTATCTACTTGGAAGTCTTTAATCATTCGATGATTAGTGCCATCCAACCTCAATCTATTCAGGCAGCCCTATGTAATTGGGCTACAGTAATTGAGCTATTCGCCGGCTCTTCCCGTGCCATTAGCGTAATGTGATCCTGAAGGAAAGACGTTGTGGCAGGCGACTCTACTTCCCCCAATTATGGAGCTTCACGGTGTCCAGACGAAAGATGCCCAGGGCGGATATCAGCTGATCGCCATGCATTACTCCTGGTGGTCAGCCATTTCACTTGGATAGTGCAACACAATCTTAAGGCAGTTCGTAGCTATTTTACGACATGGCTAATTTGTATGAATTCGTATTCTTATTCATGCGCTCTGCTTTCGCTCTTGTGATGTTAGGTTTAAAGGAACAGTATGTAGGATTGTGTCCAAAACTGGTACTGCAATCACAAAACTTGTGGCTAAAACTGGTACTGCAATCACACAACTGGTGGCCAATACACAACATGACAACATAAACATCAGTTGAGGGCTGCAACTCCACTTTTTAAATGACAATATCCTGGCCGGACCACTGTTGTCATTGATATTAGTATTTGAAATTAAAATGATTTCTTAATGTCTGGTGACATAACAGGGCCATTTTATGATTAATTGATATACATTTCTTACATACTGTTTCTTTAATGATAGGTCTTCATCGTAATTTTTGTACTATTCACATTGTGTACATTTATGCAAAAATAGTTTTTTTTTCAGTGAAACTGGGTTGGAGAAGGAGGGCTTTACTTACTTTATGTTACTTCATACTGTATAAGGTTATAAGTAGAGGTTGACTAATATGTTTTTTATGTCCGATACCGACAATAAGAAAGCTGTATGGCCGATTGGCCAATATGAGGCCAATATAATACAAATGTTATTAAAGTAAATAAGAGACAAACAGAAAATTGGTGAAACGAAACTAAAAAAGCATTAGTTATGCATAACATTTATAAATATATCCTTTTAATGTATTTAAAACATATTTACAAGACATAATTAATGTGGATCTCACAGTACTGTAAGTGTGTTAAACTAGTGTGGTGTTTTGTGTAACACAACATAATGTCATTTTAAAGCAACACTATGTAGTTTCCATGTAAAAATGACTTACAGCTCCCCCATGTGGTTGAAAAGCGCAACAGTGCCTGGTATCAGACACTCTTCTGCAGGCAGGGGGAGGGGCGGGGCGGGGCTGTGTTTCCTACCCTCCACCGCCACTTTCAGAGTGTGCTTGTAGCAGCTAGGAGGCTGCTCAGGTTGCAGCAACAGTACAATTTGTCCAGTTAAAAGTTGTTCTATCACTGAAATAATTTTAGAGACATTATTTAAATGTAAAAAAACTACATAGTGTTGCTTTAAAAAGTGAATTACGATCGGTCATTTTACTGTCTGTCAGACTTTGGCTTTACACCGAGTGTCTTTTTATTACAAACATCAAATTTAAGTAATAAAGAAATTTGGCCGATTAAAAATATTTATTTACATTTTTTAATTTTATATTTATTATAATTAATATAATATTTAATATTAAAGGTGCAGTGTGTCATTTTTAGAAGGATCTCTTGACAGAAATGCAAAATAATATACAAAACTATATTATCAGTGGTGTAAAAAGACCTTTCATAATGAACTGTTATGTGTTTATTAGCTTAGAACGAGACCATTTAATCTACATACAAAGAGGGTCCCCTTACATGGAAGTCGCCATTTTGTGCCGCCATTTTAATACAATTTTTTTACTAACTTGTCTCCGACGATGACATGTTTGTCCCGTGGCAGCTACCGTAGCTTCTCTATGTGTTTCAAAAGCAGTGGTGAGCAGTGGACTAAGCTGTTGGTTGCAATTCGCAACCTCAACACTAGATGCTGCTAAAATTTACACACTGCACCTTTAAACAAATCAAAATATAGGCCGATATATTGGCCTCTGCAATATATTGTCCTATCACTAGATTAGACAAGTCATTACTCCGGAGCACAAGGTAGCGTAACTGAAGGTGTTTTTTCTTAAAAAGGGAGTATGGAGTCTTTTTACCATACTTCTCAGGAATTCTTCAGGAAGCTTTTGTTTCGCTACAGATTTAGTATCCCTTGAAATCCCTGTGTTGTTAAATAAAGAACTCTGTGTTATAATGTTACAGCATCTGCTTAATTTTTTACTAGATGATTGTGATTTGATGCACTAACCACCTCCAGGTCCATAAGCTCTAAATATAGAAGACATCCGTGCATCCCATACAAAGAAAATCTGCTTCGGATGAGGTTCTGTAATCTTGTATAAACCAAAAGCTTTGAAATAATTTATGAAACAACTCTACTGGAATAAATTGAAGGAATCAAACACACCAGCAAGGGATGAATGGATCTGTTGATTTGGTCTATGGCGGTGCCATGCATAATAAAAAGCAGGCAGTAACTGTACTTTCAAGTCCTGCAGAATGATATAAATGACATGAGGTTTTTATAGGCCAGTCAAACGGTCAGTTTTTGATCGAGGGTGTAATGTCCTGCTCTAGTGAAATCTGCTGGGTAAAGTAATCTGCAGCTGCAACTCATTTCAAACGCCGCATCCTCCGGAGGTCGCATACAGTACGTCATCAAGGTTTATTATTTCAGGTCTTGTTTCAGAAAAGCAACTGTTACATTTCAAAGTAAGATTGAAAGTGATTATGTGTTATGATGAATACATGCTAATTTTATAATGGGTTTCTGTAAAAGTACAACGCATGCAGCCAACCAATACAAAACGCAGTTTGCGTGTAAGTTAAAAGGGCGGAAATATCCTTCGAGGCAGATGGTATTTCCATTTGATGAAATGCGTGAACTTCGTTTCATAAGAGAACAGAGCGTTTGGGGAATTTTAAACTGGCTCTTATAAGTCATCACTACAGAGCTTTAATCACATGGGAACAGCGTGACCCCTGACCTCTCACCTGCTGCTTAAAAAGTGAACTATATGTCTGGTTTCTCATCTCCATATCTCCTTTGAGAGCTTTCAGACATTCTGTATCACAGTTCATCAATCCAGTTTTAACATACTCGGGCTGGTCCAAATGAAACATTTTTCAATGACTAAAAACTGGGTTTCAAAGACAGTAATGTAGTTTATGCCATGGGATTGCGCCTTTGATATATTACGCCATGCAGTATGCATGCTTTATATGCCGTGATGAAACTAATTCTGTGTTTTAAGTGTCTGCATATGCAATCCATAAAATCAACGTACCTCCCATGCAATGGAGACATCCTCATCTGGCACTGTGTTGTGGGCTTGTAGGAGCAGAACTCAGTCTGAACAAACTCAACTTGATAGCATGCTGAAGAGGCTCCGCTCATAATTTATCTTCAACCGTATGCTATTTAGTCAGTATTATGGCTTCTTTTATTTAAAGGGACATTGCACTTTTTTTGAAAATATGCTCATTTTCCAGCTCCCCTTTTGTTAAACATTTGATTCTTACAGTTTTGGAACCCATTCGGCTGATCTCCGGGTTTGGCGCTAGCAGTTTAAGCATAGCTTAGCACAATCTATTAAATCTACAAAATAACCAAAGAGTTTCTATATTTTTGACTCTTCTGTAGTTACATCGTGTACTAAGACCGACTGGTTACTTTCAAAAGCAGGGGACTGTTTTTGTGCAGTGTGTAGTATCACTAAACCTGCTGCAGCCATGTTACATCAGCAAAGTCCTTATTACGCCAGTTTGAGAGTATAGTTCCTAGCCATATCGGCCTAGAAAATCGCAACTTTTAATTTTCTGACGGTCTTAGTATACGATGTAACTACAGAAGAGTCAAGTTTTAAATAGGAAAAATATCGAAACTTTTTGGTTATTTTTAGCGTGATGCTAATGGTCTAATCAGATTCAATGGATTGTGCTAAGCTATGCTAAAAGTGGTAGTGCCAGACCTGGAGATCAGCTGAATGGATTCCAAAACGGTAAGAATCAAATGTTTAACTCTAGGGGAGCTGGAAAATTAGCATATTTTCAAAAAAAGTGGAGTGTCCCTTTAAACAGGTAAGGAAAAAGTTCACCTAACAGTTCCTGTGATGTACGATTAATATACATGCAATAGGATATTATTGGTTTTATTATTGCTTGAAACTTTAACTTGAGCTGTCCATCGCTCATATTTTTATCTCTTGCCCGGTCTGTATTTGCTTTTATATTGTTATTTTAAAGAGCCGTCCCATCTTGAGTCTAGGGAACGGTTCTGTTACCCACACCACAAAGACTTATGAGAAAGTAGGAAAAGCATTACTACCAATGACCCAAGCTGACCTACTGGCTTTAAATGATCTTGCCATATCATTGTCTCCACCACATTCCTCCATACTTTTTCACATCCCACTTTTGATGTAATTCTCTCTTTTCGTGTGTCTTGTCCTCTCCAAGTGGTCCACGTTTGGCCACAAATCTTGTTTGTCTTCTGAGGAGCATTCCGACGGGAAAGCATGTGTGAGTTATCAGGAGGGTCTTTGCTGGAGGGGATAGGCATGGATTTAGATTCGCTTGGGATGCAATTGTGGCTTTTGATGCATGTCTTGGAAAACAATACTGGTTTGTGTTATGTCATGAAGTTATCATCAGACGCTGTAATTATTTGCATAATTGCTTACAGAATTGACAAACAGTCTTTATCCAAATAGTTCTTAGTTGTTTGATCATTCATGATCATTATGCATCATTGCTTAAAGTCAATGGCTGTGTTTGCTTACTTTTGTTTTAGTCCTTTTTATTTAGCTTAACTGGTGGATACAGGTAAATACAGGTTAATGTGTAATGTTTGTTTACCATGGCACATCCATATTGTTGTGGTACGGTTTCCAGACATGATGGCTTAAAGGTCCGTTGTGTAGATTTTTTTCACAGCATCTAACAAAGAGATTGGCTCAGTACGCACCTCAACCCTTCCGTTTCGAAACACATATTGGAGCTAAAGTACGCGTTATTGTCTGTGACAACATAGTCTGTTTAGGGCTACAGTAGAAACATCGCGGTCCAAAATGGCGACTTCCATGTAAGGGGACCCATGATGTTTGTAGATAAAACGTCTCTTTCTAAGATAATAAAAACAATACAGTTCATTCTGTAAGGTCTTTCTATACCACTAATAATATACACTCACCTAAAGGATTATTAGGAACACCATACTAATACTGTGTTTGACCCCCTTTCGCCTTCAGAACTGCGTTAATTCTACGTGGCATTGATTCAACAAGGTGCTGAAAGCATTCTTTAGAAATGTTGGCCCATATTGATAGGATTGCATCTTGCCGTTGATGGAGATTTGTGGGATGCACATCCAGGGAATGAAGCTCCCGTTTCACCACACCCTAAAGATGCTCTATTGGGTAGAGATCTGGTGACTGTGGGGGCCATTTTAGTACAGTGAACTCATTGTCATGTTCAAGAAACCAATTTGAAATGATTCGAGCTTTGTGACATGGTGCATTATCCTGCTGGAAGTAGCCATCAGAGGATGGGTACTTGGTGGTCATAAAGGGATGGACATGGTCAGAAACAATGCTCAGGTAGGCTGTGGCATTTAAACGATGCCTAATTGGCACTAAGGGGCCTGAAGTGTGCCAAGGAAACATCCCCCACACCATTACACCACCATTTAAGCCACACCGAGGCCCGATCCTATGGAAAATGCTTGAATAGCGAGATGTCAACCCTTGCAGAGAGTTTAAAGGCAGTACTATTTGTGTTGCCCACCAAGTAAGTGGTCTCTCACGTCACATACGGCTTTAAACATGAGTTGTGTTTTGTAACAAGGACACAGTGCTGCCCTCAGGGGATGGCGGTAGTCCATGAACACACGTTTCGAGTGAGAGTCATTTCAGGCGTCTGGTTTATGTTTTTCTTTCATGTTGTCATTTTCGTGTTGTTTAAAATTCAGAGAAAATACATCAGTCATGTTGTTTGGGTGAACTTGGTTAGCAGTTATTTGACCCTGATCGTTCCTGAAGGCGAATCTTTGCTTTCTCTTTCAGTCATTTTTCTTTGTTCTTTGACTCTTTACTTCTCGCTTACTAATAATTAACACCATGTTGCCATCACACTTCCTTTTCATATTTCTCCGGTTACAGTAAAGTTATAATCTGAATGACTGTTACGTCTTTCTGTTTCTTTCTATTTATGTTATGTTATTTATTTAAATACAAACAGCATTTCCACATCTGGTCTAAAGTCATCTAAGCTTTAATGTAAATATGATATCATATCCTGGTTTGGTTTTGTTTTCTAAGACTTTTGGTCTGTTTGTTTCTGTATATAAAGCATTGTAAGGAGGAGGAAAGCCAAATGTTTAGAATATATAAGTAAAAATTTCCAATAGCTCATGTTGTTGGCTGGATGTACGTTCACACTACAAACCTTAATGATATATTAAGATTTATGGTTCAACCGCCTAGACTGCACAAACCATGTTTGCTAATGCATTTACAGTACTTACCTTAACAAATACAACCTTATTGTAAAGTGTAAATTATCAGAATATTTTTATGAAAGTGGAATATTTCTTTAATAAGAGAACAAAGTACAGAATCCTGTGATTTTGTGCAATGTTATACATTGTTTGGGTTATATCATCCTCGTGAGACTTGACCTACTGTACCTTGCAGCCAGGTTTGGGCTTGTTGAGCTTTCTTCCAGTTTTGCATGATAGTTTGTCCTTTTGTTAAATCTGATTAGTCTTTGTGGTGGTTTGTGAATTGGGTGAAAAATTGGGTGTTGTGAATTGGGTGATGGATTGATTCCCGTAGAGCAGGGGCGCAATGAACAGTTTCAAGGGGGGAATGCAAGACAGAATTTTGGGCCCCTTCCTTTAGATGATTGTTTGATCTTCAAACCATAATGTGTAGCTATATAAAATCCGTAGAGTACAACATGGCGCAACGATGACCGCGCCACCACTGGTGATGGGTTGAAACCTCCCCAAATCCATTAGCCAGACCAGGTGTGTTGTTTGATTCAATGCAGTGATTTATTTCTTTCGTGTTATACAATCCCCCGCATTAAACACATCCAACCTGGAGGCATTCGAAACACACATGCTTACTCACCGACACACAACATAGACATAAACATGAGCTCACACACAGCATAACTGTGTCCTTTGTACAATAAAACCCATAGCACCCACAGGAAATGAGCACATTAATAAGGGAGCACAGTGGTGGGCAGTATGGGGTATAACTGCACTGTTTAGGACCAGCTGACTTGGTCTGTTTCTCTGTACCTGAGTGACTGCTCTCAAACAGGTTTACCTCAGAGCTGAGGTCTGAAGATAGCTAATGAATAATACTGGAAAAATGCATATAAGAGCACTTAGACAACATGGCCTTTTGTTTACCGGCTAGACTTTTATCTGTACCTTCTGCTCTATCCATAACAGATGTTTCTGGGTTCCATTATGTAATCTAGGTTAGGCTAAAAGTGTGGTCGCGTTAGACTTAATCATGCTGAAGCACTTCATGGCGCTTAATGGCTATAGACAACAGGATATAATGTCCTGCTCTAGGCATTTGCTTTAAATAAATAAGAGAGAGAGTACTAAATTCACAATTTGCTGTAGGTACCCTACTGAAAAATCCAGCATAAGCAGGTAGCTGGTTTAAGATGGTTTACGCTGGTCCTCCCAGCCTGACAAAGCTCGTCATGCTGGTGGGCCAGCTGGTCTACCAGCCTGACCAGCTAAGTCCAGCTAGACCAGCTTAAAAAGTTACCAAAACACAGCTAGGCCAGTTTGCTACACCAGCAAAACCAGCTTCCTACAGCAAAACCAGCTTAAACCAAGCTGGAGACCAGCTAAAACCACCTGGTCTTAGCTGGATTTTTCAGTAGGGTATTCTGTTGGTCCAATGGAAATTGATCGGCATCTTTTTCCAAGACATTAAAGGTGTAACTTTTAGGAGGATCTCTTGACAGAAATGCAATATAATATACATAACCTGTTAAAAATGTGCTCAAAATGACTATTTTCTCTTGCTTTTATTTATTTGACAGAACAAATAGACTTGCTCGATCATCTATGGCAGGTGGCCAATCACAGCAATGCATCTGTAACCCAGGAGAATCATACATTTCCAGTCCTGCATGTAGGCCTGTACTCCACCCTCTCCATACCCCTACGCCAGGTGTTTGGACACAGGTACACACACTTACCATTTACAGCATACTCCCATTAAAATAAACTAGTTTACCTTTTAGTCTTAAAACTCCCTTTCAACATACTTATTTATGCCAGTCTAAGGGGCCAGTCACACCAAAAGCGCTTTAAACGCTTGCAAACGCAAGGCGCGACGCACTGCCTTTTTTAAAAAAGAGCAGTGCGACGCGGCTTTTCATATTGCTAAGCAACCACCGAGTCAGCTGTCTTGTCAATCAAATATTGAAGCGTGAACGCTCTTTTGCTGTTAACTGTCATATTAGCAGAAACTTTAAAAAGAGGGCACTTGCTCTGACCTTGTTTGAGGATGAGAGGTGCACAAACACGCAGGAGAGAGTGAGCGAGTGGAGTCCGGTTCTTCAAAGCAACTGTAAACTTCCCTCACTACAACGTAAGGCCCGCCTCTCCCCTGATTCGATTGGACAATGGAAGACGCGAATGACGTCAGGCGCTTCTCCGCTCTCAGCGCTCCTTCAAAAACGCGTGCGCGGCAGGCGGCAAAAAACCACAAGGCGCTCGGCGCGCATAAACAGCGCGCAAACGCGCCCTGCCCATAGAATATCATTCAAAAAAGGCGCCTGCAACTGCCATAAACGCTTTTGGTGTGACTGCAGCCTAAATTAGTCATTCCATACATGCTGTGCTTTGGAACATGGTTACACAGCAAAGCCAACTTAGCCAAGCGTTGGGTCAAAAAGGGACAAACCCAACCCACTGGGTTGTAATTTATGTTTTACAACACTGATTTATTGTTTCAACTCATTGTTGGGTCAAACATAAAAGTGTTTTCTTAAGTAATTTAACCCAGGGGCTGGGTTTATCAATTTTTGACCTAACGCTGTGTTGAAAATAACCCAGTATATTTTTAAAATGTACACCAGCTAAAGTATTTAAATGATAAGCTGGACCACCATAAATTCATGGACCACCATGAATTTATAATATGGACCACCATAAATTCACTATTTCACTAGATAAGCTAAGACTGATAGTGGTTTTTCTTTGTATTCTCATTCTTAACTCTTTTCCTGCCATTGACGAGTTATCTCGACAATTAAGAAAAAACATTTGCGTGAAAAACGTGTTCTTGAGTTTTTATGGTTTTATGCTAGATGGAGCACTAAGGGCTCAGTCACACCAAAAGCGCTTTAAACGCTTGCAAACGCAAGGCGCGACGCACTGCCTTTTTTAAAAAAGAGCAGTGCAGCGCGGCTTTTCATATTGTTAGGCAACCACCGAGTCAGCTGTCTTGTCAATCAAATATTGAAGCGTGAGCACTCTTTTGCTGTTAACTGTCATATTAGCAGAAACTTTAAAAAGAGGGCGTTTGCTCTGACCTTGTTTGAGGATAAGAGGAGCACAAACACGCAGGAGAGAGTGAGCGAGTGGAGTCCGGTTCTTCAAAGCAACTGTAAACTTCCCTCGCCACAACGTAACGCCCGCCTCTCCCCTCATTCGATTGGACAATGGAAGACGCGAATGACGTCAGGCGCTCCTCCGCTCTCAGCGCTCCTTCAAAAACGCGTGCGCGACAGGCGGCAGAAAACCGCAAGGCGCTCGGCGCGCATAAACAGCGCGCAAACGCGCCCTGCCCATAGAATATCATTCAAAAAAGGCGCCTGCAACTGCCATAAACGCTTTTGGTGTGACTGAGCCCTAACCCCATTTTTTAAAAAACTGAAGCAAAAAAATATTAATTAATTTTATACTCCGTGTATGTTTTGATAACCGTTCTGAATCTGATCTCTAACAAAATTCCTTCACAAAAATGCAACTATTTCAGCTTTTTGCTAAAAAAATATTTTTGAAGAAAAATAACCATATTTAAGAGTTTAGAAGCAGAGAAAAATGGATGAAACGTTTTGTTTGTTTCTTTGTTTATTGTTTAAGAGTTTATAAGCAGAGAAAAATGGATGAAACGTTTTGTTTGTTTCTTTGTTTATTGTTTGTTTGAAAGCAGAGGGGCTGTTCTTTCATTTGATATTTGTATGTTTTTTTAGAAGAATATTTTCCTGGAAGGCATTTTGTGAAACTTTTGTGAAAATCACAAAAAATGCTGGCGGGCAACTTTTCGAAAAATTCTAGTCACACCAGATAGATGCGGCAAAAATGCACTATTCGCACGTAGTTGGATGCTTGAACATTTGAGTTTACTCGCTTCATTCGTGCCTGAAAGTGCGCATGAAATTCTAGTCATTTGTGACATTCACACGGAAATTCGCGTCTTGGGAAGGGCTTCTGCGACTCCGCTGAGACTTCGCTCGCTTCCTGTAATCACCTCACTACTACAGCTAGGTCCTGATTGGTTAACGCGGCGCGTAAATCCGCAAAAGTTTAGATTTTTTAACTCGAATGTTTCCCGCAGCAACACTCAATTCAAGTAAAAAGCGGCATCCGTGCGTACCGCGCCGCAGGATGCCAATTCGCGTCTTTGCATTGACTTAACATTTAATCACTCGCGCTTGCCGCCTCTGCTGCGTCTGGTGTGAACCGTGCAAAAGGCTGGCGGGGAATAAGTAAAAAAAATGTAACCCATAGTTGGGTCAACTATGGACAAACCCAACAGATGGGTTGTTTCAACCCTTAGCTGGGTAACAACAACCCAGCATAGGGTTACTTATAACGCGACAGTTGGGTTTGTCCATATGTGACCCAACTACATGGGTTGCAAAACAAATCAAAAAGGGTCAAAAAGGAACAAACTCAGGTGCTGATTTAAATTAACCCCCAACAAAATTATATTTAACCTAACAATGGGTTAAACCAACCAAGCATTTTGTGTTAAAACAACCCAACCGGGTGGGTTTGTCCATTTTTGACCCAATGCTACAATTTGATAGTTCACGTGCCTTATGAATTTTCTTTTTTGAACAATTTTGTCTCAGGTTTGCTGATGAGTTTAGTTTGCTGCTGCGTCTGCGCAGCTCCCAGCTTGAAGACCGCAGCCTGCTCACCTTCCTTAGCCCGGACGGACACATTTTACTGCAGGTCCGCATCAGTGCCTACGCCATCACCTTCATCAGTACCCAGCAGCGACATTATGAGTGAGTTTTCACGTGTCCTTTTTTTTTGTTTTCCAGAGCAAATACATTTACTGTAGTTAAACTCAACCCCTTCATCTGTCTCTAAAACACACTTTTTCCCATATTTTGTTTAGTTATTTTCAAGCAGACAAGAGTTTAGACATCCAAACAATTAATCACAGAATGAAGTTGTTTTGTAAAAGAGAAAACATGATAATTGTCTTTGCTGAGCCATTTGAAATGTTTCGGAACCATCTGTAAACTCAATTACAGTGTTTGGTGATCCTGATTGTTTTGTGGTTTTTACTTGCTCGCCCCCAAAGCCGTGATGACAGGAAGAGAAAGATCATTCAAATGAGACCTCTAAGTGGATCCTGTTATGTTTGTTTATTCCTGTTATGTCTGTTTATTCTCTCTTTACCTCCTTTTTTCTGCATGTTTGTCTTTAACTGTCATTCATCTTTTTTTATATGATGGCAAAACCATCCTCTCTTTATTTATTTTTATGTCATGACTCATAAAGTTATTAGTTCATAGTAGAGATGCACCAATGTATCAGCCAATAATCAGTATCAATATATGCACTCAATAAAACATTCATTATGTTCATTAATAACATTAAGAAAATGTCAGAAAAAGTCAAAGTAGTTCATAGTAGTTTATTTAAGCAATATTGCTCGAGTAGGAGTGTGATATAGCTCTATATCATCACGGCTGTGATTAGGCCAGAGGCACGAGGCCGTAGGCCAGCGGCCTACAGCTATATCACACGACTCCGAGAGCAATATTGCTTTTATACAACAGTTCGACGGCACACGTTTGAAAAACGAAAACTAGAAAACAACAACGGCGTAATTTTAAAAGCCTCTTTGTTTGAGAACTACTTCTTCTGCCACGGATTTGAGGGCGGCCAGAATGACAGGTAACACTTTCGGCTGCTTTGAATCTCATATTAACTCAATGGAAGGATTCGCCGTTTTTAAATATTACAATTTCTTGGTCACAAAGTGTAGTTTTAGGATTAGTTCAGTCGAGAATATATATGTATTATATTTAAATCTACAGTCGATTAGTAAAGATAGCGCCTGTTTGAACGTTTGCTTAGTGAGATTCAGTACGTATGAGAACCAAAGCATGAGCAGACGTCAGTGTTCACTCGCCCCGCTGACCACCGCCCTCTCTGGGCTACATCTCTGACAGGGATTCCCTGGCTCTCATGCTGGCCTGATGGTCAAAAATTATATCAAATCACCAGTATTTGGTGTCATGATGAAACTATTACTTGTTTTCTTATTCATATTTAGTGTCTTTTGTGTTGTTATTGTTTTGGCGTGAGGTAAAAGTTAATAAAACTATACTAATATAATGTTACTATTGGTTTACCATTTCATCTTAACGCGATACGAGCACTCGGTTATTATTAGACTTCGTTCTTGTCAGTACTATATAAAACTGTTTTTTATAAGTGTCAGAGAGATGTTTTTGCATGCTGCTTATAAATATACCAGTGGCGATATCTCATAACATGTTTTAATAGTCACGTCGCGATTAAATAAATTATCAATGTCCACATTTAAAAGCTGCTGTGCTTACCTGCAGTTCCACGGTGTTTTTGCGTTCTGATAAGAGATATAGCTCCGGAAAAAATATGAGTGTTTATATTCCTCTTTCCAAGTGTTAATCGTCCACACGATGTGACAAGATATTAATCCCATTAACTTTAACGTAACATCCAAGAGCGCTGATCTTTGACGGAATAATAACTTCCGATTGGGGATTCACAGACTGATTTATGAGCTAGTGAACTAATGAGACACACGGAGAGTGTTTAAAAACAGCGCGTCTGTGTTTTTCCAGTCAGAGATGAGCCTGTTTAGACCTCCATTCACTAGGTGGCGGAATGATACGAAAGGTGAAGCGGTTACTGTGCCGTTATCAGTACAATATTGCATAGCTCTTAGCCAATCAGATTCGAGAACCAGAAAGAACTGTTGTATAAATGTAAATATTTGGACCTGCTGCCAAATTTTCCAAGTGCATGACAAAATAAATGAGAGTTTTATGCTAATATTTTTAATTTCTGTGATTTTCATTAATCATAATGCTGACATTTTTGTATTGTAATGTTCATAACTGTGTTCTCCTATGGATTTTTGTTTAGTTAAAGGCTTTGCATGTACAAAATAATGGAGAAAATGAGACAGAACGTGTTGTCTTTTGTTCACTAAGTTTACCCACCAAAAATTAGTTGAATGCAACTTTGGGAATAAGGCTTCAAAAATGGATTTGAAAGCAAAATATAAAACCATCTATTAAACTCTATTGCTATATTCATGTCCTTTTTACATTGACAGCAATTGTGGGATGCACTAAATCTATATTTTTATATCAGTATTTGTCGTCCCTGGGATCAAACTTTCACATTTTTTGTTGCTCTTGAGCTACAGAAAACACATTCATTTCTAAGTCTTCTGAAATCATACCTTAAAGGTGACATTTCACAAGACTTTTTTAAGATCTTTGCTTTCCCCAAAGTATGTATGAAGTTCTAGCTCAAAATACCATATAGATAATTTATTATAACGTGTTAAAATGGCCACTTTGTGGGTGTGAGCAAAAATGTGAAATTTTTGGGTGTGTCCCTTTAAATGCAAATGAGTTTATCTCTGCACTAAATGGCAGTGCCATGGTTGGATAGTATTATCCCCTTCTGACATCACAAGGGGAGTCAAATTTCAAGACCTATTTTTTTCACATGTTTGTAGAGAATGGTTTACCAAAACTAAGTTACTGGGTTGATCTTTATCACATTTTATAGGTTGATAGAAGCAATGGGGACCCAAAAGCACTTAAACATGCAAAAAGTCAGATTTTCATGATATATCCCCTTTTAACTTTGCTAAAGTATATGATTGGATATAATTTTTGGATGAAGTATTCCTTTAACATTCCTTTAACAAGAAAATTAAGTCATCACAGTTTTTAAAATCGTGTCTTGTTGTTCCCAGGTTTCCTGTGACAGTGTTGTCTGACGGCGACTGGCATCGCGTGGCATTCAGCGTCTCCACAGGCCGCTTGGCGTTGTATGTGGACTGTTCTATGGTTGAGAGCATGGACTGGGCCTACAAAGAGGGTCTGGGGATCTCCACAGATGGCCTAGTGATGGTGGGAGGAATCATTGAGGGATTTGAGACCCCATTTGAGGTAAGGATGCAAAATAAACTTGCGATTTGTATGGCTCAAACATACTGTACAAACATGAAATATCTATCCACTTCCTGCTGGATGGAAACAGTTATAATCCTTCATCTCATCAGCTCTCGGCACAAGATGTAAATACATCTCCAGTACAGTCTCTCTTGGCAGTTTAACCCAAAGTTGGGTTTATAGAGGATCTCTCAGCGCATTGGAGTTAGTATGCCCAATCCTAACATCTGTGTTTATACTCATCCAAGATACCAGATGGAATGTCTATTCTTTTGCTGACAGGCGAATAACGTTTTAATGTTTTTTATGTCGTTTATGTCTTTTACAATCTGTTAGTGTTGTTTCCAACATAAAAGATGTCTGATGAAAACCTGAACATGGGATTGATTTATTAGGTTTTCAAATTTTAAAATAAATGCTATAACTAGCACTCTTTGATTATGGATTTTATTACACAAGATTTAAAACTAAGCTTGATCTTTTTTGTAGTTTTTATGACTGAAGCCTTTTTCCAATGCCACATACATTTATATTCCGTACGTGCACTGTTTTAGTGACTGCTTCATTTATTTTCTTGCATTTTATGTTTATAAGTGTAGAACCAGTTGATAGTCATTTTGTCTGTTTGTAATCATGCGTGCATGCTTTGTGAAGCCATGCGAGTTGTATGCATGTGTGTGCATCTGTCAAGGTATAATGTGGTTTCATTCATCTCTACAGGGCGATTTAATGCAAGTGACGTTTCTGATGGGAGACCCAGATGCAGCGCGAGATCACTGTAGCGGTAAAGGACACAAACCACCTCGATCTCCCCGCATACACCCTGAGGGGGTAAGCGAGCCATTTGAGACTCCACAGTAACCATACTCTTCATCAGAATAGCTTTTACAAGCTTTGCCGATTTTTAATGCATAAAGCAACGCCTGAAATTAAATTGCGTTGTATGCCACGCCTCTCTGAATCTTAATTTGGTTTCAAAAACAGAGACATGTTTCTCTTTTTCTGTCTCTCTCCAGGAACTCCTGCTGTCCTCAAATGATCTGGAGGATTTATTAGAGACAACCGAGGACGGAGACTCTGTTCGTGCAAAAATAACTGTGAGTAGCAATGCTAAGTCGATCTGAACCATGGTGATGCACAGTGGCGTTGCGATAGGGGGCTTTGGGGGCTAAAACCCCTTATGTTTTGTCAAAAGCCCCTGATCTTTTAAAGTTCACAAATGACTTTTTATTTTTAGGGGTCAAGCCCTTAAGAGGCGTAGAGTCCAAACATGGCAGGTTTCACCTTACGCTTAGTTTTGCGCAGCAAAATAGCTTTTAAATAACACACACAAATATTACCAACAGACTTATACCGATCAACTTGAAACCACCGTAGGAAAAACAAAAAATTATATTGGCGTCATGTTAAAATTTCCATCAGAAATGGCCGAGATGAGATTTTATTACCAGATTTGAAAATAGATTATTTTTGTTAATAACTTTTGTAATATTTTGTCTGAAATAATGAGGTTTTCTTGCTTTCTTTAAACTGCTCGCCCAAACGCTACCCCTTATGTTTAGTCAAAAGCCCCTGATCTTTTAAAGTTCACAATTTTTTTTTTATTTTTAGGGGTCAAGCCCTGAAGAGGCATAGAGTCCAAACATGGCAGGTTTCACCTTACGCTTAGTTTTGCGCAGCAAAAGAGCTTTTAAATAATACACACAAATATTACCAACAGAGTTATACCGATCAACTTGAAACCACCGTAGGAAAAAAAAAACTATATTGGCATCATGTTAAAATTTCTATCAGAAATGGCCGAGATGAGATTTTATTACCAGATTTGATACGCTGATGTATGGGCAGAGTCCAAGGCCACACCAAAAAGATGGTATGACTGCACCACTAGTTGGTTTAATTAAATTAACTTTTTCTTCGCTAAACTAAAGTGTATAATCATGAAACTAGCTAGATGTAATCATAGTCATGATCTGAGGTTGCATGCACGGTTTCGTCATTGGTCTTGAGATAGGAAAATGGTTCTTTTTGCTTAAAACTACTGCAGATTTACTCCAAAAATAAATCCTGGGATATTCCTTTAATGGCTTGGAGTATAATCATTGGTGGATGCCAGTTCACTCCGTATCCACCAATGAGAATACTGTTTTGCAAGAGCTATATCTCTGCATCAGAACGTTGTAGAGACATGGGGGTGGGCTCTTTGACTCATTAACCTTGTTGTAACATTTTGTGTCCCAAGATTTGCCACAGCAAGCACCACTCACATTTTTTCTTTAAAATCTAGTGTTGCATGATTCTCAATAAGAGAGGGACGATTGCAGTGGACAAGAAAATTTATTCTTTTTGTTAATAACTTTTGTATATAATGAGGTTTTCTTGCTTTCTTTAAACTGCTCACCCAAACTTTATTTCCTTTTTTCCCTTGTTCTGCTTGCATTTATATTTTACTTCGTATTTGTTTTTTCTAGTACACAAAGTCTGACTGTCTGCAGTAGATCAACTTTTATTTTACGTGTCATTTATTCTGCTTATTCCGCTTTGAGTTGTTCAGTATCTGTTTAGTCTGGCAGGTTGACAAGACAGTCATCGAACATCGTATTTCATTAGGTAATAATAAAACAAACAACTAATCTATTTATCAATTCTTAATAACTTAAAAGTTTTTTAACTTCTCACAGCTTACAATGTCAATTTCTATGTGAGGAAAAAAACATCAAAAAAAGAAACATGACAACCACCAAGAGGACAGACAGACCAACGATAAATAGGAACAACTAAAATACTGTTTTTAACGGTTTCTTTAGTATGTTCACATTGCAAATAATATAATAAAAATACAATTATTTGCTGTGTCTGTGAGGTCATTCCTCAGCCCATCATCCCATCCGACCCTAGCAAGCAACGCCCCTGGGGATGTAGTCTGTTATTAGTTACCTTCTTATTTTTTCATGCTGTTTTTTTCTGAAAATCATAATTTTTGCAGTGTCCACTATTTTGTGTTCTGTTTTCATTCAAAGAAAGTAAATAGGACATTTATGGTTAATTTAACAAAAAACATTCCAGCAAGCAAATGGTTTCATCAGAGGTTAACTATAGATCCAATATAGTCCAACTATGAGTAGCCTACTTCTACCCAAAATAACTTTGAATGTGGTGTTTTTGCCAAAATAAATTGTGAGATGAATGATATTCCACCTTGCTTCATTTATTTATTTATTTTATTTTAGTTTTAGCTATGTTAGACGTCTATTACATTTTCATTGACCGCCCACATTTTATCTTGTTTAGCTAAGACGTCTGGGCTGTGTTTGGATGGCTATTAGACGTCTTTTGGGATATTATGATATTATGAACTTGTTATTGGATTTGCTCAGTCCTGTTCTGGGCACATCATGACTTGCGCTCATGTATCTACCGTGTCGCACATATCTTGGCATGTTTAAGCATTTATTTTTACAGTTTCTGCTGACAGTGTCAATAATAGCGTTCCTGTCAGTGAAAAAATTGTAAATCTTGTGTTTATTAGATACAGTACTTAGTGTAACTACCTGGAATTGTGGCCTTAAGCATTGCATGTGAACAACTATATATTGCTTACAACATATTAAACCTCTTAAGCAATATTTAAAGTCGCATTTACTAGGGTAATTAAAGTCATGTCACCTGTCAGATATTTGCTTTGTGTACTGTACAAAACTGAAAAGAATCCCCAATAATAAAAAAATCATAAAAACAAACAAACAAAAATTCATGCTGCATACTACAAAGTAAATCTGAGCACGCATACCAAGCCTATGAGAGATTTCCAGTTGTCCTCTGTTAAGCCGACTAAAGCTGGTGCGTAGTGTAACTGAGCTAGACCAGTCCCGGTCGAGTGCACGCATGGTCCTGATGAGACGCCATGTGTGTTTGACAGCTGTGAGTTATTTGGCTTGTGGATTCAGGGTCATCCTGGGCTTTGACCCAACTTGGAAAGCTATGAATATTGATGGACTCCATGAGAATTTAAACCAAAGTGGAAAATGGTTTAAACATCTAACGTTTCATGTGCCACAATCAGTCACTTGTATTCTATTACGTTTTGACAAAAATCTGACAGATTTCAAAGATTAAAGACCAGTATTTTTTAAAAATATAACCGGTTTTATTTCTCCTGATTTTGTCTTTCTTCAGGTGTAACCTCTTGACTGTGCACGTACAATGGTGTTTCCCTTTGATGTCTCTGCTGTTTTTAGTTTGCCAGTTTCATGGATGTATTTTCCTAGTGGAACGATTAATAAGAAACATCTGGCTTTCTTCAAGCCCTTTAACGTAACCAAAGGTCAGAGGTTGTGACATGGTGCAGGCCAGAATAAAATCCACCTACATGACATGCCCAGTTTAAGATAACCGCTAGGCCCCGTGTCCACCAAAGTGTTTATACATGGCTGGAAAAGCCAGCACCCAGCATTTCTTCAGCTGAGCACTTTGGCTGCTATGATTTAGGGCTGTTAAATACTGTATAATAGATTTTACCATGCGTTGTGATGCTAATGCAAAAATTACTCGCCTATCATGCAGGAGACAGTGTAAATCAATTCAATTCAATTTTATTTTTATAGCACTTTTCACAATTGCTTATTTTTTTCAAAACAGCTTTGCATTAAAAGATGCAAGAAAAAACACATCATAAAAAAAAACCCTTGGGGGGAGACAGAAAAAGCTGATTCTATAGAGGATATTTTATGCAATAGGTAAAAGATTTAGAAATGTAAGAAATATATTTAGAAATATATATATTTAAGCAATATCGCTCGAGTAGGAGTGTGGTATGGCTCTATATCATCACGGCTGTGATTAGGCCAGAGGCACGAGGCCGTCGGCCGAGTGCCGGAGGCAGTCACAGCCGTGATGATATAGAGCTGTATCGCACGACTCCGAGAGCGATATTGCTTTTATACAACAGTTCGACGGCACACGTTTGAAAAACGAAAACTAGAAAACAACAACGGAGTTATTTTAAAAGCCTCTTTGTTTGAGAACTACTTCTTCCGCCACGGATTTGAGGGCGGCCAGAATGACAGGTAAAACTTTCGGCTGCTTTGAAGCTCATAACAACTCAATGGACGGAAAAGCCGTTACTTTATATTACCGTTTCTTGGTCACAAAGTGTAGTTTTAAGATTAGTTCAGTCGAGAATATGTATGTATTATATTTAAATCTGCAGTCGATTAGTAAAGATAGCGCCTGTTTGAACGTTTGCTTCAAAGATCCGGTACGAATGAGAACCAAAGCATGAGCGGACGTCAGTGTTCACTCGCCCCGCTGACCACCGCCCTCTCTGGGCTACATCTCTGACAGGGATTCCCTGGCTCTCATGTTGGCCTTGTTTGTTTATGATCGTCAAAATGAGATCAAATCAGCAGTATTTGGTGTAATGATGAAACTATTACTTGTTTTTTATTCATATTTAGTGTCTTTTGTGTTGTTATTGTTTTGGCGCGAGGTAAAAGTTAATAAAACTATACTTGTATAACGTTACTATTGCGTTCTCATTTATTCTTAACGCGATACGAGCACTCGATTATTATTATTAAACTTTGTTCTTGTCAGTACTATACAAAACGTTTTTTTTATAAGTGTCAGAGAGATGTTTTTGCATGCTGCTTATAAATATACCAGTGGCGATATCTCATAACATGTTTTAATAGTCACGTCACGATAAAGTAAATGATCAATGTCCACATTTAAAAGCTGCGGTGCTTACCTGCAGTTCCACAGTGTTTTCGCGTTCTGATAAAAGATATAGCTCCAGAAAAAACCGAGTGTTTATATTCCTCTTTCCAAGTGTTAATCGTCCACACGATGTGACAAGACATTTCTCCCATTAACTTTAACGTAACATCCAAGAGCGCTGATCTTTGACGGAATAATAACTTCCGATTGGGGATTCACAGACTGATTTATGAGCTAGTAAACTAATGTGACACACGGAGAGTGATTCAAAACAACGCGTCTGTGTTTTTCCATTCAGAGATGAGCCTGCTTAGGACCTCCATTCACTAGGTGGCGGAATAATACGAAAGGTGAAGAGGTTACAGTGCCGTTATCAGCACAATATCGCATAGCTCTTAGCCAATCAGATTCGAGAACCAGAAAGAACTGTTGTATAAATATATATATATATATATATATATATATATATATATATATATATATATATATATATATATATATATTATGTATATGTGTATATACACAAATAAATAGATTAGATGGGGGCAGCTGGTGGTCGTTGGTCTGACATCGGCTGGGCATCACGTTGAAGGAAGGCCAATAGATCAGTGGCGTGATGACCTCCACGGCAGATGGAACTGGGTCTGTTAGTCCAATTGTCCTCGGGAATGACGACAAGACAGGGAAAGAGAAACAAAATGCTATTGGCAACGAAAAGCTATTAGCGTAAATGAAGCGCATTTTATAGTTTCATGGACTCCTGTTGAAAGTTCTTTAGGATGTAAAGCACTCAATAGAGACGTTACAGATGCTACACAAATTATTTAATTGAATCGTTTACATAATAATCATAATTGAATTGTGTGACCAGTGAAATTACGCCAACCGCAAGGAAAAACTCTCTGGTGAGCATAGGGCCTTAACTGTTAGTTTTATAGTATGTATAATGTATGTTTATAGTATGTTTTTTGGCCCAGTGTTTGTGTGTGTGTTTGTTAGTGTCTGTTTGTTTTTGATTGATGGATTGTTATTCTGAAAGGCAGTGTACTTTGTTTAAAAATTGGTTGTGTGTTTAGAATAGGCCTGTTCTTTTTGTGGGATTTGTTTGGTAGAGGTGCATCGTGCACTAAACTTGTTTGGGTTAGTGCACGATGTCCTGAGTCCTCCTCAGGGAAGTTACTCAGAATTCAACAGCTTTAGACATGCCTTTGAACTCATTTTAATATCTAAAGGTAATTTGTTTGTTAACTGACAAATGTGTTGACAAGCATTGCCAGCTTTGTGCCTAGAGGGGAAAATTACTTTCATAAAATATTTTCAGGTTTTATTATTATGGGTGTTTTGAAAGACAAACATCATTAACCCCCTTTCTGTCACAACTCCCCCCCCCCACCCTTTTGAGTGTGGAGTGCAAAGTTGATGTGCATTGAACGCTGCCAGTTTTTGGTCTAGAAACCTAATCTTGGTCTTGTTTTAAAGAAGACACTTTAAAGGTTTTCACTGAATAGCAGTTTACATTTATTGTAATAAATAAAAATATTGCAATAAAGTATATATTTTATACATAAAATTATAAAAATGAAATGTTTCACGCCAGAAACGCTTCACAATTTAAGACATAAGTCTCAAGTACTTGTGATCCAAATTTCAAGTTAAAATCACAAATAAAATTAGGTTTGTGTTACACTTTTAGAAGTTTAACCAACAACGGACACTAGGTGTCAATGGTTTGCTGCCTAATCTTGTCACAAATTATTTAATTACTGTCACTGCATTATTATTACTGCCGAAACGTTTTGAAATATGAAACTACATTCTTAGAGCTTTTCAATGATATATACAATAGTTTGTTAACATTTTTGTAGAATTATACAACGATAGAGTGTTATGAATATATATTAATTATCATGAAAATCTTACTTTTTCCATGTTTAAGTGCTATATTTGGGTCCCCAGTGCTTCTATCAACCTAGAAAATGAGAAAAAAACAACCCAGTAACTTAGTTTTGGTAAACCATTCTCTGCAAGTGTGTGAAAAAACAGGTCATTAAAATTTGGCTCCCCTTGTGATGTCAGAAGAGGATAATACCTCCCCTTAATCTGCACTATCCAACCACGGCACTGCCATTTAGTGCAGAGATCAGCTCATTTGCATTTTAAAGGACACACTCAAAATGGCAAATTTTTGCTCACACCTACAAAGTGGCAATTTTAACATGTTATAATCGACTTTTGAGCTAAAACTTCACATATGTACTCTGGGGACACCAAATATTTTTTTTACATTTAAAAAAAGTGAAATGTCCCCTTTAATGTGCATTTCTATGGGAGTGGGGTCATGTAACAAAAACCTGTCACTACATTATCATCATTATCATTCTATTATCATTCAATGACATTGAGCTTTCCAGTGATATATAGTTTATAAAGATTTTTTTTAGGTTTAGTGTTATAAATATGTAAAAACAAATTGGGCCTCTACTTCTTATATTATCTATTGATTTTCTGTGTTCTCCTCTACATCTTCTCATGTAAAGCTGCTTTGCAACAATTAACACTTGTGAAAAGCGCTATACAGTATAAATAAAATTGAATTGAATTGAATGGGCCCGTGACATTTTAGAAACTGACTCCCACTATGTCACTCTTTCCCAAAATGGTGATGATGTATAACAACTACACTCTTGGAGCTTTCCAATGATATATAGTTTGTCAAAATTGTTTAGGTTAAGAAAAGGCTATTAGTGCTATACATATGTAAAAACAAACTGGGTTCACCTGTGGCCCTGTGACATTTTAGAAACTGACTCTCACTAAGTCATAATTTTCCCCAAATGGTGATGAAATATGAAATCTACACTCTTAGAGCTTTCCAGTGATATATAGTTTGTCAAAATGTTTAAGGCAGTGGTTCTCAAACTTTTTCAGCATGTGACCCCCCTTGTGTACGCCGCATTCCTTCGCGGCCCCCCTAAAGAAAATGTATGACAAAAAACAGCTCTAAAACTAAAACTTTTTAATTTTATTAAAAACATATTAAATTATACAAAGTAGTGCTTTTGGTTAGTAGCCTTATTTTTTGTAGGTTTAATTACACAGAATCCATGGTAAATTAATGTGGTAATGTCATAATGTCATTTTTTTTTTAGATTTTTAGATTGAAATAATAGTAGTAATATGTATTCATTAAAATGTACACTAAAAGCACTATGTAAAAAAATAAAATACATTTGTATAATGTGTTAAATAGAATACAACCTTAACCCCTCCCCTCTCCTTTACCCGCGATTACGCGCAGCCGCACTACCATCCATGTAACGTACACGTGACGTCCTGTTCGCTCCTGTTCAGCCATTGCATGCATAACAGAAGAAACTCACAAACTAGTAAGTAAAACTCAGTTAATTCTACGTTATATAAAGCATATTGTTTCAACTTAGATAATCACTGTCA
Source organism: Misgurnus anguillicaudatus (assembly GCF_027580225.2). Lineage (NCBI taxonomy): Eukaryota > Metazoa > Chordata > Actinopteri > Cypriniformes > Cobitidae > Misgurnus > Misgurnus anguillicaudatus. The sequence goes on from NC_073345.2 coordinate 26,420,881, forward strand.
GGGTTTAAATTGGGCTGGGGCCATCCGGAGCTAAACCCCGGCACCAGAGACGTCATGCCCATTCAAACTGACCCTAGATTTTTGAGCCAACTGGATTTTGCATGCAACCTCAAAATCAAAGAAGCATCCATTAATCTGTTACTTGTCATTTAATCTGTTTAATATGCGCAATATTATCAATTCTGTGCTGCATCCTTGTCACTTTCACTTGTCATTTTCGCTGCTTTGATCCTGTTAAATTTTTTTAATCTGGCGTCATCAGCGTCGGAGTGCGCTCACAAGCTTTGCTGTTGCATTTGGCTATCTGAGGAATTAAAACGTATAAGAAACGCCCACAACATTTCCAAACCCCAGGACGGTAATGTGCAGTTAACCTCCTCTGTGTAGAAAATGTATAGTTTAAAATGTGACCGTCTGGACGTTATATTAGTAGAGATTTCTAGATTTATCTTCTTGGCACAACGCCAAAGTTCGCCAGAGTTCACGGGGGCGCAGAATCACACATGCTCACATACGAGGTACATTTAATGCAAAAGTCCGTTACTCTAATAATTTTATCTAAACATATTGTTTTAAATCGTTATTGAACATTACAATCAATCACGTGGCTATAGCTTATGTCATTTTCGTTGTTTATGTACTTTATGGATTTAAAATTACATTAATTTCATAGGATAATGCAGTTGTTTTGCAAAATGCATTAATGACACAATTAGAAGTCATTAAACAAAACGTAAATAAACAAAACATGCCGTTTCAGATGTAAATATGATGCCAATATGTCATAAATCCGATTGAATAGTATTTGATATAAAAGTTAGTCAACACTTTTGTTTTGGAGGTTTTTGCATGAAGGCTGGGGCGCTCAGATTGTTAGAAATGTAAGTGCCATAGAAAAGACTGAAGAATCTATAATATTTCGTTTTTCGTTTGATGTCTGTGTATGCACACATTTCTGTGAGCTGTGCACACTGTGCCCCCTTAAAAAAGCCCGGCACATAGGCTGAAGGTCTCACTCTACTCTTGCTAGTGTACCCGCTGCACTTGTGCATGTGCACTCGCTGTCTGCGGTGCCGCGAAGGGAATAATGTGTTTCCATTCATTATGGGGCATACTCACCAAACGCAAGTTCAACGATTTGCGCGAGTAGATTACATACAAAGTCAATGCAAAGACGCAATCAAACAGACGCGTCCTCGCAAGGGGCGATGCGAAATGCCAATGACTCGAATTGGGCTGCGCAATTGCCGAAAACACGCGCTTTTCCCTTCAAACGCGTCTTTGTGTGTATGTGTATGTGTATGTGTATGTGTATGTATATGTGTGTGTGTGTGTGTGTGTGTGTGTGTGTGTGTGTGTGTGTGTGTGTGTGTGTGTGTGTGTGTGTGAAAGAGAGAGAGACAGAGAGAGAGAGAGAGAGAGAGAGACAGAGAGAGAGGTAAGATTGGTGCCCACGTCGAGAAAAGTTTATAGAAGACTAGAAACATGTCAAGGACTAAAGTATGTCACTCATTTAATTACAGTATGTTAACTGGATAACACTTCATATAACTCATTGTATAGTTTAATAAAATAATGTATTTTAAATACACAAATCAAACGATGATCGGTCGATACTCATCTTTGATAGATTAATACTATTCCACCATCTGATCTTTCAATTATTTGCTATTTTTATTTGTCTCTAGGTAATCATATACTAGTAATAAATAAGAATAACTATACAAGTAGCATTAAAAGCAAAGGGAAAACTGTGGACCATTAGATTCAGGCATAATAATTTTTTTAATTGTGCCACCCTAAGATTTGTACTGGCCCCTTTGTGCCCCCCTGAAAACAATCCTGGGGCGCCACTGCCCGTGGCATTTTAAAAAATGTCTCTCACTATGTCATTCCTTTCCCAATATTCTGACAATAAATAAAAGCTAGGGTTCACACCAGACACAGTAGAGGGGGCAAGCGCGAGTGATTTACATGTTAAGTCAATGCAAAGACGTGATTACGCGCGAATTGAGCTAAACTTCAGCGGATTTCCACACCGCGTTAACCAATCAGGACCTTACTCTAGTAGTGATGTGATTACAGGAAGTAGAAGTCGCAGAAGCCCCTCCCATGATGCGAATTTCCGTGTGATTGTCTCGAATGACTAGAATTTCACGCGCTGCTTTTACACGCGAATGAAGCGAGTAAACTCAAAGAGTTTGGCACATAAACTGTTGTACACTGTTTGTTATGACATAATTCATCTCTCTTTTTCAAGAATGGTGCACTTGTTGTTTACAAGCAACATTTAATACCCACAGGTCAATGGAGGGACCATTTGATTGTTTTGGTGCTGCTAGTGGCACAGAAATCACCCTTAGCTGACATCCTTTATTATAAGCAAGATCCCCTAAAGATCAACATATATTGGCACACATGCACGGACTGAGCACCGAGGATGAGCTCATGGATCAGTTGCCACGCAACTTTGGGGGTTATTAGAACTTACAAACACATCTGTCATCGCAGGATTAATCTTACCTATGATGTAAGTTGGTATAAGCTCTCATTCTGTCATTTAACTAGATAAAACAAGTTCAATATCAGATGAGCTGAAAAGCCTGATCAGCAGATTGTAGTGCTTATTAACATTACTGTAACATGTAAAAGCAAAAGCAGTCATTTCACCATATAGGTTACCTATAGACCCAATATATCCCAGCATTAAGTAACACACTTCTTGCCAAAAGAAACTCGAATTTGGTTGTTTTTGCTTTAGTAACTTGCATGATGTATGATATGCCATCATGTAAGCAAAGTCAACAGTGATTAAGGTGTTTGGTTTATTGATGAACATATTTTCTGTGTTTTTCTACACGATTCCATTAAATTTTTACTGACAGCCTAAATTTTAACTTGTTTTAGCTTAGACGTCTGGACTGTGTTTGGATATTAACATTTTGTTTGGATGCAAAATTGTCTGCTGGGCATGCATGCTCATTACCAGTAATAAATATTTTTCCTTCGTATCGCAGGCTTGTAAACATTAAGATGTATGGTGTTTGTAGTGCATACTCTTTAACATTAAAAATGTATATAGTTTTTGGTACACAGATCTAAATAAACATACAAGCAGGTTCAGGCCAACCAAACATAAAAAGTATCTTTGACTTTATTTGTTTATTGTCATTTGAAACAGCACAGAAGAGTTATCTTCTTATGAAATGGATTCGCTGAAGGGTGAAGCCCAAAATAAGTTTCTACAAAGACAATGCGTTTATCTCTTTTACTGTAATTGGTGCCCCTTAGCAGCAATGAGATCATTTGCTCGCTGTTTAGTACAGATTACTACAACATGTTTGTAATTTATTAAAGGGATAGTTCACCCCAAAATAAATATTGTGTCATCATTTGCTCACCCTCATGTTGTTACAAACCTGTATAACAAACGAAGATATTTTGAGAAATGTTTGTAACCAAATCATTCGTGGGCCCCATTCACTTCCATAGTATTTTTTTTCCTACTGTGGAAGTGAATTGGGTCCGCGAACGGTTTGGTTACAAACATTTTTCAGAATAGTAAGTAAATGTAAATAGCGACAGAATTTTCATTTTTGGGTGAACTATCCCTTTAACTCTTTCCCCGCCAGCATTTAATATAAGTTGCAGCCAGCGCCAGCATTTTTCATGATTTTTACAAAAGTTTAATGCCTTCCAGAAAATGTTCTTCTTTTGATATATTGTTTGTTTATATATTTAATGAAAGAACAGACCCTCTGCTTTCAAACAAAAAAACTCATCCTACCTTCATTAGTTTTCTTTTTATGACCTCCCAAATATGGGTAGGTTTCTTCAAAAATACCCATTTTTGAGCAAAAAGCTGAGATAATTCCATTTTTGTGAATGACTTTTGATAGAGATCAGATGCAGAGCGATCTTTAAAACATACACAGAGTTCTTTCTCTTTCACGTGAGGCGCTACTTCCGGGTTGTATAAGTTGCGGAAGTGCACCACCTGGTGGAAAATAGCGGTATTGCGGAAAGCCGGAAATTCTCGTCATTGGCAGAGAAGCGTTTTCTCTTAATTGACGAGTTATCTCGTCAATGGCGGCGAAAGAGTTAACGGTCCAATATTATGCCCATTTTTACAAAATGTAATATAAGTCTCATGTGTGGCTGTAATGTGTTTGTAAAGTTTAGCTCAAAATAATCTACAGATTATTTGTTATAACATGTTTAAAATGCCCCTATTTGGGTGGGAGGAAAAAGTGAAATTTCCAAAAATGAAAATAATGTCATTAATGACTCATCCTCATGTCGTTCCAAACTCGTAAGACCTCCGTTCATCTTCTGAACACAGTTTAAGATCTTTTATATTTAGTCTGAGAGCTTGTTGACTTATTATTAAAAATCTATGTACGGTATACTGTCCATGTCCAGAAAGGTAATAAAAACATCATCAAAGTAGTCCATGTGACATCAGTGGGTCAGTTAGAATGTGTTGAAGCATCAAATATAAATTTTGATCCAAAAATAACAAAAATTACGACTTTATTTAGCATTGTCTTCTTTTCTGCGTCTGTTGTAAAGCACATACATGGGATTAAAGTCATGTGACTACAGTGACGCGGATGACGTATGACGCGGCTGACGTGTTATCTGGTGCGCCCCAGTTGTTTTTTTGTGCCCGGGCTTCGTTTAAAGTCTAAGGGAGACGCACGCTGTAAGTTTCGGATAAAAAACAACTTTGCAAACACGTCTGAGGATAACACGTCATCCGTGTCACTGCAGTCACGTGACTTTATTTTCGCGCATGCCCTTCACAAAAGATGCGGAAGAAAAGACAATGCTGAATTAAGTCGTAATTTTTTTTATTTTTGGACTAAAATGTTTTTTTCGATGCTTCAACACATTCTAACTGACCCACTGATGTCACATGGACTACTTTGATTATGTTTTTATTACCTTTCTGGACATGGAAAGTATACCGTACGTAGATTTTCAATGAAGGGTCAACAAGCTCTCGGACTAAATATAAAACATTTTAAACTGTGTTCCGAAGATGAACAGAGGTCTTACAAGTTTGGAATGACATGAGGGTGAGTCATTATTTTCATTTTTGGGTGAACTATCCCTTTAACAAGAGAATCAAAACAGCATCTAATGAGACTGCTTTAGTTTTTGGGGGATTAAAAAAGAATGGGTGGTTGTGTTCACACTGCCAACACACATTTAGTTCCAAACACTTTGTAAAAGTAGATTTTGCATAATATGTGCCCTTTAAATATCTATTTGTATGTATTTGTTTTGTTTTACATGTCATAGCGAATGTTTCTCTTTTGGATGTCAGAGTGGCAATTATCAGTTAATTATCAGATAATGGGGCTGTGGTCCTGTTAGAGTTTATCTATACAAATAGTTACTCAAGTTAATGTCGTTTTTTTGAAAGTATGATTATATATCATTGTGCAGGCGTCTGTACTGTATCTCTCTGTCTATATGTCCTTGGGCAATATCTTGCTGTTGCCATTGCCCTCAGCCTCACTGACTCTAATGATCAGTTCGGAGTCAGTGATTTAGTACAGTCCATTCCCAAACCCCCAATAAATCAAATGCAGTGAATGCAAATTGACTATGTCATGCAAAGACATTTCTCTCTTACTTCTTGTTCAATGACATAGGGACAGACGGACTGATGGAAATTTTAACAGTACAGTATAGGGAATCTGCACATTGCTGTAGATGTCATGTCATTATTCCTGTGTTGTGGTTTGAAGGGGGTGTTTATGGCTCCGCTTTAACTCGATACAGATAATCATCTCATTCTACAAACCGTCAAGAAATGCTTGGTGCGTATGACATTTTGGTGCATTTTGTCAGACAATGCCAAATGAATGTTGTGCCTGCATAAGTGTGCATAGTGTTTTTATTTACCGTTGGCCTATTTGTCCCTATAAACTTAGTAATAATTGTGTACATTTCTGTTTCTGTATTGTGTTTTTGTATTAGCGCTTATCTGCTTTGGCAAGCATGTAATTACTTTTACAAGCCTTCTATCCACTTGCGAACACAAGCACACACACCAGCTCAGTTTCCCCGGAGGCCACACATTCATACAGGTGTCTCACTGTATGAAGTAGATGACATACATGAGTATATATGTGGGTGGATAGACTGTGGGTGTGTATTTGACTGGTCTACCTGTGAGTTCAGCTGCATTTTGTTGTAGGTGATGTGTGAATGGGCGAGTGAATGCGAGTGTGCATGTGTGTATGTACCATCATGAGGATTTGGATGTGTTTACTGGGTTGGATTTTGTTTGATTTGATGCCATTCGGAGTGCAGGGTCGGAGGATTCACATTCCAAAGGTATGGTCTCACCCTGGCAACCCTTTGAAATATGTTTGTTTTGCAAAGTATTCACTACTACTTGACACAACTAACCTGACATGCCAGGCTTTTTTAAATGGTTTATAAAAATTAGTTCGTACAGAATGTTTGTGCTCTGGTTTATATTTCGTCTGTGTAATAAAGTGTTAGTTCAGTCTCGCCTTAAAAGTGTCTGTGGTTTGGCTTCAGATGTGAGAGGTTACAGTTGTTTGGGGTTATATGGGGGAAATTTAGTTTTTTACTGAGGTGGTTTAACACAGATTACCACAAATGCAAGGTTCATGTCTAGTGTCAGCCTGCAAATTTGGACTATATTTGACATTTAATGGTTCTGCAAATTATTTTTTATTGCAAAGTAATGGTGCTGTGAAGATTTTTCTGCCTTTCCTGAATATGTACCGTGGAAGTGAGGTCTCAGTATTAGCATGAAGAATAAATACAGACATGGACTGTCAAAAACATGGTCAATAAAGGTCCTAAACTGTCACTTGGGCAGTACCCTTTACAAAGTCCTAATATGTACCAATTAGGTATGGATACATTGGTACTAATATGTACCTAATACTTGATAGTAATGTGCACTCTTTGGTCGCACTGTGCACCCCTGAATTACTAATTATTTTTAGGTGTACCTGAGCTTGGGGCTATTTCTTGACTATTTATTATTTATTTATTTGACAGTGTGGACTATGTACTGTAGAAAGTGACTTAAACTCACTCAAACAATACATGAATACGTATTTAACTCAAATTCTGCTTTTAAAGGGGACATATCATGAAAATGTAACTTTTTTCATGTTTAAGTGCTATAATTGGGTCCCTAGTGCTTCTATCAACCTAGAAAATGTGAAAAAGATCAACCCAATAACTTAGTTTTGTTAAACCATTCTTTGATAACATGTGAAAAATAGGTAATTGAAATTTGGCTCCCCCTGTGATGTCAGAAGGGGACAATACAGCCCCTTAATCTACACTGTCCAACCGCAACACTGCATTTATTGCAGAGGTCTGCTCATTTGCATTTTAAAGGACATGCCCAAAAACAGCACATTTTTGCTCACACTTACATAGTGGCGATTTTAACATGCTATAATAAATTATCTATATGGTATTTTGAGCTAGAACTTCACATACGTACCCTGGAGACATCAAATATTTATTTTACATCTTAAAAAAGTCTTGTAAAATGTCCCCTTTAACTCTTTCGCCGCCATTGACGAGATATCTCGTCAATTAAGAGAAAACGCTTCCCCACCAAAGAATTTCCGTCTTTCCGCAATACCGCTATTATCACTTACGCAACTTATACAACCCGGAAGTAGCGACTCACGTGAAAGGGAAAGAACTCCGTGTATGTTTTAAAGATCGCTCTGCATCTGATCTCTATCAAAAGTCCTTCACAAAAATGGAATTATCTCAGCTTTTTGCTCAAAATTGGGTGTTTTTGAAGAATCCTACCCATGTTTGAGAGGTGATTACAAGAGAACTAATGAAGGTAGGATGAAACGTGAACAGAGGGTCTGTTCTTTCATCTGAGATATTGTTTGTTTATATATTTAAAGAAGAACTTTTTTTGGAAGGCATTAAACTTTTGTGAAAATCATGAAAAATGCTGGCGCTGGCTGGCAACTTTTTTTAAAAACGCTGGCGGGGAAAGAGTTAATATGTAAAGAATAATTGCCGACGTGCCGTAATCAGAAAAAATCATTCAACAGCCCCTGTGGTATAATTCATTTTATACTACAGGGCTATTGAATGCTTGAATCTGACTGGCTGATTAACGTTCTGAGGTGTGCAATTATTTTCTGGGAAACGCACGGCGAACGTAGTATCAGGCAGCTCTCTTGACCGCATTACAGTTCCATATCACTTTGCATAGTTAACTGTAATAACTGACTAACAAAAACAACATGACAGACGATTTTCCGAAGCAATAACAGCGCTGTTTAGGGACGCACAGAGGTAGCCTCATTCACACAATCTCTCTCTCGCTCGCCCTCTCTCTCTTTCTTTCTTTCTTTCTTTCTCTCTGTCACTCTCACTCTCTTTCTAATAACTGCATAAAATGCTATCAACGGCTCAAGCCTCCATTGCCAGCTTTAAAATGACGTTTTGGAACGTACAAAATCCGGACGAATCCTTTTAAATATATCATATAAGGTGTGGTAACCGTAGTATAAGTTAAATAATTGTCAGTTATTCCTTACATATTGTACAATATAATTTATAGAAAATTAAAGGGATAGTTCACCCAAAAATAAAAATTCTGTCATTATTTACTCACCCTCATGTTGTTTTAAACATGTATGAGTTTTGTTTTTATATATTATTGTAACCACACAGTTAACGGTACCCATTTACTTTCATAGTAGGGAAAACAAATACCATGGAAGTCAATGGGTGCCATCAACTGTGTGCTAACCATAATTTATTAAAATATCTTCTTTTGTGTTCAACACAATAAAGAAGCTTATACAGGTTAAGTACAACACGAGGGTGAGTAAACAATGACAGAATTTTCAATTTTGGGTAATCTATCCCTTTAATATTAAAATTTTATATTAGGATATTAGAATATCCACTTCGCTTAATTAGCATTTTTATATAATAATACATAGAGCTAAATTGAATCCCCAGACTGACATTAGGACATTGGTGACAGAAAAACAGCTTTTAAACCAGTTTTATGACTAAAATAACATAATGAAAGAGGCAGCTGTATTAATTTAGTAACTTTTTGTGTTTCCTTTGTTCTTTATTAACATCTTTTCTCTGTATAAAATGTACTTTGTTTCCAATTCCCACCTCAGAAATCATTTAAAAGTCCAGGACCTTCTGTCAGGGCATGCAAAGTGTTTTACATGACACTGTATTGTGTTTCAGACAAAAATGCAAGATACGGCTGGTTTGACATTGCTCATACAGTATAAATGCCTGTGTGTCTGTGATAGATCATTTCAGATCATCCCCCTTCGTGATGGCCTCTGTGTGTGTGTGTAACTCTGTAAGGCTTTTTCTAGGCATTGCACATGCGTATTTAGACACTGACCAATACGCTGGACGCTAAATTTTACATTGCAACAGTAAAGGGTAATCTGGGGCAATAATTCTTATTGTTTGAATTTTTTAAGCTGTTTTTGCTTCTGCACTCGCATTATCACCACTGATGTTTCCACGGGTGTAAATAATCTGCTACGCCTAAGGGTACATTTCATTTTTTAGGAAACTTTAGACTTTTCCCACATATCTATCATCTGGCCCTCTTACTAAGCTGTCTAAACTGTCTTCACGTCAGAGGATGTTCAGAATTGTCGAGTTTTTGTTACAGACCTTAAATAATAGTAATATAAATGTTTTTACATTTTTTATTTATTAAACGCAAATATAGATATTAAGCAATGCTAGTGGCTGATATTGTCCTAGTCTCATTCCCTTTTTTGTTTTAAAAAAATGGCAAACCGTATGTGCTATGTTTTCCTTAGGTTTGAGACATTCATTTTCATTTTGTGAAAAATGGTCTTTGCTTCAAAGTAAGGGTTTGTTTGTACTCGGTCTGTCACAGCAGTCTTCCTCTATATAGACAGATCTTTGCCCATTCTTGTTACAGCTTCTGTTTTTCTTCCTTCTCAGAATAAGCATTACCAACACAAATCTGAAGACAAAGTCAGTTGTAACTATTAAAGGTCACAGCTATGATGCTACAGTGTTATGGATGGATGGCGGGGCTTGCTGTGCAGTTGCTAAATGTCCAAGTTGAAAAAAACCTCAAAATTTACAAAATAATGTTGCTGTACGATATATTGCTCTAATCCTGTTTTATGAGATATCTTTCATGTCTGTAGCACATTGTGGGAAGAGTTATGTGTTAAAGTAAAATATGTCTACGAAACTTCCTATTTTCCTCTTTGATTAACACTTTGGTTTTGCAATATTTTCATGTGGTGGTCCTGGTGACAGGAAGCCCCCTTGTGGATGAATGGGGTTATAGGTTCTATGCTGTGTGCACTTAAGTCTGTGTGATCACTGATCAGACCCCCTTTGGCAGGGTGGGGGATATCAGGCTAACAACTGGAAGATAAGCTGGATGACAGCTCTCCACAGCCAGGTGGAGATCAAGTGTCGGTTTATCAGCCCATGGCCAAAGAAAGAGCCATTGTGAGCTGTCCTGTTAAGCCACAGGGTTTAAGCAGGTTCCCCTCTTTCAAAGCCTCTTCCATCTAACCTTCACAGACGGCCTGTCCTTAAAGGCACAGTTAACCCAAAATCAAAATTCTGTCTCATGTCATTTTAAACCCATAACTTTCTTCTGTAAAATGAAAGAGATGTTTTTCCTTCAGTTTAAGTACAGTTGTAACAAAGTAGCCTGAAAAAAATTGACAAAATATGTACCACAGCTGTCACTGGGGTGGTACCCTTTCAAAAGTACAGCTTTGCACCTAAACAGTATTTTAGTACCTCCTTAGAGGCACATTTTGGTACAAAAGATAGCTTATTGGTATCTCAAAGAGGCTGTTTACACTTGGCATTAACATGCGTTTTCATCGATCGGATCACAAGTGGACGACGTTAATGCCAGGTGTAAACGGTGTTCAAAACGTTTTGAGCTCGTCCACTTTCGACCACTTTCAACCACATTCAGAGGTAGTCGAAACCCCTTTTGATCGGATTGCTTTTGTAGTGTAAACGCACATGTGGTTGAATGTGACACGCGAATGCATTCTCTCCTCCCATTTATCTAATCTGAGGTACTGAACACAATGTTTTACGTCTTTTCAGACTTCTGGCGCGAACACACGGTGAAAAACGCTATTTTTAGCCTTTCATTGATAAAACTAAAGCTGCTGATCTCCTCAGTTTCATTTTGCAAGCGTGTGAAAGTTGCGCGATCTTATTTCATCAATTGCGCTGAAGTATCAGAGAAAGCTCTTACATATTCATGTACAAAAAACTGTCCAGCATGTTTACTTACAAACCCGGTGGACTCCGACATAATATTAGTTGTCATCCGTGTAAACCGTATAATAAATAAAATGACAGCGGAGAGACTCGCTCACCGTCTCGACAGACCACTCCCTCACAGTAATCAGGACAGAAGCGGTCAAAAGTGGACAAAAGAGATGGATTTAAATATCAGGTGTAAACGTAATGTGTCTCGTCCACTTGTGATCCGATCGATGAAAACACATCTTAATACCAAGTGTAAACAGCCCCAAATAGACATACAGTATTGGCACCAAATGTATAAATTTGAAGAGTTTCGTTCCAAAACGCAATAAATCCATTTTGAATAATTTGGGTAAAAACGTGTTTTCTATACCAAGAAAGTGACAAGACGAAAAACACTATTTTCTGTTACAAACTTTCACATAGCATCTTTAGGTTATAATAACATTAAAAGTTCAAATCCATATTTGATTTTCAAAGATTTATTATAAAAACTGATTATAATTTTTTTCAAAATGCTATTGAATCAATATATAAATGTCCATTCATCTTTGCCATGTTATATTCATTTAGTTAATTAGTGGGAGACACTGATTAAAAAAATAAATAAACATTAATGGCATTAATCAAAACACTTACTTTGTCATATTAATAACACTGTCATTGCTGCTGTCATCCTTGGGATGTCGTCGCTGAACATTTTGACAGCGATTAGCTATAAAATGTTTTGGTCCTGCTCGATTTTCAATGACTTTGAGTAAAATAACGGAAAGTTTTTTATAAGATCCCGTGTGGTCAATGTGTTAGCATGACAGTAGCTTGATGCTTTCGTGTTGGAACAAGCAACAGCCGGCATTTTTTGCTTCGCCCGAGTGCCTTTCACATAAATTATTTAATTTTGATGGCTTACGTTTCTTCCCCGCCACAGAAAACCACCACAGGTTTATCAATGCCATAAAAAGTATTTTTTTGTTTTTGTTTTTTTGTTAGTCAAGAAGTAGATAAGGAAAACTAGGATTCAGTGTGTATTCAATGCGTCGACATTGTTTGTAATGGTGCGCTGTGATTGGTTAAGTGGATTTATTGCATTCTGCAAAGAAGGAGGACTGCCATTTGTCGTGGTTTCGAAAAAAAGTCAGAAAAGATGAGAGTATAACAGGATATCAGATTGTGCGTAAAAATTTTTAATTTTAATTTTTTAATACTGACCTGATACAATACTAATTTTGAATGGCGTTTATCGCGTTTTGGAACCAAACTCTTCATATATGCACTTAATGGTAAATATTAGGAACTTTAAAACTTTAAATTTTTATGTAAACTAAAAGTGATCAAGCCATACATGCTTTTTTTATTGACCAGCTTGCTGGTTTTAGTATAAATTAATATCTGTGACTCATCACAAAACTTATTTCTATTCTTGTAATGTATGCAGTTTTAATGCACCTGCCTTTGACACATTATGCATATAAAGCAACTAGATAGAAACACAGCAGTCTATAAATAGATGTATATGTAGATGTATATTTCAATTTAGCATGTCATATTGATATAATATACAGCAACAATACTTTGACACAATGATGTGGCTGTTTTATCACAGATAAGGGCTGTTTTCGAATTTGCATCTATTTGTTTAGAACCAAACCAGATCATCCTCTGTCTTTTCCTCTCTTTCTTTTCAAAAGACTTTTTGGCTCCGTTTCAAACTTTAGGATTTGCCTACCTATTCAGCACTTTTGTAACTATAAGTGTCTTCATATGTTTAAGATTTTTTGTGCCACAGTCAGTCCGGACCCCGAAGGTAAACCTTGTTTGTAAAGAATCTGTTCATATAAGTCATGTATGTGCTTTTGATCTTGACACGTTGTTGTGGTTTATGATTAAATATTAATATTTGTCTGCCTAGGGATAAGGCCCTCTTGTTTTTACCTGAGTGTCTTAGTAACGGCAGCTTTACAGTAAACCACAGAGATATTTTCACTGTAAATTACACACTGTGCAGCAATGCCAGCGGCTACATCTACATTAAACACATCACAGGATACCGAACACAAGTCTTCCAGATGAGAACACAAATTACAAACAGATATAAATAATAGCTTACATACCATTCTTGGCGCGCACAAGCTATAAGAAATGACACTGATCACATCAGCTTTTTACGAACGCCTTTGTGCAAATTATGAAAGCAAGCTGATTAAAGCGAATCATTTGTGTGGATGTTTCGACAGGGCCTGCGGAGACGTGGGATTATACGCGGCGATGGGACTCTGCCAACCGGATCCAAACGTCCTGGTGTTGTGGGGCGTGGTGATGTATTTGAGGTAGATGAGGATACGGACCTTGTGGACCATAACATCTTGTCCAAAAATGGTGGCAAACCTTCGAAGACCTTCCCAACTGCAGGCAGTCGGGATGGGAAGCCAGAATCCACGTCTAAACGTTTAGATGAAAACATTACCATCGATAAGGAAAAAACTGGCAAACCGTTACCAAAGAAACCAGGGGATACCACGATAATCAATTTGGATGTTAGGGAACCCACCTCCAGTCCTAAAGTCAAAGAGTCCAACCTGTTAAAGCAGAACCTAGACCGGGGAACCACCGTATCACCCAGAATTCCTGAAGTTTCCAAAGGATCTAGTGGAGCATCTGAAGAGCGTCCATCTACTGTTATACTAACAGGCAGGCACGGGGACCTCGTGCAAGGCTCTGATGGAAGGATGTATCGCATCCAAAGGGGACCTACGGGGCCAATGGGGCCTCCTGGTGAACCTGTAAGTATACATTTAATATAAATGCTCTGTCTTTTTTTTATAAATGTAGAGTTTAGTAAAACCAGTCTGGATTTAAAATAAATGCAGACCCAGTGACAGTACTCAATTGCTTTAACCTTCTGAAGCATCTAAAAACTGGAAAACCAGTGCAGAAAGAAAATGGCAAACACTACAAGTCTTTCTTAGATCATCAGTATATAAATAAAATGATTAAAACCTTTGATGCTTCAAGCTGTTCTGTATCACACGGTATGCGATGTACTGTATGTCAGCACATCCGCCGCAGGCTTTATCGTAATTGTCCTGGCTCTATATGCTGTTATTTGCTGCAAGCAGAATTATATTGTCTCCATCACCCAATTAAAATGTCACGTTCACCTGGTTTTAAAACAGACTGGGCCTAACAGAAGCAAACCCAGATGTTTTGTCGTCTGGAGGCATCTGGCTGAGCTCCAGCGACCCGGGTACCGCAAAGACCTCCATTATTTCTCACGAAGGCCAGATTTAAAGCAGTTGGCTTTATACTAGATTAAAACTCAAATTTTTACAAAAATGGCTCCTGAAACCTACATTAGGTGCTTCTGTGGATCAAAGGTTTAATTCCCAGAGAAAGATATATATATGACACGTGCATCACGTGTCATTCCAAAATAAGTGCCTGCTGCCTTGAACTTGAAGTTGAAAAGAGACGCTCGCGTGTGCACTCGCACAATCTCATGCGTAATCAGAGTTTACTGTCAAGGGAGTGTCTTGCGTGTATTTAGGGAACGTGAGCTTGTCTTCTGTCATAAACGGTTTTGACGCGTCTCCAGCAGGCACTTATTTTGACAAAACAACGTGATGCACACAGGATCTCTCCACACACATAACATATTTTGGAAAAGGGAACCACACACGTGACAATCCGAACACTTATTTTGAATTAGCGCATCCTCGGAAGACCAGTCACGAGCCGCCACTGAATATAGATATTTACAGTACATAACATTTCAACACTATCAAATGGCATTTTGTAGGTATTTTACGAGGTAGCTAACTCGTACTAAGTTGTACATTTTTGGATGTTTGCCTTAACACCTGTGACGTTGGGGTTAGGGGTGGGGTTATTGATTTTTTTCATGTTAATTGTACACTGAAGAAAAAACCTTCTGGACATCGGTTGCACATTCTTAAAATGAAATTAACATTAATTAAAAAAAATTCAATTCAATCATGTTGAACTGGTGTACATAATTAAGTTACGTAGATCCAAAATTTTTGTAAGAAAAATAATTTTAAGAAAATTTTATTCAATCATGTGCAACCATGAATTCATATGAATTCATACGATTTAGCCAACTTGTAAAATAGAGGAGAACCGGGGCAAAAGTAACGCGGGATGAAAGTAACAAAGCGATTTTCTCCGAGCCCTGATAACATTTGCATCCCAAACTATGACAGCATCTTGAAAGACCTGACAAATATTGCGTTATTTCCTTAACGTTTTCTGGGTGTAGTTCCAGAAAGATGTTTTCAACCATGATAAGTAAATTCCTAAAGCGGTAATTTTGTTCTTATAACGCGTTGTGTTTCTGGTTTCATGTGTTAAAGTACTGATCCATCTACAGGTTATTTAGTGCTCTAACACATCTTGAAGTTTGACCTCTCTGAGTTTTTCAAAATAAAAGTAAATCGGGTTTAAATGTGAGGAGATCCACTTGTTACTTTTGTCCCGCTGCTAAAACTGTTATGTTGAAAATCGATATTATTCTAATTTGATTTAATTTCATTTACATAGTGTTCAAACTGTTAAAAAAAACTATTTCTCTACACTCTAAAAACAAACGGTGCTATATAGCACCAAAAGTGGTTCTTTGCTCGTAATCATAGAAGAACCGTTTTTAGTGCCATATAGCACCGGTGAAGCACCAGTGAAGCACCTGTGTAGAACCAAATAGTGCTATGTAGAACCATATTTGGTGCTATAGTGGTTCTATATGGCACCTATATGGTTCTACACAGGTGCTTCACTGGTGCTTCACCGATGCTATATGGCACTAAAAACGGTTCTTCTATGATTACGATCCAAAGCAACAGTTTTGGTTCTATATAGCACCGTTTGTTTTTTTAGAGTGTACAATTTAAGTTTGTACTGTTGTTGCTTTTAAAACATTTGATAAATCTGAAATGTAAAATTAAAATGTAATTTCATTATTTTTTACAAAGATAAATTACAAATAAGTTTGCAGTTACATATTAACAAGGTCCTAAGTCATGTATATTTAATAAAAACAAGTGTAACACAATAATCTATCTTGTTTTGTTGTGTTACTTTGGTCCCTGCAGGTGGGGTCGAAAGTAACAATTCATTACTTAAAGGAACAGTATGTAGGATTGTGGTCAAAACTGGTACTGCAATCACAAAACTTGTGGCTAAAACTGGTACTGCAATCTCACAACTGGTGGCCAATACACAACATGACAACATAAACATCAGTTGAGGGCTGCAACTCCACTTTTTAAATGACAATATCCTGGCCGGACCACTGTTGTCAGTGATATAAGTATTTGAAATAAAAATGATTTCTTAATGTCTAGTGACTTATCAGGGCTTTTTATGATTAATTGATATACATTTCTTACATACTGTTCCTTTAAGTTTAAAGTAAAATTATACCAAAGTCGTTTGACATTTTTACAAAATTCCACCTGGTATTGATAGAGCACACTTGTGAGATATTGACCACAGCAAAAATATATCTCTGTCTATAACATTATCTTTTAAAATTACGTTTTTTCTGAAAAATGGTACTTTCGCCTTCGCTCTCCCCTACCATATGTATGAATTCTTGTGAGATCAGGCTACACATTTACATTCATGCATTTTTATCCAAAGCGACTTACTGCGCATTACAAGCTATACATTTTTATCAGTATGTGTGTTCTCTGGGTTCGAACCCATGACTGATTCTCAGTCTTCTCTACCACTAAGCTCGAATGCACAGTAAATCACTAAGGATAAAAGCATCTGCTTAATGCATAAATGTACAGTATGGAGACTTTTTAAAGTGTGTTAATGTAGTATTGTGTTTGCAAAGGAATTAGTAGAAAACTTGCAATATGATATTTTAATATCTGCGTAATGCTACAATAACATTATGATTCTTTTAGTTATTCGAAATACTGTAGTTGTTACTGTAGTTATTCAACCATAACAACGCGAATCTATCAACCCCCTTTACCTGAAATATTATAATGTTGTCTTCCATCACTGTTTTACTTGTGTTTGTTATATTTTAATTGTTCATATAAAAAAGTATGATCACCTTCCTATTAATAAGCTTTTTTGTTCACTTGTATTAGTCACATGATATGTCATCCAGCAGGAAGCATGTTGACATCTGATGTGTTGTGATGGCTAAAAGGGTCATGTTTAAGTTTTATGATGTGCTCGTATTACCCTGCCACTAAAATGAGTAGGTCTTTTATGAGCTCATCTGACCTCTGAACCTTTGAAATGGGTAAACATCATCATTAACATGTTCGAAAATATCTCAAATTGTTATTGTTAATTGTGACCCTGTCTGTGAAATCCAAGCTAAAGTCTCAAAATCTAATTATAAGATTAGTCCTAAATTTAATTTCACATTGATTTCAATCTTTGACATGACCTTACTCAGTAAATATTAAAGATATCAAGGTTATACCTTCACAGAATCATGTATAACTTTACGGGTCGGTCTCCTGAACAGGGTTTAGATTAATCTATCACTAGGCCTTAGTTATATTAGGACATTTAAGTAGTTTTTACGAACAAACCTTACTGGTGTGCATTTTGAGACAAAACAATGCTATATGTTAAGATATGTCAGTACAAGGTGTTTTGAAATTAAGGCAGCTCAAACATGGATTTTAGTCTAGGACTAGGATAAGCCCTGTCTGAAACCGGCCCAATATTATGTAAGATAATACATCATATTGCATAATAATAATGATAATAATAAACTTTATGTTCTATAGCGCCTTTAAATGTAGATCTCAAAGCGCTGAAATTACCCCCCCCCCCCCAGAAAAAAAGACTATCTGGGTCTCAATTTCATTTATATATTTCCATTAAACAAGCTTGCATTGCCAATATATAAAATGTGGATTTTATGCTCTGTGACTTTAAATATTTAAATGTTTTTTTTTTACTGTTAGGGATGTCCAGGGAGTCCTGGCTATCCGGGAGCTAAAGGTGATAAGGTAAGATAACCAGTGTATTTACTAAATAGAAACAGACTAGTCTTCCAGTGTTCCGCTGAAGTTCATGCAAAGTTCACATGCCTGCGGTCATGACAGCTGACCCTTTCATGACCGTTAATGACCTTGATCACGTCAGACGACACGTGTTTAAGTCCCAATAGCATCAGAAATGCTTGCTAAAACATGCCTTTAGGTAAGGTTCTGTAAATCTGGCTTCCACTGTTTTTTACAACATTTATAAATGTAAAATGTGATTTATTGACTCTACAGTGCAATGCATTTTCTTTCCTTTTTTTCTTTTTCACTGTGCTCTGATGTCATATAACAAAATTGATAAGCAGTCAGTGACATCATTCCCTGCAGAGGAAACTTTAAAAGAAGAAAAATCATAGATGAGATCTCTTTAAAATCTCAATTATTACTCCAAGATATCAATACAATTAAATTGAGAGCAAATAGAAACTTTTAGTATCTTGCATCTTATTTTAAATGAGAAGAAGATCCAAAATCTCACAAATTAGATCTTAGAAGTGATCTTAACGGAGTTCAAATTTGTCATAGTCTGCAATAAAAAGTCAATGTTATTAATTATTAGTTAATTATTTTCATCAATTTGACCTGAATCAATACACTGGGGCATTTTCCCGGACAGGGATTAGATTAAACCAGGACTAGGCTTTAGTTTAATTAGGAAATATAGTTTTAACAAACAATTACTAAAAACATTACTTGTGTGGATTTTGAGGCAAAACAAAGGGCAGTGATGTATTTTAAGTTGTTTTCAGTTTGGACAGCTCTTTCATTTATTTTAGTCTAGGACTAGTCTAATCCCTGTCCAACCACCCCATATTACCTATATAATTCACATTAATTTTACATCACTTAATGCATTTGTCTCATTTGTGTCAAAGGCCATTTTTGAAGAAACATCTGAGACTAAGTTGATACTGAAATGACACTTCTGAGAAATCTCCTGAACTATTTAATCTGAGCAATAAAAG
Source organism: Misgurnus anguillicaudatus (assembly GCF_027580225.2). Taxonomy (NCBI): domain Eukaryota; kingdom Metazoa; phylum Chordata; class Actinopteri; order Cypriniformes; family Cobitidae; genus Misgurnus; species Misgurnus anguillicaudatus. The sequence continues at coordinate 26,440,202 of NC_073345.2, forward strand.
GTTTTAATATTTGCATACTGAATTGCTCTTTCCGGGAAACTGCTTCTCACATCTGATAAATAATTGTAGGCAACCTTTCAACAGCCTAAAAGTGAAAATAAACTTTCACAATATTTGTTGCCTTGCAATTTCCTTTAGGAAATCCAAATGTTGTTATAACTTGATTTTCTAAAGTAATTTAATACTGTTATGTTTAAACTTTACTGATCTATCATGTATTGTTTTGCATATTAAACATGTGCTGTTTGTCTGCTTATGTAATGCAGATGTGTACTTAAATGTGGAATTTTAATAATTAAGCTTTCATCCGTTTTTGATTTTGTGTAAGATTTTAAGCATATGTAAGTGTAATAATGCAATAACATTTCAAGTTTTAAGTCTTTTTATTTAGTCCTCCTGACCACTGTGATGTTTCTAGGGTGCCATTGGGTTAAAGGGGCGTCCAGGTCGCCCCGGAGTTCCAGGACACCCCGGACCATCAGGACTGCCCACCCTTTACTTGTGGAACAACACACCTGATGAATGGGTTAAATTTCAGGTAAGTTTTTTGTTTCATTGTCTCTGTACTTCCTATCATTCTGATCTTTTCATTCTTTGTGTCCATGTGTTTTCTGACCTCCCCATCGTTGCTCCGTCCCTGTCTGTGTTCTCCACATCAACCAAATTAAACCCCATCCTTCATCCCTTTAAAGTTCCTGTCAGTGCACAGCTGTATCTGTAGTGTAATAGCTCAGAGAAGCATCATAGACAAGATTGAATAAAGATGCCCTCGGAGAAAGAGAAAGGGAGGAATTCTGTCTTGTTGCTGTAATGGGGTATTTGTGTCATACAGCCTTTGAACTGTCCTGTACTGTACATCAAAACACGTCTAAGCCGCTGTTGCACAATGTAGAATCAAGAATAAAAAACGAAATGTTTTGCTTTACCTTTTAAGCACACAATGCTTATTAAATGACAATAAATAGTTAATAATAAAGGTGTTATTTTGAATAAACCACTAATAAAGTACATGTTGTGTGTTTTCTAAACATTTAGATTTAGGCACATGCGTTAACTCATTCCCCGCCAGCATTTTTGTGATTTTCACATAAGTTTCACAAAATGCCTTCCAGGAAATCTTTTTTTCCTAAAAATATATAAACATACAAATACATCAAATGAAAGAACAGACCCTCTGCTTTCAACCAAACAATAAACAAACAAACAAATGAAGGAAAAAATGTTTCATCCTATCTATATTTTTTTCTCTTATAAACTAGTAAATTAGTAATTTTTTTTTTGCTTCAGTTTATTATAAATTGGGTAAATTAATCTAGTGGGAAATTAAATTATCCATCTAGTAGATAATTCCGTTGTTACAGATTAACATAAAACCTCATAAGGAACACGTTTTTATGCAAATGTTTTCTCTTAATTGACGAGATAACTCGTCAATGGCGGGGAAAGAGTTAATAGCATAAAGACCATGAGTTCAATTCCCACGCTCTCAGAAAAAGAGGCACTGGGACGGTACCTTATAAAAAGGTCCTAATCAGTGTTGTTTTTGGCAGCCCTTTTAGTTTTCGTTTTAGTCTTAGTCTTTTGGACGAAAATGCTTTTAGTTTTAGTCACATTTTAGTCACTTGTAAAATTTATAGTTTTAGTCAAGTTTTAGTCGACGAAAACGCAAAAAGGTTTTAGTCAAGTTTTAGTCTACGAAAACGCAAAAAGGTTTTAGTCAAGTTTAAGTCAATTTTAGTAAAAAAAGTATTTTTTAACCAATGAATTTAGGTTAAAAAGTGTGGTGTATATTTAATACAATTAAAATGTGCATTAAGGTTGTCCCTGAGGGCTTGCCGTTGTTTTAGTCGGTGTGCCTTCTGCACATGTCATAACAAAAAGTTATGAATAAAAAAGTTGAGCCTAATATACCCTCATGTTGAGTTTGTGTGTTACGCTGAGACCTCGCTTCTAAAGTTGAGAAACGCGTGCCTTGCCTTATTTAAATACACCACAAAAAGTATTGGAAAAGGGCTTAGGTTTGACAAGTAGATACATGTAAAACCTTAAGCTTACCATGAAATGTGTCACAAGCCGACTGTCGAGTAAAATTGAATGTATATGATATGTTAACAGCGTGACTTGTTAGTTACCTTTAAAAAATATTAGCGTGATGAGCCTTCAGATGCCCCTTGAGATTGGTGGTATTCTTCCCACCTAGTTTGTAGCCACATTTACCGTCGTCTCCCAATATGCATTCCGTTTTTCTGTCTGATGGATTATACTGAAAGTATGTCCATAAATCATCTCGTCGTTTCCGTTTATTGGCGTCGCACTACGGTCCTTCGAACTCGTCACAGCCGCAGGTGTGTTGTTGTTGTTGTTTGAAATCTGGTGCGCCTGCGCGGCATGGCGGCAGCCGGGTGGTGGGCGTGAGCGTGATTGAGACTGTGTTGACCCAAAACAAGGATAGAAAGCGGCAGCATTGCTGATACTTTGAGCTAAAAACAGACAGATTTCACGCAAAATAGGCAGAAATGACATGCATTATGAACGTCAGACTTATAATCATTTTCGTTCCGTCGCGTTTCGTCAACGAAAACTCGAAAGCGTCTCGTCATGTTTTCGTCAACTTAGAGACATTTTTAGCTAGTGATCGTCGCGTTAGCGTCATAAAAAATATGTGCGTCAACGAAATCATTTCGTTATCGTCATCGTTGACGAAAACAACACTGGTCCTAATATGTACCATTTTGATACAAATATGTACAGTACCTTTTAGGTACCAATCAGTCCTTCCAGAAAAACGCTGAGTTTTTTTGTGATTGTTGCGGGCAAAAATCATTGATCTTGCGGCACGTTTTCTTAAAAAATGCGATGGAATATGCAGGATATTTATGCAATTTTATGCGATGAAATTGCGGGAACTTGGAAAAATTGCGGGAACTTGCAAAAACTGCGAGAACTTTTTGTTGATGTTCACGTCGCTTAATTACGTCACTTCATAACGTTCCCATGGCAACAGGGGACATGGCTGCGCTTGTGTGAAGTAGATGCAATATTTTTCAGCTTTCTGCTAAGATATCTGACTTTTTTCTATGAAATCATGCAAGCCCTGCATATTTTGCAAGTGGAAATCTGCAATTTATGCCGCAAAAGTGCAGCGTATTTTTAAAAATGCGGCCACCACATAAATATGCAGACTTTGGCTGATTAAGCATTGAATCATGCGATTGCAAAATCACGTTTTTCTGGAGGTACTGACCAATATGCACCTTTTCGGTATAAAAGTGTACTTCTTTTGTTAAGGTACCACCTCAGTGACAACTTTTGTACCTTGTACCTTTTTTCTCTACCTTAAATGCACTATAAGACAGTTTAGCATCTGCTAAATGTGGCATTGGCATAAAAGTTTAAATATTTAAAATGTAAATATTAAAGAAACTCGTTTTATTAGATTTAATATTCTGACCTCAGCAACGTCTTTGCTTCATTTCCTTTCATTGTTGCCTCCAGGCAACATACCTAAAAAATATTTTTTTTTTAATGCAGGAACGCGTGCCGCAGTAGGGTTAAGCAGCCCAGCTAAAAAAGTGCTTTTATCTCTACTACTGCTGTATCCCATGAGGTCAAAAACTGTTCTTGCAACTAATCTCTTTCTTTAAAACCCAAACGGTTCCACTCAGTCCCACCTCTCCCATCACGTTTTAGCTTTGTATCTCAGCTTGCATCTGTGAAAACCAAAGCTTCGTCGAGCGTTCTCTAATTGAAAGCAGCCTGTGACCTTTAAGCTCATTTTCAGGGTCCGTTTTTATCATGCATGCAAGATGTTGCCTTTGTGAGTTCTTTGTAGTTTATGGTTACAAGGCGGCTTTAAGCCTGGTGTCTGGTTGGAGGAGGGTGGATCATTAAGGCTTTAGTATAACCAGAATAGCTCTGTTATGGCTGTGACTGCTTAAGAAAAAGCAATCAAATGTAGAGATCAGTGCTGTAGCTGTGCAGGAAAACAGTTGTCAGGTTTTACACATGGAGAGTTCTGTGATCGTTCAATATCATGATAACTTTTATTTCTTCCTCTTCTTCTTTCATCTGCTCCAGCAAACCTCGTTCTTCCAGCTTCTCCGTGCAGGCTGGCCTGTAAGTGTCCAGTATGTTTTTGAGGCATTATGTTTTGGTGAATAGATATATGGGATATTACTGATTCTCTTCTGTTTTCTGTGAGCTTGTAGAGAGCGCAGGGTCCACCTGGGCCGGAAGGGGAGATGGGAAGACCTGGGCCACAGGTGAGCCAGATTTTGTCTATGTAGCACCTAAGCGATACTGTATTTCACCCAAAAATGAAAATTTTGGCACCATTTACTCACTCTCATTTTATTACAAACCTGTATAAATGTCTTTGTTCTGATGAACACAAAGAAAGATATTTTGAGGAATGTTTGTAACCAAACCGAGGCCCCATTGACTTCCATACTATTCTTTTTTCCTGCTGTGGTAGTGAATGGTGCCTGTGATGGGTTTGGTTACAAACATTTCTCAAAATATCTTCTTTTGTGTTCATCAGAACAAAGAATTTTATACAGGTTTGTAACAACATGAAGGTGAGTAAATTATGACAGAATTTTCATTTTTGGGTGAACTATCTCTTTAATGAGGCTTTGATGCATCACCTGTATTACACTGAAAAAAATGATTCATTGAATTTAATCAATTTTTTTAAGGTAAGTGGTTGCAAACAATGTATTTAAGCTATATTTAAACAAAAAAGATTAGTAAGGTAAAAAAAATATAAAACTTTTGTTTAAATGTAGCTTAAATAAATTGTTTGTAACCACTTACCTTAAAAAAATTGATTAAATTCAATGAATCATTTTTTTTCAGTGACCCACCCAGATTCGCGAAATGTATTATCTATAGTCACGTACATTTTTTATTCTTTTTCGATACTGTCACGAATTTCCTCATTTTTTTTTTTTTGTGACCGTATCACAAATCTCTGTTTACGTGTCATTGTCACGTATTGGTTACTCAACTGCTTTTTCCTATTTTCAAACCATTTTCCTGAGGTTTAGGGTTAGATTTGGTGTTTGCGTTAAGATGTCACTTTAAGTATTGGTTTATACTATTTTTTCTGATTTATTTATTTATATTTTCTGATTTTTTTTTCATTGTCGCCTGGTGTTAGGGTTAGAGTTGGGTTTGGGTAAGTATGTCATTTATGTAAATTTAACCCTAAACTGAAGCGACAATGGTAAGAAAATAGGACAAAACAGTTGAGTAATCAATACGTGACAATGACACGTAAACAGAAATTTGTGATACGGTCACGAAATAACACGGGAATTCGTGACAGTATCATGGAAAAGAATCAAAACGTGACTATACAGTAGGTACATAATTTCGTGAGACTGGGCTGGTATTACACACCTGAGTATTTCCTGATATTAGGTAACAACTGGTCTGCTAAATTAGCATCTCTTTCTGTCCATGTTTTTTCCTCCAGGGACCACCTGGAGAACCAGGTGATCGAGGGCCTGAAGGGCGAATGGGAGACATGGTAATGTCTTTGGGCTCCATCACATTCATTTTGCATAATGTGTTTGATGTTATGTGATGTAAAAACCAAATGTGTACCAGTAAAGAGAGAAGGAACTACTTCAGATATTAATGTTCGTTTTTGATGATGTCACTTAATCCACCTAGTCACTGAATATACCAGTAGCTACAATAAATATGATTTTTGGGGGTGGGTTACAGTATTCAGGTTTGGCAACTCCTGCCTTTTTTACATCTGTTTGCGAAATAATAAATGAAGATCCTCTTAGGTGTTCCTGTAGCTTAATTGTTAGAGCTTTGCTTTAGTGGTCCAAAAGTTTGTGGCTTCGAGTCCCAGGGAAAACACACATACTGACATACTGATGAAAATATATAGTTTGAATGCACTGTACATTGCTTTGGATAAAAGCGTCTGCCGAGACTTAACCACAGATGTAAACAAAGGCTCTTGAATCTGAATTCCCCATTGCGGTTTGTATGATTTAATATGACAGTTACATGTCGCGTCTGTGCTGCTAAAAGGCATCAGATGGCTTGCAATCGCAGTTCTGTTTATTTTCCCAAGAGTGCATGCAACCTTATTTATATCTGTCTTTGTGACAGATACTGCATGCTATATTATGATGGCCTATGCCAGGATTAGTTTTGAATGACAGTAAATATAAGGCTGGCACTACCTCAGTGATTTTGACACTTTGGCATGACCAATGAAAAATAACACAGTAGCCTGTAGTAGACGCAAATTTGTGTGTCCAGTCCTTTTACCTCAAAGCTCATGCCTCATATTTCAGTCGCTGGCCGATTGTATCATTCACACAAGAACGGATGAATGGATTTAGATGTTTCTGCAGGGCTGGCCAACATAGCATCTAGGATTTAAAGGTGCATTGTATAACTTTTAGGAGGATCTCTTTTCAGAAATGCAATATAATATACATAACTGTATTATCAGTGGTCTATAAAGACCTTACATAATGAACTGTATTGTTTTTATTTCCTTTGAATGAGACGTTTTTTATCTACATATACCATGTGTCCCCCTACATAGAAGTCACCATTTTGCACCGCCATGTTCCTACAGTAGCCCTAAACGGCCAAACTGTTTTATAGAGCGTGTTTCACCACTACGTTGTCTCAGACGATGACATGTTTGTCCTGTGGTGGCAACCGTAGCTTCATTATGCGTTTCGAAAGATAGGGTTGAACTGTGGACTTTGGTTGCAATACACTATCTCACCACTAGATGCAGCTAAAATCGACACAGTGGACCTTTAAACCCACTTTTAAGTTATGTCTGTCTATTAGTCTATTACCTTACATCTGTTGAATTCACCTTATGTCTATACCATAGACTGTACAAAAGATGGACGTAGTGTCCGTGACGTCACCCATAGGTTTCTGAAGATCGTTTTTGAAACCAATAGTAGGCGGTGCCTCTCGTCACCATCTTCGCCGTGCGTCACCATACATCACTCGCGGATATCCAAAATGGGTAAAGAGGCGGGACGTGGGTTAAGCTGAGGTGGCAGGTTGCTAAAACCACGCCTGCCTTGCTCGACTCTAGTGACAGCAGTGGCAGCTCACCTGTCACTCAAGTGGCCACGCCCTTAATTATGCAGAACATTAAGGCTTAATATAATTTAAATGGATAAGTTACAAAAAAATTCACCCCACTCACAGTTGTCATGAAGGGCAAAATTAGCTATACAAACTAAAAACTATTTTTGTACCTGGCTGTAAATTTATTATTTTCTAATGTAAAGTTGGGCATTTTAACATGGGGATTGACTCCATTTTGGAGGCCAGTCGATGAATTGCAGTTTAAATCACTTCAGTACTGGCTTCATCAGTGAGATCGATAGGTTGTCCCTCGGTCTATACGCAATATCACTGCAACCACAACACCCTACCAATTACAATGCAATGCACTACAAGACACCCTTATCTCATTAATAGACCCTGATACCAACAATATTTTAGCTTTGTATAGTAGCATTTTATAAACAAGCATATAAGCAAATGTACTTTTTATGCCACCCACTTCTCCCTAGGTTTTTGCTTTTTTCTGTGAGTTGAATTTTGCTGCATCATCTGCAATCTATGCATTATGAAAACAGGCGATTCATCCAAAAGCTTCTGGAAGTGGGTGATTCTCACGAAAACTTGGTTTTAAAAATGTCAAGCATGAAAATGTAAAAATTGCTTAAATTTACTTTTATTCCCACCAGACATTGAAAAACAAAGTCTGGAGTAAATGGGAACATTAATTTAAAAACTTTTACTTATCATTTAACACTTTTTGTAACATAATTTAAAAAAATTAGTCCTAAAAATATCATTACCGCAACAGTCAGAAAACATCAACACTGACATATTTTCAAAATGACATGACAAACCTGAAAGAACATAATTTGGAGATTCTGCACATGCATTTAAAATCAAAGTATTATGCTTCTATTAATTAAATTAACATTTAATAAGCATCTGTTGCGGTAATGATAATCAAAATGTCGTGTAAGCATTCTGACAAGACAATATTTCAAATTAACTGTAAAAAAAATGATCTTACCTGGTAGCCATCTTGAAGTAACTGGTCCATGTGCTTGGTCACTCAAAATCAAACTTTATTAAAATTCTGTATGTGTGCTTAAACTGTTCTCAAAAAGTGGAGGATGAGAACATCAGGCATGGACACATCATTTTCCTAATTTTTCTTCATTATTATTATACATGAATATTCAGTAAATATTTTTTCTGTCATTTAAAGTAGTCCAGCAAAACATCCATTTATTTTTTTCCCTAATATTTTTGTGTTCATTTGATTAAATTACAACATAACGCATGTTCAAACACAGCCGGACACATTGCGGTAATGAGAATTTCAGCATTGTGTTAATTCTGATGCTTTTTAATGTTACTATATTACACATTTTAAAGCTAAAATCATTAGTGCCGTGGTGTTTCAATGGTTTCGTGAGAATCACCCAAGTATCGTTTTATATGCTACGTGATAATGATCTAAGTGAATATACTGTAGGCGATGCCATTATGATTACCATTGCAATGCATCTTTCCCCCATTTATGATTTGTTTTACCATTCTGTAGGGTGATCCTGGCCCTAAAGGTGTTATAGGTAGAGCAGGTGTCCATGGAAAGGATGGAGAAAATGGGTTGGATGGACTTCAGGGGCCTCCAGGGATTCCAGGGCCAAAGGTCAATCCATGCATAACATCTGTGTTGTGACATGATACACATAAAATGACTCTTGTAATAGTATGATCCACACAATATTCATTTTGGTAAACAATTATTTCAAGTATTTCATTACAGCATCTTGACCTGAAAATAGTTGTTGTTTTACTGTGTATGTTAACACAGGGTCCCTTGGGCTATAAAGGAGAATCAGGCTCACCTGGAGAGAAGGGGGAGGAGGTAAGATAGTTATAGATAATGTGAAGGTAACTAGTGGTTAAAGATTGGTATTAGTAACTGAAAGATTGTTGGTTTGATCACCCAAAAGGCCAATCTGTTACCTTTAACTTACACTGTTTATTTAATTGCAGGGCCTTATGGGACCAGAAGGACCATGTGGAGAAATGGGAAAAGCCGGTGAGAAAGTAAGCTATGATTAAACCAACAGTCAATACAAACACACCATGTTGGTGCATTGCTTGAGATAATTGTATGTATTGCCATCTAGTGGTCTGAAAAATAATTGTGTACTTAAATTTTTATTTAAGCCCTTGGGGTAATTGTAAGTGTTTGTGGAATTGTAAAACCTGTGGTTTATCTTTATAGGGTTTAAAAGGAGCACCTGGCCCTCCTGGTTCTCTCGGACCTCCTGTAAGTTTACCAGTGTTTGTCAAACTATGATCATTTACTCCTTAAATAACATCTGACTTTAAACTATATTTACAGTTCCTAAAATTTTTGTTATCATTTTAACATCACTTGTCTGTATTTGTAATTCTTTTTCAGGGTCCTCAAGGCATTAGAGGGCTGGAGGGCGCAGAAGGGTCACCAGGGCCAGATGTAAGCAAAGCCATGATGTCTATTTACAGTCCACCAATTACAAAACATTTGTTTATTACATGCACATGTGTACAAAACCTCCCAGTAAAGGTTTTTTATATATAATTATTCATTTTTACAGGGGGATGATGGGATAGATGGACCACCTGGTCCTCCAGGTCCACCAGTAAGTAGCATAGATTGTCAACAACAACAAAATAATACTGTATTGCTTTGTTTATATCAGCTTTAGGGCCTTATCAAGAAGATCTAGAGTTCACATTACAGTATCACCTTGCTGTGCCAAATGATTGAATAAATGTGCATTATACTATAAGCCGATGTGTATATAAATGTTTTTAGGGACCTAATGGTTGGACAGGTGTAAGCGGTGCACAAGGACCTAACGGGTCTCGTGTAAGTGAAACTGTTCTTTATAATTGTGATACCTTCTATATAATTTGTTCTAGATGTACAATTTTGTTTGATTTTTTTTAGGGCGAACCCGGGCCTGCAGGAGCTGTTGGCCCGTCAGGGAAACAGGTATGTCATTTGTTATTTGGAGTTGCGTAAAGTTACTGATAAATGGCCTGTACATAACCCTTTATGTTATAATTAGGGTCCTCAGGGATTAGAGGGACAGATCGGACCTCCAGGGCCCAGGGGCCCGCAGGTGAGTGGTAATTCATTACTCTAAAAATTGTAAAATGACTCAATGTTTTTGGTATAAATTGAATCCAGTGCCCAAAATAAATGAGAAAGTTTGTTTGAAAAGAGATTGCATAGTTGGTTGTTATACATTTTATGCAGATATACAGTAAGTGCATTAGGGTGGTCCTTATAATGGGTCAATTTTTTGTTTTTTAATGTTCAACTCTCACCTCCTAAATGTGTTAGGATATCAATAAAAACACACTCTGCCAAATTTTTAATTGTTCCTACAATATTTAGCGGTTGCTCAAAGCCTTTGAATATTTCCGAAATCACATTTTTGGCAAAACTGGACCATTTAAAAACACACGTAAAACTTGCTTCTTGGAGGGTAACTTCAGCCATTGTCTCAGTGTATATTGTCTATTGTGCTTCATTCACATTAAAGCTTTCTTGCTTTGAAAGACATATCAGAACTAAAACAGGAGTTATATTACACGGCTCTCTGGAATGCTTGATTCTGATTGGTCAGTTGAGACAGTTGCAGGTTCGTTCTTTTCAAATAATAATAGAGCAAACTCTAAATATTAAATAATATTGAAAAAATTTTGCTCAATTTTTTAATTTAGTTTTTCGAACATATTGGTGGGGTGAGACCATGAACTTTTAAAAGTTGAAAAATAAGGACCACCCTAAAGTGCATACTAAGGAACTAGCCTGTAGTAGACAACGATTTTTTTATCATGAAACATATTCTTGTTTTTTTTTTACAGGGACTGTCAGGTCGAGAGGGTTTACCTGGCCCGAAAGGAGAGCCTGTAAGCATACAGTTTTTTTTTCACTCTATAATATCTTCCTCTAAACTGGTTTAATTTTAATTTAAAGGTGATGTGTTTGTTTTTTAATGCCTAAAAATGTATTTGCAGAATCTGTAAATATGCTATTTGTAGGTTGATTAGTTGAAAACACTGTTTAAGCATTTGTTTATGTATCCCAACTATGTCATTTGTCTCTCACAGGGACCTGAAGGGCCGGTCGGCCCCCGAGGCGAGACAGGATTTGAAGGACTAATGGTAAAAGTCAAATGCAGTTCAAATGTAGTCAACATTTTATGGGGAAAACACAACTGATATATGGCTCGCTGATATTTTCAATATATGACATTCCTGTAAATCTTCCAAAAGTCAAATTCAAATTAGTTTGGGACTTTTCTCAGTAACAATACTGTGTATTTTTTAACTAGAAAAACATGACACAATGTTTAATGCTCTCTTAGCCAAGTGTGTTGTTTGATATTGAGAACATTGTCATGCTTTATTCTCTGTTAATCACTGACAGATGGAGCTTCTCCATCTCATCACAAGATGAACACAAGGTGTCTAGCTTAGAAAAACTATTCGGTTAAATACTGACATCACTATTAATGAACTTGAAATTAACCTGAATGTTAGAAATTAACCAGAACACCAAGATAACTGCAAACCTTACATTATTATTATTATTATTATTATTATTATTATTATTATTATTATTTAGGGTTCCCACAGGTTTTTGAAATCCTTGAAAGTTTGTGAATCTGGGGGAACAAATTCAAGGCCCTGGGAAGTTTTTGAAAATATACATACATGGATACAGGTCATTGAAAGTGCTTGAATCTATTTTGTGCAAGAAGTCTTCTGGAAAAAAATCCATATTATTCCCTGTGTAGTGTAGGATAATATCATAAAAGTTCTAGACTTTTTAAGCACATGTGCTAAACTGTTCGCTTTAAATGCTTATATCTTCTGTATGCGAATGTTGATTCATACCAAAATGCTTTTTGGCATAGTGGTGTTTGACACATAAAAACGTCTCGGGTTACGTATGTAACTGTTGTTCCCTGAGAAGGGAATGAGACGCTGCGTCTCCCTTGCCATACTTCCCTGTAATGCCGTCTTTGGCAATATTTCAGATAGCGATATACTTCCTGGCTCTCGCGTCACCCTGTCTTTGTCATTAAGCCTCACCATTGTTTAAATTTGATATACACATTCAGACGCACTTACCCTTGGAGGCGTCCCCAAAGTGTCACCGCAGTGACGCAGCGCGAGTTCCCTCGAAAGGGAACTGTACCAAAGTATCCTTAAAGGTAACACAATTGCTCTCAGTTGAAATGTGTCCTCACATTAAGTCTTTGAATTTGACGGTATTGGACCTGGACCTAGAAAGGCCCAGAATTTGAAGTTAACTAAGGTGTGGGAACCCTGATTATTATTATTTCAAAAATTACAATGTCCTTTAAAAAAAACATCCAAATCAAATAATGAACTCTTTTATTCCACTTTTTCATGTTAAACAATGATTGATTAAATGTAGCCAAAGCCAAATCTTTGTGCTCTGTATGTTAGAGTACTAAATGTACATCACACATTCTTATGGTTGTTACCCTTCTTTATTTTAGGGCATGTTAGGAGCACATGGCCTGAAAGGATTCCCTGGCATCAATGTAAGTTCACAACGTCTGTTTATACATCGACTACACATCTGTTTATTTCTGCTCTAATGTTCCTTACTGTCTTGTTAGGGTAACAGAGGACCTGAAGGTGACAAGGGAGACATTGGACCAAAAGGGAACAAGGTAAATATTTATTAAGCACAGCATAGTTTAATTCCAGCTGGTCATTATCACAATATTAACAAGGTGGACTCATCTGCCACAAATAATAAGTACCTTACTTATCATAAACAATCCTCTCCCAGGGTAGCAGAGGTTCACTAGGGGTACAAGGCATTCAAGGTGAGCAGGGTCCTACAGGCTTTCCTGGTTTTCCAGGAAACCGAGGTCTACCAGGAGAGCAAGGGTTTCAGGTATGAGTTACACTTATATTAATATATTTTCCTGATGTACAATTACCTAAAAAAGTCACATTTACATTTGTACTTGTCTGTCCATCGTAACAGTCATTTAAGGAGTCTTAATACTCTTCCTTTAAACACAGGGTGAGGATGGTGAAGCTGGTCTGGATGGCAAAGTGGGCAAGGAGGGGCCAAAGGTCAGAATTGCGCTTTATTACAGAGATTGCGATTGACAGTGTGCTAGATTATGAAAACACTCAATTTGACATGAGTTTTACAATATTCTTAATTACTAATGTCTAATCTTGGTTTTAATGAAGGGGAACAAAGGTGCTGAAGGCCTTCAAGGAAAGCCTGGCCCTAGAGGGCTTAAGGTAATTTGATTTTTTGCCATAGTATCTTTCATATACTGTATTTGCTTTTCATTCAAATTCATCTCATTGATTGTCTTGTTTTCAGGGTCGAACAGGGCAGAGGGGTCATGCCGGCATGCCTGGACTCCCTGTAAGTGTCCAAGAAAGGCACAAAGGCAAAAAGAGATTAGGCCAAATCTGTACCATCGCAGCTTAAGAAAGTCTTTTGTGCAGGATGTCAGTTTTATATTGTGTTTATTGCAGGGTTTACCTGGCTCACCAGGACCTGTTGGAGCTGAAGGAAAGCCTGGTACACAGGTTCCCATTCTATATTCTAATACCATGACGACTGTAAAATAAGCATCATTTTTATATACTGTATGCATGCACCATGTACTGTACTGTAAATTAATAATAGTATTGTGAAAGCACATAAAAATGACATGATATGTGACCCTGGACCACAAAACCAGAAGGGTAAATTGAAAGTTGAATAAATAAGCTTATTTAAAGAATCTGAGGGTGCAAAAAAAATCGCCTGGCTTTAAAGTTTTCCAAATGAAGTCCTAACCAACACATATTACTAATAAATATATTACTGATCAATATTTTTTATATATTTCCAGTAGGAAATTTACAAAATATCTTCATGGAACATGATCTTTACTTAATACCCTAATCATTTTTGGCATAAAAATCCTTAATATTGATATCTTTGGCTATTGCTACAAATATACCGGTGTGACTTATGACTGGTTTTGTGGTCCAGAGTCACATATAGTTTCTACTTGTAAGTCTAACAATTTGAAATAATTATATTGTGATGGCATCTATCATGTTATTGATTGAAAACCATATTTACAACATGTACTATAGTATATACATGGTACTTCAATCTCAACGTACAAACAGGATATCATTGCCATAGTTTCCTCAAATTACTTTAACCAACACTTTGGTTACACGTTGTTTCATTCAGCTCGATTTTAATTGTTCTTTCTTATTCTTCAGGGACCGCAAGGCCTTGTGGGTAATGCAGGAAATAAGGGACCAATGGTGGGTTCAACTCTCTTTGTAGAAAATTCCACCAACCCATAGTTTTAAAGGGGGCATTTCACGAAAATTTAACTTTTTCCATGTGTAATTGCTATAATTTGATCCCCAGTGCTTTGATCAATCTAGAATTTGTGAAAAAGAACAACCCAGTAACTTAGTTTTGGTAAACCATTCTCTGCAAGCATGTGAAAAAATAGGTCATTGAAATGTGGCTCCCCTTGTGATGTCAGAAGGGGATCTTATTATAATAATACCGCCCCTTAATCAGCTTACAGCTGTCATTTAGTGCAGAGAGAGAGAGAATAATTGACAGCACAATTGGGTTTTAGTTTCAACAAACCACCATTATGGCGATCAGTGTTTGCATTTCATCAGTTCATTTGTATTTAAAATGACACACCCAAAAACGGCACATTTTTGCTAACACCAACAACGTGGCAATTTTGAGCTAAAACTTCACATATATATACTCTTGGGACACCAAAGATTTTTTTTTACATCTTAAAAAAGTCTTGTGAAATGTCCCATTTAAAGTCTATACTGTTTTTATATGGGTTAGTTATTAAAGGGACACTCCACTTTTTAGTGGACTTTGCTGCCGTAACATGGCTGCTTTGTTATGGCAGCAAAGTCCTTGATTATTACGCCAGTTTGAGATTATAGTTCCTAGCCATATTGGCCTAGAAAATCGCAACTTTAAATTTTTCGTTGGTCTTGGTACACAATGTAACTACAGAAGAGTCAAGTTTTAAATAGGAAAAATTTCTTTGGTTATTTTTTAGCGCAATGCTAATGGTCTAATCAGATTCAATGAATTATGCTAAGCTATGTTGAAAGTGCTAGCGCCAGACCTGGAGATAGGCTGAATGGATTCCAAAACAGTAAAAATCTAATGTTTAACTCTAGTGGAGCTGGAAAATAAGCATATTTTTTAAAAAAAAGTGGAGTGTCCCTTTAATGCAGCCACTGTACTAAAAAACTATTTATGTAGGATCTGTAACTGACATGAGCACTTTCTGTAATAAAGTAAGAGTCAGTGTTATCATGACTCCACCAGATTGAGCATCTGCACGGGGCATTTAAAAACAAATGACCACATTTTATAGAGGATGGGCTATGCCTTTTATGAATCATAAAGAGGTTATACAAACAGAGGTGGGCGTACCCTGTGCTGTCAAAGTTTCATTTGCACCATACCAACTATAAAGACTTCAGTAAAGTGCAGTAGGCCTTGACAGTAAAGGTCAATGGTTTGTAGCAACTTGAGGTTCTCAATCTTGGCTGGTTTCTCAAACCTTTAGGGATTGCAAGGGATTGCTGGAGAGTCTGGTCAAGATGGACCACCGGGGTCTATGGTGAGTTTTCTTTACTATTCCCTGTCAGTGTCACATACCTTTTAAAAATAATTTAAAGGGCTGAATTTAAAGCATTAAAGTTTGATTTCACTCATTGATATCACATTGATTTTAATCGTTCAAGATATCAAGGTAAAATTTTCACAGAATGTCTTTTCGATTGTCATAGACTAAATCACACGTGTTGTTAAAATGTAAAGTTTTAAAGAGAAAAGACATACAAGCAGGCAGGCAAATACAGTAGATGTGATGCTACCTATAGTAATAAATGTGTTTTAATAAAAGGGTCCACCAGGACGAGACAGGCCTATGGGCAGTCCAGGACCACCAGGAGAGAGGGTAAGTTTATGACCTGTTTGTTTGCTATAACCATACAGTTCATGTCATCGTGCAAATTTTATGTGATGTGTTTGTGTGTATTTCTTCTAGGGTTTTACAGGAAAGACAGGATCGGAGGGACCACAGGGCCCTGTTGGCATGTATGTAAGTGACCCCTCCACAGGGCTCTTATAAAGAGGAATGGGAAGAGAATGATGCGTAAGGTAATGTTTTTTTGTAGTGGCTCATTCTGTGCATTCTCTCAAGGGTTTCCCAGGAAACTTGGGCATGAGAGGAAGACCAGGCCACACCGGAGAGAGAGTAAAGACACGTTACTCTTTCAGCCTTAGCCATCACACAAACAATGCATTATTTTATGAAATTATTTATGATATTCATCAAAACTAACTTTAAATTAATAAGTAAATTTATTTATTTTGCAGGGAGAGCCAGGTTCTAGAGGACCTCCGGGACCTGTTGGGAAGCCTGGACTTCCAGTAAGTGTGTGAGAGAGCTTGTCTAACTAATGTCAAACCATTATTATTATTATTATTATTATTATTATTATTATAACCGTTCAGTTGCCACAGGTGTAATACTGTGTCATTTGTATGCTGTAGTGACTAATGTTCTCAACCTTTATGTGTGTTGTTTAGGGTCCCCCTGGTCCAGTAGGCGAGAAAGGCATGTCAGGACCCCAGGTATATTCCACTACTGAAAAATATTAAATATCATAAAAGATAAACTCACTGGGACCTTACTGGTGTGCTATGGTTAAAAGGGATAGTTCAACCAAAAATGATATTAAACCCATGTTTACTAACCCCCAAGGCGTCCGAGATGCATATGTCCATTATTTTTCAGACAAGCACATTTTCCGTTATTTTAGAAAATGTCTTGGATCTTTCACTTGTTAACAGTAAAGTTACAGGGTCCACTTCCTTCAAGTCCAAAAAATTTGCTTTTATTCTTCCCCAAAGAAATCCAAACGGCTCCACGATGATAAACAAAGGCCTTCTGACGGTAATCTGTGCGGTGTTGTTGTAGAAATATCCATATTTAAAACTTTATAAACTAAAATAACTCGCTTCCGATAATGCCGCCATCTTAGACTCCTCTGTATTCAGGAGAGTATCAGCGTAGTGTACGCATTTTTTTTAGTGGCGTATGACAAATTCGGAAGGCGGGGGCACAGAGCAGCAGCAGAGAAACCTCTGTAAACTACGTACGCTCTCATCTTGAATGCGGACGCGACTAAGATGGCGGCGTTATCGGAAGCTAGTTATTTTTGTTTATAAAGTTTTAAATTTGGATATTTATACAACAACATCATGCGGATTACCCTCAGAAGACCTTTGTTTATCATCGTGGAGCCTTTGGATTTCCTTGGGGAAGGACTTGAAGAACGTGGACCCTGTAACTTCACATTTGATTAACTGAAAGATCTTAAACATTTTCTAAAATAACTGATAATGTGTTCGTCTGAAAAATTATGGATATGTGCATCTTGGAAGGCTTGGGGGGTGAGTAAATCATTGGTTTAATATCATTTTTGGCCGAACTATCCCTTAAAAATCATCTTTTTTTACTTTTCTGCAGGGCCAACGGGGGGATCCTGGGCCTTTGGGAACAGATGGAGCATGTGTGAGCATATTTCATTTACATTAACATTTGGCTGTTACTGTAAGTTTTAATGATGAATCGTAAAACTTATTTTATATGATTGATTGACTACTAAAGGGACCTCCAGGACTTCAAGGAGTCAGTGGGGCCATTGGAAAACCAGGACCACGTGGAAGTAAAGGACCACCGGGGGACCCAGGGCCAATCGGATCCTTGGGTGTTCCAGTAAGTAATAGTTTCCCTTATAGTACCTAATGATGGATTTCAAAAGTTTCACATTGAAGATTAGCATTGAGAATGATCTCAATTCTCTTTTCTTTTAGGGTCCTCAAGGGCCAAGTGGAGGGCCTGGTGTGGATGGGGAGAAAGGAGAGAAGGTGCACGTGATCAAGAGGCTTTTGGAACGGCATAAACTGTGCTATATTATTATATGACACATTTTTAATATGCTTGGTTTTGCAGGGAATGATGGGCCCCGCTGGTGACGATGGGCCACTTGGACTGGAAGGGCCCCAGGTTAGGCACAGAAAAGCTTACTATTATGGAACTTTTCCATTGCATAGTACCCCACGGTTTGGTATGGGTTGGGTCAGCTCACCTCACTTTGGCTTGGTTAGCTTTTCCATCAAGTTTACAGTAGTAACACTTTGGAATGGGAGGGATTATAGGCGCTGCCTACTGCTGTGACATCATACAAGTGAGAGCGTCTTTGTACATCCCCATACATTTATTTATTTCTCAGTCCACCACAAAATTAAAATTGGCCACCACAAATAGATGTTTGCACATACGTTTATCACTACCTCTGTCTCACATGACAGTTTCTGTACAAACACCAGTGACGTCGGTCGACACGCTCTGCTGAGCTTTATTTAAGTTGCATTTAAGCATATATTCGGACCTGCGCGTCACGAATGTGCCATTACAAACAGCAAGTCTGGAAAAAAACTGTTATGGTGTTCCTGATTCTCAATCTGTGGATGTTTTCAGGGCCGGCCCTGGCCAATTTGCTGCCCTAGGCAAGATTTCACCTGGTGCCCCTAATCACAGACAATTGTGTTCCGAGCATTTTGTTCATAAACTTACACAGAAACAAACTGCACAGCTTTGTCTTGTTTTTCTTTATTTTGAAAATATTTTGGAAACACACACAAACCCTGTCAGGCATTTGATCTTGACATTGTTAAAATCTTGTCTTTTTACATGTTTTAACACTGTACAATTACCTTAAAATATTTAATTTTGTATAAGAAAACGGCTCTTATTTATGAAATATTAGTAGCATATTATGGTGTCTCGGGAGATTGTGCTTATTGTTAAATAGCTGTGTGGCTATACTGCAATGAAGCGGCAGTTTAAAATATAAACCCAGAATTCAGCGAACGTCTAGAACAAGGAAACGAAAACAACAATCAGACCGAGACGCGGGATTTACATAACGTTACACGGACCATGTTTTAATGTCAATGTTTCTGGCCAGAAATACCAACCTGTTCACTTTGTCTGATATTAATAAGCTGCACATTGGACTGCAGGCTGCTCGCCGCGGTGCTGAAGACCCGCTCTGACGGAGTACTGGTGGCACTTATGCACAGATATTTACATGCAACCTATTGTAAACTATTATTCGTTATTATATAATTATTATTCGTTATTTTACTTTATTATTTCCACTTAAGAAGAGTTATGGCCAGCAGCGGCCAGCAGCCAGCACTCCAGTGCGCAGCTTATTAATACCAAATAAAGTGAACAAGTTGTCCAGAAACATTGAAATTTAAACATGGTCTGTGTAACATTATGTAAATTCATTAATAAGTGTTGTTTTCTTGTGCAAAATTAAATATTTATAGTTAAATGTGTATATACATTAAAAAAAAATTGGGGCGCACGGACGCCCCAAGGGGTATGTTTTTAATCGCTAAAAGGGAGTTTGGGAACTTACAGTAAAGCACAGATGTCAAAATATTTGCTCGAGCGCAAGCTAGCATGAAGGTAAAGCTAATTTTTTTACATTATAGCGATGACGCTGGTAGTGACGATTCTCTCAGACCAATCAGTGATCTACAGTGTTTTCACGTAATGTTTTGGTATCAGCTTGGGTTTCTAGGAACCCCAGCCGAGGTTGTACTAAAAAAGTATTGAGTACTACGTACTGCGCCCAGTGGAAAAGCCCCCAAAAGTAAGCTGACCCGACCCAAACCAAATCGTGGGGTACTATGCAATGGAAAAGCGCCATTATATAAGAAAGCTGCAGTCTTGTTTGATTCTTGGTTCCTTTACAGGGTCTTCTTGGTCCAACAGGTTTGGAGGGGCCTCCTGGATGGAAAGGCGATAAGGTATGGTGATAGTTACTACGCCATTACCAATAATGGTTTTTAGATTTAAAAAAGTTTGTTTTTAAATATATTCACATACATCCAGGGGGACAAAGGTGCCATAGGAAAGACTGGTTCTCAAAGACAAAAAGGAGATGTTGGGCCTCCAGGTGCAAAAGGTCTAATGGGTCCATCCGGCCCAGCAGGTAGACAGGTAAGGGTCTGCAAAGTTATCTCTGAAGCCTATTTATCTCATTATATTTTATCTTTTGAAATGGTAATTTGGTCTTTATTGATAAAGGGTGATACCGGTCCAGCTGGTGTTATTGGTGATCCAGGCCCAAAAGGAGAAAAGGTTAATCATCTATACAGTTCACATTTGTACCCATCCCCAAACATTATGAACACATTGCCAATACAGTGACAATTGTACCGAAATGTAATAAGATGTTTGTAGTCATAAGTCATATTTTTTTCAGGGTGATATCGGGCCACGGGGGTTCACTGGTTTATAGGGGCCGTGGGGAGATGTGGGGAATCAAGGAGAGACGGGGTCAAAGGGAATCAAAGGACAGATTGGCCTGCAGGTGAGCCAAATCAGCATTTTATCATCACACATCATTTACATTATATTTCATCTACCCATGTCTGTTTCATCAGAAATTTCTTGTCATTAGTTCCCTTTTGAGTATGAGAGTATGGAAGACTTAAATAATTTAATTGTGCCTTTATTAGATATGTTATGTGTGTGTTTTTGTTAGGGTGAGCCAGGGCTCATGGGTGGCGTTGGTCCTGCAGGTCAGAAAGGTATAGAGGTGAGTGATATTTGACATCTTTTACAGTGAGTCTTTTACTGTATTTTACCTGAGAATAATTTAATAAGTTATTGATTTGATTCTGTTTAACTGTATTTTAGGGTGGAACAGGTCAACCAGGTCGAATGGTGCCAGACGGACCTCCAGGAAGCAAGGTGACACATTTTATTCTTCTTATAGGGTGCATCTTATCTTACTTAGTATGAATCAGTGAATCAGTATCGTGCACATGAACTGCATGTGTATTAGTACACTGAAATGATTTTGCGAATTGGACAGCTATGGACAGAAATAGTTACATTTCTTGATCTCACACCCATCTTCTTTTATAGGGAGAGGTTGGGCCCAGTGGTTTGCCTGGTGAACCAGGAGATGTTGGACCTGAGGTTCTGATTTATTAAAATATTTATTCATCTTTTGCAAAGCATATACTGTAACATGACACGTCTTGTTTAAATTCGAATAGTTTTCATTGTATGTCCAAAAATATTAATATTTGTTGTTTCACTGTGTAATATATTCGCCCTGTAATTTTGCTTTAAACCAGGGAATTGCAGGTCCCAAAGGTGTAAGAGGTGAGATGGGAAAAGACGGAGCACAGGTAAAGCTTGTTTTTTAGTTTTAAATGTGAACACTGTCTGTAAAATCCAGGCTCTGTTAATCTGATTTGAGCATCGAAATGTGATTCAATTTTATTTATATAACACTTTTCACAATTGTTTAATTGTTTCAAAGCAGCTTTACATTAAAAAAGCAGGAGAAAACACAGAAAAATCGATGCACAACATAAAAGGCAGAGTAAAGCGGTGTAGTAATAATGTAATGTATAGAAGAGAGTTCTAAGTTAAGCCAATGTCAGCTGACTCCCTAGGGGTTGAAAAAACTCCTAGGAGAAAAACCTTGTAGCGAAAGTCCTAGGTATATACTAGAAATATAAACAGGAAGCGGTCTGTGGATAGATAGATAGACATGTTTTGTTTGGAGCGATTCAGTTCAATAATAAGGATCTCTGTCTTATTGGAGTTTAGCATAAGGAAGTAATTTGCCGTCCAGTCACTGATATCACTAATACAGCCTGTTAGCTTAGAAAACTGGTGGGTTTTGCTATGATATGAGGAGATGTAAAGCTGGGTATCTGCATAGCCGTGAAAACTTATTCTAGTTTCTTGATAATAAGGATAGGACCTAGAACTGATCCCTGCGGCACGCCGTATTTAACCACACAGTGACATGACTTTTCCTCATTTACATAAACAAAGTGATAGCGATTGGTTAAATACACACAATGTACAGAAATATAATATACAAAATATACCCTGATTTAAAAAAAACTATTGTAAGATTGTAGCTGTAGCTGTGCTTTTAAAGACTGAATCACATATTGTCTAAGCTTCAAAATTAGCTTTTTTCCATACTAAATAATTTATGTTTCTGACAAATGTAATGTCAAAATAATGTGTAGTGTCAGTTTTTAAAGGGATACTTCACCGATTTAGCATTCAGCTTTGTATCTGTAGAAACCCGGCAGTATTACTGAATGACCATGTTTCCCTCCCTCATTTCCCCCTGAGAGGAGAGATATCTGCATTTTGGTTCTGCAAAAAAGTCCTCCGATGATGTAATATGACGATTTTTGCATCATCGGAGGACTTTTTTGCAGAACCAAAATGCAGATATCTCTCCTCTCAGGGGGAAATGATGGAGGGAAACATGGTCATTCAGTAATACTGCCGGGTTTCTACAGATACAAAGCTGAATGCTAAATCGGTGAAGTATCCCTTTAATATAATAAAGGCATCTGTCAGAATAACAGAAAACAACAATTCATCTCCTAGTGGCTTATTTGTTGTATATATTGCTGCTTAGGGTGGTGTCGGCCTGGTTGGTCCACAGGGTTTTTTAGGCCCCAAAGGTCTTCCTGGACCTGTAGGAGAAAAAGGAGATCCAGGTGATAAAGCAGAACCAGGGCCAGAGGTGAGCACACAATGAACTTTTCTATATTCTGACAACTTTAAAATGCCTGCAAATCCACTATTATCATCTTACTTTAGGGTCCAGATGGTCTTCCAGGTATTCAGGGACCACCGGGACTGCCTGGTTTAGAGGTAAAGACCATTTAAACCTGGAATATACTGTATTATAATGCACTGTATGGGCAGTAAGTCTGCAGTAATTGATTAACCTCAAAATTTTCATCACCACCAAGGGGCCACAAGGTGAACCAGGGGAAGCAGGCTTACCAGGTCAACCAGGATCTCCGGTTAGTGCTAAATAAGTGGTCTTCTGTGACTACACATCATGAATTACATTACATTTTTTTCTGTTGACATGTTGTCAAATTTAGTGTTTGGCCATTTATTATTGCATCACCCAAATCATATTCTGGTAACCGAGTTAAACAGGGCTGTTGTTGAAAAGACCCTGCCTCATTTTTGTTCTTTTACTCTTTTGTTATTCAGTATGTGCTTCTTTAACTCAAAAGTGCTGTTTGATCATCAGGCCTTTAATGAATTTTGATTGTTGCAGGGTCGCACGGGTAACTCGGGACCCGAAGGAAGAGAAGGGATGAAAGGAGAGAAGGTAAGGTCACAATGACCTTTTTGTTTTGCTTTCAGATGTAAGAACTGGTTGAGGTAGCCAATCAGAATACAGATTCTCTTATGCTCTTATCTGCAATTTCTTTTTATATTGATGAAATCTTTAGGGGGATGATGGCAAAAACGGAGCACCAGGAAAAGTGGGTCACATTGGACGAAGGGTAAGATAATATGATATTATCTAAAACTATAGTTTAGGTACTTTAGTTTAATACTGTACATCTCATGTAATATACCTCACTACATAAGTATGTATATATTTTTATTTTAAATCTATAATAAATTAATTAAATGAATAAATTAAATCGGTATATGTTTGTACATCCAAAGGGTAAAAGAGGCAAAGCAGGGCTACGGGGAACCAGAGGAGCAAGAGGAGAAAAGGTCAGAGATGAAATAAACAACATTTACATTTCACTAAAACACATGATGTGTTGAATTCTTGAATTATTTTATTTTTTTGATTGTCCAATAGGGAACAAAAGGAGATGAGGGAGAGAAAGGTCTTCCTGGATGGGGCGGAAGTATAGTAAGTAACGGTCCATGGCATTACTGTACCAATGAAATGTTGTATTTATATTCATATTTATGCTACAGTACTTACAGTTCGTTCAAGCTATACATTTATCAGTACCAGTTGAACTATACAGGAGCACTGTATTAAGATGGTTATGCACCAATTCGTGATCTATATAATGAATTATAAACTTCTTTTTTTTCTTTGTGTGACAGGGAATACCAGGGTTAAGAGGAGATCCTGGGGATAAGGGGGTTAATGGAGCTGAGGTATGTTTAAAATGTGCTCAGGTTGGACTTTTATGCCTTTTTTAAATGAGTTATTCATATTAATACCTTAACTATCGCATAATAGGGTGAGAAGGGGGAACAAGGGTCGCCTGGTCCACCTGGAAAAGACGGCTTAAAGGTAAAAAAAGTCCAAAAAAGGTGGCAATTTAGTGTTTAAAATAAGTCTTAAAAGAATCTTTGTTCTCTTTAGGGGAATCTAGGGCCACTTGGGCCTCCTGGACCTCCAGGACCAAAGGGGGAACAGGTAAGAGAAAAAATATGGTTTGGTATGGAATTTTTTTAGTAATTTTAAGTGCTTATGCTTGTAAAAATGTATATACTTTTCCTAAAGGGGAATATCGGCCATGCTGGGCCCAGAGGGATACCTGGAATACCAGGAATACCGGTAAATATAAAATTTTATATTTTAAAATATTTGTTAAACTATGAGCACCATTTTTTATTAATGTCGCACCTGCTGCAGATGCATTAACATGCAGCCTGTCCTTTCAAGATATGGAAGCACGGTTAATTCATTTTTAATGACACAAGTAGGGATAGCAAACTGCTTTATCGCAGGTGCAGTCTGTTTTATGTATAAATGAGCATGAAGATCATTTCTAATTTTAGTGTTGTTTATCTCCTCTATCCTACAGGGCTTGTTTGGAGACAAGGTATGAATTTAAATTTGTTGTCATAAATTAAAACAAAGCCGTTAAAGATTTAATCTTTAGTCTACCAAAGTTATTGTAAGTGAGACTACACAGATCAGTGCTGCAGATTAAACAGCCTTCAATAAAATAATATGTTGTTCATGTTAAATTTTATGTGTAAAATGTAAATTTTTAATCTTAGGGACTTAAAGGATTTCAGGGGCCTCCTGGGCCCCCAGGACTCACGGGCTTACCAGTAAGTTACATTCTTGTGAGCAACAGCAAACTATATGATAACAGTTTTTGCTTACAGAAAATGAAACAACTACTTATCAAATACTGTAAGAGTTTACAACCACATAATCTTCAGAGAAGATTTCTGTTTGTTTGATTATTGTAGGGCCCACCGGGTCCTCCAGGACCTCCAGGTCTTTCTCTGAATTTGACCCTGACCCAGATGAAGGTAAGTTGTAAGTTGTCTTAGTTTTGTTGACACTGTACACACATTGCAATTAGCTATTCAGATTTATGCTGTAATTGTGTACCTCTAATGGTACAGCAATGCGATAGCATCACAAAATCTGCACTGATATATCGCCCGATGATGCTTGCTATCCTTCTCAATGAAATATGGTAAAATGCTGCTATATCCAAAAGCCAGAGGGTGCTCTCGTGTAGAAACTCAATATGCACTGCAGACGAAGAACCATTACACACGCAGATATGACACACAGATCCAGGAAATGACTTAAGGATTTATTTATATTGCTGTTCTTCAAACCTTTTTAAGTATTTTCACGATAATAAAGAATATGTATAATGATTATGTTTGGCGCGTGTTGCGTTCTCAAATACATGTTTTAAACAACTCAAACTAACAGTGATTTCTGATCGATAAGGACTTACTGATCAAAAGCCGTAGTACATAAAATAGCCGTGAGTAATATTGGCTGTGCGATTCAAAATAGTTATCGGCCACGTATTATTAGTGTATATCGGCATTTATTGGTGCACCCCTAATTCCCAGGAACACAGATTCTAATAAAATAACCTAAAAAGTGTCTGACAAATTTGTGTGCACATGTAAATTGACGAAATTGTTTCCTGGTAATTTAAATCTGGTTTGAAACTAATATTTTTGTTTTTGAAGGATTTACCATAAATTGTTTTACTTAGGGGGCATGAACACCCTGCTGAAAGCATACCAGCAAGCCCAGCATATGTTGTGTTTTGGTTCTGGTTTGCTAGTGAACACCAGCTAAACCAGCATCAGCACCAGCATTAGCACCAGCATCCCATGCTGGTCATACCAGCAAGAGCAGCATATGTTGTGTTTTGGTGCTGGTATGCTGGGGACCACCAGCTAAACCAGCATCAAACCAGCATAGACCAGCATAATTCCCATGCTGGTTTGATGCTGTTTTTTTCAGCAGGGCACCAAGGCATTTACACCTCCGGCCGGCGTTTGTTTTTAATTGTCTCCAATGGATGCGCCTCACTTTTCAAATATGGCATCAGCTGGCGTTTTTTCCCACGCTAACTGTACGTTCACACCGCCGCCGGCTTGAGCTTCCAAAGTTACTGGAAGTCATTCATTTACAATGGAAGCCGGCTTCTCTCAGCTGCAAATCCATCGGCGTCGCGTTTTGGGTGTTTCGTCAGTCAGAAAGTTGAAAGAAGCTCAACTTTATGGTAATGAGCTATGATGCGGTTCAGCTAGCCTGGTCCAACCAGACTCTTGTACATTCATTTCATTTGTACAGAGAGTCTGGCCACGCTCCATTGCAAAGCGTTACTTTCGTTAAGGAGGGTCCTCTGTTGAAGTTTAAAACTATTGGATAACCAATCGCTAATGTTTGGTCGTGACGTATATCATGCACCGAAACCGGCTTGGAACAACAAGTAAGAATAATCAGACAAACAAAACTTAGCAAACCTGGTTTTTGCTCCGGCTTTAACTTCTGTATATTCGGCAGTTTTGCAACAACGGAACGAATAGATTTTCTCACGTCTTTCTCCGCTGCCATTACTGAACTACAACTCAAACTGACGCACGACCTCAACGTCATCGTTCTTAGCCACCCCCATCTGTTCGCTGATTGGTCCCGCAGATTTTTGCAGGAGAAAACGAAACTCTACGGAGCAGTCCCAGACGTAGTACTGAAGCGAAATGAAAATTAAGCGGAAGCACGTAGGAGGGCGGAGCCAGGCTACGATTCAGCGGCAAGCAGCGGCAAAATGCCAGCAACCAATTGGAATATAGCTTAGACGTTCTTCACTGGCTGATTCCGGAGAAACATACGATGTAAACTTTCGCTACTATCAAAACATTAGTTTTGAGAAAACAGATTTACAGTAAACGTACAGTCAGCGCCAGCTTTCTGCATTCAAAAATGTTTAAGTTTGGGTGAAACGCTCAGCTTGTCAATGTCACTTTCACTCGACCGTCCAATTACAGTGGAGGAGGGGTGGAACAAATACCACAACAAGCAACCAGTGCATTGTACAACACCTGATAAACAGAACAAAAGTATCATAGCAACCCAAGCGCCCAGCTGAAAAAACGCTGGCAAGCTCTCACAGTTGGCATCTGCCTGGCATTTTCAGCCACAGTTAAATGCTATGGTGTACACCCCCCCTTATGCTTTTTTAATCAAAGCCTAATTTACCTGTTTTTTACTGTATGTATATTCATATCTGTTTTATACATCTAACCTTGTTTTTGATTCAGAGTCTGACTAAAGAAACTATTCCTTTGCTGCATTATATGCAGAAATAAAATGTGCCATTTATCTTCTGTAATTCAGTGACTGGAGGACTTACTTATTGTTAGACCCTCAGTTAAATGCTCCACAATTCACTTTCTCTGCCTGACATTTATTCTCCAATAGGACCTGATGTACAGTTCAGACAAGCCCAATTACTCTCTGGTTCAGACACTGCTGGACTCGCTGTACCGTGACCTCCGGCTGCTGGTGGATCCTCCTGATGGTAGCAAGCAGCATCCAGCCTCCACCTGTCTAGAGCTGTGGCTATGCCATTCCAACTACACCAGCGGTCAGCGTTTGTGTTTTTCTGAAAGGGATAGTTCACCCAAAAATAAAAATAATGTCATTAATGACTCACCCTCATGTCGTTCCAAACTCGTAAGACCTCGATTCATCTTCGGAACACAGTTTAAGATGTTTTATATTTAGTCCGAGAGATTGTTGACCCTTCATTGAAAATCTACGTACAGTAAACTGTCCATGTCAAGAAAGGTAATAAAAACATCATCAAAGTAGTCCATGTGACATCTTTTAAAAAAGTTGCCAGCCAGCGCCAGCGTTTTTCATGATTTTCACCAAAGTTTAATGCCTTCTAGAAAATGTTCTTCTTTAAATATATAAACATACAATATACCAAATGAAAGAACAGACCCTCTGCTTTCAAACAAAAAAAAACCCGTTTCATCCTACCTTCAGTGGTTCTTTTGTATATGGGTAGGTTTCTGCAAAAACACCACATTTTGAGCAAAAAGCAGAGATAATTCCATTTTTGTGACGGACTTTTCATAGAGATCCCATTCAGAGCGATCTTTAAAACAGACACGGACATGCAGGCGCTTGCCATAGGGCAATACTTCCGGGTTTAAAAAGTTGCGGTATTGCGGAAAGACGGAAAATCTCGTCATTGGCGGGGAAGCGTTTTCTCTTAATTGACGAGATATCTCATCAATGGCGGTGAAAGAGTTAAAAAAAAGAAAATGGTGGTTAAAGTTTTGTGATGATTGCATTATTCCTACCGAAAGCACTGTATGTTGCCTTGGATAAAAATAAATTATATAACTATTGTTGCAGGTTTCTACTACATTGACCCAAACCAAGGCAGTCCTATAGATGCTCTTTTGGTCTACTGTAACTTCTCAAAGACAGGAGCAGAGACCTGCCTTCACCCCAGAGATGCACATGTAATGTCCTGCCATACATCTCACTAGTGGCTCTATCAAAGGACACTGAAAATTATTCTTATTTTCCTACTTTCATGTTCAACAGCTGCCCATAAGACATTGGCAGAACGACTCTGGAGATAACAGCAGGTTCTACTGGTTAAGTTCCCTGGAGGGAGGATTTAAGGTAAGTTGTACTGTCAGTCTACAGAGCTTTTTACTTCCTATTATATATTAAGGGTGTTGATATCTGATAGTAGCTGTGCCTAAAAATACATTTTGGCCAAATATAAAAATTGTAATTTCCTGTGGTCAGTTTGAGTATCCAGCCCTGAGTGTGGTCCAGCTTCGCTTTCTAAGACTGCAAAGCAACCGAGCGGAGCAAAGAGTGACGTACTCCTGTTCCCCTGGACAGCAACTGGGACAGACACAGCGCCAGGTCCAGTTTCTTACTGATGCTGTGAAACAGAGCTATTTAGGAGAACTGCAAGACTGCATGGTATGTGGTGTAAACATTTAAAATGCCTCTGATTATTATCATCACATTAAATAGAGGAAATTGGATCAAATTATAGAAATGTCCCGGTTATATTTTAGCAAAATTTTTATAAATATATACGTTTTTGTATTTTTAGGATAATTACTGTACTTTTTTACATTGTGACTGCTTTCATAATAATGAATAATGGGGTAATTTTACCCCAAGGTCTCAAAATGTCTGGAGTTGCTTTTTTAATATAGAGCTGTTGGGATGGCGTATTTTTGGAGGTAAAATCCGGAAACGAGTTACCATTTTAGCGTTTCTGGTTTTCTTATCCCGAAATCAATGGTTTTTATGGGGTTTTCGGTAATTGGCTTAGATAAGATCTTGGGTTAACACAAGCTCAAGACATTTTCACAGACTTCATACTCGTAAAAAGTTTTTTCCTGTCTTAAAAAGGGCACTTTCATTGTGAGGATATGCCGTCACACATGAAAATCTCAAAAAGGCCCCAAAATCCCCCCCCCCCCCAAAAAAAACATCCATAGATTGTAAATTCGCTATTAGCCATAAAGAGCTACAATTATCTGATTAACGATTTTACATTTCCTTTGGTGTGTAGTGTGTATTAGTACATGTTAACGATATGCAAAAGGTTGAAACCCCAAAGTAAACGATGACACGAGTTATCATCTCGTAAATCTCTTTTTTTGGACTACAACAAACACACAGATTGTAGGCAACAGTTTACTTCCTGGGATTGGTGATGTAGACAAGACCGACATTATCATAATTCCTCCTGCTTGGACTCGCAGCCTATACGTTAACTCCTGTTATTACACGACTCTCTGGAATGCTTGATTCTGATTGGTCAGTTGAGACATTTGCAGGTTCATTTTCAAATAATAACCGCTCCAAAGTAATAACGCATAGCCGGTACTACTTGTACGATTTAAAATCACTCCGCGCCAATAAAGATTACTGTTTGGCGCCATCTTGTGACAAACACTGGACAGCCACAATTAAGAATGGACAACTTTGACATTAATTTTAACATGTACGGAAAAAACAAAACATTTAAACAGTGGATAGAAGAACGAACAACGACAAGACACAGAGAGCTTACTGAGACTGAACTTGACAAAAACTTGACAGCTACGAAGCCAACACTCAAAAAAATACAGAATGGGCATTAAAACTTCTCAAAGACTGGCTAAAAGAGAAAAAAATGGAGACAGACAAGTATGAAGCAGAGGATCTTAATAAGGTATTACGATCATTTTATACATCTGTGCAAAGTTTCGCGGCAGGATAAAAATGTTAATTTAAAACAAATATGCCAATAAAATGTTTCAAATTCATATTCATGTCCAGTTTTTTTCTTATGTGGCAAGTAGCCGTGTAATAAGCGGGATAATGTAGAGGCAGCCGGTAGTTATCGGGAAATAAGCCCCGACAGTGTGATCAGGACCCGATGCGAAGCCTCTACATTACTTAGCAACCGAATCTTTCTAACATTATAAGGAGCATTACATTTCCAGCTGACGTCAGAGGTATTCAGACCAATCACAACTTATAGATTATCTGACCAATTACTGTCGGACAGTTTTGTACCAAATTCGTGCATTTCAGGAAAAAAGGGCTACAAAAATGTACGGTATGTGGAAAATAATGTGTTTAACCATAAACCACGCAAACACATTGTATTATACCAAATACACAAAATAACATTGTTTTTAGCAATGAAATAGGTGCTCTTAAATTTATCTTTTTAATTGATATTAAATGCATTTAGACTTCAAAATTCATAAAAGTTAGATTTATTTGTGAAGATTTGTGCAAGTACACAGCAAAAAATGATTTTCAAGAAAAAAAATTCTTAGTATTTTTGACTTGTTTTCAGTAAAAATATCTAAAAGTTCTTAAGTTAAGATGCTTTTTCTTGATGAGCAAAACGACCTATGAAAATAAGTCTAGCCTTTAGACCAAAAATATCAAATTCAAGTGATTTTGTGCATAAAACAAGCAAAACAATCTGCCAATGGGGTAAGCAAATTTTTCTTGAATTTTCCTTGAATTTTGTGTTTAAGAAAAATTTTCAAGATTTTTTTGCTTACCCCATTGGCAGATTTTGTTGCTTGTTTTATGCACAAAATTACTTAAATTTGATATTTTTGCTCTAAGAACTAGACTTTTTTTCTTGGGTTGTTTTGTTCATCAAGAAAAAGCATCTTAATTTAAGAATTTTTTTATATTTTTATGTTTTTGCTGAGAACAAGACAAAAACGCTAGGAGTTTTTTTTCTTGAAAATCATTTTTTGCAGTGTAATATAACCTTTTGTTGATCTGTTAATCATACAACTTTTTTTGATAATCCTATCCCACTGAGGTAACCCCAAAAATATGTCATCCCTGCAGCTCTCTATTAAATTCAATACAGCAAATTCCAATTTAAATAAACTATTACATGTCATTGTTTTTCACACACAATCACAGTTTTTTGTCAAACTGCAACAGACTTTATGTTTGTGTGTTGCTAACCAGTCTGCAAAGGAAACGGATCCCGGGCCACGGGAGTCTGTGTTCCAGTTTGAGGACATGAACCTGCTTCCTCTACGTGACATAGGAATCTTTGGCAACAGTGGTCACGAATTTGGATTCACCATCGGTCCTGTGTGCTTCAGTTAGACACGTCCTGGCTGATAGGGGTGGATCTTGTGTTTTAACACAAAATACATGCTACAAAGAAAGACAGCAGGACACTTTAAAGGCGTTTGTAGTATCGGTGGATTGCATTAAAGGAAATATCCTACACCGTTTCTTTAAGACAGCGACTTCACAGGAGTCTTCTGTCTGTCTGGGTGCTGATGGTCAAATGGACATTGTGCTTTCTGTTTACAGAGACTTTCAGTTTTGTAATTGATGTATAGTTTTGTACCTAATGTTATTTGTTTTATCACTAGCTGGTCTTGGAATAACATTGTAGATGAAGCTGGATTGTATCTTTGTGTTATTTTGTCTCCTCGAATATTTGTATTGACAGGGTTCTTATGCAACCACTATGTGGTCGCATGCTCCACGTTCTAGCTGTATTCTTCTGTATAGTTAACCTACAGTATATTAATCTACAGGACTATAACGCAGACTGCATACTTTTGAGTGTCTAAAAATTATTTTCCATCTCATCCAAGAGTCTACCTTAAATTCATAAAAATAACATGAACATGGTCCTAATAAGTGCTGTGAGGTTTCCATACACCCGAGGTCTGAATATCAGGAAACTTTTGTTTTAAATTACTGTACTACAGTACAATTTTTTGCTTTTGTCATATGTAACCATAGTGTCTTCAGTACAATAGTGTTTAAATATATGTATTGGTTGATTTAGGGGTGCTAATATTCTCGAAAGACAAAGACAGACAGCAAATCTGGTTTGAAAATGATGTCAGCTTTCTGCATCTGTGCAACCACTTATTTAATGTACATTATTGTTATAAGACTGAAATTTCAAGCAAACACAGTGTCTTATAGTTCACATTTACTGTATGTTGGTCTCAGGGAGCACTTATAATGACTTTGATCCAAGTTGAAATAATGGACTCATCTCCATGAGTAAAAACTAGTACTCTTAGTGGAACAATTTCATGGAATATGTTCATTATAGACCAACACAAACCAAAATAGTGCATTTACTCATCTAATTTTAAACATTTTTATTGTGTTTTAGGCAAAAGGTGCTTCATGTTAAACTTGCCTACCTTGAAAAACTACATTTTGTTCAATTATATTTTGTAATGTATATTGTGTTTTGTATTTGTGGTTACGTTGAAAATTGTATGCTGGTCATCTGTTTGAGTATCAGCTCTATAATAATGTATCATTTACATCATGTGGATCCATTCTGCATCATTGTTAAAAACAGTTTCTTTTGAATGCTTTGTGATGTTGCTTTGTTAACGCTCCGGATAAAAACAGGAGGTATATTGACAGAGACATCCATTCACAGTTAAAGTGATCAGAGATAAAATAAGGGTTCAACTATGCCAAATCTGAAAAACAATCATAGGTGGTCCTCACTGGTTAAAAAACGTATAAGGCTTATAATCGCCACATCACGTTTAAAGGCGGAGTGCACGATAACTGAAAAACGCTTTAGGAAAGGAAGTCGGGCCGACTATCAAAACACACTTGTAGCCAATCAGCAGTAAGGGGCGTGTCTACTTACCGACATCATTTTCTGGGTTGCATATGTGTGGGGCGGGTCTATCAACCCTGCTGATAAAAACAATAAAACCATTACAGAAAATTCTATTGGTTTTATTGGGAATTGTATTGGTTCTAATGGAATATGGCCCAAAACACACTACAGTGTATTGGTTTTTGTTTGTCTCTAATGGTATGTGTTGGTTCTATGTATTGGTTCTAATGGAATATGGCCCAAAACACACTACAGTGTAGTGGTTTTAATGGTAAAAGCTAATGGTTCCTATTGGTATTTTTTTCTGTAATGGTTTTATTGTTTTTTTCAGCAGGCAAAAGAAGGTCCAGATTCTATTGGGATAGAGGTGTGATTTTATTTAGGTAATTTCAAATGTCAACATTGGCTTTCAGGAAAACACCACCGTTTTTCAATATTTTACTATGTTCTTACCTCAACTTAGATTATTTTAATACATACTTTTTATCTTTGTACAGCACTTGTGTTAGCATTTAGCCTAGCCCCATTCATTCATATGGCTCCAAACAAAAGTTTTATTTTGTGCCCCCATACTTACTCGTGTAGCTATTCATGTAACAGTCTTTAAATAAGGAAAACATGGAAGTGTTTGGTGGCATCTAAATTCATCTCTGTTTGGAGCCATAGGCATGAATGAGGCCAGGCCAAATGCCAACATTCACGACGCGCTATACAACGATCAAAAGTGCACGCATTGAAAAAAGATAGGTGTGGATTAATTCGTCTAAGTTGAGGTAAGAACATAGTAAAATGTTGAAAATTGGTGGTGTTTTCCTTTAAGTTGAGTTGGTTGGATATGTACAGCGCAGTAATGAAATCTAAAGGATTGTGTGAGGGTGATTGTGAGGGATGGAAAAATCATTAGCCTGCTATGAAAATATTGGATGTCCTCACTAATATATGTTTGAGTAATGAGAATCATTACCTCCTGGTAAAATAACAATATAAACCATTACTGAAATTCTAATGGGTGTAATGTTTATAATGGTTTTAATGGAAACTTTGTTCTCTGTGGGTCTAATGTTACTGGAGTTTGATGGGATGTTATCTGGTGAATAGGAACAGAGCACCATTAAATCCTACTGGAAGAAGATGAAAACACACAACATAAATATGTTTTGTAATTGTTTTAATGTTAACACACTATAGTTCTTAATGGTATCTGTATAAGAAACCATTAGAATTTGTATTATTGTTTGTATACAGTATGTATTTGCTACACACTATATATAAATATTTATATATACTTCTTGCCCATAGCAATAACAATACTTGCACAAAACAGTGTACAATTGCACATAACAGTACATACTTTAATGAATTAGTACTAGTATTCTGTAAGTAACTTAGCATACACTGCAAAAAATGATTTTCAAGAAAAAAGTTCTTAGTATTTTTGTCTTGTTTTCAGTAAAAATATCTAAAAAAAGATGCTTTTCTTGATGAGCAAAATGACCCAAGAAAATAAGTCTATTTTTTAGACCAAAAATATCAAATGTAAGTGATTTTGTGTATAAAACAAGCAAAAAAAAAAAAAAAAAAAATCTGCCAATGAGGTAAGCTAATTTTTCTTACATTTTTCTTGAATTTAGTGTTTAAGAAAACATTTCAAGATTTTTTTGCTTGTTTTATGCACAAAATCACTTACATTTGATATTTTTGGTCTAAAAACTAGACTTAGAAAAAGCATCTTAATGTAATAATATTTAGATATTTTTACTGAAAATAAGACAAAAATACTAAGGATTTTTTTCTTGAAAATCATTTTTTGCAGCGTATGAATGAGTTAATAAAAGAGGGCGTGTCCAGCACAATGACGCGTGTGCGTGATCACGTGGTAGTGTAAGCAGCCCTCACATAAACATTACACTGCACGCGGTTGTCTGACTGTTAGGCAGTTATTATGCGTGTAATATTTACACAGATACTTTACGAATAAATTACATTTTAGTATAACTGAGTGTTTTATCGTAGCGACACGCGTCTGTTAGGACGGCAGACTGAATCAGGAGAGAGAGATGATGCTGTCTAGCCTGATGATAGCCTCTCCTGCACGCGCATACGCATTAAAAGCGATACGACTGAGTCTATATTAATACTGTTTACATTACGGATGGGATGTATTACCTCTGACCTCCTTGGACTTGTGTTACTGAACCATCGCCTCAAAGAGGATCGACCAGAAAAAGGTAAACATGGCTAAATTTGGAGGCCACTACTCTCTTACGTTACCTCAGGAGAGATGGGATGAGTAATGTCTGTAAGTTACAATGAAACCACTGTTTGTTGTTACTTTATTGTTTCCTGAGTCTATTATTGGCGTTATTTTACAGTATACAATCTGACATGGCTGATGTAAATTGATTTACAGATGCATGGTTGGATGTCCGCGTGCCCAGCATCTTATTTCTAATGGTTTCAATAAAAAAATGCCATTGTGAACCATCAGAAGCCTTTGACCATTAAAACCATTACATACTTCCTTTACGTCCAGTTTTTGGGTCTCATTTTAGTAGGATTTAATGGTGTTTATGCTGGATCCTATCCGCCAGATAACATCCCACCAGAGACCATTATAGTTTCCATTAAAACCAATAAACCCATTAGTATTTCTCTAATGCTTTCTCAGCAGGGTCACATTAAGTAACTCGTCTCTCTGTTTCAGTTCTTTCTGTTTATGTGCACCTTACTTCTTAAACTTAAATTACAGACTCAAAAAGATTATATTACCGTGTTAAACTTTGTATTAAGGGCGATGTACATTTAACACCCATATCAACTTTAACATGTTAGTGTCACCTTGCCAGGCCTGTGTCATTAAATCTATTATATCCAATAAGCTCGGGTGGGTATAATAGCAAACAGATGGATTTAATCTCCTTTTACCTGTTGCTTTCTTCGCACAGTGTAGTCGGGTCTCATACTTGTTCCCAGATTATGGATGCAGTTTGTGCTAAGCCCTCTGCCCTGGTGTGCTCCAGATTTAGTCTGATGATAATTAATCGTGTGAACAGATCTGTTTTACACCTTAAATCTCCTCAGGGACCTGCAAAGAACAATGCTGTCGGTTCAACGGCCCTTTTAAATGTTCATCTTGTGTTACTAATACTGTTTTCAGGTGATATGTGGGAAAATCACTTGATATCTATGCATCACGTTTTTTTCTTTTCTCACCTATTTGATGAAGTGTTTTGGAGTGGTGGACTGTAATAGGGATGTTGTCGCCACAGAGGAAGGATTATGTCTCTCTGACACTGGGAGATCAGCACAGTAGCAGTTACACCAATGGCAAACATCGGAGGCAGTCCTGCTGGAGGGTTAGTAGTACTTTATACTAAGTGGGACATTTTCATCTGTTTGTATCTTAAAGGGATAGTTCACCCAAAAATGAAAATAATGTCATAATTTCTTTGTTAAAGATATTTGTAATCAAGCAGAAAGCAGGAGCACCATGGGCTTCCATAGTATAGAAAAAATACTATGGAAGTCAATGGTGCTCCATAACCATTTGATATCAATCATTGCTCAAAATATTTTTTACAAAGAAATTTATATAGGTTTGTAACAACTTCAGGGTGAGTAAAAGTTTTTGGGTGAACTATCCCTTTAAGATGTATTTGATCACATGTGTATCATTATTTATATTGTCTTTGTTTAAATTAAGTTTAAACACTGATGACTTATTTTTGTTTGTGTAAATGGGGGCTATTTTCCTGACTACATTGAGAGCTCTGTTTAATATTCATATAACAATGTGTTGATGACGTTCAATATTGTTGTATTAAATTGAAACGTGTTTTAAAGGAAAACACCACCAGTTTTTCAATATTTTACTATGTTCTTACCTTAACTTAGACGAATTAATACACACCTATCTTTTTTCAATGCGTGCACTTAATTTTTGTACGGCGCGTTGTGAATGTGTTAGCATTTAGCCTAGCCCCATTCATTCCTTAGGATCCAAACAGTGATGAATTTAGTAAAATATAAAAAAACGGTGGTGTTTTCCTTTAATTGTAGTCCTTTTCAGATCAAAGCCCTTAGGTGTGTTCGAGCTAATGCGCCGCTGCGCAGACCGATCGGCGAGGTTTGCCACTTGCAGTCGAGACAGGAGCTGAAGACGGAGCCGTCAAGCCGGACACCTGCTGTTGCAGTAGTGACGTGTGCACTGTTTCCTTTTTTTAATTGCGAATGAAGTGAATAAGATGGTGAATTTGATAAAAACAAACTTTTTTATAAAAAGTTGCAACCAGAAACATTTTTTATCGAATATTTTAATTGCTGCTTATACTGTATGCCTGAAAATAAAGGGAACAAGCCTACATTTTTAAAATACCAATAGAGTTTGGTATTTTCATTTTTATTTTATTACGCGACACAATATAACATATTTATGCATATTGATGTGTTTAACCAGTTATAAGACATGAATTTATAATGTTTATTAGTGAAACTGAAGGTTGGATTAAACTTGAAACGCACATGATCGTTGTCATCAGTCAGGCGACCAATCACGAAAAGCTGTGTCGTCATCAGAACTCCGTGCAGCCGCTCTGGAGAGCCAGCCGGCTACTCTCAAGATGCCCTCGTGGTAATTTAAAACCATACGTCACAGTCACATGCCTTAAGCACCAGCTAACCGGCATGCACTGCTTTAAGTCAGCCGCTGATCGGTCTGCGCAGCATGACGCATGAAATCGAACACACCTGTTGTCTTTTCTCTCACAAATATGAATCTACTACATGTACATTTATGCGTTTGGCAGATGCTTTTATCCAAAAAGACTATACATTTTTCAATATGTTGGGGATCCAACCCATGAACTTTTGAGCAGCTAATGCAATGCTCTACCAATTAGGCTACAAGAACACTCGAGATACAGGAGCAATATTAATGTAGTATATACTTGATTTTCTAGTATGAACTTGATTTTTTTCTATAAAACACTTACTGTATGGATACTTAGCTTATAGCCATAACAGATTCGTTTAGTTTTATTGAAAATATCATTATCTACCTTTATCCTTTGTATTGAATTTTTCATTTGTAACCTTTTCATTCATAGATGTTTGTTGATTCAGTTCAGTTTGTTAAATAACATAAAAAGAGGTACTTGGGAAAAACATTCTCTTGATTTGATTTTTTGATAAATGATATTTTTCTTCCCTTGTCATTTTTGGCAATCATTTTAGTTGCTCTATTCATCAAGTTCACATCAAGCCATTAAATGTAAAATTGCTGCACTCTTCCTCAAATTGTCCTTGAATTGTATGTGTTTTTCTCGGGTAGAAATGGAAACAGCTGTCTAGACTTCAACGCAGTCTCATTCTCTTCCTCCTCGCGTTCCTCTTCATCTGTGGAATCTTGTCTTATTCCAATCTGACAGAGCAGTGGAGAGGTACAGGACAAAATTTATCCCTGGTCTGTTACTGTATTTAATTAAAGGTTTGATTGACAACCTCTGCCTTTCTTTATTACCTATCTGAAATATTAATAGGTATTAATAACAGATGGGTTATGTTTAATCACATTTCTGCAGTCATATTAAATATCACAGCTCAAATTATTAATTTAGACTTCTGCAATTTTATTAAATCATCCACTCTGCCTTATTAATTCAAATATGATCTCTATATTAAACCAATGCTTTTCTGATTCTGGTTTCTGTTCTAACATTGATTAAGGCCTCTCTGATCGATCCATGAAGGAGGATTGGGTCGAAATGGATAACAGAGGTCTTAGGCCCATCCCTCCTGGCCTCATCCCAAAGCTCCCAGGGGTCGCCCCTGGGGTCATTCAGGATATCCCACCGGAAGTTCTGCCGGAGCTTCAAAGGCCAAACATTCCGCTTCTTCCCAAACCCCAAGCCATGGTTTGTGACTGAATGTACTTAAAAGAATTATTGAGGATTTTCCAGGCTCAATATTAGTTACGTTTAGTAATATCCAAGTCTCTACTGAAAAGACCAGCTAAAACCGAAATTTCCATTCTGGTTCAAGCTTATGCTTAGTACTGATTTTGTATTGGTCTTACCTGGTGAACCAGTATTGCCATATTGTTCACCAGCAAAAATTTGTTAGTGATGCAAATACATAGTTCTACGATTTTTAGATGAAATTAATTAATCTTTTCTAATCTTAATTAGACATTATTCTCGCCATGAAAATAGCCAAGCAGGCATGGTGTTTAAATGAAAAGAAAGAATGTTAGTTTTGTGAAACCTTTTTTGTGACCATGGTTGACCAAATGTTGCTGGCTAACTATTGTATCTTTAAGAGAGCTATTAAATAGTTAATTAGAAAGAGATGACTTACAATAAGCCATTAATAAAAAACATAACGGGGACTAGACCTAGTTTAAAATAAATGTAAGAGCTGTCCAAACTGAAAACATCTTGCACTGACATATCTTAAAATAGATCAGCCCCCTTTGTTTTGCCTCAAAATGCAATGTAATGTTTTTAGTAAGGCATGTTTGTTAAAACTAGTTATATTTCATAATTAAACTAAGGCCTAGTCCTGGCTTAAGCTAATCCATGTCTGGGAAATCACCCCTAAATGTTTTCTCTTGTACTCTTTTGTACCATGTTTTTGACCTTGAGCTTGTGGAAAGGTGTATATAAAATAAATGTCTTTGTTGTCTTTTTGTGTCGGTCGGTTTGTTGTCCATAGAGGAAGCCCCCCAGTAAACGCGGCCCACCAGCTCTACAGAAACGAGTAAATGTGACAGACCCACAGCTTAAAGATAGAGAAAAACCTGTGATCATGAAAGAAGATGAAGGGGGAACTGAGGCAAAAACAGTCATTAGGTTTGGACACATTGCATGAGTACAATGTTTTTTTTTCTATGTGGCATGTGCGTATTGTGATTATTTATTATTTTAAAGAGTGCCTGTGGTTTACTTTATTTTTGTGTAACCTTTATTTTTGTGCCTGTTTTTATAATAGTTTCAGGTTTAGTTTACATAATGTGATGTTTGTTTGCTTGGTGTGTGACCTTTTGAGTAAGCAGAGATATTTTGATTTGTTTTTTATTCATCTCATTTAGATTCTCAGGCTGTCTGATGCCTTTATCTTCTCCACAAACGCACCTTCACACTGTTGTTCCTTAAATACTTATCTGAGCACAAATTTATGACAAAATCCACGGGAACAAGCAGAGATGTAATGAAACTGTGTAGCAGGAGATGAAAACGGTCTCTTCTATGCTGAAAGTGCCTTTGGGACGTGTTTATTAAACATGAGCTGCCAACCGCAGCATCTTTTAAGTGTCTTCTGATAAACCTTATTTTCTCCAGCCGTGATTTTTCCATAGTTCCGCTTCCTGGTTGCATGTAATTGCCGTGGTAACTGCGGGGTGTTTGAGAATTGAATCTTAGCCTTCACACTGATAAAGTGCAACGTCTCAGCAGATAACTTTGTCACTGAGTTGGGATCATTGGTCTGAACGTGACAAAAGAAGAATTTTTAACCGCTCTGTTGTGATGTTTTGTGCTTCTAGCTGGCGTGGGGCGATGATCGAAGCAGAACAGGGGACAGAGCTCCAAATCACCCTTCATGGAAAAGAGGCTGGAACTGATTTCGAGGAGGGGGCCTCTTTAAAACCAGGTATTTGAATGCACACCCATTGTCCCTTCATACCGACCATATGGCTAACTAAACTTTGACCTTTTCTGAAGAAAATGTCAGCAGTGTTTGCTGCACAAAAGCATTGTGGGACTTTGTCAGTCAGGGTGATGCCAGGATATCTTTGTTCAAAATATTCTCGCTTTCGTGGCACAGATATACAGTAGCTGCAGGTTTAATGCTTGTGTGTTCGTGATAGTTACAGTTAAGCCTGTGGATCGAGCTGAGGCGGTGCGGGAGGCATTTAAACATGCGTGGAAGGGCTACAAGGCATTTGCTTGGGGTCATGATGAACTCAAGCCCATTTCTAGGACTCATGCGGAGTGGTTTGGTCTGGGACTCACTCTGATAGACGCATTAGACACCATGTGGATATTGGATCTGAAGGAAGGTGAGTCTTCTTACACAGCACCTATATATTGACCTATAATCTGTATCAGCTAGGGGTGTGACGAGACACTTAATCCACGAGACGAGACACGAGATTGGGTTCACGAGAACGAGACGAGACGATATTTTTACACTTTTTAAGAAACCCTCGATGATAAAATAAATGAACAAGAAACTGAAATCATGTTGTTTTTAAATGTTTTAACTAATCAAGGACTGGCCCTAACAATTATTTTACTAACTGATAATGAAGTAATTTGTTATTTTTGGGTAATAAAAATAGACCCAAGTGAGCAGTAGCCTTTAAAATTACATAATATCGAAGATGCAATAATAATTGGTTCAAATAAAGTATTAAAACCAAGTTACATTAAACAACATTACATTAACAAACACATTACATTTGTTGTCTATAAATAAAAAGCATTATGTATATATTATAACAAATGCCTGCAGGGGGAGATAGTTGAATCGTCTCGCAGACGCTATCTTTACTTTCACTTTAGACGGAGAGAAACGCTTATTTTTTAGCCAAACAATGTTTAAATCCATTTGAATATTTAATATACGTCCATTTCTTTACAATAGAAATGAACATGCAGACATTAAATCATGTAAACTCTGTGATGGTTTAATCTGCTGAGACTTCACATCTGACACTGATCATCAGACAAACACAACACGTCTCAGACTTCATACGAGCTCCCAAACGAACATTATTGGAAACCCAAACAAAAAAGCAAATGCAGTAAAAGACAGATATAATGCATGCACTGTAAGAGGCTAATTACACCAACTACGCTTTAAACGCTTGGAAACGCAAGGCGCGACGCACTGCCTTTTTTAAAAGAAGAACAGTGCGAGTCGACGCGGCTTTTAATATTGCTAGGCAACCACCTAGTCAGCTGTCTTGTCAATCAAATATTGAAGCGTGAGCGCTCTTTTGCTGTTAACTGACACATTAGCAGAAACTTTAAAAAGATGACGCTTGCTCTGACCTTGTTTGAGGGTGAGAGGTGCACAAACACGCAGGAGAGAGTGAGCGAGTGTAATCCGGTTCTTCAAAGCAACAGTAAACCTCCCTCACACAACGTAAGGCCCGCATCTCCCCTCATTCGAATGGACAATAGAAAGACGCGAATGACGTCGGGCGCTTCTCCGCTCTTCAGCGTTCCTTCAAAGGCGCGTGCTGCGGCCGCCGGTAAAAACCGCAAGGCGCTCAGCGCGCATTAACAGCGCGCAAACGCTCCATGCCCATAGAATATCATTCAAAAAAGGCGCCTGCAACTGCCATAAACGCTTTTGGTGTATAACTGGCCCCTAAAAGGGTCAAACAGAAAGCTGCATCCTCCGGAGTTCGCATATGCAGGCTGCATACGTCATTAAGGTTTATTTCAGATCATTAACTGAGCATTACATTCGCAAGTCGTGAGCATATTACATCAATTTGCGATTAACTAAATTATTAGTAAACTTTACAATTATTAGTAGTCTCTAATAAGACAGTCTTTATGAAGTAAATGCAGTTTAAAAATGCGACCTCCGAAGGAAGCAGTCTTTTATTTGAGAAACGGCCAGAATTTCACCTACGCAAGAAATCTCGCGAGACACACTTAATCTCGCGATACACATTTAATCTCGCGAGATCTCGTCGCACGAGATCTCGTCACACCCCTAGTATCAGCAGATAAAAGCAGTTTTTCTTACTTTTGGACACTTTCAGTAAAAGCGTACTTGAGATGTAATATAGAATGTGATGTGTGCATAAAACCAAGAATAATACACTGCAAAAAAATGACTTTCTTACTTAGAATTTCTTACTTATGTTTTAGTAGAAATTACCTAAGAAATAAGTCTAGTTTAGACAAAACATATCAAATTTAAGTGAATTTGTGCTTAAAACAAGCAAAAAAAATCTGCCAATTTTAGCTGAATTTTTCTTGTACTAAGTAAATTCAAGAAAAAAATTCTAATTTCAATGGCATATTTTTTGCTTGTTTTAAGCACAAATTCACTTAACTTTGATATATTTTGTCTAAAAACTAGACTTATTTGCTTAAGTCATTTGCTCATCAATAACATACATCTTGATTTAAGAATTTTTTGATATTTCTACTGAAAACAAGACAAAAATACTAAGTAAGAAAGTTTTCAAGAAAGAAAAATTCTTAGTATTTTTGTCTTGTTTTCATTAAAAATATCTAAAAATTCTAAAATTAAGATGCTTTTTCTTGATGAGCAAAGCGACCTGAGAAAATAAGTCTAGTTTTTAGACCAAAATTAGCAAATGTAAGTGATTTTGTACATAAAACAAGCAAAAAATGGGGTTAAAGATTTTTTTGCTTACCCCATTGGCAGATTTTTTTGCTTGTTTTATGCACAAATTCACTTAAATTTGATATTTTTGGTCTAAAACTAGACTTATTTTCTTGGGTCGTTTTGCTCATCAAGAAAAAGCATCTTAATTTTAGAATTTTTAGATATTTTTAATGAAAACAAGACAAAAATACTAAGAATTTTTTTCTTGAAAATAATTTTTTGCAGTGTGGTTCTCAACCATTTTTACTTCAAGATCCCCTTGCCACAACAATATTTGAAGCCAATTTCTACACAAAAAAACCAACTAAACAATAAGAAATGTGTTAATTGTTTTGGCTTATTTTTCTGCTTGTTTTGTCTTTTTTTAATAATGTTGAGGCCATCTTGGAAATCTGT
Organism: Misgurnus anguillicaudatus; assembly: GCF_027580225.2. NCBI lineage: Eukaryota > Metazoa > Chordata > Actinopteri > Cypriniformes > Cobitidae > Misgurnus > Misgurnus anguillicaudatus. Next base: position 26,484,480 of record NC_073345.2, read on the forward strand.
TGAGGCCCTCATGTGGGCTTCAGCCCCCTAGTTGCATTTAGGTGTTTGTTACATATGATAAGAATAATTATAATATATTATGGCCAAAGGTGTAAACATATTTTTTATTACATTTTATGTGTATCTATGATGTAAAAGTCTAGCTGTTTGACAAATTCACAAATGCCTAAAATGTTATTTCCACTTCTGTCAAACCTAATACTGCACATAATTTGACATGTGGTAAAGTTAACATTTATTTTGATCCAAAAAATATATATACAACTGATTTACTAAATCTATTTTAGTACACCCAATTTGAATAATTTCAGTTATGAAAAGTATTAAAAAACTTTTTTTTTAAATAGTTAAGAGTTTAAAAGTGCCCATTGTTGAAAAAAAAACCCTCTTTAAATTCAGATATATTAAGTGATAAAGTCAAAATTGTATTCTTCCTTTATCTCGTATTCTCACCCTGTCTCTATGATTCATTCCCCTTTCTCTTTTCTTTTCTTTCTGTATTAGAGTTTGCAGAAGCAAGGAAGTGGGTCGAGACAGAATTATCCTTTTCTAAGAATGTGGATGTCAATCTTTTCGAAAGTACTATTCGTATTTTGGGAGGTCTCTTAAGCACATACCATCTGACCGGCGACACACTGTTTTTGGATAAAGCTGTAAGTTCATGTCATGATTTATATAATAACTGTACAATTTTAAACACATATATGAGCCTGGACCACTGTTGACCTGGATAAATTGTATGGGTCAAAAATGATTGATTTTTCTTTTATGCCAAAAATCATTAGGATATTACATAAAAATAATGTTTCATGAGGATATTGATGTATTAGAAAAATGTTTGATGTCCCCAGAGTACGCATGTGAAGTTCTAGCTTGAAATATCATATAGATAATCTATTATAAGATGTTAAAATTCCTCCTTTGTAGGTGTGAGCAACATGTGCTGTTTTGGGTGTGTCTTTTTATATGCAAATTAGCTGACTTCTGCAATAAATGGCAGTGCTGTGGTCGGATAGTGCAGATTAAGGGGCGATACTATTCCCTTCTGACATCACAAGGGAGCCATATTTCAATGACCTGTTTTTTCACATGCTTGCAGTGAATGGTTTATTTATTCATATTTTTTAAGTTACTGGTTAGTTCCTTTTCACATTTTCTAAGTTGATCGAAGCACTGGGGACCCAATTATTGCACTTAAACATGGAAAAAGTCAGATTTTCACTATATGTATGATTTTCTCAATATTTTGATTTTTTGCACCCTCAGATCCCAGATTTTCAAATAGTTGTATCTCGGCCATATGTCCTATCCTAACAAACCATACATCAATGGAAAGCTTATTCATTTAGCTTTGAGGTGATATATAAATCACAATTTCAAAAAATTTACCCTTACGGCTGGTTTTGTGGTCCAGGGTCAGATATGATAGAACTGTTTTTTTTTGGACTACAGGTGAACTCACACTTATGTTTGTGTTTATATAGAAGGATATTGGGTTCAGATTAATGCCTGCCTTTAAGACACCATCCAAAATCCCTTTCTCTGATGTGAATATCGGCAAAGGTACAGCTCACCCTCCACGCTGGACCACAGACAGCACCGTTGCGGAGGTGACCAGCATTCAGTTGGAGTTCAGAGAGCTTAGTCGACTCACGCAGGACCCACAGTACCAGGTACAACAACCAGATTACAAAACTGTCTTACCTTACATACAGGGCCACTTGTATGCATTCGAATTTGTTACCTATCTATAGACGGTTTCATCGGACGTACGTGATACACGTCTGGATCCGAAACTTACTTCCGGTTTTCGTTTTTTTTATGGTCTGACTAGTTGCTAAACTGATCTCTTGAACAAATGCCTCGTCGAAAATAACAAATGTTTTGGTTTCCTAGGTAGTCTATGTGTTGTTTTTTTGCTTGTTATATAAATAAACTATGTTTAAAGAACTTTGTTGTTATTTATTCTTAGCGGAGTTTACCGGAAGTTACATGCAGCCGCTTGTTTATGTTGTTACTGCTGAAACGGTCTATATGCAAACATTTTTACATCTTAAAGTTAAAGGAAAACACCACCGTTTTTCAATATTTTACTGTGTTCTTACATCAACTTAGATTAATTAATACATACCTATCTTTTTGCAATGCGTGCACTTAATCTTTGTTCAGTGTTTTGTGAATGTGTTAGCATTTAGCCTAGCCCCATTCATTCCTATGGATCCAAACACAAGTTTTATTTTGTGCCACCATACTTACTTGTGTAACTACTCGTGTAACAGTCTTAAAATAGGAAAAACATTGAAGTGTTTGGTGGCTTCTAAATTAATCCCTGTTTGGATCCTAAGGAATGAATGGGGCTAGGCTAAATGTTAACACATTCACAAGGCGCTGTACAAAGATTAAAAGTGCACTCAGTGAAAAAAGATAGGTATGTATTAATTTGTCTAAGTTGAGGTAAGAACATAGTAAAATATTGAAAATGGTGGTGTTTTCCTTTAAAGTTTGTACATTGTATGCCATTAGCAACACCAAACTGAATGGTTTTCAAACAGATTTCCTGCAAAGAGATTTTCTCGAACACTGCACTCTTCTGTAATTGGTCGGTGAAAAGCTTGTCTCACCCTCAATGCACACCATTTGTTGAGTTAATGTTGCTGCCTTGGGCTGATCAGGGTGGCAAAACACAGCAATGTTTTTTATCAAAATTTTGGGGGAAAATACTTGGATTACATATAGTTCATATTTGCATATAGTACACATTTGAATATATTAGGCTTTAAATCAACAACAGAAATCTTGGTGTGCTTGTTTGCTCCATAGATGTTCATACACATGTCCAGTAATTTTCCCATCACCCTTTTTTTCTCAGAAAGCAGTTGAGGAGGTGACCAAACAGGTGCACAAGTTAGAGGGGAAGCATGATGGTCTGGTGCCCATGTTCATAAACACAAACAGCGGAAAATTCACACGCAAAGGAGCCTTCACGCTGGGAGCTCGCGCCGACAGCTACTACGAGTACCTGCTCAAGCAGTGGCTACAGGGTGGCAAAAAGGAAACCGAGTAAGCTATGCTAACAACAGATACAAAAGCACATTCATGAATTCAGCACGTTAATGTCAATAACCCACTGGTGTTGGTAGCTAATGGATTCCTGAATGTCGCCCATCCTCACTGAGCCTAATGGATTGAGGTTATGGTTGTGGTCACAGATGGGGTGGTATGATTGATTTACATGTCCAGTCGTAGATGGGGTAAATTGTGCAGGATAAAATTGATTTTGAGCCTGTTTAATTATTGTATAAAGAGGGTTTAACAACAATATAGACATGAGACAGAGATGCTTTGCCCTAAAACGCATTCATAAATGAACAGGACACATCTGTTGCTCAGTATCGTTATTGTGCCATCATATTTTTTATATTAAATGATAATATAGTCCAAATTGGTTTATACTCACAGATTTTAACTGGTATTCACACAGCAAAAAATGATTTTCAATAAAACATTTTCTTAGTATTTTTGTCTTGTTTTCAGTAAAAATATCTAAAAATTCTTAAATGAAGATGCTTTTTCTTGATGAGCAAAACGACCCAAGAAAATAAGTCTAGTTTTTAGGCCAAAAATATACAATTTAAGTGATTTTGTGCATAAAACAAGCAAAAAAAATCTGCCAATGGTGTAAGCAAATTTTTCTTGAATTTAGTGTTTAATAAAAAATATTTTTTTGCTTGTTTTATGCACAAAATCACTTGGGTTTGGTGTTTTTGGTCTGAGGGCTAGGCTTTTTTTCTTGGGTCGTTTTGCTCATCAAGAGAAAGCATCTTAATATAAATTTTTTTGATATTTTTACTTAAAAGACGACAAAAATACTAAGAATTTTTTTTCTTGAAATGTATTTTTTGCAGTGTGGTATAGCTTAATACACTGCAAAAATGACTTACTTTCTTACTTAGTATTTTGGTCTTGTTTTCAGTAGAAATATCTAAAAATTCTTAAATCAAGATGTATCTTCCTGATGAGCAAAATGACCCAAGAAAATAAGTCTAGTTTTTAGACAAAACTATACAATTTAAGTAAATTTGTGCTTAAAACAAGCAAAACTATCTGCCAATGGGGTGAGAAAATTTAGCTTGAATTAAGTGTTTTAGAAAAAAAGAAACTTATTTTTAGGTTTTTCTCAACCCATTGGCAGATATTTTTGCTTGTTTTAAAGGAACAGTATGTAAGAAATTTATATAAATGAATCATAAAATGGCCTGATATGTCACTAGACATTAAGAAATCATTTTCATTTCAAATACTTACATCACTCACAACAGTGGTCTGGCCAGGATATTTTTGTAATTGCAATACCGGTTTTTGCCACAATCCTACATACTGTTCCTTTAATACAATTTCACTTAAATTGTATATTTTTTGTCTAAAAACTAGACTTATTTTCTTAGGTCATTTTGCTCATCAAGAAAAAGCATCTTAATTTACGAAATTTTAGATATTTCTACTGAAAACAAGACAAAAATACTTTGTAAGAAAGTAATTTTTTGCAGTGTATCATATTGATGTTATTAATAAAATGTAAACTTGCATGCACTGTAAGTTACTTTGGATAAAAGCGTCTGCCAAATGCATGTGTGTAAATATAAATATTTGTTATTGAGAAACATTATTACGTTTAGATCGGCAGCTTCCTTGTAAAATAAACAACAGGTGTTTTGTATGAGCATTTAGGGAGACTAAACACCGCACAGTGACCTTGGATTGGCACACACTTTTATTCTCATTGTGATGCATCTGCTCGCACCTGAGGCCTGTTAGTTTCCCGCTGGTGTTGTCATCACACACTTGCTTCGTGCCCATGATGTTTTCAAAGGCTTCTGGATTGAATGATTCAATGGTACGAACTTCAGTAGACACAGACTGGTAATGAGTTTGATAAATATCTCTGGTCTGCAACATCAAATTTACTCAGGATGGGGTCGATGGTTATGTGACTGTGAAAGTGATCCATTTCTATGACCTTCATATCCTGAGAGAGCTATCTGCGAGGTCTCGCTAACCCTTGGAGAATAAAATACCACCATCTAGAGCGTGAAATAACAAATTTGTGCAGTATTTTTATTTTCATTTTGACATTCACCCAAACTTGATAATTCTCATGTCATCCCAGATGTATATGACTTTATTTCTTCAGTTGAAAACAAATATTTTCATTTTAAAATTAGTGTTGGGCAAAGATTAATCACATACAAAACAAAAGTTTTTGTTTTTTTGCATAATATATGATTATCTGCTGTGTGTAATTATGATGTACACTGCAAAAAATGACTTTCTTACATAGTATTTTTTTTCTTGTTTTTAGTAGAAATATCTAAAAATTCTTAAATCAAGATTTATTTTCTTGATGAACAAAATGACGTAAGAAAATAAGTCTAGTTTTTAGACAAAAAAACATACAAGTTAACTGAATTTGTGCTTAAAACATCAAAATTATCTGCCAATGGAGTGAGAAAATTTTGCTTAAATTAAGTGTTTAAGAAAAAATAAACTTTTTTTTTAAATTCTGACCCCATTGGCAGATATTTTTGCTTGTTTTAAGCACCAATTCACTTAAATGATACATTTTTTGGTCTAAAACCAAACTTATTTTCTTACGTCATTTTGCTCATCAAGACAATAAATCTTAATTTAAGAATTTTTAGATATTTCTACTAAAAACAAAACAAAAATACAAAAAGTCGTTTTTTGCAGTGTATATTTAACCACACACATACATATATTTATTTCAGAAATGTTATATAATATATAGAAATGTTATATATATAATATAGAATTTAGAATATATAAAAATATAATTAAATATAAATATATATATACACATGCGAAAGACGCCACACGCTCTGAAGGAAGAAACACATTGACCGGCGTTTAAACACATGCTTTTAGACGTGACATGCGAACGGCCACGGGATGATGTAAAGTATATCGAAATATCGGAAATGTGTTTAGAAGCCATATCATCGTTATTGAAAAAATATATACTGCGACAATTATCGATATTGAATTATTGTCCAGCCCTAAATTCAAATGATGTTTGATTAAAAAAATACAGAAAACGGTTAATATTTTGAGTTTATTTCGTGAAATTGAAACCAAAACAAATGCATTTGAGTGAAAAATTTGTATTTGGTGGCACACTGAGAACTTAAAATTTCATTGGTTGTCCCACGTCTTACTAAACACATGTGTACACAATACATGTGACTACTGAAGATCCCAAACAGTAAGACAGTTTCCTATTTAATAATGAAAGAATTTTCAATGAACTTTTCAAGTGTGCGCTGTTTTCGTGTCTGTACCTTTAAATGCAAATGAGCTACAGCTTCACTCCCTTACCAACAGACAATGAGCGCTTTCATTTGAGATCTGATTTCTGTGAATACAGTCTGAGACAATAGTATCTTTAGTCGAATTAGCACCACAATGTGCTAACACATTGTGCTGTAGTGGGCAGCGCTCCGACATGTGGTGCTTTCGCACTTTCGGCGACCCGAGTACGATTCCCGGCTCGCGGCCATTTGCCGATCCCATACCCCTCTCTACTCCCTGTACTTTCCTGTCCTCTCCTCAATCTCTGTCAAAAATAAATGCAAAATGGCCAAAAATTTAACTTAAAAAATAGAAAAGAAAAGCTTTTGAATAAAATAAACCAGTCAGCCATTGGCCATGGCAGGTCTTTGTTTTTGTGATGTCACATTAACTAGAGAATCAAAACAACATGTCTGCTTTAGTTTAATGGGGATTAAAAAAGAAGTAGAGGTTACATTTTTAACATTGTAGGGTTGTTGTGTTCATACACTGCCAACATACATTTATGTCCAAACACTTTGTAAAAGTGGATTGTGCATTATAGGTCCCCTTTAACATCTGATACTGTATGCAGGAGTTTATTTATGACTCTAGGGGGCGAAAGAGTTCAACTAACTCAGTCTGTATATATTTTTTGCAGACTGTTAGAGGACTATCTTCAAGCTATAGAAGGTGTCAAAAAGAATCTCTTGAGACAGACCTCTCCTAGTAAACTGACTTTCGTAGGGGAGCTGGCCAACGGTCACCTCAATCCCAAAATGGTGAGAAGTCTAAACTTCATTTTAATTACCAGATGGCATTCCAAACTCTTCTATTAATATCTTGAATCTGTACCCCGCAGCATCTGTTTCTGTAATCGCGCTTTTAAATCTAGTGAAGTTAATGGCTTCCTTGCACGGATGGAAACAGAACAAACGTAATGGAGTCCAAATGGAGTTTCGAGACCTGTGTGACCTTTGCGAAACCTTTATAATTCTCTTTTTTCATCATAATGTTCTCTCTCTCTGGCTGGTCCAGGATCATCTGGTGTGTTTTCTGCCGGGCACACTGGCACTCGGTACTCATAATGGACTACCAGATGATCACATGGACCTGGCTCAGCAGTTAATGGAGACGTGCCATCAGATGTACGCGCAGATGGAGACGGGTCTGAGTCCTGAGATCGCTCACTTTAACATGCAGTATCAAAATGGACGAGACATTGATGTGAAGGTGTGTTGAAATTCATTTACCTGTAAAAATTAAACTATTCAGTTTGTGGGCGTGGGCGGGGCTTAGTTTTTGTTATGTCACATTATTTAGAGAATTGAAACAGCATGTTTGCTTTGTTTTAATGGGGATTTAATTTTTTTCATTGTAGGGTTATTGTGTATGTAAGCTTTTGATGCTGATGTCAAACTCTCTTAATATGTGAAGCCTGCAGACAGACACAACTTATTAAGGCCGGAGACTGTGGAGAGTCTGTTCTACATGTACAGGTTCACCAAAGACAACAAATATAGAGACTGGGGCTGGGATATACTTCAGAGCTTCAACAAATACACAAGAGTGAGTAAAACAGCAACTTTCTTTACCTAAAAAATTTGCATATGAAGTTGTGTTTGGACTCTTAAAAATGTATGAATGACATTTAAATTAGATGATGAGATATTAAACTATGTGCATCTGCAGATCTGCTTGCATAGGCAAAACAAACAATGCAAAACTCCTTTTATAGAAGTAATTTTTTGTCAGTCATTTCTGAAGTTACTAACTGATCCTAAGGTAATTTTTTAGGGGTTGTATAAACCCAGTTTCCCTTTGGTTAAAACAGGTGCTCTAATGGGAGTAACCACATCTGTACTTTAACACATTAACTATGTTCCAGTTAGTTTAACAAACAGAAAAATGTTGAATTTGTAAAATTAATTAAAATTATATTTAAGAAAAAAGTGTGAAGACTGAAAATTTTATAACCAACATACGCGTTTAGCATTTTTCCTTTCTTTTTTCTTTCTGACTATATATGTGACCCTGGACCACAAAACCAGTCATATGCGTCTTTTTTTTTTAGAATAATACATTATCTAAGAGCTGAGTAAATAAGCTTTCCATTGATGTAAGATAGGACAATATTTGGCCACGATACAACAATTATTTTAAACTTAAATATGAGGCTGGAAAAATATCAAAATGCCTTTAAATTTGTCCAAATTAAATGAATAGTCTACTCATTTTCAATGTTGAAATGTGTTATTACCTTAACTAAGAATTGTTGATACATCCCTCTATCATCTGTGTGCGTTCACGTAAGCGCTGGAGCGCGCTGCGACGCTTCGATGGCATTTGGCTTAGCCCCATTCATTCAATGGTACCATTTAGAGATAAAGTTAGAAGTGACCAAACACATCAACGTTTTTCCTATTTAAGACGAGTAGTTATACGAGCAAGTTTGGTGGTACAAAATAAAACGTAGCGCTTTTCTAAGCAGATTTAAAAGAGGAACTATATTTTATAGTGTAATAGCACTTTTGGGAGTACTTCGACTCGCCTGAAAAGTCCGCTCCCCTTCTCACTCTCATAATGGGAGAGGGAGGGTGTTACTGCGCCGAGTCGAAGTACTCCCATAAGTTCTATTACGCCATACAATATAGTTCCTCTTTTAAATCCGCTTAGAAAAGCGCTACGTTTTATTTTGTACCACCAAACTTGCTCGTATAACTACTCGTCTTAAATAGGAAAAACGTTGATGTGTTTGGTCACTTCTAACTTTATCTCTATATGGTACCATTGAATGAATGGGGCTAAGCTAAATGCTATCGAAGCGTCGCAGCGCACTCCAGCGCTTACGTGCACGCACACACAGATGATAGAGGGATGTATCAACAATTCTTAGTTAAGGTAATAACATATTTTAATTTTGAAAATGAGTAGACTATTCCTTTAAGTCCTTAGCAATTGCATCTACTCACAAAACTAAAGTTTGGATATGTTTACAGTAGGAAATTTTTTTAAATAATATCCTAAATATTTACATAATATCCTAATAATTTTTGGCACAAAAGAAAAATTAATAATTTTGACCCATACAATGTCATACAATTTGACAGATATTTTTGGCTTCTGCTACATATGCCCGTGCAACTTATGACTGGTTTTGTGGTCCAGGCTCACATATTACTTGTTATACAGCGGGTAAAATAAGTATTGAACACGTCACCATTTTTCTCAGTAAATATATTTCCAAAGGTGCTATTGACAAGAAATTTTCACCAGATGTTTGAAAGGCTTTCCATGATTTTTGCACCTCCCTTTTGTTCGTGTGTTCAATACTTTTTCCCTGTCTCATTTCACATTATTACACATAACTTAATTTTTGAACTTGCTTGTTTTGGTTTCTTTGTATGTATGGATTACTTAGGATGTTACCAACATCTGGTGAAAATTTTATGTAAACGCACTTTTGGAAATATATGAAGAGTTCGGTTCCAAAACGAGATAACTCCATTTTTTAAATTGTTCAGAAATCTGATTTTTTTTTTTGCATTCTAATTAATATCAATTCAACTGCAGTTGTTTTGTTTTTATTTAAGCCTTCATAACTTTTCTCATTTTGGAATCAAACTCTTCATATTTACTGAGAAAAATTGTGACGGGTTCAATACTTATTTCACCCACACTATGTGGTATGTATAGAACATATTTGCAATATTTTGATAATATTAGAACTGTCATGATTATGAAATTTGGCTGACGGTTAATTGCCGGTTTTATGGCTTTGACGATTAATTCTCATAGATTTTTTGGTTGTTTTTCGTGAAATAATTTTCACACATTGTTGTGATTATTTAAATGAAATATTTCACAAGGTTTAACTGGCAGCAAATATTAATACACATAACACATATTTAAAAGTAATTATTTAATATCTTTCAAACACTACACCAGTTAAAAATAACTAAAAATAAAAAATAAATAAAAATAAACTGACTATACCAGAACAGGCCTTAAATAGTAGCCAATCCTACTAAGTTCATAGTACTGGACCACATGTCTGTAGTGGCTGTCAGTCAAGGAGTGCCATTAGATACGGTCTCGTTTATACAGGCGCTGCAGCTCCCTCTTGTGTTTTTTAGAGGGATATGCAATCATTGCGGTGATCTGAAATCATTAGGTCAAACCAGGGCCGGCCCGAGGCATAAGCGAACCAAGCGGCTGCTTAGGGCCCCGCTGGCCACCAGGGGGCCCCCGGCCCAATCGTTTTTTAATTTTTATTTTTTATACAATTAAATAACTTAAACAGGTAATATCAATGGATGAATGAATGAATACGAATTTATAAATGAATAATTAAAGACAAGAAAATTTTGATTTGCAGACAACTATGTGTCTGCAGTGCTAGCGTTTTAGTCAGGCGCAACATAGACACCTGAGCCACCTGCGCGTCGGCGCGCAAGTGCACGACGTCGTCACTCACTGTAAACAATGATGAGCCATTTGACATGTCACAAAAAAGGATGTATCCCTCTGGGGCCGAAAAGAGAACAAAGAAAAGGACCGAGGATGAGGAAAAAAAGAGCAAGATAAAGGTATGTTTGCATGATTATATAGAGTAACGTTATGTTTAATTTGTGTTAGTGGTGTGACAGATCGACGTTAATCCGTGACCGTGATCGACCCACGGTTTCAAAGGCTTGCAAAAGTTAACATTTCAAGTGATTTTAAACTATTTATCCCGCAAAAAGGCGCTAAACTGAGCAGTATTCTGCATGCCCATGCGGTTTAAATTGTCCAGCCCAGCTCTCTTCAGAGATCCGAACACTAACACTTGATTTTTAAACTTTAGAGAGAGTTACGCTATTTTGTGTCATACTGTAGTTCATTAACATACATTTGAGGAATAGAGCACTGAAAATAACATAACGTTTTTATGCTCCGCCGTCTGTATTTCCGTCTGTGTGAGCGCGACGCGTATAAGTGCACTTAGTAGGGCACACATGGAGAGACGAACATAAAATCTTTCTGTTCTTGACAGGGCACATACAAACAAAGTGATCTCCACAGTACTCTTTTCCAATAAAAACATTTGTTTATGTCTTTGGGCGGTTTATGTATAGATTACGCAGAAACCAGGTCCGTGCTTCTCTTAAAGAGACAGTAACCTTAATTAACCTATTTAAATCTGTGTCATTAATGTTAATCAAACCTTCCAAGACAAAGAGAAAATCACTTCTGTAGCTCTAAAAAAGAATAATTATATTTAATTCATACAATAAAGTGTTATGATTCATTTGATTTGATTTCTGTACCTAATGCTAATTTTAGCCCTTATTTAATGTGCAACTTTGTTCTTTTTATAAATGTTTGTAAGTAATTTCCTCATTTTTTATTAGTTTTTCCAACCCCTTATTCTGCTGATCCGAAAAATGATCAGATCTGTGCCTCAAAAACCATAATGGGATCCGAACCGTGAGTTTTGTGATCCATCACACCCCTAGCTAGCATTGCTGTATGTGTTGAAGTGAACGTTCTAACATCGGTAACGTTCCAGCTTCATAGGCAAAGCACATGCGCTCTCTAAGATCTTTGGTAAGAGATGGTATTGGACTTTATGAGAATATATACCAATACCATGTTGGGTAGGAAGATTTCTGTGATGAAAATAGACTTCAATCTTATTTATATGGTGGTGGGTAGTGATGTAACAGTGCTATCCTCATATTTATTTATTTATTGCTTGTTGTGTAAGTAATGAAAAATTAGCAAAATAAACTCATTCTGCTCGATCAACTATGCACTTATCCAATGCTATTTTTTTCAGGAACACTGTTGAAGTACTTTGGAGCACAACCAACTCTACCCGCCCCTGATGTTTCATCAAGTGTCAGTGCCTCCACAGCTGATGATGCAGCAGATGAGGTTTTTCTTGCTGGCCAATGTTAACATTCCATAGCCTGTTAATATGACATGACACATTGAAGAATAAAGTATTTTATTTAAGTATAGATTTTTTTTCATTATTTAACCTCACTGTATTCATTTATAATGTAACATTAGAGCGTGACATTTGTGTCCGCGGGGTGGGAGGGGGGCCCCCAAACACATTCTGCTTAGGGCCCCCAAGAGGCTCAGGCCGGCACTGGATCAAACAATCGCGTTGAAACGATTATTTAATCATTGTGACATCCCTAGAAAATATCCATAAATCTTGCAGCCCAAGTCAACTATAAACTTTTCATAATATATTTTGCATATATTTTTTCTAATCTTTAAATACCATGTGGTTTAATATTTTATCAAATGCGATATTATTGATTTCAAGCAGGACTTGAGCATCTAAATACTATGTCATTTTCTATAATCACAAAAACATACATAACACATTCCTCATTACTAATCTGAGTAATTGTTAATACAAAAAACAATACATGCCTTTATCACACAATACTTTTATTTCGTCCTTATCTCAGGTTCCAAGTGGGGGCTACACCTCCATAAGTAACGTCCGTGACCCCTCGAACCCTGCACCCAGAGATAAGATGGAGAGTTTCTTCCTTGGAGAGACATTGAAATATCTCTTTCTGCTCTTCGTTGATGACACTGAGCTGATCAGTCTGGATAAGTATGTGTTCAACACTGAGGCCCATCCACTGCCCATATGGCCGTCCACCTCCTGACGAGAGGGGCCAGGCTCTTCATCCACCTTTAACAAGAATTGATGCAGGCTTCCACAAGAAGTTGATCCTCAGAGCTCTTGCATTAGATGGATTCTCATGGTGGGCCGCTCTGCAGTGAGGATTTGGTTTTTGAATAGAGGTGGCAGGCTATTATGCACTGACCTTTTACTGTGCAAGAGAGGTTTATTACAATATGCCGAGAGTTTTTGCATTTTCTAATGGATCTTATAAGAACAGATTTGGGCGAGGTATTACTCACAGCTTGGGCTGTAATGAAATCTCTTGTCAGTGAAAGACTTGAAAATGGTGTCTACTTTAAATTCTTGTATAAAAATAATGTGTAATAGTGTACAGTATCACTTTTCTGTAAGGTTCAATTCGTTTGTGCATTCATTTATGCATTTGGTATCATGAATTAACAATGAACAATATTTACTGCGTTAATCAATTTTTTTTAATGTAATGCTAAACGCAAGAGTTGTTTATTGTTAATTCATGTTATTTTATTGCATCAACTAATGTTAACCAAGTGAGCCTTATAGACTTCCTGAGCGGACATGATGATGAGTTTATGTGAGGACTGCAAAGTGCCATCAGCGCTCTTGCATGTTGGATAAACCCATCCGGATGCTTAAACACATACAGAAAAGTTACATACAAAGATCAATTTTGGAATATTTCGTATTTAATAGTTCAGGACATGAACGTTATTCCCGAAGCACCGTAAATCACAGGATGGTGTGAGGTGCTGAAATCACACACTGCGAAAAATGCACTTTGTAAAATGAAGACGACTTTATAAATGTTTCTCTTTCTACATGTTTAGTTGAATGCTCTTGAGTGTCTCGCCTTTTTTACAAGCCGTTACAAGAAGACATCACTATATACCTACATCATTAAGAAAAATATTATGTACTTAGAAGTTCATCACTAAATTTAGTTGTTTTTTGGGGGGCTGGTTTGGAGTCATGCGGGATTATGTGTTTTTCTCTTATTTAGGTTGACTTCACTGAGCGCATTAATGATTTGATGTAGCGAGGCCGCCTGGAGACCTGCTTGAATAACTGCGCTGTAGATTTGTTATGATGAACACATTTCGAAAGCGGTTTCGAAAGCGATGCAACACTCACTTAAAACGTGTATATATTATTTCACAGATGATGAAATGCTAAATATTTGAAAATGTTGCTTAAAGGAGACTGAATGTCTCTCATCAGTAGTCTAAATGATTACTTTTGGAGTTGTTGCTGCTATTAAGGGGACATCGCACTTGTTTTGGAAGTGTGCTAATTTTTCAGCTCCCCTGGAGTTGAACGTTGGTTTTTGCCGTTTTGGAATCCATTCGGCCGGTCTCTGGGTCTGGCGCTGCCACTTTTAGCATAGCTTAGCTTAGCATGATCCATTGAGTCGGATTGGACCATTGGCATCGCGCTCAGAAATAACCAAGGAGTTTCGATATTTTTCCTATTTAAGGCTTGACTCTTCTGTGGTTGCATTGTGTACTGGGACTGACGGAAAATTTGCAACTTTTTGTTTTCCATCCATCTTGGTGTACGATGTAACTACATAAAAGTCAAGTTTTATGCTAGAGTGGTGGCGCCGGACCCGGATATCGGCTGGGTGGGTTCCGAGATGGTGGGAATCAAATGTTTGGCTCTGGGGGAGCTGGAAAATTGGCATATTTTCAAAAAAAGTGGAGTGTGCCTTTAAATCTGCAATATTTTGTTATTTCAGAGCGCATTGCTAATCTATATCCACACGCTGCCATCTGTTACAATGTTACAAAGATTAGTTCTAGATTATTTTGTGTCTGTTACAGGGATAGTTTACGCAACACTTGGGAAAAATGGGACGTTGGGTCAAAACAAACCCAGCCAATTGTTGGGTCAGATATAAGCATTTTCTGAGTTAATTTAACCCGACGGCTGGGATCGTCCCTTTTTTGACCCAGTGCTGGTTTGAAAGTAACACAGCATTTTTTTTTAGAGTGTTGTGTCTCACAAAACAAGACATTTCAATGAAATAGGACTTTTTTTAATAAGTAAAAAGGATGCAATAAAAGTGCTCTTAAAGTAGTCTAAAAGAGGGACAAACCCAAACCAATAGGTTGTAATTTAACCTATGGGTTGTTTCAACCTAAAATGCTGGGTTGATTTAACCCATTGCTGGGTCAATATAAACATTTTCTGTGTTAATTTTACCTAGGGTGACCATACGTGCCATTCCTCCCAGACGCGTCCTGGCAGGGATTTCGGGTGCGTCTTCTGGAGGTCGTATTTGTCGACCGCATATCTCATCAAGGTTCTCACAATCGTAGTTTCATTCTTACCTTAAAATGTAACGGGTACTTTTCTGAAATAGAACCTGCAATAATAAACCTCGATGACGTATGCGGTCGACGAGTGCGACTTCCGGAGGACGCACCCGAAAACCTGGTGAATGGTAAATGCTTTTATGGTAATGTTTCCTTGAAAGCTTGGGGGGATAGTTCGGCCAAAAATGATATTAAACCCATGGTTTGCTCACCCCCAAGTTGTCCGAGATGCGTGTGTCCATCGTTTTTCAGTTATGTTAGAAAATGTTTTGGATCTTTCAGTTAATTAAATGTGAAGTTACGGGGTCCACGACCCTCAAGTCCAAAAAATGTGCATCCATCCTCAACAAAACAAATCCAAACGTCTCCAGGACGACAAACACAGGTCCTCTGAGGGCAATCCGCGCGGTGTTGTTGCAGAAACATCCATATTTAAAAGTTTATAAACCGAAATAACTACCTTCCGGTGGCGCCACCATCTTAGACTCCTCTGTATTCAGGAGAGAGTATTAGCATAGTGTACGCACTTTTCTTAGTGACGTATGACAAATTCGGAGGGCGGGGGCACAGAGCAGCAGCAGAGTAACCTTCGTACGCTGCGAAGCTCTCATCCTGAATGCGGATGCGACCAAGATGGCGGCATCACCGGATGCAGGTTGTTTTGGTTTGTAGAGTTTTAAATGTGGATATTTCTGCAACGAAGCTGCGCGGATTGCCCTCAGATGGACTTTGTTAGACATCGTGGAGCCGTTTGGATTTATTTTGTGAATGAAGGATTCCAAATGAAATATCTAAAACATTTTCTAAAATAACTGAAAATGTCATCGTCTGAGGAATGATGGACATATGCATCTCTGACGGCTTCGGGGTGAGTGAATCATGGGTTTGGTATCATTTTTGGCCGAACTATCCCTTTAAGTCCCTATTCACTGTAACTGCATGAGCAACCAGTCAAATATTTGGGATGAAACATGGGTGCAGTGTGAGAAAACATTTTCAAAATATGGTCCCTACACCCTTAAAAATAATGGTGCTAAATAGTACTAAGCTCGTAATCATAGGGGAACCATTTTTAGCACCTCTGTAGAACCATAAGTGGTGCTAAACCATGAGTATAGCACCACTTTTGGTTTAACATAGCACAGTATGGTTCTTCACTGGTAGGTGATGTTTAGCACTAGAGATGGTTCCCCTAGGATTACGAACCCTTGTACCACTTTTAGTCCTATTTAGCACCATTTTTATTTTAAGTGTAGCTGTTACTGGGGCAGTACCCTTTAAAAAGGTCCTAATATGTACCTTTGAGGTGCATAATATGCGGGTGATTCTCACGAAAACTTGGTTTTAAAAATGTCAAGCATGAAAATGTAAAAATTGCTTAAATTTACTTTTTTTCCCACCAGACATTGAAAAACAAAGTCTGGAGTAAATAGGAACATTAATTTAAAAACTTTTACTTATCATTTAACACTTTTTGTAACATAATTTAAAAAATTAGGCCTAAAAAATCTCATTACCGCAACAGTCAGAAAACATCAACACTGACATATTTTCAAAATGACATGACAAACCTGAAAGAACATCATTTGGAGATTCTGCACATGCATTTAAAATCAAAGTATTATGCTTCTATTAATTAAATTAACATTTAATAAGCATCTGTTGCGGTAATGATAATCAAAATGTCAAAAGCATTCTGACAAGACAATATTTCAAATTAACTGTAAAAAAAATGATCTTACCTGGTAGCCATCTTGAAGTAACTGGTCCATGTGCTTGGTCACTCAAAATCAAACTTTATTAAAATTCTGTATGTGTGCTTAAACTGTTCTCAAAAAGTGTTGCGGAGGATGAGAACATCAGGCATGGAAACATCATTTTCCTAATTTTTCTTCATTATTATTATACATGAATATTCCGTAAATATTTTTTCTGTCATCTAAAGTAGTCTAGCAAAACATTTTTTTTTTTTTTCTTAATATTTTTGTGTTAATTTGATTAAATTACAACATAACGCATGTTCAAACACAGCCGGACACATTGCGGTAATGAGAATTTCAGCAGAAAATGAGATAAAATTTACAATTATAAATTCTTATGTTGAAATCACACATTGTGCAAGGTAGAACACAGTATTGTGTTAATTCTGATGCTTTTTAATGTTACTATATTACACATTTTAAAGCTAAAATCATTAGTGCCGTGGTGTTTCAATGGTTTCGTGAGAATCACCCATGCACTCTTTGGTAACCAATATGTACTATACTATTTAAATACAAAGGTGTACTTACTGCCGCAATGACAGCTAAGGACCATTTTTTCCTGACTGTTTAAGCCTTTAAATCCTAATTATCCCATGTATATCCTAGAGTAGTAGACCCTGATACGACTTTCCCTGATGTCTTTCCAAAAACTAACAATGCTTGGAAATGTCACCTAGACATTGTGAGTTTATTTTTGTACTCGAGTGTTGCTTCTGCTATCATCTTATCCCTCAAACAACAGTCACGACATTCAAGCTTTCGAAACCTGTCAGACGGCGTAAAAAAAATCTTTTATCTGAAACGATCCATTTCAAGGTGATTGACATTTGCTTTACAATTCACAGGTTTCCCGTCAAATCTCTTTTGCTTACCCGGTTGATATGATGTAGAAATCTGCATCGCTTGTGCCTTTCGATTGACAGAATTTGGATTGATCTGTGTGATAATGACAGATTTCACTCTGATTGCTCTCCGCTCTCTTCACAGCAATCAGAGGTTTGTGATTACAGCTTGTGCTTACCAGCGAGCGTTAAATGAAGGAGTCCACTCGGTGTGGACTCAGATCTGGTAAGGCGTTGTGAAGGTCACATTTATAAGGATTCAGCACGCTCGAACTGTGATAATGTTAAAGTATGCTGTGAGACAGAAGCGGGTATCTGGAGATGTTTATGGTCATGAAGTGTAAAAATGAAACTTGAAGCAGATTACGCTGCGCAATGGTTATATGATATAACCAGTAAGGATTTGTTAATGGACAGTGCAATGCAATTTTATTTTGAAGATTTGCTTATGTTATATTTTCTCTTTTGTACAGAGCAAAAATAATTTTTCCTAACAAAGGAGAGCTCTTACCCTAATGTGATTTTTTTGAATCGTTGTATATGTTTTCTTTTTGTATTATATGATGACATGCTTGAAAACCTGTCTGTCTGTATCGCTGTCCTGCCAAATGACCCTTTAGAAGTGGATATTATCTCTGAATATTGTACTGTAACTTCAGCCATTCCATTTTCATCTTTGTACACGAAATACAACTTGGAGAATCTGCCTTATTTGGCTTCACAAACAGAGATGTTTATATCTTTATTTGCACTGTACAGTTAAACTTCATAATTTTGTTGTATATATGTCAACTGTTGCTTAACATCTTTACTGCATTAAAAAAATCTAAAATAAAAGTAAAGTAGTTTTTGCTTCGGCTGGGCTATTAGCATTCGTTGCTGGAGGCACACTTGAAAAAAATTATTGCATTAAAGTTACAGTACCGTAGTGGCCAAAAGTGATGGGGAGAAGGTATATGGGACAAAGCACTAATTTTTAAAGGTATTTTATGGACAAAATTATTTGGCAAAAATGCAAAGCACAGCGTACATGGTAAGATATGTAAGTACAAGGTGTTTTAAAAAGTAATTCCGCTGAAACAAGCATTTTAGTCTGGTACTAGGATAAACCCTGTCCGGGAAACTGCCCCTTTATTTCCTTAGTAGTATTCTTGTCTGTTTTTATAGTAAATTTATCTAAACATTTATAAATATAATACATTTACCTGATACAAAAAATGCATATAATATCAAGGTTGGTTTTTAGATATTTAGATATTTTTGTTGAAAAAAGAAAAAAAATCATTATTTTTGCTGTGCATATTGAAGTTTTAACTGTTTATGAGTACAATGCAGGCCTGGCTCGAGATATGAGATAAAAGGTGGGCCAAGTGATATTCCAGGTGGGCCGGTTGGATTGGGGGGTTCTTTAATGCAGTGGTTCTCAAACTATTTCCGTGTGCGGCCCCCCTTGTGTACTAAAATCAGCTAAATGTCCTCTAAAATTGTACATTTTAAATAAACAAAACATATTAAGTTATACAAAGTAGTGCTGTTGGTTAGTAGCCTTATTTTTTTTGGTTTAATTACACAGAATTCATAATAAATAAATGAATGTATTTTATAAAATGTCATAAAACTGGGGCCCCCTGGCACCATCTCGCAGCCCCCCTGGGGTCCCCGGACCCCAGTTTGAGAACCACTGCTTTAATGCTTTAATTTTTACATGTCTATAGTTTTAATATCATATATTTAAGACAATTGTATAGGGTTTTTTGTTATTGTTGTGTTTGTGTTTTCTTCATTTTTAATTATTTTTTTGTACATATTTTGGAACTGTTTAGTAACTTTATATTTATATATAAATGGTATTTTTACATTCTCTCTTTTTGAATTTGGAATATTTTTTGACCCCTTAACAAATCTTGTATCAATTAAGTAACTTTAGATTTGATAAAAGGGGCACTTCTTTCAAAATAACTATTTACATCAACTAAAACAAACTTGTTACTTGAGTGAAGCATGAACTGTAAGAATTGGGTTTATTCTTGTCATGTTTTGTTAAAAAGGGGCAGTTCTTTTAAAATAACTAATTGCATCAAGTAAAACACACTTGTTACAAACTAAAAATTTTATTTTTTTCCTGAAATGCTGTTTTTCTTAAGAATTATTCTCATGTCTGTTAATATAGTATAACATTGCAAATGTTTGGCCAAAAGATTGGCTGTTATGTGGTGGGGCCAGGGTGGGCCAAGCCCACTCTGGACCCTCTGTGGAGCCGTGCCTGGTACAATGCATTAAATCCAATTTCTTACATAACTATTATAGTTCAAAGTACAGTGTATTTTATTTGTATTCTTAAATTTGTAAGATAAATGCAATGCATATTCACGAGTTCACACTTACAAATAATTCAGAACAGAGTTATTAATATGCGTATTTGGCGTGCTGTCCGAGGAGAGGGCTCTGAGCTCGTTAATGGACTGAGCCCGGAGCGCTTCCTGGCGGGGAGAGGGTTCCGGGCTCAGCCTTAGGCCCGAACCCAGAACAATCCCACCTGTTCTGGTTAGTAAGGTGACTTAGGCAATCGCGCGGGGAGGTGGAGGGATGCTGAAACTATCGAGGAATGAGGGTGAGTTGGTTTCCAGTCTATATAGGTTTCTGTTGATGCCAATCAGGTGGATACCTGATTGCTGATTGTCAACAGCTGGTCGTAGTTGAGGTGATAAGGTTGATTATTTGAACGTGTTCCTCCCGGACTTTGTTAATAAAACATCATTTCACGAGTTCACACTTACAAATAATTCAGAACAGAGTTATTAATATGCGTATTTGGCGTGCTGTCCGAGGAGAGGGCTCCGAGCTCGTTAATGGACTGAGCCCGGAGCGCTTCCTGGCGGGGAGAGGGTTCCGGGCTCAGCCTTAGGCCTGACCCAGAACAATCCCCCAAAAGATCACAAACTAGCATCGGACAGCAGCTGGGAACTGTGTGTGTCCCCCCCAAAAATTGCTGAATGTAAAGTGGGAGGTAACGGGGCTCCTGCGGGATCGTAGAAAACATCACTGCTGTGACAGTTGGAAATTGTGACAAGCAGGGCTACTGCGGGAGCAGAGAAAACAGCACCGCGGCGGCGGTGGAGAAACAGGGCTCCTGCGGGAGCAGGGGAGACATCACTGCTGCGGCAGTGGGGAAATTGTAAGAACAGGGCTCCTGCGGGAGCAGTGGAAAACTGTGGGAGCAGAGGAGACAGCACCGTGTGGTGGTGGAGAAATGGGCTCCTGCGGGAGCACAGATTGTGAAAAGCAGGGCTCCTGCGGGAGCAGGGAAAGTGACACTGCTGTGGCAGTGGAGATGGGAAAACAGGGGTCGTGGGGGAGAGGAGGGAATAGTACCGCTGCGGCGGTTGGAAAAACAGGGCTCCTGCGGGAGCAGAGATTGTGAAAAGCAGGGCTCCTGCGGGAGCAGGGAAAGTGACACTGCTTTGGCAGTGGAGATGTGAAAGCAGGGCTCCTGCGGGAGCAGAGGGAATGGTACTGCTGTGGCGGTTGGAAAAACAGGGCTCCTGCGGGAGCAGAGATTGTGAAAAGCAGGGCTCCTGCGGGAGCAGGGAAAGTGACACTGCTGTGGCAGTGGAGATTGAGAAAAGCAGGGCTCCTGCGGGAGCAGAGGGAATAGTACCGCAGCGGCGGTTGAGATAACAGGGCTCCTGCGGGAGCAGAGATTGTGAAAAGCAGGGCTCCTGCGGGAGCAGGGAAAGTGACACTGCTGTGGCAGTGGAGATTGTGAAAAGTTGGGCTCCTGCGGGAGCAGGGAAAGTGACACTGCTGTGGGAGTGGAGATTGTGAGAAGGCATGGCTCCTGCGGGAGCAGAGGGAATAGTACCGCTGCGGCGGTTGAGATAACAGGGCTCCTGCGGGAGCAGAGATTATGAAAAGCAGGGCTCCTGCGGGAGCAGAGGGAATAGTACCGCTGTGGCGGTTGGAAAAACAGGGCTCCTGCGGGAGCAGAGATTGTGAAAAGCAGGGCTCCTGCGGGAGCAGGGAAAGTGCCACTGCTGTGGCAGTGGAGATTGAGAAAAGCAGGGCTCCTGCGGGAGCAGAGGGAATAGTACCGCTGCTGCGGTTGGAGAAAAAGGGCTCCTGCGGGAGCAGAGATTGTGAAAAGCAGGGCTCCTGCGGGAGCAGGGAAAGTGACACTGCTGTGGCAGTGGAGATTGTGAAAAGTAGGGCTCCTGCGGGAGCAGGGAAAGTGACACTGCTGTGGCAGTGGAGATTGTGAGAAGGCATGGCTCCTGCGGGAGCAGAGGGATTAGTACCGCTGCGGCGGTTGAGATAACAGGGCTCCTGCGGGAGCAGAGATTGTGAAAAGCAGGGCTCCTGCGGGAGCAGGGAAAGTGACACTGCTGTGGCAGTGGAGATTGTGAAAAGGCAGGGCTCCTGTGAGCCAAGGAAGCATCACTGCTGCGGCAGTGGATAGAGTCTTATTGTTGTGTTGTTTTGGAGCAGGCTGGTTCTGGTGTGATCAGCTGATGAGGGTTCGCTGGGCTTCTCTGATGTTGGAGCGATTCAATCGAATGTAGGTTTTGGAGAAGAGGTCTGCTGGGAAGCCAGATAGAAGTAGGACAGATTTAAGGTGTTTTGGAACCGGAAGCGTGTAACCCGGCGATTTGAGTCATCTGTGAAGAGTGGGTTTGATGTGGATCTAGCCTGGGAGTCGCTGGAATGTAGATATGCTAGTGGAGTCTGGTATGGTTGAATTGGTGTTTGGAAATTGAAGATGTAAATGGAATGGCCTTTCCTCATTTGGTCCGTCTTGCTTTGTTTGATGGAATAAGAAATGGTATCGTTGTCCAGAAGTGATAGATCTGAAACTGTTGGGTGATTATTTGGATTGAAGTTGCAAGTGATGGCCAGAATGAACATTGCGTAGAGTATGAGGGTAGTGTTAGTGGAGTGGAAATCTCGACAAAGGGTGGAGATGCATATGGTGAGTATTTCTAAGGTTAATGGCTGTCTTGCATCAGGACAAGTGGGTTCTTTTAATTCCTAACGAGCGGGGATGTCTGGGTGCGAGCTAATACTGGAGAGGGTGAGCCGAAAAAAGAAGTTTGTTGGAATTTTGGATTCCACTTAGGTATCCTTTAATAGAGCTGGCTTTGAGGTTCTTGTGGTGATTGAGGTAGGATATGAATGAGATGGTGAGTAGGGACAAAATCAGGAAAAACAGGCTGTAAGAAGAGTAGAAGGTCTTGAAGCTCTTTCAAGGGGTTGGGTAGGTTTGTAGGATTCTGGGGGATACAGCTTGGAGGATGGTATCTAAAGAGGCATTTGAGGTGGGGGTTTCAAGTGAAGATGCACTGGTTCCAATTTCCTTGGCTAATTCAGAATTCCATTTTTTTACTTTAATTGTGACATGCTGATACATGCTTTGGCCGATTTCAATTTTATTTCTAAGAACTATGATTGATGGCAATAGGCTAAAAACAAAATCCGCTTCTTTAATAGAACATTATTCATCAATAAATAATTTATTTAAAATTGCACTTTCATCCATGTTGAATTAAATGACATGATCTTTTATTTGAAAAGATCTCAAATAAAGTGCTCGTAAGTTTAGTCAGGCTCAGTGACGTTATTTATCAGCCGCATTAAATGTCCAAATATCAGTTGGATGGCTGTGATTAGAAATATAGTTCTATAGTTAGTATAACATGTAGACTTGGGTAGATCATGCTTTTAAACAAATAAGAAAGCAGCATGCAGTGATTTCTATAACCGTAATCTAAATATAAACAAAGTCTGTTTCATGTCTTTTAGGTTGTAAACAGAAATGAAGCGCTGTTTTTGGAAAACTGTGCAGAACTACGAGCTTTAAGACCCTGGGGAATCCCTGGAATGAGTGACGTAGAAGGAAACTTGCGAATGAAAGACGAATCTTGGATTTAAACAACAGAGACTAAAACGTGACAACAAAAGCTTTAGATGTGATGTATGTAGTTTACAGCAATAAGAGGAAATTAAATCGATCTGAACAGATTAATTTGTCTTGACATCATTTACTTTATTGTTGAGCCAACATAGTTCAGCGACGGATGTGCGACAAAGTTGTTTTCGGGAAATAGTCATGACAAGCCAGCTGGCCTCTCCAACTATCCACGGTATGGTGGTGTGCATGTGGCTTTGAAGTTATTTCTTGCGCAACTGGCAACATGATGTAAGGTACGAATTAATGTGTGCTGTGTATGTATGTCATACCGGTTTGATTTATAATTATAAGAAAACAGGGGAGAATAGGTAGGGGCGTCTGGGCATATGCTGCTAGCGGAGGCAGCCTCGTGCTCGAGCCCGATGGTGGAGACACAGGCAGGGGAAAGGATTAGAAATAAGACGGAAAGGTTGTGAAAGCAGGGCTATAACACCGCTGGCGGAAACATGCTTGAGCTGGATGGGAAACCTGTATCGCTGGGATGTGTTGCATCGTGCAGTGCACGGCAGGCTGCTTTGCTGCCATCTTCAAAGCGAAAAAATGATTGAGGCTTGGCGGCAGAATCTTGATCACAACCTGGACAGGCTGAAGGCCTGCTGGTGCGGTCTGACGAAACCGCTCTTGCGAGGATGGAAAACCTTTTGGTGAGTAGATGTAGCTTTGTGATCTTTCCTTGTTTAGTTTGTGACTTTGCGGCGGGGTGTGGATTTTGTAGATGGAAGAGTTGGTTGGAGAGAGATATGGAGATTGTGGAACTTCTCAGAGAAGATGTTGGCGTTGGTTGATGTTTGTCTTAAGTTTAAGCAATGTTCAATTCATGCTGAAACTATCGAGGAATGAGGGTGAGTTGGTTTCCAGTCTATATAGGTTTCTGTTGATGCCAATCAGGTGGATACCTGATTGCTGATTGTCAACAGCTGGTCGTAGTTGAGGTGATTAGGTTGATTATTTGAACGTGTTCCTCCCGAACTTTGTTAATAAAACATCATTGAAATGGATGTTGAAGTTTGAACTGCTTATGTCTGAAATTTCGAAATAAACATGCCATCGCTCTATTCATCACCTGTCACCTCAAATATAGGCTGAATAATAAAGCCCTAACTTTTAGTGTCATGCTTGAATTTCAAAGTGAAATAAAAACAATCATTTGGTTGAGAAACCAAGTGGACTGGGTTCCTATCTGGGCGAGAGCTTGAGAAATACAGATGAAAGTTGTGCACCTGTTTGACCACAGACCGGTTGGACTACAGCTGTGGAAGCGTGACCTGATGTGGTTCCTTGAGTTTAATTTGTTCCCAGAGTTCACAGCTTGAGCACAGCCAATTTTCTGCATGACGCCGAGGTATAACAGACCCACGACTGCTTCATACTCGGTGCTGAGAAACTTCAGTATAATTGCCTCTCCACTCATCAGCACCATTTCTGCCTCTTCATCAAACATGGCTTCCACTTTCTGTATTGGCAGCACTAAGAAAAGGGCACCAAATTAAAAAGTATGTTGACATTTATCTCAAGCTCACCACTGGCACAGTATGTGTTAAGTGACTGCTGAAGAATTCATTGGTTGTAGTAGTATTTTTTACATTCCAAGTTATTTTTATTTTATTTTAACATGACTGACAAATCCTTTAAATTATTTTAATTGTTAATTCCCAGATCATAAATTTGTTATGATTTTTATTGTGGTTTAGTTTGATCTTGTTTGTTGATTTGCAGTTAAACCGCTTTTTAAAACATGGCAGTAACACTTTTAGCACCTGTTGTTCTGAAAATAACTTGTCATTAATTTTCTCAATAGGTATGCAGAAATGTTCAGTAAACAATTCGAAGCCATGAACCAAACAAACAGCTCTGAAATGAATCACATTACAAACTTTAATTTAAACAAAGAATATTCAACAATCATTCCAAAATACCAAGGTGTATAAGTATACAAAGATTGTTTACTAGTGTTAACTTACTTAAATGCTTTAAATGTCAAATCAGAAATGACAGTATGCATTCAATCCAACTTCTTACATAACTATATAACTAGTTCAAAGTACAGTGTGTTTTATTTGTATTCTTGAATGTTAAAGTGCACCTATTTTATTGCTAAAAAACAACGTTATTTGTGTATTTGGTATAATACAATGTGTTTGTGTGGTTTATGGTTAAAAAAACACATATTTTCCACATACCGTACATTTTTTGTAGCTCCAGATTTCAATTTCTTCCTGAAACGCATGGATTTGAAAAGCTCTGCGTCCCTGATTGGCCAGCTAATCTGTGCGTTGTGATTGGTATAAATACCTCTGACTTTGGCTGGAAATGTGATGTTCCTTACCATGTTTATAAGATTCGATTGCTAACAGGAGTTAACTTGCAGGCTGTGAGTCCAAGCGGGAGGAATTATGATAATGTCGGTATTGTCTTCATCACCAATCCCAGGAAGTAAACTGTTGCCTACAATCCGTGTGTTTGTTGTAGTCCAAGAAAAGAGATTTACGTTGGAGATGATAACTCACGTCATCGTTTACTTTAGGATTTGTACCTTTTGCATATTGTTAACATAATACACACTTACACACCAAAGGAAATGTAAAAACGTGAAGCGGACAATAGGTGCTCTTTAAGATAAATGCAGTAAAAATGGTCTGGAGGTCCTATTACATGATTTGTTGTTACATCATACCTTATGGGACTTGGGGTTTACATTTCAACATATATTGTTGATAATATTAAGGGTGAATTGTGTCTTTTTTGTTTGTTTAAATATGGCATAACATTTGCTCAACCAATGGTAAATGGACTGCATTTATATAGTGCTTTCAACAGACTTATGGCCATCCAAAGCACTTTACAAGTTGCCTCACATTCACCCATTCACTCACACATTCATACACCGACGACAGTGTCAGCCATGCAAGGCGCCATCCAGCTCGTCAGGTGTCTTGCTCAAGGACACCTCGACACTTGGTCCAGGTGGGTAGTAACGAATTACATTTACTTCGTTACATTTACTTGAGTACATTTGTTGGGTAACTAGTACTTTTAGAGTAAATTTAAGGATGGGTACTTTTTACTCTTACTCGAGTAAATTTCTAATTAAAAAACTGTACTTTTACTTCGCTACATTCGGTGGCGTTACTACGCTACTTTCAAATGGTAATAATTAATGAATATATTTTATTTTTTAAGTTTATATGGCTTGTTCAAAAGTCTCGCGAGACGTTAGAGAGGCTGCGTGCGTTGCGAGGGGTGGCTACGTATCACAATTTAGCGCGCGTAGATGAAAGGAGATGACTGAAGCGGAGGATGACCTATGCAAGGCAAGCTATTGGAGGCAGATCACGCGTGGCCTCAAGTTTGGTCTATGTTTACACTACAAAAGGTCAAAAAGAATAGTTTCATAATGCGATGCATGCTTTGTGCACCAAAACGAACTGACATCTCAGCGTACAGGAATTCAAGCTCCAACCTGAAATAACGGCGGTAGGTGTCACTTTGTGCAGTTCCTTATTATAATATTATTTCACGCACTGTTTTTGTCATATGCGTTCTTGTGCAAGCAATGAAAATTACTCTAACATTACAAACAACACACGTTCACATCTGCACATTTCCATATCATTTCCTCATAAAACTAAAATTGAACAGCATAATATTAAGTCTTGCATTAATAATACGGGAAAACCGGGGCAAAAGTAACGCTGGACGAAAGTAACAAAGCGATTTTCTCAGAGGACTGATAACATTTGCATCCCAAACTATGACAGCATCTTTGCAACCCTTGACAGAGCTGACAAATATCGCGTTATTTACTCACCATTTTCCGGGTGTAGATCCAGAAAGGTGTTTTCAACCATAAGTAAATTCCAAAAGCGGTCATTGTTTTCTTATAACGCGTTGTGTTTCTCGTTTCATCAATCTTCAGGTTATTTACTGCTCTAACACATCCTGAAGTTTGACTTCTCAAGACTTTTTCAAAATAAAAGTAAATCGGGTTTAAATGTGAGGAGATCCTGTCAGGACGAAAGTAAGACTTTTGTACCATTTAAATTATTCTAATTTTATTTAATTTAATTTTCATAGTGTTCAAACTGTTGAATTTAAGTTTGTACTGTTGGTTGCTTTTGAAACATTTGATAAAACTGAAATTTAAAATGAAAATATAATTTCATTATTTTTTACAAAGATAAATTACAAAATATGTTTGCAGTTACATATTAAAGAGGTCATAGTCATGTATATTTAATAAAAACAAGTGTAACACGAAAATCTACATTGTTTTGTTGTGTTAAAAAAACAATTCACCACTTATGTTCAAAGTGAAATTATACTAGTCATTTTACATTTGTTCAAAATTCCACCTGGTATTGATAGTTACTGACCACAGCAAAAATATATCTCTGTCTGAAACATTATCTTTAAAATTTTTTAAAAAATTCTGAAAAATTGTACTATTCGCCTGTTCTCCCCTACACATAACCCGGACACCTTACTTAAATGTAGAAAATACATACGAATAAAAACTGGATTGTATTTTATTTAATTCCTTCCTAAAGAATCTATATACTTATAAAAATAAAAGAATAAAGTATGTTTTTAAAGAAATATGTTTTATATATTATAATAAATGTAGAGTTGATTTGCAAAAACAGATAAGTTCCATTTGAAATTCTAAAATAAGCATTTTATCAAGCTCCTTATGTTGATTAATTGAACATTAATGGCAATGAAAATAACCTATTCATATAAAAACATGATAACAAACAGACACACACATTCTTTTTTGCTTACTGTAAGCTTGTTTGAAGGCAGATGCAGCCAAATTTTGTTGTGAACATGAAAATAAAGACACAGTTAACTGTCAGAAAAAGTGTGTGTTTAAGATTTTTTTTTAATGACAAGTTATGTGGTGATGGAGGACTGAGAACGACTGCTTTACTTTAACCTAGGTTTATAAGTAGTATGTAAGCAGAACAATGAGACTTTTAAGGAGAGGTTTGTGAAAGCCCTCAAAGTAGTCTGAAATTCAGGGATTTTACGTTTCTTTTCAATCAGATCGGAAGTAATGAGAAACTAACTACTTGAGTAGTTTTTTCATCTAATACTTTTTTACTCTTACTCAAGTAAATAATTAGATTGTTACTTTTACTTTTACTTGAGTAAATTTTTGTATAAGTACTTGTACTTTTACTTGAGTACAGATTTTGGGTACTCTACCCACCTCTGGGTCCAGTGGAGCCGGGGATTGAACCACCAACCTTCCGGTTTGTAGACAACCTACATGAACCACTGAGTCACTGCCGCCCACCAATGGTATACATTTGGGTCAGGGTTAGCTCACAGTAGTGTCTCATAGCTTATATGTTATTGGTAACACATTAAATAATAAAATATAAATGTTTATGAAATAACTGAAACAGAAAAATTGATAACACTTTACAATAAGTTCATTAGTTAACATGAACTAATAATGTACTGCACTTATACAGCTTTTATTAATCTTTGTTAATATTAGTTTCAACAATAACTAATACTTTATTAAAATCTTGTTAACGTTAGTTAATGCACTGTGAACTAACATGAAAAAACAATAAAAGCTTTATTGCTATTAACTAACATTATCAAAGATTAATAAATACTATATATAACAAATGTATTGCTCATGGTTTGTTCATGTTAGTTAATCTAATGTTAACTAATGAACCTTATTGTAAAGTGTTACAGAAAAAAATAAAGAAATGGGAAATCATGTCTGTCTTATCATTAATACATTATAAAAAAATTAGGGTTGTACAGACAATTTTGTCCAAAACGACTTACATAAATAGGTACATAAATTATAATGTTGTTTTAACGTTGAATTACATGATAAAATGATGTTAATTATATGGAAATATTGCATTTTGATTATTTTTTATATTTTTATTTTTTATTATTTTTTATTTATGATTTGCTTTGATTTCTCTAGTGTCTTTAATTTTTGTTAATTAATCGTTATACTGTATTTTATGCATCTGTTGATTAAATACGAAGATATAGAGCTTTAGGTAGTTAATTTTGTAATTGATAATAAAATGTTTACTACTAATGGGGAAATTAGTAGATCTTGTGTATACGTGACGCACGCGTGTTGCTGCGTATACGCGCCTGTCCCAAGGTAACTGTTAACCGTTCTGTGCTTGTTTAGTCTGGACAGCGACTAAACTGACCTCTGGATGGATCAAATTCATTGTGGAAAATGCAAAATTTTCGGTTTCCAAAAGACGAGGGGACACAGCGAGTATGGATCACAACGATGTGTGGATTTGGCCGCCACTGCCGCCAGGCAAGGACCTTTTGCTAACATTGCATACATTAATTTTACACAGTTACCTTAGCTAAGTGTAATGTTTGACGCTTAAGCTATGATATGACTTGGGTAATTTACTGGTTATATATTTTGCTTGTTATTAAAAATCGTTATAGTCTAACTTCTAGAGAGAGACTGGTCTAACTTGACCGGAAGTTGAGTTTGGGTCATAAAAGCTGTTATGGTGTTGCTGCTAAAGCCATATAACTTAACTTGAATATCTAATGATGATTGGCCAAACATGTAAGGGTTAAAAATACGCTTGAGTGTTAAAAATACCCAAATTAAACAAGTTTTCCAACTCCTATCTTACTAATAGGTTCAATTGCACCTTTCCTAAAGTGAAACCCACAAGCATTTAACAGGGAAAGTGATGTTTTTGGCATTCTAATGATTCTCTCCCTTAGTGTCAGCTAAATGTCCTCATTAAAATGAATGATGCTCACTTTGAGTTTGAGATACAGCTGTTAGGGTGTGATGAGAAGAAGTTAGGCAGACCCCAGGGTGTGGTTAGGGGGTAAACACAAGGTTGGTCCTCTGTTCCAGCTGGCTCAACCTCATGAGAAATCCTTTCAGAGCTGCAGGTGAACCTGGGGACGCATTAGTAAGAGCTTGCAAACTGTTCGAAAGCCCAGGGCTAAAGAGATGAACCCTTTTAAAAGTCAGGGGAGGAGTGGATTGATTGGTAGCTGGGAGTAACGTTTACGTTTAAGTTGTTCTTTTTGATAGTATCTTTGTTGAGGTGAGGGATCAAGTATTCTGCTGGAGTTTGCAGGATCTGCGCCAGAAGACTCGGTGATAAACTGATGAATGTATTCAGGTGGCAGTTAAAAAAAAGGTGCCATAGAAGAACCATTTGTGGCTGAATGTTCTGGGTGCACATGCTTTAGATGTGTCAGTAAGCGTGAGAAAGATGGCTTTTGAGTCTTGTCGCTCTTAATAACTATTTTAACATCAATTAAGTCCTGCACTCTATTTTCTAATTTCTGCATGTTTTAAAATCCGAAACCAAGATCTCAGACACATAAGTAAATGGACAACCATCCTTTGTGTAAGCATTTAGGACGGTAAACCTCTCAGAAAAAAAAGAAACCTCTGACTCATTTTGACAGCACGGGTCACATTTATTGTCTAACTGTGGGTTCACACCAGGCGTCAAATCCCCATCTACTGTGCGTAGTTGGACACTTTAACATTTTGAGTGTACTCGTTTCATTTGTGTGTGAAAGCCACGTGTGAAATTCTAGTCATCAAGATATTTACGCGGTAATTCGCGTCATGGGCTTCTGTGATTCAGCTCGCTTCCTGTATTCACATCACTACTAGAGCAAGCCCCTGATTGGTTAACGTGGCATGTTTTCCCGCCAAAGTTCAGATTTTTCAATCAGAGCTAAGGCTGTCACAATGATTAAATAATCGTCTTGTCGCAATTGTTTGACCTCATCGCAATGATTTCAGATCACCGCAATGATCGCCAATCTCTCTAAAAAACACAAGGGGGAGCTGCAGCACCTGTATAAACAGTATCAGATGACGCTCCTTAACTCACAGTGTAACGCGAAACATTGCAAAGTCATTCAATACAGTGGAAAAACAGCATTTAAAGAAATGCTGAAAAACTTTGATCAGCATTATGAACTGCCAGGTAAAATATACATACATACAACATACAAATATGAGAATAAAATGTCAAAGCAATAAAACAGACAATTAATCGTCAAAGCCTTAAACAGGCAATTAGGGGCTGTCCACACGGAGACGCGTATCACTGCATACGTATAAATTTGTTATCGTATTGCCGTTTCATCCACACGGATCTGGCGTTTTGGGAGACTGAATCCGCTATTTTTTGAAACCAGGTCCTAAAGTGGATAAATCTGAAACCGACACCCTTGCGGTTTCGTCTGTACAGCCAATCCGTATATTTTGTGAAGCGAAAACGTCATCACATCACGTGTCGGAAGCGTCACACGTAACAGCAACAACAATAACGGTGGACTACGTGATTGTGTTCGTGCTACAGAAGCTACTAAAGCCTACTAGCTTTATTACAGCAAAATCTATTGCTTCTATGCAATTGTGGTGAGCAACAAGCGATAATGGACAACACCATACGTTGGTTATGCGCATGCTCAAAGTCTTCTTCTCCGTGTATAGTGTATATCTGTGGCAGAATTACAGCGCCCCATACTGGTCCGGCATATATACTACACCGCTTTCAGTCGGTTTCAGTGGTTTCGTGTTTACGGATTATTTTTTTAGAGCAAGGAAAAAAATGATCGGATAGGGAATGCACCGGCTTCGTGTGGACATAGCCTTAATCGCCATAATCAGCACAATTTATTAGGCAATTATCCGTCAGCCAAATTTCATGGTCCTGACAGCCCTAATCTGAGTGGCAACGCTCAATTCGCGTCATTCACGCGAACAAAGCTAAACGCCTCATTCGCGACGCGAGACCTCCAGGCGCTCATCAACGCGTTTACATTGACTTAAAATTGAATTAACTCGCGCTTGACGCCTCTACCGCGGCTGCGTCTCAATTGATCAAACTATGGGCTAGACCAAGGGTCAAACAGAAATTGTTTTTTATGAAATTCACGTTAATAAAATTAGTTGCATTAAAATTAATTTGCTTTAACGTGTTAACAACAGTTTAATTTCTTACATATATAAGGTTTCTTTTTGAAGACACATATGGGTCCTCTGCTGACATCCCACAATGCTTTGTGTGTGGTTAGATCATTATACAGTAGATGTATTCATTCAACTGGTATTCGACCAGTTTCATTGAAAAATATGTGCTGTGTCTTTGACCCTGTAAGCATCAAGCCAGCTACATTCAGTTTCTAAATATATATGACGCTGTCTGTGAAACCCCAGCTACTGTAAAGTAATTCTTTGGGGATTTACACTTTTCTATATAAAATTCTTATATAATGTAAAGAACTTACTGTAAAGATATTACCTTGATAACTTTTAATATTATTGACTGGTCTTGTCAAACATTGAAATAAATGTGAAATCAAACTTTGATGCTCCAAATCTCATTAGATCATGAGTCTAGCTTGAATTTGACAGGGTTACATATAAATGGGACAGAAATTATGTATTTTAGACATTAACAAGCAATTTGTAACACTGCTACAAATTTGACTCGGAATTTCTTCCAGAAACTAAGGAGGTGCTTTCAGACCAGACATCAAGGTGAATAAAAAGCAGGAGGGAATAAAAATAGGAGATTGGCAGCAAAACGAGCGAGATGTAGTTTGACTGGTACTGTATGTATGGAGGTGTAAATTTCAAAATAAGTTCCTGCATGTCATGAAACAGACTGCTTCCTCCTGGTGCAGGTATTGTAAGATTAAGTGTGTTTTCAGTCTGAAGAAGGCCTGCGGTGCGTGGGTTGTGTGCGTCACTTATAGTCCCCGGTGGTCTGACAGCGACTCCGTAGGGACAGACTGTCGGACTGACGATTATAAGCACAGGATAAACACAGGAGCTCTGAGCCGAACCGGAGAGAGCACGCTCAAATGAGCTGACAGGTGCGCGCTACGCCCACACCATTAACACTTTAAAAGCGCTTCAGCCAGACTTATAAAACAAAGATGGGTGATGTCGAAATGACATCCATAATAAAAGGGAAGATCAGCTTCGACAATACAAAGAGAAGCATCAGAATGTTCAATAATCTGCGTTTTGCTAACGGATCGAGTCGACCTTAAAACGTCACTTTATATGTGTAAAAAATCGATTAAAAGGCCAGCTGCTTGCCATTGCTGCAGATATTTGCAGATGTTTTGAAAGATGTGCTGTTCCAAATATTGGGGATTTTGTTTTCAGCATCTATGCAAGATCATGTCACGCACTGTCTGTGAGAATTTTCCAGGAAGGTTGATGTGAAAATTGTTATTGATTGAACCTACTCTCCTTACCTTGTCTAAACAAAAGATTGTTGTAGGTTTATTATTCAGTCATGCAATATTATATAGTTTATTTTGATGATAATTGTTCCCATCTATTTATCCATCCATCCATCCATTCATCCATCCATCCATCCATCCATCCATCAATCAATCCATTCCATTCCATCCATCATATCTATCCACCTTATCTAACTATCCCATATCCATCCTATCCATCTATATCCATCCATCCATCCTATCTCTCCATCTTATCCAACCATCCCATCCATCCTGTCCATCCATCCATCCTATCTATCAATCCTATTCATCCATCCATCCATCCCATCTGTCCGTATCCGTCCATCCATATCCATCCATCCGTGTCCATTTTTGTCCATTCGTGTCAGTCCATCTACCTTATCTAACCATCCCATATCCACAAATCCATCCATATCCATCCTATCCATCCATCCTATCTATCCATCTTATCTAACTATACCAGATCCATCCTATCTATCCATATCCAACCATCCTATCTATCTATCTTATCCAACCATCCCATATCTATACTATCTATCCATCCATCCATATCCATCTTATCCATCAATCCTATCTGTCCATCCTATTCATCCATCATATCTATCCATCCTATTTATTCATCCTATTCATCCATCTTATCTATCCATCTTATCATCCCATCCATCCTTCTGTCCGTATCCGTCCATCGGTATCCGTCCATCTGTTTCCGTCCACGTCCGTCCATCCATGTCCATTCTTGTCCATTTGTGTCCATCCATCTTATCCAACCATCCCATATACATCCTATCCATCCATCCATCCTATCTATCCATCTTATCCAACCGTCCCATATCCATCCTATCCATCCATCATTCATCCATCCATCCATCCATCCATCAATCCATTCCATCCATCATATCTGTCCATCTTATCTAACTATCCCATATCCATCCTATCCATCTATATCCATCCATCCATCCATCCATCCATCCATCCTATCTATCCATCTTATCCAAACATCCCATATCCATCCTGTCCATCCATCCGTCCATCCTATCTATCAATCCTATTCATCCATCCTATCTATCCATCCATCCCATCTGTCCGTATCCGACCATCCATATCCATCCATCCGTGTCCATTTTTGTCCATTCGTGTCAGTCCATCTACCTTATCTAACCATCCCATGTCCACATATCCATCCATATCCATCCTATCCATCCATCCATCCTATCTATCTATCTATCTATCTATCTATCTATCTTATCTAACTATACCACATCCATTCTATCTATCCATATCCAACCATCCTATCTATCTATCTTATCCAACCATCCCATATCTATACTATCTATCCATCCATCCATATCCATCTTATCCATCAATCCTATCTGTCCATCCTATTCATCCATCATATCTATCCATCCTATTTATTCATCCTATTCATCCATCTTATCTATCCATCTTATCATCCCATCCGTCCTTCTGTCCGTATCCGTCCATCGGTATCCGTCCATCTGTTTCCGTCCGTGTCCGTCCATCCATGTCCATTCTTGTCCATTAGTGTCAATCCATCTTATCCAACCATCCCATATAAATCCTATCCATCCATCCATCCTATCTATCCATCTTATCCAACCGTCCCATATCCATCCTATCTATCCATCCTATCTATCCTTCTTATCCAACCATCCCATGTCCATCCTATCCATCCATCATATCTATCCATCCTATCTATCCCTCTTATCATCCCATCCATCTCGTCCGTCCGTCTGCCAGTATCTGTATCCATCCATCCGTTTCCATCCATATCCATGTCCATTCTACTCCATTCGTGTCTGTCCATCCATCTTATCCAACTATCCTATATCCATCCTTTCTATCCATCCATCCATCCATCCATCTTATCCAACAGCATATCCATCCTATGTATCCATATCCATCCTATCTATCCATCCTTTCCATTCATGCTATCTTTCCATCTTATCATCCCATCCATCCCGTTCATATCCGTCCATCCGTATCTTTCCATCTGTATTAATCCGTATCTGTCCATCTGTATTAATCCGTATCCGTCCATCCGTATCATTCATCCGTATCTATCCATCTACAGTGTTTCTGTCTGTCTGTCGGCCTGTCTTTTTAGGAGACTTTGGTTAGATGTGCATGGCGACAAATGCCCCACAGCTGTATATAACACAGTGCATGTATAAATATTTGCATAGCCCCTTAACGTATACAGTAGTGTGCTAAAAGCCCACACTAATGGAGCCCTACTTAAAGCTTTAAAGGGTTCCAGCCCATACACGGCAAACACTACAAAACACAGAGATGGGAGAAAATAAGTGTCTGCCATCTCTAAACCCTCACAAAAATATCAAATATGTTTGTAGTATCTAATGGTGCAAGCTGTTATTGTGCTAAAATATGTTTTTTGGTTGGTCTTACATTGTGCCGTTGGTGTGGAGTAGACCATCAGTACTTCAACGTGTGAAAGCCTTAAAGCACTTCCACTCAATTTAATGGGGGGAGAAAGCGTACAGACAGTCAGAATTGGGCAATAGTCTGTGGCAAACTGGTAAAGTTCAATGGTGTTCAGAGGAAAAGTGCTCTCTGAATAGCTGCTAAGGAGATTGCAGTAATCATCTTGACCTATTTAGCCGTTTTTGCTGTAAATTGCTTTCTGCACTGAGAATTATACATACAGAGCACCAGTCTAAGCGTTCAGGGTGCATTCGGTTTGTTTGGAAAGCTATAATGTTTATGCTTCACGACATGGTGGAGGATTAAAGCCATTAAAGAGAGCTGATGATAGCTTTTCTGAACAAAAGTGAAAAGACGGGGGAAGCAATCAATTCTTGTCATTATAACTTTAATAGTATTTGCTACCACATACTGTTAGATCAATACGAATAGGAAGAAAAACGCTTCCTGGCATTATTGTATACCATCTATAATGCGAAATAGCTTTGCTGTGCAACGTTGAACTCCAGGATGAAAAGAAAGTTTGCGGTTGTGAATGTACAGGGTTGTTTATGAGGGTATAGGCAAGTATTCTTGTTTGAAAGGTTTTATTGTGGGTTAACCAGCCTGTGTGTTTTATGGATGGAGCATTTTTCTTATGGTCCATATCAAGTGCGTAATCCTACCATAATGAAACGTAAGAGAATGACTGATTTGTGGCAGCAGAGAACAGTGGCATGCAGTCCAGAGTAAATACGGTAATAAACCATAAATATGATGGGTAATAAATATAAATAATAATGAATGCAATGCAAAGAGGAAAATAGTGCTGGGCACAATGACACACATTGTGATACATGGACATTTTGTTGGTTAAGCCATACACACATCTGTGGAGTTTAATCTTATTAAAATTTGACTGCAGGTTATATAACAAATATCGTTTAACTACATGTCTTCACTGTATTTTCCCAAAAAATTACGAAATGTGTCTAAGATGATGAGTTTATGTGAAAAGCAAAAATGCATAATGTATAGACCCCTTAAAGGTTTGTAAACATTGAATGACTATTGGGTGCGCGCAGCATGGGGTCAAACTGTTCATACCATTTAGGCTTTCTAGTTTAATCTAACAGGGCTGAAAAATGATGACTTACCTGAAATGAAGTGAGCACTACAAACACAAGCCTCTTTGATCTTTGCATTGTCCCAGTCTGCACGTTTAATTGCTTGCAGCCACAGATGTTGTATTTTTTGTTTTTAAGATTCTGCAGGAATCCCGAAAAACTTAAAGGAATAGTCAATTTTCTTAAAAGAAAAATCCAGATAATTTACTCACCACCATGTCATCCAAAATGTTGATGTCTTTCTTTGTTCAGTTGAGAAGAAATTATGTTATTTGACAAAAACATTGCAGGATTTTTCTCATTTGAATGGACTTTAATAGAGCCCAACATTTAATACTTAACTCAACACTTAACAGTTTTTTTCAATGGCGTTTCAAAGGACTATAAACGATCCCACGAGGCACAAGGGTCCCATCTAGCGAAACGATTGTCATTTTTGACAAGAAAAACAAAAAACATGCACCTCCAAACCACAACTTCTCGTCCAGATCCGGTCGTGATGCGCCAGCGTGACCCCACGCAATACGTCATGACGTCAAGAGGTCACAGAGGACGAACGCGAAACTCCTCCCCAGTGCTTACAAGTGTGTTGAAAGAGGACCGTTCCTACGTTGTTGTATGTCAACTGATACTAATTAATGTATTTGTGTCTTAATTGTTTACAATGGTCCGCAAATTAGCGTTTTATATATGTAACACGTGACCTCCCTACGTCACTACGCATTTACGTTAGATAGCGCTGGACCGGACCTAGACGAAAACTTGTGGTTTAAAAGAGCATATTTTTTATTTTTCTTGTCAAAAATGACAATCGTTTCGCTAGTTAAGAACCTTATGCCTTGGGATCGTTTATAGTCCTTTGAAACTCTGTTGAAAAAACTGTTACGTGTTGAGTTAAGCGCCAAGTGTTGGTGTCCATCAAAATGAGAAAAATCCTGCAATGCCTTCCTCAAAAAACACAACTTCTTCTCGACCGAACAAAGAAAGACACCAACATCCTGGATGACATGGTGGTGAGCAAACCATCTGGACCTTTCTTCCAAGAAAATTGAATATTCCTTTAACGGAAGACCTGGTGCGATTTTCAAAGCCCACGTTGCAACTCAATCTGCTGTAATGACTTTTGAACTGTGGCGTAATGGATAGTTTACCCAAAATGAAAACTCTGACATCAATTACTCACTCTTATTTTGTTACAAACCTGTATACATTTCCTTGTTCTGATGAACACAAAGGAAGATATTTTGATAAATGTTTGTAACCAAACCGATCAAAAGCCCCATTGTCTTCCATGGTATTATTTTTTCCTCCTACTACGAAAGTCAATGGGGCTTCCAAACAGTTTGGTGCAAGCATTCCACAAAATATCTTTCTTTGTGTTCATCAGAACAAATACATTTATACAGGTTTATAACAACTTGAGAGTGAGTAAATGATGACAGAATTATTTTGGTGAACTACTACTCCTTAAAAGGCGGGTGCATGATTTTTGAAAAACACTTTGGAAAACGGAGTCGGGCCAAGTACCAAAACACACTTCAGCAGTAAGGGGCGTGTCTACTAACCGACATCGTTGCCTGGGTTGCGTATTTGTGAGGCGGGTCTATCAAAAAAAAGGCCCAGATTCTATTGGGGTAGGGGTGTGTTTGTTTAGGTAATTTCACATGTCAACATTGGCTTTCAGAGATCATGCACCCCGCCTTTAAGACTTGTTTTCAGAGAATTGTGCAGAGCATTATGGCCCAGCTTGTCAGTGAATTACGGCTTTGTGTAATAAATGCTACTCCATCTGAATAGCAGGTGATGCCGATTTACTGCTAATCAAGGAACCGGCTTTACTGACGAGTTGCGCATGATATTGCATGTGAATTATCGCGCATCCCTAATTTGTATTCCTTAATATTGTATAAAATTCTAACCATCTGTGAAATACAGTACTGTAAAAATTAGCTGTAGTTACAGTACTGTAAAAAAATCTGTAGAAATTACAGTATTACTGGGTATTACTGGCAACTAGCTGCCAGTAACTTACTGTAGATTTTACATTTATGTTATTTAATGGCAACAGTTTATTCAAAGTTAAATGAACATAAAACATTTTCAGTGTTTATTCAGCTGCATAATTACAGCAATTTTTTAAAGTGCAGCATAATTACAGCAATTTTTTAAAGTGCAGCTGTTTGCCAGTAACTTACTGTAGATTTAAATGTTATTTACCATACTTGCAAAAGTTTGTTCAAAGTTGAATGAACATTAAACATGAACAAATTCCAGTCAAAATATTAAGTAACAGCCTCATGCAAAGCATTCTGGGAACCAGAAATCCTCATCAACCTTTTCCTGTATTTTCTTCAGATTTTGGTTCCCAGAATGTTTTTTTGTTTTATTCTGTAAAGATAAAAACTTGTTAATGTTGAATGTTCATTTAACTTTGAACAAACTGTTGCCAGTAAATAAAATACATTTAAATCTACAGGAAGTTACTGGCAAACAGCTGCCAGTAATACTGTAATTTCTACAGTTTTTTACAGTAAGGCTAAAGTTTCAAACTAATTCTGAGATGTGAAACATAAAAGTTTGATTTCAATCATTGATTTCAATCTTTGACATGGTGTTACTCAGTCAATATTAAATATATCAGGGTTATATTTTTACAAAAGTTCATTACATTGTATAGGATGATTTTATGTAAATCACGAAAAAGCTAGTCACAATTTTGCTCGGTTAAACTTGTTATAAAAGATTAATTCAATATAAATAGGACCTCTATAATACTTAACTTCAAACGGGGCTTAGGCTGAATCCCTATACACTTACCAATTCCATTGCATTGTAATCTACGCTGAGTGATGAGGCATATTAAGATATTGACTTTTTACACTGTATATCAAAAAGTACCCTGCTTATCCCAAACCGCCTGGAGGACGAATAAATTACGGGTGAAAATGAGAAACGGTGCCAAAGAAATAGATCAGTACTGGACCCATTCATCTCTCTATAAGGCCAGGGAATGCAGACTAATTTACGTTATGCAATAAAGCAGAGACTTCCATAAGCCGACCAGTCTTAAGATCTGAGACAGATGAATTGTCCCTGTGACACTGGAGATGCATGAAGAACAGAGACGTGGGAGCAGATAAATGGCTCACAGATCAACCCAACATCATGAAATTACGTTCCTATAGTCACGTAAATTTGTGAGTCTTTTCCGTGACACTGACACGTTTTTCCGCCTTTTTGAACATATCATGCATTTCTGTTTACGTGTCTTTGTCACGTATTTGTTACTCAACTGTTTTTTCCTACTTTCTTACCATTGTTGCTTCGGTTTAGGGTTAGATTTACATAAAATGACATCCCTACCCCAACCCAACTCTAACCCTAATGCCAGGTGACAATGGTTTAAAAATCATAAAATATTTAAAAAATCATGAAAAATAAACCAATAAAGTGACACCCGATCGCAAACACCAAATCTAACCCTAAACCGAAGTGTCAATGGTTTGAAAATAGGACAAAATAGTTGAGTAACAAATACGTGACAATAACACGTAAACAGAAATACATGACATGTCAATGTCAATGAAAAGACTCACAAATTTACGTGACTATACACTGCAAAAAATTATTTTCAAGAAAAAATGTTCCTAGCAATTTTGTCTTGCTTTCAGTAAAAACATCCAAAAATTCCCAAACCAAGATGCTTTCTCTTGATGAGCAAATGGACCCAAGAAAATAAGTCTAGTTTCAAGACCAAAAATATCAAATTTAAGTGATTTGTGCATAAAACAAGCAAAAAAATCTGCCAATGGGGCAAGCAAATTTTTCTTGAATTGTTCTTGAATTTAGTGTTTAATTAAAATGTTTAAGATTTTTTGCTTACCCCATTGGCAGATTATTTTGCTTGTTTTATGCACAAAATCACATACATTTTATATTTTTAGTCTAAAAACTAGACTTATTTTCTTGGGTCGTTTTGCTCATCAAGAAAAAGTATCTTAATTTAAGA
The DNA here is from genome assembly GCF_027580225.2 of Misgurnus anguillicaudatus. Lineage (NCBI taxonomy): Eukaryota > Metazoa > Chordata > Actinopteri > Cypriniformes > Cobitidae > Misgurnus > Misgurnus anguillicaudatus. Next base: position 26,526,248 of record NC_073345.2, read on the forward strand.
ATTTTTTTATATTTTTACTGAAAATACTACGATTTTTTTATTGAAAATAATTTTTTGCAGTGTAGGTATAATTTCGCGATACAGGGTGGCACAGATGCATGTTTACAGCCCACTGTGTCTCTATTTTAAGATAATGTAGATTTTATAGAGCTACTTTTAAAACACTTTTAAAAATAAAGGTGCGTTAAAGGTTCTTCCCAACGATGCAATAGAAGAAACATTTTTAGACCTTAAGTGTTGTTTTTTTTGTGAGTTTTTAGATTAATTGCAGTGTATATGCACAATGTGATTTTCTCTGGGGTCTTTAGTGTGGTTTGTGTCAAAGCTGTTGAATGAGTCAGGCTACCTGGAGGTTTCAGCGAATAGCGTGAAATGAATCAGGCCTAATTCTTGTTTCCTAAGCCTATTACATAAAATACTAATGTGTCTCTCTCAAAACAGAGATTAATACAGCCGGCGTGGAGATTAATCTCTTACATTCATATCTGGCCTATACTGTATATAAACACATTCACATCATATCCTCTCACCTGTGCAAAAGTGTGCATTTTTAAGACATGTGCCTCCCATTAGTTCCCTGCGTATCTCGTATGCCATTTAATGCCACAGGCTATTTTTTAGCATCGCCATTATGTGCAATAAGGTGTAGTGCTATAAATTGAAAATTAAACGGATAGCCTAACTCATTAGCGATGCTCATGCAGGCAAGGATGGAGGATAGAGTTAATTACTTCTCGTCTGCCTACCAGACTGGAATTCAAGCTCATTGTTACCCTGCCTATGTCCAAATCGGAGTCATGGCAGAATAATCGTGTTTACCGTGCTGTCTTGTTGCTTACGCACAGTAACTGCATTAATTACAGCCATCCATCACTCACTGTTCCTCTCTTTCTCCCTCCCTGACCCGCGAGTGTGTGTTTCCCAGCCCCGAGAAGCATGCACACATCTCATTATCCAATCCAGGTGGACTGAAGAGCATCTGATTTGTGCTGCCTGGGAATCATGCCACTGTGGTTTGTGCCCAAAGCTCAAGTGGGTAAATATTCTGATGCAGTGTCTTGCTGTCACCGATGAGAGCAGAGCTTTCAATAGTGAATCTTTGCCAGTGCCAGCAAAATGTCCTTTTGGTTTAGATGTGTAAACGCTGACTCAGATTTGTGGCTGGATTTCAAGGTTCTTTAATGGGATCAATTCTGAAATGTTGTAAATGATTTTGATTTAAAGTCTTTCCATCGTGTACTCTAGTAATGTAAACTGCTAATGCAGTCAGAGATGCTGAGAGGTTAAACATGATGTGACATTAAAGGAAACTAAAAATTCTGTTAACATTTATTCTCCCTCATTTTCTTCTTCTGAACCCAAAGAAGATATTTTGAGAATTTTTGTGTCCATATAATGCTGTTATAACATTCTTTAAAATATTTTATTATGTGTTCTGCAAGAAAAATTACGTCACATTTACACAATTTTTTAAATCTAGAATCAAAGGTTAAATAAATTCAAAATAATTATAGTCTTAGCAATTTAACAAATTTGTATATACAGTAGTAGACAAATGTGACCTCTTGCCAAATAATTTTGTCAAATAAATACCAGTTGACCATTCTTCATTTTGTACTAAACTCTTCCTGTTTTAACCTGAGTGAGTCTTAAAAGCAAATATTATAAAAATATTTCCTACAGACATTACTTTTTTCCATATGCATATGCCTATTTTGAATGTTTTTATGGTGCAGCATTGGCATACATGCATTTTATTAATGTAAAGTTTGTAATTGAGTTTGTATATAATGTAATACGTTTGATTCCTGCTTTCCATGAGTCTAAAAATAAACATTTGGACATTTGCCAGTCCTGCGCTGCGCTCGCCCTCCCTACCCGTGTGTTGTTGGTTACTAAGCAACGTATGCGCGCCACATAAGCTGCGTCATTTCCTGTGTAGGGGCGCATCGGAGCTTGTTCAGTCGATCCTCTCCGACAGCTGAAGGCTGGACGGCGACTGTTGAGCTCTGTCCTGCTGTTTTATTTATTTTCGCTGTAATGCAACGAATAACTCTACAACCTGTTGGATGTTCTGGCTTTGGAATACAGCAGGTGCTTTCCAAGGAGCTTAAGAGCTTTGCAACTTTACTTTTGCGCATTTGAGCTTGCCAAAAGAAAAGCAACTTTACGTTGTAGTTCTGGTGCCATAACCTCAAAACAAGAGACGAGAGGATTAATGAATTTGCAAGTTATACGTTACGCTTTAAAATCTATGAATGGGAACGCAAGGGTTTGATAATGGTCAATTTGGAGCTTTTGGGTTTTAGGTGGAGAATCCGAACGTAAGGGATTCACAGTTGACGGAGACATTGGAGAAGCTCTAGCCACTTGACCCTTTTAACGAAAACGAGACGCATCGCGGCTTGAAGCCACTATTGCTGGAAAGGTGCGCTTTTTATGTATATCCAAATATGCATAACTTATAACTACTAAACTTATTTAAATTATGAACTTTTTTGTATCTTGCTTTAACAACTATATATTTGTTTGGTCGTTTCAGGGCTACGGTGATCGATGGCACCCGTATGACGGGTAACATCAGGGTACCGACGCGCAATGCGCCGCTTCACATACTCATGTAGACTCGGCACCGCAATGCTGGTCGTACCTCTCCACTTCATCGTGGCTCTGTAATCCATGCAAAGGGCGAGAGGATGAGCACAGACCTAGAGCGCCTGTCGCTGAACTCTTCCTCGGGTAACTCTGTGGCGTCCAGTGCGCGCACCTTATCAGCCAACGTAAAGAAGCTTCACAACGCGCTCAACCTGCTGCTCAGCGAGTTCGAGAGAGAGCAGTTCATCCACTGCCTCAACGTATACCACTCCAAGCGCAATGTCTACGATTTGGTCCAAACCCTCAAAGTCATACTCAACGTCCCGAGCAAGCGTCAGCTTTTGCCCATGCTGCGGTTGGTCATCCCGCGCTCGGATCAGCTTCTCTTCGATCAATACACTTCAGAGGGTCTCTACTTAAAATCCGACGCCCTTGCGCGAAATGGTGACCCGGAAGGTGCCCACGATGGCGCTAATTCGAGTCCAACGCAAGGGGCTCATTTCCCGGCCCATTCAGTGGCTTTGCGCGCCTCCCCTGACAACATCAGCACCAGCAGCGACGGGACAGCGAATCTTATTCCTCTATTGGGCAAGAATTTCTTACCGGAGCCCCCTGGTGAGATCCGACAGGTGACCCTTAAGCGCCACAAGAGCAACGAGGGTTTGGGATTTAGCATTCGCGGAGGCTCCGAGCACGGGGTCGGGATCTATGTGTCACTGGTGGAACCGGGTTCCTTGGCGGAAAAAGAGGGTTTGAGGATAGGAGATCAGATTATGAAAGTGAACGACAAAGTGTTTGATCGGGTCACGCACGCAGAGGCGGTTAAGGTAAGATGTTTATATTTTAATGAAATACAGGTGATTCTGTACAGTAATTTCATTGGCAGGGCATTGCGTTAGTTAGTTAGTAAAACAAATAAATGAACACACACAATAAAAATGTACGCTTTGGATATTTTTCCGTTGTGCGTATTTCTTTATAATCACTATATTTTGTGCTTCTTTATTTGTGCACATTTTCCCAGACTATTGTTGATGGTATTATACTTGTAAGGGAACTAGTTTTAATGTCCTTTTAATTCTGTGAGACACTGGCAACTCATTCTCATGAAATGAATCATAAGCCTGATCATGGCACACACAGAACCGTGTTACCCGGTCATTTGACCACAGAGGAACCGGAGGAAGACCGCGATTCTTTCCTTGATTGATTATTTATGCGCGACAAGCAGCTGAATTTGTATTGAGATGAATTGGTAAAGGTCCTTACAAATGCCGATTTTATTGACTTGCTTGTAGACCAGGGTTAAATGGTTGCACATGGCTTGCAGATTTCTCATCGATAATACTTAGTCACCTTAAGCGAGTTCATTCAGTTGACATTTAAGAATAAGTGTTATTTCTGCTCATTTATTTTACATACTAAGCATACTTGCAAGAAAATAATTTGCCACATTTTTTGTAGTCCAACTGTACTTGAAGCAGGAGCGCTGTCCATGGTTCTGAAATGCGCTTTCTGTCTTTCTGAGACGTCATCATTTACATTTACGCATTTGGCAGACGCTTTTATCCAAAAGGGTTTACAGTGCCTTCAAGCTACTTTTTTATCAGATGTGTTCCCTGGGAATCGAACCCACGACTTTTGTGTTGCTAATGCAATGCACTACCAAATTAACATAAAATACTCATCAAGAATCATGTCTGCAGTGTTTGTCAGCTGATAAAACCAGCAACCTTAATATAGCACAAACAGATGACCAGCAATCCAAAAACCTCAAAGACACAAGTTTGAGAAAACAAAGTAAACACACACCTCACACTTTGGCCTCACACTTTCACAGCACACTTAAAAAAAAATGTCAAAATGTATCTGTATAACTGGTACACATTTGGAACCTTTAGGGACCATTTTTGACCATTTAAACAATATAAAAGTATAAGCTGAAGTGTCAAGTATTTGTGGTTAACTCCCCTTCGACTTCAGCAATAGCAAGGAGCTGCAGGATCTCTTAAACCTAAATAAAATTAAATCCTAATTTCTAATTCTAATCGAATGACTTCAGGACTTCAGTCTCCTCAAAAAAGCTCAAGATGTGTTTAGTGCCAAGAGAGGTCTCACTAAATACTGACTGATGTCTGAAGAAGACAATTAGTTCTAAAAAAAATTTTGTTTTTAATATTGTGTACATATTTCCTGTATTTTCTGTTTGTATCCTAAAAAAGAGTGAAAAATAAATATGGATGGACATTAAAACTTTGCTAAAACAAGTAAGCTGTTGATGGTGGCCTAAGACTTTTGCACAGTACTGATCTTAAACAAGTTTCAGAAGCGTGTTTTTTTTTCTCAAGACATTTTCCTGTAGCTCATTAACTATAGTAAAGCATATCATAATGGCAAAATCATTGGTTCAATACCCAGGGATCATGTAAACTAATGCACTACTAAATCGTTTTAAATAAAAACATCTGTTTAATGCATAAATATTAACACATAAATACGAAACCTGCAAGTCCAAATCTAATCAAGTATTGGCATATGGCTAAAATCTACTTAATTCCTTGGACACATCTCTTATTGAAAGCTCTCTTGAGGAAAGCACACTCTTTTAAATTCCCTCGTTTGTTCATATCTCAATAAGGCTGCGTGCCAACAGAAAATTCACTTTAGCAATTAACTGTTTGGTGCCCTTCGGTATCGTTTTTATTTTAGGGAAAACTGGCACAGGGAACAGCAGGTTTATAAATTCCCGTCACCCTACTGTTATTACATAGCAGCTCTTCCCAGTTAATCATATTGATCTGCATGAGTGAATGGACAGGCTGAAGACGACCTTCTGCTGGACTTCAATGAGCAAAGTGGGTTCTGTTGGTGCAGATGAATTGAGTACAGTATACGTCCAAGATAACTTATTTCTTGAAGTTACTATCTGCACTCTTAAAGGGACACTCCACATTTTTGAAAATATACTCATTTTCCAGCTCCCCTAGAGTTAAACATTTGATTTTTACCTTTTTGGAATCCATTCAGCTTTTCTCCGGGTCTGGCGGTACCACTTTAAGCATAGTTTAGCATAATCCATAAATTGGAAAAAATTCGCAACTCTTTGGTTGGTTATTTTTGCGTGATGCTAATGGTCTAATGAGATTCAATGGATTGTGCTAAGCTATGCTAAAAGTGCTAGCGCCAGACCCGTAGATCAGCTGAATGGATTCCAAAACAGTAAAAATCAAATATTTAACTCTAGGGGAGCTGGAAAGTAAGCATATTTTCAAAAAAAGTGGAGTGTCTCTTTAAAAATAAAGCCGATTTTGGTTGAATGGTTCTATAAAGAACCTTTAACATTCAAAGAACCTTTCTGGTTCTATGCTGTGAAAAATGCTTGTTTAAATTATAAAAAGGCATGGAAGAAATGATTCTTCTAAAAACCTTTGACTGAATAGTTGAGGAACCAAAAATGGTTCTTTTTATGGCATTTGCATACATGTATAATAAAATTGTTTGATCTCAAACTTAATTTCCTGACAAATAAAAGCATAGAGACTTTGAGATCTCTTCCAGAACTCTAAAGAAGACAGGTGTGAGATTACTAGATTTGTTTTTTACGTGAAACATCTGAGATTTAATCTCACTGGCTAGGGGAAATAAAATATGACCTGTCAGTGCGGTTACTGTTCACATACTCTGATAAATGATGATACCTTCTGGTATTAACCCCATTTCTTGCCTTAAGCATGGGAGTAACAATATGTTCCTTTTCCCCTTCTTCCTTACTCTTACTTTGCATTTAGAGCATCTGTTAGATTACATTGGCTTGATTGTATTTTAATGCTCTTGTGTCTCCTAAACAAACCAAAACAACAGCATTTATTTTATAAACCGCTGTCACATTGGCTCAAGATTTAAAAGGGTGAATCCCTCTTGCTTTGGTTGTCCTGACACTAAGAGATGATTAAGACAGAAGTGTTTACCATCCAAGATGGAACCAAGTGCAATCTCAGTTAGAGCCAGGAGAGAAGATTCATTACTAGGTCAAGCCTCTAACCGTACCTGTCCGCTAGTGCAGTGTAAAGAGCTAAGGGCTGTTTTCAATTCATTCTGTATGAGAGCTCAACGACAGGCTTGTGCAGGGGATTGTGGGATTGACAGCCGACAAAAAGTGTCAAATGCAAATGAGAGGTGAAAAACTGCAGGAGGCAGCCAGCCGCTTGTGAAAGCGGAGACGTCTGTCATGAGCTTTACAAAATCCAGAAGTGCCGGAGTTTCAGTGCTATACCACATTGGTACATAATATTTTATTCAGTCCTGATGTCAGATACAGTTTGCAGCTTTCTTATTATGGCTAGGCTGTGGCTGGGTTAACAAAACTGTATTCAGTTTACAAAAAAACACTGCTATCCTGCATATACCAAATAACTTCACTACACGTGTGAAGACAACCACACTGCTGTTGTTTATTTTAGAGATACACCCCCAAAGCTTCAGATGTCTAGCATTTTGAAAAGTTTAGCACTTTAAAAACTTTTTGTCTTTGTACCCAAAACATTGATTCATGCTCCCATGATCGTTGTGCATTTCATGGGTTTACATCAGAACCATTGTGTTCTTTATCTTGATTTACTTTCACCATAAAACGGAGAACATACACTGGCTATCTCTGACAGACCTCATCAATTTGAGGCTAGCCAGGATTAATGATCGCCCATTACTCCCTGTTGGGTATCTGTTGATAAATGACTACCTGTGGATCATCAGTCCACATTGCTCTAACTTTAAGACCCCCCTCATCTTTGTGATATACTGGTCACAGGTCTGCCACTGGGATGGCACATCAAGCCTTTTTGGTTAAAGGTGGGGTGCATGATCTCTGAAAGTAGGGGTGTGATGGACCACAAAACGTATGGTTCGAATCACATACATTTTTCGGATCAGCAAAAAAGGGGTGGGAAAAATGTAAAATTAGCATTAGGTACAGAAATCGTATCAAATGAATAATTTCATCGTCTTTATTGTATAAATGTAATATAATTATTATTTTTTAGAGCTACAGAAGTGATTTTCTCCTTGACTTGTTTGATTACCATTAATGACACAGACTTAGGTAGGTTAATTGAGATTACTGTCTCTTTAAGATAAGCACGGACTTGTTTCTGTGTAATCTATACTTAAAACATAAACAAATATTTTTATTATAAAAAAATACTGTGGAGATCATTTTGTTTGTATGTGCCCTGTCAAGAACAGAAAGATATTATGTTTGCTTGCTTTTTGAAACGCGTCTCTCCGTGTGTCCACTTTTGAGTGCACTTAAATGTGCGCACACACAGACGAAGGGCGAATTCCAAATGGTGCAGCATAAACAGTCGCTTCACAAAAAAACTTTGTTTTTCATTGCTCTATTCACCAAATGTATTTTAATGGACTACAGTTTGAGACACAGTAGCACAACTCTCTAAAGTTTACACATCAAGTGAAACACCTTTGAAACACGTGCAAATGATACACTTACCCTATTTAAATTTGCGCATTAATCCGCGAATCGCATGCGAGCCGAACCATGGGTCGTGATCCGTACGGATCATGAATCAATTGGGATCCGTCACACCACTATCTGAAAGCCAATGTTGATATTTGAAATCTCCTAAACAAACACACCCTTACCCCAATAGAATCTGGACCTTCTTTTGATAGACCCGCCCCACACATACGCAACCCAGGCAATGATGTCGGTTAGTAGATATATCTTACTGCTGATTGGCTACAAGTGTGTTTTGGTACTCGGCCCGACTCCCTTTTCCAAAGTGTTTTTCAAAAATCATGCACCCTGCCTTTAATAGTGTGGGTTTGTTTTGCCTGAATTGAAAATGTGATAGGGAGTGAAAACGAGGAGTTTAGGCAATGTTATAAATGTTGCGTTTAATAAAGAGCATGTGCTAGATGGCAAGACTCCTTTTAGCACGTTTATTAAATGGATTTGACGTTTGTCCTTGTTAAAGGAAAGAATTATGAAAGATTTTTGGCTTCGGTGTGTATTTTAACATATTACAGCATGAAAAAGCACAGTGCGGTAAAAATGTATTCACTTGCCAAAAGTACTTTTATGACCTTTTATGGCTCCAAAGCCATTATGTATAAAAACTAAAAAATAAAACAGTGATACTAAATTTACATCAGTTTTTTATAGCGCTGCAATGAATGAATCCCATTTTCTCTTGTTCTCTCTCATGCACAAACACACACACACACACACCACACACATACACAAATGCTGAATTATTGTTTGAAAGTGAAGCGTGACGCTCTGACTTGGCAGTCTCTCTTCCATGCTGCAGGGAACCTGGAGAGAAACAGAAAATATTTGACTGTTTGTTTCTTACTCAGATTAAAAATACTGAATACTGAAAAAATCTTCCACTAACAGCTACACAAAGTCTTCTACGTTATGCTAAAATAATTAAATGAAACAATGGGATCCATTTCCTATGCTAATATGTACGTAGAGCGTGGCACAACCTAACGCTTTTTGACTTTGGCCCTATCATTCAAAAATAATAAAGTTAGATTAATCATTTTTTTACACAATCTACACACACATCTCTGTTACAAATTAATCCTTGGGGCTCTATCATACACCTGGCGCAATGCGAGACGAAAGTGTCTTTGGCTAGTTTCAACCCAGCGCAATTATCATTTTCATCGCCACGTTGTTTAAATAGCAAATGCATTTGCGCCCAGTTTTGCGCCCATGGACGTTCTGGTCTGAAAACGAGGTGTGTTCAGGCGCATTGTTGGCGCATTGCTATTTTGAGGCAACTACAATAGACTTGATATTGCGCCATTGACTTTAGACCAGGTTTTAAAAACTGGTCTAAAGTCAATGGCGCTATATTGTTTTTGTTATTTTAAGAGCGAGTTAGTAATATGCACCTATAAACGGGATGACAACGCGGGTTTGCTTATCACATACATGAATGCGCAGCAGCACAAAAACGCTTTTAAATATGAAAGATTAAAGAATTGAATGTAAAAGATTATTATTGAGTCTCTTGAACATAACTGAGGACCGATTATGAGACGTTAAAAGTCGTAAAGAGCTGCTTCACCTGTAGCCTAAGTAAAAAAATGCTTTGCTTTAAACAAATGCATCTGTTTTTAAATGTTTTTTAATTACTACCCTACGGATTTATTGTATATGATGACTCTGTACCTGTGGATATGGTGAGATGAGAAACATTTTAAGTAATTCTTTAAAAAAAAAACATGGGGCTGTCCGAGTGCTGAATCGCTTCGGCTCTCCGCACATTTGTATTTTTAGAGTACAATCCTTTTCTTGCATATTTGCAAATTATTTTATGAGATTACAATGATTATGTACGATATCAATACATTTACAGCATTTAAAAGATTGCTATTTGTACTTCTATGACTGAAAGAAAACCGCTTTTAAAGGTTTTAATTTAAAATTTCAATAAAAATGAAAACAACCAATTTTTTAAACATTATTCTTAAACCAGGTGTCATCTTCTTCTTCCGCTTACTTTTCTAGTTTACAAAGTCTGTCATCTAAATAGGGATTAGACATCCAGCGCAACTGTCTTTTAAAGGGGATGAGAGCAAAGACTCTCATTGGTTTATTGAACATTACGCCCAAAACACACCCATTACTCATTAGGAGAATATGAACACACCATTTTTCCCGTCGTTTAATTAGCAAAAGTGGCATCGGACATGCCCGTTTAAACATACGCCATGCGCTTTAGACAATGCGCTTAGAAAATAGGGCCCTTAAAGTTTGTTTGTGGGACCTACCGTTATCGTACAATTACACCAAAAGTGACAGGAGTTCAAACGTTACAACTTACCCCATAGGTGGGGTTAATTGTAACAAACAGTTCCAACCGTTTGTTGTAACACCTGCTAGAAAATTGGATTTAAACACAAATAATTCAATCAAATTCTATCTATCTATTATAGGCAGATATATAAACAATATCCACCTTTAGTATATAAATAGAATTTGATTGAATTATTTGTGTTTAAATCAAATTTTCTAGCAGGTGAAAATCCACACATTCATCCATGCATGATCATCCTTGTATTATGCATCAATGCATATAAATAGATATTTTTATAGGGCTGCACAATTAAGACAAAATATTATCATAATTGTCAATATCATTTCCCCCTGATATTGTATTAACAGTTATCATTTTGATGAATAGTATTTACATTGTTTTCAATTCATTATCATTGTATACTGGAGACTTGTTTTTTAGGCGTTACAATTAACCCTGCATTAGTTTGTGCCCCTCTCATCCCTACTGTGGTCACCATGGTACAGTTAGTGGTAGTATTGTAATTTCCTGTTAATATCATGGTATTTTCAAAGTAGTCCGAGGTGCTATCAGCTTACAGGTCAAGAAACATGGAATTATAATGGCAAAATAATGTTCAAAAATATGGAAACACCGTAGTTCACTGTCAGAAGAAATGGGTACAAAATAATCCCAAGCTGTCTCTGGGGTGGTACCCTTTAAAAAAGTGCACCTTTGCACCTAAAAACAGATTTTAGTACCTCAAATGTTCATATTGGTAAACATATCTGTACCTAAATGGTACATATTAGGACCTTTTTGAATGGTACTGCCCCAGTGACAGCTTGGGGCCATTTATGACCATGACACTGTGTCTATTGATTTATTTATACTCTGTACTTCTATTACTTGTACATCTAATCTTAACTAGCTTGTACATCTGTACTTTTCTGAAACACTACAAGCTTATGCTTGTACCGCTGGGTGTAATTCTGAAGCTTTGCATTACTACAATCTGTTGCTTTAGTAGCGACTGTCATTTGTAAGTCACTTTAAATAAAACTGTCTGCTGTATGCATAATTGGTAATGTATTGCTTTATAAAATAACTGGACCACTCATTTTATTGTAACATAAATAACAATGAATGTATTAACACAAGACACAGTGTTTACAACCAACCTCGGCTCCAAATCGACTTGTTCATCTGTTTTATGGATGTACATTTTTTAATATAATCATTATTTTGTGTGTGGTATAAGTAATTGAAGTTTGACGTAATTTATAAACCTCTTGTTTTTGTCCTCTCTTAAGCCTTTAAGAAAGACACAGACATGTAATCAGATATAGTCAAGCACCTCCCCCTTCTTGCTGAACCCAGCTTCCTATTGTGCTTTCTGGTCCATGGCCATCTGTTGCATGAGCTCTTGTATTTGGATGACTGGACGCTTTTAGTCTAAGTGAGAGAGAACGGATGTTGAGCTAAAATTTGCTGTGTCTCTAATGAGACACTGCAGTATTGATGATATGCAAGCCTTTTCTCATTGGCCAGTTCGCTTGCTTTGGCATGTGATTGGCTGATGCCTTATTTGTTGACTTGTGCTAGTAAATAATTGAAGAAACTCCACCTTGTCTCAACACGTACACAAGTCATGTCAGACAGAGACAGAGAGAGAGGGGAAAAGTGTGGGATGTAAATATGTAAAGATGACTTACCATCTGTCTGTGTGTGTGTATACATAAATATAAGAATGTATGAGCTCAACTTGATTTTTCCAAGTTTCCAGAGTCAACATTCCTGTAGAAAAACCCTATCCTACATGATACCACTAACATATTACTAAAATCAAACGGAAATCGTAGGAATGGAAGCCTAAACTTTACATTAAATTTAAACTTATCCCTTAGATTTGATTGGTTGATTGAAATGTTGACCCAAAACATCTCAAAATTGAAAATAAAAATTAAGGCGGCTGTATGAATAATTACATATACAAGCATATATATTATTTACTGTATGTGAGTCTGCATGTAAATGTAAATATGCGCACATATGATAATAAACCATCTTAACATATGAGGAGTTCAGATGCAAAACCCTCTAAGTGCGTCTGACATGTTTTCTTGTAAATAAGCTATTTTTTATCAGGCTCTTATGTTTAGGTTCAGTAATTACACTTTAATTATTAGTGAGTAATTGAGATGTCTTATTTTCACAAATGTCACTTATTTTATTGGTATTTAACAAATTTTACTGTGCGGCAAAACCCTCTATGTGCATGCAAAGTTTTTTTGTCAAAAAACTCCACTTGTGCAAAAAAACACTTCTTTGGACAAGACAGTAAACAGTTGCAAAATCACTAAAGATGCAAATAGAAACATTGCAAATAGTCAGAATGTAAAAATAAAGAAACTCAACCAGACTTTAGGGGGCGCTGTGATCCATGTCACTGTCACATTTGGGTTGTATTCAGGTCCAAGTACTCCAAAGTCCAGGTTGACAAGCGCGAGTGATTTCAATGTTAAGTCAATGTAAAGACGCGTTGACGCGCGTCTGGAGGTCTCGCAGCGTGAATGAGCCATTTATTGCAGTGTGGTAGATGCAATTCCGCCTCATTTGGCTGTGTAGTTCGCGCGAAACGCGCAAGTTGGAAAAAAATGAACTTTTGCTGAAAAACCCGCCGTGTTAACCAATCAGGAGCTTGCTCTAGTAGTGACATGATTACAGGAAGCTAGCGGAGTCGCAGAAGCCCCTCCCATGACTTGAAATTCCGCGTGAATGTGTCGGTGACTAGAATTTCATGCGCGGATTTCACGCGCGATTGAAGCGAGTAAACTCAAAATGTTCAAGCGTTTTTGACGCAAATTTGACGCCTCAAACACGTGTGGTGTGAACCCACAATTAGAAGAATTAGAGAGTCAAAAAATAAAGGTGGTGTTTAGCGGATTTTGCCAACAAAGCGACATCTTTAAATTTCCTGAGGTCGAGATTAAGCGGATTTGAACCAAAGGTATTTAATGAACATATAATACGCGTCAAGAGCATTCGGATAATACCATTATCTCATTTTTGACCGAGGTGACTATTAACAGCTTTTGCATCTGAGCTTCACATACAGTACATCTACATCCCAATTTTTTTACATCCCTCCTCCTCACTCACACAGGCTCGCATAATGCATTTCTATATACGGTCATATACATAAATAACCTAACCGTTTCTGTCCCTCTCTATTCTCCAATTTTTTTACTTGATTAGTGTACAAATGCCCTGAATGCAAAATCCAGTTTTTCATAATATCCGTATTCCTTATTCTATTAATGTTTAACTGCACACACGCACATGCACGCATATCTGCATGTGCATGCAACACATTTGTGTAAGTGTATCGTTTTATTGAAGAGATTTATTGATCCAAATGACATTTGATAGGATGTACTCACATGACCCCAGGGTACAATTTGCATAACGTGTGAGATGAACACAACCATCTACATCTAGTAAATGCATTTTACTGCAGTAGTGTGCTTGCTTGTACGCATGTGAGCGCGTTTGTCTGTAACAGGAAATTTGTAAGCGCAACATGAATCGCCAGCATGTGGGTTTGTTTTGTTTGTCCCATCTGTTTTTTAGTGTCATGTGACTCTCTAATGACCTCTCTCTAGCGTTTGCTGAGCATAGCAGTAAAGTAACAGTGTGAGATTGGCTGTTTAGCCCGTCTGCTGGGAACAAAACATTAAGTGACTAAATGGCCGCCCCACTCTGTGAGGAAGTTCACACTGAGTCTTAGTCAACGTGCATGTGACAATGTTACAGAGCTGTACCTTTCTACCCTGAGTGACTACACTTGACAATTTTCACTGTCGCATGAGAGAAATGGCGGTAATGACCTACAAAGATTACTTTTGTGTAGTTTTTTTCTTTCCTCTCAGGGCTATAGCTTTACTGTCATCTGCCCCAGTTGTCTATACAGTGTGTATTGAGATTCTGTATTAATGATCTGCTCCAGGCCCATCGATCTGGATTTTATTGGCAATGGATGTCATTTCTGATTTGCTGGATGGGTTTATAGCCGCGCTGTTCACTGGATTCATCTGCTAATTGACCCTCTCTTTCTGTGGTGTGCATTTATGCAAGGTTGAGTCAGTAACCAGCGTCATCGAGGGTGGTGGGCAGCATCTCAGTGCCCAGTATGAAAACACATAGCATTAAAATGTAATAAGCCACACCTGAGTCTGTGTTTATAAGGCTTTGCGTATTAAATGATTGTAATTATCTTCATCATGCGAGTCTTTAGTTCATGCATTTGTGGAGCTCAACGGGGGTCCCAAGGCAATCTCAAGCAATTTTTCGATATAATTACTGTGTTAATCAAAAATGCAATATTAAGTGGTAACACTTTACAATTAGATTGTATTTGGTAACATTAGTTAATTTCACAGTGTAATGACACGCCAAATAGCGAAAACTGTGAGGACGGCTCTTGTTGCCCACATGCTGGCTGCATATGGGTCCAAAGTTGCCCTGCCACACCACACGAATGTTGGCCAAATACCAAATCTGTTCTGCGCCTACATCAGAGGAGGTAACTTTTTGTACCCGCAGGTGGCAGTAGTTCATATTTATCATTACTTAAAATGCAATAAGAAAAGAGCTATTGATGCCAGTGATACAAAACATAAACAAAGCAGTTTTACACAAATCCCAACGCAGACACATTCGTGATATCTACCGAGCCATATCTTTTAAAAATACTCACATATTGAAATAAAAGATGTAAAAAAGAGATCAGTTCTATATGTTCCGTCTTGACTTTGTTGTTTGCCTTAGCTTTGTTGTTAACATTAGTTAATACACAATGAACTGAAATAACCAAATGTATTGGCTTCAACTTAAATTAACAAAGATGAATACATTTATAAAAAAACTATATTGCATTATACTTTTAAGTTCATGTTAGCTAATGCATTTACTTGTTAAAAAAATTAGGGATGTTAATTTAACACGTTAATTAGATTAAGTAGTTATGGGGGAAAATAACGTGTTAAAATTGTTTGTGCACTTAACACACGCAAACAAGCCAGTGCTGCAGTCACAAAAGTTTATAATTTCACATTTCCAATTTAACTCTTTCCCCACCATTGACGAGTTATCTTGTCAATTAATGGGGACATTCACAAGACTTTTTTAAGATGTCAAATAAATCTTTAGTGTCCCCATAGTACGTATGTGAAGTTTTAGCTCAAAATACCATATAGATAATTTATTATAACATGTTAAAATTGCCACTTTGAAGGTGTGAGCAAAAATGTGCCATTTTGGGTGTGCCCTTTACAATGCAAATGAGCTGATCTCTGCACTAAATGGCAGTGCCGTGGTTGGATAGTGCAGATTAAGGGGTGGTATTATCCCCTTCTGACATCACAAGGGGAGCCAAATTTCCTATTCTATGCTTGCAGAGAATGGTTTACCAAAGCTAAATTACTGGGTTGTTCTTTAACACATTTTCTAGGTTGATAGAAGCACTGGGTACCCAATTATAGCACTTAAACATGGAAAAAGTCAGATTTTCATAATATGTCCCCTTTAAGAGAATGACGAGTTTTTACGGCAATCCATATTTTCGCTATTTCACTAGGTGGCGCTCTTACTCAACTTATAAATCACTTAAGCGTCTACAAATCCAAAACCAGTAAATACTCTTTGTATGTTTTGACCACCATTCTTTGATCTCTAACATAAATGGAGTTAGCTTTTAAGTATTTTTGAAGAAACTGTGATAAATAGAGAACAAATGAAGATACATTGTTTTTTGCTGTTTAAAAGCAGAGGGTCGGTTCTTTCATTTGATATATTGGAAGAAAGGATTGGTGTGGAAGGCATTAAACTTTTGTGAAAATCATAAAAATTCTATTGCTGGCTGGCAACTTTTTTTAAAAAGCTACTTTGAAATAGTGAAATATTTAAGCACAAGATGCGAAACACATCTCAATGCAGTGCTCACACGCTGTTTAAGAAGTTTTGTGTGTGTGTGTGTGTTTTTGTGTGTGCGTGCTACTGCGCCTGTTTAAAACCAGTGCCCAGATATCTGCAGACTGAGCACAAATGCTACCTGGGCGTTGAAAATGTGGGTGGGTCCCCCGCAGAAAAAGCATTTACTGGAGTAGATGCCATTTTCATTTTTTTAAACAAATGCTGGGCCGATTAATTGGCCGATTTTTGGCATATTTAAAAAAATCGGCTTCGGACGATTTTGCTGCAAAATTAGGCCGATTAATATGCAGGCGCATCTGCGGGCACCTAAGCGTTGTTGTAGAACTCGTGACCATAGACATTATATACGTAGACACCTCATGACGTGCTGGAACGCATTAAGCGTCGGCGCCATATTGGATGGGTCTCTTCACTGTACGATAGCACCAGAGTCAATCGGAATTAACGGAAAGAAAGCAACTATGCCCGTATTTTGTGCAGCTTACGGTTGCAATAACCGGCGCAGTATTGATTCCAGATCACATGGGATTACATTTCACAAGTAAGATTGAACAATCATTTAGATTATTTTACGTTATTATTTATAATATTATGTCAACGTTAAGCAGGAACTGGTACTCTCTCTCTCATGATCTCTCACTGTTTTTTCTTCACATTTGAAGGTTTCTCAGGGATACAGGCATGAGGTGGCAATGGGAAGTTGCTATAAAACGGGAGGGTTTTGTTGTGACAGAGTCGTCAAAGCTCTGTAGCAAAGAGTAAAGAAGAACAAGAGGGGAAACTCTGATTCGTTTTTGGCAACAGCCACTAGATGGCGCTTCAGTAGCGCGGCCGCTATTTTGGAATGAAAATTCTCACAGCCAATTCATTCTTAATTCATTCATATTAAAATTAATTTTATACCTAATTACATAAAATACCTAATTATGTAAAAATTACATAAAAATTGTGTACTTTTACTTTTCTTGAGTAAAAGTAGTACTAAAGTATTTTTTAAGTAAAAGTAAAAAAAAGTAGATGTTTAATGTACTTAAGTATTAAATATAAACCAAAAACTTATTAAAAAATTATGAAATGTAGTGGAGTAAAAATTATGATCAAAGAAAAACACTGATAAAATACAGATACTTGAAAATTAACTTTTATGTAGAAAGTAAAATACTTAAGTAGTGTCTGCCTCTGTCAATATGCAATACTTAAAGAGCATAATACAAAGTATTTTAGCATGAAAGCAGTATTTTTCAATGTGTGAAAGCGTCCTGTATCATAACTAAATATCTGCCGCTTACAACAACTCAAACGGTGTGAAAATCCGGTAAAAATTAGGGGAGTTATGATTATTCCGCATTAGAAATGAATGCAAGGGAGCGCACTGGAGACCCATCCAAGATGGCGGCCGCGCGATACGTCAGCTCCAATAGGCAGCTCCGTCTACGAGGTGTCTACGTATATAATAGCTGTGTCCCAATTCAAGGGCTGCGACCTTATAAGCATGGGTCCTTAAAAATGAGCACTCGGTCTTTCAAGGTGGCAGCCTCAGAAGTTCGCGAAGAGAACTGAAATGAGACGGTCTAACCTTCGGACGACCCATAATTGGCGTCACCTGCTGCGCCTGTCAGCAGGACATAGTGGAAACGTTTCTGACTTATTAAAATAAATATGAAATCAGAGAAATATTAATTTAGTTTAGAAAATATGACACGTTGATGTAGATTAAACTATTCAACAGTATATTAAATTAAATTAATCAACCATAGAAATATATACATCATAAAAATAATAATATTAACACAAAACATAACTTATAATACTAAAACAGTGACAAACTTTTTTTGATAAATACACACTTTTATTTAATGAAGGTTTTAATTGTTTATTTTAGAATATCCAGCCGCCGTTGCAGGCGCGCAATGAATCTTGGGATATCCTCGGCTGTTAAGGATCCATTCGTTCTATCCTTAACATCGCGGAGAAATGAGGACGCATTTTGAGGCTTCATTCTAAGCATCCTTTGAATTGGGACGTCCTTACCAGCCTCAAGTCGCGCTGCTGTGACGCAATCGGTCTTAAAATACGTCCTTAGAAGGTAGCAGCCTTTGAATTGGGACACAGCCTATGTCTATGCTCGTGACGCTGCCTCTTGCTGCAAGCAGATCGCTCCCGTGTGTGTGCAGCCGTGCCTTACAGCTTTACAGCCCAACGATGGTGGGATCGCGCGAATTAAGCAGCCAGTACAACAGCGCGACGGACTCTCGCGGTGCACTGTCCGTGCAAAGATTAGGCTCATTTCATGTGATTAATGAGTGATGATGATCTTTGTTTGCGTGACAGAGAGAGCAGAGCCGCGCGCGCACGCGTTCTGTCTTTAAATTGTCTCCAGAGAAAAAAACATATCGGTTGACCTCTATGCACGTACTTGTATTAACAAAGTCTGGTTTGTTTGGAAATATCGCCTTGTGAATGCGAACCGAACCAACATGAAACTGCACCATTGTAGCCATTTAACCCCTGGTTTCGGAAACAAAGCAATCGATGTACAGGTCTGAAAACACCATAAGTTAACTTAAAGTAATGACAGCATTAGTAGCGATGATTTTAAATGCTTTGCAGTGCAATAATAACTATAACTGATGTGGATGAATATATACTCTTTATAACTCTTTATACAATGTGTAATTGAGACCCTACTCCCTCTTTAACTAAGGGTGCTTTGTCCTGAAAAATGATTAAGGTGCAGCTAAAACTATGTGCAATTTGTTTTCTACATTTATATTTTATTCACACGGCTTTAAAAACCCAAGGCATGAAACCTAAATTACTGTTAAATAAATAAATAAATTTAATCTGTTGACACACCGGGACTTTGTCATGGAGCAATGCTTAAAAATTCTTAATGCCTTAAGCTGCTGTCCTCCAAACAGTATTGGGTTTATTATCTTATATAAAAAATAGGAAGCTTTCATATCTGTTCAGAACTGAGGAAGACATATTGTTTGGTCACATTGGATTGAGATTTAGAGAGATAATTAAGATGTTTAGGCAGATTTAAAAATCGCTTATTAGTGAGAATGTGCTTTCAAGAGGACTCAGTTTAATTCCTCAAACATGTACTGTTTACCTCTCCGATATGGAGAAAAGTATTCAGGGGAGGGGTCCGAGGCATATGGAGATATTAATTCTGCACAGATTTGTCTGGGGTCAGGAAGGGTCGCAATGTTTTATTATATCTCTGTGGATTATGATGCAACGGCAGAAGCCGCCGTACTTGAGGTCTTAAGTCGGCGCCTGTTCCAAGATAATTGATTCCGCTTTGGAGATTTATGTTTCTGGAAAAATGAGTTCTGTTGGTGGATGTGATGCCTGGCCGTCAGATCTGCAGATAACTTTTATCCCCTCCCAGGGTATGAGGCCTGAGTTTAGACCTTGTCACCATAAAACACAACCCCCCCAAACCACAGAGACAAACTGATGAGATTTTTGCCCGTGGGCCACTGCCAATAGAAGAGATCAACTCAAGCGTTCATCTCCTCGGGCTGGCTGTACATTCAAGATCTTGTGTCAGGGAAAATCGCAGCATCTGGGGAATGTTCGGGGTGAAGGAGGGCGGGGCGAGCAGCTGTCGAGTGTTATGATTGAAGGGCACTGTAATAAGAGGGCAGGGATTTGATAGGTGATATAATTGTTCTGCCACTCAGGATCACATGAAGACATGCTCATATGTTCCTCATGAACAGTAGGGGTTAGTGACAGATACATACTGCTTACCATTGAGAATACAGTGGATTGAATGATGTAGTCAAACAATGATGACATGGTTCACTTGTGCTTGGTTTGTTATTTCAGACAGTGATTTTGAGTTAGTGTCGTGTCATGTTTCTTCTTCTTTTTCTCCACTGATCATTGGAGATTTGATAGTTAGCTCACATGAGGGTGTCAACTTGTCAGCAAGTTACATAAACTAACAATGAACAATACTTCTACAGCATTTATTAAAGCTCACATTGCACACACTGTTTCTGCATATATGATGTTAATCTGGAGGACCTATAGAGTAGTATTATATCCTTTATATCTCTGAAGAGTCTTTAGTTTAATCAGATTTATAAAAGAAAGATTAGCTTTACCGAATCTTTCAGATAACGTTTGAAAAAATGAAGAAGGAGGAGTTACTCCGCGGGAGGAGCGAGTACGAGTCATACAACAATACAACACTTATAACTTATGATTCACTACATGTTCGTGTCATTTATATAATATGCGCGCGCCTATTTCCAACATAAGACAAAAGTCTTACTAACCACATGCAACTCATGACCCGGTTGGGACTTTTCAATGAAATCCAGCGCATCAAACACACACGCAAAACTCCGCTGCCACACCGGATAATAAACTATATCCATTGTTTTCATAAGGCTTGGAAGATGGCTTTCTTCTCCTTACATCCAAAAACACACTTCTTCTTTCATGCCATTGTTGAGTTTTGAAATTAAACAAAGCTGTCGCATGATGTGATGTTTGTAAGTTCTAGCGTCTCCCGCTGATTGACGGGTGGGCGGGGTTTTCCAGTGGAAGTACCCATAAAAAGAAGTGAAACGTATAGAAACCCCTGAAACGTCAGCTGGACCCGTAATCGAAAAAAAAAAATCCGAAACTTGTACGAACCCTGGCGAAGTGCATTCGACACAGAAATACTCTGTAACACGCCCAACTGCTTTTTTGACACTTTGCCTACGTTTAGCATAAGGGAACAACTCTATAACTGTGTTAATAAGACCGAATGCATGAAATACCACCTTTTTAATCTAAGTTTATGTACATTTCTACATTGACTAATAAGTATTTTTTACCTTAGTTAAAGGTATTGCGGAGGATTTTCTTTTTTCTGGGTGGATCATCAAGACTATTGGTCCTCCTATTTGTCAATCAGGAGTGTTGCGCAATTGCATTTTTTAAAGAAGTTGCGAAAGGCGGTTCTTTTCTAAAATTCGAGAAAATCCTCCGCTACACCTTTAATGCACAGTGTGAACTAACATAAACAACTGTATTGGCATTAACTAACACTAACAAAGATTAATAAATTCTGAAAAACTATATTGTTAGTTTATGTAAACTAATGCATTTTGGGTAACACTTTATTTTATGGTGTCTTTGTTACACATGTTACATGTAATTATTATAGTAATAACAGTTAAATATGCATAATTACATGCAACTAATCCTAAACCAAACCCTAATCTTAACCCCAACCCTTCAGTAGGTACATGTTGTTGTTGATGATTATTACTTGGTACTTAAATATATAATTACAACGTAACAACGACGCCTTAAAATAAAGTGTAACCGTATTTTGTAATGTTAACAAATACAACCTTATTGTAAACTCTTATCATTTTTTCACACATTTAGATCCATGTGTTGATAGGGGGACATAAAAATGTCTCACACAGTAGAAATGACATATCTGTGTGTTGTAGCTCTCAACATTATAAGAGTTATGTGGTGTAGTAGTTAAAGATTACAACTTGTAATCAAATGCTGGCTGATTTGATCTTTGCAATGAGAGTCATAAGTTTTTATTGTGTTCTTGAGCAAAGGGTTGCTTCGGGAGAGTTGTTTCGCAAGGAAAGCTAAAGAAAATGCTTGCCTGGGCAAAACACAAGTTTAGGGAAAGTTGGCAGGGCGTTGCTGGGTGGTTGCAAGGTGTTGGCCAGGGTGGTTGCTGCAGTTACTTATCACCCAAGTCAAAAGAGCCCAGATATTCTGGATATTTTCTACCAGTGGCGGGTTGTTACTGCTCATTCGAAGGGCGCAAATTCAAAATATGAGTTCAGAGTATCATGTTAACCAAGTGCATCACACGTTCACAAAATACACGCAAGACGTTCTCTTAACAGTAAACTCTGATTACGTATGAGATTATGCGAGTATCTAGCAAACGCGAGCGTCTCTTTTATCATAAACCCTTTAGACGTGTCTGCAACAGGCGCTTCTTTTGACAAGACACATGATGCACATAGAACTGTTTTCAACTTTCTCGCATTGCCGGGCACGCCCACTGATCTATATAAATGACTGGATTGCGCATGGAACGCTTACGTAACAGCGCGAGGTGAAGCCAGCGCAGAGTTCGAGCCGCCATCTTGGTATACCCAACCGGCAGACGGCGTCATTGACTTCCATTCAAAATCATGTTTTAAATTCACCCGCTTTACAGCGTATCAGTCACGCAAGATTATTTTAAGGATATGTGTACGTAAATTAACTGTTAATTCTGGTGTTATTTGCAATGTTTATGTTTAAATCAGGCAGGAAAATGGATTTGTAAAAAAAACGTTAATGTGAGTGTGTCTGCTGCGTTCTGTTAATGACACGGGTATAAATAAAGTTTTTTTTGACATTCAGCTACACGGTCAGCGTTATTTCTCTAAATAAGTTTAGGTAACTTGTAAGTTTAAATAACATAAAACCAGCAAATTATTGCATGCACATACTGTACAAAGTATGATTATTTGTTTAGATTTCAGAATGAGCATGTTTGTCGTTAATACTAAATATGCTGCGGTCTGTCTGCTGATCTGATACTGTAATGAAGATGAATGTATAATAACAGATTAAAAACTAAAATGTTCAACTTTCAGTAAATAACTATGTACATGCTTAGGACGTTTGTGTTGTCATAATGTACAGGGTAACTTCAGATATAAAAACGAAGACTAGTAAAGTGATGTTTTATCATTAAAATCTGATCGCGTCCATTTATTTAATAGAATGTTTGGGTATACCAACATGGCGGTGGCTTCACAGTTGTGACGTCATGCGCAATCCAGTCATTTATATAGATCAGTGGGCACGCCCCATCCGGTCACTCGTGCTGCCGTATATTGCCAGCTCTCCATTAAAATGAATGGGATTATGTTGCTTTGGTGCTGCGTCGCTTGAAATGCGAATGGGGCATTAGGTCTCTACTTAAGTCTAAATTAATCTTTTTATATTTTGTTTTCTGCCAAGAGAAAACTGTAAATCTGATTATTTAGGAAAATTATATAGCACATTGCAGTGCAGTGCAGTTTTTTTGGCTAAAAGTGACGACTAAGTAATTTTGATGCACCAGTGCACCTTTCAAATTTATCTTTTGTTAACATTCTGGCTGTGCAGGAGGCCCTGGGGTTAATATGGATCTCGCCTTTGGTTCTCACCCACATTAACCCGCCCACAATGGCCTGAATAGGGTAAGAATCTCTTTTGCTGCAGTTTCCTTATACTGAAAAATCGCAGCTACATTCCACATGGGATGGATGCTTAGTGCAGCAGTTAGCCACCTGTGTCTAATATCTCCTAGTTATAAAAGAAGCTTTAGTGCTAAATTGAGCTTTGAGAAACGGTTGTGAGACACAAGACTGTATTTATCCCACTCATTTTTCATGCGTATTATGCCTTTCTCCCAGCTGTTGACAGATCTGAGGCATTTGTGGGATTCAATCTGTGAGTAAGAATCACAAGCTCGGAATTTCTTTGTTTTTCCTTACAACTGTTTTTTGGCTCTACTAAAGCTGATCGTAAATGAAACAATAATACTCTCTCATGATCCCGTTTAAAGATTAAAATTGTTAGTATGCATTGATAAGAACTGGGAAATGGCTTTTAGGCTGGTTTTAAATTGTACCCTAGATTGGTTTGCTTGATGGTTATTGTATTATATGCCTGTGATTGTGTGTGTGTGTGTGTGTGTGTGTGCACGCGTACACGCGTCTGTTTATCAGCAAGTGCACTGGGTCAGTCTTTCATCATGCATAATATTTAGGCTTAGGTTTGTAATAATAAATGTAAAAAATATCATAAATATTTGGTTTTTATTTTAAAAAACACTATTACATGCATTTGCAGAGATCCACTTTAAAGGGACACTCTTTTTTTTATTTGCTCATTTTCAGAGTTAAACATTTGATTTTTACCATTTTTGGTAATAACTAAGACCGACAGAAAATTCAAAGTTGCGATTTTCTTTGCCAATATGGCTACGAATTATACCCTGATTCTGGCATAATAATCAAGGACTTTGCTGCTGTAACATGGCTGCAGGAGGCGCAATGATATTACGCGGTGCCCGAAAATAGTCCCCTGCTATTGAAAGTTACGAAGGGGACTATTTTCAGGCCCTGCGTAAAATCATTGCGCCTTCTGCAGCCATGTTACAGCAGCAAAATCCTTGATTATTACGCCAGAATGTTCCTAGCCATATCGTCCTAGAAAATCGCAACTTTTAATTTTCAGTCGGTCTTAGTGCATGATGTATCTACAGAAGAGTCAAGTTTTAAATAGGAAAAAAAATTTGTGCGATGCTAATGGTCTAATCAGATTCAATGGATTATGCTAAGCTATGCTAAAAGTGGTACCGCCAGACCCGGAGATCTGCTGAATTGATTCCAAAACGATAAAAAACAAATGTTTAACTCTAGGGTAGCTGGAAAATGAGCATATTTTTATTGTCTCTATGTGATTACTATAGACTTAAAGGTAACACGTTTTACTAACTATAAGTAACTTATACAAGCTCTTGTCAACTGTTAGTATTAGTAGACTGTCTGCCTAACATCTGCTTACACTTTATTGTGATGATACCCCGACAGATATTAGTATCTTTGCAACTACGTCAACTTATTCTACTAACCCTACCCCTAACAGTCTACTTATATTTTAATAAGAGTTTCTAGACATTGTAGTTGCAAAATTACTTATAGCTCTAATGTGAACTATCAATCAATATACTCCATTCATACACTGCTTTTACAAATGAGAACAATCCCAAATGTCCCCAGGGGGACTTTTTTTAGCTCACTACTGTGGATAAATTGGTCCCCAAAGGGTTGTTAAGTCCAAGCACACATTTCAGATTAGAGACAGAGAGGGTCAATGTTCGGTTAGTTAGCCCATGCTGGTATAGTCGATGACACTTTTCTGCTCCTAAGAAGAAGTATCTTTCTCACTTAACAGGCAATAAAGAATAGTCAAACGGTTTGTGCTTGCTATTGTGGTGCCATATCAGCTCATCATTGTTTTAAAGAGCACCTATTGTCTGATTCACTTTTTTACATTTCCTTGGGTGTGTAAGTGTTTATTAGTATATGTTAAACATATGCAAAAGGTACATACCCTAAAGTAAACAATGACGCGAGTTATCTTTTCAACGTAAATCTCTTTTCTTGGACTACATCAAACTCATGGATTGTAGGCAACAGTTTACTTCCTGGGATTGGTGCTGTGGTAAAGACCTTGCGTTTCAGGAAGAGAGTGAAATCTGAAAATAATGTGTTTTTAACCATAAACCACACAAACACATTGTATTATACAAAATACACAAAATAAGTTTGAATTTTTTTTTCAAAAACTGCTCCCAAGCTGTCACTTGGACAGTAACCTTTATAAAGGTCCTAATGTGCGGCTTTTGGTACTTATATGTACCTTTGACATACTAATAAACACTCTGCTATGAATACTGTATGTACCTCTGAGGTACTACTATGAACTCTTTAGTTGCAAAGGTGTACTGTACTGCCCCAGTGACTTCTGGGGACCATTTATTGAAATTTTTTGACAGTGCATTCACGACTTAGGTCAGGGGTTTTCAAACTGGGGGGCGGGGCCCCCAGGGGGGCCGCTAGATGGTGCCAGGGGGGCCCCAGTTTTATGACATTTTATAAAATACATTAATTAATCATGAATTCTGTGTAATTAAACATAAAAAAATAAGGCTACTAACCAAAAGCACTACTTTTTTGTATAATTTAATATGTGTTTTAGTAAAATGTTGAGTTTATAACAGTTTTTTGTCACAAATTTTCTTTGGGGGGCTGCGAAGGAATGCACCATAAACAAGGGGGGGGCACCACTGAAAAAGTTTGGGAACCACTGACTTAGGTGACTGGTTTAACACCTAAACTCTAAATCTGTTAAACGTGTTATTTTAACACATCATATGTCATTTTGTTTTGATTTTGTGTTCAAATAAATTAAAGGGACAACACAAGATCTGTTAAAACGGGTGGTTTCCCGACAGGGATTAGCTTAAGCCAGGACTAGGCCTTAGTTTAATTAGGAAATATTACTAGTTTTAACAAACATGTCTTACTAAAAACATTACTTCTTTGCATTTTGAGGCAAAACAAAGGGCACTGATGTATTTTAAGATATGTTACTGCAAGTTGTTTTTAGTTTGGACAACTCTTACATTTATTTTAGTCTAGGAGTAGTCTAATCCTTTTTTTCACATACCGTATATTACTGTTGCTCCTTTAAGCCCTGTCTCCCTCAAACACATTGATTTTGTACAAAGCTCATCGTTCTAAAAAACGCTGTATCCTCCGATTGGCCAACTAACCTGTACGTTGTGATTGGCCTGAATACCTTAACACATCGTTAACATAACTAACTACTAATAAGTGTATTAACTCAACGTCTTTGTTTTTCCCCTTTTTGACAAAAGGCTGGATTGAAAATATCCCACTGTTATGCTATGTACACACCAAACGCAGGGGATCGCGTTACTCGCTCTAGATTACTTTCGGGATTTAATTTCATGTCATGAAAATTTTTTGCTCGAGTTGAATATTTTGGGCGAAGACGTGTTTGAGGCGAATAGCATGCACCTAATTGCATCTTTGCCAGGGCCGGCGTCAAGGGGGGCATTCGCGGGCAGTGCCCCCCCGAACAGGTTGTTGTGCCCCCCTACAAAGTTTTTTATTACTTTAATATATATCAAGAATAATTAAAATAAATTAAACATTGAATGTTTCATGACTTGTAATGTAATCAAATGAGGAAAATATAGTTGATATATGTTTTCTTTAATTAAAATAGACCAGTTTCTCTGATTGGATGTATTGCCGCGTCTCACCCGTCTAACGTCTTTAGCATATTTGTGACTTGATACTAGCAACGTGTTTTTTCGCGGCATTTTATGGATCGTGTAAAATATGGATATAAAAACATTTAGAACGAACCAGCACCGCCTGCTTCATCTTCATGCAAACACAGACTGGCTCAAACTCAGAGATTAGAGGTCGAGGTGGAATTTACAAATCTACAGGACACTGTTTTAAGGAAGTTTAATGTTCTTACACGCCGTCTTCAGCTATTTTAAAGGTAAGTTAGCGTTGTTTTAAATTACGTAAGCTTAAATGTGAAGTGTGGCTATAGACCGTTAACAGCATTACGACGTGATTATGGTAAAGCAACTTTTTTAAAGCTAGGACGCGGTGTGCCCTGCGTTATGAAACCCATTCATTTCAATGGCTTGTGCCGCGCGAGGGTGGTTTGTTGTTGTGTCGAGCCAAGCGCGAGCGCAGCGGAGCTCAGCTTGCACTCACGCCGCGGTGGAAGTTCAATAGTTTTGCGCATAGTTTGTGGTCTTTTGCACTTTATACGGTGAGCTGACAGTCTGTACTAGTTGTATGAGTGTGTGCTTGCTGTATTTGTTGTTTTAATGTCTTGTTTTTGCAAGTTATTGTTGTTATGGTCTGGCGCCGGCTATGATCTTTGAATTGACTTTGTATGTAATCTACTCGCACAAATCATTGAACTCGCATCTGGTGTGAACCCACAGTTAGAGTGTATGCTGAGTTGTTTTAACACATGACACAAATATAGACATTTTCTAGGTTAATTTAAACCAACAGTTGTCCATATTTTACCCAACCATGGGTTAAAACAACTCCGCATTTTCATTCTCTTTATCTTTTGTTTCTGTCTCTCTTGTTCCCCATATCTCATTTCTCTCCCTCAAAGCCACCAGCTGTATTATAAAAGTGTGATGTATGAGACAGTAGGAGAATTGAGGGAGAGATGGATATGAGGCAGATTATAGCTGCTCAGAAGAAGATGGTGGAAGGATAAATCAGATAATAAACCACAATATCTACATATATTTTACCTGTAAATGCCAGTGGCGGCTCGTGACTGCACTTCCGATGGGCGCAAATTCAAAATATTTGTTCGGAGTGTCATGTGTGTTGCTTGCGTTTTCAAAATATGTGTTTGTTGAGTCATGTGAACCATGTGCATCACGTGTTTTGTCAAAATAAGTACCTGCTGCACACGCGTCAAAAACGTTTATAATAAAAGAGACGCTCACGTTTACAAAATACTCGCAAGACACTAACTTAACAGTAAACTCTGATTACGAATGAGATTATGTGAGTATCTGGCAAAGCAAGCGTCTCTTTTATCATAAACCCTTTAGATGCGTCTGCAGCAGGCACTTATTTTGACAAGACACGCGATGCACATAGGATTAATCCATGCGCTGAACACATATTTTAAAATTACGAACGACACACATGATGGGCTACATACATGTTGTGACGAACTTTGCATCGAGCGCCCTACGAAAATAGAAGTCACCGGCCGCCACTGGTAAATCCCACACAATCGTCCCATTTACTAGTGGTAACATAAATATATACACGCTGAAATGCTGTCTCATCTTTGTAACAAACATACACTGGCACTTATCAATAATGAAATCCTGTACTGTAAAGTCCAGCATCTGAATAACTCTCTTATACTGTCACGCGGGCATAGTGGTGCATGCTGGGAAAAGTGAAGCTGCGGAAGGGTTAAGAGGCAATTTGAGCTGCACAGCTGCTGGTGTAAAGTGCTTTGAGCTACAATAGATGTACCCGCAACAGCAGGTGCGCCCTACAGCTGCCTCTTCAAACCAGAGAAGAACAGGGAGGAACAGGCAGGGTAGACAGTGTTTAATATGACACACCATGCAATTTGTCATTTCTCCTTTTCGGTCTTTCTACTAGCTGGCTTTGATGAGACGCTGGAGGATTTTCAGTTAATTAAACCGGATTAGTATAACCTAGGGATCAGGCTTTTCAATTATTCCTCTTTCTCGGTTTTTCTTACAGTCTCGCTCTCTCACCTACACGTTCCCTTTGTTGGGAAAGATGTGTTAGCTTTTAAGTAGAACTAATGGGTCTGCTAAAGCCCAGTAGTGTTGCTCAGGACAACAGGAGGCATGTGACCATCCATTAAAGAATAACATAACCCGATGTTAATCAGCTTAACCCTGCACACACAACGGTCATTAACTTCAATTAAGTTATTCACTTACGGAGCAGAATGATTGTCCTACATTTGGTTAACCTGCAAGGTACTAATAGTAGCTTTTGTTCATGCTTACAATAGATTTTCACAAAAAATAAGGTCTTTACAAACAAAATTCATAGCCACAACCACTTCTTTTTCAAGGTGGCTCGATGCGAAGTTCGTCACAACATGTATGTAGCCCGTCATGTGTGTGGTTCGTAATTTCAAAATATGCGTTCTGGGCATCGAGTGACCTATGTGCATCACGTGTCTTGTCAAAATATGTGCCTGTTTCAGATGCGTCTAAAGGGTTTATGATAAGAGACGCTCGCGTTTGCCAGATACTCGCATAATCTCATGCGTAATCAGAGTTTACTGTTAAAGGAGTGTCTTGCGTGTATTTTGTGAACGTGAGCGTCTCTTTTATCATAAACGGTTTTGACGTGTGTGCAGGAGGCACTTATTTTGACAAAACACGTGATGCACATGGTTCACATGACGCAACAAACACATATTTTAAAAACAGGAGCAACACACGACACTCTGAACACTTATTTTGAATTTGCGCCCCTTGTATGAGCCACCACTGCCCACAACCCACCACCAAAAATGGCACTCTCAGTAAGAAAGGTACACAAGCTGTCACCCTTTAAAAAGGATACCAAATATTAGTTACCAAAAATGTACCTTTGATGTGCTATTATAGACTCTTTACGTACAAAGGTGTACTTTTTAAAAGGGTATCGCCCCGGAGGAAAGTAAAGCAGACATAACAAAGTGTCAAAAGCTCATGTTGTGATGCTGTGAAGGCCCTTCTCTTGAAGTCAGCACCCATCCTCTAATCTACAGCAAGTTCTTGCTATATAGCGTCTATTCTCAGCCATCAAGTACTATTTGAAATAACACATGACCTCTTTCACATCACTTCAGACAGCTTTGTAGGTATAATGCCACTTCACATCCATCTATACCTTTCAATTTTACATCCATCCATTCTTACATGTGTCAATCCATCCACCCACCCAGCAGCCTGTCGGTCCACGAGTGCTTATTTTAAACCATTGCTCCTTTCGGAATTATGCACTTTGAGCCCCTTTATAGGATGGAGTGGGTGAAAACTACGGGGAGGAAGTCTACAAATATCAGACATTACAAAAAAAGCAGACGTCTTTCTGCATTTCACAGTTCCCAATTGTTATCATGCACTGAAGGCAATCTGCTTTCTTTGAAAGTTTTGACATTTATAAGTGGCGTATATCAAAATTCGTATCTTTTAAAATTCTTATTTGACAGTGGAAAAAACATTTGGATGCAAAAGATAGTTCAACACAGATTTGTGATGCCCGGTTTACTTTTCAAATGACATTTACAGCATTAAACCACTAGATACATTGAGTTTATTATAATATATGCTTTTGTAAATGAAACCATAAAATTAAACGTTATGAAAGAAAGCACATTAATGCAGTATAACTGTTGTTTTTGCATTTATAGTTTTGCTTGGAATTTTGTGAACCCTTTACATTTTCTGTATTTTTGCACAAGTATACATTAAAGAGACACTCCACTTTTTGGAGGGAAAAAAGTCATTTTCCAGGTCCTGTAGAGTTAAATATTTAATTTTTACCGTTTTGGAATTCATTCAGGCGATCTCTGTGTCTGGCGCTACCACTTTTAGCAAAGCTTAGCACAATCCATTGAATCTGATTGGACCATTAGCAACGCGCAAAAAAAAGAGCTTCAATATTTTTCCTGTTTAAAACTTGACTCTTCTGTGGTTACATCTAGCGGTGGCATGGTTCACAAAACCCTCGGTTCGTATCACGGTTTTGTGGTCACGGTTCTCGGTTCAGTACGGTTCTTGTTATTTTTTCTTTTCATTTTTTAACACTCCAGAAATGTATTATCTTATTAATGTCTTAATTATCCACATTTTAGGTAGCCTGGTTAGCCAGACCTACATCAAGATGTAAGGTCTGGCAACTCTTCACACAAACGGCTCAATGCAAGGGGCGGGATATAAGGTTGTCCCTCAAAATGCCTCTGTACGCAATAGGATAGCGCTATGACCAATCAGAGCAACGAAGAAGGTGACGTATGAGTCCCATGCGTTTCCCCACCAGTGGAGCTAATTGGTATATCAAACTTTAACCGTAACCAGTCGGCAAAACTCCAAACACATCTTTCTTGCTTAAAAATGACTTCAGTAGGGTTATTTGCTCTTCTCTCAAAGAAAAACATAAGTCTAAGTCCTCCAGAGTCGCGGCCAAAGCCGCTTCAAAAGAAAGCTGTTCGCCAGCAGCAGCAGCCATTCTTTGTTTTCAAGTAGGAACCGTCACAGGCAGCTCTGTCGTCATCATGTTAAGCCCGCCCCACAGACGCTACACACGATGTGATTGGCCTGACCAAATTTTGGTTTTTGGAGCTGTTAAGTGTATTGTGAGTGCCTAGACTAAACCCTGGCAGCAAATATATTTTGCGGCCGCTAGGGTGCGTCTAGATTTCTAGGCTACATTTTAGGATAACAGTATTAAAAAGTTATATCATGTAATAATGCACAAACTGAATTTGACTTTAAGCACATTATTGGGACCATCTCTGAGGAAAGCCAGGCAAGATTTTGATACAGCAAGAGGGAAGACATTGATGATTTCAACATGCTTTTTATTTACTTGGCAAAATTTTTTACTGTGTATTGCCATCTACATGAACTTATGTGCCTTTTTAGCACACAAAGATAACTTGCATTTATCAAACTGCCAACTTCAATGTCGCTCTAAGATTTATCACTGAGAGGCTGCTTAAATATATGTGGACGAGAGAGAAACATAACGTTTACACCTGTAGTATTTACATCCGTCTCTTTTGTCCACTTTTGACCACTTCTGTCCTGATTACTTTGAGGGGCAATTTATGAAATAAGATTGCGCAACTTTCACACGCTAGCAAAATGAAACTATGCGGAAATCAGCCGCTTTCGTTTTATCAATGAAAGGCTAAAAATAGCGCTGTTCACCATATGTTCCCCGCAGAAGTCAGAAAAGACGTAAAACAATTGTGTTCAGTACCTCAGATTAGATAAATGGTCGGAGAGAAGGCTGTCGCGTGTGGCTGTTCGAACACATTCAACCCATAGACTGCAGTTCTATCTATTGTTTGATTTCCGCTGTCATCATAGGTAAAAAAATCCACACACCAAACTTATACGACGCTGGCGCATCCTCCAACTCCGGGGAAGACTTCCTTCCCACTTGCCATTTCAACACATAACATGACCTGCAGCACTCATCCACACCAGTCACCTCTTCTTTCGCGCAAAAGGGAAACACGCTATCTGAGGTCACATACAGGGCACGAGGCTACATACATTGCGCATGCCATTACCCGTCAACCGTGCGACGCACACACGCTCCGAACCGAGACAAGCGAACCGAACGGTTCGGATTTTTTTCATGAACCGTGCCACCCCTAGTTACATTGTGTATTAAGAGTCAAGTTTTAAACAGGAAAAATATTGAAACTCTGGTTATTTTTTAGCGCGATGCTAATGGTCTAATCAGATTCAATGTATTGTGCTAAGCTATGCTAAAAGTGGTAACACCAAACACGGAGATCGGCTGAATGGATTCCAAAACAGTAAAATTCAAATGTTTAACTCTAGGGGAGCTGGAAAATGAGCATATTTTCCCAAAAAAGTGCAG
Source organism: Misgurnus anguillicaudatus (assembly GCF_027580225.2). Classification (NCBI taxonomy): domain Eukaryota; kingdom Metazoa; phylum Chordata; class Actinopteri; order Cypriniformes; family Cobitidae; genus Misgurnus; species Misgurnus anguillicaudatus. Next base: position 26,559,441 of record NC_073345.2, read on the forward strand.
TGTCCCTTTAAATCAGAGTTTCATTAACATTTGGGGAAAGTTTTCAAACCCAAAGTGAATTAGTTATTTTAGGATATTTAAGTAGTTTTTACAAAAAACATTACTGTTGTGCATTTTGAGACAAATCAGTGGCACTAATGTATGTTAAGATATGTCAGTACAAGATCTTTTTATATTAAGGCAGCTTAAACATCTATTTTAGTCTGGTACTAGGATAAGCCCTGTCCAGAAAACTGCCCCATAGTCTGTTTAATGTATAGTTTGCATTATGCTGTTTTATTAAGGGCATCTTTTGTGTAATCTACACAATTTCAAATTCTGTTGCGGTAGAGTCAACACATTTGCGAAAAACACTTTCCCCCCTCTTATGTACGATAAAAGCCTCTGATGTGTTTGGCAATAGATTAGGCAGAGAGAATGGATGCCATAAAACGGTTATCGGCCCCCTGATGCCCTCATCATGAATTGCTACGTTAAGTCTCTGTCTGTGGGGGCCTATTGTACAAGCTTTGTTTATTGGTCTCTCGTAGTCCAGTCATTACCTAATTACTTCCTTATAGGCTTTATGTATAATGAGCGAGGCTTGTGCAATACAGGTGGGAATTAAGAGAAGCTCATTGGCTGGTTAAACTGTCCGTCACGCTAGCTGTGTCCCAATTCAAGGGCTGCAACCTTATGAGCATTTGACCTTAAAAGGTGAGCACTCGGTCTTTCAAGGTGGAAGCCTCAGAAGTTCGCGAAGAGAACTGAAATGAGACGGTCTAACCTTCGGAGGACCCATAATTAGCGTCACCTGCTGCACGCGCCCACCTGCACGTTTCTGACTTATTAAAATCAATATGACATCAGAAAAAATTTTAATTTATTTTAGAAATATGACACGTTGATGTTTATTAAACTATTCAACAGCATACCAAATTATTCAACCTTATAAATATACGCATCATAAAAAGAATATTATTAACACAAAACATAACTTATAATACTAAAACAGTGACAAGAAAAAATGTTTTCTGATAAATACACTTTTATTTAATAAAGGTTTTAATTGTTTATTTTAGAATATCCACCCATTATATGCAGCCGTTGCAGACGCGCAATGACTCTTGGGATATCCTCGGCTGTTAAGGATCCATTCGTTCTATCCTTAACAGCGCAGAGAAATGAGGACGCATTTTGAGGCTTCATTCTGAGCATCCTTTGAAATGGGACCGCCTTACTGGCCTTAAAGGATAATTCCGGTATTTAACACTTTGAGTCTCATTTCTGGTTTGTTTTGGATGAACTACAGTGATGGACACAGAAATTTTGACAATAGGTCGTGTCTTGACTTTTCGACTCATTTAGAAGCGTCTCTTGACTGCTTCAGAATGGAAGTCAATGGCCATGCACAAAATGTCATTAAAACAACACTTAACGTTCATTTTCAAAACTGTACTACTCACCGAGTGGTTCATGGTGTTCGTTGATGATTAAAAACAAATATATTGGTGCAATGTATCATTTCAATCCGTGTTATTTGCTATAGTGGAACTATTTTTTCAGATACCTCACAACCGCGTATATACTTCCGCTCTATATTTGAGTCTGAAGCATGAATGAACATAGTCCAACAAACTGTAATAAAACGGTAGCATACTTTCAAAATCAAGTTTATTTATAACACTTACACCATCCAATATGTTTTTTTCATCGGCAGAACAATAAAGAAGATATTTTGCAGAAACCCCAGTGCTCCGTCATGCAACTCAACCGATCCGCACACTTTAAGAGCTAAAGCATATATATCCAATACAACAGTAATCCCCCATAACTCCGTGTGACATATTGACGTCTTGTGAAGCAAATCAATCAGTTTTTGCAAGAAACTGAATGTTATTTACAACATTATTAGCGTGAATGTCAAAGCAGGAAGCGCGTTTTCCGTTTGAGGCAATCTCTTCCACTGGTGTGCGTTTGGTGGCTGTTGGCTATGGATGTTGGTCTCTCTGCGCCACCTATAGAGCGGGAGCGTGAAGCGCACTTCCTGCTTGGCAAAAGCTCTGCATTAACGCTGTAAAATATTTATATATATATTCGAATCCCAAAACTGAAATACGGAACGAATATTCTGGTCCAGCCCTACAAATATGGGAAAAATTTATTCTGAGAGAAACCGAGCGAAAAAACAACAACCACATGTAAACAGTCCCTTTTCCGGCGCCGGCGGAGTGATATATCAGCGACAGAGGTGTCAAGTAACGAAGTACAAATACTTCGTTACCTTACTTAAGTAGATATTTTGGGTATCTATACTTTACTTGAGTAATTATTTTTCAGACGACTTTTTACTTCTACTCCTTACATTTTCACGCAATTATCTGTACTTTCTACTCCTTACATTTTAAAAATCGCCTCGTTACTTCTATTAATTTCAACTTGTTTTCTTTTTTTACATTCCGGCTTGTCATCGTTAAAAAAAACTATCTTGATAAATTGCATCATCCAGATGAATCCGATTGTGGTTGGATGAGAAGTATAAACATACACCATTTCGACTCCCTATTGGTTTGTACGCAATCCCCGCCCCCCAGCTGGCTGCAGATGATCAAAAGTTTGTTCGATAGTGCTGCACAGAGAAACATAAAAGAACCGCGAGAGCGATTAGAAAGCATGCAGAGTGTCTCCCCTCGCGATGCTTTGATATCATCCGCCATCTGTTTGTACAGTAACAGAACGCAGCATTCTGTCTTCAAATGGAAAAGTACGAGATAAAACTCGCGCATCACTTTCAGGTCAGTTCACATTCACAAGCCTGTGTAAATGTATAGCTGGCGGCTGGCACCAACTCATCTGTGTGATTTAAATAGTGTAACAATACCAATTTATATCATGTCACTTCAGTTGTTCAACTTAAATGACATTGTGCTGCGTTGCGTTTTGAAGCATGGCAAAGATATCTAGGCTAAAGACATTGTTGTTTTGTATATGCTAATAACTGCCGTAAATTTTATTTGCATTAACAAAACCTACTTAGCTGAATGCTTGAGTGTTAAATCAATGAAACACATAACCATACATACCAACTTTTGCTTTTGTTAATAGACATCAGCTGTTTCCTTCAACCTGACTTTTAATTTACTTACAATAAAGACATTTAGTAATTCTCCAAAATTGCTTGGATATATACTGACTAAAGTAAAGTATACTAAAGTCCATTAGCTACACAAGTACAGATGAGGAAATATAGGCTATAATATATAATTGCATATTTGTATAATTGTAGTTTGTGTTGCTGTCAAAATACAATTATAAATGATAACAATAGCATATTTGTATTCTCACACATACTATAGTTGTGTGTGATTTTGTTGTTTTTTAACTTAAGAGGGCACCACTGTAAAAGTTTGGCCACCAGCACTGCTCTGAAGATTGACTTTTTGCACCATTACAATATTTATAGGCAACTAGTCATTATATCTTCCTCTCTATGGAACAAATGTTAATGCTCAGTAGTACACATATATGGTTCTTTAATGCAGTTGTTATCAAACATTTTTTGCGGCCTCCCTTGTGTACAGTGGATTGACATAAATATTCTAAAACTTAAAATTTGAATTAAACAAAACATTTTAAATTATACAATTTTTTGCTTTTGTTTAGTAGCCTTATTTTTCTGAGGTTTAATTACACAGAATTTATAATAAAGTAATGTATTTCATAAAATATTATAAAACTGGGGCCCCTGGCACCATCTGGCGACATCCAGTTTGAGAACCACTGCTTTAATGTATTTGTTTGCATTGTATTAAAATGCGTTAATTTTTAATGGGCATATACCGTATGTGGTTGAAACAGATAGCCTAGTGCAGGGGTAGGCAACATGGAGTGCTGATGTCCTGCAGTGTTTAGCTCCAGGTCTAATCAAGCACACTTGAACAAACTAATAAAGGTTAAAGTCACCTGAAACTACAGGTAACCAAGGTTTTATAAGGGTTGGAGCTAATCTGCAGGACATCGACACTCCAGGACTGACGTTGCCTACCCCTGGCCCTAGTGCATCCCAAATTTTTTAACATTAACATTTTACTAACACTATAGTTATTATGGCCTTTAGAAACATTTTTTAGAGGAGATAGGGTAGTGCCCAAAAGGCCCCTGTGGTGCGGCCTAGGCTGTTTTCTCTAATGACATGTTTTTCCTTACATTACTTTTACTTTTATACTTTAAGTAGTTTTGAAACCAGTACTTTTTCACTTTTACTTGAGTAAAAAGCTTGAGTTGATACTTCAACTTCTACAAAAGTCTTTTAAAACCCTAGTATCTATACTTCTACTTGAGTAATGAATATGAATACTTTTGACACCACTGATCAGCGAGCAATAGTCTTCCAGAGAAGTCAATGGAATTTTACAAAATGCCAAATAAAACACGACAGAAACTGTATTTCGCTACACAACTTGTTTTTGATCGTCAACGAACACCACGAACCACTCGGTGAGTGGCACAGTTTTGGGGGTGAACGTGGAGTGTTGTTTTGATGACATGTTTGTGCATGGCCATTGACTTCCATTCTGGGGCAGGCAGGAGACGCTTCTAAATGAGTCGAAAACTCAAGAAACGACCTATTGTCAAAATTTCTGTGTCCATCACTGTAGTTCATCCAAAACAAACCAGAAATGAGACTCAAAGTGTTAAATACCGGAATTATCCTTTAAGTCGCGCTGCTGTGACGCAATCGGTCTTAAAATACGTCCTTAGAAGGTCGCAGCCTTTGAATTGGGACACAGCTATTCTGTTTTTGGCTCAGTTGACTGCACTGTAAAACGTTAAAGTTGGATTTAAGAAAATTTAAGACTTAAGAACTTAAGAAAATTACTTTAATTGGCTCACTTTAAATAAATAATTTAAGTTGAAAATGTTACCTTTTTAGATGTTACCAATTGAAGTATTTTTTTTTAAGTTAATACAACTTTAAAGAGCAACTATGGTCCGATTCACGATTTTACATTACCTTTGGTGTGTAAGTGTGTATTAGTAGATTTTAACAATATGCAGAAGGTAAAAACCCCCAAAGTAAAGGATGACGCGAGTTATCGTCTCCAATGTAAATCTCTTTACTTGGACTGCAACAAACACACGGATTGTAGGCAACAGTTTACTTCCAGGGATTGGTGATGTAGACAGGAACAACATTATCATAATTCCTCCCGCTTAGACTCACAGCCTGTAAGTTAACTCCTGTCGGGAATTGCATTGTGGGTGAATCTTTCAAACATGGTAAGGAGTGTCACATTTCCGGCTGATGTCAGAGGTATTCAGGCCAATCACAACGTACAGATTAGCTGACCAGTCAAGGACAGGGATTTTGTACAAAATCAATGCGTTTGACCAAAGCTGTATTTCTGGAGCTACAAAAGTACAGTATGTGGAAAATAATTGTTTAACCATAAACCATGCTAACACATTGTATTACACCAAATACACTAAATAAAGTTGTTTACTTTACATAACTTCTGATAATCTAGGAAACCAAAACATCAGAGGTATTTGTTCATGAGTTCAGTTTAGAAACTAGTCAGACTATTAAAAAAACCTGAAACCATAAGTAAAGTTCGGACTAGACGCATATCGCATCACAGCACGTGCGTCCAATGAAACCGTCTATAGCCCTTTTCATACAGGGATTATGGAAAACACACGGAAAATGTGTATGGGATTTGTCATGGATCGTTTGATTCTTTGTTCATTCACACTGCCAATGATTTTTCAGAATCTGTGTGTTTATTCACACACATAACGTAAAGATCCCGTAAATACAGGTGACATATATTTATTGCCACAACGTCTGAATTTTGCTAATTATCCGTGATTTCCTTCTTGGGAAACCATGCGTGTGCATTTTTGTTTATGACAAGATCTTAAGGAGCACGTGATGCATTGTTCTGTCATGCTGGTAAATGATTTCTGCTTCGTATAGTGACGAGCTCCCTAATCTCTGCTTCAGTCCAGTTTGCCGACATCTTCACGAGTACATGCATGCTCTTGTGCTCAGCAATAAAGTGCAAACTCAAGTCACTTAAAACAATGAGTCATTTTGTTTTCAGAGACTAACATTGTTTTAGCGTTTCTTTTTTTCTCTTTTTTCATTAAGTAACTTAAATATGTTTGAAGAAAAATATATTTGGTTGATTTCCGATGGATTTGACGTGTATATAAGGAGAATATGATGTTAGAAGCGTTTGATTGTTGTAATAACGAATAGGCGATTCAAATGCGGTGGTAAGATCTGTAAACCCAAAGTGAATTAAATGTTTATTTATTTGTCATTTCGTTTTACCTCAGAGGCTAACATTGTTCTATCAATTTATTTTATTTTTTAAAATATGTGAGGATGAAAATAATATTTTTAGTGATTTCCATGAAGAGAATATGATGTTAGAACCTTTTGATTGTTGTAAAAACGAAGAGCTAGGCAGCTAACGTTAAACTGATCTGGTAGCGTCCTAAAGTATATAAAATTTTTATTTATGTTACATTTCGTTTTACCTCAGAATAATTTATCTTTCTTCATTTAGTAACTTTCACGCGTCCTCACTACGACACGTCCCTTACGACAATCAGCTCGTTTACATGCACACCAATAATGCGATTATAATAGGATTTTGGCAATACTGCAGTTATACCTCATGTAAACGCAATAATTCGATAAAAATAATGCGATTAAGCTCATAATCGCAGTAAGTATAATCGCATTAAAAGAGGTGGCGTATGCCGTTTATAATCGCAGTATGCGTCCATGTAAACGCTTTAATCGCATTTATACCGCACTAACTGAAGTGCGCGTGTGTTTTAGTCATGCAACTAAAGCACAAATTTGTTTTAAACTTGACATTAGGAAGTTTTACATGAACTCTGCCAACACGACTCGCTGTCAGCAGTCTGCCTTCATTCAGAAACAGCTCAAATAACACGACTGCAGTGTATAAAACCTTTAAACGATAAATATATTAGTGACCACATCATAATGATAACTTCATGCTAATTCGCTGAACGAGCGCGGCATTACCTAATATTTGATATTTCTTGTAATAAAAACTTTTTTGCAATTGTTTAAATGTCACTGAATATGTAAATATGCTGTTCTTGCATTTACACAGCGGGAAACCAGCAGATGTTCTCAACTCGCTGCGTTTCGCGTAACTAAACAATGAATGTAGTAGTTTGTGTAATAATATCTTACCTTTTGGCGTAGTCAGTGTGGTAGAAAAAGCATTAAGTATTGAATTTCACAGCAACTGCATAAGCACTGGGTACCTGACCTCAGCAATGAATGAGCTTTAACTTTTTACTGCATTTAAGTGCGCGTGCACTTCAAGTTAAAATAGATTTGATCTGTCAATGGTTTATCGCCAAAATCGCTATCGTTATAGTTATTGTGTGAACTCTGCTATTATCTTTAATATAAAACGATTTTTAAAACTATATTTTTATATCGTTTTAATGTGAACGCCCTTTACAGGCACTGTCATATTTATATCTTCACGGCACCGGATAATGAAATATATCCATAACAACGTGTTTGTCATTTAACGTAAGTAAATTAAAACAGTGGACCATATATGTGAGTTCATCATATGTGCTCTGCATTGGGCTATGTGAATAATCCAAAAATAAAAACTGCATGTAAACCGGAGTGAAGAGGTTAGCTCCAGTCATGTAAACATCTTACTGCGATTAAGTCCTTACTCGCATTATTGGAAATAGTTGCATTATTGGTGTGCATGTAAACGAGCTCACTGTTTCTACCTCTTGTTCACACAGGATGTGTTCTGTAAATGTTATGGCAATGTTACTACGTTCTCTTTATGGGAGTGATCCCAGAACATTTACGGGACATTTTTGTGTTAACACAGAAGGCTTTCTGCCAAATTTACGGAAATTTTCTGGGACCAAAGTGCTATTTGAATGGGATTTTATGTGTGTGTTTCATATTTACAATTGGAAAAAGGGAAATTTGCTATAAGAGTGAACTTCTGTGATTTCTTTAGGAAAATGGAGAGTTATTGACCTAGCCTTCAACTTTAGAAAGTAGCTTTTATCGGTAAAGACAAAGCAAGAACAAAAATGGCCCTTAAATGGTTATTGATTAATTTTGTTCTATGGGATAGTGCCTGCTCCTCTGCGCTTTGTAGTTATTATATTGTGTGCTTTGCATTAGTGTTTTCAAAGCACAATGCAAGTAATATATTTACCATTTCACCAAGTTGGATCAATACACATGTATTACTTGCACACTGTTTAGCTATGGGCAAAACTGTACCAACAGCCTAATTATTTATAACAATTTATAAGCCAGGGCAGGTGCACACTGTACCTACTATTAAACTTGTGCTGAATGTTTCTGAACGAATATCTCACAGATCAAAAGCCAGACTGATCCAGAACCTTTCGTTCTCGGGCTGGTAAGCCTCACACTGGGTTACTATGATGAGAACTCTGCCTTTGGAATAAACCTTCTTATCTGTCCATCTAGGAGGCTTATGGTTTACTTTGTAAGGGGGGAAGGAGTATAATGTATAATAGGATATTTTTGTCTCCCTCTTGCATAGGTTGGCCATACGTGCCATTTTCGTGCAAGGATTTCGGGTGCGTCCTCCGGAAGTCGCATTGGTCGACCGCATACGTCATTGAGGTTTAATATTTCAGGTTCTATTTCAGAAAAGCAACCGTTACATTTCATGCGGTCAACCAATGCGACTTCTGGAGGACGCACCCGAAATCCTTGCCAGGACGTGTCTGGTGAAAATGGCACGTATGGCTACCCAGATGCATATGCATCTGAAGAGTGTATACGTTAAAAAATACATTTGGCAAACACTTTTATCCAATGCTTCCCTGGCTATATTTTTATCAGCATGTTTGTTCATGCGAGGTGAACCCATAACCTTTGAGCTTCAGGAACAAACATATGTGCACAAATGTGCATTAGACCCATGCATAGGCCTGAACCAATGACAGGCTCTCATTATTCTTACATCATCTGATCAGATCCAAACTTACAATAGGCTTCTGCATAGTATTTACTGATCTCTGTATTAGTCATGACTTTGAGGTTAAAGGTAAGCAGAGAGTGGAAATGATCTCATAAACCTTACTGTATCTTTGTTTGGGGTGAGCTTATAAAAAGCTAATAGCTTGGCTGAGATCATTGATGTTGACTGGATGTGTATTTGGCTGCACCTGTGTGTACTGTACGGTATGTGTGCGTGATGGTGGCTGAGCTGTTAAACTGGACTCTGTCTTGTCACCCAGGCAGGCAATGAGATGTGGGCCGCAACCCCACTGGATTGATGGTAAAATTAAAGCCGCACAAGCAGAAGGTCATGTAATTGAAAGGCTGAGTCCACAAACAAGTCCATCTCTTTCCCTTTCTCTCTCTTTGTTTTTCATTCCAGCCCTCATTTTCTGTTTCATCTTTTGCGAGGTGTGATGGTAGGAAATTGATCTGTGGTTGGTCGGAGTTGTTTTGGAAATATTTGCGCTGGGTGAGGTTGCAATGTTAACAATGGGATTTTTACATTTACAGGTGTGCACTGCTTACCCATGTAAAACTTCCCACCACAATATAATATAAGTATGTAATATGTTTTGACTGTTTCAGTAGCAAAAACATAGACAAGCGACTTTTGTAGACTAAATGCAATGAGTAAATTTACAATATGTTATTTCTGATAACAATGGAAATAAATGACAAGTAAATTACCTTCATATGTCATATCTAACGTGTATCAACTAACATTACTGTGTAAAATTAATACACAATTTTAGCTTCAGGTCCTTGAATTCTTGTCTGGATGCCAAAGCTCTCCACACATTTGTGATCCATGTTCACCATCTCCCCTCGTCTTTAGTCAACCGAAACATTTTATTTTTGACAAGGTATTTGTTATGAGATCAGTTTAGCCACCGACCGATAATTAAATATAGTCGGTAAGTTCACTTCGGTTTAGGTGCGTAACCGCGACAAGGCATGTGCGTCTAATGAAACGGTCTATATAATGTGTGTGTGTGTGTGTGTGTGTGTGTGTGTGTGTGTGTGTGTGTGTGTGTGTGTGTGTGTGTGTGTGTGTGTGTGTGTGTGTGTGTGTGTGTTTGTGTCTAAAGAAAACTACACTGACAAATAGTGGTCACACTAGATACTGACTGGTTTTCAAACCCCTCCAATACAGTCAAACTGCACGTTTTAGAATGGCCTTTTATTGTGGCCAGCCTAAGGCACACCTGTTAACACAGTCTCACCCCATGTCGTCAATATTTGACGACACTTGACCATTCGTCAATATGTGACGCAGAGGGTATACCTTTCGCGTCATTTTTTGACGAACTGGGGACTTCAATACTATTACGTCCGTTGCATTCTCTTCTCCTATTTTCTTACCATTTTCACGTTGGTTTAGGGTTAGATTACGCAAAATTAAACAGTGTACGCGAAATTAAACAGTGTACGCGAAATTAAACAGTGTACGCGAAATTAAACAGTTGTCACCTGGCGTTGGGGTTAGAAACAGTTGTCACCTGGCGTTGGGGTTAGAGTTCGGTTTGGGTAGGGATGTCATTATGTAAATCTAAACCTAAACCGACGCGAAAATGGCAAGAAAATAGGAGAAGAGAATGCAACGGACGCAACAGTACCGAAGTCCCCAGCTCGCCAAAAAATGACGCGAAAGGTATACCCCCCGCGCCACACACTGACGAATGGTCAAGTGTCGTCAAATATTGACGACATGGGGTGAGACTGGGTTGCACCTGTGTAATAATCATGCTGTCTAATCAGCATCTTGATATGCCACACATGTGAGGTGGATGGATTATTTTGGCAAAGGAGAAGTGCGCACTAACACAGATTTAAATAGATATGTGAACAATATTTGAGAGAAATTGGCCTTTTGTGTACATTGGCTGCATCCAAATAACCACACTTGCTAACTTTGCACTTGACTGCTTAAATTACGTTTTCTTGTATTTGGCCCAAGTGTAGTGGGCGTGAAGATTAAGCGTGCATGTAGATTTATTCACCCGATGGACGTTCACGCTGCCAGCGAGAGCATCAAAAAACGCTTGAATGCATTCTCTGGAAATCTCTAAAGCGGAGGTTTCCACCTTCCGATTGGTTGGCGCCGAACGTTTCTGCCTTGCGATTGGTTGGTGCCGAACCGCGTCATAGCTCATTACCATAAAGTAATGTTAATCCATGTCTACTTAAATTTTTTTCTTTAAATGAAATGAATACATATTAACTCTACAATTAACATTAACTGAATTTAAAGATTATGTACACTTATCTGAAACTTTCAGAAGCATAATTCTTTGCACCTGTAAAAACTAATGTTAAACTAATGTTCAGGGGTTGTACATCTTTAAAATTAACAAAGTTCTTGAGAATCGTAAGAGAATCGTGATCTTAATTTTAGGCAAAAGAATCGTGATTCTCATTTTATACAGAATCGTGCAGCTTTAATATAAGCATAATACCACACCTTTATAAACCACACAATCATCTTGTCATGTTTATTAGCCTACTTTAGCAATGCGTCCTAGTATGTGTTTGAGTATACGCTGTAAACCTGTAAAAAAATAAGATAAACTGAAAATGTTTGAGATTCACAGATTTTAACTCTTTCCCCGCCATTGACAAGGTATTTTTATTTAATGCTTTGAACAAGAAACACAAAAAGGCATTTAGAACTAGGAGATTAACAAAAAAAGGGGCTATCCACACGGAGACGCGTATCACCGTATACGTATAAATTTGTTATCGTATTGGCGTTTCATCCACACGGATCCGGCGTTTTGGGAGACTGAATCCGCAATTTTTTGAAACCGGGTCCTAAAGTGGATAAATCTGAAACCGACAACCTTGCGGTTTCGTCTGTACAGCCAATCCGTATATTTTGTGAAGCGAAAACGTCATCACATCACGTGTCGAAAGCGTCACACGTAACAGCAACAACAATAACGGCGGACTACGTGATTGTGTTCGTGCTACTAAAGCCTACTAGCTTTATTACAGCAAAATATATTGCTTCTATGCAATTGTGGTGACCAACAATCGATAATGGACAACATCATACGTTGGTTATGCGCATGCTCAAAGTCTTTTTCCCCGTGTATAGTGTATATCTGTGGCAGAATTACAGCGCCACATACTGGTCCGGCATATATACTACACCGCTTTCAGTCGGTTTCAGTGGTTTCGTGTTTACGGATAATTTTTTTAGAGCAAGGAAAAAAAATGATCGGATAGGGGATGCACCGGCTTCGTGTGGACATAGCCTGAGATTACACTCAATTTCCGTTCAACCATTGACAAGTTATCTAGTCAATTAGACATAACTAGGGATGCTCTGATCGATCGGCCGCAAAACGGTATCGGCCGATAACAGCATTAAATGACTCGATCGGTACTCGCTAAATTTGCCGATCTCATGAACCAATCTTTCTGTTTACTTTTGTCATCATAGGGCTCCTGAATGCGGCTGCAATTAGAGACCATTCACGCAGTGCAATTTTATAACCCATTGCTCATGTGCAACTTGCAGATTTGGATTTCTCTTTTTGCCTTTACAGAGATATGTGTATTTTCTATTAGTCCAAAGTGATTGCGGTGGGTTTAAAGTTTAAAGTCTAAAGTGGATTCTGGCATGTGGTCTGCACCTGTAAGTGGACATGTGTCTAAAAATTCCAAGCAGATTATCTCTTATTCTATATAATTAAATCTGGCTGTCATTTGCCATCTGATTCGATTCCCCGCGCAACAGGGCTCGCCATGACTCATGCACGTCTGCTTCTTCCATTGTCAAGGTGGTGGGTGGACCATAATTGGACCCGGTTGAAAAGGCCACAAATGACACTGACAAGCCACTAATGAAGTGATCCAGACAGTCAGCCTATCTTTATGCGCTCAATCAGATTGCCAAACCCACAAAACAGGAAATACCACTCAAATTTAGGACCAGAAAGACAATTACAGCCTGATTTCTTATATAAACACCTACCGCAAGCCCACTGTGTTCAAAAAAGAAATGGTTGATGAGAAGCACTGCAGGATTTAATGAACTGTACAGTATGCATCACTTGGAGTGGATCATGGCTGCAGAATTGCTTTAACAGGGCTGCTTTTGGTATGAAGCTTGATTTTGTTCCCTTTGACACCAAGAGTCCCATGCAGACATTCGAAGAAACAAGTTTGACACAATTTTTTAACACTGTAGTCAAAAACAATTTTAAGATTATTACTTATTTGTTATGGAACATATGCTGTTATTGGACATCCAAAGCTCTATTTAATTACTATTATGAAGTATTAAAGCAACACCAAATAGTTTTTTTTACCTTAAAATAACGTTTCCAAAAAAGTTTTAGTCATTCATCCACTCGAAACAAGGTGAACGGCACTTTCACATTCGCTTTGCAGCCCTCTATCGGCCAAAACCGCACTAAAGAAGTTTCCAACCGTCGGGTCGGGGTCCTGTAGTTTGAGTGAAAACTACAAAAACTTGCTTTACGACAGACCTACAATCCAATCAAAGCCAGCTATGCTGCAGTATTTACGACAGTGGTAATGGACAATTACACTTCTAACCTGTAGGTGGAGCAAAGAGCAAAAACTCTTTAGTGTTGCTTAAATATGACATCATTGCTTATAGTTTGATTTTGTATGGCAAACATTGTATTAATTATTAGGATCAAGATAAGTTACATTTATTCATAAATATATATTTATGTTTCATATTTATATATTTTAATTTCTCTCATATAGATAATTGTTAGGTTTATTTAGTCATTTCGGACAAGAGGTGACCTAAGAGGCACACTAAGTTACTGTTTGTGTTGTGTATAAGCTTTCCCTCTGGCAGAGACCCTGGTGGTGGAGTTAATTTTACGCATAGATGGCTACTGAACGTATCAGAGAAAACAGCCTGCAGCAGTGTAGATCCAGACCATGGGCAACACTTCATCTCTGTCTACACACACGCACGCGCACACGTGCGCGCGCACACGCACACACACACACACACACACACACATTGAATTGTTACACTTAGACAGAAGACCATGAAAATAAGATACAATCAGCATTGATTTTCCAATTCAACTGATTTAGTGCATTAAGGAAAGAGCATCATTACCAATCAACAAACATAAGACAAAAGAACAAAAACAAGTTGACAGGGATAAAACAGAAAGCTGAGTCATGTGACCTTTCTCTGATTGGCCTGACAAGTGAAATTCTCATATAGTAACCATGACTCACACTTCTTGAATGACACCTTTGATTATATTTTAAAGGTAAGGTTTAAGTACAGGTTGCAAGATTGGATGTCAGTCCCAATCGAAGGGCAACCTTTCGATCTCTGTGATGAAGACAATACGGAAGTGACTTAGGGGCGATTCACATTTCACGTCTTTTGTGCGCTCAAGTTTGTTATTTCAAATGTAGGTGCGCACTCATAATGAAAGCGATGCGGTCGCGACACGCACGCGGTGCGACGCGCTCATTTTTTCCAGGCGCGTCTGCACGGTATCGAGTTAAAAACATTTCAACTTTCTAGAATGCCACAAGCGCAACGCAGGTCATGTGACAAGAACCAACAGATTTGCAGGTTTAGACACAGGTACTATGGGTTCACACCAGCCGCCTTTGAAGCATCAAATTCGCGTCTACCGCGTCTAGTTTGCCGCTTGAACATTTTGAGTTAACTCCTTTCATTTGCGCATGAAAGCCGTGCGTGAAATTCGAGTCATCGAGACATATATGCAGAAATTCGCGACATGGGAGTGGCTTCTGTGATCACTTCCTGTAATCACGTCCAGGGCTTGACATTAACTTTTTTGCTCACCAGACAAAGTGGCTAGTTGTTTTCCAAAGTTACTAGCCACTCAGCATTAAATAGCAGTTCAATAGTTCGCCTGCGCATTCAGATCTTAATGATTAATGGTAAACAAACTTGGCTTGCTGTCCTCGAAGGGAGCTCTACAGCTGAGCTCTGAACCTTCAGAGAGAGCGAACCTGAGGCCGGGGCTCGAGCCCCAAGTTCAACCACCCCCCCCCTTGCAACAGAAATGCACAGAGGAAGAAAGAGAGCAGTGAAGGAGGAGATGGGGAGGAGGAGGGATGCCGGAAAAACTGCAGCTGAACCCGGAGGCCGGAAGGCTGCCTTATATATGCCCATAATGATGATTGACAGACCTGAATGTTTAGGCTCCTCTCGGAACTACGTTTAGAACTACAATAAATAGCTACTGTCAAGAAATGTACATGAATTTTACTGTCAACTTGTTTATGCAGATTGTATTTTATAAGCTTGATCGTGGTTTCTGTTAAAAGTGCTTTAAGACTTTTAATGACAAAAATCAAGAGGGCATTATTGTTTCCCAAAGTAGCGTTCATTAAAATGATGCATGAACCTCTCAGCTGGCGGGTTTCCTTTGATTTCGTGTGCATTCAGGTATTCGCTGAATTTCTCGCTGCTCTTGCCGGGAGAGTGTGCACGCAATTTATATCTCTTTAATCACTTCCATGCAATTGTTTTATCTTTTCCGAAGTGTGTATGCGCTCAGACTGCGTCTTGTGCATTCGCAAGTCCATCAGATCATCTGGAAGATGGCGCTTTGGTCCGCAGCGCTCCGCTGATGGCGCGCGCGTGTCTCAACAAACGGTCTCTGTAGTTTGTAGTTTCCCAGTGTCGCATTACGCATTGTTTATCATGTCGCTTAAATTTAAGAAAACTACAATTAAAATATAATATTCAACCTGCGAAAATGGCTAGTGGGATTGGCTGTCTTACACGCCACAGCCGAAATCTACCCGCATTTGGCGGGTTGGCGGGTGTTAATGTCAAGCCCTGATCACGTCACTACTAGAGCAAGCTCCTTATTGGTTAACGTGGCGCGTTTTTCTGCCAAAGTTAAAAATTTTCAACTCGCACGTTTCCCGCGTCAACGCTCAATTTGCGCGAACTGTACACGTGAATGAGGCGAAATTGCATCTACCACGCCGCGCTAAACGCCTCATTTGCGCCGCGAGACCTCCAGTCGCGCGCCATGCATCTTCACATTGACTTAACATTGAAATCACTCGCGATTGATGCCTCTACCGTGACTGGTGTAAACGCAGAATTAAACTGCAATTCATCGACAGGCCACTAGAGGGTGGCTCCAAAATGGAGTCAATTCCAATAGACCCCCATGTTAAAAAAAACTTTACAGTAGAAAATAATATGTTTACGTTAGCAGACCACCTCAGCTTCACCTAAAACCGCCTCTTTACCCATTTTCGGTTATCCCCGAGTGTTGCGCGGTGACGCGTGGCCAAGATGCCGATGGCAGGCACCATTTACTATTGCCTTCAAAAAAGCTCTTCACAAACCTCTGGGTGATGTCATGGACACTACATCCATATTTTTTACAGTCTATTGTCCCAGTCAACTTTTTTTATGTGACATCATTTCAGGTTAAAAATATCCGTTGAAATGTACATAAATGTACATAATTTATGGCAAAGTGATTAACAGTGCATTCAACATACTTTTTATATCATTATTGTGTGTTCCCTGGGATTGAACCTTTGTCCTTTTATGCTGCTTAAGGCCGGCACACATTGGGGGGAATTTGAGGACAAACGCGTACGCCTGCTGTAGATTGTCACGTCAAACGAAATGATACCCATTCAGAAGCGAGCTGATGAAAGACAAAACCATAACAACTGCAGTCATGGCGTACCTGGCCCAGTCCAAAGTAAGATGGACATCAGAAATGTAAAATGTTTTAATGCCATTTCTTTTTGCCCGTCGTCCGCCATGTTTGTTTACTGTGAAGTCACGTTTGACAGCGAGAAACATTGCATTATTTCAGCGAGATTTCCAATGTTCTCAGTCAAGACTCGCATTGTGTGTCAATGTAATCTGATGGTGTGGTGTGCTGTCATGACCACTTGACAGCACTCCACACACTTTAAGGACAAAACTTGCCATCATGTTTGTCTTTCAGGCTACGTTTACACAGAAACGAATCTAAAGAGAAAACGCAAAAGTGGTGTTGCATTATCACTTTTTATGCCACGTACATACAAGCGTTTTGGGGGGAAATCTGTGTGCATATGATGAAGCAAAAGTGTGTGATATTCGATGTAGTATGCACTCCAGGCGGCTAGGTGGCAATGTGAAGCACAGACACACAACAACACCAAGTCCAGGTGCCTGCGTACAACCTTCTTCATTGTTCTCCCACATCTCGTCCAAAGCTGTCCGGTTTGATCTGAAAAATTGGCGCATCAACAATTTGATGGAGGTAATTAATGAACCTTCTCTGATTAGTAATACTAGCTGTGAATATTTCGTACAACTGCTGGAAAGACTCTTGTATATTTATCAGAGCTGCTTTGGCAATTTGAAGGTACGACGTATGGAAATAATCCGACATGTTTGTTGTTATTTTCCTGAACTGGCCTGTGACATAAACGCTTAAGCGACGAAAGCCACCATGAGCAGACTTTTGCGTTTTTACCCTTTAGCCAGGAATGCAACGGTAAAGCGTTTTTAAGATTTCCACTCTGGAGGGTGGTTTCACTTTTTTGCGTTTTTAAGCCCCAAAAACGTTGTCGACGTGTAAACAAAAGGCACATCCGCTAAAATATTTTTACGTGTTCACCCTCAAGCATTCTCGTGTAAACAGGGCCTTAGATTTTAAAAATCTTTTAGTGCGGCCCTAGCTTAACACAATGGTTAACCTTTTAAAAGAAACTAGCAAAAATTCCATAATAGTTTAATTTAATTGTCTTCTGTATAGTGACCATCATTAAGCCTTAAAAATAAACAGAACTGCTTGTGTAAGACTCTTTATCTATTTAGTTGTTTCCTGCTTGTGTTATGTTCTCAGTAATGATCCCATTAATTTTCTTTGTTTATTCCTAATTTCTTTCTAGCACTTTCAAGAAAAAGTAGAACAGGAAACTTTGCACCGTTACATCTAAGGCAGCCGAAACTAAATTTCAAAAAGCAATGTAATGACTCAGAAAAAAAAGATATCCTTGTCTATTTTCACATTTCATAAAATATTTGTATATGTGACCCTGTTTGTGCAATCCAGGTTAAAGTCTCATAATCTAAAGATGATGCTGGGAGAATGAAAGAGACATGTTTTTATATTGACCAAATTAAATGTGTTAATTTATCTTTCGCGCTCTATGGCCGGCAGGGTGGACAGATAATTACTCAACATGTTTAATCTGAGTGATTTCATAAGTTATTTACGCCTGCCGGCTGTGTACGAAGGTTGCTTTGTTCCGCTATTTTGAATGGAAGCCAATGGAACGTCTAGTGCGATTTCCCCCAAAAGTGGGCGTGAACCTGTTCAGAGACATCCTCTGATGGCTACTTTCAGCAGGATAATGCACCATGTCACAAAGCTTGAATCATTTCAAATTGGTTTCTTGGACATGACAATGAGTTCACTGTACTAAAATGGCCCCCACAGTCACTAGATCTCAACCCAATAGAGCATCTTTGGGATGTGGTGGAAAAGGAGCTTCGTGCCCTGGATGTGCATCCCACAAATCTCCATCAACTACAAGATGCTATCCTATCAATATGGGCCAACATTTCTAAAGAATGCTTTCAGTTGAATCAATGCCATGTAGAATTAAGGCAGTTCTAAAGGCAAAAGGGGTCAAACAAAGTATTAGTATGGTGTTCCTAATAATCCTTTAGATGAGTGTAGTTGTGCGTAGGTCCTACGCGTCGGTTTTCATTTATACTTTTGTGGCATCGTCCGCGATTGTACAATAATCCTTCAATGATGCTGTCTGTCCATCCTGACATCAACTTTGAGCGGAATCACCGAAAATAAACAGATGCACTCTGACCAATTAAAGGAGAGTTTTCTCGTCTGTTTAAAAATATTGCCTTGCGAATGCGAACCGAACCAAGATGAAATTGCAACATTGTAGCCATTTAACACCCTGAGATAAGTTGCAATAGCTCATAAAAAACACTTGAAATGGCTTAGCTTAATTTTATATATGACTTATCGATCACATTATTTTATACGGTGTAAAAATATAGAGCTATAAAGTTTATGTGGATAGCATAGCTTAGCTAATTTAATTTTGGAAGAATGATAGGAACGTTTTAATTCATATTAAAATCTGTCTGGACTGCAGACTTTAGTGTCTGGGTTGGGTTTAAGATATTGGTAATATCAGTTCACTCTGTCTATACACCTCTGTCTCACTTTCAGACATCTTTCTTTTTGAGAGAAAAAATAAAATACCATTTCATAATCAATATAATGTGTAATAGAGCACCAGAGGGCACTGCCAGTGGTGCCATTTACTAATACATATAATATGTTCTGGGAAAATAAATCATATTTATCTTTGCCCACCAGGATTACATTCCCTAGTGTGGTGAAAGCGAATGTGAAAGTGCCGTTCACCTTGTTTCGAGTGGATGAACGACTGAAATTTTTTTGGAAACGTTGCGTTAACATGGTATTACCATATTTTTTGGAGTATAAGCCACAACGGAGTATAAGCCGCATCATTCAAAAATGCGTCATTAAGACGAAGTAACATATATAAGTCAGAGTGGACTATATGTCGCGTTTATTTTGAAAATTATTTCACAAAATCCAAGCCAAAGAACAGACATTTGATCTGGAAAGGCAAGTTATTCAACTAAACAATAGCAGACAGAACAGCAGGCTGAATAGATTTCTGTACGTTAAAGTAATATTATCAGTTATTTAAACAATAAACCATAGCAAACAGAACTTACCTGGAAGGTTGAATAGTCTAAATTAACCTAAATAAACCAACTAGCGTGACTAGTCATTCTGCATCACTGAATCCATTGAATTACATAAATACATGAGCAGCATATACTGTAGCGGACTCTCGCGGCTGTAGACGATAATGATGTTTCTTGCCTCATAAATGTCAAAATTAATTCATACTGACTTACAAGGCGCACCTGACTATAAGACGCAGCACCAGCCACGTTATGAACAAAAACGCAGCTTATAGTCCGAAAAATTCGGTACTCAGTCAATATTAAAGATATCAAGGTTATATTTTCACATAATGTTCTTTACATTATATAGGATGATTTTACGTAGAAAACAGTGAAATGACATTAAAGCAACACTAAAGAGTTTTTTTTTACCTTAAAATAACGTTTCCAAAAAAGTTTCAGTGGTTCATCCACTCGAAACAGGATGAATGGCACTTTCACATTCGCTTTGCAGCCCTCTATCGGCCAAAACCGCACTTAAGAAGTTTCCAACCGTCGGGTATGGTCCTGTAATTCGAGTGAAAACTACAAAAACTTGCTTTACGGCAGATCTACAATCCGATCAGAGCCAGCTATGCTGCAGTATTTACAGTACGACAGTGGTAATGAACAATTACGCTTCTAACCTGTAGGGGGAGCAAAGAGCAAAAAGCCTTTAGTGTTGCTTTAACTGGGTTTACTGGCACCGTCACATATAGCCTTTACTCATTGGAGGGGAGACCCATAAATATTTCACTTGGCTGTGTGAATTTTTGCAGCACCCTTTGGTATAAATCTTCAAGCAAACGTTTAATTTAATTTTTGACTTGTGTTTTACCCGTTTAATATTCTGAGCATTCAAAAGCTCGATTGCTCCTTTTTTGCAAATGTAAAGAGAGCATTAAGTTGTTTATCTTGGCTCGTGTCAGCTTTAGCTGAATAAATTTTCTCCGACATAGACGTCTTTAACAAACTCAGATAGATAGATGATATTGTCATTTGTATATTTGTACAGCCCACCATGTGTTTGCTTTTGTTGTTTGCAAACCCTCTCAAAATATTCTGTCATGTTTTAGTCAGAGAGCAAAAAATTCCTTCAATCTTTCTTTCAATTCAAGTACAAAATCTGCCCTTAAGTCAATCTCTCTCTGTCTCTCTGTCTCTCTGTCTCTCTCTCTCTCTCTCTCTCTCTCTCTCTCTCTCTCTAAATTACTCATAAATAAGAATGAGACAAGAAAAGCTGGAAAGCATAGAGAAGTAATATATGGAAAGATTTGCAGTAACAACTCAGTGTTGTCAGATCGATCCCTCAGGGATAGGATGTCATCTCCGTCCAGAGCTGTCAAACTTTATCAGACCTCACAGCATCATCATTCTACAGCTGACGTTTCTTCTCTATTTGAGCTTTTAATGCTTAATTGTAAGCATTATATGTTCTTTTTAGCCAAGTACATTGTGTTTTGTTGCACCCTTTGTCAAAGTCTCTCATTTAGGGGACAGAACAAGAAGTGTTTTAGTAATTGTGTTCCAAGACAAGATTTTACATATGTATTCATGTCCTGAGGGAGTGAGAGATGGTAATGGGCAGTCATAGGTAGATGGTTATTATGGGTGCAAAAATGAAGAGACCGAAAGCATTGAGTGCTTTCACAAATGTGCGCTTTCCTGCATTTTCTGTCCAATTAGCACCGTTCGTCTGCTTTTAGTCATTCTCCATAGGAATGGAAACTTGTAAAAAAGACCTCTTTAGAGTTCTGCACACCAGACTTTATGCAAGGTCGGAAAAAGCAGAAAATACATTAATTCCAGTAGATATAGAAGAACAGTTCACAAAATTACAAATCTGGACATATGGAACACAAATACTGATAAAAATGCAATTAAGTCACTTTGAATAAGGAGATAAATGTACTGTATCTTTAAAACTTGTGATCTGTATAGGTTAACAGTCTTATATTTATGATCTTAATAACACGGATTGGAAAGTTGGGCATGCAGCGTATAGCCTATTTCAATTCATTTTGTGCACTTTTCGAATTTACATTAATGCATTTGTCAGAGACTTTTATCTATTTATTTTAAGCTATACATTTTATCATTGTGTTTATTCCCTGGTAGGGGTGTACCGGATCACAAAACTCACGGTTCGGATCACATTACGCTTTTTGAGGCACGGATCAGATACATTTTCTGATCCGCTAAAAGGGGTGGGAAAAATCTATTAAGAAGTTACAAATATTTATAAAAAAGAACAACATTGCGCATTAAGTACAGAAATCGATTTAAATGAATAATAACACTGTCTTTATTTTATAAATTAAATATAATTATAATTTTTTTAGAGCTACAGAAGTGATTTTCTCTTTGTCTTGGGTTGTTTGATTCACATTAGTGACACAGACGTAGCCTCTTATGAAACGGCTGAAATTCCACAAGGGGGCATATTTGTTCCTCAGACGTTGCACAATGAACGTGACACCTGAATATATCACTATAAATCGTGAATGAAAGTGAGAGTCGAACAAATGTCCGGTAGTGAACTAATTGTTTACAGTATTTATATCGTAATTCGGTCAGAAACGTCAAGATTGTGTGGCGAACAAATCGTTTTGGATTAAAAGGCTTGGATATTCCATTTCCTTGGACTTTTGGGGATTATGAACTAATTGTTTTGGGCAATTTCACCGAAGCGAATAAAGGGAAGATTTTCAAGGTAAAAATATCCTAAATCGGCGCCGCCTGGTTCAGGTAACTAACAACTAGATTACAGTTTTATGACTGCTATAAATCATATTATGCTTTGTGTGTGCGGCTAATGGAATCCTGAGAGTCTAAGCTTTCAAACGATGTGCCGCATGACCGTATATTTTGAAGATTTAATGCTTCAAAGTTACAATGATATTTATGCAGCCTCACGTGCAATGGCGCTGTTTACACGAGAATGCTCTAGGGTGAAAATGTTTAAATACTTTATCGGATGTGCCTTTCGTTTACATGACGACAGCGTTTTTGGGTAAAAGGGTAAAAACACAAAAGTCTGCTCACGGTGGCTCTCATCAATTGCGAGTTTACGTCACAGGCATGTGCCGGTTCAGGAAAATAACAACAAATAAGACATAAACAAATGTTTTTTTTTCAGAAAAAGAATACTCTGGTATTTGCAGATGATTTTGTTTGCATGTGACCTGCGGCATGCGTGTCTGTGCGTACAGAAAACTGCCTACTATAGCGCCTTTTGTGGTTAAATTGTTTAAAATCACTAAAGTGTTAACATTTGCAAGCTATTGAAACACGTGCAAATTATAAACTTTCTCTAATTAAGTTTGTGTATTAATCCACGAGTCGCATGCAAGCCGAACCGTGGGTCAATGCGATCCGCTGTTCCCTTTATGTTTCCTTTTAGTTTAAGGTTTCTCATAGCGTTTTCATCACGTTATGCTTTAATATATTTAGAAAAATTAAGGATTTGAATGGGTTATACTAAAAAAGCAATAATATATTGTATTCTATAATACAATTTATTAAATATTTCATATTTTTCCAGTTTTTTATTAGGTTATTTCTTTTAACATTATATCTATACACTGCAAAAAACGATGTATTAATTTTTTACACATTGTGTGTGTCATGCCATTAAAGGGATAGTTCGGCCAAAAACGATATTAAACCCATGATTTACTCACCCCCAAGCTGTCCGAGTTACATATGTCCATCGTTTTTCAGACAAACACATTTTCGGATATTTTAGAAAATATTTTAGATCTTTCTGTTGATTAAATGTAATGTTACCTTCAAGTCCAAAAAAAGTGCGTCCATCCTTCACAAATTAAATCCAAACGGCTCCAGGATGATAAACAAAGGTCTTCTGAGGGTAATCCGCGCTGTGCTGTTGTAGAAATATCCATATTTAAAATTCTATTAACGTAATTAACTACCTTCCGGTAGCGCCGCCATCTTAGTCTCATCCGCATTCAGGATGAGCGCTTACGCAGCGTACAGAGGTTTCTCTGCTGCTGCTCTGTCCCCCCGCCCTCCAAATTTGTCATACGTCACTAAGAAAAGTGCGTACACTACGCTAATACTCTCTCCTGAGTCTAAGATGGCGGCGCTACCGGAAGGTAGTTAATTACGTTAATAGAATTTTAAATATGGATATTTCTACAACAACACCGCACGGATTACCCTCAGAAGACCTTTGTTTATCATCCTGGAGCAGTTTGGATTTAATTTGTGAAGAATGGACGCACTTTTTTTGGACTTGAAGGTCATGGACTATGGCTGGACCCCGTAACATTACATTTATTCAACTGAAAGATCTAAAATATTTTCTAAAATATCCGAAAATGTGTTTGTCTGAAAAACGATGGACATATGCAACTTGGAAAACTTGGGGGTGAGTAAATCATGGGTTTAATATCGTTTTTGGCCGAACTATCCCTTTAAATGCATTATTTCATGTTAAAATAAATGATAGGGACAACACAAGTTGTGTTAAAAACAGTGATGGGAGTAACGCGCTACAATTAATTCTGTTACTGTAATTCCACTACTTTAAGCGGTAATAAACATGTAACAAAGTATTTTTTTTTAACCAAGTAACGCGGTTACAATTAGTAAAATTTAAATGAGTTGGTTACTCGTGTTACTCTATTCTGTGATAAATGAACACATTAAATGTGTTGTTCCTATACTAACACACCTTCTGTGTTATTATTTATTGTGCCGCCCCCCATGGTCCTGCGACAGAACACCGGCACATCCCTATTCCCTTGGGTCGAACCCACAACCTTTTATGCGACTTATGTAATGCTCTACAAACTGAGCTACAGGAACACTGTTTGCTGTCACTGTTCTTCTTTGATGTTGTAACATAACGGCCCCTATGATGTACAAACCTCTTGAATATTTAACAAAGCAAGCATTGGTAAGTACATCATTGTTTCTCTGTTGCTAACGGCTTACTGTAGAATTCCAGCACTGCTTTGCTTGTTACAGTATATCTTTGCCATTCAGAGTCTTCGAAAAACAAAGCTTAAAGGCGGGGTGCTTGAGAAACGCAAGAAAAGAGTGTTGGGCTGAGTACCAAAACACACTTGTAGCCAATCAGCAGTAAGAGGCATGTCTACCAAACGGCATCATTGCCTGGGTTGCGTATGTGTGGGACGGGTCTATCAAAAGAAGGTCCAGATTCTATTGGGGTACGGGCGTGTTTGTTTAGGTGACTTCAAATGTCAACATTGGCTTTCGGAGATCGTGCACCCTGCCTTTAATAAGCAATGAGATTAGAGGTGCTGTGTGTAGGTTTTAGCTGCATCTAGCTGTGAGATTGGGAATTGCAACCAACGGCTCAGTCCACAACTCACTCCTCCCTTTGGAAACGCATAGAGAAGCTACGGTATCCCCCACAGGACAAATATGTCGCCGTCTGAGACAATGTAGTGACGAAACACGCTCTATAGAGCAGTTTGTCCATTTAGAGCTACCGTAGAAACATGGCGCGCGAAATGGCGACTTCCATGTAAGGGGACCCGCAGTGTATGTACATAAAAATGGCTCTTTATAAGGGGATACAAACTAAACAGTTTATTATGTAAGGTCTTTATATACCACTGAAAATATAGTTGGGTGATTCTCACAAAAACTTGGTTTTAAAAATGTCAAGCATGAAAATGTAAAAATTGCTTAATTTTTTTTCCCACCAGACATTGAAAAACAAAGTCAATGGGAACATTAATTTAAAAACTTTTACTTATCATTTAACACTTTTTGTAACATAATTTAAAAAATTAGTCCTAAAAAATCTCATTACCGCAACAGTCAGAAAATATCAACACTGACATATTTCAAAATGACATGACAAACCTGAAAGAACATAATTTGGAGATTCTGCACATGCATTTAAAATCAAAGTATTATGCTTCTATTAATTAAATTAACATTTAATAAGCATCTGTTGCGGTAATGATAATCAAAATGTCGTGTAAGCATTCTGACAAGACAATATTTCAAATTAACTGTAAAAAAATGATCTTACCTGGTAACCATCTTGAAGTAACTGGTCCATGTGCTTGGTCACTCAAAATCAAACTTTATTAAAATTATGTGTGCTTAAACTGTTCTCAAGAAGTGTTGCGGAGGATGAGAACATCAGGCATGGACACATCATTTTCCTAATTTTTCTTCATTATTATTATACATGAATATTCAGTAAATATTTCAGTCATCTAAAGTAGTCTAGCAAAACATCCATTTATTTTTTTCTTAATATTTTTGTGTTAATTTGATTAAATTACAACATAACGCATGTTCAAACACAGCCTGACACATTGCGGTAATGAGAATTTCAGCAGAAAATGAGATAAAATTTACAATTATAAATTCTTATGTTGAAATCACACATTGTGCAAGGTAGAACACAGTATTGTGTTAATTCTGATGCTTTTTAATGTTACTATATTACACATTTTAAAGCTAAAATCATTAGTGCCGTGGTGTTTCAATGGTTTCTTGAGAATCACCCAGTTATGTATATTATATTACATTTTTGTCAAGAGATCCTCCGAAAAGTTACACCGTGACAGTGCACCTTTAAGTAGAGAGCTACTGTAAATGTTTGCTTATGTCTGCTTAATTTTGTCAGGAAAACTGTCAAGAAAATTAAAAAACAAATGTTCCTAGCTGTCACTGGGGTGGTACACCAAAAAGTACACCATTACAGCTAAAGAGTTCATATTAGTATCATATTAGTACCTTAATCATTGGTGCCAAATGCATACATGTATCTGTACCTAAATGATACATATTAGGACCTTTTTAAAGGGTACTGCCCTCGTGACACCTTTTGACAATTTTTTTTCTGACAGTGTAGGATATCAGCCAATGAATGGCTTAATTTTAATTATTTTTATTTTTTTCATTTTATGATGTTGCACAAAAAGTATTTTTATATCGAAAAAGTGACACACTTCACCTTTAAATTAAAAAGCATTTTCTGATCAATAACATTTATGTTATGCATCTGGCAGACAATTGTATCCAAAGTGACTTGCAGTGCATTCAGGCTAAACATTTTACCAGCATCTGTGTTCCCTGGTAATCGAACCAATTAGCTCCACTAAAGGAACGCTTGATGACATTTATTGTGATGCACAGAAAATTATTGCTCGCAAATGAACACCTTCACATGCCAGTTGAAAATAAACACCTATGCAAAACAGACCAGATACAGAAACGTCACACGTGCACATTAAATGACTAATCTTTAATTCATCTGATTGTACTACATCGATTCTTAAATACTGTAGACCCACTGGTCTCCATCCAAAACCATTCAATCACATGCAAATGTTTCCGTTTCTCTTTCAGCATGTCTCCATGCATCCCGTAATCGCATTCTGAACACACAGCACTGCTAACCAGACCCAATTACCCTTTGTGATCATCTAATTGGCCCCTTTTTGTTATGCAAATTCTTAGCAACGATCACAGATTGTCTGTTTATCTATGCCTTCTAAACTGTCTTGCCTGCGTCAGTATCTGTGCCAGCTGGTCAGTGCACGCCCAGCGCTGCATGTCCTAACATTTACAGTTTACGACTCGATTTCTGATTCCGCTCTTGGATACTTTATATTCCCAATGGAAACAACAATAAATAAATTTAGTGGCCAGCAGCTATGTGTGTGCTGGTCAGGCTGAGATCTGCAAATTGTCTTTAAAGGTGCATTGTGTAACTTTTAGAAGGATCTCTTGACAGAAATGCAATATAATATACATAACTATTATCAGGGGTGTATAAAGACCTTATATAATGAACTGTATTGTTTTTATTACCTTAGGATGAGACGTTTTTATCTACATACACTGCGGGTCCCCTTACATAAAAGTTGCCGTCACGTTTCTACAGTAGCCCTAAACGGACAAACTGTGCGTTTTTTGTCCATAGATTGTCTAAGATGACGACATGTTTGTTCTTTGGCGGCTTCCATGTGCGTTTTGAAATTAAGGGGTGAGCTGTTGGTTGCAATTCACAATCTCACCACTTGATGCCGCTAAAATGTACACACACCACCTTTGATATGTAATTGACCCATTATTGCGTCATTATTATGATAAATAATGGAATGTATAATCTAATAAAACAATGTTTTAGTGCACATTATCCTAGAATTTTTTTTTGTAATTTTTTATCATTCACATGTTATGTTATTTGCTTTGCCACTGATATTTTAATTACATTTGTTTATTCTAATCACACATTTGCAGTGTTGCAAGGCTGCTTTACAGTAAATAAATGAAATTCATATTACAGTGCATGCAGTATAGATATGCAACCCTGTATGTGAAAACCCAGCTAAATCTCTTTTTTAGCACACAAAGAAGCCAAGAGAGGACTTGCATATTTTAAATTTTTGCTTACTTGTTTTCTCGTGATCATGACTTATTTTCTCATGATCTCAAGATAACAAAAGTTGTTTTCTCGTTATCCTGACATAATCCAAATGTCATAATGTAATTTCCTGTCCATGATATTTCATGTATTTTGAAGTGGACTGCTGATGCATATGAGTGGGGGTCTTTGCCGTTACCACACATCTACCACACACTAATTGCCGATAGTCTTAAAGCTCGCGCAACACGCGCTGTTTCTGCATTTCTGATGTTAATCTGGAGTACCTATAGAGTAGTATTACATCCTTCATATCTCAGAAGAGTCTTTAGTTTAATCAGATTTATAAAAGAAAGATTAGCTTTACCGAATCTTTCCGATAACGTACAAAAAAATGAAGAAGGAGGAGTTACTACCGCGGGAGGAGCGAGTACGAGTCATGCAACACTTTACAACACTTCTAACTTATAATTCACTACATGTTCGTGTCATTTGTATAATATGCATGTGCCTATTTCCAACATAAGACAGAAGTCTAACTTACCGCGTGCAACTCAATGAAATCCACCGCATCAAACACACACACAAAACTCCGCTGCTATCCCGGATAATAAACTATATCCATTGTTTTCATAAGGCTGGCTTTCTTCTCCTTACATCCAAATACACACTTCTTCTTTCGTGCCATTGTTAAGTTTTGAAATGAAACAAAGCTGTCGCCTGATGTGATGTTTGTAAGTTCTAGCGTCTCCCGCTGATTGACGGGTGGCCGGGGTTTTCCGGGGGAAGTGCCCATATAAAGAAGTGATACGTATAGAAACCCCTGAAACGTCAGCTGGACCTGTAATCGAAAAAAACTTTCCGAAACTTGTACGAACCCTGGCGAAGTGCATTCTGCCCAGAAATATTCTGTAACACGCCCAACTGCTTTTTTGACCTTTTGCCTACGTTTAGCATGAGGAAACAACTCTATAACTGTGTTAATAAGACAGAATGCATGAAATACCATTGAACCCCCCCATAATAAATAATTTGGACGGTTGATGGAACAGCTATTGGAAAGCATCTTTTGCAGCGATTTTTGTGTGAGCATATCAGTGAACACCCCTGACCACTTGGTGAGTTTCACGTCTTTGTTAACGAAAGTTTAATGCATTTTAGGAAGGATTTAGGAAAATTCTTGGGCCAACATCATATGTCCAAATTTCAGTCAAAACCGTTCTATTTCTTCATAAACAATCTAAAAACAGGGCTTTAAGTGTAAAATACCGAACTTAATCTTTAAGCTTTACTCACATCACATGAATACAACTTTTGTTATGTCGACATAACGGGAAATTAAGTTGTGATCATGAAAAAACAAGCAAGCAAAAATAAAAATAGTACACAACCTCTCTCGCCTTCCGTAGTTTTCTACATAAAATCATTCTATAAATGTAAATTCTGTGAAAATATAACCTTGATATCTTTAATATTGATATCTTTAAATTTGTGTCAAAGATTGAAATCATTGTGAAATCAATGAATGAAATCAAATTTTTATGCTTCAAATCTTATCATTTTAGATTATGAGACTTTAACCTGGATTTCACAGTCTGGTTACATAAAAAAGAGGCTTATAAAATATATAAAATACATATTTTTGAAAAATACATGTACATTAGCAATACAAAGTATGACAGCAAATGTTCAAAGTTTTATTCATACTATTATTAAAATTTTTCATGTTAAACAGTAGCATATAACTATTTAGTTATTGTTGTAGCAAATTCACATTTAGGCTCCGCATCAAGCTGTTATATAACTCTTATTTTCTATTATCCAATTGAGGCTTGATGGATTAAGTCCTGACCTGCTTTCATCTTTTTGAATAACTGGTTTCACTTATAAATCTATCATGTTAAGGGAGAGATATGAAAGTGATTACATTGTGACTAGAATTCTTGCACTATAAAAGTTATGCAAATCATATTATCAGTGTGCATGAAGAGTTCCTGATCTTGCAGTACTGGTGTACTCTATTGAAATTGTACATCACTCGTCCTATGTAATCAAGATACCTGAATTAACTGTAAGTTGCAGATATAGCAAAAAAAATACAGGGCACTGTACTATTATGTTTTTCCATGTCTCTTGCGGTCTTTCCTAATGCATTTTTCCACACACTGCATTATTTGTTTCCTAAGAAGACATGTAGCATGTTATCAAGTGCTTCTACTTTTCCTTTCTCTTTTATCCATCACCTCCCTCTCTTTCTCTCTCTTTCTCTCTCCCTCTCCTCATTTGTTGACACACTCCATCAGACAGTGTCACAGTCAGCACTTTAATGCAGAGATGCATTTAGATCTTCACTGCCAGGCGGTTTTTATTTGTTAGCATTCACAGCAGGTACCGAGCTGTTGTTTTTACCTCTTGACCCTCATTCTCTACATTTTCCTTTTTATCTTCCTATCTCATATGCTTTATTTTACTGTCATTCCAATCCACCTGGATATTGTTTATCTTTGCTCTAAAATCCCCCAAAACTCATCGCCTCATTAAATAACCCAGGAAAATCCTGGCGTATCCAAGAGACGAAACCAGCTGCTTGCAGTACAGAGCAGATTAAATCCAAAATAAATCCAAACTTTAAAAAGATTTTCAAGAAGCGCCTACCGTTTGAAGGTTGCCGTTTTGGGGAATGACTCACGAATAAGCAATTTTGTTTTGTTACACTTCCAATCTGGGCCGTGATAGTTTGGCACCCAAAGAACTCAATAGACATTTAGCAGAACTAGGTCAGAGTCAACAGAAAGAAATGCCTTAGGACTGAAGTCTGAACTGCATGGGAAGTAGATATCATGAAGCCGCTTAGAGAACATGACGTTCAGCAGGGGCGTGTTTGAATATACCAGTGTGTTGTGTGTGTGTGTTTTAAAAGTGAAAAACTGTGTCATTTCACACTTAGCTGAATCTGCTGTGTCCCGCAGTGAGAATGACACTATATTTGATCTGCACAATGATAGTGAGCATAGCAGGCCATCGGAGACCAATGAGCCAAACACCGCAGGAGGTTTTAGTTTATTGTCTATCTTTCCCATAAAGTCACCCTTGTGTGTGTTTTGTTTTTAAGGGGTTTAAATACCATTAGTGGGCCTAACTACTATATATTTGTATTAAAACGCTAATTTTGTGTTGGTTCAAAGATTGTTTAATAGTAATGTACATTTTCTTTGCACCAATGCACATTGTGAAGGATGCTATACAAATAATACTGAATTGAATTAAATTATATTATAATTATGTCATACAGCCTGTAATGACTCATAAAATTAGATTTTTTTAAGTTTCCTTAAAAAACTTACTTGCTTCATTTTTAGTCTGGCGTTAAAATAAAGGCTTGTGATTCAGTAAATCCTGCTTAAATGGGTAGTTCATCCAAAAATGAAAATTAAAGGGGACATTTCACAAGGCTTTTTTAAAGGTCACATATGGTCAAAATTGAAATTTTGTGGCTTTTTTCATGATAACTGAGGTCTAGGGGCTATGTAAGTACTATTTAAGTTTCAAAACATTCATTTAAGAGTCAAATTCACACAGCCTGCTTAAAGTAGCTGTGAGTTAAAATGGTTCGTTTGTACTTCCGTTAAGTTGCTACATCACCAGGAAACACTGCATTATGGATGATGGAGCGCTTTGTCATATGGAGTGGAAAAGTTCATGTTCTCGCATGAATAACTTGCCATTCCAGTAACTGTCTCATCTTCATCTCGCTGTAGACTGATTGTACTTCTTCTCTCTCACAGGTGCTGAAGGGAAGCAAAAAGCTCTCCATGTCAGTGCGGTCCGTGGGGCGGATCCCAGGCGGCTATGTCACAAATCACGTTTATACTTGGGTCGATCCACAGGGTCGCAGCGTGTCACCTCCCCCTGACTTGCTGGTGGAGCATCGCAGCGCCACACTGCGCCGGACCAACAGTCAGGGCCGGAGTCACATGCAACTGCTGCAGGACGGCGATGAGAAGAAGGTACATACAAGCTGCTATACTGTATGTCTGCTACGATGAGCTTTTACTAATTTATATACAGTACTGTGCAAAAGTCTTAGGCCACCACCACCAGACTTGTTGTTTTAGAAGTTTCAATGTCCTTCCATGTTTATTTTTCAATCTATTTTATTAAGATACAAACAGAAAATACAGTAAATATGTACAAAAAATACATTTTCAGGACTAAATGTCGTCTTTAGGCATCATCTGTGTTTAGTGTGACCTCTCTTGGCACTAAAAACATCTTGTGTCAAACAATAGCGTGTTTGAGCAGAATGAAGTAAAAAAATAATTTCTAAAATTAGAAATTAGGATTAAATTTTATTTAGGTTTAAGAGATCCTGCAGTTTCCTGCTATTGCTCAAGTGGAATGGGAGTTTACCCTAAATACTTGACACATCAGTTTACATTTTATACAGTTTTTAAAACTATATACACTAGGGTTTCCTGCAGAAAATGTGTTAGTTAAGGTGTTAGGGTTGGGCGAGTGGGCGGGGCAGAGGGTGTGGCAATCAAAGGGGCGGGGTGTATGCGTCATGATGAAAATTAAAATATTTTTATTTAAAACACTCAAATAAAACTTAATTTTGAAACTATGACAGAAAATGAACACATACTGGATTATTAATTAATTAAATGTTTTTAACAGATGGGAATAGCTGCATGATGAAGTGAAACTAAAGGGTTAATAAACACAAACTGAAGCAGATGTTGTAGAACGTCAGGCGAACGATGATAGATGGCGCAAAAATGTTAAAAACTGATTATTTCCCACTATTAATTACATTATCTTAAAGGAGTGTAACTAGCATGTAAATAATGCACATAAATAAAGTGAGCAAGAGCACTCAACAATTAATCAACAGGCATGTAAAACCTAGCTAGCAGGTTGCTTAAACAACAAAATCACCAGCTAACTTACTTTAAATTTTCAAGAACTATAGACTAATACAATAACAGGCTTAAATAACCCCACTTACAATTCTCACGGACACGCGTTTTATCAACTGGCTATCCTCCAGACATGACGGACCACGTATTTATCTCATTTCGGCCGTGTGGCGCGCGTGGATGCTCGCGGTGTGAAACGCGTCCGCGCTATTCTCCAAGATGTTTTATCAATTGGCTAGTTTTCCTTCAGACAGTGACGGTCCGGACCACGTCTTGCTCATTTTGGCCGTGTGGTGCGCGTCCCCGCTTGCGGTGTGAAGCGTGTACGCCAGGGCTATTCAATTGGCGGCCCGCGGGCCAAACCCGGCCCCCCAGGTAATTTGATCCGGCCCTTTATGTAGTCTGTAAAAAAGACATCTGTAGAATAAATTTAGTAAGTTAGAGAACGGGCCGTACAGTTACGAGTTGATGCGCGTGCGTCTGTTTCATACAGCATGAGCTGCAGAGCGCGAGTCACGTGACTGGTGCGAGCAGCTGTGTCACGTGTTTATAATCGCGCTTTGGTCTCCCCCGCTCGCGCCCGCGTCTCAAGATGCAATAGCTGACAGTGGTGAGTTAAGAGACCGGTCTCTATGGCTGTTTTAACTTTATTTGATGTATTTCCAGCTTAAAAACACTGCCTTTTCCGACAATTGTTGTCTGATATGTCAGCTCAATGACTTGCTTATCCACAATGACATTTACGTTAGATGTCTTAATAAAGGAAACTCGTTGAAACGATTTTGTGAACTAGACAAAAAGTTTCTCCAAAATTCAAAGCAGACTAAATGCTCAAATATTATGCGAGTCAACGTTCTCACACAAGAATGCAATTAAAACGAGTTAATCGCCCATCGCTCAGAGCCCAGCACCTGCACCACTGTATGTGCATCGCGCTGACAAACATACACCTGATTTCACTCCTCTTGCGAAATCTAAAAACATATTCTGTCTTATTCGAAGCTAGCCTACTGTTTGCCAGTTATTAAGATGGCGGTTGTAGTGTAAATATGGCTACTGTAATAATTAGCTTTGACAAAAAACAGCATAAAACAATTATGTTCCATATTATAAACTGTTTTGTTATGTGTACTTAAGTGAGTAAATAAGTTAAATTCTCAATGAGTGTGATATGGATCTTATTTACCTATTTAAATGTAAAATAAAGCTTACATGGGCATTTTACAATGCACTTATGTTGTTATGCAAAATTTAAAATATTTATTAATAACATATGAACATGTCTGGATGTAGAAAATCCTACTTAGACATCTAACAATGCACTTATGTTGTTGAATGCAGTCTGAAAATACATGTTTGTAGAAAAAGCCTATTGTACAATGCACTGATTTTGTTTTTATGTAGTTTCAGAATATAACATTAGTATGTTTAAATGTAGGAAAATGTATATCTCCGTTACATCACTGTTATTTCTCCGGCCCCTCATTTGTGATGCTTTTCATGAACTGGCCCCCACGAAAAACTAATTGAATAGCCCTGGTGTACGCGCTATTCTTTTTTTTTGCCGATATAGTTAAGGCGGTAGGGTTTCCAAGCTTAGGCGGGCCGCCTGAACTAAAATGTGCTGCGGGAAACCCTGTACACATTTCCTGTATTTTCTGGATGTATTCTATTAAAAAGACTGAGAAACATTTATATATGATCACTATAACATTGCAAAAACAACAAATCTAATTGGGACATGGTGGCCTGAGACTTTTGCACAGTACTGTATATGAAGAGTTTTGTTGCAAAACTAGATAAACCATTTTTTAACATTTTTGTCAAAACATGTTTATTATTATGTTATCATGTTATTATTTTGTTTTATGGTGCTACTTAGCTGTATTTTTTAAGTTATGAAGGTTTAAATCAAAACAAACCAACTGCAGTTGCATTGAAATTAATTGGAATGCACAACCAAAAAACGAGACTTCTAAACAATAAAAAAAACGGTTATCTCGTTTTGCAAAGAAACTCTTCATATATACTCCAATGTATAAGGGCAAGTGCCCAGGTTGCCCCCACAGAGTCTTTGAGTTACCCGCCAAAGCACATTTTATTAATAGCCTCAATTTTAATATTTAATTATTTATTACATATTTTCATATATCAACAAGTACAATAAAAACGTTTTAAGTAGACTATATCAAAAAAGAAGCCCTGCAGATTGTTTTATCCATTGTGGTAGCCCTTGCTTACAAAAAGGTTGAAGACCCCTGAGTCGCTGTACAACTATTTACTAATGTTCCTGTAGATCAATTGTTAGAGCATTACGTTATTAGTAGTGCAAAAGTCGTGGGTTTGATTCCAAGGAAATCCATTTACAGTCATACAAGTACAACGAAAGCCTTCACTGTCAGAAAATGGTCAAAAAATTGTCCCATGTTGTCACTGGGGCAGTACCCTTTGAAAAGGTCCTAATATTAGGTACAGCTATGTATACATTTGGTATTAAAGGAATAGTCTACTCATTTTCAATATTAAAATATGTTATTACCTTAACTAAGAATTGTTGATACATACCTCTCTATCATCTGGAGCGCGCTGCGACGCTTCGATGGCATTTAGCTTGGCCCCGTTCATTCAATGGTACCATTTAGAGATAAAGTTAGAAGTGACCAAACACATCAACGTTTTTCCTATTTAAGACGAGTAGTTATACGAGCAAGTTTGGTGGTACAAAATAAAACGTAGCGCTTTTCTGAGCGGATTTAGAAGGGTAACTATATTGTATGACGTAATAGCACTTTTGGGAGTACTTCGACTCGGCGCAGTAACACCCTCCCTCTCCCATTATGAGAGTGAGAAGGGGAGCGGACTTTTCAGGCGAGTCGAAGTACTCCCAAAAGTGCTATTACGCCATAAAATATAGTTCCTCTTTTAAATCCGCTTAGAAAAGCGCTACGTTTTATTTTGTACCACCAAACTTGCTCGTATAATTACTCGTCTTAAAAAGGAAAAACGTTGATGTGTTTGGTCAGTTCTAACTTTATCTCTAAATGGTACCATTGAATGAATGGGGCTAAGCTAAATGCTATCGAAGCGTCGCAGCGCGCTCCAGCGCTTACGTCCACGCACACAGATGATAGAGGGATGTATCAACAATTCTTAGTTAAGGTAATAACATATTTTAATATTGAAAATGAGTAGACTATTCCTTTAAGAGGTACAAATATGCCCTCTTTGGTACCAAAACGTATCTCTGAGGTACTAATATAAACTCTTTAGGTGCAAATGTCTATTTTTTAAAAGGGTAGCGCTCCAGTGACAGCTATAGGGACCATTTTTCCTGACAGTGTTGCAGCCACTTGAATTACGTTTTTTTAGTAAACAAATATTGTATAAAGCAACTTTATCCCAGTCTATAAGTACAAATGAATAGACCCTTGAGAAAGGCTTCTTGAGTGGGAGAGACTGATGCGCGGATGAAGCGTGTTTGATAATTAGTCATGTTTTCCCTTTAGGCCAGGATTAGTAGTTTAGCTCCTAAAATAAAAGAAAACGCTAAGGAGTTTTTAAACACTCGGTGTGAAAGTTTGTGTTGTTTACAGCTCATCAGCTTTAATTACGGATGTCGATTTGGAGTTCTTTAAATGCTTCGGAATAGGTTGAGCGGTGTGTTATTACGGAGATGAGATTTCACTGGTGCGTAAGAGGGGTGCAGATGAAAGATTAGCCTTGTCTTTCATGAAATGCAGTCTATGCTGTTATTTCCATAAACCAAGGCTCTCCATCACTCTGTATCTGTGCCAGCCGTTGACAATGTGTTTGAGATCAGAGGGCCGTTGGACTGATGCCACTCTCTGTAAATCATAATTTATCCACTGTCACTGCACATACCTCTGGGTTATACTACAGTATCTGTGATCATCTACAGTGGCTAATGGACAGCAGAGCGTTTTTAAGACAGAGATGAATAAACTGCATGTAGTAACCTGATAATTCCTGTGAGACTGTTCATTGTCTTACATTGTCTCAGATACATTCCTAAAATTGAATTTGTAGGAAACTAAAGAGGTTTTATTAGGGATGCACCGATAGGATTTTTTTGGGCCGATACCGATTCCGATTTTTTTTTTTTT
The DNA here is from genome assembly GCF_027580225.2 of Misgurnus anguillicaudatus. Taxonomy (NCBI): domain Eukaryota; kingdom Metazoa; phylum Chordata; class Actinopteri; order Cypriniformes; family Cobitidae; genus Misgurnus; species Misgurnus anguillicaudatus. The sequence goes on from NC_073345.2 coordinate 26,596,681, forward strand.
ATATATACCGATTCCGATTTAAACAGACAACTTCTGGCCGATACCGATATTAAACACTTGTATACAATACTATACAGTTGGTCTATTAGCTAGTTTATTTTTGCATCAAATTATTTTTACTGAACATGGATTGGATCTAATTAACATTCAACTGACCAACATAATAAGAGAGGCACAAATTAAGCTAAAACAAATATAATAAGACAGCATGACAACCTTCAAAGGTGGTTTTTGCTATTCAGCATTTATTTAATTAACAACATCAACTCATTTTTTACATATAATGGATTTCTTTATGCAGTTAATTAATAAACAATTGGTATCTGCCTTTCTCGTGCTATTGCCGATATGCCGATGGTTTCAAATTCATCTAAAATCGGCCGATAAATATCGGTGGCCGATACATCGGTGCATCACTAGGTTTTATTGTTTACTAAAACTATTAAACATGTCTGTTAAGTGAAATCAAAACAAATATAATCCTACAATTTTGTTTAAATCTTACCCTCAAAAAAATGCTTGGTTATTTTCTACCCAGCGTTGGGTCAATAAGGGACAAACCCAACCCAATGGGTTGTAATTTAACCTATGGTGGGTTGTTTCAATCCAAAATGCAGTTTTTTTTAACCCATTGTTTGGTCAAATATAAACATTTTCTTGGTTAATTTAACTCGACTGCTGTTTGTCCCTTTTTTACCAAGCCCCTAAGGTGACATTGGAGTAATAAATCTAAAGTTTAGTTTCATGTGCTCACGTGAAACTTTCGCATGCGCACATGAAACTTTCGCTTTCATGCGGGTGCGTGATAGTTTCACATGTAGTATTGTGCGCGCATGTGAAACTATCTTGCGCACATGAAAGCGAAAGTTTCACTTGCGCACGCGAAATTAACTTTTTTTTTATTTTTGCTCCATGTCCCCTTAGGGGCTCCATACATTTACCCAATGCTGAGTTTGGAAAAAAAACAGCATTTTAAAAAAAAATTATTAGAAGTGTTGCCTCAGCAATATAATGAAAGTGTGAAAGCTGTCCAAAACATGAAATGAAGAGATTGAAGTGCAGATATTAAGTTTAATAATCCAAACATGAAGAACAAAATCCAAAATGTAAACGACAGCGAGGAATACATACAATATCCAACAAAGAACAATATCAACAAAAGGGCTACATGGCAATCAGGAATAACAAGATAGTTATGGCAGGGTAACACAAAAGACTACAATGACCATGAACATGGAAGTACAATACAGACATGATTATTTCAAAATAAAAGATATGAACATAGAAAGACAAAAACACACAGAACCCTTTCAGAAAGTTTAAGTTAAGGCTCCAAAATAATTAACTACAAGCATGAAAAAAATAAACAAACAAAAAAACTAAAAGTTAGTTTAGTTAGTTAGCAATATTATAATATATACAAATATATTACAATATTATTAAAAATAACTACAAAAATATGATAAAATGACAAATGGTCATAACAGAATGACTAAAAATCAACTAAAATTAAAGGATAATTCCGGTATTTAACACTTTGAGTCTCATTTCTGGTTTGTTTTGGATGAACTACAGTGATGGACACAGAAATTTTGACAATGGGTCGTGTCTTGAGTTTTTGACTCGTTTAGAAGCGTCTCTTGACTGCTTCAGAATGGAAGTCAATTGCCATGCACAAACATGTCATTAAAACAACACTTAACGTTCATTTTCAAAACTGTGCTACTCACCGAGTGGTTCGTGGTGTTCGTTGATGATTAAAAACAAGTTGTGTAGCGAAATACAGTTTCTGTCGTGTTTTATTTGGCATTTTGTAAAATTCCATTGACTTCTCTGGAAGACTCATTGCTCGCTGATATATCACTCCGCCGCCGGGAAACAGAAATGGGACTGTTTACATGTGGTTGTTGTTTTTTCGCTTGGTTTCTCTCAGAATAAATATTTCCCATATTTGACCAGAATATTCGAATATTCGTTCCGTGGGTTGACATTCGATTTTCAGTTTTGAGATTCGAATATATATATATAAATATTTTACAGCGTTAATGCAGAGCTTTTGCCAAGCAGGAAGTGCGCTTCACGCTCCCCTCTATAGGTGGCACAGAGAGACCAACATCCATAGCCAACACCCACCAAACGGCACCAGTGGAAGTTCGCCTCAAACGGAAAACGCGCTTCCTGCTTTGGCATTCACGCTAATAATGTTGTAAATAACGTTCAGTGATTGATTTGCTTCACAAGACGTCAATATGTCACACGTAGTTATGGGGGATTACTGTTGTATTGGATATATATGCTTTAGCTCTTAAAGTGTGCGGATCTGTTGACTTGCATGACGGAGCACTGGGGTTTCTGCAAAATATCTTCTTTATTGTTCTGCCAATGAAAAAACATATTGGATGGTGTAAGTGTTATAAATAAACTTGATTTTGAAAGTATGCTACCGTTTTATTACAGTTTGTTGGACTACGTTCATTCATGCTTCAGACTCAAATATAGAGCGGAAGTATATACGCGGTTGTGAGGTATCTGAAAAAATAGTTCCACTATAGCAAATAACACGGATTGAAATCATACATTGCGCCAATATATTTGTTTTTAATCATCAACGAACACCACGAACCACTCGGTGAGTAGTACAGTTTTGAAAATAAACGTCAAGTGTTGTTTTAATGACATTTTGTGCATGGTCATTGACTTCCATTCTGAAGCAGTCAAGAGACGCTTCTAAATGAGTCGAAAAGTCAAGACACGACCTATTGTCAAAATTTCTGTGTCCATCACTGTAGTTCATCCAAAACAAACCAGAAATGAGACTCAAAGTGTTAAATACCGGAATTATCCTTTAACATGAAAATAAACTTAAAATATTAAAATAATAGCTAATTCAAATAAGAAATAAAACTACAAAACTAAAATAATAATAATGGAATGATTTGTGTAAGATAGATTTGTGTTTCACAGTCAGCATCTATTGTTAATTCTCAACTAATATTCTGTTTAAAGTAATGTAATACCAGCCCAGTCTCACGAAATTTCGTTATATAGTCACGTAATCTTTTGATTATTTTTCCGCGATATTATCACAAATTTTTGCGTTTTTTCATGATTGTATAACGAATTCCTGTTTTTGTGTGATTATCACTTATTGGTTACTCAACTGTTTTGTCCTATTTTCTTACCATTGTCGCTTCGGTTTAGGGATAGATTTACATAATATGACATCCATACCCAAACCCAACTCTAACCTTAACGCCAGGCGACATATAAAAAAATAAATCAGAAAAAATAGTATCAACCAATACTTAAAGTGACATTCTAATCCAAGCACCAAATCTAACCCTAAACCGAAGCGACAATGGTTACCAATATGTGATAATCACACGAAAACAGGAATTCATTACACGATCACGAAAAAACGTGAAAATTTGTGATAATATCACGAAAAAAGAATCAAAATATTATGTGACTATATCACGAAACCTTGTGAGACTGGGTAGTGTAATACTCACTATATATCTATACCCAGTGGCAGTGACTTAGCCGCCATCTTAAATGTATGGGGGCAGGACTCTCCAAATCCACACCATACCCGCTCACCCATGTCTTTATGGACCTTGCTTTGTGCACTGGTGCACAGTCATGTTGGAACAGGAAGGTGCCATCGCCAAACTGTTCCCACAAAGTTGGAAGCATGAAAAACAACCCCACACCATAATCCCCCCTCCACCAAACTTTACTCTTGGCACAATGCAGTCAGGCAAGTACCGTTCACCACTAAACCCAGACTCGTCCATTGGATTGCCATACAGAGAAGCGAGATTTGTCGCTCCAGAGAACACGTCTCCACTGCTCTAGAGTCCAGTGGCGGTGTGCTTTACACCACTGCACCCAACGCTTTGCATTGACCATGGTGATGTAAGGCTTGGATGCAGCTGCTTGGCCATGGAAACCCATTCCATAAAGCTCTCTACGCACCGTTCTTGAGCTAATCTAAAGGCCACACAAAGTTTGGAGGTCTGTAGTTATTGACTCTGCAGAAAGTTGCAGACTTCTGTGCACTGTGCGCCTTAGCGTGCGCTGACCCCGCTCTGTGATTTTACTTGGCATACCACTTTGTGGCTGAGTTGCTGTTGTTCCCAAATGCTTCCATTTTGTTATAATATTACAAAACAGTTGACTGTGGAATATTCATTTGTGAATTTTTACAAATGGACTTATTGCACAGGTGGCAACCTATCACTGTACTTCACTGAGCTCACAAATGTTTGTAAAAGCTGTTTGCATGCTTAGGTGATTGCTTTTATACACCTGAGGCCATGGAAGTGATTGAAACACCTGATTTCAGTAATTTGAAGGGGGTCCCAAAACGTTTGGCAATATAGTGTAAATGTATATATATTTTGTTTGTGTCTCACCCGCTGTCTGCATCTGGGTTCAATATCTGAGATTCCTGACAGCATCTTTATCACGCAATCCTTGACAGAGCTGACAAATATTGTGTTATTTTGTCACCGCTTAGCACATGTAGGTCAGGGAAAGCTGTTTTCAACCAATATAAGTAAATTCCTTAAGCTGTTTTTTTTTTTGTATAACGCGTTGGGTTTCTCATTTCATGTGTCACAGTACTGATCAATCTGCTTATTTAGTGCTGTAACACATCCTGAAGTTTGACTTCTCAGAGATTTTCAAAATAAAAGTAAATCAGATTTAAATGTCAGGAGTTCCTGTCGGGACGAAAGTAACAATTGTTACTTTTGTTCCACTGCTAATACTGTTGCATTATGTTGAAAATTGATATTATTCTAATTTGATTTAATTTCATTTTCAGTGTTTAAACTGTTAAATTTTTTTTAACAATTTAAGTTGATACGGTCGGGTTGCTTTTGAAACATTTGATGAAACTGAAATTTAGAATGAAAATGTAAATTTTTTTTTTTAAATAAACAACAAAATATGTTTGCAGTTACATACTAACAAGGTCATAGTCATGTATATTTACTAAAAACAAGTGTAACACAAAAATATATCTTGTTTTGTTGTGTTACTTTTGACCCGCTGTCAGGGTCAAAAGTAACAATGCGCTACTTATGTTTAAAAAATTATACTAAAGTCGTTTATCATTTGTTCAAAATTCCACCTGGTATTGATAGACCACACTTATGAGTTACTGACATACCAAAAATATATCTCTGTCTATAACATTATCTTTTAAAATTACATTTATTCTAAAAAATCTCCCCTAATAGTTAACATTTTTGACTTTATAAAATGGTTCTCTCGAGTCTTGGTGAACAGTCCCTATTAAACAGTAAAGAAAGTAATAACTTTTTTCTTATACATAGTTTAGTATCCTATTATTATTTTTGGCAAAATTAATTATAATTAACTTAATTATTTCCAGGACTTTGTATCACCATAGTCCCTAAACATAAATAAATGCAGGAAATGGGATTTAAGTCTAAAACATTTTTCCCCATTTTGTGCCCCCCCCCCCACTTCTCAATCTAAAGTTACACCCTTGTCTATACCCAACCCTAACTCTAGCCATAGTTTTGTCTTTAAAATCAATAGTTACCGGTGTGTTGTATATCAACCCTGTATAGTCACGTAAATTTGTGAGTGTTTTCCGTGACACTGACACGCTTTTCCGCCTTTTTGTGTGAACATGTCACACATAGGGCTGTCAATCTTCCTCTATTATCCCATTCGAATTTCATTCATTATTTTTTTTTAATATTCGATTTATAATCGATTGTTTAATGCTCAAATTTGACTTATTAACATTAACTATGTATCTATCTACACACATTGTAAAAACGGGCTTATGCATTGCCAATGCCACTATGAGCTCGTATAGTTGACTTGTTTTAAATTATGTCCACTAGAAGACATTGCAGTATTACTAATAAACATGTAATTATTTAATAACAGGTGATATCTTTCTTGCTAATTAATGATTAAGCTTAGACACAAAATTAACAAAGTTGTCAACTTTAATGAACAATTTCATTATCAACGCAGTTCTCTTTGTTCTCGTATGAGGGCTGCGTAGATCGCATCATTAGTTATACAATACTTACACACAGCACACACATCCCCTGGCCTCCAATTTCACTATTCTTTTTTCATTTAAACATACCTTAGAGGAAGTGTGATCTTGAACAAGTATTTTGTCACTGGTCAAAAAGACAAACTTATCCAAACAAATTAGCATTAAAGACATTCCCAAAACGGTCGCCCATAGCACTGAGAGCGGTTTTCTCCTGACACTGTGTCCTCTTCACCTTGGCTGCTCCGTTCTTGTCATCCTCATAACCTTCCTCCGCAATCGCTATCAGCTCCGCTTTCTCTTTCTCACGTACCTCCTGCTGCTGGTTTCGTTTCAATTAGCCGATGGAAACACGGGTCGAGGTAGCTAGCGGTATTTAACAGCATAAATGCGTTAGATAGTGAACACTTAAAAAAATGTATTACATTTTTTTAAAAATCCCATTCGAATAGTAGTTTTAACATTCGATTATTATTAATTTTTTTAATTCGAATTATATTCAATTACTGAAATTGGTTTCAACAGCCCTAGTCACACATTTCTGTTTACGTGTCACTGTCACGTAGGGCTGGGTATTGGCAAGGGCCTCACGATAAGATACGTATCACGATACATAGGGCATGATAAAACTGTATCACAATACGATGCAATTCAATACGTTGCATGTTGCGATACATTGCAATACTTTTCCTTTTTTTAATCAAAAATGTAAAAAAAATAGAGCTGAATTAAAAAAAAAAATTTTAAGCCAAAGTGCTTCCACACGTCTGTGTTTTTAAAATTTCTGTCATTTTCTCACTCCCGCTAACTTCTGAGACATTGGCCGGATAGCCGTATATGACAGAGAACTAGACAGCGACAACTACAGCAGCGGCGGAGGTTGTTTGACTTGGATTTGATGGGTTTTTAAAAATAATATTTAGATATTTTGCACAGCCCTACTGTCATGTATTTGTTTCTCAACTGTTTTCAAACCATTGACGCTTCGGTTAATGGTTAGATTTGATGTTTGCATTAGGAAATCACTTTAAGTATTGGTTTATACCTTTTTTCATGATTTATGTTTTTTATATTTTATGATTAAATTGGCATTAGGGTTAGAGTTGGGTTTGGGTAAGGATGTCATTTTATGTAAATTTAACCCTAAACCGAAACGACAATGGAAAGAAAATAGGCGCAAAAAGGCGGAAAAGCGTGTCAGTTTCATGGAAAAGACTCACAAATTTACGTGACTACAAACGGTGCTATATAGCACCAAAAGTGGTTCTTTGCTCGTAATCATAGAAGAACCATTTTTAGTGCCATATAGCACCGGTGAAGCACCTGTGTAGAACCATATAGTGCTTTGTAGAACCATATGTGGTGCTATAGTGGTGCTATATGGCCCCTATATGGTTCTACACAGGTGCTACACCGGTGCTATATGGCACTAAAAATAGTTCTTCTATGGTTACGATCCAAAGCAACAGTTTTGGTGCTATATAGCACCGTTTGTTTTTTAGAGTTTATAGGTATGTAATTTCATGATACTGGGATGTGTATAAGGATAAAGATTTAGAATGGTATACTAAATAGTTGTTGCCTTAAATGCCACAGCTGACAGCAACTGTTGGTGTCATTTTTAGTAATTAGATGGTAAATAACTTACAGTACTTCCCAAAATAGTTAATATGTCTACACACACGTTTATGTTGTGTGCTGCCACTGTATTTGCAGTACAGTGTGCAGTGTGTACTCAACAGATAAAACACTGATGTTTTTGACTCGATGGATTTCCATTCTGATCCAGTATCAGTTTAGAAAAATGCTGTCTATATGGAGCAAATCCAAACCCAAGCATTCATGTTTTAAGACTATTATTGAATATGTATGAAACATTAAGAGGCAGTCTGTTCCACAATTAATCCATCAGACCTGAGCGAAGCCGAGACGGCTGCAGTCACGCAATGAATTTCAAACAATGTATATAAAATAATTGAAAAGTAAGAAAAAAAAATTGTTTGCATATTTTCTATTTGCCTAGGGTCCTGTACGCGCTCAGTGTTGGTCAGACAAATTAAACAATCAATCACTATGTTGTTTTAGACCACAGGAAACAAACTGAATCAATTCTGCCGTCTCTTAAAGATAACCTATTCGTCTTTTCGTTAATCTTTCATTATAGCCGTCACACTGTTAAGCTTGAATTTGACTCAACATTATTCCTTATCCAACTTTATTTTCCTGTTCTTTTTCGTGTGCCAAAAATTGTTAAATATGATTATATGGAGAGTTTTATGCAGGTATAAATCAGCCAAGGCTATATAAACACCTATTCACAACGGTGATGTTTATAAATGTGTAACATTACGAACGATGACAAACACCAAATGCTGTACGGCCCTACGCACCCTGACCTTTCAGGGATGGCTGGTGGTAACCTTTCAAGCAGCGTGCTGGTGGGCGTCAGGTGCTTTGATTTCATAGAGTGCGCAGGGTTGGTGGTGACTCCGTGGATGGAGCTGTTTGATTGGCTCTGCGGGAATCCCATAATGCATTTTAATCGCAGTACTATTGTTGTGTTTTTGCGGCGGGTGTTGAAGGGGTCGAGGGTGAGTCACTTTAGTTGGTTTTGTACCTCAGCGTTCTTGGTATGGGTGTATAGATGCAATGTAATATAGCTCTCATTTTTCATGGAGTTGGGAAATGTTAAAATTTAAATAAAAGGGACAAACGCAGCCGTAGTTTGTCCGTTTTGTTATATTACACCTTTGTTATTGTTTTGCGACTTCTAGCGGTAAAATTACAAATTGTGCCTTTAAAAGTGTTAGTTTGTTATCTTAACACTTCTTTTCTTCTTGTCAGGTGAATTTGGTGTTGGATGATGGACGTTCTTTGGGTCTCATGATTCGTGGTGGGGCTGAATACTCTCTGGGCATTTACATCACAGGAGTGGACCGAGGGTCTGCAGCAGAGTGTGGTGGATTGAAGGTACTATTTACACCCCTATTTTCCCCTTTTGGTTTTTTGTCCCACTGTTGCAATCTTTTCTCTCTCTTTAATTTTGTGATTCTTTTATGCTGCCAACTTTTTGACACACTCACTTAATCTTTATTAGTACTTTTTCCACATAACTAATACAATTATTTTAAGTATTTGAAGTGTGTAGTGATTAAGTAAATGTTATGTTATATTATATATTTTATCTTCTTTAAAGAAGCCATTCTTTGCCAAGATTATAGCTCCACATTAGGCATTATCTCAACCAACATCATGAAATGAATCATGGGAGGCTTTTGTGTCTTCGCTTCTGTGTCGGTAAAGTGTTTGTGGTTAAGAATTTACTCTTTGTGTTTTCGTAAGCTTAAAGAGCCAGTAAGATGCCAATTTTAAGCATCCTATCACTGTTTATAAGTCCCGGACAACGTATTTAAATGCATGCAAGGTCAAAAAACACTGTAATTTTCTCAAAATATAAATGTAAAATTACCCCATTTCTCAGAGATCCCCAAACGATTCGTATGAAGCCGTTCAATGACTGCACAGACCACAGATCAGTGGCACAGACCAACAATAGTGCAACATGTATTGACCTAGTGTTAACACGATTTACTGAGAAGACATTATCGACATCAATACATATCATTCATCATTAATCCAAGCAATAAAAACGACAATAGAAACTAACATTTTACACTCATTTAAGCATTTACGCAAGCTAACCGGGTCGTAGCAAAACCGTAAGTGCAGCATGCGTTAGCCGCTTGCTAACATGACTCTCATCATTCATCAATAATCCAAGCAATAAAAATGACGATAGAAACTAACAATTTACACTCATTTAAGCATTTATGTAAACTAACCGGGTCATAGCAAAACCCTAAGTGAGCATGCGTTACGTTAGCCGCTTGCTAACGTGATTCTCTGACAGTATATTTAGAGTTGAAACAACGATATCATTCATCATTAATCCAAGCCATAAAAACGACGATAGATATTTGACACTCATTTAAGCAAGTATGTAGCTATAATCATACTTACAGGTTGTGGTTAGGAGACGCATGTTGTTCCAAATAAAGTGGGTACTGAACCATCTTTCATTGCCAAGCGTCTAAAACCCTCCATTAAAAATTAATTTTAACCACTGATTCTTCACAGCCAGACACGTTTAGTATATCCCTCCTTGAAAAAGTCTCCTTTGGTAGTGAAAACCACACAAACTGAAAACACAGCATGATATGATGTTTACACACAATAACTAGCTGTGGGCAGTCCATAGTTTTCGTTTTTCCCGCAGGCAAGGCTGTAGGCGGAGATTAGTATCTCATGTGACGTGGAAGCGTTTGTGTGACGTGGAAAAAGTCAGGCAGGAGATCCAATCCATATAATGACTCGTTTCAGCAATTCAGAGTCGACTCTGCTTTAGAAGCCAATAACTTTATCGTGCACTTTTTGGTTCAACTACTTTGCACATTGTTTACATTGATGGACAGTTACATGACACACTGCAATACAGGTCAGTTTCGGTTTTGGATCTGTGTGGCTCTTTAAGGCCGAAGTATGGTTCATTTTTAACACTTACCCACCCACAGTGAATGTGACACAATTTTTATTACTAGAAAGTACTGCACTGTACGTGCACCGCCAGATTACACATTAGTGTTGATTCTGGGACAACACACTAAATGCGTTGTCTCAGAATCCACCCATCTCTGTGTTATTATTGAAACAACACATTTTAACACAACTTGTGTTACACAAAATCAACACAAAATGACACATAATGTGTTAAAATTACTTTGCAAGGTTGTGCGTTCAAATGTGCACGCATGTTCACATACATGTAAAAAAACAGACTATACTGCAGGCTTTATAATGAATAAGGAAGATTTTGCTGGACATTAGCTATTAATAGACAGACTGTTTTCACATCCCACATCATAAATCAAAGACTGTTTGAATAACATCTCCAGCGATTTTCATATTGCTTCACATTTTGAGATTTTCTTCAACTTTGTGTGTATGAAAGTAGAGGAGGACTTTACAAAATCCACTGTGAATTTCTCTGGCTACTCTAAAGCATCGCTGAATAATTCACCTGGACATTCTGCATTTAATCCTTTATTCAGTTCCATTTTTCATTTTTGCAGCCTTTTTAAGATAAATACCATTTTTTTATTATTATCATCAGATGACATTTCCAACTCTTTTCACACCTGCAGTTTGCATTGTGCACCGCCGTTAGATTTATGGTTGGATTAAAAGATGACAGTGTAAAAGAAGAGCGATCCAGGCACAGTGGAGTGAGAGAGAGTTGGGTGTTTTATCTTCAGGCCATACGCCAGTTCTGAAGAAAGATGAGAGATGGGTTTCTGGGTGCCTATTTGGCAGCAGACTCTGTTTACAATGCCCCAGTTCTCTGCAATAAGGTCCACAAACATGAAAGCAACTTCACCAGCATTTATCATGCTACGTATGTGATAAACAACCTTATGAATGCTGTTAAACTTGCACACAAGCATGGGGAAAAAAATCAAATGTACGTCAATGCAAAACAGTAATAGATGCACTTTGTTTTAAAATCATAGTTGGGTGATTCTCACAAAATTAGACTTATGAGGTGTCATTTTGATAAAAAAAAGTAAAAGGTATAAAAATAAGAACAAACATCTCTTCATGTACTATTTTGCATGATTTCAAATGACATCATACAAAACAATTTTGTTGTTTTTCCACATTTAAGGGGGAAATTTTCATTGCCGCAACGTGTCCATGACTGGATTTGGTTTCTTTGACATGGAAATATTTATAATTAAAAAATCTAAAAAATAAAAAGCTTCAGTGCATGTTATACTATAAACATTTACAGTAAAGAAAAGTGGTATTTGGTGATCATTGGTAAATGTAGAGACAATAATAAGGATTATAAATGTGTCCAAGACCAATTTTCTCATCCTTCGCAACAATTTTCAATCATTGTTTAAGGCCTCAAGTAACTAACATTTTCAAAAAAAAAATTAGTTGGAAGGGACATAATTGACTGTGACACTCAAGATGGCTACCAGGTAAGCAGTTCTTATTTGTTCTTTCCAGAAAAAAGTAAAAATTTTGTTTGTCATAGAACTTTTTAATAGGGCTGTCAAAGTTAACGCGTTAATAACGCGTTAACGCAAATTCATTTTAACGCCACTAATTTTATTAACGGAGATTAACGCAACGCGCAATTTCTGTTTGACCCTTGGTCCAGCCCATAGTTGAATGAACAGAGACGCAGACAAATGTGACTCTCTCTAAATGAGTAAAAGGTTTTCATAGAAATAAGAACATTAAGCAAATTGTCTACCAAATCCAATGCTCTAAATGCTCGTTGGACATCTGATATGATCTTTATTTATACGTCTGAGAGGTGTAACGTTACCGTCCTCCTAATGCTTAATCTAATACAAAAATGCGTCTCAATTCATTTTGGTTTCGCTTTTATGCATGACTTAGAAAATAGACTGCAGGACTTGCTTGATGTTAAAAGAGTCATTAAGAGAGATAAAGTTCGGTACCTGATTAATGTTAAAGAGTTATTAAGAGCGACAAGACTCAAAAGCGATCCCCTCTGACTGACTGATATCTGAAGCGCGTGAACACAGACGCGCGAGTTCGCGACCCGGATATATAGACATCTACACAAAATTACAGTTTTACAAATATCTGTTTTGATAAGAATTCACGCAGGTAGGCTCTATAATCTGTTATGTTTTAAGTAAATGTTTGGTTAACTGTTGGGTAAAACTATCTGATGTGTAACATTATATTAGATCACTTAGATTTTAAGCAGTCTGTCTCAATGTCAATCAAACAAAAGGAAAAAAAGTTGAACATACATTGATGATGTTTTTGCTTTGTGTGTGCTAAATCTATTAGTTTTACCAGTGATTTTAAGGTATTGATGTTGTAAAATAATGTATGGATGTGGAAATTTTTGTGGTAATTTGACTCTTTCAACTTCAAACACGTGTAGTTCTGTCATATTTTGTTATATTTCAACAAATCATGCATTGTTCTATGTTTTAATAGAGAATGTCAAAATATGAACAACTATTTTTTTTAAATTTGCTAATTCCGACTCAACTTGCCAGCACAGGTCACAAATGATGCAGCAGCAAACAAAAATGGAGAAAGAAAATTTTCTGAAAGGAAAATTCATATAAAAAACAATGGCTGGGGATTCTGTTAAAATGTAAACAGGCTGTTGTTAACATACATTTGCATAAAGCATCTATATATGTATATATGATTAGAATATTAAAAACCTGAAAAGTGTTAAATTAGGGTAAATTTAGAATGGATAAAAATGTGCGATTAATTTGCGATTAATCGCAGTTAACTCATGAAATCATGCGATTAATCTAGATTAATTTTTTTAATCTATTGACAGCCCTACTTTTTAGTTCTCATTACCGAAACATGACTTTTTAAACAGATATATTTAATGTAATATCATTGCATTGCGGTAATGATAATTTTTAGTAATGATCATCTAAAAAATGTATGTAAAATGTGTAAAATTCTATAGGAAATATTTTAAAATCCTTTAAAAATAATGGTTATATTAAGTTCAGACCTTAATTTTATATGTGCAAAAAAAATTGGCTTCAAGGGCTTTTAAAAAATTCTGATGCTGGACACCTTCTTAATCTGGATTTCGTGAGAATCAACCAGTTATATTTATATTAGAAAAGTGTTGATAAAATAGTATTTATAAGCATATAGTGTGCACTCTTAAAAATAAAAGTGCTACAAGGGTTCTTCACAGCAATGTCGTTTTTATAAATAAAACAGGCAGGTTCTTTAAGGACAGGTCTAGCCAAAAATGCTTCTTCTATGACATCATGGATATGTGGCGCCTTTATTTTTAAGAGTCTAAGGTTGTGTTATAATAAATCTTGTAATTTACACTTCTCAAAAGGGACACAAAAATACAAAATAAAATAACCTTTCTCCCATTCTTTGAGGGAATTTTTTTATATATATTTTCATTAAATTATTCAATATTTATTCATAATTCATTAAAGTTGCATGATAATGTCAAAATGAGCAATGGCAAGATTTTCAATAAATAACCAAAAGTTATTGCATGCCTTTAGAAAACCTGAAATATAGCAGGCGGTCATATGGGTGTTTTTACGGCCCTGTTTTTGGTTTGACAGCTGTGGCCACTGCTGTCGTTATGAGCATAGTATTGCCTTGAAAATAATCCACCATTGCAGAGTAAAGAAAAAAGCTTTTATCCAGATAGTCTGACACTCGGAGCGATTGTGTTATTACACTGCTTGCAGCCTGTGACCCCTGACCCCAATGCCAAATATAGACAAATATAAAATGAAAAACTTACTTTGGGGAACCAAAAATGGCTCACTGTGATGAACGCTTTATTTTCAAGAGTGTGGTTCATTTAATTTGCTGTATAAATGGTGATCAAAGCAGTATAAAAACTGTGGCGTATTTTAGTCGCTCTGGTCTTTTAACTCTATCCGATGCAGTAAGTTAGTGGCACAGAACTTAAAAGTTTTACTTTCAGATGCTTTCTACTCCAGCCGTAAAAAAATGGACTGGAAACATGAATGAATTTCACTGAATATCAGGTGAGACTGACGATTATTCAGTGGTGCCTCAGAGAAATGTGCTTATCACACATTCAGCACAACAGTGATGGATGAATTTAATTCCATTTCTGAAACGATTATGACCGCATTAACATTTTCACCCACAAGCAACACTAGCAATTTACAGACAACATTTGTTGTTCTTTCTCATTTTTCGGTTTTTATTTATCTCTGACTCTGAAGAATAGAAACTCAAAACCGGTTTGAGATGGGGTCTTAAAGCCAGATTCAGCCTTTGTAGTTTGATTTGAATAAAATCTTTATTTCTTAGTGTCTGTGTGAAAGTGTTACAGAACATAAAATCTCTGCTCATCCCAGAAGAGTTAATTATTTCCTCAAAAATAGTCGCAAATGTGACCACATCACCCCCATACTGGGAACCAGTATTCAACTATTCAATCTAAAATCAATTTTAAAATACTCTTACTGGGATATAGATCATTACATAACCATGTTTTTTTTCTTTCTACTTTATATGCATTTGGTTTTTTAATGTATTTGTTTTTCTGCTTTATATTTTTTATGCTCTGGCTTTAATGTTCATCCCTTTGGTCAGGGTTGTGGCTGTTTTAAATGTGCTCTATAAATAAATGAACTTGAACTTGATTGTGCATTAATTGAAACCTTAGATTTTTTCCTACACATATTGGGCATGTTTTTCCGCAGTTGTAGTCTTTTATGTGTATGGGAATATATTACTCTGGATTATTTATTGTAACCTTACTCTGGTCTTCCATAACTTTGCTGAATGGGGAATGTGCAATACAATTAGGGCACATCTTGGCCGCAGGACGATAAAACAATTTAATGGGAGTGGCGATGTAGTTTGTACTGGTCAAATTACTAAAACCCTAAATGGATAAAGGCTTTAGTACTTCATTTATTTTACTGAGATATTTTACTGAAATTCAGCATTCTGAAAAACTGCTCATCCATTAGCTCACATTGTACACAACCTGAGACACACAATTATCTTTGAAGTATCTACTCTATCATGATACAAATTGGTTTCTTCATGAAAAATGTATTCCCTTTCCTTTCCCCTTTCCTTTCTTTTTTCCTTTCCTCTTTCCCATTTAGTTTCCCCTTCTTTCCTTTCCCCTCTTTTCCTTTCGCCTTTCCTTTCCCCTCCTTTCATTTCATTTCCTTTCCTTTTCCCTTTCCTTTCACCTCCTTTCGTTTCCCCATTTCCTTTCCCCTCCTTTCCTGTCCTCTTTTCTTTTTCTTTCCCATTTCCTTTCCCGTCCTTTCCCTTTCCTTTCTTTTTTCCTTTTCTCTTTCCCATTAAGTTTCCCCTTCTTTCCTTTCCATTTTCCTTTCCCCTTCTTTCCCTTCCCTTCCCCTTTCCTTTACTCATTCCTTTCCCCTTTCCTTTACTCATTCCTTTCCCCTTTCCTTTCCTCTTTCCTTTCCCCTTTCCTTTTCCCTTTCCTTTCACCTCCTTTTGTTTTCCCCTTTCCTTTACCCTTTCCTGTCCTCTTTCCTTTCCCTTTTCCTTTCCCATTTCCTTCCCTTTCCTTTCCCCTTTCCTTTCTTTTTTCCTTTCCTCTTTCCCATTTAGTTTCCCCTTCTTTCCTTTCAATTTTCCTTTCCCCTTCTTTCCCTTCCCTTCCCCTTTCCTTTACTCATTCCTTTCCCTTTTCCTTTACTCATTCCTTTCCCCTTTCCTTTCCTCTTTCCTTTCCCCTTTCCTTTTCCTTTCACCTCCTTTCGTTTTCCCCTTTCCTTTACCCTTTCCTGTCCTCTTTCCTTTCCCTTTTCCTTTCCCATTTCCTTTCCCCTTTCCTTTCCTCTTTCCTTTCCCCTTTCCTCTCCTCTTTCCTTTCCCCTTTCCTCTCCTCTTTCCTTTCCCTTTTCCTTTCCCATTTCCTATCCCCTTTTTCTTTCCTTTTTCCTTTTCCCTCCTTTCCCCTTTCCTTTCCTCTTTCTTTTCCCTTTTACTGTCCTTTCCCCTTTCCTTTCCCCTTTGTCTTTCCCCTCCTTTCATTCCCCCTTTTCTTTCTTCTCCTGTCCCCTCCTTTCCCCTTTCCTCTTTCCTTTCCCCTTTCCTTTTCCTTTCTCCTTTCCTTTCCCATTTCCTTTCGCCATTCCTCTTTCCTTTCCCCTTTCCTTACTCATTTCCTTTCCACTTTCCTTTCCCATTTCCTTTTCCTTTCCCCCTTACTTTCCCCTTTACTTTCCTTTCCCCTCCTTTCCTTTCCCCTTTCCTTCCCTCTTACCTTTCCCATTTCCCCCTTCCTTTCCCCTCCTTTCCTTATCCTCTTTCCTTTTCCTTTCCCCTTTCCTTTTACCTTTCCCTTTTTCTTTCCCCTCCTTTCCTTTTACCTTTCCCTTTTTCTTTCCCTTTCCCTTTCCCCTTCCCCCTTACCTTCCTTTCCCATTTCCTTCCCTCTTACCTTTCCCATTTCCCCTTTCCCCTTCTTTTCTTCTCCTCTTTCTTTTTCCTTTCCCCTCCTTTTCTTCTCCTTTTTCTTTTTCCTTTCCTCTTTTCTTTCACCTTTCCCATCATTTCCTTTCCCCTTTTTCTTTCCCCTCCTGTCCTTTCCCTTTTCTTTCACCTTTCCTTTCCCCTCCTTTCCTGTCCCATTCTTTAATTTGCCCTCTTTTCCTTCCTCCCCCTTTCCCTGCTTTCCTTTCCCCTCCTTTCCTTTCCATTCCCCTCCTTCCCCCTCATTCCCTTTCCTTACATTCTTTCTTTCACAGAAATGTTCATAGATACTCTTCAAACATTTCACTTATAATATTTGCACATTTTCTTTGTGTTTCACAGACGTCATGCAGGTTTGGAGGAGGATGAGCAGATATTTTTGGATAAACTGTTTTGAGATGAACTGTTGCTTAAAGCGGAACTCCACCCTAAAACAACATTATTCTCCAACACAATATTTCATCACATATATGTAGTTGATTGTGCTGCCATAAAATGTACTAACTCCATATAAATAATGAAAGCTTTTAACTACTATAGTAACAGTGATTTGACGCTTCGTCACCGGAAGAAAAATGCACGACTACATAATTCTGAACGTTCTAAATGGGGACAGGTGTTGAGGCGAGATGATTGACAATAGATGATAACGTTCTTTGACAGCTGCACAGGATGAGCTAAACGTTAGAGCAATTTGCGAAATCATATGGAGGAGTTTGCTTTTAAATCTTAACCCCAATTTGCTCCAGAGGCGTGCAACCTGTGACATATATATAGCAATTGTAAGTCGCTTTGGATAAAAGCGTCAGCTAAATGAATAAATAAATAAAAATAAATCGCTCTCGCGGAACTTTGCTGTCATCCGGCTGCCAGTTCTTGTGGTGCCGAATGAAGTAAAACAAGCCTGAAGGCTGCATCGATCATTGGTTAATGGGTGGAGCTAATGACTCAGTTTCGTGCAGTGCATTCTGGTTAATTGAGTCCATCAAAGACCATTACGAAAATTCCCCTTCAACACACTTTCAATTTAATTATCGAAATTGTGCAAATTTATTTTTTCTCATGTAAAATGCAAAATGGAAATAAATTACACTTGATAACAGGCTAAAATGTCTAGCGTTCGATTCCGCTTTAAATCATTTCCAAAATAGTCATGTTTCATAAAAGTGGCAAAAATGCAGAAAGTGGAACTCAAAAAATACTGTATATGACCTTCCCAGTTTGTTTACAATAACCGTATAAAGTGATGCTTTGTATTATATGTAAATTACCCTTAAAATTGCTTGTATACTGTAGCTTGGAGCTAGATCTATGGAATGTGATTTTTCACCCTATTAATATTTTACAACACATGCGTTTGAAATTGCGAGCTGTCAAGATCCTTATCAGTCATATTGAGTGCCGGGACCTTCCCTATTGGTGCAGTGTCAAATAAAGCTAATTTACTTCAGTCCTTGAGCAGAAAGTCATTTGCCCTGAAAACTTTCACTTGGTAACGTTCGCTTGGCACATTACTGTGATATGTAAAATAAATTAGCCAAAAAATTTCAATTCTTTTGATTGCCTTCCTTCTTTACCAGCAGGCACAGACTTCCACAGACTTATAAAGTCCTAGAAGTGGAAGCTGTGAAAAATCCCTCTGGACTTATAAAAGCCTTTTAGACTGTGAACATGACCACTTCTGCTCATTTGTAATCCATTTTGACACGCCATACCTCTGTCTGTGGTGGAGGGGTATGTAGTTCGGTCGTCTGTATAGCTTTTCCTGTCACTGAGTTAGTATTACTCAAACCTTGAGTACTGTAGGCATAAGTCTTAAATGCTCATTAAGTACAATGATGAATGAATAGATGAATGGGTCTGGCAGTGTGATGTCCATATTCAATGCAAGGCCGTTGTTAGAGAGAATGAGAAAACCGATTGATAGAGAGAGAAGGGAAGGTAAACGGTGATTAAAAGTGGGAAAAAGATTGAAGAAATTAAAAATTAAAAAAGGCAAAGGGTAGTCTTTTTTTATTGGATACTAAAAACTTACCAGACCTATCAAACCTTCAAACGTTTTCTGATGAAATATCATTTTAACTGATATACTGATATATAAATATATATATATATATATATGTATATATCAACCCAGTCTCACCCCATGTCGTCAATATTTGACGACACTTGACCATTCGTCAATATGTGACGCGGAGGGTATACCTTTCGCGTCATTTTTTGACGAACTGGGGACTTCAATACTATTACGTCCGTTGCATTCTCTTCTCCTATTTTCTTACCATTTTCGCGTCGGTTTAGGGTTAGATTTACATAATGACATCCCTACCCAAACCTAACTCTAACCCCAACGCCAGGTGACAACTGTTTCTAACCCCAACGCCAGGTGACAACTGTTTAATTTCGCGTACACTGTTTAATTTCGCATACACTGTTTAATTTTGCATAATCTAACCCTAAACCGACGCGAAAATGGTAAGAAAATAGGAGAAGAGAATGCAACGGACGTAATAGTATTGAAGTCCCCAGTTCGTCAAAAAATGATTTATTTATTTATTTATTTATTTATTTATTTATTTATTTATTTATTTATTTATTTATTTATTTATATTGTGCACCTTTATTTTAGGAGTGTAACAAAAAATGATATAGTTTCGGAAGTTAACCAGTGTGTTTGTTTTGCCTTGTGTCACGTGACATTTTCGGCTTATCATCTGCATAAATAACTTTTTTCATATATTCAGCAGATAGTGGCTGTGCTTTTTCAAGGCCAAATTGTACGGTATTCAGTACTATGCAGTACTATTACTCTCAATGACTCCTGCACTTCTTAGCCTGTCATGGTTTGTGATTTCCTTTTTTCTATAATAATTTGACTATTCTTTGAGTCTACGATCTTATAACCTTCAGACAGAACCATGTGTTCCTGAAGTACTTTACAGTATGCTTTCATTGTGAAGAAAAATCCAATGTGAATATTCTTTTGTGTCATGATGATGACAGAATTTTCATTTTTGGCTATGTAAAACTTTTATGAAATAACCCTCATGGTTCTCAGCATCTTGATGGGTTTCCTACTGTATAGTCACCATATGTGAAATCCCACAGAATGTACGAACACATACAGTATGAGTAATGCAGTGAGATGAAGCTATAAATTAATAATCTGGTGTATCACTGGGGAAGCAAGCGTTCTGTTATCTGCTGCATCGATTTCGAACCATTCAAGTCTCTCTTGTGTTCAATTGAAAAACAAAGCATTGTTGTGTCCGAATTGATCAACTCAATAATTTATTAATATTGTGATTACCTCAGAGTCTTCCTAATTAACCTCAAGAGTCTTCAGAATGGAGGTATTGATCCAGAATAAGCGAGGGTGAGAAGTAGAGAGAGAGAAAGATCCCACACTAATGGCCTCACGAATAGAAATATTCAGATGGCGTTATTATTCAGGACATGTCTGTAAATTTATTGTTTATGTGGACATCTGTGGTGTTTATTGCCAGTTTGCATATGATAATTAATTTCTTTATAGCTGAAAATGTACACTCAGTTAATCGCAATTATCTATTACACAAATTATATAACTTTTACTCTGTGTTATTGTTGTAGGTTTTGTATGTTGATATTTTTTAAGGTAAGAAACTGCAAAACGGTCACATTACAGAAAGGTGCCCTGACTGCCTTACGTGCACCTGGCAAAATTTTTAACAGCGCGTCAGTTCTATGCGGACCGCAAGCGCTGTGATTGGTCCACCAGATTCCTTCAGGTAAAAAAAACTGCGTCATAGGTATTTCCGTTTGCGATGGTGAAAACAAAGATGAGCTAAATTGAGGAGTGATTTAACTCAAACTGTAACAAAAGTTGCTGTTTATTTTCTTCCATCATTGCTTGGCTTCTCAAATAATACACAAGTTGCTTTTTCTTCTTCATTTGTGGGTTAACGTCTTCTTCTTTGACGGTCGCGCTGCTACTGTGGTTACACGCGTGGATACTGCCTACCAGCGGTCAGCGCGTGTTTGCACGTCGACGACGCAAAAGTATAAATGAAAACCGACGCGGAACATACGCCGTTGTGGCTACGCTGTAGGACCTATGCTCAACTATAACGAGCCCTTTAGGGTCTTTGTGCCTCACCAGACGCGGAAGAGGAACCAAGCGCGAGTGATTTACATGTTAAGTCAATGCAAACCATTTGCGAATGATGTGGAACGCGCAGCGTGGATGGCACGTTCCGCGCGAATTGAGTGTTGCCACAGGAAACACGCAAGTTGAAAAATCTGAACTCGCGCCGCGGCCGGGGTGCAGAGGTGGGCCGGAGCGCGGTTCACTTGGGCTCAGGCGCGGAAGGCTGTGATGTGAGCACAATCGCGCCTGAGCGCGATTCAAAAGGTGAAGACGTCAGTTGCGCGACCACTCACCTTCGTCTGCCTCCGTAAAAACCTTTTGATGCGAGCAGCGGGGTTACGTGAATGTGCGAGCTGCACACGTGACAGATCAACTAAGCAATATGATGACATGTGAGAGGGCTGTCTGTAATCGCGCACCAAACGACTCCGAATAAAAACACAGACTTATCCTTACGGTGGGTTCCAGTGTTAAGAGAGAGCTTTACTTCCTGCTTTTTTTTTTCAAAACAATCGCATCTTAATGACGAAAGCACGGGTGGACTCGGATTGATAAAAAGTACAGTGTTAGTGTGTGCATTTGGGGGAGTAGGGAGGGGTGACAGTCGCGCTGGGGCATGGTTTGGTTTGGATAATGTGAGTGCGCCCTTAGTGACATGATTACAGGAAGCGAGCGGAGTCGCGGAAGCCCCTCCCATGACGCAAATTTCCGTGTGAATGTCTTGAATACCTAGAATTTCACGCGCGGCTTTCACACGCGAATGAAGCGAGTTAACTCAAAATGTTTAAGCATCAATCTACGGGCGAATATCACGTTTTTGCCGCCTCTACTGCGGCTGGTGTAAATGCATAGTTACTCTGATTATGCTTAATAAACTGATAATGTGTAAGGTCATGTTAACGTATAAAACTATTTTCTTTTATCAGGGAAAGCTCATAAACGGCTGAAGCTAAATCCGCTCGCCATAGGTACATTTCTGCACCTTACCTTGATTTCGCATTAGATGTAAACTATTAGATGCCGGAGAAACTGCGAAATTTAAAACTTGTGTTACATTTACAGGTTCTGCAGACAACAGTACCGGTGCATTCACAGGGGGCGTAAGCATTAACACTTCCCATTCACTTTTAATGGGTGACGTAATGCTTTGCCGAACTGAATTGTGGATTCGTCGGCGCTGCTTCAGTGCCATTGCTCGCGGCAGAAGTTGAAAATTTCTCAACTTTTCAAGCAGCTACGCGTGCGTCAGCCAATCAGATCGCCTTATGCAAATAACCTAGGCAGAGCCAGCCAATTACATTTATGGAAGACCGGAGCATGTGTAGCGGCCACTGTGATTGGCTGTTGCGCACGCTTCAGACAAGCTTTCCGTCAAGCGTTTACGTTTTGCCCCGTTTGAATGTACCGTAAAGCTTTAGACAGATTTCCCACCAGCTTTTTAAATGACTAAGCAGACTATTGCTGACAAATCTCCAAATCCTGTGAAAACGTAGTTTTCTGTGTATAGCTGATTTATTGATTTCCATGTAAACGCATGTAAACGTCTCAGGTTGCGTATGTAATCTGTGTTTCCTGAGAAGGGAACGAAACGCTGCGTCTCATTTGCCATACTTCCCGCGTACATGTACACCCGCTCTGGCATAAGCCAGATAATGTGGGCATTTCTTTTCATCCCTTTATGCTCTCTGGCTTCCGTCTATGACGTCACGCCCAACCATTGGTCGAATTTGATATACATACTCGGACAACGTCACGCTGTAGGCGATCCAAAAGCGTCAGCTCTGTGATGCAGCGTGAAGCTCCCTTGAAAGGGAACAGCTTTTTATAATAAGCTGATTTTTTTTATAGCTATCCACTTATTGTCCTGCCAGACACAAATTGTATGCATTTATATAAAAGGTCAAGAAGAATTACTGAGATGGGCTGGATTAAAACCACACAATAGTTCTGGTAATTACAGTATGTATATTCCATGTACCTGCTTATATAACTAATCCCATCTGAAAATAACTTTAGTGTGAAAAACAAAATAAGTGAAAATGAATGAGAAATGAGTGACAAGCAAAGGGATTATGGGAAAAAGAATAAGTGCAGATTGAACGTGTAGGAAGATGAAAGGATGGTTAAAATGAGACTGCCTGAACTCTACTGACAAGATGCAGAAAAAACAGACCACATTACTCTTGCGAGTGTGTCTATATTTTTCCATAGATGTTTGTGGCCCAGTTTACCCACATTAAATTTACTGTCTTTCTGAAAATGTAATTAAAACCAAACATTTCTGTTCATCCACAAATTTGATCCTTTCACATCATTTTTATTGAACCAAACCTACCAGGATGCCTCGCACCTCTCTCCACCCCCGTCTCCAATTCTCTCTACCCGCTGCCCAGCTCTGCCTGTACCAGACCACCCAACCTCTCCTCTCTCTTCCCCATCATCTCCACAGGTGGGGGATCAGATCCTGGAGGTCAACGGACGAAGTTTCTTGGGCATCCCGCATGACGAGGCCGTGCGAGTGCTGAAGTCTTCTCACCACCTAATGATGACGGTAAAGGATGTCGGGCGACTGCCGCACGCCCGCACCGTAGTGGGCGAGACCAAGTGGATTGCAAGCTCACAGATCACAGAAAGTTCAGCTAGCAGCAGTGTTACAGGGTGAGTACAAGATTAAATGGGTCAATACCCAATACTGATGTGTTAGTAAAATGGAGAATGAATCAGCATCACAGACAGCAAGTTAAACTTACTGTATATTCTCTAATATCACTGTCAAGTTAGAAATGAATGACCCAGCGATTTTGTTGGTGATGTTAACAAATGATGCCCAAGTTCGTTGCTTTTTCAACAGTGTTATTTTCAAAACAGTGGAAAAATCCTCCGGGTCCTTTTTTATTTTCCACTATCCTCTGCATATTTGCCCTGAATTGTCTGAATTGTTTAGTATCAAATATCAGCCTCTTCTCACCAAGCCCTAATCGCAGAGGGCTGTAGAAGATTATTATAGATGCTGCTGGTGTTTTGTGGCCTGTTTGCAGAATGTGAATCTGTGTCTGTGCTGTGTGTGTGTGTGTGTGCGGATTGTAACAGTGTCATAAAACATCTCAGGTGTGTCCTGCGCCAGCACTCTGGTCCTGCTTTTTAATGGAGGTTAGCTGATGAGCTCATGCTGGAGCAAAAATGCAAGGTGGTATTTTATGAAACAGCTTTTCATCAAGCTAAACGTGTAAAAAACCAAGGACAACTGGCAGAGGAATGTGTTTGTAACTTTTACTGCTACTGATGGACTCGATCATTTAATGATTACTTGATGATTACGATTTTGTTAGGATGTGATATATGAGTGGTTGTTAGGATGTGTTATTTGTAAGGAATAATTGATGCCGGGCCTTTGAATTATTAAATGATATGGCACAACTAAGGTGGTAATGCCACCTTACACCACGGGCGTGCATTATTTTTAAATAATTGAAAGGACCGGAGTCAGTTATTTTGCTTATACCACGGTTACCACAGACATTGCTCTGGTGTATATTTTAAGACATTTTACAAGGTCAGGTGTGCGTTTATTGAAAAGTAATGTATATCTCTGCAGCATTTCTCAGCCAATCAGAATAAAGCATTCAACAGCTTGTGGTATAATATGGTTTTATCACACTGCGTAAGCATGTTCTTATCACAGAATAAACCTGACATGGCGCAAAATTAAATGTATATAATATTTAAAGTGACAATACATAAATTATAACATAACAATAATATGCCATCTGTACAAAGATTATAAAACTTGTGCCCCCACTGAACTGTATTGTTTTTCTTTAACTCTTTCCCAGACAACACCAAATTTTGAGCAAAAAGCTAATGGTGCTTTTCCATTGCATAGTACCCCACGGATTGGTTTAGTTTGGGTCGGGTCAGCTTACTTTTGGGAGCTTTTCCATTGGGTGCAGTACGTAGTACCCGATCCTTTTTTTCGTACCACCTCGGTTGGGGTTCCAAGCGACCCGAGCTGATACCAAACGTGACGCGAAAACACAGTAGATCCCTGATTGGTCTGAGAGAATCGTCACGTCATCGCTATAATGTAAAAAATTAGCTTTACCTCAATGCTAGCTTGCGCTGTCTCGAGCAAACATGTTGTCATCTGCTCTGCTTTAAGTTCCCAAACTCCCATTTAGCGATGAAAAACATCCACATGTTGAGAATCAGTGACACCATAACAGTTTTTTCCAGACTTGCAGTTTGTGGCGGAACATTTGCGACGAGCACGCCAGCATTATATATGCTTAAATGCAACCTAAATGAGGCTCCGCGGAGCGCCAACGGCTGGACGTGAGCTGACCCAACCCAAACTAAACTAAACCGTGGGGTACTATGCAATGGAAAAGCGCCATAAGATAATTACATTTTTGTGAAGGACTTTTGATAGAGATCAGATGCAGAGAGATCCTCAAAACTTACACGGACATACAGGTGTTTGTCCTAGGGTGATACTCCCAAAATACTCGTCATTGGCAGGAAAGCGTTTTCTCTTAATTGATGACGGGGAGCAAGTTAGTATGATTTAATATATTATATGCAATACAATGTGATAAAATAATAATAACTCTTTAAAGAACAATAGGGTCCTCGCACCTTGGTGCTTGGGCTCTAATGATATTAATGTTAATATAATACTGCCAGCAGTATAACGGTATGTTCACACAGGGCATAAGCGTTAACGCTTCCCATTCACTTTCAATGGGTGATGTCATGCATTGCCGAACTGAATAATGGATCCGATCGCGTGCGTGAGCCAATCAGACCGCCTTATGCAGATAACCTAGGCAGAACCAGCCAATTACGTTTATGGAAGACCGGAGCATGTGTTGCGGCCACTGTGATTGGCCGTTGGCCACGCTTCAGACAAGCCTTCCGTCAACCGTTAACGCTTTCGCCCCGTGTGAATGTAATGCGAGGAACTTTTTTACATGGAGGTCTGGCATTAATCTGACGTTTTTAATACTATTTTCAGTTACAAACATTCACATAGCATCTTTAGATTATAATATCATAAACATTTTCTAAGATTTATTATAAAACTGATTTTTTCTGCAAAATGCAATAAATTCATGACAAGTTTTTTTTCAGAAGCTATAAATCTATTGAATTAATATATAAATGTGAATTCATCTTTGCCATGTTATATTCATTTAGTTAACTAGTATACACTGATAAAAAAATAAACATTAATGGCTTTAATCAAAACACTTACTTTTGTCATATTAAGAACACTGTCATTGCTGCTGTCATCTTTGGGACGTCGTAGCTAAACTTCTTTGTCCTGCTTGATTTTTGTTGACTTCAAGTAAAAAAAGTTTTTCATAAGATCCCCTGGGGTCAATGTGTTAGCATTGTGTAAAAGCCTTGGTGTGCATGCCCCCTAACATCTCTAGCATTAGTTTCATACATGACGAATAAGCACATCTTTCAGATACATCATCTATTTGAGGGGTTGTACCTTTTATATACGTTATTGAACTCTTCATCTGTACCTTTTCTCCCACAGACTCTCTCTGGACCAGGGAGCATCAGCATCAGGAAAGGTAAGTATTTGTTTCTTTATTCGAATAAAGTGTTCACTTCTTTTTGTCCCTGTTGATGTCATGTTGAGACATCATGATCATGGTATCTTCCAAGCTACTATGGGAATAAAAAAATGTACCCAAAAATGAAAACCCCAAATAACTCACCCTCAAGTCATTGCAAACTCATCTTTTTCTTTCTTTTGTGGAACACCAGAGAAGTTATGAAGGTCAGGCCTTTCCATGCACTCAATCTACAATGATCGAAAACGAAATCCTTCAAGCTTCAACAAGGACACAAGTGCATCATAAAAGTATCATAAAAATGGTCTTGTGCTGTGTATAGTCTCCTGTAGGCATATAAAAGCTTTGTGTGAGAAACGGACCAATAGTCATTATTCGCTGTTAATAATAATAATAATCCCCTCCAGTGAGCTGTTAACCGCTGTATGAATCAATGACCATCTGACCATCCAGACTGGTTTTGTGAAATAAATTTGGACAATGCTACCACTCTCAACATGCAAAATAGTGCATATTTTCCTGTCAGTCGCTTAAAATTTTGTTTGTTTCTCACACAAAGTCTGGCTTCAGAAGACTAGGAACAAAGAGTCTAATCCACTTTTTAAATACTTTTATGGTGCCTTTGCAATCTTTTTGAAGCTTTAAAAGCTTCAGTCCCCATTATAATTGTATAAAAAACAGAATTTCTCCTTTTGTGTTCCACAATTGAAAGAAACTCTGGTTTTGGAACGACATGAAGTTGACGTTAGTAAGCGACGATGACAAGTTTCTGTGTGATGTGTTCCTGAAGGACTCAACCCCATTTATAGTCTTTGCTTTTGAATTATCATCTTTCCCCGCTCACAAGAACCCATAAAACGCCTCCTGGATCTTTTTCTGCGTCTTTTTAATGTTCAAAGGGCCATCTTTTTTGTCCTCCGTTGAAAAGTTATATTGTCTTTATGCAAATGAGTGACATTCAGTGATTTAAGCAGCATAATAGATCAGACTCAATATATTTGCATTGCTTTGATGACCGAAAGAATCTCATTGTGTTTTTTGCTACCTTTGCCAGATTAATCAAAAGAAAAATGGGGTCAATGCATATTTGGACACAGCAGCCGCAACGTAGCTATCAATGAACCGTGAGGTTGATATGGGAACGGGTTGAACCCACGCCAGTGTTGCTTAAATTAAATATGCACTGCAGCTCTGACATCTGTTAGACAATCACCTCTTGTGTGGCTCGCTCTATGCCGCGGACACAAAGAAAGCCAAGGGGACGTAATGAGGTGAACAGGTAAAGGAAAGTAAAATGAAAGACGTGGGAAGGGCGAAGACAAAAAAGATGAAAGAGGAAGGTGGTATCGCTGTAAATTGCTGTCTTGGTTCGAGTAGCGTCACTTTCTAACTCTGGCTAAAAAGGATGTCACTGTGGAGAGTCTTTGATCCCCTGGGCATGCCGTATCCAAAGTGATCTGTATTCATGCTGAAGACATATACTCTTAATATTCTTGCCAGTCACTGTGTATATGCATGTGTGTGGTGGCTTAGATGTATGCAACTAAGGGCAAACATATATTGGAAAGGTTGCCAAGAAAGAAAATGATAGAAGAGAAGGGGTAAAAATTCAGTATGCGTATATACTAAAGAAAAGCAAATGTGGCAAGAAGATTTAAAAAGTTTGAAGAAGAAAAAAAAACAGCAAGGTGACCCGCCTGATTAACAGGGTTTTACAAGGTATATGCATAAAACAATGGTTTCCAATAAAGCTCCAGCAAAGCGTGAGAGCTTGCTTTATACGACGAGGCTGAATATTGAATACAGTGAGAATGACAGTCGAAAGGACACTGTTAGATAGACTGTCTGGACCGGACGTGTCTGCGGGCTATGAGCTTTTGCAGTGCGTTGCTCGTTTTGCATCCCAAAGAGCCTTGGCTCCATAATGCATCAGAGGACGTTGATAAGTTGCATGCATCATTTTTTGGGGGGGAGAAAGCACAGTCAGTCATTAATCACGCACGATATATAGACACAAATGTCTAAATTTATCTGCACACACATAAATTATTCGATTCCAGCATAAAAACATTGAAATTATGGTTAATAACAATATAATCACTTCAGTTTCATCACTGTAGCTGGAGGAGAATAGCACACGCAGTGAAATGTGCATTGCTTCAGATATATTTTCACCAGAAAGATTATCAAGCGTTTGACCTCAAAGCGATCCAAGCATATAAATTGATAATCACAAAAATGCCTCATTATGTTTTCATTTCAAACATTTAATAATTGTAAAAAAGAAATAGCATACAGTAAGTTAAGTGTTGCATAGGAGACTCCGAAAATGAAGACGTACTTTAGAAACTGTCTGTACACGTACAGCATGTAAAAAAGTCCGTTTATCACTGTATCATTTGCTTAGTTGAAACTCATTTCTGAACCAGACGTTTGAGATTGAATTCGCATCTGGTTGTATTTTACGCTTTCCGGTTGGTTTAACACTGACTGGGCTCATGAAATAAAAATGAGTCAAACAATGATGCGGGGTCACAACTTTTCTATTTCTGACTCGCTGGTCTCGCTGTCAGTCGGATGAAAGAGCGATGTAAATTCTCTCCCTTATCTTTTACTGCGCAGCAATTATTTAGCCTCTGAAGTTTTGTAGCTCCGTGCCGAAGTTTTTTGCGGGCCAGAAATTCTTGCCGAGTGACCTTGTAGAGTCTTTGCTGAGTAAGACGCTTTACTTCACTGCCTGATGCAAGGTCTCTGTACTGTTTATGAGCTTGTTTGAAGGTAACCCTTCCTTGCCAACTCAATGCACCCCGAACCCATTTCAGCTGTGCTAAATAAAGTCTCCAAGGCCATGTTTACACCTGGTATTAAGATGTGTTTTGGTCAATCGGATCACGAGTGGATGAGAGAGAGAGACAGTCCCGTTTACACCTGGTGTTTAAATCCGTGTCTTTTGACCGCTTCGAGGGGATGGTCTATGGGTGAGTCCCTTTGCATTCGTTAAAACACGAACAGGAGAAATGCTGGGTTAAAGTTGATGCACACTAATATTATGTTCAACGTTTGTACATGTATATGGGTGATTCTCACGAAACCATTGAAACACCACGGCACTAATGATTTTAGCTTTAAAATGTGTAATATAGTAACATTAAAAAGCATCAGAATTAACACAATACTGTGTTCTACCTTGCACAATGTGTGATTTCAACATAAGAATTTATAATTGTAAATTTTATCTCATTTTCTGCTGAAATTCTCATTACCGCAATGTGTCCGGCTGTGTTTGAACATGCGTTATGTTGTAATTTAATCAAATTAACACAAAAATATTAAGTAAAAAATAAATTGATGTTTTGCTAGACTACTTAAAATGACAGAAAAAATATTTACTGAATATTCATGTATAATAATAATGAAGAAAAATTAGGAAAATGATGTGTCCATGCCTGATGTTCTCATCCTCCGCAACACTTTTTGAGAACAGTTTAAGCACACATACAGAATTTTAATAAGGTTTGATTTTGAGTGACCAAGCACATGGACCAGTTACTTCAAGATGCCTACCAGGTAAGATCATTTTTTTACAGTTAATTTGAAATATTGTCTTGTCAGAATGCTTACACGACATTTTGATTATCATTACCGCAACAGATGCTTATTAAATGTTAATTTAATTAATAGAAACATAATACTTTGATTTTAAATGCATGTGCAGAATCTACAAATTATGTTCTTTCAGGTTTGTCATGTCATTTTGAAAATATGTCAGTGTTGATGTTTTCTGACTGTTGCAGTAATGAGATTTTTTAGGACAAATTTTTTTAATTATGTTACAAAAAGTGTTAAATGATAAGTAAAAGTTTTTAAATTAATGTTCCCATTTACTCCAGACTTTGTTTTTCAATGTCTGGTGGGAAAAAAAGTAAATTTAAGCAATTTTTACATTTTCATGCTTGACATTTTTAAAACCAAGTTTTCGTGAGAATCACCCATATGTACAGGAAGGGCTTTCTCAGATATTTCAAAGCAATTGATGAAATAAGCTCACACAACTTTCAAACGCTCACAAAATAAAACAAAAATGACAGACGCAGAGAGCAGTTGCGTTCATTACGAATAATGATGGCTTAAAACCACGGCAAACACTGTAGGTTGATGACATAGGCGGAGGGTGAATCAACTTTAGGGTAATGTGGCATTCACACCAGACGCGGAAGAGGCGGCAAGCACGAGTGATTTACATGTTAATTCAATGCAAAGACGCAAATAGGCATCCTGCAGTGCGGTACGCGCGGATGGGGCAGAGTGCATGGAACGTGTTGCGCGAATGGCGCGTTTCGCGCAAATTGAGTGTTGCTGCGGGAAACGCGCAAGTTGAAAAATCCGAACTTTGGCAGATATTTCCGCGTGAATGTCTCAAATGACTATAATTTCACGCACGAATGAAGCGAGTAAACTCAAAATGTTCAAGCGTCCAACTACGCGCAAATAGCGTGTTTTTGCCGCCTCTACCGCGGCTGGTGTGAACGCCACATACGGCTAAGGGCCGATTCACACAGAACGTGTTTTTTTTATTGCACTTCGCATTAATTTCATTGTTTTTCTTCATAGATCGATGTGTTTGGCGCTCGTCTTTTGCAGCGGCATGCTTTAAACGCAGTGTCAAGCTCATCAATGTCAGTTCTAGTACAGTGGACCAATCAAAAATGCCCGGAGGGGGGGCATGCGTTGCAGGTTTTCTTTCAGGCATCCTCACATTATTTTACGAGTGCTCTCATATTTACATGCGGTAAACAACCTACACCTTCAAGAATAAACTCCCCCCACACATTTATTTAAAAAAAACAGCTATATGTTCAGAAACTAATGTTAAATTTGAAATAAAGCAATTACGAGCAAAATTGATTTTGACGTGTTGTTGTTCTAATCTAATGTCTGAAACATGAAGTCTTGAAATATGTGCGTATGTCCATTTTTGTAAATTTGTTGACTGCCTGCAAAAGCTAATACTAACCTACGCTCATTCCCCCGCATTTTTTTAAGCGTGTACCGGACATGTCATAAAATATGAATTTAAAGCGTAACTAAACCCCTGGTCAGAGCCTGACTCCGCCCACTGTTAATATTTGAAAAATGCAAGAAAAGTGGGCAGATCCCAACGGAGATAGAGGGGACGAACTAAGCTCGTACCAAGTGCGTGGTGAGATCGTAACAAGGGCGTGGTGAGCTTGAACCTGCTTACGTCACGAGTTACTTTTTGGACCCAACATCCAATAGGAAAATTCAACTGCAGTAGCCACCGTTCAACCTGAAGAGGGCAGCACTCAGACGTTTTTACACCATATATTATAGTATTGAAACACTTTATATCCAAATTAGGGATGTGTATATATATATATATATATATATATATATATATATATATATATATATATATATATATATATATATATATATATATATATATATATATATATATATATATATATATATATATATAATATATATATATATATATATATATATATATATATATATATATATATATATATATATATATAATATATATATATATATATATATATATATATATATATATATATATATATATATATATATATATATATATATATATATATATATATATATATATATATATATATATATATATATATATATATTGGTTGTCAGCCCCCAAATATAAAGAGTTATCGGTTATCGTATCGGCCAAAATGTCCATATCGGTGAGTCCCTAATCCAAACGTCAAAAAACTTACTAAAATCAATGAAGAGCACTAATAAAGCATCATTCTTAAAGGTCATTAACTAAAAAAAGTTGGTTTAGGGTTTAGTTACTCTTTAATAAGTTTTAATATTAATTAATTTTTAATTAACGTAATCACAATAAGATGTCATTTATTAATTGTATAGCCTTTGTCTATGATAAAAATATAAAAAATAATAATAACAAATTCAGTTTTTTTTGCATTTGCGCACAGTAGTCATTTTCATTTCCCACAGCTGGATTTAGAGCCGGCCATGATTTCTCATTTGTTTGGATTTTGGAACGGAGAAGCAACAGTTGTAAGCAGTATCTTTAAAAGCAGCAGACACGGCTGCCTTTCAGATACTGATATGCAAGGAACAATTTACAGCGATTTGAACCTTAATCACTAAGTGAAGAGTTGGTCCACACGCCTTGCCTGTGCACCCAAAAAACTGTCCCTTTAGGGACACGGCTCTTCACGGCAGGCACCGTTTGGCATGCTGGGTAAATATTGGACAGAACACACTCCTAGGTTAAAATTGACCCAACTGCCGGGATATTTTAACCCATGGTTGTATAACAACAACCCAACATTGGGTCATTTTAACCCAGCATGTGTTTTGTCCAATATCTTCCCAGCATGGGTAAAAAAACCCACCCAGCAATTTTTAGAGTGTAGTTTTAAAATATACTTGAACTGGAGAATTAGTTTACCTTAAATTAAATTACACAAATTATACATTTAAGTTAAATAATTCATGTCTTTGTAAACATTTTCCTTGCAGCCTGAAGTTTTTCTTCAATATTACAGAATCTTCTAAAGCATCATGAGATATGAATGTTTTGATGTTTGGCCTGTGTAGAAGAAAGCTTGCTTATCTCAGGCAGCTTATCTCCTGTGAGCCTTGAGCACATCAGTTATCGACAGCTTCGCTCTGACACTGTTTTGAAGAGGTGTAAAAATCGGCTTTTTGCCAGAGACGTGATCTTAGATGCACAAGACCTGAGGGGGGAAATGAAGCTGTAGTTTAAATGGTGGCTATACTCATGAGAAGATGCAGCAGTAGCAGTGTGCACTGGTTAGAGAAATAAATCTTGTATTGTTTTTTTTTCATATATTGTTGAACATCATTCTGCTTGTGGCTGTTCCACTGGGTGCTGGTTGTTTTTAGCAGGTTTAGGTAATGTGTCACTGCCTCTTGAAAAAATCGATGATACACATTTTTTTGTATACAAGCAAATGATTATTTAAAATTAAACCATAAAGTCACAGGTTACGGTTATAAAAATGCACAATACAGTTCATATCAGGAAAAAAATCACACATATCCTATTTTTTATTAATTTTTATTTCATAATTTTAATTTAGACAGAGGGGAAATGCGGCTCTGCGGTGCTTTAAAAAACAGATACATGGTGACCATCAGCTGCAGGTCGCATCAGCACCAAACATTATGATCAGAATGACACAGCTTGTATAGACAGTGTTAGGCAATTTATCTTATATGCTGTCATCTGAAGCAATGCTTATTTGTTTTGTGATAAGATGCAAATGGGTTCCTAGTAGGCGAGACCCCTTTCCACCCAGTGACATAATCAAATCTGATTCATTGTAGTGTTTTGGTTCATTTAAACGAGTCACAGATTTGATTCCCTGCACCTGCACAGTTCTTTTTTATAGCAAAATTACAGTACTAGTTTCTTTAAAAAATCCAGATAATTTACTCACCACCATGTCATCCAAAATGTTGATTTCTTTCTTTGTTCAGTTGAGAAGACATTATGTTTTTGAGGAAAACATTCCTGGATTTTTCTAATTTTAATGGACCCCAACACTTAACAGTTTTAATGTAGTTTGGGATTGCAGTTTTGGGGGACTCTAGACGCAATCCCAAATGAGGCATAAGGGTCTTATCTAGCGAAACGATTGTAATTTTTGGCAAGAAAAATTAAAAATATGCAACTTCTTGTCTTCCTATGGCTGTGTGACGTACCAGCGCAACCTCACGTAATTGGTCACGTGTTACATATATGAAACGCACATTTGCGGACCATTTTAAACAATAAACTCACACAAAGA
Source organism: Misgurnus anguillicaudatus (assembly GCF_027580225.2). NCBI lineage: Eukaryota > Metazoa > Chordata > Actinopteri > Cypriniformes > Cobitidae > Misgurnus > Misgurnus anguillicaudatus. The sequence goes on from NC_073345.2 coordinate 26,631,361, forward strand.
CATTAATTAGTATCATTCGACATACAACAACGTCGGAACGGTCCTCTTTCTCCACACTTGTAAACACTGGGGTGTGGTTTCGATACGTCATCCGTGACCTCTTGACGTGATGATGACGTATATATGAGGTCGCGCTGGCGAGTCACACGACCGCAGGAAGATGAAAAGTTGTGGTTTAAAAGTGCATATATTTTATTTTTCTTGCCAAAAATGACAATCGTTTCGCCAGATAAGATCCTTATGCCTCGTTTGGGATCATTTAGATTCCTTTGAAACTGAAATTTTAAACTGCATTAAAACTGTTAAGTGTTGGGGTTCATTAAAGTCCATTAAAATGAGAAAAATCCTAGAATGTTTTCCTCAAAAAAACATAAAAATAACCTGGAAGTATTCCCTTAGGGCAAACAGTTCAAACTCTGTGTATGTTTTGAGGATTGCTCTGAATCGGATCTCTATCAAAAGTCCTTCACAAAATCACAATTATCTCAAAATTTTGTATTTTTGATGAAACCTACCTATATTTAAGAGGTGATAAAAAAGAACAAATAAAGGGTAGGATGAAACTTTTTTTGAAAGCAGAGGGTCTGTTCTTTTATTTGATATATTGTATGTTTATATATTTAAAGAAGAACATTTTCTGGAAGGCATTAAACTTTTGTGAAAATCATAAAAAATGCTTGTGCTGTCTGGCAACTTTTATTAATAAAGCTGGCAGGGAAATAGTTAATTTTGATTGTTTTCCCTTATATTTTAGTATATTTTTACGGATTTTGTTATTACTTTAAATAGATCTAATTTAGTAGTTAGCTTTTTTTTGTTTGTGGCAATTTTGTTACACCTTACTTTAAAGTACATTGGACTGAAATACTGCCCGCCCCTGCTCTTTACCCGAGGCCAACTCCTCTGCGGTTCCCAAACCTCCACAATCCTGAAACAAATCCCCTCTGACATGCTATTTTCTCATTTTTATATTTATGCTCTAAATCAAATGTCTCTCAGCTCCTGGTAAATTAAATCTTGTTTCTTTCAGATAAAGCTCAGTCTGAGGCTAAATTGTCTCATTTGAGCCCTATTCAAATTCATTGGGGTGTAACGTGTGGGGACAAGACTTAAGTTTCTCAGTCTGAATCAAAAATCAGGACGGAAAAAAATACTTGCTCCGATCAGGCTGTCTCAAGGACTAAAAATGATCAGCGTTACGTGTTTTTGTAATTAAAGAGCTCACCAGTCTATTGATGTTATAATGGGTAACCATGCATGGTGATTGATCCAATCATGACTGCTATCATTCATATGGAATTATGAAAACCACATATTTTTCCTGCTAGTTTATTGATCATCTTGTTTCTTTCGTTATTAAGCAGTGGAGATGATTTCCCACAGATACTCTGAAGGTCAGAACTTTCGATTGCACAGACACTAGCGTTCTCATTAGATGGTTTGGTGATCAGATGTCTGGGTCCATCTCGACTGCAGTTGGCCTCAGAAGCTATTTGTTTTTCAAGCGATGTTGAATCCGGGTTCAGCAGTAATCCTAACCTCACACTGCATTCGTCTTTATGAAATCAATACATTTTTAAAATGATGTGAAAGGGAAGTAAAGGGAAGTTTCTGTTTGGTTGTAATTTATCCCAACAGTTAAGTTTGTCTCTTTTTGACCCAACGCTGGGTTGAAAATATCCCATGCTTGAAAAACAAATGCTTTTATTTGGATATCTTACCAGCTCTATAACTTCACACACTTTTTGCAACCCTGTTGAAATTGAGCAAATGTTGATGTTTGTAAGGGATGTTGATGAACCAGCAACACTTTTTTGATACATGAAGATCCACCATGCTGGTTTAATCTGGTCTTTTCAACAGGGATTTTTACACACTTTCCCACCTTTGTTTTTAATTTCTTCCTTTTCACGTTTCTTGCTTTCATATGCAAATATAGCAAAACTTTTCAGACCGTCTATTCTTCACTGTCCAGTAAAGGACATTAGCCCAATGGACTGTAGTGTTCAGGACTTTTCCTCAGGAATAATGTGAAAATAAATGCTGTGCCGTACAAAGCAACCCAAATGCATTAGTTCCTGTCGAAGTGCTCAACAGTAGAGGTTATCTACCCATTCCAGATGTTTACCACAAAGCTTTGTTCTGGGGAGTATGAAAAAAAATAAGGACATGAAAAGTTCAGGTCAGAGTAGATATGATCAGCCTTCTCTCTCCTCTCTCTCTCGTCCCTGTCTGTATTGATCATGCTCAGTTCAAAGCCTTGTGTCTTTTGACTGTTTGATAACATAGACCAGGGTAGACAACGTTGGTCCTGGAGTGCCGATGTCCTGCAGATTTTAGCTCCAGCCCTGATAAAAACTTGCCTACCTGTAGTTTTCAGGTGACTCTTAAGGCCTTGATTAGCTAATTCAGGTGTGCTTGATTCGAGCTGGAGCTAAACTCTGCAGGACATCGGCGTTGCCTACCCCTGATATATACATTAGTGCTACCTGGCTGCACCTGAAACCCAGTGGACCAATCACCAAACTGCTGATAGATGGATAGATAGACAGACAGACAGACTAACAGGCAAGTCGACAGACAGACAGACTAACAGATAGGCAAGTCAACAGACAGACCAGCAGATAGTTCAACAGATAGACAGGCAGGCAGACAGGCAGGTCAATAGACAGACAGGAGAACAGACAGACATGCAGGAAGACGCACAGATAGCCTAACATACAGACAAGTCAACAGCCAAATAGACTGACCGGCAAGCAGACAGGTCCACAAACAGACAAAGAGGTCAACAGAAAGACAGGCAGGCTGGTAGACAGACAGACGAGGAGACAGACATGCAGGAAAACTGAAAGACAGCCCAAAAGGCAGCTAGGCAGACAAGTCAACTGAAAGACAGGCAAGGCTGGCAGACAGACAGACTAAAAGACAGGAAGCCAGCAGGTAAACAGAAAGACAGGCAAGTTGGCAGACAAGCAGGTCAATAGACAGACAGACAGGTGAACAGATAGACATGCAAGAAGATAGATAGATAGATAGACAGATAGACTAACATACAGACAGACTAACAGACAGATAGACTGACAGGTCAACAGAAAGACAGGCAGGCTGGCGAACAGACAGACTAACAGTCAGGCAGACAGACAGGTGAAAAGAAAGACAGGAAAGCTGGCAGGCAAGTAGGTCAATAGACAGACAGACAGGTCAACAGACAGACTGACAGACAAATAGACTGACAGGCAGACAGACAGGTCAACAAACAGACAAAGAGGTCAACAGAAAGACAGGCAGGCTGGCAGACAGACTAACAGACAGACATGCAGGAAAACAGAAAGACTAACAGACAGACAGACAGACTAACAGGCAGACAGGTCAACAGAAAGACAGGCAGGCAGGCTGGCAGACAGACAGACAGACAGACAGGCAGACAGACAGGTGAACAGAAAGACAAAGAGGTCAACAGAAAGACAGGCAGGCTGGCAGACAGACAGACAGACAGACTAACAGGCAGGCAGGCAGGCAGACAGACAGACAGGTGAACAGAAAGACAGGCAAGCTGGCAGGCAAGCAGGTCAATAGACAGACAGACAGGTGAACAGACAGACATGCAGGAAGACAGACAGGTAGACTAACATACCGACAGGTCAACAGACAGACTGACAGACAAATAGACTGACAGGCAGGCAGACAGGTCAACAGACAGACTAACAGACAAATAGACTGACAGGCAGGCGGACAGGTCAACAAACAGGTCAACAAAAAGACAGGCAGGCTGGCAGACAGACTAACAGACAGACATGCAGGAAAACAGAAAGACTAACAGACAGACAGACTAACAGGCAGACAGGTCAACAGAAAGACTGGCAGGCAGACAGACAGACAGACAGACAGGCAGACAGACAGGTGAACAGAAAGACAAAGAGGTCAACAGAAAGACAGGCAGGCTGGCAGACAGACAGACTAACAGGCAGGCAGGCAGACAGACAGACAGACAGACAGGTGAACAGAAAGACAGGCAAGCTGACAGGCAAGCAGGTCAATAGACAGACAGACAGGTGAACAGACAGACATGCAGGAAGACAGACAGGTAGACTATACCGACAGGTCAACAGACAGACTGACAGACAAATAGACTGACAGGCAGGCAGACAGGTCAACAGACAGACTAACAGACAAATAGACTGACAGGCAGGCAGACAGGTCAACAAACAGACAAAGAGGTCAACAGACAGACAGACAGACAGACTAACAGACAGGCAGGCAGACAGACAGGTGAACAGAAAGACAGGCAAGCTGGCAGGCAGGCAAGCAGGTATATAGACAGACAGACAGGTGAACAGACAGACATGCAGGAAGACAGACAGGTAGACTAACATACCGACAGATCAACAGACAGACTGACAGACAAATAGACTGACCGGCAAGCAGACAGGTCAACAGACGGACTAACAGAAAATAAACTGACGGGCAGGCAGACAGGTGAACAGAAAGACAAAGAGGTCAACAGAAAGACAGGCAGGCTGGCAGACAGACAGACAGACAAAGAGACAGATATGCAGGAAAACAGAAAGAAAAACCAAAAGGCAGGCAGACAGACAGGTCAAGAGAAAGACAGGCAGGCTGTTAGACAGACAGACTAACATACAGACAAAAAACAGACATGCAGGAAAACAGACAGACCAACAGACAGATAGACCAAAAGGCAGACAGGCAGACAAGTCAACAGAAAGAAAGACAGGCAGACTAACAGACAGGCAGGTCAATAGATAGACAGACAAATAGACTAAGGAAGACATGCAGGAAGATGGACAGATAGACTAACATACAGACAGGTCAACAGACAGACAAATAGACTGACAGGCAGGCGGACAGGTCAACAAACAGGTCAACAAAAAGACAGGCAGGCTGGCAGACAGACAGACAGACAGGCAAAGAGACAGAAATGCAGGAAAACAGACAGACCAACAGACAGATAGACCAAAAGGCAGACAAGTCAACAGAAAGACAAACAGGCTGACTAACAGACAGGCAGGTCAATAGATAGACAGACAGGTGAACAGACAGACATGCAGGAAGATGGACAGATAGACGTAAATACTTCAACTTCACTTCAAAGAACTGTATTTATCCGTTAGGAACTTCGTTTGTTTTGAGCATCAGTGGATGTACAATACCACAACTCAGCATGATCAGCATGATCCAACACATACACACGCACACACATGCACGCACACACACTCACGAACCCACAAACATATAGGCAAACAGTAAATAGATACCAATAGATAGTAACATAAATATAAATAGTAACCAAAGCTTGAAAAAGCTTTGGTTGAGCCACAGCCCTGCCCTGATGGCCTGGTAGATTAATAATTTAAATAAGAAATCATTTGTATTGTGTACGTGTCGAACACGGCTGAGTATGCCTTGAAAGCTGCCGGACACTAAAAAAGTATACCCTGCCCTTAACAGATAGACAGTGAAGAGACAGACATGCAGGAAAACAGACAGACAAAGAGTTAGCCACTGAGTCATTCAGTAAGCTAGTTATCTATTTACATTCATGTTGCTCTAGCAGTTAAACTAAGTTAATCGAGTTAAGTAGGTATTTTCCCCCAAATTTATGTGTCTTTTTTGGTCTCATCCTTTACTGTAAAGCTGTTCTTGAGTAAAACTGATCAATTATTATGGTAACTCTGAAGCAGTACTTTTTCATTCTAAGCTTAGTGAAAGGGAAAGCAGCTCTTGAGTGACTGAAACATGGATAAGTGGCTGAATAAGTGACTGCACTCTTATCCCTTTCCTTTATGAAGATAAGAGTTATAGCATAAATGTACCAGGCTTATCTTGTGATGTCCTCATTTAAAAATGACGTAAGACTTAAGATATTTGCCTTCAGGATTAATGAACCACAGACGTGTGGAACTAAATATTAGTCGGCTCTTATAATATTTCAACTTTTTGTTACACTTTCTGTGTCCTCTCATATAGCTCACATATTACTCAATGTCTCTTTTACTGTCTCTCAGGCTGGTTTTTATAAAGGTATGGCAGGTTCCCAAGTCACTCTGTCTAGTCTGGTGAACCAAAGCAGGGCGATGCTGGAGGAACAATCCAGACATCTACTGACTGAAACGGAGAGGCAAACGATGGGTTATTACATCCAGGAGTATCGAGACGGTCATGTCGGCGTGGAGCAGCTCGTAATGGCGCTTTTTGAGTTACTCAATACACATGCCAAGGTGAACAGATATGATGCAGTTTTTTACATTTCATGTCAAATGTATATACTTTGCTTTTATATATTGGAACATATTATTTTGCACATTAATGAATATTTATTAATAAAGTTTGTATGTATTGCAGTTTTCTCTGCTGTCTGAAGTCAGGGGACTTGTGACCCCTCAAGATGTGGAGAGGTTTGACAGTCTGGTTCTGAAACGAGAGATTGAAGCTCTGAAGGCCAGACACGGAGGTGCTGGATTTCAGGACTCCTTCTCTATGGTGTCATACCCCGACACTCTGGCTTCATCCTCGGCCAGCTATATGACCAACACGACCCTCAGCTCCGCAAGGGTAAGAGGAAGAAAAAATTGTGTATGCGTGGTATATGGAGTTCATGGTTGTTGAATGCATTCATTGTTTGTTTGCATGCAATGTCTGTGTTATTGTAGCACCCAATTCATTATATCAATTTAATAAATCAGGTAACAGCATAAACGTCCCCACGAGGTACGTGCTGAACTCAATTTGCACTATGCAATTCATGATCTTGGTGGGCTATGAGTGCAGTTGTGGGGGACGCAGCAGTCTGTAGGATCTCCCATACTTTTCTGGGACTGCAATCTATTAGACTGTTTTACACTGTAGGACTCCCATACATCAGACGATTCTGGGCATGCATTGGGTCCACACTGAAGCTGCCAACTTTGGTGCAGATCTGGTGCGGATCCGGCCCAGAGTTGTCCAGACCTACTGAAGAGCCTTAATGTGCAGCTTTATTTGAAGTGTTAATATAATTTGCATTAAACATAAACTTAGGGTGGGAGATATTAAGTAGCTCCTCCGTCTTGAACTCTTTCCTCGACAACGTTTTTTTTAAGTTGCCAGCCAGGGCCAGAATTTTTCATGATTTTTACAAAAGTTTAATGCCTTCCAGAAAATATTCTTCCTAAATTATATAAACATACAATAAATTGCTTTAAAATTGCTTTCTTTTTATCACCTCTCAAATATGGGTAGGTATCTTCAAAAACATTTTGAGCAAAAATCTGAGATAATTCCATTTTTGTGAAGGACTTTTGATAGAGATCAGATTCAAAGCGATCCTTAAACTTACACAGACACACAGCAGGGAAAATAAGTAATTGACACATCAGCATTTTTATCAGTAAGATGATTTCTAACTGGGCTATTGACACAAAATTTCCACCAGATGTAGCCATCAAGCCAAATATAAAATTTATACAAAGAAATCAGAACATTTAAGTATACAAAGTTGAGTCATAATAAATAAAGTGAAATGACACGGAATAAGTATTAAACACAGGTGAGAACAAGGTGCAAAATGACATAGAAAGCCAGGAGATCACCTGAAATCATCTTCTTGACAAACAAATTTGGAGTTATTTTAGTAAAGTCCTTGCTCTTCCAAGCTTTATAATACGATAGAAAACAGGGATCAGGAAACAACTTCTGACTTTAAAACCCTCAAAAAGTGCATCCATCCTTCACAAAAGTAATCCACATGGCTCCAAGGGGTTAATAAAGGTCTTCAGCCGGTAATCGATGTGATTTATGAAAAATATAAATAAACTATAATAACTAACTTCCGGTAACGACGCCATCTTGGACTCACATGATTCAGGAAAGTCACTGCGCAATGTACCTATGCTAAAACTCTTTAACTCTTTCCCCGCCAGCGTTTAAAAAAAAAAAGTTGCCAGCGCCAGCATTTTTCATGATTTTCACAAAAGTTTAATGCCTTCCAGAAAATGTTCTTCTTTAAATATATAAACAAACAATATATCAAATGAAAGAACAGACCCTCTGCTTTCAAAAAAAAAAACCGTTTCATCCTACCTTCATTAGTTCTCTTGTAATCACCTCTCAAACATGGGTAGGTTTCTTCAAAAACACCCAATTTTGAGCAAAAAGCTGAGATAATTCCATTTTTGTGAAGGACTTTTGATAGAGATCAGATGCAGAGCGATCTTTAAAACATACACGGAGTTCTTTCTCTTTCACGTGAGGCGCTACTTCCGGGTTGTATAAGTTGCGAAAGTTATAATATAATAGCGGTATTGCGGAAAGACGGAAAATCTCGTCATTGGCAGGGAAGCGTTTTCTCTTGGTTGACGGGTTATCTCGTCAATGGCGGCGAAAGAGTTAATGAATCACGAGAGTCCAAGATGGCATTGTTGCCGGAAGCTAGTTATTATAGTTAATAATGTTTGAAATATGTATATTAACCCCTTTGGAGTCGTGTAGATTTACTTTTGTAAAGGATGAATGCTTTTTTGGGTGGTTAAAGTCAGAATTTTGTTCCCTGATCACTGTTTTTAGCATTATAAAGCTAGGAGGAGCAAGAACATTTACTAAAACCAATTCTGTTCATCTGGAAGATGATGGACATGTGTATCTTGGATGGCTTGAGGGTGAGTAAATCATGGGGTAATTTGGATATCTGGCTGTAGTATCCCTTTAATTTAGGTACAGGTATGCTAAAATATTCCATGCAAAATAGTTACTATTATTTAGTTAATTCAACCGTGCGTGTGTGTGTGTTGTGAAAGAGAGTTTACAAAACTGTTAGACAATTCAAAAAGGACACTCCATTTTCCAGCTCCCCTAGAGTTAAATATTTGGTTTCTATCGTTTTGAAATCCATTCAGCCGATCTCCGGGTCTGGCGCTACAACTTTTAGCATAGTTTAGCACAATCCATTGAATCTGATTAGACCATTAGCATCACGCTCAAAAATAACTAAAGTGTTTCTAGATATTTCCTATTTAAAACTTGACTTACATCGTGTACTAAGACCGACAGAGAATGAAAAGTTGCGATTTTCTAGGCAGATATGGCTAGGACCTATACTCTCATTTTGGCATAATAATCAAGGACTTTGCCTCTGTGACTGCTGTGGACTTTTGCGGCGCAATGATATTATGGAGCAGCCGAAAATAGTCCCCTGCTATTGAAAGATACTAAGGGGACTATTTTCAGCTTCTGCGTAATATTATTGCGCTGGCGATCAGCTGAATGGATTCCAAAATGGTAAAAAAAAATGTTTAACTCTAGGGGAGCTGGAAAATGAGCGTATTTTCAAAAAAAGTGGAGTGTCCCTTTAAGGAAAAGAGACTCACAAATGTTGAGTACTATTATATAAGATAAAGGATTTTAGAGTTGCTGGGGAAACGGCTTTTGTCCGTTCAGTCAAAGCTTTTCGTCCTGTCTTTCTGGCTTTGTCTATGAGTGTCTTACTTAAGCTTCACTATGTGTTTTTTGATAGTGTAGCTGTTTGGATGCGAATGTAATAGTCTCAGGTGTGTGTGATGTTGTTTTGACTGATTGATGAGTTTTCCGTGAAAGATTTATAAACAGTGTAAATGACAGACAGAGTTTAACTAACAGTTCCCCATCCCTCTCAATAAAACATTAAAGACTGATCTTTCTGATAGAAATGATGGAGGTAGGTTAAACAGTTTGTCACTTACCCTTACAAAAATGTACCAAAACCAAAATACCATGCACTATTGTTAGTGTTAAAGCTTTTCAAAATGTCAAAAACATCAAGTTATAGTTTTACGGTACTAGTTATAAAACCTATACATTTGGCAGATGCTTTAATCCAAAGGGCGTTCAAGCTGTTTTACAGTATGTGTTTATTGGGATTCGAATCCCTGACATATGCTGCTAACACCTGAGTGCTCTACCAATTGAGCTACAGGATCAGCATTTATATACTGTATTACCATTTCTGTTTGTTATCATCATACAATGTTATTGAAATACATTTTTGTAAAGGTGCGTACACAAAGCACACCAATTATAGAGTGATCTTTCTGTGGTGTGGGCTTGAATTGGTTACTTTTAGATAAATGCACACTCAAACAGTAATCTACTCTACATTCACTGCATGGATTGACCCCTCCTAAAATGATTCATTTCTCTGAATCATTTGTCAGTGTGTGTATGTGTGGGTTGCAGTGATCAGACACTAGGACTCGTGTGTACGGCTGTATCCATCACAAATCAATAATGTGTCACCCGTGACTTTGCACGAGTCATTTGCAAGAGTGCACCTGTATGCGAGCACTTTGGAAATTAGCGAACATGTTCAAGTGAGCGTATTTGTATGCAAGCTTTGTTCGGGGCCCTCCTCTGTGGATTGGTGTTATTGTAGACCTGCCAGTTCTGGCTCTAGTAATTACAAGCAGCGGCAGTCGCCCACACCGCAGCCCTGCGGATCTCTGTTGACGAAACGATCGCTTTGGGACTCTTGCAATGTAACCGCACCTCGCCAGCCATACACAGAGCTGTCACAGCTGATAAGCCCCCCCCCACCCTATAGCTAAAAAAAACCTCTGAGAGAGAGCATCCTCATTTATGCTCTAGTGGAGCACAGCAGGAAATTGTGGGAAGTTGGAAGACTTGGACCATGCACACAACCTGTTCTCTGAGTGATGGATGTCAGCTTTAGGGTGGGATTACATGACGACGATGTACTAGAAAATAGAAAGTTTTCTTTGCGTTAAGACAGCAATTTTGTTAAAAGAATAGTTCCCCCAAATTCTGTCATCATTTACTCGCCCTCATGTTGTTACAAACCGGTATAAATTTCTTTACACAAAGGAAGATATTTTAAGGAATGCTTGTAACCAAACCGATCAGAAGCCCTATTGACATCCATAATAGGAAAAAAGAATACTATGGAAGTGAATTGGGCTTCTGTTCGGTTAGTTCTTGGTAGTATAGTTTCTTAAAAAACATGCATATGATAACTAGTCGCGATACACATGAGATTATTATTATTATTATTATTATTATTACATCATCATTATTATTATTACCGTTATCATTATTGATATTACTGTTGACGTCACCACAAAATATTATTATCATCACCATCTTTTAACATAATATTATAGTTGTTGTTATTATTATTTATATGAAGTGATTATTATGGACATAAACTATAGTTATCATCATCATATGTAGCATTGCTTTTAGCAATGTAATTATTACTGTTATTATTATTGTTATTATTATTATTATTATTATTATTGCTGTCATTATAAAATATTCCTGTAATTATAACCATCTTTAGAATTATTATTATTATTATACATACTATTATTACTTAAATACTTATATTATTATTATTCGTTTATCATTTTTGCTTATTATCATTGCTCTATAAAGATAAATCATTATCATAATTGCTGATTTTTTTTCTTGTTTTCAGTTTTTTTATTTATGTTCTGGGGTGCGTTTCCCAAAATCATCGTTAGCCAAGGAACATCGTAAGTTCCATCGTTACTAACATCGTTCAACGATTTGGTGTTTCCCGAAACCACCGTTCAAACGAACATTCGCAAACTGCATCGCTAACTGTCATTGGAACGGCAGCTCTTGACCTGTCGTTAGAAGCATCGTTCCTTGTTATTATCATATATACTGGGAGGAGTGACGTAAGAGGGAACTTGCGCGTGAATTAAATATCTTGAAAATAAACAATAGATAACTAAATCACGATAACAAAATCAGTCTTCCGATGCAATATATGTTATTTACAGCAATAATCTGACATTAAATCGATTTGCACAGATTATGTGTTTAACCAACATCGTTCAAACGACGAATGTGCGCCAAAATTACTATGCTTTCGGGAAACAGTCGTGACAAGGTAGTTCGTTTTTCCAACGATGCATCGTACTATGGTCGTTCAGCAACGAGTTACGTCATTGTTTGGGAAACGCACCCCCTGTTTAGTCATATGTAGTATGTTTTGCACTTATTATATTATCAACCTGCCACCATATTTAAAAGTACCATGCTGATCTCTGTTGTCATGGATATGTGATGTATCAATCGCTAAAGATTCATAATTCTAAAGGGCACATATTATGCCCATATTTACAAAATGTAATATAAATCTAAATGTGAAGTTTTAACTCAAAATACCCCACAGATCATTTGTTTTAGCATGTCCAACATGCCCCTATTCGGGTAGCAAAAAAAGCAATGTTTATGTGTGTACCTTTACATGCAAATGAGCAATTGTCCTTACTCTTTTACCAACAGACAGTGAGCGCTTTTAATGATATTACGCAGTAGCCGAAAATAGTCCCCTTAGTAGCTTTCAATAGCAGGGGACTACTTTCAGGCACTACGTAATATCATTGCGCCTGCTGTAGCCATGTTACGGCAGCAAAGTCCTTGATTATTAGCCAGAATGAGAGTATAGTTCCTAGTCATATCTGCCTAGAAAATCACAACTTTTAATTTTCTGTCGGTCTTGATACACGATGTAACTACAGAAGAGTCAAGTTCTAAATAGGAAAAATATTGAAACTCTTTGCTTATTTTTTAGCGCGATGCTAATGGTCCAATCAGATTCAATGGATTGTGCCAAACTATGCCAAAAGTGACCCGGAGATCAGCTGAATAGACTCCAAAACGGTAAAAATCAAATGTTTAACTTTAGGGGAGCTGGAAAATTAGCATATTTTCAAAAAAGTGGAGTGTCCCTTTAACACACTCCCAACACACATTTATGTCCAAACACCTTGTAAAAGTAGATTTTGTATAATAGGTGCCCTTTAACTATTTCTTGCTAACACTTATAATGTCTAAGATTTGTGGATATACTTTAAACAAAAATGTTAACATTGATACTGGTGTAGTGCTGGCTATATAGACATATTAATAAGTGCATTTGTTGTTGCAAATAAAATTATAAAGCCCTAGTGGTGGAATATGTATATTATGAAATGATATCTACTCAACAATACTAATAAAGTTGATTTGTCCAAACAAATCAGTAATCACGGATATTACCAAAATGGCTGACACCCACACAAATACCCATCCACAGATATACACAAAGTAAGGTTTGCCTGTCTTGCTGAAAACAAATGAGCCCATAAGCCTTCTTTGTAAGTGGTGAGCAAGCAAATGAAGTGGGTTGATGAGGCTTTCGGTTTGGGTGGGGAGGGGGTTTAATGAGCTAAATCACAGGTCTAAATGCAAGCCGTCAGCGTTGAAACACAAAACCTTTTTTTCAGCTGATCACCCGCACATGCTAAATCAGGGCTTTCAGAATAAAGTCTCTGTGTGTGTGCTTGTTTGACATTGCGTGTGTGACAGATGCATGTTAGACAGAAAATGAGAGTGGCTGCAAGATTGAACTGCAGGACTGTAAATGCAATCGCGGTTTGATGTCCCTCTGTGAAATGGGCCCTTAACGAAATGCAATTTGGAACGGACATTTGTCGGAGGTATAAACGCACAGCTGCGTTTTCGCTTGTTTATTGTCTCTCTTTTTTCTCTCTCACCAGAACGAAAGTATGACAGAGAACAACGGGGAACAATCTCTCGAGCAGAGCAACGCCCTGCCTGACGTCTCTCTGGTAAGCTCATTGATATGAGAAAGAGGAGAATGAAAAAAGAGGGAGAGAGTTTGCTGGAAAAAAATTGGAAAATGGGAAACCAGCTCAAAACCCTGCGTGGTTCTTATGGCCTACTGCCCACATAGGATAGCTTAAAATGCTTTTCATATATGGAAAATCCCAACTGTTTGGTTTAAAAAAAACATTGATGGTTGTTTCAACACATGGTAAGTCAAACATGAACATTTTCTAGATTCATTTTAATCCAACGGTTGGGTTTGTTCATATTTCACCCAACCATGAGTTGAAACAACCCAGCACACGAGATATTTTATAGACAGATGATACTTTATTAGACACACCTTTTTGGTGAAATATTTTTATATATTACTTTAAACTCTTAATACTTTCAATTATTAAATAAATAAGTGTATTTTGGATTGACATTTTTTCCAGTAGCAACCTTATTTTACAGTACTTGTACTTACCTTGCACATTTATGGTAAGTATGTTGTACGTATAGACAAATGTGTGGTACTTACTCTTGAGTATCCACATGGTAATTAAATGAAATCATTATTCTTACATTAGTACTTACCAGTTGTACAAACTTCGGAGTTATTATGTTACTCTATATAAGTACTGGGTAATACCAGATACATACTTATAGTGTAGGTATACTGTAACTAACAAGAAACACTACTGTACTTACAAATGAATGTATATTATAAGTATTTAGTACTTACAGGCAAGTGTGGGTTAATGACAGGTACTTATAGTGTATATAATATGATAACATAACAAACACTTCTGTACTTACAAATTGTATGTACATGGTAAGGGTGTAGTACATATAATGTATGTATACTAACGTGAAACACTACTGTACTTACAAATTGTATATACATGGTTAGTGTGTCGTACTTACAGGCCAGTGTAAGTTGACAGATATTTATAGTGCACGTATATGATAACTAATAACAAACACTACTGATGTGCCATTTTTGTACTCAAAATCTTTGTCCTTTATTGTACCCTTTAAACCTAAGCATTGAATTCCGTACGTATTAACAACTGGGTACATTCACTAGTACCTCCATAGTAACTGCATGAAAACAGGACTGTAAAATAAAGTGCCACATTTTACACAGTAATTACATAGGACCTACCACCTAAGATATAGCAGTATAGAGACAGAGTGCAGTTATGCTAATTTGAAAACCATGCCCACCTGGGGGGAAACAATCCAACCATCTCTATTCACTTTGCATTACGTGAGGCTGCTTGTCATTTCTGACTTATAACAAAAAACATAATGCCTAAAAGCTGCTGTCTGACACGGTGTACAGCTAACAAGCCAAAAAACCCAGAAATATGTTTTTATAAGCTGTCACCCCAAAAAACAAGTGTTTAAAGATACAAAAGTGGATCGCCGACTACGTTTCCCTTAAGTGGGCGTAGTTCTAGTAGTATGGAGTAGTTGCCTATATCCACTTTTGTGTCTTGAAACGCCTGTTTTTTGGGTCGACAGCTTATAAAAACATATTTCTGGGTTTTTTAAGCTTGTTAGCTGTACATCCTGTCACACAGCAGCTTTGAAATGACAAGGAGGCAGCCTCTCGCAATACAATACAAAGTCAATGGAGACGGATGGATTGTTTTTCCCCCCGGTGGGCGTGGTTTTCAGGTTATGACGCGTTGTGCTCTGTCTCTATACAGTATGCCACTGTGAGTTATACAGGTATTAACTAGTAAGATCATAAAATAAGATAAGTATTTATCTGGTATTACACAGTACTTATCTAGAGTTACATAATAAGCATGTACCACTGGTAAGTACAGTAATGATACCATTTAATTACCATGTAGATACTCAAAAGTAAGTACGACACATTTGTCTATAAGTACAACATATTTACCATACATGTATAAGGTAAGTACAAGTACTTAAAAAAAGGGCTACTTATTTTTCTCACTTCTTTCACCCTGCACTGAAAAAAAATGACTTTCTTACTTAGTATTTTTTTCTTGTTTTCAGTACAAATATAAAAAAAATTCTTTAATCAAGATGTATTTTTTTAAATTATTGAAATTATTTAAAATTTCTTGAATTAAGTGTTTAAGAAAAATGTTTAAGATTTTTTTATTTTCCTATTGGCATTATTTCTTGTTTTAAGCATAAATTCACTTACATTTTATGGGTTTTTTTGTCTTAAAACTAGACTTATTTTCTTAGGTAAGCTCATCAAGAAAATGCATCTTAAGAATTTTTAGATATTTTACTGAAAACAAGACAAAAATACTTAGTAAGAAAGTACTTTTTGCAGTGTGCTGAATTAATTTTGTTAAAGGAGCTTGTTGCAGTGCATTCTGGGATTGCATACTTTAGGAAGGACACATTCAATGCATGTTTTTTTATTAAGATGGTTTACTTTCGGAACAGCATTCGTCTTAAAGTGCTGTGGCCACAGGTTTTGGAATGGAGCCTTTGAAAATCAGTATGGCGAGTTTATGACCGGTGTGAAGATGGCTTTTTTATTGCTATTACAATACGGTGTGATATGAAATGGTTGTGAAGGCTTGGCTACACAGACAACTGATCGTTTTTGAGAGAGAAAGTGAGAGAGAAAAGGAAGGGAGATGATTATACCATCAATGTTGACTTCCTGTTGTGAGTGAGATGCCCAGGGAAGATTGGGGTCTTTCTTACAAGAGTTTCCTGTTGGTACTCTGATGAAACCCCATCACGCACCAACAGCTCTATTAGGCCATTCCACACGAACCGATGCCAACGGGTCAACCGTGTCTGAGCGCAATGTTTCCGGAGATTTCTCAGGCCAAAATAAAACCCACTCATATGACTCGCATTTTAGTTTGATTACTTTGACACTGACACCTCATTCATCTGGCTTCTGCTCACCTCATTCAGCCTTAATTTCTTCATGGCCCTTTTTTTATTTTGTTTCACGTTTCTTGCCTTTTGGTCTGAATGAGCCCATGGTTCTGAGAGAAACCTTTGTCTGAGTTTGAGTCTTGATTGTGTTTTCAAAGCACTGAATTATGGATGATTATGCTTTGTTGTATGCATTGTTTGTGTGTCTGGTTCAATGTCAATTGTGCTGTATTTCCACTAATAATATGTTTGCAACCCTATCAAAATGATTTAAGGATAAAATGATGAATAATGACAACATAATGCTCTCCTTTCATCCTAGGATGAGGTACAATCCACCTCAGAGTCCCCTCCCTCTTTTAAACCACCTCCTCCCCCAGGGGCTCAACGCCGCCCGGGTCGAAAAGCCACACTTAGTAAACGACCATCTTCCACCTCAACCCAATCCGGCTTATATTTCACCGCCCCTTCTCGCACACAGACCAAAGAACCCAAACACTCCAAACCTCACCCCAAAACTGAGGTCCCGGTATCTCAGTTGTCAGTCGTAAGCCAGCACCCTATCGGGCCTTTCCCACGTGTCCAGTCTCCCAGCAAAGTAAAGCCACCTATCCAAACCCGATCTATGGCACCGGCACCCGCTCCAAGTGTTCCTGCACCCCCTGGGCCTCCACCCCCATGCCCTGATAAACCCGCCCCTTCCTCTCCAGCACCCAATCAGCACTTTGTCATGGTTGAAGTGCACAGGCCTAATGCAGAACCAGATGTGAATGAAGTGCGACCGTTGCCACAGGCTCGAGGTGAGATTGTCGGATCTAGTCGATTGTCAGAAAGCCAAAAATATCTTGTAGCAGACCATTTTTTAACCATTTAATGGCTACAACTTATTATTCTCAATGTCCAAATATATACATTTTTAATATTTATACTTTTTATAAATATGTATAAAGATAGTTTACCCCCCAAAAAAATTTTGGTTGTTTACTCACAGTCATGTTGTTCCAAAACATATGCTCTTATTTTATTCTTCGGGACAAAACAGTAGTAGTTTTATATGAATCTTTAAACAGTCGTTTCCTTTTGAGTGAACTTCAACGCTCCGTCATACACTGCAAAAAAATATTTTCAAGAAAAAAAATTCTTAGTATTTTTGTCTTGTTTTCAGTAAAAATATCAAAAAATTCTTAAATTAAGGTGCTTTTTCTTGATGAGAAAAACAACCCAAGAAAGAAGTGTAGTTTTTAGACCTAATATATCAAATTTAAGTGATTTTGTGCATAAAACAAGCAAAAAATCTGCCAATGGGGAAGCAAAAAAATCTTGAATTTTTTTCTTAAACACTAAATTCAAGAAAAATTAAAAAATATTTTTGGTCTAAAAACTAGACTTATTTTCTAGGGTCATTTTGCTCATCAAGGAAAAGCATCTTAATTTAGAATTTTTAGATATTTCTACTGAAAACAAGACAAAAATACTAAGAAATATTTTTCTTGAAAATCATTTTTTGCAGCGTAGAGTTGACGCTATGGGGAACGCCTACACAGCGTGACGGCGTCTGAGTATTTATATCAAATTCGACCAATGGCTGGGCATGACGTCATAGACGGAAGCACAGGGAGCATAAATACGGCAGAAAGGAACGCCCACTTTCTCTGGCATATACCGAAGCATGTGTGCACACTGCAAAAAATTATTTTCAAGAAAAAAATTCTTAGTATTTTTGTCTTGTTTTTTAGTAAAAATATCTAAAAAAATTCTTAAATTAAGATGCTTTTTCTTGATAAGCAAAACGCACCAAGAAAATAAATCTCGTTTTTTGACCAAAAATATCAAATTTAAGTGATTTTTTGCATAAACAAGAAAAAAATCTGCTAATGGGGTAAGCAAAAACATCTTGAAAATTTTTCTTATACACTAAAAAAGCTACTTAATTTAAGAATTGTTTGATATTTTTACTGAAAACAAGACAAAAATAATACATTCTTTTCTTGAAAATAATTTTTTGCAGTGAACCAGGGTTACATATACGTAACCGAGACGTTTTCTGTACACTGCAAAAAAATGATTTTTCGGTAAAAATATCAAAAAATTCTTAAATGAAGATGTATTTTCTTTATGAGCAAAATTACCTTAGAAAATAAGTCTATTTTTTGGACAAAACAACATATAATTTAAGTGAATTTGTGCTTGAAACAAGAAAAAATATCTGCCAATGGGGTGAGAAAATTTTGCTTAAATTAAGTGTTTAAGAAAAAAGTAATTTTTTTTCTCACCCCATTGCCAGATAGTTTACTTGTTTCAAGCACAAATTCACTTCAATTGTATATTTTTTATCTAAAAACTAGACTTATTTTCTTAGGTCATTTTGCTCATGAAGAAAAAGCATCTTAATTTAAATATTTTTAGATATTTTTACTGAAAACAAGAAAAAAATACTAATTAAGAAAGTCATTTTTTGCAGTATAAGAGCCATGGTTGGTATGTTGGTGAATGCAAATAAGCTATGTGAAGATTTTCCCTTCTATAAAAAGTAGGTTTGGAACAACATGAAGATAAATAATCAATAAGATCATTTTCATTATTTAATGTACATCCATCTGCTATAGGAGGGACATTGTCTCAGCTCTCGGACAGCGGACAGACCCTCAGTGAGGACAGCGGTGTGGACATCGCAGAATCCGGATGTGTTAGTAAGGACAGCAGCCCGCGTCCAACTCGGCCCAGAACCCAACAGGATGGGCACGGAAAAGAGACGGCTGCCAAACCGGTGAGACCGAGGGCAAGAGAGGGAGGGAGGGAAAAAGTTGATGTGTGAAAATGAATTATAATGAAAAAGGAAAGACATTAAAAGTGAATGAGAGTATTTTAACAAAAGAGGTTTGCCTGTTTTTTCAACTTAATCTGTATTCTGTCCCTCTGTGTCATTGAGAGCGCTTGAATTTATCACCATTAATTCTCACTTCTCTTCTGCTTATGGTACATGCATACACTTGAGTTTTTCAGTTCATCCTTTGTTGACTTGTCCAATTCATCTCATCTCATCTCATATTCAGTTGTCTGAAAAACCAATCTCATTCTGCTGAACCAAGACACATCTGTCTTTCTGGTGGCCGTCGTTTAGCTAGATGCCTCTCTGCTTTCTTATATGCACAAGCTGTGCCATTGATCTTGCAGAATGGACAAATAGTGCTATCTGAGGACATTGTGGTTAGCCGGAGGAATGGTTTATTGCTCAGAAGAGGCTCTTATATAGCTCTTTTTTAACGTTTTATATTTTATTATTTTAAGTATCAGCTTTGTAAAGAGAGGTCCTTTGGAGATGATTGTAAAGCTGAATGTGGGGGGAATTGATTAGAAATGTACTGTATGTATCAAAATGTCCGTCTTTGGTTTGCAAATATGAGCACGGTTTGATCTCCTCTGACAGTTTTGTGAAGACAAGTACGCGTGTATGATATTTCTGGGATTGCTATCACAGGAGAAGCATCTGAGAGTCAGGCATTTTATACAGAAGCCTGTTTGTTCTCTGTTCAACCTCACTGCTTTCTAGCGAAACAATTATATTAAATGAGATATCAAAGAGATCTCATTTGTGATATTTCTTTCCTGGTGGGTATGCTTAAACCACGTCATGTGACCTTATCTTAGGCAGTCACAGATACAAATAGACATCTATCATCAAAGCCAAATATGCTCGTATCTCTGTTCCCCGTAATTCTCTCTCTTCCTTTGATTTGCTACTTTACTGTCCTCCTTCTCACTGTCTCTATATCTCACTCATCCTGCCTCTTATTATCTCTCGTATGATGTGCCTTGCAGCCTGGCCTGCTGGAACCGACCTCTGCTCTGGTGCGAGTGGCAAAAACCGCCAGTACGCTGGGCATCGCAATAGAAGGGGGAGCGAACACACGTCAGCCTCTCCCACGTATCGTTACCATACAGGTGAGTCAGCAAAGCCAGACTCTTTAAATTACAAGTGCAACCGTTGATTGCATTTCTATGCATTTGGAAAATGTACAGTGGATTTAAGGTAGGGATGCAGCAATATATCGGCAGATAAAAGCATTTTTCCTACTTTAGGACATCTGACGATTGTTTATAATGTACTGTAAATAGCAGATGATCAGTGGCGACCGGTGACTTCTTTTTCGAGGGCGCACAATGCGAAGCTCGTCACAACATGTACAGCAGGGAAAATAAGTATTTGACACATCAGCATTTTTATCAGTAAGGGGATTTTTAAGTGGGCTATTGACACAAAATTTGCACCAGATGTAGCCATCAAGACAAATACTGAATTTATACAAAGAATTCAGAACATTTAAGTATACAAGTTGAGTCATAATAAATAAAGTGAAATGACATAGGGAATAAGTGCACACATGAAGGTGCAAAATGGATGGAATATGTGGTGGAGATTTTGTGTCAATAGCCTACTTACAAATCCCCTTACTGATAAAAATGCTGATTGGTTAAATACTTATTTTCTGTATGTAGTCCATCATGTGTGTGGTTTGTCATTTCAAAATGTGTTTGGCGCGTCAAGTGAACCTATGTGCATCACGTGTCTTAAATATGTGCCTGCTGCAGACATGTCTAAAGCCCGGAATACACTGCACGATTTTTGGCCTCTTATAAGATCATTACCTTATCACACTGTGCGACATGTATCGTTTAACCTCCTCGGGTACGAGAGGCATGTAGACTGTACGATGATGACACGGAAGCTTCGGCGGCTGCGTCACACGTTGCGCAACGTCACCAGCATGCCCTCGTGGTAAACAAATACCGGCGCGCAGGTCGTAGCAGCAAACACACTGTGCGGTGATCATGCCGAATTTCTGACACTGCCAGAAAACTATCGTAGGCTATCTTTGGACGCAAGACCGGGAAAACGGCCGTCTTTGAACCTCTCTCACTGTACGACATAGGACCACCGATGGAGAGCCACGATCACAGAAATCGCGATGATAGTTTCACGATGCCAATCTTTCGTCTGGGACAGCCAATTATCGTGCAGTGTATCCCGGGCTTAAAGGGTTTATGATAAAAGAGACGCTCGCGTTTGCCAGATACTCGCATAATCTCATGCGTAATCAGAGTTTACTTAGTGTACTTGCGAGTATTTTGTGAATGTGAATATCTCTTTTATCATAAACAGTTTAAATGCGTGTGCAGCAGGCACTTATTTTGACGAATCACGTGATGCACATGGTTCACATGACGCAACAAACAGATATTTGGAAATTACGAGCAATGCACATGACACTCCGAACACATACTTTGAATTTGCGCCCTTGGAAGAGCAGTCACCAGCTGCCACTGCCGCTGATCAGGGCATATTATAACCTGGCAATCAAACGGGGCATAAAAATGCATAAGCACTCATTTTGTGTGATTATTTTGAATTGGTTGACAATGGCAACAGAATTTTTACAACATAATCCTTTGAAACAACCAGAATAAAGCAAAACTATTGGAAACTATCTGTATTGGTGTCATTTCAAGTAATTGAATATTGGTATTGGCACAAATATTGTATTGGTGCACATCTTATTTAAGGTCTGTTTTTCAGTACACATTCAGTACAAAGTACAAAGGTCATGGGTTTGATCCCAGAGGGCACATATACTAGTAAAAGGTATACCTTGAATGCATTTTAAGCCACTTTGGATAAAATCGTCTGCCAAATACATAAATGCTTCCTAGGACTGGCGATTGTTAAAATGAGAGGAACCTAAATCATATCTACACTGCAAAAAATGATTTTCAAGAAAACAAATTCTTTTTTGTCTTGTTTTCAGTAAAAATATCTAAAAATTCTTAAATTAAGATGCTTTTTCTTCATGAGCAAAACGACCCAAGAAAATAAGTCTAGTTTTTAGACCAAAAATATCAAATTTAAAAGTGTTTTCCTTAAACACTTTTCTTAAAAACACAGAACCCTTTCTGCCAATTTTACAGAAATTTTCTGGGCCCAAAGTTCTGTGTAAATGGGGTCTGTATAAAACTTTCACACTCTGGTATTGTGTAGGGGACTTTTGCACGAATAAGCCCCCTCTCACAGTTTCTTTAGAAATTGTAAAAAATCCAGTCTATAATGCATTCTTTAAACACTACTTATACATTCGTACTAATCTTCAACACACACTTCTGTTTAAATGTCAATACTGAATATGAATCACCAGAATAATACCACCCTGTAGGTTTCTACGGATTGGGTGGCTGCCAGGTTTTAAAGTCTATTATATTTTTTAAACCCTCTGTCAGGTGCAAGTCTGAGACAAGGACAGACTCGAAATGAAGTTGCAATCGTAAGCTGCGTGCCGTCAGTTACAAAAAGGTCTATAAGAGCGCCGACAGCATTAGTGAATTAAATAATGAGCATTGTGCTACAGTTTCATTGCTGTACAGTAAATGTTAAAGACGGACAATTGTGCTCAGCTGTAGCGCGGTAAGCAGGTGCTGCGTTTGAAACTTGATTCAGTCTTTTCTTTTACAAAAAACGTGAGAACGCAGATGGTTAGGTGTGCAATTTGCTGTGAGAGATGATGGCGTTATGTTGAATGATGCTCTTACATTTTCTGTGTCTCAATGTACCGGAGAGAATATTATGTATTAGATTCTGATAGCCGAATTTGAAGTAACAGGACTGTTCTTTGCCTTTTTTTTGCAGCAATTAAGCACTTTTTTTATAAAAGACAGAAAGCACAGAATGAGCAGAAACTTAAGGAGACATAATGGTAGCTAGAAATAAAGGGTGTCATTGGCTAAGATGTGCAGAGAAGGATTTTGTGCAAGATTTTTCACAAAAGTTGCATAGACATATGTGCCTTCATCTTTATTACAATGTTGACAAATCTGTGTTTTCTAAATAAATAAAGGCATTTATATACACACTGCAAAAAATTATTTTCAAGAAAAAAATTCTTAGTATTTTTGTCTTGTTTTCAGTAAAAATATCTAAAAATTCTTAAATTAAGATGATTTTTCTTGATGAGCAAAACGACCCAAGAAAATAAGTCAAGTTTTAAGACCACAAATATTAAATTTAAGTGATTTTGTGTATAAGAAAAAAATCTGCCAATGGGGTAAGCAAATTTTTCTTGAATTTGTCTTGAATTTAGTGTTTCAAAAAAAATTCAAGATTTTTTTGCTTACCGCATTGGCAAAAAATTTTTCTTAGGTCATTTTGGCCTTATTTTAGGACTTATTTTCTTGGGTCATTTTGCTCATCAAAAAAGACTCTTATTTTAAGAATTTTTAGATATTTTTACTGAAAGCAAGACAAAAATACTAAGAATTTTTTTTCTTGAAAATAATTTTTTGCAGTGCAGTATATGATTTATATTCAGAACTTATTAAGCTATCATTTTTGCTACTCTGCTTTGTGGCTTGAATTGGTTATGTGTTTCATCCTAAATATAGAAGAAATTGTAAATTCAAACTTAATGAATCCTTGCATTAATATGCACACAGGTTTTACGTACAGTTCATGAATGAGACCCAAATGGTGTAAATGAGAGAGCGAGTGTGCAAATGGACAGGCATGGGTGGGTTTTAATTCCCCAGCTGTGGGCGATTCATCAGCTAAGCATTAAAAATCCAACAACAAAGAGGCCGCAGATGAGATAATGTGAGCCTCTTTTGTCATGTTTTGCCGTTGTATGAAATAATACAGTGTGTTGGTGAGAACTAATTGGCTTTTGCTATTAGTTTACTACTTTGTGTTGTTAAAGGGACACTCCACTTATTTTGAAAATATGCTCATTTTCCAGCTCTCCTAGAGTTAAACATTTTAATTCTTACCGTTTTGGAATCTATTCAGCTGGTCTGGCGCTAGCACTTTTAGCATAGTTTAGCATAATCCATTGAATCTGATTAGACCATTAGCATTGCGCTAAAAAATCAAAGAGTTTTTATATTTTTCTTATTTAAAATTTGACTCTTCTGTTGTTACATTGTGTACTAAGACCAACGGAAACTTAAAAGTTGCGATTTTTTAGGCAGATATGGCTAGGAACTATACTCTCATTCTGGCGTAATAATCAAGGACTTTGCTGCCGTAACATGGCTGCAGGAGGCGCAATGATATTACGCAGCAGCTGAAAATAGTCCCCTGCCATTGAAAGTTATTAAGGGGCTGGACACACCAAAACTTTTAAACGCGGCTGAAAACGCCTTGAGGACGCCGAATGCCAGCTGTTTTTCAGCTGAGTGCCAGCTTTCTTCAGATGAGCGCTTTGGTAGCTTTGATACTTCAGCTGCGAGCCGGTTGGTTGCTGTGGTAATGTCCCGCCCCTCCTTCACTGTGATTGGGCGGCCGTGTGAAAACTGACATTGACGAGCGGAGCTTTTCTTCCAAAGGTCAACATTTTTCAACTCTCTGTGCTCAGCGCCGAGCGCGTAAAAACCGCCGGGCACCGGTTTTCAGCACGGAAGAAAACCGCTAGCTGCTGGCTTATTTGAAAAACGCCAAGTTTCCATTGAAATGAATTGAAAACATGCGCCGGCCGCGGTCGTAAAAGTGTTGGTGTGCACGCCCCCTAAGGGGACTATTTTCGACTGCTGCATAATATCATTGCGCCTCCTGCAGCCATGTTACGGCAGCAAAATCCTTGATTATTACGCAAGAATGAGAGTAAAGTCCTAGCTTAATTTTCCGTCGGTCTTAGTACATATGTAACTACAGAAGAGTCAAGTTTTAAACAGAAAAAATATAAAATTCTTTGGTTATTTTTAGCCGCGATGCTAATGGTCTAATCAGACTCAATGAATTATGCTAAGCTGTGCTAAAAGTGCTAGCGCCAGACCTGGAGATCAGCTGAATGGATTCCAAAACGGTAAGAATCAAATGTTTAACTCTAGGGGAGCTGGAAAATGAGCATATTTTCAAAAAAAGTGGAGTGTCCCTTTAAAGTAATGTCACTTTCTGAAGCAGAATGACTAGGGTGGCCATACGTGCCATTCTTCCCGGACGCATCCTGGACAGGATTTCGGTACATCTTCCGGAAGTCGTATTTGTTGACCGCATACGCCATTCACTTAAAAACATAATACAATCGTAGTTTCATTCTTACCTTAAAATGTTGCTTTTCTGTAATAATAATAATAATCCTCTATGATGTATGCGGTCGACAAATACGACTTCCGGAAGACGAACCCGAAATCCTGGCCAGGATGCATCTGGGAAGAATGCCACGTATGGTCACCCTAAGAATGACTGCAGTGATCTGTATTCTAGGGGGCGTGTACACCAAGGTGTTTTCGCTTGCTGGCAACGCATGTTTTCAATTGTTTCCAATGGAAGCATCGTGCTAAGCACCCAGAGTTGAAAAATTGTCAAATTTGGATAAAACGTTCAGTTGGTCAATGTAACTCTTAACTCAGCCGTCCAATCACAGTGGTGGAGGGGCGGGAGAAATACCACAACCAACCGGTGCATCGTACAACGACAAAACCGAACTATCATAGCAACCAAGGTGCTTACTGTAGCTAAAGAAACGCTGGCAGCACTCACAGTTGGCATCCACCTGCCATTTTCAGCCATGTTTAAACACCTTGGTGTACCTTAGCATCAGGCACTGTAGCATTTGGATGAGATCACTTTACTAAATGGCATCTGCTGCAATTATAAACATAGATTTATGTTATTTTATGCAGTGATTAAGAGTCATGTAATTGTGGGTGGTGTCCACCTCGGTTGACTTCATTTGCAAATGTTGCTTTTTCAAAGATGTAATTGCATTCCAATTTGCATACTCGAGGACTATTCGCACAGGATTGGTTTTATTTGGGGACCTTGTGTGATTTGGAAATTACCCCCCTAGATTTGAGTTCTATGTGGCTTGTTCACACGGGATAAGCAAAGCCTGTGATTTTACTTACATTTACTGACTCCGGATATGACGTTGAGGATTTGTGTAACACCTTTGCCTATACACACAACGGTTAAAGGTACCTTTACACTGTTCATTTGAGTTTTTGTACCAATCAGCCAGCATCAGTGGATTTAATTTTAGAAACGGTTTTGCGATGTCACGGCTGACAGCTCCACCTGAACTCAGAGATCTCAAACAATGACAATTCTGCACATTCTGAATATTAATAATCAAACATAGACGAGGACAGACTGATTAGATTTAAAATCAGAAATATATAACAAATCCCTCAAGTTTCACAAGGAAAGAAGCCATAAGGAGCAGAGGGATGTGTCTCTGTATTATATGTGGACTCCTCAGCTGCACTCCGAGAGGCGTAGAAACCGAAAAAAAACTAAATAAAAGGGCGCACAGGTCACAAAAGCTTTGAATAATGATATACGACCCCGCCAAATCCTGGCCAAATTACAGAGATGCCGATTCACACGGGACTACTAATATTATCACAGGACCTCTGTGTTCAGCGAAATATGGTAGGTCATTTGCGTACATGGTTGGTTTGCACAGGAGAAAGATAACAGGCAATCTCTTTAATTATTACAAATCACTAGAAGTCACCAGGTAATACTAATCCCATACGAATAGGGCTTAATACTATGCCCTAATAGTATGTACTGTTTTTGTGTTGGGAAAGTACATACTGTTGAGTGCAGAACAACACAGTATGCACACACTGGGACAAAATTAAGCGAAATGGAAGTGTTTGAATTTTCACCTAAAACCATAGACCACACGGGAACTTTATGGATACTCATTTTAACATACTGTGATTTGGGACATACTAATTCTAATTTTTTTTTTAATACTATTTAGGTTGGATATGCAGATTGGGACACAGGGATTGTCTTCACACAAGAATATTTTCACTTACTGTACATTGCAGATGCAAATGCACTTATACGATTCATATCCAATTTATTTGAATGAGGCCTGAAACTGATTTGAGAACATCAGAATCTGCACTTTATTCCTTCTTACACATCTGTTGGTCATTACCAATCAGTGCCACATAAGAGAAAAAAACTGAATTGAGTCACTTAAAGGGACACTTCACTTTTTTGAAAATATGCTCATCCTCCAGCTCCCCTAGAGTTAAACATTTGATTTTGACCATTTTGAAATCCATTCAGCCGATCTCCGGGTCTGGCGGAACCACTTTTAGCATAGCTTAGCATAATCCATTGAATCTGATTAGACCATTAGCATCGCACTCAAAAATAACCAAAGAGTTTTGATATTTTTTCTATTTAAAACTTGACTCTTCTGTTGTTACATTGTGTACTAAGACTGACAGAAAATTAAAAATTGTGATTTTCTAGGCAGATATGGCTAGGAACTATACTCTCATTCTGGCGCAATAATCAAGAACCCCGCTGCCGCACCATGGCCGCAGGAGGCGCAATGATATAACGCAGCGCCTGAAAATAGTCCCCTGCTATTGAAAGTAACTAAGGGGACTTTTTTCAGGCACTGCGTAATATCACTACGCCTGCTGCAGCCATGTTACATCAGCAAAGTTACTGATTAGCTTTAAATTTTCTGTCGGTCCTAGTACACGATGCAACTACAGAAGAGTCAAGCCCCAAATAGGAAAAACATCAAAACTCTTTGGTTATTTTTAGCGCGACGCTAATGGTCTAATCAGATTCAATGGATTATGCTAAGCTATGCTAAAAGTGGTACGGCCCAGACCCGGAGATCAGCTGAATGGATTCCAAAACGATAAAAATCAAATGTTTAACTCTAGAAAAGTGGAGTGAAAAAAAGTGGAGTGTCCCTTTAAACCATGCAGTGTAAAAGTCATCTGCTATTATTTGTTTCATGTTTATTTGATGGGAATCATTTGCAAAGAAGACCAGACTTAATGCTAAAAGTTATAATTTTTGCATGTATATTACAGTCATGAAAAGTAGACGCTTTTATCCAAAGTATAAAATGTTATCAGTAGGGCTATGTGTGTTAACTGGCATTTCTACCGTACCCGCAAGCTTTGGGTTGCTAAAAAAATGCTCTACCAGTTAATCCACAGAAACATTTTCACTTCATTAACTCGATGACCACTTCTTTGATAGTCTAATCATATCTCACAATGCTTTTTAGGTCTTTATAATCACTCACCAGATCAGCAACTTCATTTCAAAGTTGCTAACTGCCCTAAAACTATCTGATGTGATTAAAACTGGATTTTCAACCAATTATAAGTCCGTACTTCTGGGTTCGCTCGAAGAGAAATTTTTAATGTTTTAATTTTCGACTTTGATTGCATGTGTCTGGTTTCCCAGTTGAAATGTGAAAACAAATGACATCGATTTAGCCAAATTTAAATTCCATCAATTTTTAACCCGGGGGAATCAATCTAACTTTCTTCTATTAGAAACCAAATCTCCTCTAACAAATGATCCCACTGATCTGTTCTAGCACCCTTCAAGCACCATATGTAAGAAAAATTAGATGCGGTGTGTAAATAAATTGTGATGGTAAATGAGTTACTCGACAGTAGACAATAGTTTTACATGGTTTAAATAGTTACTGAATTAATATTGCCACTTTTTAAATGACCAATCTGTCTGTCTCTCCAACAGAGAGGTGGTTCAGCCCATAACTCTGGACAACTGAAGGTGGGTCAAGTAATCCTGGAGGTAAATGGAGTTTCACTCCGAGGAAAAGAACATCGGGAAGCAGCTAGACTCATCGCGGAGGCCTTTAAAACCAAAGAGAAGGACTACATTGACTTCTTGATCACAGAGTTAAATGTGGCTCTATAGGACCCATACAATCCCCATGAACTATTAAAGAGCTCTGGGACCCAGCGAGATGTCTTGCCATGATTAACCCCTAGAATCCTGTTATATAATAGACATCCAATCACCTTTCGCTGTGATGTTTGAAACCAGACAGTGTTCGAAAGGCCATCCTGCGTGAATCAACCCCCTGTTGACCTTTTCGAAGGCAAATGCCAGGACGGAGGAAAAGTTCAGGTTGTTCTGGGCAGTGTGTTCAAGAGGATGAAATCATCTTTCCAGTCACTTTATTCTTTATCAGCCTCTGTAATAAATTCGGTCACGTGACTGTAATACGGCGAGAGGCTGTTGAATACGGGGCTTTGATCTGTGCACTGTTTGAGATGCAACGTCTTGTCCAGGGATTGAGCAAGACACAAGAAAAGCATTACAGTTTTTTTAATCATAGCTATTTTATAAAAAATGTATTTAAATATAAATATATACATACAGAATATATTTAAAATGTAAGTGGTGGACATACTATTGACCATATTAAATAGTGACTAACCCTACAGAAGAACTACAATGCTTGTCACTACAGAATATATATTTGCTTTTTTAGCTAGTCGGTTTCAGTTTTTGATTGAATTGTTTTGCAGCATTATGCAGTAATTACCCATTTGTGACAATTAACCACTGGGACAGAAAATGCCGGAGTGTTTAGAGACAACAGCTCTGTTCCAAAACCTAGTGAGCGGCCTACATAATCAATGTTTTATACGCACTCCTGCTACGGCTGTTAGAGAAGGCGATACCTTGTTATTGCCAAATTCCAAGGCGGCATCACGTATCTTTTCAGGAGAAGGCAATCCCATGATACATTGCGGCAAGTAATATATATGTACTTCTAATTCATTCAGTAGCAAAAAGCAAGTAACGTTTTTGGGTAAAACCAGAAAGTCTCTCAAATCTCAAAGGTAAGCTTATAATAATTATTTATCATTTGAACTGTTGAGTTGGATTTCGTGTCAGTTTGACTTCAACCAATATACAGTGAATATAAGTACGCAAAACTGAAGCTTTTAAGTTATTTGTACACTGTCAAAAAAGTATGTTATTATTGTTTTACCTTTTTGTGTACAATGCTCCGCCCTAAGGAACTATTGTGTACCAGTTGAAGGATTACTCCACTTTTTAAAAGGAAAGGTCCCAGTGGTTTACTCGCCCCCATGTCTTCTTTAAATGTTGATGTCTGTCTTTGTTCAGTCGAGAGGAAATTACTGTTTTTAAGAAAAAAATAGATTTTTCTCAATTTGGTGGACTTTGTTGGACCCCAACAATTTGCAGTTTAAAATTTCAGTTTCAACGCAACTTCAAGGGGCTTTAGGTGATCCCAACCAAGGCGTGGTAGTCTTGTCTAGCGGGGCGTTCATCATTTGTGGCAAGAGAGAAATATGCACTTTTAAACCACAACTTCTTGCGCAACCTCACGTAATGCGTCATGACGTCAAAGGTATGCAAAACTACCGCCCCGGTGTTTACAAGTGTGGAGAAGAGGACCGTTCTGACATTGTTGTATGTGGACCAGTGTTGGGGGTAACGCATTACAAGTAATGCACATTACGTAATAATATTACTTTTCTGAAGTAACAAGTAAAGTAACGCATTACTTTATAAATGTACACATTAACATTTGAGTTACTTTTTTGAAAAAGTAATGCAAGTTACTTTTCAGTTGAATGAATTCAATTTAAAAATAAAATAATGTACTGAATTAAACTGAGAATATTAACGTAAAATTACGCACTCCGTGCACCTGAGCGGGAACAATTTGATTCAGAAACTGAGATGGCAGGCCAGAGCTTGACATTTTTTGCGATCATAAAAAACACCTGCAAGGCCTGAAAGAGATCAAGCTTCAGCCAAGTAAGAAAAAGTAACTTAAAAGTAATGTAGGCATTTACTTTTAAAGTAACGCAATTAGTTACTTTTTTGGGGAGTAACTTAATATGTAATGCATTAATTTTAAAAGTAACTTTCCCCAACACTGATGTGGACTAAAAATGTATTCATGTCCTTGTGTTATGTTATTGTTTAAAATCGTCTGCAAATGTGCGTTTTTTGCATATGTAACGCGTGACCTTTCCACGTCGTGACGCGTTGCGTGAGGTCGTGCTGGCGTGTCACATGGATAGTGCAAGACGAAGTTGTGGTTTAAAAGTGCATATTTTTATTTTTCTTGCCGAAAATGACTGTCGTTTTGCTGGATAGGGCCCTTGTGTCTCGTTTGGGATCTTTTGGAGCACTTTGGAGCTGCGTTGAAATTGCAATTTTAAACTGCATTGAAATTGTAAACTGTTGAGGTCCGGTGGAGTCTATTAAATGAAGAAAAATCCGGGAATGTTTTCTTCAAAAAGATTAATTTCTTCTCAACTGAACAAAGGAAGACATCAACAGCGAGTAAATTATCTGGATTTTTTTTTTTTTTTTAAGTGGACTAATCCTTTAAATTTGAGGGGTACAAAACATTTAACTGTACATTTCAAAGTATACAATAGGTCCTTAAGGTACAGTAGTGTACCCAAAAAAGTATTATGTTTTGTATACCTGCAAAGGTACAAAACTGATCCAAATGGGTACCACACCTGTGACAGAAAAGGTACAGTTTTGTACCTTTTTCTGACAGTTTATGATGATATTGTTATTTTTTTGTTATGTATTTATTCAACCAATTTTTATATCATATTTTGATATGGATGATTGTGATGATTGTCTTTTTATTGGATTGAAATGTGCCTGGCAATAAATGAGTGTGTAAAGTAAACTGCAATGTTATGCTTCAAACAGAGATGCCGATATAGAAGCAAAAGTTACAGATTTTAAAGAGCACCTATTGCCTGATTCACGATTTTCCGTTTCCTTTGGTGTGTAAGTGTATATTAGTACATGTTAACGATATGCAAAAGGTACATGGCCCAAAGTAAACAATGATGCGCGTTATTGTCTAAAACGTAAATCTCTTTTTTTGTACTACAACAAACACACGGATTGTAGGTAACGGTTTACTTCTTGGGATTGGTGATGTAGACAAGACCGACATTATCATAATTCCTCCAGCTTACTCCTGTTAGCATTGCATTGTAAGCGAATCTTTTAAACATGGTAAGGAGCATCACATTTCCGGCTGATGTCAGAGGTATTCAGGCCAATCACAACATACAGATTAGCTGGCCAATCAGGGACACAGAGCTTTCCGTGAGTTTCAGGAAGAGAGTGAAATCTGAAGCAACATTAGACATTGTAGAAGTGCACTTCATGTAAAGTTCATTGATTTGCTTCCTATAATGTATATGTAGGCTACAGCAAGTGTCTCATGGGTATTACACTTGAGATGTTGTCTTAGAGGGCATTATGGGTATCTCACTAGGATTGGAACAGAGCCTGTGGGCAGAGCCTTTGAAAACAGCCTGCAATATAAGGAAAATCAGATTTGGTTAGATGGAGGGAGAAAATGAAGCAACCCCTTATCCAATTATGCTCATACTGAATCAGAGACATGGCAATCAGAGACGAGCAGCTATTAAACCTAATAAAAAGCTAATCTCATCTGCGAGGAATCTGGTGGATTCAAAAAAGGTGGTGACACAAAGCAATGTGTCAGTCATGTTGCATAAGAGGCAAAAGGAAATTGAGGAAGGGTGTTATTGTAATGCAGAGGCAGAGTGTGACTGTGTGAAACAGTCCCATAGACCATGTGTGAAAGAGCCACCTGAATGAGAACATGCCGTCAATCTCTCCTTAGGCTTTAAAAATTGACTAGTGCAAGCATAAGGCTTGTTTTTTCCCACTTAGCCACCATTTTAAACCCACATTTTTATGTCTTTTTTATGACATCTCAAAACACAGTACGTATTTTATTAGATTCCAATGTGAAATCTAAACAGTGTTTAGATGTTAAAATACTATATTTTGAGTAAATAATTTGTAAAAGGTCGATGATACCCTAAACTCTTTTCCTTTGTGCTCGGAGGACTCAGAGACTGGTAAGTTTGAATGATTCAGACACTAAAACGTCCAATTTTAGCACTTGTTTGTTTTGTTTATTGCATACTCTGTTATACTGTTTTACTCCCCACGCCTGGGTTTACTGCAGGTTTCATCCAGTTGTCTGAAAGCAAAGAAAATGCTTTTCTCTGAATGATCTAGACATCTTTGTCAAAACATTTCCTGAAAGCTCACCCCACAGATGCAGACAATTCACAGCAAAATTCTGAATGCACAAAGGCATTGTGAAAGACATCTAAAGGTGAGGAGAAAAAGAGAGATATTTAGAGCAGCATCTCTTTCCCAGCGATGTAGCTCTTCAAATGGAAAGCAGTTCTGTCTCGCACACGTGTGGGACACCGGAGCTTGCGTTTTATTGGTGGACAGGATACAGATCAAAACAAAATGCATGTCTGACCGTGTCGACCTTCAGGTGTGCATAATTTATGATTAGTCTTATGTGTTTCCAAATACATGAGAAAAGGTACGAATCAGACATTGAGAAAACACACTGGTCATGCGTGGTTTTATTTGTGATTTTTGCAAGCAATATAGACGTCACTTCACCTTCACCCGATATACACACTGTAAAAAATTCTTTGCTGCCTTAAAAAAATTTCAATCAACTGATTTACAAATCATTTTATTTATCTTAACAAGAGATGAGTTTCTACAACTTATAAAATTAAGTTGACTTATTTTAAGTTATAACAACTCATTTCTAATCAAAATAATAGTAAGTTAAAACCACTTGTAAATCCTTGTAAATTGTTAATCGAACAAGAAAATTTAAGGCAGCAATAAATTTTTTACAGTGCACTTAAAATTTTTTATTTTCAACCCAGTGTTGGGTCAATAAGGGATGAGCCAAGCCTGTTTTATTGTAATTTAACCTATGCTGGGTTGTTGTTTGGTCAAATATTTAAACATTTAATTAAATTTTATTTATATAGTGCTTTTCACAATTGTTTAATTGTTTTAAAGCAGCTTCGCATTAATAATCACCAAAAAAAAACAGGAGACATCAAAAGTAGGATAGAATCTGAAATTAAGTCGTACTAGCGAGCGAGCGAGAGTATAGAAGAGAGTTCTAAGTTAAGCCAATGTCAGCTGACTCCCTAGGGGTTAAAAAAAAACAAGGGAAAAAACTAATTTTATTAGGAGGAAAAATTTATATTTAAAAACCCCTTGAGATTCTATAGAGAATATAATTATATCAGATACTATATTATACTATATTATAACATTTTATGGGAATTAAAACATTGTATATATATATATATATATATATATATAGTGGATTAAACAGCAAGCGGTCAGTGGTTACTGGGCAGACATCGGCTGGGTTTCACTTTAAAGGAAGGCCAGTAGATCAGTGGTGTGTTCAGCTTCACTTTTTTTTGTGTAGTCTGATATGAGTAACACACTTATAGTGAAAATAACCTTGAATTTGGTTACATGTCATTTTTGCCAAAATAACTTGCGGATGTATGATATTCCATCCTATAAGCAAAGTCAAGAAGGTGATAGATTTCATTTATTTATTTTCTTTCATTTATTTTTGGGCATATATTAACCCTTATAAGTCCCTTGGGGTCAGGATGACCCCCAAGCCATTTTCTTTAGTTAAAAAATGGTTCCTTTCATTTCAGTGAAATAAGATTTTGTTGCTTTACCACATTATCTGTCAATATATGTATAAAAAACCAGGGCTTGATTCGGTCGTTCTGAAGATGTGTAATTTTTTTACAAAAGAGGTCCAATTGAAAATGAATGGGAAATGCAAAAAAATCCTTTTTTTAATCATCCAAAATAAATCTGAAAATTTCACATAGAAAAGAAGGCCTGGTACTAAAGCACAAATGCAATATAGAAAAGACATGCTCAATCACACACAAACACAAAGGTGCACTGTAAAAAAATTGCTGTAATTATGCAGCTGGTTGCCAGTAACTTACTGTAGAAGATAAAGACTGAACATGTTTCATGTTCATTTAACTTTGAACAAACTGTTGCCAGTAAATAACATAAATGTACAATCTACAGTAAGTTACTGGCAGCTAGTTGCCAGTAATACCAAGTAATACTGTAATTTCTACAGAAATTATATTAGCTTGGCTTGGTTTACGTATGTTAACATTTTAAACAATACTTAAACATATCCACAAGTAAAATAAAATAAAATCAACAAGTAAAACTAAAAAGTTTTCAGTAGACCAGTGCTTCCCAATCCTGGTCCTCGAGGCCCCCTCCCAGAAAGTTTTAGATGTCTTCTTATTTAAAACACCTGATTCAACTTTTCAGCCTCCTTCCAAAATGGGTAACATGTCTCCCTAACAAGCTGATGAGTTAAATCAGGTGTGTTAAATAAGGAGACATCTAAAACTTTCTGGGAGGGGGTCCTCGAGGACCAGGATTGGGAAACACTGCAGTAAACTATATCAAAAAGTAGCCCTCCAGATTGTTTTATACATTGTGGTAGCCCTTGCCCAAAGAAAGGTTGGAGACCCCTGGATGTTTGTGCAATATGTGGCAAATCAAGGTTATGCCAAAATTATAATGTAAAATCCTATTGGGTTTTCTCAATACACTGTAAAAAAATTCCGTAGAAATTACAACGTTGTTGCAGCTGGTTTACGGCAACTTACCGCAGATTCACATTTATGTTATTTAATGGCAAGAGTTTGTTCAAAGTTAAATAAATTTTAAATATTAACAAGTCTTTATCTTTACAGAATAAAACCATACAATAACAGCCTCATGCAAAGCATTCTGGGAACCAGAAATCATCATCAACCTTTTTCTGTTTTTTTGCTTCAGATTTTGTTTCCCAGAATGTTTTGCTTGATGCTGTTCTTTAGTTTTACTCTGTAAAGACAAAGACTTGTAAATGTTTATTGTTCATTTAACTTTGAACAAAATATTGCCAGTAACATAAATTTAAATCTACGGTAAGTTACCGGCAACCCAGCTGCAATTTCTACGGATTTTTTTTTACAGTGATATCCCAGATAATTCTTGTTTACAAAATACGGACAAAACAGGACAGATATCTGCACTTGTCAAGCAATTGAATAAATATTTAATGTCTCGTCATGACTGCCTCAGCTCTATCAGCATGAGTACGCATCCATCACATGTCAAACAACAATGTTTAGATGAGCTTTAAAAACAGTGCTGATTAAATAAGTGGTTTCTTGAAGAATAGGTATAAAGATGAATAAAAAGAAACCCTGATGTCTGCTTGTGTCATAATGGACGGTGATTGAAATTTCTCTCCTACAGTGCTTGACCTGAAATCAAAATATTTCCAACAGAGCCACTTGTAGGGTGACCAGACGTCCCGAAAAATTCGGGACAGTCCCGAAATCTAAGCTAGTGTCCCGAATCCCGAATCCTGCTCTAATTGTCCCGAAAATCATACTGAAGCAAAATCTTAATCCCGAATCCCGCTTTAATTTCCCCGAAAATTATACTAAAGCAAAATCTTGAGTAGTAGTTGTCTGATAAAACATGAGCGAGGAGGTTAAAGTGTATGTTGCAGGTTAACCACCACTGTCGATTAATGGGTACATAAATCACTCAAGATATGTGTATAATTTTTAAAATGTCTCAAAAATGGTCTTAAAGACCACTTTTTTTACGTTTTTGGTATTAACGGTTTTTTTTAACGCAATTCTGCGATGACGTCACGTTGGGGAGAAGTGGAGAAAGACTCAGCCAGAGCCATAGAGATAGATGAGACATTTATGGCTGTTTAATACTTACGTATATAATTTGGAAATCATATATACATCGTAGGAAATATATAATGTGTTATACTGCAAAGTTACCTTGCTAATTATTATTTATGATATATGTGGAGATAAATAAAACTTCGCAAATCTGCTGATTTGATCCATTCATGTCCTGACCACCAGGCTAGAGATTTTTAAACATCCTTAATCCACACTTACTAGTCTATCAAATAATATCTCAAATATATTGTTTTGTGAAATAAAAGGATGCTTTGTTATATTGTTTATGCGATTATAACGAATCACACGATCATTTTATACGCAGCAGCAGTCAGCAGCTGCAGCATACTCGGATCCGACCGCATACATACTGTAATAAACAGGCGTTCGGCGGCTTTTTACATCACGAAAGGCTATGCCATTTGAGGAGGAACCGCTCATTGATCACCGTATTTTTATAAATCCTGTACATGTTTGGACCAGCCGAACAGGTTGAGCACTTTTATATACTTTATTGAGCAGAGAGGCTGCCTGCACAGTTTGACCAGCGGGCTGCGGGAACCGGCGCACATCACGCCGCCAGACGGTGTTGCTAAAATAACTCGAAATGTATAACTATTATCAGATCGGCCCGGGAAAGTCCCGACTCTCTCGATTGCCATTCCGCTACTGGCTGTAAGAAAGTGAGTGCGTTTGGGTCGCTGGTCCCCGCGAACAGACGTGACGTGCTTCACTCACCTTCCAGGATTAGAGACATGCTGCCAAAACCGTTTGTGCTGAAGATCGCATAAAGTTACACCCATTTCAGGCAGGATCATGGACCCCCTCAAGCCAGCATGCACGAGTATGTTAATTGTTTGTTTACTTTCTACACGAAGATATGCTAACCTTATGCTATCTGGCTGTCTGCCTATCTCTCTATACTAGCCTATCCATCTGTCTGTCTGTCTGTCTATCTATCTGTCTATCTATCTATCTTATCTATCTATCTATCTGTCTGTCTATCTGTCTATCTGTCTATCTGTCTATCTATCTATCTATCTATCTATCTATCTATCTATCTATCTATCTATCTATCTATCTATCTATGTATGTATGTATGTATGTATGTATTTATCTATTATCTGCGCTATCAGAACTGTACTTTACTCGTCTTTCTATAGTCATTCTCAATGCTCTCAAGGCGGCTTTGGTCAATTCTCTCCCCAGCGTGACGTCATACAGTGCGTTGTGAGGGAAAGGAGAATCATTGCAAATTGCTGTACTTTTTCATACTTTTTCGGGTTTTGTGATACCCAACAACATAAAATACAATGAATAACAGTTTAAATGTTTATTATCAACAAGCAAATTGCACAAATTCGTTGAAAAATTTTACCTGCAAAACGCCCTTTAAGTCATCCTGCAGCCAGCCCCAGCCGGCTGCTCATTGGCTGCAGCCAGCCGCCGCCAGCTGCTCATTGGCTGCAGCCAGCCGCCGCCGGCTGCTCATTGGCTGCAGCATCTTGCTTTTATACTGTAGGCTCTCATTTTGCTGGCAGCAGTTAAAATCTCCGCGAAATATGCTGACGTTGTATTGTTTCTATTAATTTATCTAATTCATCTATATGCACAAAGACAATAGGACCTTTTTGTTTTATAGAGTTGACTAAGAGAGCGAAAGTTGCAGCAACCGCGAGGACAGTTGAAAGTGCAGGCATTGGCAGTCAGTCGCGTGAAGGAGTCAGATTGGTCGAGGGCACGCAAAGCACTTTGTTAAAAAAATACTTCTATACGTATTATATAAATTTATACGCATATGTACTTACTTAATTAATAAAAATATGATTAGTTCAGTAACTTCAGTTTGAAATTCCTTATTTTTATTATATTATTATATTATTATAATAAAATAAAGAAAACTATTATTGTATGAAGTATTATTGTATAAAGTATAAAATACTATACCCAGATAGCACACGTACGTCTCAGATACGTATCTGCGAGGTAATCACTCAGATTTCCATTCCGTCTGGAAAACGTATTATAAAGGTCGTTTGCCCATATGAATTACGTATCTGAGACGTACGAGCCCAGCCGTTTTGAAGACGCTTTTAAGATCTTTTCAAGACGCTTGATATTTAGAATGATGTTAGCAGATGTATCTAAGATATTTCCAAGATGTTTCTTAGATCTTTAAAAGATCTTTATAAGAGCTTTAATCGAGCTCTTTCTAAGATGTTTCTGAGAGCTTTAAAAGACGATTAAAGATCATTAAAAATAAATTGCTCTAAACTACATCTTCTACACAGTTATACACACATATTATTACAATATATCATTAACAACAATTAAAACAGTATTTTCAATAAAACAGGCAGTTGATTGCGTAAAATTTATTTAAATTAGACAAAAGAAAAACATTCATAACATGCATATTTACACGAGTGTATGCAAAAAAGCAACGTTTTTCTATAACATACAAAGAAACACAATATCTTTAAATTAATCAAATGCTTCCTCGGGCAAAGAACATCTTGGAAGGAATTTCCGCGTCTCCTTCAGTGGTAGACGGACGGATTCTTCTTCTGCAGCAGCTGCATTCTAAAAGAAACCATTACAAAAAATAAGGAAAAATTAATTTTACAAACTATGTCATATGTTTTCTTTGTTTCCTCAATATAACTCTGATTAGAATGTCAAACAAAGATAAAATCATCCGTATTAATCGTCAGTATCGTGTATATTATTAATATGAACGTCTTTGCGTTACATTCGTGCTTCACCATGCACTTATATCGACGTCGCAATGCAAAAGAAGAAGGGCAAGAAAGAAACCTGTCCTGGTCTGGCGATTTAAGGGAACATCTGTTTAAGGTATGTAGTAATAATACATTTTAATAATGCTGAGTGTGGGATCAGTTAACTAGAAATTTCGTTGATAATAAGCAATGTATGTACAGTAACTAGCTAGTTCACGTTAGATATTTTATTCACGTGTCTGTGGTTATTTTAGGTTTTTGATAGTTAATTTCACTGATAGTTTGAGCCCGTGTAAATTTCTTAAAAAGCTGTAATTATTATTTTATTTAACATTATTATGTTTGCTGTCAAGACTGATATTTATTTATATATATTTATTGACGTTGATATGTAAACTTAACCTACTCAGTTGTACTTGACTAATGCAATAATGAAAGGTCCACCTATTTAAGTAAATTGTGAAACATTTGAACATAACAACATTTGGACATAACATACACACATTGTTTCCGCCTGCATCAATTTAGTTGTATAGCTGCATTGCTGGTTAACACCTCTGGGCAGATTCTCCATGTTCTTCTTTTATGTGTAGCTGCTCACCTTAAACAGATACAGTACATTGAAGTAATGTTTAAAACAAATTAAGCCCTATAATATTGTTTATGTTTACAATAATTGGTAAAAAGTTTGATGGATAAAATGGTTCTTACCATTCTCTATATAAGCCCCTCTGTTAACTTTTGTTCAAGCCTGTCTAGATCTTTTATCAGTCTAGAAAGATGTTGGAGAAAAGACATCATCCTCTTCTATAATCTCCATCTGTAATTGGACTAACTGGACCAGTGAATGCAGGTGACTCCAAGATTGTCTCGTTTACAGCTGCAATATCAAAAAATAATTGAATTGAGGCTTTTTATATACATTTAGTATTTTTTATTAAAATTCATAATGAGCATATGTATACATTGATTTAAAACAGTACTCAAGACTGTAGATTTACTGTGAGGTTTTGAATGTTGGACAGATTATCAGACCTGCATCTGCCTCAGACATGTTGATGTTTAGCTAATGACGATTTTAAATACATTTATTTTTATTTTTTTTAGGCAACTTACTCTCCATTCGACCTTGCAGGTCACACCATGGTCTCAAGAGGGAAAATGAGTGCTCTATGGATTGAACAGAAAAGGTAGTATTAAACAGTGTTATATATTTAAATGCCATGAACAATGCGTTTATGTTTTCTTCCTAATTATGTCAACAAATGCTCTTTTACCTTGCATGGTACTTTAGGAGAATCAAAACTCCAACCATCTGTATGAGGGTCTGGATGGATAAAGGATGCCCACTGGAGCTGGAAATGATGGATCAGGTCATTTTCATTTGTCACATTTACAAAGAAGCACACTCTAAGGATTGCGTTACCCTGTCTGTGGCAAATACACTAGACAGAAGTATTGGGAGGCCTCATTCTGATGGACATGTTTATTTATTCCAGTGTTTCCAATCAAAACAAATATAAATGCTATACCCTATAATACAACTACAAAGAGTTTTGTTTTTTCATTTTTGTTGCAACAGTTTTGTAAGTGCCTTTTTCTGTTCCGAAATGACTACAGCTTCTTGTACAAGTCATTGATAGGTTTAGGTGATGAGTTTTGGGCTAAAAACCTTAAAGTTAAGTTAAGGTCTGGGCTTTATTCAGACCAGTCAAAGTTCTTCCACACCAGACTGAATCACTCATTTTCTGTTTGAACCTTACTTTGTTTGTAGGGTCATTCTTAAGTTGGTATTGAAAAGGGCCCTGCCAAAACCCTTTGCTATAAATTTAGCATCAAACGGTTTTTCTAGAATATCATATGCTGTAGCATTAAGATTTGTGCTCATGGAAATAAGTAAAGTATTTAAACCTGTTCATTAGAAGGAGGCGTCGCAATAGTTATGTCTATATAGTTTATGTTTAACAAGCCAAAATAACCAGGGCTGCTTCTTTTTAAGAACTTTTGGGTATTTTTAAATCAGACAGAGGAATAACAGTCCTTAAATGTGTAATGTACTGCCATAATTTTGATCAAAACGTGAGGTCAGATTCTTGTTAACCTACTGTGTTCTTTCTTGATGGTTAGCCGAGTGTCCCAGGACAGAAAACCTGTTTCGTATGGATCAGAGTCAGACATTAACATCTAATATGTAATATCTAGTGATATGTTTTCTTAGATAATGCTGTGAACAAATGCTCTTTTACCTTGAATATTAGGTGGATCCACACTTTAACCATCTGTAGGATGATCTGCACCCACTGGAGCTGTAAATGGTGGAGCAGGTAAGTTTCACAAGTAAACAAACTCAAATCCTATTCAGACCATTCATGATTCCAGCAATAACCAAGTTTTCTTCTCACAATAAGACTGCATTTACATTGCAAATCTTAATGCACAGATCAGATTTTTTTACTATATTCATTTTTTTTCCTGCTCTTTTTATATTTACATAAGACACGATTCATATCTGATAACTGTTACAATAATTGCCAAAACTACAGTTTATATTAGTGTCATGATTTGCACTTGAGTTTTGTATCGACAGGGCCACTGCCAATTTAGGCATGTTTTAATTATGACACTTAAACAATTGTATATGTACATCGATAAAAGTTTTTGCAATCATGGAAACATAAGTGAATTGCAGACAGCATTCTTGTTTTACGAATGTAAAATGGCTGGAGTAGTGATGTCACTAGCTAGATTAATTTTCATTTGACCTCCCCCACAGAAAGACACAGCACATCATTATATCGTTGGCTCCGCCCACTGGTGTTCAGTCTAAAGTAGTAGTTGTTGACAATCATAAAGTTGTAAAAACAGTAAGATTGTGATGTCAGACAAACATTGTGCTGTTGCTGGCTGTGGGAAATTAGTGTCTTTGTGAGGGTCGCAAATAATTTGAAAATATTTATGTTTCAAAATATTGCCCCCCTACCATGAACTAAACTGGACTGTCGCAGAGACCAAGTGTAGTAAGGTACGGAGCGCTCACACTAGTCACACCAAACTTTGGAGGTAAAACATACTTTGGTATGATACAGTATGCATAGTGTGAGTACCCCATAATTTTACTGTAAACCATGCCGCTCTTTAGAGCTTACTTCTATGTATATTTAAAACATTCTTCATTCTCTTGTGATTATTTTTGCAGGTTTCTGAATTGATGTCAGATGCAAAGCAGAAGTTTATTTTCTTCCAGTTTGGCTTCATTGTGGAAAAATGCTGGAAACTAAAATGCAGGTGACATTCTTTTGTTTATTGAAGCTATGACAAATAATTTGTCTCTTTAGTTAATGTTTTATACAATGTAACTGTTCCTAAACATTGTTCCTCGAGGTCCTCTGCTATTCACATTTTGTATGTCTTCCTTATTTAACACACCTTATTCAAATCATCAGCTCATTAGTAGAGATCTTCATGAACTGAACTGAGGCTGTGTCCAAATGTTCACACTTGTTGTCTTTGCACTAGACTACTATGACGTTTTTTTGTATTTGGCCTAAGTATTTTAGTGGGCGTGAAGATCCCAAGCGTGCATGTAGAATTAACATTCGATGGGACACACTTAGCATGCGTAAAAATTTAAATCCAGATAGTGCCAGCAATTTGCACCAAAACGTATTTGTGTTTTATTAACTACTTTAAATTTATATTTACCATTTTTAAGTTTTTCTGTAAATAAAATGAACACTCTGAAATGAACATTTGCTTATATCAAACTTTTAGATGCAGAATTCTTTGCTCCTGTAAAAAAGCTCTTGGTTTTGAGTATGTAGCTTTATTAAAGTGTATTATTTATTCAGTAGTCCCTAAATAAACGACACAATGTTGCAGTTGCAGATGTTTCACAAAATACATAACAATAATGCAGAAATGTAGAAATGTTAACATACAATTAAAAGTCTCATGCTTTACATCCAGAACATGATGCACGATGGGATGCACAAAGTGATATTTGGACGCAGCCTCAGTCTGTCAGATCAAAGAGACATACAGAATTCATAGAGCAGTGGGACTCCATGAACAGAGTTGAGAACCACTGGTGTAACTCATTATGCTTACCTGACTCATGCAGAATTCTGGCCTGGTGTTTGGTCCACCCTTTCTCTGGCTTGTGTCTCCGTCTCCATCATCATTATACTCTTGTCAGTGTTATAGTATTGTCGTCTGCGTACCAGGACTTTGTTTCTCAGCTGTCCCTTCTCCTTCAAGCTACATTTTTGTCAAGCTGCAACAAGTTGGAATACATAATTATTAACGTTTAAGGATTTTGATGTATGAAATATGTAACAAAAGCAAAAAATGTACAGACATTCTATTAAGAAATTACCTTTTTGTTGTTTGTTTACTGACCTTTCAACCATATTGCATTTAAAATTGATCATCATACCTTTGGTCTACTGTTAACAGACTACTGTAGAAAACTTTGAATAAAGTAAAAAAAAGAGAAAAAATTATAAATGCTGAATGTGTCTCATCTTAAATACATTGTTGTTGTTTTTTTTCATTGAATTTGGATGTTTTGATGATTTAAGGAAAATTTACGTAGCATATATATGGATGTTTTAATTCAGAGTTTGTTAATGACACTTAATCATTAACAAACATTTAAAAAGGTTTATTACAATACTAATTGATAATATTAAATTAATGTAATAATCTTGTTTTGTTACACCCTAAATCACTGAGCGCACAAACGCTACCCCAGTTACAAGCATGGATGGTTGACTTCATGCAGACATGCGCAGACATCGAAGTACCGCGAGAGTGATTCAAAAGCCCACGAAACAGTGTAATCACGCGGTCCTGTGACGTCATACTGGTTAACGCTAAGCCACGTGAAGCGCCCGGACACAAGGGCTGCACTAATCTTTGGGCTG
Source organism: Misgurnus anguillicaudatus (assembly GCF_027580225.2). Classification (NCBI taxonomy): domain Eukaryota; kingdom Metazoa; phylum Chordata; class Actinopteri; order Cypriniformes; family Cobitidae; genus Misgurnus; species Misgurnus anguillicaudatus. The sequence goes on from NC_073345.2 coordinate 26,675,975, forward strand.
GAGTAGCCTGTGGCTTACGTGTCTCGTCGCAGAACGATTTATTTCTCTTTTTCACCTCGATCTTTGGCCTCTTGTGATTTAACAAAACCAACATGTGAAGTTACAACGCTGACGAAGGAGTTTAATCAGTAACGTTAAAGGTAAGTAACCAACTTTATGTTATGCATGTAACGTTAGTGGATCTACAGATTGATTGTCGTATATGATCATTATTTTTTTGGTTTGTTTGTTTGTTTGTAACGTTTATCAATGCAAGCCAAAATCGAGCTGCAAATCCTAAAGGCAAGGCACGTTGAACATGTAACGTTAACCGCTTTTCTCAGCGGTTGTGGGGTAAACATTAGCTAAGTTAGCCTAGACCAGCCCCTGTTTAACTTAAAGTTACTTGAGTTATAAAATGTATCAATCTTTCCGCCCGACTTGCTTGGAGTAAGTTAACGTTATGTAAACGACCTGTAATCACAAGAAGCCTTAAAGTTTTATAGCGAAGTGGTTTGATAATTGAGTTAATATTTTATCAGTTGTATTAGCTATAAAGTTATTTATATCTGTGAATTAATTCGTATTTTTATCAGTTTCTAACAACACATACATGACAAAAGGCTGACGTAACGTTAATAACGTTAAGTTACTTACCAACACGAACAAACTGACAGACAAATTAACTTAAAGCCAACAATTACAAAAAAAAAAAAAACATTATAAATGAAAATAAACGTTATGTTTACGAATTATATTATTTATATGCTAATAATGATGTTAAATGCGAAGAAAATGTTGAAGTGTGCCTGAGGAAATAACGGTAAAATGATGAAAATGGCGCTCACATGACGTAGGAATGGCCTCGCGACCACTGTCTATGCTCGCGACCAGCTCGCGCTTGCGCGACAGAAGGGTTAACTTCCTGCTCCAACCTGCAATTTGAATGCAGGGATAATAACAAATAACCAAAGTTTAATAATATTGCTGGGTTTTTTATAATGCTTAATAAATGATACGTGTAAATTTACACACATTTATTACGTCACTGACATTGTTTTTTATTGCGTTTATTTCTTTTATATTGATTGAAAATTAAAACCTTATTTAATTTACCTAAAATTTGTTTGTGTTTAACACTGATTTATGTTTTTTTTCTGTTTAATATTAGTGTGTCCTGGTAAACGTGTGCTTGGAAACATGCAGATTACAGTATTTACAGAGCCGACCTTGAGGCTATTTTTTTTGCATGACATCCACTGATGGATAATCTGTTTACCTAAAAACAGGTAATGTATAAACATTGCAAATATGAATTCACAATTATATAACTTCACAAATATTAAATATTATTTACAATTATTATTAATGATGTACATATTAAATGACATGTTCAGTTGTTATGTTAAGTTATTTGAAGGATATGCATGGTAGATCAATTAGATTATCTTTCTCACTAGCTATAAGCAGCATGCTATATAAATGTTCCACTTAAAGGTTTAGCGGAGGATTTTCTCGAATTTTAGAAAAGAAACGCCGTCTCCGCTTTTTTTTGCGCAACACTCCAGATTGACAACAAGGAGGACCAATAGTCTTGATGATCCAACCGGAAAACCTAAATTCTCTGCAATACCTTTAATGTTTAATGCTCTTTTACCTTGATTGTTAGGGTGGTGTTCATACAAAGCAACTTATTGTTCATCTGCTTGAGAGAAAGTTACTGCTGGGGCTCTCCTGCTAAGGTTGTCTTAATTCTAAAAAGAAATTAAGTCATTTAGGCTTAGGTCATAGCAAGTTTTGAATGAATGACTTTACAATCTGTTTTAATAATGTTTATTTACAATGTATTTTATTCCACTTACCTGAATCGTGCAGAGGCTTGATGTTTAGTCCACCGGTTGTCTTCTCCAACCTCTGAGTAAAGCCACCACGAGTGGTCGTGTTAACCAATTTTTTTATCTTAGTGCACATTGTGTCTACATAGTCTAAACGCTTAATAAACTGATAACGTGTAAGGTCATTTAAATGCATAAAACGGTTTTCTTTTATAGGGTAAAGCCCATAAATGGCAAAAACTGATTGGCGCAGGTAGTTTTTTGCTCTTAACCCAGATTTTAGCGTCTTTTTGCCGTTTCGTATGTGCGTATGTCTCCACATGTGATAGATAAACTTCACAAATAAAAGTAAATTAAAACGCTTGAAACATGTTAATGTCATAAGCTGATTTTTATAATATCAGCTGTGAAAGTGCAGGCCAAAAATCTTCCTTCACATGTAGATAAGGTAATGAATTATTTGGTCACTGTTTCTGTCACTGGTGCAAAATAACTGCCCTAGAGAACATGAAGAATAGCCAAAACTGTGGTATTGCGCTAGCCCTAAAAATTTGAGAATCTTGATGTTTCTAACACTTGGTACAACCGCTTAGTAGGCATGGGCCGGTATAAGATTCTGGCGGTATGATTACCTTTAGCAAAAATACCACGGTTTTACAGTTTTGCTGTATTGCCATTGCTACACTAAAATTTGTTATTTTTAAATGCCAGGTAAAAATAAAGCCTTTAAATTATATTATATATAATATTTTCAAAATGTATATAACATGTAAACATCAAATCAATCACATGACTTAATGATTTAATGAATTTTGTATAAATACAGTTCATACCTTGGAGACGGTATCACAGACCATTTTAGTGGTTTTGTAACCTTGACTGTTTAAAACCTCGGTATACCTTAAAACCGGTAACCTACCGCATAGTACAGTGTTTCCCATACATTTATTTATTTGTGGTGGCCCACCACAGAATCAACACTGGCCCCCACAAATAGAATTTTCATGATTCCCATTTACATTTTTATTTCACTATTTAAAACAGCTTAATTCGGCTTAAAATATAATTTGATATATAATACAGATCAAATACAAATACAGATCAAAGAGTAGAAGTGAAACATATTTCAGGTGCCAACACTAGATCAAACGCAAACACGACATGATGGTGTCACATATATGCTAATTAGCAGGTGACGTCATCACCACCACAGTCTCTCAAAATCCTGTGGGAAACACTGCAGTGTCTATTATTTAGGTGGTTGACAGGTCTGTTTGCATGTTATTGTGTTGGTAATAATTTATTGTTTATAGTCCAATATTGATTGTGAGAATTATTTCAATTTCCTTAAAAATGTTCTAACATCTTTTTCCTTTCTTTTCTTAATGCAGCACTTCAGGAGAAACCTGCCTGTGATCTGCTAAGATGCACAGATTCAACTCTGGCCCATTGTCATCCCAACACCTTATCTGCCATCAGTTTCGTTTAGTGTCGATCTATTGCAAAAGTTCTTATAAACTTTAAATGAGACTTTGTGTTAAGCAGGGGTTTCCAAACTTTTAATTTCACAACATATTAAGCCCAGGATACACAGCAGGATTTTTGCAATCCAATAGACCTTATCACACTGTGTGACAAGAATTGTTTAAACTTTAGCAGTAGACTGTCGATGAAGACACCTATTGCATCTGAGGCTGCGACATCCGTCATCAGCATGCGCTAGTGGTAAACAAATACAGGTATGCAGGTCGTAGAAGCAAACACGTTGTTGATGTGCGTTGATCATGCTGAACTTCTTACACTGTCATAAAACTATCGTAGGTGTCTTTGGTCCCAGGACTGGGAAAAGAGGTCTTTAAACCTCTCACACTGTATGAGATAGGACCACCAATTAAGAGCCACGATCACAGAAATCTCCACGATTGTTTCACGATTGGTAATCTTTCATCTGGGACAGCCAAAAATCGTGCCGTGTATTATGGGCTTTAGACATGTGTAATCTTATAGTATATCAAAACCATTGCTAATAATTAATTGGACAAACCATCACTACAATGCAACACTCGCTATCTTACGGTGCGACCCACAAGTGGGTCTTCACCCACAGCTTAAAAACCCTGAGTATGAGTAAGAGTATGTTGTATTGTAATTAAAGTCACATCTAAGTGTTATGGAGCAGTTTGTCATTATATTCACAGTATTACATGGTTCTTTCAGCAGTTTCTACGTTACAATGCTCTTAAAGTGTCCTGATCAGCTTTGGGTCTTGTGAAGTAATGTAATGAGAATGTGATCAATAGCTTTGCAGTATTTTTGGTTAAACATTTTATTCAAATTTGGTAAACAATCTAGTCAATATAATTCATGCTGTGATGCTGGATTAAACCTGGTCAAATGAATGTGTATTGTGTTTTCAATTTTTTATGAGGTTTCTTCATCTATATATAAACATTAAAGTTAAAAGTTTCAACCTTAGATATATAACTGTTGACAAACACACTTAATATGAGTCACACCCAGTAATTATACTAAGCAGGAATTGCAGAAAGCATTAAAGCAGGGTCACCTTAAGATAATCAGCTTGTTGGCAATTGTTTTATTTATTTAAATGTATAACTTTTTTCATTTCAGACTGATACAACAGTCAGAGGGGCAGTGGCTGTTGGCAATGATGTTCCTGTGTGTTTTGTATTTGTTAATATTTTGTAGTCAGAAAGAGTATGAGATCACCTTTTCTTGTGCATGGTGCTTTATCTAAGTGCCTTTTTAACGTTTTGGACTAAACGCAAAATGTCTATATTGCTTTTTTGTTATACGTGATATGGGCTTTTATATTTAATTATATTTTTGCTTCAAAATTAATGCCAACCCTTAAAAACCCGTTAACTATATTTTTAAAACAATTAAACAAGACATTTATTTAAAAAATGAAATGAGTTGGAGGTCTTTGCTGATTCGTCTGCGTTTGATCGGATTCAAGACCAAACGGAGATGCATTGCAGGCAGGTAGGATTTAGAATTTTTTTAAGATCTTAAATACGTCTTGTAGAGATATGGAAGACGCATTATTTAAAGACGATCGTCAGCAGATGTAAAGATCTTTACAAGACGTATCTGAGACGTACGTGTGCTATCTGGGTATGTATTATATCAATTTATTTATAAGCATATGTACTTATATTAATATGATTGATTCAGTTTGAAATTCATTGTCTTTTATTATTAAATAAAATTAATAAATAAAACTATTATTGGATGACCCCCCCCCCGTTACGTCTGACCCCCCCCCCCCCACCCCGTCCCGAATTTCAGCCAATATCATCTGGTCACCCTAGCCACTTGTGTTTTAACACATGCATGCTGAAGTGTTCCACGCATTACTGTTCCCAGAATCATTTATTTATTTATTCATAATTCTCGTTATTATTGACATTATTTTATTCCAATTTACGATGATTGTTGTACATCTACAGCATTCACCTGGGTTTGTTTGTGTGTTCGGCTGCCTTTTGAATGGTTTAATGAACACAGCCGTGGTATTATTTATACACAAAGTGCGTTTCATTTTCCAATAAAGATCAACTGTGAGAAGGAACACTTTGTCTATTATTTCCTCATCTCTGCCAAGTTTGCGGTGCTTTGTGTTAGGTACAATTCTCATTAACTTTTAATCAGAGAGATAATGTACTAAAATATGAAGTAATTCCCTGGAGCCATGATTTGAATCCCATTTGAACAAACCGTTCATACACCATCTCTAACACTTATGATCATCTGGGTTGGTTCATTAGCTGCGAACAGGAGGTTTCTTGTGGTTTGTTATTCATCTGGTGTCAGAGCACATAGAAAATCATTACAGGTTTACAACACAGAGTAAAAACTACATTAAAAACAATGCATGATAGATGAGTAAAGTAAAATTGAAAATCTGGATTCATTTTTAATATGCTGACATTTTTTGTTTAGGTTGTGTTTGCATTACAAATCATTTCAAACAACAGCAGCATTAAAGTGAGATTTTTCATTATATTGTAATAAATAAAGCGTAACAATTTTGATGTTTTTGATTATTGCCATATCTATAAACATTACTGCTTCATGTGTGTTGTGGTAGAGTGAAGGTTTTGAATAATAATGTTTATCATTTTGAACGAATATTATGAATAATTACCTGTAAAACTGTGTAAATACATAGACCTCCTTAAAAAAGCACACCCAGGTATTTTTATTAGATGAGTTTGGGTGATGTTTTTTGAGACTGCTCCTAAATCTGGCTAAATGACACCTCAAAGTTGAAAGCCCATTTAGACAAGCATAAACCAGGTTAAGGTGCTTTGCTGGTCTTAGTAACGTGTTTTGGTCAGGTAAATATTTCTTCAAAGCATGGAATACCATGGTATTTTTTACGTGATGCTTTCTGACTGGGAATTTGTTCAGTGATGACTGATGGCCAAAGAGTTGAGCTTTTCAAAAGCCATTACATGGCTCCATCATGTGGCTGGTCATGGTATTACAAGATTACTTATATCATCTTGGAGTGAGTTAACTTTATTTTAGACATAAAAGTATCAGTAGTACAACTGCTGAAAAAAACAGCATAGACCAGCATGCTGGTTTTGTGCTGGTTTAGATGGTGGACACCAGCATATTAGCAACGCTGGTCTTGCTGGTATGACCAGCATGGGATGCTGGTGCTGGTATGCTAATTAATAATGACCACCAGTTAAACCAGCATCAAACCAGTATGGACTTGCATGGGAATTATGCTGCACCAAAACACCACATATGCTGGTCTTGCTGGTAAGTATGCTGGTTTTTCTAGCAGGGAACACAGTAAGGTTACACTAAGGTTTCAAACTACATCGTTTCAATTATGGTCTTTAACTAAGTGCTTTAACTAAGTGCGTTATTTGTGACCGCTTCAAATTCGAGTTTGGTATAGCTAGAAATATGTATATCCATGTATATTTGTTTAATAAGAAACTGTCTTGTTTTAAAAATGAATTTAGTCACCTTGAAACGGTTTAGTTGGCCAGCTCCCCTATGAAAATACGGTCGTGTTGACCACGTGAATGGTCTACATCTTTTGACCCCGCCTAATTCTACTTCCAGCCAATCACAACTTTGGATTCAGCGTCGTGTTGACTTTGACAACCAAGCCCCGCCCTCGACTCGCGTTTTATTTTTAATGCAGGACGGCTAATTAATCCAACTTATTCGTTGTTGCTTTTTCTGTTAAAGTTGAACTTTTGCCAGTTTAGAAGAAAAAGGACTAACCAACACTGCTTCGAGCTCGACTACTTTGAAATGAGCCTAAATAAAACTGGTAAAAGTCAGTTACAGAGATTTCGGATCGCGAGAGCAAAACAAAGCGCAGTATTCCTCACACGAAACGCGAGATGTTACATGCACTGAAAGCGACTTACATCTTAAAGTTGCATGTTTTTCACAAGAAGGTGGTAAGAAGTCCCTTTGTATCGTCGCTTGGTGATAAAGGGGCGGGTTGGTGGGGTTTGTGTGCGGTTCTCAAGGCAACGGTCTGAAGTTCATGCATTCATATGAAGAGCTCCGGGTACGCACTTATTTATGAGGTAAGTATACAACAATATTACATTTTGCTTCTTTGGAATCTTTAATAACTTATTCAACGTAACTAATATAGAAAAGAGTAGTGTAAGTAAGCGTTGACTCGTGTTCACCATTGACATGTAACTTAACTTATGAGTTACTACTACAACTTGTCAAAGGAGGTTTACGTTTGTCCTGATCAACAGGTTAAACCTCTCTGCAGGTCTTTCAGTCAGGCACAATATAATTTAGTATTTCACTACTTTGAGATAAGACAGTACAGCTAAAACACAATAGTAATACATATTTGAGTATTTATATTGCCTTGGCCCATAAGGAGCTTAGTGCAATGTCTGTCTAGTTAATCCATTTTAAAATCTGCATGTGTGTGTTTGCTCTGTTATATGGGTCAATGACAAAACTAAATGCGTATTGTAAAAATCTTTTAAGATATTTGCAATATTTTTGATATCAGGTGGTACAACCAATCATTGTTTGCCAGATAAGTTTTATGCAGTCCCTGTTTCATGCTGATTGTTTGTTTATTTGATAGTGGCATTTAAAATTATAATCCTAAACATTGTTTGAAGATTTCAAAACTATATATTTAAGAACAATCTTTTTTAAGTATAATAACAATTATAGACAACCTTAGCTTGCATTTAAAACTAAAATTATTAGCTAAATTATTAGCCTATTTAAATTATTTAGCTTAATGTTTTTTATTTATTTATTTCTATGGGCATTCTATGGGTGAAATCTACAAACTTTTCATTCAGCCATAAAGACCACATGGGGTTCACTGAATGATTTGATATCATGTGTTGTTAACTTCTTAATAAAATGTTTGCGGTTGTAGTCCCTTGACATTTAAGAACATACAAATTGTTGGACAAAAGTTTTTCAATTATCTTAAAATCCCAACAACTACGATATTTTTTTTTTAAATTTGTTTATAGGAAATGTTTTAAATGTAAAATAATGCCAAAGTATTTAGTTTTGAATTTTTAATAATTTAAACTCAATTTTTAACAATCATATGGCCAGATTTACTAAACGGGGCAAATTAGCGTGAAAGCGCAATTCCAAAAAAGCGCCGATGGGAGTGGTAATATCTGCTGGCTATTTACTAAATAGGCGCAAATTAAGGTAATTTCCATAATGACCAACGCAAACTGTCACATGTAAAAAAAAAATCCTCTGCCTTGCCCTTGTACAACGTGCTCTCTGATGCCTCTTCTATCAGCTACAATTTCAGCCATTTCAAGCGCAAAATGATTTAAAACATGCTTTTTTTCGGCGTTAAATAATGGCACACGCGCAAACATTAGTAAATCTCGTTGCATGAATCATTTAAATAATCTCCTCCCATAAATTTTGTGTGTAAAAGGGAAACTCCAAGAAATACATTTGCAAAAAGTTCTGTTGCAAATATAACTAGACCACACCTTCTCAGTGCTAATGATCCACTGCGCGCCTTTAGTAAATCCCAACCCAATCACGGCAAGTCGTGTTATAGTCACAAAATATTTGATTAATTTATTTGTGTTCATGGACACGATTTCTTTTTCGTCTCAGTCAGCACAAATTTCTATAAATAGTTTTTCGTGTTCGTGGCACGACTTTCTTTTTCGTGTCATTTTATGTATTGTTTTCCTCATTCTTTTTCCTGTTTTTAAATCATTGTCGCTTGGGGTTGGGGTTAGATTTGGGGTTTGGGTTAGGATGTAATTTTTTGTATTGGTTTCTACATGTTTTTCTTCCGATTTTAAAAGTATTTTTGCTTGGGATTGGGGTCAGAGTTGGGGTTTGGATTATTAAGATGTCTGAAATGTAACAAAAAGTCATTCTAACCCCAACCCCAAGCGACAATGGTAAAAAAATAGGAAAAAATTATGAGAAAACAATACATAAAATGACACAAAAAAGAAAGTCGTGCCACGAACACGAAAACTGTTTATGGAGATTCGTGTTGACTGACACGAGGGAGACATTCGTGCTCAATGCAACACGGGTGAATTAGTCAGATATTTCGTGACTGTGACACGACTTGCCGTGAGATTGGGTTTTAAATCCCGACAGTCGTTAAGTATTTAGGGCTGGGGGAAAAATCGATTTTCCGATTAATCGTTTTTTAAACGTGGTCGATTAAAAATCGATTCTCAAAGAGCAGAATCGTTTTTTTCTTTCATATTTATTTCCGCAAATATTGAACGTAAGATTAACTTTAATCTAATTACTAGTCTTCTTCAACGTTAGTGTTGTGGCTTTTAATTTTTTGTTATTAATTACCCACTTGTAAACTGCTGTTCACTGTTCTTTTTTATAAATATAGTATTTGTATTAAATCTATATTCATTGAGTTGATTCGAGAATCGATTATAAAAACCTACCCGAGAACCGGAATCGAAAATTTAATTGAGAATCGAAATCGAATCGATTTGATACCTTGTGAATCGAAATCGAATCGATCTGGAACATCTGAATTGATACCCAGCCCTAGTATATATTATTAGTAGGTTTAATAAAATAAAGTGACACGTCATAAATGTATCAAGCTATTTTTTTACACAATGCCCCCAGAGACAAAAATATGCATGTCATATGTATATATGTGTTGTTTTGGCTGAGCTCACTGAATGGATGCTGGAGATCTAGACAAGCGTTTAATTAGTGTATGTTACAGACAGCATTTCTGCTACACTCAGGAGACTCCCAGACTCCCTATGTGTGTTTGGATTGTATGCTGACAGATCCTTGCAGTGTGTGTCCCTGTGTGTCTCTATGGTATAGTTCCTCAAAACACAAACAGCAGGTACATCCACCTACAGTAAACATACAGCAAGCACACAATTATGCGTGTGTCCATGCTTACTGTACATTTGTGATTGTAACCTTAATTATATCATCCTATGGTCACTAGGGCTGTGTATTGCCAACAATTCCCCGATACGATACGTATCCCGATACAAGGGCCCCGATCCGATGCGCATCACGATACAAGACTATTTTGAATTACTTTTTGTTCAGAATTTAGTAACATTATTATTATATTTTTATTATTATCCGTTTATTGTACATTGAATAAGCATTGTTGTAACAGTTGTGTGTTTGCCATTCATTTATTAGCTATTAGAAATACTTAAAATCCCAGAGTAAGTACTTAACTTATGTTTTTATAAAAGCAGTTTTACAAAGATGGTGCCTTACTCTTCTCTCATTATTCTACATCTATGAATATATCTATAAACATGCAGTTCGAGTTAATACTATTTAATAGAAATCAGATTATTAATGTGACAGCTATAGTTTGAAGTAGCTCTTTATCTCTTCTCTAGACGTTCACTTTTCACATGTTTCTTCTCAAATGCGTTAATACTGTTTTATAAAAGCGTGGCTAATAAAGCCCTTTGCAGTAGTATAGGCTAAGATATCTGCGCCTTCATACTGAACTCATTGACTTAAATGCGCGCGCGCGAGAGAGAGAGCGCGAGTACGCGGCTCACTATGCAGACACGTGCGCCAGCGAGACAGACACGCAAAGTGAAAGTATACCCCGCTACCTTTAACTCTACGTACTCCGCGGGACACATAAGTCCTTTCCATATGGATTACGGATCAACAGCAATTCGTCACGTTACTTTCAAAAGTGCATCCGAATCGATACGGAAGGTGCTGTATCGATGCGCGCATCGTCAGGGGTCCATGACGATGTATCGTCGTATCGATATTTTGAACACAGCACTAATGGTCACCATTGCACCTTAAAAAGTGTCCTTTATTAATCCAAAATAATGAATTTGGGGTGGTTTAGTATTACAGTATACGTCATGTAAATCAGTTTCGGTTTACAAAAAGAGGATATATAAACTTATTACACGGCTCTCTGGAATGCTTGATTCTGATTGGTCAGTTGAGACATTTGCAGGTTCGTTCTTTTCAAATAATAACCGCTCCAAAGTAATAACGCATAGCCGGTACTACTTGTATGTTTTAAATCCCTCCGCGCCAACAAAGATTAGGCTACTGTTTGGCGCCATCTTGTGACAAACACTGGACAACCACAATTAAGAATGGAACATTTTGACATTCATTTTAACTTGTACTGAAAAAACTAAACATTTAAACAGTGGATAGAAGAACGAACAACGTCTAGACACAGAGAGCTTACTGAGACTGAACTTGACAAAATAGAGCATGACAGCTACAAAGCCAACACACAAAAAATACAGAATGGGCATTAAAACTTCTCAAAGTGGCTAAAAGGGAAAAAAATGGAGACAGACAAGTATGAAGCAGCGGATCTTAATAAGGTATTACGATCATTTTATGCATCTGTGCAAAGTTTTGCGGAAGGATAAAAATGTTAATTTAAAACAAATATGCCAATAAAATGTTTCAAATTCATATTCATGTCCAGTTTTTTTCTTATGTGGCAAGTAGCCGTGGTGTAATAAGCGGGATAATGTAGAGGCAGCCGGTAGTTATCGGGTAAATAAGCCCCTTCAGTGTGATACAAGACCCTTAATTCCCGATAACTACCGGCTGCCTCTACATTATCCCTTACATAGTCAAGTGGAAATTGTGTCTTTCGTTTTTTTTTAAAGATTATCTTCATTTTGCATGCATGAGTTATAGAGGTTGTCTCATTTAAAGATTTTTTTTGAAATGTAACATTTATGTCTCTTATCACTGTAATTTCTTTCTTCATTTTAAATGTAATGGTTGCATTTTTGATAAGACAGCATTGATGATGTATGGAGCTTTAAGGTTGCAGCCTTCAAAATGAGATGCCGTTTTTATCTCAACTCAGCTATTCATTTTCACTGTGTGTCAGTAATCTGAAAGCTTATTGGCTGGTTTTAGAATGATGCCGTGACCAGCACCACATGGACAATTTAATGTTATGTGGTCACCATGCAACCATTGGCCTGTGCTGTTTTTGTGTATTACATAGTTAAACCAACCCTATTTACCAATCACCACCAGAAACATCATAACTTATATGCACCGGACCTGCTATTTTGCTTTCCTAAATGAATATTCTGTCTCGATTGGAAAACATGATGCAGCACTCTACATAATTTTGAATTAAACATCAATATCTTCTGACTGGCTGTGGTTGTGCTTGTAACTGGAAACTTGTTGCGCTAAGCGTGGTTAAGACAAGTTGTTGCACGGTTATTTTTAATTCAGATGTTTTGGGATTCCACTTGGGATCAGATGTTTACAGACAAGCATTTGTGTTGCCTTTCATCATGCATCATTAACACTGTGCTACAGTACATAAATGATTGCACTAATTACACTTTTGTACAGAAACCATTTCTCTTTTAATGTCTATTCTTGTGGCTTAGATGTTTTTGAATATTTGTTTTGCTAAAAGACATTGGTTGCTATTTAAGTGCACTACTCTAAACCTTCTGGTCCTTCCTATTTCCACTGTCTTTCAGGTAGTTGTACATGAGTGTCAACCCCTGAGTGGATAATAATAAATTAGTAACTGGTCTGATAATCTCATATCTCATAATCAATATAGCTATGACCCTGAAAGATCTCATCATTGCTGCTGAGAAGGTGCGGGTGCTACAGGGGCTCAGGGTGAAGTGAGAGATAAAGAGGCAGCTGATGGAGCGGAACAAAGGTGGTACTGCAGGAGTTTTGGTGTGGACACCAGCCCCTGTATACTCCTCTCCCTCAAGCCCAGAGGGGTCGGACTATAGCTGGAATGATGAAGCAGAGGAGGACTTCCAGAGCCAGATGGATGAGAATGGCATTATTGGTCTGGCAGAAAGTCAAGGGCAGCTGGAGGTATCAGAGATCAGTTTGACTGATAACTTTAAAGTTAAACTGTTTACTAAGCACTGCTTTAAAAATACCACTTAACAACCCTATGTAAACGATAAGAAACAGCTTTTAGTCGTTGTATTGTAACACTTTAAAAGTTTATCTACAGTAGTTAAACTAAATGTTACAGGCCAAGGGTAAAATGTTGCTGCCAATGGTTGTTTGTTTGTTTGACTTGAAGTATTTAATTAGTGTGCCTTGATCAGGTGGAACATAGGGAAGAGGAAATGGCAGATGACATGTTGTGGGATGTGAAGACCCCAGAACCTGAAGATGGACCACCACCATCTGCACTTGAGGAGATAAGCTGTCATCTTAGTGAACTGCTAGACTCTGAACCTTTCTCTCAGCCCACTTATATGCGTAAGACCTTAATTTAGTACACATCTTCAACTGCATTTAATTGAAATCTTACAGTTGTTGTGTATTCAGAAATGCAACCAATATGGATAAATTTTGTTACTTACATCTTTTCTGATGATAAATTAGATGGACAACTGGATGATAAATAAGTTGTGCTATAGAGGTGTTATTGGGTCCAAAGAAATGTACCCAACCCCAAATGACCTGAATCACTTTTTACAGTACCTGAGTCCGACCCGACCAAGTGGCAATTTTTTTAAACCGACTGGACTTGAATGTAAACGGCACCAACGTGTGTGCAGTCTGCAGCCCCACACGCACCATTCAATAAGAAAATCTGACTCAACAAAAATTAATCTTCCCCAATCACACAATGTCGGAAGCTTTTTTGGCAAACTGAGGGAGGGTTGGAAAAGGACTCAATGCACACGGGTGATTCTTGCATTGAATCACCCGTGTGCATTCAATGTGTGGATTTCATAAGAATCATCCACACATGCAAGATAGTTTGTGTCTTCTCTGAAAAAACACATTCATTTTAAATTACCCGAGGCCACTAATATTATACTTGTGTTGACCCATGTCCGATGCACACGTGAAAATATCAGACTTGAACCCGCTCTGGTCGGACATCGGGTTTTCTGCTCTAAGTGGCGTGTTTATTGTGCTATTGGTTGCACAAGGAAATATGCCAAGGTTATGGTTTTATTTCCAGAGAACCCATTGACTACTAAAATTGCTATACCCAATTGCATAGATACCTCATCCACATTCCTTATTCAGATATTTTCTAAATGCACAAATGTAAATGTACACGCTGCAGCTTTAAGGGACACTCAACTGTTTTTGAACATATGCTCAAAGACTTTGCTGCTGTAACATGGCTGCAGCAGGCGTGGTTATATTACGCACTGCCCGAAAATAGTCCCCTTGGTTGCTTTCAAAAGCAGGGGACTATTTTTAGGCGCTGTGTAATATCACTACGCCTGCTGCAGCCATGTTACAGCACCAAAGTCCTTGATTATTACGCAAGAATGAGAGTATAGTTCCTAGCCATATCTGCCTAGAAAATCATAACTTTTAATTTTCCGTCTGTGTAAGTACACGATGTATCTACAGATTAACTCTAGGGAGCTGGAAAAAAGTGGAATGTACCTTTTAAAAGCCACAAAATCTTTATCTTTCTTTTTTTGTTCTTTAGAAGAACAGATTGCAGATGATGACCAAAGTGTTTTATTGGAGGACTGGACTGATGACGAAAACGAGGATGCCAGGATGCCAACAATCCACATAGAGGAATTTAACTCTTTCCCAGAGAGAGACAGAACATTAGACATGACAGATGAAGATCTAGAAGAAAACGACACAAGTGAAGACATTCAGAGACACACAGATCAGCCATGTCCTGTCACAGAAGAGATAGCACCTCACATCGACAGAATTAAGGGCCTTGATTTCAGTAATCGTAGGAACGAGGATTCCCAAAATATTTCAGATTTAGAAATTCCTGAGCATTTGGAAGAAAGTGATTGTGAGGTACTTAAGAAAAGCAGGGTGCGTTTTCCTCCAACCACACTTTTTTCCTCTCCAAATACTCTTCATACCTTTCCTCATTTGACCTCAGAGAAGCAGATATGTAACTGGGCGGTTGATGCTGAGACATTTCCAGATCGAGCTCTCCCCAGTAGCAGGGTGGAGTCATCTCTGAGCAGTCACCAAAACTCAGCCTCAAAAACTGTTATATCTAAGGAGGAAGGGCTTAAACCCAAGGTCACACCTCAGACTTTAGCGAAAAGTCCTGTAATGAAAAGCAGACTTGAAAAAACAATCCACGATGGTATGAGTGAAAAGGAATTAGAAAGAAGCGTGCACACTCCTTACCACAACCACCAGCTTCCATCTTCCTCTCCCAGAAAAACAAACTCAGATTCTCAGGAGGATCGTCAGGTTTCCAGTCATGCACAGTTGTTTTCTAAAGCAAGCATCTCCCACTCAAATTGCTCTCCAGTTCCTGTACCTCACCGTTCTTCAGCTAAAAATAACCCAAGAATGTCCAAAACCTCTTACACTGATCCAGATGATGTCAGGTGAGATTGACATCAGAGGTTCACAAAATGTGACAAAAAAACTCTATTCTCCAATGCTAATAAATATTCGGCGTAATAATCAAGGACTTTGCTGCGGTAACATGGCTGCAGCAGGCGCAATGATATTATGCAGTGCCCGAAAATAGTCCCCTGCTATTGAAAGTTACCAAGGGGACTATTTTCGGGCACTGCGTAATGTCATTGCGCCTGCCACTGCCATGGTACGGCAGCAAAGTCCTTGATTTTTAGGCCAGAATGAGAGTTTAGTTCCTCCTAGCCATATCGGCCTAGAAAATCGCAACTTTTAATTTTTTGTCTGCTTTGTACACGATGTAACTACAGAAGAGTCAAATTTAACACAGGAAAAAAATATCGAAACTCTTTGGTTATTTTTAAGCGCTGCTAATAGTCTAATCCAATTCAATGGATTCTGCTAACCTATGCTAAAAGTGGAGTGCCCTTTAAATGGCAGAAAAATGGTGGAAATTGGGGGAGTGAGCCAAAAAAAAATTTCTGAATCAGAAAGCATTTCATTGCCCTCAACATGTTTGGGTTCTTTATTTATTTAGCATTACCTCCACTGATTTTTCCTATGCATATTTTCTTAGGAAAGGGCAACTGAGCCACCCATTACCAGATTTCTCTAAAGTGGAGCCAAAGGTTCGTTTCCCAAAGGGTGGATACAAGCCCCCTAAAAGTCGTGCAGTTGCTTATAGCAAAACGTCACACACAGATCTTCCTATAGTGTTCAAATCTCCTGCCGAGATTGTGCGAGAGGTCCTGTTAAGCAGCACTGACGAACCTCCAGAAAGTCCAACATCCAGAAAGCATCTAAACAGTACGGTACCAGAGGAGTTTCGCTGCCCCCAACAGGCCAGCACACTTGTACAACAGCTACAGGTACTGAGACTGTTTTCACAGTTACTTTTTTACTAGTTTTGTTCATTTTGATTTCTTGTCAAAACTTTGAGGTGCAGAAAATCACCTTTTCCTAACGCAGATTCAATGCATAAATTTAATGTTGTTTCTAAAAAGTTCATGGACATGTTATATGTCAACTGCCCTCATGCTGGTATGTCTCTTACTCTTTAAGGAGGACTATAACAGGCTGCTGACCAAGTATGCAGATGCTGAAAACACGATTGACCGACTCCGTCTTGAAGCTAAGGTTGGCTTTTTCTGTTCACGCTGTTGTCTGTTGTGCACAGTAACATTTTGCACCTCCTAATGATTTTAAAAGCTTTCATCTGAAGGTTCAATTAAATTCACTGCCACGCACTCCCTTGTCTCCATCTGAGATATTTATAGACTCTTCTGGCTGAGTCTACACAAAATAAATTTACAATTCCGTTTGTGACACCCATAATCACAGCCCTCGGGTCAGCAACAGCACTGTTTGTCTCAAACCACTGATTCTGATGTTTCAGCTCAAATGAAAGGCCTGCAGAAGGGTTTACCTCAAAGCATATTGGATGCGTTAAAAAAAAGACGAGAGAACAAACACAAAGGAATAAACAATGCGTTTCTTCACTCCTATTGGTAGTCGCTTATCATTTGTATAAAGTTTGAACTTTTGTCAACTTTGTTGCCTAGGTGGCCACGCCGACTTTCTTTCTCCAATGGTCACTTAACCCATTTGCATTAAGCTTTGTATAGTTAGAACCCCAGTCATGTTTTTGAATGGTCATGCATCATTTCCTTAGTTTCCGCTGAGACAGGAGAAATACAGATTTCAGTGTTGCACTTCCTTCTTTCAATGATGTAAAAATCATCACTTGGCATCATTGAAAACAGAAAGTCCAGTATCTTTGTTGAGAGGGTGAGACTACAAACACCCCTTTTCTCGGTCAAATAGGCATAAATATTGGAAATGTATGTTACATTTCGACTACAAATATGATGCACTTTCAACAAAGATGAATGTTTCTTCAGGTGAAATGCTCCTTTAATAGTGAAAAAGAAAAATCTGACTTTTTTCATGTTTAAGTGCTATAAATGGGTCCACGGTGCTTCTATCAACCTAGAAAATATAAAAAAAACAACAACAACTCAGTAACTTCGTTTTGTTAAACCATTCTCTGCAAGCATGTGAAAAAAATTGTTTGAAAATGGAATTTGGCTCCCCTTGTGATATCAGAAGAGGATAGTACCACCCCTTAATCTGCACTATCCAACCACGGCACTGCTTTTTAGTGCAGAGATCAATCCATTTGCATTTAAAAGGGCACAGCATATTTTTGCTCACACCTACAAAGTGGTAATTATAAAATGCTATGATAAATTATCTGTGAGGTATTTACTAGAACTTCACATACATACACTGGGGACACCAAAGATTTATTTGACATCTTAAAAAAGTCTTGTGAAATGTTCCCCTTAAAACAGGATGTGGGGTCATGCATGTTGACTGATTATTAGATCACCAGTCCTGACATAATCTAAACTGATTTCAGCAATGCATCACAGCTTTTCAGTGATTTATACCCAGTAATATTGGTTTTATTTAAATGAGGCAAATTTTATACTGTTGTCATATTATTGTTTAGTTCTGCATCTACCTATGCATTTAGTTTAATAGTCATTAAGTGCAGCTTCCCCCACATGCACTGGCCATCTGTCTGTCCTTTGACAGACACAAAAGCCTAAGATAAAGAAGGTTTATTCACTAAGCCCTTATCTGGTCAATTTGTGACTTTCTTATGTATGGAGGTATAGGGGTTGGCAATGTGGTTAAACAATAAAACACTTTTCTAACACTTTTGTTGTCCCTCTGTCAAACATTAAGAAAAGAGATTACATTAGGTGTTTTCCCTAAATAACATCTGAATTATTTGTTATTAGTTAATAGATACAGATTATATGAGACTTTTATATAGATGTAGGGCTCTTTTACAATGTCTTATCTTGCAAATAATATTTTCTAAAAATACCTAATGATTTTTGATGGTAATGTTTTAATAATATGTTCTATAATTATCATAAACAGCCATTCAGAAGATCTTATGTGTGCTATGAAAGCACTACTATTGGGCAAATAATTCTAGGCTAACTGTAATAAGCCATGATAATAAAAAGAGAGAAGGCTAATTTCTTGTTTGCATAAAAATGCCACACAGATACCATTTTCAGACACTTTTATCCAAAGTGACTTACAGTGCCTGTAAAGGTGCATTGTATAACTTTTAGAAGTATCACTTGACAGAAATGCTATAATATACATAACTATATTTTTGGTTGTGTATAAAGACATTACATAATGAACTGTTTTTTTTATTACCTTAGGATGTAATTTTTTATCTACATACTAGTGTTGGGCGATTTGCTCCATTTTGCGTCAGCCTATGAGATCGCCGATACACGATAGAGACAGAGCGCAGTGCGTCATAACCTGAAAACCACGCCCACCGGGGGGGAAAACAATCCAACCGTCTCCAGTCTCCCTGGTGGGCGTGGTTTTCAAATTTGCATAACTGCACTCTGTCTCTATAGTATCGGTGGGCGGGGCAGTAGTTTACTTATTTATGTATTTGTTTGTATTTATGTAATTTTTTCACTTATTTATGACAAGTCACTTGGTAGACAAAAAAGAAGCAAGGGCAACACTGTCATAATCACAACCTTCTTAAAACTGATGCCATTAGTTCATCGGAGTCATTATATAACTCTCTCGCGCCAAGTAAAGCCCACAAACTCTCTCATGCGAGGAAAAGCATGCAATGCGCATGGTAATGTGAAACTATGATGATGATAATAATAATAACTATCGCCAACTATCATCATGAAAGCCCGCTATTGGCGATATGTCTGACGATCGTCGATACGCGATACTATTGTCTATCGGCACAACTTTACTACATGCATTGTGGGTCCCCTTACATTGAAGTCGCTAGTTCGCACCGCCATATTTCTACAGTAGCCCTAAACGGACAAACTGCCCTAGATTATGTTTTGTCACTACGTTTTCTCAGACAATGACATGTTTGTCCTGTGGCAGCTACTGTAGCTTCTCTATGCGTTTGGAAAGAGAGTGTGAGCTGTTGACAGAACGGGTGTGCCTCATACATCTTGAAAAGTAAAGCCGCTGGCTCTTTGATCGCCCCCCGGTGGCTGGCTGCAGTACAATTCATAAACCCTGCCCTTTCCATGCAAACAAACAGGACTCAGCTCCTAATAAAATGTTACACTTCTAATAAAATGTTGCGAAATATGGTTTTGGTCTTTTAAGGTAGTTGTTATCACGCTGATATGTTCAATTGTTCATTTTTGTGATCCGTTTCATTTTAGCTAGTAATCTGATGCTATGGAAACGGGGCGTGTCGTTATGATTGCCGTGGTTGAATTGGGCATGTAAGAGCTTGATACCGCGTCTCCGCCTCTGGCTCCACGGACGATATCTTCTGCGTATACCCTGGCTCCAAACTGACGTTTTTACGTAACATGGCAACGCTCATGGTCGGACATTTTTGGCTTCAATTCATTACAACGGAAAGAAGTAACATTGCGTCTCTTTTTTTTACAGTCTATGGACAGAGCCGTTGGTTGCATTCACTATCTCACCACTAGATGCCGCTAAATATCTACATAGTGGACCTTTAAGATATAAATATTTTATCGGTATTTGTGTTTTCTAGGAATTAAACCCTTGACCTTAGCGTTGCTAATGCAATGCTCTACCAATTGAGCTTAATGAATAGACTGCACGATTTACTGGTTTTGATCCACTAGTGTTGTAATAAAATATAAATAGGTGCTTTTTATTCAAGAGAATCAGGGGTCATGTAGAGGTTAGAGTCAGTATGATTTATTGTTCTGGGACTTATCGAGGAAGGATGGTCATTGAGTCTTCATTAGACTTCAGGCAGCATCCAAAGCCATCATAACACACCTACAGTATGTATCCTCATTAGTGTGTGTATTAAAGTGTATGAAGAAATCAGCCTAATGTTATTGTGAATTCAGTGTGTTTTTGCATGTTGTTATTAGATGTGAGCAAACCCAGTCTTATCAGCAAGCACAGATGTCTCTAGGCAGCAGTAAAAACACCCATTAAAGGGCAGGTTTTATGTGCTCACTATTGTATGTGAGTCTTCTTTATCCTCTATTGTAATTCAGTCACCAGACTGCAATAAATCTATGGAAAGGTGGGTGGGTTCTGATTGGCTACCTCTGCACTAATACTGACCGCAAAAAGTATTGGTGTGCTTGCCACTTAATGCTGGAAAAAAACTTGCTTATATATGATAATTGCCAAATGATATGACTTTTCAACATTGTGACATGCTATAACGGTATAGCTTTGAAAAAAGTTGCTTATTTGTTTGTCATATACTGGCCAGACGAATCACAAAGCCATGATTTTCATGTATGTGTTTGTCTGTTTTCAGGTAGGTCTTTATTCTGACTCTCCCAAACCCAGTACTGCTATCCTGTCAGGTGTCATTCAGGAGGGGTCAAAGGTCATGACCCTCAGCTTTCCTCAGGCACAGAGGGTAGTGTTTGGTGCAGATTCTGCTAATGTGACCCTGCAGAGAGATAACTCAGGTAAGCCACAATGAAAATCCACCGGGACATTGTGTACTACTGTATATAGTTGCATGTAAAAATCACGCTGCAGTTAAACCCAAAAAGTATTGCTAATATGCTATTCATCGTAGAGAATGTAACGATTATCGGTTTATTGGCTAACCATGATAAAAATGTCTAACGGTTAGTATCACCACGTCATTTTTTAATTACGTTTAACCGTGCCAGTGTCATGGCTTGAAAACCCCGTCCAGCAACAACCACTTAAAGCAATGAGACAGACAGATTCATTCATGTCTGCTCCCCATGTGTTTGTGATGACAGTGATTTCCTGACTGAATTTAAATCCAAAAAATTTTCACATTAAGGAAAATCGAGTTGTACTAACACATGTTTACGTAATATTTCTTAAGATGGATAAGTTTTTTCTATAGACTTTACATTAAATTATGTGATCTGATGAGTTTAAAGCTTATTTTTACTATGTTTTTACTATGTTTATTTTTATTATGTTTGTTTCTTCCTCGATTGCCGTGAGCGCAGGTGTCGTGCAGCTTACTCCTGGTTCATTAACTACACCCGATTTCTCACAACATACGCAGACAGATGACTTGCTGATTTGTCTTGCGTTTATATGAAAATCTGATTTACTCACTTGTATTTTATCTGAACTAGATTCGCATTTACCCCACGACCCCAAATGTGCCGTGATTAATGTTTATGTTATTTATTTGATGTTTATGCGAACAAAAGTGCACTTAAATCTAAAATTAATTTAAAATTTGATTTGCATCAGTACTTTTTTTACATTTCTAGAAATTGTTCGCAAAACCATGATAATATTCATAACCGTCGTGATTTTGGTCACTATAACCGTGATGTAAAATTTTCATACTGCTTCTTCTCTAATTCATTGTTATAGGAATATTCATCATGAAAATTGTAAATTTATGATCAGCTTGTTTCAATTTTAGTTATTAGTGTCTAATAACATTTTTGATAATAAATGTGGTTTTCAGTCAAGCAAGAAAGTCCTGGTCGTGCCTTAAAGGTGACATAGAATGATTGAATAGAGTAGACAAACTATTTTTTGTTTGGGTCTGTAATGCCTTAGAAGCTTCCTAAAAACCTCTCTCAGATAGCTCTATTCGGGTGGGGGATTTTAAACAAGTGGTTTTGCACCTATTTGGCTCCCCCTACTGGCTTAACTTGCAATCTCATTACTGATTGGCTGACTTTGCTGCCACTCAAAAAATGTAGCCAATTATTTTAAAGTGGAGGGGCAGTTAGATACCTGTGATGTCATAAGCATCAGTTTTTCAGATTGGGCTGTTTTCTGGCTGACATTTCTAAAGGAGGAATTTCTATGAGACTGAGATGTTTAGCATGTTTTGCACTTTTTGTATGTTTGTGAATGTAGGTAGACTACCATTATTCAACAAAGACAAAAATGGTTTTTTATTCTCTGTCCCCTTTAAATTCCTGAATTGCTTTGCTCACATTTTAGAAAACTCCAAAAAAGCCCCAACTCGCCCATCCTCCGTGAACTCTGTCTCCTCCAGGTGGTCTGGATCTATCGGTGTGACTGCAGAGCATCTAACAGAGACTCTGACCAACCAAACCTGCAGATTTCAGCTACAGGTAGCTTACTTTAAAGTTCCAATGAAATCAAAACTGATCATTCTTATTTTAAAATGTAATATTGCAGTGTTTATTATAAACAATTTATCCGTGTAAGTACTTTTGTTTTAATTCATGTGCCCTCATAAACTTCAATCAAAATCTGCAAATGAACGTCTGCCCTCTTGAGACGTTTATTCTCAGATGACGTCAGACTGCTCGTGCGGGAGCATTGGTTAACCCCGCCCCCTCAAACTGTCAGTCTGCTGCTAGTTCTATTTCTGAATGAAACGCTTACTTTTTTATATTCCAATCAAAGAACAGTGGAAAACACAAGCCACGCCCACTATTTTCCTTACGTTAAATTCTGTTTTACTCGGAAATATGTTATAACCCAGAAGTAAAGTCGGTCGCGACTTTCGGTTCATGGGGACTTTAAACTTTGTTATTATTATTATTGTGTATTCTTCTGTTCTTATACTATTTGCTTGAAATAAATAAATAAATAAAATTATTTACTTACCCAAATTACAAGCCCACATGACCCAACATTAAGCACCACTTATAGTGCTTTTGAGTCATACTACATAAAGATTAAAAGCTTCGTTCCTTATAGATAATGCATATAGATAATTGTCATTTGGGTTTCGAACATCCTAAGTGAGTAAATGATGGCAAAATTATCATGTACGTTAACTACTACTTAACTCAAATGAACAGCAGTCGTTCATATCCTGAATCATTTTGTTTCGTTTTGTTTCAGGTTGATTCTTTTGAGCAACTACTGAAAAATGGGAAACTGAAGCCCTGTGAACAGTTTAAGGTATTTTTTTTTTCCATTCACTTTGGTACTGAAAAAGTTCATCAATAAAAATTATGGTTTCTGAATCCTCTCCAGGGCCTGTCCACACTGGCTGAGGGACAGGAGTCTCTCGAGAGGGCTTACCTGGATGCACGAGCCCAGTTTCAGATGCTACAGCAACGTCAAAGCAGGCCTTTGACCTTTGACCCAGACAGGTGGCTGTATTTTTTAAATTGCTTGCTGAGCACATTTCCTTGCTGCATGTGTTTGTAATACTGTGTTTATGTGGGTATGAAACAGGGAACTAGAGGGTCAGATATTCAAATCAGGGATGCGATTGGAGGAACTGAGGGAGCGAGTAAAGCAAAACCAACCCACTTTTGAACCTCCTTCGACGCCGCCTCCTCAGTCGGACATGCTATCTTTGTCCATGCTGGAGACTGAACCATTACCCGAGGTAGGCCCCAAAATAAGTTGTTACCGTAATTAATGCAAGAACACCACAATGAGTCTTTCTCCTGGTTTTCCAGAGCCCACTGGCAGCCACACATCCTGAAGCTTGTGTTGGTGTGGAGGTGAGTTCAGTTAGTGGAGAAAGTGATGAAGACAGAGAGGAAGAAGAAGAGATGCTTCCATCCCATCTTCATCCTTTGTATGACAAACATCAGCGTGTGGAGAAGGACTTCGGTAACCTAATTGATTGGTGAGTGGCTGCAAACATCACCAAGCAGCTTTGCATGTATATCAGGACTTATGAATCTAAATCTCTTGTTGTCTTCTCATCCAGCTACCAAAGTTTTAAAGAGCTCCCAAAGCTGATGGACAGAAGTATCACTTTGATGAGCTGCGACTCAGTGGATTTTGAAGACTCTTTTTCTACCAGGAATGGGTGTTTAAAGGACAGACAGCGACACAGGGCAACCACTGAAAGAGAGAAAACGATATCTGCTCGCACGTAAGTTCAGAGCTGCTTTCTTATAATATTAAAGCAACTTTATGAGATTTAGAAGGATACAGGGTTCCCACAGGTCCTTGAAATCCTTGAAAGTTTGTGAATCTGGGAAGTTTTTGAAAATATACATACGTAGATACAGGTCATTGAAAGTGCTTGAATATATTTTATGCAAGAAGTTTTCTGGGAAAAAAAATCCATATTATTCCCTGTGTGTAGTGTAGGATATCATAACATTTCTAGCCTTTTAAGCACACATGCTAAACTGTTCGCTTTAAATGCTTATATCTTCTGTATGCGAATGTTGATTCATACCAAAATGCTTTTTGCATAGTTGCGATTGACACATGAAAACGTCTCGGGTTACGTATGTAACTGTTGTTCCCTGAGAAGGGAACGAGGCGCTGCGTCTCCCCTGCCATACTTCCTGCGTCCCTGTAACGCCTTCTTTGGCAATATTTCAGATAGAGATATACTTTCTGGCTCCCGCATCACCCTGTCTTTGTCGTTAAGCCTCACCATTGGTTGAATTTGATATACACATTCAGACGCACTTACCCCTGGAAGCGTCCCCAAAGTGTCATCGCAGTGACACAGCGCGAGTTCCCTCGAAAGGGAACTGTTACAATGTACCTTAAAAGGTAACACAATGTAACCTTGCTCTCAGCTGAAATGTGTCCCCACATTTAGTCCTTGAATTTGAGGGTTTATTGGACCTGGAAAGTCCTTGTATTTGAAGTTAACTAAGGTGTGGGCATCACACCATTGAGCATTATTTTGCTAGCGAGTGTTGATATCTGGTTCATGAAAGATGCAGAGGTGTTTATCTCTAGGTTGTGCTTGACAGCTCATGGCACATAAATAACATTTTATATGCCGTTTTTCCTTATTTAAATTGTTTACACACAAAATAGTAAAGAAAGTTGTTTTAAAACAGTTACCTAGAATAATTTTTTTTGTTTTACATGAATGAGATTTTTTTGGTGGGCATGTAGAAATCGCATGACAAGCCAATTCTCACAACTTTATTTTGGTAACACTGAAACAATGAGGATATTTGTGCACTTTTGATCCCAATAATCAGTTGTAGGTTGCCGTAGGTTATTGAAAAAAATGTTTAATCTACAGTATAGCTGAATGTGTGATATAGATATATCAAACATGTCACCATCTTACTCTCTTTGTATAGGCAGCCTGCAGCAGATTTTGGCCCTCCCTCTGGCCCATCCGTGAGGTCACAGGTGTGTGATGCTGTGGAAACTCGCCCCAAGGCTCTTTGCCACTCCTCTCTGTTGCCAGGGCGACCGGGCAGGAAGGCGAAAACAGCAGGAAATCGAAAAGATCTCAGCCGCAGCCTGACCAGCCTGCCCGAGAGCACAGAGACTGGAAATATGCTCTTAAAAGCAAAGCCCAAGACTGTTGTAGCACCCCCTCTGGTAGTTAAAATATGATATGAATCTCACACTATATATCATATGTAATGAATAAAGCATTTGTTCATAAATAATAAAGTGTTTCTGATACCATAGGATGGAGTTGTGTCTCCAGAGACAGACAGTGGTTTTATAGGCTCTGATAGCAGTCGACTCACTCCTGCAGTACACAGTCCTCTCCAGCAGAGGACAGTAGTAAGGTACAAAGCTCATTGTAGAAAATTTCTGCCTGAATTTTTGCACTATAACGTTGTGATGGGATATTTTTTGAAAGTCTAATTTAAGGTTTATTGTACATCTTAATACATTTGTGCCATCTAATTCTCTGTTTGGGGTCTTTTCCAGTTGTATGAAGCCATCTGGTCCAGACATAAAGGACACCGTAAAACCAGACTCTGCTCCTCCCACTAGGCAGACTTTGGTGTTTAACCCCTCTCGCTCCCGACCTTTTACGAATCACCCTGCAGAAAACATCAGTACAGGAGGATGTCCAGGTTCTGTTAGGAGGAGAGAAAGCGAGGAGAGATGTTCTGCTTCCAGCCTGGCTACCTCTGCCTCCCCTCTTCATTGGCCTGAAACCCCCCTCCAACCCTGGCCGACCAACCTCACCAGCCAATCGGAGAATTGGAGTGATCAGGGTATGTATCACATATAGAATAGCTGTGACACTTTTTAAATTTCATGGCACCTGACCCTAAATTTTCTTGCACCTATTTGATAAATAGGTCTGGAATCTGAGGGTGCAAAAAAGTCTAAATTATTATCGCCTTTAAATTAAGTCCTTAGCAACTGCATCAACTTACAAAAATAATGTTTTTATATATTTACGGTAGGATATTTACTTAATATCCTAATGACCGAAAATTCAATAATTTTGACCCATTCAATGTATTGTTGGATATTTCTACAAATGTATCAATGCAACTTAAAAGGCACATTTCACAAGACATTTTTAAGATGTCAAATAAATCTTTGGTGTCCCCAGAGTAAATATGTGAATGTTTTGCTCAATATAACATATAGATAATTTATTATAGCATGTTAAAATTGCCACTTTGTAGGTGTGAGCAAAAATGTGCCGTTTTGGGTGTGTCCTTATAAATGCAAATAAGCTGATATCTGCACTAAATGGTTGGATAGTGCAGATTAAAGGGTGGTATTATCCCCTTCTGACATTACAGGGGGAGGCATATTTCAATGATTTATTTTTTCACATGCTTGTAATAATAATAATATTAAGTATATGTTTAATTTTTATAGCGCCTTTCCCAAGCTCAAGGTCGCTTCACAAGTTACATAATTTCAACAAACGTAGACAATACAAATTCATATTCGTCGGACATTTGCCCAGGACGAGAGTTGTAGAAAATGGTTTACCAAAACTAAGTTACTGGGTTGTTATTTTTCAAATTTTCTAGGTTGATAGAAGTAATGGGGACCCAATTGTAGCACTTAAATATGAAAAAGTTAGATTTTAAGATTTTAATTTTTTTGTCACTTATAAAGTGCATTTGCATTCAAAAGGCTGCTTAAGACAAGATACATTTTCCTTATGTTGAGTAAGGGGGCGTGCATACCAAAGCTTTACCACCTGCGGCCGGCGCATTTTTTCAATTGTTTCCAATGGAAGCTCTGCGTTTTTCAAATAAGCCAGCAGCTAGTGGTTTTCTTCCGCGCTGAAAACCGGCGCCTGCCGGTTTTTCCACGCTCAACGCTAAGCGCCAAGAGTTGAAAAATATTCAACTTTGGATGAAAAGCTCCGCTCGTCAATGTCAGTTCTCACGCGGCCGTCCAATCACAGTGGAGGAGGGGCGGGACAAGTATCACAGCAACCAACCGTCTCACAACTGACGTATAAGAGCTACCAAAGCGCTTAGCTGATGAAAGCTGGCACTCAGCTGAAAAACAGCTGGCATTCCGCATTGTCCAGGCGTTTTCAGCCGCGTTTAAAAGTTTTGGTGTGCACAACCCCTAACACTGATAATGTAACACTAAATTAACCCTGACACTAAACTCTTCTTGTTCTCTTTTTTGTATACTGCTTTCACCCATCCTCGCTTGGTCCATTTTTTATTAGGAGAAGAAAAGGCACAAGAAAAACCATACCCACAAACAGCCCATCAGCAGCTCTGCTTTCAAAGAGGCCACTCCCGCCGTGTACCCCATCACCACGGTGACCTCAAAGCCCAAAGTTCTGTCCAGCTAACAAATCATCAGTGAGTTGCCTATAGGCTGACATAGCGACTGCACTAACACAGATTTATTGCTGCTGTTTTGAGCCGAGACTCTAAGAGCTCTGCTGTTGGAATAACTCCAGTATTGCAATAAACTCTGTCCCTATGTAATCATTTTTCACTGCACTACACTCCAACTTCCATCTGGATGATTAGATTGAATTTTCTTTTTTTATCTTTGCTTGTTTTTAGAAAGTTTCTCAAATAGACTAGATGAAGTGTAAGCGGTAGGTATTCGGCTCCGCATGATGAGATCAGCCTTAATAACCAATATCTATTAATACATAACGCTGTGTGTGTTTCTGGTGGTTTAAAAATACTCACCTACCCACATACACCTACCACAGTCAATGCCTGTATATCCTCAGTGAAATGATACTTTTTATAATTTAGGGTTTAAAATATCTATATAAAGACCATCATAATACCATAAGACTTTAGGTGACTTAAGACATTCAAATAAAGCATTCACCATTATTGTTAAATGGCAGCTGATATTTTAAACAGTAACAAAAAAGCTGACATACAGTATAAGCATGTTACTAGGTGGTTGCTTGCTCAACAAACCCTAGTGATGTTTGTTTAAAAAAGCAAAACTAATAAGCATGTTTGGGCATGGTTTGTTTCTGTAGAAATAAAGCCATAGTCCTTCTTGGTTTGCTATAATAAGCACTATTCTTATTTGTAAAAAGCACAGTTATTGATTTATTATTGATTTTTGTGGTATGTGTCATCTCTGTGTTTCAGAGAGGCCTTTCAGTCTCTACAGCAGGAAGTGAACAAACTAAAAGAAAGACTAGAGGGAAGTCTGAGTGTCTCCAAACCAGCAATCCCTGTAAGAGTGCCCTCTACCCTCACGAAGGACAGCAGGAATCACACATTTCCACAGACCGCCACACCTCAGTGGCTTGATTTAAGGTAGGCTCACTTAACTGTGTTAGATTGTAAACTGTCCTAAAAAGTTACTAAATTAACTCTTTCCCTGCCATTGACGTGTTATCTCGTCAATTAAGAGAAGATGCTTTCCTGCCAGTTTTTACGAGAAACTGTATTTCTGCTATTATCCGCCAGGCGGTGCTCTTACCCAATTTATAACTGAACCATACACTGATCCAAAAACAGTAAAAACTCCATGTATGTTTTGAATATTGCTTTTGATCTTAGAAGGAAAACACCACAGTTTTTCAGTATTTTACTATGTTCTTACCTCAACTTAGACAAATTAATACATACCTATCTTTATTTAATGGTGCGCTTAATCTTTGTACAGCGCGTCGTGAATGTTTTAGCTTTAGCCTAGCTCCATTCGTTGCTTAGAATCCAAACAGGGATGAATTTAGAAGTATGAAGGCACAACATAAAACGTGGTGATTTTTTAAGTGGATAAAAATGAGAACTATATTGTATGGCGGATAAGCTCAGCCCGAGGTCGAAGTGCTACAAACTAAGTGCTCTTCCGCCATACAATATAGTTCTTATTTTTTATCTGCTTTAAAAAATCGCCACGTTTTATTTTGTGCCTTCATACTTACTCGTGTAACTACTCATGTAACGGTCTTTAAATAGGGAAAACATGGAAGTGTTTGGTGGCTTCTAAATTAATTCGTGTTTGGATCCTATGGAATGAATGGGGCTAGGCTAAATGCTAACACATTCACAATGCGTTGTACAAAGATTGAGTGTACGCACTGAAAAAAGATAGGTATGTATTAATTCGTCTAAGTTGAGGTAAGAACATAGTAAAATATTGAAAAATGGTAGTGTTTTCTTTTAACAAAAGTCCTTTACAAAAATGCAATTTATCTCAGCTTTTTGCTTAAAATGTTTTTATTGTTTGAAAGCAGAGGGTCTGTTCTTTCATTTGATATATTGTATGTTTATATATTTAAAGAAAAACATTTTCGGCATTAAACTTTTTTAAAGTCATAAAAACTGCTGGCTCTGACTGTCAGCTTTAAAAAAAAAGGTGGTTGGGAAAGAGTTAAGATGTAAAAGGGGTCATATTTTCATAACTAAAATAATTAAGATAAAATGTGTATGTCTCTTATTATTTAGGACTTTAGAGAGAAAGGGAGGGCATATGCAGATGAGGAGAAACAAGGAGACAGAGGAAAATTTAAGAGGAAGCACATCACGACCAGCCCCCAGGAAGAGATCAGCATCTTTACCTAGAAACAGATCTGAATCCAATACAAGTATGTTCATCTGTAAGCATGCACATTTGTCTTAGTGACTCGAGTATACATATATTTGCAACAAAAATTTGATGTTATGAATAATTGAGGGAAAAAAGCATTTTGTGGAAACTTTTTTTATTTGAGTATACTCTGTAATATTGAGATACTGAATTATGCTTAATTTAATTGCACCCTTTTATCAACTACAGCAAGTGATTCTGAACGTGTTCAGTCTGAGCCGAGATCATCCACATTTAGTTATATCCCAGTGTCACCTACGACGTCAAGAGAAAGAAGACAAATCAGATCAAGATTCGGACCTCACACAGACTGTAATAGTGAGAAAAAAAATTTGTTCAATTTTACTGTGAATTGTAGCTTTAAATGAGACTCTCAAGGTAAATGTGTGGTCATTTTTAAGTGTGTTACTGCGTATAATATGGGATATCAATATTCATTATCATTAAAATTATTTAAATGGCTATAATTATGATGATTCTTTCACTTTTAAACTAGAAACAATTGCTAGTTCTTCTCTGTATGAGTAGTTTCAGACTGAAATAAAACTAGAAAATCTTATTCTGTTTTTAAGTACCCCATTCAGTGCTGTAATGTCTGCTTAATAGATTTAACAAAGCAAAACTGAAACCTTTTATTTAGTCAACCATAAAAAGTGCTATTCATGTCAGTCTTGTTCTTAATAATCTTTACATGAAATCATTTGTGTGTTTCAGCCCAGCATAATAGCACATCAGAGGGCGGATCTGATGATAATGATGAAACTGAGCCAAGCCGAGTCCCAGATCTGACCTGTCCACACTGCATGTCCAAGCGTACTGCTGCTTCTGCACGTAAGCATCTTCTCTCCATCATAATAACAGGCTCTGAAATTGAGCTCACTTTTTAACTTTGCTATATTTTTCTCCTTCTGTCTTTAACACCATTTAATACAGGTACAGTGAGAAGTTCTCCACGTCACGCCCAGTCCCATTGCAGCCATTGTCCATTGTGTGGTGCATCACAGTTCAGTCAATCAAGAATCCCTCAGTCAGGTTTGATGCTTCATTACCCACAGTATAACCTCACAGGACCCATAAATTATTGTAATATTTGTCCTCTGTAGAGGACGTTGGTTATTAGTGAATTTCAGTGAGATATGACATGCAGTTTTAGTTAGTGTAATTTTTTTACAGTATGATTTTAATTTCTAAAGATGTTTTAGTGCATATGTTTTCACATGCTGGTTACATTACAGTAGATGCCAACAAAACCTTTTCTTCTTTGCAAAATTGCATTGCATTATGCAGTCTTAAAATTTGCCCTACAGTTACAAATACTGTATATATAAGGCTGGCAACAAGATGCATATGAATGAAAATGAATTTATTATAATTTTGTACAACTTTCAAACATAAGTTTTATATTTTTGTTTACATTTCTTAAAGGGGACATATCATGAAAATCTGACTTTTTTCATGTTTATGAAATAGTATATTATATATATTATTATATATATGTATATTAAGTGCTATAATTGGGCCCCCAGTGCTTCTATCAACCTAGAAAATGTGAATAAAACAACCAAAAAACGTAGTTTGGGTAAACCATTCTCTGCAAGCATGTGAAAAAATAGGTAATTGAAATTTGGCAAGATCGCTCTAATCTGACGTTAGTACAATTTTCTTATTTTTTGGCTTAAAATTTGCACGTGTCTTTTCATACTTTACCTGACGTGCTATGTTGGCTCCCCTTGTGATGTCAGAAGGAGATAATGCCGCCCGTTAATCAGCACTATCCAACCACGGCACTCATTTGCACATACCACAAGTCAGAAAATCTGACTTTTTTCATGTTTAAGCGCTATAATTGGGTCCCCAGTGCTTCTATCAACCTAGAAAATGTGAATATAAACAACCCAAAACTTAGTTTGGGTAAACCATTCTCTGCAAGCATGTGAAAAAATAGGTCATTGAAATTTGGCTCCCCTTGTGATGTCAGAAGGGGATAATACGCCTGTTAATCAGCACTATCCAACCACGGCAATCATTTGCATTTATAAGGACACACCCAAAAAACGGCACATTTTCGCTCACACCTAGAAAGTGGCTATTTTACCATGCCATAATAAATTATCTATATGGTATTTTGAGCTAGAAAATCACATACACACTCTGGGGACACCAAAGATTTATTTTACATCTTAAAAAAGTCTTGTGAAATGTCCCCTTTAGGGCAAATCCACTTTTTGATTTCTTTTTTTACAGTAGCTCTCCACTTTTGGAGGTTTGTGTTAATGTGTAAACTGGTTTCTTCAAAATATGTCTAGTATACTAGTTTTATTACAAAGAATGATGTTGAACTATAAAAATCCTCTCCAGAAAATCAGGAATCAGTCCACACCCTCAGATGGAGTCAACCAATGAGGGCCTCACAGAGGAACAGAGTGGGTGTGAACATTCCAGTGGCTCCTCCCCTTACAGCGATGGGAAGTGTTCCAGTCGTCCCATATGTGCCAGTCTATCCTTCAACTTTGTAAGTAGTCAATAACTAAACATTAAATAAATAATGTACAGTGATTATATCATGATAATATGAAGTATTGACTTAAAGTAATTGATTACATTTACAAACGCAATATACTGCACAAAATGTGCACATACATTTGTGGGTCTTTTGGTTGAGCCTTACAGAAAAAATAAACCGTACTTTTACTTGTGCAACCGTAGGGTTTCATTACCCGACACAGTTTAAGCAGCATGTTCTCTCATTTTATTGTCCAGAATGAAATAAAAACATTATTTTATCCTCCTACAGTTACTTATCCAGCCCTGTAGCAACACAGGCCCACTCACAATCGTTTAACATCTTGCCAAGTCCCTCCAGAGATGAGAGGTCAGAGGTTAGGGGTCATCGGCGGCGTTCTCTTTCTATGGACCTTGAGGAGTCTTCTTTGAGCAGCTCTCTGACACGTGCCATCTCGGTAGCTAGAAACATGAGGCGGGTCTCGCGTCACATGACTCACTCTCTGGCCTCAGGACTGGAGAACATGAGTTACCTCGCTATGACCTACTGATGCCTTTGTTTACATGAACTCATTTAGCAGAGGCTTTATTCCAAAGTGACCTACCAATATGAGCAAAACTACAAAAGTGACACCTGTCTCTATTTCACAGCAGATGGAGCTCATTCATTTTCACCTAGATCATGCATGGCGCTAGTCATTTTTTGGAAACGAACTGATAAAACATTAAACATACTCATAGGTTGCTTTGGATAAAGTGTTTGCCAAATGCATTAAAGTTGTTATTTTTTTATTGGTTTACATATAAAGATTTCTTTGTGAAAGCAATTTGTGATGGGAAGACATGCAATCCGATAGATGATGATGTAAAATGTGAAATGTCTCAGGTAACACAGTAACACCATGTATGTAGCTCGTCATGTGTGTGGTTCGTAATTTCAAAATATGTGTTCTGCGCGTCAGGAGATCCTGTGTGCATCACGTGTCTTGTCACAATAAGTGCCTGCTGCAGACGCGTCTAAAGGGTTTATGATAGAAGAGACGCTCGCGTTTGCCAGATACTTGCATAATCTCACACATAATCAGAGTTTAGTGTTAAGGGAGTGTCTTGCGTGTATTTTGTGAACATAAGCGTCTCTTAATGGTTTTGACGCATGTGCACATGGTTCACATGACGCAACAAACACATTTTTTGAATTTGCGCCCCTCGGATGAGCAGACACGAGCCGCCACTGATCAAATGTATGTTTACACGTTTTTTTTTCAATTTTACATTTTGATTGTGAAGATGTTTTATCTTATAAATATGTCCGTGACAGATTTGTAAATTCAAAAAAAAAAATTAATGGTGAAAGAACAGTGCTGCTTTAAAATATGCTGATCTATTGTTTGTTTTATTTGTTATATGGTACCCTTTGACTTGTATTTGTTCACCTGCATATAGCAAATTTGAATCTGGATAATTGTTTTAAACTTGTGCCTTTACTGTACTTTTAACTTTACAGTCAACATCAGCAGATATTCAGTGCAGTGGAGTGTAGACAGTCCCAAAATACTTTGAGTCACAAGAGTTTGTAGCAGCATCAAGGTCAGTGTTCAAGGACCAGCATGCATTTCACTTTGTGAACCACAGTCTAGGGACTTTTTCTCAATATATATATATAAAAAAAATTGTAGTAGCCTACTTAATTATCATAAATGAACAATTGACTAGAGACTTGGGTCATTAGCTCAGTTTCCATCCAAACGTGAAGCGAATCTTTTCAAAATTCACAAACAAAAGAAATGCGAATTAGATGCGTTTCAATCAAGTTGTTTGAGCGAATGATGATGATATTGGTAACCTAGTAATCAACTGTAAACAAAACAATGTACGCGTGAAAAATGGAGACAGGACTGCATGTAGTCACAAATGGGGCAAGTTATTAATGTATTTGCCGTGCAGCTTGTAATTGCCAAACTGAATGCTGTGCACAGGGAAGGAATGCAGACTTATTACTGTATGAAGGCACTAGCTGCAAGGACATTGCGATGATGCCGAACCCCATATATAGTCAAGACGAAAACAGCTAGACAGTCAGTCCCGTTGGTTTAATGTTCGCTACATGAAAATTTATTCGGCAAATCCATTTCCATCTCACATTTTTCACATTTACTCTTTTTCACATAAATCAAAAACCACCTCAAACGAGCGTAAAAACTTTTTTGCGAATCAAGGGATTTTTATGTAAATTTGGCGTTTCCATCACTTGGGGTTTTCGATGATACTTTTTTATGCGATACCTCTAAATGCGCATAAGATGGTGATGGAAACATTGCTATTGATAAATTAGATTTTGAATGTCACTGACAGTGTTGGGGAAAGTTACTTTTAAAAGTAATGCATTACAATATTAAGTTACTCCCCAAAAAAGTTTTCTTTTACTTACTTACTTACTTTTCATGGAAAGTAATGCTTACGTTACTTTTAAGTTACTTTTGCATTACTTTTTCTTATTTTTCATGTGTTTTTTATGACTGAGAATTCTGCATTTAGAAATTGCATATTTCCATCGCAAAAATGTCAAGCTCTGGTCTGCCACACGGAAAAGAATGATTCATTCAATTTACTCAATTTTTTAAGGAAGGTGGTCGCAATTAATTTATTTAAGCTAAATTTAAACAAATAAAGAAAATAGAAAAACAAAACAAAAAACTTCTGTTTAAATTAAATGTAGTTTAAATAAAGTGATTGCGACCACTTACCTTAGAAAAGTTGGGTAAATTGAATGAATAATTTTTTTTAGTGCATCTCCATTTCTGACTGAAACTGTTCACGCATAGAGTGTGTAATTCTACGTTAATACGTTCAGTTTAATGCAGTACATTGTTTTTTTACATCTAATTAATTAAACTGAAAAGTAACTTTCATTACTTTTTTAAAAAAGTAACTCAAATATTAATGTGTACATTTATAAAGTTATGCGTTACTTTACTCGTTACTTCAGAAAAGTAATATTATTACAATATTTTGAATTTGCGCCCCTCGGTAGGGGTGCACCAAAATTTCGGTCGCCGAAAATTCCGGCCGAAAATGCCATTATCGGTTTCGGGCCGAAATAAAAAATCCAGCCGAAAATGTAAACCGAAAATGAATGTCAACCGCGCCCCTCCCATCTGTGCGCTATCGCTTGGGTTTCACTCACGGTGATCAGTCGACTGAAACTGTTCATGCATAGAGTGGTAATTCTACGTTAATACGTTCAGTTTAATGCAGTACATTGTTTTTTTTACATCTAATTAATTAAACTGAAAAGTAACTTGCATTACTTTTTTAAAAAAGTAACTCAAATATTAATGTGTACATTTATAAAGTAATGCGTTACTTTACTCGTTACTTCAGAAAAGTAATATTATTACGTAATGCACGTTACATGTAATGCGTTACCCCCAACACTGGTCACTGATATGCACGTTTATATTGTATTAGCTTTTAGCTAAAATTATGAGTAGTTATGAATAAGATGTGAGATTTTTTTAATCCTATAGGTTGTGCAATGAAGATTACATTTTCTTCTGAGGATTTAAAGACAGAGTTAGGGCAAGAAGGGAAAATGCTTTCTGAGGTAAATGTCAGAAACAATAATGTGTTTGATGTTTTATACTTATATAGTTGTAATTGTAGACATTTATTTATGATTATAAAATGAATCTAAAATATTTTACATGGTGTGTTGTCCTGTTTTCTGTTGCCCTGCCTCTGTTTGTCATTTTTTAAGATAAGGAACAGGATCTTTCATGTGGCTTCTTTCAAGCAATCATTGCTGCAGGTATTTGTTTGGAGGTAAATCAAACAGTCCATGCCAGCACTTACATTTTTAATTTAATTTCCATATTAATGGAATTCCTACATTACACTGCATTTAAAATGTATTTCTGAAGCATGCAGTTATGATAGATGAAGAAGATGCTTAAAGCATGCCACAAAATTACTAAATTCCATATTTGTAATGGAAGCCAATTTATTAGACAGCCTTAGTACATCGGTACACATGAAGTATACTTTAGTTTGTGCTTCAACACTCGCAAACATAGATTCCCACAGATTTAGGACGCACTACGTTCTTATTTATTGATATTCTTTGAAAAATAAATATAATAGAAATCAACCAAGTAGACACGGTTGAGTGCTTGACAGCAGCAAACCCAAAATAAGGTAATAAAAAGAGAGCAATAACCATAAGCATTTGCATCACAAAAACGTTTAGTGCAATATACATCCTGTCTGCCAGAACAGAGTATTAGAGGATAACAGAAATGTTTAAATTGGGGGTTGCGATCTTTGCAAAGCCATTCCACAGTGGAAGATATAACATTGTACCAGAAATAAACTATTAGACGTACAAACAAAAGATAGATAGTGCCTATTTTTCCCCAGTCTATCACTACAGCTACAGCTAACACATCACAAACACATTGGCTTCACATTGGCAAATAAATGTTTTACTATTTCACAGTCAGAAATTTGCACCAGTCAACAGTGAGACGAAAAACGGTAACATATGGCATATACAACAACACGCTACTCAGTGCATGGCCCGGTTAAACATTGTTACTAACCAAGGATAGGACTTAATCAGACGAGATACAATACTGAAATACAACTGGCCCTTTTTTTTTAATTCCTTAAACATTTGCAAGCAATGGCCTTCTTGACATTAAATCATGGAAGGAGACATAAAAAATAAAAGAGTAAATGCTCCCAGAATCGTGGTGGGGTTGACGTCTGCTATCTATGTACAATGTCCATTTCACTTTTACTCCTTTTTTTGGCTTCTTCACCACTGGAGTCCCAGAAGATAGTCATCGTTTCATTTTACACGTTTTTTAATTTTTTCTGTATTTTTAAACATGTCAAAAGGGGCCACATAGTAGCGTCCGTGGCATGCACATCTAAAAGGAGACAACACCTAACCCCCACACGTTTTTTTTAACTGGTCCATCAGCTTATGAAATGATATGCGTTATTTTACCTCACTGGTTCATTTTGCATATTAACCAGTCCCTCCCCAACCCACCATCAAACTATTAAAAAACACACCGAGTTAAATAAACAAATGCAAAATGATATACCATTTACACATTCTAGCAGGTTCCATAACATACAATATAACATTTGGTACTTATAAGGTTTTAAATGGCAATTAGAAATGAAAACTCATTTCGACAAAGTATTCATTTGCATCCATTGTAAAGCAGAAGAATACTTGCAATGATTCTTTAATTTCAATATACTATATATATATATATAGTATTTATAGACTTTATAACTTCACCGATCATTTTTTTCCTCTCAAGCAAGATGCATACACAATTTATATAGGAGCGGGTGAGACATCTGGAGTTATGGGAGAAGAAAGGTACAGTAACTGAGACATGGGGTTGGGGGGAGGAAGTTGCGATTTTAACTTGTCGGCTCCTCGTCGGGTTTGTTCATGGCCTTGAGGGCGTCAAGGAGCATCGTGGGGGAGACGATATGGGTCGAACCTGTAAAGGTGAGCACCATGGAGAAAAATTAAAAGAAATGCATTAGATATGAACATATACTTTTGAATACACTTAAATACACTTACTATTCACATGTGTTTTCAGCTGTCATATATATTCAAAAACTTTCCAATTTAAAAAATCTATATATCTTTATGATTAAAATATAAATTACATATATTACAACATACTGTAAGAGTTTTAAATGGAATATACACTGTAAGGGTCAAAAGTTTTGAAACACTTGAAATGTTAAAGGGACAGTTCACCCTAAAATGAAAATAATGTCATTAATGACTCATCCTCATGTCGTTCCAAACTCGTAAGACCTCCGTTTATCTTCAGAACACAGTTTAAGATGTTTTATATTTCGTCCGAGAGCTTGTTGAGCCGTCATTGAAAATCTACGTACAGTATACTGTCCGTGACCAGAAAGGTAATAAAAACATAATCAAAGTAGTCCATGTGACATCAGTGGGTCAGTTAGAATGTGTTGAAGCATCGAAAATACATTTTGGTCCAAAAACAAATAACAAAATTACGACTTTATTCAGCATTGTCTTCTCTTCCGCGTCTGTTGCGAAGCGCATGCACGAGACCAAAGTCACGCGACTGCAGTGACGCGGATAACGTGTTATCCTTAGACATTTTTGCGAAGTTTTTTTTTTTTAGATAACATGGCAGCCGCGTCGTACGTCATCCGCGCCACTGCAGTCACGTGACCCCAGTCCCGCGCATGCGCCCCACAACAGACGCAGAAAAGAAGACAATGCTGAACAAAGTCGTAATTTTTGTTATTTTTAATGATATTTTTATTACCTTACTGGACATGGACAGTATACCGTACGTAGATTTTCAATGAAGGGTCAACAAGCTCTCGGACTAAATATAAAACATCTTAAACTGTGTTACGAGTCTGGAACATCATTTTTGGGTGAACTATACATTTATCTATGATCTTAAAAAATCTTTTAATCTAAAGGTGTATGTTTAAGTTTATTATTATTCTGTAATGTCAAAAAATAAATAAATAAAGGACGAATGAGTTTTCGAAAACTTTTAACCGGTAGTGTACATTAAAAAGGCCACAAAAATGAAACAAATACAAAGGTTTATCTATAAATTGTACCTTGTAATGATGACATTAATTAAACAAGGAAAGAATTTGATTTAGATACTTGGCTGAAGACACATTTCCATCACACATTACGGACAAACTATCAAAAAAAAACTTTTGTGCCACAGGGCCACCAGAAAACCCCTTTTATGTGGTATAGTGGCCCTAATCCCAACATCTGATTGTTGGCACCCTGTGAAACAAATGTTGTATTCTGATCCCTGTTACAGCAAAACTACATTATGTTTAGCAAAGCTGCATGTTCATCATAATTCTGATTAATAAATTAGTTTTTATTAATCAGATAAATTTGTTCATATGTTACGAGGTGGCTAACTCGTATGAAATCATACAAAGTAAATTGTCCCAAAACAAATGAATTTTATTAGAAAAAATAATGACACCTGAGCACTAACCCCGCCCCTAAACCCAACATCAAATTGGTGAAATCGAATCGTACACAAACTTAAAAATTTGGTCGAATGAATTCATACAAATTAGCCACCTTGTAAAATACGAACGAATTTCTATGAAATTGTCTTTATTTGGGTCCCAGCTGATATGATTGCAGTGGGAAATAAACCTGCAGCTTTGCTAAGTACTACTGTAATACACAATGTGATTTATAGCTCACAAACTAGATGACCAGATCTAAACTAAACAACTAGAATGGAAACGAACCATATTTTTGTTCAGTAATGACTGAAGTAGTCAAAGAAGTGTTTAATGCTGCAGTATGGATTGGAGCCGGCATACTGCATGGTGATCATTTACAAACACAACAAATCAACAGAAAACAAAACACTTAAAAGGGATATTGCTTTAGAAAGCTTACACTTTGTATTTTTTATAGGTTCAAGCAATGATCATTACTGTTTCTTTATATTTGTAAGTACACTCTGTATTACAGGACCTTTTTTGTGCAGTTTATTGGGTTACATATTTTTATCTATTAAGGTGATTTATCTTTCAGGTATCGCAGTATTGGGAGTTGCTGCTCAGTTTAATGTGGAACAAGGCAAAGTCTGAAGGTAGGTTTCACAAATTAATATTAGTCATTTATAACACTTAAAGGCACAATATGTAAGATTTTTGCATGAAAATATCCAAAAATCACAGTTCACATGTGTACTTTCAATGTTTGAATTGAGAGAATTTGCAGATGTAACGCCCATTCATAGGGTCGCTTGTCAATGCCGTCATGTCCGGGTTATCCTCAGTTTCCACTAGGGATGTTAACAATTAATCGATCTTCGATTAATTGTTGATAAGAATTAAATCTATAAAACTTACTGATTGTCGAAAAAGCAAGCATGTGTGTGCGGCGCCTGCGCAAAGCACATACAGCCGGCGAAAAAATGAAACAAGCGCGCAGAAGTTAAACTAGCCATGATCACAATGATGCTCGATGCCAAACACACACCTGGGCTTTTTAACATCATGCGAGACGAGACTGGCTGCTAACGCAATGAAATGGCATCCGCAGTGGATCTTATTCGGGTCCATAACATTGAAATTAACATTAACCAATATTAATAAATGCTGTATAAGTGCAGTTCATTACTAGTTCACTAATGTTAACCAATGAACCTTATTGTAAAGTGTTACCAATGAAACTTTTATTTTTTATGGACGCACAGACTTTCATACAACTGTGCAGAGTGCCCATATGAGGCGGAGTTATACTGTGTCTATTAGTCATTATATTTCATTACGAGATTAAATTGATGATTTTTATCAAAACTTCAACTACATTGACTCATTTTACAATCCCACTAGCATGTTATTTAGACAAAATGAAATCTTTCAATTTGCGTGAGTAAGCACACTTTAAAGGCGGAGTCCACGATGTTTGAAAAACGCTTTGGAAAATTAGACGGGCCGACTACCAACACACACTTATAGCCAATCAAATCAAATCAAATGCCGGGTTGCGTATGTGTGGGGCGGGTCTATCAACAGAAGGTCCAGATTCTATTGGGGTAGGGGCGTGTTTGTTTAGGTGATTTCAAATATCAACATTGGCTTTCAAACATCATGGACTCCGCCTTTAATGTCCAATGGCTATATATGCCACTGCTGTGAAGGCTTATTGCACTATTAGAGTAGTCGATTCATTGATGGTTAATTTAAACGATCATCGAATATGGGAAATTGCATAAATTGACATACCTAGTTTCCACATTTGGTGCCATAGAAAACATGGATGTTTTCGACTTCATGTGGCATTGCGTAATTCAGTCGGTGTATGACATCAAAGTATGGCGAGAGCGATTCAAAAACAGTACTATTGAATCGCTCTTGTGATACTTTAATGCCATACGGCAGTCGATCTGCGCAACGTTGTATGCGCAAGTAGTACTTGCGTCTAGCACGTCACTTTGTTGCTGGTTTTATCAAGCTACACGGTGGGCTTATATTATAACGTAATGGTTAAAAAAAAATTCATTACATTATCCATGAACTTTTTATGTGAGTCCTGTCAGAATGATTCCTTTTGACAGTGTAAAGGTAAAAACTACAAATCCTGTTGTTCCACTACGTCATCAAGCTACGCTGTTGTTGTTGTTTAGCGACCTCTAGTAGTGAAACTAACATATTGTGCCTTTAATTTGGGGTATGAACTGTACATCTGCACAGGAATTATAGTGCTGTAATATAAAGTATACAATAACTTGCATAGTAAACTAAACATCATCCTTGCTTATGATTGGAGACCACAAATTGTATTTTTTTAAAGTGTGATGTTCTGGTCAGCTTCATAAGTAACAATTTTAGTAGAAAAAATACCTGTGGGATAATGTAAAGGTTGCATAACCAGGTTAGGTTAGTTTAGTTATGTTAGTGTTTTAGGGATTTTGTGGTGAAGCGTTAGTGCTAAAGCATATCTGAAGAACACCGCTACATTTCAAGCTTTGGCATCTGCAGAAGAATTATACAGACAAGAGCCAGGCGTTCTGGCAAAGGTCATTTTAACACATTCTTTGCAGACAGCCACTTGGTCATGTAGACGTGATGTGAGGTTGTTTGTTGAACTGGACTGGAAACAAAAGAGATCAGAAACCAAATTATCCTGCATTGAAATCCCACATCAAATCAATAACCTCTCCAAAGAGAAAAACGTTAATATGAGTGATTGCTTTGGATTGTTATTAGGAAATATGGTGAGTCGAAAGGGTAGATTAAATCTGCGGGGAAAAGTTTTTAAAGTGATATTTGTGAGAGAGCAAATAAAAGTAGCCCTTCCTCGTCCAAAAAAGAGGCACTATTGAATTAAAAGGTGCATATTGGGAAAATGCAGTTTAATCCACCCAGCTGAGAGAATGCGAAGTCAACAGGGATGTGGTCGGGACCACCACTGCATCTGTCACTCAAAAAGAGGCTCCACCCACCACAGTTCTAAATGAGTACTGGTAGAGGGCGGAGCCTGAGTGAGACTCGCAGGTTGGCCAGACTCTCATCCCTGAGACGTGGTGACACTGTAAAACGGTAGAAAGTGGTAACAGGAGCAAGAAGAAAAGAAATCCCTTGTGCTGTGGGGGTTCAGAAAGGGTTTCTTTGTTCGGCTTTGTTCTTTACTTTGTCAGAGTGTGATTTCTGTCTCCCTCCCTTCCCTGTTTCTTTCTCACTCGTCTGAGGGGTCAGGGTCCTCAAAGGACACCCTAGTGGATTCTCGGAAGTCGGGGTGCCGCAGGTCCATTAGAAATTTGGTTGGGGTGAGCATGTGAGTAGAACCTGCGGAGGAACAAAGGTGGCTTCACGCTCTGAATGAATCTCACACCGCACACTGCGCTCTTTCACCACCTTTCAAACGAGGGTTAAAGGTACACTTCACTTTTTTTGAAAATAGGCTAATTTTCCAGCTCCCCTAGAGTTAAACATTTCATTGAATTCATTCAGCTGATCTCCGGGTCTGGCGCTACTACTTTTAGTATAGCTTAGCACAATCCATTGAATCTGATTAGACCATTAGCATCGCACTAAAAATAACCAAAGAGTTTGGATATTTTTCCTATTTAAAACTTGACTCTTCTGTAGTTACATTGTGTACTAAGACCGACAGAAAATTATAAGTTTTGTGATTTTCTAGGCAGATATGGCTAGGAACTATACTCTCATTCTGGCGTAATAATCAAGGACTTTGCTGCCGTAACATGGCTGCAGGAGGTGCAATGATATGACCCAGCAGCCGAAAATAGTCCCCTTCGTAACTTTCAATGGCAGGGCACTGCGTAATATCACTATGCCTGCTGCAGCCATGTTACAGCAGCAAAGTAGTTGATTTAAAGTCCTTGATTATTATGCCAGAATGAGAATATAGTTCCTAGCCATATCTGCCTAGAAAATCACAACTTTTAATTTTCTGACGGTCTTAGTACACGATGTAACTACAGAAGAGTCCAATTTTAAATATATGCTAATGCAATGCTAATAGTCTAATCAGATTCAATGGATTATGCTAAGCTATGCTAAAAGTAGTAGCGCCAGACCTGGAGATCGGCCGAACGGATTCCAAAATGGCAAAAATCAAATATTTAACTCCAGGGGAGCCGGAAAACGAGCACATTTTCAAAAAAAAGTGGAGTGTCCCTGTAAACAACCATCTGCTGAACCTAAATTTTTCATTAAAGAAATATTCCACTTTCATCAAAAAATGTCTGATAATTTACTCACCCCCATGTCATCCAAGATGCTTTTGTCTTTCTTTGTTTAGTCGAGAAGAAATTCAATTTTTTTAAGAAAACATTCCAGGAATTTCTCCATACAGTGGAGCTCAACAGTTTACAGTTTCAATGAAGTTTAAAATTGCAGTTTCAATCCAGCCTCAAAGAGCTCTAAATGATCCCAACCAAGATATAAGGGCCTTATCTAGCAAAACGATCATAATTTTCGCAAAATAAAATAAAAAATATGTATTTTCAAACCGCAACTTTTCGTTTTGCACTAGCTGTGTGACGCGCCAGCGTGACCTTACGTATTACATAATCATGTCGAAAGGTCACGCATGATGTATACAAAACTACCACCCCAGTGTTTACAAGTGTGAAGAATGCTGTGGAGACTGTTCAGACGCTGTTGTATGTGGAATGATACTAATGAATGTCTTTGTGTCAATTGATTGTTTAAAGTGGGCTGCAAGTGTGCATTTCACATATGTAATGCGTCACCTTTCAACATGATTATGTAATACATAAGGTTGCACTGGTGGATCACAAGGCTAGTGCAAGACAAGAAGTTGTGGTTAAAAAGTATATATTTTTAATTTTTTGGTGAAAATGATGATCATAAGACCCTTTTGCGTCGGTTTGGATTGTTTAGAGCCCTTTGAAGCTGTATTGAAACTGTTGTGGTAAACTGTTCCACTATATGGAG
Organism: Misgurnus anguillicaudatus; assembly: GCF_027580225.2. Classification (NCBI taxonomy): domain Eukaryota; kingdom Metazoa; phylum Chordata; class Actinopteri; order Cypriniformes; family Cobitidae; genus Misgurnus; species Misgurnus anguillicaudatus. The sequence goes on from NC_073345.2 coordinate 26,720,932, forward strand.
AAAAATCATGTAACGTTTTCCTCAAAAAAACGTAACTTCCTCTCGACTGAACAAAAAAAAAGAAATAAACATCTTGGATGTTTTTAATGAAAGTGGAGTAATCCTTTAATATCATCCTAAAACTTAGGGTCGAAGTATCGACAACCAGCAAAGCGTCCTTTGGTTAACTCAGTGTCGTCATGTCAGAATACTGCAGTCGTATGGGAACATCTTACTAGAGCCTCGCTGAGCTCCAGTCATTTTAATTGCTGTGAGTGTGAACAGCCTTTCACGCTTCCGAATTGTCGTAAATAAAAAATCCTGGCAGCAAAATAAATGTGTATATCTTGTATAGTCTAACACACACACAACACGTACACACACACAGAAAACTTACGAACATAGACTTAAGAACACAGCAGAGGCTCACAACTGCAATTCAAAAGCAGTTAAAACAAGACAGCACAAAATACAAGACAAGAGCACAGGAAATGTTATACAAGACAGACTCCCAGTCTGGGATATAAACTGATATCATATGACAAAACAGAGCAACAATATTTATCTGGGGTTTTAAAGGGTGTTTGCGTAAAATTTTGAATACAATGAAACTATATAGTAAAGAGATCTTTTGCAGACTCACCAACGATGGCCTCCCATTTGCCACTGGCCTGTGTGACCTCATAGGCACAGCGCATCTCGCTGAAGGACGCCCCTCCAATGATGAAGACCATGACGCGAGGGCCTGTACGGTACTCTCCAGGGGTTTTGTTCTTGTGCCAGTGGCCATATCGGGCACTACCATAGGAAAAAAAAACATGAACAGGCAAGACACATTTACATCAGCTTTAAAGTAACACTCCACTTTTTTAAAAAATATGCTCATTTTCCAGCTCCCCTGGAGTTAAACATTTAATTCGTACAGTTTTGGAATCCATTCAGCCGATCTCCGGGTCCGGCGCTACCACTTTTAGCATAGCTTAGCACAATCCATTGCATCTGATTAGACTATTAGCATCACGCTCAAAAATAACCAAAGAGTTTCAATATTTTTCCTATTTGAAACTTGACTGTTCTGTAGTTACATCGTGTACTAAGACAGACTGAAATTAAAAAGTTGCTTTTTTTAGGCAGATATGGCTAGGAACTATACTCTTATTCTGGCGTAATAATAAAGGACTTTGCTGCCGTAACAAGGCTGCAGCAGGCGTAGTGATATTACGCAGTGCCTTAAAATAGTTCCCTGCTATTGAAAGTTACTAAGGGGACTATTTTCGGCTGCTGCGTAATATCATTGCGCAGTGATATATCATAGGAAAAATATCGAAACTCTTTGGGTTTTTTTTAGCGTGATGCTAATGGTCTAATCAGGTTGAATGGATTGTGCTAAGCTATGTTAAAAGTGGTAGCGCCAAACCCAGAGATCGGCTGAATGGATTCCCAAACGGTAAGAATCAAATGTTTAGCTCCGAGGAGCTGGAAAATGAGCATATATTCAAAAAAGTGCAGTGTCCCTTTAAAGTAAAATCTTCAAATTGTTAATATGAAGCAGAGAGTAACGTGAATGATGAACAATACAGAAAACATACAAATGAAAGATGAACGAAATAGACGATCTGAGACGTAAGGTGGGAGCAAAACATTCTCACATGAAAAACTATAGTAGATACCATAGTATTTACTATAGTAACTGTAGTAATATTTCATGAAAACCATTATACGTCATCGACCCAGAATGCACTATGCGCGAAACATAATGGTGGCCTTCACAGCTTGAAATGAGTATTACACCTTGGTTTTTTTTGAAGTAATGAAAATGTTTTATGTGTTTCTATCAATGGATTGTAGTAGTACAGGCAAATATAAAGTATTAAAGCATATATGTCTTTATAGTTGAGGATCTGTGCTGTTAATGCTTACAGTAGGTAGTAAGTAGAGATGCACCAATATATCGGCCAATAATCGGTATCGGACAATAAAAGCAATATTTCACAATATCGGCCAATAGTTTAAAACTGCCGATAGTCATGACCAATATCCTGTCAATCAAAAGAGAACAGGAAAATGCTATGAATTTGAGCTCTGTGCATAGAAAATGTAAAGAAACATCACTAGTTTAATGTTCAATATTAATGGTCGTTATATAATTGAATAACATTCAGAAAACGTAATCTTTTAGTCTGAATAATCGGGTATTGTATCGATGGGAAAATTTTATATTGGCGCATCTCTAGTTATAAGTATTATTGTCTGATACTATGGTACAATATAATTGCATTTGCATAATAAGAGAGGAAATCCTAAATCCAATCAATAACCCACAGTATGGGACCCAGCAGCTCCCAAATCTCCCCCAACATGGGACTTTCTGCTTTCTCTCATCTGCTGTTTACAGCCGCTATACAGGTTCAGGGATCATTACTGCTGACCCTGAAAAATAGCCCACTCTTTTGCACGTCGTTCACCCCCGCCTGACCACCAACCAATCTTGATATTGATCTGAATGTTCTCCCAACATCTCTACACAAATAATTATCAGTCCAGTGATTCTCTCTTTGGTTTGTGCAACACAAAAATGCATGCATACACCTGTGTATTAGGGAGCTGAATTAATGATACAATATTCAGTTTTGTGTGCATGTACCTGACTGCAGAAGTGCTGAAGGAAGAGGAAGAGCGTGTTGAGATGTACGGATAGTGTTTGGTGTCCAGCTTATCTTCAACAGCATCCTGCAAGGTAAGAATACACATTAGAAAGGATCTGCATGTGGTTAGTAGTAGTATTATGTAAGTATTACTATATAAACATTTACCTCCATGATATCCTTGATCAGTGGGGTCCAGCGAGAAAGCTGGTAGGTCTGCTCGCTCACACGCTCTTTACGATCGAGCTTTTTGCCCCGGCGGAGGGTGGACTGCAATACACAGAAGTAAAAAAGAAATTCTATGTGTCAGAGAAAATGAACTGTCCTTTAACTTTAACCTAGGGAAATTTGTTTAATAGTTGCTTACATCTGTGATGATGGGGATACCCAGGTTAGCCATATTAGTGATGATCTCGCTGTCCTCAGGAGGGATCTGGGCATGTTGGATCAGCTTGTTAAGGTTCTCCTCTGTGATTCCGTTTTTACGACATTCATAAGACACGTTACAAAATGGCCGCTCGGGGGGCGGGAACGCAAGCTGAGATGTAAAATGGCTGCCAAGGAACAGAACTGTTTCTCATACCGTTTTTGAGGAAAATGTAGAGCAGGATGATGCGGATCTTGTCGTAGGTGCTGACGTTGGCATCCAGCAAGATGGGCACGATTGCCCTCATGGGGTCTTTAATCTTTTCACCCTCTGCGTCTGTTCCCATAGCAAGATCCTGTGAAGTAACCAGATAGAATGCATTCAATTCGCCGACTATGCCCTAAAAGTATGTACTGTTTTTAAAGTATGGGACTAACAGAGATGGGACTGATGTTCATTATCACAAAACAGAGTCCTTTAGGTTGATACGAGACCTCTTTGCTTGTTTATTATCTGATAATGGCCCGATCACTGTAAATTTTTCTTTACTACAATGCCAAAAAGTCCAACAGTAAGTGTTTCTTGTGTAAAACCATGGTAAATATTCATAAAATGCTATCTTTTTACAGTAATATCTGGTGTGATCTGTACCTGTTCTACACGGCACAGCTTGTCCACGGTTCCCTGGTAATGCTTCATGCAGTCTTCGGCCAACTGCAGGTGAGTCGAGTACTAAACAGACAGATTATAAGAGTCAACAGTAAATATATGACGGCCTGTGGCGTATCTCTTGTACTTTGGGACATAAGGATTTTATTCACCTTGCTGAGCTCTTTCTGGTATTGTGGCATCTTCTTAAGCATTTGGGACAGGTCCCTCATGGTTGTCTAAATCACAGAATAAACATACAGTAGGTCAGATCGCACATTACTGCATGTCTGCTGGAATATAGTACATCACAGCAAAAATGTATGCATGTTTGTATACGATTGTGCTGCGTCAGTAATGTCAATCAATATACTAATCCTAGTCTAGCATCAGATTGATTTCAAATGATTTCAGCCATCACAGTTTGGATTCGGCTGCCAACACAATCTCATCTGCCAGGCTGTCCTACTCTACCCCCTTCCCAATCCGACTCCAGCATACCTTCTCCCCAGTGTTCATCCGTTTACTGGCTGAGAATTCCTTCAGGGATCGTGTGACCTCTCTGCGAGTAAGGGGAATAATAAAAACATCCATTTACAAAGAATATTCATGAAAGAGAAAGAGAGGGATTCATGAAAGAAAGCGGATCTAAAAATGATGAGGTTTTACTCACTGAGACACCTCGGCGATATGTTTGTGTCGTAATGCCACCCAGAGGTCATCGTCTTCATGCAACAGGACTTCCTTCTCACGAGAGTCACCTACTCCGGTGCTCTCATACCTAACATGCACAAACCAAACAAACGGTTTGAGTTTCCAACTTACAAACCAACTAACTAGTGATAAATCAATATATCGGTCCAGCCAATGTCTGGCTATTTTCAGTTTATAGGTTAATAACAATGGCTGCTTGGCAGATAAACAGAAGTGTTAGCACTTGCCTTGTTTCTAGTTTACTCTTGTTTTTTAATGTGACACTGTAGCATGGGTATATTTGTAGCAATAGCCAAAAATACATTGTAGGGGTTAAAATTAATACATTTTTATTGCCACAAATTATTTAGATATTAAAAGGATAGTTCACCCAAAAATGAAAATAATGTAATGTTGTTCCAAGCTCGTAGGACCTCCGTTCATCTTCGGAGCACAGTTTGAGATGTTTTATATTTGGTCCGAGAGCTTGTTGACCCTTCATTGAAAATCTAAATATGGTATACTGTCCATGTCCAGAAAGGTAATAAAAACATCATCAAAGTAGTCCATGTGACATTATTGGGTCAGTTAGAATGTGTTGAAGCATCGAAAATACATTTTGGTACAAAAAAAAACAAAAATTACGAACGACTTTATTCAGCATTGTCTTCTCTTCCACGTCTGTTGTGAAGCGCATGCGCAAGACTAAAGTCATGTGACTGCAGTGACGCGACTGACGTGTTATCCTCAGATATGTTTGCAATTTTTTTTTCAAACTTACAGCGTGCGTCTCCCTCAGACTGTAAACGAAGCCCGGCCGCACAAAAAAAAAAAAAAAACAGCTGGGGCGCACCAGATAACACGTCAGCCACGTCGTCCATTTAGACTTTAGTCTCGTGCATGTGCTTCACAACAGACGCGGAAGAGAAAACAATGCTGAACAAAGTCGCAATTTTTTGTTACTTTTTGACCAAAATGTATTTTTGATGCTTCAACACATTCTAACTGACCCACTGATGTCACATGGACTACTTTAATATGTTTTTATTACCTTTCTGGACATGGACAGTATACCATACGTAGATTTTCAATGAAGGGTCAACAAGCTATCAGACTAAATATAAAACATCTTAAACTGTGTTCCGAAGATGAACGGAGGTCTTACGAGTTTGGAACGACATGAGGGTGAGTCATTAATCACATTATTTTCATTTTTGTGTAAACTGTCCTTTTAAGTAAAGATCATGTTTGAAAAATATAATTTGTCAATTTCCTACCGTAAATATATAAAAATGTATCTATCATTAGTAATATGTGTTGCGAAGGACTTCAAAAACGTATATATTCAGCTTTCAGATTATCTAAATTTCAGAAAATTACCCTTATGACTGGTTTTGTGGTGCATATTATAACATATATTTTGTGTGGGTTGCATCAGCAGTCACCCATTTTGTGATACGCATACAAATGCTTGTTTTTTGGGCATGCGAATTTGTAGACTCACTTGTAGACATCATTCTCGATGGGCAGCAGGTCGTAAGCCATAGCCTGAAAGGTGAGCTCATGCAGGACGGGGGAGACGGGGTCGAAACCTCGATCCAGAATAATGAGCTGAGATCGGGCCTTGTCTGGACCCTGCAGAAAGATGTCGTAAAGATGTTCAGAAAGCATTTTTAGCTAAACAAATCTACTGTTCTGACAATGGACATGACTCATATGAATTGCCCAGCATAGTTTCTTTTTCTGCAGTGTAAGGTGAATAACTACAGTAAGAGATGTGCTGCTCACCTCTCCCATTGTGGGGTCATCTGCTTTATAAGCATCCAGTTTGTCTTGCAGCAACTGAGCCAGAGTTGCATTGTCTTTATACTCCCTAAGTACACAAAGAATCAGATTATTAAAAATGTAGACTTCATCTTGATCTTGAAAGTAGCTAAAATCCATTCCAGAGATAACTGCGTCTACTAAATCTGTGTACTTTTTTGATAACTAGGATGTAAGTAAAAGGAAACTGTTATCAAAAATGTAAGATAATCATACAAATTTAGCACAAAAAAACAAGAGGTTGTTGCTCTGTATTGGTTTCATTGGATTTTACAGCAAAAAGTAGCGGTACAGTAATGTGTGTCTTACCCTCGGTATCTCACAGCAGGATACTCCTTCAATGTGGCACACAGTGTGGCCAGCTGATCGGCCAGTCGCTCCATCACAGGGTTCTTCAGCTGTGTCTTATGGGGGCTGTAGAAACTCTGAAAGGCATCAGGGTTGTCCAAAGAGAAAACCTAAACACACATTCATATTGTTAGTGGAATAAATCAATAGGTTTTTATAAGTCATCATTCTGTGTATGTTGCAGTCAAAATTGTTAACTGTATGTGGGCATATACACTCACCTAAAGAATTATTAGGAACACTATACTAATACTGTGTTTGACCCCCTTTCGCCTTCAGAACTGCCTTAATTCTATGCGACATTGATTCAACAAGGTGCTGAAAGCATTCTTTAGAAATGTTGGCATATATTGATAGGATAGCATCTTGCATTTGATGGAGATATTTAGGATGCAAATCCAGGGCACGAAGCTCCCTTTCCACCACATCCCAAAGATGCTCTATTGGGTTGAGATCTGGTGACTGTGGGGGCCATTTTAGTACAGTGAACTCATTGTCAAGAAACCAATTTGAAATTATTTGAGCTTTGAGACATGGTGCATTATCATGCTGGAAGTAGTCATCAGAGGATGGGTACATGGTGGTCATAAAGGGATGGACATGGTCAGAAACAATGCTCAGGTAGGCCGTGGCATTTAAACGATGCCCAATTGGCACTAAGGGGCCTAAAGTGTGGCAAGAAAACATCCCCCACACCATAACACCACCTGTCCAGTGATAACAAGGCATGATGGATCCATGTTCTCATTTTGTTTACGCCAAATTCTGACTCTACCATCTGAATGTCTCAACAGAAATCGGGACTCATCAGACCAGGCAACATTTTTCCAGTCTTCAACTGTCCAATTTTTGTGAGCTCATGCAAATTGTAGCCTCTTTTTCCTATTTGTAGTAGAGATGAGTGGTACCCGGTAGGGTCTTTTGCTGTTGTAGCCCATGTGCCTCAAGGTTGTGCGTGTTGTGGCTTCACAAATGCTTTGCTGCATACCTCGGTTGTAACAAGTGGTTATTTCAGTCAAAGTTTCTCTTCTATCAGCTTGAATCAGTCGGCCCATTCTCCTCTGACCTCTAGCATCAACAAGGCATTTTCACCCACAGGACTGCCACATACTGGAGGTTTTTCCACACCTTTCTCCGTAAACCCTAGAAATGGTTGTGCGTGAAAATCCCAGTAACTGAGCAAATTGTGAAATACTCAGACTGGCCCGTCTGGCACCAACAACCATGCCACGCTCAAAATTGCTTAAATCACCTTTCTTTCCCATTCTGACATTCAGTTTGGAGTTCAGGAGATTGTCTTGACCAGGACCACACCCCTTAATGCATTGAAGCAACTGCCATGTGATTGGTTGATTAGATAATGGCATTAATGAGAAATTGAATAATCCTTTAGGTGAGTGTAGACGGTTTTAGCGGCAACAATAATTAACTTCCCAAATTAACTTCCGGTTGACTTTCGCATAGAATCAATAACACAAGAGTCTCTCTAGAGTAGATTATTTTAATATCAAGCAAAATAAATTAATTAAATATTTAACCAAAGGTCATGGGTTTGATTTTCAGGGAACACATACATTAACTCTTTCCCCGCCATTGAAGAGTTAACTCGTCAATTATGAGAAAACGCTTCCCTGCCAATGACGAGTATTTCCGGCTTTCTGCAATTCCGCAACTTATAAAACCCAATAAGGCACACAGCTGTATGTCCGTGTAAGTTTTTAAGGATCTCTCTGCATCTGATCTCTATCAAAAGTCCTTCAAAAAAATGCGATTATCTCAGGTTTTGCTCAAAATTTGGTGTTTTTGAAGAAACATCCACATATTTGAGAGTTGATAAAAAACTAATGAATGTAGGATGAAAATGTTTGTTTGTTTGAAAGCAGAGGGTCTGTTCTTTCATCTGATATATTGTATGTTTATATATTTAAAGAAGAACATATTCTGGGAGGCATTAAACTTTTGTGAAAATAATGAAACATGCTGGCGCTGGCTGTACACTTTGAATGCACTGAAGGTCACTTTGTGTCACATAGTTTATTTTAGTCATGTCTCCAGCATTTTCTTTCTATCACCATCTATCACCAATGTTCTTTTCTTTGGTTTAATTGCCTTCATGATTCACAGTATGAATCTGTCTTTCCCCTCCTATGGATCAGTGCTCAATCCCAGCCATCACCCCTCCCCACTCTCTATCTACACAAGGTCACATGATTATCCTTCTGCTTAGCAGATGGATGCTCAGTGTTTGCCCCCGCTCATAAAGTCCTCTGATTGGCTGCTGCTTTCTGTGGATGCTGTATCAGCCAATTATATGCTGCTGAACAAGGCACACTGAGCAGCACAGTAGGGGGAAGCACCGTGCTTCAGACTCTACTGAATTAATCATAGCAGACAGCATCAGCAGCAATGCATTATGGGCCGGACTGCAACATCCCCTCCACCCTCAGCCTCAGAGCTGTTCTCGTACACTCAGCTACGCTGACTGTATAACTCAGAGAGACGTTTCTGGAAGCTCTGTATGGATTTTGGTCGTTTTCCATTATTGTCATCTTTCTCTCGTTTTTCATTGTTTGTCTAATTTACTCACCTGGGACTCGTATGGCAGAAAAGCAATGTTGATCTCATTTAGGGTTTTAATGGTTTTAGATGCCCGGCTCTTCACCACCTCATTAAACAGGGGATCTGGGCAAGCTGTGAAAGATGCACACAGATTAAAAAATACATCAACGGTGACCTTTATCATATGTTATTATTTAGAATTATTATTCATCTGATGACTTATTACTTATCACTTATGAATTCGTATTACATGGAGATATGTGACCAGTAAAAAACCTATACGTCACAATGTGACCTTTCTCTGTACTGAAAAGCAAAAATGGGCAAAGCCAAAGAACTTATACTGACCATGTGCTCTCCGCCATATTCGCATTAGCATCCAAAAATATTTGCAATCTCAAATTCTAGTGTGATCGCTCCTTAACACTGTTTACTAAGTTTGTTAATTCATAGAAATCATCTGGCTGATTTTCTGTGTAGTAGTAGCTTAGTGAGTGTAACACTATCACTGCTGTAGTGTTAATGTATTAAGGTTGCAGGGCTCTTGTAGTACAGTCGAGTACCCTCACATACTCACAGTCAGTAAAGAACACATGAGCCGCTTTATATTTCCCAGAATGAGGATCTTTGAAGTCATTGATGAGAGTCTGCACAGACTGTGGAGAGAAAAATAACCACACTTAGATCAGATTGTGCAATATGTGCCTATTTTATGAGGTGGCTCATTCATATGAATTTATACAATCTCATTAGTAAGTTTTAGCACGATCTGCAAGTCACGATCTGGCGAAAATGCCCCAAATTTACAAAAATAAATCATTGCTTATTTTACAAAATGTAGCACGATAATAGTAAAACCTGAAATTACGTATATTGATATGGCCTGTTAACAGTTCCCACAGGGTAAACAGTTTAAAGTTTGTTCCTGTAGCTTAACTGGTACTGCATTGTGTTAGTAGTGCAAAAGGTTGCCGGTTCGCATCCAGGAGCACACATACAATTTATAGCTTGAATGCACTGTAAGTTACTTTGGATGAAAGTGTTTACCAAATGCCTGGATTTAAATGAACAGTAATGTAAAAACTGATATAAATTATGTTTTGGTGCAAATACTTTCAACGAGGATTAGGTTAAGGAGTATAGTCATGGGATAAAAAAATCTGACCCTGGACCATTTGAAAACCTGCATTCTGAGGGTGCAAAACATCAAAATATTGAGAAAATCACCAAATGAAATCCTTAGCAACACATATTACTTATGATAAATTAATTTTTGATATATTTATGGTAAGAAATTGCGTAACATGGATATTAAATGTTTAAACTAATGATTTATGGCATAAAAATGTATAATTATGACCCATACAATGTATTGTTGGCTATTGCTACAAATATGCCCGTGCTTCTCATTACTGGTTTTGTGTTACAGGGTCACAAATATCAGCTTAGTATAGACGGTTTCAGCAGTAACAACATAAACGAGCGGCTGTTGCGGTCTGCATGTAACTTCCGGTAAACTCTGCTAATAATAAATAACAACAAAGTACTTTAAACATAGTTTATTTATAAAACAAGCAAAAAAAAAAACAACACATAGATTACATAGGAAACCAAAACATTTGTTATTTTCGACGAGGCATTTGTTCAAGAGATCAGTTTAGCAACTAGTCAGACCATTAAAAAAACGAAACCGGAAGTTCGGATCCAGACGTGTATCACGTGCGTCTGATGAAACCGTCTATAAACCAGTACAATTCAACTACAATAGCAACTGCAGTGACCAATAGAAAAAGTGAGGGTTACAGCTGTCTGTGCAAGCTGAGTCAATACTGTTTGCTTATGTGTGTGTGTTAGTGAGTGACATATGTTTAGTGTACACTGCATAAGGGTTGTGCTGTGAGATGACAGTCTGTCTGGCTGAAGGTGTGTCACTGTATTAGCATCTTATGAAACCAGCGTGTTCCTTGCGTGTACCTTGTCAGTAGGAGTGATCAGGTAAATTGCCTCTAGTGAGGGTAAAGGCTCTCTGCGTTTGTTGATGTCTTCAACAACTGCAAAGATAAAGAGAAAACAGCAAGTCAGCCCAAAAACAGCTTCCAGAATAGCACATGTACATTGCCACAATGTCTCGGTCAACAAGAAATCAATACCATACCATCTTTTTGTGTTTATATGAGCAAACTAATGTTTTACTCATTTTTACATTGCTTAATGTACTATTATCATATATATCATACTATAATGCATAATGTACTATTAAAGCACATTTAGTTTGTAGTTTTTGTCTAAAAATGCTTTACAATAAGGTTGTACTTGTTAAAGGCGGGGTGCAGGATTTTTGAGAAATGCTTTTGTAAAGGGAGTCGGGCTGAGTACCACAACACACTTGTAGCCAATCAGCAGTAAGAGGCATTTCTACTAACCGACATCGTTGCCTGGATTGCGTATGTGTGGGGCGGGTCTATCAAAAGAAGGTCCAGATTCTATTGGGGTAGGGGCGTGTTTGTTTAGGTGATTTCAAATGTCAACATTGGCTTTCAGAGATTGTGCACGCCGCCTTTAACATTAGTAAATGCATTAGCTAACACAGTATAGTACAATATAGTTATAGTAATGGTAATTTTTTTATGTTTATTTTAAGTTCATTGTGCTTTAACTGATGTTAACAATTACAACTTTTAATTTTTAAAATGTATTAGTAAATGCTAAAATTAACATGCATTAAGATTAAATGATGTAGAAGTATTGTGCGTTGCTAGTTCATGTTAGCTAAAGCATTAATTAATGTTAAAGGGACACTCCACTTATTTTAAAATATGCTCATTTTAGAGCACCCTTAGAGTTAAGCATTACATTTTTACCGTTTTGGAATCCATTCAGCAGATCTCCGGGTCTGGGTGTACCACTTTTAGCATAGCTTAGCATAATCCATTGAATCTGATTAGACCATTAGCATCACGCTAAAAATAACCAAAGAGTTTTGATAGGAAAAATATTTAAAACTTGACCCCTCTGTAGTTACATCGTGTACTAAGACCGACAGAAAATTAAAAGTTGCAATTTTCTAGGCAGATATGGCAAGGAATTATACTCTCATTCTGGCGTAATAATCAAGGACTTTGCTGCTGTAACATGGCTGCAGGAGGCGCAAAAATATTAAGCACTGCCCGAAAATAGTCCCCTTGGTAACTTCAATAGCATGCTAAAAATGGTAGCACCAGACCCGGAGATCAGCTAAATGGATTTCAAAACGGTAAAAATCAAATGTTTAACTCTAGGCGAGATGGAAAAGGAGCATATTTTCAAAAACAGTGGAGTATCCCTTTAACAAAACAAACTTGTTGTAAATATAACATTACTCAACATATGCAGATCGTCTGTTTTTACCAAACTGACCCATTCAGGCAGATTAAGGGAATGATTGTGCACATGATGTTTTGTCATCTTTGGCAAATATATGGCAAATTACTGGTGTCACTTACTGGTGATACCCTCTGTCATGATATCAGTCATTTTGCAGCAGGATGATAGCATCCTCATGCTAAGCTGGTCCACTATAAGAGCCTACAGAGAGAGAAGAGATCAAATTAAGAGAGAGAGAGAGAGAGAGAGAGAGAGAGAGAGAGAGAGAGAGAGAGAGAGAGAGAGAGAGAGAGAGAGAGAGAGAAAGGATCAAGAAACACAATTCTAAGCAGTAAGGCCAGTTTAACTCATAAGCATCTTATAGGCCATCTCATGTTACTACATTTAGTATTTTTTAATAATATAAAATGTCAAACAAGCTTAACAAGTAAAGATTAAATTGTTAAGACTTAATCTGTGGTTCGGGATTCATTAAACTTTAAGACTGTAGTACCGTACCATAAGGATGATGCAGTTACTATGGCGATGAGGTAAATGAGTTCCCCTTACCTTCCATTCTCCCTTCTTCTTTACCTTCTTGATGACATCATTCATAATCTCTGCAGAGGAGAATAAATCTAGTTAGTAGCAAATCTTTTTCGTCTCCTGTCTCCAAATAGTAAAATACACCATAAATTGTTCACCATATGTCAGTATTCACAACATAAGCAACAGCTCTAACATCTCTTATAACAGCTCTAAATTCATCATAGATCCTAAAATTATTTGGCAATTAAGGGCAGCATATGTAGTATGTGGCAACAAAACAGCTTGTATGTTCACAAATGATGTTTAATGATGAGGGTTCCTGTAGCTCAACTGGAACCGAATGGTGTTGAAGGGCTCAATGCCAAGGTCATGGATTTGACTCCCAGCCTAGGAAACACATTATCTGATGAAATGTGTATGTAATATACTTTAATTGTCTGCCAAATGCATTAATTGAATTGTGTTAATACGTAACTGATGTGTGGGAGATAAACGAGCATCCGCAAATATTAAAAGGCATGAAGGCATTAGTGATGATGACAATGTTATGCCCTCTGTCACTCCCTCTATTATCTCACTATGGCTCACATACAAAAACACACCTGCTCACTAGTCATCATGGTAAAATGGATTATCTTTTTATAGTAATACTACAGTATTCTTTGAAGAACTTTGGAGTATCATGTCTGTACCATAGTGCATATTGAAGCAGCCCAGGAAGTGAAAATTGAATCTTCTTGTAAAACTATCATATCTGCTCTATGGTCTCTCTCTCTCTCTCTCTCTCTCTCTCTCTCTCTCTCTCTCTCTCTCTCTCTCTCTCTCTCTGTGATTTAGTCGAATGTAAGTAATCCCATCATGCAGGGATTGGGCGGAGGCTACCATGTTTGTATGTTAAGGCCAATATTAGCAAGATCGCAATGCTGGCCATCTGGTTATAGTGTTGGTATAAATGTACTCAGGGTGATCTAGTGGTTTTGGTGCAGGTGCAGTAGTAGAGTTAAGCCCCAGATGGATTACAGTATGTGTGTTTAAACAAACTGTATGTTTTAGTGAAGAGATTAGCAAACCGTTTAAAAGCTGAAAGAAGATTTACTTTGATTATATTCCCATTCATTCAATGTTACCATTTAGAGATAAAGTAAGAAGTGACCAAACACATCAACGTTTTTCCTATTTAAGACGAGTAGTTATACGAGCAAGTTTGGTGGTACAAAATAAAACGTAGCGCTTTTCTAAGTGGATTTAAAAGAGGAACTATATTTTATGGCGTAATAGCACTTTTGGGAGTACTTCGACTCGCCTGAAAAGTCCGCTCCCCTTCTCCCTCTCATAATGGGAGAGGGAGGGTGTTAAGGGCTCGTTATAGTCATGCGTAGGTCCTACGGCGTAGCAGCGACGGCGTAGGTTCCGCGTCGGTTTTCATTTATACTTTTGCGTCGTCCTCCGCGTCGACGTGCAAACACACGCGGAAACCGCTGGTAGGCAGTATCCACGCGTGTAACCACAGTAGCAGTGCGACCGTCGGAGAAGAAGCAGCTTGGCAAGTTAACCCACAACCGAAGAAGAAACAGCAACTTGTTGTGTATGATTTGAGAAGACCAGCAATGATGGAAGTAAATAAACAGCGACTTATGTTGCAGTTTGAGTTAAATCACTCCTCAACTTGGCTCATCTTTGTTTTCACCGTCTGAAACGGAAATACCTATGACGCAGTTTTTTTTACCTGACGGGAGAGGTTCTGGTGGACCAATCACAGCGCTTGCGGTCCGCGTAGAACTGACGCGCTGTTAAAAATTTTGCGAGGTGCGCGTCAGGCTACGCAGAGCTACGCACAGGCTACGGATAGTAGCTACGGCGTAGAACCTACGCACGACTATAAATCGCCCTTTACTGCGCCGAGTCGAAGTACTCCCAAAAGTGCTATTACGCCATAAAATATAGTTTCTCTTTTAAATTCGCTTAGAAAAGCGCTACGTTTTATTTTGTACCACCAAACTTGCTCGTATAACTACTCGTCTTAAATAGGAAAAACGTTGATGTGTTTGGTTACTTCTAACTTTATCTCTAAATGGTACAATTGAATGAATGGGGCTAAGCTAAATGCTATCGAAGCGTCGCAGCGCGCTCCGGCGCTTACGTGCACACACACAGATGATAGAGGGATGTATCAACAATTCTTAGTTAAGGTAATAACATATTTTAATATTGAAAATGAGTAGACTATTCCTTTAATCTGCACTATCCAACCACAGCACTGCCATTTAGTGCAGAGATCAGCTCATTTGCATTTTAAAGGACACACCCAAAAACTGCACATTTTTGCTTACACCACAGTGGCAATTTTAACTTGCTATAATAAATTATCTATATGATATTTTGAGCTAAAACTTCACATATGTACTCTGGAGACACCAAAGATTTATTTGACATCTTAAAAAAGGCTTGTGAATTGTTACCTTTACTATATTGTAATGTAGGCCTATACATTCTCAGGTACAAAAGCTGTCACGGGGGCAGTACCCTTTAAAAAGGTCGTAATATGTACCATTTAGGTATACATACATGTATACATTTGGTATCAGTGACAACCCACCAAATGACAATGCAGAAACGCTTTTAAAGAGCCCCAATTATGCTAATAAATTGGCACGTTAGCACGTTATTGCAATATCCCATAGTACATACATGTTATTAAAACTTGAACTAATGCACTGTGAGTCTTATAAATTGCTTACATACCTCACAGATTTCCCACTGTCTGAAAAACGCTCGGTTTAGTTCCTGTCTCCGCCTCCCAAAATGTCTAGTGTAATCGGATTGGTCAGATGACTACTCAACTGTTATTGGTCAGCTGGGTTCGTCGTGTGTTTGAAAGGTTACGCCCCCGACTACGTGTGGGTTGACACACGGTTCTGACTGAGAGTCACGGCCTCAGAGGCAACGTAAACAAGCGTTATATTTCTCTATAAACGATGGTGTCTGTACTGCCTTACCACTTCGAGCTCGATCCAGAGAGTTCAGAAGGCCGTTACGATATAAACGATCTCCGTCAATGAATGCGATTGGATTTAACTTTTTTAGGTGTCCTTAGCTCTGCCAGAATGCTAAACGAAGACGAAAATGTGTTGCAAAAACATCCAAAAGGTAATTATAACGTACTACATAACTATATGGAAACACCAAATGTAGCACATAGAAAGTATTTGTTGAAATGATTATTAAACGATTTCACTTGGTAATTTCTACATTATTTTACTATAGTAAAATGTATTATAAGACTGCTTACATACTATATTACTGTGCAAACTATATGGACACACCAAATGTAGCACATAGAAAGTATTTGTTGAAATGATTATTAAACGATTTCACTTGGTAATTTCTACATTATTTTACTATAGTAAACTTTATTATAAGACTGCTTACATACTATTTTATTGTGCAAACTATATGGAAACACCAAATGTAGCACAAAAAAAGTATTCATTGCAATGAATGTTAGTTCTACATTATTTTACTATGGTAAACTTTATTATGAAAGAGCTTACTTATAAGTGATATGTTTTTACTTATTAGGTTTTAAGGAGAATGCAACAGGTTCCAGGGCCTCTTACCTGCGTGATTCATCATCCAGGTTTTGCACAAATTGTCTAAATCCCTACACACAGAACATTTATTGTACCGACTATAAGCCTTTGAGGTTCAGGACTAGAGTAAGTTTTATTACATTTTTAAACCCATAACACTAAAGTATTATTATAGTAACAAAGTACCCAAAAGAACAAAAGATGTAACTTTAAAGAAAATATAGTAGTCAGTCAAAAGTTTTTTTTATTTATTACAAATATATATTTAAATGTTAAACAATATACAAATAAACATACTTTAGTAACCATATTGTGCTCTTCTCTCAAAAATTGTTCAATTCACTTCTTACAGCTATCTATTCAGATAAATGGCATATCAAAGCTTTGTCAGCTGGTGCTATTTAAGACGACACTTTAGGGTTATCATCCTGTTGTGTGTTGTTCTCCAGATATGCTTGGAGCTTCCTGATCGGAATGTTGGCTTCCGACGACCCCTGCACTGAAGATGGCATGCAATCACGTCCTCCTTTGAAGGTCTCTCAAACTGTGATGCCAGGTCCATTGGAATCGGGGTTTCCTTCAGCTTATCTTCAAATACCTCATCAAACACAAGCCTGATCACATCATCCACATAACTGTACAAATATTGCAGTCAATAAATATTTTGTTTTGATCATTTATTTCCCTGCTTCATACAGTAAGTTTTTAATTATGAATGTATTTGAAATAAAACATTACTGCTACAGTATGTCACTTGTGTGTTTTGGGAACATAGCCTTGTACTTTCCCTCTCCTGCTTTTGTTACGGCTTGGTGACGTTGTAATGGACGGCTGTAAGGTATAACCTGTAAAAATATAAATAAGCAATACATTTATTTTAAAAGTAAACACTACCGTACTTTATTTTAAGACAGTTACTAAAATACTTAAATACCTGCACAGCATTCCAATAAATGGGGAAGTCACATTTTTTGCTGCAAATCTGAAATCTCAGGCTACGGACGGCAAAGGCATCCACTGATGATGGTGATTGAAACATTGTGAAACGATGCTACTGCCTGGGTTCCTATGATTATGCAGAGAAAAAAACTTTGTCATCATCAGTTATACATTTAAGACTGGTAGTGGTTTCACTAGCTAAATATATCATATGTGTTACACACCTTTGCTCCTCATATGTCAGTCTGACTCCTTGTACTGTGTGTAATGATGTTGCATGTTTGCATACAGTGTAGAAGGATGTGTCCAGCTGCGAATCTAGGATATACACAAATAAAACAAACATGTATTTAGTCAAAAAGACATATTATAACAATAGAGTACAACGATTATAAATCGTTAGACTATTCATTAAAACGTTAATGTATTACATGGCCCAACATTAGCAACACACATTACGTGTTTACTTCGTTTCAAAATCTAAGAAAGCTTCAAGTAAAAACAACAGTAAAATACATATAACGTTAAACAAATCATCTGTACTTTGAGTTTCTTGAGTTTTATCATGAGAACAAACTTTACCGGTAACAGTTTAGCTGGAACAGCTTAGCAAGTTTGTAAACATGTCTAAATAAACATCGATAAAAACGATAGTCTGCATAATTCAACATACACGTGTGTAAATATGGTACGAAATATGTTTATGAAATACATTATTACAACACAAAACAATTAGCTTGCAAGCTTAGCTCTAAGTTACATATAGATCTATATCTGAGCTCTACAAGCACATAATGTTAAGCTCCGGTTACCGGTAACGTAACTTACAGTAAAGGCAAATAATAAACATGAATACTTACAGCCTGTGATCCAGAAGTGCACGGTAATCCAACTTTCAGGAGGAGACGTCGCGCAGCTTCGGTTCATGAGAAGCAGTTATTGTGAAAACTCCGTGAACAACTTCTGACTGGATTTTTCCGGAACCGTATTAAACATGATGTCCTCTGTGTAAGTCCATAAAGTGCTATTTTGCCCTTGCATCTAAAGAGACAGCGTCTACTCGAGAGATTTAATCGCTTAAATGATGAAACAAGAGTTTGCAAACAGAGTCAAAGCAGGGACTCACAACCTCCGCCATTTTAGCTCTCTTCTGACTCAGCGCTCTCCACCCCCGTCTTTGAGGGCGTACCCAAGCGAAGCAGAGAGGGCTGAACTATGATAATGTTGGTCTTCTCTACGTCACTAATCCCAGGAAGTAAACTGTTGCCTACAATCCGAGTGTTTTTTGTAGTCCTCGAACGTTAGAGACGATAACTCGCGTCATCGTTTTCTTTGAGGTATGTACTTTTTGAATATCGTTAGCATGTACTAATACACACTTACACATAAAAGGATGTTTAAAAACGTGTATCTCATAATAGGTGCTCTTTAAGAGGTTTGCACTGGACCCTTTCACTCCCCCAACCCAAACCTAGATGTCTCAAGGGGCTTTTATATCAGTCATGTGAGATCAGCACTTCCCCCATTAGCCCCGGTTCACTTTTGCCCAAGCCCAGTTTCTGGGACTGAGGTAAAAAAAAGTTTTACTGTACAAATACTGCTACAGAAGGGCACGATGAATGTCAAAAACAGCCTTAGGTAAGGCTTCTGCAGCATCTCTTAAAGCTAAACCGCTAATCACCATGCATTAAAAAAATCTGCAGCATCTTGTAAAATCTTATACAGTGACCATTCAATGTATGGATTTTACATCCTTGCTGAATTATAGCATCTTATTTGACATTTTTTTGCAAGAAAAATATACAAAGACCTAATATAGAAGAGTTGAATTCAAGACAAACCAAGACGCTTTATTAGAAGAATTATATTATACTGTACAGCCTAAGAAACAAACCTCTGTTTTATTTCATATAGGGTAATATATATATATATATATATTAATTGTTCAGAAATCTCGTTTTTTGGTTGTGCATTCCAATTAATTTCAATGCAACTGCAGTTGGTTTGTTTTGATTTAAACCTTCATGGCTTAAAAAATACAGCTAAGTAGCACCATAAAACAAAATAATAACATGATAACATAATAATAAACATGTTTTGACAAAAATGTAAAAAAAAATGAATTTATCTCGTTTTGCAACGAAACTCTTCATATATATTTACTGTTTATGGTAATAATATAATTAATTATTAATGTATTTTATTAAATGGTCCATTTTATGTGTTATATGTGTGGTAAATGTTTTTGCCTTCCTAGCTTAACTGGTAACTGGTGTGGTTAGCAATTCTAAGATCATGGGTTTGATATCCAAGATATGCATATGAAATGAATGTAAGTTGCTTCGGATAAAAGCGTCTGCCAAATGCAAATGTAATGCTAGAGGCCTGAATGGGCTTTTCCCTAAATTATAACGTGTACAAAAGTAATAGCCGTTACCATGGAGTCAAACTCTTAAGAGTTGAAAGGGGGTGTAAAATAAGTGTCACCAGAGCAGAAGTCAATAGGATGCGAAGATACCATTTTCTCTTCTAATAAAGTGATTTGCTTCAGTGTAAATACAAATGCACCAAACCTCAGAATTAAAGCATTTATCTACAACAAGGGCGATGACTCTTTCTGCCCCACAGCCCCCAGATTAATGATCCAAATCTGCTCACTAAAATTAAGTAGAAACTGTAGTTTGACATTTGGGTAAACTTGGGTATGTTTTGCTGTTGTAATCACACATACAGTAGCATTCGTAAAGATGTGTATATGATTTGTATAACCACTCACTGCTGTAGATTTAACCCTCTCTAGTCCAAGGATCCCGCAGGGCACTCTCATTTCATGACCCACTTTTACATTCAGGATTTTAACAGCCATTAAACTTAAAGAGACAGTCAGCTGTTTTTCTTATTTTGGTTAATATGTATCACTGTCAAAATTTGGGGGACTGGAGAAGCACCGCAAGTACGGCAACTGCAACAATTTGGCTGAAAATAGCAAAAGAAAAGCATCACACTGCTAAGTCCGACATTTTTTCTGCATTTATAAAGCGTGCCTCTTACCCTATAGGGGGTTGCTTTTTGATTTTTTTTTCATCAAAAACGTTATTGTTCTGTAAATATTTTCTGACTTTTAACTTATTCAGCCGAAAAATCCTTTTGTTTTGCTATTTTCAGCCAAATACTTTTAGTTGCTGAAACATTCGGTGCGTCCCTATCCTAATCCCCACTATAAAAGTTGATTATTCAAATTATTGCACTGACATAAACTTTACTTTTTTATAAAAAATGTGATTTAGTTTATAAAAAAAGATTTGATATTTTTAAGTTGAAACAAACCTGTTTTAAAATGAGTTATAGAGTTTTCATCAGGATTTCATCAGTAAGGCAAACACAGCTTTGCTAAATCTTAATGCTAATTTTTTTTTTTTATACACATTCTGCCTCTGCAATTCAACGCGTTAGGCTTTCTGGGATACCCTTTAAAATTATTTCCATTAAATTGTTGTATAAACCTGTCAATCATGAAGTTACGGCCATATATCAGTATGACTGTCTGCAGTCTAATGCCTGTGGCCGATGCTGATATTCATTCATGACGCACTTTAGCTTGTGTGATGTTACGTTTTTGTTTTTGTTTCTGACAGCCGTTCTGCTGAATCCCAACCAACGTCATTGAGTCCAAGGACAGAGCACCAACCCACACATACACGCATACACCGTGCTGTCCTGCTGGTATAGAGTTACAGCTGCTGCTGAGTCACTACACAACACTTCTTTGACTCGCCGAGCAGACCCATCCAATGACAGCCAAGTATTTTTGAAAGAGGAATGATGATGCGTTTGTCTATGTCCCTCATCCTCCACGGCAACCAAAAATCAGATGTTATCATGCAGAAACTACTAAGCTAGTAAGCCATTCATACTGTACAGGTAGGTTGACTTTGCTATGAATCATAATTACTACACTGGGTTATTTTAATTTTTTGCATTGGGTCAAAAAGGGATGAACCCATGTATGCTGGGTTGTTTCAACCCAAAATGTTGGGTTGTTAAAACCCATTGTTGCGTCAAATATAAACCTAAACTGGGCTTGACCCTTTTTTACCCAAAGCTGGATTAAAAATAACACAGCATTTTTAGAGTGTATGGCTCTATAAAACTTTGTTTTAATATCTTGACTATCCTGCATAAATTTAGGAATGATCAGATTAGCTGACCAGTGGCAGATGTGTTGGATGTCCAAAGCATCTTTTTGCCATTTGATAAGGTGATGCCATTGGTTGATAAATGACACACTTCACTTTAAAGTCTGTTTTGATTGCGCTATTTAGTCATTACTAATGAAATAACAAAAATAATTCAATTTTCGGTTGTTCATATATTGGTGGAATGAATGTTTACTGCATATGGCAAAAATCCACTCTCTGTATATACAATTATGCATTTGGCAAATGCTTTTTCCATACCATACTTCAGGGGCGGTTTACATTTCGCGTGTTTACACGAGAACGCTCGAGAGTGAAAACGTAAAAATATTTTATCGGATGCGGCTTTCGTTTACACGCCGACGGCGTTTTGGGGGCTTAAAAACGCAAAAAAAAAGTGAAAGTCTTTCCAGCAGTTGTACGAATTATTCACAGCAAGTATTACTGATCAGAGAAGGCGCATTAATTACCTCAGTGAAACTGTTGATGCGCCAATTTGTCAGAGGCAAACCAGACGGCTTTGGACGAGACCTGGGAGAACCAGGAAGAAGGTTGTACGCAGGCACATGGACTTGGTGTTGTTGCGTGTCAGTGCTTCACATTGCCACCTAGCCGCCTTGAGTGCATACTACATCGAATATCACACACTTTTGCGTCACCATATGCACGCAGATTTCCTCCTCAAAATGCTCGTATAAATACGGAATAAAAAGTGATAACGCAACACCACTTTTGCGGTTTCTTTTCAGATCGTTTCCATGTAAACGTAGCCTAAATCTGCGCGGAAAACGCGACCGGTGGTTGGTTCTTGTCACATGATCTGCGATGCGCTTGTGCAATTCTAGAAAGTAGAAATGTTTTAACTCAATGCGGGCGCATGGAAAAAACGAGCGCGTCGCACAGCGCGCGCGTCACTTCCATTATGAGCGCGCATACCGTGCGCCTACATTTAAAATAACGAGGTTGAGCCCCTTACAGTGCATTACAAGGCATACATTTTTTTACATTTTCTTATACTACATGTAAACATTTAACAGCTTCATCTGAGTGTTTTTTATCTTCTGTGAATTTCCATATTTTATGTGCAAACTTTAATAATTTTGTTAATTTCATATTGTAGTATATAGACTGTTTCATCGGACGCACATGCGGTGACACGATAAGCGTCTGGTCCGAACATTACTTTCGGTTTGTTTGTTTAATGGTCTGATTAGTTGCTGCCTCGTCGAAAATAACAAATGTTTTGTTTTGTAGGTAATCTATGTGTTTTTTTATTTTGCTTGTTATATAAATAAACTACTTTAAAAGGACTTTGTTGTTATTTATTCTTAGCAGAATTTACCGGATGTTACGTGTGTTGACCACGAAAGCCACTTGTTTATGTTGTTACTGCTGAAACCGTCTATACTGCAGTTGTTCGCTTAAGCTCTGTGCATGTCTGTCACAGTGGCTGCACAACAGGGACTTCTTTTTTATCCTAAAATTTGATTTATATGTCCTCAGAGCTCAATTTGGACTGTTTTCATTGGATTCTTATAGTCCCAGGCTGTGTGAGAGTTATTTTGGGTAATATATTCCCCACAGAGATGGCAGGGAGCTAGAAATAAGCATCATCTTTCTTGAACATTAACTTTAAAAAAAAGTGGGCAGAAACCCAACAGAGATAGAGGGGACGAACGGAGCTCGTACCAACGGTATGGTGAGATCGTAACAAGGGGGCGTGGTGAGCTTGAACCTGCTTACGTCACGCGGTACCGCAACATCCAATAGGAAAATTCAACTGCAGTAGCCACCGTTCAACCTGAAGAGGGCAGCACTCACGTTTTTACACCATATATTGTAGCATTGAAACATTTCATATCCAAATGTAAAAAAGTTACTCAAATCAATGAACAGCACTATTAAAGCCCCATTCTTACAGATCATTAACTAAAAAATTTTGGTTTAGGGTTTAGTTACTCTTTAATGACGGCGACATCCAAAGAAAAGAGCAAACCAAATCTGATCTAGCTATTAACAGGGTCATAGGTGATCTAAATATAAATGTATAATTCATGCAGAGATTAAAAACTTTGCATCCTTGCACAAAGCTGAGGCATTTACATTTATGGATCTGGCAGACGCTTTTTATCCAAAGAGACACGCAATGCATTACAAAGTATATATTTTATTAGTATGTGTGTTTCTTTTGCGATTATCTACCATTGAAGGAACTGTAAGACCGTGGTGCATTATAGACCTGGAACAAGCTATGCATTTGTACGCCACTACACAGGTTGATTTATGTCTTTAATGCAGTTTTATGGCTTTCCAAGACAGAGCTGGTCATACGTATAAGAACATGAGTGACTGTCAACTAGAATATTACAGAAGCATGTTTAATATAATCCTGTCCTTCTGTTTTATTGCTTTGTCATCACAAGTGCCTTGCAAACACCCCCAACATACTCTATGGGTCTGTTAGGATTGTATACGAGCATCGTTAACATTTCATCAGAAAATCAGTAAAAACCTGTTCACATTGATTCTTGTTTCAATTCTACTCTAACCATCATTTGACCCTTCTTTCACACTTTCTCTCATCCATTCGTATCATGGCTTGGACAGCACCGCCAGCCAACAGACAGGAAAGAATCTGACGCCAGAATTGATCATCATTATGTGCTATTTCAAGTTCCTGGTGTTCTTTATACACAAAATAAAGGAGGTTTGCTTCTCTGGTGGATTGGAAGTTAAAGGGGACATTTCTTTTTTGAGATGTCAAATAAATCTTTGGTGTCCCCAGAGTACGTATGTGAAGTATTAGCTCAAATATCGTATAGATAATTATAGCATGTTAAAATTGCCACTATGTAAGTCTGAACAAAATGTGCCGTTTTTGGTTGTGTCCTTTAAAATGCAAATGAGCAGATTAAGGGGCGGTATTATCTCCTTCTGACATCACAAAGGGAGCCAAATTTCAATGACCTATTTTTTCACATGCTTGCAGAGAATGGTTTACCAAAACTAAGTTACTGGGTTGTTCATTTACACATTTTATAGGTTGATAGAAGCATCGGGAACCCAATTGTAGCACTTAAACATGGAAAAAGTCAGATTTTCATGATATGTCCCCTTTAAAAGGGAAACCTTGATCAGTAGCCTAATACAGGACCACAGTTAAATAATCCTCTATACATTGGCATTAAAGTGACAGGGCTGTCTCTCCTCCAATAAAGGAGTTATAAATGTCCTCACTTTAAGTCAAGCATGACTTACACGCTTACAGTTTGCCTTGAGGCACACTGACTGTCCTCTCTTCACTTGCCATGCATGCACAAATTTACACTATGTCTGTGATTTAGAAATCTTGCATCAGCTCAACTGCTGTTGTTATGCCCTTGAATGCTGTTGAGAAAAATTATCGTCGTCATGTACCAGGTGTTGTGTCTGTGAAGGTGTATCTGAGTGAGTGTTATGAATACCATCTCTTTCCTTCTAGAAGTCATTGAGGGACATCAGTAGACTCAACTAAAGACATTTGTGACGCGCTGTTTTGGTAAATTATGCTGGGTGGGAGTCAGAATGATTTATCATAAAAATGAAATCATATTTTGACAATTTAATGAAATGTTTTGCTGTAAGCAATTCTGATATTGGATGTAACACGACTGAGCACTCCTATTACTTTGAACAGAGGACAATGCAATGCTCAATATTAGTGATGGGTCGTTCGCGAACGAGCCGTTCTAAGAGCTGATTCTTGTAGCGAACGAGCAGAGACGAATCTTCAGACGCAGGCAGGGGTGGGACCGTAAGAGCCGTCTCTTCTAAGGGAGCCGAGCCAGAAGAGCCGAATCTATGAAAAGAGCCAGACTGCCATCACTAAAATGTAGAGCCGGAGCTTGAGCCGAAAGAGCCGAATCAATGGAAAGAGCCAGACTGCCCATCACTACTCAATATGGCTGCTCTGGCTATAAAAGTCCCGCCTTCCAGTTAAAAAAACCAATCATCAGTAGATAAAGACTGATTATTGAGTTGCATGAGCCACTTGCCTGCCTTGATGTCCAAATCACATCTGGTTCTATGTGATTTGGATCGTCCAAATCACATCTGGTTCTATGTGATTTGGACAATGTCAAGTTACACCCCTTCTTCAGATTACGTCCCATCCTGTTACGCCCTGTCTTGCAGTCCACAGAACAACATGTGTTTTTAGTGAAATTTGAAGTTAACAAACAAAAGTTATGTTATAGATTTAATTTTTGGTCAGGAATATGACGTTAAATTGTGATTTCAGCACATCATTTTTGGTAGGGAAGAGTTCCAAGCCCCAGCTGTCCCCAATCGCCCCAACAAAATGGTAATCAAGTAGGCTTTAAGTTTAAGGGGCTGGACACACCAAAACTTTTAAACGCGGCTGAAAATGCTTTGAGGACACCGAATGCCAGCTGTTTTCCAGCCAAGCGCTTTGGTAGCTCTGATACTTGAGCTGTAAGCCGGTTGGTTGCTGTGGTAATATCCCGCCCCTCCTCCACTGTGATTGGATGGCCGTGTGAGAACTGACATTGACGAGCGGAGCTTTTCACCCAAAGTTGAATCTCTTTCAACTCTCGATGCTCAGTGCCGAGCACGGAAAAACCGCAGAGCGCAGGTTTTCAGCGTGAAAAAAAAACGCTAGCTGCGGCTTATTCGAAAAACACGGAGTTTCCATTGGAATCAATTGAAAACATGCGCCGGCTTAAAACATAACAGCATCAAACACTTTCAACAGAGAAAATAAACATGCAAATGTATTGCACTTTGCATGAAATAAGACTTTGTTCAAAAGTAAATAATGATAATGCAACGTTTTGGTTGATTAGGTCAGTGGTTCTCAAACTGGGGGCCTTCAGATGGTGCCGGGGGGGGCCCAGTTTTATGTCATTTTATAAAATGCATTAATTTATCATGAATTCTGTGTAATTAAACCTCAGAAAAATAAGGCTATGAACCAACAGCACTACATTGTATATTTTAATAAGTTTCGTTTAATTCAAATTTTTATGTTTAATGTCAGAAATTTTCTTTGGGGGGCCATGAAGGGCAGAAGTGGGGGTCACCGTACACAAGGGTAAACGCTGTGCATGCCGAAAAAGTTTAAGAAACACTGGATTAGGTCCACTGTCTATCTTGGTTTTCTCTGCTTCTTTTCACTCTGTGTAACAAACATATCCATTTTTAACTTTAATACCCGCTACAGCCTATTAATAGAGATCACAAACATGACAAAATTTCCTCCCGTTTGTCTCGCCCTCCAGTTTGTCACGTCCCGTTTGGCCCTCCCCACACTTTGAGAAACGCTGGCCTTAAAGGACTTTGGTATTGCCTAAAGCAGTGGTTTCCAACCAGAGGGCCGGGGCCCACAAGGGGGCATCAGCAGATTTCCAAGGGGGCCTCAAGATGACTTATAATGATTAAAAATTGGACGAAACAAGCATTAAAATAAGCTAAAACAAGCAAACATCAACATTTTTCTTATTTTGTTGCCTATTTTAGTAGCAAAGTCTAGTCATTCCAAGTTCTATTTAATTTCAAGTGGAAAAAATTGAGTGAGTGGGGGGCCTAAACTCACACAGGCCTAAACTCAATTCAAGAAAGTGGATCAATCATTCGAAAGACAGTCGAAATCTATCCAGATCCATACATTTATGCAAGGATGCATATTTGTCCAGACCAGTATTATATTATCCTGAAACATCACTATCTCCTATCGCTTTGCTCTGTACCGTGTTTGGATCTGTGTGATGGTACTGGATCTCTGGATCTAAAAACACAATAACCAGCATCTACACAGAAAGCGCATTAAACCACACCAAAAGCAATCCATCATGCCGTGTTAAGAGCAGAGGATTGAGAGCAGGTGCTCACAGCAGTTGTGTCTTTTCATCGATGTAACGATCAGATTTCAGTCAATATAGAGCACACACGTGTGTGCACACAGTCTTTACCTCTCATTTACACTGGACAATGCAACTGTCCATTACAAAATCAGTGACGTTTTTCATGTTTCTTTAGTGGTGACTGACATGTTACAAAATTACGAAAATAAAAATAGAGAGTGTTTAATGCGGTTTTTTCAAGATGTATGTAAAAACGAATAATAATAAATTATTATTATTTGTGACACATGTTATTATTAATAATATATAAAACATTGTTTAGCATTTTTATATCAAATTATAAGCATACGAGGCCCGACATTTATGTTTGAACAACCGTACAGAAGACACTTAAGTATCGTGCCGCATTAATAAAAAAAATGTAGGCCTATCTAAAATGAAAGCATCTTAAACCACCAACAATCTGATATTTCCTAAACACTATTCTGTCCCTAAAATGATCTTTCTGTTAAAACCGGCCAGTATGTTTTATGCATGACAAGACAAACATGGAAAGCGGAAATTACAGCTTCACAAGTGAATGATGCGCATTCGGTGCTCTCATTACCACTAACATGAATCACTCCGCCATTTAACCATCCATCTGGACATTCACAAGGATGCAACCCAGCTGCGTTCATGTTAAAACTATTGCTACTTCCTGTGCACATCAGATCACCGGCTGGAGTTTTACGCAATGTAATATATTACACTGACGATCAATCACAGGGGTGAGGCTTTGCCAAAAAGCATACATTAGATGCATCTTTAAATTTAGCAGGTGGAGTTATACAATCATCTTTTCAAATCTATCCTCATTAGTCATTAATATCAATCTGATACAATAAAATCGCAGTTTTCTGTCGAAACAGTTATGCGTAATTCAAATCATATCCATGTCCTACGTGCAGAATAAGGGCGTTCCTGTATTGGACCATCTTAACAGCAGTAATAAACCTTATTGGGGTGGTCTGATTTCATGCTACATGTTAGTGACTAAAATCCAAAAATGCATTTGGGATAAAAACGCATTTCTGTCGTATTCGACTCATGCACTATGCGCATCCGCAACGGCGCGTCCCCGAGAGCCATGTCCTCGCCGTACAGCACAATGGCAGGGTAACAACCAGCCGCATCCAGGGGGAACCAACGCAAACGAACAGTAAGGAAGCATGCAATGGGCCTACAATAAAACACCACGCACATTTGAATAAACCTGAAAGCAAGACTACGAAATTTTTGTAGTTGATGATTAACATGATCTTACTTTCGCCAACGACCGCCTTTAATCCAATTGGTGCCATGATGCTCCTGAGTGTTCGCCCGTGTGCTGTATCTTTTCCTCTCTCTCTCCTCCTGACTGTCTCTGGCAGCTAGATGGTGCGCACCTCACACAGCAGCCGACTGCGGAGATTTGCCCCTCCCTATTGCTACTACCGACCGAGCGCCCTTATATTCTGCGTATTTGTCAAGCGCGCAGACGCCGCAGATTTCCCATTGATTTTCAAACTACGGTGAACAATGATTAGTGATCTTAAAATATCCATTCTTTATCCATGATTTTTTTCTGAATGTCAACACCACAAGTTAATAGTCATCTGGGAAAAAAATAAATAATAATAATAATAATTCGCATGTAATTTTAATGTCACTATAACCGTTTTGCTGTAGTGTGTAGTAAAACAAAGCAATTGTAATTCATATTATTGATTTTAATTACAAATCTTAAATAAATGACCAAATATAATGTTTCATATTTCAGTCTTGTCAGTGTGATGATGATAAACGCTGGGTGTAATGCAGCATTAATGCTGCGTTCCACACAACTCGGATTTACGATATTTCCCACCTCAACCCGGAAATAATGTTTGGAACGGCGCTCTTTAATGTTACTAAACACTCTCAATGTTTTACTGTCACTAAATTATTTGTAACATTCATGTTTTAATGGTACTTTATCCAGACGTTATTTCTGGTTTTGATGTAGGGAAATATCCTAAATCCGAGTTGTCTGGAACGCAGCATTAGTCATTTGCCCAATATGTCCACTAGGCGGCGGTACAGGTCTAAACTTAAATGCTATGTTCTCATATAATACAATTTAAATATCATGCCATTTAAATTTGTATAAAATAATATTATTTTTGATTATTACGATCTTTTGTTTTAAAGCATTTATGTAGAACATAGCATATGAAATGTGTACTTATTAGTAAAGTTTGTAGAAATTATACCATATTAAATTATATTAAACTATAGGGTTATTAAAATGCATTTCTTTTTCTGACTTCATCATTTGGTCTCTTTTGCTAAAATAAAGAGAAGGAAGTTTTATATTTTGTATTACATATTTTTTTATTTTATATGAAATATCGACTGGTGATAAATAAACGAGAAAGACGAATTCCAATTCTGTATGCAAATGAACTAACTTTAGTATTATTTCATAAAAATGAAAGCCTAAAAAGTATTAAACATCAAAAATAAAAATCCCACAAAACAAAATAAAAAATATCTCCAAAACATTAGGCTTGTTCAACAAGAACCGACAGCCGGGTGACGTCAAAGTACCGCGAGAACGATTAGAGAAATCATACGATGTCTAATTTCGTCTTGCTCTCGCGGTACTTCGACGTCATCCGGCTGTCGGTTTTTGCGGCGCCGCATGAAGTCAAACAAGCCTCTTATTTGCAAAATTTGTGAAGTATAAGAATTAAATAGCGGGACTATAAATCTCAGCAAAACTTGATTCAAACGAAATCAAAGATTTTTATCAATCTAAAACGGGATTTTCTCTAAACAAGCATAAAAGCTATTTATGTCAAACATTTTCTAGATCATATTCGACTCTCTAAAGTGAACTGTGATTAAAAATACACCGAGAGTTTGGGTGTGTCATAGTGTCGGGCTATGTAAACCACACCCTCTTGACTGTCACTCATTTGACTGGGGAACTTAAAATGATCGGTTTCTCACTCGCAGGGCGTCACGAATAAGAAAGTGCAGGGGTTTGCGACTGTCGTTTTATAATCTCTTGTCAGTGCTGAAAGAGGACAGCATGCTGACATTATCACCGGTCTGATGGAGAGGCTTTTCTTAGACGCAAGGGACACATTTCTCCAGCGTTAACTTACCCAGCGTTTTTCTAAGTTTCACATCTCGAAGAAGTTTCCACTGTGATCCACGTTTAACTCACTCGCCATCATGGGTGATGTGATTTCCTCCAACCTGGACGAGGGCAAACGGGAGATGATTACAGGTGAGACACGAGATTACGAAAATTAACCTTTTTTATGTTTTATTTGTAGTACAGCATAGTAACCACATTTACCATGATATTTGTAGTAAAGCTTTGGTTTTACAAATGGTAATCAGTCCGCCAAAAATGTTTACCCAACTTTTACTTTACACATGTATATTTTTGGGATTTACTGTGCCGTACTAACAGCAGTACTTTAAACACCTTTTATGTGTGTTTAATCGGTATTGTTTTGTTGAAACGCATGTAAGACAACAACCCCAATTCATTATAAGTTATCATTTTATTCTTGGTAACGTAAAAGGTTTGATACAAAATGTGTTTGTACGCGTTCTGGCTTTCAGAAGCGCAATGATATTTACAAACAGACGCTTTTATCCGGGTTTTAAAAATATTTAATATTGGAGCAGAGTAATTTCAACCAGATACATTGTCACCTGATACAGTAAGGTGCACCGGTCGAAAAAATGTGTACATGACGCGTTGGCCAAAAAATGAACTTTATTCACAAACGCCCCTAAAACATCTAGTGTGGGTGTGTGACTTTCTGGGCGCCGCACTGAACATTAGCGTGTGATATTAAAGTATCGCGAGAGCCAACCGAAAGCGCAACTCTAAAATTGCTCTCGCGAGATTGCGATGTCATACGCTGATCGGTATGCGCAGGGCCCAGTGAAGTTGTGCACACGTTAGACTTTCAGGTTTAAGTGAACTGGTTTTAATGGAATGTGGAGTAACGCTTATCTGGCATCACTTTGATATCGTACTGCTTTGAATGTACTTATTCTCATGCCACTTAAATGTTTGTTTAACCCTCTGGCGAAACCCAAGTTTGTCAGCTGCACTTAACTTAGTTTGTTTTTGTGTCTCTCGCTCTCAATAGACTAACCTTACAAATATAGGGGCGGTTTCCCGGACATGGATTAGTTTAAGCCAAGACTATGCCTTAGTTAAATTAGGATGTTTAAGTCATTTTTAAAAGCATACTTTATAAATAAACATTACTGGTGTGCATCTTCAGACACAACACTCGCACTGATATATTTTAATTTTATCAGAGCATTTTTTTTTTGTCAAGGCAACACTAACATTAAAAATTAGTATGGGACTAGTCTTAAGCCCTGTCATAAGATCATAAGGAAAAATGCATACTGGTAAAATGTATAATTTGTACTGCACTATAAATCGCTTTGGATTAAAGCATATATCCATGTTATGCTTTTTGTTTTAAGCTTCTTTTAAAAGCAATTTTGGCTTTTAGTAGACAACTAATAATTGTCTTTTACCTGAAGATACAAGCTCCTAAAACAAGCACTGTATGTTTGTTTCTCTTTTGGGCATCTTTATGTTAGATGAGAGACATGCACAATCCCACAATTTTGTAAGACAAAGTTCACTTTTGTTTCATCAGCCTTTTGGAGTTTTCCTAGACATTCCGAATTATACCGTGCCAAGAGGTGGAAAACGAAATGTTTCCAACCCATAATTTGTGACGTCAACGGTGGTTACAGGGTTTTGGAGCTGTGGCTTTATTTCCTCGTGTCAATCGTAGAAAGTATTTCTAGACGAAAAAAATTACTTGACAAATATAGCTCAAGCGTTCCTCAGAGTAATTTTCTGTTGTTGAAAAGCCTGTTTCAGTTTGAGATATTTTCAAGATGAGTGTAATCTTCTTATGATTGTAATCTATAAAACGGTTTATATATATGTATTATATAGAGACTAAATTTAGTCAATATATGACGACAACTCTATGTTTTGGGAAACAGAAATTGCATCCCAGAATTCAGGGAAGACAATTTGATTGGAAATTCAAAATGAACAACACACAGATACTCTTGGATCAAGTTGAGACTGGTTAACAAATACAGGTTTCGTTGTTGTTGTTGTGTTTGAAGTATCAGTCACAGTCAGATTTATGTCCGTTGAAGGGTTGCCACTTCATGAGACTTTTCATGATCTCATTCTGAGTTGGTTTCTCAGAAGCGTTTTAATGCAAGTGGATTGTGTCGGACCCCACGCTCCAAAAATGCTGAACTTGTCTGGTGACTCAGCCCTGAGGGATGACAACTTAAAATCCACTCCCGGTTCGAAATTAATAAAGGGAGAGTCTGTGTGGGTGGTTGTGTATTCTGGAGCTTAGGGCGGTTGTGAAGATGCTTGTGGTAGATGTATAGGAGGTCAGAAGGTTTGGCGTTTTAAATGCTGAAAATTCCTCAATATTTTGACCTCCCTTGTGAAATATTTGACTGTTAGAGCAACACGTTGCTGAAGGAGTGAGAGCAGGTATGGACATGTTTCGAAAGATGAAGGCAGTGTCTTCTCAAGGTGTCCTCATGCTCTCGTACTTTCTGTCTGTCTGTCTGTTTCCTCATTTTTATGGACAGTAAGACTAATCTGCTGACTTTGCATATATGATTGGCCATTGTCAGCTTTTTGTTCAATGTGGTGCAATATTAGGGTCATTCAAAGATTATGGGTTCAAGTCCCACCAAAGTCTCAGATTTTGATGGGTCTTGTCGCATTGATACATGGAAAGGTGTAGTTTTGAGTACCTTAAAGGGTTAAATGAATAAATGACTGCCTGACCAAAATAGGTCTACTAAATGACTGTTTACTATCCTATGTGGCTTTTGTCAGTTCTTTCCTTTATACTGTCAGATCTGATAAAACGGTCTCTTGCACACCTGTTTGTGTCTTAAGTCTTTCCTTGTAATACTTAGTTTGGCAGGTGTCCCTTATGTTTTTCCTACCTTGAAGTTGAGCCCATCTTAAGATGTGATCAGAGATAAACGCCCATATGCTGGATTCAGTCTTAAGCTTTTTGTAGGCATTTATAGAAGTTTCTAGTTAACCCACCCAGCCACCCAACTGTTTCGGTCTGTGTGCCAATTGAGCGTCAAAAAAGTGTTTCTGTACATAAACATGGGAATGGATACTGTGCAACAGTGAGCACTTCGACAAGGCAAACTGAGACTACAAGTTATTCTAGTTTAATACAATAGTGGGGCTGTTAAAGAATGGCCTTCCTGACAGACGCATCGACTGCCGCATTCACGCAAACACAATAACATGCTTTTCATGTGAAAATGTCCCGTAACGAGGCTGTAAATCTGATGGAGTGCTTAAAGAAATAGTTCAGCCAAAAATGAATTTGCTGTCTTTCCGCATCCGGTCCAAACCTGTTATTGTTTCTGATTCCCATACAGTGGCAGTACATCAGTCTGTGAAGCTCCAATATTATAGAAGTACCACAAATGTAGTTTACTGTTATGTTAACATTTATTTCGGTAAATGCTTTAATCCGAAGCAACTTACAGTCCATTCAAGTTATATATTTTATCAGTATGTGTTCCTTGGAACCAAGGAACCGAATCTAACGCAATGCTCTTTGAGTTGAGTTACAGGAAGAGTTTTTTCAGAGCCAATGACTTTTAATGTTATTGACCTAGACTGACCTTTTTGGGTGTGTCCCTTAAATGCAAATGAGCTGATCTCTGCACTAAATGTTAGTGCTGTGTTTGGATAGTGCAGATTAAGGGGTGCTATTATCCCCTTCTGACATCACAAGAGGAGCCAAATTTCAATGAGCTATTTTTTCGCATCATTGCAGCGAATGGTTTACCAAAACTAAGTTACTGGGTTTTTCTTTTTTACATTTTCTATGTTAATAGAAACACTGGGGACCCAATTATTGCACTTAACAGGGTTCCCACCGGTTCTTGAAATCCTTGAAAGTTTGTGAATCTGGGGGAAAAAACTCAAGGCCCTGGGAAGTTTTTGAAAATATGCATGCATAGATACAGGTCATTAAAGTGCTTGAATCATTTTATGCAAGAAGTTTTCTGGGAAAAATCTATATTATTCCCTGTGTAGTGTAGGATAATATCCTAAAATTTCTAGCCTTTTCATCACACGTGCTAAACTGTTCACTTTAAATGCTTATATCTTCTGTATGCGAATGTTGATTCATACCAAAATGTTTTTTACATAGTTGTGTTTGACACATGAAAACATCTTGGGTTACGTATGTAACTGTTGTTCCCTAAGAAGGGAACCAGACGCTGTGTCTCCCTTGCCATTTTTCCTGCGTCTCTGTAATGCTGTCTTTGGCAATATTTCAGATAGCGATATACTTCCCGGCTCCCGCGTCACCATGTCTTTGTCGTTTAGCCTCATCACCGGTTGAATTTGATATACACATTTAGACGCACTTGCCCCTTGAGGCATCCCCAAAGTGTCACCGCAGTGACGCAGCGCAAGTTCTTAAAAGGTAACACAATGTACCCTTGCTCTCACTTGAAATGTGTCCCCACATTTAGTCCTTGAATTTGAAGGTATTAGACCTGGAAAGTCCTTGAAAGGTCCATGAATTTGAAGTTAACTTAGGTGTGGGAACCCTGACTTAAACATGGAAAAAGTCAGGTTTTCATTATATGTCACCTGTAAGAAGTAAGGGATGCCTAAGAGGTGGAGTTTTTAGTGTTGATTTCGATTTTGCTTAAATATTTCCATAGAAAAAGTTTTGTTTACAATAAATGTGTTGGAATGCTAAGCTCTCCTCTTATGTTGTGTTTTATTATACGATGCAGTAAACCGGAATACCCAGAAAGCCATGTGTACTGTACTGTTAAGAGTTTTGTACTTTTAATTCACGTGAGATGATGTCACGATCTTAGATATGGCCTTTGTTCTTTTCCGTTCTTGGTTTGCCTTCCTGTTTCTACCTTCTCTGACTTTTGCATAGCAACTTTTTCTCTGATATAGCTCATGTACCCTAAAACTCAATAAAGGCCAGATGACTAGAGACCCTGTTAGTCTCTTAAAGATTAGGGCTGTGTATCGGCAAGTCTTACGATACTTATCATTGCAGTTAGGGGTGTCACGATTCTCCAAATCCTCAATTTGATTGCATTTCCGATTCTAAGGTCGCGATTCGATTCTCAATTTTTACTTATTTTGCTCTGTTCTAATTGAGTTCAGCTAAGGGCTGGAGGCGCTTGCTGTTTGTTTGTTTCCCATGTAAAGAGCAGCTCGCGTGGTGTCTCCTGCATCTGCCATGCTATCTTTAACTGGCTGTAGCTAGCCAAGTTAGAGGAGGTTGACTCGCGGCACTCAACATATGTTTTTTTTCCCGCTTGGCAAGCCGACCGGCCGTGACATGGGGGCTTGGCAGCATCGACGATTCCATTTTTAATTCGAAGTTCAAGTTGTGACTTAATTTCTATCGATTTTGATTTAAAATCGAAATCGTGATACCCTTAAACAATATATTGGGATATTATATAATAGGATATCATTTTAGCCAAGCTTTCATTAAGAACACACCACCATATGCAAACCTCAGCAAAAATATGTCATGCCCCTATGCTAGTACTTCCTGTCACTGTTTAAGTTCAGAGATAAGAAGAATGCTATCTAGTGGTTGGGACATAAACTCCAAATGAAACAACTGTCATGAATTGTGTATGATTTTTATATTTAAAATATCGATATTGTTTCCCATTTCTTATTTTGGGGGAATCCATATAGCCGATATAATCGTTTGCCAAACAAAACATCACGCTCCTCACATGTTGATGTGTTTTTTTTTTGCACCCCTATTAAAGATACAGATCACTGAAATATGAAATGTAGCACATTCTGTAAAATTATAATCTTGATATCTTTAATATTGACTGAGTAAAGTCATGTCAAAGATTAAAACGAATGTAAAATCAATGATAAAAATCAAACTTTCTCCTAGTAGAATTTTTAGACTTTAGCCTGGATTTGTTCATTTCACAAACAGGGTCACATGTACACCCGTGTACTGTATTTTGCTTGATCCATTGAGGGAACATAATGAGAGGGTTTTTATGTTTTAGCTGTACTTTTAAATGTTAAATGATGTGGACATCCCTTTGCAGTAAAACTAGACCGCAAGACGATTTAAATGTGGTATTCAAATGTGATGGCCTCTTATCATTTTTTTCCTATATTAAATTTCTCTCTATAAACACATTTTCTTCATAGCACTTTCTTGTTTCCACAATGCCTTCAAAAGACTACAGGTTTGCTTTCTTTCTTCATTACAAAGCAATAGGAGGATGTATGGGAGGTATGGGGAGGGCAGTGATCTCATAGACTTCCATTGAAGCAGGGACTTGACCCATGTCAAGAGACCACCTGGATGTGGGTTGTTTGGACTTGACCAGCCACCTCACAACCACTCAAAACCCTGTATCACCCACATAACAACCACCCGCAGTGCTTTTGCGTGAAGCCCGTCTCATTTTTCCGCATGAGTGTTGATGTACTGGTGACCACACTGTCGGCAGAATGTGCAAACTAAGACTTTAGCGACTCCTTTGAATGCCTTTCTAAAACACAAATACACACACAGACTGATGATGAAGGGTTGGCAGTAGACCATAAGCCATTTTATTTCACACACTAGTACTAGCCAAGTAAAAATTTTGGATCGGGTTACAGTTGATTGTATTGTTTGGCAGTGCGAGAGTGTGGGTTTTAACAGTATGTTACTGTTAGTTTGCTTGATTGCTATCGGTAACAATTCACAATCAAATGACTCAGACTAACTAAACCGGTTTATGACCGTATTAATATTTTGTGCTTTTTAAGTGTTTGTACTGACTTCAGTACTATAGGCCATTAACACATAAAGGCAGTGATTTGTTAAGCAGCTATAAAGTGATTTTTCTGTGGTGTGGTTCATAAAAATCTAACATTCCCATGTCTCTTGTTTCAACCAGCCCATACCAGGGCCGTGATGAAGGAGTTTGGCAAGGTTTACGAAGAGCAGTATGCCGTGGCTCTCTTCAACAGCGTACGATTTGAGATCGAAGGTGGTGGGACCCCACAGACGCAACTATTACACAGAAAGGTACACATTTTCAACCAATTTGTCATCTCTAGAGGTCCAAGAAAACATCAAGATGTCAACATTGTAAAAGAGTATGAAGTGGAAATGTCACCACAAGATTATGTCACCCTGGAGCACAAAAACAGTCATAAGTAGCACAGATATATATGTAGAAATAGCCAAAAATTCGTTGTATGGGTCAAAATTATAGATTTTTTTATTCCAAAAATCATAAATATATTAAGTAAAAAGTAAAGTTCAATGTGCAATTAAAGTAACACTCCACATTTTTTGAAAATATGCTCATTTTCCAGCTCCCCTAGAGTTAAACATTTGATTTTTACCATTTTGGAATCCATTCAGCTGATCTCCGGGTCTGGCGGTACCACTTTTAGGATAGCTTAGCATAATCAATTGAATCTGATTAGACCATTAGCATCACGCTAAAAAATAACCAAAGAGTTTGGATACTTTTCCTATTTAAAACTTGACTCTTCTGTAGTTACATTGTGTACTAAGATCGACAGAAAATTAAAAGTTGCGATTTTCTAAGCAGATATGACTAGGAACTATACTCTCATTCTGGCGTAATAATCAAGGACTTTGCTGCTGTAACATGGCTGCAGGAGATGCAATGATTTTACACAGCAGCCAAAGATAGTCCCTTGTTATTGATAGTTACTAAGTGGACTATTTGTCTGGAAAATTGCAATTTTCTTTTAATTTTCTGTCGGTCTTAGTACACGATGTAACTACAGAAGAGTCAAGTTTTAAATAGGAAAAATAGTGAAACTCTTTGGTTATTTTTGAGCGTGATGCTAATGGTTTAATCAGATTCGAGGATTATGCTAAGCTATGCTAATGCTGCGTTCACACCAGCCGCGGTAGAGGCGTCAAGCGAGAGTGATTTCAATGTTAAGTCAATGTGAAGAAGTGTACCTGGAGGTCTCTCGGCGCTAATGAGGCGTTTAGCGCGTCGCGGTATATGCGAATCCGCCTCATTTGCGCGTCTAGCGCGAATTGAGCGTTGCCGTGGGAAACGCGAGAGTTGAAAAATGTGAACTTTGGCGGAAAAATGCGCCGCGT
Organism: Misgurnus anguillicaudatus; assembly: GCF_027580225.2. Taxonomy (NCBI): domain Eukaryota; kingdom Metazoa; phylum Chordata; class Actinopteri; order Cypriniformes; family Cobitidae; genus Misgurnus; species Misgurnus anguillicaudatus. Next base: position 26,759,721 of record NC_073345.2, read on the forward strand.
CAACCATCAGGAGCTTGCTCTACTAGTTACGTGATTACAGGAAGCGAGCAGAGTCGCAGAGCCCCTCTCATGACGTGAATTTCCGCGTGAAAGTCTCGATGACTAGAATTTCACGCGCGAATGAAGTGAGTAAACTCAAAATGTTTAAGTGGCAAACTAGACACGGTAGACGCGAATTTGACACCTCAAACACGGCTGGTGTGAATCCACGGTAAAAGTAGTATAGCAAGACCCAGAGATCGGCTGAATGGATTCCAAAACGGTAAAAATCAAATAAAAATTCAAAACAAGAATATTGAGGTAAAACAATTATTTTGCAATTAAAGTATAAATTGCGTGTTGCTGGACCGATGTGTTTGTAAGGCACTTCGAAGGCACCACTGCTTTGACACGTTTAGGCTGTTGTAACACTAGCTTAATAAAACGGTTAATGAAAATGCATGTTTTAAAGACACTGAGTAATTGTGTTAAATAATATATATATATCATTAGTATTATGTGTTGCTAAAAACTTCTTCATTTGGGCAATTTCAAAAGCCATTTTCTCAATGTTTATTTTTTTGCAGCCTCAGATTTCAGAATTGACCCTTATGGCTGATTTTGTGGTCCAGGGTCACAAATAATTACTTTACTTGATAGCTATATGTCTAAAGTCTTTTTCGGTCTTCTACACAAGACCGTTTCCCTCTTAATATCGAAAGCTTTGTGCAGTCATGCTTATTGCCGCAAATTCATCAAAGAGGAAATGAAACTCATTTCACAAGTTAAATAACTGTAACGAAGGCCTATACAGTAATAAACACAGTGAAACAAACCAAGATCTCGGGCACAAAATAGGTTTCGACTTGGCTTAAGAATAGTGCACGTTCGCTTTTGAAGTTCCTCTATTGTTGTTAGCCAAGACGGATCTGAAAATATGTGTGTGTGTTTATTAATATTTGATCTTTTAAAGATTAACCGATTAACTGTGTTCAAAGCTCACCAACGTTAAATATCAAACCACACAAAGTTGTGGTCTTGACTGTATACATAATAGTAGCTGAATGTCTTTTATGTACCACCCATTTTTTTTTTAAATCGCTTTCAAGTATTTGTGTTATTCCAAGCTATTGGGAATGTTTCACGTGGGTCTAAATTGTTTTATTTGTCATGCTTTCATTTCGTAAAACAAGTGTTCATTCCTCCGCAGGACCCTCTGAAGAACAAGTCCATCTTTTCTGGAGGTCTCTTTAACTATCTGGAGGAGAGCAAGAAATGGAGGAGTCGGTTTTTGTATGTGGGCGACACTTACAACATCAGCTTGTACGAGAGCAAGGCAGTAAGTGTGAAACGCACATACAAACACGCCCGGCTTTGATAATTAAACATAAACAAAAGCGAAACATGCTTGAGGCCTGGAATTTTAATTTTGAATTTTTGAAACTAACTTTGTTGTGGTGTTTCTAAACAAAATGGCTTTACACTTTTTTTTCTGCAGCATATGATCGAGGTATCCAGAGTAAAGGGACTATTAATTGTGCCGGGTACAGAGCCTTGACCTCTATGGAGGAATACTTGGGACTCCTTAACAACAGCCCGAGTGGTGAGAAATGAAAATGTCTTATAGTTATAAAACTAAACCAGTTTAGTAGTCATTTCATTGAATTTAAGTGTAATTTGGTCATTTGTGATCCGTTCCCTGCATGTGTGTATCTTGAACGCCGTGTATTGTCTGGTGTGTTGCTTTAGATGCCAAGGCCAAAGGTGGCACTGCACAATTTCTAAAGTGTCCTACACAGTATCCCCTCATCCTGTGGCACCCGTACGCCCGCCATCACTACTTCTGCGTCATGACGGAAAAAGAACAGCAGAAGTGGCATGCCGTCTTCCAGGATTGTGTTAGACACACCAACAACGGTCTGTCACAATCACAAAGACCAAAAAAACATACTGTTTATAGATTTACGTCACGTCCGTTTCCCTTCATGCATGTCTGGTTTAGGTTTAAAGTAACAGCCTTTTTGTTCATTCGCACATTATTTTGTCACTATGTTTCAACACAATCCATGCGTTCAGAAATCTTTGCATGCCTTTTAAAAAATATTCACGGTATTATGTTATCATCTCCACCTTTTTGAATCACTCGTCTTATCTGTCACTGACATATTTCACATCACCAAACAGGGTGTGTGTTTGTGTGTCGAAAATGTGTTTCTGTCACAGCATGAAATGTTGAATGCCATTCAAATGACTTAAAGGTGTGGAAGACTTTGACATTTCAACTGTTTGTTTTTTATGACATTTTTAATTTTTCGTATTGTCTTTTAGGAAGTCATATAATGTTTTTCAAAATTAAGCTAATATGTTGTTTAAAAATGAATCTCTTAGCTGCATTTCGATTACATTTTTGCGCAAAACTTATGCTTTTTTTACTTTTGTAAAAATAATGGCGTTTCCACTAAACGATTATATGCGACTAAAACATAGTCGTTCCTCTTGTGATAAGTCACTCCAAATATCACGTTGACTGATGTCGGTAGGTTTACAAATATCACATCCACCGCACAAGCCATTTTTTTTATCGAATTAGGAGGGTTATCATAACATTAATGCTAAGGAAAGCCCTTTATACTCAGGAGCGGCAATATATGAGGTGTTTCTTGGAGGTAATAGTACATTATTTTAAATATAAAGAGATGTAGGACGGTATTTAAACATTGTTTGCAAGGAAAGCATCTTATATTTGGTAACAGACACGTATGAGGTGTTTCTGGGAGGTTTTAGTACATACCGTGTCATCTTCAAACAATAATTACTATATGTGACTTGCATACATCAGGTGACCTCAATTTTGCGTAATACGCCTTTTCCGAATTGCCTGAAAGCAACCTCATGCCCGCATAAAAACTTTTTTGTGATATATGAGAGTTTTCCGTATTTTCGAGTTTTTCGAAAGTTTGCCATATTTTTCGACAGGCCGACATTTACATGTCAATTTGCGCAATTTGAAGGGTACTTGAAATGCAGCTAGTGTCAAACACATTTATGCACTTATGAACGTGCATGAAAGAATTTTACAATGCAAACGGCACGACAAAGGTTTTTTGTTCGTCTGTGTATACAATTTGCCTTGATATTCCCTCTATGGAATATCTAACATTCTTTAAATAGTTTTGAACTGTTGAACACTGTTACGTTTCTTTGCGATTAAGTTTAGAGCAAACCTATTTAGTATTTGGAGAAATTATATTTATTAGTCAAATTGGAATTGCACACCCTAACTTGCAAAACAGCATAGCTCCCACATCAAGCTTTAATTGGACATTCTCTGACCTTTACGTCAACACCTTCCCATGATGCCCTGGGGTTGATGAGAAGCAGTCTTAACTGGGCTTGTCAAGGCATGACGGCTAATTATTGGCTCAATGGATTACAAATGATAATGACAAACTAGATAACATGCAATTTATGCAGATGTAGATGATTTGATCCTCTCTGTCTGTTTTGGGCTTTATTACCTATCTGTCCATGTTAAGGAAAGTCAGTCCTCCCTGCCCTCCACCGGTATTGATCTTTTTAAGGTGGAATATTGAGGTTACTTATTAGTCAAGGGCTGCAGGCATTCATCTTTCCAGATGACGTCCATGCAGAAGTTGTGCAATATTTTTTTAGTTATTTTCCTTGTCTTGATTCAGCCTCACGCTAAGGTCAGGATTTTTCATTCTTTAGTTTGATGAATTTATGGATGACACAAGACCTTTAGTTCAAAATGTTGGGCAGGGATATATGTTATCAAGGAGTTGATTGGCTCATGAAAGTAGATGTTTCTTACCGTATCAAAGCTAGAACTACATACAAGTTTGCAGTTTAAAGTTGAAGTGTGCAGCTTTGTTCAATAGAGTGCCGCAGGGATGACATAATTTGTAGGCCAACCCGAAAGTTAGCGGACACTGGTTCCCTTGAAAAAAAGCCCATTAATGTTTCCCATTGACTTTTGGATTATTAAAAAACAAGCTCTGTGTTTAACAAAAGATTGACACCTAAGGTAATCTTCACAGATGAACAAAACTTTTATGAATTTTGAAGTGTAAATGCGTTTATTAGAATTAAAACGCTTACCTTAACTCTTTCACTGCCATTGACGAGTTAACTCCTCAATTAAAGGAATAGTCTACTCATTTTCAATATTAAAATATGTTATTACCTTAACTAAGACCTGTTGATACATCCCTCTATCATCTGTGTGCGTGCACGTAAGCGCTGGAGCGCGCTGCGACGCTTCGATAGCATTTAGCTTAGCCCCATTCATTCAATTGTACCATTTAGAGATAAAGTTAGAAGTGACCAAACACATCAACGTTTTTCCTATTTAAGACGAGTAGTTATACGAGCAAGTTTGGTGGTACAAAATAAAACGTAGCGCTTTTCTAAGCGGATTTAAAAGAGGAACGATATTTTATGGCGTAATAGCACTTTTGGGAGTACTTCGACTCGCCTGAAAAGTCCGCTCCCCTTCTCACTCTCATAATGGGAGAGGGAGGGTGTTACTGCGCCGAGTCGAAGTACTCCCAAAAGTGCTATTACGCCATAAAATATAGTTCCTCTTTTAAAAACGCTTTTCCTGTCAGAGTTTTTCTGGCAATCCGTATTTGCACTCTTAACCACCAGGTGGCGCTCTTACCCAAATTCTAAAACCCAGAAGTATCCCCTTAGGGCAAACAGTTCAAACTCTGTGTATGTTTTGATCATCGCTCTCAATCTGATCTCTTTTAAAAGTCCATCAAAAAACCACAATTATCTAAGCTTTTTGCTCAAATTTTTTTATTTTTGATGAAACCTACTCCTATTTGAGAGGCGATGATAGAGAGAACAAATAAAGCTGCCTTAGATTTTGGGTAAAGCCATCATTTCCTTTTTTTAAAGGACAACGTAATCGGACTAAAAGACTTCTATTTTGATTTTGTGCGAAATAACATGCATTAATGAATCATGCGCAAGAATGTGAATGTGTCCGTTTTGCCTGTTTATTGACTAAAATTAGCATGTTCATCATCCTCAACCTGTTTCGCATATTGATCTACGATTAAAATATAACACGCCGCTTGGTCCCTAGTCAATATCTACAGCAAACATTGGGATGTTATCTTAATGTCTTTAGGCCTTTTGAACCTTAGAGCAACATGACTCAGACATCTCATGAGTTATTGAAGTTACACAGCGCACACCATTTGCCTTTGAGGCAGCAGGGAAGGGCTCTATAAAATCCCTAAGATCCAGTCGTGGGCTTGAATAGCACAATGACTGGAAATAGTTGCTCTGCAAACGTGGGAGCAAAGCTTTGGCTTCTGGCTGGAGGGCTTCCAGAGGATGAGAACATCAACCACATGCAAAGCTGTGGTATTACAGCAGGTGCTCAAAGCACTCGCTTTTATCGTCGCAATAGAACGAGATCCAGGAGGATTACACACAATCGCACACAAACACAAGTCGGCCTTTCATATGGGCGAGATAAAGCAAACCACACAGTGCATACTATTTTAACTATTTGAAGTTGAATTAAGGCTGTTTAAGAGGTATGCCGATGAAGAGGGAAACAGTTCAGTTGATATTTTGCATTCTGAGCATTTTTATTCATTTAACAGTTGCTGTTTTGACAGTCTGTGGTGGTTAGTCATTGTTTTGTTGTAGTCTTAATCCATTTCGTTGGTAGTCATTCATACCACACCCACTGTGACATCATTGTACGGGAGATGCATGACCAAAAACAGGTTTAAAATGAATCCTTCACATTTCTCTTCTCAATTTGGCGGTGTCTAAAACCTAAGGCAGCTGACTTGATGCCTTGCTGCCACATGAGGCAATAACTTTTGCCAGTGTTGGGGGTAACGCATTACAATTAACGTGCATTACGTAATAATTAGGGCTGGGCATAGATTAATCTAGATTAATCTCATACAAAATAAAATAAATTTTTTGCATAGTATATAAGTTTGTGCTGTGTGTAAATATTATGTATATTTAAACGCACGCACGTACGTACATACGTGCATACGTACGTATGTATGTATGTTTTTTTATTTATATATAATATAGAATTTATAAAAATATAGAAATGTAAATGCACATGTAGATGTTTCTTAAATACATACATGAATGCGTGTGTATTTATATATACATAATAATTACACACAGCACAAACTCGGATGTTATGCAAAAAATTACTTTTATTTTTTATGAGATTAATCTATGCCCAGCCCTAGTAATAATATTACTTTTCTAAAGTAACGATTAAAGTAACGCATTCCTTTTTAAATGTACACATTAATATTTAAGTTACTTTTTCAAAAAAGTAATGCAAGTTACTTTTTTAGTTTCATTTATTTGAAAAAATAAAACGTACTGAATTAAACGTAGTCACATTATGCAGTCTATGCATACACGCCTGTGTGGGAACAGTTTGAGTCAGAAACAGAGATGGCCAGAGTTCGACATTTTTGTGATGAAATATGCAATTTCTGAATGCAGAACTTTTCAGTTATATAAAACACCTGCAAGGCCTGAAAGAAATTAAGCCTCAGCCAAGAAAAAGTAACGCAAAAGTAACTAAAAAGTAATGTAAGCATTACTTTCCATGAAAAGTAACTTAGTAATGCATTACTTTAAAAGGTAACTTTCCCCAACACTGATTTTGGCAGCAGCTCCAGGAAACGCATTCGGACAGCCTTTATAGGCAGCGTAATGAAATATAAAATCAAATATAAACAAGAGAGCACCTTTTGTGATAACTAATTCCATATTTAAAAACTGCAATACTGATTTCTCGCAAGAAATGCAATCAAAATGTGTAAAAATCTATATTTATTTACACTACATTTGTGATCCAGCCGCTTTCTTGGCCGCCATTTTAATTTTTTCGACCAATCTCATTCCCCGCAAGCACACGCACGCATATAATTGTGGGACAAGACGATGAAGTTATCTCAGTAAGGAAGTAAAGCAAACATTGGATTCGGACGTGCCTTGATGCCTTTCTGCTTTGGAATGCTGCCTACGAATGCTAGCTTGTTTTGTTTTTAATTGGGTTTCATTATCGAGACATTTCTTTCGAGTATCGAATCCCACCTAATTTGTGATGTCCTGAAGCATTGAGCCGGAATGGAAATGCTACAGTGAATGAAACTATATCAGGAACCGCACACACACACACGTAGTGGCGGAGGAGCCCTGGGAACCGGCCATCCCAGGAGTCTCAGCTAACCACCACACAGTCATGTGCCAGAAGCGGCCCACGTTAAACTTTACCATATGCACTATTTATTGCACGAACGTTGGTGTTTTTCAGGCCTGACAGTTTTCCAGAGCTGCTTTCTGATCCTTGAAAGACTTCTTTTCCACCAAACACAGACTGAATAAAGTCCTTTGAGTCAAGCTGAGTATTATTGGAGAGAGCGCTCCTATTTAAGGGACGTGAAGCTTATTTTCGGTTAATGTGTTTTATTGAGCACTAAGCTCCTAGCAGACTGCTGACAAATGCAACTTGTGTGTTGTGTTTCTCATGGGGGTTTATGCCAAGAAAAATTTATTTTCTGGCTTTCTCTGAAAATGGATGCTGAGGGGGTTTCCTGTTCCTGACAGACTCTTACACACTCCATGCCCTTCGTCTCTCACTGCAGACTTCCTCTCTTTGTCCAAGTCTCTCGAACACAACCAGTCACAACATACATGCACAGATACACACTCTCTCCGTCACCACCGGTCGTGTGTGTGTGTGTGTGTGTGTGTGTGTGTGTGTGTGTGTGTGTGCAGCTTGCCTATGCTCTCACCGTCTACGTGTTTGTCTTTCCATGTCTGTCTATATGGCCTCATGAATCACACACTTCCTGTTGGCAACAGGAAAGCCACTCCAAAAGGTTATCTTAGTCCCAAAAAAAACAGCTGAAATCACCCAAGATAAAAGCCTTTCTTTTATTGCAAGAGCTTTTTTTATCAATAAAAGATAATCATATCTTCATTTAGGTCTCTTTAGGTCTCTTTTCTTAAAAAAACAGGGTATACTGTCTGAATTAAATTCAGATTACCAGAATGATCGCAGCCAATAGCTTCCACAGATTCTCACCAAGCTGATTTTGTCGTCGTCTTTCTCCTTGCTGGGAAAAACAGATCATGCCAGCTTAATGCCAACATGAAGTAAATATTGATCAGCCATGTTTACTTGCTTAATACATGTTCTTGTTTGCGTTATTCATTAGTGCACGCTATTTCAAATACAAAAATATTTGTCATTATGTCACATCTGAACTTTTGTTTTAGATGGTAACACCTTGGTATGGTAAATAGTTTGAATCAATAGCAAAATAGCTGTTTAGAGCAAAAAAGTAACAGAAATTATTGTACATCTGTCTTAGAAATGTTACACTGCAATACATTGATACGTGAACTTTGACCTACAGTTACAAGTGGATGTCTAGCTTTTCCATTTGAGCAACCATCCTAAACCAGCTTTGATCCTCTGACCATTAAAGGGATAGTTCACCCAAAAATGAAAATAATGTCATAAATGACTCGCCCTCATTTCGTTCCAAACATGTAAGACCTCCGTTCATCTTCGGAACACAGTTTAAGATGTTTTATATTTAGTCGGAGAGCTTGTTGACCCTTCATTGAAAATCTATGTACGGTTTACTGTCCATGTCCAGAAAAGTAATAAAAACATCATTAAAGTAGTCCATGTGACATCAGTGGGTCAGTTAGAATGTGTTGAGGCATCAAAAATACATTTTGGTCCAAAAATCCACTCTTCTGCGTCTGTTGTGAAGCGCATGCAAGTCACGTGATTGCAGTACAACGCGGCTGACGTGTTATCTGGTGCGCCCCTGCTGTTTTTTTTTACCCGGGCTTTGTTTACAGTCTGAGGGAGACGCACGCTGTAAGTTAAAAAAAAACTTTGCAAACTTGTCTGAGGATAACACATCATCCACGTTACTGCAGTCACGTGACTTTAGTCTCACGCATGCGCTTGACAACAGATGCGGAAAAGAAGACAATGCTGAATAAAGTCGTAATTTTTGTTATTTTAGGACCAAAATGTATTTTCGATGCTTCAACACATTCTAGCTGACCCACTGATGTCACATGGACTACTTTGATGTTTTTATTACCTTTTTGGACATGGACATTAAACCGTACATATATTTTCAATGGAGGGTCAACAAGCTCTCGGACTAAATATAAAACATCTTTAACTATGCTCCGAAGATAAACGGAGGTCTTACGAGTTTGGAACGAAATGAGGGTGAGTCATTAATGACATTATTTTCATTTTTGGGTGAACTATCCCTTTAAGGGCCATTCACATTATAACGATAATTGCAACCATAACTATATTTAGCATCCATGGCACAGTACTTACGAAAATCATTTACCTTCAATGGCATTAACTAATATCGCATATTTCCTTTAATATTTCCTCTTGCTATTGTTCACATGTCATAAATGTATAAATATGTTGTTCTTGTTGCATTTAGCATTGATTGGCTGTCATTGGTTTATCGTTTATTAGCTGAAGAAAAAAAGCTCGAAGTGATCCCAATGATATTTTTCATTGTATCGTTATCATTATAGTTTGGTGTGAACTCTGCAATTCTCTTTGAAATTAAACTATTTTTAAACTATTTTTTGTAGTAATCGTTATAACGTGAACGGCCCTTTACTTATCTGCTTGATCCAGCTAGAAACCATGTCAAACCAAATACCCTCTGCATCTTGGTTTAGCTGAATTTTCCATCAGGAATGATCATTTTCCCTCATGTCTGTCTTGAACTCAAAACATGGCTAATCTCTTTTTGTTAGCGTGAGGTTTTTGAGGTTCAGTTAAACAGATGGTCGGGATGGGGGAACTTTTCAGAAAACGTTTCAGTTTCACGTGTTTCCACAACAGCTAAGACGTCTGAATTTGTCATTTCTTAACTTTCCAGGTCTGTCAGAAGAGTGCAAGGTCGCAACGCCAGCTTTCACAGACGCCCTTCGTCTATACAGACAGGCCAAGGGTCATTATGGCACATGGGACATGATGTGTGGAAACCAAGCACAGGTCAGTAAAGATCATTAATGTTTGTTCAGCTGAGATGAATCAAACCGCATCTGACAGCCATCAGAGATAGATCATTCATCATTCAAAACAATCTGTGGGCTGCTTTGAATATAAAATATCATTCCAATAATCATGATTTAAGTCATTCTTGCTGCTGATAATACAATGTATCTGGTGATCTTAAATAGTTCACCCAAAAATTATAATTTACTCACCCTCAAGCTGAACACAAAGGAAGATATTTTGAAGAGTGTTTGTTACAAAGCAGATCTGGGGCACCATTGTCTTCTATAGTAGCAAAAACAATACTATGAAAGTGAATGGTGCCCCAGATCTGTTTGGTTATTAACATTCTTCAAAATATCTTACTTTTTGTACAGCAGAACAAATAAATGAATACAGGTTAGTAACAACTTGAGGATGAGTAAATGATGACAGAATTTTAATTTTGGGGTGAACTATCCCTCTAACATCGCCCTTTAAAGCTTTAGTGTACCCAAAAATATTCAACTTTCTTTCAACAAAGGGATGTGAATAAAGTCACAATTTTCATGTTTTGGTTGATAATTTCTTTAAAGGGATCCTTTGTGCTTGTAATGCATTGTAAGGATAGCAGGCCTTAAATACTTGCTTTCAGGATTGGGAACGGGCGAGTTATCAGAGACTCCTTGAAATGGAGAGAAGGGACAGAAAGAACAGTTAAGACAGCATTTGTCTTGGGTTTCCTCCTAGTGTCCTCAATTCAGTTTTATCCTGTGCCCCAGACCTCAAACTTTGGATCGGGTCCGGCTAATACTCTTAAAGGAGCCGTGAAGTCTTTTTATAATATTAATCAAGCTCTCTGACCCTTAAGAGAGTAAAGGTAAGCAATAAAGTGCGAGAGGCTGTGCTTTGCATTGTGTCTTGACTTCTTACACATTAATGCACACCCTCTCATACTTTAGTGCTGTATTACCACACAACACAATTATTAAAATGAAAAAATAAGTACCAACTCAACATTTAGGAAGTAAAATCACTAAAAGCCTTCCTTCCACTAGAAAAAATTGTCCCCGACTGACAGCAACTGAATGTTTCACATATTTTTACAATGCTAAGGGTTCAGTGCAGTGATATAGCCAGGGTGCGATTTGCCGGGGGGGATGCGTGGGATTTCCCTCTTTCTGGTCAATGTATCCCTGCCTCTGCTTAATTATTTTGATCCCCGGTGGGGATAAATGTATCCCCCCCTAAAAGTGATCAGTGCTACTACACTAGTGGCGAGACTGATCACAAAACTAATCACGGATCCATGGTTTGATTAAAGTCAATTTTGTTTTAAAATGCGCTACTTTGGCTGGCTCTGATACAGCTGCCGCGCAGCCTTTCTGTATTCACTACTCTGCAGACTTGCTCAATGTCCCGCCCGCGGCGCTATCTGATTGTTTACACACCCGGTTACATCTCACGAGTAATAGCCTATCAACACTTGCGAGATGGTTATGGAGCTGTGTGTCGAAACGATGAAATGCAGCATATTCAGCCGCATATTAATAAAGCGGGAATAAACATAACAATCTGATTATCTGTTTATGATGACAAGCAGAGTTAGTGTCCCAGTCACACCACTGAGAATGGCCGAAGTTACACATGATACATGCCGATGAGGCGTTTAGCGAGGAGCGGGCGCGTCCAGTTTGCGCATATGAGACTAAGTGACTAACACATAATGCATCAGATTTTTCTATCATTTCACTGTAGCTCAGCATCGCGGTGTAAAGTTAATGTTATTACTTTAAAAGCAGCATTAAAACTGTTTCTACTGTAATGGTTTAACTTTGCAATCAATACATTGTTCATATTTATGTTTAAGTTGACACTACCTTGTGCCATATAGTTTTGCCATTCAAGATTTAATTCTTGCGTGTTTTTCGTTGTGCATGATCACAGTTCATATGTGTGGGCAAAGATAAGCTATTAGAGTAAAAATATTGCGTTAGGCTGCTTCATAAGTTAATAAGAAAAAATATTTTACAATTCCTGCAAATGCAGTGATGAGTTCATGTTCTCATGATTTATTTTTATGAATTAAAATGTTTTGAAATGTGCTGTGGACAGAGACGCATTATGTCAAGAATTATAAAAAAAATCGTCAATAAGCTCATAATTTGTGCTAAAATAGTATAAATGTTTAGTTTTAAAACCATTTTGAAAAGCTGGTTATATTTTTATGTTTCTGCGCAAGTTCAGCAGACAGTGAGGTTCGGGTTTGTTCCGATCCAACCCAATATATATAGGGTTGTCCGATCAGAGGTCGTGAGCGTAGAGCGCATTTCTGAATATTAGAAATATTTTAATTACAAATATATAAAATAATAATAATAATATAATAATGTATTTTTGTTAGGTCGGACAATGATTACCAAATTTCTCTCTCATATTGCTCTTCATAACCACTGAAAACAGTCAAAAAAGTTAAAACTAATGGTGGGTACAAAATGACTCATGACGAAATATGGTGGTGGGTACCCACCGTTGCCGAAATCGATGCCTATGAAAACATCCCCCCCTCTGTTTTTTTCACAAATCGCACCCTGGATATAGCTGTGTCTTATCATAAATTAAAAGCAGCTATTGACCAATCAGAATCAAGGACTAGAACTAACTGTTTTATGATAAATAAATCTTTTCTTCCCTATTCAGTTTAAAGGCGGAGTCCATGATGTTTGAAAGCCAGTGTTGATATTTGAAATCACCTAAACAAACACGCCCCTACCCCAATAGAATCCGGACCTTCTGTTGATAGACCCGCCCCACACATACGCAACCCGGCGATTGATTTGATTTTATTGGCTATAAGTGTGTTTTGGTAGTCGGCCCGTCTCCTTTCCCAACGCGTTTTTCAAACATCGTGGACTCCGCCTTTAAACAGCCGTTTTGTGCTGTTGTCTACTGTACCTTTTAAGGCTTTGACATTATTTGTACTATAAGTTATCCACAGAACAGACAGACAGCTTGGGGGTTTGTCATTATAGAGATGAGTTAACTTAAGGTCACATCTTATTTTCAATATAATGCAGAGGAAATAACCATTCATTTTTTAATAGCTTTGTGAACGTCCATCTTGGTCACTTTCTCACACACATATTTTTAATAAAATGCAAACAGGCAATCATTAAAATTAGCTGGCTGGCTCTCTCTCTTTCTCGCTCTCGCTCTTTGCTGAACATATTCCATTCAAACACTACAGCCTTTTCTCGTGTAGATGTGCAGTAACAACATCAGTGGAGTCACATCACTATGGTGATGGCTTGGTTGTATGGTTATTGTTTAGGTTTACTTGAAACTGCTAGCATGCACTTACAATTACTGTGTTGAGGGCCGATTACACGAAATGCGTTTATGGCGGTTGTATGCGCCTTTTTTAATGATTTTCTATGGGAAGTGAGTGTTATGCGTGCTGTTTGTGCATACCGAATGCTTGCGTTTTTTCCGCCTGCCGCTGCACTCATTTTTTAAGGAGTGCTGAGAGCAGGAAAGCGGCCAACATCGCTTGCATCTTTCTATTGTCCAATCGGATGAAGGGGAGAGACGGGCCTTCCGTTGTGGTGATGGAAGTTTACAGTTGTTTGAAACATCTGGACTGGTCTCCTGTGTGTTTGTGCGCCTTTCACCCTCGATTAAGGTCAGAGCAAGCGTCCTTTTTTAAAGTAATTTTTTTGGACCATTTTTGCCTTTATTCGTTAGATAGTCATTAAGGAGATGACAGGAAAGTTTAGGGTGAAGAGAGGGGTATGAGATTGGCAAAGGACCTCGAGCCGGGATTCGAACTCGGGTCGCCAGAAGTGCGTCTGCACCATGTGTCCACTACACCATCGGCTCCGACAAGCGTCCTCTTTTTAAAGTTTCTGCTAATATGATGGTTAACAGCAAAAAATTCAATATTTTGACAAAACTGCTGCATCGGTGGTTTCCTAGCAATATAAAAAGCCGTGCCGCATTGCTCTTTTTTTTTTAAAGTGACAAAAGAAGTGACAGAAATAATCCCCTTGGAAACTTTCAATAGCAGTGGACTATTTTCGGGCACTGTGTAATATCGTTGCTCCTCCTGCAGCCATGGTACGGAAGTAAAGTCCTTTATTATTACGCCAGAATGAGAGCTTAGTTCCTAGCCATATCGGGCTAAAAATCGCAACTTTTAATTTTCTGTCGGTCTTAGTACACGATGCAACTACAGAAGAGTCAAGTCCTAAACAGGAAAAACATCGAAACTCTTTGGTTATTTTTTTTGCGCGATGCTAATGGTCTAATCAGATTCAATGGATCGTGCTAAGCTATGCTAAAAGTGTTAGCGCCAGACCCGGATATCAACTGAATAGATTCCAAAACTATAAGAATTAAATGTTTAACTAGGGGAGCTGGAAAATGAGCCTATTTTCAAAAAAAGTGGAGTGTCCCTTTAAGAGGTTATAAGTTTATTCTTATTAATTGCGGGACAAGATCTAAGGACACAACCTGAGCTTATCACATTACCTAAACCTTCCTACACCATACTAAATTTCTTGTTGCACTTTTGCAATTTTTCAGTTTAATCAACTTGAATTTACGATGAATTTAAACTTTCTTGACTAGTGAAGAGTTGCTATAAATTATAAAAAATAAATTGAAATAGCTTAAGCTAATTTTATAACTTTAGCATTAAAGTGTTTTTTTAGACATTAAACTATTTTCTTCAGTCAGGATACGCCCTGGAAATGTTTCTTATAAATGAGCTTTCTGTGTATTTATGTATATAGTAGTTGGCACAACTATTTATACACTCTTAACAGGAGAATAGACTACTAAAGTTGGACATAAAGAGGTTATTGATTTTTGTGTTTGTGACATGGTCATTATTTATGAGCTTTGGATTGCGGCTCCTCTTACAGCTTTATGTTTTGGGCGGTCTGGAAACAGTGTGGGTTGTTATTACTACTGGGTGTGGGCTTTGTGTTTATTTTCCAATGAGGGGTCTGTATGGTGGTACTGTCCACCTGGCCCCAATGTTGCCATGGAAACAGGGCGAGTTAAAGGGTGTGAACGATGCTGTACTATTTATTGCCTGATAGCAGGGCTCATAAATTTAAGAGGAATCCAGGAAGTGATTAATACAGGTCAGTTAGGGAAGCCTATAGTGTTAAATGGAACAATTTGATTTGCCTTTGACTGCATTTGAGCTTAGTTTACGTTTACAATTTTTTTTTTTCATTTTTACAAGGTAATTTTTTTATCAGTATGTGTATCCTGGGTTTAAACACACAACGTTTTGTACAGTTTGCATTGATAATGGTTTACAATAAGCCCCGAATATGTCACCACAGCATCACAGGCAGATTGTAAAGAAGCTCCACCCAGTGACCTCATGACATCTTTCACCATCAATTTTTTACAATATTTTGGACAAGAAATATTGTTACATGTTCCCCTGGTCAGACAAGGCTTAAAGCTAGTCCAATACTAAAACACATGTTTGAGCTGTCTCAACTGACAATATCTTGCATTGATAGATCTTAAAATATGCCATTGCCATTTGATTTATCTCAAATCAGTAATGTCTTTTTGTAAGGCATGTTTGCAAAAGACCTAGTCCTGGCTTTAGCTAAGCCTTTTCTGTGAAACCAACTCTTAACTTAAAAATACATAAAACAAGTACACACTCTTCAGAACTTCAGGTTTCCCACATTAATGATTGTTCTTGATGGTTTAAACGCACTTTAATAAAACGATAAATCTGTCTTATTTGTTACTTACTCAAAATGATTAAATACAGTCACATGTAGGGCTGCATAACAAATAATCGCAACTAATAGTTTGCAGAATAAAACTGTGAATGTCTTTAAAAGAATAAATGTTTTTACATCATGTGTGTGTGTAATAATAATAATAATATTATTATTATTATTATTATTATTATTATTATTATTAATAGTTATGTATATATAAATACACACACATGCATGTAAAATTTTTAGAAAACAATGTGTATATATTAAATACTCATATTTATATATAAATTATACAAAAATGTGTATTTTAATAAATTTTGTATATTCACATATTCACAATTATTATACACAATACACAGACATGTATGATGTAAACAAAAGCTTTTATTCTGCAAACGATTAGATGTTATGCAGCCCTAGTTACATAAAGCTATAATGATTTTAAAGGTTTACCTTTTTACGTGCATCTTGGCATAACTTGTATTTTTGTGCTTGTTTCTAGATTCTTGCTAACCTTGTGATGGAGACGTTGCAACCAGAGTTGAAAAATATGATTGTACCGCGTTTGAAAGGGAAGCCGCAGCAGAGACAAAAGGACTGGATGTTGGTCTGTTCATATATAATCATCTTAAGCTTTAAACATTTCATATGTCCAGCAACTTTTACATTTGAATAAACAATCTGTAATTCAAAGATTTGCATGCCTAAAATATATATAAATTATTATGGTAAAAATATTATTTCACGTGAATTTTTATAAATTAAAAGTCCACATCATCCACCTCATCAGTAAAAGGGACAGTTCACCCAAAAAAGAAAATTCAGTGATTATTTACTCGCCCTCAAGTTGTTACAAACCTGTATACATTTCTTTGTTCTGCTAAACATAAAGGATGATATTTGTGAGCAAGCAGAAAACAGGAGCACCATTGACTTCCATAGTATGAAAAACAAATGGTATGGAAGTGAATGCTGCTCATAAACACTTTGGTTACAGACACTGCCCAAAATATCTTCCTTTGTGAAACAGCTATGGCATGACGTTTTATTTTTTGGGGAAAATATTTCACCTCACTTTTTGGGAGCTTTGGGTGTCATGTCACTGATAAAATATCTATCATAAAATGTATCCTCTTACCACCCTTGATCCAGAATTAGTTTTGTTTCCACAGGGCAACGTTGTGCTATATTTTCCACATTTTCATATAAACATATAAACCAACAAGTGCGTGCGTGTGTGTTATGCATAATTTTGGCACAATATTGCCTAAACAAAAGTGGTCTAACTGCACAATGTTGCCAATATAACTAATTAGTTATGTTTGTGATACTGGAATCATTTGTGATTGTTGTTTATTACAGTTAAACTGCCTAATGCATAAATTGCTTCTTACTTTACCGGTATGTAACTTTTCAGATAGAAAACTTTGGTGTTTTAGTACCCTTATAGCACAATGCTGCTCTGGGGCAACAAACAAAAAACACGGTCTAAGTATGAAAAGACAATCAAACGTACTTCTTTACATATTAATGCACACACGCACATTTTTTTCTGTACAGTTAGTTCAATTTAAACATGTTTAACACTGATATTTATCCTGCATCCTATATGGCTTTGCTTCCAAAAAGCATTGTTTCACCCCCATACAAAAGGTCACAACCACTTCAGCCCCTCATTTCATTGGACCGACATATCAGATGATAGATACATACATACATACATACAGAATTTTCATTTTTGGGTGAACTATCTCTTTAACTTACATTACATTTTAATAGAAAAATCATTGTTGATTCTCAAATATCAGTAAAATATCAGAAAGCAGTATGTGTCTGTCAAACTGCAGAAGATTGAAGTATTGTATATGTTTTGTCAGATCTCAGATGCGGTGTACAGACAGGTGCTGTTGCAGACACGAAGTCAGCACGAGGCTCTGGTGCAGTCATGTGAGGTGCAGCACCCCCGTCTGGATGCGGCTCTTCGTACAGACATGGACCAAATCATCACATCCAAAGAACATGTTACCGGAAAGATTCGTGGTAAGAACAGATTTAAACAGAATGGACAGCACTAATTTTACATTAAATGTGGTGTGGGGTCAATGACGTATGACGAGTAAAAGATCTTACGGTCTGATGATTTTTTTTGCGTTTTCATGATTCATCAGCGCTTGACTGTATCTTAATATGATATAAAGATAATGATGCAATTATTCTTAAAAACGTTTTAAATTTTTATTATTTATTAAATCCACCTTGACCTTAGGCAGTCAGTATTAAAGATATCAAGGTTGTATTGTCACAGAATCTTCTTTATACTAAATCACCAAATAATGACTTTAGCTGTTATTCATATGTGAGCCATAATATATAATGTAATAAATGTAATAAAAATCCAGCATACATATAAATATAAAAATATAAAAATATATAAATAAATAAATATATTCCTGGCCAGCCTTTTATTGATTTTGCTGTGTTTTGGAGTTTATAACTCTCTATATTTGAGTCCATTTGTGTGTTGGTGGGTGGGGATAAAGATGTGCCTTATTCTTTTTTGAATAATAGTAGTGCTTGTTTTGACGCACCGAACAGGTGCTTTCCCAGAAACACCTGTTTGCAGACACAATTGTGTGCCCTTGACTCAGTAAATAATAGATTTTAATTGGGCCTTTCAGCTTTTATAATTCTGTGTCACTACTAAAACAAGTCCTAAAACATTGGTGTTGAGTGAACAATTAAACGGAAATCAATGTGTCATTTAAGGACATAAGGAGTGGCGGCTCATGACTTATTAAAAATAAGTGTTCGAGTGTCATGTGTGTTGCTTGTGTTTTCAAAATGTGTGTTTGTTGCGTCATGTGATGTGTATCGCGTGTTTTGTCAGGATGGGTGCCTGCTGCATACGCGTCAAAACCGTTTGATAAGAGACGCTCACGTTCACAAAATACACACAAGACGCTCCCTAAACAGTAAACTTTGATTACGCATGAGATTATGCGAGTATCTGGCAAACGCGAGCGTCTCTTTTATCATGAACCCTTTGGGCGCATCTGCAGCAGGCACTTGTTTTGACAAGACACGTGATACACATATCACTCAACGCGCAAAACATATATTTTGAAATTATGAAGCACACACATGACGGGCTACATACATGTTGTGACGAACTTCGCATTAAGCGCCCTCGAAAAAAGAAGTCACCGGCTGCCACTGGACATAAGTGAGACATAACAGAGAATGCGAGCAAATGCTATGATGTCTCCTTAAGCGATACTCCAGCTAAATATGAAAATTACCCCACGATTTACTCACCCTCAAGACATCCGAGATACACGTCCATCATCTTTCAGACACATTTGGATTTATTTGAGTAAATGTTCTTGCTCTTCCAAGCTTTATAACGGTGGAAAACCCCAAAAAAGTGCATCCATTTTTCACAGAAGTAATTTGCACGGCTCCAAGGGGTTAATAAAGGTCTTTTGTGGGTAATCAAAGCAGTTTTTGTACGAAAAATGTCCATATTTCAAACTTTATAAACTATAATAACTAGCTTCCGGTAACGATGCCATCTTAGATTGACGCAATACACAAAATGGGTTTAGCGTAGTGAGCGTTGGTTGCCATGGGTACTTTGAGTCCAAGATGGCGTTGTTTCCAGAAGCTAGTTATTATGATAGTTTTTATAGATATTTTCGCATCGATTAACCGCAGAAGATCTTTTATAAACACTTGGAGCCATGTGTATTCAAGGAAATTGACTTAAATGACCCCAAATGTGTTCATCTGAAAGATAATGGATTGCTTGAGCTGAGTAAATCATGGGTTAATTTTGATATCTGGCTTAACTGTCCCTTTTAATATTCTGAATAATATGTTGAGTAAGTCTCTTAAAACCCTTGAATGCAAAAATACATGTGAGTTTTACATGTGATCCTACTGTTTCACTTTTCCCAGTATGGTTTTAATGGAGTGCTAATGTTCTCCTGATCTTCTTGAAGCTTTTGTGTTGCCACGTGCAAATCAGCTTTTGAGTAGCAGCGTTCAACCCTACATCAACTCCATTCTGGAAGCCCTCATGGAGCCAACCAGCAGAGGATTCGCTGAGGTGAGGGAGATCCTCTTTCGGGAGCTGGTGGAGGTCAGCAAGAACGTGATGAATGACAGCAGCAAGGAGAAACTGGTAGAGGTGAGGAATGATATATGTACATTATTTCATGTCTCCTTGCGTCTTATAAATGTCACATTTAAATGTAACCCATCTCCCCTCTTATTCCCAGCATATGGAAAAGATTTCCATGTTGGCGTTCCACCCTGTAAAGATGCAGAGCTGTTACGAGAAGATGGAGATGTTGAACCTGGAGGGGCTCCAGCAAAGATTTGACGTTTCCAGCCCATCTGTGTTCATCCAGAGAGCTCAGATTCTTATGAGACAGGTGTGTCAAGTAGATTATCTAACATTGAGAAGTTTCACAATACTTGGCACCAGCACTTAACATTGAATTTATGATTTATTGTATAGCCTGCATTCATTTCACAAGTGCCAGCTGTGGACCACAAAAATGGAAAAACTGTATTTACTGTAGCATTGATTCAACAATAAGGGCCAAGATCTTAAATCAATGAAGAATGTTTAAACGGCAAACTGCAGCAGTCCATGGTAACACTATTATTGTTAATGAGCGCCACCCTGTGGCCACTTCAATTGTAGGTATAATGACACACTGAGGTGTTCAAGAGCAGCTGAGACTTGTTGTTTATGCCAAATAGATAATTGTAAACTGTCAGAACATTGACACGCGGATTTATACACATGCACAATATTTAAGTAATCATTTAATAAGTGTGGACTTATAAATGACCACATTTAAAGGGACAGATCACCCCAAAATGAAGATTTTGTTATGATTTACTCACCCTCATGTTGTTGAGAACCTGTGTTGATTTCTTTGTTTTGCTGAACACACAAAAAAAGATATTTTAAAGCAGCATTGGCAACCAAACCGTTTTGAGCACCATTGACTTCCATAGTAGTATTTTTCCTACTATGGAAGTCAGTGGTGCTTTTGTTTTTTGCTTCCATACATATCTTCCTTTGTTTTCAGCAGAACAAAGAAATTTGTGCAGGTTTGTAACAACATGAGGGTAAGTACATGTCAGAATTTTCATTTTTGGGTAAACTATCCCTTTAATCCAAGTTTGGGATATTAGAGTTAACTAATTTGGCTTTGTACATGGAGTTAGATTAAGTTTTTTTGGATGGAAGTACATTTCACATGTATAATAACTGTTATGATCACCCCATCATTCCTTTAATATGCATGTTAATTTAGCGAATAACCTGTATTTTCTGATATAAGCATGCATTTTCTGTAAATAAGCTTTGAAGAAATAGACCTTTTGCATGCAAACAGAGATGCCGTTTTTTGTGGGCGGAGCCCAACTGGCGGCAGAAAGTGACTGCTCTGCAATAGCGGTATGAAGTGTTTTAGGGTTAAACTGTGATTTTTATGGATCCGGTGTTCTGACGAAGTCTGTTTCCCCATGTTTCTCTTCAGCGTAATGTTTCTTATAGCATTTTCACCACGTTTATTTTTTAGATAAATTAAAAGTTTAAATGACTTTGTGTGTGTGTGTGTGTGTGCGTGCGTGCGTGCGCGTGTGTGTGTATTGTTGTTTATTGGTAAATTAATTATTTTTACAGTATGAATCGCTAAAGTACATATAAGAGCCATACTATATCATGTGTTCTATATAATACCATTCATTAAATATTTCATTATTTTCCTGTTTTCTATTATTTCTTCCTTATATTTATAGCCTACGTGTTTGTTCTGAAACTACTATAAAACTATTCCGTTTATAAATTAATAACACTTTATATCGTGTGTGTGTGCTATATTTATAAATTTATTAAGTATGTAAACATAATAATTTTAGAACAAACAGGAAGAAGACATAGATATAAAGTAAAAAGAAGTAATAGAAAACAGAAAAATTATGAAATATTTCATAAAGGGTGATATTATTGATATTATGAACTCATTCAAATCTTATATCCTTCTAAATAAATTATAAATGTAAAGTAATGAAAATGCTATAAGAAACGCATAGAGGGATCAGACTTCGACAGAACACCGGACATCTTCTCAAATTATTTTCTATTCTAATTATTAAAAGATTTCCGAATGATTTTATCACTCCAGTCTGTCCGTTTAAGTGCTTATTGCAACCATAAACTCCTACGTTTATCTTCAATGGTGTCTTTGACGATGGTATACTATATAAATAAAAGGTCATCTTTTTTGGCCTTCCTATTCTGACACTCAACAGCACAAGAAGACATTTTCTAGTGAGTTATCTTGCTTGTTTCACTCGTGTATAATTCATTTCCACTGTTTTTCTGCCACCACATTGTGCGCGCAGCTTGCAGTGACGTAACTGTGACGTCTACTCGCAAAAGGTCCATATGCATTGTGAAAAGCGCATTCAGAAAAATGTGCATTAAGGGAATTCTTCTGTAAAAATCCTGCCTTTTATTTGATTGGTTGGAATTCCTGCTCGGCTCTGTCATTTTATTTTCTGGAATTTGCGCCCTTGACCGCGCACTTGTCAAACTGCGACTGGTACATCTCTGCTGTTTCAAATCTATTCAGATAAGAAGGTGTGGAGCTTAAGCTCCATACTGACAGAAAGTCAGTCTTATAAGCAGATAGTATATTTTCTTATGGCTGGCTTGTTATGTGGCATAAGATTTATTTTGGTAGAGCGTTAAGAGAGAGCCCCAAAGCGTGTCTCGCGCCAAATGCATAAGAGTTGGCAACCCTGGTTATATTGATGTTTGGTTGTATAATATGAATGAAAATTAAAACGGCTGATATTTTTCTTCTAATGGATGTAGCAAATGGACAATGGAGTGTACACGTTTGAACAGCTGGTACATCAGAGTCTACAGGAACACAGCGGAGAAGATCTGTGCAAGACCATCCAGCGCTGTCAGGATCGCGTGCTTAAGGTGAGTGCAGTGCATTGATGTGTCATTATTTACTCATCCTCATGTGGTACAAATGCCTGATTTGTGAACAAATTTTAAGCGCTTCACTGTTCATGTAATAGAGTAAGTCCACTCCCTGATTTTAACCGTTTAATACCCTCAGAAATACGACTATGACAGCAGCTCGGTGAGAAAGAAGTTCTTTAGGGAGGCTTTGTTACAGATCATCATACCATATATGCTGAAACAACTCTCTCCGTCCTGTTCACCGGTTTGTAAAAGTTTGCCTTTGTGTGGAGTGTCCTGTTTTTTTTTATTGACATTTCATACCCACTCACATTAAAAGCAAGTTTGCTTGTCCTACAATGCCACAACATCATTTGCTTTTACTGCAGCAGACTTTTGTAAAATAGCTTTTGTCTGTGACTTCTAGGATCTGCCCAAGTTTAAAGAGCTCATCTTTGAGGACTTTTCTAGATTTATATTAGTCGAAAACATATATGAGGAAGTGGTCCTGCAGTCCATCACCAAAGACATCATGATGGGTGAGTCAGTGTTCATATTTAGGATTGGAGTTGTCGTTACCAGACATGCAAACCTTTTAAAGGAAAACACCACCGTTTTTTAACATTTTACTATGTTCTTACCTCAACTTAGATGAATTAATACATACCTATCTTTTTTCAATGTGTGCACTTTTAATCTTTTTACAGAGCTTCTTGAATGTGTTAGCATTTAGCCTAGCTCCATTCATTCATATGGCTCCAAACAAAAGTTTTATTTTCTGCCACCATACTTACTCGTGTAACTACTTATGTAACAGTCTTTAATTAGAGAAAACATGGAAGTGTTTGGTGGCTTCTAAATTAATCCCTGTTTGGATCCTAAGGAATGAATGGGGCTAGGCTAAATGCTAACACATTCACGAGGCGCTGTACAAAGATTAAAAGTGCACTCACTGAAAAAAGATAGATGTGTATTAGTTCGTATAAGTTTAGGTAAGAACATGGTAAAATATTGAAAAACAGAGATGTTTTTCTATGAAGTCATTTATACCAGCTTAAGTTTAACAAGTTGTTTTAAAGTCATTTTAGGGGATTTGTAAAGTCAGGTCCTCTAAAGTTTGCAAAGGTGTTGATTTTTTTTTTAACCTTACCATAGTAAATATTAAAGCATACTACATTATTTTCTACAATTAATTGATTCACTATAGTTTAGACTACACATTCACTGCAAAAATGACTTTCCTACTTATATTTTTGTCTTGTTTTTAGTAGAAATATCTAAAAAATTCTTAAAGCAAGATTTATTTTCTTGATGAGCAAAATTACCTAAGAAAATAAGACCAAATATATACAATTTAAGTAAATTTGTGCGTAAAACAAGCAAAAAATATCTGCCAATGGGTTGAGAAAATTTAGCTTGAAGTAAGTGTTTAAGAAAAACTAAAACTTATTTCAAGTTTTTTTTCTCACCCCATTGGCAGATTTTTTGCTTGTTTATAGCACAAATTCACTTAAATTGTATATTTTTTTTGTCTAAAAATTATATTTATTTTCTTAGGTAATTTTGCACATCAAGAAAATAAATCTTGATTTAAGAATTTTTAGATATCTCTACTGAAAACAAGACAAAAATACTAAGTAGGAAAGTCATTTTTTGCAGTGTTGTAAATGTATACTACAATATTCAGCAGTAATTAATTTGTAAAATATATACTACAATTTACTATAGTGTACTATAGTAAATACTAAAGTATACTATATATTAAAAATCATAGTCCTTGCAAAAAATGATCTTCAAGAAAAAAATCTTAGTTTTTTTGTCTTGTTTTCAGTAAAAATATTTAAAAAATCTTAAATTAAGATGCTTTTTCTTGATTAGCAAAACAACCCAAGAAAATAAGTCTAGTTTTTAGACCAAAAATATGAAATTGAAGTGATTTTGTGCATAAACCAGGCAAAAAATCTGCCAATGCTGTAAGCAATTTTTTCTTGAATTTTTCTTGAATTCAGTGTTTGAGGAAAATGTTTGGGATTTTTTTGTTTACCCCATTAGCAGATTTTTTTTGCTTGTTTTATGCACAAAATCACTTAGATTTGATATGTTTGGTCTAAAAACTAGACTTATTTTCTTGGGTCGTTTTGCTCATCAAGAAAAAGCATCTTAATTTAAGAATTTTTAGATATTTTTACTGAAAACAAGACAAAAATACTAAGAAATTTATTTCTTGAAGACCATTTTTATAATTGAAAGTTTTTTTTTTTTTTTGTAAAAATGTGTACTTGTATACTTTCAAATGTTTATTTTTTTTCTATCAAATGCAGTACATTCCTACATTAAGTGTAAATTTGGCTTAAATTCCTTAGCAGGTCATTGTATATTTGCATACTTTAGTTATAAAGTTAGCGTATTTCGTGATTAAACTTGATTACATCACTTCCTCTGTTTCTCCACAGCTGTAAAAGAGGCTGCAGTCCAGAGAAGACATAACCTGTACAGGGACAGCGTGGTACTGACCAACAGTGACCCCAATCTGCATCTGCTGGGAGAGGACGCCATCGACTGGGCTGGTCAGATTGAAGGAGCTAAAGAAGGTGAAAAGCAGGGCGGTGAAGCAGCCAAAAGGAGACGTAAACAGATAGTCTCCATGATCCATCTAGAAGGTATGCCTCCACTGCCCTACGAGTCTTGTCAGGAGGTGCCAGGTGTGGATAATATCCCAGAGGAGAAAGAGGGCTGGGAGAAATTGGAATCTCAGAAATTGGAAGAGTCAAAATTGGAAGCATCAAAATCAGAACCCCCAGAATCGGAACCTTCTGAGGTGGAATCTTCAAAATTGGAACCCTTGGAATTGGAGTCTTTAAAATCGGAACCTCCAAAGCCAGAATCTCCAAAACCAGAGGGACAGGTGGCCGTGAAGACAGACCCGGGGTCTCCTGACAGCATAGGCCAAATCCGTCACCTCATCAACCCTGTGCTGGAGGTTGTTGGCCTTGCTTCTGAAGAAGACAAGTCTCAGTTGACCAATGGGGTGTTTCCTCTAGAGGAGTGTGATGAGGTGAAGCACGTCGTCACAGTAACTGAAACGGTGCAAAGGCAATCGCCAATCGGCAAAGGTTTAATTGATGAAACAAAAGATGAAACGCATGCGGAAGTTGATGGAAGGTCGGATGCGGCAGGGAAAGATCAGACTTCAGATACAGACCTCTCAGAAGACCAGCAGGCTGTGTCGGCCATCGAGAGCGCCATTCAACAGATCGTGAACGCCGTTCGGGAAGATTCTGATGATGAATTCCCCCAATCATCATCTACCAACTCCAGCCCTAACCACCATGATGACAGCGGCTTTCAGTCTCCAGCCAATGAGAATGTAGAAGGAGAGCCTCAACCAATCACAGTGGACGCGGAGCAGGTGACGTTAACTCTGGTGGAGGAAGCGAAAACACCTCCTTGTTGATTTTGGTCCTTGAGAACTTTCGGTCGCAGGACAGAAATCGAAAATTAATGCCGCTTGCTTTGAGATTGAAACGCAGGCCACATGAAAACACAACTTGTTTTATAACTGAGCTGAGACACTTTTGATATGTATTTGTCTCTGCACATCCCTTTTTATGGTTGATATTTCAGCCATGTTGAGTTTTTTATGTTATTTTATTTCTTACATTTGCAGTTAATTTCGATTCTTTCTTTCGGGGATGCAATCTGTGTGTATATATTGAATATTCTCATATATACATTTATATGAACTTTAGTATCTTAAACTTATGACTCCCACAGTAAATATTATTTGTGGTTGTTTTTCTGTTCCTGTTCTCTTCAACTACTTCTGCACGACTAAGCAGATCTTCACATTTGGTTACACGTGACTTAACCACAACATCCCATTACATCTGCGAGGGTTTTAGTATTATTTGTGTTACCGTCATGAGGAGATAACCAAACTAATGCAGATATACATTAAAGTGGCTTGGTGCATTAGACAGGATCTCGGAGTTGCAGTAAACTACAGTGATATTTTATAGGGGCAAGCTGACATGTTAACAGTGGGTGTTGTTTGTTTTAGTTCTGTGATCTATTTAAACACTAATGTATTAATGTTGCATAATTGTGCACTTATAATTATAATTATGCAAATGAATTCATAATAAATTTAACATTGCTTTTAATGTCGGTAGTTATCACTTTTGTTTTTAAAAAAAATACAAAATGACTTTATTACTACAGAATGCATTCACAGTGACCATTTACATGTGCATGTGTATATAGCGCACAGATGCAAGAGTTTGAGCTTTTGCATATTGAGGTCAGAGGATTGGGGTTATTATTACAGCTTTTAGTTGGTTTTGTTATGAACTAAAAAGCCTCAAATACACCTACACATGAGGAACTTTGACTCTAATGGATGGATTTATGTTGGTCAGGTGGGCAAACGTGCGCTGGCATTTTGGTGTGGGATTTACTAATGGACAAATTTATGTTGCCTTGTTTTATAAAGACACATTTTTGTTGCTTTATCTTAACATTTTTATTCCATTTACATAAATTTCAGCTGTCATATCTTTATTTATTTAGTGTGTTTGTTCTATTTTCTACAGCCTGTTATTTCTTTGTAAGGCAATTGTGGATTAATAAATTACAAATTATTTTGAAATAGTATGTGTGTTGTATAAATGTATAATATAAAATTATGCTGTTGGTAATTTTAAATGTAAAGTAAAAAATAAACTACTAAACTCTAAAAGCGTAATAGTCATTATATGTAACCTTGGACCACAAAAACAGTCATAAGGGTGATTTTTTTATACATCATCTGAAAGCTGAATAAACAAGCTTACCATTGATGTATGGTTCGTTAGGATATGATTATTTGGAAATCTGAAATCTTGAGGGTGCAAAAAATCGAAATATCAAGAAAATCGCCCTTAAAGTTGTCCAATGAAGTCCTTCGCTGCACATATTAGCAATGATATTTTTTTTTATATATTTACAGTAGTCAATTTACAAAATATCTTCATGGAACATTATCTTTGTTTAATATCCTAATGATTTTTGGAAGAACAAAACAATAATTCTGACCCATTTGCTATTGCTACAAATATACCCATGTGACTTAAGACTGGTTTTGTGGTCAAGGGACACATATATTAGTCTAAACGTATATAATGTAACATTTAAAAAGTAATAATTTCTTTTTTTTCCCCGATTAATCAGGTTTTTTTACGTGGTCGGTTCAAAATCGATTTTTCCCCCAATATTTATTTCTGCAGACATTGAACATAATATTAACGTTAATCTAATTACTAGTCTTCTCCACTATATTCATTCAGTCTATATTCTAATATAATAATCTATATTCATTGAGTTGAATTGAGAATAGAGTATAAAAATAGGTCCGAGATCCGAACCAAGAATCGAATCGATTTGATAGCTTGTGAATTGAAATCGAATCGATCTGTAACATCTGAATCGATACCCAGCCCTAATTTTTTTTTAGACTCCATAAAGCCCAAATTACATTTTTTTTTCTGACTGATTATAAACATCTGTGCAGAAACCACGTGAATAAAAAAATGTTTTTTTTTGTAAATGGCTATGACTTTGCATATTGATGCTTAGACCATGTTCAGACAAACCAAACAGTTTAGACAAGCTTTAAAGCCATTTTAATAAAACACATCATGCCTAAAAACAAATAATTGCACAAGCCTTGGAAGCAAAACAATTATTGCCTTGTTTTATTAATATCGAGTTGAAAAGTGGTGAGGATTGTAAGTTTTCCACAAGTGCAATAATTTTCTCCAAATAATTATATGAAATCAAATCTCACCTTCTGTGTTATGCTTGAATTTCTGCTCTCACTAACCTCTCTGTACAGCTACAGAATATTAACTCAAGCCACATGATTTGTATCTCTTTAAATTTAAACCAGTGACTTTTGTTCCCTATTCAGCTGTAATGCCCAATGTGATCTTGATGCACTCGTGGTTCAAAATTGATGCAATTCCACAAAATAAGAGCAAAACCCCAGCAAATCTCACAGTACAATTTAAACATTCCTAACAGAAATGAGCTTATTAGTTAAATCAGTCAATACAGTATACAGCCATTTAGTACAGTGCTGAAACGAACTGTTTAAATGGGAGATCATGTGATCACATTACAGCATCATGACAGGTTTCATAACCTCATATATGAAATCACATGCTGTGATATATTACACCCTCTCAATGAGGTATAAAATCACTTCTACAGCACGTCTTTACAAACAAGAATGCTGCCCCACTTTACCTCGAGTAAATTTCAATTTCAAGCATGATCTTTAAAATATTCTCTTTAAAAAGTAAAAAATTACGAATTATCCAAAACAATAAACCTCTCGCACAGCTTATTGTTTAAAATAATAACTCTAACCAGCTTGCCATCATAAATGTAATTTTAAAAAACAGTTCCCCATCGCTCATGAACTGGAGGTTTCAGTGAGACCACAGGCATTTAGGGCCGTCGCATCTTCTTTTCCATCTTTTCTTCCTCTCAGACGTGATTCAGAAGAGGGAAAGCCAAAAAGTATCCCAAGACGGAGCCCATGATGACCCCCAGAAAGATCCACACGTTGTAAGACATGACGCAGAGCATCAACAAGTAGCCTAGCGTCACTTGCAGGATGTGTATGA
Organism: Misgurnus anguillicaudatus; assembly: GCF_027580225.2. Lineage (NCBI taxonomy): Eukaryota > Metazoa > Chordata > Actinopteri > Cypriniformes > Cobitidae > Misgurnus > Misgurnus anguillicaudatus. The sequence goes on from NC_073345.2 coordinate 26,789,202, forward strand.
CTGTCTGGATGCTGTGAATGAGCCAGCTGGACACAAAAAGAGAAAAACAGACATTTAAGGATCTTTGCAATTTATGGTAAACACAAATAAACTGCACTTGATTTTTACGCATTGGGTATGCACCAATACAAAATTTCTGTGCCTATACTGATATTCAGTTACTGCAATGCTATCTCACGAGAACTCATACATATTTTACAAGTTTGCTAACAAGTTTGATATTTACATTTGTACATTTTGGTATGATTTGCCTTGACCCCTTTGGTTCGGTTTTGTTTCTCATAAAAATAAAAGTTTTTTGCACGATTAACTTTGTATGAATTCATACGAATTAGCCAACTCGTAAATATGTAAAAATTCTCGTGAGATCAGGCTGGTTATTTGCAATAACATTTGTAGATATAACGATAATTGTGCTTGTTACACCTTTTATTAAATTATTTTTGTTAAAGTCACCCAATCCAAAATAATCCCACAGAATATAGCATCAAGTTCTGCCCTGTTTTTTTTTTTAACAGCATTGTTTGCCTGGATATAATCAGCACTAAACATATTTCATTTTAAACAATTTGCCCATACCAAAGTAATCAAAAAATAGCTTTTATCTGCAAGTACAGATTTTATCGGTGCCGATACATTGCTGCATCCCCCTAATACTCCATTTTAAAGTGATCCTCCAGCCAAATATCAAAATGACCCAATGATTTACTCACCCAAGCAATCTGAGATACATAAGGGTGATTCTCACGAAATCCAGACTTGGGTGTCCAGCATCAGATTTTTTGCACATATAATATTAAGGTCTGAACTTACTATAACCATTATTTTTAGAGGATTTAAAAATTTCCTATAGAATTGTCATTATCAAAAATTATAATTACAGCAACATGATATTACATTAAATACATGCATTTACAAACTCATGTTTCGGTAATGAGAACTAAAAAGTTGTCTAGGTACTATGACACACACAAAATTTTGACTTTTATCTGGAGAGAAAAAATAAGAACTGCTTACCTGGTAGCCTTCTTGAGTGTCACAGTCAATTATATCCCTTCCAACAATTTTTTTTTGAAAATGTTAGTTTTTTTGAGGGCTTAAACAATGATTGAAAATTGTTGCGGAGGATGAGAAACTTTTTCTTGGATACACTTATATTCCTTATTATTGTCTCTACATTTACCAATGATCACCAAATACCAAATGTTTCTTTACTGTAAATGTTTATATAGTTTAACATGCACTGAAGCTTTTTTAGATTTTTTAATTATAAATTTTCCATGTCAAAGAACCCAAATAAAGTCATGGACACGTTGCGGTAATAAAAATTTCCCCCTTAAATGTGGAAAAAACAACAAAATTGGTTTGTATGATGTCATTTGAAATCATGTGCAAAATAGTACATGAAGAGATGTTTGTAACTGTATGCTTCTTATTTTGATACTCTTATTTTCCATTTACTTTTTTTATAAAAAACTTTCATGACACCTCATATGTCTAATTTTGCGTGAATCACCCATAAATCTATCATCTTTCAGATGAACATTTTTGAAGTTATTTTAGTAAATTATGCTCTTCCAAGCTATATAATGATAGAAAACAGGGATCAGTGCACAACTTCTGACTTTAAACCCTAAAACAGTGCATTCATCCTTTACAGAGGTAATTCAAACGGCTCCAATGGGTTGTTAAAGGTCTCAATGCAATTTTGCAAGAAAAATATCCTTATTTTAAACTTCATAAACTACAATAACTAGCTTCTGTTAGCGACGCCATATTGTAATTCACATGAGAGTTTAAGTTTTGAGGATGAGTACATCATGAGGGGTAATTTTGATATTTGGCTAGAGTATTGCTTAAATGACAAAATGCATCTTGGGCCACTGTATATCCACACAACTCAATGTTTGTTTTTATACCCGTCATGATGTAACTAAGTGCCTAACAGTTCTCAGAAAGCGCTGTCTCAGTTGTTTACAGAAATTGCTTGAGCATTACCTCTTAGTCCTTGTTGTGGAGCCAGCAGTTTCAACCGTATGCTCAGTGGGAGCTAATGAGATCTCTGAGGGACTGCTGGCCAGATCAGAGCTTCCACCATGACACTCGGTGACAGGAGCGAAGCAGGAAGAGTTGGTTGTGAACGACACCGGATTAGAAGAATGTGCGATGGGAGATTGCATCCGTTTTTCCAATGTGATCTTCCACACTTTTAGAAGCTCGTATAACATGGTGAGCAGTAAAACCACAAAGACCGACAACACCATTCCTGCATAGAGAAAGAGAGAGATGGACCTCATTTAATAAACCTGTTGGTAGTTTTGTAAATGATTTACATAAAGCTTTGCTATGCAATCAATGACATGGCTGGGTTAAGCTAGTAAACTATTGTCAAACCCTGTCATTTCAATCCGCTCTGATGTATTTCTTATTGAAGCCTGTAATAAGTCTAATGAAGAATGAAGAAAACAAACATGTTGATTCTGGGATTCACACAATTATGTAACCTGAGAACTTTCGTCTATTGCGAAGCACTTCTATGACAAAGTGCCTAATGTTAAAACTGTGTGAACCGATTATCCTTATTTTCTGCTGCTGTAATCATATAGCTCACCACTGTACACTGCAAAAAATGATTTTCAAGAAAACATTTTCCTAGTATTTTTGTCTTGTTTTCAGTAAAAAAAATCAAAAATTCTTAAATTAAGATGCTTTTTCTTGATGAGCAAAATGACCCAAGAAAATAAGTCTAGTTTTTAGACCATTAATATCAAATTCAAGTGATTTTATGCATAAAACAAGCAAAAAAATCTGCCAATGGGGTAAGCAAATATTTCTTGAATTTTTCTTGAATTTAGTGTTTAAGAAAAATGTTCAAGACTTTTTTGCTTACCCCACTGGCAGATTTTTTTGAAGTCTAGTTTTTAGACCAAAAATATCAAATTTAAGTGATTTTGTGCATAAAACAAGCAAAAAAATCTGCCAATGGGGTATGCACAAAATCACTTAAATTTAATATTTTTGGTCTAAAAACTAGACTTATTTTCTTGGGTCATTTTGCTCGTCAAGAAAAAGCATCTTAATTTAAGAATTTTTAGATATCTTTACTAAAAACAAGACAAAAATACTAAGAATTTTTTTTTTATATATTTTTTTGCAGTGTACTACATTGTGCACCTGCTGTGCATATTTCACTAGTAAACCATGCATGCAAGCAGGCTAAGCAATTGATTCAGAGTGATATAAATGCCAAGAGATAGCTTTGCAGAGTCATACTGTAGACATATGCATATTGTATGCCATGATCATGCCAGGTCTTGTTTGTAATTCCCATGTACCTGCAGGCCCGTGCACGTTCCAGAAATCAAACAAGAGAGTGACGCTAGTGGATCCTTCAAAGTGCATCTGTTAAGAGCAAAGAACAAAGGACAGACTTGTAATTATCAACCCATTTCCACAAACTCAACTTTAAGCACCTGCTGAAGCGATGTGGTTTCCCACCAACGACCAAGCAGACTGTAAATGGGTATCAAAATAAGCGTCATCCTACCCATCTATGTGTGTGGCCTTTGCTGTCAAAAGTTTGCAATAACCACTTAGATTATCCAAGTGACAAGAGTTTGTGCAGCAAACATGACCTCATATAGTTTTTGCTTGATTTGCTTATATTATGCTAAAGGTTTTAGTAAGTTCCAGAGCTCCTTTTTGTGTATGCAAACTTTTTTTTCTCATTTTCTATGTAAAGCACTTTGAATTATTTCTGTGTATGAAATGTGCTATATAAATAAACATGCCTTGTCTGGATCAGAATGGTGCGATGACTTCTGCATGGGCTACCAATAGAAATATTTGTGACCCTCCCTGTGAAAACCCAGCTAAAGTCATTTTTTGTGCAATCAATGTAAAAAACATTCTGTCACTATATAACCTTGATATCTTTATTATTGGAATCAATGTGAGATCAATGAATATTCAAACTTTGATGTTCCTGATCTCATAAATAGATTATGAAACTTAAGCCTGAATTTCATTTCACAGACACGGTCGCATATGAAATCTGGTCCTGGAAGACTGGTATGTAAACTTGTAATGACAAATGTAGACAAAACAAAGTAGACAAGGAAGGTCCTGTTAAGTCTACCGTTCAAAAGCATTCCATGTTCTGCCATAATCAAGATCACATCTGCAGTCCTGTCTTCAGGAGTAACATTTCACAATCCCATCACATCTTTTCCCATTACTGAAGAATTCCATTATATGCCAATGGAGAACTCTACACGTTGTCTCTTGTACAGCAAATCCTCTGTTCTCTACATAGTATTGCATTGGCCAACCGTAGACAAACGCCTTTTGATACCTCGCTACCATATCAAGAAATTCTCAGTGTTATCTCAGAGCAGCTGTTTAAACTCTCCAATGAATCATGCATTGTCCTCATTATAAATGAATATTTTAGCCACAAAACAGCCACAGTTCATAGTAAAAAGGTAATTAAAATGGCCAAAACATAGATAACATTGATTCTGTCAAACATTCATGAGGAAGTACTAAATGAACAGCTGCTCGTTCACACAAGAAAAAAATACTGTACTATTGTATATCATAGTAATTACCACACTTTGTTAACATACTGTATTCCGCAGTATGCACTAAACATTGTAGCATACTTTAGTATTTACTATAGTAAACTGTAGTGAATTCCCTAAAGTGAATTTATAAACTTGTAAATACTAGTGTGTATACTTTAATATACTATGGTGATGTTTATAAACACTATCATATTAAGGAATTTTACTACAGTAAATATTGAAGCATACTACAGTATGTTTTCAGGTCGGCACGAAATTAAAATGAAAGCAAAGTGAAATCTAAAGCAAAACCAAAATATCAAAAATGGTTTCGTATATTGCATCAGGATTTACAACTTAAAGCAAGCATTGTTTTAACTGCAAGGAAAGTATAACACACTTTAAAATAAATTCAATTTGTAAATGTAATAAACTTGCACATAAAGCAGTTTGACAGTGAGCGCTGACATGTGCGGAACTTACATTCATGGTGAATTCGCTTACGCGCAGCCCTCTTAACACAAGCTTGTGAAATGTTAGCTTCCTTCAAAAATAGAGAAGAAATGTCCTTTATGGTGCGGACACAATTCAGTTTCCACCTTTACCTCAAAAGACAACTTCGCCGCATTTTCATTCGCCTTTTAAACCGAACAGCTGAGAATCTCGCAGCCCCAACAAAAGAGTGCCGTTACATCACGAGGGCTGAATCCCAAACCGCCTACTTCCATACTATATAGTATGTAAAAAGCGCTACTTTGCGTACTATATAGTATGGAAGTAGGCGGTTTGGGATTCAGCCGAGGATTTATTTATATTTGCCGCAGAGGATTCTGGGAGTTGAAGTCTTCTCCCTCGAGTGACGCGTAAATTACTACTTTTTTCTTTTGGTTATTATTGACGGTTGACACTACTAGGTTTATTCACTCGATTACTTTTAAATTTTTTTGCAAATTTAAGTGTATTCAATCATAATATACACATTGTTAAATGAAAAAGCGTATTTGACAAGCTGGATGGCCTCTGTTCTCCATAAGACACGTAAAACTCGTTTATTTAGTTGGCTCTGCATTTACATATGACATGGTTCATAGGTTGTGCTCTTAACCATAACCACAAAATGCTGAGAATATAAATATGTTTAATCAGATAAATTAGTGGGAGTTGAAAACCTGTTTTCATTGAGTTTATTTTCTAAGAGTTCATAGTTTTACATCCATCCAGTTTTAACGTCTATTAATTAAAACATAAACAGTTAATATACATTTAATCTACAATTAAAACTTTTTATTGAAGCTCAAACTTTACATACAAACAGGTATCGGAGAAATACAGAATACAATAATGAATACAAAATGTATATATTATATTGAACATTACCATAAAATATGTGACAACAGAATTTTTTTTATGAAATGTGTAAGAAAAAAAAACAAAATAGCAAATAAATGAAAAACAGATGCTAGACGGCTCTTGGTGATGGCGTCATCAGCTCGCGCCCAACTGAGCGTTGGTCAGTCAGGTAAACAGAACGGAATGGGGAATGTTAAAAAATCTTGATGAGATGGAGATTTTTCGGAACTGGACGCCGTCGATTCTCCAGGATATATGTGCAGAAATTTCAAGAGGGACTAAAGAGACCATAAATACTACTAACAAGTACATTTGTGCGCTAATGCGGTAGTTAGCCGGATGGCTAAACAGTGCGACTGGTAGACAAACTTAGTGTTGTAAATAAGGAAATAGTCAGACTTTTCAATCCAAAGTACGGATGAACTTGATTCGTCGTTTATGTGAAGAGCTGTGCAAACCTTTAAAGCAGAATGTTAATTCAACAGTAAGTAAATACATAGGATAAAGGGATCTACAGTCTCTTTAAGTTAAAAAATTATATAGGCGGTTGTTTATTTTTAAGAGGCTACAAAAATCTGTCCTCTTAAAAATATTTCAAATGGGGAGAAACTGGATCAGAAGACAAGCAAGTTGTGGTTTTGTCATGGTGCTGGCAACTGTGATCTTCTCCTGCTTTTTGATTGGAGTCACTGGTCAAGATGGACAGGCCATGTCTGCAGAGGAGAAGTCCAAAATCAGGTAACTAAGCGTTACTTTTTATTAACATACGCTGACTGATATGTTTTTTTGTTGGTTAGGGTTAGCATTGAGGTTGTCAGTGTACGTAGATGCTGGCATCTGAAGACTAATATGGCAGTAGGGCCAAACCACCATTACCATACAGAAACTTGGGGATGATGACAGCTTGTAATTTTTGTCAGAGATAAAGATGAGCTGTTGGCAATGGTAGACATGACCAAAATACTAATGCCATTTTTGTTTTGTCCACCACTAATGATGTTGTCTTTGTGTATTTTCAATCAGCAGTTGACTTCATTGTTTCTTTAGTTGTGTGTGTGTTGAATTGGCAGAGGATTGCTTCACAAAACGATGACGTAACAAACATTAAGTCAAGCTAAGGGTTGGGCTTTTGGTGTAGTTGGCTGATTCATTCTAATACCCGTTTTAAACAAATGAGGTGTTGTCTGTCCAAAAATAATATGTCCCTATTATCAGGGTGTCGACATAAAAAGCTGCTGAGGACATTCTAGAAAAGTGACACTAGGGCTTGGCTGCTGTATTAAACTGTATGTTGAATGTAAATTAAACTTGATCTTTCTTCAGGTCCACCTGAATTTCTGAACTTGAACACCAACATGTACACAAATAGCTGCATAAACAATGTATTTAAATAGACATAATGTAAAGGTTTACAAGTCAAATTTAGTATTTCTGCATGAGGCTTTTACCAGAGCAGTATCAAACAATTAGTGCTAGTACTCACTGTAAAAATAATTTCAAATCAACATATATTTTTATTACATATATACTTATTTGCATTGATATATATAAATATGTATAAAATCGTACCTATTATATAATATATTATCCTGTATAGAATCAGCTATGTCTGGCTTGCTCTCAAGAGTTTTTTCTCCTAGGGTTTTTGTTCAACTCCTGGGGAGTCAGCTGACATTGGATTAACTTAGCACCCTCTTTTATACGTTACATTATTACTACGTTCACTAGTACAGTTGTACTCTGCTGCTTATGTTGTGTATGATTTTTTTGTGTTTTCTCCTAGATCTATTAATTTAAAGCTGCTTTGAAACAATTATACAATTGTAAAAAGCGCTATATAAATAAATTTAATTGAATGTTACCTTAAAGGATTAATCCATTTTCTTTAAAAAACATATCCAGATAATTTACTCACCACCATGTCATTCAAAATGTTGATGTCTTTCTTTGTTCATTCGAGAAGAAATTATGTTTTTTGAGGAAAACATTCCAGGATTTTTCTCACTTTAGTGGATTTTAACTCTTTCACCGCCAGTGTTTTTAAAAAAGTTGCCAGCCAGCAGCAGCGTTTTTCATGATTTTCACCAAAGTTTAATGCCTTCAAGAAAATGTTCTTCTTCAAATATATAAACATACAATATACCAAACGAATAAACAGACCCTCTGCTTTCAAACAAAAAAAAAAAACGTTTCATCCTACCTTCAGTCAGTGGTTCTTTTGTAATCAGCTTTTGAATATGGGTAGGTTTCTGCAAAAACACCACATTTTGAGCAAAAAGCAGAGATAATTCCATTTTTGTGACGGCCTTTTCATAGAGATCCCATTCAGAGCGATTTTTAAAACAAACACAGACATGCAGCCCCTTGCCATAGGGCAATACTTCCGGGTTTAAAAAGTTGCGGAAGGGCGCCACCTGGTGGATAATAGCGCTATTGCGGAAAGACGGAAAATCTCGTCATTGGCGGGGAAGCGTTTTCTCTTAATTGATGAGATATCTCGTCAATGGCGGTGAAAGAGTTAATAGACCCCAACACTTATCATTCGACATACAACAATGTCGGAACGGTCCTCTTTCTCGATACGTCATCCGTGACCTCTTGACGTGATGGCGTATTACGTGAGGTCACGCTGGCGCGTCACATGACTGGAAGACGACGAGAAGTTGTGGTTTAAAGAGATCGTTTGGAGTCCTTTGAAACTGCAATTTAAAACTGCATTCAAACTACATGTTGGGGTCCAAGTTCATTAAAATGTGAAAAATCCTAGAATGTTTTCCTCAAAAAACATAATTTCTTCTCGACTGAACAAAGGAAGACATCAACATTTTGGATGACGTGGTGGTGAGTAAATTATCTGGATTTCTTTTTTTAAGAAAATTGACTAATCCTTTACCTTAACCATTTAAGTTAAACAATTTCAACTTGTGTTTCTAAGTTATGTCAACTTATCACAAGTCAAAACTAAAAATAGTAGGTTGAATTGACTCACAGTCGACTCACTGTTATTTTTTGTTTTAGGGACCAGATTTTGGAAATGTTTGATCATGCCTATAACAGTTACATGGTGAGCAATTCCGCATATTACTGGCTTTAATTCTGAAATTATACGTTTTTTTTAAAATATGCATGTTGGACCACAAGACATCAAATGTTATTGTTTATAAATATAAAATAAGTAATAGAATTAGTGTCCTTAAGTTTTGTACTTTGTTACATAGCTACTTCTACATACGTTTGATCAGTGAATTGTTTAAAGACTAACTGAGATTATGTATTATTCCATTATCTGTCATCTATCAGAAATATGCCTACCCAGCAGATGAATTAATGCCCCTCAGCTGTAAGGGAAGGGTGAGAGGGCTGGAACCAAATCGAGGGGACATTGATGACTCTCTAGGAAAGTGAGTCTAAACATCTCTCTCTTTGTAACTTTCTTTACCCCTCTTTTCTCCTTAACTTCTTCTTTTGCCATATGCTTTGTTAAAAAAAACTAAGGAGCTGTAAAGTAATTTTTGTCCCATATGACTTTTTTCGCAAGTTGTTTTGTTAAAATGTATTATGCTATTTTTAAAAAGTGCTATTTTTAGTTGCACAAGTGAACTATTAAAAATTGAGGATGTTTTTTTTCAGCGTTTTCTTCTTTGGGTCTCTAATGAAAAATCTTTGTCTATTTTCAAAGGTTCTCTTTAACGTTAATCGACTCTTTGGATACTCTTGTGGTGAGTTAAACCTCTGTCAAATACCATTCTGGGTAGTATTTGACACCTGTCATGTTAGCGGATGCTTAAAACTGTTGTTTCATGTGTTCCTGGGCAGCTGCTTAACAAACTGGATGAGTTTGAGGAGGGTGTGAAGAAGACGATCAGTGATGTGAGATTCGACAATGACATCGTCGTCTCTGTTTTTGAAACCAATATCCGTGTGCTTGGGTACGGTGAAGTTTCATTATAACGTTTCACTTACTTTATACATAAATAGCATTAAATGGCAAGCTACGTTTTAGTTGATAGGATTATGCAGTATTTTGTAAAGCCACATTTTTGCAAACAATATCTCTGGTTGTTAAAGTTAAAGTTCACCAAGACAATAAATGATCATATGCACCTATTCATTTGACCCTGTTCCCATGCGATTGGATTTCACTGAGGATAAAAGTTTGATACATTTATTTTGCAGAGTTGTGTTTTGTAGTTTTATAACAACAACAACAACTGGTTGTTGACTGTAATCCCTCCCTTAATTATATATAATGTGCCATTATTACATAATCACATATACATGCATTCAAAACACACAATGAACCATAACAGCCATATACAGCCAATAAACATCTCACTCTAGTAATAACTACAACAAACTATATTACATACAAATTAGAACTTGAAATTTGTGTGTTAAATATAACTCAAACATCATTTAGAAAAATTCAAGTAATGCTTTTCCTCTTCCTTCAGTGGCTTGTTGGGTGCACACGTGATGGCAGATGTTTTAAAGCAGCGAGGAGAAAAGATGCAATGGTACAGAGATGAACTGCTGCACATGGCCAAAGAACTGGGCTACCGCCTCTTACCTGCCTTTAACACCACCAGTGGCCTTCCTTACCCTCGGGTAACTCCAGTATTAACTCATCTTTAAATAGTAGGAATTTAACTTGTTGCAACCAATGATCTTAACTAAAATATTCTCATTAGGTAAATCTGCGCTATGGAGTAGTCGGCCCTCTTTCCCGTACGGGCACCGAGTCGGACACCTGCACTGCTTGCGCAGGGACTATGATCCTGGAGTTTGCAGCTCTTAGTCGTCTGTCTGGGGACACGATATTTGAGGTAAACACCAAGGGGGGAGTTTTGTTAACACCAGTAAAGACTAGTTAGCACAACTGCAATTCACAAGTCGTTTCCTCTCTTCGCTGTAGGATCACGCTCGGAAAGCTTTGGATGTTCTCTGGGAGAAAAGGCAAAGAGGAAGTGACCTTGTTGGCACGGTGATCAACATCCACAATGGAGACTGGGTTCGCAGGGGTGAGGCTTTGCATTGGATCTGCTGTTGTCACTTGTTGTGCTTGTTACATAAGTTAAAATAGATTCGGGGTGTAAACCAGTAGAGGTATCTTTAGCATCTAATTTTCTCAGAGATTATATTCCCATTAATGTCTTGTATTTCCCATTACAGATAGTGGTGTCGGTGCTGGTATTGACTCTTATTATGAATACTTGATGAAAGCTTATATTCTTCTTGGGGACAAAGTTTACCTTGAGAGATTTAACACAGTAAGGGTTTTTATTCTCTGAATATAATAAGGAACTTCCTGTAGGGCTGATTTACAGTTACAGTACACAACTTTTAAAGGATTAGTTCTAGGATTCCAGGATTTTTCTCATTTTAATGGACTTTAATGGACCCCAACACTTGGTAGTTTTAATGCAGTTTGGAGTGGCAGTTTCGGGGGACTCTGGGCGATCCCGGACGAGGCATGGGGGTCTTGTCTGGTGAAACGATTGTCATTTTTGACAAGAAAAATAAAAAATATGCACTTTTGAACCACAACTTCTCGTCTATCTCTGGTCCTGTGACGCGCCAGCGCGACCTCACGTAATTCCGTAATGCCGTGGAAAGGTTACTTGTTACATAATGAAACGCACATTTGCGGACCATTTTAAACAATAAACTGACACAAAGACATTAATTAGTATCATTCGACATACAACAACGTCGGAACGGTCCTCTTTCTCCACATTTGTAAACACTGGGGCGTAGTTTCGCATACGTCATCCGTGACCACATAACATCATGACATATTGCATGAGGTCACAGAACCGGAGATGGATGAGTCGTTGTGTTTTAAAAGTGCATATTTTTTATTTTTCTTGTCAATAATGACAATTGTTTCGCTAGATAAGACCCTTATGCCTCGTTTTGGATCGTTTAGAGTCCTTTGAAACTCAGCTGAAACTGCAATTTTAAACTGCATTAAAAGTGTTACAGGTTAGGGTCCATTAAAGTCCATTAAAATGAGAAAAATCCTGCAATGTTTTCCTAAAAAACATAATTTGTTCTCGACTGAACAAAGAAAGACATCAACATTTTGGATGACATGGTGGTGAGTAAATTATCTGGATTTTTTTTTTTTTAAATGGACTAATCCTTTAACATCACCCTGCGACTGAGGATTACACACAACACATGACGCTTGTCAGTTTTTTTACAAACACAACAAACCTCCCAGCTAATCTTCATTATCACGTGTAGTTTTTCATTGTCTGGGCCAGCTTATGACGTGGAATGGAGGTTCATACACCACAAAATTCTCTTTAAAGTTTGCCTAATATATCAAACATGTCCTCATACTATAAAATCATAATCTGAAGATAAAACATTTAAGAGTCATTTTGCAACAAACATTACACCGTTTTCTGACTAGAGACCAACAATCTTGGGTAAAGTTGTGTAGAGTAATTCAATCTTTAATCACACAAATCTCATTTTACCTCACTTAAATTGTCACATGATTTGTTTTCCTCTGTTGTGACAGCACTACAGTGCCATTATGAAGTACATCAGCCAGCCTCCTCTACTGCTCAACGTGCACATGCACAACCCCACCGTGCACGTGCGCAGTTGGATGGATTCATTACTCGCCTTCTTCCCTGGACTGCAGGTTCAGCTATTTGTTCTCATTATAAAAAAATCTTACGTTTATTTTTTTTAAGAAATAAAAGTAATTGAGTTTTGTCTAAACACATTTAGGTTCTGAGAGGAGATTTAAAACCTGCCATTGAGACTCATGAAATGCTGTACCAAGTGACAAAACAGCACAAATTCCTCCCTGAAGTAATACATGAACAAACCACACAGTACATTAACATTAGCCAACAAAAAACTCGATCCACAAAGTGTCTTTGATTACAATTTTGATCAATGATTTTAAATGATCTGTTGTCTAACAGGCCTTTACCAGCGAGTTCAGAGTTCACTGGGGGCAGCACCCTTTAAGACCAGAGTTTGCTGAAAGCACATACTTTCTTTATAAGGTAAACACGACCTTCTATACACTTTGTTTGACTTGTACAGTTATGTCAATGTGTATTTTTTGTCTGTTAAATAAAGTTAACTGCCTCATTTTCAGGCCACAGGTGATCCGTACTACTTGAAAGTAGGCCAGTCTATAGTTGAGAAGTTGAACACTCATACGCGGGTTCCATGTGGCTTTGCTGCGGTACAGGACGTGAGGACAGGCTCGCACGAGGACAGGTAAGAGCTATTTGATCTACATATTACCAAATATTAAAGGGGTCATAGCGTGAAAATCTGACTTTTTAATTTAAGTGCTATAATTTGATCCCCATTGCTTCTATCAACCTAGAAAACTTGAAAAAGAACAACCCAGTTACTTTGTTTTGGTAAACCATTTTCTACAAACATGTGAAAAATTAGGTCATTCAGATTTCGCCTCTTTTGTGATGTAGAAAGCAAGTCTTATTACAAAAATACTGCCCCTTAATCTGCACTCTCCAACCACGACACTGCCATTTAGTGCAGAGAGAGAGCGAGAGAAAAATTGACTTCACAATTCAGTTTCAATTTCAACAAACCATCATTATGGCGATTAGTGCTTGCATTTTATCAGCTCATTTGCATTTTAAAGGACACACCCAAAAACACATTATTGCTCGAGTCGCACCTACAAAGTGGCAATTTTATAATAAATTATCTGTGGAGTAATTTAAGCTAAAACTTCACGTACATACTCTGGGGGCACGAAAGATTTATTTTACATCTTTAAAGAAATCTCATATGACCCCTTTAAGAACTTTTAAGGATTTATCACATATCTAAAGGGATTTATCATAGTAAATTGATTTTTATGTTTGGTTTATTCAAGGATGGATTCCTTCTTCCTGGCTGAGATGTTTAAGTACCTCTACCTTCTCTTTTCTGAGAAGAGTCAACTGCCAATAGACATTGATGATTATATTTTCACTACTGAGGCTCACTTGCTCCCAGTGTCTCTGTCCAAGGCCCAGCCCCCCTGTCATAGCAACAATACAGTAAGAGCCTGCCATTTTTTTTCAAACAGGAATTAATGTCAAAGATGCTTTTTAAGGATGAACACAACTATTGGTCACTTTTAGGGTTAGACTTTTTTAAAAATTAAAGCAACCAAGTCATATATAGGGACCAGATCATTCAGTGAACACCCAAAATTTACAACCATAGTTAGCCAACAGTGCTTTTCTGGAAACACCCCTGGACACCACAACATGGTGGCAAGCCATGCACAGGCAAACACTTCTTACATTTTCTAGTTTTTTTATTCCCACGGGTCCTTGAAATCCTTGAAAGTTCGTGAATCTGGGGGGAAATTCAAGACCCTGGGAAGTTTTTGAAAATATACATACATAGATACAGGTCATTGAAAGTGCTTGAATCTATTTTATGCAAGACGTTTTCTGGGAAAAAAATCCATATTATTCCCTGTGTAGTGTAGAATAATATCATTAAAATGTTAGACTTTTTAAGCACACGTGCTTAACTCTTCACTTTAAATGCTTATATCTTCTGTATGCGAATGTTGATTCATACCAAAAAGCTTTTTTGCATATTTGTGTTTGACACATAAAAACGTCTCTGGTTACTTATGTAACTGTTGTTCCTTGAGAAGGGAACGAGACGCTGCGTCTACCTTGCCATACTTCCAGCATCCCTGTAACGCCGTCTTTGACAATATTTCAGATAGCGATATACTTCCTGGCTCCCGCGTCACCCTGTCTTTGTCGTTAAGTCTCACCATTGGTTAAATTTGCAAAACACATTCAGACGCACTTACCCTTGGAGCCGTCCCCAAAGTGTCACCGCAGTGACGTAGCGCGAGTTCCCTCCAAAGGGACCTGTAACAATGTATCTTAAAAGGTAACACAATGTAACCTTGCTCTCACTTGAAATGTGTCGCCACATTAAGTCCCTGAATTTGAGGGTATTGGATCTGGAAGGTCCTTGAAAGGTCCTTGATTTTGAAGTTCACTAAGGTGTGTGAACCCTGTTTTAAAGTTGCATCTAATATCAGTCATTTGCTTTCCAAGTCTTATATTTCCACAGTGTGACCATCTCTATTTGTCATCTTTCTGTGGTATTACTGTTTATATTCATATTATTTACTACTACTTATAATCACAGTGATAGCTAAGTTTTGTGTTTCTTTCAGGAATCTCAAGCATCACGTGAAGATGATTTGTTTTTATACTCCTGTCCCAGCGCTCAGACTCTGTTCCCCAACAACCCCACTTTTGCCAAGACTATTAGGGACGGCTACAAATACCTCACGGGTGTTGGCAGATCTCAGCAGACTGCACCTATCAGGTGAGTAATAATTGGTGCTGATATTATTAATATTTACAGTAAACCCAATTGTTAAGACTGTGTAAGAGGACAACATGTACCGGACAAGAGTAAATAATAAATACTCAATATTGTACACCAACATTTAAAAGTTTCAATTTTAATAAATTTTTTATCTGAAGGCAGATGTCTGAATGTTTATAAGTAACGGAGAATAATACACTAGCACAAACATATCAATTTCTTTCATTACAAAACTGAAATTAGTTTCTAATAGATGACTTTATCCAAATAAAAAAGCAGCAAATAAGAGCCCAGAGTAGATGGGAACTCCTTTAAGACAGTTTAGAAAGAATCCCAGGTTTTGTAAAGTATCACATAAGAAATGAGTGATGGAAATGCCAAATTGCAAAAAAAAAATTGCAAAACCTCTTTTATGCTTTCCTGATGTGGTTTTTGACTAATGCAAAAAAAGAGTAAATGCTAATAATGTGAGATGTTAATGCATTTGTCGAATAAATTCTGACGTAGCTGCACTGCTAGAAAATGTATAACTTGCCAAATCGTAACTAAATGCAGTACTGTCCCATTTTTTAAATGTGCCTTGTTTTATTTATATATCGGTTTAGAGCTGCCTAACGATTTGTCGCGACTGCAGAATAAAAGTTTTTGTTTACATATTTAATGTGTGTGTAATGTGTATAATAATTATGTATATATAAATGCGCACACATGCATGTATTTATAATATTTAATATATATATATTTATATATGCATTTGTAATTTACATATAATTTATATCATATATAAATATAAATATTTATTATATCAATGTATTTTTTCCTTAAAATTATACATACATATGTTTGTATTTTTATATACATAACATTTGTTGATGTACTGTGTATAATAATTATGTAAACAAAAACTTTTATTCTGCAAACGTGGAAGTGCACCTAATTCGCATTTCTTTGTTTTTTTTGTTTGAAAAGGTTTGTTTGTGTTTATTATAGTTATGTGTTTATCATATCATCATTCTGTTCACATAGTGGGATTGAGCTGCCTCTTCATGACACAGGCCTGGAACCTCTGGAGTTTCTGAAAAGCATTGGTATCTCTTTAGCGCCTCTCACTGAATTGGGCTCCTCCATCCGAGCATCAGCAACCCAGGTGAGCATGCAGTGAATGATTGTTGATTGTCTTTAAATCCTTTCCTGTATGGCTATTGATAAAGCTGTATCCATCCACAGGACTCTCAGAAAGGTGTGTACAAGTTGAAGCTGGTCGCGGAGGTGAGCCAAGCCCCCGAGCAGGAAGAAGTGACACCGCTAATTGTGCAGCTCATTTCCCCTCCATTTTTGGGTAGGACTGTACTTACAGCTGGACCAGCGAAGTTTGGAATGGACCTTACCAAACAAGAGCACGGGGTAAGGATGTTGGGGTGAATGATTTCGAAACAGCAATTAAGTTATCATTATATGTACATTTATATATTCTTTATGTATGTGTTGCTGTCAATTGTGCATTTAGATGTGTGTCTCACTTTCCATAGAGAATAAATATGTCAGCTCAATGCCAATAACATAACACAATTAATTCTAATAAACTTTATTTCTCTAAGGTGAAGGGCAGTATTGCAAAAAGTGATCCATACACGGCGTGCGGGCCCATTCAAAACGCTGTAGAGCTACAGGGACACATAGCACTGGCATTGAGGGGAGACTGCATGTTTGCTGTCAAAGCTCGACACCTGCAGGAAGCCGGAGCAGTCGGGGTGATCTTCATTGGTAAACCAAATAAAAACCAACCATCTTCTTTGTATTTTAAAAGAATTTTGTGAATAATTTTTCATTTGGTTTGAAATGTTCTCACAGATCACAGAGAGGGCACCAGCAGTGTTGAGACTCCGCTCTTCCAGATGGTTGGAGATGGAGACTCCACAGATGACATCACAGTTCCCCTGGTGTTCCTCTTCAGCAAAGAGGGAGCTACACTGACTGCCGCTCTACACGAACATCACAATGTAGACGTTCTCCTACTGCCCAAAGAGAAGCAACTGGGTAAAGGTAACACTGATCATATAAAACACATTGCAGATATCATAGACCCTCATCAGTCTTATTAGAATTAGGCACAAAGCAAACTGTTTGTATTCCCATCAGGGTTCCCACGGGTCCTTGAAATCCTTGAAAGTTTGGAATTCAAGGCCCTGGGCCCCAGGTTTTTGAAAATGAAGAGTTTCGTTGCAAACATGTTTAGAATTATGTTATCATGTTATTATTTTGTTTTATGGTGCACTTAGCTGTATTTTTTAAGTTATGAAGGTTTAAATCAAACTGCAGTTGAATTGATATTATTTGGAATGCACAACCAAAAAATGAGATTTCTGAAAAATAAAAAAAACGAAGATATCCTGTTTTGCAACGAAACTCTTTAAATATACATACATAGATACAGGTCATTGAAAGTGCTTGAATGTATTTTATGCAAGAAGTTTTCTGAAGAAAAAAAATTGAATTCCCTGTGTAGTGTAGGATAATATCATAAAAATTCTAGACTTTTTAAGCACACATGCTAAACTGTTCGCTTTAAATGCTTATATCTTCTGTATGCGAATGTTGATTTGTACCAAAATGCTTTTTTGCATAGTTGTGTTTGACACATAAAAACGTCTCGGGTTACGTATGTAACTGTTGTTCCCTGAGAAGGGAACGAGACGCTGCGTCTCCCTTGCCATACTTCCTGTGTCCCTGTAACGCCGTCTTTGGCAATATTTCAGATAGCGATATACTTCCTGGCTCCCGCGTCACCCTGTCTTTGTCGTTAAGCCTCACCATTGGTTAAATTTGATATACACATTCCGACGCACTTACCCATTGAGGCGTTCCCAAAGTGTCACCGCAGTGACGCAGTGCGAGTTCCCTCGAAAGGGAACTGTAACAATGTATCAACCCTGTACCGGGTCCAGAATTATCTTATTTTGACTTAATATAAAATATTCCTTTAATTTATAATGGTCTGTCATGGACCCAGTACCACATATGAGATACTGTTTGAAAGCTTAGACTCTCTACTTTCTGCAGATATGCATCACTTTGAGATATGTTTTACTGTAAGAAAGTTAGTTACACTTAATTTACACTATCACCCCCCCCCCATATTTTTTAATATCATTTAATATTCACATATTTCATATTTTTCAAGTATGACAAACATGGGCAAGTCTTATATCAAATGAAAGCTCTCACTCTCAGGAATAAGGCTGCAGTGTTATTTTTGTCCTATTATTATCACATATCCAACAATCGTCGAATGAATAATGATGTAAAAAATCGTCTTTTGTAAACATATGGGAAACTTGAGTGTGGACTGCCTCAGATAGCACAGATAGCCACAAATGATACACCATCTTTTCTCTTAGGTCCTACTCTAAAAAATGAGTCCATTCACAGCATTTTCTTAGGTTGTGTGCATAATTAATCCCTTGCTTTTTATTATATGTGCAAAACAAAAAATGTATATTTATATGAAAAATGTTTTTTCGCACACTTCAGTAAAATGAGAATAACTTTTGAATGTGACTTGCTAAAGAGTTCATTCTTTTTTGGGGTGTTTACTGTCTGCTGCTGCTAACAACCAGAACTTTCTGCAGTCTGCTAGAGCACCCAGAACCAGAGTTATACACTATCAGAGACAGTATTTACAACATAAAAAAAGAAAATTTGGTGTTTTATCATATGAAAAACCACATAAATAACAATATTTGTCACAAACAGCAGCTTTTTATGTAACATCAAAGGGTTTTCTGCAAAATGATATAAAGATATTGCATTTATTCCACTGTATGTGGTTATGGTAGCACTTCAAATGTTTTTTGGCAGAAATTGTACACCATAAGCGTATTATTCCTCCCATCAGTTGGAGTAATATAACTTTTGCATTTATTATGATAGAAAAAAAAATTCCTTTTTCCTCTGTAAGCTTGCAATTGCAGGAATCAAACAAAACTGTCTGCAGGTTTCGTTACCACTCAGGGCCAGAGTTATACACTTTTAAATACAGACTTTAGAAAAAAAACATCAAAAAGCGCCTATTTATTTTTGTGTTTATTAGAGGACTGACAACACATACAACCATGTTGAACACTTTCAACAGTGTTTTATGCAATGTCAAAGGGTTTCCTGTAAAATGATACCAAACTTTTGTATGTGCACCTCTGCTTATGGGTATGAGAAGCTTTTGAAATTGGGTAGGCCAAATCCAGGCGAAAATCCCCAAAATAGCCTCACAGTGTAAGAGGTTAAAAGGTAACACGATGTAACCTTGCTCTCACTTTAAATGTTTCCCCACATTTAGTCCTTGAATTTGAGGGTATTAGACCTGGAAAGTCCTTGAAAGGTCCTTGAATTGGAAGTTAACTAAGGTTTGGGAACCCTGTCCCATATTTTCTTTTTTTTTTAAACAGTATACCCAAAAATAAAAATGTTGTCAGTTTATTGACCCTCAAGCCATCCCAAATGTATATGACTTATTTTCATCCTTAATTAATCCAAATGAATCCTATGGGTTCATAAATGTCTTCTGAAGTTAAGTGATATCTTTGTGA
This sequence comes from Misgurnus anguillicaudatus, assembly GCF_027580225.2. Lineage (NCBI taxonomy): Eukaryota > Metazoa > Chordata > Actinopteri > Cypriniformes > Cobitidae > Misgurnus > Misgurnus anguillicaudatus. The sequence goes on from NC_073345.2 coordinate 26,809,060, forward strand.
GAGAAAACTATTAATATTTTGCACTTATTTTGCTGTCTCTGAATAATTGATTATTCCTCAAAATCTGTATCTTCGTCTGATACAGGCTCAAATATAAGGTCTGTTTGCACACACACAGAACTACTGAAATGAGCCGCTCTAAGAAACAGCCAATCAGAGCAGAGCTCAACATTATTATTCATGACCCTTTTAAAATAGGATAATAACAGACCATTTAATTCTGGGGACAAATCCTGAGGTTTGTAAGTGGACATTTAAAACCATGTCTGGATCATTTTTGCACTTAATAAAGTCACATACCTTCTATGTATCAGAAAACAATGTAACATATTGTATCAATGCATTTTTTTTGCACCTTTACACTGAAAATTTGCTTGGCTCAACAGACATGGTCTAAAGGTCACACAACTAAGTTGCTTAATTTAGATTAGTTTTACATTTCTTTAAAATGATTTTTTTTCTCCTTATAGAGAAACCTGAGAAGTTGAACATAAAGTTTCGTCTGACCAAGGAGGGAGAGTTTGGTGAAGGGGAGGTGGAGAGCACTACAATCAAGTTCGTGCTGGAGCAAAGTGAAGTGACTACAGAGACTGATGCTGAAGGAAAAGACGCTGCTGCTGCTTCCTCAACAGGGACCTGCACCCCTCCACAGAAAGACCCTGAACTCAACCCCTGACAAAAGGATCAACCTCGGACCATGATTTCCTTTACAGAACACAGAGCTGTTGCTCCCTGACCTCAGATCAGAAAACACAGGAGAACCTCTTTCTCCTACGCTTTGACTGTACCTCCTTACAGGGGAGGTCAAATGTCCAAACTCTTGCTTTTCTCTGTGAATATGTAAAGAGGGTCTTACTTTGTATAGTTTCTAGATTGAGAGGGTTAGACATGCAAATACTGTCTGATATCGTGCTACTGTTGTTGCAGGATGTTTTGTACTGTTGAGATGTTCAAGACGGCAGGATGATAAAATAATGTTTTCTCAAACCAGTTATTCTAAATCATAGTTTATTTAATGTTTAATTCTTATTTTAAGCATCTCGAAGTCTTTATAACTTCCTTAAAGAGACGGTTCATCCAGAAATGAAAAACTTTTCATTATATACTCACTCTCTTATCGCTTCAAACCTTTAAGACTTTCTAATTCTTTTTATGATTATATGTTTTATTTCATGTTTTTCTTTATAGCAGGGATTCTATGACCAAACCCCAAAAAACAGTGTTATAATCTATATATAACAGATAGTGTTTAATGAGGGAGAATGGAGCAATATAGTTTTTATATACAGTTTATAGACCGAAATATCAGGGACATGAAACACCTATGACTTGAATATGTTTGCATGTGTGTGTGTTGGAGATGTGAGGTAGCGTTGGTCATTGTTACAGACTGTGCATTTTAACATACGCCAATATGAAATCTGTGTGTTTGTTTATGTGTGTGTGTACAAATAATCAGCTGATGTGTTTGTCCTCTACACAAAGGAGATTTTGCCTTGCTACATCATCTACCCTGAACACAACATTGCCTACAGTATCTCCCACATTTGAAGCTTTCCCCGTCTCTTTTATGACAGAGCGGGACACGCAACACATCAAACTATCATGAGGTTTACATGATGATATTTATTTGTGCAATGATAGACATTTCATCTGTATAGTGTGTGTACTACTCTATGTACAGTCTTACAATCAAGACAGAAAACACATGCTTTATTGCCATGACATAGATCAGACTGCAATGTCTTACTAGATGTCAAACATAACTGTTATTTATGGTCCAGTGTCAAAAGGATGTAATCTTTACCTCTTATTTTACAAGGGCTTATGACCAATTCACTTGCGTGGGGACCGTGGGTACATAGTACAAATCAGATGGCATTATATTTATTAAGATATTTTCTGTACATTACTTGAGATTGTAATTGTTTATGCAGGACCAAAGTCATGAAATGTTTAAGTGCGGTGAAGGTGTGAGATTTTAATGGTGTCTTTTAGGAGCTGTTTTTGTATGACTGATAAAAGAATGATCGAGCCCTGCCATTAAAATCAAGTTATCGAAACTGTATGACCCTTCAATTTTTTGTCATTTACAGTTATTTTTATTATTTACAATAATATTACAACTCCTTAAATAATCACACCCACTAATAATAATGAATTCAGATTTATATTTTAATGCTTATTTAGATAATACAGTTGTAGCATTGGTTACGGCATTTTATAAAAATGATAACAATAGGCTTGTTCAACTTCATGCTGCGACGCAAGAATCGACAGCCTGATGACGTCAAAGTACCGCGAGAGCGATTCGCGAAATCATACGGAGGAGTTTGCTTTAAAATCCCTCTCGCGGAACTTTGACGTCTCCGGCAATCGGTTCTTGCATGAAGTCGAAAAAGCCTATTGTTTTGACGGCATTCAAACGTATCGACATCGACATAGCGTCGCGAGTAGTTTTGTGGTGTTGGATATAATTTCAAACGTTTTATTTTTTTATAAATTCCGAAATGAGTCGATTTCAAAAAGTTTGCGGAGGTGATGGGTCGCTGGACCACATTATTTGTCAGGTTTTGAAGATTCATCACCCCAGTCTGAGCCGGGTAAGGATTTGATCAGTTTTGTGTGTGCATAACTTGTTTGAAATCAAACATTAGATTAAAAACTGTGGCAACAGTGCCCCACTAAAAGGTAAAAACGGATGTGGCTATTTTAATGAGATTCATTTTGTCAGGTTGTGGTGTTACATAACTTTCTAATTGAGTTATTAAATGTTGATAACTGTGTTTTATATGATTTCACGGGCAACGCTGCTTTAATGCTTTTCAGGGTAACGTTTAATATTTAGGTAATTTTCCAAGTTAAATAGTTGTAAAATGAAATATTTTGCAGTTGACATCTCTCAGGACGGTCAACAGATGGCGCCCCGCCCCAAAGAATCATTTTGACCTTTTGCGGATGCGCGCGCCCCCTGCCGCGGATTCCTCTGTTAAAAGTGTTGATGCCTCGAGAGGTGAGTGAGCTCCACATGAGAGACATATTTCTTAGGTAAATAATATTTTTTCTAAACCAAACATTGTTTGATACCGTAGTACCTCATTGCATCTTGTAAGATTTCAGAGGTCCACCTACTGGAGATGGTCAATTCATTTTATTGTCTTAAATCTGTTTGGTTTTCTGTGTCACTTCCACGTTTGGGGAGCTTCCCACCCTCCATCATTAAAAGGCAGCCTGAGCAAAAGGTGAATTTTATTTTTCATAAAATATAAAATTTCTGCCTAAACTTTGTATTTGATTCAATAAACTGAATTGTGCAGGTTCAGTTTATGTATTCGTATAACTATTGTGCTTTCGCAGTTTAGATCTTCCATGGTCAACAGAGGGCAAAAAGTTCAGTTTGAACCTCTGTTCACCCATGTGCAACCATATACCGGGACTTCAGGTCTGAGTACCTCTGTGAGTCTTTTAACTTCAGTTTAAAGTATAGCACCTTAATGTATCTAATCAGTTTTCACATCAAATTTTGAGGTCTGCTTGCTGCAAATGGACGAATAATTTAATTGTCTTGAATCTTGTGGTTTTGCAGTATCCCTTCCACTTCTGGGTAGCTTAAAGCCCCCCAGACGTCGGCAACCTCGTCCACCCTTGACAATACCAAAGAAGACTCTCAGTACTGAAGTATGTACAGTACCTCAAGTTCTCACTACCAACATTACATTTGAATTATGTTTGTCATGAACGTTTCAGACCTAAAATATATGATGGTGGTATAACTTTTTATATTTGTGTCAGCATTCAGGCAAGCACCTCGGTCTCTCTGTGATCAACAGACTAGCCACATAGAGGATCCGATTGCAAGAGAAAAATATTTTTATTTGTGCAGAAATAGAAACTGTGCAAAAGAAAAATCTGTATATATGTTAAAAGAAAAAAGTTTAAACATACTTTTTTGTAATAATAATAAAATGTATTGTACTAAAACAGTGGTTCTCAAACTTTTTCCGCGTGCGGCCCCCCTTTGTGTACGGTGCATTCCTTCGCGCCCCCCCCCCCCCCAAGAAAATTTATGACAAAAACTGTTCTAAAATTTATTTTTTAATTAAACAAAACATATTAAGTTATACAAAGTAGTGCTGTTGGTTAGTAGCCTTATTTTTGTTAGGTTTAATTACACAGAATTCATGATAAATGAATGCATTTTATAAAATGTCATAAAACTTCGGCCCCCCTGGCACCATCTCGCGGCCCCCCTGGGGGCCCCGGACCCCAGTTTGAGAACCACTGTACTAAAAGATAGGTACTGTGTGTGTGTTTTGTTTTTTTAAATGCCATATAAGTTACATACAGCATAATTTGTTAGAAATCATCCACAGCAAGTCAAATTTTGTGGCTCCTATGAACGGTCTCTGCTTTCTACATTTCTGAACTGTTCTTTAGTGGAATATGCTTAAACAGGATCCACTATGCTCTAGATCAGTGATTCTCAAATGTTTTCAGCCCCCCTTGTGTACGGTGCATTCCTTCGCGGCCCCCCAAAGAAAATCTGTAACAAAAACTGTTCTAAAAAAAATGAAACTATACAAAAAAGTAGTGCTTTTGGTTAGTAGACTTATTTTTTTAGGTTTAATTACACAGAATTCATGATAAATTAATCTATTTCATAAAATGTCATAAAACTGGGCCCCCCCTGGCACCATCTTGCGGCCCCCCTTTGAAAACCACTGCTCTAGATGTCACACGCTTTTAGTTTCCAATTTTTAAAAACACTGGTGGGACTTGCATTTTTGTTAGATATATCATATTGTGTAAAGCAACCTTATCAGAACTTTTGTGTTTAAAGAGCACCTATTACATTGCTAAAAACAATGTTATTTTGTGTATTTGGTATAATGAAATGTGTTGGTTCAACAAACACATTATTCAATTCAATTCACTCAATTTGTCATTGTTTACTTTGGGGTATGTAAAGGATGTGTAAAATCATGAATCGTAAAACAGGTGCTCCTTAAATGTATTAGAAAGTAACTGTGTACAGGAAAGGGAAGTTATTGGTCATATTTTAAACAAAAAATACAGGTTTGGGTGTGACAGGTGTGAACTGTAAGTGTGCAATATTTCCAAGAGGAAAACTAAAATATGTTTTAACTGTAACAATGTAAAACTTCAAATCAATCTATTTTTGTTACTTTAACTTAAGAAATTAAGTTAAACAATTTTAACTTGTTTTATAAGTTATGTCAACTTATCACAAGTTAAAACTTAAAACAGTAGGTTGAATTGACCAAAACCAAGTTGTTTTAACAAGCTGCATTTTTATACATTTTAAAAGGTTTATTTTAAGGTTTATCTTTACCAACTTCTCACTCTGTGAATAAAGTATACTATATATAATATTTTTTAATACATTTTTTGTTTCTTTACATAGGCCTACTAAATAGACATTATTAAGTATCCAATGTGATTTAGATTAGACCTATTGCAACAAATAAACCCTGTGGTTATGTGTATTGTAAGGATGATAGTTTAATATAGTATAACTTATATCGTTTTTACATTTATTACACGTCTCCCTCACATTGTGCAATGTCTGTGTCATTGTAGCTTAACAGGTTTAAATCACACATTAACATTTTGGTACAATCTTACAGGTTTATTCACGTCAGGGGTTGATCACATCCACCCATAACGGTCGGCCACACAAGAAACGGGCGAGTAACAGACACATCTTGACGCCTTTACGGTAAGCAAACTATTGCTGACTTACAATTAGCGCCAATATTACATTGTAACAAATATTATTTTGTAATAGTACTTACTCCTGTTTTATTTTGTAATTGTTGTTTCCCTTAAACCAGGCAAAATATTATCATGTTTCCACTGCGTCTATTCTCAGGTAAGTTAAAATGTCTATACTTTATATAGAATACATTACTGTAAATACAATGTATTTGTTTATTCAAATATATTATTTATACAATATGTGTTAAATTGGCAAAATATTGTAGTTATGCTTTGTGGTAATAAACTTAACTTGTACCCTGCCAGGGTTTATGACCCTCGCCTTATGTGCCTCACGTCAGTATGTCTTTGTGAATGAGAACAAGACATGGACAGAAGCTCAGAGTTACTGTAGAGAGAAATACACTGATCTGGCAACCCTTGAAAATGAACAAGAGACGATCCAGTTACTCAACATGATGGATGACCACAATGATCTGGCCTGGATTGGACTTTATGATGATATAAACAGTTGGAAATGGACTCTAGAGGACACAGATTTCTTTAAAGAGGCAGATAAACAGTTCAGAAACTGGCATAACCCGGGACCAGGAAATTACGGAGGACAAAATCTCTGTGTGTATATTGAAAATGGGATATGGATTGAAATAAGATGCAGTCTACAGCTTCCTTTCATTTGCTATGATGGTAAGCATCTGACAAAACAAACTTTTCCTTTAAAAATAATAAATACACACCCTTTGTCTAAAGTTGAATATTTTATCAATATCTTTTAGGAGGAGTAAATGCTAGTTCTAGTTATGTCAGTGTTTATCAGTACAAAAACTGGACCGAAGCTCAGAGTTACTGCAGAGAGCATCACACAGACCTTGTCAGTATCAGGAATGAGACTGAAAACCAGAAGATACAAATTTTATGGCAGAACATTGGTCCTGCTTGGATTGGTCTGTACAGAAGCAGATCTTGGTCAGATCAAAGTAACTCTTCATTCAGTAACTGGATGCCAGGACAGCCAGATAATGCTGTAGGCAGTGAATACTGCACCGTTGTGTCATTGGGGGACTCTGGGAAATGGACAGATGAAAACTGCCTTCATAGGTTTCCTTTCCTTTGCTACAGTGGTGAGTACATATCTGTTAAACTGATATCTTTTAAAACTTCAAACGGGGGTGCTCCGATAAATGCCGATATGCATTAATGATACGTGGCCGATAACTATTCTGAATCCCACAGCCGATATTTTTCACAGCTATTTCATGTACTACAGCTTTTGATCAGTAAGTCCTTATCGATCTGAAATCACTATTAAACGACTAGTTGATTCATTTGTTTTTTTAAATGTCCCTTTACAATACCATTTTGGAATGAAATTTCAAGGTTGATCTTTACATTCTTTAATGAACTTATTGACTTCACTTAAGAAATAGTCTTGTTTTTGTCATGTAACACTGGTTCTGTTCCTTTAAACAATACTATAAATATTCTTTCCTTGCTTGGAAAAGGTCATATTCATAAGTGTAAAGTTACAATCTCAAATCCTAATTTTATTGTATTTTGCTCCGAATTAAAAAGTTTAACTGAATCCCTATGTAAATTAAAGCAAAAAAAAAAAACATACCAGATTTTAAATAATGTTTTGAATCACCTGCATGTTTTTCTGATCTTATGTAACTTAAAGTGACACCATGTAATTTTTCAACCTTCATAATAAATTTTCAAGACCCTTGTGATAGTACATCGACTTTAAATAGGTTGAATGACATGTCTACCATAGCCTGACGGGGTCTGTATCACTTTTACTCGTATTTTAAAACTTAGGGTTTCTGGTAGTAACCAGAGCACCAAAAAAACTACAAAATTCGACTGCTTTAAGGCATACGTCACTTCCTCCACACAATTTGTTTTTAACGTGAATTTTGCTGGAGGCTACTTAAGGAGTGTAGAGAGCAACTTATAGCATGTGACTCCGTGGCACAGTTTTAGTGTCACGGACCTATAACACGGGCGGCCCGGGTTCGATTCCCCTTTAAGGCAATTTTTTTATATAAACTCACGATCTTGATTCATACATAAATACGATCTTCTTTATAAATGACGGCGATTATCTTGCTTATAGTTCGCTGTATTCAGATGCTGTGTTCACGTATTTACCTTTCTTTTACTGTGTCTATGGTATTTACATTACAATCCAGGATGCTACAGCAGTCAAACTTGCTCACAGTGTAAAACCAAACCCTACTCATTCACCAATCAGATCCGAGCGTTTCTCTCTTCTCTCTTCCTCATTTGCTGCGTTCCGCTGTCACTCGCGTGACGTATTACAAAGCGGCAGACTTTAGGTCTGCTTGGATCACATCGGTTTACTTGGATTTGGAGCAACAATTTTCACACAAAAGAGAGAAAAAACGAGCGCCATTGCGGAAAATCCTGGTGGCGAGGGAGAGAGAGAGACGATGCAACAATATTTGTTTGGAAAAAGGCAAGGAAATATTTCTGGTCGTTTCTCAATTGGAAGGCTGCAGCCTCCGGAGGTCAAATATGGAGGCTGACCACGTCATCAAGCCTGGTTTATTAAGGTAAACTGAGCATTACATTCGCAAGTCATAAGCATACTGCAACAATTTACGATTAACTAAGTACAATAGTCAACTTTATAATTGTTAATATTGTGAAATAAGAGTCTTGATGACGTATGCAGCTTAGAAATACAACATTCGGAGGCTGCAACCTTCAGACTGAGAAATGGCTTCTGCCACGACAAGTTCATCATCAGAAAGTTGTAACATGACTGCGTTTCTCCCTGTTGTCTCAAAATGTTGATCGTTTAGCGTTTTAAATGTTTAGTTTTTAGTTTAGTTTTAAGGTTGGCCAGTTCCTTTCCTTTGCGACAGTGCTGCGGCGCTTGTGGCCTCTAGGGGCGCTAGGCGTGAAAAATACATGTCTAGCACCCCCTAGTGGCCAAAAAGTTTCATGGTGTGCCTTTTATTCATTTGAGTAACATCAACTTAAACCATTTAAGGCAATCAGTTTCCTCAAACCATTTGAGTAGCTATATAGTTGGGTGAACTTATTCATTTGAGTTAAATCAACTTAAACCATTTAAGGCAATCAGTTTCCTCAAACCATTTGAGTAGCTATATAGTTGGGTGAACTTATTCATTTGAGTTAAATCAACTTAAACCATTTAAGGCAATCGGTTTCCTCAAACCATTTGAGTAGCTATATAGTTGTATGAACTAAATAAAATGTATTAAGTGAACTTAAACCATTTGAGTGGTATAAACTTAAGCAAACTTAATATATTTGAGGAAAGGTAACTCAAACATTTTTAGTCATGCACTTATAATTTACAGTTTACAGTACTCATATGTATGCGTTTTAAAACCTAAATGGTTTAAGGCAATCGGTTTCCTCAAACGGTTTAAGTTGAGTTAACTTATCGGGTTTTACAGTGTGTAAATTGAGATAAAATCTTTAGATTAACTTTTCTACCCCCTACTTGAGTAAAAAAATACTTATTTATTAATAATTTTTTGTCTATGTATGTATTTTTTTATTCTAAATCCCTCATAACAGAATGTTTGTTCTTATTCATTTTATACTAATATGTTTTCAAATGTCAAATGTTACTAGCATAATGTTAAAAAAGCATAATCTGCCGATCGATCGGAGCATCCCTACTTCAAACATGTAAAATTTGTCACTTTTTTGCAGTGTCATCTTTGGCATCATCCCGTCAGTATCACTTTATATCTGTGAATAATAGCTGGTCTCAAGCTCAGACATACTGCAGAGAGAAATACATTGATCTGGCAACCATTGATAACATGGATGAAATGAACAGTCTGATGAACACAGTTAATGGGAGTTATAATGGATCAGCGTGGATTGGACTGTATGATGATCTGAATAGCTGGAGATGGTCACTGGAAAACAATGATTTCTATCAGGAAGGAGAGAAAAACTTCAGAAACTGGTATCATCAACCAGATAATAATGGGGGGAATGAATTATGTGTTTATATGAAGACAGATGATGGGACCTGGTTTGATTCAATATGTGACATCATGCTGTCATTTATTTGCTATGATGGTAAGAACATTTTACTTACATACTTTTTTTAGGTGCTTTTACTGTTACAGTTACTCAACATATATTTCATTCTCTCAGGTAGAGAGAATGCCACACAGAGATACATCACAATCACTGAGAAGAAGACTTGGACAGAAGCTCGGAGATACTGCAAAGAACATTACACAGATCTGGTCGGAATAAGAAACCGAACCGAGAATCGGAGATTGCTTCAAGGCGCAGATGCTATGATCTGGATCGGCCTGTACAGAAACAGGATTTGGTCAGACCGACGTATTTCCAATTATCAGAACTGGAGACCAGGAAGTCACAGACGTGAGATGTCAAGAGCACTTGGGCCGAAGAGTGGTTTTCAGACGTGTACTGCTGTTTCACTTGGCCAGTTGGGTCAATGGACATATGAGAGTTGTGTATCCATCAAGCCTTTCTTTTGCTACAGTAAAGGTACAGTAAGTCCCCATCAGTATCACTTTATATCTGAGTCTAAGAGCTGGTTTGAAGCTCAGCGATACTGCAGAGAGAATTACATTGATCTGGCCACCATTGAAAACAAAGCGGAAATGAACAAGCTCCTTAAAACAGTTCGGGGGATTTACTCTGGTTCGGCGTGGATTGGACTGTATGATGATATGAACAGCTGGAGATGGTCACTGGGAAACACAGAGTTAGGAGGAGGTTTTAAAAGTTGGAATGTCCGACAGCCACAGAACTGGTATGGACAGAGTCTATGCGTGTTAATGTCATACCAGGCAATATGGTATGAAACCATTTGCTCCAATGAGGCTCCTTTTATTTGCTATGATGGTAAGAACAGTCTTTTAAAGTAATAAATTAGAACGAAATATGTGTCATACCACCTGAAAACATGTTTAAATTGTCTCCCGCAGCAAGACAGAATGCCGGCGCGAGTTATGTGTATGTTTATGATGCCAAAAACTGGACAGAAGCTCAGAGTTACTGCAGAGAGCACCACACAGATCTTGTCAGTATCAGGAACGAGACTGAAAACCAGAAGATCCTAACTTTTTTTGAGAGTTATCAAATGGTTTGGATTGGTTTGTACAGACGGAGATCTTGGTCAGATCAGAGTAACTCTACATTCAGTAACTGGATAGAAGGAGAGCCAAATAATGTTGAAAACTCTGAAGGCTGCACTGTTGTGTCATTTAGTGACTCTGGGAAATGGGCAGATGAAAACTGCTATCATCGGTTACCTTTCCTTTGCTACAATGGTGAGTAGATCTTGCTCTTATTAAATTGTCCTTCATATAAATTGTGTCTTTACATCATTTCTTACCATGTCAACAGTAGCATCATCCTTTCAGTATCACTTTATATCTGTGAATAAGACTTGGACTGAAGCTCAGAGATACTGCAGAGAGAATTACATTGATCTGGCCACCATTGATAACATGGATGAAATGAACAGACTGATGAACACAGTTAATGGGAGTTACAGTGGATCAGCGTGGATTGGACTGTATGATGATGTGAACAGCTGGAGATGGTCACTGGAAAACAATGATTTCTATCAGGAAGGAGAGAGAGAATTCAGAAACTGGTATCATCAACCAGACAATTATTTGGGGAATGAGCTGTGTGTTTATATGGATGCAAATGATGGAACCTGGTTTGATGTCTCATGTGACAGTTTTTTCACATTTGTTTGTTATGATGGTAAGTTATACCAGTATGATGGTATAAGTTATAATTATATGATTATTGAAGTAAGTATTTATGAGGAGCTCTGATGGAAAAGAAGCTAAACGCAACTTCATCAAAAATGAGATAATGATATTAACCGAATGCTTTCGGCATGTATTATATGTTCAATCTCGCCTTCAGGTCATTCAGAAATACTGCTTAGTTGACATGCAATGTCCATATCCATAAAAATGCACATTCTTCAAGAAAACATGTCAGATGCACTTAGAGGGTTTTGCATCTTCATATGTAGTCTCAAATTTTTGGTATCCACTGTATTTAAAAATTTGTAGCTCTTTTTATTAAAATCTTAATAAATTAATCAAAATGAATTCTGTTGTCTCTATAAGACAGGGAAAACGCCTCTCAGAAGTATGTGTTGGTGTATCAGGAAAAGACCTGGAGTGAAGCTCGGAGATACTGCAGAGAGTTTTACACAGATCTGGCCAGCGTGAGAAATGAAACCGAGCATAAAGAGATACTTAGCATTAAATTGTTCCTTGAAATTACAGAGGGTCGTAATGATAATAATTTGTGGATTGGTCTGCACAGAAAAAAACTGTGGTCAGATCAAAGCAACTCCTCCTTCACATACTCGATGCTATGGACAACAAATCTGGCTCCAGAACCAGATAATGGTTTATCTGTAGGTCTGGCTGGGATTCAACATTGCACTGCTGTGTCTTTAGAGTATTTTGGGTACTGGACAGATGAGCGATGCTCTGACCGTTTGCCTTTCTTCTGTTACAATGGTGAGAAATGTATAGATAGTAAGAAAGTATTTATAATGAAGTAATTTTTTCTAATACTAGCTCTATTCTGTTTTTCTTTCTGGTTATGATGATGACCATAACATGGACTTCAGATAACTATGGTATGTTTTGCTTAGGTTACACCCTATAAACTGCTGGGCTATTTTTTTAACCCATGTTGGGTCAAAAAGATACGAACCCAGCCATTGGATTAAATTAACCAAGAGAATGTTTACATTTCACCCAACAATGAGTTAAAACCCAACGAATTGGGTTTGTCCATTATTGACCCAACATGTTGAAAACATCCCAGCGTTTAGAGTTTTTTTTGTTCCCCTAAAATGCCATTAAAGGAATATTCCATTTTCTTAAAAGAAAAATCCATATAATTTATTTACCACCATGTCATCCAAAATGTTGATGTCTTTCTTTGTTCAGTCGAGAAGAAATTATGTTTTTTGAGGAAAACATTGCAGGATTTTTCTCATTTTAATGGACTTTAATAGACACCAACAATTAACACTTAACTCAACACGTAACAGTTTTTTTCAACGGATTTTCAAAGGACTATAAACAATCCGAAACGAGACATAAGGGTCTTATCTAGTGAAACGATTGTCATTTTTGACAAGAAAAATAAAAAATATGCTCTTTTAAACCACAACTTTTCGTCTAGGTCTCCGGTCCAGCGCAACCTAACGTAAATGCGTAGTGATGTAGGGATGGTCACGTGTTACGTATATAAAACGCACATTTGCGGACCATTGTAAACAATAAACTGACACAAAGACATTAATTAGTATCAGTTGACATACAACAACGTAGGAACGGTCCTCTTTCAACACACTTGTAAACACTGGGGCGGAGTTTCGCGTTCGTCTTCTGTGACCTCTTCACGTCATGACGTATTGCGTGGGGTCACCTGGGACATCACAACCAGATCTAGATGAGAAGTTGTGCTTTAAAAGTGTATATTTGTTATTTTTCTTGTCAAAAATGACAATCGTTTTGCTAGATAAGACCCTTATGCCTCGTTTGGGATTGTTTATAGTCCTTTGAAACTCCATTGAAAAAAACTGTTACGTGTGGAGTTAAGTGTTAATTGTTGGTGTCTATTAAAGTCCATTAAAATGAGAAAGATCCTGCAATGTTTTCCTCAAAAAACATAATTTCTTCTCGACTGAACAAAGAAAGACATCAACATTTTGGATGACATGGTGGTGAGTAAATTATCTGGATTTTTCTTTTAAGAAAATTGAATATTCCTTTAACACACATTCTGTTATTTCTAAAGTATTTTATATTTTGTAATGTAAATGTACAAAAAACATATTCTGAAGTTGGAGATAACCCATTATTTTCTATTTCTCCAGTGGCTGGATTGAGATTGAAGTTTACGAGCAACGAAAATTTGTCTGAGTCTCAGATTAAAGAGTTGGTGATTGATAAAGTAAGTAAATATGTGTCAGAAATTACTAAAGAGATTGGCATGTAAAAATTAACCTAAACATATCTTTTCAGTTAAAACAGGAGCTGATCAGACGAGGACTCCCCAACAACTTCAGCATGCGCTTGAGAAACTATCATGAAATTAGTTCATCAATTATTTCATCAGTTAGTTCATCAGGTTACAAGCCTGTGGTTTCAATAAAATAATAGCAAATGAATTTGGCTGGTCTTTGAAGAAGTCCTGACTCCTGAGACTCCTGGGCTTGAGCTCCAAGCTTACTCCCTGGACAACGGAATTGGATAAAGTTAACTTATTTTGGGTGGATGAGGAATGCTGGAAGAATTGTCAAAGGGGAAAGGTCCGTGCTCGGTGGCCAGTGGGCAGTTGCTTATATACACTTAAAAAAAGACTTTTATGTTATTGTTTTAAATTGTTGTATACTGTATGTGTTATTAATTTTTCAATTTCATTTAGCTTAAAGAACTGTTTTAAAGAAAAAAACTAAACCACTTTATTTTTGTGGTGTATTTTCTGTAATTCTCATTAAAGACATTTGAATCAATTGACTCCCAACATATTTCTTTAAACATTTATAGTTGATCAATGGCAGTATTTTATTAGCTTCAACCAGTAGGGCATTAACTTGCATTGGCTTCGTCAAACTTGTTTGCCCATAGCTGTAGTGGACTTTATTCAGGCTTCTTAGTGATTGTACGCAGCTGGATGTGTAATGAAGCTTAGTGACACGTGATGGATGGCACAGTCATGTCTCTGGATTTGGGTGTCCAAAAACAATAATTAAATCCAACAAGTCAAAAAAGTCAGGTTTATGGATTATAAAATATTTTTTATATTTTAAGATATTTTGTGTATATTATTTGTCTTAATGTCCACATAAAATTTAGAAAATAAATTTTTAAAATTACTAAATAAATGTATAGGCCTAATACATTTATAATAGCCTGATTTATATTTTGCACGATTAAGCCGAAAATGTTAGTTTGGCATCATTTGACTTCAAGGCCAGCTTCAAATTCACCATTTTTTTCCTGCTTATTATAGACCTATTTTTTTTGTTATATTTTTGTATTTATGATTATTGTCTTAATTATTAATTATGTGACTGGCAATAAGAAAAAGTACATAAAGTAACCTGTGATTTATGGGTTGCGGGCTTTGTGACAGAATGGGTGACAGACAGACCTCACCTGAAACAAACAAAAAATAACGTCACACGTCAATTGCGTCACTGCATTACGAACCCATTCATCCACGCGCTGTAATCGGTCCTCTTGTCTGCAGAAAACTTTGTGCGGCGTTGCGCAGACTAACCGGCCTATGACATTAAAGTATCGCGAGAGCGAGTGGAACGCACAGCTTTCGAATGGTCCTCGCGGTACGATGATATCATACCTCAATCTATGTGCACAGTGACGAACGTAGTCAAACACACGTTTAATCTACCAGCGGGGATCCTCCTCTTCCTCCTCCTCTCCCACCTCCTCCCTGCAGCGAATCTCTCTCTCCTCTATCTTTAGCTCTGTACCACAGGAACAGTCAGCGGCTTATCATCGATTGCCCCAGGCTGCCATACGCGCTATTTGAGTCGCTCCAATCTTAATTCGGGCCGGTTCGCCCCTCTCCATCTTCTAATCTAACTTACTCGACCTAACCAACGCAGAGGAAATGACAGCCAGGAGCTTTTATATGCTGTCCTGGACCTGAGAAACGGTGAAGGATGTTGTTTTTCCTGAGAGCCCGGGCATCTCTCTGGCTGCCCGGGGTCCTGCTCTACGTCTGCGCAATCCTCGCGGCCGTCGGTGCGAGTATTCCAGGTGCGAGTTTTTATTTCTCTGACATATGGTAACACTTGTGTGATTTTTTTTTTTAAATCTTATTTAATATATTCCCATATCATACTATAAGCAATCATATAAAAACACTTTCTGTAAGTGATTGGTGTTTTGTTATGGATAACTTTTGTTGTGATCATGTTGTACGTTTAAAGCTGAAAGTAAATTTAAACCTTTATATTTATAAATTCAGTAACAGTTAGGTTGGACAGGTTATTTTATTAGTTGTGGGTATGTCAAGTTTAACAAAATAAAAGCAGCAGGATCTGTCAATGTATAAACTTGAATCCGGGTGAACAAGTGGAGGTAAAACACACAAGGAGGAATATTCAAAGAGTTTCCTTATTGTAGGCTACTGTTCTCTGCTTTCCAAATGTTCCTGGTCCTTGCACATTATGATGTTGCTTTTATTCTTTAATATTTAATTGTTTTGATTTCATAATTTATTTAGCTGATGCTTTTATCAAAAAAGCAAATGAAGACTTGGAGTCAATTAGATGTTGTTAATAGCTTGTGAAGCTGTTTTTTATTTGAGCTGAGAACTCTAGTGGGGAATTGAATAAGAAATATTTAAATTCATATTACTATATCTCACTTTTTTGTGCCTTTTGGTGTTTTGAAAAATCTGAGTATAGTGAGACATTGTTGAGATCTCTTTTAAACTGGAGAGGAGATGTGTGAATTATTTTTTCCAGGGGAGAAACATCTGAGAAGCATCTTAAACAAAAGTTTTATCTCATTTTGGTCCAGGAGGAACAACTGAGACATTGTTATATTTTTGAATTTATGATTATTGATTATAATGTGACTGGCAATAAGAAAAAGAAGGCTATGGAGTAACCTGAGATGGCAAATGTGGCAATATGAAAGCAAAAGTATACAAAAATACTGAAACAAAAATATAGCATCACGCGTCAATTTATGGTATTTTTTTTAAAAGATGCTAAGTTAAAAATAATAAAAGAGTCATCATATTTAATCCTGTACAATGCAATACTAAGTTCTTGGCTCATGATGCTTTATTGATCTTATTTGCTGGAAATAATCTGATCGATGACTTACATTTTAGACTTGGAGGTTCATTGTGTGCTTTGTGAGCTATGAACTGTGGGATGTGAGAGCGGTAGTAATGGTGTTTTGACTTCTTTTATAGATGTTTGTGGGAAATAAGACAGCTGGAGATTGGCACGCTTAGTCTCTTACTCTCTTTAAGCTATAGTTCGGGCAAAAATCATATTAAACCCATTATTTACTCACCCTCAAGCCGTCCAAGATGCATAATGTTTCAGATTTTCAGTTATTTTAGAAAATGTTTTAGATCTTTCAGTTAATCAAATGTAAAGTTACAGGGTCCACTCCTTCAAGTTCAAAAAATGTGCATCCATCCTTCACAAAGTAAATCCAAATGGCTCCAGGATGATAAACAAAGGTTTTCTGAGGGTAACTGCGCCGTTTTGTTGTAGAAATATCCATATTTAAAACTTTATATATATAAATAATATAATTAACTAGCTTCCGGTAACGCCACCATCTTAGACTTCTCTTTATTCAGGAGAGAGTATCAGCGTAGTGTTTGCACTTTTTTTAGTGAAGTATGACAAATTCGGAGGGCGGGGGCACAGAGCAGCAGCAGAGAAATCTCCGTAAACTGCGTACGCTCTCGTCTTAAATGCGGACACGACTAAGATGGCGGCGTTATCGGAGGCTGGTTGTTTTCATTTATGGGGTTTTAAATATGGATATTTCTACAACGACACTGCGCGGATTGCCCTCAGAAAACCTTTGTTTATCATTCTGGAGCCGTTTGGATTTATTTTGTGAAGGATGGATGCACATTTTTTGGACTTTAAGGAGTAGACCCTGTAACTTTACATGTGATTAACTGAAAGATCTAAAACATTTTCTAAAATAACTGAAAATGTGTTTGTCTAAAAAAATGGACATATGCATCTCGGATAGCTTGGGGGTGAGCAAATCGTGGGTTTAATATCATTTTTGGCCTAACTATCTCTTTAAGATCACTTTTGCACCTGTCCATTTTTGAGAATCTTACTTGTTATCACTAAACTTATTATGGCTCCATCACCAAGCTTCTATGTAACTTTAGACCTTGTTTTTTATTTAGTCTAAACATCTGAACAGCAGAAATTACTCTTACATTCAAAACATGTATCACATCAATTGCATTGTAGGTCAATTTGTGCAGTTCTGTTTTTTTATTATACCACCGAATTGTATTATGTGTATAACAGCTATTGGCCACCTTGCTTTCTGTATATTTGTTTAAGTCATTGGAGAAAAACCCAAATCACTTGACTGCCAGCGCCAACAGAGGTTCTTATCTTATCCTAGGTAGGGATGCACTGATATGGAAATTTGGCCGATACGATAACTCTTTATATTTGGGGGCCGATAACGGATATATAGACGGTTTCATCGGACGCACGTGACACGTCTGGTTCCGAACCTTACTTCCGGTTTCGTTTTTTTAATGGTCTGACTAGTTGCTAAACTGATCTCTTGAACAAATGCCTCGTCGAAAATAACAAATGTTTTGGTTTCCTAGGTGATCTATGTGTTGTTTTTTGCTTGTTATATAAATAAACTATGTTTAAAGAACTTTGTTGTTATTTATTCTTAGCGGAGTTTGCCGGAAGTTCGGAACGTGCGGACCTCGACAGCCGCTTGTTTATGTTGTTACTACTGAAACGGTCTATATAGGCCGATAAGTATTCATATTATTTTCGCAATGAAAAACTCCCAGACCGCGGACATCTTGTCTTTGCGCTAGACTAGCATACTCTTCTTAAGCCCGCAACACGCATCATCTTCGTGCTATGTCACAAAAAGCACCAATCAAAACTTCACATGGCCAGCAATGAGCAAGTGAAGTGGTTCAACAAACCAAAATAATCCATCATTTATCGGCTTTCATTTATCGGCCTGATTTTGCTATCAGACCGATAACCGATAATATTAAAAATAAGCAGTTATCGGCCGAAAACAATATGTCGGCCGATATATCGTGCATCCCTAATCCTAGGTCTCTGTAAACCAGTTTTAAAGTTATTTGCATATAACACAAATATTATTATTAGTAAGTAAAACGGGTAAAACAAACTTTTACCCTACATATACACTCTAAAAACAAACGGTGCTAAATAGCACTAAAAGTGGTTCTTGGCTCGTAATCATAGAGGAACCATTTTAAGTGCCATATAGCACCGATGTAGCACCGGTGTAGAACCATATTGCGCTATGTAGAACCATATGTGGTGCTAGACGTGCTTCATAGGTGCTATATAGCACTAAAATGGGTTCTCTATGATTACGAGCCAAGAACCACTTTTAGTGCTATTAAGCACCCTTTGTTTTTTGACTCTAGCTTTATGGACTTATAGATCAACAGGTGTTTTTAAAGAATTTCAGTGTAGCATAACAGAGTTCATACTGAGCTGTGGAGAGATTGTCTCACTCTTTCTCTTATCTCATCTTCCAGTGCTGTTTTATGTGTGTTTATGCATGTTTTCCATTGTAAAGTAGATTGTTTGCTGTTCCCTGTTGTGTCACTCCTGTAAAGAGTTTCCGCTTTTGGTGTGAACCTCCCTGAGGCTGTTGTTTATCTCATCATGATCGTAGACTTTATTTTCAGCTCAAAAAGAAAGGCCCGCGTTTAGAGCCGCTGGCTATCCAGTCATTTCACAGATGGTGACCAGGATAATTAAGTCTGTTTTGCACAGGTGAACAAAGCCACCTGGAGAGTATAAAAAATGTGAAATTGATTCTAGTTTAAAAACATTTTACACACTATTTCATCCATATTTTTCATTATTTTTTTACTTATTTAATATATTGACAAGCCTTTGAAGCTCAAAATAAGACTCCCTATCTATGATTTTCAACAGTGTTTTTATTTTTTCAAAGCCGGCCTACAGTCACGCAGTTAAGAGAATAGAAATGTTTTATGTTTTAAGAGTCTCTACGGGAAATTCTATGTTCTCTGCCCTCTTTTGTTTCGTATTGCAAACGGTTTTAATCCCAATAGTTTCTCATTCTAGTCCATCAACAGACTGAGGTCTCAGTTTTCACCTGCATTTTAAAGCAGCATTGGCATTTTCATTAGGTAGTAATGAGTGTAAGCTCACACACAATAGCAAATAAAAAAAATAAAACTTCACTAGTTTTAAAGCTTTTCGGACTACTTGAATGGCACCTCAACCTTAGTTAGCCGAGTGCAGAATGAACCCTGCCATTTTAGATGGAAGGAAGGATCCTTTTATTACGTGGCAATTCTTGCTTTGTAATCCACTTACATAAGATTTGTGTGGATACTGTGAGTTGTAGTCTCGGAGATGCCTTCCTCTCTTCGGATGTGATGGAGTGAATTGAGAAAAGGTTAGCGGCGTTGCTGTGGCAACTGTGTGGAATTGGACCCGGCACTTGTCCTCTCAGGGGATCGTGAGGATCTAGGGCTCTACAGAGCTTGTTGTGACACAATCATTGATTGGAAACATTGATAGCGGTGGCTTATTTAGAAAGTACTGAATCATTCGTACTGCTGTATGTGTGAGAACTAAACAGCTGCGGCAAAACCAAACGTATGGGTAACTGCCCACTGTTTCGTGGCCTTGGTTTAATATGTTATTTTCCCATTCATCTGATTTGAAATGTATTTGAGAATCTAACAAATAGATTGCATTGAGATTTTTTGGCAACTTTGTTACGTAATGGAATCTAAAACAGTGATACAATAAAAGTATTTAATTAAATCGTTCATGTTTAGGTATATAAACTTAATATTTAAGTGTATTTTCTATATACATAAAAAGTGTACTTTAATTTAAAGCGTACATTTACATTTAGGCATTTGGCAGATGCAAACTGATGTACAAAATTAGGGATGCACCGATATGGAAATTTTGGCCAATACCGATAACCGATAACTCTTTATATTTGGGGACCGATAACCTATATATATATATATATATATATATATATATATATATATATATATATATATATATATATATATATATATATATATATATATATATATATATATATATATATATATATATATATATATATATATATATATATATATATATATATATATATATATGCAGAAAAATATTCATATTATTTTCACAATGAAAAACTTCCAGACCGCAGACATCTTGTCTTTGCGCTAGACTAGCATACTCTTCTTAAGCCCGCAACACGTGTCATCTTCGTGCTATGTCACAAAAAGCACCAATCAAAACTTCACATGGCCAGCAATGAGCAAGTGAAGTGGTTCAACAAAACAAAATAATCCATCATCTATAGGCTTTCATTTATCGGCATAATTTAGCTATCAGACCGATAACAGATAATATTAAAAATAATCAGTTATCGGCAGATAACGATATGTCAGGCGATATATCGTGCATCCCTATATAAAATGGATTAATTTATCCAAAGTAATTTACATAACATTTAAGCATGGTACCAGATGAATAGAGCATGTTAGCAAAGCAAAGGCCATGGGTTCGATCACACATACTGATAGAAAACTGAATGCATTGTAATTCGCTTTGGATGAAAGCACCAGCCAAATGAGTATTTTTTTCCTTTTATCAATAAATGTGTTCCTTGGTAATTAAACCTACAACCTTTGAGCTACTAACTCTTCTTGTAGCTTTATCACTGGTGGTCACTGATTGGTTCTCTCCCTTTTAGGATTATACCACACTGTAAAATGCAGCATGAAGTTTAAACAACTTAGTTTTGCAAGTAAATTCAACCTACTTTTAAAAGTTTTGACTTTTGATAAGGTGACATAATTTATAAAAACAAGTTGAAATTGTTTAACTTAAAGTAACATATAATATATGTTGATTTGACTAAAATGCTGCATTTTTACCGTGTTTAGTTTATTTACTAGACAAATTTGGAACTCAATTGTCACCTTATTTGCTCTTACTGCTTGCTTAAAGCGTGTCCTCCTAAAATATATAACCTCCTAATACCTGACCTTTTGGTTTGTCTTTTTTTCAGATTTTCCAGCTATTTGGGGTTAGGAAGAACCAATAAATATAATAACCAAATATTTTTTTTAACATGAAGCAGTGTAATTGTCCACGTTTTTATGGTATTATGGTGCAAAAAAAAAAAAGTGATGTCCACGTATATAGACATCCAGGACTTAGGAGGTTAAGACAAAACCAAACATACATGTTTAAATATTACCTCTCTAATCCAAGCACACCCTTGGGTGTTCAGTAACACTCACAGCAAACACACTAAATACACACATTGTTTACCAACTGGGTTGCGGATAGGTTTATATAGATCATTCAGATATGATAAAGTTTCGGTTCTTATCAAAAGCATATTAAAGAAACGCATTATAACACAGACAGCAGTTTTCATCAGTGAGCCATCTGATTGGGTCATCTTGAAAGGTGTGGGTGTTGATATGTGGTGTTATTTTAGTTCAGTGCTTTTTTCTCTCTCTCTAATGAGGATTTGTGTCATTATTGAGTTTTTGTTGTTAATGATAATCAGTAGCTCAGACAGACTAGTAGAGAGCCTTAAACAAAGCTTAGCCCTGTTAACTTGAACCATTTTAAAGGGTCATTCAACTTTTTTTTTTAAATATGCTGATTTTTCAGCTCCCCTAAACATTTGATTCTTACCGTTTTGGAATCCATTCAGCTGATCTCCGGGTCTGGTGCTAGCACTTTTAGCATAGCTTAGCACAATCCACACAAAACAAAGAGTTTCAATATTTTACCTATTTAAAACTTGACTCTTCTGTAGTTACATTGTCTACTAAGACCGACAGGAAATTAAAAGTTTTCTAGGCAGATATGGTTAGGAACTATACTCTCATTCTTGCGTAATAATCAAGGACTTTTCTGATGTAACATGGCTGCAACGGGCGTAGTGATATTAAGCACTGCCCGAAAATAGTCCCCTGCCATTGAAAGTAACCAAGGGATAAGTAACTTACATAGCATCCAACCAACGTTAGCCAACTCCGTTTGCCATAAGTCCTGGAAAAGCATGTAAACCATGATACCATGATAATTTCCTGCTGCTCAATCTGGTCCAATCTCCTTAATTCTTTATTTATTCTTCAACTGAACGCCTTGGGTGATTTTGTAAGCATAAATTTATATTTTCTTTCATCTCAAGGTATTTCACTTACTTTCACTGATCAGTACTGTATCTAGCAGTTACATGGCAATCTGCAAAGTGGTTATGAGAGGTTATGCTTACAACATAAGTGGGAGGGTTTGGGGCTCACAGTTCTGCGCCCCAGGACGGATCCAAAACCAGCCAATTAGAGCTCAGCCTCAGGTCACATGTTTTTACCCTTTTTACTGACCTACATAGACACTTATTGGGGTGCACCCCAGACACACAAACATGGCACACACACAACAAACTCAGTTTTTATTTTTTTTATTTTTTAAATTAATGATTACTTGACTAACAGTGAAATAGTACAACTAAACAATTTATTTTGTATTAATTTGCATTCTATATTTAACTTTTTTGTAACATGTTAAAGTAGCTTTCTTCTTTGGCCAACTTTGGGGCGACGCCCCAGCGCCCCCTAGTAACCAGCCGCCAGTGGTCATCATGTGATTCATTTTATTTACGGCTAAATTATTTTTCATTAAAGGGGCCATGGCACAAGACTTTTTTAAGATGTCAATAAAATCTTTGGTGTCTCCAGAGCGCACATGTGAAGTTTTCGCTCAAAATACCATATAAATAATTTATTATAGCATGTTTAAATCACCACTTTGTAGGTGTGTGCAAAAATGTGCCGTTTTGGGTGTGTCCTTTAAAAAGCAAATAAGCTGATGAAATTCAAACACTGATCACAATGATGGTGGTTTGTTGCAATTAAAATTTAATTGTGCTTTTCTCTGCACTAAATGGCAGTGTTGTGGTGGGATTGTGCAGATTAAGGAGTGGTATTATTATAATAAGAGCTCCTTATGACATGACATTAGGACAGCCAAATTTCAACGACCCATTTTTTCATGTGCTTGTAGAGAATGGTTTACCAAAACTAAGTTACTGGGTTGATCTTTTTCACATTTTCTAGGTTGATAGAAGCACTGGGGACCCAATCATAGCACTTAAACATGGAAAAAGTCAGATTTTCATGCCATGGCCCCTTTAATCTAACTAATAATTAGATTGAGCAGGCCTTTACAAAAGGGCATTTAATTACAAAAAGTGCCTTGAAAGGGCACTTTGGTTATCCAGGGATAAAGGGGCAGGTGCTCGGGTGCCCTCCGCCCCCCCTCTGCACGTGCCTGTAACCGAGTCACCTAAACCCAAGTTATATTACTCTTGTGTCTCAAGAAATTTCACTTGTTAGGCATGATTGTTGTTCAGTACTAACTACCAGTAGTTATAATTGCATTCGCTTTCAACACCTAAACTTCTGGGTGTTAGCTGGAAAGTTGGGTTTCCATAACAGCAGGCGTTCCAGCCCATTATTCCCATGAAGTTAATGAGTAATTAGAGTGAGAAAGAGCCAAATTAACAGAAACTGGATAGTTTAATAGACCATATAGCTAGATGATGTTATCTGAATAATTTTTAACTTTGATTATGTGACCCTGAACTGCAAAACCAGTCTGATCTATTTTATGCCAAAATGATTAGAATATTAAGTAAAGATATTTTGTAAATTTCCTACCATAAATATATAAAAATGTATTTATTATTAGTGATATGTGTTGCTAAAGACTTCATTTGGACAACTTTAAAGGCGATTTTCTCAATATTTTATTTTTTGACACCATCAGATTCCAGATTTTCAAATAGTTGTATCTCTACCAAATATTGTCTATACTAACAATTAATACATCAATGGAATGGGTATTTATCTTAATTCATTGTGATTGTATAAATCTTAATTTCTAAAAATTACCCTTTTTATGATTGGTTTTGTGCACCAGGGTCACATATGACAAGCTTCAACCTCAGAAGATATGGTTTTTTACACGGCATACACTACCTCTGTCACATATTAAAGACATATCATGATGGTTGAATACTTAAATGAAATAGCTTTGTGAGTTTGGGTAGTTTATTTTTAATATTTGTTTTATTTTTAGCTGTTGCAGTACTTAATTCAAGTGCTGATAGTGTGAAATGCTTTAGATGTCAGACAGTTTTCACACAAACCCCTCCTAGAAAATTTGCTTTTAAAATTGATGGCACTTGAAGTGAATATGGCACACGTTCAAAGGGGTTTGTAATAAAACCGCTGCATTCTGTCCTCTTCCGTTTCACTGATTTGGAAACAAAAATGTGTTTTTTGTAAACGCTCCCTAATAAATTTGTCTGGCAAGATTAGATAAACCAGCTAATTCGTATATACAGAGCTTTCATCAGACTGATTAGTCTATATATATTATGTGCATTCATTTTCTGTGTAAAGAATAGCACTTGCTTTAGTTTAACAATACTGAATTTAGGATAAATATTTTAGGATGATAAAAATGTTTGTATTTGCAAGAGATTTTTGCACAGGCCAAAAAGCTGGTACACTTTGCTTATGCTTGGAGTTTCAAGCAACAGGAAATCCACACAATGGGAGTTTACCCTTATCCTTCCCCAATTTCCTGTTCATCACTCGGCACTAAAGCAAAATGGCCAGTTATCGTCCTGTTAAGCTGTAACATTTCCTTAACAGATTTTTAACATTTGTTCCCAATTATGATTCATATCCTACCCTTGCTAAGTAAACGGACACTTCAAACACTGCCACGTAAGTGTGTACCTGTTCCTGTGCTGTAATGCTCTGCTGGTGTTGGCTTTCATTCTGGAGCAGATGGGTAGAATATATTTTTTTTATCCTGATTATAATATTATGATCTTTGTTATGTAATCGGGTGCCATTTTCCTTGGTACGGCAAATGGCAAGCCATGTTTTAGCAAATCCTCACAAGCTTTTTGAGTGGATCTGACCCATCAGAGCTGTGGCAGTCTGAGGTGTTATTGGGCATTCCAAACGGTACACGGCAGTCGCGAATGCCAAGTAAATTTTCATTAAACGACATGCGGGACAGTTTCACCAGTGGAGCGGAGGTGGTAAGCACGCAGTGCTCGTGCACCCAAAATCCTGCCCCTTTTCTTGGGTACAGCTGAAGATATAAATATTTGCACTAAATCCTACACAAAAAAAGCTTTCCAACACTTGCTGCATACCGTGTGAAATGCCCATCATGAATTTAAAAGCCCAAAACTTCTTAATACATAAAACTTCTTGTGTATTGTTGTGTTGTCTCATTGTATGAGTAATGCAAATGTATTATGGCCAAACAGGAATCTTTTCGGCTTGGTTTTTAAAGAGACACTCCACTTTTTTTGAAAATATGCTCATTTTCCAGCTCCCCTAGAGTTAAACATTTAATTTCTTACCATTTTGAAATCCATTCAGCTGATCTTCGGGTCTGGCGCTAGCACTTTAGCATAGCTTAGCACAATCCATTGAATCTGATTAGACCATTAGCATCGCACCTTAAAAAAGAGTTTGGATAGTTTTCCTATTTAAAACTTGACTCTTTTGTAGTTACATTGTGTACTAAGACCGACAGAAAATTAAAAGTTGTGATTTTCTAGGCAGATATGGCTAGGAATTATACTCTCATTCTGGCGTAATAATCAAGGACTTTGCTGCCGTAACATGGCTGCAGGAGGCGCAAAGATACCATGCAGCACCCGAAAATAGTCCCCTTAGTATCTTTCAATAGCAGGGGACTATTTTCAGGCACTACGTAATATCATTGCGCCGCCTGCAGCCATGTTACGCCAGTCCTTGATTATTCACCATTATTCAGTGGTGAAAAAACTTTTATGACATTTAGTTACATTTGCATTTATGCAGATGACTTAACATCTTATCAGTGTGTATGTTCCCTGGGATCGAACCCACAAGGTTTTACACCATTTAGCACAATGCTGTTTTACCACTGAGCTACAGGAAAGTTTATTTTTTTATAATGGACGCTTTTCTTCAAGGTTTTGCATAGCTGCCACATGTACACTACATGCTTGGTCCTTTGTCATGATTTCAAAGAGCTGGAATATGATTATAAGTGATCTGTCAGATTTGACTTTGATCAGTTTTTCATCATTGATGTTGCGTTGAGTAAAGATGGACTGACTGATCCACTCATCAAAGCATTTCCTCCAACCAGATACACTACTGTACAGATAAATAGTCGACTGAAAAGACGGATCTGATCTCTAATCTGATTGGCTGGCTTTACACAAATCCTGTTAGAAATAAGAAATAAGGGCACGTCAGATTTTCTTTAACAATCTGCTAGGAAAGTGTTAAGGAGAGCTTTAGATAGACAAATTGATTTGTTTATTCAAATTAATGGTTTTTAGTTGTTGCAGGATAAGTTTTATTTGAAGCACATCATGAGTAGAATTGCAAATTTTTCTCAATTATATCTATCAAACAGTCAGTAGCTATTACTTTACAAACAGAAACTTTTTAATGTATTATTGAAAGTCACATAGTTCAATGAAAAGTCTTTAGTAGATGCTTTGTTACGTGACCACATGAGTTTTGCAGTCATATTTGCGTTTGCTTGTGTCTGTCACCCTGTCAGTCATTCTGACCGTCTGGAGGTGGGCGGCCCAGTTGGGTGTTTAGAGGAGCGTGCAGCTCTCACATTCACTTACAGTAACATTCACATGAGATGTACAGTATGTACAGTCTCTGTATTGTTATTTTATCATTCTGAATGTTTTATGAAGGAATGATGAAGTCTATAACATGTCAGACAGATTACGCTTTCTGTTGAAGGGGTAAGTTCTTGGCCAATTTATGGTCCAAAAAATTGTCTTGTCAGAGTTATGGCAAGCAAGACTCTGTGGATCACAGCCCAAACATGGATCGCAGGATTATTTAAAGGACAAGTTCGGTATTTTACACTTAAAGCCCTGTTTTCAGATTGTTTATGATGAAATAGAACGGTTTTGACTGAAATTTGGACATATGATGCTGGCCTGAGAATTTTCGGGTGTTTGTTCTATCACCTCCCACCTCAAGAATGGCTGTATAGGTGCACAGGAACAATCCTTTCTAAAATGCATTAAACTTTCGACTAAAGACGTGAAACTCACCGAGTGGTCAGGGGTGTTCACTGATATGCTCACAAAAAAAGATGCTTTCCAACAGGTTTTATCATAGTTTTTGTCCAACTCCATTGACTTGTATGAGATGTGCTGTGAGGTACGGTATTACTCCGCGCCGGGAACTTTGTTTGTATTCTTGCAATTGGCAAAAGATGGATTATCGCCACCAACTGGGCTGGAGTGTCTTATTCAAGCTCTCAACAGAAGAATATACGGGTGTGAGGCGTTTGGAAAAATAGGTCCACAAGTTTACAACGAATGCTACAACACCTGTTGGAAAGCATCTTTTGCAGCGATTTTGGGTGAGCATATCAGTGAACACCCCCGACCAATCGGTGAGTTTCACGTCTTTGTAAACGAAAGTCTAATGCATTTTGGGAAGGATTGTTCCAGTGCACCTATGGACCCATTCTAGAGGTGGGAGGTGAAACGCAAACGCCCGAAAATTCTCTGGCCATCATCATATGTCCAAATTTCAGTCAAAATCATTCTATTTCATCATAACCAATCTGAAAACAGGGATTTAAGTGTAAAATACTGAACTTGTCCTTTAATAAAGCAGTGACAAGTGATTGTAAAATAAACTTTGGATGTACTTGAGCCAATGCAGTTCATGACTGGGATGCAAGTCGATGCTGTACTTGGTTAAGTTCTTTTCAGAAATTATTGTTTTATTTGAATTATTGTTGTTGTTTCCTTAAATATCTGTTAAAACACTGTATGTTGCCGCTGCAACTGCTCTTTAAAAGAGTATTGTTGCATACATGTCACCCTCAGTGAGACGTTGTGAATAAAGTCACTGTTAAAAAAATCATAACCCTTTCATTTAAAAATGTTGTCCTATTACGCAACAGGTCAGACTGTGTATGTGTGTGTGTTAATGGACTAAATTACACAAATTATGTATCCCTTAAGCTTTAATATTTACAGTCTTGTTGTAATATTAGCCCCAGTTTCCATTAAGAACGAGCTGTTCTTAACTTCATACTCTTTTGAATTGTTTAAAAGGTTCAGGATGGATCATTATGCGTCATTAGGATGATACACAGCGGTGGGCTCATACTGACGTCAACCAGATGATGTCAGTGAGAAAAGCTAGTCGAAAGATAATGTAAAATTATAGAATACAAGTACTATGTTAACAATGGTGCTGAAGTCACTTTAACCATGGCAACAGAGCTCTTCATTGAACACCCATTCTTTTTTTTGCTGATGGGTTTAAGCTATTTTATGCATTCTGGCTTATTAACACTGTTTAAGTTGTTGGATTTCTCTTGCTTAAACATTGGCAAAGTGTCAAAAAGCAGTTGGACGTATGACGGAGTATTTCGTACGAACTGAGGGTTCGTGCAAGTTTCTGAAAGTTTTCTTCGAACATAAAAAGATTCAACAATCTTTACCTTTTTTTTTTAGTTGAAATGAGTCACCAATTGAAAGTAAAACTGCATCAAATGTCGGTGTTTTGTTGACAATCAGCACGTAAGTGCATATACATATTTTACGGACTATAAGTCACGTTTTTTCATAATTTGGCTGGTACCGCGTCTTAATCCGCCTTTCCACTGCACACGACATATGGAAACGACAGTCGGAGTTCTCCCCCTAGTGGCAGTCGTAATGAAGTTTCAATTTAATCGTATATGGGAGAGAAGCTCATTCCAGCGCAAGAGGCTTGTTACTAATATGTTTACCATGGTGGAATAAATAAATGAACGCAAATAAATGAAACAATAAACAGCTATGCATATATGACAAAGATTGCCAATATTTTTGGAGAGAACATATAAAGACAAGATTAAAATAATAACATACACAAATTAAATTATTAATGTATTACTTATCAGTAATCAAAAGTGTGTTTTTTTTTAGGAATCAAGTGTTACTAATAAAGTTAAACCAAAAGGATTAATCATTTTCACCTCACACAGTGTTTGTGATTGGAATACAATGAAATACATAACTTCCGGTCGGTATATCGCATGCGGTTTAGTCGCACAAGTTCAAATTTTTTAACGGATCCAACCGTCAAAACGGATCTGATATTTATGCATCCGCAGACGGTCGGCACCTCACGCAACCCCTTTGCGACTCTCCATAGGAAATGTATGACTTTCGGCTTATCGGTCGACGTTTATCGTGTGCAGTGGAAAGCCGCCTTTATAGTCAGATGTGCCTTGTAAGTTAGTATGAATTAATTTTTCATTACCGTCTACAGCCACAAGAGTCCGCCATATGCTGCTCCTGTATTTATGTAATTTAATGAATTCAGTGATGTGGAATAAAAAGTGCTAACTTCATGCTCATTGGTAATTTTTTGCCTATTCAGCCCTCCAGGTATGTTCTGTATGCTATTGTGTATCGTGTAAATAACTGTTTGTATTATGTTAACTTATGGACACCTATTCAGCCTGCTGTTCTGTCTGCTATTGTTTAGTTGAATAACTTGCCTTTCCAGATTAAATGTCTGATCTTCGTCTTGGATTTTGTGAAATAATTTTCTAAATAAATGCGACGTATAGTCCACTGCGTATATATATTATTTCGTCTTGATGCATTTTTTAATGATGCGACTTATACTCCGGTGCGGCTTATAGTCCGGAAAATACAGTAATGTAAACGACACAAACATGTAGTGACTCATAAGTTATCCAGAGATATTGGGATAATGTTTTGTGTGTGTTACCTGCTCATGACTCACTCCGCCCACAAGATTAACATGAGATAAGAAGAAAACAGCATGTGGTTTGTGTAAGCTTTAATCTAGTTATATAAAGCAATAATGCTTTGATGTATTTTATTTGGTTTATTTGCACAAATACAAAAATATATACAATAAAAAATAAAAGTGGGTTTTTATATAAAAAGGGCTTATTTAAAGCCTCCACCTAAACAACAAAAAAACTAAACTAAATATAAAATTTGAAGAAAGAAAGAGAAAATAATAATAATAATAAAATACTTCAAAACTATATAAGTACATGAAATACATAAAACAATGAACAAAAGCACAATTACAAAGCAGCAAAAAAAATTCTTTATACATCTTTTATTTCTTTTTAAAGAACATTTTTCTGCTAAATAATTTAATACCCCTAAATCGTATAGAGTAATGACCTCTACAAGTAAGAATTTTCCTTAAGTAATCATGTAGAAGATGTAATCTTCCTAAAATGTTTCATATTGTATTTTGATCATTTACAGCTTTAGATAATAGTTTATTTCTTCACAAAATAATTAATGTACTGTACATAGACTACTTTTTCAGCATTGGTTGTGCTAAGCTGCCATTATCCGCAATAAAATACTTTGTAAGGTTTGAAAGTGCCGTCACAACATAGTCACGCACCTGCTATTGACCCAGTTTTCTTTTTTACCCTCCATAGAAAGCCGAGCATTCCAACAAAGAAACAAGAAAATTGAAAGATTTAGAAAACATTAGGAAAGAAGAATGAATAAAGTAGAGTTATATATTATTATAGCTGATAAACCCAAGAATTCATGAATGAGCAGTGATTTGAGGCATTCATGTGTGTTTATGTCTTTTATTGATGATAGAATCACTCAAGTGAATCAGATTCAGTCAAGGACATCAGGCGCATTGAATTTTTCAATAGCGATGATGTCACAGACTCCTTCTATTATATCTTGAATTATAGGCTGGCTTTAGCCCTTCAAGGAATGTTCTGGATCAATGCAAGTTAAATCTTTATTGACAACATCTGTATTATAGAAACATGTCACATAACTTTCTGGTGTCCTTGTGCATGAGTTGCTGCTTTGCTGGCTTTACATGGCAATGGTAGGTTAAAATATTGAATATATAATATTGAAAGGACCTGCGTCATAGCTTTGAAAAAATATGAATGTCCTAAAAGACATAGTTTACCTGAACAAAACCAAGAACCATAGCATGTGGATGAATGCAGGTGGTGCTTAAAAAAAAAAAAAAAAAAAAAATATATATATATATATATATATATATATATATATATATATATATATATATATATATATATATATATATATATATATATATATATATATATATATATAATATAATATAATATAATATAATAATATTCATATTATATTATATTATATTTTATATATATATATATATATATATATATATATATACAAAGTTATATTATATATTATATAATATAATATGCTATAGAAAAATGTAGGAAAAAAATATATATATATATATACATTTATATAGTATGATAATATATTCTAATATATTATCATCTTATATAAATGTGTGAATATATATAAAGTTATATTATATATTATGTTATAGAACATTTTAGAAAAAAATACGATTTTTAAAACCAAAAATATAATTATATAAATATATATATATAAAAGTACTGTAGGGCTGTGCCGGTTTCAGAATTGGTGATGACGGTTATGACGTGAGTCAAATGTGACGGTTCGTCACATAACCGTCCGGGGGGGAATTTGCTTGTTTAAATGCTCGTGGATTGACGCGAAAGTGTCATTTTACCATAAAATCATGAATGTGATGCCAATGTGTTTTAAACAATGACTTTGAGAAACTTATCAGAAAGCAATTAAATATTTAAAAAACACACTGTTGCCAGAAGACTGCGCTGTCACTCTTTGCCCAGCATAAATGAATCCTCTATCTATCATTATCTTAATAATCTTCAGAGAAACAGATTTGTGCCATGGGCTTTTAATGTCTATAATTGTGTCTATATCTGTCATTACACGGACCAGAACAGCACGAAAACAATGTGGAGTAAAAAGCGTCTTGAAGAGGTTTTGCACATTAATGCATGTAAAATAAAGTAATGTGAACTTGAGATTGTTATACTGTTATTAAACTGCGCCATATGCGCTGCAAACGCAGCCGATGTAAAAGCACAGTGGCCACGCGCGGCAAAGCTCTCCGCATATGCGCTGCTCAGTGCTCATGCTTGCGATGTGAAACCAGCATTTGAATAAACTAGACACTGATTAGCTACTTGCGTTACGTTTATTTACAATTAACAGCAAGACAACTAGCAGTGAATGTGCTTTCAGGAGAGTTAGATTAACATGGGAGGATTTGAACTTGAAAAGCGGGGCGGAGGCTTTCCGCGGATAAAACATATTATGGTCGTTCATGTTTATTTGATTCTATAAATTAAATAGAAGGAAGAGATGATTTGAAAGGTGAGACTTTGTTTAATATGTTTAATCTCAAAAGTACCCAAAAAGTGTCCTGGTCTCTCCTGTATGTCAGCACGTTGTCAGTGTCTGCTCCGCTCTGTATTTTTCATTGCGTGATGTGATAACATAGTGGAGCGTGTAAGTTAACACATACTGTTGACAATTGTTTTTAATTCGTTTTAAAACATTCTTTAGGATATATATTTTTTTATATTTTAATAACACGGTTTTGTCGGTTATAGAGTTCTAATGACGGTGTTCAACTATAACCGTCGGTCTCACGGTTATATAATAACCGTCACACCCCTACTGTTTATATCTATATATACATTTATATAATTATATTTTGGTTTTAAAAATCTTATTTTTTTCTAAAATAACAAGCCTTTTTTAAATATATAAATCTTATATGTTTTGTTTTTTATTCCAGCTAAGAAGTGCCCTGACCACATAGACTGTGCCAGAATGGGGCGTCACTTCTGCAAGCCTGGCTCCTCCCACTGTGGCGCCTGCCTCTCCCCATTGGAGGAAGATGAAGTGGGACACTGTGTTGCTCGTAGGAGACACAAACAGCACCACCTTGGTATGAATGCTTTTCACATGCCCACTGTATTAGCATTTCTTAAAAACCTACACACAGATGCTCCCAAAAATGTCACAGTTACCCCCACACAGTCGTGTCGATGCCTAATAACTCATGAGTAATGATCCCTTTAGCTAACGTGTCATGTTTTATTTAGCACCTATTGTCTAATCTAACGCTGTCTTCATCGGTCAACAGTCATGTCAGGCTGTATTTTGAAGCCAAAAGCTGTGCATTCATTTTTAGAGCTCTGTGCCCACGACTAATGCCATCATGAAATACGATATAATGATGTTGGTGACCCAGACACAGATCCTACTTGTCAGCTTTGCTCTCATTCGTCACTCTCTCATCCTCTCTCACTCTTGATCCAGGTTTGGGGGCGAGTACGACGTTTAATCTCTCTTCTCGCGTTGCATAGACACATGACCGAATTTAATCAGTTGAAGTGTAAGCATGCATACATCTGTTTGTGTATTTTCTGGTTTAGTGTAATTCATTGTGATGTCTGCCTTAGCATAATGTTCCTTATTTACTTGTCTATTGCCAAATACATGCTAGTAGCATGGTTTTGTCAACACAAGCCAGTTTCGTGTAGGTGTGGTTAAATAGTCTCTGGCTGGAGCCTTGAAGGAAGTTTAAAGAGCACTATCTAAGCAGAAGTTTGTTAGATTAGGGCGTTACTTGCGGTGCAAGAGTTTACAATGCAAATACTGTCTGTGTTGATGCTATGCTAAAACCACATGGGCTGGTTTAGTAAAATTAGATTTTAGATTATTTCATGTTAAAAGAACAGTATGTAAGAAATGTATATCAATTAATCATAAAATGGCCCTGATATGTCACTAGACATTAAGAAATCATTTTCATTTCAAATACTTATATCACTGACAACAGTTGTCCGGCCAGGATATTGTCATTTAAAAAGTGAAGTTGCAGCCCTCAACTGATGTTTATGTTGTCATGTTGTGTATTGGCCACCAGTTGTGAGATTGCAGTACCAGTTTTAGCCACAAGTTTTGTGATTGCAGTACCAGTTTTGACCAAAATCCTACATACGGTTCCTTTAACTCTTTGTGTAGATTTTAAAAATGTTTAACTCTTTCCCCGTCATTGACAAGTTGTCTCGTCAATTAAGGAAAAACATTTGCATAAAAAAGTGTTCCTGATGAGGTTTTATGTTAATCTGTAATACCGCGATTATCCACTAGATTGCGCACTTACACAATTTATAAAAAACTGAAGCAATTTTTTTACTAATTTTAAACTCTGTGTATGTTTTGATAATCATTCTGAGTGATCTCTAACAAAATTCCTTAACAAAAATGCAATTATTCCAGCTTTTTGCTAAAAAAAATAATTTTTTTTAAAGAAAAATACCCATATTTAAGAGTTTTGAAGCAGAGAAAAAAATATAGATAGGATGAAACGTTTTTTCCCCCATTTTGTTTGTTTGTTTGTTTGAAAGCAGAGGGTCTGTTCTTCCATTTGATATATTTGTATGTTTATATATTTTAGAAGAAAATTTTCCTGGAAGGCATTTTGTAAAACTTTTGTGAAAAATAGAAAAAATGGCTGACGGGGAATGAGTTAAAATTCTTAATCGTTTTTCCAACTTTTTATTTGGGCCATTTTTGGGCGCAGATAATTATCCATCTATGTAGGTCGGAAAATTCATGCGTGTGTCACAGAATTGAGAGAGAGAGAGAGAGAGAGAGAGAGAGGGAGGAGAGAAAGAAACAAGTCAAAGTGCTCGACATCTGTTTGACAATATATTTCAGTATTCACTAAAATATGTCACACGTAATCTGTGCACGTTTGTGCCCATCCTGTTTTAAAATCTACCTCATCAGTGTTATCAGCTCTTAATTGTCTGTCAATTAAAAGGTATGAAACATTTTTGCTGATGTGCTTACCTGAAATCACCACTAGATGGCAGAACAATTGTTTCCAAAACTAATTTTAACAGCACTAATCCTTAATAATCCTCTTTAGTGCGAAAGAGCAACACCAGTCATGCAGAACTGTTTGTTTGTTTTTCAGAGTTGAGTCCAACACATATTATCACACTAATATCAGCAAATTATAGATGTAACTTATATTTTAAAAACAGCTGAGAAAAAGCTTTTTTAAAGTAAAGCAGTTTGTTTTTAGAAGGTATTATAATACACTATTACACAATTATTAGTATGCACATTTATATTAAGTTGTTTGCCTTATGCATATTGTATGAGGTCACTGTTGTTGGAAAAAAAATGGTCAAAATGCATACTTTTTACTAATTTAAAAAGGTCCTTTAAAAAGGTCCTAATATGTGGTACCAATAGGTACCTTTAAAGGGACACTCCACTTCAGCTCCCCTAGAGTTAAACATTTAATTTTAACCGTTTTGGAACCCATTCAGTCGATCTCCGGGTCCGGCGGTACCACTTTTAGCATAGTTTAGCATAATCCATTGAATCTGATTAGTCCTCGATTATTATGCCGGAATGAGAGTATAGTTCCTAGCCATATCTGCCTAGAAAATCGCAACTTTAAATTTTCTGTCCGTCTTGACACGATGTAACTAAAGAAGAGTCAAGTTTTAAATAGGAAAAATATCAAAACTCTTTGGTTACTTTTTGCGCGATGCTAATGGTCTAATCAGATTTAATGGATTATGCTAAGCTATGCTAAAAGTGGTAGCGCCAGACCAAAACGAGGCGTTTTGCGCAGCGCGGTACATGCAATTCCGCCTTATTCGCACTTCTAGTTCGCACAAATTGAGCGTTGCCGCGGGAACTTTGAAAATTTATACTTTGGCGGGAAAACGCGCCTTGTTAACAGGATCAGGAGCTTGCTCTAGTAGTGACGTGATTACAGGAAGAGAGCAGAAGCCCCTCCCATGACGCAAATTTCCGTGTGAATGTCTCGATGACTAGAATTTCACGTGCGAATGAAGCGACAAAATGTTCCAGCGGCAAACTAAACGCGGTAGACACGAATTTGACGCCCCAAACGCGGCTGGTGCGAACCCACAGTAACTCAGGGGGAGCTAGAAAATGAGCATATTTTCAAAAAAAAGTGGAGTGTCCCTTTAAGATACTAATATGTATCTTTGGGGTTCCAATAGCTTTCTTTGGTACCAATATACAGTGAACCAATATATAAATATTTTTATTTATGAAAATAAATTATGAACCACAGGCTTATATTGATTATTCGGGGTATTAAGCTATTTCTTGTAACCGATGAAATAAAATATGTATGGAAATGTTACCAGTCCTACTCGCACCCACCCTGAGCGAGATTCGAGACATGTCTCATTCTCAAAAGTAATATTTCTTGGATTTGTTTTGTAACAGTCCTGTAAAATACGACGATATGCTGCTTGAAATCCTTTCATTTATTATTTGGCTGTTTTCGTGCTGACTATTGGTGCTTGGCGACATTTGGAAAATCCGGGCATGGATTTTAAAACCTAGACGCGATGTCACCTATAGTCACAGAAGCGGAAGTGCTGACAGTAATACTCCATTCCTGATTTTACTGTGTTTTGTACTATTACGTGGCAGCGTTTTTAATTATATTAAATAATTTTTATTTTAGGCCGTTTGTATGGCCGTTTGATGACAATAAATCATTGAGGGATAAAAATTATTCATCAGAGGCAGGGATATAAAGACAAGAGGGGGGATAATCACCCCCAGTCCCCCCAGCAAATCGCACTCTGCTTCTATCTCTACAGTGCTAATATTAACTTTTTAGGTGCAAATCTGTACTTTTTGAAAGGGTACTGCCCCAATGACAGCTAGGGGAATCTAATATCGAAATAATGTGACATTTGTCAGCTCTATCAAGGGTTGCTGCTTAAGATGCAGTGATAGTTTGGAATGCAAATGTAGTCCGGGTGCTAGGGAAAAACGCTTCGTTACTTTCGTCCCGCGTTACCCCGGTCCCCCCTATTATTAGAATAGTTGCCTTTTCTGTTGAAATTGTGAGTGGTTTACTGGTATAATACTGATGTGTAGCTAGGGTGTGGCTCAACAGTACAGGGGTGTAATATATATCGGAATTACCACAATATTGCAATAAGTTGCTGATGAGACGAGATAGCAGAGAGACTGCCTAGATAGAGAAAGTGATGCTTTCTTTTCACAGGAAAAAAATTTAAATTTATATCAGTTACGCAGTATTCAGTTTTTAAATATTATTTAATCATAATTTAAATAAATTGTACAAACCTAAATTGTGCATTACCGTATCGCGCATCGTGCATCGTACCGTTTACATCACATATTGTGCAGCCCTACAGTAATATTGGTCCCTAGACATGGTATGGGTCTGGTTTTTAAAGACAAAAATGGTACATTGTGTGCATTGCTCAGAGAAGTAATACAAAGTCATTATTTAACAAAAGCATCTACCACCAATTTCACAATGCACGCCCCAGTAAGATTTGACTCATCATTTGATTTCATAATCCTTTGAATATTCAATCGGCCAGGGTTTAGTCAGCATGCACGCTTTGTTGTCTGAACACGATCTTAATGGGTGTATCACACACAGATCCACTTGTCATTTCCATCACCCCCTCCCTCCCAAAGTACAGATGGTTTGCCCCGCCTCTTTTGACACCTGCTGTGGTGGACATAATACAGCTTGTGCTGTGGGGGTGTTTAGACAGTAACAAAGCAGACACTGATATGTGCTGTTATGTCACATTAACCTTGTCCCAGTAGGCAGATGGCCAGTCATCTGTAAAGCACAAACACACGTTCCTGACAGTAAACTTTCCCTTTTAACAGATCTGGCACCACTTTAAAAGGAATACCTATTTATTTTGTATAAACCTTCATAATCAAGATACAGATTCTCTGTATTCCTTACATTTTCTGTATTTTGTTTTCCTGTAGCACAGTTTGTCTTAGTAGCACAAAAAACTTTATATAAAAATTGAAGGTCGAATTTCAACCTAGATGTGCCATCGAAATGTTCCCACTTTTGTAATCTATTACAAAACTGTAAGCATACCAATTTTACCTTTATTTTTAAGAATGTAGGCAAAGTTTGCCCCCCACTTCATCATTTCCTCCAATGGCCACACACACACAAATACACACAGAGTCAGGCTGGTTACCGAGGTGAAGGTCCACCGTAGTCTTGGAATGCAGCGTACTGTCTGGCCAACCATACCATTAAACCATGAGCTGTCTTTGTTTTTTTGTTTTAAGCGTGTCAAACAAACAACGCTCTGGCACACTCTCACTCTCTCAGGACACACGGCTTAAATCCTCCAACTGTTTTGATCTCATAGACTTTTTTTACAAGAGTTTTCATAAACATGTTGTTATTTTGTCAGAAGTCCAAAAAATTCAGTGTTTCCCATACATTGATTTATTTGTGGTGGCCCACCACAGAATCAACACTGGCCCCCACAAATAGAATTTTCATGATTCACGTTTACATTTTTATTTCACTATTTAAAACAGCTTAATTCGGCTTAAAATATAATATGATATATAATACAGATCAAATACAGATACAGATCAAAGAGTAAAAGTGAAATATATTTCAGGTGCCAACACTAGATCAAACGCAAACACGACACGATGACGTCACATATATGCTAATTGGCGTGTGATGTCATCACCACCACAGTCTCTCAAAATCCTGTGGGAAACACTGAAATTTGATACTTTAAATGGTTTTTAAGGAGTGCTGCAAGATATTTAAGTATTGCAAATGTGTATATTGCAGTATACGTATCACTATAGTTTTAACTAATAATAACTAATTTTAAAGTTTCTTATAGTCAAAGAGTTAGTAGTCAAAAAGGAGTATAGTCTGTTTTTTACGTGTGTGTGTGTAAACGTACAGGCACGGCCTAAATAGGCATGGACCGGTATGAGATTTTGATGGTATGCTAACCTTAAACAAAACTACCACGGTTTCATGATGTTGCGGTACTGCCATTGCAACACTAAAATGTTTTATTTTCAAACGTCTGTGTATACAAACAACTTTTCAACTGGACACAATACATTTTGTTTTTAAGCAACATTCAACATGTATGCCAGGTTAAAATGAAGTCGTTAAATTATAATATTTGTTTAAAAAGAATTTTTAAACATTAAATCAATTACATGACGATTTAATTATTTTTGTGTAAACACAGCTCATACCTTGGAAATTGTATCACAGAAAATGTTAGTGGTTTTGAAACATTGAGTCTTTAAAACCTCGGTATAACTTGAAACCGGTCACAGGCCCATGCCTAGGACGAATGCACAGCTTTGCAAAGTATAGTGTATTTGACTCATACGTCTAGACACGTTCGACGCGTGCGCATTGCGACAAAAATGCTATGCATCCCCTAGGCTACATACTACATTCTCCTGTAGGCATATGCGCACATTGTATGTGGGGTTTCAGAAAAGTAGCTATCGTGACTGGCCTAGATGTATGCTGGTTATATAATTTGCAAATAATGTGCAACGTTTGTGTTAGTTTGTGTTTTTCACACTTATTTTTCTTTAATATCATGCAGCTTTAATTGAAAGCTAACTAATGTGTATTGTCATTTTTTAACACAGTTATCATGATGTTGTAGCAATGAAATGTTTTCATTGTTAGTCTTTTTTTGGAGTATGCAAATTGCATAGCATTAAAATGTTAATCATACCATAACACAGTGTATTTCAAATTATCATCTGATGCCACCACTCATAAGAATATCCAATTTTGTTCTTTCCTTATGTAAAGAATTGTCTCGCACTGAGGTTGACGAAGAAATCGACTTTCTGTCCTCTGTCATCGCCAAGCAGCAAACCTCAAAAGTCAAACCATCAGGTAAGAAGTAACGGTTAACATGCCAGCAAAGTGGTCATAGTAAACAACCTTACTAACTCATCTGTGTCAGTTTTAGTTTCAATGTAAATGTTGTTTGCGTTAATGCTGTGACTCATAATGGTAGGTTTGTGTGGCCAAAGCATTAACGCCTTATGTGCTATCAATGGAAAAAACACTGCATAACAAAGGCGAGTAACACTATAAAAGAAACTAAATAATTGTACATAAAGTTCTGTCCTAAAGGTCAAAGAGAGGGTGGAAAATTAAACTCTCATGATTATGAGATACTATGACTGCTTGATGAAAACATGCTTAAAGGAATATTCCATTTTCTTAAAATAAAAATCCAGATAATTTACTCACCACCATGTCATCCAAAATGTTGATGTCTTTCTTTGTTCAGTCCAGAAGAAATTATGTTGTTTGAGGAAAACATTGCAGGATTTTTCTCATTTTAATGGACTTTAATAGAGCCCAACATTTAATACTTAACCCAACACTTAACAGTTTTTTTCAACGGAGTTTCAAAGGACTATAAACGATCCCAAGCGAGGCATGAGGGTCTTATCTAGCAAAACGATTGTCATTTTTGACAAGAAAAATTAAAATATGCTCTTTTAAACCACAACTTTTCGCCTAGGTCCGGTCCAGCGCGACCTAACGTAAATGCGTAGTGACGAAGGGAGGTCACGTGTTACATATATGAAACGCAGATTTGAGGGCCATTGTAAACAATAAACTGCCACAATGACATTAATTAGTATCAGTTGACATACAACAACGTCGGAACGGTCCTCTTTCTCAACACTTTCACAAACACTGGGGCGGAGTTTTGCGGTCGTCCTCTGTGACCTCTTGACGTCATGACGTATTGCGTGGGGTCACGCTGGCGCATCACGGCCGCATCTAGACGAGAAGTTGTGGTTTAAAAGAGCATATTTTTTATTTTTCTTGTCAAAAATGACAATCGTTTCGCTAGATAAGACCATAATGCCTCGTTTGGGATCGTTTATAGTCCTTTGAAACTCCTTTGAAAAAAACTGTTCAGTGTTGAGTTAAGTATTAAATGTTGGGCTCTATTAAAGTCCATTAAAATGAGAAAAATCCTGCAATGTTTTCCTCAAAAAAACATAATTTCTTCTCGACTGAACAAAGAAAGACATCAACATTTTGGATGACATGGTGGTGGGTAAATTGTCTGGATTTTTCTTTTGGGTAGATTAAATATTCCTTTAAGTTGGGCCTTGGTCACCTTAAAAAAATATGGTATGACCCCTTTAAAGGCCAATAATATATATATGGCTTGTAATGCATCTAAAGTCACATTGGATAAAAGCATCTGCCAAATGCATAAATGTAAATGTATTCCTTCACTGTTAGATGACTTTTATTTTTTTCCAGGTTCAGATTTACAAAACCCATCAGAATCAAGACCAAACAATGGGTCTCACTTCACTACTGCAAAACCAACACAACAGACCCTGAAACCACCAAAGTCTCTCACAGACTCATCCAACCGCCATGGGCCAATCGTCAGCCCAAATTCTTCCAGAGACGGCATGCTAGTCTGTACGTTTCTCAATCAGATAACATTATATTGTTTATTTGCTGATCCTGTAGATCAACTAGTAAAGCATGGTGCCAGCAACACCAAAGTTATAGGTTTAATTCCCAGGAAACACAAACACACAAACTAATGTATACCTCGAATGCATTGTAAGTCGCTTTGGATATGTGCTTTCTTGGTGCAAGTTAAAGGATTAGTCCATTTTCTTTTAAAAAATCCAGATCATTTACTCACCACCATGTCATCTAAAATGTTGATGTCTTTCTTTGTTCAGTCGAGAAAAAACATTCCAGAATTTTTTTACATTTTAATGGACTTTAATGGACCCCAAAACTTATTAGTTTTAATGCAGTTTAAAATTGCAGTTTCAAAGGACTCTAAACGATCTCAAACGAGGCGTGGGGGTCATATCTAGCGAAGCCATTGTCATTTTTGTCAAGAAAGATACAAGGGGTGCACTTTTGTACAGCAACTTCTCATCTATCTCCGGTCTTGTGACGCGCCAGCACGACCTCACGTAATTGCGTAATGACGTGGAAAGGTCACGCGTTACATATATGAAATGCACATTTGCGGACCATTCTAAACAATAAACTGACACAAAGACATTAATTAGTATCATTTGACATACAACAACGTTGGAACGGTCCTCTTTCTCCATACTTTAAACACTGGGGCGTAGTTTCGCATACGTCCTCCGTGTGACCTCCTGACCTTATGACGTGTTATGTGGGGTCGCGCTGGTGCGTCACAGGACCGGAGGAAGATGAGAGGTTGTGGTTTAAAGGTGCATGTTTTTTGTTTTTCTTGCCAAAAATGACAATGGTTAGCTAGATAAGACTCTTATGCCTCTCGTTTAGAGTCCTTTGAAACTGCAATTTTAAACTGCATTAAAACTGTTAAGTGTTGGGGTTCATTAAAGTCCATTAAAATGAGAAAAATCGTGGAGTGTTTTCCTCAGGAGGCATAGTTTCTTCTCGACTGAGCAGGGAAAGACAACATTTTGGATGACATGGTGGTGAGTAAATTATCTGGATTTTTTTAAACAAAATGGACTAATCCTTTAAAGAAATTTAATGATCATACAGTAGTTTTCTCAGTTCAACTGAAGACTTAACCTTAACATAATTTTCATTTATTTTACCAACCGGATCGGCTGGCCCACATCCCAGACAGAGATGCCATTATAACTGCAGACATATCATATGATGTTTTATCATTCATGACCACTAAATATAATTTATGGTTTGTACTTTAATGTAAGAGCACTTTTTATCCTCTATCAAAACCAATTTACATGGTTGATGCTCATTAAAATGCCATTGAGTTTGTTT
Organism: Misgurnus anguillicaudatus; assembly: GCF_027580225.2. NCBI lineage: Eukaryota > Metazoa > Chordata > Actinopteri > Cypriniformes > Cobitidae > Misgurnus > Misgurnus anguillicaudatus. Next base: position 26,852,317 of record NC_073345.2, read on the forward strand.
CTCATAACCTTGCAACTGTCTCAGCATGAACTTGTTTTGATGATACAAAATGTCTTTGCTTTGACCAGCCACTTATCATTTTTCTTCCTATTATGTGTGTGTTTGTTTCAATGGGAGCAGTAATGATCTCCTTAACCGTCATTTTGGGGACTATTGCTTTCATCCTCGCTGCTGTCTGCTGGGTCCGGTAAGATCAATCTCCTTCTTACCTATCAGCGATTGGACCATTTGCAGTACAAACTATTGTGCAGTTGTTAAAACATACAGTTTGCCCAAAAATGATTGTTTGTTTACATACGTGACCCTGTCTGTGAAAACCAGGCATAACAAGCCTCAAAGTTGTATTTCACATTGATTTCAATCTTTGAGATGATCTTACTCAGTAAATATTAAAGCGACACTCCACTTTCTTTGAAAATATACTCATTTTCCAGCTCCCCTAGAGTTAAACATTTGATTTTTAACGTTTTGGATTCCATTCAGTCGATGTCTGGCGCTAGCGCTTTTAGCATAGCTTAGCACAATCCATTGAATCTGATTAGATCATTAGCATTACGCTAGAAAATAACAAAAGACTTTCAATATTTTTCCTATTTAAAACTTGACTCTTCTGTAGTTACATCGTGTACTAAGACTGACAGAAAATTAAAAGTTGCGATTTTAGTCCTAGTCATATCTGCCTAGAAAATTGCAACTTTTAATTTTCTGTTAAAGTTAAAAATCAAATGTTTAAGTCTAGGGGAGCTGGAAAATGATTATATTTTCAAAAAAAGTGGAGTGTCCCTTTAAAGATAGCAATGTTATATTTTCACAGAATGTTCTTTAACATAATGTAGGATGATTTTTAGGTAAAACAAAATGATAAATCACAAAAAATCTGGGTTTTCATAGATGCAGATACATGTGGTAATTTAAACCTCAGTGTTTCCTGTTGAAGCATATATTCACATAATAAATATATTATGTGAATATTCACATAATATATTATGCGAATATATAATAATAAAAAATATGGTTAAGTAAGTAAATTATGACAGTGTAAGGAGATTTATTGGAAATTAGCAAATGGCACACATACAGTACTGTGCAAAAGTCTTAGGCCACCATGCCAGAATTAGATTTAGGTTGTTTTTGCAATGTTATAGTGATCGTATATAATTGTTTCTCAGTCTCTTTATTAGAATACATACAGAAAATACAGGAAATGTGTATGTAGTATTAAAAACTGTATAAAAATGTAAACTGATGTGTCAAGTTTTTAGGGTAAACTCCCCTTCCACTTGAGCAATAGCAGGAAACTGCAGGATCTCTTAAATCTAAATAAAATTAAATCCTAATTTCTAATTTTAAAGAAATTCGTCTTTTTGCTATATTCTGCTCAAAAACGTTCAAGATGTGTTTAGTGCCAAGAGAGGTCACACTAAACACATTTAGACGATGCCTAAAGAAGACATTTAGTCCTGAATTTTTTTTTTTTTCCAGTATTTTCTGTTTGTATGTTAATAAAATAGATTGAAAAGTAAATATGGATGGACATTAAAACTTCTAAAACAACATGTCTGGTGGTGGTGGCCTAAGATTTTGCACAGTACTGTATGTGACCCTGTCTATGAAATCCATTCATGCTAAAGTCTCATAGTCATAATCTAATAATAAGATTAGGAGCATAACATTTATTTTAATCTTTGACATGGCCTTACTCAGTCAATAATCTTCAATTAGCTTGAATTTTATTTTGAACATTCCTTACATTATGTAGGATGATTTTATGTAGAAAACAGTTAATCACAAAAAATGATCAGGTTTCCACAAAAAAGGTCCCATATATAGAAATCTAAACCTCAGTGTTTCTTGTTGATCTTTGATCGCTCTTTACAGATCACAGAAAGAAACCTATCTGGCTCAGAAGGTTGACTACCCTGCGTTTCAGACGACGGGCGCCAATAATAATCACCCCTCTGTAAGCACTTCACATTTATGTCATAAAATCTCTTAACTATTAGTAACATCAAGCAAGAGCTAACTTTAACATGTAATATATCTCCAAAAAAAAGTACCTGCTGTAATGTATTTTACTTTAAACAATTTAAGAGGTTTAGAAGTGAATGTGTATTCACAGTGTCTCTCTCTCTCTCTCTCTCTCTCTCTCTCTCTCTCTCTCTCTCTCTCTCTCTCTCTCTCTCACTTTTTTGTCTGTGTTTAAGTCTGGGGATAATACTTTGGCTCACAGCGCTCAGATGTATCATTACCAGCATCAGAAACAGCAGATGATGTCAATGGAGAGGTAAGCATGATAGTTTAGTACAAGCAGATTATTAAATAACACATTTTTTTTCACAATCACTGCTTTTTTCTTATTTGTTTATTCCTATAAAGTGTTAGATATTATTAGCATACAATCATTACAGAAATGATTCATAGAATCATGGAGCCGTAGCCTCATGTGTGGCAGTGTATTGATCTGCTCCTTTACTGATCTGGTTCCCCTCTCTCCTCCCCTTTCCTTTCCTGGCTGTGTTATACGGTAATTTGAAAAGGCTTAAAATATCACCTTAAAAAAGAAATTTGTGTATCTAAATGTGTTTTCTTATTTTGACCACAGAAAAAAATCAGAGCCTAAAGTCTCAGAGTCTGGAGCTACATCAGATGAAGAGAATGAAGAGGGAGATTTCACTGTGTACGAGTGTCCTGGACTGGCACCGGTATGTAGACATTATACTTTCTCTTATTCTTTTTCATTGTCTTACTATTGTAGTTTGATCCTATACCGCTTATCCGCCTCCAATTCCTTTACCACCCATTTGGCCTTTCCTTTTGTCATATACAATTGATATAAAAACGGTTCTTAGACACAAAAGACTCAAAAATTGATATTAATAAATGAATAAGGTTAATCAGTAGTCGATTAAGCCCCAAAATATATTAGGGCTGCAAAAACCAAACGAATTTCATTATCGATTAGTTGTTTTTGAAGTTTTAATGTCCATCCATATTTATTTTTAATCTATTTTATTAAGATAGAAACAGAAAATACAGGAAATATGTACAAAAAAAAATTAAAATAAAATTTTCAGGACTAAATGTCATCTTTAGGCATCGTCGAGTTTAGTGTGACCTCTCTTGGCACTAAACACATCTTGAGCGTTTTTGAGCAGAATGAAGTAAAAAGACAAAATCCTTTAAAATTATAAATTAGGATTTAATTTTATTTAGGTTTAAGAGATCCTGCAGTTTCCTGCTATTGCTCAAGTGGAAGGGGAGTTTATCCTAAAAACTTGACACATCAGTTTACATTTTTATATAGTTTTTAATTCTATATACACATTTCCTGTATTTTCTGGTTGTATTTTATTAAAAAGACTGAGAAACAATTATATATGATCACTATTACATTGCAAAAACAACAAATCTAATTCTGGCATGGTGGCCTAAGACTTTTGCACAGTACTGTATGTCCCCTTAATACAGCGCAAGCTGTGCGCTTATAATTAAAGGCACTTTTTATTCATACAATGTGAGCTGCACGTTTATCAGGCGCTTTTTCTTCTCACCGCGCAACCAACTTGGTTAAGCAAGGCAACGTTGCCAAGTCCTCTGCCTTTTGTCAGAGTTTTTAACTGGCCGCTGGTTAATGTTTTTTGCGTGTTAGATATGGAAGGATTTGGTTAATTGGGATGCGTTTGGACTCATTTTGAATGGCCATTAGGCTGGTTTTGTTACACGGATCTGGCAACCTGACAGTACAATGTTGGAAGCAAATGCGTAAAAGAACGCTGGTTAATAAAAGTTTCATTTCGTCCTTTAAGTGAGTTTGTATTTGTTTAATTGTTTGTGGGTTTTTATAATAATAATAGGATTGAACCACAGCATCTGTTTTGAAATAAGGGGGAAACCAAGTTTTTATTAGCCTACATGGCACATTTATCACCTTCATTTCATATGGATTATTTAATTTGTTAATAACGAATAATGTTAAAGGAATATTCCATTTTCTTAAAAGAAAAATCCAGATAATTTACTCCCCACCATGTCATCCAAAATGTTGATGTCTTTCTTTGTTCAGTCGAGAAGAAATTATTTTTTTGAGGAAAACATTGCAGGATTTTTCTCATTTTAATGGACTTTAATAGACACCAACAATTAACACTTAACTCAACACTTAACAGTTTTTTTCAACGGAGTTTCAAAGGACTATAAACAATCCCAAACGAGGCATAAGGGTCTTATCTAGTGAAACGATTGTCATTTTTGACAAGAAAAATAACAAATATACACTTTTAAAGCACAACTTCTCGTCTAGATCCGGTCTAGCGCGACCTAGCGTAAATGCGTGGTGACGTAGGGAGGTCATGTGTTACATATATAAAACGCACATTTGCGGACCATTGTAAACAATAAACTGACACAAAGACATTAATTAGTATCAGTTGACATACAACAACGTCGGAACGGTCCTCTTTCAACACACTTGTAAACACTGGGTGGAGTTTCGCGTTCGTCTTCTGTGACCTCTTGACGTCATGACGTATTGCGTGGGGTCACGCTGGCGCATCACGACCAGATCTAGACGAGAAGTTGTGCTTTAAAAGTGTATATTTGTTATTTTTCTTGTCAAAAATGACAATCGTTTTGCTGGATGGGACCCTTATGCCTCGTTTGGGATTGTTTATAGTCATTTGAAACTCTGTTAAGTGTTAAGTATTAATTGTTGGTGTCTATTAAAGTCCACTAAAATGAGGAAAATCCTGCAATGTTTTCCTCAAAAAACATAATTTCTTCTTGACTGAACAAATAAAGACATCAACATTTTGGATGACATAGTGGTGAGTAAATTATCCGGATTTTTCTTTTAAGAAAATGGAATATTCCTTTAATGCTCATCAAGGTCTAAAGTTGAAAATTAAAATGAGTTAATTAATCTGGCAAAATTTCCTCAGCAGCATATTCCTGAAGACTTATTTTGTTTATTTATATTTTGACATTTAAAAGTGTTTTACTATTTAAAAGCTACACAAAGTTTTTTTTTTTAAATATCAAAATCTAAAAGATTATATTAGTAAAACTCTGTAGTAGTGTGTGGCTTTTGCACTCTAATGCTGCGTTCACACCAGCCGTGGTAGAGGCGTCAAGTGCGAGTGATTTCAATGTTAAGTTAATGTAAAGACACGTTGACGCGCGTCTGGACGTCTCGCGGTTCGAATTTAACGTTGCCGCGGGAAACGCGCGACTTGAAAATTTTGAACTTTGGCAGCTAAACATGCTATGTTAACCAATCAGGAACTTGCTGTAGTAGTGACGTGATTACAGGAAGTGAGCCGAGTGGCTGAAGCCCCTCCCATGATGCGAATATCCGCGTGAATGTCTCGATTACTAGAATTTCATGCGCGGCTTTTACGCACGAATGAAGCGAGTACACTTAAAATGTTCAAGCGTACAACTACGCACGGTAGACATGAATGTGACGCCTCAAACGCATCTGGTGTGAACCCACAGTAAAAGTGCACTTCTACACGTGAACACCCTAATTTAGCGCCTTATTTAGCTATAATAAGTTAAAAATCTGTGCGAGTAGTGAGTAAATATTTAGGTTTTTATCCGATTAGTTGATTAATCGGAAAAAAATAAAATAATAATAATAATCGCCTGATTAATCGAATATAGAAAATAATCACTAGTTGCAGCACTAAAATATAATATTAAACACAAGAGATGTCATGAATTAAGGCATCTTCTATAAAATTGCGAATGATTAATAACCTGTGCTTAGTTAGTACCAACAAAAATGTAACAATTGTAAAGCTGCAGTTTGCTAAACATATAAGCATAAAAATTAAGCTTATATTAACCTAAACACTGCTTGATAAATCAGAGCATTAAAAATGTATTGATTTAGTCTCTTTCCCTGTTTTCATAGACTGGAGAGATGGAGGTGAAGAACCCTCTGTTTGATGACTCCACCTTAAACTCCCAGAGAAATCACAAGTGACCTGGATCCACACAAACACACACCTGCATACTTTTACAATACGCACCTAACACACCTAAAGCATTCCTCCATAGGGTGACTCCCTGATTCTGGAAAAATCTCAGTTAACACCTCTCACACCGCCCCTCAAAACAAACCGAGGAGGAAATATACCTAAACTATTAAAGAAAGAGATATGTATTAAATGCAGCAGTAGTTCAGAGTTTTTCATTAAGATGCAGAAATCTGAACGAGTGCTAACACTGGAAACTTCAACTTGATTGTTTGTTCCACGTCTTGCTTTCACTTTTTATGACACATTCCAGTCCTCTCTAGGGTTTTGCTATGGAAAGCTTGTTTGGTTAGATGTTTTATTTTTGTTAAATCAGTGTTTTTGTGACGCTGCCTCTTAAAGCACCCCTTTACATTTTATATAGCGTGATTATTGTGTATAACCAACAAATACACAGTGGTCTCTATCACATTTACTTATTTGTCTTTCCCATTCGTCAGCCTTTGGTTGTATTTATCAATGCTGGACTTAAAGGACATAAAATATTCAATTTTATTTGAATATTAGCATATAACTAATTTCCTGTTTTTCACTTTAGTTCTGTAATTGTCCTTTCTGTTTGTATGTCATTTAATGAAATATGAAAAAAATGTATCTGATATATTTTCTGTCTATCCCTCAGTAAATATCAAAAACATTTTGTATAATGTTTAACACAATGTATTATGGTTGTGGAAAACTTTTTAAAATGAAACTCTTGTGCTAAGTCACTTTAGTGTAAATAAATCAAATAAATCAACATAAACAGTATAATATAGTGTTTAATTTTAATTTATAGGACACACACTGAGCTATTGTCTGGTGTGGTGGTAATGGCGTAATTGCATATGAGCTATAAAACAATACAATTAAATCATACCAGCTTTACTTAAGTAACCTAAATGTTATAATTCAATTGTGATACTATGCTTTATATTGTTTTTCTTTTTTCTAATTGAATCTAAATTGAATGCATATATAAATAATGTAAATAAAATATTTTAAAAGTGGTTAAGATGGTATATGGCAATTGAATGAATATATTTCACATACTTTCTGAAGCAGACGATAAAATTATTATAGATTTCAATTATTACATTTATATTTATTTTACAGTATGTGTGTTATAAGGCTTTTATTTTAATATATATTTACACAAAGCTGCTTTTAATAGACAACCAAAACTATTTTGTTAAAAGTGACATTACGAAATAAAGTACATTTTAATGCATGTGCAAAATAAAGCAAAAATGGATGTAGTATAGAGTTGCATTAACTATAAAATATTAAAATAAAACTTAAATTTTATGTGGTATATATTTTCATAAATTGCCTCCTGAAATGCATCCAATTGAATTTATTTTACTACACATTTCAAAACACGAATTATTTGATCATTGCCTAAATGTTTGGGTCTCCGCTCTTACTTATCCAGCTAAACAAAATGAGACAACCTCCCCCAGTAAAAACAGTTTTCTGCAATGGGCCACTTAACTGCCCCATAAGGTGTGGTTCAGAAGGAGCCCATCACAGATCCAACCTCAATGAGGTGCCTATGGGGGAGAGCCATTAAGAGCCATTGTAACAGTGAATGGTGAGGAAGGCAGCCGTAGGCCACCCGATCAAGATATGTGGGGAGAGAGGTAGTGGTCGTCAGCAGGGTGTCAAAAGCAATCAAAAGGCCATTGGACATGTTGTATAAAGTGAATGGGGCGCAGGGAAGAGAGGTTCCATACCTGTATTTCAGCTAGGCCTACTATATAGGATTCGTTTTATAAAAACATTTTTACTGATTGTCATTACCCAAACTTTAAGTAAACATGTTTTGCTTGTTATTTTTGCATTAAATGAAGCACTATTTTAATTTGTACTTTTAATAAGTGCACGCCAAAAAATGCTGGGTTGTTTTTAACCCATGGTTGCAAGAAATGGTCCCTCGCTGTCACTTGGGTGGTTTTCTTTTAGACAGTACACCATTGCACATAAAGAGTATTACCTCAGAGGTACATATTGGTACCTGTACCGAAATGGTAAATATTAAGACCTTATTAGGGTACTGCCCCAGTTACAGCTATGGAACTTTTTAAACAATTTTTGCACCAAAATTCAGAATTAAATGCATTTTATAAATGCATGCAAGAATAATTGTATAGATGCATGCAGGAGTTTTGCAAAATGCCTTTTTAGATACCTGTTTCCTTCCACTTTAGATTATAATCTTGAAGGACTATGCACTTCAAACAAGCACTGAATGTAAACAAGGGTAGTGTTATGCTTTCTTTCTATATATATATATATATATATATATATATATATATATATATATATATATATATATATATATATATTTATTTATATATATATATATATTTATTTATTTATTTATATTTATTTTTATATATATATATATATTTATTTATTTATATTTTTTATATATATATATATATATATATATATATATTATATATATAAAATTCTCCTACACTGAAAAAAATGATTAATTGAATTTAATCAATTTTTTTAAGGTAAGTGGTTGCAATCAATTTATTTAAGCTACATTTAAACAAAAGTTTTATTTTTTATTTTACGTTACTAATCTTTTTTGTTTAAATGTAGCTTAAATAAATTGATTGCAACCACTTACATTAAAAAAATGTATTAAATTCAATGAATCATTTTTTTCAGTGTATCAACCTCTCAATGGCGCACGGGATATTTAACCCTTGTATTGTGTTCGATTTTTGTGACAATTTTGATGGAGCGGGTCAAATTGGATTCAATGCAATTCCTTAAATATCACATTATGAAAAACAATAAGGAATTAGGTATGAACAGAACCATTTTAGTATCAGTCTTTGTCACACATTACAAACACTTAAAATTAAAAAGTATGATTTTTAAAAATGCATTTAACCACAATTTTTAACATGTTTGTTTTAACAAATGTTGCACAAAAACTGTTGCAACATTTAACATTTTAAATTTTAATTCAACATGTTTTTTTTTTTAACATACCTATGTTTAAAACATCCTAAATGAACAATTTAATATCGCTGTGAAATTAAATGAAGTTTTTCGTTTTCTAAATAAGCTCATCTTTTGTTCTTGAGGCTCATTGTACAATTTCAAAAAATCACTATTTACATGTTGTGCACACATCAAGCATGTGCTTTCTGACTTCTTGCATTTTACACAAATGGTGCTTATTTTGGTGTCATGTTTTGTGGGGCACAGCTGGCATCACCTGTATTCACCTCTGGATTTTCTGTGGGTCTGAATTAATCTGCTTTACATAGTATTTTATATACATTGAAATTAGAAATGACAGTTCACATTTACTTTTCTGTGTCTGAGGAAGTCTTTATCAGTACTAAAAATAGTGAGGAAAAGCTCACTTTTTCCTTTCCAGGGTAGTAAAACACCAACATATACGCAATAAATGTATTTAATTTGTGTCTATACAGTTGCCTTGGAACAAACAAATATGGGTCAAATTGACCCGCGAACATCAAAATCGTAACAAAAATCATTATTTGTGCTAAAAAACTTCAAAACACATCAGTGTATCCTAACTTCGGATGCATGTTCACGGCCCTAAATTAAAAAGTGACAAAATGTCTGGAAGAAAACGGTAGTATTTCATATAGATTGTCAATAGAAATGATAGCTAACTTTTACCATCTGTGTCTGTAAAAGTCTTTTTCAGTACTCAAAAGAGTGAGGAGAAGCATTTTTACTCATATTTCAGGATAGTAAAACACCACTAAAAATATATATTTAGGTCTATACAGTTGCTTTGGAACAAAACAAAATGCGGGTCAAATTGACCCGCGAACCTCAAAATCGTTACAAAATTATTTTGGTGCACTTCAAAACATATCAGCATGTCCAGACTTTGCATGCCTGTTCATTGCCATAAATGAGAAAAAGTCACAAAAATTCAAGAATAAAATCACAGGTTTATCCGACAGCTTAAAAATCAAAACGGGTCAAATTGACCTGGAACAAAATATGAGGGAAGAGACATTTATATAATTCTCCTAACCCCTCAATGGCACACGGGACATTTAAATAGACACCCAAAAGCAACCTGCACTTGTTTTGGGCCTAATCCTGATTCAACTGCTTCTGACTGCACACCCCACCGGCCAGTGACATCACTTTCTCCTCATGTCTGTACTTTACATGACAATTCCCACCCAAGTCCATGGGCCAGCACAATGCCTGGAGCAGTGGTTTGATGTCTTTTAAAACCTTTGACTGTCCCCCAAGGCCTCCTGTGTGTCTTTTCCTCAGCTTTGTAACCGGTAGAGCTGGAGACCTCAGTTGTGACCTATAGCTTTCGGTCTGCCGGAGTGTGTTTGAAGGCAGGGGGTTGATTGTTGAAGATTTGAGTTGGCTGTTTTTTACTAATGCTGCTTGGTGGGTGTGGATGTGATGCCCTGGGTGGGTGGTTGTGGCCTTCAGAGGGATTAGACATTACATTACACATGCATCTGGAAGATTCTTTTATCCAAAGCAGCTTACAGTGCATTACAAGGTATACATTTTATCAGTATGTGTGTTCCGTGGGGAATAAAAAATGGGGATGGGTATAATGCAGAGAAATGTATATGCATTACAGGTACACTTATAAAAAATAAAGGTCTTTAAAGGTTAATTGGTTGGGCTGTATAGTTGCATAAAGAACCAAAAATGGTTAACTTTCCCTAAAAATGGCATTTTTTATTTTTAGGTAACAAATTCAGTACATCTGTAAGCTACTCAACTAGAGACTGACTCTCGTTATAGAAACTTTGGCACAGCGTATCACTGAAACTTTGCTGTTTGTTTCAGAGGGAGGGGGTAGGGGTTGAATCAAAGGGTTGCGACTTATTGTTCAGTATTGAAAGGCAGCTAATGGCCGGCCATCGCAACTCTGGATCTGGAAGCAGCGGGGTGCCCGGGGCTCTTCTTGCACAATACCTCCCCCATCTACTGTCCTGCGGCGCGTCTTCCTGCCGCAATCTGCACTGATCGCCTCTGTCGGGGGGCGCGCAGCTGTATCGATGCGTCTGCGCCTCTTCTCCAAACTCTAAACAATTCCTAATGAAATAAAACGATTACCCATTTTAACCCCTTAAGTGGATGAGCCAAGCATACACACTTAAAATGCAGGGTTGATTTTTTTTTTAACCATGGTTGGGTAAAATATGGACAAATCCAACCGTGGGGTTTACATTGACCTATGCTGGTTTGCTGGGTCAAATATGGACATTTTTGTTGAATTTAAACCCGCACTCGGGGTTGTCCATATTTTAATAAGCCATTAAAAGCATTTTTTAGTTTGTGCGATGCATTGGCACCGTTGAAAATAATATTGCAGTGCTTGCGTAACTGTAAAGCTTATGCGTATTAGACATAGGCTACAAGCACAGCAATTGAATTAAAATGTAAAACATACACATTGTAGATATATTTTACAAAAATGTGATTGCAAATAATTTTTTTCATTATATTTTTTTCAGGTAAAATAAGCTTTTAATGCCAGCAATTTTGTTGCGCATTTCATATATACCGTTTAAACACTTCAACTTTAAACTGTTTAAACTTCATTCGTCAAAATTGTGTTTTGTTTTCCTATAGGGTGAAAACAAAGGTTATTTCACACTACAATAGTAGGCTAGTACAATCTTTTTGTAAATAGGTAGGCTACTCTTTCGTGTGTACACGGTGGTCCCATCAGTGACTCGTGTAAGTGGGATATGTGACGCTTGTAATCCAATTGCTTATCAGCAACAACTGCGATATCAAAGACAAACATTTCACCTCATCACACTTACAGCCAAATAAAACACTGTTGATCAATGAAAAGCTGGAATGGCTTTGTGTAAAAATACATATTTTAAACAATTGAACGTTTTTATGATCTAATTTGTTTGTTTACAACACAGTACATTTACAAAGAAACAAATAAGAGTACACAGTTTACTGTATTTTCATGTAATCTATATTTATTCGACAACTGAATGATTCAAATAAAAATGTTAAACCTTTTTTTATTGAATTTTTTAAACTGAACCCGATTGCTTTTTCACAATAAACGTTATTTTACGGATGTCAAATCATTTCAATATCAAGAAGAGCTCATTAAGTGGATATTACTGAAACAACGTTTACTTAATGTGACATGAATATAAAACACAAACAGCCTACTTTGAATATTTATCAACTACATCCCTATTTGAATTGTAAATACTACGAAATGACTTAACATACATAACACATCCCATATGACATAACTTGATGATATTTAAAAATGTGTGGACGGCTGGACGTATACTTATTATGACTTTTTAAAGAAAAAATAGTTATTATTTGTGCACTTTTAGAAAATACCCATAGTGCGAAAATACGTAGACACCCCACATTCCCAAACGCGCCCTCCTCACCCAATAGGAAAACCAAGTTCATTCACAAATTCACCGTCAGCTGTGGCTTATTGTCTCAGGTGACCAATAGGAGAGGAGATGGTTAAGACCCCAGCCTCCTACTTCAATTGATTAGGAAAACCTGTGTGGGACAGGGCCAGATTTGAGGTTTCGAAGTTGTTTGTAAGGTGGGTGTTGGTGATCTACTGACCCATTCTGCGGGCCTAATTGATGGCCATCACAGGCGCACCAGCAAGCTTTGCGCACGTATCCACATAGGCTAATAATACTAAGGCGCACAAACTGATTTTGCGCAAAACTGAAGATTGCTTTTGGATAATTTACAAGTGCGTCTTGGCATGGAGCTACTGATCACCGTTTATTGAGTACCAGACCAGCATCCACGTGTTCTTGCCTGAAGTCTCAAGAGATTTGTGAGAAAATGACGGAGAGACACCAGAGCTCGAATGGAGGAGACTGCAACAGCCGAGCGTACGAGATTAACAGGGCCATGTATTCTCAAACCACGGGCCTGGATGGACTTGGCGGTGCGTCGTTGCAGTTTGCGCACGGCGTGCTTCAGGATCCGAGTCTGATTTTTAACAAGGCACATTTCAATGGGATCAACCCTCCACCAACGCAAAGTTTTTTCCCATTTTCAGGCGATTTTAAGTCTAATGATTTACAAAGCGGTGATTTTGTGCAACCCAGACACTGGTACCCTTTTGCGGCACCCGAGTTCACGGGGCAGGTCGCGGGGGCGACCGCAACCGCCCAGCCTGCAAACATCAGCCCACCAATCGCTGAAACCAGGGAGCAGATCAAGATGCCTTCTGAAGTGAAAACTGAGAAAGATGTTGATGAGTACGCCAGCGAGGAAAACAAACCTCAATCACAATTTAACCACATCCCTGGGACATCATCTGTGGCCACCGGGATGTATTATTCCACACCGTGGAACCCTAACTTTTGGCCCGGCCTATCTCACATCACGGCCCCCGCTAATATTTCTCAAGCTCCCCCGACACCAACCGCATCCTCACCCTCGTTATCACCCTCCCCACCGGGGAATGGCTTCGGAAGTCCTGGATTTTTCAACGGGGGCTCTGCGCAAAACATGCAGTCTGGTCAGGCGCAAACCGCTCCGAGAAGCAGTGGGTCGTCCAGTGGAGGATGCAGTGATTCTGAAGAAGAGGTAAGATGTTAGTTTTAAATGGATTATCTGTTATTTTATTATATTTGATGTCTATCACTGAGTATAATTGTATTGTTTTGATTTTTTTAGGAGAATCTGACCACGGAGAATTTGGAGCAGTTTGCTAAAGAGCTGAAGCACAAGCGCATTACTCTGGGTTTTACGCAGGCAGATGTTGGGCTCGCTCTGGGAAATCTGTATGGTAGGTTTGGTGCATTTAACCATGTTATACTCCATATGTGCATAAATGTAAAATTTACATTTATTCCAATGTTCCCACGTGTTTAAATGTTGCTACTTTGTTTTTAGGAAAAATGTTCAGCCAAACAACCATCTGTCGTTTTGAGGCGCTTCAACTTAGTTTCAAGAATATGTGCAAACTGAAACCATTACTACAGAGGTGGTTGAATGAGGCTGAGAACTCTGAAAATCCACAGGATGTAAGTACATTGCACAATGTTCCCAAGACGCTGTGAAAGTGGACAACCATATGCAAATGACCAACTTGCACAATTTTTACATTAGTGTTACTTCATCACCAGTGTTTCAAAGGGTGTTGCCGGCAAACATGCTGTTGAAATAGTTTTATCTTAACACTTAGCTAATATTTTAACAATGATCTTGTCAGATCACCCAAAATTCAATATTGTTCACCAATGATGTCACCAAAAAAGCTACTTTGTATTGACATACATGCTTATTAGGGAAATACTGAATGTCACCAATTTGCACTAATAGGAGCTCATTTTTTCTCTTTGATGTTCATTGCTTATTAGATTGCTTGTTTCACATCCCACTTTTTAATAATTTCCAGATGTACAAGATTGAACGGGTTTTTGTTGACACGCGAAAAAGAAAAAGGAGAACGAGTTTGGAAGGCACCGTCCGTTCTGCTCTCGAGTCGTACTTTGTGAAGTGCCCCAAACCCAACACTCTAGAGATTACGCACATATCTGATGACCTAGGCCTGGAAAGAGATGTAAGTGTGCTTCAAAGTCATTTTGTTACATCGCAATAAAAAATGCTTGGACCTGACCCTAAACGTTTTCATGTTTGTTTTAGGTGGTGCGTGTGTGGTTCTGCAATCGACGACAAAAGGGAAAACGCCTGGCGTTGCCCTTTGATGATGACTGCCTTGATGGTCAATACTATGAGCAGAGCCCACCACCTCCTCCTCACATGGGTGGCACAGCCCTTCCGGTGCAAGGCTATCCTGGACCAGCCCATCCTGGAGGAGCCCCTGCCCTATACATGCCACCCCTCCATCGACCGGAGGTTTTTAAAAACGCCCTGCACCCTGGACTGGTGGGTCATCTCACCAGTTAACCTGACCAGGTGATGCGCTCCGTTTCCCAAACCATCCTACTACTTTGTCTGAACACCTGGGTCACATTTATTGGTCGGAGTGGGACGATGACCTTACAGGTGCAAGGCAAATTTTAATCGATGTTTATAAAATACCAAATCACGGATTTATTTTTATGTAAATTGCATGTTACTTGGTCCTTTTTTAATGTGCCTTGGGATGCTCTACATTTATGGTGTCTCCTTTCGGCTTCAGCCTGATGCGTCACTGTTTAATGGATTATTTGATGAATTAATGCGTTTGCACATCATGGGTTCAAATTATAATTTTATAGTTGTTTTAATAACTTGTTTATAGGGGTGGGCGATAAATCGCCTGCGATTCTCATGCGTATCTCATCAGTAAAGCCAGTTTCGTGATTAGTAGTAAATCGCCATCACCTGCTTTCAAATGGAGCGGCATTTACTACACAAAGCTGTATTTCACTGAGAAGCTCGGCAAAATCGCATACATTATCGGAGGCTATTTGTCCACGATTTTGCCGAGCTTCTCAGTGAAATACGGCTTTGTGTAGTAAATGCCGCTCCATTTGAAAGCAGGTGATGGCGATTTATTACTAATCACGAAACTGGCTTTACTGATGAGATGCGCATGAGATTCGCCTGCGATTTGTCGCACACCCCTACTCGTTTACTGCTTTGCTCATGTAACGGTTTTAATGTACATATGTTTGTCTCTAGTTCAATATTTGCTGACTTCAAAGTTTTCACATGTCTTTGTGATTTCTAGTCAAATCGCTCAAATCTCAACTGGCTGCAAATTTGGGACCAAGTTTATATTTTGTCTAATGAGATGGATTTTTTTTCTTTTATCATTTGGAGGAGATCTTTTCAGACGATCCCCAAAGAACATCAGTCACTGTTCTTCTCTAAATGCCTGCACTCTCCTCCAATCTCAATTGAAAAGAATTGTGAATGCAAATGTTTATCAGGGTGATGTAGATACAATTTGCTGCCAGTTACTAAGTCTGTAGAGCTTTAATGTGCCTTATTCTATGTCTATCATTCCCTATGCATGTAAATGGAAGCCATATTTGATAAATTATTGAAATGCTGCTCTATTGCAATCAACACGTACAGTTTCTCACTGTGTAGCAATTAAACCAAATTTCATTTGACAGTCATTTCTGTGTTTGTGTTTTAGTGTGAGTCAAACTAGTATTGTAACTTGTTTTTACAAACATGGTTTTGATATAGGATGATTGACCAAAGTGCTTTACAAGGTTAAGAGAGACACAAAAATGACACCCTAACAAAATTAAAAACTAGAGAAACGATAAAAAAAACTAAAGCTAATAACAAAAGATGGTAATACGAATAGGATATTGAAAGCCCCATATCCCCAGATCTAAACTGAGAAAGCGGATGTAGTGGTTCAGATAGGTGCCTGGTTCTGCAAAGACTGAAAAGCAAATCGCAACTTCAATTCTCATTTTGATATTTGACAGGCAAGCAATAAAGTGAAATCAGAACCAGTGTAAAGTGATCACTTTCACACTTCCCTTTGAGAAGCCGGTCTGGGGCATTTTGAGCTAACTGGAAGTGTGTGATTCAAGTCTGAGAGGTTACAATATGCCTAGTCGATATGATACAAATTCATGCATGACAGTTTCAAGATTCTTATCAGACAAAAAGGGCTTAACCTTTACTGCTAAGAGACGAAGTTGATAGAAACAAGACTTAACCACAGCACATACAGTTGTTCAAAAAATACAACCGTATACTAATAAAAGCGGAAAAAGTACAGAAATTTTATAAATAGGTTTCCTTATTTCAAAAGAATTGAAAACATTACACATTTGATTTCAAATCAAAGCATTAACAAAATTTTACACGTCTGTCTTGTCCTTTAAAAGGGAAGCAAAGAAAATAATAATTGAATATTAAGATGTTAAAAAAGGTGTTTCTCTTTAGATTTAAAGATTTGAATTACTAATATTTAGTTGCATAACCCTTAGCACATCTGTGTCAAGTCGAGTCAACCTGGCACCTAGAAATGAGTATTTCATCCAGTTCCTGATCAAATTTAGGGTTTGCTTCAGCAACAGCATTTTTAATCCCACCCCACATGTTTTTAATGGGGTAGAGATCAGAGACTGAGCTCCATAACCTCAGTCCTTTCTGGGTAATTCTCACAAAATCCAGATTTAGGTGTCCAGCATCAGAATTTTTTAAAAGACCTTGAAGCCAATTTTTTTGGACATATAGCAAGTTCAGACCTTAATCTTGTACACTGTAAAAAAAATCCGTAGAAATTTGCAGAATGCTTTGCATGAGGCTGTTATTGAATAGTTTTATTCTGTATAGACTTGTTAATATTTAAAAATGTATTTATCTTTGAACAAACTCTTGCCAGTAAATAACATAAATTTAAATCTACGGTAATTTACCGGCAACCCAGCTGCAATACCATTGTAATTTCTACGGATTTTTTTACACTGTAACCATTATTTTCAGAGGATTGAAAAAAATTCCTATAAAATTATTTACATTTTTTAGATTATCATTACTGCAACATGATGTTACATTAAATGCATTTACAAACTCATGTTTTGGAAATGAGAACTAAAACGTTGTTCAACTTTTATCTGGAGAGAAAAAATAAGAACTTCTTACCTGGTAGCCATCTTGAGTGTCGCAGTCAATTATGTCCCTTCCAACTATTTTTTTGTTGTTGTTGAAAATGTTAGTTCCTTGAGGGCTTAAACAATGATTGAAAATTGTTGCGGAGGATGAGAAAATTGGCCTTGGACACATTTATAATCCTTATTATTGTCTACAATGATCACCAAATATTACCACATGTTTCTGAAGTGTAAATGTTTATAGCATAACATGCACTGAAGCTTTTTATTTTTTAGATTTTTTAATTATAAATATTTCCATGTCAAAGAACCCAAATCCAGTCATGGACACGTTGCGGTAATGAAAATTTTCCCCTTAAATGTGAAAAAAAATTGGTTTGTATGATGTCATTTGAAATCATGTGCAATATAGTATATGAAAAGATGTTTGTAACTGTATGTTTCTTATTTTGATAGCATGAACACAAAAGAAGATATTTTATGAAATGATGGTAAACACACAGGAGTAAGTGACCATTGACTTCCATAGTAGGAAGCAAATATTTTGGAAGTACTGTGATAAATGATGAAGAAAATATTTTGATAAATTATGGTAAGCACATAGTTAACAGTACCCATTAAATTCCATTATATTTTTATTCCTACTTTGGAAGTCAATGGTCACTATCTGCTGTGTGTCATTTCTCAAAATATCTTCTTTTGTGTTTATCAGAAAAAAGAAATTCATACAGGTTTAGAACAACATGAGGATGAGTAAATGATGACAGAATTTTAATTTTAAGGTGAACTGTCCCTTTAAGACATCTCTGTGAAAAAAGGCCTTAAAGGGACAGTTCAGCAAAAAATGCAAAATAGCCCCTGAATTTACTTGCTATCAAGCCAGTCGAGATACATGTGTGCATCATCTTTCAGACAAAGACAATTTGAGTTATCTTAGATAAAATTCTGGTTCTTCCAAGCTTTATTATAATTGAAAACAGGGTCCATGACTTTCATGCCCAAAAAAGTACATCCAACCTTCACAGAAGTAATTCACAAAAATAAAATGAAGGCCTTCTGAGGGCAATTTTTCTTAAGAAAAATATGTGTATTCAAAACTTTATAAGCTAAAATAACTATTTTCCAGTAGCGACCAATACGCATTTACCAGATCAGCGTGCGATGCCTAGTGACGAAAGCAGAGACACAAAGGGAAGACCAAAACAATGCCAGTCACAAATAAGAAGTCTTAACCACACTGTAAAAAATACTTTACTGCCCCAAAATATCTCGTTAAATCAACTCAGATTTACAAGTCATTTCAACAGAGATGAGTTGTCACAACTTATAAAATATAGTTGAGAAAAGTCAACTCAATCCCATAAGTTGTAACAACTCACATGTAGTTATAACAACTCATCTCTAGTCAAGATAAATAATAGTAAGTTGAAATGACTTGTAAATCCGAGCCGACTCAACAAAAAACCTTAAGGCAGCAAAGTATCTTCTACAGTGCAAGGATGTTAAAAAAAGGGGGAGGATTTCGATATGACACAAGAGGATATTGCTTTTACATTTATTTTAGTCTAGGACTAGTCTAATCCCTGTCTGGGAAACTGCCCCAGATTTAATAGATATTTTCAAGTTTATTTAACTCACATTTTAAAGGCACCAGGTAAAATTTCTAGGTTTAACCAGCTTGAAATGTTTTACACATGAATGAATTCATTCAGAAATACTACATGCACATTGTTTTCTTTTATTTTAGAAATGTCATGCATGTATGGTCTGCTGCATGATTATTTGCATTAAATTTTTTTATCTAGCCTAGACATGCAAGCAGCTTTTGAATCACAGTTCAAAAACCACAGTTGCAAATCGGTTACTCTAAAATAACTAACATGGTCACACCCTTTAAAGATATATAGGCCTGTTGATGAGAGGAAACAGGTTTGCTGGTTGTGGTCTTAGTTCACACCAGGGCCTCAGACTCACATTTTTACACTAGTGCTTCTTCATACCCATATAAGTGCACATCAGCACTTTGTGCTTTAATGACACATACACTCTTAACAATGCTACATGATGCCACAGAAGAACCACACCTTTGTTTTAGACGCACAAACTGCAAAGACATTATGTGCAAACATTAAAGATTGTGTTATATAGATCATTTATTATATCATGTTAAAATCGCCACTTTGTAGTTGTGAGCAAAAATGTGCTGTTTTTGGGTGTGTCCTGTTAAATGGAAATGAGATGATCTCTGCACTAAATGACCAAAAAAGGGGCAATATTATCCCTTTCTGAAATCACAAGGGTAGCCAGATTTCAATGAAGTATTTTTTCACATGCTTGCAGAGAATGGTTTACCAAATCTAAGTTACTGGGTTGTTCTTTTTCACATTTTCTAGGTTGATAGAAGCGACCCATTCATAGCACTTAAACTGGAAAAAGTCACATTATGTCCCTTTTAAAGGCGCTAGCACTTTTAGCACAGCTCAGCACAATCCATTGAATCTGATTAGACCACTAGCACTGCGCCAAAAAATAACCAAATAGCCTCGATTTTCCTCTCATTTAAATCTTGACTCTTCCCAAAAATAGTCCCTTCAATGGCAGTGGACTATTTTCAGGCACTGTGTAATATCACTGCGCCTGCTGCAACCATGTTACATCAGCAAAGTCCTTGATTATTACGGCAGATTGAGAGTATTGTTCCTAGCCATATCTGTCTAGAAAATCGCAACTTGTAATTTTCCGTCAGTCTTAGTACACAATGTAACTACAGAAGAGTCAAGTTTTAAATAGGAAAGATATCGAAACTCTTTGGTCACCTTCCAGCGCAATGCCAATGGTCCAATCAGATTCAACGGATTATGCCAAGCTATGCCAAAAGTGCTACTGCCAGACCCGGAGATCAGCTGAATGGATTCCAAAAAGGTAAGAATCAAATGTTTAACTTTAGGGGAGCTGGAAAATGAGCATAATTTTTTTCAAAGTGGAATGTCACTTTAAATATCACACTAGTGTGAGAGTAGCATTCTGCTCCTTCACAATTACCGCAATTGTTTAAAGTGCTCAAAAAGTTAAAATTATTCAAGCAAAATGTTATTCTACCACTTCGTCCAAGTTCCTAAATCCTTGTAAATCTTTTTAATTGGAAATCGTTCATATAAGGGACAGATATTGCAAAGTCTTTCTCTCCAATCTGTGTACAGCTTGACTGTGTAGTTTTGTCGCCAGGTAAAGTATGCGTTATACTTTTCTGGATCTTTTGTTAGGCTTCTGAGATACTTAGCCAGTTCCTCTGTAGAATTAAAGTCATTCACATGAATAAAGGATTTCGGAGGTGCGACTTCCTCATAATCTCCTCGTGGCGGACCCAGCACCACAGGCACGGCCCCAGCCAGGAATGCATTTCTCCAGAGTTTTTCTGTTATGTAGTGACGAGACTCTGTATTTTCAAAGGCCAGATAGAAATAACACTGCGAAATCGTCGGCAGCAAAGCCGCCATCCGTAGTGGCCGTTTGACGAAATATCCGTACACCTGCACATTAATGTTTTGCCTCAGCTTTTGGTACACGGCGCTCCTGCTTTGCCATTTCTGGTAGTTGCTGACCACCCAGCAAACTTCATGACTCTTGTTCTTTGGGATAACAAAGTCTTGACTTGGTCTCTCCTTGACTATCAACTTCCCATAGGGCACAGTGATGTCAGCTTGTGGGTGATATGACATCGTGAGGTTGAAGAGGTTTTTGTACGCTGCCAAGTTACCGTTATAAGCTTCCAAAGAGAGCCACACCCACCTCTGAGAGGCTGGCCGAGGGAGATCCAGAGGCAGGTGCTCTTTTCGATACTTCAGCTCAGCATTATGAAAGACCACCAAGTTGGCGCTCTCCATCAGTGATCGATTGTCTATTAAATGACATCCGGCGATGCCATAGTCCTTTAGACATACATCTCCTGCCAGGCTGTACTGGATGCCAAACGGCCAGTGCCACAACAATATTGTAATGTTGGTTTTTAAGGAGCCATTGCTGAAGTGGTGATTTTGCTCATTGAGCATAAACAACCAACCATAGATTAAGCTGATGATCATGAATAATATAAGAAGAGTGAGTGGTAAAGGCCTTGTCATAATTCTTTAAGGGCGCTGTGGAAGTATCAGAAGTGGAAGTTTATTAGTTTCATTATTATGTAAAAAGCATTCAAGATAGTCTGTCTGTCTTTTTTGACCTGTCTCTCTCTCTATCTCACTTGATCACTCTCTCATTCTTTTGATCTGCCTATCTCTTTGTCTGTTTTTTTGTCATCGTCTGTATTTTTTGTCTGTCTGTCTGTCTGTCTGTCTCGACATCTCTCTCTCCCCTCGCTCACTCTGTCTCACTCACCTGCCATTCTATCTATTTATCTACAGTGAGGAAAATATGTATTTGAACATCCTGCTATTTTGCGAGTTCTCCCACTTAGAAATCATGGAGGGGTCTGAAATTGTCATCGGAGGTGCATGTCCACTGTGAGAGACATAATCTAAAAAAAATCCAAAAAAATCCTCAAAGACCTGTTAGTCTGCTTTTAAAATGTCCACCTGCACTCCATTTATTATCCTAAATTAGATGCACCTGTTTGAGGTCTTTAGCTGCATAAAGACACCTGTCCACCCCATACAATCAGTAAAAAACTACTAACATGGCCAAGACCAAAGAGCAATCCAAAGACACTAGGGACAAAATTGTACACCTCCACAAGGCTGAAAAGGGCTACGGGAAATTGCCAAGCAGCTTGGTGAAAAAAGGTCCACTGTTGGAGCAATCATTAGAAAATGGAAGAAGCTAAACATGACTGTCAATCTCCCTCGGACTGGTGCTCCATGCAAGATCTCACCTTGTGGGGTCTCAATGATCCTAAGAAAGGTGAGATATCAGCCCAGAACTACACGGGAGGAGCGGGTCAATGACCTGAAAAGAGCTGGGACCACCGTTTCCAAGGTTACTGTTGGTAATACACTAAGTCGTCATGGTTTGAAATCATGCATGGCACGGAAGGTTCCCCTGCTTAAACCAGCACATGTCCAGGCCCGTCTTAAGTTTGCCAATGACCATTTGGATGATTCAGAGGAGCCATGGGAGAAAGTCATGTGGTCAGATGAGACCAAAATAGAACTTTTTGGTCATAATTCCACTAAATGTGTTTGGAGGAAAAGAATGATAAGTACCATCCCAAGAACACCATCCCTCCTGTGAAGCATGGGGGTGGTAGCATCATGCTTTGGGGGTGTTTTCTGCACATGGGACAGGGAAACTGCACTGTATTAAGGAGAGGATGACCGGGGCCATGTAATGCGAGATTTTGGGGAACAACCACCTTCCCTCTGTGAGACCATTGAAGATGGGTTAAGGCTGGGTCTTCCAACATGACAATGACCCGAAGCACACAGCCAGGATAACAAAGGAGTGGCTCTGTAAGAAGCATATCAAGGTTCTGGCCTGGCATAGCCAGTCTCCAGACCTAAACCCAATAGAGAATCTTTGGAGGGAGCTTAAACCTCGTGTTTCTTAGCGGCAGGCCAGAAACCTGACTGATCTAAAGAAGATCTGAGTGGAGGAGTGGGCCAAATCCCTCCTGCAGTGTGTGCATAGCTGGTGAAAAAACTACAGGAAACGTTTGACCTCTGTAATTGCAAATAAAGGCTACTGTACCAAATATTAACATTGATTTTCTCAGGTGTTCAAATACTTATTTGCAGTTGTATCATACAAATAAATACTTAAAAAATAATACATTGTGCTTTCTGGATTTTTTTTAGGTTATGTCTCTCACAGTGGACATGCACCTACGATGACAATTTCAGACCCCTCCATGATTTCTAAGTGGGAGAACTTGCAAAATCACTCTATCTATCTATCTATCTATCTATCTATCTATCTATCTATCTATCTATCTATCTATCTATCTATCTATCTATCTATCTATCTATCTATCTATCTATCTATCTATCTATCTATCTATCCCTATGTATCTTCTCGCTCTTGCTCTCTCTGTCTCGCTGTGGCTGTACAATTGCACAATAGATAAAGTTTAGATAAAAATAGACTGAGTTTTTCACAGTTGCTTTGGTGCATTTCTCACATCACTATTTACATTCGCACAACAGTTAGTTCAACCTCCACAACATTTAGTCAGTTGAGCAGCCCAAAGAACATATTGTCACCTTCCTAAAATAATTGCCTAAGTCATTTTTCAGGTTTCTCAGAAAACACAAATAAATGGAAATAACTTCAGAGGTTGAGTAGATTGGTGTTCTTCTTGATGCAGCTGCCATTTTGAAAACCTCACCAAGATCTGACTTTCTTGCATTGGAAAACATTTATAGAATAAACTGTTATAACGAAAACATGACAAAGCCATTTGACCAGCTTGTTCATAAACAATGGTGTCAGGACTTTTCATCTCGATGACACTGACACTTTCTTTTGCATGAATACTTGGTTATTGAGGAATGACCTATCTATTTTAACACGCTTCTATTTTACGGTTTTTCTCAGTCGCTTTGGTACATTTCTCGAATCATACTCACAATTTGCAAAACAGTAAGTGCATTTCTCACAACAATTTGTACAAATAGCAAAACATCATGGATAACCTGGAAAAGCCACTCTTTTACTCAAAATACTTAGTTCATCTCTCAAAATTAAATATCTGTGTCAATGAACATGTCAGTGCCATCAGAATAACAAGTCCTTGTGTCATTGTGTACGGATAAGACAGTCAAATTGTTTAGTCATGTTGTCAATATAACAGTTTACTCTGAAGTGATGTTCTGATGTAAACTATGGCTAAAGTTTTGACGACAAGTATTGCAAATTGTAAGTTACACCTTAGTCTAAGTTATGTGGGAGTTTGATTGCAAGAGACTTGACAAAATTTACATTTACGCTTTTACTGTTTGTACTGTAATTCGTTGAAAGACCATGTCATTGCCATAAAGAAAGATAAAGACAGCACTGCAAGCACTCCATAGCATAGCATAAAAAAAAAAAGTAGAAAAGTGAACATGATAGATGTCTAAAAGATGTCTAACCATAGCCCAAGAATAGATGATGCATATACTTTTAGAACATGTAAAAGAAATGAAAGCAAACACCTTGAACACACTTTGCTTACATGTTGGAATATCATACATCTTCAAGTTATTTTGGCAAAAATGGCATGTAACCAAATTCGAGGTTATTTAGGGTAGAAGTGGGTTACTCATAGCCAGACTATATTGGGTCAATAGTTAGCAGTCATTTCAACGTCTCGGTTTTTGCTTGCTGGGGACGTTTCTGTCTGTTAGAGAAAGTCAAGATTCACCTGGGAGCAATTTACCAATTCACGACAGATTTAGAAAAAATGTCTAATGGAAATGTATAGAAATATGTTTGACTATATCCTGTTTTTTGACAACATGTTCAACCATTTTGCATGTAAAGACTTATACTATGAACTAATGCCTAAATATTGTAGGGGGTTAGACTATTCAACAGAGACCCATTATAATACATTTTGATCAACATGACATAAGCAACTGATAATGTAGGAAAAAGCAGAGAATTGTACATAATCATTTGCATGGATGTACCAAAGCATTTGCAACTTGTTCAAAGAAATGAGAAACTGCTTTTTTGATGTGCACAAGTGACACAATGATGTGAGAATTGAACAAGCAGTTTTGAGAATTTCTATTCTGATCTGAGAAATGTACCAAAGCGACTGAGAAAAACTGTAACATCCTATCCAAGTGACACGCTTTTGCAGGTTATCAAGTTGCAGGTTTTGCAGTTTGTACTAATTTTTATGAGAACTGCATTAACTGTTGTGCAAATGTAAATAGTGATGTAATGCACCAAAGCGACTGAGAAAATTGAAGCTGCTTTTTCCAGCAAGCTGGTTGAAGCAAGTAAAGCTGTGTGTCATGTTATTGATTACCACAGAGAATTATTTTGCATATTCATAATAGCACAGTTACATTCTGCTCAAGTTTTTCAATCACAGTTTTTCTCAGTCGCTTTGGCTCAATTCTCGAATTCATTTTTCAAAACACTTCCACATCATCATGTCAGCTGTGCACAACATAAAAGCAAATTCTCATTGTTTTGGACAAATTGCAAATGGTTGGATACAGTCATACAGTTGATTATGTACAATAGTCTGCTGTTTTCTACATTTTCAATTGCTTATGTTATTTTCATCAAAATACATTATACTGGTTTCTGCTGAATTGTCTTACAACATAAACATTTTCGCTTAAGTCATGACATGCAGAATGGTTGACCTTTATGTCATAATATATTTTTTCATTTTGTTTCTATTTTTTAGACTTTTGTAAATTAAACTGAATTGATAAATTGCTGAAGGGGAATGAATGTGTAAAGTTTTAGATCACCGTATAAGACATACTGAGTGATTATTTGCTACATTGCATCGAAATACGGTATATTTGTTGTGATGTGATGAGAATCTGCCTGACAGCCTGGAAAATCGGGAGAAAATCTCTTGAGATTAAGATAAAAAAATTTTTACATTATACAATTAACCTTTCTATTCACAATGTGTGTAACTTTTTTACAGAAAAAAAGTAAATGTGAATTCTGTCCAATCTCTTATAATCAATATTTCACATACACTGTTAAGTAACTTCACATCAGAAAATACTGACACCTATAATTGTGTACTCTTATTATATTGACAACATGGTTAAACATTTTGACTGTCTTGATCATGAGCTGAGTTTCCATCCAAACGTGAAGCGAATCTTATCTAAAAATTGGCAAAAAAGTAAAACAAAGAAATGCAAATTAGGTGCGTTTCCATCAAGTTTGAGCGGATGATATTGGTAACCTAGTAACCTAGTACCAAAACAAGGCACACTTGAAAAATGGAGACAGGACTGTATGTAGTCATAGTGTGGTAAGTTATAAATGTACTTGCTGTGCAGCTTGTAATTGTCCAACTGAATGCTGTGCACAGAAGAAGGAATGCAGCATTTTTGATGCAGGCACTAACAGCAAGGGCATTTAGACAACGTCGAGTCCCATATATAGTAAAGACAAGCTAGACGGTCAGTCCAGTGGGCTTTAATGTTTGCTACGACAAAAAAGGTCAACCATTCTGCATGTCATGACTTATGCGATGAACTAACTTCTAAATGTTTTGAGGTGTAAGACTCAACACATAAATGAGTGTATTTGGATGAAAATGACATAAGCAATTGGAAATGTAGCACACAGCAGACATTTGTACATTATCAACTGCATGATTGTATCAAGCATTTGCAATTTGTCCAAAACGATGAGAATTTGCTTTTATTTTGTGCATAACTGACTTCATGATGTGAAGGTTGAACAAAGTGTTTTAAAAATTAATTTCTAATCTGAGAAATGCTCCAAAGCGACTAAGAAATAAAAATACTGTATAAGCAGAAATATTCCTATTTTCTTTTCTATGTACTACAGTATTGACTCTTCTTAACAAATATCGATTTGTAAAAACCCTTACAGTAATATAAGTTGACGGTCATGGTAAAAAACAACACCACAATTTGAACAGTGTGGCTTATACAATGACAAAAACACTTTGGGGTGGTTTCCTAGACAGGGTTTAGGTTAATCCAGGACTAGGCGTTATTTATAAAAAGTTTTGATTAACATGCCTTACGAAAAACACTATAGGTGCATGTGCATCGACAAAACAATGTCACCGATATATGTTATTAAATTAGTGAGGACAAGGTGTTTTTATATTAAAGCAGTTCAAACATGCATTTTAGTCTGGGACTAGATTACGCCCTGTCCAGGAAACTGCCCTTTATATTCTGGTGGCCTTGGCATAATAACTGACACAAAAACTAGGTTTTGAAGCATGAATAAAATATGTTTTTGGTGAGTAAATACATTTCGCGGACATGCAATGAAGCTCCAGCAAACAGTTGTGACATTTACAGCCACAGTTTAGAGAATGTTTAGAAAATGTGCCAAAGCAATTAAATAAACTATAAAACCTTAAATGAAATACCACAGACATTAAAATGACTTATTGTCATATAAAACATTCCTTAATTATTTATTCCCAACTTCTCAAGTACTGATTTTAAGTTTGTGACAAACCAACAGTAGACTTTTAACAGTAGATTGAGTAGATTCTTACCCAAGTCTTGGTATTGCAGCTTGTGATTGGCAGACTTCAGCTGAACAAGGAAGTAACATAAATTAAAGGTGGTCTGTTTTAAAAGATAAACATTATTTATGCAAAAAAAAAAAAAGGGTGTGCAAGTATGTGAGTCCAATCTCAGAATGTTTCAGCAAGTTGTTAGGTGTGTCCCCAGAAATAAACGCTTCCTGTCTAAAACACACATCTTTGTTTTCCCACCATAAGATGTTTATCTTTTAATGATGTCTTTCTGCATTGCCCCTGACCATTAAAACTCCTCCAACATGTCACAGCGACTGAACAACACAGATGAATTATAAAACACACAGAGTTCCCAGCAATATTACAACATACCTTCTGATGTGCAAACTTTCATCACATGAGAGTGTCTTCGTCGAAATATCATTGTCCTTTAAAATGGTTAGTAAGTTTTTGCCACAAACCACAAGATAGAAACAAGAAATGCTGGCTGCACACATGCTGTGTAAAGTATTGCAGTGGTTTAAAGATGTGTCAATACATGCATCATGTATCTGAACACAGCCTGTGTGGTTGCGGCTGAAGAACTTCTGTGTAGGCAGCACAGAATCACTGAAAGGAAGTGAATGTTTTTGAAACTGTTGACTTCTGTCACACAGGTTCATCTTGCTGCAAGTAAAATGCCACACTAAAAGGTGTACATATCCATGAAGTGCAGCGGTTACGCTGCGGCTTTATTCACATGATTGTCAGATTCATAATGCCCTGCCCTTATGTTTCACCATGTATGTTTAGTGTTTTAATACTTAGTGTGATGTACACTTTAAAAAGGATGTGTTTTCTTTTTTTTAGCACATTTTTTGTGTTAATGTATTTATCACATAGAGAAGTTTCCAGGACAGGGTTTAGATTAATCCAAGGCTAGTCATTGGTTATATTAGGACATTTAAAGGAAAACACCACTGTTTTTTAATATTTTACTATGTTCTTACCACAACTTAGACGAATTAATACATACCTATCTTTTTTCAATGCG
The DNA here is from genome assembly GCF_027580225.2 of Misgurnus anguillicaudatus. NCBI lineage: Eukaryota > Metazoa > Chordata > Actinopteri > Cypriniformes > Cobitidae > Misgurnus > Misgurnus anguillicaudatus. The sequence continues at coordinate 26,881,075 of NC_073345.2, forward strand.
TGCACTTCATCTATGCACAGCGTGTCGTGAATGTGTTAGCATTGAATGGGGCTAGGCTAAATGCTAACACATTCACAACGCGCAATGCAAAGATGAAATGCACGCATTGAAAAAAGATAGGTATGTATTAATTCTTCTAAGTTGAGGTAAGAACATAGTAAAATATTAAAAAACGGTGGTGTTTTCCTTTAAATCGTTTTTACAAACAAACCTTACAAAAACAGTATTGGTGTGCATCTTGATACAAAACAATGGCACTGATACTGTATATGTTAAGCTATGTAAATGCAAGGTGTTTTTAAATTAATTCAGTTAAAACATGAATAGGATAAGCCCTGTCCGGAAACAGCCCCATTATGTGTCACTTTGTGTTGATTTTATGTTAAAATAAATAAAAGTGACACCAAGCTGTGGCACAAAATGTGTTGTTCCAATAATAATGCAGAGACGTGTTTGGGACAACGCCTTTAGTGTGTTGTCCCAAAAATATCACTGATTGTGTTTTTATTACACATTTGTGTTCAAGTGGTTTTTAGCATGGTGCATGCAGTTGTTGAGGTGTTACAATCTGCCTCTAGAGAATAAACACCCATTGTTTGCTTGAAATTTATTGTAGCTCCAACACAAGAACCAGGAACATGATTTCCCATTTGGCAAAACCACACTGACACTTGACCTACAGACAAACGTTAAATACATTAAATAATTCACATCTACATTTATGTGTTTCACAGATACTTTTAACCAAATCAACCTACAGTGCATTATTATACAAGCTATACTTTTTATCAGTATGTGTGGTCCCTGGAAATCGAACGATCTTTTGCACTACTAACACAATGCTCTCACTGTCAGATAAGGTCCTTTGCCGGGGTGGTACCCTAAGGTTTCGTTTTGTACTTTTACGTGAATAGAAAACACACAAAACACCTTAAGACCTACTGTGTATTTTTAAAGGTACAGTTAAATGTTTTGTACCCCTAATAACCGGTACAAAATTGGTTCTTAAAAGGTACACATGTCCATAGGGTATTGATAGATTGTAGGATTTGAGCTTCTTAAAAGTTTGTGTGTATTTAAGAGGTGACTCGAGAGTATAGATCTGCGTTGTATTTTATTTAACTTCTTTACTAGTTTTTATATATTTCGTTTATTAGTTATATATTCATTTCATTCTAGTTATTCTATTTTACATTACTTTCCTTAAAATTGTTTAAATCTTTAAATACAGCTGACACTGTCTTCACAAGTAGATATGGGTTTTCAATGGTCTCCATCTCAAGGTTTTTATTTACGTCATGACTCATGAGAATGTTGCTAACAGTACATTTCCACGGTCTGTGTTTGGTATACCACCTGCTAAAAATGCTTCTAGTCAGACGAAGTTAGTCTGACCATTGACAAAGTTAGTCAGACCATTGACAAAGCTAAACTGAGCATTGAATGCAACTAAGATTATTCAACAAATTCTTTATCATTTTATTCAACACTTCGTCTCCTGCTTGCTGTATAATTTCTTTGTCTCTGTATCTGCCTCATGGTTGATTTGAAGTATTAACTCACAACAGAGTTGATATTTAAGCATGGTCCTATAATATCTGCAAGCCATATCTATTGTGAGATCTATCCATTTCTATCCAAAAGGTACAACATTTCAATGTGTTATATACCGATAATAGTACAAAAATGAACTTTTGAGGGTACCAAAATGTTAAATGAAGTGAAACAAAAACTTTAATGTGGAGGCGGTATAGACGGTAGCAGACAACGGACAAGTTTGTGACACAGAAAGAAAACTGGAGATTCGGCACCAAAAAAAACAAGACAGACACGTCAGAAACACATCACTCTAAGAAAGGACGTGTTAATTATTTAATTATTCAAATAAATAAAAGGGACAATGTGCTAAACAACACAAAGTGTGCAGGGGTGTCATACACCATTTTTTTAAGGGGGCACAGTGTGCACACAACTCACAGAAATTTGTACACAGACAAACGAAATATTATAGAGCTTTCAGTCTTTTCCATGGCACTTACATTTCTAACAATCTGAACACCACTGCTTTCATGCTAAAACCTCCAAAATAAAAGTGTTGACTAACCTTCATATCAAATACTATTCAATTAAAATAATGACATATTGATATCATATTTACATCTGAAATGGCATGTTTTATTTATTTAAGTTTTAATAAACGACTTGTTTAATTGTGACAATAACTGCATTATCCTACAAAATTAGTGTAATTTTAAATGACATAAGCTATAGCCACGTTATTGACTTTAATGTTCAATAATGATTTAATTTTTTTTTTAGATAAAATTATTAGAGGAACGCATTATTGCATCAAATTTTACCTAATATGTGAACATGTGTTATTCCGCGAACTTTGGCGTTGTACCAGAATCTAGAAATCTACTAATATAACGCCGAGACTGTCACATTTTAAACAATACATTTTCTACACAGAGGAGGTTAACTGCACATTACCGTACTGGGGTTTATAAATGTTGTGAGCGTTTCTTACACGTTTTAATTCCTCAGATAGCAAAATGCAGCAGCAACAGCAAAGAGCCCGTGAGCGCGCTCAGACGATGATGACGTCTGCGACTGCGCTGTCTGCAGCGCCTGCCGCCAGAATAAAGTAATGTAACACGATCTAAACACAATTAAAACGGCGAAAATCTTCGAAAAGTGACAAGGATGCAGCACAGAATTTATAATATTGTGAATATGAAACAAATTAAAAGTCAAATAACAGATTAATGGACGCTTATTTGATTTTGAGGTTGCATGCAAATCCATTTGGGTAAAAAAAAACAAGGGGGCTGAAAGTGTGTTTAACGAAGACATGTGTTGTTTTAACACATTCGTTTCTAGAGTTGCATTATTATTATTATTTACCTTAAATAAAGTCTTATTTTATGCAAAGTGATAATACATTTTTTATATGTTTATATTCTCTACTGAAAGTGTCAGGGTTTTAAAATGATGCATTTAAATACATTTCAGCAGTTAAACTTAAAGGGGACATTTCACAAGACTTTTTTAAGATGTCAAATAAATCTTTGCTGTCCCCAGAGTACATATGTGAAGTTTTAGCTCAAAATATAATATAGATAATTTATTATAGCAAGTTATAACTTTGTAGGTGTGTAGAAAAAAAGTGTCATTTTGGATGTGTCCTTTAAAATGCAAATGAGCTGATATCTGTACTAAATGGCAGTGCCGTGGTTGGATAGTTCAGATTAAGAGGGGGTATTATCCCCTTCTGACATCACAAGGGGAGCCAAATTTCAATTTCAAATGTTCACATGCTTGTAAAGAATGGTTTACCATAACTAAGTTACTGGGTTGATCTTATTTACATTTTCTGGGTTGATAAAAGCAGTGGAGTCCCAATTATAGCACTTAAACATGAAAAAAATCAAATTTTCATGGTATGTCCCCTTTAAAGCCTAGTTGATTACCATTTTGTTGGGGCGATTGAGGACAGGTGGGGGAATGGTAGACATTACAAGGTTGAGAAACACTGAGCTAGAGGAACACGCCAAAATCCAAAGTAAACACTAGATGGCACTAAATGGCTCTTTTTCCAATTCAAAATAAACAGGTTTTGTAGTTATCTTCATTCAGAAGATACTTTGCCTTTGCACGTTATTCTAAAATAGAAAAACAGCTATTTAAAGCTACAGAGGAACCATACATATACATACATATTATGCATGCTTTTTTATTTATTATGTATAGAAAAAAATATGTTTGAAGTTAGATCTTTACTTGGATATATAAAATTAGCCTATGCTAGACTATTGTGGACAGTTTTGAATATATTAGCTGTAATTTTGGTGTCGGTGATACATATAACTGACATATGTGACCCTGCCTATGAAGACTAAAGTCTAAAGTCAGTTTTGTAATTTACTGTTTTCTGCATAAAATCATACCACGTAACGTTCAAAGGCCATGTGTATGATTGAAATCAATGTAAAATCAAGTGAGATCAAACTTTTCTACTATTGAAGTCAATAGGTATACCGCAAAACTCATATACCTTTATAACAACGTTAGGGTGAGTAAATGATGACAACATTTTTGGGTGAACTATCCCTTTAATGGCAGACCTGTTCTAGAGATTTTCTAATAATAGCCTACATGTATGTAATGTGTTATTTTATAATAACATTTGATGTAAGGTAATGTTTTCAAAGTTATTTATTTACAAAAAATGGCCTTTGGCTTACATTCGATTGCAACTCTAAATGAATGCTGTCTACAAAGCAGAGAAATATTTACAATTCCTAGTAAAAAAGTGTTGTTATGGTTACAATGTACTAGGCAAACTAAAACAACAATGAATAAAACAATATTTATAATTAATGATTTGTCATGCACAGGCAAATTCCAGACTTCGGATGTCACGTATAGACGTCACACCTCATAGCTTCAGAGGTTTGCTCTCTCCCAACTCATTTTTCACTGGAGTATCCTGATGTCACAGAAATTCTAGATCGATGAGCCGGCAATAAAATTTCTTCAGGATTGCGTCAGGAATTTATTGCCACACTTTTGATAGAACAAGAAACCACATTCTTAGAAAGAAACGCATAGTATCTTTGGCAGACTATGTGTAACAAATACTTTTATATGTGTAATGCAAGCAAACATATATTCTGTCACTGGATATTTCCATTTTTGTGAAGTTTTCTTCCACAGAACACACAAAACAATTGTAATATGTTACCATTGCTTTCACTGTGTCTTTTTGACAGCCTCTGGTTAACAATGTCCTCATTGTAAATGTAATCATCCTTATTCTCTCACTTTTTGTTGCCTATGGAAAAAGAAAATCATAGGACCGCGTATGTGACTGTAGTGTACACTGCCAAAAAGTTTGATGGCAGACGGCGAGCAGTGTAGAGAGAAACTCATTATGACTAAAGCAGCAGGGAATGAAGGAAGATACAGGTCAGACAGGTTGGGCCAGTGGGCTGGTATTCCGAACACTCGAGACCAATGGGGTGTGGTGGGAGATTGGCCTCTGAAAGGAAATTACAGAAACTACAGCTGGGAGAGGAACAAGGAAAGGCTCAGCTTAAGGTAGCCCATCGATTTGGTTGAAACTTTGGAAAGCAGAGATAAAAGCAAAATCAGATCCAGGTGTGAACACGCGAGTCGAGGAGATTTCTGTGGTGGTTCTCAGGTGATTTTTATGTTAAGAGTCCTCATCCTCCCGAGCCAGCGAGAGACTGTTGGTGACACCAAGTAAAAGTTTGGAGGAGAAGATATGGCGGAGGCACCAAAGGTTGAACTTTTTGTCAAGGTTAGTGATTGTTTGCTATTTTATATATATAATGTGAGAATAAATTACTTGGTTTGTGCCATGTGATGTAACCTCTGTTCCTGTTGATCAGTTGTAAACATAATTACCTGTGGCCCTTACGAAATTTTGTACTACTGATAAGATCTCTTAAAAAATAAGTCAGAGTAAAAGCGAAATTGTTGTGTAAGTGAAAAACATCTTTTCACCTGTCGGTGTTTAAGTATGTTGAGGAAGTAGTAACCCTAATCTTGTTTCACAATGCATTATTATGTCTTTTTGAATGATAAGGTTTTAAATTAACAAGATTTTTTTTTATCAAGGCAAGCGACGATGGAGAAAGTGTTGGTAACTGTCCGTTCTGTCAGCGGCTCTTTATGATACTTTGGCTGAAAGGGGTCAACTTTACCCTTACCACAGTGGATATGAAGAGGTGAGAGATATGCCAGCATCCGGATACAATACACCTGCTTTGCTACATGTCTGTTCTGCATGAGTGGCCGTCTGTGGGGTTTGATGTGTACACTGATTCTGGTTCAGTATGACAACAATGGCCACTTTAATGCATGTGTATGTGAAAAGTGTAATGTCATGTATGCTACATATTTTATGCTTTCAAACCCACCAAATTGGGCCTTGAATAAAGGGGATTACCAAAATGTATATAGTACATGTATTTATGAAATAATTGAATATTTTCTTTTTTTTTTCAGAGCACCCGAGGTACTAAAGGACCTGGCTCCGGGTTCTCAACCCCCGTTTCTCATCTACAACGGAGAGGTGCGCACTGACACCAACAAAATCGAAGAGTTTCTGGAAGAGACCCTCGCACCCCCACAGTGAGTATGCACTCGTACCACCCTGCAGCTAACTTGCTGTATCTTCAAGAGACAAAAATACCTTAGACTTAATGGACAATAAACACTGGCTGAACAGTGCTTGACTTTGTCATGTCAAATGTGTTTTCTCTCAGCTATCCCAAATTATGCTGCCGATACAAGGAGTCTAACACAGCCGGAGATGATATCTTCCACAAATTTTCAGCATACATTAAAAATCCCAATCCTGGACTTAATGACAGTAAGTCACTTTTTATTCTGTAAGACTTTTATTTTGTAAGTCTGTAACTGATGGCATGGCAGTAAAATTCAAACCTGAGCTTCAGGTTTCTTCAGCACTTGAAAAGATTAATCTTAAAAACATTTGACGCCTTCATACCTGTACAGTATCATTTTAAACCTATCCATGTGGCATACCTACCTTCAGTGTGGTATCTCATTGGTTGTGAATTTTTTTATCTTTTTAGTGTTGGAGAAGAAATTTCTAAAGAGCTTAATGATGTTGGATCAGTATCTGTTGACCCCTCTTCCCTACGAACTGGACAAAAATCCAAACTCGGCAAAGTCACAAAGGACCTACCTGGACGGAAATGCACTCTCTCTTGCAGACTGCAACCTTCTACCAAAACTGCACATTGTTAAGGTGCTCATGTCTTTTTCTTATTTACCATAAAAATGCTGTAAAATAAGAAAATTTAAGTATATGTAAAATACTTAAATGTTAAATAGGATTATTAGGAGGCTCTACACAATCTTTAAGATGATCAAGATGGGTTTTCATTTTGTTTTGTGTACATGTATTCATCTGTTTAACCATTTTGTTTACATCATAGGTGGTGTGCAAGAAATACCGTGGTTTTGAGATCCCACCAGCACTAAAGGGCCTGACAAAATATTTAGAAAAAGCATACCAAGAGGATGTGTTTAGCCTTACCTGTCCAAAAGAAAAGGAGATCCTGCTTGCCTACCATTCAGTGGCTAAATATCTCAACAAGTAAAACTGGACTTCAAAGGGGAAGGAGAAAAAATGGGTCAAAAATTGCTTGGAATGTGTTTATGCGTTCAAGATGTCTAATGTATAACCTGTATTGTAAATCACGTTTTATTGATATGGGACTTGATATGGTATGAACCGGTGGAGGTTTTTATTATATCTTTTTTATTATTTAGAAACCACATTTGTGAATATCAGTTTTCCTGCCTTATCATGCCATTTTTAGTATTTAAATGTATGTCATTTTTTTGTCCCTGCTTTAAATGTATGCCTTCTGTTTGATGTGCACTCTCATGAAATAGTATGCTTTTACTAAGACTGTGTGAAATGAGATGTAATTTGAAAATCTACCCCGTGAGAACAAAACAGAAAAAAGCACTACCGTAGACTACTAATGAGATGTTACCGATGTCAAAAGACATTTAATGCTTGTAAGGAAAAACTTTTGAAATGTTTAATATGTAACTACTAAAACAAACAGCTTGCGAACAAATAAAGTCCTTATGGGAAAATGTGTAAGGTTTGATTCCATTTGTGCGAAACTTCAACTTAATTTTCATTACAAATCCACCTGTCATACTGTCAACAAGCGTCAAGTAATAGCCAACAACAACCATTCTGATTGGCCGGACGGGGTTGCATGTAGCCAATCAAAATGCAGAACACTGCCACCCGAAGGACTACCCAGGCAACGGTAGAGATTTGATTTCATGGGACGGAGAAGGAGCTGCCAAAGTTTACGATGCAGTCAAATTTGTATAAAAATTCAAATAAAGTTGGCCAGCAAGCAGTTGTAGGATAAATTATCTCATTTAAACTGGATAATTTGAGCGCGGTCCTCATTTTCGCTGTGTTTTAACAGTAAGTGCTAGCTTGTTAGCTTATTAGCATATTATCTGTCAGTTATAAAAACCTACTAGTTAATTGTTACATTTTGAGTTTTTCTTAAATATACGTATTACAGTTGTACTGTTGTGTAATTGGTGTTTCCTAAAGGACATTGTGACCCTTTCTGCTAGATGACGTTTTGTTTACACCTGCAACACCCATAACATTAGTGCATGTTGTCGCTGCTTGTAACACCTAACAGCATAAACACCAGATCCCATTAAAATGACAGTTTGACATGCTTAATTCTCATCACCTAATGCTGGTTTGCGAATATGTGTTATGTTGCTTTTTAACACGTTACAGAGAAATTTTCAGTTCAGCTAAGCACTTGTTGATTTTTTTTAGGCTTAAGACACACAATAAGCATACAATATGTAAGACAACAAAATGCCGCCTTTATAAATCGAGTTAATGTGCTTTTTTAGGAATGGGGGAAAGTGACGATGGTAACAAGTGTATGTATCCCGTAAGTATCAGTCTGAGGTTTGTCATGCTACCATTGTAATTTTTCACGAGAATCTTCTGTGTTTTGTTTGCTTACTGTTTACAGTATTAACATTGCAAGTTCTTTATGTCCAACTGTGGTTGATAGGTTACACTTAGCATTTGGCAATAAGAAAGGTGGAACTTAAAAGTTGGAAAAAACAGATTCCTGTTACCGAGGCTGCAAAGCAACCATTCTCCGTGTTGTTGTGTAAGATAGGAAGGAAATTGGCTGAATAAGCACTGGCCCCTTTTAAAGTTTAGCTGAACAATCAGACATGTTTCTTTGAAACATGATTTCAAAGAAATCCCACATTAATTGTCTTTTTCGAATGTGCATTTTAAAAGTAGACTGGAAACCTGGGACAAACAGATGAAAAATGATTGACATGATCAAAGATGAATACATTTTAAAATACATTTTTCCCCAGTTGCTTCGTTCCAGAAACAGTATTTTAACATTTCCGGTTTCTGGTTCAACCCTAAAATTGATGTTCCTGAACCGGTTAGAACAAAAAATAAAGTTTCGAACCAATTAATAACGTTCCATGTCAGCTGTGGGACATACAAATAAGTAGGCTGATCATTAGGACATTAAACTTAAATTATTAATCTACATAATTTTCCTTAAGTCTCTATCTTGTCACCAAACATTAAAAAAAGGCTATGTAAGCGGCATAACTATAATTCTGACATGCCTAAATTTGTTTCAGCAATTTACAGGAATTATGACAAGGACAATTTCTGCCATGTCGTTTATTGGCTAACAACTTTAACAAATATTTTTATTAGAAAAAAATACTGTGGTATTTTGAGTTCATTTTGTATGTATGTGTCCTTTTTTAAGATCAGAAAGATTGTTTGCTTGCTTTTTAAAATGCGTCTCTCTGTGTATGCACTTTTGAGTGCACTTAAACACGTGCACACACACAGATGGAGGACGAATTCCAAACGCCGCTTTGGGAAGAAGATGCAGCATAAACAGTCGCTCCACATAAAGTGAAAATTATGTTATTTTTCAGTGCTTTATTCGCCAAAAGTATTTTAATAGACTACAGTATGAGACTCAGTAGCGCAACTCTCTCTTAAGTTTATACGTCAAGAGTTCTGATCTTTGAAGGGCATAGGGGCAATCACGTTTGATTGGAGTTGGACCGTACACATTCAACCGCATATGGTTCTGTGCGTACAGAAAATGCTCACTTGAGCGACTTTTTGCGGTTAAATTGTTTTAAATCATTTAAGTGTTAACAAAGCCTTGCAAGCCTTTGAAACGTGCAAATGATCAATTTTCACCCTATTTAAATTTGCTTATTAATCCGCACATCGCATGCGAGCCGAACCGTGGGTCGTGATATGTACGGATCACAGATCATGCGATCCGTTACTCCACTAATTAGTATAAAAAAAAACATCTTGAAATACTTGGTAGCCTATAACATTTACCTTTTATGATTGAGCATTAGAGACTTGGCCTTGAGTAGGATACTTGTTGGTGGCAAGTAGGGATGCTCCGATCGATCGGCCGCCGATCGGTATCGGCCGATAATGGCATGAAATGACTCGATCGGTGCTCGCTAAATCTGCCGATCTCATAAACCGATCTTTCTGTTTACTTTTGTCATCAAAAGGATCCTGAATGCGGCGGCAATTAAAGACATTTTTTACGTAGCACGAGCATTTTTACAACCCTTTGCTCATGTGCTGCCTGCAGATTTGTATGTCTCTCTTTGCCTTTACAGAGATATGCGTATTTACCGGAGGACGCGCTCCGGTAAACAGCGCGAGGCGTCTTCACATCCCCATCAAACAGCGTATACAACACAAATCTATCACGGACAATTGCATCCTCATGCCAAAAGTTTCTTATTTGCATGCGTCTTAAAGTTTTGAGCGTTTAAACTTTTATTTTCCTCACAGCTGCTTGTCTGCGTTCAGCCGCCGCCCACACACAGCAGCCTGTCATCAGTGCACGTGAACAGAGCGATCTCTCTCTCACGTCTTAAAGCTGCAGTAACCTAATTCATCTCTCAATAAAATTACTCTCTGCTCTTGACTAAAGAATTTTTATACTTCATACGAATGCGTGTATATTTAATTAATACAGTAAAGTCTATGAAGTGTTTTATTTTCAGTACTTTTAGGAGACATAAGCCTTTTTAAAGCCATATTAATGTTCTCTATGCAGAAGAAATATTTGTTGTGCTTATTTATTTGAGTCTCTATTAAAACAATAATATACCTAATTACTGCAAGTAATATAACAAAGGCAACATCCGTGGTATTATTTTTGTAACAGTTACAGTCATCAAAGAGCTTGCATATCAGCTTTAAAAAAAATCGGAATCGGTATCGGCCGATCACGAAGATTACAAATCGGTGATCGGTATCGGCTGCAAAAATCCTGATCGGAGCATCCCTAGTGGCAAGCTTCTCATTTCTCCGATGAGTCAACGACGACCGGAAGTAAACTTCACCGAGTCATATTGCACAGAATTCTTGTCAAAGAACAAAAAAAATACGGTATGGTTACCATTATTTTAAATGAACGATTCTGTTTCGGAACATATTTTTTAAAAAGTTTTTGGTTTCGTTTCTGTTCCTTGCAAAACATCAAAAAATTCTGTTTTTTGTTTTTGTTCCGTGAACCGGTTTAAAACCTTGATTTTTAAATACAAAAAAAACAAAAACATTTTTGATCCAGACTGGGGGTGTTTTTGTTAAAAGAGAAATATATTGGTTTAATAGTGATATACATACAAGGTTTGTGTCTCTGTTTACCTGTTGGACCTTATGTAAATTGATGTGTATTTTCATTAGGCAATTGGGGTTGAAATTCGTTCCCGTCTGCAGCAGTTTGTGGAGGAAAGGATGCAGACCACCATGGTATAAAACCTTATTCATATCTTTCTTAAATTATTTTTGAATGATTTGCACCCGGTTCTCATGTAAAGAAAAACACTTTGAATCAACTCTGAAAAGCTCACAGAGGTATAGATACTTTGGTTTTTCATGTTTAGGTATACATGGGTTAATGTTTCAGGCATCATGTCTAGCAATTTTGTTTAAATGAAAGGGAAATTTTAGAGGAGTATTTTTATATAGATCTTTTACTTTCTCTGTAAAATCAGATAATTCTCTTACGGGTTTGTCATCGTTGTGTCTTACAGCTGACAGGTGTATTGATTGGCGCTGTGGTGGCTGTGTTTCTGATAGGGATCTCTGTGCTTTTTATCTATCGCAGATACAAACTGGCAAGTAAGTTTCACTTCTCTGTCTATATACATAGGTCAAAGGGATGATGTAATAATAGCTTAAGGAACTTGTTGTTAACAGCATATTTCTCAGCTTTGGTGCTTGAATAACAGAGTCCTCTGGTCATGAAATGAAGGATTGTTATTTATGTTTCATATATAAACCCTCAAACGAAGAAGAAACAGCAGCTTGTGTATGTTTTGAGAAGACCAGCAGTGATGGAAGTAAATACAGGGTTCCCACGGGTCCTTGAAATCCTTGAAAGTTTGTGAATCTTTGGGGAAAATTCAAGGCCCTGGGAAGTGTTTGAAAATGTACATACATAGATACAGGTCATTGAAAGTGCTTGAATCTATTTTATGTAAGAAGTTTACTGAAAAAAATCCATATTATTCCCTGTGTAGTGTAGGATAATATCATAAAAATTCTAGACTTTAAGCACACATGCTAAACTGTTCGCTTTAAATGCTTATATCTTCTGCATGCGAATATGAATTCATACCAAAATGCTTTTTTGCATAGTTGCGATTGACACATGAAAATGTCTCTGGTTACGTATGTAACTGTTGTCCCCTAAGAAGGGAACGAGACGCTGCGTCTCCCTTGCCATACTTCCTGCTTCCCTGTAATGCTGTCTTTGGCAATATTTTAGATAGCGATACACTTCCTGGCTCCCGCTTCACCCTGTCTTTGTCGTTAAGTCTCACCATTGGTTAAAGTTAATATACACATTCAGACGCACTTACCACTGGAGGCGTCCCCAAAGTGTCTCCTCAGTGACGCAGCGCGAGTTCCCTCGAAAGGGAACTGTAAAAATGTATCTTAAAAGGTAAAACAATGTAACCTTACTCTCACTTGAAATGTGTCCCCACATTTAGCCCTTGAATTTGAGAGTATTGAACCTGGAAAGTCTTTGAAAGGTCCTTTAATTTTAAGTTAACTATGGTGTGGGATCACTGTAAATAAACAGCGACTTTTGTTGAAGTTTCAGCTAAATCACTCCTCAACTTGGCTCATCTTTGTTCTCACCTTCGCAAACGGAAATACCTATGGCACAGTTTTTTTTAACCTGATGGGAGGGGTTCTAGTGGACCAATCACAGATGTGGTCCGTGTAGAACTGACGCGATGTTAAAAATTTGGCGCAGAGGCTATGGATAACCTACGCCGTAGACCTTACACACGACTACAAATTGGACTTTTTCTGTGATTACATTTTTAGATTTATTCTTATAATTTTTTTTGACGAATAAAAAAGGATTTTTTGCATTTCTTATTCATTTTCAATTGGGGTCATATTGACCACCAAGGGCCTCTTTTGTAAAAAAATAAATAAAAATATTATGCATCTTCAGAACTACCGACTCAAGCCCTGTTTTTTATTTAAATATTGACATATAATGCAGAAAAGTCACAAAATCTTATTCCACTGAGATGAAAGGACATTTTTTTAGGGATGCTTCGATCAGGTTTTTTGCAGCCCATACCGTTTACCGTTTTTTTCTCTCTTCGTGATTGCCCGATACAGATTTTTTTTTTAAGCTGATATGTCCGCGATAGATATGTGTTGTATACGCTGTTTGATGGGGATGTAAAGACGCATCGCGTTGTTGACCGGAGCACGTCCTCATAGAAAATACACTTATCTCTGTAAAGGCAAAAAGAGAAATCCAAATCTACGTAAAACGTAAAAATTGTCTCTAACTGCAGCCGCATTCAAGATCCCTATGATGACAAAAAGTAAACAGAAAGATCGGTTCACGAGATCGACAAATTTAGCGAGTACCGATCGAGTCATTTAATGCCATTATTGGCCGATACCAATCGGCGGCCGATCAATCGGAGCATTTTTTTTATTTAAATATTGACAGATAATGTAGAAAACTCACAAAATCTTATTCCACTGAGATGAAAGGAACCATTTTTTTAACTTAAGAAAAGTGGCTTGTGGGTCATTTTGACCCCAAGGGACATATAAGGGTTATACAAAATGTATAATTTTTTCTATCTGTATTCACTTAAATGTTGACAAGGCAAGTCAAATGTGATTGTTAGTGATGTGCTATGAGGTTATGTTTGTTTGTAGATGTTAAAGCATTTTTGCATGTTTCAAGGTCAACAGGCTGGTGTCCCTCGCTATCGCTTCAGAAAAAGAGATAAAGTTCTCTTCTACGGCAGGAAAATTATGAGAAAGGTTAGTCACACTTGGCTGGAACTGGTAGGATTTGTTCCCTGTTTTTCAATTGGTAATTATTAATCATATTAAAGTGACTTGTTTGCCTTCAAGCTATAAGATAAATGGCCCACTGCACCGACTTGCTTTACAAATGCTCATAGGTTTAATTAAAACGTATCATCAAATTAAACTTTACTCTTCCTACACTAGAGGGCAGCATACAGTCTACCAAACAGATCATTCTGCATGTATTGCACTACACACATTTAGGAGACTAACAGCCAGATCTATTCATTTAATCTACGTCCTTCCATTTGTTTGTCTATTCGTATCTTTCAGGTCCAGACATTGTCCTCTACACCATCCTCCACTTCAGTTTCTAAACAACGCTCACGAAAGAGGCCTAAAGTTTTAACCATTGCTCGAAGGTGTGTCCCTTTGTAATTATTTTCCTAATTCTCATCCCAAATTCTAGGATTGTGTCTATAATTCGGTTTTAATCACAGCCCTTTTGCTTGATTTTCCATGATGTCATAAAGGATCCTACGGATCAGAAAGGAGCCACCCACCATACAGCCCAAAGAGCCCCCTCCCGCCCTCCTGGAGGCAGACCTTACTGAGTTTGATGTGCAGAACTCAAACCTGCCCTCTGAGGTGCTGTACATGCTGAAAAACGTCAGGTGAGCAAGATTGTAGGGTCACGTAGTCAAAGCTGCATGCAAATTACAAAAAAATTTTCAGACCTAAAGTTAAATTAAACAAAGCATGTGCATGTCCTTATGCTAAATACTGTGTGTTTGTGGGTGCATCTTAGGGTACTTGGTCATTTCGAAAAGCCCTTGTTTCTGGAGCTGTGTCGGCACATGGTGTTTGTGGAACTGCAAGAAGGGGAGGGGTTGTTCAAACCAGGAGATGATGATGACAGCATTTATGTGGTTCAGGATGGACAGCTGGAGCTTACCATCCAAGAGCTGGTAAGGATGAGCTAGAATATTTTCCTTTTAGATTGACTGCCTTAAAGCAGACGTTTAGGGTTTAATTCGGTTATCAAGCCAGTGCAGATTCACGCTTTTCACACTACAGTATGCTTTGCTCTCGTCTTTTTAAACCATCCTTTGCTTATAGCCACTTTTACCCAAGTCTAGCCAGCACTTGACACTTTTTGGGCTTTTTAGTTTGTCGCCATAGAATGTTGAAGAGTGACTAAGCACTTTGCAAGTTATTTTTACAATTTTAGCAACATTTTCATAGATGAACAAGTAATTATTAAAACAGTTTGAGAGCTCATAAACATGGAAAAATGTGCAGCACTTTCAAGTGTGAAAAACCAATTAACATTTGAAATAAATGAAATTGTGTTTGATCAAACCCCACAAGCCCTTGATTCACGAACAGCCATAGTCACGTCCTTATATTTTACTATCTTACCTCAAATTAGACAAATTAATCTTTTTTCAATGTGTGCAATTTTAATCTTTGTACAGCGCCTCGTGAATGTGTTAGCATTTAGCCTAACCCCATTCATTCCTATGGCTCCAAACAGGGATGAATTTAGAAGCCACCAAACACTTCCATGTTTTCCCTATTCAAAGGATTAGTACATTTTCTTAAAAAAAAAATCCAGATAATTTACTCACCACCATGTCATCCAAAATGTTAATGTCTGTCTTTGTTCAGTCGAGAAGAAATTATGTTTTTCGAGGAAAACATTCCAGGACTTTTCTCATTTTAATGGACTTTAATGGACCCCAACACCTAACAATTCCAATGCAGTTCAAAACTGCAGCCTCAAGGACTCCAAACGATCTCAAACGAGGCATAAGGGTCCTATCTAGTGACACAATTGTCATTTTTGGCAAGAAAAATAAAAAATATGCACTTTTAAACCACAACTTCTCGTCTTCCTCCGGTCCTGTGACGCGCCAGCGCGACCTCACGTAATACGTCTCACGTCAAGATCACGGATGACGTATGCGAAACTACGCCCCAGTGTTTACAAGTGTGGAGAAAGAGGACCGTTCCGACGTTGTTGTATGTCGAATGATACTAATTATTGTCCTTGTGTCAGTTTATTGTATAAAATGGTCCGCCAATGTGCATTTCATATATGTAACATGTGACCTTTCGACGCCATTAAGCTATTACGTGAATTCGCGCTGGCTCGTCACATAGCTGGAGGAAGACGAGAAGTTGTGGTTTAAAAGTGCATACTTTTTATTTTTCTTGCCAAAAAGGACAATCATTTCGCTAGATAAGACCCTTATGCCTTGTTTGGGATTGTTTAGAGTCCTTTGAAACTGCAATTTTAAACTGCATTAAAACTGTTAAGTGTTGGCGTCCATTAAAGTTCATTAAAATGAGAAAAAATCTTGAATGTTTTCCTCAAAAAAACACAATTTCTTCTCGACTGAACTAAGGAAGACATCAACATTTTGGATGACATGGTGATGAAAATGGACTAATCCTTTAAAGACTGTTACATGAATAGTTACAAGAGAAGTATGGTGGCACAAAATACAACTTTTGTTTGGAGCCATAGGAATGAATGGGGCTAGGCTAAATGCTAACACATTCACGAAGCTCTGTACAAAGATTAAAATTGCACGCATTGTAAAAAGATAGGTATGTATTAATTCATCTAAGTTGAGGTAAGAACATAGTAAAATATTATAAAAACGGTGATGTTTTCCTTTAATCTAGACATTTAATATCTAATACATTAATATAGGTTGCTCCAGGGTTGCCATCACACTATTAATTGTACCAAAGCTTAGATTGGATAAGACTGAGGTATCAGCTAAATAACAATTATGTAAATGAAGCAGTGTTCCCCTGCAGTTTTTCCTTCTGTGCATCTATGTGTGTGTGTGTATTTCAGGATGGCACAGAGCCTGTGGTGAAGGACGTGTTGCCCGGGGACAGCGTTCACAGTCTGCTCAGCATTCTAGACATCATTACGGTATGTTATTTTTGACTTCTTATCCAGCTCCAGTGCATAGAGATAAATTCTTTATTCCGATCTCTGTCTCGTTCTCCAGGGTTATCCTGCTCCGTATAAGACCGTGGCTGCTCGTGCAGCGGTCAGGTCTACCATATTGCGACTGCCTGCCTCAGCTTTCCAGTCTGTGTTTGAGAAATACCCAGAGACACTCGTGAGAGTCATACAGGTACAAGCGGGCCTAAAATCTCCTGTGGATGCGTCAAAGTGACCTTAGACATTAAATATCTTTCTTATTCATGCTGCAGAATGTGTATAAAAGTATTGAACTCTTTTATCGCTTTTTCACAATCCACACTTTTTTTTGTTTAGCATGGTTCTTTAGAGCAGTGGTTCTCAATTCCAGTCCTCGGGACCACCCTCCCAGAATGTTTTAGATGTCTCCTTATATGAAACACCTGATTTCACTCATCAGGCTCCTTAATTAAAGGGGGGTTAAATGGTATTTCAAGCATTCTGACTTATTAACATAGTTATAGAGTTGTTTCCTCATGCTAAACGTAGGGAAAGTGTCAAAAAAGCAGTTGGACATGTTACAGAGTATTTCTGTGCCGAATGCACTTCGCCAGGGTTTCGGAAAGTTTTTTTCGATTACAGGTCCAACTGACGTTTCAGGGTTTTTTTATACGTATCACTTCTTTATATGGGCACTTCCCCCGGAAAACCCCGCCCACCCGTCAATCAGCGGGAGACGCTAGAGCTTGCGAACATCTTATCACGCCACTCAGCTTTGTTTAATTTCAAAACTCAACAATGGCACGAAAGAAGAAGTGTGTTTTTGGATGTAAGGAGAAGACATCCAGCCTTATGAAAACAATGGATATAGTTTATTATCCGGGGTAGCAGTGGAGTTTTGCTTGTGTGTTTGATGCGGTGGATTTTCCCAACCGGGTCATGACGAGTTGCACGCGGTAAGTAAGACTTCTGTCTTATGTTGAGATATAAAGGATGTCATACTACTCTATAGGTACTCCAGATTAACTTCAGAAATGCAGAAATAGTGTGTGTTACGTGAGCTTTAACACACTAACAGGCTGATGAACTGAATCAGGTGTTTATATATATATATATATATATATATAGATACATCTAAATTGATCTGGGAGGGGGGTCCCGAGGACTGGAATTGAGAACCACTGCTTTAGAGGTATAGTTACCCCAAAAATGAACATTATGTCATCAGCAAGATATTTTGAGGAATGTTCATAATCAAACCGTTCACGAGCCCCATTCACTTCCATAGTATTCATTTTTCCTACTATGGAAAGTGAATGGGGCTCACGAATGGTTTGGTTACAAACATTCCTCAAAATATCATCCTTTGTGTTAATCAGAACAAAGAAATGTATACAGGTTTGTAACAACATGAGAGTGAGTAAATGATGACAGAATTTACATTTTTGGGTGAACTATCCTTTTAACAGTGTAGATCTTTACAATGAGTGCGTTTACATGCACAAAATGGTTTTCTTTAATCGGGGAAACCTCATAAACGGCGTAAGCAAAAACTGATCGGCGCAGGTAGTTTTTTTGCTCATTACCCCGATTTTGCGTGGCATGTAAACACCTTAACTGGCTTTCTCACGGTTTTGTCCATGTGCGCATGTCTCTGCGTGTGAAAGATAAACGTCAGACGTGGAAGTAAGCGCAAAGTAACGCATAAAAGTCTCTGCTCTACAAAAGCGGTTGCCAGAGAAACTGCGAAAATAAAAACTGATGTTATATTTACAAATTCTGGAGACACGAAAAGAGATAAAACAATATAGCTTAAAACAGATATGCTTTTTGATAGATTATTATGTACTATAGGTGATGACGTCACTACCTGCTAGAAACCTGACAAATCTCCAAGTTCCATGTAAACGCAGTTGTCTGCATAGCCGGTTTATTGATTTGCATGTAAACGCATAAAAACAGTTTTTTATAATAAGCAGATTTTTGATCGTTATCCGCTTATTCTGTGCATGTAAACTTTCTCAATGTAATGCAAATTGGATTGGAGTAATTTGGTTTGAGCTGTTTTCTATTTCTAGATTGAGAACCCCTGGCATAGATGCTTGTTTTATTTGCCATTAATTTACAACAGCATAATTTACATAAATTTGGGTACATTTGTGGCTGAACTTTATCTGTTTGTGGCCATTTAGATAATCATGGTTCGTCTGCAGAGAGTCACTTTCCTGGCACTCCACAATTACCTGGGACTGACAACAGAGCTTTTTAATCAGGTTTGATAGACCACACACACACACACACTCTGTGTTATTTAATGCTACGTTAACCCCCATCGTCATAATCACTCTTGTCTTGAGCCGTAAAACTCAGCCAGATTAAATAACATGGATCATAAGACCTCGAGTCTCATTTTAAGGACACCGACTTTAACGCGCTACTGGTCGAAAATCTCCCATCAGCCTTCAGTGCATGGCACAGCACAACCCTATACATGTGAAAATCACATGAGTCACACATCATTCTTCCTTTCATCGCAGGACCACAGGCAGGCTGAGGGAGTCGTTTCGGTTTTGATTTAAAGAGTACTTTTGGTTTGTGCTGCGTATTTCACTTTTCAAAGTCACTTCAACAGAATACAACCTGTCAAGTCTTTAAAGGGGACATATCATGAAAATCAGACTTTTTCCATGTTTAAGTGCTATAATTGGGTCCCCAGTACTTCTATAAACCTAGAAAATGTAAAAAAGATCAACCCAGTAACTTAGTTTGGGTAAACCATTTTCTGCAAGCATGTGAAAAAATATGTGATTGAAATGTGGCTCCCCTTGTGATGTCAAAAGGGGATAATACAGCCCTTTAATCTGCACTATCCAACCATGACACTGCAATTTAGTGCAGAAATCAGCTCATTTAAAAGGAGGACACACCCAAAAATTTTAACATGCTATAATAAATTATCTATATGGTATTTTGAGCTAGAATTTCACATATGTACTCTGGGGACATCAAAGATTTATCTTAAAAAAGTCTTGTGAAATGTCCACTATATATACTTAATTGTTATAATTAGCTGTGTATATTAATAGTATATAGTAATTAGTAAGTTGTTTATTAACTTGATCTACCTAGGGAGCAAGACGTCAGACAATCAATGTTGAATCGCTTTGTACACCAGATGCTTGAAAGTGTCTGAGGATGTGTTTTCATGTGTGTTTAGGAAAAACAAACAGTGCCTCTCATTGCAGTCAACAGTGTGCTCGCAGAGGGAAGTCCCAGCAGAGTCCCGCGCAGACCCCACGCTCAGTCAGCACCAGACGATGAGCATCTGCAGAGCTCTGGAGACCAATTTACTGATACAGGTATACACAGACACACACGCAGCATTTTACTCTTTAAACAAACACTGATTTATGGTAAAATTACACAAAGTATATGTTTCTCTTCATTCAGATGGCGGGCAAGCGGGCTCTTTTGAAAACGCATCTGATGTTGTGCGGCGGTCTCGCTCCCTGTCAATGCCTGTAGACACCACAGGTAGACAGCTCACTGTCATGTTATCCATCTTTCTCATTCATGCAGTGTCTGATCTAGAATTAAGCTTCTTATGGTTGTAAACAGCTGGATTTATAAAGAGAAAAAATGTGATTTCACAAGCCTGGAAAGTAAGAATTTTCTTCCATGTGCTCTAAAATTAAATTTAAAAATCTATCCCAGTAATCTTTATATGATTAAATTATTTAAAACCAATCACATGATGATACAAATTTGGCTCTGGATGAAAATTTACAGATCAACAATTAATCTATTTAAAGAGACACTCCACTATTTTTTTTTAAATATACTAATTTTCCAGCTGCCCTAGAGTTAAACGTTTGATTTTTAACATTTTGGAATTCATTCAGCCGATCTCCGGGTCTGGCGGTACCACTTTTAGCATAGTTTAGCACAATCCATTGAATCTGATTAGACCATAGCATCGCGCTAAAAATATCGGAAGAGTTTGGATATTTTTCCTATTTAAAACTTGACTCATATGTAGTTACATTGTGTACAGACGGAAATTTAAAAGTTGCGATTTTCTAGCCAGATATGGCTAGGAACTATACTCTCATTCTGGATTAATAATCAAGGATTTTGCTGCTGTAACATGGCTGCGGCAGGTGTAGTAATGTTACGCACTGCCCGAAAATAGTCCCCTGCTATTGAAAGTTACTAAGGGGCTGCTGCGTAGTGTCATTGCGCCTCCTGCAGCCATGTTGCAGCGGCGGAGTCCTTGATTGTTGCACCAGAGTGAGAGTGTGGTTCCTGGCCGTGTCTGCCTGGAAAATCGCAACTTTTGATTTTCAGTTAGTCTTAGTGCACAGTGTGGCTGCGGAAGAGTCAAGTTTTAAATAGGAAAAATATCCAAACTCTTCGGTTATTTTTTAGCGCAATGCTAATGGTCTAATCAGATTCAATGGATTGTGCTAAACTATGCTAAAAAGGGTACCACCAGATCAGCTGAATGGATTCCAAAAAGGTAAGAATCAAATGTTTTAAGGAACACGCCCACATTTTGGGAATTTAGCTTATTCACCGTATCCCCCAGAGTTAGATAAGTCCATACATACCTCTCTCATCTCCGTGCGTGCTGTAACTCTGTCTGACGCAGCCCCCGCTAGCTTAGCTTAGCACAAAGACTGGAAGTGGGTGGCTTTAGCTAGCATACTGCTCCCAATAAGTGACAAAATAACGCGATCATTTTCCTATTTATGTGTTGTGATTTGTATAGTCAAACCGTGTACAAATAACAAGGTGATATGAGACACAGCGATCTTTTAACAGTATACATACTGAGAACTATATTCTCTGAAGACGAAGCACTGCCGCATGGGCGGAGTGATTTGCACAATTCTGACCGAACTCTCTGCTCCTCACCAGGGGCTTCTCGTGTGCTGCGAGCAGATCACTCCGCCCATGCGGCAGTGCTTCGTCTTCAGAGAATATAGTTCTCAGTATGTATACTGTTAAAAGATCGCTGTGTCTCATATCACCTTGTTATTTGTACACGGTTTGACTATACAAATCACAACACATAAATAGGAAAATGATCGCGTTATTTTGTCACTTATTGGGAGCAGTATGCTAGCTAAAGCCACCCACTTCCAGTCTTTGTGCTAAGCTAAGCTAGCGGGGGCTGCGTCAGACAGAGTTACAGCACGCACGGAGATGAGAGAGGTATGTATGGACTTATCTAACTCTGGGGGATACGGTGAATAAGCTAAATTCCCAAAATGTGGGCGTGTTCCTTTAACTCTAGGGGAACTGGAAAATTGGCATATTTTCAAAAAAAGTGGAGTGTCCCTTTAATAATATATTTTATACAACAGTTCTTTCTGGTTGTGGAATCTGATTGGCTGATAGCTGTGATATATTCTACTAGTATCGTAACATTAACCGCTTCACCATTTCCATGGTTTACGTATCCACCACTGCTCGCACATTCAGTTGTACAAATGCAATAAAGACAATTATCTCTTTATCTGGAGCGTGCATCCATAATCCGAAGTGCCCTTGAAAGGGAGCAAAAACGCAACTTGGAATGAACCCAGTATACAGGGGCTCGGGCACTGTTAAGGACACTTGACTCACTACATCGGGACACTTAATGACTTATTTTCCAGTAACGTTAGTGTTAAAACACGAGACGACACCATAAGCATCACACAGAATTATCATCTCTCTGACAATTTTTAAAAAACTGGTTAAGACACTCCGTTATTGTTTTCTAGTTTTGTTTTTCAAACTTGTGCCATCGAACTGTTGTATAAAAGCAGTATCGCTCTCAGACTCGTGTGATGTGGCTCTGTATCATGACGGCTGCGAGTACCTCCGGCACTCGGCCTGTGGCCTCTGGCCTAATCACAGCCGTAATGAGATCGAGCTGTGTCACACTCCTATTTGAGTGATTTAGCTTGAGTGGATACTAAGTATGTGCTGCAAAGCCACATCCATTTTCAGATTTTAAATTATGAAATCACATTGGTTAAAAATTGTGCATTGTGGTTGGTTTGCATGTGTGCAGGGTTGGCTGGAAATGACCTAAACATGGCCTACGAACGGGCCCGTGTCACCATAGATGATCCTCCCTCCAGTCCAGTCGTGTATAAGGTCTTCATTCCCCTCCATTTCATCTCATTGCTCTCCAGATACTTTCAAAATATCTTTATATAGTATAACATTACAACCTTTTATCCATTTTTTGTAATTTCTCTCATTCTCCAGTCCATTCTGAAGAAGAGCGTGACTATGCAGCATGCTCCCTCCACCGTGATTCATTACACAGACAGCGCACCACACTCTGATGTGCCACCCAGTAAAGTGGGGGCCATATTTCAGGCTGCCAAGAAAGACCTGCTGGGGTTAATTCAGCTGCAGGTCAAAACATACATTCATCACTGTGACATGTTATCATGTTTGATGTATCATTTATATGCTTGATTATTTATATGTATGTCTTTGGCTTTTCTTTTAACTGCGTGTTAGGACCCCAGTTTGCTGGAGGGTAGAGTGACACTGCATCAGGTTAAGGCTGGATCTGTTGTTGCTCGACAAGGCGATCAGGTCAGACATCTTATAGGAATTGCAATTAAAATAGCTGTGAATCCAAGTTGAATAGCCATCTGCTGCCGTTTGTCATCTTAAACAAAATGGTGATTGATTTGAAAGGCTTTTCATAGGTGGAAACTTTATTAAACAGTTATGTCTTATACATACAATGTTTAAACTTTAACTCCTATCCCAACTAAAGTAGGTATGCCATGAGTTACCACCTATTAAGTTTGTCAAAACTTTGCAAATGTGGCGGGCAGCACAAAAATATTCCTTTGAGCTTCCTTACCAATTTTACACATCAACGTTAGCTCAGCCAGTGGTGTCACTTTGCCGCAAAAATGTCTGTTTTGACCACTAGTCAATTCACCTGTTTATCTTACACTGACATACTGCCACATGAATCTATATTTGTCCCTTCAGGACGTGAGTGTGCAGTTTGTGATCTGTGGCACACTGCATGTGTATCAGCGGATGATCGATAGAGAGGAGGAGACCTGTCTGTTTGTGGCTCACCCAGGAGAGCTGGTGGGTCAGTTGGCAGTGCTGACAGGGGAGCCGTTGATTTTTACTGTAAAGGCGCAACGGGACTGCAGCTTTCTAGCCATCAGCAAAACGCACTTCTACGAGTACGTCACACTCCTAAATACTGCAGCAGCAGGGGATTTCTAAGTGGGCTATTGACACAAAATTTCCACCAGATGTAGCCATCAAGCCAAATATTGAATTCATACAAAGAATCAGAACATTTAAGTATACAAGTTGAGTCATAATAAATAAAGTGAAATGACACAGGGAATAAGTATTGAACACGCTTTATTTAATACTTTGTAGAAAAGCCTTTGTTGGTGATTACAGCTTCTAGACGCCTCTTGTATGGCTGGCGAGACCAGTCGTCTGCATTGCTGCATGGGCCTCTTTTATGCACTTTGATCATCAGTTCTCGCTATAGATTTTTTATGGGATTTAGGTCAGGTGATTGTCTGTCTTTGAAACCACTTCATTGTTTCCTTGGCCTTGTGTTTGTCCACCCTCTTTTCATTTTCAGCTTTCTGGTAGATGGCAGCAGATTTTTATCCAGAATGTCCTGGTACATTTCTCCATTCATCCTGCCTTCAATAATATGAAGTCTGCCAGTACTCCTTGCTAAAAAGCCGCCCCAAACCATGATGCTTCCACCCCCAAACTAAACTGTTGGTATGGTGTTCTTGGGGTGGTGGGCAGTGCCATTTCTTCTCCAAACATGGTGTATAGAATGACTGCCAAAATGTTCAATTTTGCTTTCATCTGACCATAATATAGTTTCCCAATAATCCACAGGCTTCTTCAAATGCTCTTTCGCAAACTTATACCGAGCCTGAACATGCCTTTTGTTCAGCAATGGAGTCTTGCGTGGTGAGCGTGCGTGGATGCCATGGCGGTTCAGTGCATTGCTTATAGTTTTCTTTGAAACAACAGTACCTGCTTTCCTGTGTGCCTTCTGGATAATGAGAAGCCTTTATAGGCCATCAATTAGGACTAATAATAATAATAATAAACTTTATTTTAAATAGCGCATTTAAATTTGCATCTCAAAGCGCTTTACAGAATCATAGAAAATACATTATAAAATACACATACATCAAATTTAAGAACATATAAAAGAAGATGCATCCAAAAAATAAAATCACTTATAAGCTAACCTAAAAAAATAAGTTTTAAGTGTGGATTTAAAAGTACTCAGAGAGTCGGCCTGTCGAATCTCAATGGGAAGAGTATTCAAGAGCCTGGGAGCAAACAAAGAAAATGCAGCTGACTAAAGCAGCTGATATTAATTAGTACTGATAGAGGGCAGGGTTTCTCTCTCAATACTGGCAGATTTCAGGTGATCTCCTGGCTTTCTATGCCATTTTGCACCTTGTTCTCTTCATGTGTTCAATACTTATTCCCTGTGTCATTTCATTTTATTTATTATGACTCAACCTGTATACTTAAATGTTCTGATTTCTTCATATGAATTCAACATTTGGCTTGATGGCTACATCTGGTTGAAATTTTGTGTCAATAGCCCACTTAGAAATTCCCTTACTGATAAAAATGCTGATGTGTCAAATACTTATTTTCCCCACTGTATATGTGTGTATATTTTTGTCAGGATCATGAGAGCTGAGCCCACAGTAGTTCTGAATGTAGCTCATACTGTCGTCAGAAGGATGTCACCGTTCGTCAGACAAATTGACTTTGCCCTTGACTGGATGGCTGTGGAGGCAGGCAGAGCTGTTTACAGGTCTAATTCATTTCTTTTTCCCATTATTAGTATAAACACTGCACATTGATTAGCATGTATTAGTATTAAGCATAATCTGTCCAGTGTTCTTGGCTTGGCCCAGAGCAGACCCAGATAGACTCTATTGTTAAGTTATTTCTCTCCTATAATTTCCTCAGTAAGAGATTTGGACAGAATACAATCTAATAAACTTGACAATTTCTTCTTCAGTACAGGCCTCTGGGTTAGAAAGATAAGCTCTCGCAGCATTTTATAAATCTTTTATGAAAAATGACGCCATCCAATCTTTCTCCTCTCTTTTCTTTCTTACATTCTCTCTCTTTCTCTCTCTCAGGCAGGGTGATAAGTCGGACAGTACTTTTATAGTGCTCAGTGGCCGTCTACGTTCCGTCATCATGAAGGATGATGGGAAAAAAGAGCTGACTGGAGAATACGGCAGAGGAGATCTCATTGGAGTGGTGAGCTTTTGCTCATGCACAACATATGCAGACATATATTGTAAATCACAACATATACAGGCCTAGTGTAAATCTATTTATTGCAACCACTTTTTGCATCCATAAAGTTATAATGTAAATATAGTCACAGCCAGCACAGCCTCAAGTGCCTTAAAGCGGTAGTTCACCCAAAAATGAAAATCACCCTCATGTTGTTACAAACCTGTAAAAAATTGAACACAAAGAAAGATATTTTGAGGAATGCTTGTAACCAAACCGATCAGAAGCCTCATTGACTTCCATAGTACTTCATTTTTCCTACTATGGAAGTCAATGGGGCTTTTGATCGGTTTGGTTGCAAACATTTCTCACAATGTCTTCCTTTTTATTCTCATGAGCATGGATCAGCTTCTGCATGTAGGCAAGAATGCGCATCCTGGTAAATTTCAGAAGTTAGACGAGCTGCAGCGGGCAGGCATAAGATTTATAAAAACACATTTGAGAAAAAAGTCGCAGCAACTCAGACTTGCGTGTTTCCCAATTACTCTTAAAACCATAATGGCAATTTCGATCTCTGTTTTCCGAAGCTAGTGGAGGCGTGGAGCATCATACACAGTTCAAGGTATAGCGGAAGATTTTCACGAATTTTAGAAAAGAACCGCCCTTTCCACTTTAAAAAAAAAATGCAATTGCGCAACACTCTACCTGATCCTGAGAGGAGTGCACAAGTGCATGAGAGAGCATGCACGAGCCTAGTTCCTCTCGTGCACGCCCTGTTTACAAGTTGCTGTTGGCATGGCTCATACATTGTTTACCGTGTCTGCGCGGTTCGTGACTTGTGCCAGGGCTAGCATCATAGCTTACATCAACTTTTACTAGCAGTGATTTTCAAATAGCATGCCAAACTTTACCTGTCGAGTAGAAACTTCGCGACTGAGAAATATTCCCCCAAAACACTCTGGTCTTGTTTCTTTCGTTAGAGGCCTTTCACTTTTTGTCATACAATTCGTAGACACTTTATCTTTTGCGACCCTCAGACATTTTGAAAAAACACGGTGAGAACGCGAGCTTCAATGAATGGCTGAAACCGTAGCCCACCACACATATACACCTGAAAGTCCACATGTGCAGAAAGTGAACCTAGGGACGAGCATGTACGATGGCCTTACGTAAACATATCACCAGAATGATTGACAACTAGGATGACCAATAGTCTTGATGATCCTCCCCTCTTTCTTTAACTTATGTGTGATCTACCAGCATTGCCTTTGCGATCGACTGGTTGATCGCGATCGACGTATTGGGCACCCCGCTCTAACAGCAACATTACACACTAACTAAAGTTTGAAAAATGGGATCAGGAAGAACGAGACCTTTAATTTTATATCTATTTTGTATATTTCTCATTTAGAGTTGCTCAGCTTTCATAACCTCTAATAACTTTATTTGTATTAGGATGACTCAACAGTGATTAAGGTTATGTTTCTATGCTTCCGTTTTCATTCATTGTTGCATATTGTTGTAGTGAATGTGCTCATTATATGTGCAGTATTACCCATTACTGGCATCATTTATACTTCAGCAATCACATTTCACCTAATCATATGTGCACCAGAAAGAGCAGAATTGCTTTATATCTCTCAGGAGATTCCTTCATTTCGTCATTTACAATTGCTCATTGTGATTGGCTGACGTCTTTTGCGCCTCAGTGATGCATTTGCTTCTAAGAATACCTGGCCATGCCGATGCCATGGTTACCTGCGCTGGAGAACACTTGTGATGCATTGTCCATTGCGTGAGTGATGACAATGAAAGCCTGATTTCATGATCCAAATTTAGTCTCCATCTACGTCACCTAATGACCATTTGTATTTCTTGATATTCGAGTGTCATTGACAATGATCTGTGCTCTTATGTGAAATGTATTATAGGTGTTTGTGAATGGTTATTACATTTTTTATACAATAACAGTTCTGTCATTATTCACCCTTGGTTTCTGGTGATGTTAAAAACGTATCAAAAGCATCCATGTGACTAATATTCAATATTAACTGTGTTAGGAACAAACTTAAAGGGACATTCCACTTTTTTAAAAATATACTCATTTTCCAGCTCCCCTCGAGTTAAACATTTGATTTTTACCGTTTTGGAATCCATTCAGCTGATCTCCGGGTCTGGCACTATCACTTTTAGCATAGCTTAGCACAATCCAGTGAATCTGATTAGACCATTAGCATCTTGCAAAAAAATTACCAAAGAGTTTTGATATTTTTCCTATTTAAAACTTGACTCTTCTGTAGTTACATCGTGTACTAAGACTGACAGAAAATCAAAAGTTGCGATTTTCTAGGCAGATATGGTTGGGAACTATACTCTCATTCTGGCGTAATAATCAAAAACTTTGCAACTGTAACATGGCTGCAGGAGGCGCAATGATATTACACACTGCCCGAAAATAGTCCCCTGCCATTGAAAGTTACTAAGGGGACTATTTTCGGCTGCTGCATAATATCATTACACCTCCTGCAGCCATGTTACAGACCCGGAGATCAGCTGAATGGATTCCAAAACGGTAAAAAAACAAATGTTTAACTCTAGGGGAGCTGGAAAATGAGTATATTTAAAAAAAAAAAAGTGCATTGTCCCATTAAATGCAAGTTATGGCATTGTATAATCATGCGTATGTGTGTGAATTCAGGTGGAGGCTCTGACCCATCAGAACAGAGCGACTACTGTTCATGCTGTTCGAGATTCAGAACTAGCCAAACTTCCTGAGGGAGCTCTCAGCTCTATCAAGAGGAAATTCCCACAGGTGTGTCCACCTTACTACCAGAAAACACATCGATGAGTTTGTTAGACCGTATCCTATAACATCACTTCTGGTCCTTCTTATCAGGTAGTCACAAGACTTATTCACCTGCTCGGACAGAAGATCCTCCAACAGGTTAATGGTCCTTTGACAGGTGTGTGTATATCTACATAAATATTCTTCAGTGTTTCTTCTTTACAGTTTCAAGACTATAGATAAGCCTCAGTGATGCATAATAACTATCTGAATCTATCATAACATCTAGCACGCAGCCTCGCTTTGCACACCCCTGGCAGTAAATGGGACGCAGGGAACCCAGCTTCAAATCTCTCCACCATCACTGTGCTCCCCGTGTCAGAAGAGGTTCCTCTGACCGCGTTCACCCTGGAGCTCCAGCACGCCCTTCTGGCTATTGGTGAGGACCATTTTATCCTGTAGATTAAGAAAACAAGCATTTGTATAGTAAGTTTATTGGCTGCTGTATAGTTCGGTAGTAGGACATTGCATTGACACACACAAAAGTCTTAAAGGGGACATATCATGACTTTTCTATGTTTAAGTGCTATAATTTGGTCCCCAGTGCTTCTATCGACCTAGAAAATGTGATAAAGAACAACCCAGTAACTTAGTTTTGATAAACCATTTTCTGCAAGCATGAGAAAAATAGGTCATTAAAATTTGGCTCCCTTTGTGAGGTCAGAAGGGGATAATACCATACCTTAATCTGCTCTATCCAACCATGACACTGCAATTTAGTGCAGAGATCAGCTCATTTGCATTTAAAAGGACACACCCAAAACTGCTAATTTTTGCTCACACCTACAAAGTGGCAATTTTAACATGCCATATACATAATTTATTATAGTATTTTGAGCTTGAACTTCACATACGTACTCTGGGGACACCAAATATTTATTTGACATCTTAAAAAAGTCTTGTGAAATGTCCCCTTAATATAAATGTACATAATTATTTCCTGTTCGGCTTCTAGGACCCACTCTTCTTTTGACTAGTGACATCATCAAACAGCGCCTCGGCGCTGCAGCCTTAGACAGGTGAGCCATCAAAGTGTCATCAAATAATAGCTTGTTGTCAAAGTTTTTTGTATCAAAAGAGAGATAGGTAACCTCCATATTTATACTATTTGAGAAAGTGCAACGGCAGCCAATGATACATCTATGCTGCCTTAAAAAATCGATCAGATGAATGTATCTTAGGAGACAGGAAGTAAATCAAACGTTGGATTCGGGTGTGCCTTGATGCCTTGGAATACAGCCTCCGAAAGCATCATTTTATAGCTTTCGGGCGCAGCCATGGACTGACTGTGGTGTCTTTCTGTTTGTTTAATTCACATAACTCTGAAGTGACAACACTGGCCTTGTTTTGGTCAGGATTATTGACAAGCTCTCATGTTTATTTGACATTTTAACAGTGGCAGATCTACATAGACAAGGAAAAACATCAGATGGCATCGAAAAAATGCCAATACCAAGCCACAGAAAATACCAATGCCTAAAATCTAGTCTCAAACTTTTTTCTCAGCATGTTTGTCTCAAATATAATTTGGCGTAATTGGGTTTACAAGTATAATGTTAATGGTTTCAATACATTTACATTCTTAACATTTTCTTTTAACCCCTTAGGTGTTACCGCACGCTATTGAGTGAAATCTACACTTTTCAAACGATAAGCTTTCAAACAATATAAAGTTTTTCATGATTAGATAAGAATTCACATCCAAAACACCGAAGTAAACGTAGGCGTCCCGCTGACAATACAATGACATTTAGCAGTACTAACCTAAAGGATTATTAGGAACACCATACTAATAGTGTGATTGACCCTCTTTCGCCTTCAGAACTGCCTTAAAGGAATAGTCAATTTTCTTTAAAAAAAATCCAGATCATTTACTGACCACCATGTCATCCAAAATGTTGATGTCTTTCTTTGTTCAGTCGAGAAGAAATCAAGCCCAACATTTAATACTTAACTCAACACTGAACAGGTTTTTTCAACGGAGTTTCAAAGGACTCTAAACGATCCCAAACGAGGCATAAGGGTCTTATCTAGCAAAACGATTATCATTTTTGACAAGAAAAATAAAAAATATGCACTTTTAAACCAGAACTTCTTGTGTAGGGGCTTTCCTGCGTGACCTAACGTAAATGCGTAGTGACGTAGGGAGGTCACGTGTTACATATATGAAACGCACATTTGCGGACCATTTTAAACAATAAACTGACACAAAGACATTAATTAGTATCAGTTGACATACAACAACGTAGGAACGGTCCTCTTTCAACACACTTGTAAACACTGTGGCGGAGTTTTGCGTTCGTCCTCTGTGACCTCTTGACGTCATGACGTATTGCGTGGGGTCACCCTGGCGCATCACGACCGGATCTAGACGAGAAGTTGTGGTTTAAAAGTGCATATTTGTTATTTTTCCTGCCAAAAATGACAATCGTTTCGCTAGACAAGACACCCATGCCCCGTTTGGGACCGTCCATAGTCCTCCGAAACTCCGCCGAAAAAAACCGTTAAGTGTTGAGTCAAGTATTAAATGTTGGGCTCTATTACAGTCCATTAAAATGAGAAAAATCCTGCAATGTTTTCCTCAAAAAACATAATTTCTTCTTGACTGAACAAAGAAAGACATCAACATTCTGGATGATATGGTGAGTAAATTATCTGGATTTTTCTTTTAAGAAAATGGACTATTCCTTTAATTCTACGTGGCATTGATTCAACAAGGTGCTGAAAGCATTCTTTAGAAATGTTGGCCCATATTGATTGGATAGGATCTTGCAGTTGATTGAGATTTGTGGGATGCACATCCAGGGCACAAAGCTCCCTTTCCACCACATCCCTAAGATGCTCTATTGGGTTAAGATCTGGTGACTGTGGGGGCCATTTTAGTACAGTAAACTCATTGTAATGTTCATGAAACCAATTTGAAATGATTTGAGCTTTGTGACATGGTGCATTATCCTGCTGGAAGAAGCCGTCAGAGGATGGGTACATGGTGATCATAAAGGGATGGACATGGTCAGAAACAATGCTCAGGTAGGCTGTGGAATTTAAACGATACCCAATTGGCACTAAGGGGCCTAAAGTGTGCCAAGAAAACATCCCCCACACCATTACACCATTGCATTAATGAGAAATTGAACAGGTGTTCCTAATAATCCTTTAGGTGAGTGTATTTTAGGTAAAATGTTTTGAGGCACACTCTCTTCATAAATGAATCAATTACTCTCCCTACATAATTTATTTTATAAAACATTGTTGAAATGTCTATTCTAGAGGCTTAGAACTTTCCAACGATATATATGGTTTGTAGTGATAGATTAAATTCACATCAACAATACTGAAGTAAACTAAAATGTCCCGTATTCAGAACGGCGGTGCTTAACGGGTAAATACCTTTATAAGTACACTGTCTCTCTCCCTCTCTATCCCAGCGTGCATGAATACAGATTGTCGAGTTGGTTAGGTCAACAGGAAGACATCCACCGCATTGTCCTGTATCAGACAGATGTGTCCCTCACCCCTTGGACTCAGCGCTGTATCAGACAAGCAGATTGCATCATCATCGTGGGACTGGGTGAGCAGGACCCAGCCGTGGGAGAGGTATGTCGTCACAACATCTTACTGTATAAACAGGTGTTGCTGGACTACGTTAATAAAGTTAGATTAAACCAATATCATGCTCCATATTACACATTGGCTACTTACTGGAAATGGAAAAGTTCATATAAAAATGTGCCTATAATTTATCATTCCCTCAGGACGGCAGGCACTTTTATAGGTTTACCCCAAATAAAATGAAGTTATGTGAACCATAGCGCATTGAGCTAAATAAACTGCTCCAAAGCTTTACCGAACAAGAAGAGTTTTTCTTCCGTACTGTAGGTCATTACAGGACCGCTCACGGGCAGAGTACACAACAGTAATAGATGTTATGAGACCACAGGTCCTGCTTCCTTTCCTAGAGAGTGAGAGATTAATCATTTACACCTAGCAGGGAGAGAGGTTTTTTGTTAGCCAGGCGATGTTTGGCGGGCCATTACGTGTGTTTGAAGTCAGATCAGTGGTCTGAGTGGTCATTGATCATGTATTCAGCA
Source organism: Misgurnus anguillicaudatus (assembly GCF_027580225.2). NCBI lineage: Eukaryota > Metazoa > Chordata > Actinopteri > Cypriniformes > Cobitidae > Misgurnus > Misgurnus anguillicaudatus. The sequence goes on from NC_073345.2 coordinate 26,914,218, forward strand.
GACTTTATTATCAACCGCTGCTGTTGCTCATTGAACGAGATATTTATAGCTCACATTTGGTAAATGGGCTTGAAATGGGTATTTGTATTCACATGAAAAGAAGTAAGAGACAACATGGGTGTTATCTTCAATGCACGCCAGCCCATCTGAATATTAGATCAATAAGTATTATAAATGAATGGTACTTCTAAACACACAAATGGATGTGTTTCTGCTATATTTATGGGTACGCATGTTCATTACGGACATTTGTATTAATTTGATGCATTTAGTCTTTTAAAATATAATATTCCTATCCTCTGTCTTTCTTCTTTATCTGCTCTCTCTCTCTCTCATATTCAGCTGGAGCGTATGTTAGAGGGGAGCGCAGTGAGGGCACAAAAACAGCTGGTTCTGTTGCACCGCGAGGACGGCCCTCCTCCCAAAGGAACAGCTGAATGGCTGAATATGCGAAGCTGGATCTCCAGACACCTTCACCTGTCCTGCCCCCGCAGGGTTTTCTCTAAGAGGAGTCTGCCAAAACTGGTACACACACACATATACACACACAGTGTATCAAACATTCAATAATACATTAGGAATGATACCCAGAAAGCTCTAGGAATTAAAGCATGTGTTTCAATCACATTGAGACACATAATAAAGGTTCAACTCTGACCTAAGCTGCCATGATTTCTTTCGCTTTCTTTATTTGTTTTATGTCACACCCAATGGGAATTGAACGATTTGCGCGAGTAGATTTTATACAAAGTCAAAGCAAAGATGTGAATAGACGTCTCAAATGCGTAATCTAGAGCAAGGAGCTCGATGCTTCACATTTGGTGTATAGACGGTTTCATCAGATGCACGTGCGGTGACGCGAAACACATCTGGTTCGAACTTTACTTCCGGTTTCAGTCTTTTTAAAGGTCTGACTAGTTGCCTCGTCGAAAAGAACAAAGGTTTTGGTTTCCAAGGTAATCTATGTGTTGTTTATTTTGCTTGTTATATAAATAAACTACTTTAAACGAACTTTGTTGTTATTTATTCATAGCGGAGATTACCGGAAGTTACGTATTGACCACGAAAGCTACTACCCAACATTATGAGGCGTACACATATAATGCGAATTCAACAATTTGCGTGAGTAGATTAGATACAAAGTCAATGCTAAAACGTGAGTAGACGCAAACTCGAGTGGGACGATACAAATGACACAAATTAGGCAGCACGAATGCCGCAAAAACACGCCGTATTTGCCATAAAAGCGTCTTTGCACAAGTTGAAAATATTCAACTCAAGTGAAAAATTCGCATGACACGAAAATAAATCCTACGAATATTCTGGAGCGAGAAGCGCAATGCTTCGCATTTGGTGTGTACGTAGCATTATGGGGCATACACATTAAATGAGAATTCAACAATTTGGGTGAGTAGATTACATACTATGTCAATGCAATAGACGTAACTCACACGGGGTGATGCGAATGACGCGAATCGGGCAGCGCTATTACAGCGAAAACACATGCTATTCGCCTCATATAGTTGAAAATATTGAACTCAATAGGAGCGTGTACCCAAGCATTATGGGGTGTAACATGAAATTTAAATTTAACAATTTGTGTGAGTGGATTACATACAAAAGCACTATTCGGACGGGATTAGTTTTCCAAACGACGTTTGAGTTTCAGCGTGTCCCCCAGGACGTCTGTGATTTTATGTACCGATTCGGATGGGATTAAAATGATGCAGGCTATTCCAGAGATGGGAGTGTCTGTTTCATGCATTTGGGCGTTGCAGTAGCACGTGCTCTGGATACGTGTGTTTGTAATGTTAAATATTTTGCTTTAAATGTAAAATCATGACAGAACATGTAATTTATTAATTTAATTTTAACAAATCAAAATAAAATATACAAATCCTACTAAAGTAATGTTAGCCTACGTGTTTTATATAACTGTCTGCTTATAACAAACACAAAGAAATGAAGAAATAATGATTAATAAAATTTAATATCTTTATTAATTAACATTACCATTCCGGAGTTGATCAACTTGGAACGGAGTTTCTTATAATGTCAATGATATTACAGTGTTTAGTCTTAACAGTGTATGATATTCAGCTCGTCTTGATTTAATTACTTTATTTTTCCGAATGCGAAAAAACATTCATATCTGAAAGAATGGGACAAGAGTCCATGCTAAAACGTGAGTAGGCGCGAACTCGAGTGGGACGATAAAAATGCCATAAATTAGGCAGCATGAATGCCGCAAAACACACTGTTTTCGCCTAAAATGTGTCTTCGCACAAGTTGAAAATATTCAACACAAGGGCAAAAATTAGTATGGCACAAAGTTAAATCATGTGAGTTATCTAGAGCGAGGAGCGTGTACCCAGCATTATGGGGTGTGAACATAAAATTCTAATTTTACAATTTGCATGAGTGGATTACATACAAAGTCAATGCAAAAACGCGAATAGACGCAAACCCGAGGGGGACGATACAAATTACACGAATTAGGCAGCACAAATGCTGCAAAAACATGCACTATTCCCCTCAAAAATATTCAACTAAAAAAAAATTGCCTCAAATAGTTAAAAAATATTGAACTCAAGGGAAAAATTAGCATGACACAAAGTTAAATCCTGTGAGTAATCTAGAGCGAGGAGCGTGTATCCAGCATTATGGGGCGTAAAGATGAAATTCAAATTTAACAATTTGCGTGAGTAGAGTACATGGGTGATTCTCACGAAACCATTGTAACACCACGGCACTAATGATTTTAGCTGTAAAATGTGTAATATAGTAACATTAAAAAGCATCAGAATCAACACAATACTGTGTTCTACCTTGCACAATGTGTGACTTTAACATAAGAATTTATAATTGGAAATTTTTGTCTAATTTTCTGCTAAAAATTCTCATTACCGCAATGTGTCCGGCTGTGTTTGAACATGCGTTATGTTGTAATTTAATCAAATTAACACAAAAATATTAAGAAAAAAATGAATGGATGTTTTGCTAGACTACTTTAGATGACAGAAAAAATATTTACTGAATATTCATGTATAATAATAATGAAGAAAAATTAGGAAAATGATGTGTCCATGCCTGATGTTCTCATCCTCCGCAACACTTTTTGAGAACAGTTTAAGCACACATACAGAATTTTAATAAAGTTTGATTTTGAGTGACCAAGCACATGGATCAGTTACTTCAAGATGGCTACCAGGTAAGATAATTTTTTTACAGTTAATTTGAAATATTGTCTTGTCAGAATGCTTACACGACATTTTGATTATCATTACCGCAACAGATGCTTATTAAATGTTAATTTAATTAATAGTAGCATAATACTTTGATTTTAAATGCATGTGCAGAATCTCCAAATTATGTTCTTTCAGGTTTGTCATGTCATTTTGAAAATATGTCAGTGTTGATGTTTTCTGAGTGTTGCGGTGATGAGATTTTTTAGGACTAATTTTTTAAATTATGTTACAAAAAGTGTTAAATGATAAGTAAAGTTTTTAAATTAATGTTCCCATTTACTCCAGACTTTGTTTTTCAATGTCTGGTGGGGAAAAAAGTAAATTTAAGCAATTTTTACATTTTCATGCTTGACATTTTTAAAACCAAGTTTTCGTGAGAATCACCCACATAGAAAGTCAATGAAAAAACGCGAATAGAGGCGAACTCGAGTGGGGCGATACAAATGACATGAATTAGGCAGCATGAATGCTGAAAAACACGCCGTATTCGCCTCAAACGTGTCTTCGCGCAAGTTGAAAATATTCAACTCAAGCAAAAAATTTGCATGACACGAAGTAAAATCCATTATAGGGCATACACATCAAATGAGAATTCAGCAATTTGCTTGAGTAGATTATATACAATGTCAATGCAATAGACGTGAACTTGCACGGGGTGATGCGAATGACGCAAATTGCCTCAAATAGTTGAAAATATTAAACTCAAGTGAAAAATTCGCATGACACAAAGTTAAATCATGTGAGTAATCTAGAGCGAGAAGCGCGTACCCAGCATTATGGGGTGTAAACATGGAATTCAAATTTAACAATTTGCGTGAGTAAATTACATACAAAATCAATACAAAAACACGAATAGATGCAAACTCGAGTGGGACGATATAAATGACACGAATTAGACAGTACGAATGCTGCAAAAACACGCCGTATTCGCGAGTCTTTGCACAAGTTGAAAATATTCAACTCGAGCGAAAAAATCTAATGACACGAAAATAAATCCCACGTGCAATGCTTCGTGTCATGCAAATTTTTCCCATTTCTGGGTTTCCTTCATTTCATTTGGTGTGTTGTGTGATTTTTTTTCCCCACCAGATAGAGATGTATCAGCGTGTATTCCAGAAATCCGCCGACCGCCACTCTGATTTTTCTCGCCTGGCCCGCGTTTTAACGGGCAACACCATCGCCCTGGTGCTGGGGGGAGGAGGAGCCAGGTACACATCGATTATACCTTTTCAAAATCAGAAATAGTTCGGCCAAAAAAGAAAATTACTCACCCTGAAGCCATCCACGATGCATATGTCCATCATTTTTCAGACAAACACATTTTCAGTTATTTTCGAAATGTCCACAGTGTCTTGTTAACCTAACAGTATTTTCCTTTGAAAGCCCTTTACTACCTCCTCTAAGTCTTTTTGACCTTCACTCTCTGTCTCTTTCTACTTTATTTTTCCTGATTGCCTCTATTTGTCTTTTGTGGTTGGCAGGAGGGGTTTTAAGGTTGGTTGCTATTTTCTCCCTTGGTTCCTTTGCGCAGTAAACTGTGATTAATTCTGTATAGTGTTAATGATGTCCTGCCTCTCTTAGGATAGAAAGACTCACTAGTTTTATTTAAAGATAAAGCAACACGGTGCTATTTATGTCTTACAGCTGACTGACAGAGTTGTAATTCCAACTGTTGTTGGTTTTATTGAAGACATCTTTGTGCAGCATTATATTTTTTTGGTCACATTCCAAGCCCAACAATATAGTATAGTAATTTTGTTATAAGACGATTTTTTGATAGTTATTACTACTAACGGTCCGTTTTTTCTCCTTTCAGGGGTTGTTCTCAAGTGGGCATCATCCGAGCATTGAGTGAAGCTGGAATCCCTATTGATTTGGTGGGTGGCACTTCTATCGGCTCTATGATGGGCGCTCTATACGCAGAGGACAGGAGTTATAGCCGGATGAAGATCAGGGCTAGAGGGTGGGCCATGGTGAGAGACCACTATTTACCACCCTTAAAACACAACCTTTCCTTAAAACACATCATTCTAACTTAAATTTGAACAATTTCAGGAAATGACATCTGTGTTTAAGAAAGTGCTGGACTTGACCTACCCCGTCACTTCAATGTTTTCTGGAGCTTCATTCAACTCTAGCATTAATGGTGTCTTCAAGGATAAACAGATTGAGGTGAGACTAACGGGCTGAAGTGTTTCCTGGGAGACCACAATCAGCACATTTAGAGGTAAAACATGTTTGGCTTTTCTACAGGATCTCTGGATCCCATATTTCAACATTACCACGGACATCACCGCCTCCGCGATGAGAGTGCACACTGACGGTAATGCCAAATATGTCACTTGCATTTTTAAACTTTTGCCTAACCAAGACAAATGCCTGATAGTTCCTGTTTCTCGATTCCAGGCTCTCTCTGGAGGTATGTACGGTCCAGCATGTCTCTTTCTGGGTACCTGCCACCACTGTGTGATCCAAAAGACGGACACCTGCTCATGGACGGAGGCTACATTAATAACCTGCCGGGTGTGTAGTAGGTCATTAGCTCCCTCCAGTTTGTAAATATGGCATGATATGCCAAAAAACACAGACCTGGTTGTATGTAAAAGTGAAGAAGTATGTGTTGGATGGCATTGGTTTTGGTTTGTGATGGTGATTGATTGGTGCTGCGGGTATCATCATCATTTCCCACCCCCCTTTCTAGCGGATGTGGCGCGTTCTATGGGTGCCAAGGTTGTGATTGCCATAGATGTGGGCAGTCAAGATGAAACCAACCTCACCAACTACGGTGATGCCCTCTCGGGCTGGTGGCTGCTATGGAAACGCCTCAACCCACTGGCTGAGAAGGTCAAGGTGAGCATACTTGGTAACTAGTATTGACTTGGTAGATGATATAACACGTTAAAAAGGATGAGTCAGACCATATCTAAGACCTTGATGTTGGGCTCTTGTGACATGAGCCAGTATGCAACCACATTGTGGGCCATTAACCACATAGGATGACCCACCCAGAACCCATTTCTTGTGAAAATTTAAGAATTTTTACGGTTTGTGTGATGATTTCTCAGGTGTTGAACATGACTGAGATCCAGGCACGGCTGGCGTACGTATGCTCTGTGAGACAACTCGAATCTGTCAAGAATAGCGACTACTGTGAATATATCAGACCTCCAATCGACAGATACCGCACGCTCGAGTTTGGCAAGTTTGATGAGATCAGCGTGAGTCTGTTTTTATCTTGCATCCTAAAAAGCTCGATCTGTTTTTACTTTGTTTTCACATTTGCAGTTTTTGTGGACTTACACTCCCTTTCACGCTCGGCAGGGATTTGTTTTGGTTAACCACGTGTGTCTATGTGTCACAGCGAAGTGGGCTACCAGCACGGGAAGACAGTGTTTGACGTGTGGTGCAGAAGTGGGGTGGTAGAAAAGATGATGAAGGATAGACATCAAGAGGAATTTCACAAAACACAGAACAACGTGAGGCAGAGATTAACCAAGCAATTGATTTTAATCTGGAGATTTGACTTGTTGAACCAGTTCTTCCCTTTCGTTTATTGTGGTTCCCACAGGTGGTGACCTGTCCAAATGCGTCCTTCACCGATCTGGCTGAGATTGTCTCGCGGATCGAACCAGTTAAACCTGCTGTCATGGATGGTAAATGATTTTGAAAGCTTTGTAAATTTACTTAAGTTTTTAACTGGATGTTGGCAGTCAGTTTCAGAGATTTTTGGCAGGTTTCCTTTTGACGATTCAATTCCCAGCATATTGATCTCTCTTTGGCTGCTTCTTAGCTGGCTGTCATTTAGTGTTTGCATGTTTTGAGTACAAGCATCGTTAGGCTAATGTTTTGGAAATCCCACGCTCCCTTCTCTCTTACAGATGAATCTGATTATCATACAGACTATGAAGAGGAGATAGCAGAAAGTGCTCTGTCAGATATGGAGCTCTACTCCCATCACGGCGAGCACACAGAGGAGGAGCTGACAGCAGATACGGTGAGTGTAACACGCATATTTAAAGTCGAATTTTACGTCCATTTATAATGTTGGCCCTGTTTTCTTCCACTTAAAACGGATATACCGTAAAACTTCAAATAATAGCCCGGGCTTTTATTTTCCCAAACCTATCATCACACCAGGCGTCTAAAAGAGACAGGCGTCTATAAGAGACAGGCTTTTAATTTAATTGTTCCAGCATGACAGCAGGAGGTTACCACATATTACGTTTTATTTTTAATTTGAATGTGTTTAACAAATTAGTTCGTGTAATAACAACAGTCTTACATTATTGGCAGTATAAATAAAGCAAACAAGGATATGTTTTTTTATTGGTTGTTGCGTGAAATCTTACCCAGATACAACAGTGCTATTTTCTGATTGGCTATTGTGTAGCCTCTTTCTCTTTTTTTGTATAGGCTCGCTCGACTAGAACTCTAGGGAAGACGGGCTTGATAGAGAGAGAGAGCAGTGCGGCCAGATACATTTTGGGCGCTGCAGCATATTAAATATGATAAATAGTGTTTCCGCGCGAGAAATACAATGTGTGGCGGGAGTCCATGCATGACAAAAGACTGAAAGCCCGGCTATTATCAGCGGCCCAAAACACTACCGGCCCACCGGGAAAAGTCCCGTCTCTCCCGATTGCCACGTCGCTACTGTCATCATCACCTCAATCCTGGCGACGAAGCTTGTTGTGTTGTCATAGTGATGAGTAACGGAAAGACTGCGTCTGTCACGTGACATCTACCGGTAAGCAAAAAAAACTTTAGCGTGTTCAATCTGCACCAAAGAACTGTCTTAAACAGACTATCTGACGGGTTTTAGAAGATTAAATACAACCCGAAACTTAAAAACAGACCAGGCCTTTATTTGAGACAGGCGTTTATTTACCCAAACCTGTCGTCACACCAGGCGTCTAAAAGAGACAGGCGTCTATTTGTTGACACTTGGCAGATTAAAACAAAGTCTAGTACTATTGTATAGGTGGTGCTGGTCATTTGAGTAATTGTGAACGCTGTCATCCGAATTAGGGGGTGTCCGATATAACGATATTTGATCGTGAATGAATTAGTACTGCAACTATTAATCGTGTGTCCCATTAAAAATGCCTCTGAAATCGATTTAGAATCGATTCTGTGTTTCATGCACTGCTTGTGCATGTGCTATGGCATTTGGTCAGTAGGAAGTCCTTATCAATCTAAAATCATTATGAATCGGAGTCGTTTATAACGTGCATTTAAAAAAGCAACACTCGTTAAACAAAATCGTTCAAAATATTCTTTATTATCATGAAAATACCTGAATCAATTTGAAGGACAGCAATATAAATATTCCTATAGACATTTCCTGGAATAGCGTTTGTAATGCTACTTCTTCTGTGGTACAAAGGGGGTTTCTGCATGAGAGCGCCCCCAGGGTTTGGTATGTGCCAGGATTTCACCGTAATTCATTAAAATTCATTAATTGAGAAATTTTGCACGATTAATAGTTGCAGCCCTGGAATGATTACAAATGTCTCCACGATCCACTTTTTCGGAAATATCGGCCGGGTATACTTTTTTCCGCGTACTGCTCGTGCGCGTTTGACATATACGCACTACAGAGGATTTTTTTATTCAAATTATTACTCTACCAGATCATCAGGGCAGCACTGATTCACAACATTTACAGTACATTAAAACAATTATGATACATGAAGGAAAATAGCGGATCCACCATTCCAAACAAACACTGTAAAAAATCCATAGAAATTACAATGGTATTGCAGCTGGGTTGCCGGTAGGTTGCCGTGGATTTGGATTTATGTTATTTACTGGCGGGAGTTTGTTCGGGGTTGAATGAATTTTGAATATTGGCAGGTCTTTGTCTTTACAGAATAAAACTTTAAAGTAAAAGTCTCATGCACAGCATTCTGGGAACCAGAAATCATCATCAAACTTTTTCTGTTTTTTGCTTCAGATTTTGTTTCCCAGAATGTTTTGCTTGATTCTGTTTTTTTTTTGTTTTGTTCTGTAAAGACAAAGACTTGTAACTGTTTAATGTTCATTTAACTTTGAACAAAATGTTGCCAGTAATAACATAAATTTAAATCTACGGTAAGTTACCGGCAACCCAGCTGCAATTTTTTTTACAGTGAAGTTTAGAACAAACATCAAGAAAACAAAGAGGAATCAAACATAATGGTGACAAAAATGCTCCACAGCTTTCTGTTGTTGGAAAAAGTGAAGATAAAAGAAGAAAAAACGAAGGTGTGTGTACAAACCCTGTCTATTGCCTTTGTGTAATTGTTGGTAGTGTACTGTACTGTCTCAACATTTTCACACGCATGCGCTGTCGTACGTGGATTTGCAGTGGCATTAAATCTACACTTAATTAAAATATGCTTGAAAATGTACTTTCGCCTAAATTGTATGTCTTTCCCCCTTTAAAGGTGCAGTGTATAAATTTTAGCGGCATCTAGTGGTGAGGTTGTAAATTGCAACCAACGGCTCAGTCCACTGCTCACCTCTCGCTTTTGAAACACATAGAAAGCTACTGTAGCCACCACAGGACAAACATGTCATCATCGGAGACAAATTAGTAAAAAAATGTGTCCGTTAAGGGCTTCTGTAGAAACATGGCGGCCCAAAATGGCGACTTCCATGTATGTAGATAAAAACGTCTCATTCTAATGTAATAAACACATAACGGTTCATTAAGAAAGGTCTTTATACACCCTTGATAATATAGTTTTATATATTATTTTGCATTTCTGTCAAAAGATCCTTCTAAAAATTACACATTGCACCTTTAATATTTTGTTACCTTGTACTGCGTTTTTAAATGAAGGCATTAGTATGGCTGTATTAAGGCTCAGTAATGGCAGAATAGTCTATAAAAAACCAACATGAAAGAAAACCGTGCTAAGACTTTCCCCATATCGTGCTAAGATTTTCCCCATATCCCCAATCATATACTGAAAGCTTCATTTTTAACACTTCAGTTACTGTATAATATGTATATGAATTTGTTTGAATTTCTATTGAATTGCAATTCTGCTTCCTTTAATTCAAATCGAATTGAAATTCTAGATCCTGTTTTTGACATCAATTCAAATTCAAGAATTGAATTGGAATTAAGGAGTCATTCTCAATTCAATTCAAAGCCTGATGTGACCGCAACGCGGATCAAAGCCATCTAAACTTTTTTCAAATGTTTTTGTCAACCGAACCCCCTTTACTTGAAGTACCCCCTGAGATTTTAAGTAAATATTTAATAGCACAATTGCATGTTCAAATGTATTTTTATTTTTAATTTATTTGAACTTTTTAATTTATTTATTTTTCATCTCTTCATCTGGAGTATTTTATGTTATAATTACCTTCATCTGAAAATGTTTTGTAGTGTTGTGTAATGGTCACATGACATGCAGATTAAACAAATAAAAAAAATTTTTGTTAGTCTAAAATTTATTTTAAAAATCATTTAGTTGCGTCTTGTAATTTAATTGTAAGTAATGAATAAAAATTTTTGTCAACTCACAAACCCCCTGCAATTCCCCCATAAACCACTAGTTTGGAAAACTAAACTCATAGAGAATGAGACCACATTCTCATTTTCTCGTATTTGAGGCGTGGTTTACGATTGCCCAGAGCTGTTTATTAGGCGCTACGAATGTCTATCAAATGCCTCTGTATGTAGCTCATAGCCAATCGTTTCAATTATACCAGATGACTTATGTAGAGTGACATAAATTCAAATGTAAACAACTTTTGTCGTCTAAGTGTGCACACAGCTGAAAGCTATGCAACTAAACCGGTAGCTGTATATTGATATTAAAAAGCAACACAACTTAGTGGCACCGTGACAACCACAGTACAGGCATAATGACAATATGATATAAATAAATAACACTTACCATTTAAAAGTTAATTGTACTACGTCGACTACGATGCCTAGCAGGTGGGCTCTATAAATTTCCGTGGCTATAATGTGTTGCAATATTCAAACATCCTTCCTGGATATGAAATTGTTTAACGCCAAAAGTTGCTCTTTTTTTATAAAATTGCGTTCAAAACTACTAAGAACACTATCTAAGGCTGCATTGAAAAATAACTTCACGTCTGCTGCAGTGTTGGATTAACAAAACTGCTTCGGTGTGTCGCATAGACGTCGTCATCTTCTTGCTGCCACGCCCCCGTTCTGTGATTGGTTCCCTATTTTAGGGGCAAAATTGGTCCATAGTTTCCATGATAGACTTGCAGCGTGAATAAATTGGCGTGCAAGGCAACATGGGGAAACCCAGGCTACATCTAAACGACAAAAAACTGAAAGTGATAACAAGATGCGTTTCCTATGCGCAAGAAGCGCTTATCTTTCGCTCGCGTATATAACTGGAATTCCTGGAGCTGTTTTGACTCTTAAACATGTAAGTGCTGATTTTATGTTTATTTTTATGTTTTTACAAGTAAAATACTTTCATATGTACACACAAACAATAAGTGCATTTGGCACACAGCATTGTTTTGGATGGTCTGCAAAATATACGTTGTAAAAGCTGACCAATCAGGTTGTGACCTTATCATTGTGCCTTTAGGTTTGCAGTTAAAAATACCATTGTGAAGTTGAACACTAGGTGAACCGGGATTTTGTTTTTCTTTTTTGGTCCGGACAAGCTACAAGTGTGAACACGCCCATAGTATACATAACCATTTTCCATCATCTCTCTGGCCATTAGAATCAAACAGGTTGTTTTTGCTACTGTACCAGTTTGTTATTATTTTCTAACACATTTGAAAATGATTGTTTGCTGCGGCAGACTAAGTTGCTAAAATACAGTAGGTGTTATGTAAATGTGTGTGAAGACTTGCTAATTATTTTTCTCTAGGATGAAGAGTTAGAGAGGACTCACAGACAGCGTGTGCGCTCTGACACGGAAAAGGAGGCGCGTGTCCTCGCAAACTCTGCAAACCTCAAGCCCCTCCAGCCCTCCAAATCAGAAAAGCACATGGCCAAAAAACACTCCTGACCCTTGATCCCTTTCAGAGTATTAACACTGACACTCCCAAGATTCGGGATTAAAACCTCACATTCCAAGTTCTTCCTGAGGTTGGGAAGCAAAACCGTTTGTATTTGCAATGGCTTTTTCCATATTCTAATGCGAAGGAATTCAAAGAAAAAGTCTGACTTTCACAGCACTGTTTAAGACGGATATGCCAAGTAACGTGGCATGAGGTTGTAAATCAAGACTATCCCAGTGTATCATCTTTGGAGTCCCTGACTGTGAACTCTGCTGGAAAACATTCGGATTGCAGTGTCAACTTTACTTAGTCCTGAATTACAGATGGAGGAGGAATTCACATGAGGAAGACAATCAATTTCAATGTTGTATTTATAAATTGTGTAGATCGGATTGCTTGAACCGCATTTCTTTCCACCATAAAAACAGCAAAAGAAAAGAGTAAGGACAAGTAAGTCGTCAAAAAAGAAAAAGAATGTGATGTTGACTGATGCTTGTATTTATAAGCTCCAATGACTGATGTTGTTTTTGTTTAATCATCTCCGCAACATCCTGACAAGTCGATTTGTATAGCTTGTCTATTTCACACAGACGATGCTTTACTGAAGAAGACTTTGTCTGATGTGGACTGTAGGCAGCTTGGTGACAGATCTAATCTAACCAGCATCATTTATAACGCAGAATGTTTCAGATGAATAACTACTCTTACCCTTCAGCAGTGTGTGATCAGACAAATACAGCTCATGAAAGCAGAAAGACTTTAAAATCACGTCATTGTTAAATGTTAACCGTAGTGCCTTTTTGTCTTTAATAACATCAGAGAATAATATTCTCAAACACTAATCATAATGCCAGTATTGATTTATGTGCAAGTGTGTTAAGCACGTGTTGATTGTAGATTATGTTTGAGCATGATGTCATTTTTTATTATGTCACCTTGACTAACAAAGTGCATGTGGAGATTTCTGGTTCATTCATTTTTGATTGTTTGTGTGCCAACATTTATGTATAAATATGTTATAACAATATGCTAATAATAAAGCTTTCTGACATCAAGTTGATCTCTGTTGGGTCTTTTTGGGTCCAAAGCCAACCAAATTAGTTACTGCCAAACAAGAATATGCAATTGTTTCCAATTGACTGCACAATCTTGTGCCATTTGTCATCTTATTAAAATGCTAATCTGAAGTGTATTTTCCAAATTGTTATATTCTGAGACTGCTGAGCATTTTAAATATGTTTGCTTGTTTAATAACGCCGGGAGGCTCAAGCTTAAACTGCCTGCCGTACAGTGCACTCCAGGAAACGCGTGGACTCCGCAATTATGAGGATGAATTATTGTATTTGACTGTAAGTCTATGGTTTTTATGCCTAATGGAGACTCTACAATCTTCAATCACTGCTCGGTGTGAACTCTGTGCAAAACAGCCTCAGCAGGGCACTACACGTGAGATTTACTGAATACGATATTGAATAAAGCCAAAAGACTTTTGTGTAGTGGGAACCATGGGACTGATCACAGTTAATGAATTAATGCGTGTGCATCACGTGCGCTTAATCTACTCTGACACATGCGAGATTCAATGCGTTTTTTTCCATGCAGATTTTAAAGAGCACTTGGATGAAGAGTATAATCAACTGGGATTTGCTAGTTAATAGATATTAGAGACTGTTCTATGTATTATTTTATTCTATTCATACGGCTGTTTTTTATTGTTTAGTTGTTTTGCATGACAGGAACACTTTAGATCTGAAGTTGGGGGAGGGTGATAAAAATCTTAAAATGTAAGTCAAACTGCCGCTTTAGAAAACACAACTCGCATTTACTTTAAAGGTCACCTAATATGAGAAATTTAGGTCTAAAAGTTTGGCGTGTGCTTTGGACACGGCTGCTGTGGAGGTTAGCACACCATCTACTGGCCGTCCTTCAATGTGATGCCTGACCAACGACCACCGGTGGAACCTGTTTAATCTCCTTATTTGTTTACATCATATATACATATGTATCTCTTAAGGGTTTTTTCCTCCTAGGACTTTTTTCCTCTTAGGCTTAAAAAGTCGGGGGGTTTTCAACCCCGGGGAATCTGCCGACGTACATACACACCGGCGCAGACTTGAGCTTCCAAAGAAGTACGGTCAAAAAGTACGGGGAAGCTTGTTGATGCTTTGGCCTCTCTGAAGTCTGTTTTCTTGGAACTTTGGTTTGAAGGTTTTGGTTTACATCGTATGCGAAGAAGGAAGAAGCGAAGAACGTTTAGGCTATATTCGGATTGGTTGCTGGTGTTTTGCCGCTGAACCGCGTCATAGCTCATTACTATAAAGTTGAGCTTCTTTCAACTTTCTAAATGACGCTCTGATCGCTTAAGATGCCCAAAACGCAACGCCGATGGATTTGACGCTCCTTGCAGCTGACAGAAGCCAGCTTCCATTGTAAATGACAGACTTCCGGTAACTTTGGAAGCTCAAATCTGCTGTGGTGTGTACTTACACTAAGCACCCTCTTCTATACGTTACATCATTATTATGCTCGTTTTTAAAGTTTATTTATAGCTGCTGTATTTTGCTACTTATGTTGTCTGTCGATTTTTCTGTTTTCCCCTGCTTCTATTAATGTAAAGCTGCTTTGAAACCATTACCAATTGTGAAAAGCGCTATATAAACAAAATTTTATAGAATAGATTTGGTCGGGTATAGTGTAAAATTAGCAGCCTTGAGTTTTGAGTAATTAAAATGTGTTTTCGCACAACGTACCTGAACTATTGCGTGTGTGCATTGAGTCCTTTTTCAACCCCCCTCTCTTTGCCAAGAGCACTTGCGACACGGTTAGGGTGGCCAATCATGCCAGTTCCGCCGGACACGTCCCGAACATGTTTTCGGGTTCATTCTCCGGAAGTCGTGTTGGTCGACAGCATACGTCATCAAGGTTTAATATTTCGGGTTTAATTAAAGAAAAGCAACCGTTACATTTCAAGGTAAGAATGAAACTACAATGATTGTATGTCTTAAAAGGAATAAATCTTAATTTTCGAATGTATTGAGAACCTCGATGACGTATGCTGTCGAGCAACGCGACTTCCGGAGAACGAACCCGAAAACATGTTCGGGATGGTCTGGAGGAACTGGCACGAATGGCCACCCTGTGTGTCCGAAGGTTGGTTAATTTTCGTTGAGCCAGAGTGATCAATCAATTTTATATGCACATTTTAGCATTTATCTTGGTGGCGTCGTCAGATAACAAATGAAAATAAATGGAGCAGCGACCAAAATTGGTTGCGAGGGCATCAATTCAATTCAATTCAATTTTATTTATATAGCGCTTTTCACAATTTGGTAATTGTATCAAAGCAGCTTTACATAATAGATGCAGTGAAAAGCACAGAAAATCGACAGATAGCACAACATAATAAACGATAGCACAAGCAGTTAAATTTGCTACGGCTATAAATCAACATTATAAACAAACGTATTACTAATGTAACGTATAGAAGTTAAGCCCAAAAAGGCTGCCTCCCCGGGTTGAAAAACCATCAGGGTTTCTTTCTGTCTGACTGATGCGTGCCGGGCTGTAGACACGTCGGTGCCATTTACATTCAGTTCCAGTTGGGTTTAGAAAATTGCAAGGTCAGGTCAGACCTGGATCTTATTTTTCAGATTTAAGACCCGGGTCCGGTCTTTCTTTAAAAAAAAAAGATGCATGTCGGGTTCATGTAAAAAGTGTTTTGTACCATTTCGTGTCAGGTACATTTCTTTGGACCAGAGAAGACCTCCAGTGTACGCGACCACCCTGTAATAATAAAAATCTGCCCATTCATATTTTTTTCTAAATTCCTGTAAAAACCTTAAAGACACAAAAGTGGAAAGCAGGCAAGTTTTCATAGTACTACTATTAGTAGAACTGGACCCACTAGAGGGAAAAGTAGTCGGTGATCCACTTTTTTCTCCTTAAAGACTGGGTTTTACGACTCGACAGCTTATAAAAACTTGTTTCTGTGTTTTTTGACTTGTTAGCTGTACATCTTGTCACACAGCAGCTTTTAGGCATTATTTTGTTTTTGTTATAAGCCAGAAATGACAAGGAGGCGGCCTCTCGCAATACAAATTCAATGGTGACGGTTGGATTTTTTTTTCCCCGGTGGGCATGGTTTTCAAATTAGCATAACTGCGCTCTGTCTCTATGGGACAAATTGTGTTTTCTGAGCAAACTGACATCATTGTGCAGGCCCCGCCCACAACCGTCCAAAGACCATAGTTGGGTAATAATTTCTATTTCAAATCTTCTTTACATAATTCATCACCGCATATTCATTATGAATAATAAAGTACTGTGATTGTCTTATTAAAAATAATGTATGTTTTCAGTGCAGATAGAGACAGAGCGCAGCGCGTCATAACCTGAAAACCACGCCCACCGGGGGGGAAAGCAATCCAACCGTCTCCATTGACTTTGTGTTGCGAGAAGCCGCCTCCTTGTCATTTCTGGCTTATAACAAAGAACTGAATAATGCCTAAAAGCTGCTGTGTGACAATATGTACAGCTAACAAGCCAAAGAACCCAGAAATAAGTTTTTATAAGCTGTCGAGCCGTAAAACCCAGCCTTTTAAGCAGAATAACATGGATCGCCGACTACGTTTCCCCCTAGTGGACGCAGTTCTACTAATAGAAGTACTATGAAAAGTTACCTGTATCCATTTTTGTGTCTTTAAACGCTCGTTTTTTGAAGTCGACAGCTTATAAAAACTTTTTTTTTTTTTGGCGTGTTAGATGTTGTCACACAGCAGCTTTTAGGTATTATTCTGTTTTTAAGTTTAATCTGTAAATAAGTTTTTATAAGCTGTCGACCCCAAAAAACGAGCGTTTAAAGACACAAAAATGGATACAGGCAACTTTTCATAGTACTACTATTAGTAGAACTGCGTCCAATAGGGGGAAACGTAGTCGGCGATCCACTTTATTCTCCTTAAAGACTGGGTTTTACGGCTCGACAGCTTATAAAAACTTATTTCTGGGTTCTTTGGCTTGTTAGCTGTACATATTGTCACACAGCAGCTTTTAGGCATTATTCAGTTTTTTGTTATTAGCCAGAAATGACAAGGAGGCGGCTTCTCGCAATACAAAGTCAATGGAGACGGTTGGATTGCTTTCCCCCCGGTGGGCGTGGTTTTCAAATTTGCATAACTGCGCTCTGTCTCTATAACAGTAAATGGGGAGGGAAGCAGCAGCAGCTCATTTGCATTTAAAGAGACACACAAAAAACAGCACTTTTTCCTGCACACCAAAAAAGGGGGCCTTTTCTACATGTTATAAAATGTATCTATAGGTTATTTGGACATTAAACTTATAATAGTCTAATATTACACCTTGATAGATTTTCCTTTTTTTAAAGGTCACATATTAAGTAAAAAATCTTTCTGCCGTCTAATTCTCAAAGCAGTCCGCTGTTATTGTTGCAGTTGCTTTGGAATAAAATTGTATGTTAGGACTACTGTAAAAAGTTCTTTACATTTTACATATAATTGAATATAAAGTCCTCTGAACTAAAAATTACAGCTTAAAGCCATTTTCTGTCTGCCTTGTCACTGCATCAGCCTGCACCTGCTCTGCATCTCACTGGCATTGCTGTAGCTGTCAGTTATTCAAACAGCTGTGTTGTTTAATAGGGTGTGATTCATGCAGCCTTCATAGGTAGCCTACCATCTCTTTGTCACATGTGGTCTGCAAGTCACAAAGTGCCATCTCGACAAATGGGATATTATAATAGATGCTGTGTGTCTACCAAAACAGCAAGGAAAAATAAATGTGACTCATGGTTTCTCAGGCAATAGGTTTTGTTATTTCTAGTTGTACATCTTAAAGCATGCTAAACTGTATCTGATCCCTTTTATTATTCTCTTTTACTTTAGTTGTGGTAAACACTTAATTGGATAAGTTATATGTTTATCAGAAATGCCTTTTAGTTATGTTTGGTTAAGTCATCCAAAAAACAAAGCATCTTTAAAACTGTAGTGCTTTTTCCCATTTTCACGGGCTGAGCAGATATTGTGAGCCTGCAGAAGTGCTAATAAGATTATGAGAGATGACACAGTTCGGGCAAAAGGTGAAGAATGTGACTGGATGTATGCGAGAGAAGCTATTAAAGGTGATCTTTATTTAAGCAGTCAAAACTAAGGGAAGGTTCAGTGCCGTGGCACTGTGAATAACAGTTTGGTAATTATGCAGGCTTCTATACTAATCTGCGGGGAAGAAAATGACAGAAAGGTTATTTGTATTCACCTTTTGTTTCTTTTGTATTTCACACTGCTTGCAAAGGGCGAGCAGCTCTGCATGCTGTATTATACTTAATTTTCTTCAATTCATTTCAAACCAATATGGACCAAACTGGGTAATTTTAGCAATAGGTGTGCTTTTTACTTGTAGTTGGCCATTATGTATTGCTCCAAACCTCTTAAAGTCTAAAGCTTAAAAGGACACTCCACCTTTTTTTGAAAATAGGCTTATTTTTCAGCTCCACTAGAGTTAAACAATTGAGTTTTACCATTTTGGAATCCATTCAGCCGATCTCCGATTCTGGGGGTACCACTTTTATCATAGCTTAGCATAATCCATTGAATCTGGTTAGACATTAGCATTGCGCTCAAAAATAACCAAAAACTTCAATATTTTTCCTAAAACTTGACTCTTCGATTCTCTAGGCCGTTATGGACTATACTCTCATTCCGGCGTAATATTCAGGACTTGCTGCTTTACAATGGGTGCAGCAGGTGCAATAATATTACGCAGTGCGTGAAAATAGTCCCCTTGGTAACTATTAATAGCTGGGGACTATTTTCGGGCATTGCACAATTTTATTGCGCCTGCTGCACAGGCTGAATGGATTCCAAAACCGTAAAACTCAATTGTTTAACTCTAGGGGAGCTGGAAAATAAGCATATTTTCAAAAATGTGGAGTGTCCCATTAAAGACCCATTGAAGTGCCTTTAAATGTGCAGCTTTGTTCGATGCATTAGGGTGATTCTCGCGAAACTAGACTTATGAGGTGTTGAGAAACATTTTGATGTAAGTAAATGCAAAATCAGGAAGCATACATTTACAAACATCTCATCATGTACTATTTTGCACATGATTTCAAATGACATCATACAAACCAATTTTTTTTCCACATTTAAGGGGAACATTTTCATTACCACAACGTGTCCATGACTGGATTTGGGTTCTTTGACATGGAAATATTTATAATTAAAAAATCAAAAAAATAAAAGACTTCAGTACATGTTCAACTATAAACATTTACAGTAAAGAAACATGTGGTATTTGGTGATCATTGGTAAATGTAGAGACTATAATAAGGAATATAAATGTGTCCAAGAAAAATTTTCTCATCCTCCGCAACAATTTTTAATCATTGTTTAAGGCCTCAAGGAACTAACATTTTCAAAAAAAAAAAATAGTTGGAAGGGACATAATTGACTGTGATACTCAAGATGACTACCAGGTAAGCAGTTCATATTTTTTCTCTCCAGATAAAAGTTGAAATTTTGTTTGTCATAGTGTTTTAGTTCTCATTACCGAAACATGAGTTTATAAATGCATATATTTAATGTAATATCATGTTGTGGAAATGATAATGTTTGATAATTATTATAATCTAAAAAATGTAAATTATTCTATAGGAAATATTTTTTAAATCCTATAAAATAGATAGTTGTAGTAAGTTCAGACCTTAATCTTATATGTGTAAAAAAATGGCTATAAGGGCTTTTAAAAAAGGGCGGGGCATATTGAGTGGCCACTCCCCATTTAAAATTGCCAGTTTAGTGTTATTTACCTCAGCACAGAATGATGTCATAAATTTTATGATTCATCTTGGCGAAAGTGAGAGAATTTGTTTTAAATGCATCTAATTTTGTCAGTGTTTTGGAGCACACACGTTTAAAGACATCTTTAAGGCTGACATATTTATATTAAAAGTCGAAACCGCTCTTTAGTTTTAATTTTAAATAGGGACCTTAAGACTAGCATTCACACGTAAAAGACTTATTTTAATTTTAATGGATGCAATAACACCGGCCTGTCTTTGCATAATACATCGTATTTCTTTCAAAAAAGAAAAAGGTTTCTCTCTGAAATAGCAGTTATTTTTTTTACACTTTTAGACTTTTTAAAGTAGATTTAGATTTTGTTAGTCTTGGCTGTTTCACATCATGACGCTGCAGAACTGTATGCGCCTCACTTCCTGTATCAGCCGCTAAGTGGCGTCGCGTGGCAGCGGTATTTCAGCTCTATTTGTGTGGTGATTATAAGCAGGTAAAGAACAGTTATTTACAGTTATTTACTCTGTTGTTTAGCTCATGTCAGGATGACAGACGAGGTGGCGCCCGTGACCTTTCTGCAGCGGGCCATACTTTGCCCGCCTGCTAATTCATTGTCTTGTTTTCCCTCGAGAATGGGCACAAGCGTCGTCTGTAATGAATGAGCTTGAGGAGAAATATGGGTCATGGGTTGTAAGCGAGTATTTAAAGAGAGAGACTAGTTAGTTAACTATATTTTGCTTTATAACAGCACATAATTTTCAAAGTGAAAGTGATTGTATTCTGTTAAAAGGCGGTTTGCAATGGAGGTTTTGCCCAAATTAGTAAACATAGTGCAACCAACTATAATAAACGCTATATTAGATTGTTTTAAACATGGATACTAATGAACAAAATGTCTGTTTTATATTTATGTTTGAGTATTGCTGTGTTTGAATATTGTAATGTTGTTGTTTTGTTTAAATTAAAATTTAATTAGCTTATAACAAAAGACAGACGGTCATTCTACCCTGCTTAAAAAAACAGCATACCAGCAAGACCAGCATATGTTGTGTTTTGGTGCTGGTTTGCTAGTGAACACCAGCTAAACCAGCATCAGCACCAGCATTAGCACCAGCTAAACCAAACCCAAACCAGCATTAGCACCAGCTATACAGCACCAAACCAGCATTAGCACCAGCATCCCATGCTGGTCATACCAGCAAGACCAGCATATGTTGTGTTTTGGTGCTGGTATGCTGGTGACCACCAGCTAAACCAGCATAGACCAGCATAATTCCCATTGTTTTTTTCAGCAGGGTAAACGTCACATATAGGGCGATGTAATGGCTTGAAGGCCAATATGATGGGAGAAATAGTTGATATAATGAATGACATAATTTCCGACCACTTAATAAGTTTTGTTTGCTTCTTTATAACAAATTTTGTTTCATATAGTTTCAGTCAGTTTTAATATGCTTCCCTACATCAGCGTTGACATTTTCAAACACTGTTTCACTATAGTGAGACTATTTCATAGACTTCAATTGATTTATATCAGGCTAACCTATCCCTAATAACTCTACTTCTAAACCTAACCTTTAAAGGTGCAGTGTGTAATTTTTAGAAGGATCTTTTGACAGAAATGCAAAATAATATACAAAACTATATTATCAGTGGTGTATAAAGACCTTTCATAATGAACCCTTATGTGTTTATTACCTTAGAACAAGACCTTTTTATCTACATACACAGAGGGTCCCCTTACATGGAAGTTGCCATTTAGTGCTGCCATTTTTCTACAAAAGCCCTTAACGGACTATTTTTTTTACTAAGTTGTCTCCGACGATGACATGTTTGTCCGGTGGCGGCTACTGTAGCTTCTCTATAGACTATGTGTTTCAAAAGCGAGGGGTGAGCCGTGGACTAAGCCGTTGGTTGCAATTCGCAACCTCACCACTAGATGCCGCTAAAATTTACACACTGCACCTTTAAAGAAATGTGGAGAACCTTACAATAAATATTTGGCTGATTTATGAGCCTTTTTTGTTTAGTAAGGACTAGGGATGGGCATTCGATTAAATTCTTTTAGTCGATTGTTGGGAGAATTAACGATCGACTATCGATTAATCATTAATATTTTTATAATAAAAATAATTATTTAACTTTTATAATTCAAAAATGTTGAATACAAAAATACAGCGCGTTTTCCTCCATGAGACCTTTATTACAAGATCAACTTGTGGCAAACAGTTAAACTACATTTAGTTAGACAAATGGAACATATATGCGCTTGAATATGCGGTGCTCTAAAGCAGCGGAACCTGCAGCTGCGAGCCACATTCTTAAAAAGAGACCTCATTTGTTCCAAAAAATCATGACCTCTTCAAAGGAAGGTCACAGATAACGGAGTATGGTGTCAAATACTGCACCCTGGTGGTAAAATGTTGAATTGCTGCCACACAGTGAAATTCATTTAATTGCTTCAAGACACACGCTACGCTAGGCAACGCAACCTGCATTAGATAAAAAAAGTATTCGATTAATCAATAACAAATTAACTTAACCGACTAAATTCTTAACGATCAATTATCGATCGTCGATTAATCATGCCCATCCCTAGTAAGGACCAGTAAAACGTACTCACAAGTTGGTTTTCATTTTTAGTGTCTAAGTGAGGACATTTGGCAACTATTAACAAAAGCAAAATCACAGATGAGATCTCTTTAATATCTTAATATTATTTTGCCTTTACAATCCACATTCATTTTACATACTATAAACTTTAAGGAAAAGTCCTACTAAAGTCCCTACTAAAAAACAGCTAAAACCAGCCTAAACTGGTGAGCTGGTTTTAGTCACTTTTTAAGCTGGTCAAGCTGGACTTAGCTGGTCAGGCTGGAAGACCACCAGACCCACCAGCTTGACCAGCTTTGTCAGACTGAGAGGACCAGTTTAAACCAGCTAGTGCCACCTTTTTTATCAGAGAGAGACTAAATTGATGCAGTTTTCGAAATCACGGTAATCAAACACGGTGTAATGATAATTACATTTTAAACGATATTACTAATCGTCAGGATATTTTATCGTGGTTAATCATGAAACCGGTAATCGTCCCATCCCTAGTAGGTAATACCATGCTTTGTAACTAAATTATGGCAACAGGTTCATGTGAGGGCAGTAAGGGACCAGGGGACCATTAGTCTGTTATGGAAATAACACCTATGAGATGTTCTCAATCTCAATAATACAATGAAACAAATCTGTGTATGGGGGAGAGAGTGGTGTTGGATCATCTTTCTGAATCAAACAGCTATAAAAGATAATAGGGATAAGGATAGAGAGAACAGTGCGTTCATGTTTGTGTTGATCGAGAGCATGTTTGGCCTGCATGAAAGTAAAACACAAACAAAACAAGAGAGAACAATACTGCACATTTTGGGACTTGCATAGAGACTGATCACATAGTCCTAATGATACTGACAAATGTGCTGCTGTGTCGTACGTTTAACTGTAATTGCCTTTCTGCTACGCTGACATACTGTTTCAGTCTGGTGCTCTATCTCTCTTTCGTTTTCTTACTCGCTCTTTTCCTCATTCATCTTCTGTCTTTAAAAAGCAATTTGGGTTACAACAGGTAAGTGGGTCAAAATTCAGATCTCCTTCCAGCTCTGAAGCACATGTGCACTAACACACTCCTTTACCTCCTGTCCCGTGGGTACGGTGGGTACACAAGCTCTTTTAGGATTAACAAAACCCTGTGGGGTTTGATGACAGTGAGTAGGCAGCGTGAAAAAAGAGCTCACGTGATTGTTGACTGCAGTAACAGCGTTTATGAGAGGGGAATAAATGACCTCTTATTTCTTCATTAAATGAGTCTACATTATGCGC
This sequence comes from Misgurnus anguillicaudatus, assembly GCF_027580225.2. NCBI lineage: Eukaryota > Metazoa > Chordata > Actinopteri > Cypriniformes > Cobitidae > Misgurnus > Misgurnus anguillicaudatus. The sequence continues at coordinate 26,938,138 of NC_073345.2, forward strand.
ACACCTCATTAAGACAAACCCATTGAGTTTTATTTAGTTCATTATTTAATGCAAACAAGTAATTGTACTTCATTAAACATTCTAGGCCTTTATTTGAAACTTTTAATCGGTTTTGCTGTTGTGCAATTCCTATAAGTAATCTGCAAAATCTGAAAAGTAAATTGCTGGGTGTGCACATAATACTGTGTTTGTTGTGCTGTTGTTTGTAATGTTTTAGAGGCTAAACATCTGTAGGATTAACATTTATGCATTTGGCTGATGCTTTTTCCCAAAGCGACTAAAAAGGTTAATAGTCAGTAATTGAAATGCCTTTTTTTCATGTCATTTCATTGGTATTTACATGTAAAGGGACATATCATGAAAATCTCACTTTTCCATGCATCTTTAAGTGCTATAATTGGGTCCCCAGTGCTTTTATCAACCTAAAAAATGTGAAAAAAGAAAAAACCCAGTTCTTCTTTCATGCACTTAGAGCACTTTGCTGAAAAATCATTGTGGCGTTTAATAGATTTTGCCAAAAAATAAACGCTATTTCTGAATGGCCGGAGGCTGGTATTAGGCGGATTTGAAGCGAAAGTATTTTACGAACGTATAATACGTGCAGAGAGCATTTTGTCAATGTCACTATCTATTTTTTGAACACCAAAATCATTATAATCATCCCTAATATAAATTAAGAGTTTGTTTCCAAAACGCCATAAATCCATTTTGACTAATTTCGGTAGAAATGTGTTTTCTATACCAAAAAAAGTGACAAGATGAAAAACACTATTTTCTGTAACGCACTTTTACATAGCATCTTTAGGTTATAAAAACATACAAAAATTCAAATCCATAATTTGATTTTTAAAGATTTATTATAAAAACTGATTATTTTTTCCACAAAATGCAATAAATCCATAAGAAGTTTTATTTTTTCAAAATGCTATAAATCTATTAAATCAACATATAAATGTGCGTTCATCTTTGCCAGGTTATATTCATTGAGATGACTAGTGATAATCAATGATTAAAAAATAAACATTTATTTTGTCATATTAAGAACACTGTCATTGCTGCTGTTACTTGGGACGTCGTCACTGAACTTTTTTGACAGCGATTAGCAGTAAAATGTTTTGGTCCTGCTGGATTTTCATTGGCTTCGAGTAAAATAATGAAAAGTTTTTCATAAGATCCCCTGGGGTCAATGTGTTAGCATGACAGAAGCTTCATGTTGTCGTGTGAGAACAAACAACAGCCGGCATTTTTCCATCTCTCGAGTGCCTCTCACGTAAATAATTCGATTTTGATGGCTTACGTTTCTTCCCCGTCACAGAAAACCACCACAGGTTTAGCAATGCGATTATTAGTATTTTTTTTTTTTTGTTAGTTGATCACGAAGTACAAAGTAGATGAGAAAAACTAGGATTGTGTATTTACGTGCCACCGTTGTTGTCTACAGTGCATGGAATGGTGCGTTGTGATTTGTTGAGCGGATTTATTGCATTTTTCAGAGAAGGAGGACTGGCGTTTATTGCATTTTGGGAAAAAAGGGGAAAAAGATGACAGAATAACATGGCGGATCTTGTATTTTGTGTAAAATGAAGAATTTACTTTTTAATACTGACTTGATACAATACTGATTTTGGTGGAACAAATTTTTTTTTAATGGCGTTTATTGCGTTTTGGAACCAAACTCTTCAAATATTCATCCGTAGTGTGATAAAATTTTTAAATACTTAATTTTAATTTCTTTAATATCCTATATAAAATATGTTACATAGAGAATTGGACTATTTATTTACATAGATGAAACAATTAAAGTAATGCATCAGAATGCAGTTGATAGACTTAAATTGTATGTGTGTTAAAGAGCACCTATGGTCCAATTCACGTTTTTACATTTGCTTTGCTGTGTAAGTGTGTATTAGTACATGTTAACGATATGCAAAAGTACATACCCAAAAGTAAACGAAACGATTATGCAAATTATCATCTCCAACGTAAATCTCTTTTCTTGGACTACAACAAACACACGGATTGTAGGCAACAGTTTACTTCCTGGTGTTTATGATGTAGTATAGACCGACATTATCATAATTCCTCCCGCTTTAGACTGAGATTGTAAGTTAACTCCTGTTAGCATTGCATTGTGAGTGAATCTTTCAAACATGGTAAGAAGCGTCACATTTCCGGTTGACGTCAAAGGTAATTCAAACCAATCACAATGTACAGATTAGCTGGCCAATCAGGGACACAGCATTTTTTTTAAATCAATGAATTTTGTACAAAATCAGTGTGTTTCAGGAAGACAGTATATCTGGTGCTACAAAAATGTATGGTATGTGGAAAATAATGTGGTTTGAACCATAAACCACGCAAACACATTGCATTACACCAAATACACAAAATAAGGTTGTTTTTTAGCAATGAAATAGTTGCACTTTAACAAGGCTTTGTCTGTTAACCAAAATTATCAATGCTGTTTATATCAAGCATAACTTGTTTTAAACCCTGTAACATTGGCTTAGGTTAGAAGCGCATGAGGAATGTTAACTACTTAATGGTGAACGGTAGGAGAGAAAATCTCATGGTTATGTAATGGTTAAGCGCCCTCAGTGAGATCTACAGGCCATAAAGAGCAATTTAGTTGAAAATGCGTGAGTTGTCTTTACTTCTTCTGCTTCAGGATTAGTGAGAAACTCATTTCATTTCCAAACCAATGCATCATTACATCCTTTTATATAAGAGTTTGACATAAGCAGAAATCTTTAGATAACTTCAGTTCAATCAAAACAAAATTATCTTTCCTTTACAGTTTTCCAAAAAAAAAAATAGTGTTTTTTTCTGAGCTGAAAGAATTTGCTTTCTTAGTAGCGTGTCTAATAAAATGTGTGACTGATGTTTGGCTTTTGTGTGTGTGTGCACAAAAGTGGTCAAACCCAGCCGCTGGGATAAATTAACCCAGGAAATTTGTATATTTGACCCAACAAATGGGTTTAAACCTAGCATTTTGGGTTGAAACAACCCAAATTAAAATGTTACCCTACAGGTTGGGTTTGTCCCTTTTTAACCCAATTCTGATTGCAACAAAATGGTCTTGGTTCTTCATTGAAGTGGTTGAACTACTATAGGTAATTGATTCCTTTGAAATGGACTGCTTCGGCTTTTGTGGTCACTATGCCCTGGTTTTTGCTCCATTGGTTCCACTGTAAATCCAGTTAATCGAAATGTTTCAGATTAGCGGTCTGCCTGTTGTTGTTATGGTATGTGTTCACAGAAAAATGCATCACTATATGGGCGTTTACACCCGTGAAAGGATTTGCTGCTGGCTTGACACTTTGTATGCAAAATTGTTTGTTCCTAAAATGGGGGTATTGGCCCGTGCACTGCATCATTATTAGTGTGGTCTCTCTCTTACTCAAACACATGACCCAGAATCATTTCCACACTCATTTCTGCACTATTTATGACTTGCTCACCTCTGTGTAGGTAAATTATAGTAATTAGCATTTGTTGAAAACTGGGACAGGTGTTGTGTATACATTTTTGACCAAATGTTCTCAGTTTTTCTGTATAGCTTTGCTATTTCCCATGTGATCACTCTGACTAATAGATCTGATTTTGCGTGATTGTTTTTATTATTGATGTTTTCGGGTTATTTTTACAGCTGCTGGTTTTGCTTAAGGCATTGTTCATGTTCTGCCATGATGCATTTCAGCAGGTTTTGTTTATTTGTGGTATATACTGTCAGAAATATTTATTTAGGAAATGGTTTTCATTATGTAGAAAGCTTTGATTTGTTAAAGTTGCTAGCTGTAGTGAAAGTATAGTGTTTTAGATGCATGGATGCACAGATTATATATATTCATACATGACTTTCTCCCATGACTCCTCTGGTTCATCCAAATGGTCATTGGCAAACTTAAGACGGGCCTGGACATGTGCTGGTTTAAGCAGGGAAACCTTCCGTGCCATGCATGATTTCAAACCATGACGTCTTAGTGTATTACCAACAGTAACCTTAAAAACGGTTGTCCCAGCTCTTTTCAGGTCATTGACCAGCTCCTCCCGTGTAGTTCTGGGCTGATTTCTCATCTTTCTTAGGATCATTGAGACCCCACAAGGTGAGATCTTGCATGGAGCCCCAGTCCGAGGAAGATTGACTGTCATGTTTAGCTTCTTTCATTTTCTAATGATTGCTCCAACAGTGGACCTTTTTTCACCAAGCTGCTTGGCAGTTTCCCCGTAGCCCTTTCCAGTCTTGTGGAGGTGTACAATTCTGTCTCTAGTGTCTTTGGACAGCTCTTTGGTCTTGGCCATGTTAGTAGTTGAATTCTTACTGATTGTATGGGGTGGACAGGTGTCTTTATGCAGCTAACGACCTCACACAGGTGCATAATTTGGGATAATAAATGGATTGGAGGTGGACATTTTAACTATAATACTAACAGGTCTTTAAAGCAACACTATGTAGTTTCCATGTAAAAATGACTTACAGCTCCCCCATGCGGTTGAAAAGCGCAACAGTGCCTGGTATCAGACACTCTTCTGCAGGCAGAGGGAGGGGCGGGGCTGTTTTTCCTACCCTCCACCGGCACTTTCAGAGTGCTTGGAGCAGCTAGGAGGCTGCTCAGGTTGCAGCAACAGTAAAATTTGTCCAGTTAAAAGTTGTTCTATCATTGAAATAATTTTAGAGACATTATTTAAAGGTAAGAAAAAACTACATAGTCTTGCTTTGAGGGTCAGAATTCTAGCTGATAGACAGGTGTTCAAATACTTATTTGCAGCTGTATCATACAAATAAATAGATAAAAAAAATCATATATTGTGATTTCTTCTTTTTTAGATTATGTCTCTCACAGTGGACATGCATCTACGATGACAATTTCAGACCCCTCCATGATTCCTAAGTGGGAGAACTTGCAAAATAGCAGCGTGTTTAAATGCATATATAATTTTTTGTAACATTGATGATGATGTACATCATGTTTGAATCAATAGAGGTAACATCAACAGGTCCAAGGTCTTTAAAATCTTTGTGCTACATGACCCTATGTGAAGAATAGCAACCTCAGCTCCTAAGTCTTTGCCGAGTTAAGCAGAACAAGTTTGGTTCTCTCACAGCTTTAAGCTTTGATAAATGACCTAAATTATAATTACAATTAGGAAAAGGGTAATGCTTCCCCCATTCCCCGGTGTCTATACTGAAGAACAGATGTTCTGTGAACATTTCTGAAGGCGTGTTAATGTAAGTAATAATAAGTTGGTTGCATGCACTTCCTGACTTTGGGAAGCGTTTAGGAATAAAAACATATTTAAATAGATATTATTTTGCTCTAAGCTATAAGACCTAAGATAACAGGTTTTAAATAATACCATATATATTTTTGAAATTCCTTGGAGTATCTTGCTGTATGAATATGGAACTTTTTCAGTTATTAATACACCATTTAGTCATCATCACAGTGCTGCTACAGTGCTGTTGTGTAATAAAAATGTCATAATGTATACGTTTGCAAAATCGTTCTCTCTAGTATTTTTTTTGTATTTTAAGAAATATTTTTACACCCTGCTTGATGCAGATACTTTGAGTCCTCCCTCTCTCTCGCTACTCTCCCTTGTGTGTTTAGTCACGACTATCTATACATATCCATTTGTGTGCATCTAGGGAATATAAAGAATGGATTCATTTTACTTTAAAGGTTGAAACATCAGCACTATGGTTCACACCTACAGATGTAATCAGACACCAGGCTCTATTTTCGCAGGTCTGAGACTATTTCTGTAGATTGCGAGCCTTGTGAAAGTGCGTCACCCTGCGCATAAAGATGCTAAAAACGGATCCACTACGCACGTGGCACCACATGCAGACAAACACACACACACCACACCGCAGCTCCTTTGCTAAGAGAAACTGCTGTAAATACACCAGACTTTTTTTTAGACTGAAATGAATCTGACATCATTGTTAACAATCAGTCATGATTCTTTCGTGACGACATTATCAGTTTGCTTTTTGTTTTAGTCAAATATTCGGAAACATGACTCTTCCGTATATTAATATGACCATCATTTACATTAAGTAAGACATCCACATCATTATTCATTTCTTCAGCTGACTTGTCTTCATTCCTCATCTCCTCGCCGTGCCCGCAGAGTTTCAAGTCCTTGGTCAGAGGTGATTTTGAATGATTTATTATGTTTGGGTAAACAGTTTGCCTACATATTGGCTAATATTCTGAAATTATTATTGATGTTTGTCTGGTAATTTTGCCACATTTCATCACAGTTCAGCTGTGGCATTATTAACACCTCTTTCTTTTTAATTCTATCAAGATGTTTTATTAATTTAATACAGTGCATACAGAAAGAATTCAGACCCCCTTCACATTTTTGTGCAAAGTTTGTTGCGTCCAAAGGTGCTTTAAGTATTGTAAGTAAAATACATGAAAAGTTGTGTAAAAGTCATATTCATTTTATTATTTTTATTAAAATTACAGACATTTCTGAAATTCTGTTTTAACTTTGTCATTATTGGTTACCGAGTGTAGATTAATGAGAAAAAAATTATTTAAATGTTTTATTAAGGCTGCAACATAACAAAATGTAAAAAAAAATGGCTTCTGAATGCACTGTAGATTTTCTCCATTCACTTAAGATTTTCAGTAATAATGAATTAAATTTGCTATGTTTTTAGCTGATCTTAACATTTTGCATTTCAGCATGGATTTCTTTGGAAACCTGTCACAATGGCATGAAAAGAGGATGATTTTGAAAAATGGGACAGCCCACGAGTTACAGTATACTGGACAGGACGGTAACCCTGCTTGCAGGTAAGCATTGTTACTTATTTCACATTGAAAAAGGTTGTTAAGCAGCATAACAAATAAGGCCTGTTTAAAGCCACAATATGTAGATTTTCACTACAAGAGGACGCTATTACACAATAAGAGGCCGTTCACATATCGGGTCTTCTGCGCGCTCAACTTCGTTATAATAACGGACGCAACGTGGTCACGACACGCACACGGTGCGACACGCTTGTTTTTTCCAGGCGCATCGAGTTTAAAAACATCTCAACTTTTCAGAATGCCTCAAGCGCACCGCAGGTCATGTGACAAAAACCAACCAATCAGCCTTCTCACCTTTTCCGTTACTTTGAAACCCCAGCAGAAAAATTTAGGAGCAGCTCATAATTGCGGTTCAATGACAGACGCCTCAGGAGCGCAACTGCCCGAGCACTTTGGAAAGAAGGAGAAAGCAGCACGCCTAGCGTTTTCCACGCATTTTAGGCACGACGTGAACGGTCCCTAGCACACTTAAGATGACAAAGGCGACGCTTAATGTTATGAAGGAGAGTGGAATGATGTCGTTTTTACCATCCCAAAGCCTTATGGAATTGGCTAATAATGTTCATGGATGAGGTAATGAATTCGTTTTTTACGGGAATGTTTGATCAAATAATTTTATTCCATCATAATGAATATGCTACTAGGGATGCACCGAATTGGGTTCGACCGAATACCGAATCCACTGCTTAAGATGCAGCCGAAACCGAATCCTATTCGCATCCTTATTCCATTAACGCAGTAAAGCACATCAATGAAGTAAACAACGTCCACAGCAGTGTATTTTTCATTTTATTTAATTTTAACTGCAAAAAAAAGGATAGGCAACATAATGTCAGGATGACAAGTGGGAAAAACTATTTTGACAATTACCATAAGCCTATGCATAATGAAAACGATGCGGTGCGACACGCTCACGTCCTCGAAATGTGAACCGCCCCTAAGGCTCACCGAAAGAAAAAGCTTATCTCCACGTCAGCACCTGATGTGTGTAATCAACGGCCGCGTGACGTCGACCAGCGTAGTGCAAGCCTAGGGTTCGGTTCAGTGGAAAGAAATCTAGGATTCGGCCGAACCCGAACCCCGTCAAAAAGCCCAGTATTCGGCCGAATCCAAATCCTGGATTCGGTGCATCCCTATTAGCTACAAGGTAAAACATGTTGTATAACCACCGCTTCCAGGTTTGTCCACTCGTGTTGCCAAAGGTTTGCAATCGTAAACTAGGGATAGAGAACAATTTCAAGGGAGACAAGGGGCCAAACATTATTAAAAACAGGAATTTCTCTGGATTTGCAAATCCTTGGCAACTTTGGAAATCATTTAAATACATAACTGCATTAAATGTATCACACTGTGCAAGTAGTTTTTGGATATTTTATTACAAAAATCGTACATATTGTGGCTTTAATTTAAAAACCACAATATTATTATTTTTTTGGTAACAATTTAACACGTTTTATTGTTAGGGCCCAAGCACAGAGGAACCTATTGTTCTTCAAGGAATTATTTTTTATTTTCCATTTTTGTTTCTGTTTCTCAACTTCTGTCTATATCTGGAGATTGTTTGTCTGTCACGTATTGTTTTCCAAACACTGCGCTGTCCGGATCTCTCTCAATCTCCCTGTGGCGTATTGAAGTGGATGTGCCATGCCTCAACTTGTTCAGCGAGAGGCAGCAATTTATTACCGCCAATCCTTTTTCCTCAACCATTCACTAAAAACCTTCATTTTGCTGTTGTGGAGCTCTGAGGGTGCATCTCTTACTCAAGTTTATTGAAGAGAGGGGACGTCAGAGCCTTGGGGCCATATGATGGATAAATAAAATCAATGTATCAAAGGTTGTTCTGTCAAAAGCTTGGCCTGTTGTTCTTGAACATTTTAAATTGGTTGTTTTTATTTGGCATTGTTAGATGCTTTCTGTGGCAACCTTGGGTTGCCACCTGCCATCTGTAAATTGTTTGCTAATCAGCAGAATTGGTGTAATGGGAGTTTATCGCGTTAATTTTACTTGACGTGTATGCAGACATCACCATGCAGAACTAATCATGTCACCGTCAGCCTGTTATATTGTTTGTGGCATCTTGAACAAAGCACTATGAAATTATATTTAGCTTTTGTTTATTCAAAACCACTTACTACAGGGACAATCCATCATTATGTTTTTATTATGTATAATAATCTTGTGGAGACGTTGCCACAGTTTATATGGATTTAGGCTGTCTCTGTTTAAAAGTATAGTTTGCCAGTCATTATTTATTCATCCTCAAGTTATTACAAACCTGTATATATTTCTTTGTTTTGCTAGACAAAAGCAGGAAACAAAAGCACCGTTGACTTCCATAGTAGGAAATTAAAGTACTATGGAAGTCAATGGTGCTTTAAAACGCTTTGGATACAAACAAAATTTTGTAAAAAAAATTATACAGGTTTGTAACGACTTGAAGATGAGTAAATGATGACATAATTGTTATTTTTGGGTGAACTATCCCTTTAATAGTTGAACTATCACTAGCTTTCTCCTCTGACTTGCCTTGGTGATAAAGAACCGAAGAAAGATCATGAAGTTCTGCCCTTTCGTCTGAGCGATGAGTTGGGATTTCAGGTGTGATCTGATTATCGTGGCCTTTGTTAGCGTCTGTACTGCTGTGCTGTACCGGGGGAATATGGGCCATCACGGATGCACATCATATCCTGTTCCCTGTTAACTGCAGGAGACATGACACACAACCGTTCTCAGTAACAAGAGTCCATACATACAAACACACACCTACACAACTGGACATAAAAAGCACACTGTGATCCCAACTGCCAGCAAGCCCCCATGTGTGCATTAAAGTTTGTGTATATGTAAGTGGGAAATCTAGAAAGACTTACTGTTCACTTACAGTATCTATGTGTGGGTGTTTAATTAGTGCCTGGCATATCCAAAAAGGCTGGACTGGGGCTAGTTGTCACACTGGTGAATATACTCTGAAGTGCTTCACAATGTTTTTGTCTGAATGTTTTATAAGGAACCTTTAACATCCGAAGAACCTTTCTGTGCCACAAAAGGTCCTATTTTAACGATCTAAGCGCATTGTCTAAAGCGCACGGTCTAAACGGGTGTGTCCGATTCCACTTTTGCTAATTTAACGACGGGAAAAATAGTTTATGCGGCAAGCGCACGTCCTAAATGGGTTGTTCCTATTCCCCTAATGAGTAATGGGTGTGTTTTGGGCTAAAAGTGCAATAAACCAATGAGAGTCTCAGCTTTCATCCCCTTTAAAAGCAAGTTGTGCCTGGTGCCATGCCTAATCCCTATTTAGGAAGCGGAATTTAAGTAAGTTAAACCATAAGTTAAAGATTGATATAAAAATATTGTGTTGTTTTCATTTGTATTGAAACTGTTATTTTTTGGTATTAAAACCTTTAAAAGTCGTTTTCTTTGAGTCATGGAAGTAAAATTAGCAGGCTTTTAATTGCTGTAAATGAATGGATAGCCTACATCAGGGGTGGGCAACTCCTGGTCCTGAGGGCCAGTGTCCCTGCAGAGTTTAGCTCCAACCCTAATCAAACACAGCTGAAAAATCTAATTGAAGTCTTCAGGACTGTTTGGAAATGACATTCAGGTGTGTTCGACCAAGGCCGAAGCCAAACTCTGCAGGACTGTGGCCCTTGATGCCCACCCCTGGCCTACATGATCTGTGTTATCTCAAAAAATGATTTACAAATATGCAAAAAAGGTTTGTACTCTAAAAATACTTTATTTGTAACAAACAAAAACGTTTCAGCACTCGAACAGCGCCGTGAGTGTTTTGAAAGGCATTACTTAAAAAATTTTCTCATCTCATCATATCCACCAGTACAGAGTCATCATATACAATAAATCCGTGGGTAGCATTTAAAAATACATTAAAAAATATATGCAATATTTGCATTTGTTTAAAGCAAAACATTTAATTACTTACCAGGCTACAGGTGAATCTGCTCTTTATGCCTTCTAACGTCTTATAATCAATCCTCATTTATGTCCAAGAGACTCAATAATAATCTTTTACATTTTAATCCTTTGATTTTTTCATTTTAAAGGCACACCGCAGAACTTTTTGGTCACTAGGGGGTGTTAGACATGTATTTTTCACGTCTAGCTCCCCTAGAGACCACAAGCGCCGCAGAACTGTCGCAAAGGAAAAGAAGACAACTCTTTAGGTCACAAAGTGTGCCTTCCAGCATGTCATATGAATATAATTTCATGGATTTCATTTTATTTCAAACCCCAAAAGATCGCATAGCTCACGTTTTTAAGCCAGTTGTAACGGTGGTCGCTTGGTTAAAGTTTATATAAAAAAATTGCCTTAAAGGGGAATCAAACCAAGCTCGCCCAGGTCGTAGGTCCATGATGCTACCACGGCGCCACAGAGTTATGCAATATAAGTCTCTCTTTACACTCCACAAGTAGCCTCCAGCAAAATTCACGTAAAAAACAGTTCGGGAGCCAGACAGGACTTAAATTATATATGCAAGCAATATAACATTACTTACTAGTCCAAAGGCATGCCAAGTCAGCATCGGTCAGCGAGCAAACACTGGCCCAATATAATTGATCCTCGTCCTTCTTTTTAATCTGTCACTCTTCCGTTTTCTCTTTCTGGTCTCCTCCGATAAAACCTTGGGTTTCTTATTCTTAGTTGCTGCTTCGGCCATGACAAAAACATCATAGTAGTTGCGATCTAACGTCCAAATTTGAGGAAGTGGAGGAAGTGACGTATGCCGTAAAGCAGATTTTTGTAGTTTTCTTTTTGTGCTCGGGTTACTACCCGAAAACCCAAGTTTAAACTTACGAGTAAAAGCAATACAGACCCCGTCAGGCTACGATAGACATGTCATTCAACCTATTTTAAGTTGATGTACCATCACAAGGGGCTTGAAAAATATATTATAAAGGTTGAAAAACTACAAAGTGTCACTTTAATGTCCTGCTGCGCATCCAGCAAACGTGCGTTGTCGTCCCGTTTATAGGCGCATATTACTAACACACTCATTAAATAACAAAACGGTCTATTTTAGTTGCTTCAAAATAGCAACACGCCAACAATACGCCCGGACACACCTCACTTTCAGACCAGAATGCCCATGGGCGCAAATGCATTTGCTATTTAAACAACGTGGTGCTAAACGTGAAAATTATAATTGCGCCGGGTTAAAACTAGCAAAAGACACTTGTGTCGCGCATTGCGCTCCATTGCGCCGCATTGCGCCGGGAGTATGATAGATCCCTAAATTTTTTTTAAAGAAACATTTACTTTGTCAGTTAAACATGTGGGGTAAGTTGTCACAATGCAATCTAAATGAAAATGATTTTAGAATTTTAGTAAGGCCATGTAATGTTTTAATACAAATATGCAAAACCACTGCTAGAGAAAAACTTGACTTATAACTCTCATGACAAGTTCCCAGTGTGACAGCTAGTCCAGGTGTGAAAAAGCGTGACAGGTCTTGATGACATCATTAGTGCGGGTTTCTGAGTGAATCCAGCTGTGTGCACTGAGGCAGCTTTTTGCCTTAGCAGAGGTGCGCTGAGTTTTCCCTCCATTCCTTCCCATCATGAAGGAGCACACCGAGACTTCTCGTTTGGGTAAACAGAGCTCAATAATTCATCTGTCAGCATACAGGAGAGCCGCCAGGCTTTCATTTACTCCCCGCGCTTGACTGAAGCAGCACACTCGTCTCTGAGCCCTGCCTGCAAAGTTGGATTTAGACAGATGAGCATTGGCCCGTCCCAGTGCTCTGACAGGAAACTGTAAAAACATTGAAAGAGATGAAAGAGACTAAGGATGAGATAGAAGCAGGGTAAATATTTAAGGACAGGTAGAGGCATAAGGTCAGACTCCAGAATAAAGAATCTATTTTAGGTAATGCATGTTTTCAAGGCTGTGACTTAAAAAGTAAATGTATAGTGTCAGAAAAAAGGTCAAAAATGGTCCCTGTGGTGGTACCCTTTCTAAAAGTACACCTTTGAACCTAAAGAGTTCTTATTACTACCTCAAAGATCCATTTTTGTACCAAATGTAAACATATCTGTCAGGGCCGGTTTTTGCTATGGGCAATGTGGGCGAACGCCCAGGGCGCAATCTCTGTGAGGGCGCACGAGCGCCCTAAAAAAAAAAATTATATCAAAACTACCGCTCATTTCCATGTCAAGTTTGTGCTGAGATACACAGGTTGTGTGCATGTCAGAAGAGGCACGGGGGAGGGGGGCGACTGCAAGTGGGGGCGAGCGAGGGATTGACTGATCCCAGGCCAAAGGCCACATAACACAAACTGCTGCTTCTGCTTACAAATACATTTTATTTTTCATTCCTAAAATGAACATGTAATTAATTGGGTTATGTGAAAAAAAATCTGTAGAGTCATCTACGTGACTCCGGTTGATTGACGGGCGAACAGACGTTGTTGTTGGCAAAATGTAATGCAAAGTTAATGATGTCGAGTCTTCATCTTCATCATCATGGATCAAATTAAAAGACCAAAGAAGCCATCAGTTGCCCAGTTCAGAAAAAGAAGAAAAGAAGATGAGGAGAAACGGGCAAAAGATAATGGTATGCCGATTTCTATGAGTGATGACGTGAGTGACAGTAGGCAATAGCCTCGCTATTTAAAAAATTTATATTAGCCTCACCCTCTTGCTAATATGTTGCTATACTATTAGCCACAGAATACGACTGTATTTGGTTTTAGTGATGCTGAACTAGCAACTATTAGAATTGAGGCATCATGTCATGCAACTAAATTCACCCATAGGCAACAGTTTGTGTTTGCAACACAAAAAGTGCAAATTCACACAGACCTCCCGACTGTGTAATTTTTTATTGCTTTACGCTATATGTTAACTTATATAACTTCTAATATACATTGACATGGCATTTTGTAAGCTACAGTGATATAGCTTTTTAAATAATTTGTAGTGTGTTATGCTTAGTTTATAGGATGTTAACAAATGCTAATAAAATGTGTGTTATTGTCATTTTAATTGGGTAACTGATGCATGTGTGAAGTAAGTGTATCTAACATAGTGTATCTTAATTGTAAATTCAGGGGCACTTCTGAAATATTTTGGAGCTAGAGCACCCACTGGCCAAAATGAGGAGTCAGATACTTCCACAGCAGCAACAGACATGGTTGTGGGGTCTGATGTGGAGCCATCTACCTCTGCAGCCACACAGGCTTCTTCAAGGATGGTCCTGGAGCCATCTACCTCCTCAGCAACATAATCCTTGCAGGATTTCACAGGTGTGTATCTGTGTGCGCATGCATGTGTGTGCGTGCGTGTGTGCATGAGTGGGTGTTTATACTGTATTACATGTTTTTCTCTGTTCTTGTTACCTTTTTGTATTTAAGATTATATATAATAAAATAATACATGTTGGTGGCGGGGTTTGGGGGTAATTCTTTTTTTTCTGGGGGGGGGCAACGGATGGTTCGCCCAGGGCGTAAATCTAGCCAGGACCGCTACTGATATCTGTATCTAAATATTAGGATCTTTTTAAAGGGTACTACCCCAGTGACACCTTGGGTCACAGTGCATAAAAAAATTGCATTCAGTGACTAGATTGTATTCTGAAACATGCATTTTTTTGGCCATTTGCATGGTGGGTGACTGTAGATGATAACTTAAACTGATAAAAACCTCACTAAAAATGGCCAATCAGGGTTGAGCTTCTGATTTCAGACAGCTTTTGTCATTTGGTGTGCAGTATCGAATTAGCACATGTTTATCTAATGGGGTCTGAGACTCTCATGACCACACTGTGAATTTTGAAGGCCTAAAGGTGGATATCAATTATATCCAGTGGCGGCTCGTTTCTGCTCATCCAAGGGGCGCTAATTCAAAATAAGTGTTCGAAGTGTCGTGTGTTGCTTGCGTTTTCAAAATGTGTTTGTTGCGTCATGTAAACCATGTGCATCACGTGTTTTGTCAAAATAAGCGCCTGCTGCACACGCATCAAAACCGTTTATGATAAAATAGACGCTCAGGTTCACGTGAGGGTCTCTTTTATCATAAACCCTTTAGACGCGTCTGCAGCAGGCACTTATTTTGACAAGACACGTGATGCACATAGGATCACTCGATGCACATAGGATCACTTTTTTTGAAAAAAGGAACCACACACATGACGGGCTACATACATGTTGTTGTGACGAACTTTGCATCAAGCGCCCTCGAAAAAAGAAGCCACCGACCTCCACTGACTATATCTGATATAAATATCACAGCAGAAACTACATCTAATTCAGTTTTTCATAACCCTGGTCCTGGCAACCCACATTTACTGCCCATTTTAAATGTCTCCTTTATTCAACACAGCTAATTTAATTCATCAGCTCATTAGCAGAGCGATCCATAAATTGAAATTTGTGTGACAAATACAAATTATGAGCTCTGGGTCCCCAGCACTGGAAATAAAAGCCAGCGTTCGGTTTTATCAAACTGCATTTAACAAAACTTCACTTTTTTATTCAATTGTTCCCTCTCCCAGCGTGTCTCCCCACCCCTCCGGCATGAATCAGGCCACGTGGACGCAGCCAACAGCAGACAGGGGTGAGAGAGTGTAAGGTAATAATCTCCTCGCACCATGAATCATTCTCCTACGACTTCACGTCAGGTTGAGATACAGTCAGATACGGGCATACGAGTACTCGCATGGGAATCACACACACATCATGCCGTTGCTTGTCACCCATCTAACGTTCCCAGCTAATGCGGTATGTGCCAAGGTGAAACAAGGAGCTGATAGATATGAGGCTCACGTACGGAGCGAGGGCTCCCTCTCTCTGGCAGGATAATCCAGCTAACGGTGCCCGTCCTGCCGCTGCAGAAATGATGACATTGCCGGAGTTTGTCATAAGGGGAAAAAATGCTTGGCTCGTTCGGTGATGAATGTTTGACCTTTGGGGCTTTGGCACGATGTGGAGGGCTGGTGTACATAGATGCGTACTGTACTGTATGTGGATGTAAACATGTTAGAGGGTAAACCCGAGCCAACTAAAACCCGTGTTGGGTGTGAGTGACCCATATTTTGCATTTTAATTAAAATAATGAATCATGCACATTATTTTCAAACCTTTATTTTTGGGTTAACTCACTCAGAGAGAGAATAAAGAGGTTTATACATGTAGACTTCACATAGACATCAAGGTTACCCTTAAACATGTCAGAATATTATTACATTTTAGATACATAATACCAAACCAAACATCAATATATATACCACACATCCTCTCTTTTACTTGCAATTGATTTTAAACAACTGGTTTACTAAGTTATTATTAGTGCATGTATGAACAAATTTCTTTTAGAAAAAAAATTCTAAATATGTACCCCAGCAGTCACCTGGGCAGTACCCTTTAAAAAGGTCCTAATGTGTACCATTAGGTACAGATATGTATGCTATATTTGGTACCAATACTATAAACTCTTTTAGGTGCAAATGTGTACTTTTTGAAAGGGTACAGCCCCAGTGACAGCTGGGCTACATTGACCATTTTCTTTCTGACAATGTAGCCCAGGGTGTGGTTTATTACATTAAAGGACACATATTAAACAAAATCCACTTTGGAAATAAATGTGTGTTGGCAGTGTGTGAACACAACAACTCTACAGTGAAAAAATCCTTTTTTTTATCCCCATTGAACCAAAGCAGTCTCATAGACATGGTGTTTTGATTCTCTTGTTAATGTGATGTCACACTGACAAAGCCCCGCCCATGGCTACTCACAAAGCAATTCTAAATGCGTTTTTTACTACGCTGTAGTGCTAATGTGGCTAAAGATACTATTCTCTCAGACTGTATTCACAGGAATCAGATCTATTTTTAACCAGAAGCGCTCACTGTCTGTTGGTAAGGGAGTGATAAGCTAAAGCTCGTTTTTATTTAAAGGTACACACATTAAACCAGCACTTTTTTGCTCCCACCAAAATAGGGGCATTTTGCACATGCTATAACAATAATGATCTGTGGGGTATTTTGAGCTAAATTTTACAGACACACCTGAGATTTATATTACATCTTGTAAAAATGGGCATAACACTTTAACTCTGGACTGACAATCCTGAGGTTCAAATAATTTTTGTCTTACATGTGCACAATGTAACCTTTTGTGTGTTTGCTGAAAACTGTGTTTGTGCTTTATTGCTTTAAAAAAATGCCACTTGGCTTAATACTTTATACTTTGTTATATAATGCAAAGACATTCATTCCTTTATAAGAGTGGTCTATTGGTGCCCGAATACTTTTGTATGTGTATAGTAAAAGAAAAAGAAAAAAAGCTCAAATTGAATTTGTTTCAAGCTGGCCCAGCCTTTAGCCCTAAAGGTCTCGTTCTTTCTGTATTTTGGAAGCTTTGATTGTATTTACAGTGCGCAATATAACATGTGTTCATGTTTCACGTGTAAAAAACACAGTATTTTTCACACAATTTACTTATCTGTATACCGCTGTTTTCACTCTCCTAAAAACGAGCTGATGTCTTCCTTGTTCTATGAAGTCCCTCCTTCAGAAATACGTTTCGAGTTCTGATTGTGTAGTTTTAGTGTGTTGTGATTCGACAGCAGCTTAGGTTAGCAGAGCCATTTGAGCCAAAGCTGGTTGCTGACGTATTCATGTGGGCGGAGTTTAGACAAAAACTGTTTTATTGACGCCATTCAATCGGGAAGTAGAGGGCTGTAGTCCAACCTGGCCGTTCGCTGTAGGCTTTGAAAGGGGAATTATGTTAAAGAAAATATATCGCCTGGCAGTGAACTTTGAGCTTTATCATTTTGCAGGTATTATTTATGCTCTAACAGCAACATTTCTCACTAACTAAAGTTTAAAAAATGGGATCAGGAAGAACATGACCTTTAAAAAATGAAGTGGCTATGCTACTAGATTCTCATTTAAATGTGCTGAACTGTAGTGAAAGTCCCTATAACTGTTGCAATAAATCTGAAGAAAGTATTGACTATTTGATGTGTAGTTAGGGTTGCCAAAGAAAATAAGAGAGGTTCTCAATTTGCTTTTAGGAAAATAACCTACCTTCGATTTGTTTTTAGGCCCAATGTGTGACGATAGTAGGCAATGTCAAACTGATTTCAATGTAATAAATCCTAACGTTGTTCGAGTTAAATAAACTGCATCCTACGAGGATTTAACACACAAAGCAATTCTTCTCAAATAAATGCAGGTCGATTTTACACTAACACTATGCTGGAAAGCTAACAAACTCATTTATGTGTTTGTGTGCTTTGCTTATTTTGAATCAGCCTGATGAAGTTCAGTGTATTTGAGTATTTGACCTTTGCTGAAGAAGTCATTATATTTTTGTCTGTTTTGTTCTTGCTTTCAAGTGATCTCATATGGCGCACTCTTTTGCAAAATGCCGTAGAGATATTATGTGCTATTATCAGGTAAAGCTACTTTAAAAAAATAAAGGTTCCTCAGGATCATGGGCATCAGAACTATTATATGTCCACTTTTTAAGACAAATGATATTGGACCCACTAACTTTTTCTCTAATTTAGCGCATATCAGTCCCTCCAGAAAAACGCGATTGTGCAATCACACGATTTATTGCATAATCAGCCAAAGTCCCCTGTTGCCATGGGAACGTTATGACGTGACGTGATTATGTGACGTGAACATCATTGCAGCTTTTGCAAGTTTCCACAGTTTTGGCAAGTTCCGCAATTTTCGCAAATTCCTGCAATTCCATTGCATAAATTGCATAAATATCCTGCATATTCCATCGCATATTTTAAGAAAACATGCCGCAAAATCGAGGATTTTTGCCAGTGGCAAAAGACAGAGCGGCAGAAAACTGTAAGTAGGATTTTAAGTGTTTTATTAATCAAAATCAATGTCTTTATTCATGAATATGTCCTTGTTGGTGTCAGATGACCTCTGCCAGTGATCTGGCTTTTCTTTGTAAGCTTAGAATTTCTCCTCTTTACTTACATTGGACGGGTAAGTCCAAGGAGGCATCCATATCGTTCTGCTGTATTGATAAACTATAGCAGAGAGGGACAAAAAGCACTAGCCTACCAACGCGTCACAATGCATTTTCATTCAGAACACGTGAACCAGCTGAAACAGACAAGGAGATCAGTGATTACATAACAGCTACCATAGTTGCAACACGCATTTGGAAAGGCGAGGTGCTAGAGAGCACTGTTCATTTGAATGCAAAATACAATTTCACCACTAGATGGGGGTAAATCCTACTTATTGCCCCTTTAATAACAATTCTGAGCTATTGTTTTACAGACCAAAAGGAGAAGTAAATAGATCGTTCATGGCAACGTCCACAGACCACAGGTGCGTTGACAAGTTGCTTTATTTTGATAATTGTCAGTTACTGTATACTGACATTTTTGCGGCCGCCGCTAGAACAGCCGGCCATTTTGATGAATGTTTTGACACTCAAATGAGAAGTAAATCAGTAGCAGCCATATGTCAGGTATGTAAAATTTTGGAAAAAATCTTGTAAAAATACACCAATTAATAATCTTGATCTGTGTAATTGCAAAGTTGTGTCAGTGAGTCTTCATTACAATACATCCATTATGATGAGCCTTGTTCTACAAAGGTGGGATGGTTTAATAGTGTTAGGCAAGACAAACATACAGTATATGTCAGCAAAAGCAATGTCTGGCCATATGCCAATGTCCAGACTACTGGTTGTTTGGCAAGTTGTTAGGGTCACTGTTAAGGCCAACTAAATTTGATTTAAGCTTATAATAGTCAGTTTTACTTGCGTTTTTTGCAGCAGCCGCTATGAAAACCAGCCATTTTGTTGAACGTTTTGCCACTCAACAGGGCGAGCTCCGGCGTGGTCACGTGGAAAAGTGACGTCAATGCATACCCTCTATTCCCTTGTCAGAGCGCCATCAATGAAATCCATTCTACTAAAGGAATGCCCTAATAAATTAAACTGCAAACTGCAAGCCTTGACTTTCACGCTGCTGCTTCCTCAAATCCATTCCACTTTCCCAATTTCGAGTTCATATAATTTAAAGCAACACTATGTAGTTTCCATTTAAAAATGACTTACAGCTCCCCCATGTGGTTGAAAAGCGCAACAGTACCTGGTATCAGACACTCTTCTGCAGGCAGGGGGAGGGGCGGAGCTGTGTTTCCTACCCTTCACCGCCACTTTCAGAGTGTGCTTGTAGCAGCTAGGAGGCTGCTTAGGTTGCAGCAACAGCACAATTTGTCCAGTTAAAAGTTGTTCTATCACTGAAATAATTTGAGAGACATTATTTAAAGGTAAAAAACTACATAGTGTTGCTTTAAACTCCATTATTTGTTGTTCAAAAATGTCACTACTTTCGCCTGCTGCACACCAGGCTGCAATAGAACAAGGTAAACAAAGTTTTTAGGCTAATAAAGCATTGTTTAATTAAAAGGCAGAATCCAAGAAAATGGCATCTACTCCAGTAAATGTTTTGGACCCACCCACATTTTTTTTGGCTTCCGACGCCAATGGTCTGAATGTAGGGTTCCATAAAGAACCTTTAACATCTACAGAAC
Source organism: Misgurnus anguillicaudatus (assembly GCF_027580225.2). Lineage (NCBI taxonomy): Eukaryota > Metazoa > Chordata > Actinopteri > Cypriniformes > Cobitidae > Misgurnus > Misgurnus anguillicaudatus. The sequence continues at coordinate 26,958,511 of NC_073345.2, forward strand.
CTTTCTGTTGCACAAAAAAGAAAGCTTCTACGGACTTTAAAGTGCACCTATTCATTGCTAAAAAATAACGTTCTTTTGTGTATTTGGTATAATACAATGTGTTTGCATGGTTTATGGTTAAAAAACACATATTTTCCACATACCGTACATTTTTGTAGCTCCAGATTTCACTCTCATCTTGAAAAGCATGATCTGAAAAGCGCTGTGTCCCTGATTGGCCAGGTAATCTGTACGTTGTAATTGGTCTGAATACCTCTAAAGTCAGCCTAAAATGTGACGTTCTTACCATGTTTGAAAGATTTAGTCACAATGCAATGCTAACAGGAGTTAACTTACAGGCTGAGTCTGAAGCGGGAGGAATTATGATAATATCGGTCTTCTCTACATCACCAATCCCAGGAAGTAAACTGTTGCCTACAATCCGTGTGTTTGTTATAGTCTAAGAAAAGAGATTTACGTTGAAGACGATAACTTTGGGGTTTGTACCTTTTGCATATTGTTAACGTACTAATACTCACTTACACACCAAAGGATACATACAATTGTGAATCAGACCATAGGTGCTCTGTAAAATGGTAAGATAGAATTGGTTATTTTAAAAACCTTTGATTTAAAAAGCTTTAGGAGAACTAGAAATGGCAATTTTGGTTATTTTGGAAAAACTTTTTTTTTACAGAGATGGGGATATAAATCACCACCCACCTTCATTTGGAAGGGAATCGATATGGGTCCAGTAACTGAGAGGGTAAGTGATCGGTTTTCATTTTGGGGTGAACTATTTTATTTAAAAGATAAAATGTAACTTAAATAAGCCTTAAACCACGAATAACAACAGTGCAGTCATTTTTCAGCAACAGTCAGGATGTGATGTTGTGAACTCCTCCTTCAGTTTCCATCATACTTTAGTGACTAAACAGCATCTATATTTATCTATATCTACTGTATAGTGGCAGGTTTCAGAGGAGAGTTGGAAACTTCTGGGGGTGTACGTATGACTCAAAAGGCAACTGTGGGATCTGCATTGCAATTATGCTTTTAATGATGTGGACATACTGGGTAGATCAACATTATTGCCTCCTCAGTGGTGTCGAATAGAGGACGACGATGTGTTTGACTTTTCCGGTCAGGAAAGTCACACGTTTTACTGTAAGTGAATGGCTTGATTATAAATATAATTTAACGTAGCGTAATGGGTTACTGCATAGCCGAGCAACTTTACTGGCTTATTTTTGGTGTCATTTCTTTTGCCTCATTAACTTTTCATTAAATCAGAGGGTTGGGGGTAATGTTGACACTAAGGGAATGTATAAACAGACCTCCATCATTACCTAAAAATTTCAGTAGCTAGTTTCTTTAATACAGTAGGCCGACTGTATGAAGATACAGTAGGCCGACTGTATGAAGATACAGTTTATCTTGTAGCTGGGTGATTATATAGACAGTTTCGGCAGTAACAACATAAACAAGCGGCTTTCAGTGTCAACACGTAACTTCCGGTAAACTTCGCTAAGAATCAATAAGTACTTTAAACATAGTTTATTTATATAACAAGCAAAATAAACACGTAGATTACCTAGGAAACCAAAACATTTGATTATTTTTTGCGAGGCATTTGTTCAAGAGTTCAGTTTAGCAACTAGTCAGACCTTTAAAAAAAAATGAAACTGGAAGTAAAGTTCGGACCAGACGCATATTGCGTTACCGCACGTGCGTCCGATGAAACCGTCTTTAATCGCAGGTACATTTGGTGTCAAAATTCAATTTTTTTTCAAATGGTTATATTTTTTAAATCTTTTAATAATTGGCTACTTATTGTCCTGGATCAAAAGATGTTAACAATAAAATATTTTCTCTAAAAAAAGTAACTTCTCGGGCGCTCCAGCCGGGCCACCGCTGCACCCCACCAGACTTGCTTTATGTGTGAGCTAGACTCGATGTGAACGCCGCTCGCACGTTTGAATCAGGGGCGTGGCTAAGTATTTGAAGGGAGGGGGCTAAGAATACATTTAAAATTAAAAATTAAATTGTTCACTTTATGTAAATGTGTTGTTTAGTTCAAAGTTTTGAGAAGCTTCTGGGGTTTTTGGATCAACCAAGTTAGGGGGGCACCTGCCCCCCTTGCCCCCCTGTAGATCCGCCCCTGCTTGTATAGCTGAAAATCATTGACCGTGGCAATTCTGTGACACTTTTTACCAAAAATATTATATTAATATGTCCTGTTACATCTTGTTATCAGCATTATTGACAACCTCATACTGTGTCTGGAGTGGCAAGTCTTTAATTCATTAGAAGTAATGAAAGTGAATTTTTATGAATGATTCAGCCTAATGCTCAACATTTTCTTGGAAATTTCCTGGACAAACTAAATTAGATAATTTGCCTGTTGTTGCAACGTAATTACCAATTATTGCATTATTCAAATGAGTTTCAAGTTATGCTAAGTGAAGATGAAAGTCTCTGTTGTAATTACCACAACAGGTTTTAAGGGTTACCCCTTTTACCGTGTGCCAGTGGGAGGTTATGAAAATTCACAACAAGACATTATTAGTAGTATCCAATACACAAACATGACAGATTTTGAAAATATTTCTGGTTGACTGTGTGAGCCAGTAAAGTAATGGGGTGTAAGTATGTTGGCTGACCTTGTTGGGTTGTTTGTGTTGGTTGGTGAGTTGGCACAACCACAAAAATAAAGTGAAAAGAATATCAGCTTTCCTCTTTGCCAGGTGTGTGTGTGTAAGAGATAGTGTATGGGAAGTTTATCTAAAGCACAAAAAGAATGATGGGATCTTTTAATGGCAGGAAAGTGCTTCAACATTCCCTCTGTGTTATCAAAACGAACAGGACACAAAATCCCAAGTTCAAAGTCAAACTCATAACAGTTTGTAAAAGTCCATTAGGTAATAAGATTATGGTACATTTGCATTTAATTTTACATTTGTCTTTGTAGAGGGCATTACTTTCAAAAGCGTACAAGCAAGTGCCCACATTTTGTGCACTAGAGTCGAGTACACTTTTGTTTTTTTAAACACCTTGTGGCAACAGCTGCATGACATTTAACCAAGCCAGAACATTTTGGCGATAGGGAACGATTTAGATTAGGAGAAAGAGAAAAGATTTATCTATGAACTAAGCTCTTTCAGCTTCATTTGTGACAGTAATGTTGATTATGGAAAGTGAAATTACTGTCATTGTGACAAATCTGTTGTATAAAAGTTGACTCTTACACCTTTAAAATTATAAATTGTTTGCCATTGTTTGTGTTTTAATTGTAATTGCATGCTGTAATTGTAAACAACAACAACAACCACAGGGGTGTGTGATAATCTAAACAGGTTGGTTGTCTGGTGATGTGCATATTAAAATGCTAACAGCAGAAAGACTGGATAAGTCATAAGGACTGGCATAAATTAAGTGAATGTTCCTGTTCGTGACACTAGCTGATATATCATTTGTTCAAATGAAAATTAAATTAAGTTCTTACCGTACTTTCGGGAGGAACCTAACCATTCAGGGCTGTCAATCATCATTAAGAACATATATTAGTGTCAGTCTACTCTCTGCGCCCAGCAGCAATTCTTCTGGCATCCCTCCTCCTCCCAATCCCCTCCTTCACTTCTTCTCTTTTTTTTACAATGGCCATGCATTGGTTACAAAAGGTGAAATGGTAATTAAAGGTGAAAATGGAAAGAGATTTGTGACCACCACTTCATATAACATGGCTGGTGTATAATGCAGCTGGTGTACACTCTTTTTGGATTTACAGTCCTGTCTGTATGCAGTTGTTTTTAGCCATCGTACAGCAGAGGGAATGAGGCGTCTGTTGTCTGTCTGCTTGAGTGATGAAATAACAGACAGACAACAGGCTGTTATTGAGTGGATTGGTGAGTGCCAGTTTTTTGTTGCTCAGCTGGTAAAGCATGGCACAAACAACAGCAAGCTTGTGTGGTCAATTACCAGAAAAAAATCACATAGAGATAAATTGAAATTGAATTAAGTTGGCAGTAATAAGACATGCCAGTTGGTTTAACAATAGCATCAAGACAGCCTGTTATGCAGAAGTGGTGGATAGATAGGTGGACAGGTGGATGGGAAGGAGGACACACGGAGGAATGGATGGATGGATGGATGGATGGATGGACAGGTGAACAGACAGGCATAGATGAACAGAAGGACGGATAGATGGATAGATAGGTGGACGAGCGGATGGGCAGGAGGATAGACAGATAAATGAACAGATTGATGGATGGATGGGCAGATGGAAAGATAGACAGATAGATGATGGATGGGCAGATAGATAGATAGACAGATAGATTGATGATGGATGGATGAATAGATAGATAGATGGATAGACAGACAGACAGATAGACGGACAGCTAGATAGATGGACAGATAGATGATGGATGGATAGATAGATGGATCGACGGAAAGATAGACGAACAGTTGGATGGATGGATTGATAAATTAATGGATAAATAGATAAATAGGCTGATGAACAGATAGATGATGGAAGGATGGATGGATGGACAGGTGAACAGACAGGCATAGATGAACAGAAGGATAGATGGATAGATAGGTGGACAGGCGGATGGGCAGGAGGATAGACAGGTTAGATAGATAGATGAATGAACAGATGGATGGGTGGATTAACGGAAAGACAGATGGATGGATGGGCAGATAATGGATAGATAAATGAATGAGCTGGTGAACAGATAGATGAAGGATGGAAAAATAGATGGATCGATAGATGGATTGATGGATGGACCGATGGGTAGGCGAACAGACGGATGGATGGGTGGACAGACAGACAGAGAGTCAGGTAGATAGCTAGACAGGTGACATACAGGTGGATAGATGGATGTGTGGATGGAAGGATGGATGGGCAGATGGACTGACAGGTAGCCAATCAGACAGATTAATTGATGATGAGGGGATGGATGGATGGATTAACGGAAAGACAGATGGATGAATGGGCAGATAGGCAGATGGATAGATAGCAGATGGATGTATGGATGGATGGATAGACAGGCAGACAAACAGACAGACGGACAGGACAGGACAGGACAGATAGATAGATAGATAGATAGATAGATAGATAGACAGACAGACAGACAGACAGACAGACAGACAGACAGACAGACAGACAGATAGATGAACAGTTGGATGGATGGATTGATAAATTAATGGATGTCTGGACAGGAGGATAATGGATAGATAGATGATTGGGCTGATGAACAGATAGATGATGGATGGATGAATGAATGGATGGATGGATGGATGGATGGATGGATGGACAGGTGAACAGATGGGCATAGATGAACAGAAGGACAGAAAGAAGGATAGATGGATAGATAGGTGGACGGGCGGATGGGCAGGAGGATAGACCGATAAATGATGGATAGATAGATAGATAGACAGACAGACAGACAGACAGACAGACAGACAGACAATTAGATAGATAGATAGATAGATAGATAGATAGATAGATAGATAGATAGATAGATAGATGGATAGATGGATAGATGGATGGATAGATGGACAGATAGATGATGGATGGATAAATTAATGGATGTCTTGACAGGAGGACAGACAGATAATGGATAGATAGATGAATGGGCTGGTGAACAGATAGATGGTGGATGGAAAAATAGATGGATCGATAGATGGATTGATGGATGGACCGATGGGTAGGCGAACAGATGGATGGACGGGTGGACAGACAGACCGAGAGTCAGGTAGTTAGCTAGACAGGTGACATACAGGAAGATAGATGGATGTGTGGATGGAAGGATGGATGGGCAGATGGACTGACAGGTAGCCAATCAGACAGATTAATCGATGATGAGGGGATGGATGGATGGATGGATAGATATAGAATTGATGAACAGATTGATAATTGATGGACAGAAAGACAGATGGATAGACAGGTGAACAGATAGACACGGACAGAAGGACATAGCTTACATAAATTGTAAAAAAAAAACATAACATTTTCCGTCATCATTGTGAAATGCGCGGTATGAATGCAGGTCTGCATGCCTTCCAGTCACTCAGCTCATTTTTCACCTGACATTTGCGGTGCTGTTGCTTGATAAGTGGGTGGATTCAGAGGGGTGGTCGTTCCATATATGGGCCCACTGGGTTTCCTGTCTGGTACCCTCCACACACCCTCCCACTCCCATAAACACTCCCTTCCAAGCCATCGTTTCTTACACATATCAATGAAGGGAGCTGAGAGGGAAGGGGCGGGATCGGTTCCTGCGTGTTTTTTCTTTAACTAGTTGACACCAGCTGGAGAACACAGATGCATACACTGCCCTGCATCACATACGGGGTTTGCGTTACAATATAGACAGACGCACACGTGCACGCGTTTGCCAGACAGCATCCCGCTCCGTCATTTTTACGCATTGCATTGCTATTTGGAATGTGCTGTTTTCTTGTAAGCGCCGTTTCCATGCCAGCATGGGAACTGCGGTGTCCAAAAGGAAGAATCTGAGGAATGATGCGATTTCGTCGGTGGCAGCCAAAGTTAGGTGAGTGTCCGCTTTTACGCGCTCATGCACGGCGTGGATCCCGTCAGCTCGGCTCCGCAATCGTACGTGTGCGTCTCCGGTGCACTGAAGTTAACAAACGGCGCGTGAGGATGATATTTAACTCTTTTTCGGGCTTCAATGAAAGAACATGATCTTGGTTAGTCAAACTGGTCGTTTTAAAAAAGGATGATGTTGTGGTTACTCATGTATTTTAATGTGATGCTTTATTTTGATCTACATTTTCTTTCTGTTGGCATTAATGTGTCTGCGTCCCGTCTCAGATGTTTATGGATTATATATCAATAAGCATATTAAATATATTAAATGCATAAAAATGTATTATTATTATTATTATAATGGAGTGTAACTGTCACAGACGGAGAAACGTCTCCAAGTCAGTCCAAAATAGCTTACTTGTCCCATATTGCTTTTTAAATGTGTCGTGTATCTCATAGAGAAAGGGGAATGGAAAAGAACAAATAAATATTTGTTAATTTAATATTATTATTATTAACAATTACGCAGTGCTTTCAACCCCACTCTATGTGCACCTGGCGCGCAAGGATTGCGCTTTTGAAGATCTCATATGGGATTTATGTGTAGGACATCATAGTAAATGCGTTTCCCTGTAATACATGTAAACTTTTACAGCGTCTAGGTTTTTCCAAAATAGACACTGGGAATTACGCATAGACATGAACAGCCTAACCAGCCATTTTTAGTCGCATTTCAAGGCATGCCAGTTGTCCTGATACATTTGCAACAGGCGAGTGCGCACCACTAGACTGACTCGATCTGTCAATCATCCGTGACTGACTCGTGTTACCCTGGTGTTTCCGTGTCGCGGTGAATTATAGCATCACCGAGTGCAAATAGACTGCAAGTGTCGTAAACCATAAGCCCGAATTACTGTACAAAAACGCGTAAATGCGCATGCTGTTCTGCAACATGCTTTCAGTCTGTTAAACCAATGTGTTATTCATAATGGCACGTGGTTTGTGTAGAAAATGTTCTCTTCTCGGTACACAGCTAGAAACCCTCTATCCCATTGTCATGTGAATCACATCTGTTATATTTGGTAAGATGGCAAGTCGTTAACCTTCTCACCCTATTGTCCAGGCCTGGTACCTCAGGGATGCTGTGAGTCATTCCATCTTTAATGTTCACATAAAGGGTTTTAGTGGTCTTGGAATGGTGCTTTTGAGTAGACAAACTTTAACACTGTCTGTTCAGTCATTGAAATGACCTTGTCAACGGTATGCTACTGTTGAGCTGTACAATTCAAGAACAGACTGAGGAGAGGGTTTCATTCATGAATGGGATGGTTTTCCTTCATCTGTACGTCGTTTACGTGTGTGTGTGTGTGTGTGTGTGTGTGCGTGTGTGTGTGTGTGTGTGTGTGTGTGTTTCACAAGCATGAACAAGCGACTGTTTAGTATGCAGGGCAGGTGTTTCAGTGAGCACAGCTCTGCATGCCGAGTATAAATGTCCAGCGTAACTGGAAATCAGTTGCTTAAAATAAAAATTTGACATTATAATTTTTTTTACTCACCTTCGTCTCCAAAACCCCTAGGCTGTTATTTTTTTTTCAGTATAACACAAAAGTAGGAATTTTGAGAATTGTGACACAGATCTTTTCATGCAATGACAGTTTATTGTGACCATGGGCTGTTTAGCTGCACAAAGGACTATAAAAGTATTAGGAGAGTCATTTGATTTGGTATTAAGCTCTCTGCACTACATTACCCCTCCAAGACCAAAGTTGAAAAGCTTTGTCATATGTCTTTGACATAGAGGACATTTTGGTGTAAAGCTTTCTTTTTATGGCATAATAAATTATTAATAAATAAATGAGACCTAGATACACACTAGGGGTCTGTCTCTATATCGTCATAAACAGAGGGGGCTGCGAACTACCTTGAAATTGCAATATGGTATTCACACAACATACCCAAGCCGACCTGTGGTGCCTGTTAAATGTGCCGCCCTGCAGCAAAAACTGCATGTTTGCAAATTAGTCATTGCCTGGGGTACCTTGTAATGATATTACAGGCTGTAATTTACAGTGGCTTTCAGGAAGGAAAAAATAGTCTAAGATCTAAAACACTGTCAGGATATACACCAATGTCATAGGTTTGTCGGCTCTGTCCAGGAAACCGCTGCTCGGTGTGAAGGTGGTGTCTGGTAATCTGTTCTCCTCCAGACACTGGGTCATGACCACAGTACTGTTTAAAAGAAAGGCTGGTGGGTGGACTATTTTATGTGAACACACACAGGATCAATAGCACAATGGTACATTTAGCTCATATTAAGGAACAAGAAGTCATTCTGCTCTCAAACTGCGCTACCTCCCTGCTTCCAATTTTTTTGTTATCACATAATACATGTATGTGCACATTAAGTACTTAGTTAAATAACACTTAAACGTGAGAATTTAAAAGCAGAATATGTAAGATTTTTATCCTTAGCACAGTGTTACATAATTTGCTTACATTTGAACTTATATTATTCCAAATGTCATACCGTCGCTTGGTAATGGCGTCATGTCCGTCTAATCCTCGAATTCCGTTTTTAGTGCAAAGAAACCATCCCTGCATCCCAATTTACATACTATGCCGTAAAAGTATGTACTGTTTTTATCATTGTAAGGTATGGACTTTTGAGTGCATTAACAGAGATGGGAAATACTAAATCAAATTTTGACTATTATTTAGTACTGATGGTATTTGAATTGGGACGCAGGGCATAGTGTGGTCGAATCAGATCGATCAGCATGTGACATCAAAGTATGGAGAGAGCGATTTTGAAGCGGTACTGTTGCTTTTTTCCATTACATCATTCATAAACATCAGCTCCTATAGACGGTTTCAGCAGTAACAACATAAACAAAGCAACTTTCGTGGTCATCATGTAACCTCCGGTAAACTCCGCTAATAATAAATAACAACAAAGTCCTTTTAAAGTAGTTTATTTATATAACAAGCAAAATAAACAACACCAAGATTACCCAGAAAACTAAAACATTTGTTATTTTCAACGAGGTATTTCTTTAAGAGTTTAGTTTAGCAACTAGTCAAACTAATAAACAAACAGAAACTGGAAATAAAATTCTGACCAGACGCGCATGACTCGCATGACCGCACGTGCGTCCGATGAAACCGTCTATTAACAGTGATAGATAGATCGTTTCACAGCAACAGCAAACTGCGTCCGTTGTTGTTTTTTAGCGACCTCTAGCTACGAAAATTACAAATTGTGCCTTGAAGCTTACTGTGCTTGTCCCAAATGGCCCTGTCCCAAATGGCACACTTTATGTGGACTTTCGGTCTCGTGGCCTTAAATTGCACGTGCTTGCTTAGTTTACGAATCCGTAGGGTGTGCCATCTGTCATTTTTAAGCTCCAAAGTGTGCTCATCAGCACCCCCTTTGCACCCTTGATAGGGTCTTCTGCAAAGTGGCCACTGTAGCAGGATTCACGCACTTGACCAACCCAGAAGTCCTTGCGAAAGAGCAATCAGACCAATCAGACGGTGGAAGGGATGAGTTCACACTGATGGGCAACTTCTCTTCCTATTTCTCGAATCTGTTTCGGAAGTAGCGATTGTCATATTTTTCCTATCATGATGTATAACCGAGTGAAACGGCTTCGGAAATGAGAATAAAGGTAGTGCTGGAATTCATCCATTGAGATCTCATTGGAACGTTAGAAGTTGGGTCATGTTGCAAATTGCTAATCTCTGCGATCTTTTCCTGGGCCACGCTCTCGGGTCATTCCTCATGACTGGAAGTAAAGAGAGCTTGTTTTGAGGAGGGGAGGAGATTAGCGGTTTTTAATTTAAAGATTACCAGGCCACATTATGAAGCTTACAAATAAGTCATTTGTAAAAAAATTCAAAAAAAAATAAGTGCAGTGCTTTTCACAATGCTTTTCCACTGAGCTACAGGATTTTTAATTTCTTTAATTATTTTTTTATTTCATGATGACTTTCCAGCTCCCCTAGAGTTAAACATTTGATTTTTACCATTTTTGGAATCCATTTAGCCGATCTCCGGGTCTGGCGGTACCACTTTTAGCATAGCTTAGCATAATCCATTGAATCTGATTAGATCAAGAAATTTGAGCCATACCATGGCTGCTGCAGGCGCAATAATATTACGCAGTGCCCCAAAAATAGTCCCCTGCTATTGAAAGTTACCAAGGGGACTTATTTCGGGTGCTGCATAATAACATTGCGCCTGTAGCAACCATGGTATGGCAACAAATTGATTATTACGCCATAATGAGAGTATAGTTCCTAGCCATATCGGCCTAGAAAATCGCAACTTTTAATTTTACGTTGGTCTTAGTACACAATGTAGCTACAAAAGAATCAAACTTTAAATAGGAAAAATATAAAAACTCTTTGGTCATTATTGAGCGCGATGCTAATGCTAAGCTTTGCTTAAAGTGGAACCGTCAGAAGAAAGTGTCCCTTCCCTACTGAAAAATCCAGCTAAGACCAGCATAAGCTGGTTTTAGGTGGCACTAGTTGGTTTACGCTGGTCCTCCCAGCATGACAAAGCTGGTCATGCTGGTGGGCCAGCTGGTCTTCCAGCTAGACCAGCTTAAAAAGTGACCAAAACACAGCTAGACCAGCTTGCTACACCAGCAAAACCAGCTAAGACCAAGGTTGGAGACCAGCAAAAAACCAGCTCACCAGCTCATGCTGGTCTTAGCTGGATTTTTTTAGTAGGGTTTAAAGCCCAACGTTTAAATAGTACTGAAAGTCATTAAAATAAATTTGACTTCAGTCGTGTGCTGATAGATAAAGACAAGTTTCTCCTTGGGGCTTTATGTCATTTCTTTTCCGCTTCAGTCATGTTTTGAATGGTAACTGTCAGGGCCTGCGGGTCAGCATGGATAGTTTAGTATGCACAGGAGAGTTTGTATGTTAATAATTTTGAGTGATCTAAAGAGATGCTTATCAGTGTTTCCCACAGGATTTTGAGGAGACTGTGGTGGTGATGACGTCACCCGCTAATTAGCATATATGTGACGTCATCATGTCGTGTTTGCATTTGATCTAGTGTTTGCACCTGAAATATGTTTCACTTCTACTCTTTGATCTGTATCTGTATTTGATCTGTATTATATATCAAATTATATTTTAAGCCGAATTAAGCTGTTTTAAATAGTGAAATAAAAATGTAAATGGGAATCATGAAAATTCTATTTGTGGGGGCCAGTGTTGATTCTGTGGTGGGCCACCACAAATAAATCAATGTACGGGAAACACTGCTTATACAATCTCACTTGTGAGCTGAGATGTTGAGTCATCAGCAGTGTTATAATGCCCTCCAATCAGAGTCGACAAATGCATGCACATTTTTATTGGGTGATTCTTTAGTATTTTGGTTAGGCTTTGACTTTGATTTAGCTACAGTAATATAATCATGCTTTCACTGTTGCATTTGTTATTACTTTCGTAGTTCGGACCGCCTGCAGCCTCTTATATCACGATGAAAAATAGGGATGGCAGAATTAGAGGAAGATGCTATTTAGGGAAAAGCAGTCAGAGCATCTTAAAATCACTGCCAGCGTGAATGCTCGCTACTGGCTGAGCCATTATTGAGACGTCTTTACTATGAGGTTGAGCTGTTTTTCCTTTCTGATAGGATGGGTGACCTGCATCAGTGTGATATGATTACATCAGCAGTCTTGGGAAAATGTTCAAGAAATGTTCAACACAAAATAAAATGTTTGGTTAACTTAGTCCAACAAAAGTCAATCACTAGGATTTTTTCCATATATTTGCATTATATGAAAGACATTCAAAACTTGATACAGTATATTATGTACTTTACAATTAAAATATTTTTGGGTGTACTGCCCCTTTAAGAGAGTTCACTTTTGCTGACTGAAGTAAAGCATGAGGAGTTCTTCATTTTCTAAAGAACCCTAAGCTTATTTCACACCCTTGATACGGCTGCTGTCAGTTTTAGCTTTGTACTGTAAGACCGGTGCAGCGTAATCGCTAACTGTGGGACTTAAAACAGACACAGAAACGTATTGACTTGTGAGACCTTTTTAAGGAACCATCACAGATATTCTCTCATGCCTGCAATTCCTGAAGAGACCGCCTTTATTGATGCCATGTCTGCGATATCGAGTTGGAGAGGAGGCTCTTTTGAATGCGTTTTTGTTTATTAGTGTGCAGTCTGATGAGATCTGACTCATTGATCTTTGGTCCTTGAATGCTGGTATTTGAGAAGTATAGAGTTTCCTAGCGAGCATCACACTGTTATTATTACACTGCCTCCAGCATACTGCAAATAGCTCATACATTTATATTAAAATCAAAGAAGGGGACTTATGAAGAGTTTTACATATAGCTTAAGGTTTTCAGCCACAAGTTCATATTCAAGTTAAGTTAACCCTGATGAAAATCCCTACCCTAGACCAAATATGCTGAATCAGACTATTTTTAACCCTAATCCAGCTAACAGGGAACGTTCCTGTAACTTTGGCTAAAGTTCTCTAAAGGTTCTCCTAAAGTTATCCAAAATCGTTCTTGCAATAACATTTGTAGAACGTTTCCCTAATGTTATCTGCAATTAATAAACGTCCTTAAAACGTTAGCATTAGAAACGTTATTATTGTATTGTTAGCGGAACGTTCTACACAACTTAGTATTAAAATGTTACTATTGTGTATGTAATGTAACGTTCTTAAAACGGTAACATTGAAAACGTTATAATTGCATTGTTAGCAGAACTTTCTACACACCCTAGCATTCAAAACGTTACTATTGTGTATGTAATGTAACGTTTCTAAAACGGTAGCATTGAAAACTTTATAATTGCATTGTTAGCAAACCGTTGTACACACCCTAGCATTGAAAACGTTATAATTGTGTATGTAATGTAACATTCTTAAAATGGTTACATTGAAAATGTCATAATTGCATTGTTAGCAGAACGTTCTACACACCCTAGCATTGAAAACGTAGCTATTGTGTATGTAATGTAACGTTCTGAAAACGGTAACATTTAAAACGTTATAATTGCATTGTTAGCAGAACGTTCTACACACCCTTGCATTCAAAACGTTACTATTGTGTATGTAATGTAACGTTTCTAAAACGGTAGCATTGAAAACTTTATAATTGCATTGTTAGCAAACCGTTGTACACACCCTAGCATTGAAAACGTTATAATTGTGTATGTAATGTAACATTCTTAAAATGGTTACATTGAAAATGTCATAATTGCATTGTTAGCAGAACGTTCTACACACCCTAGCATTGAAAACATAGCTATTGTGTATGTAATGTATTGTTCTTAAAACGGTAACATTGAAAACGTTATAATTGCATTGTTAACAGAACTTTCTATACACCCTAGCATTCAAAACGTTACTATTGTGTATGTAATGTAACGTTTCTAAAACGGTAGCATTGAAAACTTTATAATTGCATTGTTACCAAACCGTTGTACACACCCTAGCATTGAAAACGTTATAATTGTGTATGTAATGTAACATTCTTAAAATGGTTACATTGAAAATGTCATAATTGCATTGTTAGCAGAACGTTCTACACACCCTAGCATTGAAAACGTAGCTATTGTGTATGTAATGTATTGTTCTTAAAACGGGAACATTGAAAACGTTATAATTGCATTGTTAGCAGAACTTTCTACACACCTTAGCATTGAAAACGTAACCATTGTGTATGTTATGTAACATTCTTAAAACGGTAACATTGAAAACGTTATGATTGCATTGTTAACAGAACTTTCTATACACCCTAGCATTGAAAACGTTACTATTGCCTATGTAATGTAACGTTTCTAAAACGGTAGCATTGAAAACTTTATAATTGCATTGTTAGCAAACCGTTGTACACACCCTAGCATTGAAAACGTTATAATTGTGTATGTAATGTAACATTCCTAAAATGGTTACATTGAAAATGTTATAATTGCATTGTTAGCAGAACGTTCTACACACCCTAGCATTGAAAACGTAGCTATTGTGTATGTAATGTATTGTTCTTAAAACGGGAACATTGAAAACGTTATAATTACATTGTTAGCAGAACGTACTACACACCCTAGCTTTGAAAATGTTACCATTGTGTATGCAATGTAACATTCTTTAAACGGTAACATTGAAAACGTTATAATTGCATTGTTAGCAGAACGTTCTACAAACCCTAGCTTTGAAAACGTTACCCTTGTGTATGTAACGTAACTTTCTTAAAACTTTCTAATGACGTTATCATAACCAAACAATATGTCAAAATTTTTAGTTTTTAACGTTCTAAGAACATTTAAAACATAATGTTTTAATAACCTATTATAAATGTTAGGAAAACGTTCTTAGGACATTAATAATTGCAAATGGAATGTTTTAATAACATTTTTAAAAACTTTATTAGAACATTAATATAACAACAGACTGAACATTTATAAAACGTTTTGAATAACGTTCGTATAACCAAATATTAACGTTTATACCACGTCTAAAAAACTGGACGCTTTTAAGGTTCTAAGAACGTTAAAAAAATTAACGTTTTCCAAACTTTCGTAAGACGTTACGGGAACGTTTTTATAATGTAAAATTTTAAGCTGGGAACACATGCACTCAAAAATATGCTGGGTTATTTTCAACTCAGTGTTGGGTCAAATGCTGGTGCTGGGATGTTTTAACCCAACGTGCTGGGTTGTTTTTAAACCATTATTGGGTCAAATATAAACAATTTTAATTTAACCCAATATCTGAATTCGTCTCTTTTTAACCCAACACTCGGTTGAAAATAACCCAGCATTTCGTAGAGCGTGCCTAATCCCTCCTCACTGGATAATCTGTATAATCTTTAGAGTTATAATTACAGGCCTATTTGAGGAGACCCCACTTCCTTTACACAAATACATTAGAGAAACACGCTACACAACGCACACGTACTTCCTGCTTGTTTTATTATCTAGTCGCAGTGATGCGACTGTGTTGTGTAATTAGTCAGACTGCGTGAGATAACGCAGATCTCAGGACAGCTCTGACACTCTGCGATTACGCCTTTGACTTTGTTGTCCTTGCTGTAATGCAGGAGAGATAGAGAGAAGCAAGAGTTAAAACAAGGGTACGCTGTAAGGAAGGAGGGTTCCAGGCGTCATCTGAAGATGCAGAAAAGAAGGAGGGTGACATTTTAATCTGTGGTCTTTGCTAAAGCGCCTGTCCCATATGCCGTGAAAACATGCCCTATAAAACCTGCCATTAAACCGCCTCTGCTGTTATTCGTTATGTTGCTGTTCTGGAAAAGCTCCGAATTAATCTGAGAGGAAAAATGTGTCAAAAACGAGTGACTTCTGTGAGCCAGGGTTAGGAAATGCATAATCGTTTGGTCCTCCCTTGGCTCATCTTGAATGCATGTTGTCCACTCACCTCATTATTGTTCTCAAGGACCTATTCACTTGAATAAATACATTAGGACCCCTTGGAAACGTGCCCGTGAAGTGTCTACCTTTAAGAAGTTTTTCTTTGCCAGCTTCTAATAAAGACGCTGCCGTTTAGACAGGCAGTTTAATTGAATCGCTTCATTTTTCACCTAATGGATCACTAATGGAGTAATAGCTTTTTTGGTTATTGCTCAGTGTTAGATATTTTGCTTCTTATTTGCATTTCTTGTTTTTCTTTTTTAGAAACTGCCTTTGTGATGTGGTTTGCAAAGCAAACAAAACAAATCACATTTTGTGCATAAACGCATCAGCAATGTATTGCGTTATTATGGGGCCGTGTTTGAGAGTGCCTTCTTCAACTATGAATTTTCTAGTGTGTGTTTTATTCATGAATGCCTGCTGTGTGTGTGTGTGTGTGTGTGTGTGTGTGTGTGTGTGTGTGTGTGTGTGTGAGAGAGAGAGAGAGAGAGAGAGAGAGAGAGTACAGTGTCATGCATATTGAACCTTCCCATTGTGTCTATGCTTTTATCAGCTGCCTCTGTTTAGTACTGCAGACAGCAAAGAGAGAAAAAGAGATTTAAAGCTCCTGCAGAAACTGAAACAAGGGTGTAAATATTCTAATGAGAATTAAATGAACAGAGAAAGGTACAAATGCTCTCACAGGGATGGCACATTTTAACAACCTAATGTATCAATTACTGTAGGTACTAACCTTTTGGGTACTAATATGCACTCTAGTATGTGTATTTTTAAAAGAGTCCCGCCCCAGTGACAGCTTTTGTACCTTATTTTAATAGTGTAGATAAAATAAATACACGTTAGAATACAATTTCTGTCTATATACTAAAGGTGGATACTGTTTATTTATCTACCTATAATAGATAGATATCCACACATTCTTCCATCCATGATCCTTCATCTAACCATCCTTGTATTATGCATCATTGAAAGGGCTGCAAAATTAAAGAGCACCTATTGTCCGATTCACGTTTTTACATTTCCTTTGGTGTGTAAGTATGTGTTAGTACATCTTAAAAAGATATGCCAAAGTAAACAATGACGCAAGTTATCGTCTCCAACGTAAATCTATTTTCATGGACTACAACAAACACACAGATTGTAGGCAATTCTTCGCGCTTCGGACTCACAGCCTGTAAGTTAAATCCTGTTAGCATTGGATTGTGAGCTAATTTTTCAAACATGGTAAGGAGCGTCACATTTCCGGCTGACGCCAGAGGTATTCAGGCTAATCACAACGTACAGATTAGCTGACCAATCAGGGACACAGAGCTTTTCAAATCCATGCGTTTCAGGAAGAGAGTAAAATCTGTATGGTATGTGGAAAATAATGTGTTTTTTGAACCATAAACCACTCAAACACATTGTATTATACCAAATACACAAAATAACGTTGTTTTTTAGCAATGAAATAGGTGCACTTTAAGACAAAAAAATCAACATATGTATAATGTTATGGTAAAATGTTTTGATAATGTTCAATGATATAAAAATAAAATAAATTGTATAATGTAATATAAATAGGTTAACACCCATTTTCTTCTCTGACCATGTTTCACCAGCTTTCATTGTTAATCTTCACACTTTCACACCTAATTTTCACCCATTTCTCTCTGAACCCTTTACAGTTACAGACCCTCAGAAACGCACACATACTTTAAACAGTTTTCCTCTTCGTGCTTGACCTCGTTTTTCTCAGTCACATGTCATGGAGCATGCCGACTTTCTTTTGTTATTTTATCTTTACCTTGTGGCTCATTTATTTCTCTCCCTGGCTTTCACTCCCTCCTTGTCCTTTTCTCCCTACCGCTAGAGATAGATAGAGTATGGTATATATGGTGTACTGTGTATACATTTTATGTGTGTTATATTCTATAAATGAATAAAAAAGATTCAGGAGCTCAAAAGCCAGTAAACGCCACCTTTGTCAGAAATGAAAACGATATTAACCGAATACTCTCGGCACGTTCATCAAATAATACTTTCACTTCAAATCTGCTTAATCCCAGGCCATTCAGAAATACCCATTTGTTGGTAAAAAGAGTTGCTAATTTACAAGAAAATAGGTCAGACACACTAAGCGGGTTTTGCATTTGAGGTCTTCATATGTATAATTCTCTCTGTCTTTCACTAATTTTTCTCATCTTTTTCTCCCTTTTCTCTTTTTCTTACTTTCATTCTGTCTCATCTTCGTGTACTTCGTCTGATATTTTATTAATACGATAATTCCCAGCTTGAGACCTCTAGCTGATGGTATCCAAATATCAGTAGAACTAGCAGAAGGAACTGTTAAATGTAAGTGTGTCTGAGAGGATGGATAACCACCTTTTACTTTCACTCCCACCAGCCATATCAAGAGAGATTTATTATCTCTTCAAAAATCTAGTGAGCAGGCATGAAAACAGTATTTTAAGACATCACTGGTGTATTTCAAACACCAAAGCTGTTTCATAAGGTAAAAAAGTGTGCCACTATCGGAACAGAATGACATTAAATGAATTACATCTCTGCTAGAAACAACAATACAATCTCTAATGGTTTCAATTACAAATACTAAAATGAACCATTGGCTGTTTACTATAAAAACCATTACAAAATAATGGTTATGCAGGGTGTTTTAAGTCATTTTCCAATATGATTTAATAGTGTTTTATTGGTTCTGTTTGTGTAGAACCCAACGCATAACCAGTCCCCCAGAGATCATTATAGTTATAAACCAATGCAACTCTTTCAATATTCAACAGAGATACTTAATCTTAAACATACTGTCAGTACAGGAGATACAAAAGGTGCATATTGGTACCTCAAAGGTTCACATTGGTCGGTACTTCAAAGGTACGCACCAAAATGGTACATACACATCAAATAAGTATTTGACACATCAGCATTTTTATCAGTAAGAGGATTGCTAAGTGGGCTATTGACACAAAGTTTCCACCACATGTGTCCATCATGCCAAATATTGAATTCATACAAAGAAATCAGAACATTTAAGTATACAAGTTGAGTCATAATAAATAAAGTGAAATGACACAGGGAAGAAGTACTGAACACACCTTATGTAGAAAAGCCTTTGTTGTGATTATAGCTTCTAGACGCCTCGTCGTCGTCTGCCCATTCTTTCACACAAATGGTATTTAAATATTGATGGTTCCTTGGGCCTCTTTTATGAACTTTGATCTTTAGTTCTCTCCATAGATTTTCTATGGGATTTAGGTCAGGTGTTTGACTGACCACTTCATTATTTCCTTGGCCTTGTGTTTTTGATCATTGTCTTGCTGAATTGTCCACCCTCTTTTCATTTTTAGCTTTTTGGTAGATGGCAGCAGATTTTTATCCAGAATGTCCCGGTACATTTCTCCATTCATCCTGCCTTTAATAATATAAAGTCTGCCAGTACCCCTTGCTAAAAAGCAGCCCCAAACCATGATGCTTCCACCCCAAACTAACTGTTGTTATGGTGTTCTTGGGCAGTGTCATTTCTTTTCCAAACATGGTGTGTAGAAATGGTGTTTTATCTGACCACACTATAACCATTCCCATCAAAATGCTTTTCAACGATAGGATTACGAAGGTCTTGAGAGAGTTCTTTGCTTTTACCCATAATGAAGTCTTTCCTGTGTGCCTGGGTTATCTCCTGGCTTTCTATGCCATTTTGCACCTTGTTCTCTTCATGTGTTCAATACTTATTCCCTGTGTCATTTCACTTTATTTATTATGACTCAACTTGTATACTTAAATGTTCTGATTTCTTTGTATAAATTAAATATTTGGCTTGATGGCTACATCTGGTGGAAATTTTGTGTCAATAGCTCACTTAGAAATCCCCTTACTGATAAAAATGTTGATGTGCCAAATACTTACTTTCCCCGCTGTATTAGGACCTTTTTAAAAGATACCATCCCAGTGGCAACAGTTCTACCTTTAACTGAGAGTGCACTTAGACATATTTACCCATTAGCTTCGCAACATACTGACATACCTTTATCAAAATAAATGAAGTCTGGACTCCATTGCAGAAAACTGAATGTGTGGCCTATGTAGATCGTAACACGACGGTATCTTCTAAAGCAGCTCCCTATGTAGGCAATAGGTCATATGATGATTTTGTAACCAAGAGATTTACTGTAATGATAAGCAAAACACTACAAAAGCAAAGGTGTTCAAAACAACTGTTGTCATTAGTTATTTTTACGTCGTCAGATGAAGCATCATCTGCCTTAGTTGTTTCTGCAACCCCTTCCACTCTCCGCAAGAGCCTTGAGGTGGATTATGTGCCACTTCCAAACTGGAACCCTAATTAACCCTGTTGCAATGGATGATGTTTGTTATGAAGTGACCTGCTTGTTTGGTGAAACTGAATAATTTAAAAAGCTGTCACGAGTGTCATGTCATTGAATGTTACGTCAGGTGACTGTAAGCCACCGGGGAGTCAATCCCAGGCCGTGTGACAGCTTCTGTGGAGGAGGTTGCAATATTGAGATTGGAGTGGGTTTTCCTCGTGCATGTAGGAATGCATATGGTCATGTGTGGGCCACATATTGTGAGGAAACGGGTTCATTAGTTATAGCGAAGGTATGTGTGAACGTGTTGATGAGCTCAAATATTTGTTTGTGTGTTGCAGTTGAGCACATTAAGGAATCATCAGTCAAGATATAATCATGCTTCCAGAAATGCAGTGACTCACCCGGAGATTTACACGTTCTGTGCGCCAGAGCCACCATATGTGAAATGCGATAATCTGTTGTCCTTTCATTATCAAGTTGCCAATATGTGTATAAAATGTAAAGAGCGAAGACCCTCAGATGGTGCTTTTATTTGTGTCCTTCAATGATGCCATTGGCTACCTTCACGTCATCATTTATTTACACCCTTTTTGGTTAGGGACTCTGATTGGCTATATCTTTATTCCATGTTTTTCTGTAGTCTAATCGATTGTTACTGATGATATCCCCTCAAGCCAGGGCTAATTAATGTTTCTCTTTCTGTCTCATTGATTCCTGTTGTTTATGTTGAGCAAGTGTTGACAAAAATCTCTGGTGGGTGCTTTCATCCACACTTCTATTTTTTGACAGTCTCTTTATAGCCAGTGGTGAAATAAGTGTCATATTAGTGCTTATTCTGATGATGGGGTGAGAGGGATTTTGGGTCTCATCATCAAACTGATCATTTGCATTACTAATTTGCATTTTAGCCAATCACTGCTCTTTAAATCAACTGATGGTGATAATTTCCCTTACAGAATCTGCATTAGACTTTATTTCAATAATACACTTTAAACATCCTATTGCTACAAATATACCCAAGCTTTGTGGTCCAGGGTTACATATATCAATTTGTCTTTGTATTTATTGCTCCTCCTCACATGGTTTCCCATATTTTCTTACACCGTAAGACAAAGTCTTTACATCTGAATCTGTGGGCGCCACACAAACACGAAGAAAGCAATTACGTACAAGAAACCAATTACACTGCATGGATGCCACCGCTCCACCTCCTCTTCCCACCTTTTTGCAGCATATGTCCTCTTTATCCACAGTCGCGTGCGAATCCACATGTCTACTGAGGAGTGCAGCTCTCAAACCTCCCAATGCTGACTGCTGCTGCAGAGCATTACTCACATCCCTGTGAAATCCCTTTATACTCAAGGCTCTGGTGTCATCTTAGCGAGTGACATTAAGAGGCTAAGAGCAATGCGCACTGGGGCTGTCATTTCTAAATTGAAAAAGATGAGAGAGAAACTGACTGCCGTCTCGTAGAAGTGTTAGGAACATATCGGCCATCTTGAATCAGCTCAGTGGAAACGTTTTATCTTGCCTGTATGTGTACAAACATGCGATCTAAGAGAGTTAAATACTCTACATACAACTCTTTTGTTAGCAAAGGGCAACCTTCCGATCTCTATCGTGAAGTCAACATGGAAGTGACTTAAAGGGACACAAGCTCATTTTCTAACTGAAACATGTGATTTTTATTGTTTTGGAATCCATTCAGCCGATCTCCGGGTCTTTTAGTATCACTTTTAGCATAGCTTAGCATAATCAATTAGCATCTCACTCAAAAATGACCAAAGAGTTTTAATATTTAAAACTTGACTCTTCTGTAGTTGCATCGTCGTGTACTAAGACCGACAGAAAATTAAAAGTTGCGGTTTTCTAGGCCGATATGGCTGGAAACTATACTCTCATTCTGGCGTAATAATCAAGGACTTTGCTGCCGTAACATGGCTGCAGCAGGCGCAATGATATTACGCAGTGCCCAAAAATAGTCCCCTTGGTTACTTTCAATAGCAAGGGAATATTTTCAGCACTGCTTAATATCATTGCAGCCGCATCCTATAGACCTCCCATGTTAAAATGCCCAAGTTTACAGAAGAAATAAATATGTTTACAGGCTGGTACAAATAGTGTTTTTGGTCTATACAGCTAATTTTTCCCTTCATGACAACTGTGACAGAAGTGAATTTTTTTGTAACTCATCCGTTTCAATTATATTATACCTTCAAGCTCTGCATAATTAAGGGCGTGGTCACTTGATTGACGGGTGAACTGCCACTGCTGTCACTACAGTCAGGCAAGCGGCCATGGTTTTTGCAGCCAGCCACCTCAGCTTCACCCACGTCCAGCCTCTTTATCTATTTCCGGATTTCCACGAGTAATGCGCTGTGACGCGCTGCTAAGATGGCGACGGAAAGCTACGCCAACTATTGGCTGCAAAAAAGCCCTTCACAAACCTATGGGTGACATCTTGGACACTACGTCCATATTTCATGATTGTTGTTACGTTGTTAGAAAAAATGGGCCCTACTTGTTACTAGGCCAGAACCCTTTTAAGTTGTCCTAATGTACCATTTAGGTACAGATATGTATACATCTGGTACAAATATGTACCTTTGATGTACAAATGTGCACTTTTTGATACCAATATGTACCTCTGAGTTACTATGATAAAGTCTTAGGTACAAAGTTACTTTTTGAAAGGGACCATTTTTTAACCAGTTTCTCTGATAGTGTATGCTGTGTTGTTTTGTTCCTTGATGGTCCATTTCTGTGTGTATCTTTGCAGAGCAGCCCGTGCATTTGGAGAGTATCTTCACACCCATCCTGAGAACCGTAACGGATCAGGTCGGACATCATCACACCCCTCAATTCCCACTTTCTTACTGCTGTTATTTTCTCCTCTTCACTATTTTGTCTTTGAGCCTCTGAACAAGAAGTAAATTAAACTCCCTTTCATGTTTTATAAAGAACTGTGGTGCTTCATAATCTAGTGTTCGTCCTCATCTGCCCCTTTTCACTAATTTCTCCCTTTTTTAATGTTTGATTTAAGATCACTTACTCTCTGACACCCTTGTTGGCCACGACGCTGACTGCCCAGAAAGCCTGTGCACTCAGAACAACAACCATCATAGCTACACTTTTCAGGACTCCACTCTCTGTGCCAAACCCAATCTGATCAACCCTGCCCTGGGTCTCCTGGAACCTCCAACTCCAACAGTGACCTCCAAAAGCCGCCTGTCCCTAGAGCGGAGTTTCTCGGCAGAGGAGGACCAGCAGAAGTGCTTGGAGTGCTCACTGCAGCCTGCTCGCGTCTACACTATCACCGGAGAGAGCGGCATGCTGGGGACCAGCCGAGGGAGCAAGGAGAACCTGGAGCTTGAGGTACTGAAAGATGCGCTGGAGGCGTGTGACGTCCAAGCGCTCGCCCAATCCTCCACTTCCTCCAACTCCTCGTCTCCGACGCAGTACCACCGCCGCCATGGAGGTGGAGGTACGAGTGGCAACCAGCTCCGCGGCAACCACCACCATGGCAACCACCATTACATCAGCAGCAGCGGAGACAGAAGCGGGGCCACCAACCATAACCAGCAACTGGCAAGCTCCGCGGGAGCATCTCACCATCACCACGGAGCAACTCATCACCACCATCACCTTTCCCAACCGCTGCAGAGTTCAGTCAGCGCGCACAACATCCGCGGATGGGGGGAGGGAAAGGATTGCGGCCTGGCATGCGACGGCTGTCCCGGGACGCCGTCACGCAGTCAGGGTTCGCTGGACCTGGAGAGCAGCACCCGAGAGGCAGGCAAGCAGCGCCGGCCACCACTAGAGCGGATGTGCAGTGTGGACCGGGTGACTGGGATGGAGCGAGGTGAGAGGGGGAGAGCAGGAGGGGAGAGAGAAAGACTCTGGACATGGGGAGGGGGGTTCAGTCAAAAAGAGGGGCGTCGATGTGTTCGATGTGCCGTGGTCTGTATTGTTCCCACTCTCCTTTCTCTCTCCTCTTGCTCCTGTGTGTGAGTTTTGTGCTCTCTCCCTCTGTGGAGTGGACTTTGTGTGTGTTTTTGCTCTGTGGAGTGGATCTTGCATAAGATGGACACTAAAACCATTTGTCATTGTAGTAAAATGTGACCCTGCATGAGAAAACACAACAAGTGTTTTACTGTTTTTTACATATTATCATCTACATAATGTAAGGAACATAAAATATAACCCTCATATCATTTGACGAAGTTTTCCTTTTAAGGTTAATATTTTGTTCTAATGCAATGACATTTGGCTTACGTGTCCATGTATGTATTTATTAGGGCCTCTTTGTTATTTTTAGCTAATATATACATTCAGATGCACAGATTGCATTCATACTAATGATCAATTATGTCTTATTTCTTAGCAGATGACAACAGTTGGTTACCTAAAGAGAACATGTTCAGCTTTCAGACAGCAACTACAACCATGCAGGCGTGAGTAATCCCATAAACACACACACACACTTAAGTTTAAAGTCTATAGTGACCTCAAGTACAGATGGCCCAGCAGGTGCCTTGCCAGTAACACACTTTCATTTAGTGACATTTGCTGTCAAACTGACTCAGAGATCAGACAAGTACACAGTGGCACAGGCACTCGCACATACACACAAGCGCTTTTAGCAAGCGTGGCTGTTATCTAAGCTTACTGTCAGTCTTTCTCTCTTCTTTTTGTCTTGTTCGCCTCTCCGCCCGGCAGGATTTCGTGAGTACCCCTTTTATACACTTTAAATGTCGAGTGACAGCGTGTGATGTCAAACGCTAGCCCACCCCAATTTCCCTCCTTTCCCACTAACTGTGTGTGTGTGAAGTTACAGAGAAATCATCATTTCACCCCCCTTTTCCAGTGAATCAAGGAAACCAGCGTTTTTATTCTCATTGATATTAATGATAAATTCACCCTAAACCTGAGACAATGGTGTTTGTTTAAAAACCCTAAAATTGGTGTTGTAGAAATAGTGGACTCTGAATCAGAGGTGTACTGTAAAATGTACCCAAAAACTAGTGGCGACTAATCGTCTTTGGCAATATTTCAGATAGCAATATGCTTCTTGGCACCCGCGTCACTCTGTCTTTGTTGTTAAGCCTCACCATTGGTTGAATTTGATATACACATTCAGATGCACTTACCCTTGGAGTCATCCTTAAAGTGTCACCGCAGTGACGCAGCGCAAGTTCCCTCGAAAGGGAACTGTAACAATGTATCTTTAAAGGTAACACAATGTAACCTTGCTTTCACTGTAAATGTGTTCGGACATTTAGTCCCTGAATTTGAGGGTATTGGACCTGGAAAGTCCTTGAAAGGTCCTTGAATTTGAAGTTAACTAAAGGACAAGTTCTGTATTTTACAGTTAAAGCCCTGTTTTTAGATTGGTTATGATGAAATAGAATGGTTTTACTGAAATTTGGACATATGATGCTGGCCCGAGAATTTCGGGTGTTTGTTGTATCACCTCCCACCTCTACAATGGCTGCATAGGTGCACTGAAACAATCCTTCCTAAAATGCATTAAACTTTAGTTTACAAAGACGTGAAACTCACTGAGTGGTCAGGGGTGTTCACTGATATGCTCACACAAAAGTCGCTGCAAAAGATTCTTTCCAACAGATTTTATCATAGTTTTTTCAACTATATTGACTTGTATTACATGTGCTGTGAGGTACGGTATTACTCTGCCACCGGGTACGAAAATGGAGTTGTTTGTATTCTTGTAATTGGCAAAGGTGGATTATCACCACAAACTGGGCTGGAGTGTCTATTATTCAAACTCTCAACGGAAGAATGTACGGGTGTGAGGCGTTTGGAAAAATAGGTCCACAAGTTTACAACGAATGGTAAAACACCTGTACAGGGTTTTGTGAGTCATGTTACTCAGTGTTGTTGTATTCCAAGAGTGTGTCCGATGAGAAAAGGAGATCAATTATTATTTTTATTTATTTCGATTTAATTGAACTAGAGAAAAAATAGAAGATCTGGTTGAGAAAGAAACATGAATCCATAGATAATGATTTTGGCTATGTTGTCAGAATGGTCTCCAGTCTTGATAAAGCTGGTGGTAGTCTTTGACTCACCACACTTTTAAAAAAAGGATGCTAAAAAGTGGTTCACTGGCTTGTAATCATAGGGGAACCATTTTAGTTCTAAACCTCACATGTGTGGCACCATGTTGTGCTATGTTGAACCATAAGTGG